>NC_137169.1:24244116-26644116 GCF_951394435.1 Stenella coeruleoalba
CGTTCGGGGGGATGCCAGTGGGGAGGGATGGATTGGCAGTTTGGAATTAGCAGATGCAAACCATTATATATAGAATGAATAAACAACGAGGTCGTACTGTATAGCACAGGGAACTATAGTCAATATCCTGTGATAAACCATACTAGGAAAGAATTTTAGGGACTTCCCTGGCAGTCCAGTGGTTAAGACTTCATCTTCTAATGCAAGGGGTGTGGGTTTGATCCCTGGTCAGGGAGCTAAGATCCCACATGCCTCAAGGCCAAAAAACCAAAACATAAAACAGAAGCAATATTGCAACAAATTCAGTAAAGACTTTAAAAATGGTCCACATCAAAAACACAAAACAAAACAAAAAACAAAAACTTTAATAAAATTTTTAGAAGACTGTATATATGTATAACTGAATCACCTTGCTGTATAGCAGAAATTAACACATTGTAAATCAACTGTACTTCAATTTAAAAATATAGAAAAATTTTAAAACAAAAATTAAACAATTTTGCACAAATAAAACAAGGTAAATATGGGATATTATAGATATATTAGTTAACTCGATGGAGGGAATCCTTTCACAATGTATACATACATTAATGTTGTGTACTCTCAATACATTACAATTTTGTCTGGCAATTATATCTCAATAAAGCTGGAGGGAAAAGTAGAGACTAAATAAATAAATTGTGTGACCTCAAGCAAGACAGCTCTCTGAGCCGCAAATTCCTAATCTGAAAAGCCATCATCCAACAATTCATATGAATGAAAAGCACTCACTGGCAAACAATTAATAAGGGTTCAATAAATATTAATGGTAATTAGCAAAGATTCTACTTCCCCTAAAGGCAACAGGGGCAGAGAAATTATACTACATATGTTCCCATCACAACCCATGCCAAAATGTGAACAATTCTAAAGAAAACAATATGAAATTCTATGCTGCATTTGAGTTCATAATTACAAATCACATGCTATAAAATATGTGAAATCTTACAAATAATATTTAGTCACAATTAACATGACTTGGAGGGATGTCTCCAAAGAATATTTACTTTGGAAGACATTAAGTCTGTCCTAACGTTGAATTCAATCTACCATATATTTATGACCGCACCATGTTGACAGCTACTGTGCCACACAGAGTCAAGTAACAAAAGTGTCTGCCTTTGAAAGAGTTCAGTCTCAAGGGGGAAGAAAATCCAGTCATGTACACGTCCACAAGCAAATAAATACAAAGTGATGATTAGAGAAAGAATAGGGAAAGGTCAGCAAAGGAAGGCTTTCTAGAGGTGACAATAGCAGCTAAGAAGCTTCCCAGGCAAAGAATGGAGAAAGAGTTTACTCTAGAGGACTAAGAAGACCATAATGTCCAAAGACACAGAGGCCTAAACCAGTGTGGTATGTGTAGCAAACTAAAATCAATTTAGTACGGCTAGAATGTACGGTATGAGCCAGTGGGAGCCAATTTGAAGGGGGAGAAAGTGGCGCACATGTAGAGACATCCATAGAGTCGTGGAGAGATCCCTATACATAGTGGGTCCAAATCCTCACTAATCCTCACAATGTCATGGCAGTTCCTTAGAAACACTGATTCCAAGGAACAACCCACCACCCACCATCACCACCACCACCCAAGTAGTTTGGAATGACCAGCCATACTGACATTAACTGCAGTATGCTATATTAGAGTGGGTAAGACAGAAATCAATGAAGGGTTTAAGTAGAAGGATAAAAGGGTAAGATTTGTGGTTGAGACAAGTTTTCTTGAACAATCTAGGTGGATGAAGAAGGGGAAGGAAGGAAGAAAATTGAAAATATGTAAGAAAGGGGCTTCCCTGGTGGCGCAGTGGTTAAGAATCCGCCTGCCAATGCAGGGGACACGGGTTTGAGCCCTGGTCCAGGAAGATCCCACATGCCGCGGAGCAACTAAGCCCCTGCACCACAACTGCTGAGCGTGCGCTCTAGAGCCCGTGCTCCGCAACAAGAGAAGCCCCCTCAATGAGAAGCCAGTGCACCACGACAAAGAGTAGCCTCTGCTCGCCACAACTAGAGAAAGCCCGTGCACAGCAACAAAGACCCAATGCGGCCAAAAATTAATTAATTAATTAATTAATTAATTAAAAAGAAAGCACATAAGAGAGAACAGCTGTAAAAGTCTACGTAAAGATTAAACAGACCTGGACTAGGGTAGACTAGAGGTAGTAGGAAAACCTGAGCAAGAGGAGAAATTCCCGAAATATATATGAGCAACTGGTGCCTTAGTGGATCAAAAATATCTATACAGTAACACAACACTGTAAATGAACTATACGTCAAATAAAAATTAATTAATTAATTTACAAAGGAAGTGGCCTAAAGGCATTTGCACCACTTTAAAAAAAAAAAAAAAACGAAAAACAAAAACTATACAGGAGGTGGCTGATTAACCTGCCTTTAAATGTGTTCACGTCTGAGGTTACAGCTAAGCAGAGATGTCTAACTGGCCGACAGATGGTCCTGGAAATCAGGAGAGAAATCTCCACTGGAGACGTGGATTTGTGAGAGTATAAAGAATGTGTGCCCATCAAAATGACTTTTTAGCAGGTGAGAAAATCCCTCGTGTGGCAGAATGTCTCACCTAGTGTCGCTGCTGCAGCCAATCCAGCTGTGTAGGGGTCCGTCCCTGGGGGCGCAGCACTGATGATGTATGGGTTGGGGACAAACGCAGCGGGAGCTAAACCTGCTGAAAACATACCTGTCAGTAAAAACAAACTTGACTAAAACTGCAGCCCTACCAAACACCTACACAGTTTGGCTAATCATTCCAGGCTGTAGGTGAGGAAAAAAAGAAAAAAGAGGAGATAGGATAGGTTGAGACTAAAAAGGATTTTAAGAAGATAAAATAATCCTTGTACTAAAGATTATGGTGACATCTATCTATCGTCTATTTTTTTTAGCCTTTGCTAAAGACGTACAATTAAAACTGCTATGCAGTTTTTAATTCAGCACAATTTCTAAAGGACTATCAAAATTACATTATAACAGGCTAAAATAAAGCAATTTAAAAGACTTTGTAATGGGATAGAAGGATTTATTTCCATTTAAACAATTTTCCAGTTTTCCACAAAGAAGATGCATGCATATTTATAAAGACTACTACCTACAAGTATAAATTAAGTAAGACCCAAGCAAAGGCCTTTATGCCTAGACTTAATACTGTTGACCCTTTAACAAAGCAGGGGTTAGGGGGTGCTGACCCCTACGTGGCCAAAAATTCATGTACAACTTTAAAGTCAGCCCTCCATAGCCACATTTCTGCATCAACGATTCAACCAACCGAGGATCAAGTAGTACTGTAGAACATTTACTGAAAAAAAATCTGAATATAAGTGGACCTGCGCAGTCCAAACCCATGTTGTTCAAGGGTCACCTGTATATCTAGGTTGGAAGCAAGTCTTTTCTTCCACAGCATTCCACAATCCATGATTGGTGATCTTCTATCTATTCAATCGTGTCATTTTAACATATTAAAAAAAAAAATTTCTACTTGCATAGCACTTTGTTTCAAAGAGACCTGAAAAAAGTGGGGGAGGGGTATAGGGGGTCTAGGCAATAAGACAAAAATATGCACATCAAAACATTAATAAGTGCAACAGGAAAAGGGCAAAGCTACTGTACTGTAAAAACCAGTGATTATATGATAATACTTTTTAAAATTTTCAATACATGCTACTTGGAAAATAGGCTTAAAAGTACTACTTGCTACTTAATAAGATGTGACATTGATATATCCATAGTCTACACAAGCCCAACAAGCACAAAATTACTGTCATTTGAGTTCATCCAAACCTACCAACAGAGTTGATGCTAGTCACTACTACAGTAAATACTTTAAATACTGAAACAGCTGAGGCAGAGCAATAACTGGATACCAAGAAATCTCATCAGTTGAGGTCTAGAAAAATAAGAATGTTGCTAAAGACAACTGGACAAGAGTAAGAGGCCATTTATTGTACCTTGAGGGATTTGTCTGGACTTTGACAATCAGTCTGCTGGGTTCCACAGCAGCCGCTATCCTAAAATGGGGCCACCCCTATAAGGGAGCTTTCGGCTCAAGGACTTACCAATGTGGGGTTGATGCGCGGCTGCCAGCGCGTACTGCTGCTGCTGAGCGGCTGTCAACTGTTGGACAGCAAGTGCGTTAGGTCTTTGGAACAGCTGAGGGAAGAAAAGGACATGATGAGGTTAGAGAACCTGTCTTGTGAAATAATTTTAAAACCTCTCTGAATAAGAATTTCCATAAACCCTTGTTTAGACAGGATGCTTTAAACAAAAATGTTCTCATGTTCTACTCCATTCCCTTGGTATCTATGATGCTTCATAGTTCCGTTTTCCCTCTCTTGCTTTACCTCAGTTTGGTGTGCCTGGTTCCCACGTGCTAACTACTCACAGGTTATATGTCCCCTGAACCACAAACATACATACAAATGCCCTAAGAACTATTCCAGGTCTGAGGTTGCTGCCTGATCCAGAGCAACTTAAAAACTAAATGAGTATATTACAAATGACTTACCACGTTGCACTGAGTGCTGTTACCTCCCTTCAGTTCTTTTACGAACCCCACAAACACTTTGAATTAATTCTCACCTATTCATACTTTGGAGTATTCATTTCATCCTCTGGCTGCCTCTGCTTGAGGAAATAATATTGGATACCTTCCTCAACTAGTGGCTTATCATAATGGGTAAATTGGACAACTGTGCAATTTGGGGGGGCTCCCGAGTTTCCTAGAATACCAATTCTTTTATAGATAAGAAAAAAAAAACAACAGAAGTATAGCTGCTACTAACGAAACCTGGATTATGAGCTCAGACCTAGCACGTTGTTAAGTTCCCAAGGAAAGGAGTTCAAAGGTCTTGACAAGAATATCCCAAGATTCTCTCTTATTACAAAGTCAATCACTCATTCTTTCATTCATTCTACAAATATTTATGAAATAACACCTGCTAGGTACTGTGCAAGGAACGAGGAACACAGCACTGAATAAAATGTTCATACATTTTAATAGGAATAGTTTTGGTACAAAGAAAGGGGATTCCTGATTTTGGATTGCCCTGATGTGCCTCCTTCCAAGGGGTTACACTAAAGTCTTCTTTATTTTCTGAAATCAGACTAGGAGAATTTACCGATGGGACCTCCCTACAGAGGACCTTCAACCTACCTGCTCTTTCTACAGGACTTTTCAATGTTTCAGCTAACTTCACTGGATGATATGTAACAGACACCATGGATCTTGCATTACAGATGTCTTCATAAAAAGACCTGATTGTTTCAGACATTAGGAGATAATGTCACTCTGACAACTCGGCTTAATTATCATCACAACTGAACTTTTGACTTCTTATTTATTTATTAGGCTGTGCCAGGTCTTAGTTGCAGCATGTGGGATCTAGTTTCCTGACCACGGATTGAATCCGGGCCCCCTGCGTTGGGAGCACAGAGTCTTACCTACTGGACCACCAGGGAAGTCCCCAACTGAACTTTTTTTTTTTGGTACATGGGCCTCTCACTGTTGTGGCCTCTCCCATTGTGGAGCACAGGCTCCGGACGCGCAGGCTCAGTGGCCATGGCTTACGGGCCCAGCCGCTCTGCGGCATGTGGGATCTTCCCGGACCGGGGCACGAACCCGTGTCCCCTGCATCGCAGGTTGACTCTCAACCACTGCGCCACCAGGGAAGCCCCCCAACTGAACTTTTAATGTTATCTTAGGTGGTGGACTTTATTCTATGATCTGGTTACTTCTGTGCCTCAAATATGTGAGTAGACTGATTTTAAAAAATTGTTTTTAAAAGGTGAATATTCTGAACATACTGGTCAATTGTATTTGTTACCTCTCTTTCTATATATTCATCTTTCTAAAAACCAGAGTAGGGGCTTCACTGGTGGTGCAGTGGTTGAGAGTCCGCCTGCAGATGCAGGGGACACGGGTTCGTGCCCCGGTCCGGGAAGATCCCACATGCCGCGGAGCGGCTGGGCCCGTGAGCCATGGCCGCTGAGCCTGCGCGTCCGGAGCCTGTGCTCCACAACGGGAGAGGCCACAACAGTGAGAGGCCTGCGTACCGCAAAAAAAAAAAAACAGTAAAATAAGCCTCTGCTTTCACAGTATGAATGACAAAAGTAAACACGTACTACAGATTTCAAAAATACTTTAGAGTTTTTTATTTTCAAAGGTTAAAGAAAAGAAAAACTTCATTATGATGCTGGTAAAAAGATAGTACTACTTTACAAGCATTGATTAAATATCAAGTATTCAAAAGAAATATAGAGGGCTTCCCTGGTGGTGCAGTGGTTGAGAGTCCGTCTGCCGATGCAGGGGACACGGATTCGAGCCATGGCCGCTGAGCCTGCGCGTCCGGAGCCTGTGCTCCCCAACGGGAGAGGCCACAACAGTGAGAAGCCCGCGTACCGCAAAAAAAAAAAAGAGAAAGAAATATAGGAATCTATTGACAAACATATCAAAACAACTGTTCACTCCAGGAAAGGAGCCGACCAGTACTATTTGGTAACTACGCCCTGTGATCATTGCCAGGCTGGTTTCTGTTTCACCTCAAGGACAGTGCCTCTGGAGTGCTCTTACCAACAGCTCCTCCCCCACCCCCCGCAAGACAGGCAGCCAGGAGGCAGGAAACAAGTAAAATAGTGGAAAGCTGTTTAAAAATGTTTTCCAAGGTTGTGAAAATACCTCACAGTTCCACTAAACAACTACTGTCCCTTCAATGGATCTCTGGAATTTTCCTAGCCTAAAACCTTTTGAAATATTTAACATCTCAGACACCGCTCATGCTAGCCTCTTCCCTCTACCCTTCTTGGGCCTGCTGCAAATAAAATAACTCATTTCATTCAACAAACATTTTTTTGAGCACTTATTATTAGCTAGGCACTGCAACATGAAGTTAGGGAAATAAGGATACTAGTGTGTTCAGAATACAACTCTTGAGGTTATCTTGACTTATTAACTGAAAACAGTACTCCAATACCATTCCATTATGACTTATCCTCACTTCACATGCTTTTAACATTTCATGTAACACTATACGTATGTACTGTATCTGTAAATATACATATAAATACACAGTGTGTGAATAAAGTAACCATTCCGCATTACATCAGTCTGTGGTCCTCACTACCATGTTACCACCGAGAGTAGGGACTATTACTTTTAACTAAAAACATATAGGCCCTATAAAAACACCCATATATCCTGCGTTTGAGAGCTGGTTAATATCTCAGTGATTATGGCAAAAAGAGAAGGAATTATTTTGAGTGCATTTTGCAATAAACAATTAACATAAGTAAATTATGCATTGACAACAGGCAGATTTGATTATAGTATAGATTACAGCAATTCTAGCACATTTTCTTTATGTAAATGGTCCAATATTAACTGGAAATACAGGTTATTCAAAACAAAATTGGGTAACTGGCAAGTGATGGATTCTAAAGGATCCTGAAAAACTCATACAAATGCCATCTGCTGGGCAAAGTGCTGAACTCTGTCAACATTTTCATGATTTTCACAGAGCAAGCCAATAATAACTGAGAAACACAATACTGTGAAACTTGGGGAAAATGCTTATTTTAAGGTCAGTATAATGATAAATGTGCCACAATTTATTGCCATTTACTTAGGGAGAATTCATAAGCTATTCAAGAAACTGAATGCAGGGGAAAATATGTCAACTATTTCAAGCTTATCAAGGTTCCTAATAAGAAATCCTGAAGGCATAATTTGGGAACCACACAAGCAAGCTTGTTTAACTCCCTTCTGTGACACTATATGAGCTAACAAAAGATACCCTGCATGGTTTATATTCCAGAAGTGATTCCAGGCAGTCAAAAACACCCAACATAGTGACTGGCATA
This sequence comes from Stenella coeruleoalba, assembly GCF_951394435.1. NCBI lineage: Eukaryota > Metazoa > Chordata > Mammalia > Artiodactyla > Delphinidae > Stenella > Stenella coeruleoalba. The sequence continues at coordinate 24,252,013 of NC_137169.1, forward strand.
CAGCTGGCACCTGATAAGAGACAGCTATTACTACTATTGTTATCAATAATAATTGCTGGCATAAAAACATTGTTGTTGAGTTTTCAGAATCTGGAAGAGTAATATCTAAATATGGAGTTAGCCAATGTCAAAGACTATCCTTTCTCCCCCCAAAATAAAATGTACTGCCAGGCCTGGCTTCTTACCAGTTTAAGGCAATATACATAGTGGAGAGAGGACAACAGCACAGAGTCTGGGGCCAGAAAGCCTGCATTCATGTCTCAGCTCTACCACTGACTGTGTGTGTGAGACACTGGGCAGGAAAACCTCTGTGCTTTACTCTCCTCCTCTCTCTAACAGGGACAATAAAGATTTGTCTAACTCATAAGGTTGTTCTAAGTATTAAAATCAATACACATAAAGCACTTGAAAGTCCTTTATATGTGATATTCTTTATGATGAATGAGGAGAGCACCCACACACACGGACAAAGCCCTTCTGTGGGCCACCTCTTACAGCTCATCACCCAGTACAGCAGCCCAGGATGGGGACAAGGAAAGCAGAAGGCAAGACTCTTCTGAGTCAGTGTTAAAGTCAAAACCCCACTGAGTTCATGAGCACCAGCTGCCGTCAGGTCACAAAAAGGGAAGAAAGAAAAACCTTTTTAGTTTTTGTTGTCGATGAGTATTTTTTAAAACATACTCCTTGCAGAAAAAACTAAGAATGCAGTTGAATACTCCATGCATCAAAAGGCGTTACATTTCTAGTACTAGGTCCAAAGGAAACAGCTAGGAGCTAGAAACCAAAACAAAGATGTTTGCATAGCTGGTAGTATATGATCTGCAGTTAAGTCTGTAAGCTTCACGATGTCTTAATTTTCTTATCTATAAAAATAAATAAATAAATTCTGCCCAAGTAAATTGTAAAAAAAAAATAAATCTATAAAAATATAATAGCTGCCCTACCTCATGGGGCTATTGTCAGAATTCACAGAGAAAAGCCCTTCAAACACTACGAGTATTACATCAATAGTGGGGCTATAAATTTTTAAGAAAAAACTATATCCTGGAGCTAGTCCTCAGTATATGAAATTTGTGAATGTTTGCTACTGTCTGAAGCTTCTAGATCAAAGTTCATTTTTGACCAGGTTATTTGAACAGCTGCAATAATCAACTAATAATTATAATGATTTTTGGTTAAACAGGTACATACAAACTATGCTGTCAATTTTTTAAAAAACAAAAAATTCATATTTCTTTAGCAGAAGAAGAATTGGATTCCAAAATAAATGATTTATAAATAAGGTGAGGAAAAATATATCCTTCCATCAAATAAGTTAGTCTTTTGAGAAAAATCATATTCTAAAATTTCAGCAAAGTCAAGTAACAATAAAGGCAAGTTTCAACTGACCTAACTGCTAGCTAAAGTCAGCATTTTAACAGTGACTGTACGCATGACACTGACAGAATAATCTTCCTCTTATTTATAAACTGAAAAGAAAGCCAAGAATTTTAAACACCTATATTAAAACTATGCACACACCTGGTCTCATAAGAATGACATTTAAATCACTACCACACTTTAAAAAGCAATGCATGCCAATTTCCTCTCCCATCTGACTAGGGCTTTCAGAGTACTGTCTCTTTGTTTAAAATTCATGCTTAACAGGTTAGAGCTTTAGTACTTCAGTACACAATTTTGTAAAACATGCCACATCATTGGGTTATTTTTATATTAACTGAACCCTAAATAAAGAATATCAACAATTAACCAGATTAACCCACCTGATTACCAATCTTGGCTTTGGTTTCTGTTACATATGATTGTAATATAATGAAACCTAGTAATATTTTTCTAAAGTATACTTAGGTAAATATAGATAACTGCATAGCTATTTATTAAAATAAAGAATATTGCTGAAGTATCAAAACACAAAATGGTATGAACACAGTATATGTGAGCTGTTCACTTTGTTTTCCAGGATTAAAGAGAAGACAATGAGGGGAAAATGAGGAAAGAGATATCAATGAGCATTTCAAACTACCCTAAATTAAGGGTTCCTAACCCCACATCTTTGTACCTGGGGCAGATAAAGTTATCTTTATTGTCATGAAATTTAGCATGTCCTTCAATTATTATTGTAGGCAACAAATCACATTAAATTTAGCCACAAATCTGTGATTTAATCACCAACAGAAATCATATATACTTTCATGTTACTTTATGATTGTTAGACATTTCAAAATCTTGCTTATGCTCGTTATGACGGCTAGTACAACTACCTCTATCTCATGCATCACATGATAAAGAAGCAAATCTGTTCAATTTGTTGCCAAATTTGCTGTCAAACAAATTTGTTGTCAAATATTGTTATAGCTATTTTTATATAATTGGCTTTCTCTGTAATCCTACTTACACTATACATTTTAAAACAGTATTCTAAGAATTCAGTCTGAGATCTTACCTAACTGCTAAGGGGTTCATGGCACCAAAAAAGGAATCCCTGCTCTAAATACATCTCAGGTTAAGTTTATGGTTAACAGTGGCTAGACAAGTAATTTAACTATCCAAAACCAAAGTATCCCTAAGTACAGTTAGATTGTAATAAATTAAATGAGAATTACCTTTTCTGTATTTTCAGGCTGCTTTATATTATGTGTCTAAATATAAGCTGATATTGTCTTATGAAACCAACTTATTACACCAAATGAAATGAAACAGGACACAAGAAGGAATTATTTATTTTGTCAATTTTCAAACATAAAAGCACAAAGCTACCCTACCAATTATAGCAAATAACTCAAAACTTAAAAAAAAAAAAATCCTCTGATGCCCGTTTAAGAAAGCCATGATAAAAATGTACAGAAAAATATGTGCCACATGAGACCTTTGGTTCAATCCTCACAATCATTAATATTGTCTGTACTCAGTCGTGGCTCTCAAGGCCTCTGTGACCTGGACTCAATAACCAAATGCATCTATCTCCTTTTTACCTTCTACGTGTATCTTCTACTCTTGTCAACCAATGACCACACCACTGTCATTTCCATCTCCATACCTCTGTTCTCTTAACTGCAGCAATATACGTACATTCCACGTGTCATTCAAGTTAGGTCTATGCAAACTTGGTCCTCATTGAGCCCTCCCCTGGTCTGACAGGATCCTCGACCAAGCAATTTAGCACTTAGTTCCTCAACCATTCCATAATTGTTTCATGTATGATAGTCACTCTATGAACACTAGCTCTGTTCTCTATGGACAAAACCTAAAGTTCCTGGAAGGACACAACAGTCAACAGTTAACTGACTAATATGGGCAAAAGAATGCTACTAAGCTAACACTCAGCACAGAAAAACTAAACCATGATAATTAAGTCATTACTTCTTAAAAATGTCTTGTTAATGACCATAAGACAGCACAGCAGTCGGTTAAGACTCACAACACTACCTATGCAACCCCACAAGTCACTTTTCTTCAACCTCAACTACCAGCTAGGGTGACTGTTTGTTTCTACATTATCTATTGAACACATATATGTTCATTTCTAATTTTAAGCCTTTAGTTTACTATTTCCTCCACTGGAATTTTCATTCTTCTCCTGGTATAAACGTCTTGCAAGGCACAGCTCAAGATCCACCTCTTCCATAAGTCCTTCCTTCCCCAGGTTAAGAGTATGCTCTCCCTAGGACATGGGCATAAATGGTCTCATCACTTGTCATGCAGTATTTCCTTGTACTATTTAAATGACCAAATGAGCCATAATAACTAAACTGAGAGCCATGGGGTTGGGGGAGCCCGTTCCATTCATGAAAGATATGCTTGGCTACAGGTGACAACAAGAAATGCGAACAGAAGGTTATAACCTGCAGTCCACAGATCTGTGATCTCCCTGAAGTTATCCACAAAATAGAGTGTCAAAAGAATTATGTTTTTCTCATGAGAGGACTATGGCTTTTGATCAGATGGCAAGAGGCCTCTGACAGTAAAAAGGTTAAATACTGATTCAGGAGGTAAATTTACTGGATATGATAACAGGTCCAGTTATTTGTCTATGAGGTACACCTACTGGGCTAGACCTAAACGACTCACATATTAGAATGGATGCAAGGCCTCAAAGAGTAGCCTCCAGACCTCTTAGAAGGCTAGTTTCCAATTTTAGTTTTGGGAAGTATATTAAATACGGGGGATGTTCTGAGATAATATAATAGGGGTATGGAAAAGGTTCCCTGGAAATTTGTTCCACTAAAGCAAAGCAGAGGACACAGAGGAATCAAGACCCCAGCTTACCCTCTAAGGAGATTACAATCTAGCAGAGGACATGTAATCATAACACAAAGCAGAACACGATGACTCCTTTTCTTAAGGGAAGCACAAAACACTACAGGGTTCGAAGGAGACAGACATGACAACTTTTTGATTTGGAAATCAAGAAAGGTAACAGCACTGGACCTTGAAGAATGAGAACCATTTTAATTAGTAGAAAGGGGAATAAAACGTTAACGAAAAGCAAAAGGGTAAAAAAGATTAGAAGGATAAAGTGTAGGAACAAACACCAATTTACAGTAGAGCAAGGATCCTTCCTTCTTAATTACTACTGGCTTTTATGCTGGAGCCTTTGGGAAGTTAAGGGTCTTGAAGAGTCTTGGGCCAACGGTTCCCAGGCATGCTATTAGGCTGCCAAGTACAAGAATGTGTACAGCCATCTACTCAGAATAGCAAGAATTATGAGCCCATGGGACAAAGTAACAATGATCACATCCTATGATGATGGTGTACCTGTGTAACAATGTCCCTATACTGCAGCAACCAAGACATGCATGGGAAGTCAGAACCCAAAAATAGTTTAACTTGTAAAATAATGACGTTAATGTCCAAAAACTGCTGAAATGGGATACATGGTAAAGGCACCCAAGGTTTTATAAATCTGAGTGGGTGGTGTCTTTGATTTAATTGTGTTAACTATTTGTGGGTATGCAAAAGTACATTTCTGTTCAAGTCCTAATAATTATCCAGGCTCCTCAAAAATTGACAGAATTATTTTGAAACCCAAGATCAATAAATCAAAAGAGAATCCCAGCTCTGATTATGACGTAAAGAACAATTATATGAAAGAGAATCAGATTTTCATTCATAAGAGGTTGGAGACAAACACTTTTTTTTTTTTTTTTTTGCGGTACGCGGGCCTCTCACTGTTGTGGCCTCTCCCGTTGCAGAGTACAGGCTCCGGATGTGCAGGCTCAGTGGCCATGGCTCACAGGCCCAGCCGCTCTGCGGAACGTGGGATCTTCCCGGACCGGGGCACAAACCCGTGACCCCTGCATCGGCAGGCGGACTCTCAACCACTGCGCCACCAGGGAAGCCCAAACACTTCTTAAATAAACACTTCTTCAGCAACAAGCAAAGAGTTAGATTAGGTTAGATTGGGAATGGAAGCTAAGAACCAAAGCCGACTAGAGTTCTACGGGTTGCTAGGGGAAATTCAGACCAATGAGACAGAGTAAAAGAAAGAATTCAGATAAAACTTCTTGAGATAACTAGGTTAAAGGAACCTGATTAGAATCAGCCTGCACTTAACATACCTCAATTTAGATAGAGAAATTACCACATTAATGTTCTAAGCTGAACAAGTTGAATTCTACACAGTAACAGTGTGTCCCTATGTTTGCTGATGTGACACAAAATATCTTGAAGTCTATGATCTCCTCAGCGTCTGAAGTAATTTCTGGCTTCACTTAAAAGTGCTGTTTTGAGGATTCATTGTGAGAAAACATTAAAAAGAAGACAAAAAGCACAGGAAGTCAAATTCCTATGGAAAGGTGAGCATAACTACTGGGAACTACGGGGAGAGTAGTGTACACTTTTAGTTCACTTTCTCTCTGGAAAAAGAGTTGGTTAATTAAACCTAATATATCCATCTGATATGAGCACAGATTATGCACATCACATCACCCCTTAAAGGGGTTTGTTTTTGTAAACTTCACATGGCTAACTTTATTATCCAATCATCTATCAATCAAAATTCATTTAAAATCAGCCATTTATGACAACTAAAGGGACAGTATGGTACAACTGATCTACAAAGACCATAAGCCAATTTTCCCCATAGAAAAAAATTATAGATATGTAATTTCTAAACTTCAAAATCAGATTTTAACCTTTCAAACCTAGAAGTTTATATTTATATTCCAAAATTAAGGAGCATCAGAATTCATGGCCCATAAAACTGCTTGTAGCCACAAAGGAGAACCTGTGGTACTTAACATATCAGGAGGCTACCTACCCCCGTTTTATAATTCAGACAGCTAATTTTCCTTTAAAAAAAATTAAACGAAAGAATCAGTAAACCCTAGAGTTAGTCATACCATGCCTTCAAAACCAGAAGGCACACATACAATATATTCCAAAGACTTATGAATAATAAAAGAAAAGCCAGGTCATTTCACTGCAGATTTTATGTCGCATGATTTGCGTTTTTCCCCTAATTACACTCTAACTCTTTTGAAAGGTACCAGGTATGTCTGTTACCTGCAGTAACTCACTTAATTAAAAGACAGGACTAATAAGACATCTGGCACTGGACTCCTGACAGTGGCAGACAACAGAGTTTACTATTTTAAAAACAAAAACCAACAGCAGTACAATCACATTAATCTTCAGTGAATTAATTTAACATTCAAGAGGATTGTGTTACAAGAGGTAACACCACCACATCCCCTCCCCAGGCCCTGAAGAAAGAGAGGAGCCAAAGGAAGTACACAGAGCAGGGTGGTCTCTTGCCAATAAACCTCAACATGGGAATAAGCTTCTGGAGGGGAAGATGCAGAGGCTTTGTAATCCACATCACTGTTGGGTTAATAAGGACTGGCTATCGAAGGCCTAAAATAATGCCACCCTCCTCCCATTACCCGATTCTCAGTTACTTGAATAATGTGCTGGCTGCAGGGAGAGCAGAGAGAGTGACAGAGACACACACAGTACCTGTTGTTGAGAATTGTAGTCAAAAAGTCCCACAGTTGCTGCTGCTGAGTCCACAGGTACCTGCGTGCCTGAATAATCAAACTGAAGAGGCTCCATGCCCACATGTTCCATGGGGTCCAAGGGGACACTCTGGGACTCCATGTTGGAGAAATCCTCCACAGGCTTGGCACCATTGGTGCTGGTCAGCTGGGCTAAACCCTCAGAACCATTCTGGTTTGGACCCAGAAGATCCACTTCATTAGCAGAGTTCTGGCAATTACCAGGGGTACGGCTAAACAGAGAAAGTAAAGGGCATTAAACCTTATTTTGAGTGGGGAGGGACACTACAGCAACCTAAGTTTAAGGACAACGTGCTCGACACAGCTCATTACCAATAGTATTTAAAACTATTTCTACAAAATGACTGGAGACCCTTCTGGTGCTTATATGTTCTATCCTATAAAATGACTCTTCTATTGCTTGCCTCTCCACCACAACCCACCCCTTAAATTTACATTAACTGCTATTAATTTACAATCCCTTTAACCAAGGGGCCCAGATTTGAGGAACACTGGATGAACTGGGGAAAAAATCACTGCCTGTGGCATCCATGAAAACAGAGATCCCAAAATACAGGTAGTAAAGTATGCCCCCCAAAAGCAACATCTACTCTTTAAACAGAGTCAATGGACAAAGTAGTTTCCAAGGGGAAATTCCACATCTGAGAATAATTCTATTTCAAAAAAATATTTTTTAATAGGTGAAAATTTTGTGTGTGTATTTCCTGGGTACCACTGGCCACTGATAAAACTGTCTCCCCTTTTCCCCTTCTAAGAAACCAGAAGCAGACCATTACAAAATAATACAAAATAAATTCACATCTAGGATAAGCCCCTGCTAAGGAGACAACTCTAAGAATTAAAAGTAATATGAGGATGTAATTTATCATCCAAACCAGGACACTCCTAAGAGCAAAAAAAAGGGCAGTGTTAAGAAATATCCTGGGACACAGGTATAAACAAATACTGTCCTGGGTAATTCAGGACACATGATCACCCTATGTAAAAAGATTACAGGACTATATTATTCCAATTCAGACTAATATAGAATAATATTATATTCTAGTCAGGGAGTATAGCCTGTGACTACATTCTAAGCCTAAAAGAAATCTTATCGCTGGTACAAATGAAAGCTCTTGTCGTGTTCCTTGACAGACACACAAACCCCACCACTACCACCTGTCCCGGAGTCAAATACCATAAAACAATGCCACAGGCTGCTTGAGACTCAGGATGGAGAGGCTACCCAAACTCATCCGAAAGACCTTAGATAAATGTTTATTTCTCTGTGTCTCAAATTTCTTCCAAAGACTGTAATTCTTTACACTCACAACATACAAAAGTTAGGTTAGGAAGACTAAACAATTGAACGCTGTTCTACAATGACCCGAAATATATTTTAATTTGACTCTGTAGATTATTAGGATAAGGGGTGGGTGGGCGGGTGGGTGTGGGTGTAGGTACACACACATTAGTTTTAGACTACAATTACATTACTAAAAATTAAATTCTCTTAACTATACATGAGTGACTAAGGATTTTTAAATTTTAAAAAATCATATACCATCACTAAAGTTTAGCTACATAAATGAAGACTAAACACAGTATCGTTTTATTACTGTGCATATTAAAATTATAGGGTAAAACCTGCAAATCAATTACGACCAGAGATGGAATGAGAGGCCTCCATGGAAGGGATATGATTAAGAACAAGTCACTTGAGCTGCATCTCTGGTTCTTCAAAATGAAGAAAATGATACCTAACCTGCCTACCTCAAAGGGAGCTTATGAGTCTCAAGTAAAAGAATGCTTAAGTTCTCAACTGTTTTTCCTTCCACTCTAACATGCCAGAGCCATATGACACACTTCCATTAGTAACCAAGATTTCTCCCAAGACAGTGATTTGGGAGAAATCCCCAGGCACCCATCCAAGGTGATTTTGATATTTGAGAATCACTGAAATGATCTTTATGAAATCATCCTGCAAATTACAGAGCTCTATACAAATGGGAAGTCTATTGTTTTGGCAAAACATCAGGCATGGACAAATCTTAGAAAGTTCCATCTTACCAGTTAATTTACAATCTTTGTGGTATGGCCTACACTAGACCCAATAATTTAAAAGGACACACAGGGAGGGAAAAAGAAAACTAAAATCAAAATAAAACTGAATGAAAACAAAAACCCATAACCCCCATTCAAAAATCAGAAGTGTAAAACATACAAACCTAAAATCTTTGACGTCTGCGTCAATCCCATTCTGCACTGGTAAACCATTGGTCTTGTCCATCACATCACCCTCCTCCTTCAAATCTCCTAGCTTATCTCCATCAAACGTACCCTTGTTCTTCTTTTCACCTTTGTCGTTTTCATCACTGTCTGCATCCCTTGGGCCCTGTTTAAAAAATAGCTTCAGCTTCACTAATCATCATCAACTAACAATAGTGGGCTACCACTGTGGACACCAGACTACACTAGATGCTAATTAGAACAGGAGAGTGTCCATGACCTTTCAAGACATTACAATCTAATTAACAGACAACACAGAGGCAGGAACACTGCAGAAAGTCTTGCCAAATGGGGGAGACAGACATACATTTATGTTACAGAGATTGGGACAGTCTTATCATGCCCAGTGTCCCACCACCCCATTTTTTTCCTTTCTGCCCAAAGCCCAACCACAACTTTATATCTCTTGGTTCTACTTCTGTGCTCTCAAATCTAACTCTATAGAGTAGCTCAACTCCTAATAAGCCCCAGGAATGGCAGCTAATAGTATAGTTGGAATGTACTAAGCCTACAAAATGAATTTCCTACTTCCACTGCCGATGTAAACTCCTCCCTTACTTCTGAATATTGAGCTAAGTGTGGCCTAACATCATTCCAATTCGATTACTCTATACACTTCATCTTGGGATATATGCCCTGCTAATTTGCACCACCACCACCCCAGTTCCACCCAATATCTCATGGTTTACTAAAACTATAATTCACCAAACAGCCTACACTTGATTTTTTTAATCCTTCAAAACATGTTAAATATAACTATAAAATTCTTTCACAAAGAGTACTCTAAGAAGTGCTTACCAGTTGCCTTCCACTGCCTGTCCCATACCAGGGACTACATGAGAGCGTGTTAAGCTGAATCATTAATGCAACAGAATTTATCTCTGAAGTGCTTCAAACTACAAAGATTAAAAGACTGGACCTAAAAGAACTGATGTGGTGCCAAGCATACTGATGTCCTGTTTTTTAAGGAAATTAAGTCTGTCTCCTCTTACCAATATTCTAAGTTAAGACATGGACATTTAAAGCAAATATGTCTTGATTTCCAGAAGGAAAAGAAGGTTTGGTATAGTGACTTGACATGGTACAGAAAGCTTTGCAAAACCTTATCCAAGGGTTAAGTAATTTTGCTTTTGTAAAACTAGAGAGAGGTAATCTTGCTTGTCCCCATCACTGACTTCTGGTTTAAGGAAGAAACAAATAGACCTGGACCAAAAGAAAGTTCCTGGTAAAAGGGAAGATCCAGTCAGAAGATGATGAGAACTACTGCACAGCATTTCCAGTCACCACAACCAAATTTCATTTGGGGGTGGGGGGGTGGGGAATCACAAATGGAAGCTAAAGCAGCAGACACTCAGTTATGAATGGGTAGGTAGGCCTGCAAATGCAAAATAAAAAGATGCTCTCAAAGTAGTTCTTAGCCATCTCTGGCCCAGAAAGACCAGACTCAGGGACCTTGACGATCTTAGACCTTTCAACTACCAGTTCAAAGCCCATTTTGCTTTCAAAATCATTCTCTGTTCAAATGTGACACAGAAAAAGAAAGATTTCATGGCCAGTATGAATAAAGGAACATATACCAGAAGGGAATTAGAAAGGATATAGTTTTATAAAACTTAGTTTTATGTAGCAGCAAGATGGTAAACTATAGTTTTGGCAGCAAATGAGACATAACTTCTACATCTTCAAAGTATTATACTGTTATTGGTTCAAAAGGAGTAAATGACAGCCAATTAAGCACGACATTGAGATCCCAAACCAGATATGGGAATATGACAGGATTCTAAAGAAAGAAAGAGCTTTCAAAATGTCCAGAGATAAAAGCTCCCTCCTCCTACAAAGGTAAAACTGACAGAAGCTATGTACTCATTTTTATATCCCCAATACTGAATACCGTGCTGGGCAGAAGTTCAAAAAATATGACAAAGAAAACTGAAATGACCAAAAAAATCCTGCAAAACTGAACTGATATGGATCCTCCCATTATCTTTATCATCAGGTAAGAGTCCAGGAGGTGGTGATAAACAACTGTACCTGAATTAGACACCACTAATGTCAATAATAAAAAAAGTATTAGAAGGATCATCCCATCCTACCAACACACTTAAGTAATCTCCCACAAATCTACAAATCAAGTCACTGGCTCAGGAGGAGCAGTTCAGCTCCAATTTCTCATAAGGAGTTCAAAAGGTCTACAGGCAGGGCTTCCCTGGTGGCGCAGTGGTTGAGAGTCTGCCTGCCGATGCAGGGGACACGGGTTCGTGCCCCGGTCCGGGAGGATCCCACATGCTGCGGAGCGGCTGGGCCCGTGAGCCATGGCCGTTGAGCCTGCGTGTCCAGAGCCTGTGCTCCGCAACGGGAGAGGTCACAACAGTGAGAGGCCCACGTACCACAAAAAAAAAAAAAAAAAAAAGGTCTACAGGCAAAAATGGGAAGGAAATTTGATAAAGCAGCAATAGCAAGTTTCACCAACAAGCAAGAAATCTGGGTCCAGAAGAGACTCACTCACCAAATCAATGTTCTTCATGATCTTTCCCCAGTGACCCTTCACAAGGGCTTGCTGAGAAGCTGCTTCCCTTCTGTAACAGCCAACGGCTCTGGCCTGAACACTTAGTCACTCATACTTACATTCTCAATTTTACTACCAAGGGCAGATTTTCAAAGATATCCCTGGGATGGGTTGGTTTTTGCCAATGTTATACAGTCCACTTATATAAAATATAGCTACCTGGTTTTCTACTCTGACTAGGCTAGTAATGCCTCAGCAGAACAGTAGGTTCCTCCTATTTGACGGTGAGGGACCCAAGGAAGGCTTCCATACTTGATCTGGATGGGTTACAGTGGGTGTTTCCATTTGATAGAAATTCATGAAGATAAACATTTATGACTTGTACACGTTTCTGTACATGGTTTTAACAAGTTTTAACAAGTTCAGTAAATCAACAAAAGCCCTAAATTAAAACAGTTGACATGAAGTCTGATTTTTGAATGACACCAAGAACACAAGTAGGAAGCTATTCTGTCAAAAGTCTGTTATTAAAAGAGAATACAGAATACAGGGTTCAGGATCATAAAAATGGTCTCTTAGAAATCTGGGGACCCTAGAGAGAGAAGAATAAGGGTATAAATGGGCTGGTATGTTTTATGGGATTTTAAAGTTTTTTTAATGTGTAAGATAAAGTATTCCTTTAGGAAAATACTAACCCAGATTGCATAGAACCTATACTCTATCTCAACTGCTAACATTTACTGGACTTTGGACAGGTCATTAAACCTGAGTCTTAGTTTCCTTTTCTATAAAACAGGGATCATTTTGTTTAAAACAGAGTAGTTGTAAACATCAATGAAATGATGCATATGCAAAAGTTTATTATAAAGTATAAACCATTTTATACAAATATGATACTAGTAAAAACTATGCACTGGGATAATATTTCTTATATAACATTATCTGTGATTTTAAGATTAAAAATCTTCAATGCTCCCAATTAAGTGGTTTAACTCAAAGAAAAGGGTAGAGCCCATCTGGCCCTCCCAGAGACACTGTCATTTTCACAATGCAGAGTGGCTCTATTGTTAGTGTTGAACATCACAATCTTTTTAAAACTTTGCAAGTGTCTGGGCTTTCTCCCAGAGATTCTGATTTAACTGGTCTGTAGAAGCTCCCACAAATGTTTTTAAAAGTTTCTCTTCCAATAAGCACTCACAATTGAGAACCACTACAATTAAGTCCAAATAAGTATCCTAAAGGCAAGGGGTGTGTTTTGCTTTTTTGTCACATATTACCTAGCACATATTAATACTAAAAAAGTCTATTGAATAAATGAAATAAAAAACAAAGAAGGATTAATAGCATCCTTTTGTTGTAGGCTCCCTTTAGATAAATTACAATCCAGAACTGTAACCCAAATTCAGGCCTCAGAGAGTGCTCAAAATGCAAAGAGGCCAAGCCCAATCAAACTCTCTAGAGTAGGGCCAAGGAGGGTTCTTGAGAGATCAGATCCCAGATCTACACAGAGATGGAACAATATGTTCTGTTGCTAGATATCAAAGAACCGAGAGAAGAGCAGACAGAAAGAAGAACCAGGTACAGCGCGGACCACAGTCCACCCAGCCATGGCTCAGCTTCCTCAAAAGCCTCACATAACAGGGGGAATATTTCAGGGAATACCTATTTTCTGAATGAAGTCAGAGAAATGAGAACTTAATTTTTCCTGTGCAGAGATCCCACCACAAAGCTCCACATGGCAAAAGTCACATTCAATGAGATTAGTAATTTTCTTCCCTTTTTTTCTAAAACAGTATTTTTGTGTATTTGCTTGACACTCAAGTCCTAAAGCCATAACATTAACTAAAATATTGGTTTCTCCTGCGTACACTTCTCAGTTTTTCACAAAATGCCCCCAAAACACCAAAATGTCAATTTTCTTTGAAGTTCAGCAGCTCAGTAGCTCCACTAGTAAAAAATTTCAAATATTAAAAAAAAATGAGTAAGAGTTTGAAATTACTAGTCATGTGAATTACTTTTAAATTAACATATTAAATATAATCGTATTGTGAGAAACGAATAAACAAACCAAAGTAGCATATACCTTAGTAAAAAGCAATATAGCTAAGAACTGAAATTAGAACAAAGTTTGAATTCAGGTCCCACCACTTCCCTTCTAACCCTCATTTTCCTCATCTATAAATTCATAGGGACAACATCAGCCTCAAAGGGTTGTTGTTTCAGGTATTAAATAAGGTAATTCATGAATGTGCAATTCCTTTTAAAAGATTATTTTAAATATTTTGTCTAATTTTCACATTTTTCCCACTGCCTTTCTCAGACACACCCACCTTCACCTTCACTCCCCCTAAAGCTTCAAATTTGCTGGATAGCTTATGTTTTCCCCCCTGGAAAGACTATGGCTTTAATTATTAAACCCTCTGTCCCATTGACTTTTCTAAAATATCTGTACAGAATCAAGCCACCACCAATTATTACATTTCATCAAATCTGAGACACCATCAATTTATAAGACATACCATCATTTTATGTGTTGCTAAAAAGGAAACACTGGCAATTAAACTATATCATTTAACGCATCCCAATTTCAAAATGAACAAAAGTGGGGAGGTGTGCGCTTTAGAAACAGTGGAACGTGGAATATACCAGGCATTGTGTATATGATCACCCAATTCCTGGTATGCAAAAAGGTAAGAAGAGTGTTCCCCTCTGCTGTGGTACCCACCATATCCAGGAGGAAAAAGAGACGAAAACCAAAAAAGGTTTTCTGAAAGTTGTGCTTTTTTAACTTTTTATTTAGTCAGTGTCTAAAAGCTTGACATCGCAAAGCAGAGCACACAGATTTCTTGTTCAAAGGAAGCTCAAATCTGAAGGGGCTCCAACCTGAGATAAAAGTTTCTGAATTTGATCTGTAATCTTCCAAGAAAATTATAGAGCAGTATTTAATCTAACTTTAATTTTATACAAATCACCTGTGGGTCTTGTCAAAATGCAGACTTTGATTCAATAAAGTCTGGAGTAGAATCTGAGAGTCTGCATTTCTAATAAGCTCCCAGGTGCTGATAATTTTACTGGCCCAAGGACTTTGTGGAGCAAGATTTTATAAGGCCTACAAAGCATTTGCATATATATTACATAGCCATATGAATTAGACTTTGTGCAAATGAGGAAATTAAGGTCCAGTTGAGACTCAAACCCCTGCATTACACTCCACAAAGTTTTTAAACAAAAATCAATTAAAGTGGCACTGGCTGCCTGAAACAAATGCAGTGGAGGCTAGAAAAGCAAGTCATCAATTTTGTGACCTAAGTGAATTGCCATGAGTGTGCAAGCATCCTCTAGGTCAGAAAGCAGCCAGTCTCTACAAATAAGCAGAAAGGTCTTCCCAAGATATTTTTTTCTAAAAGTCTTTCTTCTGCAAATTTAGGGTGGCCTTGACCCTAACTGAAGTTTACAGTGGTCTTCTCATTTACCTAGGAACCATAAACCAGAAAGGTAGAAATGACGATCCACTTTTCTGACTGGCTAGGCTTCAATCTATGTGATGATCAGCTGGTATTTCAAAAGACCAATAGCAGGGTCCTTGGATGGGTAATTTCACCCAGTGGCCTCAAAATATAGTAGTTACATATGATTGTGTAACCACCCAGAACCATGCTTTGTTTTGGTTTGGGGTGTTTGGGGGGATGGGTAAGGGGACCTGTCTTTTTCCACGAATCAGTAAAATAAAGGATATAAAAAGGAAATAAATTAAAAGACTTGACTCTGACTTAACTGGTATTCTGAGTTTTCCCATTATTCTGAAAACTGCTACCCTGAAGTTTCTGATTCATACTCAGAATACTATCAAAACTTTACAGTGGGTGCTGAGAACAAAACATTGCTGTCAGATTCTTTTCAACAGCCTGCAAGTACTCTTATCTCAGAAGCCAAAACAACTAAGCTGAGTCCATTTGTACAGTCAAAATGAACTTACGAAAGGCTCAGGAAAGCTAGACAAAGAGTTAAATACCTTCATTCAAGCTTTAACCGTAAAACAACCTTATTGAAAATGGAAAACCACTGCAAATGAGAAATTACTTTAGTTCTAAACCCCTTTAACTGAGAAGTTAATCAGAGTCTGGCTTATCTGTTGTCAGTATCTGAGAATAGCCCCTTAGTACTTGATTTGAAGTCTACATTCATTATGCCATCAGCGATGATGTTTTTTTAGCTCTCAGGGGATTAAAATGCGGCTTCTCCAGGGCTTATTGGAGGTAATGTTGATACAGCCACCCCAAAAAGAAAAACATCTGAGTGCTCTGATCCATAAACCATCAATTACTACTCTTTAGAACAATTATCTACAAGCAGCAGATATTCTGTCTTCCTTGGCCTCTGAACTCAGCACTCTGAATGACAAACTATATTTTAAAAAAAAAAAAAAAAAAAAGGCCCACCTCTTCCCATAAGATCAGCAGGATACAACCAAAAAGCTCATAAAGCAGTTCATTGATCCTCAGTTCTCCATCCACCAAAAGTTTACACGTGCCAATATGATGGACTGACATCACTAATCAGTCTTCCTGTATCACCATTTAGGTGCAACTCAAGTCAAAATACAGCATAATAGGATACTATTTCATTACCCACGACCTTCCTTCTGAAAAGTTGGAACACAGATTTGGAGAATTTTCATTTATCGTTATGCAAACCTCAGCAGCTCAGTAATGCAGATGCTTTTTAGAGAGTTCAATTTTCTGACCTCTATCCTGAGTTCCTCTATCCTGAGTTCTTCCAACTTCCTCTGGTGACAATACTAAAAATCACCAATCTCTCAAGACAATTAAGGATAGAAGCCACCTTTACAAAATCAAATAAGATACTGAATACAAATGATACAGCCTCGTTACAGATTAATGAAATAATTGTTTAAAAAGACAGAAACAGGAAAAAAAATAATAAGTCAGCCCCAGTGTTTTACCTTTCTCCTAATTCTAATAATTTTTCTTCTTCCTACAAACTTCACAGTAACCCAGGCACATGCCTGGGTGGCTAATGCCCAAGACTTAGAAGCTGCTCACACATTATAGAGAATTCATGGCAAGAGTCATATAGGTTCCAGTTCACCACAGTAATGACTTACCTATGCATGACACTAACTTTTCTCCTACAGTAAATAAATAAAAGTTATAGGCAGAAGTTGGAAGGCAGCACTTCCTCTGAGGAATCTGCACTCTTGAGATGAGGGAAGTGTGAGGTAAGAAAAAGAGGTGAGCTGGGGATAAGCTGAAAGAAGAGAAGAAGTAACACCATCCTTCCCATGAGACAACAGGCAAATGATCATTTTGCCTGATCCCATTCCTCACATCCAAAGGGTAGATCTTGTTCTTCCCAAGTAGCCTCCTGGGAAGGTTCAAATACAAGAAGTCTTTTCCAATCTGATCTACAAGCCACTAAACCTGACCTATGCCGCTGCAGGGTCAAAAGACCCAGAAGTAATCAGGTCAGCTTTGGAACAGCTACAATGCAAGACTCAGACAAAAGCCCCAGTTTAGTCCCTTGATCTTCCTGAAGGTAATTATACAAATGAACGATCCTGTTCTGGCTAAATTCCTCAAACCAAATTTCTAGCTGTGGAGCTGGGAGAAATCCAAACCAGCCTCTTAAATAAGTTCATTTCGCACCCCCCACCTCCCATTTTTTTGGTGGAATCAAAAGCTCCGGCCACGTGTCAAATGTCAACGTCAGCTGAAGCATCCATCATCTTTGACGTGCCTAGAATAAAGCTAACTCCATGGGAATTCTGGTTACCTTGGATGCCACCTGTTATCTTCCCGCCAAGCAAGTCAACAATCATTCATTTCATGTCCACTAACGTATTAAAGAATTGAATTTGACACTTGAGAAAGCTGCACCAAAAATGTACTACTGTGACTCTAGAGAAGTTTCAAGTGGAACTGGGAAAATAGGACCAAGCCTCTGATACCTAGCAACAAATGTCTAACAGTAAAAACACTGACAACAAATGCTATCAAGATAAAAGAATGTAAGATAGTTGTAAAGGCAAAGTTATTATTATGATTTGGGGGAAAGAAGGTCTCTTAAAATGATTGCCAACCAGTAGTATTAGCCCAGAAAGACTTCAGGGAGAAAGTGCTTTGAAAAGGTACAAAACAAGTTGAGTCGGGAGAAAAGGAAGGAAGAAAGATTCAGGGTGCCTTTCATGGCCTTCCTAGCTGTGACTTGGAATATAAAACCAGTCACAGAAAACAAAATGAGGAAGACTCAAACAGAAATACATCTTAAGACTTCTAGATCTAGAAAGTCAATGGTATAAGAAAGAACTAGTTTTGAGAAAGGCTATCAAAGATGCTTGAGGAAGACTGCTTTAAGACTTCAAAAGGGAAGAGGCTGTAGACAGAGAAGCTGCTCTAGCTACAATTTAGCATCAGAGACGTCAATGGTGATGAATCTGAAAAAAACTGAAATACAGAATTAACAGAACTTCGAATTTCCTGATAGCCTGGGTAGGAGAAGCAAAGCTACTCAAAGAGGGCCAAAGATCATTCCATAGTTAAAGCCTAGCTAGCAAAAACAAGAATGACCCAACATATCTGATCCATTTTAAGGATCCTAGGGTATTGGCAAATCACTCTCTCAGATCTATTCCCTACTGACACCTGCCTTCAGCTTTGTATTAATTCCTTCTCTTTTTATTTTTGTTTGTTTGTTTTAAACTAAAAATGGTGTTTTCTGGTAGGCCAATGAACTGCGATCTAGATTTAAGTCCTTACCTCACATTACTATCAATGAGTCCCAAAAAAACATCATTTCTCTATTTTTAAAAAGTTTAGTTTACATCTCCTGCTGTGTTCACTGAAATCTAATTGCAATAAAAGCGTTTTTTAAAACCCTGCACTTAGTGCTGTGAGTATCTAAGGAAACTAAACAGGCATGTTTTGCTTTAGGGGAAAGGGGAAAGAGAAAGAGAGAGAGAGAGAGAGAGATAGGAACAAGTTCCTCAAGCCAACTTACAAATCCTCCTTTTCTTAGACAGGAATCGCCCGGGGATGAGCTCAACACATACTCCACCATGCTAACGCCTAGTCCCCCACTCTCCGACCGTGGGGACAGTACAGAATTGACCTCACTGTTCACATGGAAACTCTGACCAGGTCTTCTCTGCACCATGATTGGCTGGGAAACTGAATGATCTACAAAAAAGATACACAAGCATGATACAGTGCAGCCAGAGGCTCAAACAAATTATGAGTGATGTCTCATGGATAAACCAATGACTGGGAATCAGGAAACCTGCCATGGTCAGTTGAGCCAAAACCTCCTATTGTGTTTTCCCTAAGTATAATATACTACATAAGCTAAGGAAACGGAACACACCCCTCATATATCCAGGATAGCAGAGCAATACAGCAGTTCACATAACTGGTTTATCTAGCTAAGTGGATAAATTAATGTTTACCCCTTTCAAGTAGCAGAATTTCTTTTTAATATATTTTATTGGTAATGTTACTGAAACAAAATGTGATCTTACTACCCTTTTTAAAACAACATAATTTGATCTTTTCTGATGACCACTGTCATCTGAGGTTCCATTCTTATATTGCTATAACACAGCACATCAGCTTTTGAATTTTCTGTCTCCTTCCTCCCTATCAACTGTCATTTCTTTCTGCTGTCGGTATGTCTGCCTCTACAAGTTCTCCCCATCCCTTTCTTCAGGGGTAGTCAGTCAGAAGAGTGTCCATACCCAGTGACGTATTTGGCCCAAACCACATTTATAGATAGATCACCCCATACACAGTACACAGGGGCAAAGGGAGGAGAAAGAAACATGAACTTCAAATGGCAGGCATGGATTTTCTAATTCCAAGTATGCTGACAGCAGTACAGAACAAGAAGTTGTAGCTGAAATTACGGTCATTTCAAATAAGACCATTCCCCTGTGGCTAGCACTTCAGTAAAATATTGAAGACCTGATTTTGTGTTAATTATGTTTTAATAAATTACATCATATAAGCTCCCTCATGGCAATTATACCACAGGACAGGACATTGCTTGACATGCTTGTCACTGATGTAAAATTCACAACTTGCCAATTGCTGAGGAAAGGAGCTCTAAGACAGGCATAAATCACAGTACAGATGCTAGATCTAGATTACCTGATGTTCCCCAGGCACTGTCTCGCCATTGATCACCCAGGAATATTCCTTTTGGTCCATCTTTGCTGGATTCATCTGTTTCCCAAAACTTTTTACCTGGCAAGAGCTGCTGCAAATTAAAAATAATAGATGCTTTTAAAGAATTCATAAAGGATGAAAGTACAGCAGTCAACACTTTCTTTTAGACAAGGGTACTGAAGATGCTCACGTGCCCTGAAGGTCTTTAATCACAGTGTTCTGACTCCACAGATTGTGGTCAGAGCACTACTATATGTTTGGTAAAAGTCACAAAGAGGCCTAATGCAAGGGGGGCTACAGATCAACCCATCACAATAGAGGCTCAGCTTAAATACCTAGAATTATTCACTTAATCTATGCCAAGATTTTTAAGGGGGGGGAGAATTCATACTAGACCTAACAGCTAACTGCTAAGAAGATTCTTACTGAAAAAGAAAGTACCTACAACTACTAAAAGGCTACTTCTGCCTACATGTATACTAAGGGGCCCTACAAAGTTACTCAAGCTGTGGCATGAACTCAGACCCCAGCTATGGAACACTAGAGGCAAAATTCACCTCCTTCATACACAGAGATTCTGTTTAACTAAAATACTTTCAACATCACAAAGAAAAAACTAAAACAAACCAAAAACAAAAAAACTTCCCAACCACAACATTAACCTGTTCCAAGATTTTGGAAAGACAGAGCAGCTATTCCCCCATTACTGGAAGGGAAATAAAAATCTCCTCATCTCAGTTAATCTTAAGAATACTTAGTAATGCCATTAAAGTGACTTCACAAAACATTCCACACCTCATAAAAATGCAGGCATCACTAGCCTTAAATTAGCTTCAACCAAAGAAATGCAAACTACCCTTTCAAGCAAAACACAGTACAGTTTTGCACAAGATCAAAGCATTAGTGACCTGTTACAAAGTAAATTTCCACTAGAATCCCATCATTCTTCCTTCTGGTTATCAGCTTCACTCACTAAAATGTCCCTCTTATTTCTTCTAATTATGTTTTCACTTCAGCTGCTACTAGTCAAACAAGAAACTCAGAAGTCTGAGATAGTACACTGCTTTTGAGCATAAAAGAATGCTTTTGAGAATAAAAGAGCTGAATTTCTCAGAGGAACAGAATAAAAAACCAGAAAGTACAAAACATTTGCTCTCTCCTTGACAATAAAGGTTTACCTTTTCTATTTATAACCCATAACCCAATGATAATGAAGAAACATCTCAACTTTGCCCTCACTAAAACGAATCTCAGCTTTCCAACCTAAATTCTGGGTTTTCGACATCAATTTATTCTAGCTCTATAAAACTATCTGGTAGACACGGGTTACTACCTGGAGCAAAGCAGTTTCCCTTGTACTTTTTTCCCCTACCTTGTTATCTTCTAGTCCAAGAAGGTCATGACAAAAGACACATTTTGGTCTGACACTTAATTGCACAGATGCATTGGTTTACTTGAAGATGAGCAGTTACAGCAGTCAATTCCTAATGTGCCTCTAGGGTTCATTCTCTGAGAGAAGCAAGGACACAGCTGGTCTGTTAACTTGAGGGGGAGGGGGAAGGGGTGGGAGGGAGAGCCCAGACCATAGCTAGGCAGTGGAGTCAGGAAGCCCTGGACTAGACAACTCTGATGTGTCATAGGACAAACTGCAGGACTGCCCTGGGCCTCATCCTCTTTGCATTGATGAAGGAAGTATTTTTCAGGTTGCTGTGATGATTAGAGATGTTGCTGATGCGGGCCTAACACAATGCCCACCACGCAGGAGGTTCTCAATAAATGTATTCAGTGGCATTACACCAAGGCAAAACAGCTGTAAACCACAGATGGGACCCTGAGAATTAATGTGTACTAACGCACAACTCTAGAATTCTTGCCTTTGAACTTATTTTTCTCCTCTTAATCTCAAAAATGCCCTCCTATAAGATTACAAATAGAATTTCTTTCCCTATTGGTTGTACCCTTTCCAACTAACATTCCAATTTTTCTCTTGTATTTTGTAGGGAGTGTAAGCAAACAGGAGTCTGCATCAACTTCTCCTCTGTGTACCAGAAGAAAGAATGTCAGCACAAGGGACTCCTCACTTGCTGGTTAACTTTAGTCTCCATATATTGGAAAGAGAGCAAAGATGATCAAATATATTCATTATGGTGCTCATCCCTCTCAACACAAATTTGGAAATCTTTATTCAAAACTCAAGCTTCTCTAAGCCACCAGCCTCCATGTGCAAATAGAGTCTGTCCACAATTTGTCAAATTGCTTAGTGAAAGCAGCAGCCCTTGAACTCAAAGCTTCAAAAATGACTTCTAAGATCTTGTCATCTTTCCTCATAGCTTGCCAGGTTGTCGCAACATGCAAAGCCAGCAAAAGCAGGTCCATATATAAGCAAGGCTGTTTCCAGGCCAAATTCTCTCATAAGGAAACAATAATACAACAAACATGTAGAAAGGTACTAAAAAGTGGAGACTGTACTTCAAAGTAGTAATAGATGCAACAAATCTCAAAGGAATACAGTCATCCCTCAGTATCCATGCGGGGCTGGTTCCAGGAGCCTCCTTGGATACCAAAATCCTCAGACACTCAAGTCCCTTATATAAAATGACGTAGTACAATGCATACAGTACACACTGAAAAATTCAAGACCCTAGTCACATACCAAGAGGAAATGGTGTCTTCCACTATTAACAGTATGTATAAACATAAATCCTAAATAGATGCTAGGAGCAGCCCCCAAAGTAGTAAAACCCCATATGCTTTGGCAAAGTAACCAAGATCAATTAACTATTATTAATGAAAACAGCAGGGACTGAAAAGGCAAGTCTGTACGAGATAAAGAAAAAGGAAGTGGTAGAAGAAGGTGCTAGCAAGCCAATTCTGGGAGGAATAAAAACAGAACCTATGGTTTGCAAGAGTGCTCTGCAGATGAAGAAAAGTAAACTACTGTATCAAGGTACCTGGGCAAGGACAGAAGCAAACTTAGCAAAGCTCCTCAGCGTCTCTTGACCTTCCACAGCATTTCTCTTTCCTCCAAAACATACCCTTCTCCACTCTTCAGCTGTGTGGCAAGCAGCACCTGAAACAACTCCTAATGTCTGTACCTCTTGGTACTCAGTCCCTTGTGTAATTCCCCCTCTTATCCTATCTGTGGGCTGAACCTACTGACTTGCTCCTAAGGAGTAAGAGAGGGCAAAAGTGAGGGGGTGGCGCTTTCGAGACTGTCTTTAAAATACTGACTTCCATCTTGCCTCTACTCCTCTCTCACCCTCTCACCTTCTCACTTTAACGAAGCTAGCTGCTATACTGTGAGCTGCCCAGTAGAGAGGCCCATATGGCAAGGAACCAAGAGAGGTCACTGGACATCAATTCCTTAGGAACTGAGGCCCTCAGTCTAGCAACCCACAAGAAACTTAATCCTGATATCAACCACGTGAGTAAGCTTGGAAGCAGCCCCTTCCCCAGTTGGACTTTGAGATGACTGCAAACCCAGCTGAAATCCTGACTGCAGCTTGTGAGGGACCCTGAAATAAAGAATCTTGCAAAGTCATGACTGGGTCCCTGACCTACAGAAACTGTGAGGCTTAAACAACATGTTGTCTTAAGCCACTAAATTTTAGGGTAATTTGGAACATAGCAATAGATAACTAATACAGCTGCGAATATACGGAAGCGTTTTCTTTTATTGAAAACATCTTTAAGAGTCTGTTTTCAAGAAGCACTTCTTGTTCCATTTCTAATATCTAAGATCAAAGTGCTTTTTTTGAATTTGGAAAAAATTACATCCATTCCATTTCATGTTTTCCCCTATTTTGTCTTATAGCCCTTCTGTATTAAAAAAAAAAAGATTGGCTTTTTAAATTCGGCAAAATTAAACGGACTTAGACTTGTTAAGCTTACTGAGAATTAGTAGCAATCACATAGTCAAGAGTCATCTAAAATAAAGACATTCGAATCTGATCATATTAAAAGGAGCTATAATCTACTGAATATAAAACAAAGTGATGATGAGTATCCAATTGTTATTTCAAATTCAGATTCAACCCCTCTAAAGGTAATATCATCCACAGCACTGGCTAAAACATCCTGGTTCACCAACCCACATCAGGAGTTGCCAAACCTTCACTTAAGCCACACCTAAATTCAATCATCAAACATTCAAATGCAACTAGTGTATGAAAAGACAGTTACTGCTTACCCCATCAAGAACTTGGAAATATTGTTCTTTGACAGGACAACAAAGAACAGATCACAGAAGAGGTTTACAAAATTCAATTTAAAGAAATATTAGGCAATTAGAGGATTAAAAGATTTCACAATTCTAAAGGAAGATAAGGGAATTAGAAATTGGTCCAACAAAAGAAAAGGAGACCCAGGGAGTCAGATGTAGGCAGTATCAACCAATATGCATGTTTAGGGAGAGGACATATGATGCACAAACAAGTCTGTCCTTATAAAAGCAATTAATGCATCAGGCTAGATAGTAGCTTGGGTACAGCAGCCACTGTACCCAAGCTGTACATCCAAGTAACTTCCCTGGCTCAGACTGCTTACCAAGCAAACTTAAGAGAACTTTGCTTCCTCCTATAGCCAAACATGCTGATCACTGAACACAATTATCCTGTCCACTTGAGAGTTGTTGTTTCTCCTTATAAATTAGTAAATTGCATTTTAGTTTTTATACATTAATCTCTTGTGGTTCTAGTCAGTATAGGTCAGTTCTATAATCCAATCACCTCTAAATTAGTAAATCCCTTTCAAGACCTACAAACTGAGAACCAGGGCTTGGGAGGTCCTACCATCCGACACAGCAATACAACAGACCTTGTACTCTTCCATGTACTGTCCCATTAAATGGGATTCCTAAGTGCCTCTCCAGTAGTATCTGCTCTCCGGTCTTTAGGAGAAAAACACATACACTACTTATCCCAGCTTGAACCACAGGAAAAGACTTAAGGAGAGTAAAGAAATCAGTAAGCTTATTCATGAGGCTTCTGGAGAACAAAGTAGAAATCAAGCACTGGTTTATGAGCAATGTTAGCCGCTTGGGAAACCTCTAAATTGTGTTTGGAAACACCTTTTTTTTTAAATCATCTAACAGAAAAGACAATACACAAAGCCACACTTGCACAATCGACCACCACATTAACCCCTACCAAGAGTCCTTTAAACAGAGGTGGAGACAATAAACTGAAAGGCTGAGAACATCAAAAACCTCTAGGCTTCTTATTTTAAGTAATATAGTGGTAAAACATACACAACTACTCTGAAATCACTTTAAAAAACAAACAACAACAAAAAACTGGTTTCAGGGGGCTTCCCTGGTGGCGCAGTGGTTGAGAGTCCGCCTGCCGATGCAGGAGACACGGGTTTGTGCCCCGGTCCAGGAGGATCCCACATGCCGCGAAGCGGCTGGGCCCGTGAGCCATGGCCGCTGAGCCTGCGCGTCCAGAGCCTGTGCTCCACAACAGGAGAGGCCACAACAGTGAGAGGCCCGCGTACCGCAAAAAAAAAAAAACTGGTTTCAAATCCCAACTCATCTAGGCCTCAGTTTTCTCACCTATAAAATGAACTGTTATGAATATTAAATAATATAGTGGGTAAAGGAGTAGTACAATGCTGGACTCACAGTAATCACTCAAAGAATTAGCTGCTAATATTATTTAATAACAAAATAGTAACCAACAGACTTCACACTACTAATGGCATAGCCAATGAAATGCTGTGTACTCAGCTAGCAGATGTGAGCACAACATCACCCAGCCCACTTCAGTGAAAATCTATAAAATTAGGAGCCCTAACAAAACACTGCAGGAAGAACTATGATTAGAGCTTTGCAAAAACTAAGAGGCAAGCTGATTATTAAAGACTGGATGTGTTTGACCATACCACCGTTAATACTTGCATAGATGGAAACTCCAATAAGCACTCTGTACTCAAGAGGACTGCTTACACACAACACAGGCTGCATAGAGCTATCTCTCAGAGCAGAGATTTGGCTTCTCAAGGAGTACTGTTCACAGGGATGCTACAACCCCGAAGGCATGAACAGGTTTAATCATCTCATGTGGCAATGCAAACTTCCAACACAAGCTTGGTTTCACTGGAATGTAGCCAATGCAGGAGTCAAATACCTGATATTTTAACTAGCTGGTAAGATATAGCCCCACCCCCAATTTTTTAATCTCTTGATAAATATTCTCATTACATTAAAAGAACTTGATATCAACTCAGAGAAAGGACCGCTCAGTACTGATAGAAATAAATAAGTATTATTGGGGGCTTCCCTGGTGGCGCAGCGGTTGAGAATCTGCCTGCTAATGCAGGGAACACGGGTTCGAGCCCTGATCTAGGAGGATCCCATATGCCGCGGAGCAACTAGGCCCATGAGCCACAGCTACTGAGCCTGCGCGTCTGAGAGGTGCGATAGTGAGAGGCCCGCGCACCGCGATGAAGAGTGGCCCCACTTGCCGCAACTAGAGAAAGCCCTCGCACAGAAACGAAGACCCAACACAGCAAAAATAAATTAATTAATTAATAAAAACTCCTACCCCCAACATCTTAAAAAAAAAATAAGTATTATTGGTAAACACTGTCACATGTTCTAGTCAAAGCTCTAACTGTGAAAATTGTGTAATTTTCAGAATTCCCTTCTCAAAATCTTAATGCCCTAGGGAATTTACCTGGCCCTCCATACCACAGAGGGTTGTTGTGAAATCTAGTAAGACAGTTCATAATAAATATTATAAACTACACACAGAAGTTACTACTAAAGTTTTAACAAGAAACGGTTTAAATATAAAATAAATTGATATCCTTTACAAGGCTTTAAAAGAAAGGTACAAATATCCATTCACTGTTATGACAATTCTTTTGGAAAGGGTTCTGAAAAAATATACATTAAGAGTCATGTTCACCTCCTACACTGTTGGTGGGAATGTAAATTGGTGCAGCCACTATGGAAAACAGTATGGAAGTTAAAAACTAAAAACAAAGTTGGCATATGACCCAGCAATCCCACTCCTGGGCATATATCCAAACAAAACTACAATTAAAATACAATACAAATGAACATATCTATGAAACAGAAACAGACTCACAGATATAGAGAATGGACTTGTGGCTACCAAGGGGGGAAGCGAGTGTGGGGGAGTGAAGGGTTGGGAGTTTGGGGTTAGCAGATGCAAACTATTACATATAGGATGCATAAACAACAAGGTCCTACTGTATAGCACTGGGAACTATATTCAATATCCTATGATAAACCATAATGGAAAAGAATATGAAGAATACATATATGTACAACTGAATCACTTTGCGGTACAGCAGAAATTAACACAACATTGTAAATCAACCATACTTCAATAAAAATTTTAAAAATAATAATAATAAATTAAAAAGCTGGGAAAAAAGCCATGTTCATTCCTGAGAATTTATCTCAACATTAAAGAATTCAAAAGGAAAAAAAAGCTTCACATTCAAAATATAAGAGCAAAAAAGTTGGGAGCAAACTAAATGTTCAATAAGGTACAACTATATGCAACAATACAAGCTCACCCAAAACAGCTATCAGGACTATATGTAATATTTATAAAATAACATTAAATTTTAAAAGCAAAATACAAAATTGTACACGAAAAGACTGCTTATCCTCATGCACCCTTCCCTTTTGGTTCAAGATTGGAAAGAAAAATAAAAACTGAAATAGGTGCTCGTTGATGTGGGATTATGGATGACCTGTTACAAAATACACTTTTAGTATGATTTAGAACTGATTTTTAATAAATAAAAATTGAGATTATGGTGGTACAGAATTCACTACAAATAAGGCATTTTCTCTTAAGCAGATACATTTCACTTCAACATAATTTCAAAGTGACAAAAGTTAGTGGGAATTTTGAGAGAGCTCACACCACATGGTTCAGATATGAGTTGGCCAAAAAAATTTGTTCGGGTTTTTCCGTAAGATGTTACAGAAAAACCCGAGTGAACTTTTTGGCCAACACAGTATTTTTAAGCAAGCAGATAATAATTTCCAACCACTTTGAAAACTGTAGCTTAAATAAGGGATGGTGAAAATCTTCAATGGCTTAATCACAAGCCAATCATTTTTTAATTAAAAATACCTAAGTATATTTAAAAAATAAAGAAAGAAAGAAGATGGTGTTTTCATTTTTCCCTTCTCTTCCAGAAAGTTTAAGGAACATGACCCTCTAAATTCTCATTTCCCATTTATATAACTACTAATTAAGTATCCTGCATTTTTTTTTTTTTTTTTGCGGTACGCGGGGCCTCTCACTGTCGTGGCCTCTCCCGTTGCGGAGCACAGGCTCCGGACGCGCAGGCTCAGCGGCCATGGCTCACGGGCCTAGCCGCTCCACGGCATGTGGGATCTTCCCGGACTGGGGCACAAACCCGTGTCCCCTGCATCGGCAGGCAGACTCTCAACCAGTGCGCCACCAGGGAAGTCCTCCTGCATTTTTTTTAATCAGTTACTCAATACTTACACGTAAAGATTATTTTTAAATGTTTAAACATTTTTGTTCTGTTTCATTTTATTCAAATCGTCAAAAAACTGTCTAAGAATCAAAATTTGCTATAATTTATTTCACATTTCACTACTAGGCAGCATCACAATCTGGCATCTAGTAATTACTGCTTAAAATTTTCAGTCTATGTGGCAAGATGATTACTAGTAAAAACAAATTTCCATATTAATTGTCTCTCAACTAAATCTCTTTTTGTTGAAATCTAATATACTCCTTTTAAGAAAGAAAAGTTTAATTTTTTGCATAATTATAACTGCAGTATATAAAATTAAGAGATTTTTAAAAAATATTTTCCAGGGTTATTAAGCACTTTTCATAATAAACACTGTTAATAGTTGTATCTAATGTCCTTTAATAACATTTCCACCACTAAGGATGAAGTTACACAAATCACTTAGGCCTGGCCAATATGAGGTAATTTGATCTTCTCTCTCATATCTGAAAAACCAATATTGTTTTTCTGACCATTGAAAAAATAAAATTTTAGCATCTGAAGTATTTGAACTTACCCTGAAATGCACAACCTGCATGAGCCACTACTGGAAGTAACAAAAGCAGTAAAAAACAAAGTTCTCTGCCCTGAAAGAAAAGATTAAAAAGAAAAACCAGGACTTCCCTGATGGCGCAGTGGTTAAGAATCCACCTGCCAATGCAGAGGACACAGGTTCAAGCGCTGGTCCAGGAAGATGCCACATGCTGCGGAGCAACTAAGCCCGTGCTCCACAACTACTGAGCCTGCGCTCTAGAGCTCACGAGCCACAACTACTGAAGCCCGCGAGCCTAGAGCCATGCTCCACAACAAGAGAAGCCAACGCAATGAGAAGCCTGTGCACCACAAGGAAGAGTAGCCCCCGCTCTCCACAACTAGAGAAAGCCCGTGTGTAGCAACGAAGACCCAACATAGCCAAAAATAAATAAACAAACAGGCCAAGAATTAAAATTTTTTTTTAAAAAAGAAAAACCTACCAGGAATCAAACTGGAAGAGTATCTGGCACAGGATGGTCAAGGAACACCTTAAAGGATGGGGGACTTCAGAGCGAGAAGACAGCGGAAAGGACTTTCCACAAAGAGCAAAGGTAGAAATAAAAGCAAGTGGGGCAGGTGCCCACCAATAAAAAAGGAATCCCGCCACCAACTAGAGGTGCAGTAAGGAGAGGGTGAAAAAACAAAACTAGTCCAGCTGCCAGTGAGGCTTTATGGAGCACTGAGGAGCTGGGCTCTAATAATGCTCCAGGCAGTAACAGGGAGTAAAATCATAAAAATTCATTTTAAAAGATTAATTTGAGGGACTTCCCTGGCAGTCCAGTGGTTAAGACTCCGCACTTCCAATGCAGGGGGCACGGATTCAATCCCTGGTTGGGGAACTAAGATCCCACTTGCCACGAGACGTGGCCAAAAAAGAAAGATGAATTTCACATTCCTTTATAAAAAGGAGTGAGGGAAAGCAAATGGATGCTGGGAGGCTAAGCAAAGAGGTCACTGCAGTAACCTAGGCATAAAATGGTAAAAGAAGGGACCTGTGGAAATGGGAGCTGGAAAGGTATAAACTGCTGCTTAGATGTCTCTCTCAACTTTCAAGGCATTTTTTTTAAAGTTATTTAATTTCAAAAGGGAAGATTCATAGCCCATTATGGTGATCAAGAATGAAGTCACTAAGTATACATAAGCCAGTCTACCACTGAAGTTATTTTAATCAGGAATCTATTCCACAGAGTCAGCTGAGTCCAAAGCCTAGATGAAAACAGGATCCAAGTATGTAAGAATATGGTGCTGCAAGTTTAAGTCTACAACTCCAGTGGGTAAAGTTTTAAGGTTGTCCTGAGGATCCACTGTGAGTTGCTGGGGAACAGTAAGAGCAAAAAGAGCAATCAAGTAGAGATAAGAAGAATCTGGTAGCTCTTAAATTTTAGGACCACCACAAATTAGACTGAATTGCAAACAGTTCTCTAATTGATGACTACTGTTAAACTTAAAAATGCACTCTGGGGAATTCCCTGGCGGTCCAATGGTTAAGACTCCATGCTTCCACTGCAGGGGGGCACGGGTTCGATCCCTGGTTGGGGAACTAAGATCCCGAGTGCTGCGAGGTGTGGCCAAAGAAAAGAAAACAAAACAAACAAACAAACAAAAAAACCAAAAACGCACTGTCTTCAAAGGAGCACAGGGGTTTCCCAGTGTTCTTTACCACACAAAAAACACAATCACTGTTAACAACTTCATCCTTGAAACTAAACACACAGAAAACGTTGGTTGTTCTTTCAGAAAGCATGCCCTTCAAAAATAAAAAATTCAGAGATACTGTTAGCACCTCAAGCTCCATGAATATTTTGTGGTAAATTAACCTGGGGCAAGCGCCACACTAATCCCTTCTCCACTGCACATCCCTTCCTGAAGCCACTAAAAGTAAAGTTTTCCTTATACCTTCCCGCTTCAAGTTATTAGAATAGAGCCAAAAGAAGTTTCTTTTCTCTGATATCTTCATAAAACTTCATGAACAGTAAACTATGTTCAGAAAATGAAGATATTCCCCAGGTGAACTAGGCTTTTCTGCACGATATAGAAAAGGCATGTAAGGAAACAGAAGACAATGTCATCCCAGCCACCTTTAAGTTCCCTATAAATAATGTCATTTGTTTTTATCGAAGTATAAATTACATGGTTTGATCTATAACATAACCATATTAAAGTTATACTAGGTCTAGACTTTAAATAATTATATAAATGATTCCTTGCAATAGTACCTGAGAGCTCAGTGTGTAAAAGATAAGCCTCCAGAACACTTAGGAAATCTGTAAAGTTCATGAATAAAACCATGAAAACATCTAGATTGCTTCATGATCTACCCCCTTCATATTCCCAAAGCAGGAAGCAAACAGCTCAATTAAGAGAGGATAAAGAGTCCTTTGCCTCAAGATGGGACCAAACACTCAAACCCACCCACACATCCAGTCAGCCTCAGGGTATTTTTAATTATTAAATTGACGAGAAGTGTCTTAGTATGCCAGATATGGACAGGTTCCCTCTTTCATGTGTTCCAGGAGTGGAAAATTTCACAGATGTGCATGTATATCACAGACGTGCATGTATACAAGGAAGACCAACACAGAAAATAAACTATTTCTTCTACACATTTTGCTATAATGAGGACCACAGAATGCATAATTAATTAAGAGACAATGAATTAATTTTGGTGTTCTGGTTCCTCATCAGCAAAACGAAAGTAAACAAGAAAGAATTACACACAACATAGTTTAATACAAGCTTGAACAAGAAATATAATAACAGCAATTCCAATTTTCTAAACACCATTATGTCTGGTTGTATATATATAATGAGAATATTTCCATGCCCCAGCAGATGGCCCAGAGGAAGTGTCCTATGATTACAACTACATTAAATAAAAGATCCTTTATAATAAATGCCTTTATATAAGATTCAACTTGGATAACAGCATTGCTGACATGCTATTCATCCTATGTACTCTTCATAAAATAATTACTGAATAATTCAAAAATGTAAAGATTTGCAGAGAAGACTGAATAAATGCTTTTCAGTTTTGTCCGCTCCCCATCCTCCCCTTCACACCCCCACATCCCTGAGGGTGGAAAAGTAATAGGGATAGAGAATACAGGCAATATTAACTGAATTGAACTGAGGTCCCTTGGGGGGAACTTCTGATGTAAAAGAGAAAATAAAGAGGGATCCATACTTAGAAAAAAATATTTACTGGTACACGATTTATTCAACACAATATATTAGGCAGCCACTGTTTACAAAGTACATATTAGCTGAAGCCCCTGCCCTCAGAAAACTTATGTGCAAGGAAATAGAAAACATTTACACAAATCACTATATATAAAATAAATTAGGGCCATAAGAATTATATAAATAAATAATGTGCTACTGAATTCCCCTCTGTAGCTTCTGGTTGGTGAGAGCAAGAAAGCTTTCATAGATGAGCTGATAACTGAAGCTGGACTTTTGCGTACTGGGTAGGCTCTGGACATGCAGAAATGAACAGTAGAAAAGCTCAGGATCTGAGTGATAGAGATCTGGGTTTTAACAGCTGGCTCATGATCATGTTAACCTCTATAATCCTGTTTGCCCAGTATATAAAGGACATCCTAATATTGCAGGACCACTGTGAAGACAATAATGTATATGTGATTAGTACAGTACCTGGAAAATCATATATGTTCAATAGACTGCAGCTATTATTATTTCTGAGCCTAATGAAATAGAACTTGATGTCAATCCACATCTTGACAGTTACAATATTAGGTGGAGTCACTTGACCTTAGAACTCACTTCCCTCATGTAAAAATAGTCGTGTCTCTCAAAAATCTGTTGGGAGATTCACATAGGTAATGAAATCAATGCCAAAGTGTTTTGAAAAGTGTTAATGTATTACTGTAGTTAAGTAGCTTACTTTCAAATAAAGCATACTGATGTGGATAAAAAGAATAAAAACATTTTAGACAAAGGAGGATAAAAGGGAAGAAATTTAATGAAGACAGATTAAGCAGCATGTGGATCAGCTATTTCCTGATGCAGAGAAGCATGTTTTACTGCATTCAAGCATTCCAAGATAGCTTAACGTATACAGGGTTAAGTCCACCCATTCTTCCCAGTGTAGGACAGAAGGCAGATATTGGAATGCATGGGGTTCGACACAGGTCTCAAAGTGACAGGACAGAACTGGGCACCAGGTTCTAAATGTCAGATGCACCCATGTTCTCAGGGTTAGAAGATACCTTCTTATCATCTTCTTCAAAACGCCCAATCCTAATCCCAAAACTATTATGAGATCCCAGGAACTTCCTAAACAAGACTCATAAAAAGGTCACTTCACCTCTAACATGGTCATTAACCTAATAAAGGAAAGTTATTAACTTTCTCCATAACACTTGGCCTGGCTAGCTATGTCTTCTCTAAAGGAACCATTTCATTTTAATAACAAGATGTCAAAAATGCCCAACAACCAAATGGTATTAATACAAAGTTAATGGAACTAGGCAGCTTTTACCATTCCTATGCATACTCAAAAGCTGCATTTTGGGGGGAAAAGGATGTGTTACACTGCTTGGCCAGATATTTTTATAATGCACCACAGGCTCTATTTATTTTTCATCCTTTCTGCAAGAAAGGCTGCATGATCTTGCTAGCAGACAACACATCTCCTTTCCAAAATTCAACCCAGTTTAGAGTCAACTGAGTTACTCTTATGGGACCCTAACTGCAAGGAATTTACAGTGTGAGGTTAGCCCCTCTAGGGCTGTGGATCATAAAAGTACTTTTAGGGCTTCCTTGGTGGCACAGTGGTTGAGAGTCCACCTGCCGATGCAGGGAACACAGGTTCGTGCCCCGGTCCGGGAGGATCCCACATGCCGCAGAGCAGCTGGGCCCGTGAGCCATGGCCACTGAGCCTGCGCTCCGCAACGGGAGAGGCCACAACAGTGAGAGGCCCACGTACCGCAAAAATAAAAAAAAAGTACTTTTAGCTACCCAAAAGCCTCCAATTCTGTGAGCCATCATGCCATGATGGAAAGATGTGGACTTGGTATCCACATTAGGCTCCTACTTGTCCCGATTTCACAATTACCACCCTATGAGCCCTGATGGACAGACACTTCAATGTCTTATGTAGCTGCACAGTGAATGAGTCACTTAGAGAATCCAATGAAAACTTACAGAACCTCTACATCACACTCTAAAAAAACACATCTTTTAGATACCCTCTGGCATATCCTAGAAAAAGGAGAACTAGTCCTATTTTCTATCTTTTTAAAGCTAGAAATAAGGGCAAACTCCAAGAATCTTAGACTTAAAAGGGTCCTGGAAAACTATCTAGTCCAACATGTGTGTCTTATGGATGAAAAAAAGCAAAGTCCAAAGAAGATGAATGCCTGAGGAAAGGCCAAAAGCGGTGGCATCAGGGTTCTCATCAAGTGAGCTCTTCACCCCATCAAGTTATACCTTTCTTTGGGTTAAGAGCTCTCCAAATCATTGTCGAATTCCTTCCTCTACAAGCCATTCTGCTCTCACACTTACAGGCAGAAATCCTATGTAATGTCTAATGAGAACCTGCAGCTATGTTTTAAATACATCTCACCTTACTCTACTTCCAGGAACGTGGTAGGATTCATTATCACTCTACATACAGATGCACCTTCCAGATTTCATTCCTCAGGTTTACAAACGTGTTTGTAAAAAAGCATAGAAAGCTTTTCTATGCTTCAGTTTTCTAAAACAAAGATGAAGGGCCACATACCTAAATACATTCCATTTATTCCAGAAATAATCACTGTTATTTTAATGTCCCTGAACGCTGTCAGGTTTACTACATGTAAAACATTAAGGACTCTTAAAAAAAGTTCCTTGGTTTTTAAAAGTGAGAAAACCAATTATTCAGAATAAGGTGGCTTTTCTGTCAAAGACTCTCAAAGTACTTTCAAACGAGAACCACTATCCTCTTTGCAAATGCTTTTTCAGGACGTAAAATAAATAAGTCATGCAAGACCATAAACCAACCAAGGCAGAAACAGAACCCAGAAACATCAGGTCAATGAGCCTTCCTCAGTACTACAAAGACACACTCTTGAATACTCAACTAACAGAAATAATCTGTGCCTTTAAACTTTTCAGGACTGGACTTAAAGTTGAATGAAAGGGGCTGCTAGCAAGGAGAGTGAATGAAATATTTGAAAATAATTTGTAGCCCTAAGCCTAAGACATTTTCCTATCTTCCTTTTTATGTTGACTTTTTAGAATAGGAGGTAAGTAAAGCACTTGTAGAGTGTCCTTCAGCTAAGAACAGCTAGCTGTACTTCAGACAACCAGCAAGGTTTGAAGGCAAAGTTTTAAGTAGTCACCTCTGAGCAAGATTTCTAAGAAACACTATCTAGCAAAGTGACTCCAGGAGTCTAGCACTGGCTTTGATAAGGAAAAAAAAAAGTTGCAAGAGCCAGGCAGCACTAACTTTACTAGAAATCAATTACTTTGAATCGAGGCAATTCTCTTTGAACTCTAAAGATTCACAAACTCTTGAACATAGGTATCATCTGCCCTAATGGGGACTCTCACACAAGCACACAGACACACACAAATACAAATAAAATAACTGCAGCAAAAAAATACTGTGCCTGGCTTTATAAATCCATGCAATTTACTTGCAATTTTAGTTTTTATATGGGTAAACACTACATTTACACACATCCCCTCCCAGAGATGCTTTATTGTTTAAAGGGAAGTAAATTTAATGACGTTAAACTAATTAGAAACTATGCTTTTTTATTTTATTATAAAAGCTAGCTTTCTTCATCTCTCTTTTGTGCCCATCTCCCTTTTATCTCTGCAAAAAACATTCCCCCAACCTATACCTATGTGAATCCTAACTAAACTAGAGGACGTTTCCCAAGTCCTATACCTCCATCCAAGTAATCACAAACTACTCCTGCCAATACTGATCACTCTCTTCTCAAAACAGGAACCATACAAAGAAACGCAGTGAACTCTTTCTGTTGTCATGTGTATTCACTCCTTCCTCAACTAGCTAAAGAAAGAGTTCCTTGAATACAAAAACCTCACTCCATACTTAACTTAGTTGTCCCCTTTGTGCCTGGACACTGGGTTATGCTTTCAAAAAATAACTTCAGTTAAGTGTATTTTGGAAGGGAAGTGTATTAAGCGTTTTTTAAAATCCTTCCCCAAATATCAACTGTTATAAAGCTTACTAAAATGAGATTTTTACCATCAATTATTTTATAAGTATTGGTTTCATTTACTCTAAGGGCACGTGCTTTGGAGAGGTAGCCAGGTCAGAGTCCCAGCTCCATCACTTTCTAGATGTGTGACCCTGAGCAAAATTTTTCCTTATCTGGGTAACAGAACCATCCTGAGAGAGTTACTGATGAGATAATGCATACAAACCTCTTAGCATCTGCCTAATAGATGGTCAACAAATGGTAGCTATTATTATTACTTTGTTAATAATAAGGAAAGAAGAGTGACACTGCATTACTGTTGGAATGTACTTTGTTTAGTTATTTACATATGCCAACACCTAGCTCTGACGAATTACATACAAACATCAAAAAATGACATCTCTAACAAAAATAAGGAGGTGCGGTCTGGAGACCTTGTGGGGAAGGGATATTTTTGGAAGAAGAAAATGATTTTTTAAATATTTTTGTTGTTAATTTAAATAAAATTCACTTTCTGTTCACTCTTCTTCAATTAAGTCTTTAAAGATTATGAAGTGTTACAAAACAGTAACAGGGCATTATTTTTATACTGTGTAACTAATTTTAAAAAACTGGGCTTAGAGTGGACCAGGTTAGAACCACAGGAGTGCGGAAGCAGATGAATGCAGTTTCCCCATCTATAATTAATATGACACATCTGTTAACGTTCTGTTCAAACTGTGCTCCAGAAATTTAGTAAGAAAATCACTTACTCAATAACCAGATAGGGTTTATTGATGTGCACTGTTTCATTAATATTAGGCAGGCACAGGAAACATAAGAACACCTACCAATCTGTTCTTCAAGGTCTAGAGGAAACACAAAAACAGGCCAAAACCCCATGAACCCAAGATAATAGGACACTCGACTCTGACCACAAGATGATTCAGAAAAGTTGGAAACAAAATCTTATAACCAAGGAAGCAAGAATCTTAGGATCAAAACACAAAGACTTTAACTAATGCCCAGCCACAATGGTAGTAAATGAATATTTGTTATAAATCAGGAAATTATCTTAATTTTGAGTCCTTGGAACCTAGAACAGTGCCTGGATCAAAGAATATTGGCTAAATCAAAGCACAAATGTATTTAATGAATAGTATAAAAGAGAATCCAGAATACAGCTATTCTCCCTCCTTTAAAACATTAAAATAGATATGGGGGCTTTTAAATATTAGATATACAAAATATAAAACAGAAGAAAAAACCTAAGGCTACTTCTCCAGAACAAAAAAAATCACAAGCAAATGCCCCCAGTTTGTGAACCTGTGACATCTTCAGCCATTAATTCAACCTGTATGTTCTACCTATCACCAATACACTCTTATTGTCAACATCTAGAAGCACCAGAAACCTGCTATACTTGATTTATATTCCTCTTTCTTTTAGAATTATGGCAATCTTCACTATCAATATAATGGATGGTAAATTTTGTTTCTGCAAATTTTAAACATTACAAACAAACCAAAATTCTTATTTCTAAATTCTATCTACATAAGGGATGACTGGCTCAGGCCTCAACCTTCTGGAATTATTTCATCAGAAATCTAACAATTCCCTCTTCACAATGGAAGTCTAAACAACTTCCTCAAAAATAACACTGCTCTAAAAATAGGTTATCAACATATTCTGACTAGCATCCAATCTAAAACTCCCTTCCACTGCAAAAGAACCTAACAACTGGAAAATGAGCCAAAGGTTAAGGACATTTTATGCATATAAAACTATTTTGTAAAATTTTAACACCTCAATTTACAACTGACTGGTTAAGATAATATTAATTTGTGCTCACATTTTGGTTTTGTTTTATTTTTAAGACATTAGGCTAAAGTTAACATTCTTCTTATAATGAGATTGTTTTGGCAAAATTCTGCAATATCCCACTCCTATCATGAGGATGGCAACAAGGAAAAGCAAGCACATACTTCTGGAGACTAGATTCGGACACATTTGATGAAAGACAGCTCCAACCTTCTCTTAAAAACAGGCCCACTTTTCTGGCACACCAATTCACTTACCTCTCCCATCGCTCTTCCCTCCAGAGCAAGTGCTTGAAAATCGTGATTCAGCTCATCCATAGAACGTACCTATTGTTTAGAATAGAGGAGGGAATAATTCCAAGTTAGCATCTTGAATTTTACATACACATTAACACAACTGAAAAGCTTTTCTATGTTTACTTTCAGATATTGACAAGACAATAACAATAATCAAGTGACTGAGATTAAACATTCACTTACCTTTAACCATCAGCGTTCAGCAATGACCCCTGCTTTCTCCCCTCCCATTCCCTTTTGTTTTCAAACATGAAAAACACATAATGCAGAAAAAGAAAAAGCAAATTCCATCACACAAGAATTACAGTAGGGACTTCCCTGGTGATCCAGAGGTTAAGAATCCACCTTCCAATGCAGGGGATGCGGGTTCGATCCCTGGTTGGGGAACTAAGATCCCACATGCCATGGGGGCAACTAAGCCTGCGTGCTCTAGAGCCCACACGCCACAACTAGAGAGCCCACATGCTGCCACTACTGAGCCCGCGTGCTGCAACTAAGACCCAACGCAGCCAAATAAATAAATAGATAAATAAATAAGGAAGCAGAGTCTTTAAAAAAGAGAGGGAGAGAATTACTGTAGCTGTATTTCATACATTTTGACTTAATAAGTAAAGATCAACATGTTGAAAAGCAATAATGTATGTAGATGATTATGTGACCTAAACCTTGCTACTGACTCAAAGACCACAGTCCTTATGAAAACTGACTCAGACCACAGTCCTTGTGAAAACAGTTAAGTACAAATTAGGGGATTCATTTGATCCAAGCCAGTATTTCTTTGATAAACCTCAGGTTGAAAGGCGCTACAAACTATATAATGGAGTGCCCCCAACATTTCTCCATATTGGAATATCTCTGGGGGCTCCTAGTATCTGAAAACCAGAAGAAATAAAAAATAGCACATATCACAATGATCTCTTCAAACTTCACTTATCATTAAATGTACTACCCACATCATAACAATCTTTCTAGACTTCAATTAACTCATCTCCAAGGTCATTACTACAAGGTAATATTTAAGAGCAAGAATGAAGTGTGGAATAGATTACGCAAAACAGTCATAATTCAAAAACCCTTTACTGTCCAACAGTCTACTGGTCCTCTCAGTTATGAGCAACAAGTCACCTTTGCTGCCTGAGGCTAGAGTAATGTCCCTTGTTTATTAAAGAGGAAGGTTATTCTTTTTCTTTTTTTAACACCTTTATTAGAGTATAATGGCCTTACAATGGTGTGTTAGTTTCTGCTTTGTAACAAAGTGAATCAGCTATACATATACATATACATATATCCCCATATCTACTCCCTCTTGCATCTCCCTCCCACACTCCCTATCCCACCCCTCTAGGTGGTCACAAAGCACAGAGCTGATCTCCCTGTGCTACACGACTGCTTCCCACTAGCTATCTATTTTACATTTGGTAGTGTATATATGTCCACGCTA
The DNA here is from genome assembly GCF_951394435.1 of Stenella coeruleoalba. Classification (NCBI taxonomy): domain Eukaryota; kingdom Metazoa; phylum Chordata; class Mammalia; order Artiodactyla; family Delphinidae; genus Stenella; species Stenella coeruleoalba. The sequence goes on from NC_137169.1 coordinate 24,291,764, forward strand.
CTCTCTCACTTCGTCCCAGCTTACCCTTCCCCCTCCCCATGTCCTCAAGTCCATTCTCTACATCTGTGTCTTTATTCCTGTCCTGCCCTAGGTTCTTAAGAACCATTTTTTTTTCTTTAGATTCCATATATATGCGTTAGCATGCGGTATTTGTTTTTCTTTCTGACTTACTTCACTCTGTATGACAGACTCTAGGTCCATCCACATCACTACAAATAACTCAATTTCATTTCTTTTTATGGCTGAGTAATATAAAGAGGAAAGCTATTCTGCCTACCTGAGAAAGACTGCTGATTGTCTGAAGTAGGACTTTCTCAAACCCCCTCATCCAATCATCACTACCTCCAAATGTATGTGAACAATTTCTAGCAGTGGATAAATGCAAAGAGAGTCAAACTAGGGACAGGCAGGGAGAGGGTAGAGTATGGAGCACGAACCTGAATACAGCTGGGGGAACCAATTTAAGGATTTTATTAACATGCTGACTGAATACCACCCCAATAATCTTAATTTGACTGAACTGTCACCACATAAAAATACAGTCGCATTGTTTTATTTTTTTTTAATTTATTTATTTTATTTTGTTCGCTGTGTTGGGTCTTCTTTGCTGTGCATGGGCTTTCTCTAGTTGTGGCGAGTGGAGGCTACTCTTCGTTGCAGCGCGGGCTTCTCATTGCAGTGTCTTCTCTTTTTGCAGAGCACGGGCTCTAGAGCACAGGCTCAGTAGCTGTGGTGCTCAGGCTTAGTTGCTCCATGGCATGTGGGATCTTCCTGGACCAGGGTTCGAATCTGAAGGCGATTCATAATCACTGCACCACCAGGGAAGCCCGGGTCGCGTTGTTTTAAATTACACATTTTCAAAACCCAGAGCTGACACTATGCTACAAATGATACATCGTGTCACTAAGATGTAACAGCTTTGGGATGCTTGACAAAAATGTAAATTTATAAAATTCAAAATGACACTAAATTTAAGCCATATGAGAACAAAGACATAGAGATAAGGCCTGTTACTGTGGTAAAACAGTTTCAAAGGGCCTTGAAACAGAAGCTAGGCTCACAGTACAAGGCGTTTACATTATTTCACTAAGCACACTGAATAAGCTCCTAAACTACAGGTGGTAAAGGAGGGGAGGGGAGATGAGGACAGCATCTTAGCTAAACTCTACAAACGTCAGATAAAATCATTTTGAACCTTCAGGCCAGAGTTAACATTTACAAAGCATGTAAATTAAACACATGAAGTTCTACATCTAGCTTTTTCTGTGGAATCTAAACATGCATTTAACTAGATGCTAGGCGTTTCTTGAAAATCCAAAAACCTACAAATAGTTTTAACCAAGAATGTTGGAATTCTATTTATATTTCCCAAGAAAAAGTAGGAGTGGCTACAAAAATGAAAAAAATAAAGTAGGAATGGTAAGGGAAGGCAGAGAACATGCAATATGCATATTTATGTAATCATTACAACAATCTCACAGTAATTATTCCCATTTGAGAGATTAGAACTGAGCCTCACAGAAATGCCTTCCCCAACCACTGTTGAGTAGGGAAGAGTGTTTAGATGGCATTTCCAGGATCTAAATCCAGATGTTCCAATTCAAAGTGCAATGTCCTTTCTATGTTATCAAGCTGCCTCCAGGGCAGCCACAGGAAGTTTCCACCCCCAGATAGAACTGCCTTCACAGCTTTTGCTGTGGGCTTTGATGAGTCAGCTCTCTTGGTCTTCTTGCCTTTGCTTTCCACTGTCTCCTCCCCCTACCTTCAAAATTTGCCCATCCTTCCCTCACAGCAATTTCCATCCCTTTCTATACTGCCTTCCCACCCACCCGTCATTCTCTCTCCTACCACGTTTTATTTGCTGGCTCGCTCACCCTCTCAGGTCTCCTCACCCTCTCTTTATCTTCAGCTCTCTGTTCACCTCCTCCAGCTCTCCCTCTTCCAGGGTGTGTCTCTCTCTGCCCCACATGCAAGGTGAACCACTACTCCTCCTACCTCCTATAGACAACGAGAATGGAGCCTTTGCTAGTACAGAAACTCCATTTTAAACCATTTACCCACAGTTGAGTAGACAAGATAAACCAAGTCACTCTCACAAAAGTGTTTTTAACTAGTCAGGAACTTATTGTTTATAATGGGAGCTATACCTGATATGGTCATCAACACCAGGCAGACTCTCAACAAAATTCTTCCTAGGAAACAAAACTAATGATCAGAAGAAGACGCTCAGGAATCAAGAAAAATCAAATGATGAAAACAGACGACTGTAAGAAACTTCTTGGGCAGGTAACAGAAACCTTTTCTATCATAAAGGAGAAAAGCTGGCTGTAAATTATAATCAAAGAAAATGCTCCCATCAGGACAGAACTATCTTTTCAAGTTCTTGTACTCGACACCTCCCCCTCTTTCTCTAGTATTCAATTTGAGTGAAGGGTTAATGTTAATTTCTACTACGACTTACTAATTCCATCTTCACTTTTGCTAAATGTCTGTAAGGCTTCCTGCCTTCCACTAAATAACCTATCACCTCTGGTTTCACAAAACTATTTCCTATTTTTCTCTGTGGGCTACTTGACAGCTGCCCATCTCACACCCATCCAGGACTTTCTCTACTGAGGTCCCACCCCATAAAAGCATCTCTTACTCCCTTTACTGAAGAGGCAAAGTGAGAAAACCACGTTAGTGTCTGACCTACCTCATATTTCCTCACTTCATCCCACCCAAGAATATCATCTGTACAAATGACCTAGCTTCTGAGTTTCCTTTCCATTTCCCAGATACCAGAACTTCCTTTTGTAAGCCTCAACACCTGTCGTCTTCTTCTAACATAGATCTTGTCCTAACTAGAATCATAATTTTGCAAATTAAGTTGGTGTTTTACTGCATAGGAAGTTATAAAATCAAAACAGATAAACCCGGAACTATACATCACATTTGAAAAATTACGCAAAAGCATCACTTTACAAATCATTAAGAATGATATTCTAAAGTGCATTCCTTGAGAAGCCCTACTTACCATACCCAACATCCCATACACTTATCAGAATCAATGAATGATATACACTTCACTATTTCCATCTGTAAAACTGAGATAACACTGGCTACTTTATACGTTTACTATGAAGACTAAATGAGGGACTTCCCTGGTGGCACAGTAGTTGAGAATCCTCCTGCCAATGCAGGGGACACGGGCTCGAGCCCTGGTCCAGGAAGATCCCACATGCCACGGAGCAACTAAGCCGGTGCACTGCAACTACTGAGCCTGCGCTCTAGAGCCCACAAGCCACAACTACTGAAGCCCACGTGCCTAGGCCCATGCTCCACAACAAGAGAAGCCACCACAATGAGAAGTCACCGCAATGAGAAGCCCGCGCATCGCAACAAAGAGTAGCCCCCACTCACCGCAACTAGAGGAAGCCCGCGCGCAGCAACAAGGACCCAATGCAGCCATAAATAAATAAATTCATTAAAAAATATATTAAATGAGACATGTCCAATACCTAGTAGGCATTTATTCAACTATATCCATCTCACAGGTTATTCTCTTTAAGTTACTGAAATGTCCCCATACATCCATCTCTTCTTTCCCTATCCTCGGTTAGCAAAGGGTAGGTTTTGGTCATTCCAGGGAGGTGAGCCTCTCTCTATATAGGTCAGCATTTTCATAATCAATATTAGAAGTACCTAGATCACACAAACGTCTAACTTACTTTCTAAAACTTAGCATTTCAAAGTACAACCATTTTTCTCTCTTCTCAATTCCCAGCTAATCCTCAATTCAGAGAAACTTCCATTCTAATCCATTCAGAAACTTCCAACATATAAAAATAAAAATCATCACTAGTTCAAGCTCATGTTTTTTCCGTTCTCATAAGAAAAAAAAAAACATCTCAATAAAGTCACCTTCTCAAATTCCTTCATTCCCTGACTTCCATACCACTATGATCTCCCGGTTCTCCTCCTACTTCTCTATTCAGATTTTTGTCTTTTGGCCAGCCAACATCGCAGTCAAGGAAAAAAAAAAACCCACTGAAACTCATACTTGGGTATAAAGGAATCCAAATTTAAGGAGTTAATGATCCAAATATGTAACAAATTACATTTATCAGATTTTCAAGCAGATACATATTACTGAACATTAAATCTCAAAGAACAAAGCGGTTACCATGGTGGTCCATGCAGTCCAATATAAAAGACCTAAAAAAGAAGCAACTTTTGACAGCATTCTGGCTCAGTTCTTGGCCTTACTTTACTAGCATTCCTGCCCTTGGATTGCCGTCACTTAACTGCTCAGGGTGTCTTTACAATGAATGTCCCCTCACTTGAGCTAATTTGGCCACTTCTCTGTTGATTGTATACAAGAACCAAACTCAAACACAATAGGTACCACTAAGTTGGTATTTATGAAATCACACTGGAAGTCTATATTTTAAAACAGTAATCAGAGCTATGTAGTGCACTTGGAAAAATAAAGTTCAACAAAGCAACACTTTTTTGAATATTTTCTGTAACAGACCTATTTCAAGACACCTGCCTAGAAAGGGCAATTTTGTGATTCCCACCACCTCTGGCCACAAACAACTATAACAAAAGTATTCTCCTAAATGGCCAAACCCCTAGTACCTGAAGAGAAGTGATAAACTGACCTAATCAGATACTTCTCCTTAGCATTCAGGCCAGATAGCAATGGAGAGATAAAGTGAAATTCCCTAAACACTTGGCAGTTGTAGCTGTCATTTTGGGTCAAGTATAACCCGGTGAATAAGCAGTAGATGGTCAACACAAAGAAGAGAAAGAATGTGCTGAAAAAAATCAGAGACAAGACACTATGGAACCCCTATGGAAACAGAAAAGCCTCCTAGTGCCCAGGAGGCCCACGTATATATTTCCTGCTCTGGGGTTCAGAGAGAATCCCTGGTGTTCCTTCATTTAATGCCCTGAATTTTTGCCAAGCAGAAAAGACTTCTATACCTTGAGACTAAAACTGCCTTTACTAGAATATTTATTTCCTCAACCACTGAATCTCAGTTCTCAGGCATTTTTCTCCTCCACACCTTTGTTCCCCTGGAGGATTTTTTGCAAAGGCAAGCCTAGATCACGATGGCTCCATTTCACTAACATAGATCCAGAACAATACAAGCAGAAGAGCTGGTGCCAAGAACCATTACAAGAAGGGGATACCAGAGAGAAAAAGCCAGCAAATGCAGGAGAAACTTGAGCAATGAGAAGAAATGGAATATGAGGATTAACCTAATCTGAATTTAATCATTAATGGAAAAACATTTAATAAGTCTGTTCTACACCATCTTCTGCTTTCTTGTATCTGTATTATAAATAATAACAACAACGAATATTTACTGAGACTTACTTTGTGCCAGGTCCTGTCCTATAAAAATCTTTATATGCTGTATGATCTCTTTAATATTCGTAACAATTTGAAAATGCAGGTACTCTTATCCCCATTTTGTGAGAAAAGCAAAAAGTTATCACATTCCTCTAATAAAATATAAATAAATCAACATTCTTCTTGATTACTGGGAAAAAACAAAAACAAAAGACTACTCTTTAAGCTTAGGAGGAGGCAAACCCTACTACGTGATCTTATTTATTCACTGTTAATAGCAACACTAAATACCAGCATTTGCTGAGTTTTCAAGGCACTGTACTGCAAAATAGACATTATTCCATTTTATAGATGAGGATCAAGGTTCAGAGGCATGATCTGTCTAAAGTCATATAGCAGATAAAGATCAGAAGTGGAATTCAAATTCAGCTCTCTATCCCCTTTACTAGCACTTCTTTCTGTTCTCATCAAAGATAAGCACAAGGGCTCCAGGACACCTGGCTTAAACAGCTGTTGTTCTGGAAACTGATTACTGCACTGGTTTTTTTTCTAATTCTATTTATTTATTTGTTTATTTTATTTTTGGTTGCATGTTGGGTCTTCGACACTGCTCGTGGGTTCTCTCCAGTTGCAGCGAGCGGAGGCCACTCCTCACCGTGGTGAGTGGGCTTCCCAACGCGGTGGCCTCTCCCGTTGCGGAGCACGAGCACGGGCTCCAGGGGCACCGGCTTCAGCAGTTGTGGCACGCGGGGTCAGCAGCTGTGCCATAGGGGCTCAGCTGCTCCGCAGCAATGTGGAGTCCTCCCGGACCAGGGCCCGAACCCGCGTCCCCGGCATTGGCAGGCGGACTCTTAACCACTGTGCCACCAGGGAAGCCCTACATTATTTTTATACAGGAGGAAAATGAAGTCACCACAGCAGCCAGGATTAGGCTGAACTTCCATTTTTTTTTATTATTATGTATCATTAAAAACTGCTACTACCTTGGACTTCCTTAGTGACGCAGTGGTTAAGAATCCGCCTGCCGGGCTTCCCTGGTGGCGCAGTGGTTGATAGTCCGCCTGTCGATGCAGGGGACACGGGTTCGTGCCCCGGTCCGGGAAGATCCCACATGCCGCAAAGCAGCTAGGCCCGTGAGCCATGGCCGCTGAGCCTGCGCGTCCGGAGCCTGTGCTCCACAACGGGAGAGGCCACAACAGTGAGAGGGCCCGCGTACCGCAAAAAAAAAAAAGGAATCCGCCTGCCAATGCAGGGTACATAGGTTCAAGCCCTGGTCCGGGAAGATCCCACATGCCATGGAGCAACTAAGCCTGTGCGCCACAACTACTGAGCCTGCGCTCTAGAGCCCGCTAGCCACAACTGCTGAGCCCGCATGCCACAACTACTGAAGCCTGCATGCCTTGAGACCATGCTCCGCAACAAGAGAAGCCACTGCAATGAGAAGCCCAGGCACCACAACGAGGAGGAGCCCCTGCTCGGCACAACTACAGAAAGCCTGTGAGCAGCAATTAAGACCTAACGCAGCCAAAAGTAAATAAGTAAACAAATTTATTTAAAAAAAACTGCTACTACCTTTAGCAATTAAATACCATTGAAGTTCCAAATTATATAATGTGTTGATGGCATTCAGCTAGGATAGTTAACAGACCCAAGTGATAAACTGTAAGTTACCAAAATTGATTTGCTACCATACTACCATAATACATACACCTCACGGAAATGTCAGCACTTCATAAACATAAAAGAAAACAATTTATAAAGTAAAAAGAATAAATAATATTTTCAGAAGCAGTTAATAAAGCCTATGATACTAGTGACCTTTAACTACAAAAACCTCACAATTGCTGGTTCTGACGGTCTTCATCTTAATTTCACCAATCATGATCAAGCTGAAATCAGTAAGGAGAGCAAGGCCATTTTAACTGGAGAGAGAAACTGTCTAATTGATATGGAAGAACCTAATAAGTGTAAAACTTAAGATAATGATAAATCTTATCTCCACTTGTTTGGAAACTACTACCTGTAGCAATCTGTCTGAATGGTATACTCCTGACTTCCAAAAGAACAAATTCCAAAAGCATGAAAGAGACTCCTACACAACTACTATTATAGATCACACTTACAACAAAAAATGGTTATTTGCAATAGAGGATACATCAAGGGTCTTCATTAGCAGTAAAAGTTTCATTCTGAAATACCAATCTCAAAAGATGACATATGGAAAAAGCAAAAAAACTAAATCAAGAATGTTCACCAGAAGTTCTTAAATCGAGTTGTGGCAAATGTGTATCAGGCTCTTTTCAAACAATGAAACCAAATTTAATATATTTGCCATCATTGGAATCTTACCAGCACAGTGTAAGAATCTATGTAAATAATGTGAAAATAACAAATATTTGTCCACAAAAAAAGACACAGAATTTGCTTTTCCAAACTTTTACTAATATTAAATTTTTTGAGATTCACTTTGTCATCCCTGTGCTCTCTAATGGACATGTAATAGTAGGCATAAAAGGCTTGTAAGAATTTTTACCATAAGAACAGTCTGTGAAAGAAAACAAATTATGGGCCTCCACAGCCACTGATATAAATTTTCTACAAATTGTAAGACAGTGAATATTTTTTAATAGATGTACAACTTAGACTACCAGTGAAAACAACAATTGTGAAAAGTAAGTGGAAGAACTATCAACTACAAGGCATGCCTACAGTGGTAGTCTCTGCGGATTGATTCGGGGGTGAGAGGGCGACTACTTATATAAAGCCTGCTTCTCTAGTTAATCTGTTCTCCCTTTTCGACAGACTAGGAGTGGAGAAATTTACAATGAAGTTCAAAGACCATGATACAGGTGTCTTACTGCCTTCTCAACTACTGAAATAACATCTACTAAGTAGCAAAACTGCACTTTAGCAATAGTGCCATGGCAGTTTGTCTTATCTCCCTAAAAGTAAACCCCACAGTATTAAAAACATGACAGGCATTACATACAAATATTTGTAACGTGAGAAACTACCCTCAATCTTCGGAGTGACAAAATAGCAGAAACATGACTTCCACAGCCAGCTTCTTTAAAATGATCCTTATCTTGTTTAAAAGAACACATTGTCATGCTTTTTCGAGCTTTTCAAGAAAGAAATTTGACAATATGCATCAAGTTTTATAAACGTTCATGCCTTTTGATCCAGTAATTCTACTTCTAGGAATTTAGCCTAAGCAAATAACCAGAAATATGGGCAAAGATTTGTTATCGAATATCTTCATCGTGGCACTGTGATGTGAAAAGTGGTTTGAGGGACTTCCCTGGTGGTCCAGTAGTTAAGATGCTGCGCTTCCAATGCAGGGGGCGCAGGTTTGAACCCTGGTTGGGGAACTAAGATCCCACATGCCACATGGCCAAAAAAATTAAAAAATAAGAAAAAAATAGCAAAATATTTTTTAAAAGTGTACAATAAGCACCTTTGCTTATAAAGCTTACTCTTTTTTTTTTTTTGCGGTATGCGGGCCTCTCACTGTTGTGGCCTCTCCCGCTGCGGAGCACAGGCTCCGGACGCGCAGGCTCAGTGGCCATGGCTCACGGGCCTAGTCGCTCCGCAGCATGTGGGATCTTCCCGGACCGGGGCACAAACCCGTGTCCCCTGCATCGGCAGAAGACTCTCAACCACTGTGCCACCAGGGAAGCCCAAGCTTATTCTTTATTTTAGTTGATTAAGATGTTTCTAGAAGAGGATTATTGGTTTGAAAGGTAATAATATATTAAAGACTTCATAAATGTTAAATTTAGTTTCAGAAGCTTCTTTCTGATTTTTTTTCATTGACATTATAGAAAACGTAGAAACTACTGATGAAGTTTTAGGTTAACATTTGAGTATATTACCTTCCAGTCTTATTTTGTGTATGTCTCTATATGGAAATATACACATATCATTTTATGTATGTAGATTTGTGGCCTATTATAGAATCCTTACACATAAACGTATTCTCTAAGATTTTAAAAAATGTTTTAAGTAGCTACATAAAATTCTGTAAATGAATATATGCTGTATTTAATAATTCCTGCTGTATTTAAACTTTTTCAAGCCACTTTTTTTAAAATAAATTTTTATTTTACTTTATTTATTTATTTATTTACTTATTTATTTGGCTGCATCGGGTCTTAGTTGTGGCGTGCAGGATCTTCGTTGAGGCATGTGGGATTTTTTTGTTGCAGCGCATGGGCTCTTCATTGTGGTGCGCAGGCTTCTCTCTAATTGTGGAGTGCGTGTTTTCTCTTCTCTAGTTGTGGTGCGCATGTTTTCTCTTCTCTAGTTGTGGTGCGCAGGCCCCAGGGTGTTTGGGCTCAGCAGTTGTGGCTCGCGGGCTTAGTTGCCCTGTGGCATGTGGGATCTTAGTTCCCCTGTGGCATGTGGGATCTTGGTTCCCCCACCAGGGATCGAACTCGCGTCCCCTGTATTGGAAGGAAGATTCTTAACCAGTTTAATCCTTGGTGGGGAACTAAGATCCTGCAAGCTGCCATACGAAGTACTGATACATGCTACAATGTGCATGAACCTTAAAAACATGCTAAGTGAAAGAAGCCAGACACAGAAGGCCACATATTATGTGATTCCATTTATATGAAATATCCAAAACAAACAAATGTAGAGAAACAAGAATAGGTTTTTGTTTGCCAGGGACTTAGGAAAGGGGGAAATTGACAATGACTACTAATGAGTACAGGGTTTCTTTTGGGAGTGCTAAAAATGTTCTAGTGTTAGAAAGCATGATGGTTGCATAGAACTATAAAAACACTAAAAACCACCAAATTGTAAACTTAAGGGTAAACTTTATGGTATGTGAATAATATCTTAGTAAAGCTGTTATTTAAAAATAGGAGAGGCTTCCCTGGTGGTGCAGTGGCTAAGAATGCCTGCCAATGCAGGGGACACAGGTTCGAGCCCTGCTCTGGGAAGATCCCACATGCCGCAGAGCAACTAAGCCCATGCACCTCAACTACTGAGCCTGCGCTCTAGAGCCCACCAACCACAACTACTGAGCCCATGCGCTGCATCTACTGAAGCCCATCCTCTAGAGCCCGTGCTCAGCAACAAGACAAGCCCGCGCACCGCAACTAAGAGTAGCCCCCATTCCCCACAACTAGAGAAAGCCTGCGTGCAGCAACGAAGACCAAACACAGCCAAAAATAATAAATAAAAATAAATAAATTTTTAAAAATAAAATAAATCTTTTTTTAATAAATAAAAATAGGAGATGGCAAACACTTTCTGTAACATGTCAAATAACAAATAATACAGGCTGGGACTTCCCTGGTGGTCCATTGTGGTGCGCAGGCTTCTCTCTAATTGTGGAGTGCATGTTTTCTCTTCTCTAGTTGTGGTGCGCATGTTTTCTCTTCTCTAGTTGTGGTGCGCATGTTTTCTCTTCTCTAGTTGTGGTGCGCAGGCCCCAGGGTGTTTGGGCTCAGTAGTTGTGGGTAGCCCGCAAAGCGTCTTTGTCAGGTATTCTTTGTTTTTATTTTCAACTACACATTTAAAAATGTAAAAACCATTCTTAGCTCAAGAGCCATACATAAACAGGCAGCAAGCTAGATTTGGCAGGGAGGCCATAGTTTGCCAAACCTCGTTTAAAAATAAGCCATTCCTAAAATGTTTACAAGGGAATGTGTGCTAAGTTAACGCTGATCCAAAAACTAAGCAAAGCTCTCTTATCAAACTTATAAATGGAGCTTCCACAAATGTTATTGGATAAAGGGAACACAGGGAAACATATCAAACAGAATTTAGTACTTTTATTAATAATTAAGATCGCATATTGGGTTGGCCAAAAGGTTCATTCGGTTTTTCTGTAAGATGGCTCTAGTAGCACTTAGCTGTCTTTAACTTCATTCGAAACAATTTTGTTAGATTGCATGTGACAGCTGTCGTATCAGCGTGCATTTAAAAAAAGACTTATCGGGCTTCCCTGGTGGTGCAGTGGTTGAGAGTCCGCCTGCCGATGCAGGGGACAAGGGTCCGTGCCCCAGCTCGGGAAGATCCCACATGCTGCGGAGCGGCTGGGCCCCTGAGCCATGGCCGCTGAGCCTGCGCGTCCGGAGATTGTGCTCCACAACAGGAGAGGCCACAACAGTGAGAGGCCCGCGTACCGCAAAAAAGAAAAAAAAAAAAAAGACTTATCAAAATTGGTGAATTTTTGTGTAGCCATTTTCATACTGAAGCTGGAAGAAAAAAGCAACATTTTCAGCATACTATGCTTTGTTATTTCAAGAAAGGTAAAAATGCAACTGAAACGCAAAAGAAGATCACACAGTGTATGGAGCAAGGGCTGTGACTGATCAAAAGTGTCAAAAGTGGTTTGCGGGATTTCCCTGGTGGTCCAGTGGTTAAGAATCCGCCTTCCAATGCAGGGGACTCGGGTTCAATCCCTGGTCAGGGAACTAAGATCCCATGTGCCACGGGGCAACTAAGCCCGAGAACCACAACTACTGAGGCCGCAAGCCACAACTACCGAGCCCGTGCGCTCTGGAGCCCGCACGCACCTCAATGAAAGATCCCACATGCTTCAACAAAGATCCTGCATGCTGCAACTAAGACCCAACACAGTCAAATAATTTTTTTTTTTAAAGTGGTTTGAGGGGCTTCCCTGGTGGTGCAGTGGTTAAGAATCCACCTGCCAATGCAGGGAACACGGGTTCAAGCCCTGGTCCGGGAAGATGCCACATGCCGCGGAGCAACTAAGCCCAGGCGCCACAACTACTGAGCCTGCGCTCTAGAGCCCGCGAGCCACAACTACTGTGCCCACGGGCCACAACTACTGAAACCCATGCGCCTAGAGCCCGTGCTCTGCAACAAGAGAAGCCACCGCAATGAGAAGCCCGCACACCTTAACTAAGAGTAACCCCCACTCACCAGAACTAGAGAACGCCTGCACGCAGCAACGAAGACCCAACGCAGCCAAAACTTAATTAATTAATTAATTTTTAAAAAGTGGTTTGCAAAGTTTTGTGCTGGAGATTTCTTGCTGGACGATGCTCCACAGTCGGGTAGACCAGTTGAAGTTGATAGTGATCAAATCGAAACATTAACTGAGAACAATCAACGTTATACCACTCAGGAAATAGCCGACATACTCAAGATACCCAAATCAAGCGTTGAAAATCATTTGCACTACCTTGGTTATGTGAATCGCTTTGATCTTTGGGTTCCACATAAGTTAAGCCAAAGAAACCTTCTTGACCATATTTCCGCATACAATTCTCTACTGAAACATAACGAAAACGTTCTGTTTTTAAAACAAATTGTGACGGGCAATGAAGAGTGGATACTGTACAATAATGTGGAACGGAAGAGATCACAGGGCAAGCAAAATAAACCACCAACAACCACACCAAAGGCCGGTCTTCATCCAAAGACAGTGATGTTGCGCATATGGTGGGATTGGAAGCGAGTCCTCTATTATGAGCTCCTTCCAGAAAACCAAACGATTAATTCCAACAAGTACTGCTCCCAATTAGACCAACTGAAAGCAGCACTCGATGAAAAGCATCCAGAATTAGTCAACAGAAAACGCATAATCTTCCATCAGGATAACAAAAGACCGCATGTTTCTTTGATGACCAGGCAAAAACTGTTACAGCTTGGCTGGGAAGTTCTGATTCATCCGCTGTATTCACCAGACATTTCACCTCTGGATTTCCATTTATTTAGGTCTTTACAAAATCCTCTTAATGGAGCACCTGGAACAGTTCTTTGCTCAAAAAGATAAAAAGTTGTGGGAAGATGGAATTATGAAGTTGTCTGAAAAATGGCAGAAGGTAGTGGAACAAAAGGGTGAATACGTTGTTCAACAAAGTTCTTGGTGAAAATGAAAAACGTGTCTTTCATTTCTACTTAAAAGCCGAAGGCACTTTTTGGCCAACCCAATAAAACTAAGACAAGAATTAAAAACCATATTAAAAAATAAAGATAGCTGCTCACATATTAGAAGAAGTTGAACACCATTAGCCATCAGGGAAATACAGATTAAAACCACAATGAGATATCATTACGTATGTATCAGAATGGCTAAAATAAAAAACAGTAATACCACCAAATGCCGTTGAGCGCACAGAAAAATTGTATTATTCAAACATTACCGGTCCAGAAAACAACTCGGCCATTTCTTTATAAACTAGACATGCAACTACCATTATTACCTAGCAATTGGACTCCTCGGCTTTTATCTGATGTTCACACAAAAACCTGCACATGAATGTTCACAGCAGCTTCATTTACAATAACTAAAAACTGGAATCAGCCCAGATGTCCTTCAACGGGTTAAACAAACTATGGTGCATCTGCACCATGCACACTATGCAGCAATAAAAAGGAATGGCCTACCACAGGCAACAAGTTGGATGAGACTCCAGAAAAGTATGCATAGCAAAAAAGGCCAGTCCCCACCAAAGGCTATATGTATGGTATGACTCCATTTATATGACTTTTTTGAAATGACAAAATTGTAGAAATGGAGAATAGGATAGATTAGTGGTTGGGGAGAGGCCCCCCCAACCCCTGCAAAGGGAAAGGGGGTGTGTAAAAAGGGCTACTCAAGGGTCCCTTGTTGTTTTGGAACTATTCAGTACTTTGTGGTGGTTAAGTATATGAACCTATACAGATGGTAAAATTATACTGAACTTCGTACACACACACACACACACACACACACACACACACACACACACACACACACACACACACCCAAATGAGTACAAGTAAAACTGGAGATGTGAATAGGACTGGATGGATTTTAACGTCAATAACCTAACTGTGATGCTATACTACACAATGTTACCTACAAAGGTTATACTGTAAAATGGGGAAATAGAGGAACGTATACAAAGGATCTCTCTGTATTATTTCTTACAACTTTAGGAATCAACAAATAACTAAGTCAAAATTTTAATTTAAAGAAAGATGACTGCTATGAAGAAACAATGAAGACACGACTTAAAATGATGGTTCCCAAGCACGAAAACTAAAATAATCAAATATACAACCAAAGGAACCTTTCTCAAGCTACAAAACTATGCAGCTCTCACCCACATAGCACACAAAAATCACACCCTGACCAAACTACCCTAAATTTGGAGAATTCAAAAAAAAATAGAACTTACCCTTGGTTCTCTAAAACACTACCCGCCAAAGACAATAAAATGAGATCTACCGTCAATGGCCCGAAGATTTTTATGTCCTGACACAATTGTCTTTCATGTATAAAGGCTATAAGAACACAATATACAAAAGAAGTAATAAAATACGCCACCCACACGTCACCTTTCAAGCAATGACTGTATCAAGCACTCCAGCCAACCAAGACAATTAAAATTAAGCACACAAAAATGGATAAACTGTCATACAACTATTTAATGGGATACTACTAATTAAAAGGATCCATTTATTGTTATATATAACATGGATTCTCAAATGTAGTATGCTAAGTGAAAGAAACCAGATTCAAAAGCTACATACACTTACAGTATATATATGACATTTTGGAAAAGACAAAACTATAGGGACAAAAAACGGATTAGTGGTTACCAGTTGCTGGGAATGGAGGTAAGAGCTGACTATGAAGGGGCTCCAGAGAATCTGGGGAAGCGTGAAAACTTTTGTATCTTGGCATCCGGTGGCAGGGTCTGGGGAAGGGGCGGCAGGTGCCATGTTGGGCTGCAAAGGTGGCAAGAAGAAGCCCCTGAAGCAGCCCAAGAAGCAAGCCAAGGAGATGGACAAGAAAGGTAAGGCATTCAAGCAGAAACAAAGAGGAGCAAGGCCACGGGAAAGGCCTCCTGGCCACAGGTGGAATTAAGAAGTCTGGCAAAAAGTAATGTTCCTTGTGCCTGAGGCAATGATGATCCTTAATTCCATTCCTGTTTAAACATCTGAATTAAACATCTGGATTCCCTGCCATCACATCTCTGCCACCTACAGCTAGAATCAAGTGTTGTCTTGGAACCCATTGTACATTTAAGAATAAACGTTTGTTAAAAAAAAATGTTTATAACTTGACTGTGGTGATTACAAGGATATACGCATTTGTCAAAATCTACAGAAGTGTATATGCTAAAATATTAGTGAATTTCACTGTATGCAAAATTATATCTTAAAAATGAGGGAAAAAATAATTACACAAGAGGTAGAATATAGCATTATAAAGACTAACAGTATTATTCCCATTCTAAGAACAGAGGTGAAGAAAATAATCTAAACTACAAGTATTGATAAACAAAAATGTTCATTACAACACTACCAACATTAGTAAAAATTAGAAACCTAAATGATCAATATTAAGACATTATTACAGAAAAGAATGAGGTCACTACACAGAGTAGAATGTGGTATAACCTTAAAATTATCTATGGAAATAATCTATCATAAAAAAAATTTTGATATGTTAGACCCCCCCAAAAAAAGACAGAAAACTATAATCACAGAAATGTTTTTATTTTATCTCAATTGTTTCACAAAAGATTTCGAGTGACTTAGAAAATCATATAACTTCCACTAGTGAGAAAATTAAGGCAAAGGGAAAATGAAGAGCCTACTTTATAAACTGTATGCAATTAAGTCCTATATACTTATTATAAATGAGCCATAAATTTAGTTCTAACCTCTCGTTAATGGTTAACCAAAACAGAGAAATGATTAATAAAAACTCATACTTCCCATCAAACTTTTAAAAAAGCACAGCTCAAGAAATTATTATCCTTGTTATTAGAGATGCGATGATTTACATTTTTTTAAGTTTTGAATAAAAACACTAGATGGACATGTTACAAAAGGTAAACTAACAGATTCTTAAGATTGAATTATAGTTGGGGGTTGGTTGGGTTTTCGTTTGTTTCTAGGGTGTTTTTATTTTTATAATTTTATAATTATCTATACTTTCCGAAATGTTTACAATGAGCATTTACTGATTTTTAGAATTCAAAAATACTTACAAGTCATTATTTTTAATGGAGGGAAAAAAACATTGTATTTGATTTTTAAATCACTGTTTATTAGGATACAGAGTATGGAATTAGGCCATGGAAAGAGTCCTTAGTTCACTTACAATATTAAGAAACAAAATTACATTCATCACCAATAGAAATGACTCTTGTTTTAACATATCTGCAAAAGTAGTTGATATATTTCTAGATGTAACCGAAATAAACTCTAGTGTGGTAACAAAGGTGATCTATATTATTAATCTAACATTTCTCAAGTTTGAACAGTTATTACAGTTACAATGTAAATAGTTGGCATAGGAGATAGGAGCTCCCTTATCTAAAAGGTCTTCTGCCCGGGGAACCTAGTAAATGTCTTCCTCCATTCAGCAGCCTGGAAGCTAACCCTCACTCCTCCTTTGTTTCAACATTCTATTGTTTGTAGTATGTAAGGGAACAGGAATTCTCAATGAGTAAGTCTATCCAGATAAATCACTGCAACATAATTAAAGAAGGCAGCTACCAAACACATCAAATAGCTCATTCTGGACTTCATGAGCCTGAGAGAGAACATAATACATAAATCCAAAACTGTATCTGTGGGAGAAAATATTTTAATAGAATTCTATCTCTTCTGAATTAAAAAAAAAGCTAAAGATGTACTAATCAAGATATCAGTGATTCTTAACCAAGAGACAGAATACAAGGGAGGAGGTAGAGCTTAACAAACTTCTAATATTATATACACTGGTATGTATTTTGTGTGGTTTGTTTAATTCTTTACAGAATTCCACCTAATGTTATGCAAATAGTAAACCTTCATTTGCTCTTTTTTGAGAACAGCTACTATCTTTAGTTTCTTACCCTGTTTGTATTACTGTGAGATCATGAACCATGGAAGTTTTCCCTCTTGGGGTTGAGAGGTACTTCAGGTATAACAAATTTATTAGGTTTTAACTTGGAGACTGTGGGTGCTGTAGAATAATATTTGAAATTGGATTTTAAAAAAATCAAAACATGTTTTTATTTCCTACATTAAAAATAATGGCTTTTAGGAAATTTTGAACTCTAAAAACAATAAATCCTCACCGTAAACAGTTTGGAAAGTAGGGACAGCAAATTACAAAATGGCAAATGAAGGCTATTAAGAAAATTAAATCAGGGAAGGGAGACAGAGTTGTAATTAAAATAATGTTCACAGAAAGCCTCACTGAGAAGGTAACATTTAAGCAAAGGACTGGAAGGAGGTAAAGGAGCAACTTTCATAGACATCTGAGACAGGAGCACTCAAGCAAATGGAACTGCAAGTCAAAACCTTGGGAGATGGGGCATGCCTGTGATTCTAGAAATAACAAAAATTGCTTTAATATCATTCCAAATACCATTAAAATACAACAAATAAAAGCCCAGACCTAGGCAAAAAGCAGATCAGTGGTTGCTGCTGGGAGGAATTACAAAGGGCCAACAAAACCTGCAGAAGATGGGAACTGTCACTATCATGATTGTAGTGATGGTTTCACAGGTGAATACTTTGATATTTCAAAACTTAACAAATTATTCATTTAAAATGGGTGCATTTTGGGCTTCCCTGGTGGCGCAGTTGTTGCGAGTCCGCCTGCCGATGCAGGGGACACGGGTTCGTGCCCCGGTCAGGGAGGATCCCACATGCCGCGGAGCGGCTGGGCCCGTGAGCCATGGCCACTGAGCCTGTGTGTCCGGGGCCTGTGCTCCGCAAGGGGAGAGGCCACAACAGTGAGAGGCCCATGTACCACAAAAAATAAAAAAAAGAATACTCATAAGGTGTTGGTGGAACTTTAAATTGCTACAATCTATCTGGAAAACAATGTGGAACTATGTATCAAAATTTTAAACATACTCTTTTGTTTGATCTGTCACTTTCACTTCTCCAAATATATTCTAATACAAAAATATAACTGCAGTATTGTTTACTACAGCATTGTTTAGAATGTCAAAAGCTGAAAACAACCTAAAAGTCCATCAAACTGGGATAAATCAGTCAAATTATTGTACTTCCATATACTATGGCCCTTAAAATATATATATATAGACGTATTTACTGACATAAAAGGATGACCACCAAAAAAAAAAAAAAAAAAAAAAAAGGATGACCACAATGTATGAAGGAAGAAAAGACTACCATGCAGCGTGTGTGTGCCTGGGCTATGTTTGCATGTAATATGTTTAGAGAGAGAGAGCGAATGATCCCATTTAGTTTAAAACTACAATGCATTCATATATCTGTTTATATATGCACAGAAAAAGTCTGGAAGAAAATGAACCAAACTGTTAAAAGTAGTTAACTCTAAAAAACAAATTATTGACATTTTTTAGAACAATCATGTACTATCAAACAGTTTACATTTTAGACAGAAAGTAGATTATTGGGGACTTCCCTGGTGGTCCAGTGGTTAACAATCCACCTTCCAATGCAGGGGACTCAGGTTCAATCCCTGGTCAGGGAACTAAGATCCCACATGCCGCGGGGCAACTAAGCCCACGCACCACACAAAGAAGAACCGCACAGCACAACGAAGACCCAGAGCACAGCCAAAAAATAAATAAATAATTTTTTTTAAAAAGTAGATTATTGATTGCCCAGGGATGGGGGGGTAATGACGGAAGTGGAAAGTGACTAGTAATGGGTACAGGTTTTCTTTTGGGGTGATGAAAAACGTTCCCTTTGATTGTGGTGATGACTGCACAACACTGAATATACTGAAACCCACTGATCAGTACATTTTAAATGGGTGGACTGTATGGTGTGTGAATGATATCTCAATAAAGCTGCTTTACTTTAGAACAAAATCCATAACCAAAATATAGAACAAAAATTTTGCAATTTAATATTCACACTGTACTTTATACTATGTCCCAACGGAAACCTTAAACCCAGACAACAACTGTTAAAAAGCTTCAAACAGGAAAAATGAGTCACTATTCTTAAGAGCAGTTAACCATTGACAATACAGGGGTAAATTACAACCTTCATTCTATCTTCATTAGGATACTATCTTTCTTGAACTATCCTAGTAGATAATATTCCCTTCTGAGAAAAGGAACGAACTTTGAAAATGTATTAGGTTGCAACAATATGGCAGTTTCCCAATACATGATGTGACTATGAACAAAGTTTCAGTGTTTTACAAATTAAGGAAAGTAAACCTTGTTCCTACAGCCGCTTCTGTTTGCCTAACTCTGATATGGTTTCAAGAACTCTCCTCTCCCTATACCCACCCCCCACCAAAAAAAGCATAAAAGCAGAGTTGATAGGAATTACTTTAAAAGTTCCTTAATACAACTCTCCAATAAATGCTTACTGGCTCCTTATCTTCAGGCCCAAGACCCTACATTCTGTTACATCTTATACCTTAACAATTCAAAATGACTCTTCAAAATAAAATACTCTACTCAGTAAGTCTCTTCAGCAAGCCCTGATGACACAATGTATTCATTCATCATTTATACGTACATACTATTTGCCAGGGGCTAGAGATGTAAGGCTGAAAGATTCTATAAGAAGAACCATCACAGCAGTTCTTAACCGAGGTGGACATGAAGATAACCCGGGAGTTGTTTTTAAAACATACATAAACTCCACCTCATCACTGGATATTTTGATTCAGTAGGTCTGGACTTAAGCCCAAGAATCTGTTTTGAAACAGATTACTAGCACCCAATGGTGAAGGAAAAAGTAAATATTTAACTCCAATACTGAGAGCCGAATGCTTCAATAAAGATGTGTACCAAATGATGGTAGCACCAAAAGAGGACACCCAACCTATAAGAAAAGAGGTAAGTAAAGGGGAAGGTTTATCAGAGATAAAGATACTTTAGTTGAAGATGAGGAAAGTAGCTAAGTGGATGAGGAAGGAAGGAGATTCCAAGAAGAGAAAACTACATAAATGAAAATAGCACAACTACATTGAGGAATTGCACAAACTATAAAAAATAGCATGTGTTCAGAAAAGTAGGATACTTCAATAAAGCTGAAGTGGAGTGCCAGTAAAGACTAGAGAGGTAAGCTATCTCAGAACACGAAGTGTGTACACTACGCTATGCTGAGGAGATTGAAAGTTAATTATCCTAAAAGCAACCGAAAAGCCAAAAACAAAATTTAGGCAAGGATGAGACATAAGCAGATTCGTGTCTTCAGAAATAACAATTTGGCAGCAACACAGAAAATAGCCAGAAGGAAGAAAAGAGGGAGGGTGCAAAAAAAGTCAGAAGACTACTGTAAATGTCCAAGCAAGAAATATGAGCCTATCAAATAAGGCAATACGGATATAACCTTGGAACTGTTTGAGGCAGGAGGCAGGAATCTAAGATTCCTGGGTTGCCTGCAATGGAGATGCCACACACAGAAATAGGATATAGGGAATGAAACTAATGAGTTCAGTTTTGAAGGTCATCTGTTTGAACATGCCATTTACTGAGCATCTATTATGCATCAAGTACTGGGCTCCTATAATTAGATGTGCAAACTAAACTTTTACTGGTGTCCCTAAATTATAAATATATGAGCAACAAGTGCAGTTTAAAACGTGTGAAAATGTGTAAAAGAGGCCAATGTGTGTGTGTTATGGATAAGCTGACTACTCCATGATGAAGAACAGTAAGGTCTCCAAACAGATTGGTCTTGTGGAAAGAGCATGCGCTAATCACCTTAAAACACGGCATCTCATTTTTCTGACCCCGCATTTCCCCATCCATAAAATGGAAATAATAAAAAACAACATAGAGTTACTGGTGGTTCAAATCATATATAAGGGCTTCCCTGGTGGCGCAGTGGTTGAGAGTCCGTCTGCCGATGCAAGGGACGCAGGATCGTGTCCCGGTCTGGGAAGATCCCACATGCCACGGAGCGGCTAGGCCCGTGAGCCATGGCCGCTGAGCCTGCGCGTCCGGAGCCTGTGCTCCGCAACAGGAGAGGCCACAACAGTGAGAGGCCTGCGTACCGCAAAAAAAAAAAAAAAAAAAAAAATCATATATAAAAAGACTAGATCAGTTCTGCCACACAGCTTACGGAGTACATGTCCATAAAACTTATAGATGCAGAAACGTACTCAATACTAAAATAAAAGTACCTCTAGATCTCATTAGATACACTCAACCCTTCCTAACAACCTCAGTTCAACACACTCACTAACGTGCTTTTAATTAAAACAGAGATAATTAATGTAAAGGAAACCACTGCACTGGAAAAAGAGTTAAATGATTTCTAAGATCTTTTTCTTTCATTCATTCATTTATGGCTGTGTTGGGTCTTCATTTCTGCGCGCGGGCTTTCTCTAGTTGTGGAAAGCGGGGGCTGCTCTGTTGCAGTGTGCGGGCTTCTCACTGCGGTGGCTTCTCTTGCTGCGGAGCACAGGCTCTAGACATGCGGGCTTCAGTAGTTGTGGCACGCAGCCTAAGTAGTTGTGGTTCGCGGGCTCTAGAGCACAGGCTCAGTAGCTGTGGAGCATGGGCTTAGTTGCTCCGCAGCATGTGGGATCATCCCGCACCAGGGCTCGAACCCATGTCCCCTTTATCAGCAGGCAGATTCTTAACCAGTGTGCACCAGGGAAGCCCCTAAGATCTTTTCCAACACCAAAATTCCACTGGAAATGTATCAATTCACCAATTCGCTTTCATTCAATATGGTAAACCAAACTCTTAATAGAAGGTATAAAATTTGTCTTTTTTCTTTTTTTAACATATAAAAATTTCTGGGTTTAAGTTCTCTGGCAGTTCAGTGGTTAGCACCAGGCACTTTCACTGCAGTGGGCCCGAGTTCAGTCCCTGGTTAACTAAGATGCCGCAAGCCACACAGCGCAGCCAAAAAAAAAAAAAAAATTTCAGGATTTGAAATTTGTAAAAATTCAAAATGTACAAGAAACCAAATTACCTATAATCTCCCCTCCCACATAAATAAAAGTAAGATTTTGCCATATTTCCTCACAGTCCTTTTTCCATGTACATCACTCTTAATGGATACACAGAGCTTACAGCCTATTTTCTAGATAATAAGTTAATAAAGGAACTGTATCTCTAAAATTATTCTCACCTGATTTGTTTCTGCCACCCAAACACACGACATCCCCATTTTAGCAGTCATTTCAATACAGACACTCACTGAAATCCTCATTTTGAAACAACTTTCTTTATAATTCCTTCCTCCCTTCATGAAACTGTAAGTTTCTCTGAAGAAAGAACAACATATTAATTTCATTGTTTTTTATTTCACTAGGCTTCTGACCTAAATAAGCAGTAGCTCCCTAATTTGGCCAATTGGGGGAAAAAAGGACAATCTGAATCAATAAATTCTTAGCAAATTAAAGATTATTTTTTACTTAACAGCAGATACGATGCTTTTAAACACATATGATAACTAGGATTAAGTTAATGAACCATTCCCTTGTTAAAGTCCTTGGGGAAACTTTCTTTAATAGAGAAAAATTATTTGTCATTAGCAGATCAACTAACTGTATATTCATGACATCTAAATAACAGAGCTCCCTGAAAACACCTGTTCTTTATAATGTAAGCATTCCTCTTCCCGGGGTTGTAAACAAGTTTATTTATGCTGTTAACCTGAAAACACATTCTTCATAGATAGAGAAGAAAGTTGCCGTTAGGCCCAGTAAAACTTGTCACTTGGAAAAATTCCAATCCATGGTGTAAAGCTGTAGATAAAGTAACCTCCAAACTCTATTTCTAAAAAGCACCGGCATCAGTGAAGAAATCTCCATTATTTTTGTGCCTGTATATTAGACTTATGTACCTTTAAAAATCTTTACGTACCCCAAAGAAATGAAAGTATATGTCAAGACAAAAACTTGTACACGAATGTTCACAATAGTACTGTTCACAATAGCGAAAACGTAGAAACCACCCAAAGGTCCATCAACTGATAAATGGATAAATAAAATGTGCTGTATATCTATAAAACAGACTATTATTCAGAAATAAAAAGGAATGAGGTACTGATCCATGCTACAAGACAGATGAACCTTTAAAGCACTGTTAAGCGAAAGAAGCCAGTCACAAAGGACCACATACTGTATGATTCCATTTATACGAAATGCCCAGAAGAGACAAATGCATAGACACAGAAAGGAGACTGGTGGCTACCTAAGGCTGGAGAGTGACTGCTACTGGTACAGATTGCGAGGAATAATGAAAATGTTCTAAAATTGATTGTGGTGATGGCTGCACGACTCTGCGAATATACTAAAAACCAATGAATTGTACACCTTAAGTGGATGAATTATATATCAATAAAGCAGGTATAAAAAATCTTTAGGGACTTCCCTGGCAGTGCAGTGGTTAAGAATCCGCCTGCCAATGCAGGGGACACGGGTTCTAGCCCTGGTCCTGGAATATCCCACGTGCCATGAAGCACCTAAGCCCATGTGCCACAACTACTGAGCCTGCGCTCTTGAGCCCACGTGCCACAACTACTGAAGCCCGTGCGCTCAGGGCCCGTGCTCTGCAACAAGAAAAGCCACCACAATGAAAAGCCTGCGCACCGCGGCGAAGAGTAGCCCCTGTTCGCCGCAACTAGAGAAAGCCTGCACGCAGCAATGAAGACCAAAGGCAGCCAAAAATAAATTAATTAATAAGAATAAAATAAAATAAAAATAAAGAATTAAACAGGAAATGCTTTTAAAAAAAAATCTTTAGGGCCCCCAATTTCCACAAACCTAAAAGAGTTTTCCTAATGAGATTCATAAAAACACTAAGAAAGGTATTTTAAACATAAAAGAGCATTTACTAAAGGCAATAAATAGACAAATCCACGTATGCTAAATCTTCTGAAACTATTAACACGCAATTTAAAAACAATACTCAAAAAATATTACATGAAAAAAACGACGAACACTCCTCTTCAACTGCAGGTTTTACCACCAATGCCATGTACACCCTTCAGCCCAAGTTCTTCAATCAAGTTTCCAAATATTAAATTCACCCAACCTATTGCCAATCACTGACCACCACTTCTCACAATATTCGTAGCAGGGAGCAAAATGCCAGAGCATTCTACTGAGCTGAAGCCACACTCCCATTTACAGCTCTTTATTACATCTAGAAGATACAGAAAGTGAATGTAAAAATTAGGGAAGAAATTCCTCAACAACAACAAAAACTCTTACCCTATCCTCAGTACTTAGTACTCTCTTGGCATTGTGTTAACTGTCAGTCCTGTGTTTCTCTCTGAGTGTTAAGTCATTTCCCAAGAGTGAATAGATTCTAAGCAAGGGCTAGAACATTTTTTTTTTTAAGTTTTTCCACGATACCAAGAAGCGTAATTCTGTACTCAGGTTCAGCCTGTAGAAAATATTAAGCAAATGCTGTTGTCCGAGAGAAAATGGACACATGCACAAAAGATGTGTCTCGTATGCAAGTACAGAGAGTTGTGATGAAAAACAATATCATATCACTTTATGATTTACAAAGCACTTTCAACCACATCCAAACTGAAATCTGAAACACACCTCTTCCTGAGAACTACTGTGTTTTTCTCTTACTAAGAGTCTCATGATTCATCCCATTTCCCTCTTTTCTTTGGCCACACCCAGAGCAGATTCTATAACCCACCACTCTGGTATGTATTTCTAAATTCTACATTCAACCCTTTCATCTTCCTCACATACCTATTTTCCCATTACTGAATCTCATTACCACCTATCCTATAAATTTTTTTCCTAATTCCACAGCAAAAACCTTTTGAAACAAAACAAAGTAAAGATATATCATAAACTGCTGCAAGGTGCCATCTCGGAGGCACATACAATCTAGTATCACACAGCATTAGAGAATGAATACTTTTTTTTTTACACTGGAATCTAATCCTTAACACTGGAAAATCATTCTTAAAGTTATAGTCAAAGAAAACCTGCTGATGATCCTTTTGAGCAAGTATGTAACGTTTTAAGTCTCTGTGAACTCCAAATATAATGAAAAAGGCTCCAAGAGTACAAGTGAAACAGAAAACATTGAAAAACATGAAAGCATTGATTACTCAGCTTTAAACCATGTTAACTAAATGCCACTGGCCCAAATGCTGAGGAATCTAAGCAATCTACCCAGAAAGGAAAGAGACGAATGGTCTAACAGAGTCAAAGAGCAGGGGCAACAGAAAAAGATCTCCAGGGAATGAGGAGATTCTCAGTATGGGAATACTTGGGTTCCCTCCCAGTTTGACATAGTATTTATTAATTATAAAGTGTAAGGATTAACTCACAGCTACCGGAGATTAAGAAGGATAGACACGTCAGGATACGACTAGAAGACAACGTTACCAAGTGGAAAAAAAAGGGGGGGGGGTGCAAATAATAGAGTCAAAGAATTTATCCACTGAATTCTGCCTGGCTATCTAGAATATCTCCCACCAGCTGTCAATCTATGGTGGATACTGATAACACCTAGCACCACAAGACTACTAACAAAAGCAAGAAAACTCTGGAGTTGTCCTCTAACTTTCCTTTCTCCCAAAGCAGAGTTTTTAACCTATCTCTGCCCCTTAAAATCTAGTACAGAGGCCACAGTTCAACTGATCAACCTTAAAATTTTTTCCCTATTTCATCACACACACTATCTCACAACAGTTTACAGAGAAAACAGATTTCACAATGAGAGAATAAAATAATCACAAGTCAAAGACCTGACCCTGGCTTTCACATGATGAGACCTTTAGAAAAGATCTGAAGTTATAAAAATTACTGTTAAAATAAATATGTAAGTTTTGTAAGCAGCATTTTTAAATAGTATTATTTACTTAGGGAGACGTGTTTTCCTGTTTTTTCTTTTTTGGCCGAGCCACACAGCTTGTGGGATCTTAGTTCCCCGACCAGGGACTGAACCTGGGCCCTAGCAGTGAAAGCGCCAAGTCCTAACCACTGTACCACCAGGGAATTCCCTCTAGTGTTTTATACATAATATCTTGATCCACATCCATTGTCTTGTTTACTATGAGTAAATTTTACAGGCCAAAAAAGAAAAGAAAAATTCATGGTACTACTTTCCCTCACTCCCCTCCAAAGACCTCAATCTGGCCCAGAAATGAGGACTTTAACTGTCCTCATTCTAACTGTACCAAATACAATAATTTTATGTATTAAAAGAAGTGATATTTAATATGTTTATATTCTTAAGGTAGAAAAGACAAATACAGAGGACTTCCCTGGTGGCCCAGTGGGTAAGACTCTGGGCTCCCAATGCAGGGGGCCCGGGTTCGATCCCTGGTCAGGGAACTAGATCCCACATGCATGCCACAACTAAAGATCCCACATGCTGCAACTAAACATGGCACAACGCAGATCCCGCGTGCTGCAACTGAGACCCCTCGGCACAGTGATTCTCCACAGAGAGATGTGCCCCCCACTCTTCAATTATATTACACTCTCCACTGCTGCTTGAACAAGTGGCCACTACTTATTGCCATGTGTTTCTCAGCAGGACAGCTGAGCTGAGATTCACTGCTTTACCTGAGTGCAAATCTGAAGAACTTCGTGGTCTTCCCTCATTCAATCAACACAAAAACTTCATATACCTCCTGGGAAAGGGGCATGAAAAACAAAACAGTCTCTGCCCTAGCATAGTTCAGTCCAGGAGGTTAATCTCAACACCAAACCCAGTAAGTTACAGTACACTCTGATGACTACAGGAGAGGTAATTTGTGGGTGGCCCACACTGCAACACAGCAACTACCCTAATGCAGTTCCCTAAGGATGTTCATTATACCACGTATCCAGACCAACAGAACTGTGTATGATGAGTGCCAATTCCAAGTTGGGTCACTGGTTTAGGCCCCCTTGGTATGAACAGGTTTTGCCATTTAACATCAACTGTGGTTTGCTAACTGACCTGGATAAAACTGGTCAAAAAGTCAGATGTGATTCCGTATGATGTGGCTCAGCACTAGAGCCCAGAGTAAGCCTTCACAGCACAGCACAGCACAACCAGATTTTAGATCTTAGAGCTCTGCTAAGGACTGACCCAGAGCCTGACTTGCCCACCTAGCGAAGAACAAGCCAAGCACCTCGATTCTCCTTTCAGCTTTTACCCATCAGCCCATCATTAGAAAAGCCAACACAAGATTTTACAGATCTATATCTCTAAATTTACAAATTCATCTATAAATTATAAAATATCTATCATTTTACAGATCTTTTATAAATCATAATACAGATTTTAAAAACCAACGTTCATGATTTTTAAACAATGTTTAGCCAAATAACGCAAAAGTTACAGGCCTTCCACCTTTGCCCCCTAGACAGATACCATCCAAACCAAACACCTCCCACCTTGGTCTCACTCTACACACACAGCTGCCTACATCTCAAATTCAACATGTATTCTACCAAATTTAATTACCTTGTCCACAAACCAGATTCCCCTCTATATTCCTTTTACTCTATTACTTCATTTTCCCAGGGACCAAAACTTTCTAATTCAATCACCAATTCTGTGCATTTCTGGGTCCCATCTTTTCCACTGCTCACACCAGGGCTGTTACAGTAGTTATCCAATTAGTCTCAGCCTTCACCAACTCCAATCTCTTATTGCCAACTCAACCTTCCCAAAACACCACTGGATAAAAGCCACTCCATACATACACAATAAAAACTCCTGCTGCCTACTGAATTAAACCTTAGCCTGGAATCCAAGGCCCTTTTCTTTACGACAATATCCTTTTTCCCCAGCTTTATTTTAAGGCCACAGGATTAGGGGCTTATGCATTCAATAACTTTCTTCTGAAGCTCTATCACATGCCAAATTCTAGGAACTGGGATACCGAAATCAATAAAATTTGATCCCCACCTCCAAGACTCCAAGCAAACAGGAAACAAATATAGTACCTTAAGTAACAGACACATAAGAAAGATAAAAAGTGCCCTAAGTACCAAAGAAGAAGCCCCCTATACCTCATATTTCTTAGTACTGCTCACCTACGCATAGTAGATGCTTACGAAGTAGCACTGATGAATGATTGTTCCAATAAACCAAAGACCTATGATCAATATGCTCAATAAATTTCTGTTGACAAATTCCACCTCCCCATTTCTACTATGGTAAAGAACTGTGGTACACTGGCTGCCTCTCTTGGAAGGGTCAAGGGGAAGCACAATGAGAGCACAGATTTGCAAGTGTGCGTGTGACTAACTTGTTTCTAAAGAACAGAAGCACTAGAGGCCTCATGAAAGACGTTAGTTCCTTTTGCTGGTCAGTACTCAGATACCGGCAACATAAAATAAACCTTTGCAAATTCAACCTATACCCAATTCCAAAGAATAGCCGGATGAAAACATTCTAACCCTTTCATCACCATCAGGAAGTCAGCAAACACAGCTAAACTCTCTTCTCAGTAAAATATGCTGTGATTCCAGCTTTGGTCTTGGATTAGTAAAAGCAAGCATGTTAAAATTAACCAAATAAAACAAGTGCTTAGAACAAGAGAACAAAGATGATTAAAACCTAAAAGCCACAACCACTCCTCTCTATACAAAACATGAGATATATCAGTTCACTTGAGCAGCTGATTTTTTATCAACTTCCTACTACTTTCAACCATAACATCTTAAAAACAGAAGTCACCAACACCCAACAGGAAAAGCTCTAAAATATGTATTCGGGCTATAAACAGCTCAAACAGACCTCAAAAGATTATATGTTAAGAGCAAAAAAGTATACTCAGAAATGCAACGTGCACATTAGAACAAGCTTAAGTCTTTCTTTAAATGAACTGGTCATTTGCTCTTTAGCGCCAGAACGATAAAATGACTCGGTGACAACATTACAACAATCATCCTTTAAAACAGTGGTCCCCAACCTTTTTGGCACCAGGGACCAGTTTTATGGAAGACAATTTTTCCACGGATGGGGGCGGGGCAGGGGGTGTATGGTTCAGGTGATAATGCGGGCGATGGGGAGCGGCAGATGAAGCTTCACTAGCTCGCACGCCGTTCACCTCCTGCTGTGCAGCCCAGCTCCTAACAGGCCACAGCCCGGTACCGGTCCGCGGACCAGGGGTTGGGGACCCCTGCTTTAAAACAAGTGACTGTTTAGTTTAGACCAAATGAAATCATTAGCAATTAAGGCTTTTAAAGACATTCACTGAAAGTAGATATCCTAAGTGGACAGTGATTATAAAGAGTTTCAAAGCTGAAATAGTGAACGTTTTTTACCTGATGTTCTGCATGAATGTTATCCCCAGTAGGCCATCGATGTTTGCTATTATTATAGCCGCCTCCACCACTTCCTCCTCCCCCAAGCTGCTCACCATGCTGCCTCTGAAAGAAGTAGTCCACCATAGCGTCGTCCTGGGAACGGCCTGCAACTCCTATGGATCCTGGGACAGGGCTGGAGTGTGTCCCAGCTGCAAGAGCCTGATTTGCAGCTGGTTGTGGCTGCGCTTGCGACCCTGTTCCAGATGTCAAAACAACAGGCATGTTGGGATTAGCTGGTTCTTGAGGGTGATGTTTCAGGTGGGGGCTGAAAGAGTCCTGCCAAAGCACTGCTTTTCTCTTCAAGACACATGCAACGCTCATTCCACCAACACCTAAGGACAAACAGGTTACAAATGTTTAAAATTTGCCTTTTTTAAAACATAACTTGATATATGCACCAAGATAAAAACATGAGACCCCTGGCTTTTGCAATATATCATCTAAAACCAGTTTCTACCAAGCAGCTAAATGTTTTGCAACACATACATAATTTTCTAAACTGAAACTTCGGGCTTCCCTGGCGGCGCAGTGGTTAAGAATCCACCTGCCAATGCAGGGGACACAGGTTCAAGCCCTGGGCCAGGAAGATCCCACATGCCACGAAACAACTAAGCCTGTGCGCCACAACTACTGAGCCTGTGCTCTAGAGCCCAAGAGCCACAATTACTGAAGCCCACGCGCCTAGAGCCCGTGTGTGGCAAGAAGAGAAGCCACCGCAATGAGAAGCCCGCGCACTGCAACCAAGAGTAGCCCCAACTCGCAGCAACTAGAGAAAGCCCGCACGCAGCAACGAAGACCCAACGTAGCCATAAATAAATAAATACATACATACATAAACCAACCAAACCCCATATATAATTAGCAACGACTCAAGAGTGTCAAAAACGAAAGGATCCTTTAAAATGTCCAATGTATTCATGGGATGCTCTGAAAAAAAGCTTAAATAAGGCCCTCTGACTAAGAACAGCAACAGAATGTTCCTAGCCTGAAACTTCTTCTCAGCTGCTGTACATGCATTTTTGCCAAGAACTTACAATTATAATTGTAATCACATCATCATTCTATTAGTACTCTGACTCTTACAGAGTCAGAGATGAGACCAAACCAAATTCAAACCCTCACCTTACATAGAAAGTATCACTGTAAAAAAAGAAATGCTTCAATAGAATAATAATTGTATGGCAAATATATTGCAAACATTTTTTCTGATCATTCCTATTTTACAGATAAAAACACTAAGGTACGGAGGAAAAGTTATGTGATGTGCCCGAGGTCATTCAGCTAGTGAGCTTTTGAAGGAGGGATTCAAACCCAAATCTGTATGCACCCAAGCCTCGTTCTTTCTACCAACCCCCTTGCTACCACACCCCAGTAAACCAAAACAGATACTATTTCTCTCACTTGAGTCTGCTATTCTTCTCTGGAAGGATCAACAAAGAAACTCCAAAATGTTACTATGAAACATTACTAATATGTTTCTTAAAATCAAAAACTACATTTGTAGAAAACATAGAACAGCCTATGTATGGGTGCTTAAGAAAAAAAAAAAATCCTTCAAAATAATCAGTTACCAACTAGAACATACCTGTCCAGAGCCACTAGAGTCTAATTTCAAGGCTATCAACCTAACAGTCCACTGCTACAAATGCCTTATCTCTCTTTAGCCCTACAGTGATGTTTCAAAAACAGACTCAAAAGATTTATAAGAAATCTATTAAACTATTTCTCAGTATAGAATAAACATCCTGGACTTCCCTTGTGGCGCAGTGGTTAAGAATCCGCCTGTGGGCTTCCCTGGTGGCGCAGTTGTTGAGAGTCCGCCTGCCGATGCAGGGGACTCAGGTTCGTGCCCCGTTTCTGGGAAGATCCCACATGCCGCGGAGCAGCTGGGCCCATGAGCCATGGCCGCCTGCGCGTCCAGAGCCTGTGCTCCACAGCGGAAGAGGCCACAACAGTGAGAGGCCCGCGTACCGCAAAAAAAAAAAAAAGAATCCGCCTGCCAATGCAGGAGACACAGGTTCGAGCCCTGGTCTGGGGAGATTGCACATGCCACGGAGCAACTAAACCCGTGCACCACAACTATTGAGCCTGCACTCTAGAGCCTGCAAGCCACAACTACTGAGCCCGCGTGCCACAACTACTGAAGCCCACGTGCCTAGAGCCCATGCTCCACAACAAGAGAAGCCACCACAATGAGAAGTCACCGCAATGAGAAGCCCATGCACCGCAACAAAGAGTAGCCCCCGCTCGCCGCAACTACAGAAAGTCCATACGCAGCAACAAAGACCCAACGCAGCCAAAAATAAATAAAATTAAAAAAAAAAAGAACAAACATCCTGATAAAGCAGCATTCGCTTCTCACAACTAATTCATGTTCTGAAGACAGGAGTAAGAAGATTTGTAATTTGTTCAAAGCCTAATTTGGAAATGCCTAGTTTCAGTTAACAATTCCAATCCATCAGAACCATACTGGAGTAGTCCAGCTTTCTGGACTTCAGTTTCTGCTTTCATGAACAATCATGCTCATGCTTAAATACCAAAACCGGAAAGTCATAGCTGTGTTTACCATTGGTACTAGCAAAGTCCTAACCAGCCTAATGCCTTCCTGTTTGATTTTCAAAAGAACTCACTGCCCTCTTATTACCAATAGTAGCCAGTCCCATTTTCTTCCACAAGGGAGTATCAAACCGTCTTTGTTGTAGAGCTAACCAGGAATCCTAAAACTAAAGTTTTACCACTAAACTACAACCTCCCTGAACCTGTTTCCTCATCTAGAAAATTAAAGAAATTCTTTCTCTGTGACTCACAAGTTTTTTTTTTAAATCAAAATAATAGATATAAAAGTTTTTGGTAAATTCAAAGTCACCATGCTGAGGCCCAAGGAATTCAGTTCCCACCAGTTAAAGCAATGGAGCTCCAGTCCCTAAGCAGATTCCTAAAATAGCAAATGCAACCTTTTCTGAAATAAAAGATTTGCTGTAAAGATTTGCCGTAATACTTATTTAACAAAGAACTTCCGAATGAAAAAGGTATTCACCACTGAAACACACCCGACCACAACTTCATTCTATCAAGGCATGGGGGGGAGAGGGGGAGGCGGGGGGAGGGTTCTATAAAAATGTTCAAACGAAACAATTGGCTTTTGTAAAGCTATCTGTATCCCCTGAGACTTCCTGCTTTACCTAATGAGGCAAGGCAGTTTCTCAAACAAGAGAAAACCTGGCAGAAGGGACATTTTGAAAGTGAGCAAATACCTAAGCAATTAACAAGTGTCTTGGGTAGTTTTGTAATATCTTGGCAACTACAACATAAAAATTAAGAAATCAGTCACTTAAATAATAGAAAACATTTAAATTGCTGATGGCTTTTAAGGAACTCTCAAACCCACTAAAAAGTTATGTGTTAGCACCTGAACTGTGACTTTTCTTTTTTACAAATGGTACATTATAAAAATAAGTTTTTCAGCAACTAAAAATAAGTGCTGATTCTAGTTTTCCACAGTTTTCAAACTGTTTACACCAAAGTTGTTTTTGTTTTGTTTTGTTTTAATATCACTAATAGGCTTTATTTCAAACAAAGGAACATGATCTAATCTATCTCCACTGCTCACCTTTTATTTACTAAAATTCTTTGTGGTTTAAAAGGTGTTTATTTTTACCACACTGGAAAAAAAAAAATTCTGTGGTCATAAATTTATTTTAAAGCAGTTCATCTCAAACCCAAACTAAGCTTCAAACACAACTTCAAAAAGCCGTGGCCTTGAACAAAATGAATCCAATTGTGGCTAAGGCAAAATGCTCAGTTCAGAATCCAGTATTTCCCAAAAATCCAGATAAAGAATAAACAGCACCCAAGAGTGTTTTATAAAGTTAAAACTAGCAACGGGTCAAAATGTTTATTTTGCTTACTAAAACTGCATCGGGAGCCACCCACGTCTATCTTGGTGAGTTTTGATTTTTTTTCATAAAACAAACAAAAAGCTAAAACCACAAACCTATGATTTCAGCAATAACTGACTTTAAAAGAGAATCCCAAAAAAGCCTCATAAAATCCCATTCTTAATCTCAGGCAGAGAAGGAAGTGAACGAATTGATGTAACTAATAACAGTGTTCTCTTAATGGACAATGAAGAGTAACAACCCTTCAACTTACGGGGAGGATAAAACCTTTCCTGATAATGTGGGGGAGGGGGGAATATAGTGGCGGGGGGGGCGGTACGGGAGTGTATTCCTCACTTGACGTGGGAGTGGTACCGACAAGTATTAAACGATCTAGGTTTACCAAGGACGTCCATGAGGACTAAAAACTATCTAGTATTGTGTATCTGTTTACCTACTACGAAGGCATGAACGCTTCTTAGAGTTAAGACAGACACGCACCAACACAAGGAGGCTCAAAGAGGAAGAACCGACCAAAAACAAGCTCTCACAGAAACAAAAGGCCACAAGTACCCAGGAGCCTAAAAAGCGATCTGAAACTTCCTGATCGCCTACTTCTCCACATTTAAGGATCGCAAAGTTCCCCCGTGGTGGGTCTCGTCTGCAGACGAGGGCCACGGCTGCTTCTAAAGCGATTTATTGTTCCTCTTGCTTCGGCGCTGCCACGGAAGCTCAAGAAGTCGAAGAAATCCTGAGTGGCACAGAATTACACTTCATGGCCACACAGAAGACTCGGGGCTTCGCAAACCCATCAAAAAAGCAACCCGAATGGCAACATCAATCTTCAGGGGCTCCAACGGGGCCGAGCAGAAATGTAGAGACACGTCTATGCCCTGGGCCCGGGCCTAAACCCCCGGCATTTTCCTCGCTTCGACCCAGCTCCCCACCCCCTCCCTCCTTTGATAACAATAGGGGCCTTGCTGCTGACTCCAAAACATGTACGAGGAACAGCGAGTGAGAAGCCTCAGCCAGGGCCCCGGCGGCTTTTCCAAAGCCCTTCTCACCCCCCCAGCCGCTCTCAAACACCAATACAAAGGGATAATCTGCTCGCTGGGGGTCCGGAGCAGCGTTTGGGGCTGGCGGGGTGCGGGTACTCACGGGCGGAGCGGTAGGATGAAGATGGATTTCAGCCCCCCGATCTTCTCTCTCCGGCGCTCTCGCTCCCCCTTACCTTTCACTCCGACAACATGGCGGCCCACTGGGGACTGGGCTGGCGCTGTGCATCATGGGATAGGCTCGGGCCCCGGCCCTGGCTTTGGCAGCGGCATGTGTGGAGAAGGCAGGCGGCTGTGGAACAGGTTGCCTGGTTGCCATGCCAACCCAGGGCCTGTGTGAACTTGGGAAACTCGCAGGCAACACTACCGCTGCGCGCGCGAGTGGCCGCCCGCGAGGGGAGCGCGCGCCGTCCCCTCGCGGGCCGCCGCGGGCAGCAGGAGGAGTCCCGCGGGCCCACACCGGAGCGCCCGCGGTGACCGGTTCCCGGCCCAGCACCGCACGGAGCTGGGCACGCGGTGTCAGGGTAGTGACCTTAGCCGAGGCGCCACCCGCCTCCGCGCCCTCCCTATTTCACCTCCAGATTGTAACGGCCTGCAGGATTAATGGACGCTTATTCCAAGGCTCTGGCGGGACAGGAGCTGGGTTCAAACCCCGTTGCTGCAACTTTCTGGCTCTGTGGACTTACTTAATCTTCCTGCTTCCATTGCCCCATTTGTAAAATGAAAAGGAAAATGAGAATTGCTACTTAACTCTGCCCTGAGGATTAAGTGGATAATATGGCTTATTATTCCATTTAATAATGTGAAATGCTTAGTACAGTGCCTGGTACTTGTAAATAGGCCCACTATAGAATTTGCGGGGTCTAGCGCAAAATGAAAGTGTGAGGGCCCCTTGTTCAAAATTGTTAATGAATTTCAAGATGGAGATAGCAGAACATTAAACCCAAATCAAAGATTCAAAGCTGTCCTTGTTTGTAAGCACTCATTCAGTGTTACCTGTTGTCATTCTGTCCAGTTCCGAAAATGAATAGAAATAGAAAATGGCCATTTGATGAAAGTGACTTTTCAAAATCAGTAGTATTTCATAAGATATAGTTATTATATATAAAACTAAACCCAAGATGGATTGAAAACATAAGCAAACCACAACACTATAAAAGACCACAAGAGGATATAGGGGGAGAAAGCTTTCTAATTAGAGAGGGGAAATGTTTATAATGAATCAAAATCAATACATCCCTTTAAAAATTGAAGGAAAATTAAACATTTATATAGTAAGAGTGCCACCATCAATGAATAAGCGAGAAAATAGCTTTAAAATATTGTAATACTTGTGGTAGACAAATGGCTAATCTTCATGATAAATACAGAAATTCTCTAATCAGTTAAAAAAGAGCAATCCAGACATAGAAACCAAACTTATGTTTACCAAAGCGGAAGGGGGGGAAGGGATAAATTAGGAGTTTGGGATTAACACATACACACTGCTGTATATAAAATAGATAACCGGGAGTTCCCTGATGGCACAGTGGCTAAGACTCCCCGCTCCCAAGGCAGGGGGCCCAGCTTCGATCTCTGGTCAGGGAACTAGATCCTACATGCCGTAACTACGAGTTCACATGCCCCATTGAAAATCCCCCACGCGGGAACAAGGACCCAGAGCAGCCAAATAAACAAATAAAATTAGATTATAATGATGGTTGCACAACTCTGACAATATGCTAAAAACCACTGAACTGTGTGCACCTTAAATGGTGAAGTTTATATTATTTGAAATATATCTGGACTTTCCTGGTGGTTAAGAATCCACCTGCCAATGCAGGGGACACAGATTCGACCCCTGGTCCCGGAAGAGCCCACATGCCACGGAGCAACTAAGCCCCTGCGCCACAACTACTGAGCCCACGAGCCATAACTACTGAAGCCTGCACACCCTAGAGCCCGTGCGTGGCAACAAGAGAAGGCACTGCAATGAGAAGCCCACGCAACGCAACGAAGAGTAGCCCCCTCTCGCTGCAACTAGAGAAAGCCTGCATGCAGCAACAAAGACCCAACTCAGCCAAAAATAAATAAAGAAATATTTTAAGAAAGAAATATATCTCACTAAAGCTATAAAAATAAGAAAAAGTGAATAATAAAAAGAAATGCAACTTTGAAATATATTTTCATCTATTAAATACACTGGCAAAAATTTAAATGATCATTAACACCGTGTTTTGGCAAGTTTTGTGAGAAAATCAGCACTCACATTGTTTATATTGTTTGAGGAGATATTACTGTTTTATGTTATTTTTTATTTAAAAGATAAAAGGGTGAGATTTTTATTTCTGAAAAAGAAGATAAGACTTGGAAGTTAAAGATCTGCTACTTCCAGGCTATGTGACCTTGGACAAGTTCCTGAGTGTCAGCACCCTCAGTTGCAAAATAAGGTACATACAGGACTGTTACAACAGTTAAATAAACTAACATATATAAAGTGCCTGACAGAGAATTAGCACTCAATAAATGTAGCTGTTTTATTGTAGTTGTAGTCTTGTATTCCTTTCTGAATCCCCAGAGAGCAGCTTAGTGCAAGGCACAGAGTCATTGTTTATTAAGTGTTTGTTAAATGAATGAATTCAACAGCCATTTAGAGTGACAACTCTCAAATCCAATGGTCCTAAAAGTAATATGTTGTATTCAAAGATCCCAGCTCTTAAGCCAGACCAGAAATTACTTCCTTACCTCTCTGAGCCTCCAGTTTTCTCCCACGGAACATAAGGTTAATATAACAGCAGTAAATGAAATAAAGCAGATAAAGCATTTAGCCCCATGGGGCCAGGACAGTGGAATGCGCTGAGTAGCCATATTAGAAAAATATATAAGAGGAGGAAACTTAGCAGACATGAGAAAATTACAAAATTTCCAGGACTTTACCAGGCTCTGTGCTCCATGATGTCATTCTGAGATCCATGATTAGCTCAATTTTAAGCTTTAGCTTTCATTACTCAGTCCGAGATTCCATTATCAGTTTAGCCACAGTCATGTGGTACCACACCCCATCCAGGCCTCTCCTCCATCCAAAGCCCAACAGAATACCAGCCAGCCATCCCTGCTTTCCCTTAAGGAACTGCTCTCAAAAAACCTTAGGCCCCCGCCAGGCCCCCAAAATAACTCTATCACAACATCACCTGCAACAAACTCATGAGACATCCTATTATCAAATGCTTACCTGTGTGCCATGCACTGTAAGACTTTTACATACATTATTTCATTTAAAACTCCCCAAATACCTATGATATGAGCAACATTATTATTCCCATTTAAAAATGAGAAAACTGGGACATCCCTGGTGGTCCAGTGGCTAAGCCTTCACGCTCCCAATGCAGGGGGCTTGGGTTCGATCCCTGGTCAGGGAACTAGATCCCACATGCATGCCGCAACTCAAGAGTTCACATGTCCCAGCTGAAAAGATTCTGCATGTCACAGCTAATGATCCCGAATGCCACAATGAAGGAACCCAAATGCCACAACTAAGACTCGGTGCAGCCAAAATAAAAATAAACAAATAGATATTAATTTTTTTTAATAAAAATGAGAAAACTGAGACTTGGGAGGTTATGGAACCAGATTAGTATTTATCCAAGTGTGTTATCTAAGGCTATTTGCTGAGAGTTGTCTGTTCAGGAGGCTGTTGAAATCATCCCTAAATCTTGAAAATCTCCACAATTCAACTGATTAAACCCATGCATAACAGATAATGTAATCAATCTTTGGGAGTTTTCAAAAACCAAGAATCTAATCAAACTGACCTGGGATGAGGATTAGGGTGGATTTGGGAAGAGTGTTCTAATCTAATCAGTAATCCATTCCATTGTAACCTAATCAGACAAAGAGAGATCTCAGACAGAAACATTTGGTGAAGGCCATTCAAGAATGTCTTTGTTCAAGAATTTCAAATGTTACCTCTTCCTTCGGGTGGAAGTGGTTCTCCACGTATGGTCTGAGGCTCACCAGTGAGTCAGCAAACTGGCCATGCTGACAGCTGAGAACAAATCCTGGAGTGGACAAATGCTGTTCAATTCCACAGACTTTCACTCTCTTACAGCCAACTGCTATTGGGTGATAAATGTTACTATAATATTGTATTTGTAAACTAAATATAAGGCATTCTCAAGCAAAGTTGGGACACCCCCAATTTTCTGGAAAAATGCTTTGTTATCAGTGTCGAGTTGCTTTGCTTTTTCAACTGTGTTACACTTGTGTTTTTGTATATTTGTAGACTCTCCCTTGGGTTGCACTTCCACTCTTTGTTTTGGTACTTGGGTAATTGTTACACTGTTAACATTTCCATTGTCATTCTGTTTTTTAGCAAATCTGGGTTATTAGAGTGCTTTTCCCATAGGAACAGAGGAGGGAGGGAGGGTTTGGGCTTCCAACATTGGTGACTAAGTAATTCCGATCAACTCTCCCACTGAGGAAAACTAGAAAACTGGAAAAATCTGAAAATCCCGTCTTGAAATCATTGGAAAGTTAACAAGTTAGTGAAGAATTACTGAGCCAGGATCTGGGAAAGGAGAGAGATTGAGGAATGCAAGCCCCATAAATAGGACTACTTTTCCGGGTGGGGCATTTCTTGAGACGTAGTTTTCCTGAGAGGTAGCTAAGAGACAGAATGATGCTTACAACAGCCTCGGGTACTTAGCAGAACAGAGATTGGAGTCCAGAACCTGCTGAGAGAAAGCACCTAGTAAACAGCTCTCACTTTGGATTGGGATCCCAACAGACTGTACCCTAAAAGCAAAGGTGAATAGAGTAGACAAGCTCTTACAAAGATTGAAACTCAACTTCAAAACATCTCAAACACTGAAATTGTCTTGAAGTGATTCCAGAGTGCCAGTGCCCAAGAACCTGGCAGAAAACAAAGTGAGGGACTTCCCTGGCAGTCCAGTGGTTAAGACTTCGGCTTTCAATGCAGGGGGTGCAGGTTCGATCCCTGGTCAGGGAGTTAAGATCCCACATGCCTCATGGCCAAAATACCAAAACATAAAACAGAAGCTATATTGTAACAAATTCAATAAAGACTTAAAAAAAAAAAAAAGTGGTCCAGGGCTTCCCTGGTGGCGCAGTGGTTGAGAGTCCGCCTGCTGAGGCAGGGGACATGGGTTCGTGCCCCGGTCCGGGAAGATCCCACATGCCGCAGAGCAGCTGGGCCCGTGAGCGATGGCCGCTTAGCCTGCGCTTCCGGAGCCTGTGCTCCGCAACGGGAGAGGCCACAACAGTAAGAGGCCCGCGTACCGCAAAAAAAAAAAAAAAAAAAAAGTGGTCCACATTAAAAAAGTCTTTAAAGGAAAAAAAGAAAAGGAAACAAAGTGAATCCTCTCTAAAGAGATCGTTATCTAGGCCTCAAATTATTTTTATGAACACTTATGCAAATATAATATTCAGTGAACAAACAAAAATAATCACGCATACTAGGAGACAAGATAACATGAACAAAAAATAACAGCAACGAAAGACAATTGAAAAGCATGCAAAAGAACCTCATATTGAAGTCATCAAATTGTTTGTTTGTTCACGAAGATAATGGAAGATGGATAATTCTGACAGAAAACTGGAAATTACAGACAAAAGCCAATTCTATGACAGAAAAATATAATAGAAATTAACAACCCAATGGATTGGGGTTAACAGCAGATTAAACACTGCTGAAGAGAGAATTAGTAAATTTAGAGGTGGGAAGAAAATATCCAGAATGAAACATAAAGAGGCAAAAACGGTAGGAAAGAGAGAAAGGATAGCGTTACAGAGGAGAGAATGAGACTGTTTAACATACAGGGCACTGGAAAACTGAAAGGACAGGAAGGAAGGAGTGGGGCAGAAGAAATACTTGACATGAAAGGGCTAATTTACCAAAACTAATGAAAAAAATAAAGCCACAGAGTCAAGAAGCACTATGAATTGTAAATAAGAAAAACCTGAGGAAAATTAAAACTGGTATGTCGGTGAGGGTTGAGAGGATGGTGACTGTCTTTTCACCCATCCTCCAGAGACATGGGGTCAAATCAGGGAAGTGGGAAAGCCTTAATGAAAACAAAACTGAAGCAAATTCAATACATGCGAGAAATGGAGGAAGCAAAGTATAGTTTTGACCAAAAAAAAAAAAGGAAAGGAAGGAAGAAAGAGAGAAAAAGAAAAGCTAATACCAAAGAAAAAGAATTAGAAAGTTTATTAATAAAATCCCAGAACTAAAGTTCTAGACAATACGTCCATAAATGACCTCACAGAGGAATCTGATGGCATATGAAAAAGATGTAACAGCACTGGCTTGTTAGGAGATGTCAGTATAGATAGATTTTAGAAACTGATAGGAATTAAATAAACATGAGTATGAGTTTTAAGGTTAAGGCAATTCCCAAAAAATAAAATAGCATTTATAACTTTCAAACTAGCAGAAGAAAACCTCATCATGCAAAGTACAAATATATATATATACATATATACAATCCTATTTACTACATAGGAAATAGGAAATACAAAATAACATAGCAGGAAAAAAGTCTTAAGAGTAATTCCAATAAATATGGAAAGACTTGGGAATTCCCTGGTGGTCCAGAGGTTAGGACTCTGCGCTTCCATTGCAGGGGGCTTGGGTTTCCATCCCTTGTCGGGGAACTAAGATCCCACAGCCAAGCACCAAGTGGCCTAAAAAAAATCTGAACAACACAAAAAGCTCATTTTACTGGCTATATGTAGAATTCTATTCTCAACCAACAGAAAATCATACTTTTTAAACATACATAGTAAATGTTTAAAAATAGAACGTGCATAATGCTATAAAGGAAGCCACAACAAATTCCAAAAAATCAATATCATATAGACCATGTTCTCCAACCATAAGATGTGAAAGTTAAAACCTTTTTATTGTTGAAAACTACAAATCCTATAAGTTGGACACTATAAGATTACATTTTTAAGCAACCACTGTGTTTTTTAAAAAATATAAAGGAAATAACTTAGAAACAAATAATAAGGAAAACACTGTGTGTCAAAATTTGTGGGACAGAACAAAAACAGTATTGGAAGGAAGTATATATTGACAATTTTATTTATTTATTTTTAAAATTTATTTATTCTATTTATTTATTTTTGGCTGTGTTGGGTCTTCGTTGCTGCACACGGGCTTTCTCTAGTTGCGGCGAGCGGGGGCTACTCTACGTTGTGGTGCGTGGGCTTCTCATTGCAGTGGGTTCTCTTGTTGTGGAGCATGGGCTCTAGGCACACGGGCTTCAGTAATTATGGCACTCAGGCTCAATAGTTGTGGCTCACAGGTTCTAGAGTGCAGGCTCAGTAGTTGTGGCGCACGGGCTTAGTTGCTCTGTGGCATGTGGGATCTTCCCCAACCAGGGCTCGAACCCATGTCCCCTGCATTGGCAGGCTGATTCTTTTTTTTTTATGTATTGCATTTTTTTTAATTCTTTTTTTAAATTTATTTTATTTATTTATTTTTGACTGTGTTGGGTCTTTGTTGTGGTGCATGGGCTTCTCACTGAGGTGGCTTCCCCTGCTGCAGAGCACAGGCTCTAGGCACGCGGGCTTCAGTAGTTGTGGCACGTGGGCTCA
The DNA here is from genome assembly GCF_951394435.1 of Stenella coeruleoalba. Taxonomy (NCBI): domain Eukaryota; kingdom Metazoa; phylum Chordata; class Mammalia; order Artiodactyla; family Delphinidae; genus Stenella; species Stenella coeruleoalba. The sequence continues at coordinate 24,333,833 of NC_137169.1, forward strand.
GTAGTTGTGGCTCATGGGCTCTAGAGCGCTGGCTCAGCAGTTGTGGCGCACAGGTCTAGTTGCTCTGTGGCATGTGGGATCTTCCCGGACCAGGGCCTGAACCCGTGTCCCCTGCATTGGCACGCTGATTCTTAACCACTGCGCCAACAGGAGAGTCCCTATAACTTTTTCTTATACTTTTAGATAATTTTGTATCTAAAGATCTTATACCTTATCAGATTTACTCCTGTGTCATAGTTCTGTTGCTATTTTAATGTTTTCTTTTTATAATTACATCATATGAAGTTACTGGTGTATAGAAGAGCAATTGGCAATTTTGTATACGGACCTTATAATCAACTACCTTGCAATATTCTTCTATTACTCTAGTAAATTGTCTAGAGATTATTGTGTTTTTTAATGAAAATAATCATGTCGTATGAGTATAATGACAATTTTATCTCTTCCTTTACAATAGTTATGCCACGAATCTCTTACTATTTTCTTATTGCACTGGCTAGGGCATCCATCACATTGTTGAGTAGAAATAGCAATAGTTGGCATGTGTATCAGGTTTATAATTTTAAAGGGAATGCTTTTAAAGCTTCCATATTTATGATGACATTTATTGTATGTTTTTTATAGGTACTTTCTTCGGGTTACCATTCTATTTCTAATTTATGTTCAATTTTGTCAAATACTTTTCCTGCATTTATTGAAATGTTTATATGGGTTTCTTTTTCCTCTTTAATCTGTTATTACAGTAAATGACATCTATAGATATTCTAACATGTATATATATTATTCCTGTGATGACCCCAACCTGGTCATTGTATTTGTTTCTTTTATTCATTATCGGATATTATTCACTAATATTTTGTTTAGGATCTTTTCACCTATATTCACAAGTAAAATGTATTTGTAATAACTTTTCCCTGTTTTAACTTTATCTGAATTTGGTATCAGGTTATATTGGCCTCATCGAGTTGGCAGGAGGTGGGTATTCCCTCTTTTTTTGTGCTCTGGAAGAGGTTGTATAAGATGATCTGTGTATAAGAATAATCTGTGGCTTGAAAGTTGACAGAATTTGCCTGTAAAGCCATCAGGGCCTGGTGTTTTCTTTGCTGGAAGTTGTTTACTGCTCCAATGTTTAAAAACCTTTCATTATGAAATAATGATAGATTCACAGGAAGTTGCAAAAAAATGTACTGGAAGATCCTCTTTACCCTTCACACCCAGTTTTCCCTAATGGTAACATCTTGCATAACTATAGTACAATATCAAAACCAGAAGATTGGCCTTGGAGCAACCCACATGGCTTATTCATATTTCACCAGTTTTACATGCACTCATTCCTGGGTGTATGGGTGTACACTTTTATACAATTTTATCACATGTGTGGACTGGTGTAACCACCACCACAATCAAGGTACAAAACTATTTCATCACCACAATGATCCTCCTACTTCCCCTTTACAGCTATAACCACTCCTCCCCCCACCCCTTTTCTAACTGCTGGCTACCACTAATCTGTTCTTCACCTCTGTAATTTTGTTATTTCAAGAATGTTATATTGGGACTTTCCTGGCGGTCCAGTGGTAAAGAATCCTCCTTACAATTCAGGGGACACAGTTTTGATCCCTGGTCAGGGAACTAAGATCCCTACACCACGGGACAACTAAGCCCACCCACCGCAAGTACTGAGCTCATGCACCTCAACTTGAGAGCCTGCACGCCACAACTACAGAGCCCACATACCCTGGAGCCTGCACACCACAACTAGAGAAGAGAAAACCCACACGCCAGAACTAGAGAGAAGCCTGCGTGCCACAACTAAGACCCCATGCAGCCAAAAATAAATAAATAGATTCAATGAAGAATTTTAAAAATATATATATTGTATTAGTGGAGTCATACAGTATGTAACCATTCGAGGTTGGCTTTTTTCACTCAGCATAATTCCCTTCGGTTCTATCCATGTTGCATGTATCAATGTTCTTTTTCATTGCTGAATTAACTAGTATTTAGTGGTATTGCTGAACCATTGAATTCAACCATTGAAGGACATTTTGCTTGTTTCCAGTTTTTGGCTATTACAAGGAAAACTGCTATAAACAATTGTGTACAGATGTTTTGTTTTGTGAACATAATTTTCATTTCTCTGGGATAAATTCTCAAGAGTATAATTTTAATCATTATAAGATTACTTGCCATTTGGGTTTTTCTTGAGTCAATTTTAATTGTTATATTTGCCAGGAAGTTGTTCATTTCATATAAATTTGGAAATTTATTGGCATAAGTTTACAACAGTTTTCTCTTAATATCTTTTATTTTATTTTATTTTTTTGCGGTACGCGGGCCTCTCACTGTTGTGGCCTCTCCCGTTGCGGAGTACAGGCTCCAGACGCGCAGGCCCAGCGGCCATGGCCCACAGGCCTAGCCGCTCCGCGGCATGTGGGATCCTCCCGGACCGGGGCACGAACCAGTGTCCCCTGCATCGGCAGGCGGACTCTCAACCACTATGCCACCAGGGAAGTCCCTCTTAATATCTTTTAAATCTAAGTTTTCTCTGTAGTTATAGCCCCTTTATTATTTACAATATTATTTATTTGTGCTTTTCTTTCTATTCTCATTAAATCTCACAAGAGATGTGTTTACTCTGTTAGCTTTTTAAAAAGAAAAACATTTTTTCTTCCTCTTTTCCATCTGGAACCATGGAGGGTGCAGAAAAGGAGAAAAAGCTTCCTGCTGTGTCAGAAGCCCTTAAGAGTGAAGGAATTTTACAGAGCTGCTGAACAAGCATCTAAAATAGAAGTTTGCCCCAAAAATGCTGTGAAATGCAAGGAGGAAGCTTACCTTACAAAAAAGCTAAGTACTATCACAAGGAATATAGGCAGACGTACAGACTGAGATTTGAATGGCTAGGATGACAGGAAAAGCTGGCAACTTCTATCTACCTGAGAAACCCAAATTGGCATTTGTCATCAGTATCAGTGGTATGAGCTCAAAGGTCCGCAAGGAGTTTCAGGTTCTTTGCCTTCGCCGGATCTTCAATAGCACCTACTTTGAGCTCAAGTTAACACTGTGAGGGTTGTGGAACCATGTATTGCCTGGGGGTACCAGAATTTGAAGTCAGTAAATGAATTGATCTACAAATGTGAGTTATGGCAAAATCAACAAGAAGTGAATTGCCCTGACATATTAACACATTGATTGCTTGATGTCTTGGTATATTTGGAATCATCTGGATGGAGGATCTGATTCATGAGATTTATACTGTTGGAAAACACTTCAAAGAAGCAAACAACTTCCTCCAGCCCTTCAAATTATCTTCTCTGACAGGCAGAATGAAGAAAAAGACCACCCATTTTGGAATGTGGAGTTGCTGGCAACAGAGAAGACCAGATGAACAGGCTTATTAGAAGGATGAACTAAGGTGTCTACCATGATTATTTTTATAATCTAGTCAGTTAATAAAAAGTGACTGATTTCAAATTGAAAAGCAAACAATTTTTTTACTTTGGGTCTTTTTCATTGATTTCTACCATTAATTATTTTGGTTATTACATCCTTATGTTTCTAGGTTTATTCTATCAATTTTTTCTTTTACATTTAGTTCATTAATTTTATCTTTTATTATTTTCTGATACAAACATTTAAAGCCATACATTTCCCTTGAGACTCTATTTTCTCTGCATCCTACAAATGTTAAATGTAATATCTTTTTTTTTTAACATCTTTATTGGGGTATAATTGCTTTACAATGGTGTGTTAGTTTCTGCTTTATAACAAAGTGAATCAGTCATACTTAAACATATGTTCCCATATGTCTTCCCTCTTACGTAATATCTTTATAGTAACTTAGTTCTATGTATTTTTCTATTTCCAATGTGATTTCTTCTTCTTCTTTTTTTTTTTTTTTTGCGGTACGCAGGCCTCTCACTGTTGTGGCCTCTCCCGTTGCGGAGCACAGGCTCCGGACGCGCAGGCTCAGCGGCCATGGCTCACGGGCCCAGCCGCTCCGCGGCATGTGGGATCTTCCCGGACCGGGGCATGAACCCGTGTGCCCTGCATCGGCAGGTGGACTCTCAACCACTGCGCCACCAGGGAAGCCCTGATTTCTTCTTTGACTCATGATTTATTTGTTTCTTTTTAAATTTCTAAATATATTTGTTTTAACTTTTATTTAACTTTAATTTTTTTTTTTTTTTTTTTTTTTTTTTTTTGCGGTACGCGGGCCTCTCACCGTTGTGGCCTCTCCCGTTGTGGAGCACAGGCTCCGGACGCGCAGGCTCAGCAGCCATGGCTCACGGGCCCAGCCGCTCCGCGGCACGTGGGATCCTCCCGGACCGGGGCACGAACCCGTGTCCCCTGCATCGGCAGGCGGACTCTCAACCACTGCGCCACCAGGGAAGCCCCTAACTTTAATTTTTTAATTTAACTTTTATTATCTTCTAATAACTTCTAACAATAGTGTTGTGTTATTTTTTTAATGGTTTTTAATTGTGTATCTCCCTTGCTGTAATTTTTCAAAAAGAAGTTTCAACTAAACCAAATTAATAAGAACAGGTAGCATATTATCTTTCTTTTTTTTTATGAATTTATTTATTTATTTTTGGCTGCAGTGAGTCTTTGTTGCTGTGCATGGGCTTTTTCTAGTTGCAGCCAGTGGGGGCTACTCTTCCTTGCGGTGCGCGGGCTTCTCATTGCAGTGGCTTCTCGTCGCGGAGCACCGGCTCGAGGTGCGCGGGCTACAATAGTTGTGGCTCGTGGGCTCTAGAGCGCAGACTCAGTAGTTGTGGTGCACGGGCTTAGTTGCTCCATGGCATGTGGGATCCTCCCGGACCAGGGCTCGAACCCATGTCCCCTGCATTGGCGGGCAGATTCTTAACCACTGCGCCACAAGGGAAGTCCCAGCATATTATTTCTTGATAACTTTTACCTCATTGCATCAAATTTGTGTCCTCTTGAAATGTTTATTCTCTTATTTTTGAAGTTATGTACTAAAGTTCTAAATATTATGACTGATTTATACTGTAAGATGTACAGTTTATAAAATGATACTTAATATCCACCCAATATCCAGGATCTAAGATATTGTGTAAATTAAAATAAATGACCACAAAATATATTTATTGGGGAAATAATATTAATAAAACATCCCAGTTGTGTTAACTCTGCTTTTTGTTTTGTTTTGTTTTGAATTTTATTTTATTTATTTTTTTATACAGCAGGTTCTTAGTTATCTATTTTATACATATTAGTGTACATATGCCAATCCCAATCTCCCAATTCATCACATCACCACCACCCACCCCCGTGTCATGTTTTTATGATACCTATTTAAATCTGTTGAGACTTGCTTTATGGCTAGCTAACAGCTCTATTGAGATAAAATTAACATACCATACTTGCCAGATAAATAAAAAAATCAAAAGTTTGATAATACACTGTGTTGATTAAACTGCGAAAAATTCAGCACTCTCATAAACCACTGATGGAGCTATAACTTGTCACAACCTCTAATGGAATATAATTGGACAACATCTATAAGAATAACAGATTCATAACATATTCTTAGAATTAGCAATTCCAATCTAACATTTTATTCTACAGAAATATTTGCACATATGTAAAATGGTATAGGTACAGTTACTCACTGAAGCATTTTTTTGTATAGCAAAAAATTAGAAACAATCAAATAAAATATTATGTAGCTACCAAGAAAAATTCACCTAACATACAATTCACCCATTTAAAGTGTACAATTCAATGCTTTTAAGTGTATTCACTGGTATCTGCAATCATCATCACAGTCAATTTTAGAGCATTTTCATTACCTCAAAAGGAACCTTGTACCATTAGCTATCATCCTCCTGACCCCCCATTTTCCTTATCCCCAGTCCTAAGCAACCACTAGTCTACTTTCTTCTCTATAGATTTCCATAGTCAGGAATTTTCTATGATTGGAATCATATCATGCATGGTCTTTTGTGACTGGCTTCTTTCATTTAGCAAAATATTTTTAAGGTTCATCCAAAATGTAGTATGTATCAGTACTTTATTCCTTTTATGGCAAAATAAAGTCCTTCCATTGTATGGATATACCATATTTTGTTTACCCATTTGTCTATTAATGGGTATTTGGGTTGTTTCCACCTTTTGGCTGTTTCTGTGTGGACATACGTTTTCATTTCTCTTGTGTGTATACCTAGGGGTGAAATTGGTTCGTTACATGGGAACTCTGTTTATGTTCCTTGTTTGAGAAACTGGCAGACTGCTTTCCAAAGTGTCTGAACCATTTTACATTCCCACCAGCAGTGTCTGAGAGTTCATATTTCTCCACATTCTCACCAACACTTGTGACATAATTTTTGTAAAAGTTCAAAGAACTTGAGAAAAATATATAAATTCTCTAATAGTTGAATGCATTATTCTACATATGTCCGTTAGGAAGAGTTGGTTAATCGTATGGTTCAAATCTTCTTGAACTCTGCTGATTTTTTTATTTTTGTCTTCTTGACCTATCATTAATTGGGAAAGATGTATTGAAATCCTTCCATATGATGGTGAATTTAGCAATTTCTCCATATAGCCTATTAATGCTGGCTGTGTGTATGTTTATGCCATCTTCTTAGGAGCATACATGTTTAAAATTTTTATATGTTATTTGTGAACTGAATTATATAGTGGTCCTCTTTATCCCCAATGATGCTTTTTGTCTTAAAGTTTATTTTTCTTCTGACATAAATACATCTTTACAAGATTACTTTGGTTAAAATTTACCTGAAATGTCTCTTTTTTCTCTTCCATGGCCTCATGAATTTTGCTTTTTTTTTTTTTTTTTTTTTGCGGTACGCGAGCCTCTCACTGCTGTGGCCTCTCCTGCTGCGGAGCACAGGCTCCGGACTCACAGGCTCAGCGGCCATGGCTCACGGGCCCAGCCGTTCCGCGGCATGTGGGATCTTCCCGGACCGGGACACGAACCCGTGTCCCTTGCATCGGCAGGCGGACTCTCAACCACTGCGCACCAGGGAAGCCCATGAATTTTGCTTTTTTAATCCAATCTGACAAACCCTGACTTTTACCTGGTGAGTTTTGTCCCTTTTTGCTTATTGCAATTATTAATACATTTAGACATTTCTACCTTCTCTTTTATTTAATTTGACCTCCAAATTAAACCTCTTTGAATTTAAACCTGATATTTATATTGTTCCTCTAACATGAGAACTTTAGCATGCTTTCATGTTCCTTTGTGTCTCTTCACCCATCATGATGATATTCTCCAAAATTTTAATAGTTGGCCATTATAAAATATGTTTTCCTTTTTGAGGGAGAGGAAGGTATTCAGTTTTTGTTTTTGTTTTGTTGTTTTAAGACTACAGCAAGGGGCTTCCCTGGTGGCGCAGTGGTTGAGAGTCCGCCTGCCGATGCGGGGGACGCGGGTTCGTGCCCCGGTCCGGGAGGATCCCACATGCCGCAGAGCGTCTAGGGCCGTGAGCCATGGCCGCTGAGCCTGCGTGTCCGGACCCTGTGCTCCGCAACAGGAGAGGCCATAGCAGTAAGAGGCCCGCGTACCGCAAAAAAAAAAAAAAAAAAAAAAAGACTACAGCAAGGACTTCCCTGGGGGCGCAGTCGTTAAGAATCCGCCTGCCAATGCAGGGGACACGTGTTCGATTCCTGGTCCAGGAAGATTCCACATGTCGTGGAGCAACTGAGTCCATGTGCCACAACTACTGAGCCTGTGCTCTAGAGCCCACAAGCCACAACTACTGAGCCTGCGTGCTGCAACTACTGAAGCCCATGCGCCTAGAGCCCGTGCTCCGCAAGAGAAAAGCCACCGCGATGAGAAGCCCTCACACCGCAAGGAAGAGTAGCCCCCACTCGCCACAACTGGAGAAAGCCCACGCTCAGCAATGAAGACCCAACGCAGCCAAAAAAAAAAAAAAAAAAAGACTGCAACAAACCTTTCTATAGACCTTGGTTAACCTTACTTCTTACAGTATCTCCTGGATTTGTTTCTCGAATTCTCTCCAAGAACATTTTTTTTTAATATTTATTTATTTTGTTGTAAGGGCTCCTTAGCTGCAGCTCGCCGTCTCCTTAGTTGTGGCATGCAAACTCTTAGTTGCAGCATATGGGATCTAGTTCTCAGACCAGGGATCAAACCCGTGTCCCCTGCATTGGCAGGCGGATTCTTTTTTTTTTTTAAATTAATTTATTTATTTTTGGCTGCGTTGGGTCTTCATTGCTGCGTGCAAGCTTTCTCTAGTTGCAGTGAGCGGGGGCTACTCTTCATTGCAGTACACGTGCTTCTCATTTTGGTGGCTTCTCTTGTTGCGGAGCACAGGCTCTAGGTGCAAGGGCTTCAGGAGTTGTGGATCATGGGCTCTAGAGTGCAGGCTCAGTAGTTGTGGCGCACCGGCTTAGTTGCTCCGCGGCATGTGGGATCTTCCCAGATCAGGACTCGAACCCATGTTCTCTGCATTGGCAGGCGGATTCTTAACCACTGCACCACCAGTGACGTCCTATTTCCCACTATCTTGATTTTATCACTGTGATCCTAACCCCACAGGTCTGGGCCATGACCCCAGATTTCTGCAACGAGTGGCCAGGGGAAAACTGAACCAAAGTGATGGTGGAGGGGAAACAAAAGCAGAATTTAAACTGCTTTTTTTTTTTTTTTTTTTCCCGTGGTACGCGGGCCTCTCACTGTTGTGGCCTCTCCCGTTGTGGAGCACAGGCTCCGGACGCGCAGGCTCAGCGACCATGGCTCACGGGCCTACCCGCTCCGTGGCATGTGGGACCTTCCCGGACCGGAGCACGAAGCCGTGTCCCCTGCATCGGCAGGCGGACTCTCAACCACTGCGCCACCAGGGAAGCCCTAAACTGCTTTTTACTAATTTATCCTTTCGTAGCCCTACCGGCTACCCTCTGTCTCAGGCTATACACACATGCTTGTATGTATGCACACCAATTAAAAATAGTATTTCCGGGCTTCCCTGGTGGCGCAGTGGTTGAGAGTCCGCCTGCCGATGCAGGGGACACGGGTTCGTGCCCCGGTCCGGGAGGATCCCACATGCCGCGGAGCGGCTGGGCCCGTGAGCCATGGTCGCTGGGCCTGCGCATCCGGAGCCTGTGCTCCGCAGCGGGAGAGGCCACAGCAGTGAGAGGCCTGCATACCGCAAAAAAAAAAAAAAAAAAAAAATAGTATTTCCACAACCTACTGAATGGGAGAAAATATATGCAAATTATATGACCAATAAGGGGGTAATATCCAAAATATATAAACAGCTCATACAACTCAGCATCAAAAAAACAAACAACCCAATTTTAAAATGGGCAGAAGACCTGAATAGACCTTCTTCCAAAGAGGACATGTACATGCCACGTGAAAACATGCTCAACATCGTTAATTATCAGAAAAATTCAGGGACTTCCCTAGCGGTCCAGTGACTAAGACTCTGTGCTCCCAATGCAGGGGGCCTGGATTCGATCCCTGGTCAGGGAACTAGATCCCGCATGTTGCAACTAAAGATTCCACATGCAGCAACTAAGATCATCGGCATAAATAAATGAATATTTTTTTAAAAAAAGAAAAATGCAAATCAAAACCACAATGAGACATCACCTCACACCTGTTAGAATGTCATCAAAAAAAGCACAAATACCAAATGCTGGCAAGAATGTGGAGAAAAGGGAACCCTCCTACGCTGTTGGAGAGAATGTAAATTGGTGCAGCCACTGTGGAGAATAGTATGGAGGCTTCTCAAAGAACTAAAAACAGAACTACCATATGACCCAGCAATTCCACTCTTGGGTATATATCTGAAAACAACGAAAACACTAATTTGAAAAGATACATGCACCCCAATGTTCGTAGCAGCATTATTTACAATTGCCAAGGTATAGAAGTAACCTAACTGTCCATCAACAGATCAATGGATTAAAAAAAATGTGGTTTATATATACAATGGAATACTACTCAGCCATTAAAAAAATGAAAGTTTGCCATTTGCAACAGCATGGATGGACTTAGACGGTATTATGGTAAGTGACATAAGTCAGACAGAGAAAGACCAATACTGTATTATATCACTTATATGTGGAATCTAAAAAATACAACAAACTAGTGTATATAACAATAAGGAAACATGCTCATAGATATAGAGAACACACTAGTGGTTACGAGTGGCAGAGGGAAGTGGGAAGGGCAAGATAAGGGTAGGATTAGGGCTTCCCTGGTGGCGCAGTGGTTGAGAGTCCGCCTGCCGATGCGGGGGACACGGGTTCATGCCCCGGTCCGGGAGGATCCCACATGCCGTGGAGCGGCTGGGCCCGTGGGCCGTGGCCACTGGGCCTGCGCTTCTGGAGCCTGTGCTCCACAGCAGGAGAGGCCACAGCAGTGAGAGGCCCGCGTACCGCGAAAAAAAAAAAAAAAAGATAGGGGTAAGATTAAGAGGTACAAAGGATTATGTATGAATAAATTACAAGGATATATTGTACAACACAGGTACTATAGCCAATATTTTATAATAACCATCAATGGAATATAAACTTTAAACATTGTGAGTCACTATATTGTACACCTGTAACTTACATAATACTGTACATCAACTATACTTCAATAAAAGAAAAAAAAGTCTTTCCAGGGGTTTCTCCCTTTTCTCTTGGTTCCTTGTCTTCTATATCTGTTTCAGCTAGAGTCTCTTCAGGTGTTGACCTGGGGGAAGAAGCAGCAGCTCATGCCATTTTGCCATTTTAGTAAGAAGTAGAAGCACATGTTTAACCTTGATTCCAAACTTGGATTAAGGTAAATTCCTCAAAATTAAACATAGCATGCCATATGACCTTCAATTCCACTGCAAGGTATATACTCAAAAGAATTGAAAACATATGTTCGCACAAAAAATCATTCTCAAATGTTCACAGCGATACTATTAATAGCCAAAAAGTGGTAACAGGTGTTCATTGGATGAATGAATAAACAAAATGTGGTTTATCCATACAATGGGATATGATTCAACCATAAAAATGAATGAAGTTCTGATACAACGTGGATGACCTTGAAAACATTACGCTAAATAAGAGAAGCCACAGAAAGCCATATAGTGTATGATTCCATTTATATGAAACATTGACTAGGCAAATCCATAGAAACAGAAACTAGACAAGTAGTTGCCAGGGGCTGGAGAAAGGGAGAATGGGAGTAGCTCTTCATGGGTTCAAGGTTTCTCTTTGGGGTGATGGAAATCTGGAATTAAATAGTATAGTGATGGTTGCAAAACCTTGTGACTACTAAAACCCACTGAAATGCATACTTTAAAAGGGTGAATTTCACGGTATGTGAATCATGTCTCAAAAGTACAAACTATTTTCACTTATAAATGGAAACACAAATATGTAAATAAAATATTAGTTAAGCAAATAAAAGTTAGACACTATAGTATAGCAGTTAAGAGTGTCAACTCTAGAGCCAGGCTGCCTGCTACATCCCTTGTTCCACCCCTTCCTGAGTGAACTTCAGCAAATCATTTAGCTTCCCCGTGCTTCAGTTTCCCCATCTGACAAATGGTTATAATATGCCTACCTCAAAGGGTTGTCATGAGGATTAAATGCAAAAAAATATTAAGTAGCTAGAACTGTGCTTGTCACATAGTGTTCAATAAAGTTTGCCCATAATTATAATAAAAAATAATACATCTTAGGGCTTCCCTGGTGGCGCAGTGGTTGAGAGTCTGCCTGCTGATGCAGGGGACGCAGGTTCGTGCCCTGGTCCGGGAAGATCCCACATGCCGCAGAGCGGCTGGGCCCGTGAGCCATGGCTGCTGAGCCTGCGCGTCCGGAGCCTGTGCTCCACAACGGGAGAGGCCACAACAGTGAGAGGCCCACATACCGCAAAAAAAAAATAATAGTAACAATAATACATCTTGGGAAATCCCTTGTGGTCCAGTGGTTAGGACTCTGTGCTTTCACTGCCGAAGGCCCAGGTTCAATCCCTGGTCAGGGAACTAAGATTCCGTAAGCCATGCAACACAGCCAAAAAAAATAAAACAAAACATCTTGATCAAGTAGGATTAACCCCACAGAAAAAAGCATGGGTCAATATTTTTTAAATCTATTGATGTAATTATTTATTTATTTATTTATTTTTGGCTGCATTGGGTCTTCATTGCTGCGCGAGGGCTTCTCTCTAGTTGCGGTGAGCGGGGGGCTACTCTTCGTTGTGGTGCGAGGGTTTCTCATTGCGGTGGCTTCTCTTGTTGCAGAGCACAGGCTCTAGGCACGTGGGCTTCAGTAGTTGTGGCATGCGGGCTTAGTAGCTGTGGCTCATGGGCTCTAGAGCCCAGGCTCAGTAGTTGTGGTGCATGGGCTTAGTTGTTCCACGGCCTGTGGGATCTTCCCAGACCAGGGCTCGAACCCATGTCCCCTGCATTGGCAGGCAGATTCTTAACCACGGCACCACCAGGGAAGCCCTATTGATGTAATTTTATATTAATAGATTAATGATGAAAAACACAAGATTATTTCAACTGAATTTGGAAAAAAGGCACTTTATAAAATTCACCTTATTATTACAATACTTTTTAAACTCAGCAACCTCAACTTGGTAAAGATTTTATACCAACAATTTACAGCAAATATTACATTTAATTGAGGCTTCTTAGTGTGTTGCTTTTAGACTCGGAACAAGACCAGGATGTCCAATCACCACTATTGTTTAACATATTACCGGAGGTCTGGTCAATGCTGTAAGGAAAGAAAAAAGACTGAAGAGACATGTTTTAGGTGGAGTAACTTAAAATTATATAGATGTCAACTCTCCCCAATGATCTACAAATTAATTGCAATCTCAAAAAAATAATTCTAGATTAAAGATCTACAAGTAAAGTTCCACCTTGAAAAGGCTTTGTGAAGAAGGGAGACTAACCTTATCAGATACTAAAATACACTACAAAACCATAGGAATAAAATATATTGAACACATTTTTGTTCAAGAACAAACAGACCAATGAAATAAAATCCAGGTAGATATGAGAACTTAGTATACGAGAAAGGTGGTACCACAATCAATGTGGAAGGGGTGGTTTATTTTTTACGTGGAGGTGGGAAAACTGACTCACAGTAAACGTGATATACAAAGGTAGGCTCAAAATGGTATAAAGACCTGAATGTGAAAGGCAAAAGTCTTGAGTTAAAAGGAGAATCTATTTCACCTAGGAGTCGTTAAGTATTCCTTAAATAAAATTTAAATCAAAAGCACAAACTATTTTGATCACATTAAAACTAAGGATTTCTATTCAAAGCATGATATAATGGACAGAGTTTAAAGATGGAATACAGAGTGGAAGAAGATATTTGTAATAATTAAAACTGACAATGACTAAACAAACTAGAATTCCTGCAAATTAGCATTGGCAAAGGATATATGAGCAGACAATTTACAGAAAAGTTAAAATGAAAGGCTAACAAGCAAAAGAAGAGACGCTCAAGCTTATTAGTCATCAGAAAAATGCAAACTAGAACTATGGTGAGATCCCACTTCATACTATTAGAGTAGCAAAAAGTAAAAAGGCAGATAATCTGAATGTTGTCAAGGACAGAGGCATATAGGACCTCAGGTCTGCAGCCATTTTAGGGATCAAAATATCTGAACTTGATCAGATTAAAGATAAGCACATCCTATGATACATCAATTCACTTCCTATCTTATATTCCAAAGAAATGTTTACAATGGTCCTAACAGAACTTGTGCAAGAATGTTCATCACGGCCTTGCTTGTGTTTTCAGAGATGATGAGGCACAAAGTGTCCATCACTGGGGGAAGGGAAGGATGAAATGGGGCAGATGCACTCAATGGAGTGTTAGACTTTGGTACACAGAGCACTAGGAATGGATCTTTGAAGCATACTGTCATGGAAAAAAAAATTTTTTAAGTAAGAAACACAGTCCCCAAACAACCCAATCAAAAAATGGGCCGATGGTCTAAATAGACATTTCTCCAAAGAAGAGATACAGCTGGACAAGAGGCACATGAAAAGATGCTCAACATCACTAATATTAGAGAAATGCAAATCAAAACTACTATGAGGTATCACCTCACATCTGTTAGAATGGCCATCATCAACTATAAATAGCAAATGCTGGAGGGGGTGTGGAGAAAAGGGAACCCTCCTACACTGTTGGTAGCAATGTAAATTGGTGCAGCCACTATAGAGAACAGTATGGAGCTCCCTTAAAAAACTAAAAATAGAGCTACCATATGACCCAGCAGTTCCACTCCTGGGCATATATCCAGAGAAAAACATAATTGGAAAGGATACATGCACCCCGTGTTCATTGCAGCACTATTTACAATAACCAGGACATGGAAGCAACCTAAATGTCCATTGACAGATGAATGGATAAAGAAGATGTGGTACAGGGGCTTCCCTGGTGGCTCAGTGGTTAGGAGTCTGCCTGCCAATGCAGGGGACATGGGTTCGAGTCCTGGCCCGGGAAGATCCCACATGCTGTGGAGCAACTAAGCCCAGGCGCCACAACCAAAGCCTGCACTCTAGAGCCTGCGAGTCACAACTACTGAAGCCCGTGTGCCCTAGAGCCTGTGATCCTCAACAAGAGAAGCCACCGCAATGAGAAGCCCACGCACCGCAAGGAAGAGTAGCCCCCGCTTGCTGCAACTAGTGAAAGCCCATGCACAGCAACGAAGACCCAACGCAGCCAAAAAAAAAGAAAAGGAAAGAAGATGTGGTTCATATATACAGTGGAATATTAGCCATAAAAATGAATGAAATAATGCCATTTGTAGCGAGCGACATGATGGACTTAGAAATTGTTATACTGAGTGAAGAAAGTCAGAGAAAAACAAATATCATATGATATCGCTTAAATGAGGAATCTTAAAAAATGGTACAAATGAACTTATTTACAGAACAGAAATTGAGTCACAGATGCAGAAAACAAACTTATGGTTACCAAAGGGGAAAGGGGCAGGGGAGGGATAAATTGGGAAATTGGGAATGACATATACACACTACTATATATAAAATAGATAACTAACAAGAACCTACTGTATAGCACAGGGAACTCTATTCAATACTCTGTAATGACCTATATAGGAATAAAATCTAAAAAAGAGTGGAGATATATATATGTATAACTGACACACTTTGCTGTACAGCAGAAACTAACACAATGTGGTAAATCAACTACACTCCAATAAAAAAAAATAATTAAAAATAAAGAAACACTGTCTCATTCTCATAAGTTAAACTCAAACACACAAAGGTACTGTTATTAAAATATTATTGAGGGCTTCCCTGGTGGCGCAGTGGTTGGGAGTCCGCCTGCCGATGCAGGGGACACGGGTTCGTGTCCCGGTCTGGGAGGATCCCACATGTCACGGAGCAGCAGGGCCCGTGAGCCATGGCCGCTGAGCATGCGCGTCTGGAGCCTGTGCTCCGCAACGGGAGAGGCCACAGTAGTGAGAGGCCCGCGTACCGCAAAAAAAAAAATTATTGAAATTTATAATAATACTTAATTATAATTCCAAGGATTAACTAAATTATTGTCCTTGAGGGGAGAGGAAGGAGAATGGGATTGGAAATGAGGGAAAGAGAGATGTTATTCTGGTAGCAGTGGGACACTGTATAATAAAGGGGCAGGAGTGTAAACGAGGTGAGAAGTGTGATGGGGAAAGCTCTGCTATCAATTCTGTACTTGGATCTCTTCAACGGTTTCCAGATAGGCAAGTGAAAAATTTGACCCTGGGCCTTTGGGTAGAATGATCATATGCCAGTTTGCTGGCAAAAAATCTTGGTTTATACTCAAGATATCCCAGAAAATAATGCCTCCTTTCACTCCTGGTTGGGATGATAAATTATGGTCACCATACTTTTGGGATATATCAGTGAATAAACAAATGTCTTTGCCCTCAGGGAGCTTACACTCTACTCTGGAGAGAAAGACAATAAACAATAAACTTAGTAAATTATGTATTTCATTAGAGAGTAAAAGTGACAAGGAAAAATAAAACACAGATTAAGGTAAGAGAAAAAAAGATTTAGAGGACTCAAATGTGCTGAGGGTGGGGGTAGGGCACACAGATTGCAGCGTTTAAAATGGGTCCCAGGGCTTCCCTGGCGGCGCAGTGGTTGAGAATCCGCCTGCCAAAGCAGAGGACACGGGTTCGAGCCCTGGTCCGGGAAGATCCCACATGCCGCAGAGCAACTAAGCCTGCGCACCAAAACTACTGAGCCTGCACCCCTAGAGCCCGAGCTCTGCAACAAGAGAAGCCACCGCAATGAGAAGCCCATGCACCACAACGCAAAGTAGCCTCCGCTCGCCACAACTAGAGAAAGCCCACGTGCAGCAGCAAAGACCCAACAACGAAGACCCAATGCAGCCAAAAATAAATAAGTAAATAAACTTTAAAAATAAATAAATAAAAAAATAAAAAGGGTCCTCAGGGTAGATAAGCCACATTGAGAAGGTGACATGTGAACAAACACTTGAGGGAGGTCAGGGAGTTGGCCAAGCTGACACCTGGAGGGAAGAGCAATCTAGGCAACGGGGACAGCCAGCTCTCGCAAAGGCCCTGGCGTAGGAACAGAAAGAGCAAGGGATAGAGAAGAAAGAGCAGGAGAGGAGGTCTGGCCTAAGAGGCCATGGTGAACGCTGAGATGAGGAGCCATTGCAGGATATTGAGCAGGGCCTCCACGTGATGTGACTTATGTTTCTATAAAAGATCACTCTGGCTGTTGCCTCAGGAATAGACTGAGCGGGGGCAAGGATAGAAGCACAGAGACCTACTTGGAGGCTGTTTACAGTGAACCTAAAAAAGAGATGATGGCAGCTCAGACAAAAGTGGCATCAGTGGAAGTGCTAAGAAGAGGCTGGCTTCTGGCTCCTTCTTGAAGGTAGAGTTAATAGGATTTCCTAAATAAAGGAATGAGGCAGGGGAGGGTGAAAGAAAAGAGAGGAATTAAAGAAGGTAGCATAGCAAGGGGGGTGGTCACGGTGATGACACGGTTCTCCCTGGATTTAGGCAATAAGGAATAAAGGTGTGCATTTTCTGTAGAGAATATAAAATAATAAAATGGGCTAGATGTTGGTCCGCTGTTTGTTATCATCATGCACCAGCAATTTTAAGCAATGTCTAAAAAGTTATAGAATACTCCCTCTCCACCACAGCAGACCACTGCATTGTCTGTCCCACTCTCCATCCCCACCTTTGGTATACGACTAAGATCACTTGAGGATTTGGAGGCCTGAGTACTGGAAAGGTGCCCTCAATTTTGGGGGGGAAGGCTATGGAATGAGGAATTTGGGGGAGCAGAGGGAGAGATTAGGAGTTCAGTTCTGAACATTTTCAAAAAATATTTATTTATTTATTTGGCTGCATTGGGTCTTAGTTGCGGCATGCAGGATCTTTGTTGCAACGCATGGGCTTCTCTCTAGTTGTGGCGCCTGGGCTTAGCTGACCCTGCCATATGGGATCTTAATTCCCTGACCAGGATGGAACCCGCGTCCTCTGCATTGGAAGGCGGATTCTTAACTACTGGACCACCAGGGAAGTCCCAGTTTTGAACATTTTAAATTTGAAATATCTATTCAACTTTCAGCAGATTCAAGCAGTATGTGACTAGACAGATGAATAAATTTGGAGTTCAGGAAAGAGGTCTGGGCTAGAAATATAAATTTGGAAGTTGCTGGCATACAAATGGAATTTAAACTATGAAACTGGACGAGATTGGCAAGGGGGTGCAAGTAGGGAGAGAAGAGAATAGGATCAGATTTTGAGATGCGGAGCACTCCTACATTAAGAGGTCTGGGAGAAGGGGAGGAATCCACAAGGAGACAGAGAAGAGATGGGAGGTAGATGATGTGGCGTCCTGGAAACCAAGACAAATAAGCGTATCGAGGAGGAGGAGGGAATTTAACAAAATGGAGGTCATTGGTGACCTTGGCCAAGCAGTTTCAGTGGAATCCTGCAGCCAGAACCAGATTGGAGCAGGATTAAAAGAGAATGAGAGGAGAGGAATTAAAGATAGTGAAGAGACAAGACATAACTCTTTGGAGGATATTGGCAGGAAGGTAGAGTGAAGAGAAGTTTCTTTTAAGATGGTAGAAGTAGAATGTTTGTAAACTGATGGGAATGATCCAGTAGAGAGCAAAAGTGGGTGATGTAGAGAAAGAGGAAGATCAATGGAGCAATGTCCTCAAGACTAGTGACTCGGGTGATTGGCTTTAGGTAGGAACACGAAAGTTCATCTATTGTAGCTAATAGGAAGCATGTATGTAGGTTTAGAGTTTGAAATTGCCATTGTTTCTAGACCATTTCTTTAACTAAATCTGCACCATGAAGTCAAAACACATGGGCCCAAATTTTATATTCAAACACAGAAAAATGTCGTCAGGCACCTAGTAAGTGCTCAGGGAATGATAGATATAATAATATTATTATTCCTAGCTCTTTATTTTCAGCAGACTCAAGTCTCTCCCCACTGGCTCAACTCAATCTCTCTCTTCCCCTTCGTAGCCAAAGTACTTGAAACAGTTGTCGACATAAAGATTCTACTTCTTTGCCTTTCCTTCATCCTTCAACCATCGAAATCTTGCTTCACTCTCACCACTCCAACTAAAATTTCTTGATGCTAAATCCAGTAAATATGGCTCATTCCTCATTCTCCCTGATCTCTCATTTGACCCTGATGACTATGCCCTACTTGAAACTTCCTCTTTTCTTGCTTCCAGTAATACCACCCTCTTCTGGGGTGCACCTTCTACCCTTAGACCCACTACTTTTCACCTCCTTCCTGGGTTTATATCCCTTGCTATGTAATGGGCATTGGTGGCTTGTGCATACACAGGCTCCACTTCCCCTTCGACTGAGAAGAATAGATCCATTTTCCTGTGGGGAACCATCCTTCCACCTATCTTGGTTCAAGGGACACCAATCCCACCCCCAAGACAAGAGAAAGCTTATGACCTAGGCCTAGCCAATTCATTATGGCTCAAGAAATGTCTAATGACTCAATACGGACCATTGAGAATCATTCCCAGGACTTTTGCTAGAACTATTAAGAAAGCACTATGTTCTTCCTATGGACTTTAGTTGTTATCTTTTTGGTTTTGTTTTTGCGATACGCGGGCCTCTCACTGTTGTGGCCTCTCCCGTTGCGGAGCACAGGCTCTGGACGCGCAGACTCAGCGGTCATGGCTCATGGGCCCAGCCGCTCCACGGCATGTGGGATCTTCCCGGACCGGGGCACAAACCTGTGTCCCCTGCATCGGCATGCGGACTCTCAACCACTGCGCCACCAGGGAAGCCCTGTTGTTATCTTTTTTATAGAAAGAGCTTGCCTGAGAAGAAAGCTAACCCAGAGGACAAATGCCATGGATCTAGCCATCCCCAAAGCTAGTTCTTTTTTCTGAGTCAAGAAACTCTTTTTTGTTTTGTTTTTGCTTAAGTCAGTTTTATTTGGGTTTCTATTATTTACAACAGAAGAATCTTGGAAGATACAGCCTGCATATTTTATGTTGCTGTTTCTCAGGCTTTTAATCCTGGATTCTCTTTTTTTAATTGGTCTTTCCTTGGGTGATTCTATTCATGCAGCTGCAATTTATATACTAATTATGCTCAGATTTAAGTGTTCAGTACTGACTTTTCTCATAGCCATCAACTGTTTATTAGACTCTTCCACATGGATATCCCACAAATATTGAAAACCCAGTTTGTCTAGACCTTCACTCATCATCTTACTCCTCCTCCCCAAACCTACTGTTTATTCCTAATTCTGTAAGTGACACCACCATTCACCAGCTGCCAAGAAAAATTATATTAGACTTTTCTGTGTTTCATCCAATCAGCCCAGAAATCTCAGGTCATGGCACCTTCGTTATCCACACTCTTTCATCCAATCCACCACTGAGTGTGTGGCAAGGACTGAATGAGATAACCCACGTAAACTATTTAAAATAGGGTCTGAGGGACTTCCCTTGTGGCACAGTGGATAAGACTCTATGCTCCCAATGCAGGGGGCTGGGGTTCGATTCCCGGTCAGGGAACTAGATCCCAAGTGCATGCCACAACTAAGAGTTCTCATGCCACAGCTGAGAAGCCTGCCTGCCGCAACTGAGACCCGGTGCAACCAAATAAATAAATATATATATATATATTTTTTTTTTCTTAAAAAAAGGGTCTGAAACATAGTAAGTCTACCTGCCTGTCTTCCATTAGTCCCAGAGGCCAGGGACTGTGACTGGTCCATTTTCAAACGTCCTGAGTCTAGCAGGGGCCTGATATGCTTATTGAATGAATGAATGAAATGAATGATTGACAAGATGATATAGGGAGAAGCCTAGGGAAGCAATCTAAGGATATATCATCATGTACTTGAGGAATGTAGGAAGAACCAATTAAAAAGTTTTGAGAGGGACTAGGTAAACCAAGATGGTGCTACACTTCAGAAAGCTAAAGCAGAGTGAGCCTGAGTAAGGACTAGCTTGCTCATAGGTCCCAGGTTTTTGTTTTTGTTTTTTTGCGGTACGCGGGCCTCTCACTGTTGTGGCCTCTCCCGTTGCGGAGCCCAGGCTCCGGACGCGCAGGCTCAGCGGCCATGGCTCACGGGCCCAGCCGCTCCGCGGCATGTGGGATCTTCCCGGGCCCGGGCACGAACCCGTGTCCCCTGCATCAACAGGCGGACTCTCAACCACTGCGCCACCAGGGGAGCCCAAGATCTGCTTTTTTGACTTCAGTATTGACCAGTTATCATCTAAAAAAGAAAAGAAAAGAAAAATATCCTATTGGTATCTGTGGCCTGGCCAAATGTGATATATTTTATCTATATTTTATAGTTCACACCATCTGCTTCTATGTGTCTGTACTATGAGGTTACTGTTATTATTAGTAGTAAATTAAATTTACTAATACTTTCATAATGACACAAATTATTATGTAATAACTATCATGAATCCACCATGAAAAATCTACAGGGCTTCCCTGGTGACGCAG
This sequence comes from Stenella coeruleoalba, assembly GCF_951394435.1. Lineage (NCBI taxonomy): Eukaryota > Metazoa > Chordata > Mammalia > Artiodactyla > Delphinidae > Stenella > Stenella coeruleoalba. The sequence continues at coordinate 24,354,828 of NC_137169.1, forward strand.
TGGTTGAGAGTCCACCTGCCGATGCACGGGACATGGGTTCGTGCCCCGGTCCGGGAGGATCCCACATGCCGCGGAGCGGCTGGGCCCGTGAGCCGTGGCCGCTGAGCCTGCGCGTCCAGAGCCTGTGCTCCGCAACGGGAGGGGCCACAACAGTGAGAGGCCCGCGTACCGCAAAAAAAGAAAAAAAAAAAATCTACAAAGAATTACATAGATAAAATTAAAGATTATTATATAATGACCTGCCAATTATATCAATTGTTTATTTACTGTTATAGAAATTTCATTACTACAAATATTATATACTGTTAAAGTTTATTAGTACATAACACTGATAATATTTTAAAGTGTTATGAATAATAAGATAAAATACTAAATTATAATATTATTTCTCCTCAGATAAAAAGAAAAATTCTTTTTTTAAAGCACCATGAGATCCAGGGACCTCCCTGGTGGTCCAGTGGTTAAGACTCTGCACTTTCACTGCAGGGGGCACAGGTTCGATACCTGGTTGGGGAACTATGATCTCTCATACTGGGCAGTGTGGCCAAAAGTAAATAAATAAACAAACAAATATTTAAAAAATAAACTTAAAAAATTAATCATGAGATCCAGAAAAAGAAATCGGAAAGCTGTTAAATAAATTTTATTTATTTAAAAAATATGTATGTAGTTGCTTACAATGATCTAGGCACTGTCTTCAGCATTCTGCTTCCATTAACCATACTTAGCAATGCCTCTAGATGATTAGATTTCTGGAAAAATTAAATGGATTGCCAGAAGAAAGGGAAACAGTTCAGAGGTACTAGTTTTAGCAAAACACAGCACTAACACATGGCTGGTGGGGCAGGATGGGAGTTTACTTTGGTCTTCCACACTCTCATAACTGATGGAATTCAAGAAAAACTAGAAGAGAGGAAAAAAACAAAAACTAAGAATCCATTAAACCAAATGTACTTGCTGCCTGTCAGGTACCTGACCACAGAACCACAGAACTTTGCATATTAAACAGGCAACTCTGGTTGAAATGATGTATCTCAGGTAAGAAATGTTAAGTTTCCAAAGAACAACATTGGTAGGACGTTTTGGAAAATTAATACTCTCAATTTTTCCAAAAAAAAAAAATCACTAAATCCTGGTTACTTTATTCTACTTCAAAGGATTCTTTATTTTGTCTACATTGTAAAGTCTTTGGGGATGGGAAAAAAAACACACACACACAAAAAACAAATCAACACTAGAATGAAAATGAAAGCAAAGATTGGCAGCATTTACTGCATATTCCTAATAAACATGAAGAAAGTTAAATGCACACCCACCAAATTGAAATCTGACTCCAAAAATATATCCGATGAAAAATGAGAAAAAATGGGTGCTGTTTTGAACATATGATACTTATGATTCACTTTTTGATGAAGGAATATCCAAGCTCATCCAAGAAGTTTGAGTGTGGGAAATGTTCTTAATTTGGCAGTAATCATAGCAGAATTTGATACAGTTATGTCAGAATATTTATGCAAAATATAAACACTGATACAAAGTAATATTACACATTGTTTAGGGAATAAAAGACAAAACAAAATAACTAAATATATGTAGATATAGATGCAGTGAATAAGAACATGTTGAATAAAGTAAGAAATGTTAGACATTACTCAGTTATTTTAAATACAGTTCTAGGAACAAGTTATGTAGAATACATAACAATTATTTCAGATTTGTTGATTTCCAAACTACAAAAATACCTATACGTGAACATCTTGGGGAATTTTGTTTAGCAGATGAGTTGACTAGAGAAGGACTTTACATTCTCAGTAGACCACTTACCAAAACTGAATCTAGACAAAAATAACCCAAGAAGCCAGGAATATGACAATGCAGCAAAAATGCATGGAAAACCATAATAGATTGTAACAAAAGATTCTTGTAAAATAATTCTGGGAAATCTGTTTTGTTTTCTGTATTCTTTAAAATTAATAGTGAATGATGTGGTAAAATATTCTTTTGACATCACGGAATTTTTAAATATTGTCCAGGAAAAATCCAGCAAAATTTCAGTTTTGATGAAATGCTGGAGTGTTTTTTTGTTTTGTTTTTCGGGGGGCTACGCGGGCCTCTCACTGTTGTGGCCTCTCCCGTTGCGGAGCACAGGTTCCGGACGCGCCGACTCAGCGGTCATGGCTCACGGGCCCAGCCGCTCCGCAGCATGTGGGATCTTCCCGGACTGGGGCACGAACCCGTGTCCCCTGCATCGGCAGGCAGACTCTCAACCACTGCGCCACCAGGGAAGACCGCTGGAGTGTTTTAAACATGTATTTTCAAACATAAATTTTCCAACACTGAATGCCAATGTTGAATTCACAATGAGAAAGTTAAGTCAATGACATAATGTCACTAAAAACTCAAGAGGCAGGATGCAAAGCCCTTTTTAGGAACTGTTAATTATATTATCAATAATAATGATATAGATTCTAGAATGCAAAGTATATGCTAGCAAATTTCAACTTTTAAATGTATTTGCTCAGGGCTAATATGAAATGGTGTTTAGGTAAAATCTTTTAAATAAATCTTACAGGAACCAAAAGTTAATATACATAATGCCCTTGAAAGCACTGAAAACGTTATGTGCTCTGTCTAAAACAGGAAGCAAGATTTATGAAAAATAGGTTATTGATATCAAATTACAGAATTTCAACATTGATGCCATTCCCCTGTAGAAAATGCTAAGAAAAAGAAGGAAGACTCATTTTATTGTGATTTCCAAGAACTAAAATTCAATTTCAAAATTATTTCAATTTATTTTGCTATACCCAACCCACTAATAACATCCTTAAAAGAAAGACTTATGATACTGAAAGAATATCATGACCTTTTAAAAATGTTCTAATCCAGACAACATATATAACTTGAAGAATATGATAAATATAGACTACTGCAACTCTGTATAAAATTTACAATTGAAATAAACTTTATACATAAAAGAAGATTTTGATGGGACATTAATGTATTAAGAACCAAACATCTTGTTATTTTCTGAACTCCAATATGACTACCATTGAAGAATTGTAATACATTTGCAACAATGATAATTTTCTATTATTTTACATTCAATATTTGTGTAACTTACACAGAATGCCTTAATGTTTGTCATAATTGTAATATTGAGAAATAATAAACTAACTTATAAAATGTCTTACTGGAGAACAGGGTGACTTTTTCTAATTCTTTAAAACAGGGATCAGCGAATTCCCTGGCGGGGCAGTGGTTGGGACTCTGCTCTTACTGCCAAGGGCCTGGGTTCGATCCCTGGCCTGGTCGGGGGAATAAGATCCCGCAAGCTGCAAGGCACAGCCAAACATTAAAAAAACAGACAGAAAACAACAACAAAAGAAAACAACAAAAAAACCCGAGGATCAGGCTTCCCTGGTGACGCAGTGGTTAAGAATCCGCCTGTCAATGCAGGGGACACGGGTTCGAGCCCTGGTCCGGGAAGATCCCACATGCCGCGGAGCAACTAAGCCCGTGCGCCACAACTACTGAGCCCACATATCACAACTACTGAAGCCTGCACGCTTAGAGCCGGTGCTCCACAGCAAGAGACGCCACTGCAATGAGAAGCCCACGCACCACAACCAAGAGTAGCCCCTGCTCAATGCAACTAGAGAAAGCCTGTGCGCAGCAACGAAGACCCAAAGCAGCCAAAAATAAATAAATAAGGCTTCCCTGGTGGCGCAGTGGTTGAGAGTCCACCTGCCGATGCAGGGGACACGGGTTCGTGCCCCGGTCCGGGAAGATCCTACATGCCGCAGAGCGGCTGCTCCCGTGAGCCATGGCCGCTGAGCCTGCGCGTCCGGAGCCTGGGCTCCGCAACGGGAGAGGCCACAACAGTGAGAGGCCCGCGTACCAAGAAAAAACAACAAACAAACAAACAAACAAACAAAATTAATTAATTAAAAAAAAAAGAGGATCAGCAAAGTACAGCCTGCATGTTGAATTCCCAACCTGCTCCCTGTTTTTATATAATCCCTACAAGCTAAGAATGGTTTTAACATTTGTCGATGGTTGAAAAAAAATCAGAAGAATACTATTTCTTGACATGTAAAAATGATATGAAATTCAAATTTCAGTGTCCATACATAAAGTTTTGTTGGAACACAGTCATGCACATTTGTTTAAGCATTGTCTGTGACTGCTTTCATGCTCCAACAGCAGAGCTGAGTACTTTCGACTGAAACCATATGATCCACAAAGCCTAAAATATGCACTATCTGGCCCTTTACAGAAAAAATTTGCCAACCCATGTTCTAAAAGGTACCCTATGAGCTTGGTGCGGACCTACAGAGCCGTCAATCCAAGCAAAGTTCCCTACAGATCTCCCCATCACCTAGCTGCCCCTTGAGCATCTCACCTTGATGGGTCACAGGCATCTTGAATTTATCCTGGCCCATACTTCCCCACACCTGCTTCTTCTGGCACCTCTATCAACACAATGGTTCAAGCCAGAGCTTTAGAGGTATTCTTGAATCCTCTCCACTTGAACTTCCTGCTCCTCCATCATTAATACCTCCTCTGCATCCTGCAAGCGCATACCCTTCTCCATATACTTCCTGCCACCCTGGCTGAATTCATTAGCATTTCCTGCAGGATGACTAGACCAATGTCCTCAGTGGGGATCCTGGCCCCTACTCTTGGGCCCTCTAATCCATCCTCCTCCAGGGAGCCAGAATGGTCTTCCTAGAATACAAATGTGACCATCATTTCCCTCCTTCCATCACCTCCATGGTAGAGAGCTAGACCATTTGTCTATCCACGATCTCTTCCAGTTATGGCACCATCTTTCCTCTGGCCTCTTTGCTGGATGGACAATCGCAGCATCCGGCCAATGGGCCACCCCAGGTGGGCAAGAGTCCCACACTGGGCCAATCAGGCTCTCTTTCCCGGGATTTTTTTTTTTTTTTTGGCCACACCTCGGAGCTTGCAGGATCTTAGTTCACCAACCAGGGATTAAACCTGTGCCCCCTGCAGTGGAAGCGTGGAGTCCTAACCACTGGACCACCAGGGAATTCCTTCTTTCCTGGGAATTTTCATCTTGAGTGAAGATACATAGAAATGTTAAATCTATTGATATGAGGGGCAGCTTTATGGGGTGGGGTTTTGGGTGTGGGCTCTGGAGCCATATGGCTTAGATTTGAATTTCAGCTCCACCATTCACTGAACTGTATGACTTTGAGCAAGTCACATAACTGTCCCACGCCTCAGTGTCCTCACCTATGCAGTGGGGAATCAGAACAACTGGTCACACTTATTGAGGCTTGGCCACTTGAGGATTAACTAGGCTCATGCATGGGAAGGGCTGAGAGCAACACTTGGCACATGGTGGGAGCCTAGCAAAGGAAGCTCTCCTTACTACCTAGAGAGTTAGCACACAAGTTCCTGTAGCTGGGACCCCCGCTTCCTCTTCCCTGGGCCTGCCTGTTTGTTCTTTCAGCTCTCTTTAAGAAAGTCTTCGTCTTTCTTTCTTTTTTTTTTTTTAAAGAAGATGCTGGAGGTAGGAGTTTATTAATTAATTAATTAATTTTTGCTGTGTTGGGTCTTCGTTTCTGTGCGAGGGCTTTCTCTAGTTGTGACAAGCGGGGGCCACTCTTCATCACGGTGCGCGGGCCTCTCACTACCGCGGCCTCTCTTGTTGCAGAGCACAGGCTCCAGACACGCAGGCTCAGTGGTTGTGACTCACGGGCCCAGTTGCTCTGCGGCATGTGGGATCTTCCCAGACCAGGGCTCGAACCCGTGTCCCCTGCATTAGCAGGCAGATTCTCAACCAATGCGCCACCAGGGAAGCCCTGTCTTTCTTAAAATAGTTCAAGTGGAATTTTGTTCATTTTAAACAAGGAACTCTAGCCAACACTCTGTGGTTTCTCACCACCCCAGGGGACACAGGTCAGAAACCTCCACAAGGGCTCGAGGTCCTGGGTGCCCCAGCCCTGTCAATCTCCCTTTCCACTGCCTCTCTTCACCACCTCCCTCTCCAGCTCCTTGTGTGTCCCTGAATTTGCCAAGCTCTCCCTTTGAACCCAGGCTTCAGATTCTCTGCTTCCTAAGCAGAAGTGCTCTCTCCTGGCTTCCACACACCTACCCCCTTCCCCGCTTCAGGTAACAACCTTTTTGTTTTTTTAATTTATTTATTTATGGCTGCATTGGGTCTTTGTTGCAGTGCGTGGGCTTCTCATTGCAGTGGCTTCTCTTGTTGCGGAGCACGGGCTCTCGGTGTGCGGGCTTCAGTAGTTGTGGCGCGTGGGCTCTAGAGCGCAGACTCGTAGTTGTGGAGCACAGGCTGAGCTGCTCCACGGCATGTGGGATCATCCTGGACCAGGGCTCGAGCCGTGTCCCCTGCATTGGCAGGCGGATTCTTAACCACTGCACCACCAGGGAAGTCCCAGGTAACAACATTTTAAACTCCTTCCCATTCTGGTAAATAAAAACAGGTCACATCCACCCACTCCTGATAGGCCTCTGGAAAGGGACAAGGCCCTGCCCCACCCCACCAGGTTTGGGATCACTGATAAGAGACTTGTGACAACCCCTTTGACCAGATTTCTTGACCAGATTTCCTTCCATTTTACTTTTTATAGTCTGCATTAAGAAAAAAAGATCCGGGGTACTTCCCTGGCTGTCCAGTGGTTAGGGCTTGGTGCTTCCAATGCAGGGGACGCGGGCTGAATCCCAGGTCAGGGAACTATTGATAAGATCTCACATGCTGCACGGCGCGGCCAAAAAATTTAAAAATTAAGGCTTCCCTGGTGGCACAGTGGTTGAGAATCCGCCTCCAATGTAGGGGACATAGGTTCGATCCCTGGTCCAGGAAGATCCCACATGCCGCAGAGAAACTAAGCCCGAGTGCCACAACTACTGAGCCTGAGCTCCAGAGCCCGTAGGCCACAACTACTGAGCCTGCGCGCTGCAACTACTGAAGCCCACATGTCTAGAGCCCGCGCTCCGCACCAAGATAAGCCACCACAATAAGCCCATGCACCACAAGGAAGAGTAGCTCCCGCTCACCACAACTATAGAAAGCCCACACGCAGCAACGAAGACCCAATGCAGCCAAAAATAAATAAATTTATAAAAATAAATAAATAAATATTTAAAAAATCAAGGGTTGGGGGTGGGATAAATTAGGAGTTTGTGATTAGCAGATACAACCTACTACATAAAATAAAGAACAAGGTGCTACTGTACAGCATAGGGAACTTAGGGGACTATATTCAATATCTTGTAAAAAGCCATAATGGAAAAGAATATGAAAAAGAATGTAGGGCTTCCCTGGTGGCGCAGTCGTTGAGAGTCCGCCTGCCGATGCAGGGGACACGGGTTCGTGCCCCAGTCCGGGAAGATCCCACATGCTGCAGAGCGGCTGCGCCCATGAGCCATGGCCGCTGAGCCTGCGCATCCGGAGCCTGTGCTCCGCAACGGGAGAGGCCGCAACAGCGAGAGGCCCGCGTACCGCAAAAACACACACACACACACACACACACACACACACACACACACACACAAAAAGAATGTATATGTATATATATATGGGTGCACATATATGTATTATACACCAGAAACTAACACAACATTGCAAATCAACTATACTTCAATAAAGAAATAAAAGCTAAGAGTTTTGTTTTGCATTTCCAAATAAAAGTGCTGTTGTAATATATTAATATAATATTCTTTTTTAAATGGGGGTTCCGCTACATGCCCTTCCTTCCCCTCTCCTTTCCCACCTCTCTCCCCTACTTTCCTGGGGACCCCCACATTCAGTACCTCTTACTTGTCCCTTGTCCCCAGGCTGAGAGCTCTTGGAAGGCCAGGTCCTCAGCTTCCCCACCTCGGAGGCCCCACGGCCTGCCCAGGGAAGGGGTCGGTTAATGTTTAATGAGAGAGTGAATGGATACATTTTAAAGGGAGAGATAAAGGAGAGAGGGGTTTACCCTCTGCTCTCGGGGGCCCTTTCCGCTGAGTAAAAGGGCCGAGACGGAATCTCTGGTCATCTTATTGGTCACAGAACCCTTTCCCCCTTGCAGCAGCAGAACAAGTTGTTGCCACTCCCCGCCCAATCCTCCACTCCAGACCCCGCTTCCAGGTAAACCTCTCCCAGAGCTGCGCCCTTGACTCCGCCCTCTCCGCGCGGGAGGGGTGCAGAGAGTGAGCGGGCCCCGACTCTTCGTGGACCCAAGAGGGCTGTAACAGGTGAGGGCGGGGTGTCTCTGTCCCAGCCCGACGGGTAAATAAACGTCACAGATGTCCTGTAACCCAAAGAGAAGAAACAAACTGTTAACAGAAAGGTTAGCTAGCACCTGATGCCGGGAGTCGCTGTGTTTTCATTTTGTGTTTTCCATTTCGTGCTGTCTAGAACATGTATTACCTTTTAAAAGGAAAGGAAAACCAGAATAAATATTGCTTTCCAAGTTGTCTTTTTGTAAATGTGTCTTGATTTTGTGGTTTACTATTCTTTATTTTCAGTTGTGTAAAGCCAGGCTTCTCTCCCCAGGGCACACACAGACTCTGCACACATACAAACCCCAGGGATGAAGCCGCTCTACGAAATTATAAGTGGGAAGAAAGGGCTGGGAGAGGAGCCAGGCCCTGGAGAGGTCCGGGTGTGGAAAGGGCATTGAGTACGAACAGGAGATGCTTACACCCGCTGCCCTCTGGACTGTGGCCCCGCTGCAGGCTCTACGCCACCTTACCCACCCCCCAGCTTGGCCACACTCAGTCGGGGGAGGAGGGGGGTGGGGAGAGGAGGAGGGGGAGGGGGGAGGGGGAGGGGGGAGGGGGAGGGGGAGGGGGAGGGGGAGGGGGAGGGGGGAGCACAGGTGCGGGCAGCCTTGAGGAAACTTTAGATTTTTGCCACAATCCCTCTGTGACCTGTCTTTTCATAAAAAAGAATGATTTCGCATCTGCTATTTTCCTGTAAACATCTAAAACTTTTCAAAACCAAAGAGCTAACATTTTTTTTTCTTTTCTTTTTTCTTTTTTTTTTTTGCTGCGGTACGCGGGCCTCTCACTGTTGTGGCCCCTCCCGTTGCGGAGCACAGGGTCCAGACGCGCAGGCCCAGCCGCCATGGCTCACAGGCCTAGCCGCTCCGCGGCATGTGGGATCTTCCCGGCTCGGGGCACGAACCCGTGTCGCCTGCATTGGCAGGCGGACTCTCAACCACTGCGCCACCAGGGAAGCCCCAGGTAAGATATTTTTAAAATGTGATTTTCAAAGCAACTGTTGGGATGGAGCTCTCTTTTTCTTCTTTCACCCTTCCTCTGTCCCTACAGCGTCCCCAGGGGTGGGGGAGGGGTGCATCCGGCTGGACCCTTGAAGTTCCCGCCAGGCCTGCCTCCACCGCCATCACCCCTAGCTGGAATCTTAGAGGGAAGCAGTTCCCTCGGGCCTAGAAGGAAATGAGTCCCCACAAGATGGCTGACCCCGGAGACCCTCCCAGGGACTTGCACAAATTCGTTTTACAACCGGCCTAAAAATTCTGGGGACCTTGGAGTGCGAAGGGCTTTGCTTCTGGCTTTCTTAAGGCTGTCTCCTGCTTAATTAAGGAAATCACTGCTGTGCTCAACAGTTGAAGACACACGAGAAGGATCAAGAAAGGAACTTCTCCCAACTCCACCTCCCCTTTCTGCCTCAGAGTCCAAGCAAAAGCTTGGCTCCATGAGTAGGGCTGATGGAAGGACCAACAGGCTCAGCTGCAGAGCCAGGCCATTGGATGTGGGCTAGAATCCCTGCTGAACTACCTAAGTTTCTTCATCCAGGCACTGCCCTACAGGCTTGATCCGTATCGATTCATCCTGACCACAACCCTGTGAGGTGCGTGCTATTATTATTATCTTCATTGTCTGGACAAAACCAAAGTGGAGAAAGTTGCTAAGGTCACACAGCTAGAAAATGGCATAGCTGGGATTTGAACCCAAACAGTTTGGCATCACTAAACTTCACTGCTGCCCTTTGTGGAACACATTTTCATCTCAGAGAATCTCTTAGAGTTAAAGGAAAGAGGAATGTAAAATGCTTCCCTGAGATTTCGTGAACTCTCAGTCAACAGCCCATCATCATGGATTGTCTTATCTGGTCTGTTAGGAGGCAGCCACAGCCTTGGCCCTGAGTGCACAAACGTGGCAGTGTCCTTAGGTGCTTAAAAAAAAAAAAAAATCACACTGAATTTAAAAGAAGGAAGGGCTTCCCTGGTGGCGCAGTGGTTGAGAGTCCGCCTGCCGATGCAGGGTACATGGGTTCGTGCCCTGGTCCGGGAGGATCCCACATGCCGCGGAGCAGCTGGGCCCGTGAGCCATGGCCGCTGAGCCTGCGCGTCCGGAGCCTGTGCTCCGCAACGGGAGAAGCCACAACAGTGAGAGGCCCGCGTACCGCAAAAAAAAAAAAAAAAAAAAGAAAGCAGGAAAAGGAAGAGGAGGAGGAGGAGGAAGTGGAGAAGAACAACTAGGAAAGAAGGAGAGAAGGGAGAAGAGGGGGAAAAAACCAAAAACCAGACCCTGGTGATTTAGACAGACCCCTGGATTTTTCTCTTTAGTGCTTTTGCTTTAAAAGAGCACTTAGGTTTCATTAATTTCTTTATTGTTTAAAAAGTTATAATTCTCATATGTGCTCATTATAAACATCTCAAATATAACCCAAAAAAGTCACAGCCATTATGGCAAACAGTATGGAGATTCCTCAAAAAATTAAAAATAGAGCTACCATATGATCCAGCAATCCCACTCCTGGGTGTATATCCAAATGAAATGAAATCAGGATCTTGAAGAGATATCCGTACTCTCATGTTTACTGCAGTGTTATTTACAACAGCCAAGATACGGAAGCAACCCAAGTGTCCGTTGCCAGATGACTGGGTAAAGAAGATGCTGTGTATGTACAATAGAATATTATTCAGCAGTGAGAATAAAGGAAATCCTGCCATTTGCTAAAAGCTGGGTGAAGCTGGAGGATGTTATGCTAAGTGAAATAAGCCAGACAGAGGAAGATAAATACTATATGATCTCACTTGTATATGGACTCTTAAAAAAAAAAAAAAAGGAACTCATAGAAGCAGAATAGTGGTTACCAGGTGCTAGAGGGCTGAGGGAAATGGGGAGATGTTGGTCAGAGGGTACACAGCTGCGTTAGGTAGGATGAATGAATCTAGAGATGCAATGTACAGGCAGGATAACCACACTTAATACTACTGTACTGAGCACTGGAAATACACTAAGAGAGTAGGTTCCAGGTGCCTTCATTACACGTACAAAAAAGGTAACTAGATGAGGAGATGATATGTTAATTAGCTTGACCATGTATATGTAGTAATCATTTCACTATGTATATGTGTATCAAATCATCACATTGTATGCCTTAAATATATATATATAACTTTTATTCTTAAATATATAAATAAATTTAAAAGAAAGTCCCCAAAGTCCAACGTGGATGTCTTCTCTCAGCCCACATCTGTTGCTGTACAACTTATTTTTCTCCTTCAATGAAATATCACAAACGGGGACTTCCGTGGTGGTGCAGTGGTTAAGAATCTGCCTGCCAATGTGGGGGTTCAATCTCTGGGCCAGGAAGATCCTATATGATGCGGAGCAAGTAAACCCATGCACCACAACTACTGAGCCCGAGCACCCAGAGCCCATGCTCCACAACAAGAGAAGCCACTACAATGAGAAGCCCACACACCACAATGAAGAGTAGCTCCCGCTTGCCACAACTAGAGAAAGCCCTAGCGCAGCAATGAAGACCCAATGCAACCAAAAATAAATAAACAAAAATTATTTTTAAAAAATCACAAACTATACCTTCAGCTCTACTGCATCCATTTTACCAGCTGCATAGTATTTCATAATGTCATTTTTTTCACGCATCCCCCTTATTAGGGAATATTTATTTTGTTTGTAATTTTCTTTTCACTATTTCATATAATGCTTCAATAAATATTTTTATAGAAATGTCTTTGTCCCCTTATGAAAGTATTTTTCTTTTTTTTAAATTTATTATTTTACTTATGAAAGTATTTTTCTTTCTTTTTTTTAAAAAAAATTATTTATTTATTTTGGCTGCACCAGGTCTTAGTTGCGGCACTCAGGATCTTAGTTGCAGCATGCGGGCTTCTTAGTTGCGGCATGCGAACTGTTAGTTGCTGCATGCATACGGGATCTAGTTCCCCGACCAGGGATCGAACCCAGACCCCCAGCATTGGGAGCGTGGAGTCTTACCCAATGGACCAACAGGGAAGTCCTCATGAAAGTAGTTTTCAATGATAGATTCCCCGGCATAGAATTTCTGCACCTAAAGAAATATAAATGTTAAATTCATGCATCTCTTTAGTAAGTTAAATATTTATCAAAGGCTTATAATGCTATGTATTCTTACTGGTGCTGAGAACACAACAGTGGGTATGACAGATGAGGTTCTTGCCATCATAGAGGTTACATTCTTGGGGATGGGGAGGGGAAGGCGAGAAAGCAAATAATTCAAGTGTTAAGACACACAAATTGCTCTCCAAAATGGTGGCCCAATTTCAAATCCATTAGTAAAATATAAGGGTATACAAACACACACAAACACTTCATCACCAGCACAGGACATCATGAAACTTTTTTAATTTTGTCAATCTGATAGATGAGAAAATTGTATTCTTTTGTTGGATTTTTGTAACTTTGCATAGTTGGGATTTTAAAGCTCTCTTTATCTTTCTCAGCCATTTCTTTTGTGAATTGCCTATTTGTATTCTTTATTTTTCTATTAAGTTGTTTATTTATAGGTGCTCTGTGCTTACACTATGTTTATCAGTTATATATGCTATAAATATTTTCTCCCAATCTAACATTCGTCTTTTAACTTAGTTTTGGACTCTTTTGCGGTGCATAACTTTAGATTTTTTTCTCATCAAATTCATCAATTTTTTACATTATGGCTTCTGTTTTTTTGTCCATTAGGAACACCTTCCTCAACCCCACATTATAAACTTATTCACCCTTTTTTTTTTCCTGAGTTTTAATGGTTTTAGGTTTAATATTTAAATCTTCAAGGGAGCTGGACTCCATCTGGATGAGAATCCATCATCTCTCTGAGAACTGTCACTCCTCAGTCATGAGCAACATGGGGGGGGGGTCCTTAAATCTGATGGCCCTGTGTTCCCTGCTACAGAGGTTGATACATACTAAGCCATCCTTAAACAAAGAACTCTTTTCCAAATAATCCTGCAAAAAAATCACTGCAAACTCCCAAAATGGACTGCCTTGGTTCAAATTCCAGCTCCACTACTTAATAATTGTGTGAATCGGGGCAAATTACTTAACCCCTCTGGGGTTCTCTTGGGGCCCTCATCTGCAAAACAAGGATGAGGACAGCACGTAACTCACCCTGTTGATGTGAAGATTAATTGAGCCATTGTGCGTGAAGTGTTTAGAACAACAGTCAACCAACTACAACTCATGGGCTACCCATTTTTAGAGACCTCACTATCTGGGGCTTCCCTGGTGGCTCAGTGGTTAAGAATCCGCCTGCCAACACAGGGAACGTGGGTTCGAGCCCTGGCCGGGGAAGATCCCACATGCTGCAAAGCAAGTAAGCCTGTGCACCACAACTACTGAGCCTGTGCTCTAGAGCCCGCGAGCCACAACTACTGAGCCTGCATGCCGCAACTACTGAAGCCCACGTGCCTAGAACCCATGCTCCGCAACAAGAGAAGCCACAGCAACGAGAAGCCCACGCACCACAACGAAGAGTAGCGCCCGCTCACCCCAACTAGAGAAAGCCAGTGCGCAGCAACGAAGACCTAACGCAGCCAAAAATAAATAAATTAAATAACTTTAAAAACAAAAAAACAGAACTCACTAGCTGAAAGTGGTTTTTACATTTTTTAAAAAAATTTTTATTGGAGTATAGTTGATCTACAATGCTGTGTTAGTTTCTGCTGAACAGCAAAGTGAATCATACATATACATATACCCACTCTTTTTTTAGATTCTTTTCCTATGTAGGTCATTATAGAGGTTTTTACATTTATAATTTTATAAAAAATTAGTGGAAACTTGCTTTCTGTCCTGTTATATACATCCCTATTTGATAGTGTCAATTTTGGCTCTTGACCTGCAAATCTTAAAGCATTTACTGTCTGGCTTTTTACAGAAAAAGTTTGCCAACCCCTGGTTCAGTCTGATCCCTGACCCCTAGCAAGAGCTCAGTGAATGTTAAGTATTTATTAAATGGGAAGAGATAAGTATTTTTTTCTGTTTTTACAGATGGTGAAATTGAAGTTTAGAGATGGAAGTGACCCTGGCCACGGCTATGATTCTTGCAGTATTGCTCTGGGATGTTTGAGATGCTGTGAGAGTGCCCTCGGGACCACCCATACAGATGCCTCTTTAATCATCACTTAGTCATTGGGAGTCATGTTGGAAAAGACTTAGAGACTTCCTGGCCTCAGCACAGGAGGTGAGGTACAAATTCCCTTCACTTGTAGATCTCTCCTCAAACTGTCTGGGGATTCTAGCAGCCCTGCATCATCCACCCATCACACATTCATAAAATAATATTTATGGAGAAACTCGGGACTTCACTGCTTCCCTTCTGGGGCTGCGGGTGGAACAGCTAGGCAGCTGGTGGGCTCCTGCCCACGGCCTCACTGCTGCAGCTCAGAATGGGACAGAAAGCTCTGTGGGAAGATGATGGATGGTGGATGCTGAGAACAGCTGGAGAGACAAGAGACCTGGCCACATGCTGACCCCCGAACAGAGGTTTGTGTGCCCATGAAGTTGAAGGCTGTTTCCCTGTGAACTGGGCATCATAAATCTGTACTGGTTTAAAAGTTCAGGGTTTGGAGTCAGGCGACCTGGATTTGAATCCCAGCTCTAGCTGCTATATATGTGGCCTTGGGCCAACTGCTTCCTCCCCCGGGCATGGAAGCAAAAGTGACCTTAACAACCATCCAGGCTGAAGCCTTCATTTGCAGTTGAGAAACTGTTATGAAACTATGTCCCCCTAAAATTCACATGTTGAAGTCCTAACCCACAATACCTCAAAATGTGGCCTCATTTGGACATAGAGCCTTACAGAGGTAATCAAGGTAAAATGAGGTCATTAGTGTGGGCCCCAGTCCAATATGACGAGAGGAAGAAATTTGGAGACAGACATGCACACAGAGAGAACACCAATTGAAGATGAATGAAGAAATTGGATGATGATTCTATATGCCAAGTACCCCCAAGATTGCCTGCAAACCACCAGAAGCTGGGGTGAGAGGCATGGAATGGATTTTTCCTCACAGTCCTAAGAAGGAACCAACCCTGTCGACACTTTGATCTCAGATTTCTGGCCTCCAAAACTGTAAGAGAATAAATTTCTGTTCTTTAAACCAACCTGTCTGGGACTCCCCTAGCAGTCCAGTGGTTAAGACTCTGCATTTCCAATGCAGGGGGTGCAGGTTCAATCCCTGGTTGGGGAACTAAGATCCTACATGCTGCGCAGTGCGGCCAAAAAAAAATAAAATAATAAATAAATTTAAAAAAATAAACCAACCGGTCTGTGGTACTTTGTTATGGCAGCCCTAGTAAACTGCTACACAAACTGAAGCCAGGTGACCTGTGTTCTGTAGACCTTAGAATTAGCTGTGTAACAACATTGAATCCTGTCTTAAGCTCAATTTCCTCATTTGTAAATTGAGATCAGGATCCTACCAATTCAACAAATATTTCGGTCTCCTCTTGTGTTCCAGGTTCTGGGAACTCAGAAGTAAATAAAACCCTGTTCCTGCCCCAGGAGAAAGCACAATGGGGGCACAACTCTGCAAATTTGTTGCAATTTATAATGTAGTAAAAGATTATCAGCAGGTTGATAGAAATCAGTATAGAGTACAGTGGGAGCAGGGAGGAAGGAAAGGTTGATCCTCCCTGGGAGGTACTAGGTGACATGTGTGCTGGGTATTGAAAAATGTGTTGGTGTTCACCAGCCTGGCAAGGCAAGGCAGGAGGGGTAGGTGAGGCATTCTAGGCAGGAGCAGCTTGGGCAAAAACCCAAAGGCATGAAACAGCAAGATGAGTTTGGGAAATTGCAAGTCATTCAGTAGTGTCAGTCCTCCAGCAAAGTAGACAGATGGGAAGTAAGGCTGCCCCTGAGTGTTAGCCTGGTCAGAGGAGTAGGCCTGGAGTCACATTGCCTCCTATCAGGCATCCAGTGTGAACATGGGCAGGTTAATTGACTGCTCTGGACCTCAGTTTCCTCATTTATTCATTCATCTGACTATTAAACATCTACTCTGTGCTAGGCACTGTGTTGGATGTTCATAATACAATGGCAAACAGGGTAGTCAGGGCTGATGGGTCCTTGCGATCACGGAGCTTCAAGTCTATTGGGAAAGAGACTATAAAACAAATAGTGTGGTTTTTTTTTCCTTTGAGGTTAAACTTTTTTTTTTTAACTGATGTATAGCTTATTTACAATGTCGTGTTAGTCACAGGTGTACAGCACAGTGATTTGGGTATATATATTCTTTTCCCTTATAGGTTATTACAATATATTGAATATAGTTCCCTGTGCTATACAGTAGGTCCTTGTTGGTTATCTAAAAACAAATAATGTTTATTAGGGTTAGGTTTAGCTGCAAATGCAATTAAGCCCAAACTAACTGTGTCTGGGTGGTGGTTCAGGATTTGTATGTCATTCTATTGCCAAGATATGTTTCCTCTATTTTTGTGGCTCCACCATACTTGGTCTATAACTTCACAGTGCAAGAAGCCAGATCTACACTCCAGGAAGGAATTAAAAAGAAGTGAAAGAGGCATGAGCCATCACACAAAGTTCCTTAATAAGAGTTTATGCTTAGGACTCTTAGGAAGAGTCTCTTAAGAATAGAGTACTTCCATCTCCATCCCATTGGCCAGAGCACTGTCATATGGCCACACTAGAGAGATGCAAGGAAGTCTGGGAAATGCAGTCTTTATTCTAGGTGGCTTTGTGCCCGTTGAATACTGGGAATTCTATTATCAGAGAAGAAGAGGAGAAAACTAACAGGCTCTGCCATGCAAACATAACAGGAAATTATGCTGAAATTTTTTTGTTGACCAGATTTGGGGATTTGGCCCCAAAGGGGGACAAAGGTGATAAGTGCCTCAAATTCTGAAACGAACCACAATAACTGGGGAACCTGCAGATAGCGCCGACTTCAGGCATGTGAACTCTGCAATCTCAAGGGGCCCCATCCTCCCCAGGGCCTCAGGCTTGGTTAGTGCTCAGCTGTCGCCATCCTGACATTCTTAATCATTCCGTCTTTGAACTTGTGTTTTGTATGAGAAATCTGAGGGAATGATGAAGCATGCTCAAGAGCAGAATAGATAAGCACAATATGTGTCTGCCATTCCTCGCCGCCTCCATTTGCAGATAGTGTTCACAGGTGTCCAATGGACCCGTGATGTGTGGGAATTCAGCAGGATTCAGTAAGTGCAAAGTAAGGGGGTTACATCTAATGGTTGAGTAAGCAGGAACTTTGATAGTCCCAACAGGTCATGGTTCCTGTTCAAACCAGAACTTGATTGGAATGAAGAAAGAAGGTGATGGCATTCTAAGAAACACAAATGACCAGGGCAACCTTCCATATCCTTTCTTATCCATGTTACTTCCCTGTATTAGCCAATCACCCTGAGAAGGACAACAAGAAGGAAAGGGAAAGATAGGCAACTCATAGGCCATTTCATTCCTTATTTATCAGTATTTCATATGATTAACTATTAGTAGTAGTGCTTATTATTTAGATTAACATTATTATTATATATAATATGTATTATTATTATATTTCATTTCTTTCCTTATTCATCAGTAAGTCAAAGGTAGACGGTGTTGATAGAAGCTGTGCACATCCAGAAGTGAAATAAAAGCAGCTGAGTTAGTTCAATACAGTGTTTCCATTATTCTGGTAAAATCAAAACACATATCATGTACAAATTATGAAATACAAATTGTGTAAGTTTGGTGAGTTAAATGCTCTTGTATCTGCATTTAAAAGCAGAATTTTAGGGAATTCCCTGACGGTCCAGTGGTTAGAACTCCTCACTTCCACTGCAGGGGGAACAGATTTGATCCCTGGTTGGGGAACTAAGATCCTTCAAGCTATGTGGCACGGCCACAAAATAAATTTAAAAATCTATAAGAGCAGAATTTTACATAAAATGTAAAAATATAACGTATAAAAGTACATAAACATAGGGACTTCCTGGTGGTCCAGTGGGTAAGACTCTGCGTTCCCACTGCAGGGGGCCTGGGTTACATCCCTGATCGGGGAACTAGATCCCGTATGCATGTCGCAACTAAGAAGGCTGCATGCCACAACTAAGACCCAGCGCAGCCAAAATAAATTAAAAAAAAAAAGAGCTGTTTATTTTTTTTAAGTACATAAATATATAAAATATAAAGAATGGCAAATTTAATTTAACAATTTATCATTTTAATTTTTTTACTTAAATGACATTAAAAAGCAAACGAAAAACACCATGACAAGTCAAGCGCAAGACCACACATTATTAGCATTATGTTTTCAAGGTTCATTTAAGCTGTAGCCTGTATCAGTACTTCATTCCTTTTCATTGCAGAATAAAATTCCATCGTGTGAATATACATTTTATTTATCCATTTATCAGTTGATGGAGATTTGGGTTGTTTGCCCTTTTTGGATGTTATGAGTAATGCTTCATTTATAAACATTTGTGTACAACTTTTTGTGTGGATATAATGTTTTCATTTCTTTTGTGTATATACCTAGGAGTGGAATTGCTGGGTCATATGGTAACTTTAACATTTTGAGTAACTGCCGAACTCTTTTCCAAAGCAGCTGTACCATTTCACATTCCCACTAGCAGTGTATGAGAGTTCTAATTTCTCAACATCCTAGCCAAAACTTATTATTTACCCTTGTGATTATCGCCATCCTAGTGGGATTGGCTAATTTTTTCTGTAGAGGGCAGGCAGTTACTCAGATATGATGACGTAGTGTACAAGCAGCCATAGACAATACAGAATGAATGAGTGTGACTGTTTCCAAAAAAAATTTATTTACAAAAACGGGGCTGGGAAATTTGGCCCAGAGGCCATAGTTTGCTGATCCCTGTTGTAGATCATTGTAATGTGTGAAATCCAACATATATTTAATATCTGAAAGTGACTGAGGATTTGTGGACTCTGACCTAGAAGTCATATCATTAAGGGTTTTATTACTCGGCTGAGGGTAAAGATGGAAGAAATAAGGAACTATCATGTTTGTCACACCAGCAATAACAATGAAATGGTATAACTGCTATGGAAACTCGTTGTATGAGTGCCTAACCTAATTCAAGATGAGGATGAAAATATGGGGGCAGGGGGAAGCGATCTGGAGGCTGAAGCCTGAAGAGTGAACAGCATGTGGTTGCAGGAAGAGAAGTAGAAGAGTGTCCAGGTGGAGAAAACCCAGTAGCAAGAACAAGATTACTATGTTTGAAGGAAAAGAGAAAAGTTCAAAGTTGCTGGAACCCAGTGTGCAAGGCAAGGTGAGAGCAGTGTAGGGGGCTGGGTGTTAAAGTCCCTTATTATTATTATTATTTAATAAATTTATTTATTTTTATTTTTGGCTGTGTTGGGTCTTCGTTACTGCATGGGGGCTTTCTCTAGTTGCACTGCGCAGGGTCTACTCTTCGTTGCAGTGTGCGGGCTTCTCATTGTTGCAGAGCACGGGCTCTAGGCGTGCGGGCTTCAGTAGTTGTGGAACGTGGGCTCAGTAGCTGTGGCTCGTGGGCTGTAGAGTGCAGGCTCAGTAGTTGTGGCGCACGGGCTTAGTTGCTCCACAGCAAGCGGGATTTTCCCAGACCAGGGCTCGAACCCATGTCCCCTGCATTGGCAGGCGGATTCTTAACCACTGTGCCACCAAGGAAGTCCTAAAGTCCCTTATAAACCAAGATAAGGAAACTTGAGTCTGAGTGTAACAGGAAGCTGTGAAAAGATTTAAGATTTAGGAGCTGTGTTTCAAAAAGTCTTGCTGCACAGACACCTTCACTATAAAATGGAAAAGTTAATATCTACTTCCTAGTGTTGCTGTGGCAATGAAATACAATTATGTTCATAAACTACTTCGCACAATGCCTAATAGGAAATACACAGCAAAACTGTCATCAGTAGCAGAAGTAATAAAAGTGCCCCATAAATCATATGTGATTAGATACCTAAGGGAGTAAATCAGAAGTAACAGATGTGGCCTTATAGCATGTTTTCTTTTGGCAGAACTGTATTTTACAAGTTTAAAATTTAGTTGCTAACATTTAAAAATCTGGAATTTTTACATACATTTTAGATTCCCAGTTTCTCTTAAAATCAGAAGACCTGGCAACTTTGGTCACATAACCAGACGGCAGAGATGTGAAGAGTTGTCTGGTGGCAGCTCTCCCACTAAGAGGCACAAACTCTCAATTTTCCCCAGTCCCCACCTGGCCCACTTCATTCATTGATGATATCTGCCTAAATCCTCCAGGCATTTGAATTTGAGAATCAGGGAGGAAATTAACTGTGTGACCGAGGATTTAGGAAGCAACCAAAACTCTGATGCTGGGTACCTGGGAGTGATCTCAAGCAACAAGCCAGGACCCTGATCAGTTGCACTGCACTGTCTTTGCAAAAAGGCTGAGGGAATGGTGGGGGGCCTAAGCCGAGAGCAGAGAGAGAGAGAAATTGACGATGTCCCTCTATCTTAGAAATGTTTTGGTTACTGGTAGCACAGGCAAGTTTCAGCTAGCTTAAGCAGAAAAGGGAATTCTATGAAAAGGTGACCAGAGAGGCTGTGGTTCAAGATGGCAACCTGACCCTTGAATTACATTCTGTCTGGAAACCCAATTAAAATGATAGAAAATGACTTCCTTGGTGGCGCACTGGTTAAGAGTGCGCCTGCCAATGCAGGGGAAACAGTTCAAGCCTTGGTCCGGGAAGATCCCACATGCCGCAGAGCAACCAAGCCCGTGAGCCACAACTACTGAGCCCTTGTGCCTGTGTACCTAGAGCCCATGCTCCACAACAAGAGAAGCCACCGCAATGAGAAGCCTGGCGCCCTGCAACGAAGAGTAGCCCCCGCCCACCGCAACTAGAGGAAGCCCACGCACAGCAATGAAGACCCGCTGCAGCCAAAAATAAATAAATAAAATAAATAAATTTATAAAAATAGATAAATAAAATAAAATAGAAAAATATTTGGAAGTTATGTATCTGCATCTTAAGAAAAAAGGAGATTCATTCAATAGTGTACTGGAAGTTTCAACAAATTTCAGGATGATGGCAAATGGATGGCAAAGAGTTGACTGAGGAAGCATAAGCCAGAAAGCAGCAAATCAGAAGATGTGGACAGAGGACTGTAGGAAGAGAGAATCTATAATCCTGGCAGAATTCTAGAAAGGTTCCTGACTGGGAAATGAGAATTGGGATAAAGCGTTGGCATCGGAAATGGGCTGTAAATGTAGGTACTAATTGAATGTCCCACCCAAAAGCTCTCCCACCCCCCAGAACGGAAGGCTATAATGGAAGGCTCCTCTCTAAAGCAATTGAACAGTCTCTGCAGACTATGAAGACAGCTGGAGTGGGAGCTACTGCTCCAGTAAATCTTTCCTTTAGAGGCCCTCCGGCACCACGAGGGCCCCTCCCACTCCTCCAGAAAGGAGGTCTTCAGTCAGAAATCCTCTGGCAAGTCCTTGCCTTTCCATTGCCTCTTTCTTTCTTTCTTTTTTTTTTTGGCTGCGTTGAGTCTTCGTTGCTGCGTGCAGGCTTTCTCTAGTTGCGGCGAGTGGGGGCTACTCTTCGTTGAGGTGCACAGGCTTCTCTTCGCGGTGGCTTTTCTTGTTGCGGAGCACGGGCTCTAGGCTCACAGGGTTTCAGTAGTTGTGGCGCACGGGCTTAGTTGCTCCGCGGCATGTGGGAATCTTCCTAGACCAGGGATTGAACCCGTGTCCCCTGCATTGTCAGGTGGATTCTTAACCACTGCGCCACCAGGGAAGTCCCTCCATTGCCTCTTTCTTAGAACTGTACAACACACAAGGCTTCCCAAGGCTTCTCTCTTTCATTTGATGAAAGCCTGCTGCGTGCAAGCGTGAAAGAGGAAGGCCAAGATAAACAGGTAGAAAAAAAGATCACAGAGGTAGCAAAGATAATTTAGCCACCCTAGTTAGTATCCTTGGAAAAACTCGAAGTTATTGTAAGCCATGAAACAGCAACAGCATGCTTTTTTAAAATGAACTGAATAAGACTTCTTGGAATTAATAATATGCTTGGTTTTCAAAAAACAGTGCAGTTGAAGAATTTTAAATAAAAGTTCTCAGAATGTAGAACTGAGAAGACAGGCAGAACATTTGAGAGCTGACCCAAGAATGAATAGAAAGCTTGAATCACGGATCATCAAGAAGACATCGGAAAGTGACTAAAGCTCTATTACTTTTTTAAAAAGGTATGAAGTCAGATGTTCAATGAGGAACAGGTTACTTAAGTGATCTCAAAGTAATGCCCCATAAATATTTATTAATTTCAAAGAGAAAAAATTGTAACTTTGCAGTGAAGAAACTTGGAGGACACCAACTTAATCAAATGGTCAAAGTTAACATCACCATGATTGGGACAAGCTGATTTTATCAGGGTACTATGCATTGAAAAGGACACAGCTCATTTCTGTGATATTCCTGCTGAAAAGGCATAACCTGAATCCAATCATGAGGAAACATTAGACAAAACCATCTGAAGGATATTCTACAAGATAACTGACCTGGACTCTTCCAAAATGCCAAGGTCAAAAAAAACAAATAAAGGCTGAGGAACTATTTCAGATGAAAAGAGATTAAAGACAGGACAATTAAATGCAACTCATGCTCTTGGATTAGATCTTGCACCTGAGGAAAAATAGCTCCTAGGGCATTATTGCAATAATTTATGAAATTTGAATATGGGTTATATATTAGGTAGTAGTCATGCACTAATATTAAATTTCCTGATTTTTACAATTGTACTGTGGTTATATAAGAGAATGTCCTTTTTTACATGTGGGAAGGTGGGAAAGAGAGAGAGAAAGGATGAGAGAATTATGTAGGGCAAAATGTAAACAATTATTGAATCTGAAATTCCTTGTTCTTTTTTTTTATAAAATTAATTTATTTACATATTTATTTGGGGGGGCGTTGGGTCTTCGTTGCTGCACGCAGGCTTTCTCTAGTTGTGGTGCGCAGGCTTCTCACTGCAGTGGCTTCTCTTGTTGCGGAGCATGGACTCTAGGTGCACAGGCTTCAGTAGTAGTGGCACGTGGGCTCAGTAGTTGTGGCTCGCAAGCTCTAGAGTGCAGGCTCAGTAGCTGTGGCGCATGGGCTTAGTTGCTCCACAGCATGTGGGATCTTCCCAGACCAGGGCTCGAACCGTGTCCCCTGCATTGGCAGGCGGATTCTTAACCACTGCGCCACCAGGGAAGTCTTGAAGTTCCTTGTTCTTATGACCCTTCTCTAAGTATAAGATTATATCAAAATAAATAAAAAATCATTTTGAAAGATGCCAGATTATTTCACAGCTGAATTCTCTCTACTCATTAAAAATCAAGTATATCTAAGATTATTTTAGATCATAAAATTGAAAGCCTCACAATTTATTTATATGAAACTAGAATAACCTTACTATGTAGACTTGATAAAGAAGCATACAAAACTACATACCAAATCACATTATATAGATGTAAAAGTTCTTAATAAAACTTTGGCAATTCAAATCCAGCAACATATTAAGAAAATAATACACTATGGCCAAATAGACTTAATCCTAGGTATATGAATGCATTAACTATGAGAAACTATAATGACATAACTTAAAGAAAACCCATAAGATTATATGAATTGAGGCTGAAAAGGCATTAGCAATTGTTCCTAATAAAAACTCTTAAGTAAAGTATGAATAAATGAAGACAGTAGCAGTTGTACTAATAATGGCCAAATATTCATCAACAGGAGATGTGAAAAATGAATATCTTATATTTAAATAGTGGAATATCATAGAGCAATGAAAAAGAATCAGCTCTCACTCTACACAATAACATAGGTGAATTTCATGGACACAATATTGAGTGAAAGAAGCCAGATGTCAAAGAGTACATGCCACATGGTTACATTTATATGAAATTTAAAAATAGGCATAATTGCTCTATCATAATAGAAAGTTGAGGGGTATTGCTGGGAGGGGCAAGAGAGAAGCTTCTGGGGTGCTGGAAATGTTCTCTATTTTGATCTAAGAGTCAGTTCCATGGGTATGTTCATTTCCAAAATTTAAGGAGATATACATTTAAGTTTGTGCACTGTATTGTATCTATGTTATACCTCATTAATTCCTTTAAATATGGATAAATTAAAACTACTTAAATATGATTTTTTTTAAAAGCCCAACAACTTATTAATCAAACATTAACAGCAAGCATCATTCTAAATGGTTGAACCCTGGGACTTCCCTGGTGGTCTGGTGGCTAAGACTCCGTGCTCCCAATGCAGGGGGCCCGGGTTCGATTCCTGGTCAGGGAACTAGATGCCACATGCTGCAACTAAGAGTTCGCATGCTGCAACTAAAGATCCTGCATGCTGCAACTAAGACCTGGTACAGCCAAATAAATAAATGTTAAAAAAGAAAAGGGCTTCCCTGGTGGCGCAGTGGTTGAGAGTCCGCCTGCTGGTGCAGGGGATGCGGGTTCGTGCCCCGGTCTGGGAAGATCCCACATGCCGCAGAGCGGCTGGACCCGTGAGCCATGACCGCTGAGCCTGCGCATCCGGAGCCTGTGCTCCGCAGCGGGAGAGGCCACAGCAGTGAGAGGCCCGTGTACCACACACACACACAAAAAAGTTTGAACCCTAAAACCATTTTCATCAAAATTGGCAAAAGATTGGGATATCTACTTAAATATTATTACTCAACATTGTTTTCAGAAGTTTTATCAAATTAGACAAGAAAATGAAGTAACTAATATAAATATTGGAAAACAAAGGATAAAATTGTTATTTCCAGATTCCTTGAAGCCTCCGCCCCACTTCTTTGGTTCCCTTACTGCAAAATATCTCAAAATAATAATCTAGTCTTATTGCCTACACTTTTTCTCCCATTTTCTCTTAAATGTACTCTAATCAGGCTTTTGTCCCCATTCCTCCACTGAAACAAGGTCACTGATGACCTTCATGTTGCCAAATCGAATAGTCAAATTTCAGCCCCCTTTACCTGCCAGATGAGCCGTTTCTGACCCAGTTGATGACTTCCTTCTCCCAGAAACCCTTTCTTCACTTGGCAGGTGGGGCACCACACTCCTGGTCCTCCTACCTCTTTGCCTTCTCTTCCTCTGTATTCTTTGGCAGATCTTCCTCACTTTTCCAACCTCTAAGTGTTAAAATTCCCCAAGACACAGTCCTTGGATCCCTTCTTATCTACATTCTCTTCCTGGGTTATTTCATCCAATTCCGTGGCTTCAAATTCTGTTTCTATTCTGACAATCCCAGATTTGTATCACCAGCTCTGACTTTTCCCCTGACCTCCAGACAAGGAATTCCACTGCCACCTAAACTTTTCCACTCCGCAGTCCAAATAGGCACTTCAAACTTAACCTAATCAAAATGGAATCTTGAGGGACTTCCCTGACTGTCCAGCGGTTAGGACTCGATGCTTTCACTGTGGTGGCCCAGGTTCGATCCCTGGTCAGGGAACTAAGATACCGCAAACCTCCCAGTGTGTCCAAACAAAAAAAAGGAATCTTGATTTTCCCTGCAAAGCCAGGTCCTCTCCCAATCTTCCCAATCTCATTAGTGACAGCTCCATTCACCGAGTTGTTCAGGCCAAAAATATAGTGACCTTCTTGATTCTTCTCCTTCTCTTATGTCTCCCCTTTCCAATCCATCAGCAACGCTGTCAGCTCTGTCTTCAAAATATACCCCTAACTGGGACACATCTTACACCCGTACAATCACTGGGAGAGCTGCCATCATCTCTCTACTGAATTATTTAATTTGACTCCTAATTGCTTCCACCTTTGCCCCCATAGTCTATACTCAGCAGCCAGAGTGATACTTTTAAAACTGGTCACTTCTCTACTTAACCCTTTATCCCCCAAACACATCAAGCACATGCTCACCTAAGACCTTTACCTCTGCCAAGAATATTCTTCCAGTAATTTACATGATTCGAGTCACTGCTAAAATGTCACCTGATCACAGTGGTCCTCCGTGATCATTGTATCTAAAATAGCCCTGCTGGTCACTCCCTACCTCTAAGCCTGCTTTATATTTCTTATGGCAGTTTATCGTCCCCTGATAGATATCGTCCCCTGATAGATTATTTATGCCTGATTATCTATCTCTCCCCACTAGATTGTAAGCTCTGTAAGGACAAGGAGTTTCCTATGTTTCACATATTAATGGTATCCCAACACCTAGAACCTTTGGCCCATAGTAGTCCTTGCCTGATAGTTGGTGTTCAGTAAATATCTGCTGAGTTAATGAATGCTGAATGATATTTTTATTTACTTAGGAAAACCCAGTAAACTCTAGTTAGAAAAACAAATAACAAAAAACACCAAATTAGCTGTGGTAGGTTGAATGGTGGCTCCTCCCAAAAGACATGTTTACCTCCTGGGTCCTGTGAATGTGACCTTATTTGGGGAAAGAGTCTGCAGATGTAATTAAGCTAAGGATGTTGAGACAATCCTGAATTATCTGGGTGGGCCCTGAATCCAATGACAAGTGTCCTTATAAGAGAACACACAGAGCAGAGATGGACAGAGCAGAAAAGAGACCATGTGAGACAGAGACAGAGATTAGTTATTCAGCCACAAGCCAAGGAACACCTGGAGCCACCAGGAGCTGGAAGAGGCAAGGAAGGGTCCTTCCTCAAACAGCAGGCCCCTGCCACCTTGATTGTGGACTTCCAGCCCCCAGAACTGTGAGAGAGAAAAACTTCTGTTGTTTTAAGCCACCAAGTGTGTCATAATTTGTTATGGCAGCCCTAGGAAACAAATACACTACCAGACTATTAATGGAATTTGGCAAGAAGGATGACTGCAAGATAATGACAACGGATGACAAAATCAATAGTTTTTCTTTGTATTCTCATCAAGCAATCAGAAAAAATTAGGAGAGCCACACACACACACACACACACACAAAGTTACTGCACCTACTTGTAGAAAAGTATAAAATTTTGTAGAACAATATAAAATAGGACCTAAATAAATGGAAAAAATATACAATTATTTCAGACTTCATGCAGAAGAGTAACATTTTCAATCGGCCAAGAAAATGATAAAAAAAAGAATAAGGATGAGGTCTTGCCATACCAGCTAATAAAACTTGCAGTAAAGAAGTTTGACAAATATTATAACTTAATACATATATTAAATACTATAAAATTAAAAGAACCAAGAGGAATCCAGAAATAGATTTATGTACACACACACACACACACACACACAAACATTTATGTATGTGTACATATGGCAAGGGTAGCATTTCATTTCAGATCAAAAATATGGTCATTTACAGCTTCCCTGGTGGCGCAGTGGTTGAGAGTTGGCCTGCCGATGCAGGGGACGCGGGTTCGTGCCCCGGTCCGGGAAGATCCCACATGCCGCAGAGCGGCTGGGCCCGTGGGCCATGGCCGCTGAGCCTGCACATCCAGAGCCTGTGCTCCACAACGGGAGAGGCCACAACAGTGAGAGGCCCACATATCGTAAAAAAAAAAGAAAGAAATTAAATGGAAATGTACATAATATGATCCTACCGTTGATTAAAAAAAAATGACAAAAAAGGGTATATATACTATATATATATAAAATAATTGTGTAAGCATGAGGAAAGACATGGAAGGATATACATTATAACGTTCAGAATGTTGTAATTGATTACCTTTGAAAAGAGAGGGGGAAAGAAGAGGCAAGAAAAGTTTTTAATTGTTCAAACAAGGACAATAATATAATTGTTTTTAAACAAGTATGAGAAATACATTCATAACAAAAATGAGGGAACAATCTAATTGTTTGCTTCAGGGGTTTGGTTAAATTAATAATGGAATGGAAATCCCTCCAGAAAAATAAAGGATAGCTATTAGGAAACAGTGCTATACATGTATATTTCCATGCTGAATGTGCCAAGTGAAAATAACAGGCTACACAGAGCACACACACGTTAAGATCTCTTCTATTTATGTATGTGTATGTAAATGAACGGTAGCCTGAATGGGTAAGGGCAAGAAAGTTCATGGTAGTACCTGTGCTTTGGCATTCAGGGTTATCATCCCGCCTCCCCATACCTGCCTTAATTTCGTTTACCTGTATTTTCTATTTTTTCTAAATTAACTTCAAATCTAAAAGAAAAAAGACAGGAAGGTGAATTCAGAAGGAAGAAGAATATCTGACTACTAGGAATTACAGAAAGAGAAGAGAGAAGACATGTTAGTCCTTCAGACATGGTCTAATAACACTGACCCTTGAAGAGAAGGGTCGGTGTTTCAATCTGATCATTCCCAGATTGCAAATTTCCTTCCCTCCTCCTGTTTCCATCCAGATACCAAATTGGAGAGGCAGCCCTTGTTAGGCCATAAAGGGCACCTTCACACACACACACACACAAATACATAACTAATAAGGATCACTCCAGGAATCCTTTTCTGGACAGTTCAGCCCCTAGGTAACTGTCCTTCCAGGCTGAGAAGCAAGCAACAACTTTAAAACAGCAGCTTCTCTTGCTAAACCAAAACTGAACATCTATCTCACCAGGCAGGCTTCTACATTAGTAACAGCTAACAGACCATTAAAACCTGCCCTATCATGTCCTTCCCTGACCCCACCCCAGGCCTAGAAGAATCAGAAAGCCCGAGCTAGATGTGCTAGCAGGACCCTAATTTCACATGCCTGGGCTTGTCCCTCCTGTTATTTACAGAGGATCAACCTAAATTTCCAGTCTGGGCAGCAAGTTCAAGGTGGCTCATCTCAGGGGCTACCAAACTCAGATCAGACCTGGTCTCCTGTGCCTTTTCCACTCCACTATTTAGAAAGACTTATGTGGGAATTCCCGGGCAGTCCAGTGGTTAGGACTCTGCACTTCCACTGCAGGGGCCCCAGGTTTCGATCTCTAATGGGGAACTAAGATCCTGCAAGCCGTGTGGTACGGCCAAAAATAAAAATAAAATAAAATAAAATAAAAGGCTTATATGACCACAGGTGATTCTGCGCAGGAAAGGGTGACCAGCGTGTTGGAGGCTACCTGTGGTGTGCTGGTCAGTGCCCAATGATGGGCTCTCTGGGGAGAAAAGACAGCTCTGGTTTGCGGCATTTGTCAATTTCCTTGGTGTAAATCCTCTCACTATGGCTGATTGCAAGCTGATTTCCAACTTGACGTCCACCTGAAAATCGAACAGTCTGCTCTTGGACTCTAGCATACCATGGTAAACTCAGGGCCCTTCGCAGGGGACATACAGACCCAGGGTTCTGACACCTTCTAGGTCAAGTCTTGCCCTTGTCCCACCTCAGCAGGGCCCTGTTATTTAAAAAAAAAAAAAAAAAAAAGTCATTTATAAGGATTTACGCTGAGGCAACGTGAGCAGAATGGGACAGAAGCTTGGGAGTCCAGTAACCTTAATTTCCTACCAATTAAGCAGCCTCACCTCACTGGACTTGAGTTGCCTCACCTGTAAAATCAGGATAATGATTCTTGACAAATTTGTTGTGAAAAATGAATGAGATAATAGTCATGAAGTACTTGACAGTCAATATGACTTCCTTCCATACATTACCATGAACAACTGCTTATGACATGACACTACATGCAGAAATCAGAACACCAAATTCCTCCTAAGTTTTATTATCAGGGATGCACTGGTTGCCTGGGATGAGGGTGAAGAGACTAACAGAGAAGGGCATGAAGAACCTTTTTAGGTGGTGAAAATATTCTTTATCTTGAGAAGCCTGTGGGCTACAGGAGTGTATGCCTTTGTCAAACCTCATCTAACGGTACACTTACAATCTGAGGATATCATTCTATGGAAATTATACCTCTATTAAAGAATGAAAAAAAGTGGGTAAGGGGACATGATTATAGATTCCAAGTGACTTTTGAAAGCATACAAATTAGCAAATGGATGAGAAAGAGCTGGGTGGGCAGGCTTATCATCAGGAAAGGCCAAAACCCTCCACCTGGCTTTGCCGAGGATGGCCCAGCCCAAACTCTCTCAGCAGCGTGGAGACAGCTGCTAATCACAGCTCTGGGGGTTCTGGAGTTAGACAAGGGCACCGTGTGTCAGGCATCATCACACACCAGCTAACATCTCTCCAGCAAGCCACTGCTCTAAGACCAAGTGCTAAGGGAAGCAGAAGTTAAGAAGTTAGTTAAGGCTTTGCCTGGGCGAGGGATGCTCAACCCAGGCAACAGGACTCAGCTGAAAAGTCTCACCCAGCCAGAGTTGGCTGTTGGACCAAGTTTATTGGACAGACACAGTCATTGACCCCAGCATACCTTTGAAGACTGTTGAGCAACACCTTCCTGCTTCCTAGATTCCTACAGCCAGTGCCTCTTGTACTGTACTGAATTCAACCCTCTCCAACCTGCTGGCATCTGTGATCTGACCGGAGACTATTGCCAAGAAAGAAAAGGCTTAGGAAGCCCAAAGGAAACCTGTCCTGCAACATTTACAAAAAAAAAAAAGAAAAAGTTGTCAGAAACATTCTCCCGAACAGAAATCAATAAGAGCTTGTCTATTTGTACTCTTTCCTAAAAAAAGAAAAGAAGAGAAAAGAAGAAAAGAGAAGAGAGAAGAGAAAAAAGAAAAAGTGCCACAAATAAGCCAGGAAACAGCAATTACTTCAAAACGAAAATTGAGTAATTAGTAGGAAGAACAGAACTTCCCTTTTCTGTCATTCAGAAGATAGATACTTGGCCTGAGACCCTAGCAGATATACATTTTTTCATGGTGTGTTCCCATTTCGTTTCCACTGATTGTAATCTGGCTACCAAAAGACTGCAGAAGAATTCAATATTAACATTCAGCTTTTACAGCACTATTTACAATAGCCAAGGCATGGAAGCAACCTAAATGTTCATCAACAGACAAACAGATGAAGAAGATGTGGTATATATACAATAGAATATTACTCAGCCATAAAAAAGAATGAAATATTGTCCTTTGCAGCAACATGGATGGACCTAGAGATTATCATACTAAGTGAAGTAAATCAGAGAAAAACAAATATCAAATGATATCACTTATATGTGGACTCTAAAAAAATGATACAAATAAACTTATTTACAAAACAGAAACAGACTGACAGACACAGAAAATGAATTTATGGTTACCAAAGGGGAAAGGAGGAGGGAGGGTAAATTAGTAGCTTGGGATTACTATATATAAAATAGATAAATAACAAGGATCTACTGTATAGCATAGGCAACTATATTCAATATCTTGTTATAGGCTATAATAGGAAAGAATCTGAAAAAAATTATATATAAACTGAATCACTTTGCTGTACACCAGAAACTAACATTGTAAATCAACTATACTTCAAGTTAAAAAAAAAAAGATTCAGCTTTCACAACTTAAATGTCCATCAACAGATGAATGGATAAGAAGATGTGGTATATATATACAATGGAATACTATTCAACCGTAAAAAGAATGAAACTTTTGCCATTTGCAGCAACATAAATGGACTTGGAGGGCATTATGCTAAGTGAAATAAGTTAGAGAAAGACAAATACTGCATGATATCACTTATATGTGGAATCTAAAAAATACAACGAACTAGTGAATATAACAAAAAAGAAGCAGGCTCACAGACAGAGAACAAACTAGTGGTTACCAGTGGGAAGAGGGAAGTGGGAGGGGTAAAATCAGGGGTAGGGGATTAAAAAGTACAAACTATTATGTATAAAATAAGCTACAAGGATATATTGTACAACACAGGGTATATATATTCTTTTTTTTTTTAACATCTTTATTGGGGTATAATTGCTTTACAATGGTGTGTTAGTTTCTGCTTTATAACAAAGTGAATCAGTCATACATAAACATATGTTCCCATATGCCTTCCCTCTTGCGTCTCCCTCCCACCCTCCCTATCCCACCCCTCCAGGCTGTCACAGAGCACCGAGCCAATATCCTAACACAGGGTATATACCCAATATTTTGTAATAACTATAAATGGAGTACAACATTTAAAAATTGTGAATCACTACATTGTACACCTGTAACTTATATAATGTTGTACATCAACTATATTTCAATTAAAAAAAAATAGATTCAGCTTTTAAAAGTCTAGGACTTCCCTGATGGCCCAGTGGTTAAGAATCCGCCTGCTAATGAAGGGGACACGGGTTCAAGCCCCGGTCTGGGAAGATCCCACATGCCACGGAGCAACTAAGCCCGTGTGCCGCAACTACTGAAGCCCATGTGCCTCAAGCCCATGCTCTGCAACAAGAGAAACCACTGCAAAGAGAAGCCTGAGCACCGCAATGAAGAATAGCCCCCGCTCACTGCAACTAGACAGAGCCGGCACGCAGCAACGAAGACTAACGCAGCCAAAAATAAATAAATAAATAAATAAATTTATTTAAAAAAAAAAAAAAGAGTCTAATGTGGTTTACTTAGTTTTATCCTCTGGGTGGCCAATTAATACAGAAACATCTAAACATCTAATTAGGGACTTCCTTGGTGGTTAAGACTTTGCCCTCCGACGCAGGGGGTGTGGGTTCGATCCCTGGTGGGGGAGCTAAGATCCCACATGCCTTGTGGCCAAAAAACCAAAACATAAAGCAGAAGCAACATTGTAACAAATTCAGTAAAGACTTTAAAAAGGGTTCATATCAGGCTTCCCTGGTGGCGCAGTGGTTGAGAGTTCGCCTGCCGATGTAGGGGACACGGGTTCGTGCCCTGGTCCGGGAAGATCCCACATGCCGCGGAGCGGCTGGGCCCGTGAGCCATGGCCTCTGAGCCTGCGCGTCCAGAGCCTGTGCTCCACAACGGGAGAGGCCACAACAGTGAGAGGCCCGCGTACCGCAAAAAAAAAAAAAAAAAGGTTCACATAAAGAAAAAATGGTTAAAAATGGTTCACATCAAAAAAAAACAACAACTTTGAACATCTAATTATACTGAACATAAATTTTTTTTTACAATAAAGAATAAAGGAGCACTTGGTTGTTATCTCTTTTTATCCATAAGAGTAATGTATTTATAGTGTTTCCCTATTTTTCTGGGAAAATAATTTTTTAAATTACATAATACTGATTTGGGGGAAAGTATCTCAACAGGGGTTTTTGTACGCACTGATGCCAAAAAAACCTCCCACAATTTTTACTCTAGGACACAGCTTGTGATGCTCTATAGCTATAAAATGGAATTCTGAATAAAAACAATGTGTCTTACAAATTAGGAATTTCAGAGTATAAATTCACTACTGCCTTTAAAATAAGACACTTGTAAACAAGTTGTCTACATATACTGAATTTATTTTGTTGGTGAATATATTTCAGTTTATCTATTTCAAAATAACCCAGGTAGAATAGTCAATAGTCAATCTGCTATAGAAAAATCCGTCAAGTGACACTGAGGACAATATTTGTAAATAACTTACTTTTATTTTTCTTTTGAAAGAACATGTGTGTTGAGAGTTATGATTTATGCTAGAAATTGACACCATGATATGAACGCTTGAATAAACACCAAAGTTGCTTGAATTTTCTCCAGGGGCAAGCTAAATTAAATCTTGTGTTATCAGAGGTTACTCAGCTAAAGAAATCTGTGTGTTGCAATCCACTTCCCAGTTTTTCTTTCTGTCCAAATATGCCTTGATGAGTAATAAACCAAAGTACAACAAAAGGAACAAAAGATAACCCGTGGCACTGTGTACAGCAAGCATTCTCTGTCACTAGGGAATAGAAATATAACAAGCGTATCTGAAAAAAAAATCCCTGGACACAAATGGCAGTCATAATTAGTAAACAGGAATAGCAATAAAAAGACTTTACAGGGTTAGGGTCACAGGTTAAGGGCATCTTGGAAAGTAATTTACTTTGCTGCAGAAGGATCTTTGTCTCTGGTGAAAGCAGTTGGTACTGGCTAGCTTTCAGGGCCATCTGACCTTAGGGATATTGAGTATAATCTGAGTGGCCATTTTGTCATCATTATGGTACTAGATTTCTAAGTGAGGCAGAGGGGTTGCATGCTTAGGCACGGTGGCCAGGCATGCGGTGGGGCAGAATGTGGAACAGCATACCAGAGACAGAGTGGTTACTTCCTTATTTATTGATACAAAATGTCCCATTTCACCCTTACTTCACTTGGGCTAAATCAAATTAACATTCACAAGCTGAATGTTAGTCCCTGCCTTTGAATAATTGTTCCCCTTCCTAATATTTTACAAATGCTAGCAATGGTTAAAATACGAATGCTAGTGCTTCCCTGGTGGCACAGTGGTTAAGAATTCTCCTGCCGATGCAGGGGACACTGGTTCGATACCTGTTCCGGGAAGATCCCACATGCCGCGGAGCAACGAAGCTCACGTGCCACAACTACTGAGCCTACGCTCTAGAGCCTGCTAGCCACAACTACTGAGCCCACGTGCCACAACTACTGAAGCCCGCGCGCCTAGAGCCCATGCTCTGCAACAAGAGAAACCACCGCAATGAGAAACCCGCACACCACAACGAAGAGTAACCCCAGCTCACCACCACTAGAGAAAGCCTGCGCACAGCAAAGAAGACCCAACATAGCCAAAAATTAAATTAAAAAAAAAAAAATACAAATGCTAGCAAGTGATTTTTGTAATTTTTTGGTGAAAAACATTTTTCCTATACTTTAAAAATTTTAATTCACTGTCAATCTCTCAAAATGGACAAGACTTTTACAAGGATTGCAACTACATTTTTCTTTTAACATTCATTTCTTTATGAAACTTTCTATATTGCCACATTTTAATATTAATATCACGTGCTTTCCAAAATTGTTGTAGACTGTTTGAACCATCACTACATTCTAAAGCATTCTTTATTGATCTATTATAACGCAATCAAAGTTCAGGAAAAAAAATTAAAGATAATACTAAGAACTTGACCCAGAAAAAAAAGAGATGAAGGAAAAGAGAGAGAAATTAAGAGACGTGGAGGCCAGATTGAGAGCATCTAACAGGCAATCCAGGAGTTGAGAATGGGGCGGTTGGCAAAGAGGCAATACTGGAAGAAATAAGGGCTGAAGATTTTTCCAGAATAGAAGAAAGACATAAGTCTTCAGACTGGAAGTGCCCAAGTACTGAGCAGCTTCAATAAAAATAAGTCAGCCAACTGATAGCAGTGGTTACCTCTGAAAGGGTTGGGATTGGCACGATGCTCAAAGCAGATTTTAGCCTTAGCTGTAATGCATGCATTTTTTATAAGGAGACTGCATCTGTGTATTTCATATGCAACCGGGAGCTCTTTTTTTTGGGGGGGGGGAGCTCTTTTTAAAAGAACCTAACCAGACTGAAATGTTGAGTTTCTTACTGGGAGACCAATCAGTTGGAAGCCGGGGAGAGGAGTCTTGAGTGAGCAGCCACTTGGATGACCACTTGGGGTGTCTGCCCTGGAGATGCCGATGCCTACGGGGAGACAGAGCCATGGAAAAGTACACTGTGGAAACTCTCAAAATAGATGGAGACATCAAGTGCTGGCAGCAGCAGCTCCTGTTCATCATCATGCGGATGATAATGCCAGGTGGTTAACAAGCAGTAGCTGATACGAATCTCACTACACTCCAGCAAGGCCGGGCTCTCGTGATTTTCATGTTAGAGATAAGGAATCTAAGGCTTAGAAAGATTAAGGTACTTGCTCGAGGATAAAGTTATACATTAGCAGTCACCATAGCCAACACTGAACTGAACGCTCACTACAAAGCAGGCACTGAGAACTTCTTATATGCATGTATTAACTCATTTAATCCTCACAACAACCCTGTAAGACAGCACTAGGTTATCCCATTTTACAGATGAAAAAACTGAAGCCCAGATGTGTTAAGACCCTTACCGAAGCAAGTAGGTGGTAGAGCTAGGATTTGAACTTCAGCTGAACAGAGCCTATGCCCTTAATTTCGTAATATTTTGTATATGTGCTGAGGACACAGAAGAGGATAGGAGATAATCTGCACTTGAGGATGAGGGGTTCAGGTTGGAGCAAGGCAGGATACTTGTGAGTGGGTATTAAAGGGTGAATAGGATTTTGCCAGGGAGAACTGAGGAGGAGATAAAGCCTGAGCAGGGTGGCCAGGGGTGGTGGTGGGGGGGGTGTGGGCAGGAAGGGAGTGTCCCATTGAGGGGAGGGCCTCTGATGTATTGTAGTTGAGTTTTAGTCTCAGACGGCAAGGAAAAAGAAACCCACCTGTTTCTTTATCTGTTTTATGGAGAAGATAAAGGGACCCACCTTAAGGGTCTATCGGGAAGATTAAATGAGATTATACACTGAAAACATTTTCACAGTGCCTGGTACATCATAAATCTCAACACACATCAGTTATAATTATTAATTATTACATAAGTAAGTGTAGTTGCCCTCACACATTTCTATATTAGGCACAGATCTTTATTTCAAATGATGGAAACCCAGATCAGACAAATGTTTTTTGTTGTGTTTTGGAAGACTCACTTGGCCATGGAAAGTACAGGGGTCCAGGGACTTCCCTGGTGGCACAGTGGTTAAGAATCCGCCTGCCAATGCAAGGGACGTGTGTTCGATCCCTGGTCCAGGAAGATCCCACATGCCGTGGAGCAACTAAGCCCGCGTGCCACAGCTACCAAGCCCTCATGCTGCAATTACTGAAGCCTGCGCGCCTAGAGCCCGTGCTCCGCAACAAGAGAAGCCACCGCAATGAGAAGCCCACGCACTGCAACAAAGAGTAGCCCCCGCTTTCCACAGCTAGAGAAAGCCCATGCGCAGCAAAGAAGACCCAACACAGCCAAAAGTAAATTAAAACAAAAAAGAAACAGACTCCGCGATTCCAATGCAGGGGGGAGTGGGTTTGATCCCTGGTCAGGGAATAAGATCCTACACGTTGCACGGTGCAGCCAAAAGATTAAAAAAGAAAGTACAGGGGTCCAGCCTGCACTGGATTCAGGGACAGCCGACTCACAGGGCTCAGACACTGCCAAGTCTCTCATCTCTGCCTCTCTTTGCCTGAACGCTACTGTTTCCAACATATGTTGGGATCACGGTGGCCACCAGCTATAGAATCTCCCATCTTTACCACCCAGGAGAAAGTTAGAGTTGTTCTTTCTAGCTCTGCATCTAAACAATCTTGCGGAGGCTCTGATATAACATGGCCAGGGAGTTGGGGGCCTGTAAGACTGGGGAGCCCCCATTTGAAACACATGGTTTATGTGGGGGACAGAGATAGGACCATTTCCCAGAAGAGTGAGATGTAGTTCTGAAACAGGAGGGAAGGGGGGCAGGGCACAACCTTTAAAAGAATGACATAGCCATAGAACGTGACAAAAACTGGTCAGAACCAACTAGGTCCAAGACAGTGGAAGATTTGACTTCCAGTGGCCTTGAGCCTCATTATACACTCATTGTTATACATTAGCATAAGCTAAGTGACATACCCGCCAGCGCCATGACAGTTCAGAGGCTGACCATCAAAGAGCAAACAGTGGGTGGTGGCCCAATTCCTGGAAATCCCCAGCCCTTCCCCTAAATAGTTGGAATAATCCTCCCACTCATTAGCCTGATAAATTACCCAGCCCGTAAAAACTAACCACATATTTCAGGGTCTCTTGCCTTCTGAGATGGCCCACACTTGTCTGTGGAGTGTGTTTCTCCCATGGCCCCTCTCACTTTCCGAGACGTCCCCATGCCCTGGGGCTGCTGTTGCCTTTTGAGACAGACTTTATTCCGTCTATGGAATGTACATCTCTATAAATTAATCCACTTCTTACCTATCACGTTGTCTCTCACTAAATTCTTTCTGCAACAAGACATAAAGAGCCTGAATTTCATTAAGTCCTGAGACCAGGTGTGTGATCTCAATGAAAAGACAGTGGGTTCAGGGGACTTCCCTGGTGGTCCAGTGGTTAAGACTCCATGCTCCCAAAGCAGGGGGCCCAGATTCAATCCCTGGTCAGGGAACTAGATCCCGCATGCTGCGAGTAAAGATCCCGAATGCCACAGCGAAGATCCCATGTGTCGCAACTAGGACCTGGCGCGGCCAAATAAATATTAAAAAAAAAAAAAAAAAAAAGGAAAGTGGGTTCAAGTCCCATTCTGGGTTCTGGCTGGGCTTGAGTCCTGGCCCGTGGGTTCAAGCCCCGATATGAGTTGTACAGTTTCACTTGTACATCATGCTTTTTGCGTAGTAACAAAGTCAATGTCCTTTGCTTACCAAGATTTAACATCACAACCAGACTCTGTGTGTGCATGCCTGTGGAAAACTTGTTTTTCTCTCTGGAATCTTGTAACATCTTTTTTTTCCCTATTGTTCTGAAATTTCCTGCCGATGTAACGTGGCATGGAGTGATTTTCATCTAATTTTCTGGGAACTCAGTGGACCTCACTATGGTAACTAGTGTTCTTCAGAGTTCCTGAATTGTTTCTTTGAGGATTTCCTCTGCTCTGATTTCCTCTCTTCTTTCCGGAACTCCTGAAACTCAGACCTTCTAGGGTGGCCCTCTAATTTTCTGATAATTCCTCTCTTATTTTCCATCTCTTTGATGTTTAGCTCTACTTTCTGTGACATTCCCATAACAACGTTCTTTCCAACTCTTCTGTTCTCATTTTCATTGCTATTATCATCATTTTCATTCCAAAAGCTGTTTTACATGTGTGTACAACATCATTTGACACAGGGGAAAGAAAGGTTTGAATTTTTTTTTTTGGCCATGTCGCACAGCTTGCAGGAACTAAGGTTCCCTGACCAGGGATAAAACCTGGGCCCCTGAAGTGAGAATTCTGAGTCCTAACCACTGGACTGCAAGGGAATTCCCAAAAAGGTTTGAATTTTTAAAAGCATCTCCACATGCAAAATAAAGAACAAAGTTCTTTTTATGAGACTGGTTTTCAGAGTATCGGGTCCAGCTCATGAAGGTAGTTTCAACTTCACACAATTAATGGCTGGAAGCAAGATGCCTTTGTGCAATGGCCCAAGTGCTGATTTTACTGGCTTGCATGGAATGAGTGAAAATTGCATTTTGGACCAAGAGAAACACCATGTTTTTGTTTGTTTGTTTGTTTATTTTTTATAAATTTATTTATTTTATTTATTTATTTTTGGCTACTTTGGTTCTTCGTTGCTGCACGCGGCTTTCTCCAGTTGTGGCGAGCAGGGGCTGCTCCTCGTTGCAGTGCGAGGGCTTCCCATTGTGGTGGCTTCTATTGTTGCAGAGCAGGGGCTCTAGGCGCACGGGCCTCAGTAGATGTGGCACATGGGCTCAGTAGTTGTGGCTCGCAGGCTCTAGAGCGCAGGCTCGGCAGTTATGGCGCACGGGGTAGTCGCTCTGCGGCATGTGGGATCTTCCAAGGCCAGGGTTCGAACCCGTGTCCCCTGCATTGACAGGCGGATTCCTAACCACTGTGCCACCAGGGAAACCCTGAAACACCATGTTTAGAAGCAAAAGGAAACGGGAAAGGTGTCACTTTAGACTAATACTGTGCCATTAGCTGGACATTGACAACATGTCAGATGATTTAGCATTAGTCCAGAAAAATGTTAAATACAGTAAAGTTTTCACTGTAGATTGATGATCCTACAGACTGTAGTAATTGTTGTATTTATGTGGTACCAGTTAGAATCCCAAAAGAGTAAAGTCTGGAAGAACTTCTGAAGTTCCAAGACAATCTGCTGGAGATGAAATATTCAAAATGGTAATAAAGACTTTGAAACTCATGAGCTATTTGGAAACACTGGGTGAGTCTGGGTACTGATGGCCAGGCAGGAAGCAGGCAGCTTTACATCAGGAATTCCTTCTGGGAAACCTGCAAGTCAGGTAATGCTTGTCTTATTTGTAAGGAAGCTTTTCTGTACGAGCTTGCAGAAGTTTGCCTATAGATCTGAATCCCACATGAAATGAGGTTAGCAGAAATGATGAATCTAAGGAATACAAACTGCTGCAATCTCTTCTGCTTAGGATCGGGATACCACCTCTGAGATTTCATATCAGAGTACACGGCTTCCAGGGACAAGTTTATAGCTCAAAGAAAGACTTTTTTTTTTTTTTTTTTTTTTGCGGTACACGGGCCTCTCACTGTTGTGGCCTCTCCCATTGCGGAGCACAGGCTCCGGACGCGCAAGCTCAGCGGCCATGGCTCACGGGCCTAGCCGCTCTGCGGCATGTGGGATCCTCCTGGACTGGGGCACGAACCTGTGTCCCCTGCATCGGCAGGCGGACTCTCAACCATTGCGCCACCAGGGAAGCCCCTCAAAGAAAGACTTTTTTTTGTGAATAATTCTTACTTTTCAGATTTGCCAAAGGTTATTATTATCTTTGAGAAGGTTTTATTCATTTGACTTTTTTTTTTTTTGAAAACCTGGTTGATCTTAATTAAAAATTGCAAAGATGGCATGAAACTAGTTAACGAGTATTGACAAAAATGTTCATAAAGTTAAGGCAAAATTGAACTTTGGGAAACAGATTGAAAATGATACGTTGGTGGTATGTGAAATAGGAGAAGAGTCTGAGGGTCTTACGCTTCTCAAAGAGCATTTCACCAAGTCTCCAGTTCCTAGCCCCACCCTCGCTCCTAAGCCAGAGCCACCTGGTTCTACCGTTTCCTGAGCTTTGGGGGTACGCTGCAGTGAAATTAGGTGGCTTCTCAGCTGTGCCCTGGCTGGTTTAGATTCAGCTCAATCACCTTTCTTCTCATTTTAGTTAGAAGACACACATATTGAAGTGTGTGTACATTCTGCCATATTTAACTAGAAATAGTGATTTTTCAAACCCTTTTTTTTTTTTTTTTCAGAGGGAAGTCACTTCAAAGTCCAATTTATGAAAGAGAAAAAGTGGAGTTGCTTTGGTTGGGGTAGGAATGAGGCTGTTTCCACATGGGATATTTTCTATTTCTGAGCCCCTTAATCCCTGACCAAGGATTCATTTGACTCAGTTTGACTCAATTAATTGGCAGCAATAATGTGATTTTTATGAGCCAGGCCTTGTGCTAATTCCTGAGGATACAGATGTGGACAACAAAGTCCTTGCCTCAGGGAGCTTATGGGCCAGTGGCAGAGACAGATGGATAATAAAGAATGACGAGGTTGCAGCTTCC
The DNA here is from genome assembly GCF_951394435.1 of Stenella coeruleoalba. Taxonomy (NCBI): domain Eukaryota; kingdom Metazoa; phylum Chordata; class Mammalia; order Artiodactyla; family Delphinidae; genus Stenella; species Stenella coeruleoalba. The sequence goes on from NC_137169.1 coordinate 24,396,126, forward strand.
TGAAATGAGATGTGGAGTGGGCATTCATTTTTTTCCTAATGGAAACCCAATCAAACTAGCTTAAGCAGAAAGGGTGGGAGTGGGTGAACCTGAACTGGTGTTCATCGGAATGACACAAGTGCATGTGATGGTTTCCCAGGGCAAGACGTGGGGCTGGAGGCCCTGGACCCAGAAACCGGCAAAGCTGTCTCTGGCAGTCATGTGGGCTTTCTGGTTTCTGGTTTCTCTTTCTCTGCTAGTCATCCTTGGAGTCATCCTTTTTTTTCCTTTTTTTGGACGCACTGCAAGTCTTGCAGGATCTTAGTTCCCTGACCAGGAATTGAACCGGGGACCTCACAGTGAAAGCGTAAATCTGAACATGTCACTCCTCTGTTCCAAACTTCCCAGTGGCATTTCTCATTCATAAGGCCCTACAGATGCAGCCCCGATGGCTTATCCAGCTCACCCCCACCCCGGGCCTCTGCCTGGACTGTTCTTCTCCCAAGGACCACTGGGCTGGCTGCCTATCTTCTTTCAGAGCTCTAGTCAAACATCACCTTCTTGCTGAAGACTTTCCTGGACGCCTTAACCAACATTTCAGTTCTTGCCCCAATACTTCTTTCTACCCCACTTCCCAGCTTTATTATTTTTTCTTCTTAGCTCTGAACATCATCTAACTTTTATTTTTCTTATTCATCTTGCTTACTGTCTCTCCCCCACTAACCAAGAGAGCACGGATTTTTGATTTCATAGTTCACTTATGTATCTCCAGCACAGGGAATCATGCCTGACACACTGTTGCTGCTCAATAAATATTTATCAGATCAAAGGAAGTCTGGTCCCTCTTTACTCTCAGTAGCTTCTCTTCTCCCCTGTCCCTTCCTCTTCTTCCTCCTGCTTCTCTTCCTTTCCTCCTCCTCTTCTGCCTTCTTGCTTCTGGAGGTAAACTGCTGGGTCAGTTCTGGAGCTCTATGATAAAGTCCAGCTTCTCAGCTCAAGGACTCTGCCTGACCCAGTTTGAGTCAGCTGTTGTGCCCTGGACCAATCAGCTATGGTCACTGGGGTGGGATCATATACACACCCTGCTCTGTGGTGGGGGTCAGTTCTCAGAGAATCCAGGCTGGACACATGGCCCCAAATGTCTCTATGAATGGGAAGAAGCAACAGAAAATTTATCTAGAAAACAGAAGTTGCTATATCCATTTTCTTAAAGCAGAAAAAAAAAAAAAATTAAAACCCCCCAAAACACCAACTTTGTGTTTTTGGTTCCTTTTACATTTGTGGCAAAAATGCAAGTCAAGTCTCCTGCCACATTCAACTTCCCCACTGACTTAAGCTGCCCTGGTTCCCACAGTCCTTCTGAGGCTGTCCTGGCCAGAGAGGAATGGCAGGGATGGTTCCCTGGCCCCAGGGAAACCAATCCTTTTGTTGGGTTGAAACAAAGGAGACTCTTTCCCAGGAACTTGAGCAAAGAGACCCACAAACAACGGTCGGTAGGTGCTGGGCTCCAGGAAAGGTCCTGATGTGGAGGCAAGACCTTGATGGGTCCAGGGGCACCTGAACTGGGGTGGGGGTGAGGGGGCAAAGTGATGGGAGGGCAGCAACTAGCTGTGAGTGGTTGTCATTGATGTGTAGAGAGGAGTGGCCCGGGGTGGAGGGGAGGCCCAAGAGCAAAGCAGAGACAAGAGACAGCCTTGCCTCAGAGAGAGGGAGACGGAGACAAGCTGCCTGCTGACGTCCAGCTCCTCCTCACCATCACTCGGCAGCCAGTTGTTGAGCATCTCTTCCTTGCCCTGGGCTGCGCTAGTCACTAGGGATGCGAGTGAACAAGACAGAAGGGGCTGCCCTTGTGGAGCTTGCACTCCAGTGGGAGATAAAAATATGAAACAGAGAGTCATGGGATAATCAATTCATTAATTAGAAGCATAATCACTAATGTGAATTAATGACAAGACAAACTATTTATGAGTGCTCCAAAGTAAAACACTGAGTGCTATAAAGACAGAGGACATGGGGTGTCACTCAGCCTGGGACCCCAGGGGAGGCTTTTCTGCCGGGACCTCATAGATAAGTAGGAGTTAGCTAGGCAAAGAGGGAAGGGGAAGAATATTCTAGAAAGAAGAGATGGGCTGTGCAAAGGCACTGAGGCAATAAAGGGTATGGCACATTCTAGCAACTGACTAGAGTCCACTGTGGCTGGAGTGTCATGCACAAGTGGAGGAGCGCGTGAAATGAGATGGAAGTGGTAGGCAAGGCTATATGAGGCCACCCCTGTAGCCGAGGAAGGAGTTCGGATTTTATTCCTCCAAGTGCAGTGGGAAGCGTTACTTCAAGGGCTCTATCAGGGGAGCAGCATGTCACAGGCAGTTTAGGAAGGTCATCCTGGAGTCAGGTCTAGATGTGCTGACATGGACATTCAAGACAGATCTTTAAAGAAAAAAGGCAGGTTGCCAAATGCAACACAGAGTGATCCCAGTTATGAAAAGCAAGCAAACAAAATACAAGTCTGAGTGGAAACACATAGTGGAAGGTCTGAAAGGACACACATATGATCAACAGCACCGTTTGCCCTCTCAGGGAGCAGTGGACTTGGGACTTAGGAAATTAATCATTGCTCTGTGCCCAGTTTTGTTTGAATTTTACAGGGATACTAAAGTAAATGTCTGGGGCTTCCCTGGTGGCGCAGTGGTTGGGGGTCCGCCTGCCGATGCGGGGGATGCGGGTTCGTGCCCCGGTCCGGGAGGATCCCGCGTGCCGCGGGGCGGCTGGGCCCGTGAGCCATGGCTGCTGAGCCTGCGCGTCCGGAGCCTGTGCTCCGCGACGGGAGAGGCCGCAGCGGTGAGAGGCCCGCGTACCGCAAAAAAAAAAAAAAAGAGTAAATGTCTATTACTTGTTTAATTCAATAAATAAATAAATGAATTCTGTTTTAATAAAAGCAAAGAAACAAATAGGTGGGTTTTCCCAGAAGCAGATCCCAAGATAAAGATTCTTCTACAAGTGATTTACTACCAGGAGAAACTGGTTAAGGGAGCATGGGAAGCAGGTCAAGGAAGGGGAAGAGGGCAAACAAGGATGTGATTTCAGACAAAATCCTGAGGTGGCTGTAGCATCTGCTTGACCCTTGAGGGAATTCTGGAGTGGAAGTACAGGCTCTAAGTTGTCTGGGCCTGAGGCGAGGGAGCTGGGCTGCCATTTCTGTTCTGATCAGTCCTGCCCACATAGGGTAGGGGAGTGGGGTATGAAGCCAGGGCTGGAACTTAAGCTTCCAGGTACTTCTAGCTCCCTGGAAGGCAAAGCAGCCCCAGCAGCTGCGTCCAATCTTCCAGAGCAGGCTCTCAGGGATGGGCCATTGGAAACTATATCACCAGCACCCAAAGCAGGGGAGATGCACACAGAAAAGGATAAATGGGAATCTAGATTTAACATCGACAGTGTCCACTACAACGTTAAAAAAAATTTTTTAATAGGTAATATGTACAGCGCAGAGTAACTAAGCCCATGCTCCACAACTCCTGACCCTGCGCTCTAGAGCCCACGAGCCACAACTACTGAGCCCACGTGCCACAGCTACTGAAGCCCGCATGCCTAGAATCCATGCTCCGCAAAAAGAGAAGCCACCGCAATGAGAAGCCCACGCACCACAACGAAAAGTAGCCCCCACTCGCCGCAACTAGAGAAAGCCCGTGTGCAGCAACGAAGACCCGATGCAGCCAAAAATAAATAAATAAATTTATTTTTTTTAAAAAAAGGTAATATGTATACACGGTATGTTCCCAGAGCTATTCTGTACATGTACAAGCTTGTATGTATATATTTCCTACCCTCTTTAAAAAAGAAAAGAAAACAAATAGTAGCATACACTGCATATTGTTTCTTTCTTTCCTTATTTCACATCCTGGAGATGGCACATGGCAGTACATTTAAATACATCCCATCCACTTCAGTGACATAGTATATTATATGAGCAGACTTTCAGTATTTGAGGGCTTAACATTTGGATTATACCTGGCCTTTACTATAACAAAAAAACTGCAATGAATCTTCCTTGTATATGTCTTTATGTACATGTTAGATCTGTAAGTCAGATTTGTAGATGTAGACTTTTTTTTTACATCTTTTTTTAAAAAATAAATTTATTTATTTTTGGCTGTGTTGGTTCTTAGTTGCTGCATGCAGACTTTCTCTATTTGCAGCGAGTGGGGGCTACTCTTCGTTGCAGTGCGTGGGCTTCTCATTGTGGTGGCTTCTCTTGTTGTGGAGCACGGGCTCTAGGCACGCAGGCTTCAGTAGTTGTGGCACGTGGGCTTCAGTAATTGTGGCACGTGGGCTCAGTAGTTGTGGCTTGCGGATCCTATAGTGCAGGCTCAGTAGTTGTGGCACACGGGCTTAGTTCCTTCGCGGCATGTGGGATTTTCCCGGACCAGGGATCAAACCCGTGTCCCCTGCATTAGCAGGTGGATTCTTCACCACTGCGCAACCAGGGAAGTCCCTTTTAACATCTTTATTATAGTTGCTTTACAATGTTGTGTTAGTTTCTGCTGTATAACAAAGTGAATCAGTTATACATACACATATGTCCCCATATCTCTTCCCTCTTGCATCTCCCTCCCACCCTCCCATCCTCCCTATCCCACCCCTCTAGGTGGTCACAGAGCACCCAGCTGATCTCCCTGTGCTTTGCGGCTGCTTCCCACTAGCTATCTATTTTATATTTAGTAGTGTATATATGTCCATGCCACTCTCTCACTTCGTCCCAGCTTACCCTTCCCCCTCCCCATATCCTCAAGTCCATTCTCTAGTAGGTCTGTGTCTTTATTCTCCTCTTGCCCCTAGGTTCTTCATGACTTTTTTTTTTTTTTTTAGATTCCATATATATGTGTTAGCATACAGTATTTGTTTTTCTCTTTCTGACTTACTTCACTCTGTATGACAGTCTCTAGGTCCATCCACCTTGCTACAAATAACTCAATTTCGTTTCTTTTTATGGCTGAGTAATATTCCATTGTATATATGTGCCACATCTTCTTTATCCATTCATCTGTTCATGGACACTTAGGTTGCTTCCATGTCCTGGCCATTGTAAATAGAGCTGCAATGAACATTTGGTACATGACTCTTTTTGAGTTATGGTTTTCTCAGGGTATATGCCCAGTAGTGAGATTGCTGGGTCGTATGGTAGTTCTATTTTTAGTTTTTTAAGGAACCTCCATACTGTTCTCCACAGTGGCTATATCAGTTTTCATTCCCACCAACAGTGCAAGAGGGTTCCCTTTTCTCCGCACCCTCTCCAGCATTTACTGTTTGTAGATTTTTTGATGATGGCCATTCCGACCGGTATGAGATGATATCTCATTTTAGTTTTGATTTGCATTTCTCTAACGATTAATGATGTTGAGCATCCTTTCATGTGTTTGTTGGCAATCTGTATATCTTCTTTGGATAAATGTCTATTTAGGTCTTCTGCCCATTTTTGGATTGGGTTGTTTGTTTTTTTGATATTGAGCTGCATGAGCTGCTTGTAAATTTTGAGATTAATCCTTTGTCAGTTGCTTCATTTGCAAATATTTTCTCCCATTCTGAGGGTTGTCTTTTTGTCTTGTTTAGGGTTTCCTTTGCTGTGCAAAAGCTGTTAAGTTTCATTGTTCCATTTGTTTATTTTTGTTTTTATTTCCATTTCTCTAGGAGGTGGGTCAAAAAGGATCTTGCTGGGATTTATGTCATAGAGTGTTCTGCCTATGTTTTCCTCTAAGAGTTTGATAGTGTCTGGCCTTACCTTTAGGACTTTGATCCATTTTGAGTTTATTTTTGTGTATGGTGTTAGGGAGTGTTCTAATTTCATTCTTTTACATGCAGCTGTCCAGTTTTCCCAGCACCACTTATTGAAGAGGCTGTCTTTTCTCCAGTGTATATTCTTGCCTCATTTATCAAAGATAAGGTGACCATAGGTGCGTGGGTTTACCTCTGGGCTTTCTATCCTGTTCCATTGATCTATATTTCTGTTTTTGTGCCAGTACCGTACTGTGTTGATGACTGTAGATTTGTAGTATAGTGTGAAGTCAGGGAGCCTGATCCCTCCAGCTCCATTTTTCTTTCTCAGGATTGCTTTGGCTATTTGGGGTCTTTTGTGTCTCCATACAAATTGTGAAGTTTTTTGTTCTAGTTCTGTGAAAAATGCCAGTGGTAGTTTGATAGGGATTGCATTGAATCTGTAGATTGCTTTGGGTAGTATAGTCATTTTCACAATGTTGATTCTTCCAATCCAAGAACATGGTACATCTCTCCATCTATTTGTGTCACCTTTAATTTCTTTCATCAGTGTCTTATAATTTTCTGCATATAGGTCTTTTGTCTCCTTGGGTAGGTTTATTCCTAGATATTTTATTCTTTCTGTTGCAATGGTAAATGTGAGTGTTTTCTTAATTTCACTTTCAGATTTTTCATCATGTGTATAGGAATGCAAGAGATTTCTGTGCATTAATTTTGTATCCTGCTACCTTACCAAATTCATTGATTAGCTCTAGTAGTTTTCTGGTAGCATCTTTAGGATTCTCTATGTTTAGTATCATGTCATCTGCAAACAATGACAGCTTTACTTCTTCTTTTCTGATTTGGATTCCTTTTATTTCTTTTTCTTCTCTGATTGCTGTGGCTAAAACTTCCAAAACCTTGTTGAATAATAGTGGTGAGAGTGGGCAACCTTGTCTTGTTCCTGATCTTAGTGGAAATGGTTTCAGTTTTTCACCTCTGAGGACGATGTTGGCTGCGGGTTTGTCATATATGGCCTTTATTATGTTGAGGAAAGTTCCCTCTATGCCTACTTTCTGGAGGGTTTTTATCATAAATGGGTGTTGAATTGTGTCAAAAGCTTTTTCTGCATATATTGAGATGATCATATGGTTTTTCTCCTTCAATTTTTTAGTATGATGTGTCACATTGGTTGATTTGCGTATATTGAAGAATCCTTGCATCCCTGGGATAAATCCCACTTGATCATGGTGTATGATCCTTTTAATGTGCTGTTGGGTTCTGTTTCCTAGTATTTTGTTGAGGATTTTTGCACCTATGTTCATCAGAGATATTGACCTGTAGTTTTCTTTTTTTGTGACATCTTTGTCTGGTTTTGGTATCAGGGTGATGGTGGCCTCATAGAATGAGTTTGGGAGTGTTCCTCCCTCTCCTATATTTTGGAAGAGTTTGAGAAGGATAGGTGTTAGCTCTTCTCTAAATGTTTGATAGAATTCGCCTGTGAAGCCATCTGGTCCTGGGTTTTTGTTTGTTGGAAGATTTTTAATCACAGTTTCAATTTCAGTGCTTGTGATTGGTCTGTTCATATTTTCTATTTCTTCCTGGTTCAGTCTCAGAAGACTTCTGCATTTCTAAGAATTTTTCCATTTCTTCCAGGTTGACATTGACTTTTGACACATCATCTCATCATGGTATCTTTCCCAGACAGGAAAGGAAGGGAACTATTTGTAGTTGAGTACCTACTAGGCCCTTGACATCTATTATCTAAATTGGTCCATAGTGTTGTGTTTACTCTCCACCTCTCACATCCATTCCACATCCAGGTGGATGCAGCCGAGCTGGTCATGATAATTCTACCCCCCTTGACCATGATGGCTCAAGAATGATCATGGGAACAAATTCTGTCCTGACAGGGCTCTGCTGGTGGGCTTCTGGGTAATGTTTTCCCCGAAGAGAGACTCACAGGATGGTGTGGATCCCCTCTCCCCCTGAGCACTGTGGTGCTTGGACGTAAGGGCTGGAACTGTAGCTCCATCTTTCAACTGGCCTGAGGATGAAGCCAACACTAAGATTGGCAGATCAGAGAGATGGGCAGAACTTGGGACCTGGATGGCATTGTGGAATCATCAGCCAACTGGAAGCCCTCCCAAGGCTGGGCCTTGTTTAATGTGAAGTAATAAACATCCTTATCCTTTAAGCCAGTTTGAGTTGGGTTATCTGTTCTGTGCAACAGAATGCAGTGCAACTGATTCATACCAATATTGTCAACAGCCCTTCATCACACAGGTAGGCTGCTGAATTTGGATCAAAACGTAAAATGCTTTTACTATGCTTTACCTGAGGATACATACAGTTACCATGATGTCTGGTAGACAGATGGCTGAGAGGTGTAACAACTTCAGCTGATGCCCAGGAGAGATCCTGTCTGGACTGTAACATGCAAGATGTTAGCCTTCTGAGTATGAGAGAACACGGTGAAAGCGGGAATTGTTCTTCCCCAACAGTAAAACAGTTCTAAAGGCACCTGACCCAGCATGATACCTGTGAGTGTTTTGTAGACATCATGCAATGTCAAGGTTCTGTGGTCATATTGCACTGTAATTACTTCTAATTTGCATGGTGTGATCATCAGTCTTTACATTCTTTCAAGGTTGCTACCAAAAGTTCTTTAAATTTAAAATGTGAAGGGACTTCCCTGGTGATGCAGTGGTTAAGAATCCGCCTGCCAATGCAGGGGACACGTGTTTGAGCCCTGGGCTGGGAAGATCCCACATGCCACAGAGCAACTAAGCCCGTGTACCAAAACTACTGAGCCTGAGCTCTGGAGCCCACGAGCCACAACTACTGAGCTCACGAGCCACAACTACTGAAGCCCGTGCGCCTAGAGCCCATGCTCCGCAACAAGAGAAGCCACCGCAATGAGAAGCCCACGCACCCCCAACGAAGAGTAGCCCCCGCTCGCCGCAACTAGAGAAAGCCTGCATGCAGCAACGAAGACCCAATGCGGCCAAAAATAAATAAATAAAATAAATTTTTAAAAAATGTGAAATAAACATAAAAAGGTCAAGACTGAACCACTGCTATATAACAATGCTGTGAGTTAGCAATAAAGGCTCAAAGAGCTCAGTGTCAGACCCTGGGCTTGAGCTCAGACATGTTTGCCTCCAAAATCTTGCCTCTTTCCAGTACAAACTGTAGGCACAACTTTCCAGGTTCAACTACATAAAGTCATAATGGAATGGCCAGAATTTTTTGAAGAAGACTTGTTGCACTGGCCTGCCCAATACTCCTTCCCTATCCTTTTGGGGATAAAAACCTTTTTTATGAGGATCTATTCTATGTGGTTTGACCGATTCTAACTCACCTATTCCTGCATGACAGGGGTGGGCACATGACCATGCCTTGCCCAACGGAGTATCCTATTGGCCTAGCCTCAGTGATTGGATCAGGGAAAGAATGGGCTCTTGCCTCTAGGTGAGTCAAATGAGTGTTCCTGAGAGATTTTCTCCCAGAACTTTTTTTTTTTTTTAACATTTGAATTGTGTCATATTTAATTCTGCATGCTCTTGTAAGTCAGCAAAATATTCCATATATCATTTAAGTTGTCACTTACTTTTTTTTTTACATCTTTATTGGAGTATAATTGCTTTACAATGGTGTGTTAGTTTCTGCTTTATAACAAAGTGAATCAGTTATACATATACATGTGTTCCCATATCTCTTCCCTCTTGCGTCTCCCTCCCTCTCACCCTCCCTATCCCACCCTCTCCCAGAAATTTTGGAGAAAATTACCTCTTTTCCTTGAAGTTGCTAAGCTAAATCTTGGACTGCTGGAGGCCGTCATACTTCCCACTTAGACATCCTGTAAGACAAGAGGAATGGAAGGTATCATTTGAGCTCCTGGATCCAGCCATACCTGAAGCCAATAGTGTCATATTTCTAGTGTTCTAATCTCACTTTTCTTCAACTCATTTGATCTGAGTTTCTGCTCCTTTCAAGAGAATCAGTCCTATCATACATCACAACCTACAATACTGACACATGTGCTCCTTGAGTCTCTCAAATATATGAAGAGATTTTTACGTGTAACTCAGGGTCAATACTAAGAACTTGCTTGAGAACATTTGGATGTCATTCATTTTGAATAGGTAACTTTTGGGGGTGATGTAAATAGGTGGATGGGATTCTGACCCCTTGAAGGTTCCTTTGGAGTATAAGGCCTCACCCTGATCCATGGAACTAAAAAGGCCTTGGATCCTCCTTTATGGTAGAGCAAAAGGAATTGAGTGCCAGCCAGGAAGGTGATATTAGGCAGAAGGGAGGGGGGAAGGGCATAGTTTACAGTCATTGTCCAGTAGGGTTAATTGCACAAGCTTCAGGGTTAGTGACTCTGTCTGAATCCCATCTCTACCTCTTAATCTCTGTATGGCCCTGGGAAGTTCACTTTCCCTCTCTGAACCTCAGTTTTCTCAACTGCAAAATTGGGTTAATTATAGTGGCAATCCCATAGATTTTTTTTTAAGGATTAATGAAATAATGCACATAAGCTAAGACTCACTTCATTTCCAAGTGATAGAACCCCAAATCAAACTCTCTTTAATCATAAAAAAGAATTCATTGGCTCATATAACTGAAAAGTCTAGGAGGGACAGCGTCAGGCATAGCTGGATCTAGGGGCTCAAATGATGTCATCAAAAGCAACTCTCTAGTCTCTGCTTTCTTTCTTGTATTTTATTTTATTTATTTGGCCATGCCACACAGCATGTGGGATCTTAGTTCCCTCACCAGGTATTGAACCCACACCCCCTGCATTGGAAGGGCAGAGTCTTAACCACTGGACCACCAGGGAAGTCCCTCTGCTTTCTTTTGCTCGGCTCCATTCCGAAATGAGCCATACCAAATCACTCTATTTTTCACCACAGCTACGACCCTAGTCCAAAGCACCATTGTTTCTACCCTGATGACTATAACAGCCTCCCAACTGGTCACCCTTCTTCATACACCCCTACCCCTCACTCCCAGTCTCAACTCCACAGAGTGCTCTATAAAGAGCATGAGTCATTATATGACTCCCCTGCCCAAAACCTTCCAAAGATCGTTGGAGTAAAATCCATATCCCTCTCTAAGGCCCACCCGGCCCTTCAAGACTGGCCTCTGCCTGACCCCCTGACCTCATCTCCTGCTTCCCTTCTCTCTCACTGTACTGTACTGGCCTTCTTCCCATTTTTCCTCATGCTGGGGGTGTTCCCTCTGCCAGGAACTTACCCCTCTACCTTGTTCCCTAACTTAATTCAAAACTCAGCTTCCTTGATCTCATCTCTCCAGTCTTCCTTCCTTAACAATTCCAAGTCCAGTAAGAAAAAGAGAGCTCTCTTGCCCAACAGTTTATACACAAGTCAGGGGCTAGCTTTCGTTGGCCCAAATTGCACTCTGGGCACATCCCTGAACCAGTCACTGTTGCCAAGGGACTGAGATGACCTGATTGGTTAGGCTCAAGTCACATGTCCACCTGGACCTAATGCAAGTGTGGCCTGCCCATGGAGGAAGGCAATTCCCCAGAGAAAATTTGAGGCCATGTTACCAGATGGGTGAAGTAATGCTAGGCAGCCGAAATAACAGATGTCTATTTTCTGTGTTTTCATAAGTGCTTGACAAATAAGTGTTTGGGGAAAAGGAAAGAAAAAACAAAAAGGGAAAAGAAAAAAGCTAGCAGCCATTGCCTGCAAACGTCCCCTGGGATCTTCAACAACGTTCATTCATTTAACAAATTTTTATTGAATCACTCAATTCCAGGCTCTGTCCTAAGGGACTCTGCTACTCTCTTAAATCAAAATGTGATAATATAATAGATTATATGACTTGTCTAGAACAGTGCTGGGCATTCGTTCAACAATATTTATTGGGCTTTTATTAGCATTGGGGAGGAGCTCAGATCACAGCGGTGAACACCATAGGTGGTCCTTCTCCTCCTGGGGCTTATATTCTAGTGAAAAAAAGACAGATAGCCAAAAAGAACATTTAATCTTAAAGGAAGCACACGACATTCTTAATTAAGTCTGATACTTTCTAGAGAGAAAAAAGGAGTGGCCTGGGCCTCTTCTTCTTCTTTTTTTTTTTTTTTAATTAATTTACTTATGTATTTATTTTTTGGTTGCATGGGTCTTCGTTGCTGTGCGCGGGCTTTCTCTAGTTGCACTGACCGGGGGCTACTCTCCGTTGTGGTGCGCTGGCCTCTCACTGCAGTGGCTTCTCTTGTTGTGGAGCACAGGCTCTAGGCATGCGGGCTTCAGTAGTTGTGGCACGTGGGCTCAGTAGTTGTGGCTCACGGGCTCTAGAGCGCAGGCTCAGTAGTTGTGGCACACGGGCTTAGTTGCTCCGTGGTATGTGGGATCTTCCTGGACCAGGGCTCGAACCTGTGTCCCCTGCACTGGCAGGCAGATTCCTAACCACTGCACCACCAGGGAAGTCCCTGGGCCTCTTCTTTACTGATGAGCCTTTTGAACCTTTGGAATTGTGTACTCGTATTAATCATTTTAAAAATATTGATTCATTATTTTTTAAAGTAATGCCATAAGGAGATACATTGCACCCACTAGAATGGCTAAAGTGAAAAGATTGGCAATGCCAAACGCTCAGGAGCACGTGGAAGAACTGGAACTCTCTCACATCGCTGATGAGAATCTAAAATGGTACAACCACTGTAGAGAACTATTTGGCAGTGTCTTATCAGATTAAACCTACAACAACCCTATAACCCAGAATTCCACTCCTTTACCTAAGAGAAATAAAAACTCAGGTCCACAAAAAAAAATTAAGACGTTCACAGCTTAATACTAGCCCCAAACTGAAAACAACCCAAATGTCCATCAACAGAAAAATGAATAAAGAAATTATGGTATGGCTATATAATGAAATACTACTCATCAATGAAAAGAAGCAAATTACTAATCATACGATATGTATGAAATCTCAAGAAGAATATGCTGAATGAAAGAAAGCAGACTCAGAAAAGTCATACTGTATGCTTTAATTTATATGACGATCTAGAAATGGCAAAACGTATCCAGGGTGATAGAAATGGGAACAGTGGTTGCCTGGGGTGGGAGGTGGGATTCATTGGGAAGGGAACTTTCCGTGGGGCTGGCAATGTTCTCTGTTTTGATAGAAGTTTAAGTTACAGGGATATTTTCCTTTTTCGGTTTTTGGTTTGTTGCTGTTGTTGTTTGGCCACGCAGTATGCAGGAATCCTACTTCCCCCACTAGGGATCTAACCCGTGTCCCCTGCAGTGGAAGCGCAGAGTCTTAACCACTGGACAGCCGAGAAAGTCCAGGGATGTTTTCAATTTCTCAAAACTCGTGGAACTGCATGTTTAAGTTCTGTTTGTGCATTTCATTGAACGTAAATTATACCTCAATTAAAAAAAAAAAGTAGTTGCAAGTATTTGAATCGGGGAAGTTACTGCCTACTAAGAAATGTGTGACAGGATGACTCCAGGAGCCTGTAGGTGCGGGGGAGATCAGGGAAAGCCCTTACTGAGAAAGTGCGATTTCAAAATCCTGAGGAAGGCCAAGAATTGTCCGTGCAAAATGGGATGAAAGGAAGGAGGTGAACTCAACACATAAGTGTTAGCTTTTTATCAGTGGCGACCTTCCAAAGCCAGGTATCTAGCGTTCACTTTGGGCCTGCAGCTTTCATAGCTGTGTTTTCGCAGTTAATCTCCCAGATGACGCTTCGATAGCATTTTGGTTCCCATTTTACAAGTGAGCAAACTGAGGTTCAGGAAGGTCAAAAGACTTACTCAACGACTAGGACGTGGCAGGAGCCAAGTTTTAGGGCTGCATATTTGGTGTCACTGTCCCGAAACGTAACCTGAAACAGTAACCACAGACTCCAGGTTGGGAAGGCTGGAGCAAAGGAATGTTCTCTGAACAAAAGAAGGGCGGAGCCGGCGCGGTCGCACCTCCCACCTCCCCAGGCGCCAACCTCCAGTTCTCTTGGGAGAGTGGGGTAGGGGTGGGGCGCCAAGGTCTGGTTTCATTCCGCTGAGTCAGCAGCTCCCAACACCCGGGACCCTTGGCTCTGGAACAAAGGAGTCCATGGGGCTGAGGGGCGGGGCCCGAGCCGGGGAAGGAAGGGGTGGAGGCCGGGGCGGGGCTCAACTCTGGGGAGAGGGGGCGGGGAGCGGCGGGGTAAAGTGCGGAGTGGGCGGGGCCCGACCTGGGGGAGATGGGCGGGGCTCGGAGGGGCCCGGAGCCTGGGAGACGCGCTCCACGGGGGTGGGGTTGGAGGCGGGGCCCGAGCTTCGGGAGCTGAGGACCGGGAAGGACAGTAGTGGGGGAAGGCGTGCGGTTGGAGGGGCGCAGTGGGCGGGGCCCGAGGGCCGGACGCCGAGTCTGAGCGCCTGTGGGGAGGCCCCCAGACGTTTCCAGGAAGCAGCTCGCTCCGCAGCTCCACCTGCTGGTCCCGCCAGATCCGCGCGTCCTGAGGACCAGCAGGTCCGATACTCTGCTAAGTCCTGGAGCAAGTCCTCCCCCTGCGCGGGTCCTGCTCCTCTTCTCGTGGTCACAGGTACAGTGACCACGACCTGTCTTGTTTCGCAGGGTCGTTGGAGAGTGGATTGGGAGAATGGAAGTGAAGAAGACGCCTTGTTGTCAGCCCCGTAACCAACATGCATTTTATATACTTTCTAGGAAGAATTGTATTAATAGCTGTACTAATACTTCACACAATTTCCATTTTTCCCACACGACAATCCGTAGAATAGGTAATATTATCATCCTGTTTTACACTGAGAAAACTGAGGCTCAGAAGCGTTTATGTGGCATGCCCACGTTAACACAGCCAGTAGGTGGCAGAAGCACTTAAACCTGGGGTCTGACTTAGCATTTTTGGAGTCTTTCTTACCCTAAAGCCCATGCTCTTAACCACCATGTAATTACTGCCTAATTATTTATTCACTGATTCATTCATTTAAAAAATATTTATTGATCACCTACTCTGTGTTTGGTCATATAATGGGTGGAAGGTATGTAGTGAAGAGTTTCTACACAGATAAGGCTTACAGTCTAATCGGAAGACAGTGAAAAATTAATGACAAGAATAATTACTCAATTAAAATCGTGACATGTACTTTGGTGGAAAAGTATAGGGAACTATAAAAATGGTGTTTTCTGGGCGATGCGTGCCTATTATGTGCCAGGTTCATGCTAAACCTTTTATGAGTTCACTTGGGTCTCCTGCCCACTTAAGATCTAGATTAGACTTGTTTGAACATTGTGGTAACCAGGATTCTAGCAGTTGCAAGTGGCAGAAACCTACCACAAACTAAAGCCAAAAAGGGTTGGTGGTGGGCGGGGAATTACTGACAAGCTCTACAAGTATACTAGTTTGAGGTGTGGCTCCATCTCTCTCATCATCCCTCAATTCTCTTTTCCATGCAGCCAAGCAAGATGATTACAAACAGCCCTAGGCTTTCATTGAGTTTACAGCTCTCAGTCCCAGAAGAGAGAGCCTACTTCCGCCCAGCTTCAGCATAAGAAAAGAAGTCTTGGGACTGTTTCCCCTAAACTTCCTGAAGTTGTCCTAAAACCTTGCAAAAGCTGAATCCCAAAGCCAGGTCTGTCTGAGCTCCTCACTGTCTCCTATCTAAGGTTACAGCATTAACTGTTTTTCTTTTATAACAAGTATTGAACTTAATGCCTGTACCATTTGGCTTTAAATTAAGCATTGTTTTGTCACATTCTGGATTACGACCACATTAACAGGTTTTGATTCAGCTCCTCCCCCTTGTGTGTTGGGGGATAGGCACATGGATGTACAATTTATTCATTCAGCAAATATTTGCTGAGCTTTTGTTATGTGCTAGGTAAAAATCATCTGGTGAGGAGAACAGACCCCAATCTTGCCCTCATGGGAATTTATTGTCTGGTGGCGAGACTGATAACAGACACTAAACACAAATGAGTATATAACCATTCTTGTGAGTAGTGCTAGGAAGAAAGGTAGGATGCTCTAAAGGCTTCTAAGCGGGGACACTGGCCTGGTCTGAAAGGTCAGGGAAGATACCCACCCCCCCACCAGAGGAATGTTTGATGTGACATCTGAAGGATTGATAGGTTAATTAGGCAAAATAGGAGAAAGAGCATTTTAGACAGAGGAACCTGCATGTGCAAAGGTCCTGGAGTAGAAGGGAGCATGGTAATGTCAAGAACTTGAAGGAAGATCAGCGTGGTGCATGCAAACAAGAATGAGGACTGGCATGAGATGAGGAGGAAGGGGTGATCAGAAGCTGGTGGATTTTCTCAAAGCTTACAGTCTGAGGAGACAGGAGCTGTGCACAGAGGCTAGTAAGGATAGTGGCTACCATTTTTGTGTGTGTGTGTAAATCAAATGAGGTGATGTGTGAAAAGGCATAACAGTGCCTGGCATTCAGACAATAAATGGTAGCTTCTAATATTGTTCCACTGAACTGTGAATTCCTAGGGGTCAGGGATTGTATCCAGTCCATTTCTTCTCTGTGTCTACAGGCCCTCTATGGAGGGAGAAGACTCAGCAAATATTTGTGAACCAAGCTGGAAAGGGTGGCGTTTAATCTATGTCTCAGAAAACCAGGAAAAGAAAGAGCACTTCTGGCCAGGGGAGGGTATAGGCCATGGCCTGGAGGCAGGAATAGACTTTATTTGTTTGGGGAAGGGGGAAGAGACTTTGAGGTTGGTGGAAAGTGGAGGGGGTTTGTACCATAATGGTCATTGGTGGATTGCCTCCCAAGCAACCATTCCCTCTGATTATTTTTTTAATATAAATTTATTTATTTTATTGTTTTTGGCTGCGTTGGGTCTTCGTTGCTGCACACAGGCTTTCTCTAGTTGCGGCGAGCGGGGGCTACTTTTCGTTGCGGTGCGCGGGCTTCTCATTGCGGAGGCTTCTCTTTGTTGCGAAGCACGGGCTCTAGGCACGCAGGCTTTAGTAGCTGTGGCTTGCGGGCTCTAGAGTGCAGGCTCAGTAGTTGTGGTGCTTAGTTGCTAAGTGCAGGCTTAGTTGCTCTGTAGCCTGTGGGATCTTTTTTTTTTTTTTAGCCTGTGGGATCTTCCCGAACCAGGGCTTGAACCCGTGTCCCCTGCATTGGCAGGCAGATTCTTAAGAGGGAAGTCCCCCTCTGATTTTTATTTGGAGATCTACCAGTTCCCCTGCATTTAGACAGGTAAGGATGGAGCTATAGCCTCAGCATCAGAGCACATGAGGTGGCTTGGCCAATCTTTTTATTTTTTTGCAGTACGCGGGCCTCTCACTGTTGTGGCCTCTCCCGTGGCAGAGCACAGGCTCTGGATGCGCAGGCTCAGCGGCCATGGCTCACGGGCCTAGCCGCTCTGCGGCATGTGGGATCTTCCCGGACCGGGGCACGAACCCGTGTCCCCTGCATCGGCAGGCGGACTCTCAACCACTGCGCCACCAGGGAAGCCCTTGGCCAATCTTTATATCCATTTTCTTGGCTGTGGTGATTGGCTCATGTGTGGGCACATGACCTACACAGGTCCAATCAGAATGGGTTTCAGGCAATGGCCTGGTGAGGATGGGGGCTGGAGCATGTCCCTACCATGAGGGCCTGTCTGAGATTTGGGCCAATCCAGAAGCCTTGTCACCGAGAGATGAAGAGGGAAAAACCAGTCTTTGGGGACATCATTCGAGAGCCTGCAGCCAGGCCTATACCTGGGCTGTTCAGCTGTGGGACCAATAACTTTGTGCTTCCCCTGGTGGGCATTAGGCTTTCTGTCACCTGGCTCCTGAGGTTAAAAAGTTGGTGAAACCAGTCTGGGAAGAGCCTAGATGTGGGTCCAACCGGACTTCAATGAGGAGACAAGTCAGCCCCATGCTATGTCTTTTTTGACCCACAGCACAGGAACATGGTGGAGACAAGGGTTCCCAGTGCAGAGTGAGCAGCAGGAGAGGAGCAGACAGTGGAGGTGTGTGAGCTGAGACAACTGCAGAGACCTTGAGGATGACAATTTTGCAGAGAATGGCCTGGGTCCTTGAGTAACTGCAAGGAACAGAGCTGGCCACCCACCTGGATGATTAACAAACTAATTCATTCTGGCTTGACACAAGCTAATTCATTCTCCCTGTTGCCCAGCAAGCTCCTTCTCATCCTTTGAGGCACAGCTCAAATGTCCCCTCCTCCAGGAAGTCTTCTCTGAACTCACCCAGAGGAATAATCAGTTCTCCCTGCTCTGTGTTTCAAGGTTGTGCTCCTAAGTCCCTCCTTCAGGCCTCCGTCACCAGCCACATCTGATGCCGATGTGCTCCAGTTTTGTAGAGGGTGCTTCCCCTGTTGGATTGTGACACACTCCCCCACCAAGGGCAGGAATCGTGAACCCAGGTTGTGATGGATCATTTGATTCCTCCATTCATATACTCTGCAGAGGTCCCTACACTTGCAAGATGTCTGCAAAATCCTGGAAATGCAGTGTGGGGATGGAGCTAGGAATTTGAGCCCCTGTTCGTGCTTAATTAGTTCAGCTCATGGAAGTATCTCTGTCCTGTTCTCCTGTCTCTGGTACTAATTTTTTAAACCAGATCTAGAACTCAGCCTCTTTCTCTGATTCCCACAAATCCCCCTCACACAGGCCTTTGTGTGGGTAGCAGACTACTGAAGTAGTTGTGGCACGCGGGCTCTAGAGCGCAGGCTCAGTAGTTGTGGTGCACGGGCTTAGTTGCTCCACGGCATGTGGGATCTTCCCAGACCAGGGCTCGAATCCATGTCCCCTGCATTGGCAGGTGGATTCTTAACCACTGTGCCACCAGGGAAGTCCTGCAATTTGTAATTATTATTTTTTTAAAAAATATTTTTTTTATTTATTTAGGCTGCGTCAGGACTTTTTTTAAATTTATTTATTTATTTTTGGCTGCCTTGGGTCTTCGTTACTGCACGCGGGCTTTCTCTGGTTGCGGCAAGCGGGGGCTACTCTTCGTTGCAGTGCTTGGACTTCTCCTAGCGGTGGCTTCTCTTGTTGTGGAGCACGGGCTCTAGGCACACGGACTTCAGTAGTTGTGGCACACAGGCTCAGTAGTTGTGGCTCACAGGCTCTAGAGTGCAGGCTTAGTAGCTGTGACGCATGGGCTTAGTTGCTCCACAGCATGTGGGATCTTCCTAGGCCAGGGCTCGAACCTGTGTCCCCTGCACTGGCAGGCAGATTCTTAACCACTGTGCCACCGGGGAAGCCCTGCATCGGGTCTTAGTTGCGGCACACGGGATCTTTCATTGTGGCACGGGCTCTTTGTTGTGGCATGGGGGCTTCTCTCTAGTTGTGGCATGCGTATTTTCTCTCTCTAGTTGAGGCACTGCGGCATGTGGGATCTTAGTTACCTGACCAGGGATTGGACCAGCGTCCCCTGCGTTGTAAGGTGGATGCTTTACCGCTAGACCACCAGGGAAGCCCTGTAATTACTAAGCTTATCTGTCTTTTTACTTTTTGTTTGTTTGTTTGCGTCCTCCACGAGACTGTAAGTAGGGACCTATCTTGCTCATCATCATGTCCACAGCGCTCAGCACTGGTGGACAGGAGATAGACATCAGCTGAATGAATGAATGAGAATATTAGACATCTGTCTGAAAAGTTCTTCTTCCATCGGAAGATTTTCATCCAGCTCACCCCCTGCAGGTTTCCCAGACCTTTCCCCCTTTCTCTCCTTCTTCCCAGTTTGTTCCACAGGGCCTCCAACTTTCTTCTCTCCCTGTACGTGGAAGATGTTCCATGCTCTCTAGCTCCTACTCCCCTGCAAATCCATCCCCTTAGGAATTCAGAAGAAACAAGACGCCTTCTGTACGAGAGAATCTTCACTCCTTAGGACACAGCCGTAGCTTTAAACGTCCCCTCTCCTCCGCCATTACCATTTCATCTTTAGTACCCTGTACATTGGCACAGTTGGAGCTGAGACTACCTATGTTGTATTAAATTCAGGGGAATGGAGAAACTTTAGATGGTGTGACAGATTGAAGGTGGCCACAGATTCTTTGCCAACCCTCTCATTAAGAGGTAGGGTCAGGAATTGCCTGGCGGTCCAGTGGTTAGGACGCCGCACTCTCACTGCCGAGAGCCTAGGTTCAATCCCTGGTCGGAGAACTGAGATCCCACCAGCCGCGTGGTGCGGCCAAAAAAACAAAAGAGGTAGGGTCGGTGGTTCCCTCTCTTGAATCTGGGCTGGCCGGTGGCTGCTTTGACCAATGGACTGTGGTGGGGGTGATACTGTCCCAGTTCCAAACCTAGCTTTTCTGAGTACTCGCAGTTACCACCTTGGTTTCTGGGAGCTCTGAATCACCATGTGAAACTCCAACCATTCTGCTGGGGAGGCCACGTGGGAAGACCCTGAGACGACACGGAGAGGGGCCCAGTTGAGCTCAGTCTTATTGCTGTTGCCACCAAGACGCCAGGCATGTGAGGGTAGCCTCGTGGGTGCCTTGGATCCTAAGACCAGACTAACCTAACCACTCACTAAATATTGCCCAGTGGCCTGGGTTGATGCCATGGTGCAGAATAGCCCAGCCAAAACCTTCCCAAGTCCTGACCCCCCAGATTGTGAGATATATTAAAATGTTTCAAGCCACTACATTTTGCGTTTATTTGTTAGGCAGCAATAGATCATTGGAACAGAGGGAGCAAGCCCTTTGGGGAGCCAGAGCAAGGATGCTGGCTGGGCCAACACCAGGAGTCAGGAGGGCAGGCGAGTGACACTCTGGTGGGAAAAGGGAAGCAAAGAGGCTTCATTTGCACCCTGATAGGGCTGTGGCTGGAGGCACAGGCAGTCATGGGCCACCGCGTCTCTCCCTGGCGCCTAAGCTGAAAGGCTCCTTGGCGGTCCGTGGCATTGGCTTCACCATGGAGGTGCTGATGTACCTTGTACTGATGACATGGGACAGAAAAGGCACATGTATATTGAGTTCCTACCGTGTGCCAGGCACAGTGACGCATGGCTCCTTACAAACCCAGTACACTCCAGAGACAGACAGAGAAAGAGGGAGAGAGGTGTGCGAACAACAGGTCTGTATAAGGAAAACAGAGGCTTGCAGAGGGAAAGTGATTTGCCCTGGGGCGGAGCTGGGATTGGAGCCTGTGCTGCCTGTTCCAAAGCTCCAGCTCCGGAACTGTGGCCTGGCCACATCAGAGGGGTCAGAGGGCCTCGAAGACTTCCTGGTGGTGGTGGCGGTGACCACAGGCCCCAGTGGGGCGACCCGTGCATTCCCCCAGGGAATTAGGTCAGTTGTCCTTACCAAGCCCTCGGAGAGCAGGAAATGCCGCAGGACCCAGGCACAGAGGCAGAATCTCCACCAGAGGAGAACAGTGGGTTTAGAGTCGGAGACCAGGAGTCCGGTCACGGCTGCGTGGCCGGCGAGGGAAAGGGCCCTTTGCCTCACCAAGCCTCAGTTTCCTCATTTGTAAAAGGGAATAACCATACTAGCCGCCCTGCTGTTCTTTCACACATTCGTTTAGTCATTCATTCATTCTCTTACTCACTCAGCAAACACCTACTGGGCACTGACACGACCAGGTTGGACACCTAAGGTGCGGCCCCAGCAGCAGCGTGCCCGCGACCTCCAGACCCCCGGCCAGTCCTTGCAGGCATGGAGTGGGGAGGCAGGATGTTCCCCAGACCTGGAACAGTTCCTTTCCCTTCCAGGGGCTCTGTTTTCACTTCTGGGCAATGGGAGTACTTATCACAGTGGAGGCTCAGGACACTTCCTGGGGCCTCTGGACAAAGGCTGCAGGGAGGTGAACAGATCATGGGGTGGAGAGAAGGCACAAGGAGATGGTGGCTGGTTCTCAGGGCCAAGGCCTGTGACAGTGAGATGGGTCCTTTGCCCATTGCCATCCCAGGAGGGCAGACTGGGGCTGCAGAGGCAGATGGAGGAGGCCTCTGTGAGCCCCATGGGGGGTCAGAGCTAAGACCCAGGTGCCACCAGACTGCTCCAGAGTGTGGGGTCTGGCAAGGAGGCCTCAGGCCACTCCCAAATATAATGAGTTCTTTCCCTGTGTACAGCTTTTGCAATTTCCAAAGCCCTTACCCTATAGGGCCTGAAGATATAAATTATTAGGGTCATTTTACAGATGGGAATCTTGAGGCTCAGAACAGCAGCTGACTTGTCTAAAGTGACCCATTAAACTGAGAAAAGAACTCACCTTCCTGGTCGCTCCCAGTGCTGTATGTCACCGTGACTCCTCCCATCTCCCCATTGACCTTCTCCCAATGGGGTCCCATTGACCCCAGCTCCCCATCTACCTTCTCCTTGGGGCCCTGAAACCTCCCTGTCCCCATCCATGGTAATTCATGAGATGTTATCTTTCAGGAAGAGGGGCGATGCCAGGGAGGGGCAGGGATCCAGAGGGCGCAGGCTGGAGTGGAATCCTACTGCATCCCACTCACTCCAGGCAGGCAGAGAGGACACCTGCTGTGCCTGGAGGCCAAGGGAAGGGCACTCACACTTCATATGTTACATTCAGCACCACCTGTGATCCTCAGAGAACTCTGCCCAGTGAGGGATTTTACAAGTGACACAATGAGCTCCTGAGAAATGATAAGACTTGGCCAAGATTACCCAGTTAGTAAGTACCAGAGCCAGGACACAAACCCTGGTCAAACTCCAGGGCCCATGATCTTTCTGAAGCTGAGAACAAGAAAGGAGAGGGAGAAGGAGGGCACTGGCTAGGCCGCAGGTTGGCCAGGCATTCAGGAGGACATGGACCCAAGGGTGGGCTAGGTGGTCCCCTCCCAGTCCAGATGTCTGGAGGCAGCACAGATGCAGCGCCAGCCAGCAGATGTCGCTGTGACGCCGGGCTCCCCAGTTTTCTTATGGAAGGTGGCAGAGGGAGATAATGCGAGAGCAAGATTAAGATTGTGAAAACAAGCGAGAGACAGCAAGGGTAAAGCAGGGGCTGTACCTCTGCTGGAGATGGTGGGGAGGATGAACCATATCATTTATGAAGAGTGCCCAGCCAGGCGCTCTACAAACAGGCGTCTTCCCCCTTCACCACCTGTGAAATCTTAATTTCTCTATGCCTCAGTTTCCTCATCCATAAAATGGGAATTACAGCAGCTGCTTCACAGGGTCTCTGTGAGGATTAAGGGAGTTAATGTAAGTCTGGAACGTTGAGAGGACTCGGTGAGTATTTAATATTGATTATTTTCCTCCTGTCAGTAGCATCCTACCCTGTTGGGTCCCAGGCCTTTAGCTCCCACCACCCTCCCAAACCCCACCAGTCACACTGAGGACCCTCCCTAGACACAAGAGCAGGAGGCCAAGAATGTGGACAGAAATGCAGATAGGGTGTGTTCACCTGGAGAGTGAGAGAGTTTGGAAGTCAGTGTCCTTGGCAGGTGACATGACACGATAGTATATATAGAAAACCCTAAAGACTCGACACAGAAACTACTAGAGCTGATAAATGAGTTCAGCAAGGCAGCAGGATACAAGATTAACATACAAAAAATTGTTGCATTTCTTTACAATAAAAATGAAATATCAAAAAGGGAAAGTAAAAAAAAAAAAAATCCCATAAAAAAAGAACCAACTTCAGAATAAACCTGACCAAGGAGGTGAAAGACTTATATGCTGAGAACTATAGGACATTGATAAAGGAAACTGACAATGATTCAAAGAAATGGAAAGATAGCCCATGTTCTTAAACTGGTAGAATTAATGTTGTTAAAATGGCCATAGTACCCAAAGCAATCTACCAATTTAATGCAATTCTTATCAGTGTCCTTATCTATGAAATGGACACGATATCACTGAATGAGGCAGCGGCGCAAGTGAAACCCCAAGCCACGTGCCTGGCACAGTAGCTGCAGGACTTGGTGTTGGTGCTGGGGGCTTGGGAGTCCCTGCTCTCATATAATCATCAACCGATTTTTTTTTTTTTTTTTTTTTGCAGTACGCTGGCCTCTCACTGTTGTGGCTTCTCCCGTTGCAGAGCACAGGCTCCGGATGCGCAGGCTCAGCGGCCATGGCTCACGGGCCCAGCCGCTCCGCGGCATGTGGGATCTTCCCAGACCGGGACACGAACCCGTGTCCCCTGCATCGGCAGGCGGACTCTCAACCACTGCGCCACCAGGGAAGCTCACCGATTTGTGATTCTTAATCTGCTATTCGGAAGCCTCTGGTGACAGAATGGGGTCCTTGTGCTCTCGTGGTATTTCTGAATCCAGAGAACCATCCCATATTGATGTGGGAAGAGGTTGTCAAGCCAAGAGGGGAATCTGTTCTGGGCTGGGATCACCAACTCTCCAGGAAGTCATGTGGTGAGTCCTGCCCCACAGAGCTGGGACAGCTGCCTTGGGCAATTGGGAAATAAATTAATCAATAATCAATGCTCTCTTTTTAAAAATGGGACCAGGGTGAGGGTGGTAATTTAAGAAGTTGGGAGTCATTGATCTAGCTTCGTTCCTCTCTTCACCCCAGTGCCACTGTGTGGGCAGAGACACCGAGGCACTAGTTTGGGGCCTAAGGATCACAGTCTCAAAAGCCGCCCGTGGTTTGACGAGACTGGGGTCAGGGGTTGTCATTTTTGTCTTACAATGAAAAGGAACTCACATTTGTTGGGGGCCTTCTATGTGTCAAGTGCTTTACAGGTATTCTCATTAGTTACCACAATAACCCTTGCAAATATTGTGCCATTTTACAGATGAGAAAAAGGAGGCTCAAGTTAAGTGTTTTACCCGAAGTCCCACTCACCCCTCCTTGATGACTTAGCTCACTTTATTTCCTCTGTCTAGAGAGGTAATTCTCCACCAGGGGCACTATTGCCCCTCAGGGATATTTGGCAGTGTCCGGGGACACTTTTGGTTGTCACTGCTGAGGGTGGGGTTACATCTTGTGGGCAGAGCGTGGGGTGCTGCTAACCGTCCTCCAGTGTACGGGACAGCTTCTGGCAGCAAGGAATTATATGGCCCCAGATTGGAATAACGCTGAGTTGGAGAAACTCTGATCTAGAGAAATCCATGCTCTTCCCTCTGGGTCACTCCAGGAGGCCCTCCCTGAGTCCCCTGGGAGAGGTTGCGCCTCCTTGTAGCCCCTGCAGCCATCACCTCCCCGAACAGGTGCTGATCGTGCTGCCTCGAACCAGAGCTCTTTGGGTAAATGGAATTGGATTGATAATCAGTAAATGCTTCCTGCCTTGACACACAAGGTAGTGCCTGTCTTTCTTTTCTTTTTTAAAAAAAGTTTATTTATTACTTTTGGCTGCATTGGGTCTTTGTTGCTGCGCGCGGGCTTTTCTCTAGTTGTGGCGAATGGGGGCTCCTCTTCGTTGCAGTGTGCGGGCTTCTCATTGCGGTGGCTTCTCTTGTTGTGGAGCACGGGCTCTAGGTGCACGGGCATCAGTAGTTATGGCACGCGGGCTCAGTAGTTGTGGCTCGCGGGCTCGGTAGTTGTGGCTCACCTGGGCTTAGTTGCTCCGCGGCATGTGGGATCTTCCTGGACCAGGGCTCGAACCCATGTCGCCTGCATTGGCAGGCGGATTCTTAACCACCGCACCACCAGGGAAGCCGATGCCTGTCTTTCTATTAAGGCTTTGCTTCAATTAGGCTGGTGATTCCTAGCATTTCAAGACTGGAATGAAAGACCTCCACGGCCTCTTTGTCCTGGCCGGAGAGATGGTGAGCTTCCCGTCACTCCAAGTGTGCAAGTTGAGGCTACGAGACCACTTAACAATGCAGATGTAGTGCAATGCAGAGGTTAAAAACACAGGCTTGTATGTCAGAAAGATCCTGATTCAAGTTCCAGCTCTGCCACTTACTCACTGTGCAGCCCTGGCCATGGTACTTAACCTCTCTGAGTCTCGGTTTCCTCAATTATGAACTGGAGATAATCATAATAGGCACCTTATAGGGTTGTTGTGAGGTTCAAATCAGACAGTCCGTCCACAGTGCTTAGCACAGTGCCTAGCAGGTGGCAGTCATCTGAGAATGTTGGCTATTACTATTATGAGGAGAGGCAAGGAGCACTGGGGTTTCCGCTAAATAATACCAGGGTTCCTTCTAACTCTGAAACTCCCCAAACATGCTAGGTTCTCTCACACCTCTACGTCTTTGAACAAGCTGTTCTTTTGGCCTGAAATGCCATTTCTCTCTACACAAGTCTTCCAAAAACACTCCTCCTCATTCTTCAAGTCTCAGTTCAAAGTGCCACCTCTTCTATGAAGCCTCCCTCGATTGCCCTCTTCTTCTGCGCTTCCACCATGATTCTCCACTGCATCCCCAGATCATACTGCCACTTACAGCATCTATTTTGCTTTTTGTTTTTTGTATTAAATTTCCCCCCCTCCAGTCTGAGGGCTCCCTCTGGGGACAGGGACTAGGTCAGCTCTATCTTTGCATCTTTGCACCAGAACAGACATGTGGAGGCAGCTTATGAACCCATGGGTTCATAAACCCATGGAATGAACCCATATGTCTGATTATAGGAGGTCCTCCAGCAGGTGTCTTCCATAAATATTTATCAAGTGTCTACCATGTCCCAGGCACCACGCACTCTCCACCAATGAACAGATCAGATCCCCTTTTCCCTAGTGCTCAAAGTTTTGAGTTTTTGAATCCAGAAGGTCACAGGGAAGAGTGGAGGAAAGGAGACCGACAGTCCATTTCTTCTATGCACCTGTTTGGTTTCTTAAAAATATTGGGTTGGCCAACAATTTGTTTGGGTTTTCCCATAAGATGTTACAGAAAAACCCAAACGAACTTTTTGGCCAACCCAATAATGTAAACGTATTTTAACAACAATCAGAGTCGCTGTAGGGCTTTTAAAGTATGTCTACAAATTCTTTGACAATCTTTCCCTCACAAGGTGAAGACTAATTGCTTACTCATTCATGTGGACTGGACTTAGTGAGTCAGTTCCAACCAACAGAATGTGGTGGCAGTGGTGGTGTGTGACTTCTGAGACTAGGTCTTCCTAGCCTCCTTGCTCTCTCTTTCTCTCAGATCACTTGCTCTGGATCCACTTTTTCTGTGGCTCACTTCCTCCATGTGAAAGGGAACTGACGCCTTCTATCAACAGCCACGTGATTATGCAATCTTGGAGGTGGACCCTCCAGCCCAGCCAAGCCTTCACACATCTGCAGCCCTGACCTAACTCTAAACTGCAAGTTCATGAGAGACCCTGGTCAGCACCACCCAGCTAAGCTGCTCCCGAATTTCTGACCCATAAACTTTAAGACAGTGTTTGTTGACTTA
This sequence comes from Stenella coeruleoalba, assembly GCF_951394435.1. NCBI lineage: Eukaryota > Metazoa > Chordata > Mammalia > Artiodactyla > Delphinidae > Stenella > Stenella coeruleoalba. The sequence continues at coordinate 24,423,070 of NC_137169.1, forward strand.
AGCTGCTAAGTTCTGGGGTAATTTGCTATACAGCAGTAGAAAGCTAAGAGTATCCTAGAGCAGTGGTTCTCAGCCCTGCCTGGGCACTGGAATTCCCCATGAGGCAGTATGTGTTCAGTGGTTAGATAATGAGTCAGGGGTCAGAGTGGCTGGATTTAAATGCTGATTCTGCCACTTACTAGCTGGGTAACTTTGAATAGGTGACTTAATCTCTCCCAGCTTTAGTGACTCTATCTATAAGATGGTGGTAATGGAACTTCTTAGGATTGTTAGGAAGACTAAACAAGAAAACATATGTCAATTCTGCCTAGAAGCTAAATTGTAAGAGAGAAAGCTAAAGCGTTGTCTGCGTTGTTCATTGCTGTAGCCTCGGTGTCTGGAACAGTGCCTGGAATATAAGAGGTGCTCAGTAAATATTTCTTGATAGAGAGTGAAATCAGTAAACTGAGTGAACTCAAAATGCTAGTTTGTATCAGCTCCCCGGTTTGCCTGCCTCAGCCTTCTCTGCTGGTTCCTCCTAATGTTCTCCAGCTCCAAATGTACAAGTGCCCCAGGACTGTCTTCAACCCTCTTCCCTGTCTACATTCACTCTCTTGGTGATTTTATCTATTGTCGACTTGAAACACCATCTCAACATCAATGATTCCAAACTTCCTATCTTCAGCCCAGAACTCTCCTCTTTTATACCCAACTGCCTCCCTGACATCTCCACTTGAATGCCTAACAGGCATCTCAAACTTTAGGTGTCCAAAACCAGAACACGGGAGTCTGTCCCCAAACTTTCTCCTCCTGATGTCATCCCATCGCAAGGGCAACTCCATCCTTCTGCTCACTCAGGCTGAAAACCTTGGGGTCCTGTGTGACTCTGCTCTTTCATTCACATTCCACAGCCACCCCCCCAGCAAATCTTCTTGGTCCTACACTCAAAATATATTGGAATCCAGCCGTGTCTCATCTCCTCCACTGCTGCCATTCTGACCAAGCACCACCATCCCACACCTGGATTATCTTGGTAGTATTCTGACCTGGTCTCTGTGTTTCAGCCCTTGACCCCTTACAGTGTGTTCTCCACACAGTATCCAAAGGGATTCTTCCCAGCTCTGTGTTTTCCCATCTCAGATTAAAAACTGAAGCCCTTATGGTGTTCTTCAAGCCAATACAGCACCTGACACTCCCCCCACCCCTTTATCTCTCGGACTTCATCTACCACTCTCTCGTTTCCTTGCTTTGAACCACCCTGGCCTCCTTGCTTCCCTCCAGTATTCAGGCTCTGACTCAGAACCTTTGCACTTGCTGTTCCCTTTGTCTTCTTCTTCAGGTATTTTATCAAAACTTTTTCTCAGTGAGACCTTCCTGACTAACTTGATGTCCAATTTAAAACCAGAATCAATCCCTATCCTGTGTTCCCTTCCCTGCCCTGTTTTGCTCCATGACACTTATCTGACACACCATATACTTTACTGGTTTACCTATGTATGTCTGCTTCCATAGATATCCCCTACGAGAGCAGGGATTACGTTCTGTTTTGCTCACTGCTGTATCCTCAGTGCCTGGCACATAGTAAGTTCTTAATAAATATTTGAAGGATGAATTCAGATGCTTTGGGTCCAATGAATTAGAATCTGGTACATGAGTGGAGCCCAGAAATCTGTATTTTAAAAAGACATCCCAAGTACAGTTAGGATGGAGAAGCCCTGTTCCAGGTCAGCAGTAAAGAAGCCCAGGAATATTCTGCAAAGTCCAGCCCTCTCATTTCACTGAAGTAACCAAGACCGGAGGCGGGAGGAGTGGCCCCAGGTCCCAGGATGAGAAAGGGGCAGAGGAAGAACTCAGACTTCAGTTTTGGAGTCTTTCAGTATTGGATGCCCAGCACAGGGCTCTCTCTGCAGCCCCAGTCGGCCTGGGCCTGATCAGTCTGGTTGAATCGCTGAATCCCTGGAAGCAAGGCTCAGGGTGGGGTGTGGTCCCCGGCACAGGTGGTGGCAGGCAGACTCAGACCTGCCTTTGCTCAAACTAACCAAGTGGTAAAGTTGTCAGTTTAAGTTCAAGAGTTGATCCTAGACTTTGAAATTATTAACCCATTTTTTAAAAATTTAAGACTATAACAATTATTAACAAATGCAATTAAACTTGGGGGAGAGAGTCTTAGAGTCGAGTTCTGATGTGAGGGAGCTGGCAGGCATAATTTGGTAGGCCTTCCATGACACTGGAGGAGGGCAAGCTTCAAAAATGTTTGAATGCCTCTTTACCTGGGTCTAGGATTTCCCAAACCTGGATCACCTGGGGCACTAGTGAAAAACACAAGTTCCTTCCACTGCCCAGATGTTGGGTTCAGTGTGGCTCAGATCAGCCTCAGGAATTGGGATTCTTTTTTTTGGCGAAGGAATTTGGATTTTTAAGAGATGCTTATGCTCTGCAAGTTTGAGAAACCCTGTCCAGGGCCATGCCTGTGGAGTACTGAATCTTATAAGGCAATAAGGTCTTGGTGTCAGGCCCTCCCTCATGCCTAGTCTGTTTAGAAACAGCAAGACCCAATTCCAACGCATTCAAGCAAACACTAGTCTGTCTACAAATCCCAGGAGACTCTTATGCTTGTCAAATGCACCTTGGGGAATTTGTATTCTAGTGCTTCAAAGAATGGCTTGGGGGGACTTCCTTGGTGGTCCAGTGGTTAAGACTTCGCCTTCCGGGCTTCCCTGGTGGCGCAGTGGTTGAGAATCTGCCTGCTAATGCAGGGGACATGGGTTCAAGCCCTGGTCTGGGAAGATCCCACATGCCGCAGAGCAGCTGGGCCCGTGAGCCACAACTGCTGAGCATGCGCGTCTGGAGCCTGTGCTCCGCAACAAGAGAGGCCGTGATAGTGGGAGGCCCGCGCACCGCAATGAAGAGTGGCCCCCGCTTGCCACAACTAGAGAAAGCCCTCACACAGAAACGAAGACCCAACACAGCAAAAATAAATAAATTAATTAATAAACTCCTACCCCCAACACCTTCTTAAAAAAAAAAAAGAAAACATTAAAAAAAAAAAAAAAGACTTCACCTTCCAATGCAGGGGGTGCGGATTCGACCCCTAGTCAGGAGCTAAGATCCCACGTGCCTTGGGGCCAAAAAAACAAAAACATATAACAGACCAATATTGTAACAAATTCAATAAAGACTTTAAAAATGGTCCACATCAAAAAAAAAAAAAAAAAAAAAGAATGACTTGGGCACCGTTATGACCCAGCAGTTATTGGAAGTTATGTCCTACCTGGATTATTCGAACGTGCAGAGGTTGCCGGGAGATGGCCCCAGGATGGCAGGAGCCCCACGGGGCTTTGTGGGAAGGCCAGCTTGACTGGTTGCAGAGTGATGAACGGGGACCCAGGGATGTCTGACACCTGAAGTTCATGCTGACATTTACCTCCCAAGTTTACACACATACCCACAAGAACACACATTTACACAGGGAAGTAAGAAACCCTAGGCCTCTTCCAGACAAAACACTGCTTCCTGCTTCCTTCCTCCAACCCACCCTTCCAGCCCTGCCAGTTCTCTCTACAGAACAGTTCTAATTGAGTAGCTTCTGCTCAAAACCCTTCAATAGTTCCCCCTGCCATCACACCAGGCCGATGCTCTCTGGTTTGACATTCAGGGCTTCTGGATACGACTCCTTCCCTGGGGAGGCAGAATAATGGCCCCGCAAAGAGGTTCACATTCTAATTCCTGGAACCTGTGAATGCATTACATGGCAAAAGGGACTTTGCAGATGGAATTAAGGACTTTGAGAGGAAGAAATTATCCTGGATTATTCGAGTGGGCCCAATCCAATGACACGAATCCTTGTAAGTGGAGAACCTTTCCTGGCTGTGGTTAGAGAGATGTGATGGAAAAAGGGTCAGAGATTGGGAGTTCCCTAGTGGTCCAATGGTTAAGACTCCACGCTTCCACTGCAAGGGGGCGCGGGTTCGATCCCTGGTCAGGGAACTAGGATCCCACATGCTGCACGGCCAGGGAAAACTCCAAAAGGTCAGAGGGCTGTGATGTTGCTGACTTTGAAGATGGAGGAAAGGGGCCACGAGCCAAGAAATGCACATAGCCTCTAGAAGCTAGAAAAGGAAACGGATTCTCCCCTAGAGACTCCAGAAAGAAATGCAACCCTCCAGACATCTTGATTTTACCCCAGTGAGACCCATGTTGGACTTCTACTGAACTGTAAGATAACAAATGTATACTGCTTTAAGAGACTAAAGTTGTGATAACTTATGACAGCGATAGAAAACGCATACATTCCCCACTGAGGCTCCCTCCAGCTAGTTCGTCTCTGGCCATTTTTACCCCAGACACTACGGGTTTTCCTCCCTCCACACCTCTGCTCATGCTGTCGGTCCATCTAGGATGTTCAGATCACCTCTCTCCCGGGCTCCTACTAACAACCACCTTTCACGCTAAACTGTCCTCAGCATCGACCACCTGCTATCAGCGTCACCTTCTGCCTGCTCACCCCCTGGGCTCCCCACTAGACCATAAACTCCTTATTTCCCTCTGACTCCACGACCAGGAATGGTCCACAGAGGTTTGAAGAGTGGACCTGGGCATCCTTATGTAGAACCTCTGGCTCTTGGCCCCTAACTGCATCAAGGTCACCTGGGGATCTTAAAAAATCCCAATTCTACCAAATCATTGTGGAAGAATGGGAGGTAGCGCCACATGTGTTATTGGGAGAAGATTTCCAAGATTCAGAGTTAGGTGAAAGAAGCAGGGAGTTGAAGAGTGAGTAAAATATGTTTCCATTTGTGTGAAAATTTTTTTTATATAATTAAAAAATTTTTGACTATCTTCGGAAAGATATGAAAAATAAATAAGAGTACATAGCCCCCTGGAACTTTCTGAATCCTGTACCACATATACTTATTACCTATTCACACACAAAAGTAAAATTTTAAAATTCAAAATACTGATTCTTCTTGTACAGTCAGAAAAGGAGCCAGGATGTCCCAGTTGGGATGCAGGAATCTGTGTCTAAAGTACTGTCTGCCAGCTTATTCCAAGTCAGGAACTGAATTTTTAGGAAGAGGATAGAGCTAGGATGCAAAGGATATTTGAAAGCATAACCTTAAAATGCACTTAATCGGAAAAATGAAAGCTCTCCAAGGGATTGCAAAGCCAGTTTTGGGAACCCACTGATTTAATCCCTTCTCTGCATTTTATGGATGAGGAAAGAGAGGGAGTGTGACTTGCCCAAAGCTACACAGCCAGCCAGAGGGACAGGCCAGTGCCCCAGCAATGTCTGATAATGACAATGACAGATTCCCAACCTCTGCCCACCCTCCATGCAAAGACTTCTCCCTTAGAAGACCCTGCCGACTCACAGGGCAGGAGGACAGAAAGATAGAGAAGAAAACACCATCTTTTTTTTTTTTTAATTTATTTATTTTTTGGCTGTGTTGGGTCTTTGTTGCTGCACACGGGCTTTCTCTAGTTGCAGCGAGGGCTACTCTTTGTTGCGGTGCATGGGCTTCTCATTGTGGTGGCTTCTCTTTGTTGCAGAGCACAGGCTCTAGGCACGAGGGCTGCAGTAGTTGTGGCACGTGGGCTCCGTAGTTGTGATTCACGGGCTCTAGAGTGCAGGCTCAGTAGTTGTGGCACACGGGCTTAGTTGCTCCGTGGCATGTGGGATCTTCCCGGACCAGGGCCCGAACCCATGTCCCCTGCGTTGGCAGGCGGATTCTTAACCACTGCACCACCAGGGAAGTTGGAAAACACCATCTTTAATCAACCCACCTGCACAGAAACCAGGGCAACACTCCCTGCCTTGCAAGGTCCCAGTGAGAAGAAAACAGTCTCCTTGAAAAAACCATCTTACAAAAACAAAAGGCTTCAAAGCACCAGTGGCTCAAGTCGTTGAATAGAAAGGGGCTTGGGGGTGAGATGACAGCTGGCTGGGGGTGGCTCTGAGAAGAGAGGGCTGGAGGCAGGACTTGGTCCAGGAGCAGAGCAGCAGCCAGGCCTGAAGGGAACTGTTGCCCTCCTGAGCTGTACCCATAGCTAACCAGGCTCACCATTTGGGACCTTGGGCCCTGTAGTGACCAGAGGGACTCCTGGGTTAGGCTCTTTGGCACAGACCTGCAGATGGGATGGTAGGGTGGGGTCCAAGTTCAGGATATTTTGGCCTTAGATGGGAGGGAATGCTAGATCAGAGGGTGGAGAGCAAGGAATGGTCCCCATGGATGGGCTCAGGTGTGCAACCGTCTGTATTTCCATCTGGTTCCCCGGTGCCTCCCACCCTCCTTCCTAAGCCAGGACCACTCCTACTTCACAAACTGGAAGCTGAGGCCTGATCCTCCTGCCCTGAGATTCACCAGTCAGCGCACAGGATGCAGGGTCCTCAGAGCGGTCTGTGGAGGGAGGCGAGGAGAATGGGCCCTCATCTCTACTTGCTCTTAAGGAAGGGTGCTGGCCCTCCAGACCCCCCACTATGACCCCCACCCCCATTCTGCCTCTTCAGAACAACTTCTGGATTTGTTAGAGGTTGCTTCTGGACACCGGCGTGATCATCAACACTGGTGATCTTTGAACACTGTTGACCAGGCAGCACAGATGAGCCCTTTTCCACTCCGAAACCACAGGTCTTCCAGCTGGTGAGGTGGATGGAGCCACCAGGGGTTGGCAGAGTTGCTGAAGGGGTGGGGGATCATGGGTGCAGCAGGCTCAGGGACGTGGAAGGGGGTGGGGCGACTGAGTCGTGTCCCCCCTTTGCTAGAGAGAGCTTGAAAGCTTTGCCAAGGGTGGACAGAGGCCGAGTCTAAGAAGGCTTCCCTGTGGGTCAGGCTGAATTCAGGGCTCTGGGATCCGTCCATCCTGTTCCCAACAAGAGAACGAATATATTGCTTTAAGAGAGGAGTTAGCAAGTGGTGGTGGTGGTATGTGAGTGTGGTGTATATCACATGGGTTCTAGAGTGGCCAAGCTGGAAGGGGGCTCGGAAATGGGTTTTGGAGTCTGAAACTACAGATCATATTCAAGGCCTGCCGCCACCAAAAGCCCAGCTGTGTGGCCTCAAGCAAATTGCTTTACATCTCTGGGCCTCAGTTTCCGTATCTGCAAAATGGGGATTATGTAAAATCCCAGTATAGTCCAGGGAATTGAGAGTCAAGTGAAAAGGCTAGAAAGAGCTCCATTTACGAAGGGAATATTTTAATTATTTGAGGTCGGAAACTGAGGCCCAGAGAGGGTAAGGGCTTTGCCAGATGTCACATAGAGAGTTAGTGATGGAGCTGCGATTAGAACCCAGAACTCCTGCTTCTAGTTCAGGGTAACTTTCCCCAGGGCTGGTGAATGAATGTGGTGAGATGGGGGTGAGTCTGTCTGTCCTGTCCTTTCTCTCTGGACAGGGAACAGGATGCTGGGTGAAGAAGGGTGAAAGGGAGAGGCTGGAGAAGGGCGGGAGGCTCCGGCACACGCCAAGGTGGAGATAAAAAAATACAAACCCCGCGAACCCCCTCCCCCGCCCCACCCCCGCCCCACCCCTTAAGTCCAGGCGGCTAAGCGCCAAGTCCATGTCTGCTTCGGACCCATGTCAAGCCGACCCAGGCTGCAGTCCGGTCAGCGAGCCGCCAGGGAGCACGCCTGCCATCTTGGCCAGAGCTCGCGGCTGCGGCGGTCTGTCTAGCCGCGGGGGTGGTCGTGGGGCAGAAGCTACTACCCCGCCCTGCAGGAAACAAAGGCAGGTTAGGGAAGTGGACCCCTAAGTAGGGAGGCGGCGAGACCCGGCTGCCCTCTCCGCTCCTCCCTCCCCTTCTTTCTCCTACACTAACGCCCGAGCCGGGGTCCCTCCACCCCACCCTGCTCCGCGCCGTGACCCACGTGTACAGAGGCTGCAGTTGTAAATGCGACGTCTTCTGCGGCGCCTGGTATCCATAGGAGTCAAAACCGCCGATGAAATCAACTGCGGAAGGGCAGACGGCACGTGGTTAGAGACGGGCCTGTGAAGCGGGCAAGTTATGGGAGGCTGGGTCCTGAAAGGGAGGGATCTGAGGCCAGACCCTGTACAGGGCCTTAGGGGTTGGGCTTTGTTCCAGTGTCCTGATGGACGGGCCAAGGCCCAAGAGGATAGAGAGCTGGGGGGTGGATGGGGAGGGTGGCCCTTTAAGGGAGAAGGGTGCGGAGAGGCAAGACCCGTTGGGGGTGGGAGTGGGACGAACTGGGAATGGTTGGTGCTTGACAGGAGTGGGGCTGTGGAGCCCCTCAGAGCGACAGGAAGGGGCCTAAGAGGGGCAGGTAGGGGGGCATTGCTGGAGCCTTGGATCGGGCACCTGGGCGTCTGGGCCTCAGCCCAGAATGGGCTGGCTATGCAGATCCCCACTCACCCTGCTGCCTCTTCTTCCCCAGCCCCCAGAGGGGCCCCTTAAATCAGGGATCCCCAACCCCCAGGCCACAGACCGGTACTGGTGTTAGGAACCGGGCCACACAGCAGGTGAGCGGCAGGCAAGCAAGCGAAGCTTCATCTGTATTTACAGCCGCTCCCCATCGCTCGCATTACCGCCTGAGCTCCGCCTCCTGTCAGATCAGCAGCGGCATTAGATTCTCATAGGAGCGTGAGCCCTGCTGTGAACTGCGCATGTGAGGGATCTAGGTTGCACGCTTCTTATGAGAATCTAATGCCTGATGATCTGAGGTGGAGCTGAGGCCGTGATGCTAGTGCTGGGGAGCAGCTGCAAATACAGATTATCATTAGCAGAGAGGTTTGACTGCACAGAGGCCATAATAAATCAATGCACTTGAATCATCCTGAAAGCACCCCCCCACCCCCCGTCCACGGAAAAAACTGTCTTCCATGAAACCGGTCCCTGGTGCCAGAAAGGTTGGGGACCGCTGCCTTAAATAACCCAGGGCTCCCTCCTGCTCTGGCCCCTGTCCAGGGTGCTGACTGCGTGGGGTGGCACGCGGCCAGGTTTCCCCAGTTCCCTAGGGGCTCCGCACTCACAGCTGTCCTCCTCCTCCAGGAATACTTTGCTCACGTAGCAGGCGAACACGAAGCCGAACAGCTGGGGGAGGACACAGCGCGTCAGGGAGGGAGGGAGGGAGGAGAGGGAAGCTCTTCCTTCACCCCCTGCCTGGCCCTGCCCACCCCCGCTGGGGGGTCCATGTGTGCTAAGAGGAAGGCAAACCCATAACAACTCCAAGTCAAATGACTGCGCCTTAAACTTAATATGCCTGGTTCTATTCTCCGTTCTGGGAGTATGATTTTGGACAAGTAATTATTTTACCTCTTTGAGCCTCAGTTTCCCCAGTTGGACCTGGGCAATACCTTACTGGCTTGTTAAGAGGAAAGAGGATCATGGAACTGTGTGTGTAAAGTGCCTAGGGCAGGGCTGAGACAGGCAGGGGGACAGGAACTCACAGCCAGGAAGATCTGCAGGGCACTGCTGAGTGCTTCAATGTAGGGATAGTCAAGCAGGCAGCCGGTGACCGAGATGACATGGTGGTCCTCCAGGGCCAGGCGGGAGTTCAGGACAGGTGTCACCAGGCAGCCTGGCCCGTTCTCCATCCACCAGGAGCGGTGCAGGGATGTGTTGAAGGTCATGATGAAGTCCCGGTCCTAGGGGCAGAGGGGCCTAGGATACTGAGCTTGGGCCGGAGGTGGTGGGGGTGGGGCGGAAATCCTCCCCAGGCTCCAGGAGACTTCTTTTTTTTTTTGGCAGCACCGCACTTCTTGTGGGATCCTAGTTCCCTGACCAGGGATCGAACCCGGGCCCCGGCAGTGAAAGTGCCGAGTCCTAACCACTGGACCCCCAGGGAATTCCCTCCAGAAGACTTTATATAAGGTCTGCTTCACACCTGGGTTGTTGTAACAGCTTCCCTTCCTGGCTTGATTTGCGAAAAGTATGGAAGTCTGTATCTGCAAGTCTACATTTGGCCAGTAGGTGGCGCTTGATGACCATGCAGGCCTCACTCCTCTATCAGAGATGGAAGGGGCTGCTTCAAACCCACAGGAGTCTCAGAATTTCAGGGCTGGAAGGGACATTAATGGTGACGGGGTCCAATTATCCAGCTGTTGGTGAAATTCTCAATACAGACCCCTTCACAGCCCATTCAGCCTCTCCACTGCTCCCTGTGCGTGACCCTGGGCAAACCTCTTTAGACCTTGGTCTCCCCGTTTGAAATGGAGAAGGGGCTGGCCTACATCAGAAGTTCTTACCCACGTGCGCATCTGTTTTCCTCAGTCCATGCACTCAGGCAGTCTATTAACAAATATTCACTGCATGCTGACTTGGTGCCAAGCACTGAGACGTTCGATCTCCTTTCATCCCCTCAGCAACCACATGAAATTGGGGTTTCTATTCACTATACTTACTAGATGACGAAATTGAAGCTCAGAGAGGGTAAGCCACTCTCGGGACCGCGAGGGAATTCCCCATCACTTGTTTTTAAGAAGTACAGAGGATGCCAGAAATGAAAACGTAGGGATAGGGGACAGGGAGCACAGATTACTCGAATGTGTAGAGGGCGGTCTCTTCAAGAGATGCTGCCCCTGAGACCCACACCACAGGAGCCCTCGGGGCAGGGGATGGGAACGGTCAGTCTCTGCTCTCTGGCACTGCCAGGCCTGAGGCTTACCTGGGACAGCTGTCCGACCTCCAAGTAGAAGCAGATGATAAACGCATTCCAGCCAACCCAAAGCACCAGCCAGGCTGCATACTGAGGAAAGCAGAGGTGGGATCAGGGTGGGGCCTGGAGGAGTGGGGATGGGGCGGGTCAATGGACGGAGGAGACCTTTGTAGGGGAAACTATGACAGTGCCTCACTCAGAAAGCAATATAGTTTACACATCATTTTACAACCATCCAGTCCTTACCAGAGCCCTGCAGGGAAGGCGCTGTCTTTCTCTTTAAAGATAACTAAGTTAAGGCTCAGAGAGGTTGACATTTTCCAAGATCACACAGCTAGGAAGAGGTAGAGCTGGCATGCAAACCTAAGTCCTCTGGTAGCTAATCCTATCCACTCTGCAGAGAACCACAGACACCAGATGGCATCCTACCCACGGCAAAGAACTAGAGAGGAGCTGGATATTTCCACCCAAATCCCATGCCTAAGCCAGTGGCAGCCGTCTGGCAGACAGTGCCGTTTACAGTGGCGCCGGGGGCTTTCCTGAGAACTGGAGAGAAGGGTCCTCTTATCTCAGGTGAGGGAGAGCTTTGGAAGGGCCCTGTTCACCTGGCTTCTGGAACTGAGCCTGTGGGAGGTGTGGAGAAGCCCTAGAATGAGCGCGAGTGGGCTCTGGGGGGGGCATGACATTACATGGCATTGTTACTTTGGGTGTCAAGCATTTCTGTCATAAATCTATCAGAAAGCCTTTTCCCTCAAGAGAGGTGTATAAATGAGTCACTGAGGAAGAGCAAGGGACAAGGATGAGACTAGTTGAAAACAGGAGTTTGATAATCAAGGACCAGAGCTTGGAAAGAGGAAGTAGGAGGAGGGAGCCAGGAACATAATGCACTCCTGGGATTGGGGCACAGGAGGCACTGGCCTCAAGGCCACACTAGCCACACTAGACCACATTTTTGATGAACATCAAGGGACAGAAGCCAAGCCTTCCTGAAGCAACTTGAGAAACCAAACAAGATGAAGTCCAGCCCTCGCATGGGCTTACTGGGCAGCGTGGTGATGCGGCAGGAGCCTTCGCTCTGGACAGGATGCTCTAACCCTGCCACTTATTAGCTGTGTGACTTTAGGAAGCCTTGTCACCTTTCTGAGCCTCATTTCCTCATCTGGAAAATGGAGATAAGATATACTTCGCAGGGCTGTCATAAAGATAAGTAAAGCAGGTGAAACTCTTAGCACGTGCCTGGAATATGGTAGGCACTCACTAAATGATATACCTTGCTAATATTTGGAATTTTCTGTAGAAAATTCTTTAGGAAAAATACTAATTTTGTCTCCACTGAGCAAAGAAGCATTGGGATTTGAACATCCACATCACCAGCTGGGCTGGAGCCCAGCCAGTGGCAGGGGTCTAGGTGCCCAGGGTGGAGGGCAGCTTTGGCTGGAGAACAAGGTGGGAACGGATGGGGATGAGAAGAGGGGGTTGGCTTGTGGAGAGGCCAAGTGAGCCATACCAGAATGAGGTACCGGGAGCGGTACTGCACGGTACCAAAGATGCCCAGGATAACTGCCATGATGTGCAGGAAGTTGGCTAGGATAGGAGCCCACTGGTAGCCCAGGAAGTCAAAGATCTGCCGCTCCAACGCAGCCACCTGTGGGAAAGAGCAGGCTGAGGCCACAGTCACCACCTAGAAAAGGAGGACAGGTACTCCTTTTCAACCCTGTGGAGCAGGTGACACCAGTTACCATGGTGATGAGGAACCATGACCTGATTATACACAAGTCTCAGAGCCATCCCAGCCCCGCAGTTCCAAAGGGATGCTGGGAAGTGAGGACAGGTCTGTGAGGATGAGCGGGACAGAGCCCTGTTCATCACTTAGGGGTGGGCTAAAGGGAGATGGGAGCTGGGGTTCAGAATGCCTTCCTCCCTGCCAAGAAGCCTCCCCATTGGCATCTATACTTTCCCTGGGGGGCGGGTCTCTGCCCGTGGTCAGGATCCAGACTGCCTCCCCCTAGCTCTGGCCTAGGGCTGAGCCAGGGCCCTGGAGACCCCGGGGAAGCCTGGGGGCTCGGTCACATTCTTCCAAGGACCCCTATCTGGAGGTTGCCCTGGCCCACGGGATCCATGGGCTACAGAGAAAAGGGATTTTTTTCACTCCCTGTCCCTGAGGGAGCTGTAGTGGGTTGCACAATTGGCCTCAACTTCTTTCTCTTCCTGCTTCCGTGCTCTTTAGCAGTGCCCTCCCACACTAATTTTGTGCTTGGTCACGTGACTTGCTTTGTTCAAGGGGACTTTAGCAAAGAGGAAGCAAGTGAAGGCTTGAAAAACGCCGGTGCATTGGAGCTTGCCCACTTGTTATACTCGTAACACAGAGAACACCTTGTGAAAGAGCTCAAGCCGACCTGCTGGAGGAAGAGAAGCCACAGAGAAAAGAACCAAGGCACCCCAGCTGACAGACAGTCAACCATCAACACACACGAGTGAGGCCATCCTAGATCATTCAGATGCTAGCCAACCCACCAACTGACCAAAGACAGGTCGCCAGACCAAAAAATCTCCCAGCTGACCCACAGAATCGTGAGCTAAATAAAATGGTTGTTTTATTTTTTATTATTATTTTTCTTCAATTTTTGGCTGTGCCACGTGGCTTTCACGATCTTAGTTCCCTAACCAGGAATCGAACCCAGGACCATGGCAGTGAAAGTGCTGAGTCCTAACCACTGGACCACCGGGGAATTCCCTAAAATGGCTGTTTTAAACCACTGCATTTTGGAGGGATTTGTTATGCAGCAAAAGGTAACTGATATAGGACTCAGTCAACACTCCCTTTCCAGAAGCCCCTGGTTCAACCCTTTCAGCTGATACATTTAGGAACAAAGGTACCAAGGATACCAGTTGTTACTGACTGTCCCATATTCCTTCTTCTGTTGACAGAACTTATCTCTTTGTTTTGGAAACTGCCTCCCAGACCCTCAGTCCATGTGGCTTGGGTGGGGCTGAGCCCACTTCTAATTTCTTTTTTTTTTTTTAATAAATTTATTTATTTTATTTATTTATTTTTGGCTGTGTTGGGTCTTCGTTCCTGTGTGCAGGCTTTCTCTAGTTGCGGCGAGTGGGGGCTACCCTTTGTTGCGGTGCGCGGGCTTCTCATTGCAGTGGTTTCGCTTGTTGCAGAGCACAGGCTCTAGGCACGTGAGCTTCAGTAGTTGTGGTATGCGGGCTCAGTTGTTGTGGCTCATGGGCTCTAGAGCGCAGGCTCGGTAGTTGTGGCGCACGGGCTTAGTTGCTCCACGGCATGTAGGATCTTCCTGGACCAGGGCTTGAACCCGTGTCCCCTGCATTGGCAGGCGGATTCCTAACCACTGCGCCACCAGGGAAGTCCCCCCACTTCTAATTTCTGCAGTGGGCTAGTGACCCAAGTCTAAGCAAATAGGCAACACACAGTGATCTGTCCAGGGATGGGCACTCAGCCTGCACCCTGAGAGTTATCCTGGATACTTGCTGGGGCATCAGGACAGAGATGCCACCTGCCAAGATACCTGGATGGGCATAGTGTCAGCTGAGAGCTGTTGGTGGCTGTCTTTGCCACCACTTGGGGGACAGCCAGCTTGAGGAGGAAGCCAAAGCTAAAGGAAAGAGAGTGAGGAAGGAAGAGTGAACAAACAAGGGGAGTGTCTGGGAGACATCGTTTTAGGTCTGAGGATCTAGCCATGCCTAAACAAATTCGCCCTCCTTGTACTTCTGATTCTGTCACTTGCACCCAAGAGTCCTGACTACATAGAAGGAGAGAGAAGAGGGTCTGCCTAGGGAGGAAGAAAGAAGATCCTGATAAAGTAAGAAGATCCCAGAAGCCTTTTTCCTGGCAGGGAGGCAAGAGGAGATGGAGCTGATGGTACCACACAGATGGCAAAGCTTGGGCAGAGACCCAGGAAGCTGCAGGCCCAACCCTGGCACCCACCCACCTGGCACCAGCCTGCCTCTTGCTGGTGACTCCCCTCCCAGAGCTCTGCAGATTGTAAAGAACCTTCCAAGTTCATCTCTCACTGGATACTTCTTGGCAGAAAGGCACTGCTGAGATCATTAACTCAGAAGAAAGAAACCATGAGGCTCAGAGAGGGGAAGTGACTTGCCCAAGGTCACACAGCAGGTTGGTGGCAGAGCCAGACAGCCATTCTGCCTTTGTCTGCCTCCTGTCCCACCTTGGCACCAACACACCACCTTTCCCAGTTGGCACTGGCTCGGGAGTTAAGACATGTGGTTTCTGGTTGAGAGCCTGACACTGGTTCCTGGCTTACTTGGGCAGGCTGCCTTCTCTGTGGGTCTTCAGATCCTCTTACATAGAGGCTGCCAGACTAAATGACCTCTAAGGGCCCTTCTGGTTTTGAATCCAGTGGCCTGCCAACCTTGGGGGAGAAACTCCCCAGGCTGCTTCCCCTCCCCACAGCTCCTGCCCCACTTCTCTTCTCCTTCCTACCCTGACTCTGTTAGGCCTTAGGGAGTCCTGGTGGTTTGCGGTCCAGCTGGATGCTCTCGGTTCAGCTGGCACAGGGTCCTGGCAAGGAAGGTGAGACAGAGTTGCCCAGGCTCGTAGTGTAGTTGGGGAGACACCCTGCCTGGATACAACTACCTAAACCTGACATCACCCCTACCCCCACTCTGGCCCTAGCTCAAAACTCCTGTGTTCTCAGGGACCTCATTGATAAAGTGAGCAGCACTGGAGTCACTAAAACTCAAGTTCAAACTGCAGTTCTGCTGTGTGACTTAGGGCAAATTACTTTCCCTCTCTGAGCCTATTTCTTTAACTATAAATGAGGAAGATAATCCCTCCCCTGAGAAGTTGTTGTGAGGATATGGAGACATCACATAAACTAATAATTAGACTTAATATACGGTGGTTAATTAGTAGGAGACCTAACAGTCAAAGCTTCTTAGTTGGGCTTTGAAGGCTGCTAGGATCTGGCTCAATTCTTTATTCCCAGCCAGTTCCTGCCCCCAAGCAGCTGAAATAACAGTTGAGGATCCACCATCATTTCCCTTTCCTTATATCCAAGTCCTCCTTGGTTTTCAAAACATAGCACAATTTTCTCCGTTCCTAGGAAGACCTCCTGACTGGCCCAAAGGGATCTCTCTTTCCACTGAATATGGAACACTGGCTGTTCTTGTCACTCTGAGCCATCCTTCCAGCCTCCCTCCAGCCTCCCATCCAACAACTGCCCATTCATTCATCAAAACGCCATCCACATCCATTTACTCCTCCATCTGACATCTGACATGCCCTCATCCATCCAGGGTACATCATTTACTTATTCACAGAACGTTTAGTCTGTGTCAGACCCTGTGCTGGCGCGGATATGCTGAAATGAATACGTTGCAGTCCCTGCCCTTTGGGAACTCAGAGCCTAGGAGGGGAGACGGATGGAAAATTGGACAGTTAAAAACCACTGTGATCAGCGGGATAACCCAGGCCTGAACGATGCTGCCTCTCCCTCCAACGGTGAGTGCAGAAATCGATGTAAATAAATAAATAGTTTAATTGAGATTCAGTGTCTTATAAATAACCCCAATTCTAAAGTTGTTATCTTTTATTCAAAAACAAAGGCAAATATTCCAGAACTCCTGCTTCTGCAGCAGTGACATGCAGGTAATTAACAAATAAAGATAAGAACAAAAAATAGGAGGAATATCTTCCCCATCTGGTGGCAATGACTTAGAAACAATAATGTCAGGGCTGCAGCGGTGGTAAATCATAACTGGCCTTGGAGTGTCTCTTTTTTTCTTCTTCCTTCTGGCCGCACTGCTCTGCATGTGGGATCTTACTTCCCCAACCAGGGATCAAACCTGTGCCCCTTGCACTGGAAGTGCAGAGTCTTAACCACTGGACCACCAGGGAAGTGCCTAGAGTGTCTTTTTTACTTTGATGGGAGGACCTGTGTGGAGACAATAGCAACCTACTCCGTTGCAAAAAGTTCAAGTACACGTGCATTGAGAGGGCAAAAGTGACTTCGGGGGGCTTCCCTGGTGGTGCAGTGGTTAAGAATCCCCTGGCCAACGCAGGGGACACAGGTTCGAGCCCTGGTCCGGGAAGATTCCACATGCCACAGAGCAACTAAGCCCGTGCTCCACAACTACTGAGCCTGTGCTTTAGAGCCCACGAGCCACAACTACTGAAGCCCGTGAGCCTAGAGCCCGTGCTCCCCAACAAGACAAGCCACCGCAATGAGAAGCCCACGCACTGCAACAAAGAGTAGCCCCTGCTCGCCACAACTAGAGAAAGCCCATGCACAGCAACGAAGACCCAACGCAGCCAAATTAATTAATTAATTATTTTTTTAAAAAGTGACTTCAGGGATATTTTTTCCTGGTTAGCCTACAAGTTAGGTGAGGCTGGCTTCTTGGGCCTCTCTCCTAAGTGGGCCAGCACAGAAGCTTCTGTGGGCAACTGCTGTAGCCTCCCGCCTCATCTCCTGGCAGAAGGAGGCTGCCTACCGACCTACCGAATGCTTTTTCTAAACCACAAATCTGGTCGAATCACTCTTGTCATCAATGCAGCCCAGAGAGCCTGGGGTAATCCTTATGGCCTCTGGGTCAGCCAATCCCCCGGTCACAAGGACCCCAGAGAAGCGGGATGAGTCCCCTGACTGTAGTCCCAGAAAGACAGATGAGATCCAGTCCCCCCAGCCTCACAGCCCTGTCTGGATCTGTCAATGCCCACAGAGTAAGGCCCACTTTCCTGCCCATTGGTCCTCTCTGCCCTTGATCTCCACAACGCTCTATGCCGCTTCCTCTGACCCAGCCCTCCCCTGGCCCCCGGCCCCCTTTCATGACCCCTTCCACACCAGCAAGTGTCTCTACGGCCTCGGCGCCTTCCCTAAGGGGTCCCCCCACCCCTTAAACGTTGCACCCAAGAACGCTGTCTTCCCTGTAGTCTTCTCAGTGACTCTGTTTCTCTTCTCTCATCCCATGCTCCTCAGGCCCAAAGGTGGGGTTGGTATCCTCTGGGGTCCCCAAACTGCCTGCAGAACTGTGCGACCCAGTGGCTATCCCACCCTCATCCACTGCTGGATTCATCAGCCACTGGCCTCCGGGTCTTGTCCCTTCCTTGAAAACGATCCCATGACCGCTGCATCATCCTGGTCGACTCTGACATCTGGGGGCCACCCCCTCCAGCACCCTAACCTCTCAAGTCCTCTCCCATGACCTTTGCTTCCATTCTTCCTTGTCCATGGCCACTTCTTGGAATGTGTCATCACCCATAACTGCCCTGCCTCCGAAGCCGCCAATTTGAGAGCCCCTCTCAGACACCCCAGCTTCTTCCCAACACCCTTCACGATGATGACGGGCCCATCAGCCTGCTGGGATCACGTGACCCCTCACTTCACCATCAACTTTGCCTGTAACCCAAACTGTCATACTCCTCTGCCTTTTCATCACGTCTGGGAGGAAAAGCCCACACCTGGATGAACCCAATTAATAGTTTTCTCAGTTCTCGCAAAGCAGCCAAGAACTTCTGGAGAAAGTCACTCCACGGGGCAGACTGGGGCCACTGGAGATCCGGAATAATCACTACAAGAAGCTCCCCGATGCTGTCCCACAACCCAACTAGGCTTCTCTGAGGAACTCACTCCTAGTATTTCAGATCTTCTTGCTGTCCTCACCCTCCTGGGTCCCCTTCGCCCCCACCCTGGTAAAGACCTGGTCTCCCCCCACCCCCTATACTTGACGCTCTGTCCCTCCCCGCACTAAAGGTCAATGCCTCCTCCTGCATTCTGAACCCTGTCTTCTACCTACTCGGCAGCCCACATCATCCACGATCTCTTCTCTTGTAAACCCAATCTCTTCCCCTGCCCAGAATCCTTCCCACTGGCTCCTAAACATGCTTAAGCCTCTTCTACTTAAAAAAATAAAGTAAATCGGGCTTCCCTGGTGGCGCAGTGGTTGAGAGTCCGCCTGCCGATGCAGGGGACACGGGTTCGTGCCCCGGTCCGGGAAGATCCCACATGCCGCGGAGCGGCTGGGCCCGTGAGCCATGGCCGCTGAGCCTGCGCGTCCGGAGCCTGTGCTCCGCAACGGGAGAGGCCACAGCAGTGAGAGGCCCGCGTACCGCCAAAAAAACAAACAAGCAAAAAACAAAAAAAATAAATAGAAAGTCCCCTTTTCCCCCTCCAACTAATGCCTTATCTAGTCCAATGCTCTCACATCCAAAACTGTTTAAAGGTCTCCATGCCCTCCCTGCTACTCACCCCTCCACCCACTTGCTACAATTTGGTCCAGGGGTTAGGAGCAGAGCTGGGTTAGAATCCTGGAGCCGCTGGTTTTTCTACAACTCTGGGAAGTCACTTAACCTCTCTGTGCCTCAGTTTTCTCACCAACAAAATGGGTATGATTCATAGTACTTCCTTCATCTGGTTGTGAGGAGAGTCAGCATTATTTAAAATTACATTCCGCTGCCGAGCTCCCTGCCTCCCCCCTTGCTTTATTTTCTCCACGGCACTTATCACTGACTAACATACTATTCACTCCTTATTTACTGCCTCCTGCATTAGAAGGCAAACTCCATGAGAGTGGATGTTCACTGCTGCATTTCCAGCGGCGAGAGCCATGCCTGGAGCACACATTCTCCACCTCCTTGGCCTGATTCCGGTGCAGCCTATCCTCCTGCGCAGTCAGGCCCCTAAGTATCAGAGCACCTCAGGGCCACAGCCCAGCCCCTCTTCACACTCCACGTGTCCCAGCAAATGCATGTCCCCCCCCCCCCCAGCTTCAGTTCCTTCAGCCTCCAGCCCCTTTATAACCAAGTACCCATTGGATGGTTCATCATGAACTTAATACATCCAAACCTAGTCCATTTGCAGTGATGTGGGCCCCATGATGTGTCCGGCTGCATGACCAAGAACGGTAAGCTGTAGGCCCTGGTCTTCCTGCTGCTCACCTGCGTTCCCAGTCTGTCATCAACTGGCTCTCTGCTCTTCTGAATCTCTCTCACATCTGGCCACCTTCCTCCCTCTACCTTCTCTCACCTGGCCAACTGCAATACCAGCCCCCAGTCTACTTCAAGCCTAACCCACCCCTGTTTCCGGAGTGAGGCTTCCACGAGGCTCCCCTGCTGCCCCTCCCCCTGCCCTTAGCTCCCCACCCCCATCCCCGATTATTTATTTATTGGGTAGCTGCCAGCTGAGGGGGATGCAGTTGCCATGGGAACTTTCAGCCCTGAGTCAGGGCTGCCTCTGCTCTCAGTAGGATGCTCTTGTCTGTCTAGACGCCAACCCCAGGAGCCCAACACCAGGTGGGGGGTTGGGGATAGGGAGTGAGAAATGAATAATGCAGATGGGCCCACCCCGGCCCCCAGGAAGCCGGCTGGGGGAGAGGGCGGGCAGAGGGCTGGGCTTGGGGCCACAGAACCCAACAGAAGTCTCTCGTGTCCAAGCCCTTGCCAGCCAGTTCTGCAAGTCAACTACTTTCCTGTCCAAAATTCCAGCCATATCGCCAGGGGACTTAGATACAGAAGTCAGGCTGTCTGGGGAATGACGAGGAAGGGGCTCCTGAAGTTTCTGGAGAATAGTTTGGTCGCGCCTGGTCTCCTTTACTGACATTAGTTCACACAGATGCTGAGGTGGGAAGAACCCGCCATTGGGGGTCAGGCACACCTGAGTTCCATTCCCAGCTCAGTCCCTGACTCACTGTGTGACCTCAGGCAAGTTACTCCCCTTTCTGGGAAAACGTCCTGAGGATTTGGACAGTGCATGTAAAGCTCTCATCCCGGTACTTGGTACACAGTTGGTGCTCAGGATATGACTACAGCCTTTGCTGCATCCCCAAACTCAAGCCCCCCTTTTCCCAATGGATTTCTGAGGCAGCTGACAAAATTAAACTCGACTCAGCCCCTCATCCGTGAAATGAGGTAGTGGGACTGAAGCTGCAGATGGCAGAACTGGAAGGACCCCTGGAGATCTGTTGGTCCAACCCCCTCATTAGAGAGGTGAGCAAACTGACAGCAGAGAGGGGCAGTGACTCGTCTAAGGAGAGGGTCTTCTCTCTTTCTCTGAGCTCTGTCCCCATCTCCAGGGTCCATCTGGCGTCCATGCCATTTGAGTATGAGTTGAAATAAACAGCCAGCAAGAGATTAAAAGGAGTACAGTCATGGAGACCAGGTAGTCTCTGGCAGGGTCAGGGAAGATGGGCCTAAAAGGGACTCAATTCAGCGAACAAATATTTCTTGAGCACCTACTACGTGCCAGGCCCGGGTATACAGCAATGAGCAAGCTGGCGTGGTTTCGGCTCCATAGAGTTCTAGTCTAAAGACAGATACCACAGTCCTCTGGGAGCTGACGAAGGGGGCTTCTGTGCCTGGTTTCCCACCCACTGTGCATAGTGACCTGTGGGGAGTTCTTTCTACCCCCAACACACGCACACATTCTCTCTCTCTCTCTTTCTTTTCCAGGGCTCCCACAGCCCTTCTGCCTCTCTCTGTCCCAGCCTGCATCCTGCTGGAAAATGGCCAAGGCTATCAGAGTTAAGTGAAAAAAAAAACCAAAACAAGCTGCAGAACAATATGATTCCATTTATGTAAAAAAAACAAAAGCAAAAAAAAAAGACACATGAAATGTGTGTGATTGTAAATGCAGAATCAAGAGCCTGGGAAACATAACAAACGGTTATGAGAACTTCTCTCTAGGGAGCGGGAAGGGGGAAACTTTTACTTTTAAATACATAAACTTTGGTATTTCTAAGATGTTTTAAAACAAAGCTATAATTTTTAAAAAGTTAAGAGAAATGTTGTAAGATGTTGTTGACTCGTTGTTAGACTGTGTGAAAGAGCACTTGGGCGGCTCAGAGGATCTGAGGTCTCCTTCTGTGATGTGAATGTGCCTTGGGATCCAGGGCAAGACTCCTCTGGGCCTCAGTGTTCTCATCTGTACAATGGGGGCCTCTGCCGCTCCAAGTCGCTATCTAGGCCTGGTGTTGCTGCAGCCCGCCTGCCTTCAGGGGAACTGCCTTGGGGTCCTGTGACCTCTGCTGAGAGCCTAATGGCCCGTCTTCACCAGAAGGTGGTTCTGCCAGTCCCTGGTACAGCCTGCCTCTAGGTTCTGCCTGGGTCATCAGAGCCCTGCCTCTCCCTGACTACACACAGATCCACCATCACCCCTCCTCCAGGTGCCATCAGCCCTCTCCCCACAGGCCTTGTGCGGCCACCTTGATATGAGGAGGCTCAGTGTGGTCACTTGAGTCTCCTGAAGTCACTCAGACAGGATGTGGCAGAGCTAAGGTCTGAGCCCTGTCTCTACACCCACTGCTCTTCCCACTCACCAGACATCTCTCCAGAGACAGTCACGGGCATACGAAGGGACAGAGTGGAGGCGGGGGCAGAACCTGCTCTGCATCAAAGGGCCTCTGATGAGCCGCCCAGCCCAGCCTCCCATGGGCAGTGAAGTAACAGCTAATGTTTATTAACCTATTAGTGCCAGGCACTGTCCTGAGTACTTCACACCTGTTCATTCATTCATTCTACCAATTCATTCATTCATTCTACCAATTCATTCATTCAACCAATTCATTCATTCATTCTACCAATTCATTCATTCGTTCTACCAACAGTTCTTGAGCGTCTTTTCTAGGCTTAGTGCTGAGAACTCAGTGGTGAATACAGAGGGCCCAGCTCCTGTCCTCACGGGATGACAGTCCTGCCCGTAGCCTCCTCAGTGCAGTCATCAGAACACCTGCCCCAGGCCAGAGAGCAGGGGAAGTGGGAAAGGGGCAAGAGGAGAGGAAGCTCTTTCCCACTAGAAAACTAGGGAATTCCCTGGCAGTCCAGTAGTTAGGACTCCGTGCTTTCACTGCCGAGGGCCTGGGTTCAATCCCTGGTTGAACTAAGATCCTGCAAGCCGTGCGATGCGGCCAAGCAACAAAACTAACCTCTCCCAATGGGTCTTAGAATTGCAGAGTCATTTATTGAGTACCTACTGTATACTACCCCTCATACTCGGGTCACATTTCTCTTTTTTTTTTGGCCTGTGCCGAGTGGCTTGCAGGCCCAGGCCCCCGGCAGTGGAAGCGCAGAGTCCTAACCACTGGACCACCAGGGAATTCCTGGGTCACATCTCTTAATCTTCCCCCTACGGATAGATGAGGAAACTGAGGCTCAGGAAAGCCAAGGGGCTCACCCACGGGCACTCGGAAGAGCTGAGTCTGCAGCCGGTCTGCTGGGGCAGAGCCCTTGGCTCCCCACCAAGTGGTTCTCTGAGACTAGGCTACTCTCGCCCCTACAGCCCTGCTCCATAGCACCTTCTGCTCTCAAGGGTAACCTTCCTCCGCTCAGTGCTGCGCCCTCCTCCTCGGACAGCTCCCCAGCCCCCAAGTCCTCAGACTGCCATCTGTCTGTCCTCACACCCTCCCACTATGGCCCAGCCCCCTACCTCAGTTGGGCCTGGGGGAGCCAGGGAGCAGCTGGTCACTACCTTCCACGTAATTAGCCCTCAGAGACCATGCCTGGAGCTGTTAGAGAGGCCCAGGACTGTCTCAGTGGGCTGGTCTGGCCAGCCCTGAACCTGTCAGGAGGCAGCGGCTGGGGCTTGGCCTGTCTCCATGGCAACCCCATCCCCTCACCCCAGTGATTACTGACCCGTCCACAGCTGGGGGGCTCCTCAGGCCCCTTCTGGGCAGACCTATCCCACTATACCTCTGAGCTGGCAGCTCCATTAGAACAACAGGTCTGGTAGTGGTCTAATTAGCATATATCTACATTAATTTGCATAACTCCTGGGCCTAGCAGCCCAGGCTGATATCAAGGTCAGTCTAAAATCAAAGGGTCCCTCTAATCTCATGGGGTGCCTAGCTCCTCATCGACCATCTGGTCCAAACTCACAGGCGCCAGACTGGGAGGTGGTGTGGGCAGTGCAGAGAAGGGCCTTCAGGCCAGTGACTCTCTGTGGCTCAGTCTCCTGCTCTGTAGAATGGGCACAAGGTGCCTACTTCACAGCGGTGTTGAGATGATCAACACCGGGACTTCCCTGGTGGTCCGGTGGTTAAGACTCCAAGCTCCCAATGCAGGGGTCCCGGGTTCCATCCCTGGTCAGGGAACTAGATCCTGTATGCCGCAACTAAAAGATCCTGCATGCCGCAACTAAAAGATCCTGCATGCTGCAACTAAGACCTGGTGCAGCCAAATAAATAAATGAATATTTTTTTTAAAAAAAAGATCAAGGGGTCTTCTAGATTCATTCCCAAGTCCAGGCCTCACCCCACTCCTCCAACCCCCAATCTCCACTCCCGGAGTGCTCTGCTTCCTGCCTGTGGGGCAGGCCCTTCTTACAGGCCCATAAAAGCCTGCAGGAACCTGCTTTCCCCCAGGAGGCTCCTCCCACCAGGCCCTCCCTCAACCTTAATTTCTGGGTCCTGGCTGGAAGTGTATTAGAAGCTGCAGGCTACCAGCTTTGGCCTTTCATCAACACCTCTGGGCTTTGACCTGGTTGGTGCACAGCTGAGAAGCAGGGGAACAGAGGGCATCTGGCCTCACCCTGGCCCCCAGCACCACCCACTCCAGCGCACCCTTTGGAAAACCATGTGAGGCAGTTTAGGGCATGCTCTGGAGTCACACTGCTTGGGTTTATCTTCCAAATGAGCCTCAGTGTCTCCATCTGTAAAATGGGGACAACAAGCCACACTTCTTGGAGTCATGAAAATTAAATGAGATAATGTATGTCAAGAGCCTGACATAGTAAGCACTCCTTAAATGTTAACTGTTATTATTAAAATAATGACAGTAATAAGAAAGAAACCTGAGACCACCTTGAGGGTCAAAGAAGGGTTTACAGAGGAGGTGATATTTAAATTTGGCCTGGAACTGACTATAAAAAAAAAACCCAACAGCACTGCAAACACTCTGGATGTCCGTCAGAAAGACACACAGTAAATTATGGCACCTCCCTGTGATGAAACCAAGACAGCCATTACAACGGTGAGGAAAGAGGGCCAACCTGCGTGGTGTGAAAAGGCTGCAGGGCCACTTGAGATGTATGAACTTATTTTTGTGTAGAAGAAAGAAAAAGAGGCTTCCCTGGTGGCGCAGTGGTTGAGAGTCCGCCTGCCGATGCAGGGGACACGGGTTCGTGCCCCGGTCCGGGAGGATCCCACATGCCGCGGAGCGGCTGGGCCGTGAGCCATGGGCGCTGCGCCTGCGCGTCCGGAGCCTGTGCTCCGCAACGGGAGAGGCCACAACAGAGAGAGGCCCACGTACCACAAAAAAAAAAAAAAGAAAGAAAAAGAATCATCAAACTGTTAACTCTGGAGAGTGGAATTGGAAGGGGTCTTTGAGAGTCAACTAGAGATATTTCTGTAAGGTTGCTACATTGATGAGTAATACTTTTATAAGAAAACAAAATAAAGAAGAAATTACTAGGGGATGAATGAGCATGGGCAAAACCCCTGAGGTGTGGGTGGGGTGACCAACTGTCCTGGTTGGCCTGGGGCTGTGGAGTTTCTCGAGGTGCAGCACTTGAGTGGATAAACCCCAAAGTCCCAGGCAAACTGGGACAAGCTGGTCACCCCAGATGTGGAAGGGTATGGACCACTTATGGGCCTGGGGACAGCTCTGGATGGATGAAATGAGGGGTGGCAGGGTGGGAACACTGGGCTGGGCCTCAGACCTAGAGCTTTATCCCGCTGGCCCCAGGAGCCAGGGAAGGTTTGAGCAGAGGGACATGGAAGCTGGATGCTTCAAAGCACGGGGCTCTCTGGCTGGGGAGGAGGCTGGAGGTGGGCGATCAGGTGGAGACGCAGAAGCCTTCCTTGGACGGCTGAGGGCAGGGCCCAGAATCCCCCTCCATGCTCGCGGTCCCACTCTCCTAGAAATCCCACCTTCTTAGAGATGCCCTCTCTACCTCTGCCCCTGTCCCCGTGTCCAAACTGTTGGCACAGCCCCAGCGCCAATCCTCCAACAGGCTCCGGAGCGGGCAGTGAAGGCCCGGGAGGAGGGCGCCCTCCAGAGAGAAGCACTTCAGACAGCGTGGAGGGGAAGACAACCCAGATGGAGAAAACCCACCAAAAACCAGGCTCTCCCAGGAGACGCCAGCTGCAGACAAAGGGACATTTGGATAAATATAAAGGTGATTAACCAGATCTCCCCATTAAGTATAATGAATGACACCACATAACTAAGTCAAAAACTCATGGCAGAAAGCACCTTAATGGAGCAGGCACTTAGGCAGGGAGAATTCATTAAGGAGGTGTGGAGAATTTCAGGAGTGGCTATGAGGATGGAGGCAGGTGGCAAAGACCAGAAGGTTGACAAAAACAATCGGGAATTAACATCTGTCCAGAATGGGACTGAGAACAGAGCCCAGGAGTTATCAGCCCAGGCTCTGGAGTCAGGCAGACCTGGGATGGAGTCCCAGCTCTCACGTACAAGCTGTGGGACCTGGGAAAGTCATTTCTTGGAGCCTCAGTTTCCTTACCTGCAAAATGGGAATACACTTCCTGGGGTTGTGAGGATTCAGTGAGGTAATGTGAGTAAAGGACTTTGCATATAGTAAGTGCTCAGTAAATTATCATTAATTGGACAAGTCACTTTCCCTATTGGGATCTTAATTTCTCACTGACAAAAAGAGGATAATGTCCTATCTTCTTCCCAGAGAAACTGGAGGATGAAGATCACAACTGTGAAAGCAATTGCTATACTATAATATGCTTTTTAAACTGTGAAGTGCTCTACCCACATCTGTCATTATTAGGATAATTATTAAGTCCTTGGTTTCATCCCAAGGCCAGATTCTTGCTGTTTCTTCCCAGAGAAGCTATACAGTGTAGTGGTTAAAAGTGTGGCCCAGAAGCCAGACTGTCTGGGTTTGAATTTGACCTTTAACGCTTACTAGCTGTGTGACCATCAGCAAGTCACTTAACCTCTCTGTGCTTTAATGTCTCCATCTGTAAAATGAGGATGATGATAATAGTACCTACCTCATGGGGGTGTCGTGAGGCCTAAATGACGGAAGATGTGTAAAGCATTCAGAACATTTCCTGGCCAACGGCTATAGGTAAAGCCAGGTTAACTGCGATGATTGTTACCCATCGTGTAGACTCCGGGCCTGAATCCCTCACAGGTTCAGAGGACTCCTGTTCTGAAGGAGACGAGACCACAGCCGTCCTGGTATGCAGGCCCCTTTGGGGCCAGGTATTACTCCACGCCCCCCCCAAACCCCCACCTCACTCCATCCAGTCCAGCAGCTGCCTGGCCCAGCCTGGCCCCTTGCTCCACCCTTGCTCTTCTCACTCACCCACCGAGCATTCGTGGACACTGACTCTGTGCCAGGCCTGCACTGGCTGCACAGACGACCAACTCCAAGTGTCTGCGTAGTGAGAGCAGAGAAGAGAGCCAGGCCTCCACTCTGGGCACCTGCCCTGTACACGTGGCTTCATGTCCATTTCACTGACTCCTTTCACTCTTGAGAAGTGTCATTTTACACATGTGGAAACTGTGGAGCAGGGAGTAAAGTCACAGACCCCAGGTCACAGAGCAGGATTCAGACACACAGCTGTGGGCTCCAGAGCCTGCACACCGCCCCACATTTCCTTATTAGCTCCTCTGGTCCATGCACAGCATCGCTGCCACCGTGGCCTGACCACCTCCACCCCTCCGCCACTGCTGAAACTGGTGCCCTCTCAAAGGATCCGTGACAGCCACAGAGAATGCTGAGATGTGTTCTGTTCAAGCCCATCATTTGGGGACCTCCCTGGTGAGGCAGTGGTTAAGAATCCGCCTGCCAATGCAGCGGACACGGGTTCGAGCCCTGGTCCACGAAGATCTCACATGCCGCGGAGCAACTAAGCCCGTGCGCCACAACTTCTGAGCCCGCGCCTACAGCCCGTGCTCCGCAAAAAGAGAAGCCACCGCAGTGAGAAGCCCGTGCACCACAACCAAGAGTAGCCCCTGCTCGCCACAACTAGAGAAAGCCCACATGTAGCAATGAAGACCCAACGCAGCCAAAAATAAGTAAATAAATTTATAAAAAAACAAAAAGCCCATCATTTGCGAGCAGTGTGAAGTCCAACAAGTCTAAACCTCCTAAGCCTCGGTTTCCTCGTCTATAAACAGGAAAAGAATTAAATCTACCTTTCGGAGTTGACATTAAAGGATGTAAAGCAGGGTACCTGGCACAGAAGGCACACCCAACAGATGCCATTCTTTGGTCCCTCTGGGTCCAATCCTTCCGCCCACCCCCATCCCCACTTTTGTAGATGGTGTTCTGAAGTTTTCTCATTCCTTCAGTGAAGGTTTCTTTCATTCCTTCTGGAGGCCTTTCTTCTAATAAGACAAGGCCTTCCTGCAGCCATTCTGCTATCACCTCAAGCAGGGCGGCCTGCCTGCCTTCACAGCACCCCCGCAAAGCTCCAGTGTTAAGTGTGCTATTCGCTGGGTCCCAGGGCTCCCTCAAAGAGCTCCCTTGAAGCTGACCTGGCGCTCCCTCTGAGCCAGCCCGGCTAAGCCAGTCTTTTTTTTTTTTTTCTTTTGCGGTACGTGGGCCTCTCGCTGTCATGGCCTCTCCCGTTGCGGAGCACGGGCTCCGGACGCGCAGGCTCAGCGGCCATGGGTCACGGGCCCAGCCACTCTGCAGCATGTGGGATCTTCCCGGGCCAGGGCACGAACCCATGTCCCCTGTATCGGCAGGCGGACTCTCAACCACTGCGCCACCAGGGAAGCCCTGAGCCAGCCTTTGAGAGCGGTCAGCCCTTGCCTGTAGCAGAGGCGCTCTGACAAACACCGGACAAGATGCCTCTGTACAAAAACCTCCCGACTTTCCGTGCCTCCTCCCGACTTTCCGCGCCTCCTCCTGACTCTGCCTTTTCCTTCCTGGACTCTGGTGTGAGTCTATGACAACCTGTCTGACTCAGAAACTGATGATGCTGAGACCTTGGGCAAATCACTTGACCTTTCAGGGCCTCAGTTTTCTCATCTGTAAAATGGGACTTGTAACCCCTACCCTTCTTGCCTCCCAGGTTGAGGGGTGGATTCAATGGGATAACTGACACCTGGGAACCATCAAGCTCCCCCCCCTTGCTGGGGAGACCTCCAGGGCTCGCACTTTCTGTTCCAACTGGGTCAAGAGAAGCAGTGCAGTAAAGCCCAGGCCCCTCCTTCCCACCTGAGCACCCCCAACAGCAGAACTGACCTCCAAGGAGTCTGGTGCAAGAGAGGAATCTCCTGGAAGTCTGTTTTATCTTAAAAGAATATGCCCCTAATATTGTGCTCTGACACAGAGCCTTCTCCTTCGATCATTTCCCGCCAGGTCAGGATAGAATAGATGCTCTGCAAAGATGCAGATCTCTATCCTGTGGCTCAGCCTCCTCCTGCCCCCAGCCAGGCAGGTACAGGAACTGCAATCTAAGGAGCCAGCCAGACCGGGTGCAAATCCTGCCTCCACACTTACCCACAGGCCACACAGCTAGTAAGCCATTCAGCATGGCTGAGGCTGTTTCCTCATCTGAAATGGGGATAACTGATCCCAGGGCCCACGTCTGTGGGTCAGGCCAGGGTAAGGCTGAGGGGAATGAGTGAAGAGAAAGGGTCCAAACCTGAGGTCAGGGACATGGAAGCTGAGTCATTGTAGGAAGGGTCTTGAGAAGACTGGGCTCTTCAGGCCATTATGAGACCTTTTCATTCTCCTTTCATTTTCTCAACCATTACATCGTTACTGAATGTCAGTCCCAATACTAGACATTGGAGATACAGCGGTGAACAAAAGCAAAAACAGACACAGCCGCTGACTCAACCAAACACTCCACTAAATGGGAGCAGAAGGGAACGTCCTCAGCCTGGTAAAAGGCATCTATGAAAACCCCCACAGCTAATCCCGTACTTAATGGTGAGAAACTGAACGTGTTTCTCCAAAGATCAGGGATGAGACAACGATGTCGACTCTCCTCACTTCTATTCAACATTGTATTGGAGGTTCTAGCCAGGACAATTAGGCAAGAAAAAGAAAGCAAAGGCATCTGGATTGCAAAGGAAGAAGTAAAACTATCTCTATTTCCATATGGCATGATCTTTTTTTTTTTTTAATTGAATGAAAGATTCTTTAAATTCTATAGTGCTTTACAATTTTCAAAAGTTTTACCATAATGGAAAAGAATATGAAGAAGAATATGTAAATATATGTATAACTGAATCACTTTGCTGTACACCAGAAACTAACACAACGTTGTAAATCAATTATACTTCAATTTTTAAAAAAGTTTCACACAACTAATTTCATATAATAGCCCTTTTTTTCCCCATCCCTATATTGCCCCTCCCCCTTCCCTCTCCCTACTGTAACCACTAGTTTGTTCTCTGTATCTGTGAGGCAGATGACATGATGTTGTATATAGAAAGCCCTAAAGAATCCACAAAAAACTTAGAGCTACTAAACCAGATCAGCAAAATTGCAAGATCCAAGGTCAACATACAAAAATCAGTTGTTTTTCTTTCTTAAAAATTTTTAAAATTTAATTCAATTTATTATTTGTTTATTTATTTTTGGCCGTGCCACGCGGCATGTGGGAGCTCAGTTCCCACACCAGGGATAGAACCCATGCCCCCTGCAGTGGAAGCACAGAGTCTTAACCACAGACTGCCAGGGAAGTCCCTCAGTTGTTTTTCTATACACTAGCAATGAACAACCCAAACTTAAATTAAGAAAATTCCATTTACAATAGTATTGAAAAGAATAAAGTAAATTTAACCAAGGAGGTGCAAGACTCATACACTAAAAACTACAAAATATTACTGAAAGAAATTAAAGAGCTAAATAAATGAGAAGACATCCAGTGTTCATAGACTGGAAGACTTAATGTTGTTAAGATTACAATACTTCCAAACTGATCTACAGATTCGACGCAATCTCTACCAAAATTCCAAGTACTATTTTTGCAGAAATGGATAAGCTGGTCCTGAAATTCGTATGGAAATGCAAGGGACCCAGAAGAGCCAAAATAATCTTGAAAAAGAACAAAGTTGAAGGACTTACACTTGTTGATTTCAAAACTTACCAACACACTACAGCAATCAAGACAGCGTGGTAGTGAGATAAGGTTAGACATATAGACCAATGGAATAGAATCGCGAGTCTGAAAATAAACCCATATATTTACGATAAACTGATTTCCAACAAGGGTGCCAAGACTACTGAATAGAGAAAGCATAGTGTTTTCAACAAACGGTGCTGGGACAAATAGATATCCATATGCAAAAGAAGGAAGTTGGACTCCTACCTCGCACCATATATAAAAACTAACTCAAAATGAATCACAGACCTAAATGTAAGAGCTAAAACTATAAAACTCTTAGAAGAAACCACAGGTATCAATCTGAGTGACCTTAGAAAAGGCAACAGTTCTTAGATATGACACCAAAAGCACAGCAGCCATAGGAAAACTAGATAAATTGGACATCATCAAGATAAAAAACTTTTGAACATCAAAGCACATTATCAAGAAAGTGAAAAGTCAACCCACAGAATAGGAGAAAATATTGGTAAATCATAGATGTGATAAGGGTCTAGAATCCAGAATATACGGAGAACTCTTACCAATCAACAATAAAACGATAAATAACCCAGTAAAAAATGGGCAAAGGATTTGAACAGAAATTTTGCCAAAGAAGATACACAACTGGCCAATAAGCACATGAAAAGATGCTCAACATCATTAGTCATTAATGAAATGCAAATCAAAACCACAATGAGATGCTACTTCACACCCACTGGGACAGCTATAATAAAAGATACAGATAATAATAAGTGTTGGTGTGGTGAGGATGTAGAGAAACTGGAACCCTCATGCATTGCTAGTGGGAATGTAAAATGGTGCAGCCACTATGGAAAACAGTTTGACAGCTCCTCATAAAATTATATAGTTATCACATGGCCCAGCAATTCCATGCCAAGGCATATACCTGAAAATTAAAACAAAGTTCACACAAAACTTGTATAGGAATCTTCACGGCAGCATTATTCATAGCAGCCAAAAAGTGGAAACCCAAATATTCATCAAGTGATTAATGGATAAACCAAATGTGATACGTCCATTCAATGGAATATTATTAAGCCACAGAAAGGAATGAAGTACTGACCCATGCCACAACATGCACGAACCTTAAAAGCACTACGCTACGTGAAAGAAGACAGTCACAAAGGACCACGTATTGTATGATCCTATTATACCAAGTGTCCGGAGTAGGCAAATCCAGACAGACAGAAAGTAGACTAGTGGTAGGCAGCCAGGGGCCAGAGGGGGGGGGGATGAGGGGGGGGGGGATGAGTTTGAGGTTTCTTTTTTGGGGCAATGAAAAATGTTCTGGAGTTAGATAGTGGCCATGGCTGCAGAACTCTGTGAACATATTAAGAACCATTGAATTGTTAAAATGGTGAATTTTATGGTATGTGAGTTTTATCTCAATAAAAAAAGGAGGAAAAAAAACCTCCAGACATTTTTGCCCTCCTTGTCCTTATGGAGGTTCCATTCAGTGGCGGGTAGTGGGAGAGGGAACCCCCCCCCACCTCCCCACACCACACACACACACACACGTGTGCACAGAGACAAACTGAAATTACCATTGTGCTAAGTGCTCTCAAGAATGACAGCTATGGGCTTCCCTGGTGGCGCAGTGGTTGAGAGTCCGCCTGCCGACGCAGGGGACACGGGTTCGTGCCCCGGTCCAGGAAGATCCCACATGCTTTGGAGCGGCTGGTCCCGTGAGCCATGGCCGCTGAGCCTGCATGTCCGGAGCCTGTGCTCCGCACCAGGAGAGGCCACAACAGTGAGAGGCCCACGTACCGCAAAAAAAAAAAAGGCAGAAGAATCCACCTGCCAATGCAGGGGACACGGGTTCGAGCCCTGGCCCGGGAAGATCCCACATGCCCCAGAGCAACTAAGCCTGTGCGCCACAACTAATGAGCCTACACTCTAGAGCCCACGTGCCGCAACTACCGAAGTCCGCGCACCTAGAGCCCGTGCTCCGCAACAACAGAAGCCACCGCAGTGAGAAGCCGGCGCACTGCAACGAAGAGTAGCCCCCGCTCACCGCAACTAGAGAAAGCCGGTGTGCAGCAACAAAGACCCAATGCGGCCAAAAATGAATAAATTAAAAAAAAAAAAAGAATGACAGCTATAATGGAAGTAGTTGAGGAAGACTTCCGCGAGGAAGTGATCTGAAGGAAGAGAGATTAGCAACGAGAGGAAGGCAGGGAAGAAGTTTCAGGCAGAGGGAAGTGCAAGGATCCTGTATGGGAGGGAGCTCGGCAAGTAGAAGGGTCCAAGACCTCTGTGTCTAGAGTAGGGGGAATGAGAGGGCGCAGGGCACCAGAGAGAAGGGCTGGGAGGCCCACTGTGGCTGGGGAGGGGCCCCAAGCCCTCTGAGTACTCTGGGTCAAGATTCATGGGGCGGGGGCGGGGGCGGGGAGGAATATGCACCTTCTGCAGGGGTCAAGTGCTCCCAGTCAACATCTGGAATGAGTTGGGAGGTCATTTCTCCCGACTGAATCACTCTTCATGTGACCTGATGGAAGGAGGAAAAAATCCAGTTCCCTGACTTATTCAGTGGCACCTCTTGTACTGATGCTCCCAGGGAGGAAATACTGATGAAAACCAGCCTCACTGCTATGGCAACAGCAACCACTTCTCACTTTCCATCCCGATGAAAGGCCAGGTGGGAAGTCTGCCTAGCAGCAGTGCTAGGCGACAGAAGCCCCTCCCATCACCGTCCAGGCTTTGCTCGGGTCCCAGCTTCTCCTTCCAATGGAGAATCACGCAGCTGCCAGCATCTGAGCAGCCCTTCTCAGCTCAGGGCGTGACTTATGCCACCACCCTGTAATGTGGCATCGTTAGCCCCACTGGACAGATGCAGACACTGAGGCTCAGAGCGGTGAAGGGTGCTTCCAGCGTCCTTCCCTCTGTGCTGCCTTTACTCCCCCATATGGTAAAGGTCTGTTTATCTGTGCGGGCCTCCTGCTCTGATTCACCTGTGGCATGAAGGAATAAGTGAGTGGAGTGAGTATCACCCCCCCACTCTCCTGTCACCCTCTTCCTTCCTTGGTGATCTACAAGTTCCGGGGTACCCCACCCCGCAGTGTTCTGTTCTGGCCAGGGGAGAGGGTCATGTGGGGCCTGTGAGAGCCAGGGCGGTAAGGAGGGATGGCAGGAGAGGGCCTGCATGGGAGGGGGTACCCCTCCACCGCCCTGCCAGGGGACAGGGCTGAAGTGTTTCCCTTCAAAATGCCTGGCTCGGAACTTCGACACACGCATTAATATCGAGGGCTAATATTTTGGGTGCACTTACGGTGCACCAGGCTTTGTGGCAAGTGCTTTGCGCGCGCCCTCTCATTTGAGTGAGGGATTGGTTATCACCCCTGCTCCATGGAGGGGAGTGCAGCCTGAGATCTGAGCTGGAGAGGCGGCAGAGCCGTGGCAAACCAGGTGGTTCTGGAGCCAAAGTCTGGCTCTTAACCAGATACCTGCAGCCCCGAGGAGACCATCTCGTCCTCACCTCCCCATCCCCCATCCCAGGGGCTGGCTGGGAAGATGAAAAGGGAGGGCAAAGGAGCTGAGGAGTGAGAGTGGAGCAGCCTCCTGCAATCGTCTCCTGGCCCCGGGCCAGAAGGCTGCTGGTGGGCCTGTTGCAGAAGAGGTGCGCTGTCTGTGTGGCAGCAAGAGTGGCGGGAGGGCCCCTCCCGAGGACCAGGCCCTGCCAGATCTTCAGGCCTTGTTTACAGGAGGAAGGAAAGGGAACGCATAGTTCTCAAGTGCCTACTGTGTGCATATGCTGAGCGTCGCCCTTTACAGGTGGCATTTCCCTTTACCCCCAGAATGACACTGAGAGAGACTAACGGCTAACACTTATGATACGTCAAGCATCTCGGACGCTCACCATGCTTCGATTCATTTAATCCTCACAGAAACATGCCAGCTACAGACACTCTGCACATGGGAAAACGGAACCATGAAGAAGAAAAGTATCTTGCCCAAGGTCACACGGCTGGTAAAGCTTTGATCCAGGTCCTCTGGCCCTAGAGTCTATGAGTAACACACTTTGTATCCTGCTAGGGGAGTGTCGTCCCCATTGTCCACAGCGGGAGAGTGAGGCCCTTTCTTGAGGTCACCAGTGGTCGGAGTGGGGTTTGAGCTCCGTCTCCTGGGAATGTCTGTGGCATTTTGACTTCGTGGCACCCTGCCCCTGCTCCCCACCAACTCCTGCCCAGAAACACTGAGACCACAGGAATGGTTCTAGCTGTAGCCGCTGGCCCATGGCTGCCCAGAACTGAGCAAAGAGCAGCCCCCTTCCACCCACCTGGAAAGCTTATGTTTGTTCAGGGTTTCTTTGTCTGGAATCACACATCCAACCGCCATCCTTCCCAGAAATGGCGCCAGCCTGCTTCCTGGAACAGCCCACAAACGGCCCCGATGCCAGGCTCTCTGACTTTCTTTGGGGCGGCAAGGGAAGGAGACAGGGATTAAACCCCTCGGGCCCTACCGCCTCCCTGGGCCTCTGTGGACCCATCCATACAAAAGGTTGGCACGATGTCTCTGGGGACCTTCAGGCTCCTGCATTCCAGGATTCTCTGCCAGGAGCTTCCCACTCAGCAAACAGTCATAACTGTGCGCCTTACAGACGCACCACCTCCCAGAGCCTCAATGCCATTCCCATTGTCTGTAATTATAGCAGCTCCCATTTCCTAAGTGTTGACTAAGTGCCAGGTGAGTGACTTTCGTGGATTCTCTCCCTGAACTTGCTGGACAGCCCTAAGAGGCAGGTCCAGTGACCTCCACTTTACAGATGAAGCAGCTCGGCTCAGGGAGGCTGAGCGCCTTGCCTGCGTGCACACTCCTGCGAGCAGCAGAAGCAGGACATCTCACCGTTGCCTCATGCAGCTGGGAGGGGGAGAGCCCATCGCGTATGTCAAGGATTTGGCCACAGGCCTTGATAAACCACGTCCCCACACCCTCCATCCTGCCCCATCAGGCCTGGGCGCCCACCAGCCCAGCCTGTCACAGCTGACAAGCATGGTGTGATTCCCAGACAGCCTCTCACTTCAGTGGAGGATCCCTGTGTCCCTGGCAGCCTAGCATGAGAATGACAGCTAGTGGCAGCTTGGGGACAGCAGCCCACTCAGACGGCTCATGGGGCTGCTGACCGGCAGACAGACAGTGCCAGGCTGGAGCAGCTGGCATCGCCGGAGGCAGGTGAGGCACCTGGGAGCCTCTCATGGCACCCACCCCCAAGTCCAGACCCTTCGCTAACATTTGGGGGCCTTCAGGACCGAGGCAAGAGTACCAACAGCGCACCATGTGTCCAAATATTTAAGTTACAAATCAAGCTGACTAACTCTTAAATAAAATATGTTATATCTTCCCACCCAGACATAATGGTCTGGAAGGCCAGCCTGTGCGCTGAAATTTCTCAGACTCCCGACTTCCGTGCCAGAAGACAGCAGTGCCTTCTGGGTTCCTTCTGTGCAGGGGCCTCATACACAGGTCTGGACACCCTGGGACACACATGTAGGCAACATCCACACCTGTCCCTCCCCCAGGCAGCCGGCCTTTGTCTATCCCGGGGGCTCGGGGGGCGCACACACCAGCTGCACAGGCTCCCTCCCTCCCCTCCCTGCCTCCTCCCAGGAGATGCCCTGGCAGGTCCTGAAAGTGGGCTTGGAGCTGACCTAACAGGGGACCCTGGGGTCTGTCATGAGCAAACTGGTAAACCCGCACTTGGAGACACGTTCCGAAGAAAGAGTCTCGGACCACACAGGTGCCTGGACTCCGGGCGGCCCAGGGGGAGGGAGAGAGCTTAGGATTGAGCATCAGGAAATCCAGGCAGACACCAGCTCTGCCATGTGCGTGCTGTGACTTGTGGCCGGTGAATCCCCCTCCTGGGTCCCATTTGCTCATCTGTAAAACAGGGACGACAGTTCCTGCCTGGTGGGGCCGTAGTCAGGAGTAAATGCCGTAAGTCCATGAAAAGGTTCTTGCCTTGCTTTTAGACTGTTCAACTCCACTGAAGACTGTCTCTAAGAAACCCTCCCTTTAACACTGGACTCCTTTACCGTCTGCTTTTCCGTATGTCCCTGGCCACACCGCACCATGAACACTGACAGCATCTGAGCCCACACTGGCCGGGTGCCTCCCACACCACAGAATCCCCGGCACCTAGCACAGGGCCAGACACAGAGTAAACAGGAGCTCTGTGATTATTCACCCGGCCTTTCCACCTGCTTATGGGGTTCACCCAACCATCGCCATCACTGAGGGCCTTCTGAGGGCCAGACTCACCACCAGGCTCTGAGGACCAGATGGCTCAGGCGCCTCTCCAGGCCACACGGAGCTCGCAGTCTAGAGAGAGCGATTTGACGTGGAAATGAGAACAGGTGACAACAGAGGGATGCCTGCCGTCATGCGGGCAGTAGGGGCAAGGTGTTCCCAGAGGCCAGAGGAAGACGGGTGCGGGAGTACAGTGAGGCCCCGAAGAGGAAATGATGGGTGAGCTGGCCTTAAGGAGATTAAGAGCGGAGGGGACTTCCAGAGACAGGAACAGCCTGTGCAAAGGCACAGAGGTGTGAGGTACAGCTGGTGTGCTCACCTCAACGTGGCCAGAGCTCAGTCTCTTAGGAAGTGGTGAGTGTCAGGGTTGGCGGGGCCGCCAGGGCCACCTAGCGTCCCACCAGCCCAGTAATTCTCAATGTGACTAGCAGAATTAGCAGCACCTTGGAACTTGTTAGAAATGCAAATTCTCAGGCCCCACCTCAGACCTACTAAATCGGAAACTCGGGGCAGGATGCAGAAATCTGTATCTGAACGAGCTCTCTAGGTGTCTGTGATGCACGCTAGTTTGAGAACCACTGGACTTCCTCCTGAAGGCAACAGGAGCCGTGTTATAAAGCGGCCCACATCTGAAAGCTGGCCTCACGTGAGCCCTTGCCTCCAGCGGGACAGCTGTGTGTGGCAGAATAATCTATCTTCACCTGTGAGGGAGGGGCCACTGGGAAGTCAGAGACCCTGGTGGGCACAGGGCCCATTACCAGGGTGACCACCTGTCACTCGGAGAAAGGGGGCAGCACCCTACAGACGGTCAACGGAGGGGAGCTTGTTATCACGGCTACCTCCCCTCAGGTGGGACAGGGTAAGGGAAGAGGGGAGCCTGCGGTGTCAGGTATCCACCCCCATCCCCAGGTGGGAGCATCACAGACCTAGGCTCCTCTTCTGACTGAATCTAGCCCACCATCCCCTCCTCTGTCCATCTGGGCCCCAGGTGGCAATTTCCTCCCCTCCCCATCATGAAGCCACACCCTCCTGTCACAGCCCAAGGGCTGTGGGGCTGTCTCCTTGGTTACAGCCTGGGCTCCTTTATCCATGGTGAGCCTCTCTCAAGAGGCCCCACACCCTCATCTGCTAGGTCTTCACTTTCCTTTGCCAAGGCTGGCTCTAGGGGCCGTGACCCAGATCAGTAGCAGGGCTCTCCCACTCTCTCTTCAGCTGTTGGCACAGAGTGAGAAAAAGAGGGACCAGAGGATTCAACACGTTACCTTCGACCAGAAGACGGACACAGGGGGTGCGTCAAATAGCTTTACAAGGTGCAACTTGAAGTTCAAGAGAGAGCAAACTGCACCCTCAAGCCTAGTCAAGTACAAAGCATGAGAAGGGAGGGTTCTCGAGCCCGAAAGGCCTGGGTGTGAGTCTGCACCAACCCTGCGTTATCCTGGGCAGGCTTTGTTACTTCCCGAGCCTGTTTCCTCACCTGCATATTGGAGATAATATTAATATCTACCCCCTAGGCTCTCTGCAAGATTAAGTGAGAAAATGCATCTGAAGTGAGAAACATAGTACCTGGCACCTCGCTGCATCTTACCTTCCTGCTCCTCAGAGAGGGGGAGGAATGCCTGTTCCCGGGTGACCGCTCTCTGCTGGTGGGACACCTGGTGGGGAAGAGCAGTGGCTCTGGGGTTAGAAACAATCCATAAACATCCACTGCCCCTACCGTTATGATTACTATTAATCACGGGCAATGAATGGAGCCCGGCCTGGTAAATTGCTTCCTCCAGGTCATTTCCATTTCCTATTGTCATTGTAGCCTTCATTCAGCGCAATCTGATACAGGGATGTTTTCTAGAAAGCGGGAGCCATGTTGTGCTTCTTAGTTATCCTGCAGTGCCTGGCCCCTGGCCCTGGCAGGGAGCACCCAAGCAGCGCAGCGTGGAAGGGACTTGGAAATCACCCACTCTAACTTAG
Source organism: Stenella coeruleoalba (assembly GCF_951394435.1). NCBI lineage: Eukaryota > Metazoa > Chordata > Mammalia > Artiodactyla > Delphinidae > Stenella > Stenella coeruleoalba. The sequence continues at coordinate 24,461,894 of NC_137169.1, forward strand.
TATGCAAGGCAGGAAGCTCTCCTCCCTGGCTTTATCAAGTGCTTCGATGCCTCCAGGGAGGAAGTCCTTATTCTCTGCTGAAGATGGACTAGTGCCTGGGGCTCCAGGGAGGCTGAGCCCTGCGGGGTGAGCAGGAGCTGAATGGGCAGCCGCAGGAGTTGGGGCGATGGGAACTCCTAGGGCCACCCCTACACCCTAGCAGCCCCCCTTCCTCTCCCGCTGAGAGTTGATAATAGGAATGGTTCTAATTATGCTCTAATTGCTTGCTTCCAGGCAGTTTCTCTGGAGCCAAGGAGTTCAGAGTTCATGAATAAATGAAGAGGGAGGAAGCGGGAGGGGATGTTTATTGATCCACAAATCTCCACGTGCCAATGTCTGCCCCACAAATGCTTGGGCGCGCAGCTGCGTGCAATTTTGCATACATACAAACACACAGATATACACACCACAGCCCCCCAGACGCCTGTCTCCAAAGGACTGGTGGGGGGTAAAAGGAAGGTAACAAGAAGTGTCCTACACTGGCTTTGGGTCCCAGTCTCAACTCTACCACTGACTTGTATTGTGGTCTTGGGAAAATCCTAGTTTTCCCAGCTGTAGAGTATGGAGGTGAAGTGATGTCTGATACCCTCCTCTCAGAAAACCCAGCCTTTAGGATTTCAATGGGGTATCATCCAGTTAGACAGAACCCTGGGCAGTGCCAGGTGGGCACTGTGGCCCTCAGATTGCCCTTTCACCTGGATGCCTCATTCCCTAAGAACTGGCCAAGCAGCCGGGGGCTTCAGGGAAGTGGTAGGAGGAACACACACATCTCCATCCTGGTGGGACACTTAGTCAAGATGAGTAGGGGCTCTGGACTCGGGGCTGTGGGGGCCCTGGGCAAGGCACTTGAACTTCTTGAACTTCAGTTGCTTTGTCTGTTAAACGGCAATGAGAGACTCTGTGTTATGAAGGTTCACCCAGGGCATATAGTGACCTCAGTCGAGCGCCTGGCACACAGTGCGCATCTGGTAAGTGGTAGTTGTTATTGCTAATACTGTCAACACCCTGCAAGGTATAGATTGGTGCCTCATAACAGATGAAGAAACTAAGGCACAGAATGGTCAAGCAACTTGCCCCAGGTCATGCATTAAGTGGCAGGATTTTAACCCAAGCCCATCTGACCCTGAAACTTCTGTGTTCCAGTCTTGTTTCTCCACTGTGTCTGATCCACCTGGTCCCCAACTGGCACACAGTAGGTATCCATAATATGCTGAATGACAGAGAAATGTGGAAAAGAAAAACAGAGCATAAAAATACGCTCTGTTTCCAGTGACCAAGGTGGGGGTAGACAGATGAGAGAAGAACTAGACCAAGACTCTCTCCAAGATCAAATCGAAGCGTTGGGTCTGGGCGGACCCCAGGTCTCCCTGCCTCGTGGCTGGGGCTAGTCCAGGTGGGGATCAAGGGGGTCCTTGGTATGTGCTTGAGGAAGTAAATCTTTTCACTCTTTATGATTTCCACTAAGAAGCCAAAGCTAGCAGTCCTGGCTTTTGGCATCAGCCCGAACCTGCTATGTCACTGCCTTGCTGTGTGACACTGGGCAATCAGCTGCAGCTCTCTGCGCCTCAGAGCCCTCATCTAGGAAATGGGGATAACAGTGGTCCAGCCCTGGGGCTGCTGGGAGGGTGATAAGGGGTGACACATGTGAGGCCATACGCTAGAGGTTAAGAGTAGGGCCTGGAGTCCGGCTACCTGGGTTGGTATCCCAGCTCCTCCACTGCCTGACGTAACCGACCGCAGCCTCAGATTCTGCTTCTGCAAAACGGGGATCATAACTGTCTACCACAAAAGGGTGCAGTGAGGGTGAATGAGCTACCACAGGTAGAGCGGTTGCGACAGTTGGCAGTGCTTTGAAATGCTCAGTAAATCTTCTTTATTGGACATTTCACATATGGGGAAACCGAGCCCCTGAGCGGGCAAGGACTTGTCCAAAGTCACAGAGCCAGTTCAGAGCACAGCCAGTCCTCTGGGGGGGGCTGGCTGTTTGCAGGGCCCCTTGTCCAGACCACGGCTTCAATGGGTAACCACAGACCTTTCACAGTACCTGGGCTATCCTGCTCCAGCCTTGAGGACTCTGGGGGACTGAACCCCGCCCCCCTTCCTGTCCTCCCCGGTGCCTCTGAGGCTGGCTCAAACCAGTGGGGTATGTCAGAGGGCAGGGAGGGCTGACCTGCCTTCCTGGCCCACCTGGCCGGCCCCTCCACTCCAGGACTGGCTGCAGAGGCCTCAGAAACAAGCCAGGAGTCCAGGACCAGAACACCATTTGTCAGCCCTGCATGGTAGTGGCAGGCTCATTTCCATGGCAACAGTGCAGTGTGAAGGCATCCTAGCATCATTAGGGAGAGCTCTGAGTAGTATAAACAGAGGCTGCAGTAGATTATATGCCTATTATGAGCAGTCTCAGGCTCTGAGCACTGGTAATTATGCCTAATTGTGCATTTAATTCTGTAATTGAAAACCCACATCTCTGGTTCAGGCTGGGGCTGCAGAACCTACCCCCCAACCTCAAAAGAAAGAGGCATAGGAGCCACCCCTACCCTACTAATCCCAGGGCTGCCTCTCCTTCTAGGGCAAGGGGTAGCCAGAGTGGGCACGGAAGTAAAGCACCTACAGACTCCATTTCCCCCACTTCCTGTGCCAGGAACCCTGCCACGCTCTGTGATTTGGGGTAGGGGGGAACGTGCTTAAGGCAAAGGGACGTGGTAAAAAAAAGCACAAAAATGCTCACAATTTTCATTATTCATAATAGAAACCATTTTGCACTATTGCCACTGTCCTCTCAGGACCCAGAATCAGCCTCTGGTGGTTCCAAGGGACTCGGATCATCACTAGATCCATTACACATCCAAGTCATCCAACCTACATATAAATTCTTAATCACTGCCAGAGGCAGGGATCTCACCACCTGATTGTCAGTCCACCACTGCAGAGCCTCTGTAGATAGTTTGAAGACCGCTGATGGAGTTCAACACTCTCTCCTCCATCCCCCGGTTTCACAGACTGGAGAAAATGAGACCCAGAGAGGGACAGGGCCAGCTCAAAGTTGCACAGGAAGTGAGTACCAGAACCCTGGGATTCTGACTTGCAGCTCAGGGTATATTTTGTACCCTAAAGTGACTCAGCACCAAGAATCGTGCCCAGCACTTTGTAGGTGCTTCATAAATACTTGCTGAACGCAACTCAGGGTAGGGTTAGTTGATGGCAAAGCTTACTCTCTTACCCAACAATATTTTGCCTTTCTAGGGGTCAGGAAGTTCCCCTGTAGTGGCTCAGGGGTTAATGATGGGCTAGAACCTCCTGCTCTGAACCTCTGGGGTCTGAGACTTGATCTTACAACCAAATATGCCATGTAGGCATTTGGGATGGGGATAGAACCGACACTCATTCAAACAGACAGAGGAAAGAACAGGTCACCTGAGTCCCTGACAGCCTGACACCCAGGTGTCAAGCCTCAGGCACGCCATTGGAGGCAGGAGTCTCCTCCTCTCCCCAGAGCCTGATACTCCCATCTGTCATCGCTGCCTGCAGCAAGGTGGGCTGATGTGGCAGCAGCTCTGATCTCCACCTGGGAAAGGATGGAATTCACTGATGAGTCAGGGCTGGAGGAGTCCTTTGAGATGGTGAGTCCAACCATCTCCCTTTACAGAAGGGGACACAGAGAGCCAAGATTCCTCTCTGATTTCCTCTGAATGAGCGCTGGACTCTGTGCCCAGAGCTCTCCCTGCCTTATCTCAGGTCACCCTTACTACAGTCCCATGAGGATGTGCAATTATTATTCCCATTTTACAGAAGAGAAGATAAAGGGACAGTAAGGCCAAGGCCACAAAGGTTTAGCAGAACCTCTGCTTCAACTTGGGCCTTCAACTGGTTGAAAAAAAGGACATGTCCATTTCCCATCCCACAATATTCACGTTCATAGAACCTGCTGTCTCACTTCCAGGGCATTGAAGAGTGTGAACCCTTTGTGAGCTCCTACTCAGTATATCTTACCTACGGGAAGGACAATTCTCTGAGGACGATTACTAGTATCCTGATTTAGAGAAATGCAGGTGGAAGCTCAGAGAGGTTAAGTGTCTTGCCCAAGAGGTTAAGTGTCACTCAGCTATAAAGAGGCAGCGATGGAACTCAAACCCCAGCCTGACTGCACAGCTCAAGCTCTTCCCAGTTGAACTCCCTGCCTCTGGACGTACCAGCTGCTCTGAAAGGCAGGGGCCAGGAGGCCAGAGTATCCCATTAAAACCTGCAACCACAGTAACTGCTCTTCCAAAACCCTGGTACTTGCTGGCAGGAGCACATGTCCCAGAGAGGCGTGCTTTGCTGCCTGAGTCTCTCCCTCAGTCTCCGAATCACCATCCCTCTCCCTGTCCAGGACCAGCAGGGAGACCAAGAGCATTGGGACTGGCGTTCCCCAGACCAAAGCCAGCTCCATCTGCCGTGGCCAGGAGTTAGCTTTTAAAAACACATCTCTGGTCTCATCTTGCTCTCCTATCACCTACTCCTCCCTGAAACTAGATGAGAAAAGAGGCTTCAACCATTAGAGCTGACCATCTCCACTTGGTCTAGATTTTGCAATTGTTCTCAAACCCTTTCCCTGTGATCATTTATGTGAAGTCTAGACTGTATCTTTTGTTTCCTTGGTAACAAGTCACTTCATTCTTCTGACCTCAGTATGCCCATCAGTAATTGGGTATAAAGACCATCCCTATCTCATAGAGTTGTTATGAGGGCTGATAACTCTTCAATACAGGTTAATTTCTTTCCCATATAACTTGTTCTTAACCTGCATCAAAGTTCCCTTAAACCCAACCCAGGGCTTGGGGTGAGGAGAAATGGGGACGGGGGATGGGGTTAGCATTTGAATAAGCAGCTCAGAAGGTCTGGCATCTAGTAACAACCCTTTATGGATGAAGAAAGCTTTAGATCTCTCCATCGGTTTCCACACCCAGCATCGCCACAATCCTACGGGGAGCAATAGGGCATCCAAGGTAGAAGCTGTGGAGTCCTGATGTGTGAATGCTCACTCTGTCCCTACTATTTATGTGGCCATGGATAAGCCAGATAGTAACAAGGGACAAGGTATACAGAGCACTTAAGCACAGCGCCTGGTTCATAGCAGACACCAAATACAAGGAAGTTGTTGTTATTATTTCCCACAGAACCATTCGTTTTCCATATAAAGAAACTAAGACTTGAAGAGTTTATGGGTATGAGTCTGGTCACTAAAATCTCTAATCCAGGCAGAGATGGGGGCTGAAGTGACTTATCCAAACTGCAAGGCAAGTAACAGCCAGCCGCAGGGAGCACTGCCTGGGCCAGTGCTGTCTGGGCACCATCTCAGGGAACCCTCCCAAACTACCACGGGGTAGGAGCTGTTGTCCTGACTACTTTACAGGAAAGAGGCAGAGGCTCAGAGAAGGTAAGGGACTTTCCGGAAGTCACGAAGCAAGGCAGCAATGTCTGCCTGATCCCAGAGGTCCTTCACCCCTCTGTGCCAGATGTCAGAGCGGCTGCCATTTATGGGGTACTTATGTCAAAATCCCCCAGCCACCACCCCTGCAAAGGAGCAGAACCAAGGCCATCCACTGCACCTCCCCCCCGGGCGGGGGGCCCTGCTCCATTCCACCTTGCCCACCTCATAAGTTTTGAGGGCAGTTTGGCCTCAGTCTGTCCATCTGCAAAAGGGACTTGATCACCCCAGCCTCTACCCTGTCAAAGAGGTATAAAGAACAAAGAGGGTCAGTGGCCTGGACGATTTCGTGCTCTGACTCTGAAGCCCGGCCCAAGGACCTGAAGCACCCAGAGCAGAGCCAGCCCCTCCCCAGGAAGCCATGAGCTTGCAGATGCAGCTGCTTCTGAACGCAGGCCCCTGCAGAGCCTAGCTCCCTCCGGTCTTCACGTCTTCACCATCCGCTGCTAATAACGACATCAATCAGGTTGACCACGTTTCACACCATTACTCGCAGCTCAGCAGGAAGCAACATATTTCCCCCCTCACCCACCATCTTCCAGAAAGCAAAGAGCTTTCCAGAGGGGAAAAGAATGAAACCCATGTGTTTTCTGAGTACCTACTGTGTGCATGGCAGCTGCCTAAGCCCTTTTTCTAACTCTGAGAGGTAAGGAAGACTCTTTTTCTTTGACAGGGAAAGACATTGGGGTCCAGAGGAGCGAATGCATGTGTCCAAGGTCACACACAGCCGGGACAAGTACAATCATGGCAGTGATGTATTACTGGCCACTCACTGGCTCATGGTGCCAGGCACGTGCGTGATCCTATTGAAACAGTATCATTTTCGTTTTCAGATAAGGAGACTGAGGCCTGAAGCAGTGAAGAGACCTGTCTGAGGTCACGGGCTGCTAAAACGTGAGGAGCAGAGTGACATGGGGCGGAGAGGGTGGCTCTCTGCTCCGGCAAAAGAGCGCATGAATCTTGGTGCTGTCACTGACTAGCTTAGAGACCTCTCTGAGCCTCAGTTTCCTCATCAGAAAAAGGGGTTCATAAAAACATCTATCCCATTTGGTAGGATAAAAATAAGAAGGATAAAAACAGTAAAACAGCTAACGTTTATCGATCGCTGAACATGTACCAGGCAACTTTGCCAAGCACTTGACATATGTAAGCTCACTGGGTTTAATGAGGTTGTGCATATAAACTGCTTAGCACAGAACTCCAGAAATGGGACCGATCATGGTGATGATGAAGAAATTGATGATGATTCCCTCGGGCAAATCTCCCTGGTTCATCCTTTTACTGGAAGAATAGAGTAGCCTGTAAGCTTTCAGGAAGGAGGTGGACCAGGAAAGAAGGGCAGGGTTTGGACAGGGGAGGGAAAAGGGAAACACATAAAAATTAGGGTGTGAATAGCATTAGTAATGTTAAGATGATATGCCAAGTAGGGAGAAAGCAAGGCACCCAAGACGTTCTACAGAGTGGAACTAGACTGAGACACACGGAAACCTCCAGGCCAGTCCAGACATCCTCCCAGGGTCCCAGATAGGCAGAACTGGCAGGACCCTAGAGACACAGACCAATGGTTCTTCCCATTTTACAGATGGGGAAAAACCAAGGCTTGCAGTACAGAAAAGACTTGTCCAAGTTCACAGGATGTCAGTGGCAGAGGCAGGCTTGAATCCAGGCCTCCTGACTCTTAGCTCCATGCCCAACTACCTGCTGCTTCCCACAAAGGAAGACTGCAGGAGGGCATTTGGATATGTCTGGGTCACAATTCCAGGGAAGCATACCAGGGTATACATCATTAAGATAATAACAATCCAAAACTATAGTTTATTGAATGCTCACTCTGTGCCTGGCACAGTGCTAAGCTCATCTGCATTAAGCTATATGCACTTCATCCTCACAACAACCCTAAGACTTGGGAACTGTTTCCATCATCTCTATTTAACAGATGACAAAACTGTGGCTCAGAGAGGCTAAGCAACTTGCTTAAGATCACACAGCTAGGAAGTGACAGAGCCAGGGCTCAAACCCATGTCTGTCCTGTCAAACTCCAGAGTCTTGTCTCCTTTACTTGTCCACCTGAACGGTCCAGCCCCCACCTCCTTCTCCCACCCTCCAGTGCACCCTCACATCCTACTCCCTCACCCAAAGCAAGTCTACCCCAACTACAGAACAGTGTTTAGAACTGGCCTGTTATCTTGTAATCATCAAGCCCCACAAAGAAAGAAAAACGACGTAGTTCCTCTTCTAAAGTTTTCAGCTGAGCAGCATTTAACAGTCTCTTCCTTCTCTGCGCCTGTCCACTGGATGAGAAAACAGGCTCCCTTCTCCCTGGAATGATGTCAGGCTGGTGAATTCCAGCAGCCGGGAGCACATTACCAAAGCTGCCAGGCAGCGAAGGCTCCTGGGGGTTAGCGACAGCTGAAGGGACCCACTCTGCAATCGGACCAGACAGAGCAACAGACTCAAGAGACCAATTTTCAAGTCCCTCCTCAGAGCACCTCTCCAAGTTATGTCATGTAACCCTCACAAGCTGCCCAAAGGCACCCAGCCAGGATGTAGAAGGATCAGAATCCCACCCAGGTCTTGTCTAACTCCAGAGCCCCTTGTGCTGGTGAGCCCTCCAAGTGGAAGCGTGGCTTTAGCTGAGCTGGGGAGAGCTATGGAGGCAGGTGAGTGAGAGGCAGGGATACTGTCTCGCCACCTTCATCTCTCTAGAGTAGGAAGCACCTCCCAAGGGACCCCTGAGTCACCAGAGCCAGAACTACTTTTACAGTTAAGAAGGCAACAGAGGATGCTGGGCAGCTGTCTGGCTTCACAGCCTGGCCCCTAACTGCAGAACTTTGGGCAAGCTACTTCATAGGGTTGTTAGGAGGATTAAATGAGTTAATACATGGAAAAGTGCTTACAGAGTACCTAGCACCTAGTAAGTGCTCCCCAAAGCTAACCACTGTTATTATCATCAACAGAGAATGACCGTGGGCCAAACTGTTAATAGTGCTTACCTTTGGGGTATGGGACTGGGCATAGAAGGAAACGTCTTTAACTTCTGCTCTGTTTGGTTATTTATTGATTTAATCATTTTATAATATGTGTGTGTTACTTTTCTAATTAAAAAAAAAGTCCTAGTTTAAAATTTTAAAATTAACACAGAAAAAAAAATTCCTCGGAAAATTTCAGCGCTTCTCTTGGCATTTTATGTTCCTCAAAGGAGATAAAGAGGAACTGGGAGCCTGGAGTTGCCAAATAACTGATTCACTCATTTATTTTACAAATATTAATGGAGTGCCAGGCACTGTTCCAGCTGCTGCGGATTTAGGGGGAACAAGGAAGGTAATCTCTGCCCTTCTGGAGTTTCCATTCTACCTGATCTTAATTAATCCCCTGTGCCACACTCAAGGATGAGGAATTCACCGAGAGGCCGACCAAGATGGCCCAGCCTGGGGAAGTCACTTGCCCTGCAGCCCACAGCTGGGAGCAGGGCTACAATCTTCAGGGCCCAGCTGTTTCAACCGCTGCCCAAGAGGGCAGGTCTGTGGATGCAAGTTTGGGGCTGGGGTCCACAAGAGGAGAGAAAAAAGATGAACGAGGAGGCCTGTATAGCCACACTCAAAGCTTCATTCTGCATTACTGTACACACCTGTGGTGGAGGAAGGGCAATGGATGCAGGCAAAAGTGGAGACCCAGACCACGGAGTCAGGCAGTAGTGAGGCTCAGGTTCCCCCAACTCAGACTCAGACCTGAGTTCCGTCCATGGAGGTCCCCATGCACCTCTGCCCCCAAAGTCCCCAGTTGTTGGGCCTCAGCTCTAGGGTAGGCAGGAGATCCGGGCCTCTCCTTAAACACCTTCCCAAATTCACCTGCCAGAGTCTGAATTGAAGGGCAGAGCTGGTCCCCTTCGGCCCCCAAATTCACTCCACTGGCCTCCCTGAGACAAGAACCTGAGTTCCCTGGGCTGGGATTAGGTACAGTGTCCCCAGATGCTCCCATCGTCCCCAGGGCACCCAAGTATCCCACCCCTATCAGTGCCAGCCCAGGCAGAGGAGCCTGCCTCCCCCCCACCCCGACTCTGGTGGCAGTGGTGACTGACAGAATGCCTGTGGCCTCAGCCAAAGCAGGGAGGGCGATCCCCACCTGGTTGGTCAGACTGGCCCAGGACCTGGTAGCTCCTTGGGACCCTCTCCAGGGAGGGGCTCTCCATTCCCAGGCCTGCCCAGTCAGGAGGATAGAGGGAGGCAGGAAGAGCACAAAGGAGTGAACGGTTCCTGGAGTCTATGGTCCCGACACACACAAATGAACATGGACCAGAAATGGTCAGAGATCTAGAGACATACCAAGGAGAAACCAGGAGAGAGACACACACAGGAGCAGAGACTTTGTGAGAAACACTGGGGCGGAGACCAGAGGCTGAGACCCACGCAAACGAGTGATCTAGAGGAAAACACACGGCAGTGACCTCAACGGATCCACACACCAGCCTCGGAAACACCCCCAAACCCCGGTGAGCCACAGTCCCACAGCGCATCTCCCCAACAGAAGGCCGCTCGTACAGTGCGGGCGAGACGCGCCGAGCCCCAGGCGCGGAGCGGGCCGGGGACTCGTGCACAGGACGCACTCGGGGACTGGGGAGCGCCGGGCGAGAAGCGCACACAAAGAGACAGCCGGGCCAGCCCGAGCAGGCTCCGCCCGTCCGCTTCGTGACTCCAGACCACCCCCCAACCCGGGCGCTCGCCCCAGACCCACACACAGAGACACACACCCCACCCGCACGCCCCGGGACCCCGCCCCGCCGCGCCCCACCCGGCCCGGCCGCCCGGGCGCGCGGCGCTCACCAGCTGCAGGCAGCAGAAGGCGACCAGCGTGCAGCGCCCGCTGCACTTGCCCATGGCTCTGGGGGCCGCGCGCGCCGTTCGCCGCGGCGCCCCTCTAGCTCGGCGGCCGCCGCCTCCTCCGCGCCGCGCGGGCTCCGCGTCCTCCCAGCTGGACGCCCCGGGCGGCGGGGCCGGGCGCCTAGGGCCGGGCCCGGGAGCGCCGGGTCCTCAGGGCTGCGGCCGGCCGCTCGCGCTCGGAGTCCATGGTCAGTCCGCCCGCGCGCCGGCTCTGCCGCGCCTCCTTTGTCTGGCCGGCCGGCCGCCAGGCGCGCCTCCCGCCCCGGGGCGGCTGGCGGGGAGCGCGGAGCGGGGAGCGCAGGCACCGAAAGCGGCGCAGCGCAGAGCAGCACTGCCCAGCAGGGGCAGCCGCCCGGGCGCTCGGCGGCCGCGGCTTCCCGGCCCCACCACGTGGCTCCGCCGCCGAGAGGTAGGGAAGGAGGGAAAGAAGGGAGGGAAGAGGAGGGGAGGAGAGGGGTGGGGCGGGGCGGCAGAGCAAGCGGAGGGAGGGGAGAAGGGGGAGGGAAGCGCAGAGCAGAGGCTAGAGGCAGGAGTGAAGTGGCAAGAGTGCAGGCTTGGGGACTGATGGCCCTGGGTCAAACCCAGCTTCACTGCTCACTCGCTGTGTGACCTTGGGCAAATCACGTCACCTCTCTGGGCCTCCGTTTTCCTAACAAAATAGGAATAATAATGACTGCTTCAGTGTTGCTACAAAGATGAAATGCAGTTAGGTGAATAAAGCACTTAGCTCTGTGCCTGGCCTCCCGATGGTGCTGGAGCATTCCTCTGTCCACCTTGTCTCTAGGGCCCGGCGGCTCCAACCTTGGCCCTCTATTTGCACTCCACTTCCCAGATCTGCTCCCCATCCCAGCTTCCCTCCTGAGTTCTTCCTTCCCTCTTTTCTTCTACTGGCATTTATTGAGCCCGACTGACTACATACACACCCCTGGGAGCCCTATGATCCAGAGATGAGCCCTGCAGCACTGTTCCAGAACCACTGAGCTTCCCAGGCCGGGGAACAGGCAACCCCCAGGGGCATAAGCAGGAGATGCCTGATGGCAGCGGTCTGCCCAGGGGCCTGAGGCCAGCCCCTCACCCAGGCTGCAGTGGGGAGGGAGTCAGGAAGGGCTTGCCAGTAGAAGACTGCCTTCTTCAAGGCGCCCCCTCCAAAAGCACTCAAGCTCTCAAACACATCCCCAGTCCACTGAATCATCCCAGCCCCACTCCTAACTTCTTATATAGGGATTAGCATCACTCAGGTGGGAATCCCTGCAGCATCCTCCCCGCTCCTCTATCCCATCTGACCTGTCATTACATTCTGTGAACTTACCTTCCAGCTGTTATCTATGAAATACCTACTACCTACCAGGCTCTCCACTGGGGATTAAGGGGATGAACCAGTCCTGCACTCACTGAGAGAATAGTCTAGTGAGGAATTGTCATTAAAACCAGAAAACATGCAAATAAATAATGAAATATTCTGATGAGTACCTTAAAGGATAACAAAAAGTGAAAGAATAAGGGGGCCATAACTCAGGTCCGGAGACCAGGAAAGGCCTCCTTGAGGACATGGCATTGATACTGAGAAGACAGTAGGAGGGAAGGAGAGGCCAAGGCCTGGTGAACAGTGTTCTGGCAGAAGAAACAATGTTTCTTTTCTTTTCCTTCCTGTCAGCTCTCACGGGCCCTCTGGACTCAGAAAACAGTATGACACAGATTAAGACCCATGGTTCTGGAGCCAAGCAGCTTGGGTTCCAGTTCCAGCACTGCCACTTAGGCGCTGTTTACAGAGTAGGCACTCAAATGCATGACTTCTCCTAGGACTGGTGACATAATTTGTGGGGGCCAGTGCAAAATGAAAACGCAAGACTCCTTAAGGCCCATGAGGAAGGAAGACACCGCAGACCATAAAACCAAGCACAGGGAGGGCCCTGTGTGGCTGCAGAGGACACATGCCCCTGAAGCCAGTCGTGTTTTCTCCCTGGACTGTCAGAATGGTCTCTTCACTGGTCTCCCTCCTCCACCCACTTGTCAGCCGCCACTTTTATTTTATTTATTTTATTTTTCGCCACTTAGTTGTGCTTTTTTTTTTTCTTCTTTGACTGCGTTGTGCGGCATGTGGGATCCTAGTTCCCCAACCAGGGATCAAACCTGTGCCCCCCGCATTTGAAGCTCTGAGTCTTAACCACTGGACCGCCGGGGAAGTCCCAACCACTTAGTATTTTAAAACACACAGAATATTCGTAGAGTTGAAATTATGGGGGGTGGGATGAATTGGGAGACTGGGATTGACATATATACACTACTATGTGTAAAATAGATAACTAATGAGAACCTGCTGTGTAGCACAGGGAACTCTACTCAGTGCTCTGTAGTAACCTAAGTGGGAAGGAAATCTAAAGAAGAGGGGCGATATATATACGTATAACTGATTCACTTTGCTGCACAGCAGAAACTAACACAACATTGGAAAGCAACTATACTCCAATAAAAATTAATTTAAAAATTAAAAAAAAAGAAATTATATGAGCTGAGGTTTTCACCTGGAATAATAAGCCGAGATAACAGTGGGAACTTTTCTCAGCCATGCTTGGCGAGTAACAGCTGTGTGCAACCAGTTTCCACGACTAGACAGGCCTCCAGGAGTCTGTGAAGTCCCTGAAATAATATGCAAATCTTCATCTGAGCAGATGTGTCATTTTCTGGGGAGAGGGTCCACAGGTTTCATCAGATTCTCCAAAGTATATTTCCCACAAAAGAATAAGAACCAGCCCTGCAAAGTCTCAGCCCAGATGTCACAGTTCTCTAGGAGATCCTCTTTGGGGCCTCTTCCACACAGAGCGTCTGCCAGTTCCCTCTGTGACACTAACAGTGCAATTCAGTAATAATAACCATCATGGCTCCCACTTATTGAGGGCTTACTCTGAGCCAGGTACTTGGCATACACTATCTCATTTAATCCTAAAAACAGTGGATTCCCCTGGGGCTGTGACCTGCCTTTGCCAGGCTGTTGGCTGTACCACATCATGCCTGTGACACCCTGTCCCAGGGCCAGGCTGACTCACTCTTAAGTTTGTCCTATGGGACCAGGGATGATGGCCTGACATCAGCAGAACTAGCCTCTGCCCCTGAGCCATTCCATTTAGTCGAAGTCTTGCCCACACCACACACACACACAGCATGCCCTCTCTCGCTTCCATGATTTGCACGTGTAGTTCTGTCTAGAATACATCTCCCATCCAAATTTTCAGCCTGGAGGCCTCCTATTCGAATTTCAAATCTCAGCTCACCTGTCACTTCCCCCACCCAACCCAGACCTTCCTTAACACTCTGTGACCTCAAGGAGGCACCCTCCTTTGGGATCACATGTGGTCTGTGTTATCTCCATGAGAGATTTTACTGGGATTTACTGTCCTTGTCTGATTTTGTTCCCCCAATAGACTGAGCTCTATGAAGACAGTGACTGTGTCATAAATTATCTCTATATTCCACAGGACTTGGATCACGTCAGGAGTCAACAAATACGTGGTGAATGCCTTGGGCCTTAGCATACCTTGTGCTCTCTTTACCACGGGGAAGTCCAGGATGCTAAGGGGGAAGGCAATCTAACTATAGGAAGAGATAGAAACATCTTTGGCAAGAAATTGGGGATGTTAGGAGCTGAGGATGATGTCAGGAGGGGCTTGTAGTAGTCAACACAAAAGATGACTAACCCTTGGACTAGGGAAAGAATGTGGGGGAAATGAAGCAGGATTTAGAAGTAAAGGACAGAGATGATTCAGAACATTCCCACGCTTCCTGAGTAAGAAGGCAGGATCATGGTCAGCCCTAGAGAGAGGCACATTGCGGAGCTGCTGAAGTGAGGACATTTCTGAGCTGTTATGTCCTTCCCTTGCCCTAAACCAAGCCTAGTCACCATGTCTGAATCTTCCACCATTAGTCCCTCTCTGGGTTAAAACACTAAAAGCTTCTGAGAAAGTTCATTCATAAGATAGCAGAAATGTTAAACCTATTAATTTCTCCTTCCAAGTTAGAGGACTGAACGTGCTCCCTAATTATAGTTTGTGGGGTGTTTTCTGACACCAACCAATTCTCCAACACCAGCTGGTTGTCCAACAATTCAATTCAATTCAATGCGGACACTACCCAGAGTTGGCGCAGACCCACAGCTTAAAGGTTCAGTTCCACAAGACTGCCTCTCCTTCAGATGCTAGTTGCAAGTCTCCAGCCAGCCCTACTTTTGACCAACCAGCTATAAATCAGGGGTCCCCATGACCTCCTCCTCAGGTTGGATAATTTGTTTGTGAACAGCTCACAGAACCCAGGAAGGTAGATTACTTACATTTACTGGCTTATTATAAAGGAAACAGATGAATAGCCAGACAAAGAGGTCTGTAGGGTGAGGTCTGGAAGGGTCCTGGGCACTTCTGTCTCTGTGGAGTAGGGGTGCACAACCCTCCCATCTGGTTCACCTACCTGGAAGCTGCTCTGGATCTCATTGTTCTAGAGCTGTTAAAAAGCTTGGTCACCAGCTACCACCCCTCCTCCCTGGAGCTCAGTAGGAGGGGCTAAAAGATTCATCTCTAATCACTTGGTCTTTCTGGTGACCAGTCCCATCCTGAGTCTGTTGAGGGGTCTCTTCCTAAGTCATCTCATTAGAATAAACTCAGGTGTGATCAAAAGGGACTCATGAATAACAAGAGACACACCTGTCACTGAGGACGCTCCCAGAGTTTTAGGAGCTCTGTGCCAAGACTAGGGACAAAGACCTCATTATATCACAGTAGCTAACACCTCTTAAGCATTCTGTGCCAGGCACTGTTCTGAGCAACTTCTATGCATTAACGTGTTAAATCTCACAGGAGCCCTCTGAGGTGGGTACTATTATCACCACCAGCAGTTTCTAGGACAGGGAACTGAGGCTCAGAGAGGTTAGATCATGTGCCTGGGGTCATACAACAAGGAAGTAGCAGAATCAGGATTTGAATCCAGGCAGAACTACCTATACCATTCCTATTGCATTCCTTACGGTTTTTGAACTTTAATTTTTTTAGCAGCAAACGCTTCTCTTCAAAAGAAATCATATATTTCTAAAACTGAAAAAATGTTGGACCACTCTGGTTTTGTGGAGCAAGAGGACTGGGAACCTGCTGTCTCAGTCTGCCCCTGCATCCTGTGAAGATCAACCCCTCAAGCCAAAGTCCCTCAGGAACAAAGTGAAAAAGCCACTGGCCTAGATGATCTGCAAAGAGCCTTTTCTGAAGAGGCGTGAGATAAAGAAAGGGAGAACCTGAATGGCAGAGAGGTTGAGTGAGTTCTGTAATGTCACACAGCACGTTAGGGCAGAGCTGGTTCTCAAGACCTCCGGGTAAGTTCCATTACTGTGTCAGGCACTGAGCTAGGAGCTTTGGAACCAAAGATGAAAAGGATAGGTGCCCCTGACAATCCTTGGGCTAAAAGCCTGAGGGTTAGCATACTGGCCAGCAGTGTGACATCGTCCACTGCTTGTTTCCCTAAACCCAGCAACTTCACCCATTTGCTTTTCCTCTCTGGGCCATGATGGCATCTGAGTTTGTGACTCTTGGGCCTGTGGGAGAGGCAGACATATAAACAGACAGTTATGAGTGATACACAGAAGGGCATAGTGCCTATGAGGTACAGAAACCAAATGGTGGAAAGAATGGCTAACTCTGCTTGGGAATAGGCAGTGATGGAAAACTTCAGAGAAAGGATGATGCCTGAAATATAGGCTGCCAGACAGAAAAAGAAGTGCAAGAAAAATTAAAAATAAATAAATAAAAGAAAAAGAAGTGCAGACACAGAAGTATTTAACAGCAAGCTGTGTTCAGGAGCTATGACCCCTTCTCTTTAATTTCTGCACATACTTTTTACTGCTTGTCACCTCCTTCCTGCCACCACCCCTGTCCAGCCAACTTCCTTCAAATCTTAAAAGGAAAACAATTTCTAAGAAAGAATGGTTGAGGGACTTCCCTGGTGGTCCAGTGGTAAAGAATCCTCCTTACAATGCAGGGACACGGGTTCGATCCCTGGACAGGGAACTAAGATCCCACATGCCATGGGGCAACCAAGCCCACACGCCACAACTACCGAGCTCGCGCGCCTCAACTAGAGACCCTGAGTGCCGCAAACTACAGAGCCCACGCACCCTGGAGCCTGCGTGCCACAACTAGAGAGAAAACCTGCACGCCACTAGAGAGAAGCCCACGCGCTGCAACGAAAGATCCTGCATGCCTCAACAAAGATCCCACATGCCGCAATTAAGATCCGATGCAGCCAAAAATAAATTAAATAAATAAATAAATAAGAAATAAATCTTAAAAAAAATGATTGAGAATAAAGGAATAGGAAGAACAGGGTGTATGTGAATGGGCAGGGTCTAGGTCAGGAAACCCTAAACAGCTCTGATGGCAGGCAGTAAAGCTGTAGAAAGTTGACTTTCCTTGTCTCGTTCCAGAATCCCTAGCACAGAATCTGCTGACAGCCAAGACAAATCTCCCTTTTCACTAGCCCTTAGCAGCTGCCTGGGCTTTCAGTTAAAGTCTGCCCTAAGGCCAGCTGAGCTGGGGACTTTGAGAGATGGCAGGAGGCCCTCTCCAATAGGCCCCATACTTCGCTGGACCTTTATTATGCTGCACCGGGCTTGCCCAAGGGCCAGCTGGGGATAGGAAGACAGATGGGGTCAGCTCAGGCCTGGCCACTCCAGCAGGTCCCAAATGCCCTGATAGGATTCTCAACCCCCTGCTGGCTCCCCACCCCGTTATCATTTTCCATAAGCCCTGACTGACCCAGACATCCTCTCACAGCCAACAATTCACTGAATCCTAGAATTACCATCTTAGAGTCTGAGGTAAATGGCATGTAAAATCATAGAACAATGGTGTTGGAAAAGACCACAGAGGTCCTCTAATTGAGTGGCTCCCAAATATTAGTGTGCAGACCACTTGCATCTGAATCAGGGCCCCACACCAGTTCAACTTCAGCAAAATCTCTGGAGGTGGGACCTGGTTACAGGTATTTTAAAAATATACTCCCCAGGGATTCTGCTGAGCAGCTCTAACCCTCTAAATCAATTATAACACAGGCATTCCTGTCTAATGGTCACCCAGCTTCTGCTTGTACATTCCAGAGAGGAGCATCTCTTGACCATTCTGTGTTTGGACAGCTCTGACTCAGCTGCTTTCTTTGTTGAGTGTAAGCCTGTCTTCTTATAATCCACTTGTCTTGGCCTTGCACTTTGAGGCTTCCCAGAATAAGAGCATTTTCTCTTTTCCAAGGTAGTCTTTTGATGTTTGAAGATACTGATCTCATCTATCTCCCCTGGTTCCTACAACAGTTCCCTATAATGATTTTCTGGGAGGGTACCCAGAATCAAAAGCATCCTCAGGTGTGGTTGAGCTCCTGGGCAGAGTACTGAGAGAACTTTGCTGGCTTCCTTCCCATGGAACAAAGCCCAGAGCTGCCCCACCTGGCTTTTAGACTCTTTGCAATCTGGCTCCAACACTTTCCAAGGTTCCTACTCATCTGTCACTCCCCCAACATGCTGTTACCACCACCATGTGCTGTGTGTCATTTTTGATCGCACCAGGAGTTCTGGTGATCTGTGAAGTTGTCCACTACATCAGACTGTACTTACTCCCCTCCCAGATCCCTCTGCTCCCCAATTTCCAATCTTCCTTTAAGATTCACTTAAAGTGTCATTTCCTCAGTAAAACTTTTTCTAATTTCTCCTGAGGCACTTCCTCCTAGTTTGTAGGTATACCTCGGACAGTATGTATTAGATTGAATTTGAATTGCTTATTCATATCTGTTTCTAAAACAAGGACATAAGAAGACACAGAGCACAGATAAATAAGGTACATCTTCCTGGAGTGTCAGTTTTACTTGGTGCTCAGTCATTTAAAACATTTATTAATGTAAAACAAGCACAGCTATATTATGAAGCAGCATACAAAACCACATACATTTAAGTAGTCAATTTCACTGGAGAAGAAGGTATGGGGGAATGTTCTAGATTAAGAGACACTAGAGCGAATACCCCAAAGCATAAAACTTGAATCTAGATTGAAAAATTAGCTATAAAGACATTTTTAATACTGGGGAAATTTTAATATGACCATAAGATGGTATTATGGAATTGCTGTTAATTTTCTTAGATGCGGTAATGGATTGTGGCTATGAAAGAGAATGTTCTTAGGAGATAGATACCTGCTGGAGTATTTTGGAATATTTGGGAGTAAGGAATTATGATGTCTGCATCTTACTTTCAATAGTCATTGAAAGTTGTACATATACAATGTGTGTGTGAGAGAGACAGAGGAGAGATTATTGAATCTAGATGGAACATATACAGATATTCACTATGTTAATCTTTCAATTTTTATGTTTGAAACTTTTCAGAAAGTTGAGAGGGGGGAATCATACATTTTATAGATTCAAGGTGAGATTTCAAAGTTATTAATTTCAGGAGTCCCTCCTGCTCCAGTTCATTCTCCTCTGCCATTAAGGCACTTACGGGGAAAAGTTTGAGAAGCCCTGATTTTTGTTTCCCTCCCCACTATTCTGCCCTGTGAGCCTTCAAAGATGAGGCTATGCGCTTCCCTGGTGGCGCAGTGGTTGAGAGTCCGCCTGCCAATGCAGGGGACGCGGGTTCGTGCCCCGGTCCGGGAAGATCCCATATGCCGTGGAGCGGCTAGGCCTGTGAGCCATGGCCTCTGAGCCTGCGCGTCCACAGCCTGTGCTCCGCAACGGGAGAGGCCACAACAGTGAGAGGCCCACGTACCACAAAAAAAATAGATAAGGCTATAACTCGGTAATTTCTGTATTCTCGGAGCACAGCACAGGGCCCACCACAGAGGCCTGTTGAATTAATGTTTCCTGAATGAGCAAAACCTCTAACTTAATATGCATGTGACCTTGGTTAAACAGTACCTCTTTTCAGTTTCCCCTTCTGTAAAATGAGGTTGGACTAGATGACCTAAGTACCTGTAATGTCCTTTCTGGCTCTAGTATCTTTGGATGCTATACTTTGAAGGAAGATCAGAGGTCATTTTTCTGCACAAAGCCCCACAGTCAGTCAGGCAGAGATGACCACAGTAGATCAACCTCTGCTTCCTGGCCAAACTCCTAAGTTGCAGCTCAGCCATGGGCACTGGGAGAAGTGTTCTTAAGTTCACACAGACCACATGTCAGAGCAGTGGTTTCCCTGAGATCCAAGGGGTGCCAGGAGAAGTCAACTTGGCTTTATGCTACCCTCCTGTCTATAGTTATAGCCATGGCTAACACTAGTGTCAACTTTAAACTGCACATTGCAATCAAAAAAGAAAGCTTTAAAAAATACTGATGTTTACCCTGGAGATTCTGATTTAATTGGTTTGGGGTATGATCTAAGCATCTGGATTTTTAAAGGCTCCTCAGGTGCTTCTAATGTGCATTCAAGGTTAAAAGTCACGAAGGCCTACACTGTGGTGATGGGGTAAGATCTCTAGCTGGGTTTTATGTCCTGGCTTTGCCACTTACTAGCTGGTTGATCTTAGATGTTACATCTCTTTGGACATGTTGCCCCAAATGTGACAAGTGAGATAAAGCATGTAAGCCAAAAAGAACAGTTAAATAGTGAAGGACAACTATCACTGAATAAACAGGAGAAGCCTCTGTGGCTCTCCCAGGAAAGATTAAAACTTTGAGTCTATAGAGCAGTGGTTCTCAAACTTGCATCAGAATCACGTGGAGGACTTGTTACACTGGACTGCTGAACACTCTTTCCCCCAAAGTTTCTGATTCAGTAGGTCTCAGGCAGAGCTCTTGAGTTTGCATTTCTAGCATGTTCTCAGATGTTGATGATGCTGCAGTTCCAGAGACCACACTTTGAGAATCACTGTTCTAGAGCAGAGTTTCTCAACAGCAACACTAGGGACATTTTGGAGCACCTACTTCTTTGAGCATCCCTGGCCTCTACTCACTAGATGTGCTAGCATCCCTCGAGTTGTGACCATTGAAAATGTCTCCAGACATTGTCAAATGTCCCTTAGGCAGCAAAATTGTGCAGAGTTGAGAACTACTGCTCTAGAGGATATAAATTAAAGAAGAATCTAAGAGTGTAGGTGAGTTGCAGAGGCAAGTGAGGAAAAGAAATTGAAACCTAGAAGAAAGGAGGAATTTGGGATAGCTCAGGGCTTGACGTGGAAAGGGTGGGCGCCCACTCAGGGGTTTTTCGAAGGATCATTATGTGTCTGGGGTATAGAGACAATTGACCAGAGGGCAGAGGGCAGGCTCAGAGGTGAGACTTGGCTTTATTTGGTTCCACAGGAAAAGTAGCTGTCTTTTAAGTCTGGCCCCTCCTTCCGTCCTGGGACACAGCTGTCAAGCTCTAAAATCTCTTGGAAGAAATCCTGTCCTAACTCAAATGGCCTTCCCCTAAGGCTCAAATGCCTGCAGCCCCAAATTGTTCAGAGCTCTCTCTCTTACCTCTATTTCCCATCCACACCTTGACATCCTTGACACCTTGACACCTTGTTAACATCCCATGTTAACAAGCAGCAGACTTCAGGTCTATCAGGAGAAACAAATTACTCTGTAGTTTTGCTGTGAAGAAGCAACTCTGTTAAGAGCCCTGACCTGTCCAAATGCACCTCCCTGACAGTTCAGCTCACAAAACTTAACCACCCAGTGAAAAAAAGATTTGGCTCTTTAAGTGCCAATGGTATTAAGTGCTAGAGACTGGAAGTCATGAAGGGAAATTAACTGAAAACCAGAGATGGCATTACTCATTCGGGAGCAATCTATCTCTCCCAAAGTGAGAATACAATTTGCACCCTCTAGGGATGTTTTATACTCAAATCTTTATTCCCCAGGCTAGGGCCTCTATTCCCTACAAATTCTAAGTGGTGCTGCTATTTCCTGCTAATGGGTTTCTACCCAGCCTTCGAAGAAGGCACTTGGGAGGAGTGAAGAGGCTGAGGTTAGAGGAAAGCCCTTGCAGCCTCCAGGACCTTGGTTCTTCCCAATCATTGCCAACTTCTCAAGGGATTGGTAGGCTTTTAAAAGTGCAGCGTCAAAGTTCAAGCCTTGTTTTACCCCAAGCCAAGAAAGATGAGGGTGTGTGGAAGGGACTGGACTAATTGTGAGGTATGTAGCCCCGGTATTTATAAGGGATTAGGGAGTGAACTGTGATTGTGATAGAGGTGTGAAAAGTGGCTTGCAAACTATCTTTGGCCAAGTCTCTTCTGGTTAAAGGCATAACCATATCTATAATTATTGCTTAGGTTTGAAATCTGAGTCACCATTCCTTTTGAAGATCTCACTCTACTTAGTAAAGGTTCTAAGCATTCCTGCAGTAAAGGAATGCTATTTCACTTTATTTAACCCAGTCTTTCCTGAACTTATGTGCGCATGGGATCTTTATGCCCAAAGTACCTAAGACACCTGGGAAACAGTGTTCTGTGGAATACACTTTAGGAAACCTCAACCTGTAAGATAAATTATAGTACAAGCTCTCCAGCACTTGGCTCCTACTTAATTTGGCCCCATCACTGACCATGCTGAAGTTCTTTTGGTTCATGAAAACACACCAAGCTTTCAAGCTTGTGCCTGCTGTTTGTTAGAATGCACATGTTTTTTGCCTACTGGCAAAGTCCTACTCATTCTCTAAGTCCCAATCTAAGCATAATCAATCTGTGAAACTTCCTTAACTCCCAGGAACAATAAAGTGCTTTCCATTTCCAGTGTAAAGTGAATAAACTTTATACTTTATTCACTGTACTAAAAGTAATTGGTTTGACAGGTTTATCACCCTGCTGGTTCCTTCATTAATGAGTTAAATCTTGGACATGTGCTCACTTAAAACTATCCTCTTTCTTTTATAACTTAAGTAGGTGATTCGGTTTGTGAGCTAAAAGTATAAAACCAAAC
Organism: Stenella coeruleoalba; assembly: GCF_951394435.1. Lineage (NCBI taxonomy): Eukaryota > Metazoa > Chordata > Mammalia > Artiodactyla > Delphinidae > Stenella > Stenella coeruleoalba. Next base: position 24,484,184 of record NC_137169.1, read on the forward strand.
ACGTTCAGAACAGGTTGGAGGTGTGAAGACCTCTGTGTTGAGGTAGGAGATTCAGAAAAGACACACTGCGCTCCCCAGTGCCAGATGACATTCATCAGTGCTGATCTGTGTGCCGGGCAGAGTCACCCCGCGAGCCAGAGACAGTACCTGTCGTGGGGGTAGAAGGCAACTAATAGCATTTCTTAATGCCTGTCAGTTTAAGAAAGACAAGCACAATGATAAAAAAAAGTCTTAGACAATGTCATGGCCCAGCAGCACCAAAACTTTCTCATATTCTTTTTGAGTTGAGTTTGATACAGCATTCCAGCCAATGCTATTGCTACCAGCTGAGAATGCCCCAAATCTGCCCACTTTAGGAAACCAGAGGGTAGGGATTGCTGCTCAGAAAAGTGCTTTTGGCAGGAGGCAGAGTAGACACAGACTATGTTCAGCTTCTTGGAAGTTTAAATGGACTGTATGTATCCCCTGGCCATATCATGCTCTGCTAAGATTTACAGTGGTCAAGCCTCAAAGAAAAGACAGCAATAAATCCAATCCACATGGCTCTTGTAAAAAGGCATCAATTTGGCTTTTAATACAAAATGAGTCAGAGAAACAAAGAAAGAAAATATCATACAAGTTATTGAGTTAAAAAAAAAAAATCCCCAACGAATAAATTTCGGTCACATTCCCTGTCTTCAGCCTAAATTAGGAAACAGGAGACTATGCACCAACCAATGTGTGTCCCTTTGAGGAAACCTTACTTAAAAAAAAAAAAAAAAAGGAAAAAAAAAAGTCAATCCCTGAAATCTGGCAGGTGGTTTTTAAGAGGCCACTGGTAAGGTTGCCTTAATGATCCTGATGAAATAGGATACTGGGATACTTGTGGTTGCTGGAATATGGCCACCTCCTCCTTGTTTCTTGCTAGTAATGATCTTCATCTGAAGGGAGGATGCTCGCTGGGCATCATTTGATGCCACTTATGCTGTCTGAGGTCTCAGGGTCAAGCAGCCTTGTGGAGTCTTCCATTCCATATCTTCACTGAATCTCTCCCATATATAGTCTCTTGTCACTGGATGCTGAGAGAACTGAGGTGCAAACAACAGAGAAGATAACTCGAAATAATGAAGGCTAAAGGAGACCTGGTGCTCAAGGGCTCTTACGTTAAGAGGCAATTTTGGTATAAAAGAGCAATTGGATTTAGCTTAAATTCCTCTCCTCTTAAACACCATTCACAGGAAACTACAGTATAGTCTGACTTTTCAATCCAAGTCCTCTCAAAACCATGAGGGTGGACTGTGCTATGGGAAATACATTATCAGGGTCTAAATCCTGATGTCCCTTGTCACTCAAACCTTAAGAAAAAGACCTTCTCAGTCATTATAGAAGAGAAGAATCAATGTCTTTGTCAGTCATTTTGTAAACGTGCGTCCGCTTGGAGAAAGTTACGTTTTCTCCTTAAATTCAAAGCTCATTATCTAGTTTAGCTAGCCAATAAAATGTTAAGTTGAAATTTATATCTGAACATTAAGAAACATCATTTTTTTTTTTTTTTTTTTTTTTGCGGTACGCGGGCCTCTCACTGTTGTGGTCTCTCCTGCTGCGGAGCACAGGCTCCGGACACGCAGGCTCAGCCGCTCTGCGGCGTGTGGGATCTTCCCGGACCGGGGCACGAACCCATGTCCCCTGCATCAGCAGGCGGACTCTCAACCACTGCGCCACCAGGGAAGCCCCGAAACATCATTGTTTTATCCAACTACATCACTGAATCATAGACCTGAAGCAAGTAAACTCAAAAGAACTAGAAATAAACAGACTAACCAACCCCGCTTTGAGGTTAAGAAAATGGATCATTGCTCTTACCCTCACCACTTAGAACAATGGTGAGACTGTCAACGATACCCATAAAGACTGTTTAAAAGGAAATTCACATAAAACAGATGCCCACCTCTGCCTCTGTATTCTTAGGGCTCTTTAGGGAGATTCCCTCACTTTCCCTTTCCCCACAGTCAGGACAGACTTACTGATGGGTTCGTCGGGGTGGAAAGCCACTTCATTGATGGAGCCAGCGTGGCCGGGTAGCTTATACAAGATCCTCCTGCTTGTGGTATCCCACACATACACAAACCTGCAAGGTATCATGAAGAGCAAGGCTAAGGCCTCCCAGAACTGAGGATAGAGGAGAAGCATGGCTTTTTCAGGGAAATGGAAGCAACCCTTTATTTATTCAATCCTTATTTATTGAACTGTGCTCTGACGTTTAGAAACTAGGAATATAGATTTTAAATAAGGCATGGATCCTGCTCTTGAGCAACTAAGTGAAAAAATAGGAATAGCTAAAAATATCAGCATTACTGGTATTTTCAAACACAAGCTTCTGAAATAGGAAAGATCATGGAGAAGAAAGACAAACGTTTTTCCTACAGATCCCACACAGAAATCTTCTTTAAAGAGCACCCAATATAATTAGGGTGTAGTTAACTTCATATGCACCTAGGAATGTCTTAAAGGTAACCCAACTCATGGCAGGTTGCAAGACTAGGCTGTAGATCCACCTGAATTTCTTCGTACTGTATTCAAATCACAGAGCCCAGAGGCGGGACAGGACATTTCTGCGATATAAACAAAACCCAAACATACACTTGATCCAAATCTTGCATTGAATTCATGGACAGAAAGAATACTGAATTCTAGCATGGGAAGGGGCCAACAGAAACCAGCTAGTCTAAACTCATTTTACAGAAAAGAAAACTAAGGTACAGTGACTTTTCCAAGGTTACACAGTTCATTAGTGGCTCAGTGGCAGAATTAAAATGAGAACTCTTAATATATTCTGGTATTCTTTCTCTTACCACCCTCAAATACCTTGTGTCCCTTGCCATCCTCCATTCTCCCCCACCCCTGCCAAAAGAAGTTCCTTTGACCCTCAGCCTTGCTTGGGTCATTTTAAACTGAAGGTAAAATAAATAGATATTATCTTCATATGACCATGCAAAGACAATCTGTTGGTAAATTTAAAAGGCTGGTTGTTTTCAAACAGGTTATACCAATTATTTACGTATTTGTTTTGTTCAATCAACACCTAAAAGGGTACACTCATCAGCACTTGATTATAAAATACCTACTTCTGAACAACATTACACTTTTGGTCTAAAATGCAAACAAACAAGAGCTTATTAATTACACTGTTTAGCTCACAAGGGCTAGGCTCTGTAGGAACTAAATAAAAGTTCCATGCAAGGTGGAAGAGAAGGAACCCCATCTGTCTACAGACTCCCTGGCTCTCATGCTCATATTTTCCTCAGTGTCTTCTTTCTTGCCATAACTGTCCTCATTAATCCATCTACAGCTATGTGGCCTACTGAAAAAGTGTATAAGTTCTGGGTTCAAGTCTCAATGCAACTATTTAATAGTTAAATAACCTTAGACATTCATTTAACTTCTCTGAGCTTCTCTTTCCTTAGTCAAATGATGGAGTAATGATGGAGACAATGTTGATCTCACAGCTTTGTTGAGAGAAATAATGAAATAATGTATGCAAAGTGCCTGGCACAGAGAATTAATGATAGCTATTGTTATGATGAATAAATAAACGAGCAAAACAGAATCACATGAAATCAACAGGCTGAATATGAATAAATCACTCACAACAGAGAGACTGACCACTCTTCTCGTAGTCCTTGATAGGAACTGTTGAAGGGTTTCAAATCTGAACATGAGGAGGTAGGTGAATTGCAAGTAGGGAGGAGAAATTTGCCAAATTCAGGCCAAGCTGAAAAGCAGTTTTCTGAGAAGGAACAATACATTTTCCAGGCACATAAAAGCCAGCAAAACCCCAGCGCTCCAAGGGTTTACTTTGAGGCCTCACTCTGCATGGCTGCCGATTAGATGCTAAATTTAGAGGGGTTCCTTATCCTCTCCTTACTCTGGCATGGCAACATTTGGGAGGAACCAGGCTCCTTACGTAACAGCGCTGCTTGTTGACTTGGGGCTAATTGGTGAGGTGGCCGGTGAAATGTGGCCAACCCTCAGCAGGTAGACATACAGGCTCTTCCTAGACCAGAGCCATGCTTCCACATGTAAGGTTTAAGGAACAGTGGGGAGGGAAAGAGGGAAGAGAGGACACTGAAAGTTAGAAAGGACCAATGTCAGAAACAAACTGCTCAGAAGAAAAGCTAGGCAGATATCATTTAAAAGCTTAATTACATAGGAAAGATATATCTCTGCTGAAAATCATGTAAAAATACTTAGAATGGTTCTTACTCTGTCAGAATGTAAGACATCTTAGGCTGTGGGCCTGTTTTTCAAGGTCTTTAGAAACCTAGCAACTGAAAATCCCTTAGATTCCCTCTTCAGGGCAGCTTGCTAAACCACCAGGACTCAAACCAGCAATGTGGCATGGTTTTACCTGTGCCCTTTTCCCCCCATAAAATACTCAAATACTTGTCCATTTTTCCTGGCATTAAACATGCCAGGGAAAAAAAGTGGACTCTGGAATCTTCAGGTATGTTCAGCATTGTTCACAAGTCAGAAAGGGTGGGACAGACCAAAGTGAGGTTTCTTTATGGTTGTGCTAGAGCCCCAAATAGGAGAAAACTCTGGCACATGCTGAAAGCCCAAGCTAGCCTAGGAAAGGCTTCATGCTTATAGGATGGTGCCTGTTTTAGTCAGGTAGCAGGAAAATCTCTAAGGGGGGGAGAAAGATGGGGTTAAGCTAAAAAGGGTTAAGACACCTCCCATTGGGAGCTAAACCTAGAGTCTGCCATCAGAGGGCCTCATCATTCTTTACCATTCCACATTTGCAGCCCTAGGCACTTGAACACCCCTACTCAACCTCTGACTCCCAATTATAGGTCACCACAGACATGTCAAATACAACAGCATCGGAATGAAGAATTCTCTCCCTTCTGTTTCTCATTCATCACCTAATTCCTCAGGCAGTTTAAATTGATAGTTAAAGCTTCACAGTCTCTTAATTCAGCTCAGGGTTGGAAAATACCTAGCCCACATGCTGCCATACCCCTCACTTAGCAATCTTGACACTTTTCCCATTGAACCCAGACCCAGCTCTGAATCATCCCCAACATAGGCAGCCATTACCAATAGATAAGCTGATATGCAGGGCAAAATTTGACTACCATCCTTGAGCTAGGAATTTATTCATGTAATATTCACTAGCTGCTTACTCATTCAGAGATGAGTAAGACTCATTTCCTGACCTCTAGGAGCATATAATTTAGTAGGGGTGCCCCACTATGTTTGTCTTACTGTAAGATGTAATAAACGTTAATAAAGGTTAGATGTATACAGTGTGACTACAAGCCAGAACAAAGAGCAATTAGTAATGCTTGAGAGGTAAGGGAAGGAGAGAGCCAGGAAAGTTTATAGATATAACATAGGTGATTACTGGAGAGAGATAGGAGTTTGGATAATGGAGAAGAGGAGATATAAGAGAGAAGCCTGGAGGCATAAGGGATGTAAGAACAGGGAAAGTTCCATGTGACTGAAGCATTGTGGTGATGGTGGGGGAGGAGTACACAATATGTATCTGAATGAACTGAAGCACGGCAGAAGAATCTCATGAGGGAAACTGGAGCCAGATTAGGAGTTTGAATTTTACTTTGATGGCAAAGGGAATCCAATAACCAAAGAAACTGTTCACACTCCAGGTGTAAAATGTATCCAGAGAGGGCAGAAATGATGTGTTTGTTCACATGATCCTTAAACTCTTCAGACCGCACATGACTTCATCTCTGAGTACAGCTATAACTCTCTGTCTGCTATAGCTCAGTATCTGCACTTAATGCATTAAACATGAGAAGATACCTGCACGGCTACATCATTCTTTACCTCATGTCCAGTAATCCTTACCTGTCGGCTGAGCCAGCTGCTATCTTGCTTCCATCAGGTGACCAAGAACATCTCAGAAGATTCTATAATGATGAATAAGCAGGAATCCAATGAATATAATAATGCCCCAAACCCCTCTTTATTAGACTACAGCATCACTAAGAGACTTTAAATTTCCTGAGTTTTTTCTTGGCTGTGCCAGACGGCTTGTGGGATCTTAGTTCCCCGACCAGGGATCGAACCTGTGCCCCTACAGTGGAGGCATGGAGTCCTAACCACTAGACCACCAGGGGATTCCCCCTCTTAAATAGAGTTTTAATTATTCTCCTCAGCATATAATCAATAATTATCTTATATTCTGTGGCCCAAGACAGCCTAATTTGATATATTTCAAACCATATAAAAACCAGCTGTAGAAACTGCTTAATTTACAGTAAATTAAGAGTGGACCTGGCAACAAAATTTTATTCTGCCTACACATGGAGGCTCCCCTTGCTCCTTTATCTTGATCCTCATTAAATTTTTTGTTTATATTATAGGAAAATAAAAATAAAACCAATTCTAACAAAAGATAAAATTTGATTTATAAAGTGAAAATGAATTTTAATGGGTTCTCAAAAGAAAAATATTAGTCTATATTAACCAACTATCTGGAGGAAAAGCTTTTTTGAAGAGCTGACCTGGGATTTGAGAGTTTAGAAAAAATTTCTGTCTCTCAGAACTTGGCCTGTGGTGCTTACTGAGCGAAGGGATGTATTCTCAGGGCTCTAATAGCTGGTCACTGGGAGGGTGAGGGAGGCCATCTGGGTAATAGCCATGGGAATCTGAGTCCCATATGGAACACTGATCTATGAGGGTCAAAGTTCCCAAGGAATTAAGATAGGAGTGTCTTGTTGAAGCCCGAAGTCCTAAATTTGAGGGGGGCCCCATCACTATCTATCTATGTGATTGCCTTCTTGCCTATGCTTCTGTTAGTTTTATTTCTGGCAAGAACAGTTTTGATGCAGAACAGTGTTACTAGAATGCAGCCCCTTCTCAGTAGAGCTGTTGTTCCTTATCCTTAGCACCATCCTAAATGTTTCTTTGAATCAAATGGACAGTAAAATTCCTCTGCCATGAAGAACTCACCTTTTCAAAGTTGTGCACATTTCCTTGAAATATCTTCACACACCTTTCTTTGGGAGCAAATGGCCGGACATCCCAGACCCGCACTGCAAATTCAAACAAACAAAGCAAAACAGCTATCAGCCAGGGGCCTCCTGAGAACCCAGCTGAAATCAGTATCATGTCAATGATAGATGCTGTTTCCTGGGTGGAGAAAGACCAACATGATACACTGCTACCTGACAAGGCTTTTTTATTTTTCTAATGGGAACGAAATGCATCCAAGTTCTATTAACAGGGACTAAGGACACAGAGGAAAACTGAGAAGGTAGGAAGGGAAAATGTCAAACACATTGCTGGGGATCTGCAACAGAAAGTAGTTGGGTGTGATACTGATTTCAACAAAACATTCTGCAAATGATTCCTCTGCCAACCCCAAGAGTCACACCTAGCAAAGTTTCAATATGACAATCTAAATACCACTGACTACTGTGACAATCAATCTATAAAAATCAAACTCAGGACTAACCTTTTCTAATTTTGCTCATAGGAGAAACTGACAACTACCAAACTACCAAGAATTAGAAAAAGTGAACTTTGATTCCAATTCTAGCTCTGCTGTATATATGGGGGATATCAGGAAAATAGTGAGGTTCTTTGTGTTTTGGTCGCCTTTATAAAACGAGAATACCACTTGCTCTTTTTTAAAAAATAAGAATATTTTAAGGGTCAAATAAAATGACACATGTGACAGAGCTCTAAAAGATTGGCAGCAATAAACAAAACAATAAAAATAAACAAAAAAATTTGTTATTTTATTGTATAGCTATAACAAGAGATTCTTATTTTTATTTTAATAACCATTTAGGGAATCTCATCTTTCCTTACTATGCACAAAGCTAGAATTAGACAATGGCAAATCTATTGAAATAGGATATAAACACCCACAGTAAGCAGTGGCCACAGCCATTGTTAACTAAAGCTAAGAATCTCATCTTTCCTTACTATGAACAAAGCAAGAATTAGACAATGGCAAATCTATTGAAATAGGATATAAACACCCACAGTAAGCAGTGGCCACAGCCATTGTTAACTAAAGCTAAACCTACAGTGGAATTTGAGTGATGTCATTTTATTTGACTGTGAAAAAACAACAATCCTTGAAGTCAAACAGGTATAAAAAGGTGAGGCTACGCATGAAAGTTTGCTATTCAGCTGAGAATACAGTCAGAAGGTAAGGATGTTCATCCATTCAAGTATTAATTGAGCACCCATTGAGTGCTAGGCACAGTTTTCATTACAAAATGTCAGTGAAAACATTTTCATCTATCAGAGGGGCAGTTCCAAACTCTCCCAATATTAAGCATATAATCCAACAGGTCATCTTTCTTTTTTGCTATAGTAAACCCACCCTCCCATCCAACAATTCAAAAATAAGCAAAGAAAGGACAAGTGTCTGTGTAAATCCAGAATATTGAGGTGTTTTAATGAGGACCTCTTGTCACATAGGGAAGGGAAGATAGACTGGCAGAAAGAGCACAACTGAGATATCAATAGGTCTGCTGATCATCTGAGCTTGGTACTCTTTGAAAATGCTTGAGAACTGCCTTGGATGGATCTCCAGACTCATCTTCCTCAGTAAACTAATCACTATTAGTTTTTTGTACACCGCTTGAATCCATAGCCTTGGATTCATAACATACCAGAGCTGAAATGGGCCTTAAAAGTAAAGTCCAGGTCTCTTATATTATCAGTATAGAAACTGATGCCCAGAGAGGACAAATGCTATGTGCAAACTTGCTCAGGGATTAGATGGCAGATCGGGGACTAGAATCCTGGCCTCTTGACCATCTCTTCTAAAGTTTTTTCCTTTTCTTCCTTTTATTTTTTTTTTCTTTTCTTTTTTATGCCCCTGCCTCCTCCCCTCAAAAGTCAATTTTAAAAGGTTACATATTCCAAGGTATTTAAGATATAGTTCCAACAGAAAAACACAAGCTCTGCAGCAAGAGTTGTGCTGTCTCAAGATAATCAGGTTTCACAGTTCAGGCAATTCAAAATTAACTCACTATTGCCCCCAAACTGACTGTTCACTGGCAATTTAGAGAATCTAAAGAAGTCATATGGAAACAAAAGCATTTTGTAGGTTTGCATGTACCTCTATCAGTTAGATAATGAAAATGACTCCTGCAAAGTTAAGACAGCCGCACACATAAGGCAGTGGTGGTTGTGACACGCAGAACGAGTCGCTTAGTAATGTCAGGGTCGGTTTTTTCTTACGCTTCTGCTTAAAATATGAGCACTTTCTTGTTCCAAATAATTTTTACTAAAACCTAAAATAAGAATAAACTACATAAGGACTAAAATTCTACTGAGATGACCATGATTTAAACAAAAATCACTGGAGGTTAATGGGGAAGGCACTAAAGAAAGAACAACATGGTGCCTGCTTCTATTTACCCACTGCCTTTCAGAGTCTTTATATACCACCGTGTTAACAAGGAACTGATTTCAAACTACAGTCTATACAGACCAATTTCTACGTAACACTATTTTTAAAAGCTAAAAAATGTTCAACTTCAACTGCTGAAATTCAGAGATATCAGTTCATCAGAAATGCCTAAAGCATCCTCTGAACTCCTTTGTCCCTGATCACAACAGAAGTAAAAAAGTAAAAGGTTTCCCCTAGGCCCAGATATCACATGTCCCTTAGGATCTATCTCACCAAGCAGGCAGGGAACAAATTTATTTACTTTCTTCCCTATCCACGGACTAAACATTTAAAAAAATTACTTCCCAACTGGTGTCTTATAATGCAGTATGCTGGACATGTAAACATTGGTCTTTCTGTTCAGGCTTTTATACTTTGGGAGCAGCAGGTTCACTCCTGATGTCTTTGACATCATTGTTTCGGCCCATCAGATAAAATTCTTTGTTGGGAACAAGACTGACAAAATGAGCAAGGTGGCTGGACATGGCATAAAAAGGCTGAAATTGCAGCTATATCCCAGGCATTTTCTTGGTTGAAGACATGCACCTCGAGCTTTTTGAAATGGTCATCTGTTATGTCATCAGCTCAGGAAAATAGCAAGAGCAAATTCCAGCATTGCCTTTTCCTGGGCAGGGAGGTCAGACTTTCTCCAGTTCACACAGACCTGGTCAGAGAGCACTGGGTTCTTTGAGAAGACCCTGTACCGGGCACTGTGGACAACCACGCTATAAGAGCACCTGTCAGCCAGGCTGGTTACCACAATGATGAGTTCCTTGTCAGCTTTGCTGAGCTGGCCTGTTTCCTTGTTACAGATGGCACTGTAGTAAGCAAAGAAGGCTCTGAATTCCAATGGCCGGTGACACAACACTTAAATACATTTGTTAAAAATCCTGTCTTCTTTTCTATCTCCTCCATGAGCTCTACAATATCAAAAGGCAGGTCCTCTTTGTAGTGAATCGGGCAACGGCTGATGGGTTTGGACTTCTCTTCTGCTGAGTCTCATAAAGGTGCAAGTTCAGGGTCATCATAGGCAACTTTTTCCAAAACCTATCTGTCACAGGCAAAGAAGAGACATCTGCCTCACAACGCCGAGGCGGCAAAGCATCGACATGGTGGCATGTGGCGTGGAGGCCAGGCTGCCTTCCCGCGCACCCAGCCCTCTGGGCCTAAAGTTTTTTCTATTACAACCTGTTTTCCTAATTGTCCTGGTGGACACCTGCAAGCCATCCTGGACTCTTTCCTTGGACCCTCATTTACCCAGCACACATTTCTAGTTTCTAATGCCCACTTTCTTTAGGGTCTACAGTGACTGGGCACTGGGAGAGCTTTCCTTTCCAAAGTTACCTGTATTGTCCATTGCATTGGACAAGAGGTAAGAGCCTTCAGAGCTTAAACTCAGGCCAGTCACTGAATCTGCATGGCCTCTCATCGTGTAGGTCAGCTTATTTTGGCGCAGGTCCCAGACCTGCAAAACAAAACAAGGCAGCACTCCCAGAAAATCAAATTGTGAACAGCAAAGAAATAGTTATTAAAGAGTCAACTGCCTGGGAAAATTAGTATGCCTTCTTAATCTGCCTCTGGGCCAAGCATTACTTTACCACAAAATATAGGATTTCTACCAAAGAAGAAAAAACTCTTGCCTTTCTAACACAGAGTCAAAGTTACTAAGTTTGACTAGAAAAATATGAACTAATGAATGTCAAATATTAAGATCAAGTTTAACAAAAAATAATAGAATTTAAAGAGGTTATTTTCAATTCATAACAAAATATATTCGGAATTAAAAAACAAAATAGCATTTAAAACACTTAAACTATGATTCTTAGCAACTAAAAATAAACTATTATAACTATATAAAAACAAGTAAACAAGTCATTTGAAAAAGGCATTATGATTGCATGTAAAATGCATATAACAAGGTAATATGCAAAAATACAGAGGCTTAAAATTTTTCATTTAACGTCATAACATGTATACAATGGAAAAGCATATTTATTAAAAGAAAAATAAATTGTAGGTTCACTGTTCCCTGTGTAGGAAAGGTAAGAGAAACAGTTCAGCTGAAAATAACCTAATGTCAGACAGAAAAAATAAATTGTTCATTAAGTTATGGCTCATAAACACACTGTAACACTATGAGCTCTCATGCTAGCATTCGAAGAGCAGAGTGGAAGGAGTGAGCATTTAGGGTCAGACCGAACCAGTCTTTGCAACTTAAGAGTTATGTATCACTGGGCCACTAACCCTCTCTGAGCCTGTTTCTGGTCTGTAAGATGGGGATAACATTTACTTATGGCTGTTGTGAGGATTACAAATAGAATGCCTAGTACACAGCAGGCCCAATAATAATTGGTAGCTATTATTAAGCAACTCATACAAATATTCTGAAGATCAAATGTAAAAATGTTTATAAAATAATCTACTATTAAGCAAAGAAGGAAAATACAAAACAGTATATTTACATAGACTGAAACTATGTAAAAAATATATTAAAGGCAATAGAAATAGTCTGGAATGTCATATGGAAAAAGAACAGCAATTTTGTTAAGGTCATTGTTATTATATAAAATTTCATCCAAATTCGATTCAGTACTGACACATAGTTTTTCTAAATGAAACAATTTTCTGCTGTCCCTTTAAGCAAGGCACCTTCCTCATCTAGAAATGAGTTTGATGTTGTATGTCAAAGCAATACATAAGGCAGACAACTCCACTTTCCCCATCAATAATTCATGTGTGGAACCCAACACACTTCATATACAACCATTTTTGTGTCAGGATGTTTGTTGCCTCAATAATTAGGGAAGCTTGAAGTGGCTGACATTTTTTTGTTCAAGCTATTGTTCCTTCTCTTCAGAGAAGGCATTGTTGAAATCTTTAGCTTTTTAGGAGAGAATGTAATTCATCATCCCTCACAACACCTGGGTGCTCCTTCCAGACTTTCCTCTTCGAGGCCTGCACATGCTGTTTTGCAGAGCCAAAACGTATCTGGGATTTGCCAAAGAAGAGTGAGTAGGGCACTAATTTAAGCAAAATATTTTGCAAATGTCCTAATCAGCTGTTCAGTGAATGTTTGGGCATCTGATTAGTGGCAGGCGCTGCTGTAGATAAAAGATGTTGTCCCTGCTCTCAAGGAGCTAAAAAAGTGATGAGAGGCCTGGAAAGGGGGCAGTAGCCAAGACAGCAGAGGGATTAATGTTCCCATGGTACATGGATGGGAGGGAGAAAGGGAAGGTTTCACAGACTTGAGCAGGATATGGAAAAAGGAGATTTTTGTTTGTTTATTTGTTTGCCGTACCACGCAGCTTGTGGGATCTTAGTTCCCTAGTCAGGGTTGGAACCTGGGCGCATGGCAGTGAGAGCGCAGAGTCCTAACCACTGGACCACCAGGGGATTCCCAAGAGGTTGTTGGGTTTTTAAAAAAAAATTATTTATTTAATTTATTTATTTTTGGCTGCGTTGGGTCCTCGTTGCGCATGGGCTCACTCCAGTGGCGGTGAGCGGGGGCCACTCTTTGTACGGTGCGTGGGCTTCTCATTGCGGTGGCTTCTCTTGTTGTGGAGCACGGGCGCTAGAGCGCAGGCTCAGTAGTTGTGGTGCACAGGTTTAGGTGCTCAGCTGCATGTGGGATCTTCCCGGACGAGGGATCGAACCCGTGTCTCCTGCACTGGCAGGCGGATTCCTGAACCACAGCGCCACCAGGGAAGCCCCTAAGAGGTATTTTTTATTTAGACAAAACAGAAGGGTATTCCCAGGCAAAGATAATGCATGAAAGCAGAGAGGCATGAAAAAATTACTGGGTTGTAGGGAATTAGGCAAAGAGAGGCAGCAGACAATGCTTGAGTGATAGGCAGGCAAAGGGCAGCTCATGAAAGGTTCTGAATGACTGGCTTGGATTTGATCTCCCTCACTGGGGAGCCACAGAAGGGTTCAGAGTAGTGGAATGAGTTGGCCAGATTCCAGAAAGATCCTTCTGGCCCAGATAATCGGAAAGGATGAGAGCAGAGGCGGGAAAATCTATCTTTACCCACTACTTTAAAAAAAATCATCAACTAAACTCCCATTCTGACTAGAGCTCAGGATTACAAGCAATGCCAAAGAATTGCCAATCAGATCTTCAAGTCATTAAGAAGAAGCGCATTTTCTTCTTTTATTCATTTTCCTCTGACTCCACAATTCTATGCCCAGGAAGAAAATCCCAAGAGGTTGGCAGGAACAGTATATTTGCTCACAAACATATAGAGAATTTGCTCACTCCAGATTTTAAAAGGGGCTTCCATTCCCTGTTTGCTCCCCCCCTTTCTCAGAATAGGCAGTGTATCTGAGAGACAGAAGCAAACAAAAACCAGGCTAGTCAGGAGTACTTCCTAATGTAGTAAGGCAGTAGGGATTTGTCAAGCAAATGCTCAAGGCTGGTAAGCCCCTGACTGCTTAAAGGGTACTTGTTAACTGACTAGAGGCAATTTGATAGAGGCAATTTGCAAGGGACATGGGTTGGGTTCAAGCCCGGGCCATAGCTACTGAAGCCCACACTCCGCAACGAGAAGCCTGCGCACCACAACGAAGAGTAGCCCCCGCTCGCCACAACTAGAGAAAGCCCGCACGGAGCAGCGAAGACCCAACGCATGCATGCATGCATGCATACATACATACATAAACATTTTTAAAAAGAGTCTTTCTGGGTCCAAGGGCAGTTACTCACTCCTAAGCATGTCAGAACAGGACGTTGTTAAATAGGGAGAAGACTGAAATTCTATGGTCTCACATCTCTCAAGCACACCCCTTAGTTATACAAGAGCAAAATGAAGCCAAATAGCTATAGCAACCTGATTTCAAATTATTAACTACTGTCGCCAAAAAACAATCTGGCGACCTGTATCCAAAATGTGAAACATCCTTATATTTGTTAACACATTAATTTTCATCTAGAAATCTATTCTGAGAAAGTAACTAAATATGGAAAAAGTTTCACACACAAATATGTTGGATACAGCAGCATAATTTGTGATAGTGATACATATGAAACAGACTAAATGTTCAGTATATTGATTGCTGCTTACTACATTATGCAATATTCTAAAAATAAAATATCTAGAATATTCTAATATTCTAGATGATGGTAGCTGACATGTGCTGAACACTTACTATGTAACTGCCATGTTGCTAAGAATATTATATTTTTTACCTCATTTAATCCATGTAACAACTGTATGAGGTAGGCTGATTATTCCCATTTAGAGATAAGAAATGGAAACTCAGAGAGGTTAAATAACTTTCTTAAGATAACATAGCTAGGAATTAAGTGGCAGAATCAGAAAAATGATCCTAAGTTCTGGGGATGTTATGTACATCATGGTGACTGAAGTTAACAATACTGCATTGTATATTTGAAAGTTGCTAAGAAAATAGATCTTATCACTAAGAAAAAAGTGCTAAGAAAAAAGTTCTTATCACAAGAAAAAATATTCTAACAATGTGAAGTGATGGATGTTAACTAGACTTCTAAAGTTACTCATTTTGTGTTATATAAGTCATTATGCTGTATACTGAAAACTAATACAGTGTTATAAGTCAATTATATCTCAATAAAACTAGAGAAAAAAAGAAACAGAAAAATGATCCTAACTACAACGCTAAGAAGAAAATAAGATAAGAGTGATGTGATGGAGAGCAACTAGAAGGAGGGCCTAGTTTCATCTAAGAAATCCTCTCTACAGATATGTCTGAGCTGACATTTGAAGACAAGACTAAGCCAGCCATGGCAATATCTAGTGTCGGGGGTTCCAGACAAAGTAGTAGCTATATGTTACTAAGTGAAAAGAGCATCATATAAAATTTTATCTGAACATTAAGACATTTACATACAGAACACTATGGCACAGAAAGAGACTGAGAGGAAATAAACTGAAATATCAAGAGTGACTAAATCTGAATGATGAGACTACGAGTGACTTTTTTTCTATTTTTATTTTTTCTAAACTTTCTTCAGTGAACAAATGATCATTTTTACTACTAAAAACATTTAAATTGTAATAAATAATTTTATCTCAATTTTTAATAATTTTATTCCCAATAAAGTTGATTTATTAACCATACATTTAAATGCATTTTTACATCTCTGCAAAACTTTTAAGGAAAGCCTACCCTGAGTTTTAGCTTGGAAAATAAGACATACTGTAAACAGCACACAAACACGGAGTTCCCAATGCTGACAAGAGAACGTAATGATCCAGAGCAGGTACATGATAAGAATGCTTGAGTTTTTAGAATACTGTGTGCATTTCTAATAAAAAAAAAAAAATCCCTGAAAATGAGCACTGCAGAAAAACTTGAACGTTTGTGGACAGAATAATGACTTTTTAGTTTAGAAAGATAAAGACTACAAAGCTATGATATGATCCAACAACCCCACTCCTGGGCATACATCAGGAGAAAACTCTAATTTGAAAAGATACATGCACCCAATGTTCACAGCAGCACCATTTACAACAGCCAAGACATGGAAGCAACCTAAATGTCCATCAACAGATGAATGGATAAAGAAAATGTGGTATATTATATAATGTAATATTACTCAACCATAAAAAGAATGAAATAATGCCATTTGCAGTAACATGGATGGACCTAGATATTATCATACTAAGTGAAGTAAGTCAGAAAGGGAAAGACAAATACCATATGATACATCACTTACATGTGGAATCTAAAATATGACACAAATGACCTTATTTACAAAACAGACTCACAGACATAGAAAACAAATTTATGGTTACCAAAGGGGACAGGGAGTTGGGGAGGGATAAATTAGGAGTTTGGGATTAGCAGATATAAACTACTATATATAAAATAAACAACAAAGGTCCTACTGTACAGCACAGGGAACTATACTCAATATCCTGTAATAAGCCATAATATAAAAGAATGAGAAAGAATATATATGTACAACTGAATTACTTTGCTGTATACCAGAAACTAGCACAACACTGTAAATCAACTATATTTCAATTAAAAAAAAAAAGTTACAAAGCTATGATGTAGAGTTATCAATTGCCGTACTCATGGGACTATATTTATATATTACTCATATTTGAGATATATTTGGATTTCAGAAAAAAATTGGTATATATCAAAAGACAAAGACTGAGATTAGCTATCTGAAAAAAAGCTGATCCTAAGAGAAGGTATAACATATAACGTGTGTCTGAGAAGACATGGAAAACCTTCAAAACCTGAAAAGGGACCCAGTTCCCTTCAGGACTATAGTACAACTGAATATATTTGTTTATAAAACGCCCTGGAACAGTCTACACAAAGAGCCCGGAATAAGCCACACTACTTGTGGTAAGAAGACATTACTGACACAAGAGTATTAGGCTAGTCTATCCCCACAGTAGATATGAAAAGATCAAATTCTCATAGTTTAAATTTAAAAAGCCAGTCTCAAAAGGTTACATATTGTATGATTCCATTCATATGAAATTCTAGAATAGGAAGTATAGGACAAGGAACATTATCAATGGTTGGTAGGGGTTAGGGATGGGCAGAGAGTTTGACACAGAGTATTATGAAGATTTTTGGGGTGATGGAAATTGTTCTGTACTGTTTGTGGTAGTTACATGAATCTGCACAAGCATTAAAATTCATAGAACTGTACACTAAAAAAAGGTTAATTTCATAGTATGTAAATTTAATAATAATAACTTAAAAGTATGAAAATTATCATAGCTAGATGACACTAATCCACTTTTATGTGTATTAGAGCCCTCTAGTGATTCTAATGATAGTGGGCTCCCAAACTTCACTCAGGGAAATAATGCATTAGCTATTAAGATGATCTAATTAAGCCCCCATGTTCTGACTGTACATTCTCCAAATAGTTATAGGGTGGAAAAGGGATGTGAAGCTGAATTTTGGAAATAGTGAATTTTGAAGTACTTATGAGACATCCAAGTGGGGGATGCTGAGTAGCTGGTTGTACACATGGGCCTGAAGCTGAAGATCTGGGTTGAGAACAGACTCATCTGAACAGAAATGACAATTAAAGTCACAGAATTAGATGAGACTTGTCCAGGGAAAGGTATATATAAGAAGAGCATCTAGTTAAGAACCTGGGGGAATAATGACATTTAAAGAATGCATAGAGAGAATAGCTTGTAGAGGTATCTGAGGAAGGATATGCCTGATGGAAGAGGTAGGAAAGCATATTGTTAGAGCCAGTTTAAAAAACAAACAAAAAAGGACTAAAAGGATCTACTGGGTTTAGTAACAGAGAGATCACTGGTGGCCTTGAAAAGAACAGTGCCAATAAAACAGTGGAGGCAGAAGCCAGACTGCTGAGGAGTGGTCAGAAGATAGGGAACTGAGGAATGGAATGGAGATAAGGCATTAGAGACAGTGAGTGTGGGAAATATTCAGGGGATTTCTCACAGGTATTAAATAAGAGCAGGACTCTGGAACCAAACTCTGCATTTTGAACTGAGGTCTCATCGCTTATTAGCTGTACAGCCTCGGGTTATTGTGCCTCTCTTAGCTCAGTTTCTTCGCTGGTAAAACGGCATTAGTAGTACTTATGTCAAAGGATTGTTGTGAGGCTTAAATGAATTAATAAAGTAAAGCTCCAAGAACAATGTCCGACACAGTTAAGTATTAGAGGATAATGATAACACTATTATCATAACCACTATCACCATCTTTCAAGAAGTCTGGCTGGGGCTTCCCTGGTGGTGCAGTGGTTGAGAGTCCGCCTGCCGACGCAGGGGACACGGGTTTGTGCCCCGGTCCAGGAAGATCCCATACGTCGCGGAGCAGCTAGGCCCGTGAGCCATGGCCGCTGAGCCTGTGCTCCACAACAGTGAGAGGCCCACGTACTGCCAAAAAAAAAAAAAAAAAAAGAAGTTTGGCTGTAAAGGGGAAGATTGACAAGGCAATAACAAGAGAATGTGGAACTGAAGGAAGACTCCCTACCCCACCAAGAGAAGACCTGAGCATAATGAAATGCTAATGAGAAGCAATACAGTTGTTTAAAAATATAGGATCTGGGGGACTTCCCTGGTGGTCCAGTGGCTAAGACTCTGCGCTCCCAATGCAGGGGGCCCGGGTTTGATCCCTGGTCAGAGAACTAGATCCCACATGCTGCAACTAAAGATCCCGAGTGCTGCAAGGAAGATCCCGAGTGCTGCAACTAAGACTCAGCACAGCCAAATAAATAATATTAAAAAAAAATATATATATATAGGATCTGGGAAAATTGATGGCATGAGATCCCAGAGACAGGAAAAAAAGGTTGAAATCCTTCCATTTAAGGGACTACCTTTAGACAAAAGGACATTCCATCCATAGTAACAGCAAAGGAGGCAAGAAGAGATGGGAATACAGTACAATTTCTAGGTAGAGACAACATAAGTTGAGTATTTACCCAACAGTTACTAGTCTCAGAAGGTAAGCAGAAGGTAAGTCAAAGTCTTTGAAATACCTAAGGAAGCCAATAAGTAAAAGCAGACACAAACTGAGTGGCCTCTCCCCACCCCCACACATTTCATATTTACTGGCACTTGCTATGTCCAAAAACTCTGCGAGGTGCTCCAATGAATTTGGCTCATTCAATCCCCATGACAACCCTATGAGATAGATATTATTATTACTCCTGGTGCACACATGATGAAACAGAGGCTGAAAGAACTAGTGTGAAGTCACAAAAAACTAGAAAATAGTGGAACTGAGAACAGACCCCCAAGTCAATTACTTGAAAGCCTGAGCTACACTGTACTGCCTCTAGACACTGTAGTCTATTGCCTCTTTCTCCAACATCATTACCATCTCACATTCTTAGCTATGGACCCCCCAAAACTTCCTTTCCATAGTCTCAAAAAGAAAGACACACTGAGAGATTAGGGTACAGAATCACAAATTGATTTACTGCTATCTCATGAGGCCAATGCACATTTTAAAAAAAAGTTTCAAATGCCTCTAGGCAGGGAATGCACCCTTCATTTTTCGGAGTTCCCACACAGGGACTTCCCACTTCACATTAACTGCCTACTCCCTAATGGCATTTACATGAGCTATAATGCAATCCTGACTTAGGAAGTCAATGAAGACAGGACAGAAGGAAAATAAGTTCTAATTTATCTTCCATTTAGTTGGCATAAAGTGCAAAGCTAAGAAGTTTGGAAAGATTTACCTCTGTGAGTGGAGATAGGTGAAAGGTAAATGTAAGATAAACATCTAACATACCTTGATATCGTTGTCTATTCCACCAGAAATAATCTGATCACTTGTGTCATTGAAGGTCACAGCTAACACTTGGTAGGTGTTCTGAAATGTCTGGATCGCTGCTTTCTTACGGATGTCCCAAAGCTGAAAAAGAGGGCAAGAGAGTCTATAGTAACAGCAATTGCACAGTATACCCCTAAATCCAAGGACTGTGGAGATGAAAACATCTGTAATGGGGACCCTGTTCAGAAACTTGTCTAAATATCCCATTAATATGGTGAGAAGTGACTATAATTTTGCCAACATATCTGAAGGCTGGTGGAACAAATCACTTTGGTTATATTTTCAGTCTCCTTTGTTAAAGTTTGAATAAACATAATTAACATGCCCTCAGAGTGGAAATCTTCACCTCGCTTATTAGTTCATGTGTTCTTAGTACAACAAGGATATTAGACCAGTGTTTTCGAACTGCAGATCTTAATTCATTAGTGGGCTACAACTTACGTTTAAAAAATATATATGGAGAGGAGGTTACATCAGTGAAAATGGCAGAGTAGGGAATGCTCAAAGGTTATCCCTCTACAAAAGCAGAGAAATACCCAGCAAAAAAACCTGACAGAACCAACTTTATCAGAATTCTAGAAACTAAAGTTTACAGCAACTAGGTGAATACTTATTGAGGACAAAAACCACCTGGGTCCTAGTAAGACAGTTTTGTAGCATTTTAACTTATCCAGGCTCCATCCCTACTCGGCAATAGTTTTGAAGACAACAGCCTACATTCCTAGTATAGGTTCCTAAGTACCCAAGGAAGAATGGACCTTATTTCTCATTTTCAAAGAATTGTAGGTTTAAATATAAAAAAAAAAAAAAAAAAAAAAAAAAAAAATTTTTTTTTTGGACCTGTTTGGTGGCTCCCTGATGGCTGAGCTCAAAGGGTTTGACTTTATTTTGCCTAACTTGGAACTCTCCCAGGGCAGAAGCAATTGTCCAAAACATTTAAAGACAAATGCATGAGCCTCTGCTGAATGGGGCAAGGGATAAACAGCAAACAGGAAAGGCTGGGGAATGAGACAGTTTGGAGAATAAGGGCTTTGAAAAGCTTTGACATATTTTTGCAACTCTAGAAGGCCACTTGCATGCCATGGCTGGGCACATGCTTAGGAAAGACCTGAGAAGGCCCTAAGCTCTCAACCTCTTGCTGACCACAAGCAGGAAGTGAAGGCTAATACAGAGTTGTAAACTGCCTGGCTGAGAGGTGATAGCAGGCCCCAACACACCCACAGAGCCAATCTACAAAGACTGGAAGAGTCCTCCCTGCCCCCCCAGGTGTTTAGGGAAATCTCTGCTGAATCGTCAGTGAACCACTAAGCTGATGAAACAGAGATTTCAGTGTCTATACATGACAAAGAATACAGAGTTTACAAAACTAGTTCATAAAATTCACTAAATAAACAACAGCTTCAAAAAGGAGCAACAGGGCTTCCCCGGCGGCGCAGTGGTTAAGAATCCGCCTGCCAATGCAGGGGACATGGGTTCGACACCTGGTCCGGGAAGATCCCACATGCCACGGAGCAACTAAACCCGTGTGCCACATCTACTGAGCCTGCACTCTAGAGCCCGCGAGCCACAACTACCGAGCCCATGTGCTGCAACTACTGAAGCCCGCACGCCTAGAGCCTGTGCTCTGCAACAAGAGAAGCCACCAGAATAAGAAGCCCACACATTGCAACAAAGAGTAGCCCCCACTCACCGCAACTAGAGAAAAGCCTGCGTGCAGCAGCAAAGACCCAACGTAGCCAAAAATAAAATAAATAAAATAAATAAATTTATTAAAAAAAAAAAAAGGAGCAACAACAGGGACTTCCCTGGTGTTACAGTGGTTAAGAATCCACCTGCCAATGCAGGAAAATGGGTTCAATCCCTGGCCTGGGAAGATCTCACATGCTGCGGAGCAACTAAGCCCATGCGCCACAACTACTGAGCCCTCGCACCACAACTACTGAAGCCCACGCACCTAGAGCCTGTGCTCCCCAACAAGAGAAGTCGCCGCGAGAAGCCCGCGAACCTCCACGAAGACCCAACGCAGCCAAAAATAAAATAAATAAATTTATTAAAAAAAAAAAAGAGCAACAACAGACTCTGGAGAGCATCTAATTTCCAGAGTTGCCACACTATGATATTCAAACGTTCAGTTTTCAACAAAAAATTATGAGGCATGAAAAGAAGCAAAAAAGTATTGCCTGTACAGAAGAAAAAAACAGTCTTTCAACAAATGGTGCTGGGACAAGTGGATAACTACATGCAAAAGAATGAAGTAGACCCTTACCTCACACATGCAAAAATTAACTTGACATGGATCAAAGACCTAAATGTAAAAGCTAAAATCATAAAATTCTTAGAGGGAAACATAGGGGTAAATCTTCATGACCCTGAATTTGGCAATGAATTATTAGATATGACACCAAAAGCACAAGTGACAAAAGAAAACAGATAAATCAGACTTCATAAAAATTAAAGACTTTTGTACATTAAAGGATATTTATCAAGAAAATGAGAAGACAACCAACAGTGGGAGAAAATATTTGCAAAACATATATCTGATAAAGGTCTAGTATCCAGAATAAATAAATCTTATAATTTATAAGATTTATAAATAAATATAAATAATCTTATAATTTAGCATCAAAACCACAAAGAGCCCAATTAATAAATGGGCAAAAGGACCCGAGTAAACATTTCTCTTTAGAAGATATAAGCACATAGAAAGATGCTCAATATCACAAATTATTTGGGAAATGCAAGTCAAAACAATAATTAGGTATCACTTCACACTCACTAGGATGGTTATAATTAAAACACACAAACACAGATAATAACAAGTATTGGTGACAATGTGGAGAAATTAGAACCCTTACACATTGCTGTTGGGAATATAAAATGATGTGGCTGCTATGGAAAAGTCTGGACGTCCCTTATTAAACAAAGAGTTACCATATGACTCAGCAGTCCCACTCCGAGATATATACCCAAGAGAAACGAAAACAGTTGTTCAAACAAAAACTTGTACATGAATGTTTGTAGCAGAATTGTTCATGATAGGTAAAAGAGTAGAAACAACTCAATATCCATCAACCGAGGAATGGATAAGCAAAAGATGGTATAGCTATACAGTGGAATATTATTTAGCCATAAAAAGGAATGAAGTACTGATAACAATACAACATGGATGAACCCTGAAACCATACACTGAGTGAAAGAAACCAGACACAAAAGGCCGCATACCGTATGATTCTATTTATATGAAATGTCCAGAATAGGCAAACCCATAGAGACAGAAATAGATTAGTAGTTGCCAGGAGCTGGAAGGCAGAGGAAAAGTAATGACTTGCATAATGGGTATGGGGATTCTTTTGGGGGATGATGGAAATGTTCTGGTATGGGATTGTGGTGATGGTCACACAACACTGTGAATGTACTAAAAGCCACTGAATTGTACACTTTTTAAAGGTTAAAACAGTGGATTTCATGTGAATTTTACCTCAATTAAAAAAATTATGGGAGATATCAGAGAATGTCACATATAGAATGGGTCGGTTCATTCACATATAAGACATACTGAAAGGAATATATACTAGACCATAGTATAAAATGTATTCCTTAATGTTGGTTGTGATAAAAATATTTAAGTTACTGTGCATAAACTACCTAGATGAGGAAACTAAAGCTCAAAGAAGGAAATGACTTGATGAAGAATACCTAGGAAGTCAACAGCAAAATGAGGACTAGATTTTAGTACCGTTTGATTCTATTACGTTAACATTGCATTAATTTAAAAGTACCAAAACGTGCGCTCATTCCTTATAATAACTAAAGTAATATATGCTTGTTTAAAAAAATTAACATTTTTTTTTAGTTCTGTTTTTTTTTTTGGCCATCCCTCGCAGCTCCTGGGAACTTAGTTCCCTGACCAGGGATTGCAACCGGGCCCTCCGCAGTGAGAGCGTGGAGTCCTAACCACTGGACCACCAGGGAATTCCCAACACTTACTTTTAATGGGGGCTTGATTCATTAATAATAGAAGAGGAAGAAAGATGAAGATTAGGTATAACAACTCTAGATTCTCATACTCCAACTAACCAATTGGTTTCTATTTTTTTTTAAATAATAAACTTACAATACAACATGGGTCTACATTTTTAAAGTGTGGATAGTAGGTCCTTAAATATGGTTCAGTAAATGACTGACAGACTTGAGAAGAACCATGAGGAAATGTCTTAAGAGTATGGGTCATTTCATTCAGAAGAGAAAGACTTTGGGGTGACTATGTTCTAGGTTTTAATTTTTTTTTTTTTTTTACGGTACGCGGGCCTCTCACTGCTGTGGCCTCTCCTGCTGCGGAGCACAGGCTCCGGACGCGCAGGCTCAGCGGCCATGGCTCATGGGCCTAGCCGCTCCACGGCATGTGGGATCTTCCCGGACCGGGGCACGAACCCGTGTCCCCTGCATTGGCAGGTGGACTCTCAACCACTGCGCCACCAGGAAAGCCCCTGTTCTAGGTTTTAAAGGGTTGTCATAAAAAAAAGAAATCAACCATGGAATCATAGTAAAGGCCAGGGGTTTAAATTCAATCCTGTGGTAAACAAGTAGAATATGAGTTGTCCCTGTGCCAAGATACCTCTTCTTTCCAATTCTTATGGTTTAGGATGAAAAGTAGTTTCTACTTCATTGATGGAAACATGAACTAAAAAAGGCTTAGTGTTACTCAGATCGATGATGCAAAAAGACTGCTTCACTCCTCTTCTAGAGACCCAACAGCCAATCCTTACCCATCAAACTCTCTGGCTATAGAATGAAGTCCAAACCTCTTAGCTTGGAATTCAAGGTCTTGATAATCTAGCTCTCACATCTTACCAGACTTACTACAATCTCTGTCTTAACAAATATTCTCTACTCAGGTCAAATCAATCTGTCTTTATCGTAAAAGCTACGGTAGCCACTTAAAGCTTGATTCAAATAGTTCCAGACAACCAAAATTTTTAAAAGATTATTTTATTCTGAAATATTCACTTACCAAAAAAATTGTAAACGAGAACATTTTTTTGCCTAAATCATTTGAGTTGCTGACCTAATGCCCTGACACTCCTAAATACTTTAGTATATTTAGTGCGCTTGTCTCACAAGATGTTCTCCTAGGTAATCTCAACACAACCATCAGAATCAAGAAACTAACACCCATACATTACTATCATCCTCAGATCTCATTCAAGTTTCACCACTTGTCCCAATAGGGTCTTTTATTGCAAAAGGATTCAGTTCAGAATCATATGTTGAATTTATTTATTTATTTATTTGTAAATACTTATGTATTTATTTGGCTGCGCCGGGTCTTAGTTGCGGCACGCGGGATCTTTAGTTGCAGCACGCGAACTCTTAGTTGCAGAATGTGGGATCTAGTTCCCTGACCAGGGATCGAACCCGGGCCCCCTGCATTGGGAGTGCAGAGTCTTGGCCACTGGACCACCAGGGAAGTCCCCATATGTTAAATTTAGCTGTCATGTTTCTTTAGTCTCCTTCAGCCAAGAAGAGTTTCTTAGACTTTCCTGGAGTTTCATAACCTTGACGTTTCGCAAAATTATAGGACAGTAATGTTCCTCAATTTGTGTGTCGGATGTTTTCTCATGATTAGATTCAAGTTATTTGGCAGGACTATACTGAAGTGATGTTGTATTTTCATTGTATCCTATCGAGTGGCTCACAATTTTCATTTGTCCCATTACTAAAAACATTCAAAACATTTTTTTTCTTTTAAATTTTGGCTGCACCACATGGCTTGCAGTATTTCAGTTCCCCGACCAGGGATTGAACCCAGGCCATGGCAGTGAAAGTGCTGAATCCTAACCACTAGACTACCAGGGAACTCCCATAACATTCAATTTGATCATTTAAGAGATTCCTCTGGCAAGCTTTTTTGCATAAGACATTCTAGGCCCACCGTGTACTTTCCCTGCCCAGACCTGAAATAAGGAGCCCTTTTAGTGGAAAATGGTATTTAAAGGCCAAGACCTATATAGTAGATGTGCTCATTGGTTTTGGGGTGTTGTTGTTCCTAGACCCTCTAAGTGGACAGTTAAGCAATATATGCATACATAGGTGCACACACATACATCTACAAACACACATTTACATCTAATTTTTTTTCCTACACTTATCTGTTTATATATTGAATGTCGTGAGCTCACACTGATACTCTGAATTCGATACTGACAACACAAGATGCATTTTAGTTTTCTCTTTCTGTATTGGTAAATCCTTTCTCTGACAGTGAGAAATCTGCCCCCCATTATTATATTTACTTATTATATTTACTTATTTGATCAGGCTTCCTGTATGTAACCAATCTCCTACATCCTCTTCCAGCTGTCTCCTGCATGGATGTCCTCTTTCCCTGTTTGAATGTGACTCCCATTCTGGGCTGATTCTATGTGAAACCCCTCCTCACCCCATTTGGGTGACCCCTCTGTGTGAACGCTCTCTTCACTCTGCTCTGGCTCTAATACCACTTTCCAGGCTGCCCTTCCTCAGGGACTCCATCCTTGTCTGAGTCTGCTCAGACTCAGACTCCCTACCTGAACTGCTCCCACCCTGTGTGGGCACCCTCAACTCAGGCTCTGACACCCACTGTCTCCCCCACACCAACGTGTAGATGACTCTTTGACCCTGCTACGGCACTGACTCTCCATGCTGGGCTCCTCCCTCCGGTTCCCCACATTGGGCCATCTACCTCGTGCTGTGTGGATGCCCTCCTTACCCTATGCAGTTTCCATCTCCCTACACTGGATGCGGATACTCCCCCATCCAGTGTGGATGCTCTCCTTTCATCTCACTTGGGTTCTGACACACCACTCTGGGACACTTTGGCCTATCCCCACCTCTAACCCAAACACCTTTCCTACTTCGGTCTATGTAATGGTACCAGGACTTGAATTGTTTGTAAAAGGGAATAACATATATGATTTCACTTAATTGCTTCATTAGAAGAAAGAATGGATTGCTGAAAATGGTTTGAAAAGACTGGTATGGACAATGCTGAGGATACCACTTCTAGACTGAAAAATACAAGTTATTGAAACCTCTGCTTTCTGTTGAGAACTCTGACAAATAAGAAACATGACATATTCCTTCTTAGATAAGCACAAGTTATTAAACTCCTATAGTTATAAACCTAGCAACAGAAAGCAACAATAAAGCATTCCAACTTGGCAAGTAACTAAAAGGCATATGTAAAAGGCTGTTCAATGAAGCAATAATTATATAAATAATATATTGAAATTAAAAATAAAGAACTGGTTAAAAAGTCACTTTAAGTAATGTGATATATTGCACATTTAAAAAATACTGCCTTGAAAATAAATACTGCCTTGAGTATGATTATTTCAAACCATGTTTAATTAAGGGAGAAGAGAAGCAAGAAACTGAAAGAAGGAAAGAGTAGAAAAGAAAAGAACGTATACAATGGAAGGTAGTAGAAAAAGAAAAAGCTAAGGAGAGATGGAAAGATAAATATGAGCACAAAGACAAAATGAAACAAAGTCAGAGAAAAGATAAAAGAAGAAAAGGTGAAACTAAACAAGAATAAGTTCCTAAGGACTTCCCTAGTGGTCCAGGTTTAAGACTTCACGCTCCCAATGCAGGGGGGCCCACATTTGATCCCTGGTCAGGGAACTAGATCCTGCATGCTGCAACTAAAAGATGCTGCATGCCGCAACAATGATCCCACGTGCCACAACTAAGACCCACCACAGCCAAAAAAAGAGAAAAGAATAAGTTCCTAGATGGTTACCATAGCAAGCCCTCAATAAATGTTTGTTAACAAAATTCATTAGGGCACTCTTGCCTCTGCCTTTTGAAATGCCAATTAGCAAATCAGCTGTTAGGTCTCTCCAACTACAGTACACCTACGTTAAGATCTCTGGGAATTTCATGCGAAACTTGTGAAATCTGAACAAGATTGAGGGATCATAGCAATGTCACCTTTTATAGTTATGAGACAAGTTAACGTTGCTGAAAACTGGGTGAAGAGTAAATGGGATCTCTGTATTATCTCTTAGAACAGCATGAGAATCTATAATTCTCTCAACAAAAAGGAAAATAAACCTATTAAAAAACAAAAACAAAACAAAACAAAACAAAACAAAAAGACCTCTGGTAGTTATTCCTAAGCCACAGACTCTCAGCCAAGCATCAAGGGGCCCAAGTGATTGTTTATTACAAGACCATTTAGTAGAAAACATCTCAAAGCAGATAATCCAGTAGGTGAGTGTCACCACCTTTAATTATGAAAAAAAGCAAATTCATTTAAAAAAGCAACAAACAATCACAAGTTGAGTGTGATTTCTCAGATGTTCTCCTTTGAAATCCCTCCCTGTTTAATCATTAAAAAAAAAAATCCAGAGTCAAAAACTAGTGCCAAAGAAAGAATAAAATGGTACTACAAAGCAGCGTGTCCTGTGTGCCCCTGAAGTAGGTTACTATTTCTAGGCCTCATTTTCCTCATCTGTAAAGTGAGGATGCTGGAGGAGATCAGTGGCTCCCAAAATGTCATACCTGCTACATCAAATCACTTGAGGAACACATTTAACATTCTGATTCTAAAAAACACAATACCATTGACATTAGCATCCAAAAAAAGAGAAATACTTGGGTGTAAATGTAACAAAATCTGTACACGATCTCTATGCGGAAAACTTAAAAACTCTAATGAATGAAATCAAAGTAGAACGAAATAAATGGAGAGATATTCCATGTTCACAGGTAGGAAGACTCAGCATTGTCAAGATGTCAGTTCTTCCCAGTTTGATCTACAGATCAATCATACTGATCAATGCAATGTCAACCAAAATTCCAGTAAGTTACTTCACGGATATCAACAAATTGGAGTTTATCTGGAAAGGCAAAAGACCCCAACTTGCCAATACAATATTGGACAACAAAGCTGGAGGACTGACACTACCCAACTTCAGGATTTACTATAAAGCTAGTAATCAAGACAGTGTGATATTGGCAAAAGAACTGACAAATAGATCAATGGAAGAGAATAAAAGGCCTAGAAATAGACCCCCATAAATACAGTCAATTGATCTTTGACAAAGGAGCAAAGGCAATACAATGGAGCAAAGACAGTTTCTTCAACAAATGGTGCTGGAACAACTGTATGTCCACATGTTAAAAAAAAATGAATTTTTTTTGCACCTTTCACAAAAATTAACTCAAAATAGATCACAGACCTATATGTAAAATATTAAACTCCTAGAAAGTAACACAGAAGAAAACTTAGGTGACCTAGGGTATGGTGATGACTTTTAGATATAACACCAAAGGCACAATCTATGAAAGAAATCATTGATAAGCTGAACTTCATTAACATTAAAAACTTCCCTGTGAAAGAAAATGTCAAGAAAATTAGAGGACAAGCTACAGACTGTTGAGAAAATATTTGCAAAAGACACATCTGTTAAAGGACTATTATCCAAAACACAGTAAAGAACTCTTAAATTCAACAATAACAAACACGGACTTCCCTGGTGGTACAGTGGTTAAGAATCCGCCTGCCAATGCAGGGGACACAGGTTCGAGCCCTGGTCTGGGAAGATCCCACATACCGCGAAGCAACTAAGCCCGTGTGCCACAACTACTGAGCCTGCGCTCTAGAGCCCATGAGCCACAACTACTGAGCCTGCATACCACAACTACCGAAGCCCGCGTGCCTAGAGCCTGTGTTCTGCAACGAGAAGCCACCACAATGAGAAGCCCACGCACCGCAACGAAGAGTAGCCCCCGCTCTCCGTAACTAGAGAAGGCCCGCATGCAGCAATGAAGACCCAACGCAGCCAAAAATAAATAAATAAATAAATTTATTAAAAAAACAAAACAATAACAAACAACCAGATCAAAAATTGAGCTAAAGAACTTAACAGATACCTCACCAAAGAAGTACACAGATGGCAAATAAGCATATGCAAAGATGCTCAACATTGTGTTACCAGAGGAGGAGGGTAGAAGAAGTGGGAATTGGAGGAAGGTGGTAAAAAGTACAAATTTCTAGTTATAAGATACATAAGTACTAGGGATGTAACGTACAATATGATGACTATAGCTAACACTGCTATACGATATATAGAAAAGTTAAGACAGTATATCTTAAGGGCTCTCATCACAAGAAAAAAATTTTCCCGTTTTTTTCCTTTTTGTTGTATCTATATGAGAAGATGGATGTTGGTCAAATCTACTGATAATCATTTCACAATATATGTAAATCGAACCATCTTGCTGCATGCCTTAAATTTGTACAGTGATGTATGTCAATTATTCTCAATAAAACTGGAAAAAAGAAGATGTTCTACATCATATATCATTGGGAAAATGCACAGTAAAACAAAAAGTAAGATACTACTACACACCTATTAGAAAGGCCAAAATCTGAAACACTAACAACACCAAATGCAGACAAGGATGGGGAACAAAGGAACACTCATTCATTGCTGGTAGGAAGAAAAAATGGTGCAGCCACCTTGGAAGACAGTTTGGCAGTTTCTTACAAAACCTTTACTGCACAATCCAGCAATTGTGCTTCTTAGTATTTACCCAAAGTGTTAAAACCTTAGGTCCACACAAAAACCTACACACAGATGTTTAGAGCAGCTTTATTCACAATTGCCAAAACTTGGAAGCAACCAAGATGTCCTTCAGTAGGTGAATGGATAAATAAACTGTGGTACATCCAACAATGGAATATTATTCAGCACTGAAAAGAAATGCACTATTAAGCCATGAAAAAACACGGAGGAATCTTAAATGCATATTACTAGGTGAAAAAAGCCAATCTTTAAAGTCTATACACTTTACGAATCTACCTATATATGACATTCTGGAAAAGGCAAAACTAAGGAGACAGCAAAAAGATCAGTGGTTCCCTGGGGTTGAGAGGAATGAATAGGTGGAACATAAAGGATTTTTAGGGCAGTTGAAATACTCTGTATGATACCATAGTGCCAGATACATGTAATTACACATCTGTCCAAACCCACAGAATGTACACCACTAAAAGTGAACCCTAATGTAAACTATGGACTTTGGGTGATAATGACATGTCAATGTAGGTTCATCAGTTGTAACAAAGGTACCACTCTGGTGGGGGAAGCTATCCATGGTGGGGGCAGTGGATATACAGGAAATCTCTGTACCTTTCCCTCAACTTTGCAGTGAACCTAAAACTGCTCTCAAAAAAATAAAGTCTTGGGACTTCCCTGGTGGCAGAGTGGTTAAGAATCCGCCTGCCAATGCAGGGGACACGGGTTCGAGCCCTGGTCCGGGAGGATCCCACATGCTGCGGAGCAACTAAGCCGGTGCGCCACAACTACTGAGCCCGCGTGCCACAACTACTGAAGCCCACACACCTAGAACCCATGCTCCACAACAAGAGAAGCCACCGCAATGAGAAGCCCACGCACTGCAATGAACAGTAGCCCCTGCTCCCCGCAACTAGAGAAAGCCCACCTGCAGCAACAAATACCCAGTAACAAAACAAAAAAAATCCCATTCCAGACCTACTAAACCAGAATCTGGGTATTTTTAGCACGTTCTTCACGTAATTCTGATATGCATACAGGTCAGCAATCATTGGACTAAATGACTTTTAATACCCCATCCTGTTACTAAAACCACGTACTGTATAGTCAGTATATAAAACCTTTTTATTATACTGACTATAATTACACAACAGTCTTGTAAGACATGTATATTATTGTCAGTGTTCTGAAGACTGATAAGCTGAGGATCAGAAAAGTGAACTGCCTATGGTCACACAATTAAGTAAACAGTTAAGTCAAGAATCCAATTATTCTTGGATGGTGGTCCACTTTATTCCAAGTCACAATGGTTCAACAGTTGTAATATTATTCTATATGATACCTAAAAAAAGAAAAAACCCTTAACTGCTTATTATTTTAAACATTTTAAATAGTGTCTGTTTTGGGAAATGTCTGATGAAACAAAGTTGTGGAGAGGAGGGTAAAGCACAGGTGGGAAGACAAGATAAGGTTCACATTATGTCACCTCAGAAACCCTCAACACACAGACAGACAACACCCACCTTGACTGTACCGTCGTCACTGCCAGTGCAGACAAGCTGGGGACCCCTCCTGGCCGGATAACAGGAATTCACAAAGGAAGTGTGCCCCTTCAGTCTTTTAACTCTCTCGCCTGTTTCACTATCCCACACCGCCACAGTTTTATCTGTGGATGCTGAGAAGAGCATACTAGAAGGTGAGAGGAAGAACAAAATAAGTGAAGACAAGGAATAGCAATCTATCTTCTCCACTTGCCCAAACGTGCCAGTTTTCAAGATCACTAACGTGCTCTGACAGCTTGGCACCTGATGCTGGAATGCCTCACCTTACATAACAAAATCCTAATCATGCTCTAGACCCAGTTATAAGGTCTGCTCTATGAAATGTAAGAAAAATTTCCCTGTCAGTCCCCACATTATACATCTCATACAGCAGTCTTCTCAATCTTTCCCTCCTTTTTGATATACAACACTTTACACATCCTTCCACTTGGAAATGTTTAATCACTCCCTGCTGTAGAGGTGAGACACACTGTAGCAATTCCTGACCCAACGGCTTGGTAACTCTCTTTCTCTAAAACTCAAAAGGTTTTGTCTCTGAGGCTGATTTCTAAGTTATGATTGAATTTACAATGCTTTCTTTACTCAAATAGGAAAAATTTATACAAGGCTATGCACCCAGTTGTTCAGGGAACCCTAAAATTTTTAGGGGTCAGAGCTGTAAAACAATAAATGTTTACTGAAATACTGAATGGGATTAATTAACTTTGTATAACCACATTTTTATATATCTGTAGTTATTCTGAAGTTATGCAATTGTTAAAATATTTATAATAAATAGTATGTTATAGTAAACAGATATGACAGGTGAATAACGTTAAGGGTAAAAAGCAGCAGACAAGATTGTACAAGTAGTTCTTTTTTTTTAAATTTGGCTGCGCTGCGTGGCTTGTGGGATCTTAGTTCCCCGACCAGGACTGAACCCAGGCCACGGCAGTGAAAGAGCTGAGTCCTAACCACTGGACTGCGAGGGAACTCCCACAAGTAGTTCTAATATATACAAAAAAACCAAACTGTTTTGAATAGGAAAAAGGCTTGAGAAAAACATATCATAATATTAACAGTGATTATCTTTGGAGTGGTAAAAACGTGGGCTATTTGGTCATTTTCCTGCTTTTTTTTCGAGTTTTCTTGAAATAGATTATTTTATTATTACTTTTATAATAAAAGTCGCTAATTTTTATATATGTAAATTACATTTTATGTCTTAAAATTTTTTTTTCTGCGATGTTGATATGTTAGATAGAGGTGATATGTCTATAAATGCCTACATGGAACAATAACACCTTACTTGGGTTTCAGCGATAGGATAATAAAGTGGCTGTCCAAAACGCAGATTTTTTTCTTTTTAAACATCTTTATTGGAGTATAGTTGCTTTACAATGGTGTGTTAGTTTCTGCTGTATAACAAAGTGAATAAGCTATACATAAACATATATCCCCATATCTACTCCCTCTTGCGTCTCCCTCCCACCCTCCCTATCCCACCCCTCTAGGTGGACACAAAGCACCGAGCTGATGTCCCTGTGCTATGTGGCTGCTTCCCACTAGCCATCTATTTTACATTTGGTAGTGTATATGTGTCCATGCCACTCTCTCACTTTGTCCCAGCTTACCCTTCCTCTTCCCCGTGTCTTCAAGTCCATAAAACGCAGTAGTTTTTGACAGCACAGTCTCCTGAGAGAAAACTCAGGGATGAAATGTGAAAGGATGCCAAGAATTACTGTAAGAAGCAGTTGTCACCCACTATGCAGAATACTCACCTGCCGTCTGTGTTATAATGCAGTTCCATCACTGCTCCACTGTGTCCCTTCAATGTAGCATAGTTATCGCAGTCACCATAGACATTCCACAACACTGTTAGGGCGACAGGGGTTCTGTGAGCATTACTAGGCAACAGAAAACTCACTATTGGCCATGGAAAGGGTACTTATGAATTCACTAGAACAACAGTTCTGAAATTATACTCCTTTGGAACACTATTAGTTCTATTAGCTAGATCAATTTTCTTCACATTAAAACAAAAATAATGCAATATTTTCACATTGCATAAAATAAAAACATTTTAGTTAATGGCTATAATTTTTTAAATCTTAAGTGTTTCTCCTGTACTTTTAAAAAGTTGGCACTCACAGCTACTGTCTGCTATGAGTAGAAGCAGACTGCAAAATGATGGTACTTATGGGAAACTCTGGAAGCTGCAACTGACTTGAAGGTCATAGGAGAACGACTTTATACTACATTCACTCATTGCAAATGTACTAAATACCTATGCCAGGTGCTGGAGTAAAATAAGGTAAATGAATAGACACAGTTCCAATCCTTAGGGAGCTTGGTCCAGCACAGAGTGAAGTTTGATGAGTGTTATTAAGGAACACTCTATACACAATAAGGTATTTAGAGTTATTTTCCTGCTGATAAAACTGTTTCTAGTTTGTTCAATGAAATTAAGCAAATCAGTAGTTCAAGTATGTTCTGCAAAGATCCTTAAGCCTTCCAGAGACTTGGCCACTAGTAAGTTTAAGGAACACAGAACCAGAACACCAAAATCAAAGCAGACATCATCCACCCTGAGGCACAGTTATAAGCAAAGAGCCAAAAGACTCTTCTTGACTAGTAGCTGAGAATCAGGTAGCAGATCCTATTGACGGACAGGTAGATTATCCAAGTGAGTTGCCACGTCAGGACTCCCTCCTTCCTTTCCAAATGCTAAGATTCTGAGGGAATGGATCAAGAGGAGAGCCTCAATATCTTTGGGAAAAAGTTATCTCTCTCCTCTTTACTCCCATTAGCCTGTTAAGCCTAGATCTCCAGTCTTGCTAAATCAGCTCGAGATTTGCCTCCATGAGGACAATGTTCTCAAACCAGAGCGACTCACTTTCCAACTGGTAACGTAATTCCTTCTGTATTTACCACATGGACCCTGAGTTCTCCACCCAAAATCATTCAGCATTTTCATGACCCTATTTTAGCATATTAGCCACATAGTTTGTTATGTGACCAACTTAGACTTATACTCTCTATGGCACTGAAGGTTTTAAAAAGTAATCACTATTTGGCAGACAGCAATTACTCCAGATTCAAAAACTATGCCTTACATATCAGTCGGTCAAATCCTGCAGATGCTAAAGTGGATCCATTGGGGTGAAACTTGCAGCAATACACTTCCCCTTCATGTCCTGAGAGAAGCATGATTGGGGCTTGAAGGGAGGAACATCTTGGAGGCCCCTAAACAAAAGAGAGAAGTACAGAGTAGTCACTACATACAGGCAAAGGAGACTGAAAGGTCAGGGAATGGGGAGTATAAGGAGAAGACAAGGGAAACTGATTGAGTGTATTTCTCCTGATTTAGAGAATGACAACTCTTCGCACATAACTTATGTCTCCAATTTTATACTCTCCTGCTGAAGTTTCCAGTGTCTATCTGTTATACTAACTCTCTTCCTCCCTCACTGTGCTCCCATCCCATACCCAACTTTTATTTAGTTAGTTAGTTTTTAAATTCGAGCGCTCAGTTGCCTGCTTGCCTCCTTTCAAGTTTGACCTCATTTCTTAGGCTGAGTGCCCATATTTTTGTCTTATCATTGTCCTACATCATTTTTTAAAAATTAATTAATTAATTAAATTATTTATTTTTGGCTGCGTTAGGTCTTCGTTGCTGCGTGCGGGCTTTCTCTAGTTGCCGTGAGCAGGGGCTACTTTTTGTTGCGGTACGCGACTTCTCATTGCAGTGGCTTTTCTCGTTGTGGAGCACGAGCTCTAGGCATGTGGGCTTCAGTACTTGTGGCATGCGGGCTCAGTAGTTGTGGCTCATGGGCTCTAGAGCGCAGGCTCAGCAGTTGTGGCGCGTGCGCTTAGTTGCTCCGCAGCATATGGGATCTTCCTGGACCAGGGCTCAAACCTGTGTCCCCTGCATTGGCAGGTAGATTCTCAACCACTGCATCACCAGGGAAGCCCTATACCCAACTTTTAACTGTTCAAATACATTAAACTAATTTCTGCCTCAGGATCTTTTACACTTGTTGCCCCTGACAGGAACCCCCTTCCCCTAGATCTTCCTATGTGTGGCTCCTTTCAAATGTTTCCTCTCCAGAAAGTCTTTCCTGGAACACTCAAGCTCAAGCAGCACCCTACCTCCCTCTGCATTCTATCAACCCTGCTGTATTCTCTCACAGCACCTATCACTATCTGAAATTACCTTCCTTATGTGTTTGTTTACATTTTGTTTCCCCTGGCCTGCCACTAGAAAAGCTCTGTGAGTGCTGGAATCTTACCAGTGTAATTCTACACTGTTTTCCCAGTTTCTAGTTTGATGAATGAATGATTGAACTAAGCTTTCCCAAAACCCTGCAGGGTACAGTTATTAAGCAAAATAGTTTTGATTATGGTCTTGGACATTAAGCCTAGGCTTGGGCAATTCAAAGAAACCTGGGCTGATATTCTTACTTGTCAGACAGAAGAACAAGTTCACTATTAATAATCCCCAAATCTCTTCAGTTTTCCAGCTTACTCATTTACTCAAAAAATACTATGTGCCAGGCACTGTTCTATGCACTGATAAAACAGGATTGAACAAAATAAACAATGGAGCTTGTGTTCTAGTGGGAAGGAGGGGCAGAAAGGAGGGAGGGAAGGCAGAAACAAGTAAAACATATAGATGGTGGTATGTGCTATGGAGAAAAACAAAGTAGCAATGTGGGCTAGTGAGCACAGGGTATTGCAATTTAAAACAGGCTCGTCAAGAAAGCTTTCACGGAAAAAGTGATACTTGAGCAGAGGTTGGGAGGAGTTGAGTGTGTAAACCATGTGGATATTTGGAAGAAGAGTAAATCCGTAGGGGGAGCAGCAAATGCAAAGGCTTTGTGGCAGGAGCATGGAAGCCAGTGTGCCTGGAGCAGGGTGAGCAATGGAAAATTGGTAGTTCAGAGAGGTCAAGGGAAAGAGGGCAAAAGACTGTCAGGATTTTAGTTTTACTCTGAGTGAATTGAAAAGCCAGGGAAAGTTTTCAGCAGGGGGTAATACGATCTGAAGTTTAGAAGGATTCCTCTGGCTGCTGGATTGAGACTAGACTGAGCATCCGTGAACAGAAACCGGAATACCATTAGGATCCTACAGCAATAATGCCAGCTGAGATAATGATGGTTTAGACCAGGAGCTAGTGATGGAGCTGGCAGAAGTAGTAGCAAGTCTGGATATATTTTGAGGACAGTGCCAGCAGGATTTATTGACCAGCTGGTTGAGGAGTTGGGGAGGGGGGTACATATATTTCTTCCGCTGAGCCTAACAGGACCGAGGGAGAGGTGTGATCACCACCTCTATCGTACAAGAAATGTAGTTAAGAGCATGGATTCTGAATTTAAAATCTGTTCCTATCAGTTACTACATAACTTTGTTTCCCCATCTACAAAATGGGATAATAGCAATTCCTAACTTTCAGGCAGTTACCAAGATTAATGGACTTTTCATATACAAAGAAAGCACTTAGTACAAGAGCTCAATGGATGGTAACTATTCCACGGTTGTTACTAATACTAGTCAAGAGAAACAGAGTGAAAAGCAAGTTGCCCCAAGTTCCAAAGCGAGCCAGTATCTTTCATTTCCTTCCTTCCTTCGTTCCCTCATTCATTCATTCATCCATTCATCCATCCACTCTTCCAACTTTCCTGAACGTTTATTCTATGCCGGATCCCTGGAACATTTAAGATTCCAAAGCCCCGGCCCCGGTTTTGAGCTCAAGGTCCTTAAGCCTAATTCTAACGTCTCCTCACAGGGCGGTCGAGATGCCGAAAACGGGCGTCAAACGGGGAAATATATGGCGCATCGCAGAGTGTTGGCTGCTCTTACAGTGCTTTTCTGCTTTAACTCCAGGGTGAGAGAGTCCCGTTCCGTCCCCGCAGTGTGGGGAAAGGGCCGGTGCGGGATCACCAGGTACAGCGCTGAGGAGAGAGGAAGAGCTGAGGGCCGAAGGCCGCCTGCTCCCTTACTCACCGCTTGCAGCAAAGCTCCCGGCGCCGCCTGCTGCTGCCCGGCTCCGGGGCCCGACCCCGCCGCTCCCAAAAGCAATTCATGCCGCGGCCGCTTGACTGGGACCAGCGGCAACTCTGGGCCCTTTCGCTTCTGCTGTTCTATCATGGCGGCAGCCACTCTCCTCAAGCCGCCACTGACCGCGCCGACACCCTCAGGCACCACACGATTGGCTCCAACTTAGTCTTCCCCCGGAACTTCCGGCTTGGAGAAACCAATCATCTTCCAATACTCCCCTCTGCACCGCCCCCTGGAGAGTCTCCTGTTATTGGTCAGTTCTTTCTGCCCTTACGAGAGTACTATTCCAGGATTGGTGAATAGAGCTGGAGTCCCACCTAGGCGCGCTGTGTCCTGTGGGTGGAAGCTCGCTGACTGGGTTTCGGTGTTGCGCGCAATGCTGCGGCGAGGAGACCGGACGCTGATACCGAGTAAGTGTAAGGAAGATCGTGGGTGGGGGCAGTGGAATCTGGAGGCGGCGCCTCCGTTATGTGGTCTGAGGCTGGCCCTTCTCAGCTGCAGGTTTGATTGCAAGGGGCAGGGGTGGCCCCGAGTTCCTGGCTCTTGTGTGTAGTAGCCTGGGTTCCCTTTCTAGGGCTGGAGCAGAGCTTTGGGGTCTCTGCGCCTGCCTGGGGCCCTCGACGACTGACTTTTTCAACAAGAGCCTTCCTTGTCGAGCCCCGTGCCAGGCGCTCCCAGGGAGAAGAGGCCTGTCTCCCAGCCTCCACTAGGGTCCTCTCTGACTGAGGAGGCCGACTTGTTTCTGCCATGATTCTGCAGCCTTTTTTTTAGCGCCTGCTCAGTGCTCCTGAGAGAGACGGAGATGAAGGAAATGTCCGACTCTCGGCTTCCAGAGCACAGTCTTGTTGAGAAATTCGGATTCATACCTGTGAACTAGGCCTTCTCCTTAATCATGCAACTGATATTTATTGTGCAAAGCACTGGGGAGACATTGTGAACCAAACATGGTCTCTGACTTCAGGGCTGTTGTTAGTCCGGTGGGGGAAACAGATGCTCACCAATGATCTCACTAAGAAATGCAAAGTAAGTGCTGCCTACGAGAGGAAGCTGGTGTTATGAGTGCCTGGAATAAGCAGGAAGGTTTCTCTAAGGAAAAGATGCTTGAACTGATACCTGAAGGAACAGTGCTAATTAGTTGGGTGAAGAGAGGAAGGCAGCGTATTCCATACAGAACAGCATGTGCAGAGGTCCTGTGGCAAATGTGAGGAAAGTGACTAACAGGCACAAAGAGGCCAGTGTGGCCAGGACAAAGGGAACAGAGGGGAATGTGGTACATGAAGCTGGAGGTGGGCAGAGGCCAGACTTTGTAGCTTTTGCTTTAAGACTGATGGGAAATCCCTGAGGGTTTTTTTTTTTTTTTGCAGGTGGTGGGGTGAGGGAAGCAGCTTGATCCCTCAGGCCTTAGTAGTGTGAACAGATTGGAGGGGAGATAGATGCAGATAGACCACTTTGGTGAGAGTTGTTGGCAATGAAGACTGGGGTATTGGTGGAACTGAGAGCTAGATATTTCCTAGACTCCTCTGCACCTAAGATGAGAATTGAATTTGGAAGTGAGAGGAGGAGGAGAGTGAGAGGCATGCCGTTTTGCTGGCAAATACCACAGCAGAGGCAGTGAGTTTCTTAGTCATCCACTTTTTGGTTTCATGACTTTCTGCAATGATAGCCATGACTTTCTTGATCATGGCAAAGACTGTTGTTTTGTGGGTTAGGAGGTATTCCTGGGAAGTTCTACCAGTACTTCCTATAGCCCTTGCAGTAGTTTTGTAAGTCACATAATACCTGGCAATAAATCCCAGTTTCTGTTTAACCTAGCTAGAATGTGTTCCAATATGTGCAACTGAACTCCATCAGGGTAGCGGTACTGCCAGTTAGGTGAGCTATAAAGACAGAGTTAAAGGGAAGTTAAGCTATTGTTTGAATGATGGACTATGGAATCTAAGCTGGATAGGGAGGAAAGTGAAGAAAAAAAGAGGGCTGATAGATTGGAAGAAAATAGAGGTCAGTATATCAGGATTCTGATGAGGTCAATCTGCTAGAGGACTTCCCTTTATCCTTAAAGGCCTACTCAGTTGTCACCTTTTAAACTTCTTGCTTCCCCCAGGCCCTTCTTCTCTTTCTTGTTTTCTTAATACTTTGAACCTAATCACTAGCCCTGATCATGCTGCATTGTAATTGGTAACCATTATCCTTACCCGACTAGGAAGCCTTTGATGACAGGGACTGTGTTGAAAAGAATGGTTTAGTGGCAAGTGTGTGTGGCTCTTGGAATGGCCTAAGATTTATCTCTTTCTAGCTATGAATTTTCGACAAGTTACTTCATTCCTGTAAAACAGAGATAGCTATTTTGTAGAGTTGTTTTAAGGATTGAAAGGAGGTTTATGGGGACTTCCCTGGTGGTCCAGCGGTTAAGGCTCTGTGCTGCCAATGCAGGGGGCCTGGGTTCAGTCCCTGGTCAGGGAACTGGATCCCGCGTGCTGCAACTAAGAGCCCACATGCTGCAACGAAAATGCCGTGTGCTGCAACTAAGACCAGGCACAGCCAAATAAATAAATAAATAAATATTTTTTTAAAAAAGAAAGAAAGGAGGTTTATGAAGTGCCTATCACAGAGCCTGACATATAAACATCAATAAAGGTGCTGAACTGATAAATTAACTAACAATTTAAAATAGAGTAAAATTAAGTACTTCAGTATTTCAGTAGACAGTTACAAATTCCTGTGTGCTCTATACTGTGGTAAGCACTGGAGAGTTGAAGGATATGATGGAGTGCAAGACAAGGGCATGCTTGGAAGAATTTCACAATCCATAAAGGAAAGAAAAAATATTCGTAAATAGGATTTGAATCCCATCTCCATCATTCATAGTTCTGTAATCTTGAACAAGGTAATTTAGCTTCTCCTGTGTCTTAGTTTCTTCATCTGTAAAATACCTTACCAAACAGAACGATAATTGCCTATCTTGTTAGGGAGGTCGAAAGGGAATTAACTTAGTTAAGACAAGTAAAGCTTCTAGGTTAAAGGCAAATAGGGAGCACTCAAATATTAGCTATTATTATTAGAAGACTTGGAAGGGACCTTAGGGATTGTTGACTGGTCCTGGGGTCCAGTACCAAAATGGCTAACTCTGAGCAGCCCTTGTCAAGACATTTGACCTCTGTTAGCCTCATCTTCAATTAAATAAGAGTAGTGGACTGAATGACCTTAATAATTGCTTTCAGCTTTCACTTTTTATGGTCCATTTTTGTTTTTCCTTGTTTCTTACTATTTTTCCTCTTTCCTGCCTTTAACCATTTTGTCAACAGATCCATGACCAGAGTGCAAAATGGGAAAAGCATCTGTCTAAGATAGTTACTCTAGAAATTTGATGGGAAGGAGGAGGATTGGGCCACCAGTTTGATATTTGAAAGTCTTCCATCTTTTGACCTACCCAGCGAATTGTGTGGAACTCAGTTCCTTCTGCTACATTCTTTAGACCAGAATGCTTTCTTCTTTCTTTACCTGTGTTTGCCACATAGTAAGGCTCTATTCACTCATTCAAGAAAACTTTGAGTACCTACTGTATACAGGCACTGGGAAGACAAAATCAAATGAGAAATGGTCCTTGGTTACATGAATGAATAAATCCAGACCCTGCTCATCCTAGCCTCCAGGAATGATGCCCTTCTAATTACTCCTTACTAATTTGGGACCTAGTTAGTGTTAGAACTATATACTACTCTTCAGGGACTTCCCTGGTGGTCCAGTGGTTAAGACTCCTCGCTCCCAATGCAGGGGGTCCAAGTTCGATCCCTGGTCAGGGAACTAGATCCTGCATGCTGCAGCGAAGATCCTGTGTGCCACAACTAAGACCTGGTGCAGCCAAATAAATTAAAAAAAAAAAAAAAAAGAACTACATACTCTTCAAAATTTAGATGTGGACGGTGAATTCTTTCTGAGGCAGTGTGGAATAGTGGCTGAGAATGAAGGCTCTGTCATTATTCTGTCTTTGATGTGTCCCAGTTTTTTGACTTATCAATTGATTCGCCTCAATTCTTACACATAACTTAAAAATAAATTAAAATCACTTTAACTCTCAGAGGTCTATCTAATTGGTACTGTTAAGTAACAACAGTAAATCTAAATCTTAAACTTAAAAACAACAACAAAAATCTTGGCCAGATCAGTGAGGTGACATATGAAATGAAGTTTCAAAGGGGCTACATATTATCTTTCCAATTTAATATTATTCTATGAATTGCTCATTGCTTGAGGGGAAGGAGGAGAGGACGTGGTTTTTTTTTTCCTAATTGCAGGCACATTAAAAAAAAGCTGAGAAATCACAAAATTATGGAGGTACAGTACAAATAACACTTCTTGCGGTACGTGGGCCTCTCACTGTTGTGGCCTCTCCCGTTGCAGAGCAGAGGCTCGGGATGCGCGGGCTCAGCGGCCACGGCTCACGGGCCCAGCCGCTCCGCGGCACGTGGAATCTTCCCAGACCGGGACATGAACCCGTGTCCCCTGCATCGGCAGGCAGACTCTCAACCACTGCGCCACCAGGGAAGCCCCAAATAACACTTCTTAATGAATCATTTGAGAGTTAAGTTGCTGACTTGATGCCCCATCACCCATGAATACTTTAGTTTTCCTATAATCATGGACATTCTTCTATATAACCATAATATAACTTCTATAGTCAGGAAATTAACATTGCATAATTACCTCTAATCGTCAGCCCCGCTCTTCCATGTTTGGGCACTGACTCCCCATTCTGGATTGCCCCAGTGTGCAGACACCCTTATAATCCTGCTTCTCCCCACACTGGGTTGCTCTTTGTAGATTTACTCCTCGCCCAGCATAAGCTCTGACCTCACTCTAGGCTACCATTCCCCTGCCACAGCTCCCATTCCCGTTCCCACGCTAGACTTTTCCTTGCTCTGCCCTTTGTTTTGGGAAGGAGGTGGCTAATAAATAACTGGGTCCTTATTGCTTCCTTCCATATCACAATTGTTTAAAACATTCAAGTAAAATGAAATGCATAAGGAATTTTTTGTTTCTAGAACTATTGCAAGGCAACTTCAAATGGTGTACCTCAATCCTTGTCAATTTACTTGCTCTTTTAAGTCTACAGATGTGGTCCTATTGAACTACACTATATCTGTCTCAATGTTTTATAAACTTTTTAAAAGCAGCAGAACTATTTTTTCCAAATGAAATGTTACATAGAAGCTTAATAGGTAAACCAGATCAAAGCAGAATATGCTGTTAAAAGTAGACCTTCCTCACATAACCTCCCTTCCCCCTTGCTACCATGACCCACCCCAAAGCTGGGAGGGCAAGTGGGAATCAGCAATAATCAACCTCTGCCTAATGACTGAGGAGAGGCTCCTAGCTTTGCAGCTGCTCTGTGCGGGACCTCCCGTAACTCAGATTTCTTTGGGGTTGTTCTCCCCCACCTTTGGTATGGAGGCTGTCCTCTTGTTGGTTGA
This sequence comes from Stenella coeruleoalba, assembly GCF_951394435.1. Classification (NCBI taxonomy): domain Eukaryota; kingdom Metazoa; phylum Chordata; class Mammalia; order Artiodactyla; family Delphinidae; genus Stenella; species Stenella coeruleoalba. The sequence continues at coordinate 24,527,514 of NC_137169.1, forward strand.
TCTAGGGCCCTTCTTCTTTGGCCTTCCTGATCCTGTTGTCCCTAGATATTTCAGAACTGACTTTTTAAAATAAACTTGAGTTAACTGAGAAGCTTCTGGATAACCACCGTACCTCCTTAGGTAGATTTTTTCCTAGGTATTTTATTATTTTTGATGCGATTGTAAATGGAATTGTTTCCTTAATTTCCCTTTCTGGTAGTTTGTTGTTAATGCATAGAAATGCAACAGATTTTTGTATATTAATTTGTATTTATATTAATTTCGTATCCTTCAACTTTAACAAATTCATTGATGAGCTCTAGCAGTTTTTTGGTGGCATCTTTAGGATTTTCTATGTATAGTATCATGTGATCTGCATATAGAGACAGTTCTACATCTTCCTTTCCAATTGGGATTCCTTTTGAATAATGACCATAGAACAACCCTAGGTTTCTACAGAATATAATTCAAAAAAAATTTTAAATACCATTTGGGAAGGAGGTGGCTAATAAATAACTGTGTCCCTGGCAACCCTTTACAATTCTGAAATCGTAAGCCTGTTACTGTCGTTAACAGGATTTCTCTCAAAAATGCATGCCAATTTCCTGCTTGAAGAATTGCATAGGGTTTCTCAGGCTACTGTTCTACAAAAGGAGCAAATAGGGGAGCTTTAAACTTAGCTGTTCATACTCTTATCACCGCAAAAATCTGTACGAAATAACTTAAGATTGTATTGCTCTTTCTGTGACCTTTGTTTAAAGAAGAACAGTTGATAGACTAAGTTGTTTGAGCTTAATTTAGATGTCCTAGCTGCCGATGCCTCTATGCATTCTGTACCTCACTAGTGCTCCAAAAATTGGAGGGATAATTAAGGTTTCTTGATAGAGTCATTGGCCTCAGGTTAATAACCTTTGTTCTAGGATATGAGGTGAGGATGCTGGGCAGAGGGAAGGGAAGGACTAGAGGTGAGACTGCATAGCTGGGAAGTGGAAGAGGCAGGATCCAACCAGACTGTGATACTTGGTTTTGTTTTTTGGTCTTTTTTTTGCGGTACGGGGGCCTCTCACTGTTGTGGCCTCTCCCGTTGCAGAGCACAGGCTCTGGACGCGCAGGCTCAGCGGCCATGACTCACGGGCCCAGCCGCTCCGCGGCATGTGGGATCCTCCCCGACCGGGGCACGAACGCGTGTCCCCTGCATCGGCAGGCGGACTCTCAACCACTGCGCCACCAGGGAAGCCCCAGATTGTGATACTTGGATTTAAGCTGTTTGTCAGCCATTTCTCAAGAACGGACAAATCTGCCTTCATTCTATCTGTGTGCTTTTAATAATGTAATAAAACCCACTTCTGGCTGACGTAAACAGAAAAGGGCAAGTTTATTATACAGATACAGGTTGTCTTATGGAACTCAAGGACAGGGATGTTCCTGGGCTTTGGGATGATACTAGAACTAGGGTCTGGAACCTGACAGAATTTTCTTTCATTTCTGTTTTAAGTGAGGCAGTTCAGTTAATGGATGGTTATTGTAAATCAGGAAGACTTTCCAAAAGTAAGACCTGAAGTAATCATCTGAAAGTGTAGGGGTGTGCTCAGGGTTGAGGAGAGAAGGAGGTATTTGCACACGAAAACCCAAGGAAAATAGAGTTTCAGGTCTTATTGATGTCAAGTAATTAGGAGGAAAAAGAGAACTGAGGACTGTAGCATTAACTTTATCTTTATGTAGCAGTGATTTATGCAGCAAGTAAAGGGGCATGGTTAAGAGCCACTAGATTGCTGGTTTCCTCCCTGTTTAAAGCCAGAAGGCTGAGCAAGAGTACCTCTAAGATCCCTTCCAACTTCAAAGCTCTAAGACTTGGTACTCTGGCAGCATCAGCATCACCTGCGAGCTTGTTAGAAATGCCCACGGAATTCCCTAGAGGTCCAGTGGTTAAGAATCTGCCTTCCAATGCAGGGGACTCGGGTTCGATCCCTGGTAGGGTAACTAAGATCCCACATGCCTTGGGACAACTAAGCCCATGTGCCAGAACTACTGAGCCCACACACCACAACTAAAGAGAAGCCCGCTCACCTCAATGAAAGATCCCACGTGCTGAAATAAATAACTTAATTAATTAAAATAAATAAATAAATTTTTTTAAAAAAGAAAGAAATGCCCAATCTCAGGCACCACCCTAGACCTACTGAGTTGCAATCTGCATTTTAATATGATTCATAAATAGTTAAATAAGTTTGATGCATCCAGCAATGGATTATTATATAGGCATTAAAAAAAGATGTGTTTGTGTATGAATTGCTAAAAAATAATATAAAATGACTATTAATATTAATTAATGGTTTCATGATTCCATTAAAAAACCTACTTGTACATGTAAAAAAGTCTGAAAGGATATAAACCAAATTGAATTATAGATGATTTTCTTTTCTTCAAATTAATGTGTTATCTGAACTTTTAAAATGAGCATGTGTGATTTTAATTTCATTGGAGAAAAAAGTAAGCTATGCTTTCTTTCTGCTTTGTTTGGCTGCACCGTGCACGGCTTGTGGGATTTAGTTCCCTGAACAGGGATCGAACCTGCACCCTTGGCCATGAGAGCACAGAATCCTAACCACCAGACCACCAGGGAATTTCCCTATGCTCTCTTTTCGAAGTCACTTCAGATTTAACGCCTAGAATAGTGGTTAAAAGCGTGGACTCTGATGTCAGCCAGAGTTTGACTCTACCATTTTCTGGCTTTTTGACATAGGCCTAATAAGTTGGCCTCTGGAAGTCTTGGTTTTCTCATCTACATAATGTGATAATTAATAGAACCTACATCTTGAGAGTTTTGAGGATCAAATGAGATATTGGATGTCCAGTGCTTAGCACAGTGCCTGGACATAGTAAGTGCTTGATAAATGTTAGCTCTTATTACTATTATTATTCCTTTTTTACAGATCCATTCACACCCTCCCCCACCAAAAGCTTTCCCTTGGCAAAAGAATAGCAATAATAACAATAAAAACAAAACAGTAGGCTAATGGCCTTGGTAAAGTATCAAATTGAAAAGAAATAAGATCAAGGTTTCCAAAACTCCCCACAGTTATAGTGGACAAAAGAGGTTTGGATAAAAGTACATGGCGAGGACTTCCCTGGTGTCACAGTGGTTAAGAATAATCCACCTGCCAATGCAGGGGACACGGGTTCGAGTCCTGGTCTGAGAAGAACCCACATGCTGCGGAGCAACTAAGCCCGCGCACCACAACTACTGAGCCCGTGTGCCACAACTACTGAAGCCCGTGTGCCTAGATCCATGCTCTGCAACAAGAGAAGCCACTGCAATGAGAAGCCCCTGTACCGGAAAGAAGAGTAGCCCCTGCTTGCTGCAACTAGAGAAAGCCCGCACACAGCAACGAAGACCCAACGCAGCCAAAAATAAATAAGTAAATAAGTAAATTTAAAAGTACCTGGTATTAAATCTAATGGTATTATCCTGTAGGGACAACCTGTGGATCGGCAGCACATTTTTTTTTTTGTTGCAAATGTTTCTCTGTTACCTGTTCTGTTTCTTTGTGACAGGACACTTGAATTAGCTTTAGCAGAAGAGAAATGGAGGAACCATAGAACATTAAGGATGAATTCAGGAAGACCCGAGACCATGGAGAACTTGCCTGCTCTCTACACTATTTTCCAAGGAGAGGTATATTCTTTTGGCTTTGAAAACTTCCCATTTATATCAAGCGTAGATTGAAGGTGAAAAGCAGCTGGGTTTGGAGCTTCTGTCCACTTGAGAATGTCTTGAACATTACAATTTAAACGGGAAGGGCTAGCAGAACATCTGGCTCCCACATGTACCTCCTCTGAGCTCCAGACTTCTAACTACATACTTGGCATCTTCATTTGGATACCTCACAGCATCTCTAATTTATGTTTTTTCTTTTTTTTCGGCTGTGCTGCATGGCTTGCAGGAATCTCAGTTCCTCGCCAGGGATTGAACCCGGGCCACAGTAGTGAAAGCCCATAATCCTAACCACAAGGCCATCAGGGAACTCCCTCTAATTTATGTTTTAAACTGTATTTTTGGTTTTCTCACCAAATCTGTTCTTCCGGTCTTTCCCATCTCAGCAAACGAACCCATTATTCATTCAGGTACCCACGCTAGAAATCTGGGCATCATCTTTGATTTCTTCCCTTGATTTGATCTTGTTTCCTTCCTTCTCCAGTCCATTATCAAGTACTGTCTTTCTGCCTCCCAAATATGTCTCTGGTGTCTATACTTCTTTATCCCTTTGGCACCCCATTAGTTTAAGTTTTCATCTCTTGCCTGGCCCTCCTGGGCTCCCTACTTCTTTTGTAGTCCACTTCCAATCAGTTTTTCCACATTGCAGCCAGAATAACACTTGATTGATTGATTGATTGATTTGGCTCCCTGCACAGCTTGTGGGATCTTAGTTCTCTGACCAGGGATTGAACCCAGGGCCTTGACAGTTAAAGCCCCGAGTCCTAACCAGTGGACTGCCAGGGAATTCCCCAGAATAACATTTTAAAAACAGATTGGACCAAGTTGCTTTCTTGAAGTTCTCCTAGGCTTCTCATTGTACTTGAATGTATCCAAACTTGTTTTCGTGACCCTTACCTGACTTGGCTTCTGCTTACTCTGGCAATGTTGTTTAGTTCCACTCTACTCATGCTGTGGCCACTCTGGCCTCCTTATAGCTCCAAACATCTAAGCCTGCTTCCTTCTCAGGACTTTTACACATGCTGTTGTTTCTAACTGTCCCATTTTCTCACCAACTTCTTTTCATCTTTTAGGTCTCAGCCCTAATGTCATCTCCTCAGATCTTTTTCCCACCATAAATAAATAGGCTCATGTTATATTTATTTTGTACTTGTTTAAAGTCTTTCTTTCTCAGAGGACACTAAGCTCCATGAAGACAGAGCCCTGTCTGTTTTGTTTACTGTTGTATATCTCAGTCCCAGGTAGGTGGGTAGAAAATAGTAGGTGCTCAATACACCTTCATAACTGAGTGAATGATCAGTCTTTGAGGGAGGAGGCATCGTATTTGTTTAGAGAGCAGAGGCATTGGAACCAGGCAAAACCTGGATTCCGTCCTAGCTCTTTTACTTACTAACTGTGTGATCCTTGAGATCGTCACTTAATTTCTTTGAGCCTCAGTTTTCTCTTTTGTTAGATGGAGATAAAAACAACTTTCATAGGATTGTGATGATGGTTAAATAAGCTATCATCTATAAAAACACAATGCCTGAGACGAAGTAGGAATTCATTAACGTTGTCACCCTTTTTTAAAAAAAATTATTTATTTATTTATTTATTTTTGGCTGTGTTGGGTCTTCGTTGCTGCATGCAGGCTTTCTCTAGTTGCGGCGTGCAGGCTTCTCATTGTAGTGGCTTCTCTTGTTGCGGAGCACGGGCTCTAGGCGCACGGGCTTCAGTAGTTGTGGTCCTCGAGCTCAGTAGTTGTGGCTCGCGGGCTCTAGAGCGCAGGCTCAGTAGTTGTGGCACACGGGCTTAGTTGCTCCATGGCATGTGGGATCTTCTGAGACCAGGGATCGAACCCGTGTCCCCTGCATTGGCAGGCGGATTCTTAACCACTGTGCCACCAGGGAAGTCGCCAATCGCCCTTCTCTTGAAGCAAAAGTAAAGCCAAAAAATTGTTTTCAGCGTCTTATGAGTGCCTGTAGTATTTTAACTGTATCATTCTTATGGCATTCATACTTGCTTTATGGTTGACAAAAGTTTTACCACCTAATAACATGAGGCCTTTGAAGACAGGCTTTGCGACTGTTGGTTGGTTATAGATAAATGTGGCTCTAGACTTCTGTTAAGTGTATCCCAACTTGTAATGTGATAGACAGGATACAAAGGATGATAACATTCTAACAAATAGCAAACAACTCTGCTCTTCAGAGCTTCTGTCCTCATTCTTTAGGACCCATAGTATCCCCGGAGATCAGTGAGGTACCAGGGCTTAGAAAACGGAAATGGTAGCTCTGGAGATGAAATTGATTTTTCTGATCATGAAGCCCTCACTTGTCAGGTGTTGCACAAAAGAAAGAAGAGCTCTCTGCCCTCCACAAACTGACTCAGACTTCTAGTAAAGTGGCTCCTGATCTATGTCTTTTTCTTACATGAGATGGGGCTTGAATTAGTGTAGGTTTTATATTTTACTGTCAAGGATGGATGGGCTAGGGTGATGTTCAGAAAGAAGTTTATAGTTCTAATACTAGAACTATAGTTTTACTATTTCAGGAACACATTTTGAAAAATGCCTAGGAGTCACTGGAATTAGGGAGAGAGAAATTTCATGGTAAATTGGAAACAGGAAACTATTTTTCAGAATATTCATCCAACAAACACTGAGTGCCTAATATTTAAAAAGAAGAATTTACATTAAAATTCAAAAGAAATTTTGTAGGCCTAATGTATGTTAGCACTTTGACACGTTACCTGTCAATTGACTTTCTCCAAAGAAATTGTTAACCCCATTTTATGGATAAGGAAACTTTTTAGAAGTTAAGTAATTGCCCAAATGATTAATAAATGGCAAGTTCTAAATCAGGTTCTCCAAGTCTGCAGCTGGGGTTGTTCAACTGTTCATAAATGCATGGAGGAACCAAAAGACCCATAAGAGAACTCTTTTGACTGAATTGGGGTAGTATAGGAGGAAGGTAGATGGTAAATCTGGTTGTTCCACAGTTATTTGTTTGTACCTCTATCACGACATTTATCGTCTGTCTTGTACTATCGTTACTTGTATACGTGTCTGTCTCCTCCATTAGATTGGGTGTTACTAGAGAGCAGAGGCCATGTTTATCTCATGTATCTTGGTAACTTATTCAAATTCATTTAAAAACAGACTGGGCATCTCTCTCTCTCTTTTTGTTTTTTGTTTTCGCTGCACCAAGTGGCATGCAGGGTCTTAGTTCCCTGACCAGGGGTTGAACCCGTGCCCCCTGCAGTGGAAGCATGCAGTCTTAACCACTGGACATCAGGGGAAGCCCTGGGCATCTCTTTTTATACATTGTTTTTATTTCACAGTGCTTGACATGGTATCTTGCATGCAGGTGCTCAGTAAATGTTTGAATTAAATTGAATCCAAGCCTCTTAGGACCAGTTGCCTTTGAAGAAACTGGTGGTGCAGCCCATATCCTAGCAGCTCTTCTCTTAGCAGGCTCAGCAGGGTTGGGGGGCCCAGTGACAGAATAGCTGAGAAGCTAGTATTCATCCTTCCCTTGTCCTCTGAGGGACATCTTGCTGCCAGAGTCCATTAAGCATGGTAGGGAGCCCAAGCATAGCATTGAGATTTGGGATTTGGCTTAGCCCAGCCATAGCCAAAGAAATGCTGAGGCGAGACTGGTGTTGGTAAGTTGGAAATAGCATTGGACTAGAAGTCAGAAAACTTCTTTTCTGTACTTGGTCTTGATACTTTCCAACTTTGTGACTTTAGACAAGTAACATATCTCTGAGCCTCAAATTCCTCATTTACGTTATGGGGATAACAAGTTTCAAGGCCAGTGCAACCTCTAATCTGAAGATGGTAAATTCATTTTACCCAAGCCCTGAGTTCAGTTGAGATAATCACTGAATTTTCTCCCCTGAGCTATTTGATTAATTGTTCCTGGGACATCAGGCAGACTGTGTGAACATCTAAGGCAGGTGCCATTCTGTTAATTTCAAGTCTGACTGCTCCCTAGGAGACACAGTGATGGAAACACCTGCTGCTGGAAATAGGCAAGAATGTGTTTTCCCAACTGAACAGTTGAGTGCATTAACCTTTCCTTTGGGAAGAGGCCAAATTTAGGTCTATTATGATATTTCCTCAAAAGATAATAATGTGACACTGGAGCTTCAGTATTGAAAAGTGAGGTTGTTTTAATTTATAGCAGCAAGGTGATTTGGGCTCCAACTTCCAGGTGCTGCTTTTAAGTTGTTTAGATAATTATGCCCTTAACTAATGATATTAGACAGTATGAAGCATTTTAGCCCTCTTTCTAGAACCCTGGAGCAAAAGCCAAAGTGCCTTTAGTTGGTCCAGAAAGAAGGGATTTTCTTTTATTGCAGTTAAAAATATTGTCTTCTTTATCTATGCGGCCCTGTTTTACAGAGAACAACTCGCTTTGTGAACTTGGATAAGTACTTCATGTCTCTGGTCTTCACTTTCCTTATTTGAAAAATGACAGGATTAGATCAGCTAATCTCTAAAGTCCACCTTGCCTTGATTTTAAGTACTAGTATCTGCCTGGTTGTACTGTTTCTTTGGGAATATCTGGTCCCTAACCCAGTGTAGCATATTCATCATTGTAAAACAAGAGTTTAGGAATTTTGGTTCTTAACCCATTCTTTTTTTTAAATATATTTATTTATTTATTTATTTTTGTCGTTGTTGGGTCTTCATTGCTGTGCGTGGGCTTTCTCTGGTTGAGGCAAGTGGGGGCTACTCTTCGTTGCAGTGCACGGGCTTCTCATTGCTCTCATTGCTCCTCTTGTTGCGGAGCATGGGCTCTAGGCGCGTGGGCTTCACTAGTTGTGGCTCACGGGCTCTAGAGTGCAGGCTCAGTAGTTATGGCGCACGGGCTTAGTTGCTCCACGGCATGTGGGATCTTCCCAGACCAGGGCTCGAACCCGTGTCCCCCGCATTGGCAGGCAGATTCTTAACCACTGCGCCACCAGGGAAGCCCCCCCTTCTCCTTCTTCCTTCCCCTTGTTTTAGTTATGTTTAAGCCAAAACAGTGATTGCCCAATATGAGATAACTAATTTTAAAGTCACTGGAAAGGACAAAGTTTATATGTGTAAGATCGTATTGAATATTTTATAAATAATAATGAATTTAGTGATGAATATAGTATATAGTGACAACTTTAATCCCAATCCACAATTGGGGGGTGGGGTGGGCTGGAGGAGAGCAATAGAGGTAGAGGCTGGGGTAATGATTTATCTGGCAAGGCTTTTGGGCCTTTTGTTTCTATTACATATTGCATATTACATAGATCCATTAAGCCTCTAACTTCTCCATTTTAGGTCAACTCTGCAAAAGACAACTCTTTTTCTCTCTGATTACATCTTTTCAGGTTCTGTCAGATGTCTGTGTATTGGCTTTTTCTCTAATTGTCTTGATAAAACCCAAGACTCTGGTTTGGAGTGAAGTGGAGCAAGCTGTATGGTCTGTTTGGTTTGAAGGTTAGGAAAAAGAGATGTTCTACATGATCCATTTCAAATTATTAAACTTCTCCATTTGGATTGGAGGCCTCAGTTCCAGATAATATAAAGTGTAACTTTATTACCTAATTTTCTGCTGTTTGTTCCTATGTCTTTTTGAGGGATTTCAGTACATGTGGGATTTGGGCATTCCTAAGTACTGTCATACCATCTGACAAACACACCAATCTCACCAATGTTTTTAATATGATCACACATACCTGTCAGTCTAAACTTCAAAAAACCAAAAAAAAAAAAAAGCATTGCAGTACTATTTAACAATAGCCAGGTCATGGAAGCAACCTAAATGTCCATAAACAGAGGAATGGATAAAGAAGATGTGTTACATATATACAATGGAATATTACTCAGCCATAAAAAAGAATGAAATAATGCCATTTTCAGCAATACGGATGGACCTAGAGATTGTCATACTGAGTGAAGTAAGTCAAAGAAAGACAAATACCATATGATATCACTTACATGTGGAATCTAAAAAAAAGCTGCAAATGAACTTACCTATAAAACAGAAATAGAGTTATAGATATAGAAAATAAACTTATAGTTACCGGGGAGCGGGGATAAATTGGAAGACTGGGACTGATGCATACACACTACTATATATAAAGTAGATAATAAGGACTTACTGTGTAGCACAGGAAACTTTACTCAATACTCTGTAATGGCCTATATGGGAAAAGAATCTAAACAAGAGTGGAGAGATATATATATATATGTATAACAGATTCACTTTGCTGTACACCTGAAAGTGACACAACATTGTAAATCAGCTATACCACAATAAAAATTAAAAAAAAATTTAAATTGGGGAATTCCCTGACAGTCCAGTGGTTAGGACTCTGCACTCTTACTGCTGAGGGCCCAGACTCAATCCCTGGTCAGGAAACTAAGATCCCACAAGCTGTGCGGTACGACCAAAAAAAAAAAAAACTTCAGAAAGAACATAATGTTTGACAGAACATCACTTTTAGGCAGTTTTGCAGCAGACAGAGGCAGTCAGTACCAAGTAGAAATTCAGGGAGACAAGGTTAAATGCTATGGGAGAGAGATTCTTATTTGTGTGACAAAGATTTTTTTTTTTTTGTCTTTATAGGTTGCTATGGTGACAGACTATGGAGCCTTTATCAAAATCCCAGGCTGTCGGAAGCAAGGTGGGAAACTATAACTTGAAATTCAGTGCTCTCATTTCACTCTCTTTACTGTCACCCCCACCACAGTTTAATTATAGGCTCTACTTTTTTCAGAGAGTAGTTTGTGTTTTTAGTGTAAAGATACGAATACGGACAGTTGATGACAGTTCGTTTTTAGCAAGTCTTAACTCAGAAGAATGGTGCTCTCTGACTTGTGGGGAGGGCTGGGGCATAACCACTTGTGTTCACTTCTAGAACTGACTCTTCCCTAAATTTCACCTGTGATCCTAGGGCGAGTCACTTGACCTCCTTTGGCTTAGGGTTTTGGGGAGGGCAAGCTACTTATTCTCTGAGGCCAACATTGTGAGTTTTCTGGTATATGGCATGTGGAAAGGAAATAGTATTGTAACGAATACAAATATACATAATGCTTTACTTTTCTTCACAATTGAGAGGTATCTATTGAACATTTTTGGAGTATCCTTTTCACATCTGTAATCTTATTTGTTTCTCAAAACAATTGTGTTAAGTAGAAAAGGTAGGTTCCACAGACTGGTGGCCTGATCAGAATGATTGAGCTAGGTCATGGCATGGCCAGGACTAGAACCCAGGCCTCCTGATGCCTAGCCCAGTGGGCTCTCTGCTCTGTTATACTGCTAGTGAATCAAAAGACTCAACTTGCTAATTCCTTGTGCTAAAATAAATGAAAGATTTATTAAAGATTTTAATGTAAAAGATGTAACCATAAGTGTTTTATCAGAAGAAAATAAAGAAGAATATTTGACTATATAAAAGTCAATATAGGGCTTCCCTGGTGGCGCAGTGGTTAAGAATCCACCTGCCAATGCAGGAGACACGGGTTCGAGCCCTGCTCCGGGAAGATTCCCCATGCCACGGAGCAACTAAGCCTGTGCGCCACAACTACTGAGCCTGTGCTCTAGAGCCTTCGAGCCACAGCTACTGAAGCCCACGCACCTAGAGCCCGTGCTTCGCAACAAGAGAAGCCACCGCAATGAGAAGCCCACACACAGCAATGAAGACCCAACGCAGCCAAAAATAAACAAATTAAAATAAAAATTCAATATAGAAGTATATTTGACTACGTAAAAGTCAAAAACATAATTGCAAAAATCATCATATGCAAAGTTAAGTTAGGAAAAAGAATTTTCAGTCCATATCACACAGGACTAATAAAAAAGAGGAAAGTAGGAAAAGGGGCCAAGGATATGAGAGGATAATTCATAGGAGAAAAAAATACCAGTTGAGCAGTAAATATCTTAAAAGATGCTCATTCTCAATATTGATTAAAAATATAATATAAACTGTGATATATCCATACAATGGAATACGGTTCGTCAGTACAAAGGAATGAGAATGAAGTATTGATACATGTGACAACCTGGATCCGTTTCCAGAAAATTTTGCTGAGTGAAAAAAGCTAATCCCAAAAGTTTACATATGTTATGATTCCATTTATGTAACATTTTTTAACAGCTTTTTTGAGACATAATTCACATACCTACATTTCATCCAAAGTGTACAATTCAGTAGTTTCTAATATATTCTAACATATTCACAGAATTTTGCAACTATCACCACAGTTTGAGAACATTTTCGTCAGAAAAAAGAAACTCTGTAGCTATTAGCAGTCACTCCAAATTCCCTGTCTCCCTCTCTCCTCTGCCCCCAGCCTTAGACAACCAGCTATCTACTTTTTGTCTTTATGTATTTGCTTATTCTGGACATTTCTTATAAACGGAATCATACAACATGTGGTCTTTTGTGGTGGGCGTCTTTCATTCACTTAGCATGTTTTCAAGGTTTACCTGTTTTGTAGCATGTATCAGTACTTCATTCCTTTTATTGCCATTCCAAAATGTGTGGAATCAACAGCCAGTTCTCCGGTTCTCTGATTCTTTGATAGCAAGTGGGCGTCCAACAATTCAGTTAATTCTGACACTAACTACCCAGAGGTACTGTCAGACTCTACAGGTTTAAGGTCTCAGTCTCACAAGACTGCCCTCATTTCAGACACCACTTGCAAGTATCCTGTCCCTGTGTTACGCACACTTCTGTCTGACCTGGCTATGAATTTGAAGGTTCCCACACCACCTTCCCAAGATTGGATAACTTGTTAGAACAACTCACAGAACTCAGGAAAATGCCATACTTAACAGTTACAGTTTATTATAAAAGATACAAATGAACAGCCAGGTGAGGAGGTACATAGGGTAGGGTCCAAAAGGACCCTGAGTGCAAGAACCTCTGTCTCTGTAGAGTTGAAGTTCATCACCTTCATGGTGTGTGGAGATACTTGCCAACTCAGAAGCTCTCCAAACCTTATCACTTAAGGGTTTTTGTGGAGACCCCATTACATGGCCATAATTGATTAAATCATTGACCACTGATCATTTAACTCCATCTCCAGCCCCTCTTCCCTCCCTGGAAGTTGGAATGGGGCTGAAACTTCCAACCTTCTAATCACACAATGATTCCTCTGGTCGTTACCATCTCCCATCTTGAAGCTCTCTAGCGGCTGACCAATAGTCACCTCATTAGCATAAACTTGGGTAAGATTGGAAGGGTCTTGTTATAAATCACTAGATGCTCCTATCAGGAAACTCCGAGAGTTTAGGAGCTCTGTGCCAGGAACCAGGGACAAAGACCAAATACATATTTCTTATTATACCACAGTATCAGTGCCGATATCCTAGTTGTGATAGTTTTGTGATATCCTAGTTTTGCCAAATGTTACCATTGGAGGAAACTGGGTAAAGGGTTCATAAGATCTTTCTGAATTATTTCTTTCAACTACATGTGAATCTAAAATTATTTTTAAAATATTTTTTAAAGTGTTGGCTATTTCCAACAATAGTTCCATTTACTATTGAGAACGTAAATTGTTACATACTTTGGTAATATCTGTTAATGTTTTTAATGTGCTTACTCTTTTGATCCAGCAGTTCTTTAGGGAATATAGTTTGCTTTATGGAATTATGTAAATTATGTACATCTATGCAGTGAACTATGCAGATGATAAAAAGAATGATAACTGTATTTCTAAGATACTTTGGCGCTGGTACTGTCTTCCTTTTACCATAAGGGTCAATGGAAAGTTTTTATACAATTCCACCACACTGATACCTGACTGATAGCAGTTGTAAGACACCATTGGTTATAAGAAGCATTCCAATTTCAGAGATGTTAAAGTGAGGGGGAAAAGTGCATCAGTAAAACAGGGTAAGTCAATTTACTGAAATGGAAAGGTGTCTAAGCTAACAAAATGAAAAAGCATGTTGCACAAGAATTTGTATAGCATGACCCTTCCCCCTTTTAAAGCATGTTTACATATGCCTAGTATTTTAAACATTATTGCGTATATTTAGAAGAAAGTCTGGAAGAATAGGCAACAAATTATTAACAGTGGTCACCTCTGGGGAGCTTGGTTTGCTAAGGGAGAGATGTACATGGAAAAGGGACTTTCACTATTTGCAGTTCTTTAAAACAAAATTTTTCTTTTACAGAAGTCCAACAGCTGATTTTGCTAATAAAGCCATACCTCTAGCCTTGGAGACTATGTACTCTGCTGCAAATTGCATCTTGGCGAATTAGAAATGGCTCACCAGTAGTTTCCAAGCTTGCAATAAGCAATCTGTAATAAAGTTTCTCGTTTTACGTTCACTGGGATGTAATGAGGTGTAACTCATCCTCATCCCTATAGGGTATGCACCTCTTTTGATCCGAGGACAGCTTTTCTTGTCAGTGTACTTGCCATAGCTGCCAGTACCTGAAAGTCCCATCCTTACCTGAATATTTATGTGACACTTTGGGGACTGTGTGGCAATTAAAGGCCTGCCATCTTCCAGCAGTTAGTCTTCAACTCACTTGTGTCCATAGCCTGTCAGGTGATGTCTCTGATTGTGACTGCCAGTTTACAAGTCAATCTGTCAGTCTGACAGCTGTGCTAAGACAAGCGTTGGAAGGGGAGCTCAGGGAGCCAAATAATTAGATGGAAACTCTGTGAGTTCTAATCCTGGGCACTTCTGTAGGTTCATTGGGTAACTGGAGCAGTTACAGTGTATTTCAGCTTCTCCACCCTTGCATGGAGGAAGATGATTAAGTCCCACCCTGAAAGGACTGAGTTATGAAACAACTGGTCTGCAGATTTTAACATCTCTCATTCAGGAAGGTAGACTCTAATTTGAGTCATTTTTCTCAGATTTCTATTCTCAGAATTTTTTAATCACTACTGAGTGAAAGACCCCTTCCTAGTATTGAAGTCTAAACTAGATTTTCCTTCCCCTCTCATGGTGTTGTCCAATAGAACTTTCTACAGTGATGGAAATGTTCTATATTTGTTCTGATGTGTTTTCTAACACCAACCAGTTCTCCAGTTCTCTGCGCACCAACGGGGTGTCTAACAATTCAATTCAATTTTGACACTACCGGGAGTTAGTGTCAGGTCCCATAAGTTAACGGGGCTCATTCCCACAAGAATGCCCCCACTTGAGATGCTAGTCGCAAGTCCTGAGCCACCCTTATTTCTAGCTGACCCACTATGAATCAGGAGTTCCATTGACCCCCTCCACAAATTTGATAATTTGCTAAAATGGCTCACAGAACTCAGGAAAACACTTTCTTTTTGTTTGCTGGTTTATTATAAAGGATACAAACAGGAACAGCCAAACGGAAGAGATGTATAGGTTAAGATACGGGAGGAGGGGTACACAGAGCTTCCATGTCCTCTGGCATACGACCCTCCAGCAAGCTGAGGTGTTTACCAACCCAGAAGCTCTCTGACTCTCATTGTTCAGGAGTTTTTATAGAGCTCTATCTCCAGCCCCTCCCCCAGGAGGTCAGTGGAGCTGAAAGTTCCAATCCTTTAATCACTTGGTCTTTCTGGTGACAGCTCCATCCAGAAACTATCAAGGGGCCCCACAACTAAGTCACCTCATTAGCATAAACTCTAGTATGATCAAAAGGGGCTTACTATGAATTACAAAGACACCCCTATCACTGGGGAAATTCCAAGAGTTTTAAGAGTTCTCTGCAGGGACCAGGGACAAAGACCGAATATATTTTTGTATTATACCACATCTGTGCTGTCTAATACAGTAGCCCAGCAACTTTTAAGTTTTGTTTATTTTGATTAAACTTCAGTGTAAAACATCTGTAGCTAGTGACTATCGTAGTGGACAATGCAGCCCTATATATTTATGAAGTTCTTTTTTTCTCTACTATCCTCTGCCCACCAGCACTAAACTATGAAATTTTGAGAGTAGAGATTGTTCAGTGTTAAACACTTTTAAAGTGCCTTGCTTGTGGTTAGTAGCACAAATATTTTTTAGCGAAGAATTCAGGTTTAACAAAATATTATTGAGTTCTATTTTCTGGTCAGTATGTTATGTGGGAACACAGAGATAAGAAAACATAGTCCCTGCTGCTCTCAGATTGTTCACAGTCTAGAGATGTAAACAAATTACAATGTGGTGTAATAAAATAAGTGAAGTTGCCGTTAATCCACTGAACTGTGGAATAGTTAGGCTGTTGGGATGAGTCGGGGCCTACTACAGTGCCTGAGATATAGTGGGTGTTCATTGAATTTTATTAAATGAATACATGAATCCTAGTCCCAGCTCCCCCATTTACTAGCTTCTTGACTATAGCAGGTTGCTTAGTCCCTGAGCCTTAGTTTCCTTATCTGTGAAATGGGATGATGTGTATACTTTAGTTTCTTGACAAGCAGGATGATGTCTTACTCATCCTTGGATCCACTTTTGCTTATAATATAGTGGATATTTAGTAAATGTTTGAAGGAATTCATAATCTCAACAAGATAAAGGATGTGCAAGCACTTTAATTTATGTGCTTACATTATTGTCATATACTGCTGATTGGAGATAACTTATTTGACAAGTCTAGAGAGGGAATGCAGTGCCCCAAAGATAAAGGAGACCTTTTATTTTGACATTTTTGGGCTGCAGCTGTCCCCTAATAGTTTGTAAGTTTTAACCTCTTTCCTTTATTGTCAATGGAATTTGTGAAATTAATGGTGAACCTAACACAGTTGGGAGAATATTCTTAAGGGAACTATAATAGGCTGTCTGTTTTTCTCATATGGCGATTTAGATGCTAGCTCTTTCCAAGTTGTCAGAATTTTTTTTTCTTTCTTTTACCAGCATACACTCAGATGGGACTCATTCTGTTTAAGTGTTATGTTAGGTTTACTGAAAGATGATGGATTTGATATGCCCTTTGGGCATTTACGGCTTAATGTCAGAGATCCAGACACACACTCCCCCCTTCCATGTGACATGATGAGCAAAGCATTTTTGTTGGTTTCTGTTCTGGAGCGTTTGCTAGAACAGAATTAGATGTGTTTCTACTGTTGTAGATGAGATCTTTCTCTTTTTAATTGAAAAGATAACAGATTGATAATAAAAAAATGGAGAAATATCTACTGTGTTGTAGAAGACCTGACAGACTCATATTTGAATTGCAGTTCTTTCTTTATCAGCTTTGTGACCATGGACAATTTACTTAACTTCTAGACTATTTCCTCATGTGAACCTAATGTCACAGGGCTGATGTAAGGTTTAAATGAATGTGTGGATGTTCTGTATCTAGTGAAATACCCAGTACCAAGGAGGGAGCCTCATGTTTTATATGGTGCCTTCTACCATATGCATTTAATCCAACTGTTGGTAGTGTATCTGGGTAACAATGAAGTACCTCCCAAGAATTCAGGCTGTCTTCCGAGAATGAAACTAATGATGAATCCTACACAGAGTATAGGATTAGCCATAGACAGAAATATACCAGGTAATTGCCTATAAATCTGTGACTGAGGAGTTGGGAGCATTCAAGACTTCAACAAGATAATCTGGGTTTAATTCTAGGGAAAAAGGGATTGGAATGCAATTGCACTTTAGTAGGCTGAAGTCTAATTGATTGTATCATTCTACTAGGGAGAGATTATATGAGCAGATATCAATCTCTGGAACATAGTAAAAGAAAGCCTGAGAGCCTGAAGTTGGCAGTGTTTATTTTGCCTTAATAAGGAAAAAATGAATCTGATGGTAGGAACTAGAGAGATGGATTCTTTTATGAGGGGGTCCGTTAAACCTTCATGGACTGGAAACATCTCTCAAAACGTTTGTCTCCCTTTTGTTCTGATTCCGTGTTGAAGCAATTTTTGATCACTAATCTAATTTTTCGGTATTTGATACTGGGGTCAGTGGGTAGTTTACCTAGATAAGGACTTGGAACCTTCCAAGTATAAGAAAAGTGTATCCTCTGTTGTAAATTAATAAATTGGTGAATTGTGTCTATCACCGAACCAATCACTAAATTGACAGTCTGATTAATGTATTTTGGCATGTAAGCATCTGCATGCTGAAGGCTCCTACATTTGTATCTTCAGCTTACACCCCTTGTCTGAGCTACAGACTTACATATCCAACTGCCTACCTGACATTTACATTCAACACTGTGGGCTAGACCATTTCTCTTGTTTAATTCACCCAATAAACTAAGGAGATAAGCCATTAATGTTTCAACTATAAAAATCCTACACCCCAGCATAACAATTTTTATGTTCCCTTTTCATCTGTGTGCATATGAGACATAATTTTACATAATTTCAATCATAGTGTACATATAATTTTACATTTTGCTTATATATATATATATATATATATATAGGTTTTTATGGTTAAAATTTTTATGGTTAAAACTATTGCATGCTTATAGAAAAATAAGGGAAAAAACTACCAAAGCAAATGATCGTTGTGTGATATTACTACCACACAGAGATAGGCACTGTTAACATTTCAGTGTTTTTTTTTTTTTTTATTTTTATTTTTTTTATTTATTTACTTTGGCTGTGTTTGGTCTTCGTTTCTGTGCGAGGGCTTTCTCTAGTTGCGGCAAGCAGGGGCCACTCTTCATCGCGGTGCGCGGGCCTCTCACTGTTGCAGCCTCTCTTGTGGAGCGCAGGCTCAGTAGTTGTGGCTCACGGGCCTAGTTGCTCCATGGCATGTGGGATCTTCCCAGACCAGGGCCCGAACCCGTGTCCCCTGCATTGGCAGGTAGATTCTCAACCACTGCGCCACCAGGGAAGCCCAGTGTATTTCTTTATGGTCACATATGTGCATAAAAATTAACATTGAGATTAAGATTATATTCTATATATACATTTTGCAGCTTTTACACTTAATGAATGTTAAACATTTCTTTGTCTTTTAAAATACTTTTTGTAAACATCTAAAAGCATTATTCTATCATTCAGATGTACCACATAATCTTTTTAAGTTGTTTGTAGTTTTTCATTATTAATGCTTTACAAAAGTGCCATATTTAACTAAGAGAGATGACTGGGCCAGAAAATATCCTGCTTTGGGATCACATGGGAGAAGGACAAATGGTTAACTCACTCTTTCTTTGTGGTACTCCAATAAATAGACCTGTTTGAGAAAAAAAAAAAAGTTCTCTCAACTGTATTAGGTTCAACAGTAATTTCTTTCCCAACTTCCATTAGCAGTTCAGGAAAGAAGTGAATTTGAGAATTAGAGGACAGTTGTAGCGGAAAAATGTCAAAATGAAACGTTACCCATTCCTTTAGGGCATCTGAATTTCCTCTCTGGATTTTCCATTTAGGTTACTCTGCTCATTACATGATCATGAAAAAGAAAAAAGCCCAGCTCCATGAATTTTATCCAATTTAGAGATTATGTGATGGTCTAAAATTTTAAACATGGGTTATATAATGTATATAGAATATTTTGGTTCCTGGGGTATTGAACGATAGGCTATCAACCTCCAGAATCAGCTGAAGTAGGTCTGAGAGACCCAATAACCATGATCAGAGAAAGCAGTGGCTTCCCACAGGAGCTCCAAACACAGGGTAGATATTTTGAGTTACAGGCATGTGCTGACAACTTTGCGTATGCATGTGTGTGAGAGAGAGACTGAGAATAAAGGTTAGTAATTCTCTCAGGAACCTTCAGGTAAGGCAGGTTTTTTGGACATAAATCTTTGTTTGACTTGTCAAGTTTTTTCTTTAGATTCCTGGTTTATTTTCATTCAAAATAATTGTTTATTATATTCATTTCCCTCAATATAGTTTTCTCTATTATTAAAACATCTGAAAATAAAACATTAACCTGCGATCCATAGCAGTTTAGATTATTTCTTTCTAATTTTTAGAATCTGTGTTAAGCATTTTTATTATTTAAATGAGAAAATGCTAGTTGCCTACAATGTTTGGCACATAGTAGGCACTCAATAAATATTTGCAAAAGAGTGAATTATTGATGTATTTTTACATAATCTTTTGAACATTGTTTTTAATGGGCCAAGTAGCTGTACCATAGTTGACTTAACCATTACTCTATTGCTAGATATTAGGTTGTTTCTAATTTTTTTCTGTCTTAAAAATACATTGAATATTTGATATAGATCACTTTTCTAGGTGCATATAGATTTTTCTGTGTATAAGATTATTTTTTTAGTCTCAGAAGTGATTATGGGTCAAGTTAATTATTAGAACTCTTGGTTGCAAGGGACAAAAATACAGGAGAAACGTTTTGTCTAATTTAGTTGGGGAGTAAATTTAGCTTCCACCGGGGCTGGATCAGGTGCTCAGTTTATGCCTTCAGGGCTTTGGTCGCTTCTTTATGCAGCCTCTTCTTTTGCTTCCCTCTGGCTTACTCTTGCCACCTGGTGGTAAAGATGAGCATTGGTAACTTTCTGTAGTTTATAATCCTGACAAAAGGCTTGAGAAAGTGGATTTGATTTAGCTAGCATCTTGTGTCTGTCCCTGAACCAATCAATTGTTGTGGCCTGGGGAATGAAGTAACTTGATTGACCACGCCTGTGTCATGTGCCCACAGCTGGGGGTCAGATCAGCTCCAACCAAATTATAAGGACTGACCAGATTATTTTAGAATGTAGGGAAGGTGGTTCTCCCAGAAAAGGACCTTGGACAGACAAGGAAAAGGATTTAATTTTCTTAAATATTTTTATCACTCTTGATAGCCATTGCTAAATGGTTTCTAAAGATTTATATTAGCCTCAGAAATATTTCTTATTTTACTATACTCATATCAACATTGGATATTATCTTCTAAATATTTTGCTAATTTAATAGATTAAAAATGTCACCTTGTTTATATTTACTTTTTTCACTTATCATAATTATTTTCTGTAACTGTCATTTAAATGGCTGCTTACTCCTTTCTTTTTTGCTTTGGCTGCATTGGGTCTTCGTTGCTGCGCGCAGGCTTTCTCTAGTTGGGACGAGCAGGGGCTACTCTTCGTTGCAGTGCGTGGGCTTCTCATTGCGGTGCTTCTGTTGTTGCGGAGCACGGGCTCTAGGCGCGCGGGCTTCAGTAGTTGTGGCGCACGGGCTTAGTTGCTCTGCGGCACGTGGGAGCTTCCCGCACCAGGGCTCGAACCCATGTCCCCGGCATTGGCAGGTGGATTCTTAACCACTGCGCCACCAGGGAAGTCCCTGTTGACTCTTTTTTGAAAGATTTATCATAATTTACCAAGCTGTTTTCCAATTATTCGTCGTTTAGATTGTTTCGTCATTTTTATTTTTAACCTTGGTAGGTAATAATACTGCAAGTATTTTTTTTTTACATCTTTATTGGAGTATAATTGCTTTACAATGGTGTGTTAGTTTCTACAAGTATTTTTATATGCCATAGATTTTTGCCTCTACTGAGTTTTTCTTTTGGAAAAATTCCAGTGGTGATATTCTTGCATCAAAGGTATAAACATCTCTATGCCCTTTGTTTTCAAAGAATTTTAACAACTTGTATTTTTACCAGTATTATATAAATGTAGTTGTTGTATTACATCTCTACTAACATTAAACACTATTTTAAAGAATATTTGTTAGTTGATTAGGTATAAAAAGTGATCTCAAATTGTTTTTTTAAATAAGTTTATTTATTTATTTTTGGCTGTGTTGGGTCTTCGTTGCTGCACATGGGCTTTCTCTAGTTGCAGCGAGCAGGGGCTACTCTTGTTGTGGAGCCTGGGCTCTAGACGCGCGGGCTTCAGTAGTTGTGACATGCGGGCTTAGTTGCTCCGTGGCATGTGGGATCTTCCCGGACCGGGTATCGAAACCATGTTCGATCCCTGCAGTGGCAGGTGGATTCTTAACCACTGCGCCACCAGGGAAGTCCTCAAATTGTTTTAATTTGCAGTTTTAAATTAATGAAACCTTTTTCAGTGAATCTCCAACTCTTCTCCTTACTGTGTTATTTAGAGTATGAATACCAGACATGCCCTGTGCCTTATTTTATTTCTTCTTCTTGTGCTCAGGTCTGGTCCATCGAACTCATATGTCATCCTGTCGCGTGGATAAGCCCTCTGAGATAGTAGATGTCGGAGACAAAGTGTGGGTGAAGCTTATTGGACGAGAGGTAAAGTTCTGTGCAACTTTAACTCATTAGAAAGGATTAGGAAAAGCTGGGATTTTCTTAGTATTTCATGATGATATTTCATGAGTGTGTATGCATTGTTAACCATGGCTGATAATCTTATTTTTGAATCCTGCCACTATAATCTGACTTGAATTTAAACCTTTGGGCTGTCTGTCATGCAAACTCAGAAGGAATGGTGTGAACTGTATGATAAGTGTGGTGCAATAAGTACATGTTTATAAAACTTCCTTCCCTGAAGTTCACCCACATGGTGGGTGTGAAGAAAATACCAAAAAAGTAAAGAACCAAAAAGAGAGAAGAAAACTTAATCTATGAGACTATCTTTTAGTAGAAATCTTCCAGATGGACTTCAATTTGGACCAAAGCAGAAAGGGGCATAGAGTTTACAGTCATTTTTTCCTCATACCTGGCACCATGCAATATGAGGGAAATGAGAAAGCATTGGAGGATCCTGTTAACAGCAACTCACTTGAGGGTCTGCGGGTATGGACAAACCACAGGAGAAATGTGCACATACGCTGATACCTGCTCTTTTACCAGAGAATTGCAGGGGAGACAGGCCTGAAAGAAATATTATTCGACAGTATTTGAGTGCTTATTATGTACTAGGTCTGAGGGATACAAGAATCAGATGTAAATGACTCCAGTGGTTATGGAACTTATATAGATTATAACTGGAGGAGACAAATAAAAAGTAAGCAAGCTAAAATAATTAAAAATATAAGTTATAGTAAGTGCTCTAATAGGTTCAAACAATGTGGAGGTAGATTTAGATAAAGGGGTCAGGAATGGGCTTTCTGCGGGGATGGTATATGAGCTGAGACCCAAAGGAAAAGGAACTAGTCATGTGAAATGTTAGGAAAAGAATATTCCAGGCAAAGAGAATAGCTAATACAAAGACCCCAAAGTGAAGAGGGCCTTCAAATGCTGGAGGAAGCAAAAGAAGACCAATGTGGCTAACAACTGTCTTCACATTTAAAGATGCTCTTAATTGTTTTCATGTTTTGTTTTGTTTTGTTTTTTTGCGGTACGCGGGCCTCTCACTGTTGCGGCCTCTCCCGTTGCGGAGCACAGGCTCCGGACGCGCAGGCTCAGCGTCCATGGCTCACGGGCCCAGCCGCTCCACGGCATGTGGGATCTTCCCGGACCGGGGCACGAACCCGTGTCCCCTGCATCGGCAGGCGGACTCTCAACCACTGCGCCACCAGGGAAGCCCCTGTTTTCATGTTTAAAAAGCTTTTAGACGAAGTCCAAAAGGAGATCTAGTCCACTGGAATGTTCTGAAAGCTATTCTGTGCTCATGGATCTCTGAACAGATTATTATGCTGAACTATCTAAAAGAAACAGCTTTCATTTTCTTCCTGGTTACTTCCACAGGCCCCAGATTTCTGAGCAACCATTTTTGTCTTTCCCCCCAGGAGGGTCAAGAATGATAAGAAAACCATTTCCTAAAATGCTTTTGCCATAGGATCTGCCTGTTATGCTTATTAGTACCCGCAATGTTCAGAGCACAGGACCTTGGCCATAAGAGGAACTCAGTGTTTGTTACATGATAAAAACTTCAATTCTTTGATAATTTTAGACCAGCAGTCTAAATGATGTACTTTGAGCTTTTGCTGACTTTGCTTTTGTTTTTTTCAGATGAAAAATGATAGGATAAAAGTATCCCTCTCCATGAAGGTTGTCAACCAAGGGACTGGGAAGGACCTTGACCCCAACAACGTTATCATTGAGTAGGTAAAATGTTTGGAAAGGCTAAAATCCTTCTACTTCTCAAACCACAGAATGCTGTAGTGAATCAGGCCCACTTGGGAACTCTACTGTTTGTAGGCTATGATATTGATGAGTTATGTGACCTTTGTGAGCTTTGGTTTTTAGAGGTATAAAGTGTTAAAGATAACACATTACTGCATAGAGTTCTAAGATGAAATGCTAACATGCACCTCCTAGCATAGAAGTGCACTGTCAATGGTTTCATTTCCTTCCCCTTATTCTTTTTCAGCTTCTGACCTTGAACCAGTTAGCCAACAAGCATTCATCATGAGATATTTGTTATTTGCCTTTCTCCTAGCTCTGGGACTGAAAAAAGGCAGAGACCATGTAGGAGGAATAACTCCAGTGGGGTTTTAGACTCCTGCATATTGGGATGTGCTGTGTTCTGAACACAGCACCTTACTTTCACTGGCTCTTCTGACCTTTCATTTATGAATGGAAAATTTTCTCTGTAGGATACTGGCTGGTGATACAGGGAATTTGCTGTCTCAAAATCTTTCTTGAATACAGGCATACTTTGGAGATACTGTGGGTTCAGTTCTGGACCATCACAATAAAGCAAATATCTTAATAAAGTAAATCGCATGAATTTTTTGGTTTCCCAGTGCATATAAAATAATGTTTACACTATATTGTAGTCTATTAAGTGTGCAATAGCATGATGTCTAAAAAACAGTGTATGTACCTTAATTAAAAAATACTTCATTGCTTAAAAAATGCTCAAACAATGACAGTAGTAACATCAAAGATCTCTGATCAGAGATCACCATAACAAATATAATAATAATAATAATGAAAAAGTGTGAAATATTGCAAAATTACCAAATTTGATACAGAGACATAAAGTGAGCAAATACTGTTGGAAAAATAGTGCCAGTAGACTTGCTCAACTCAGGGTTGCCACAGACCTTCAAATTGTAGAAATCGCAATATCTGTGAAGCTCAATAAAACGAGGGTATACCTGTATATGCCAGTGGTTTCTAACCAGGGGTTCCTAGGTCGCTAATATCCCTTGAAGGAGTCTTGGGGGTTTATGAACTGTTTCAAGTATTTCAGAAAGCCAACTAAAAAATCATACATTTACCCTCAGGTTAACCATGACATTATTTCACTGCTTCTCATGATAAAATATCACATTCTTTATCTCATGCTAATTGGGTGCTCTTAATGGCCATCATGTTATTTTTTTTTTTAAATAAGAAAAAAATAAGAAATGTTGTTTGAGTGGGATCTTGGCGGCACAATGTTTGGAAACCCTTAGGTTTATAGTTCTGAGCAAAATCATTTTGGATATGAAGGAAATTTACCTAAAAGGAAGGGAAATGATACTTATTGAATACATACTATGTGCCAGGCATTATGCCAGGTGGTTTGTGTACATCAGTGCATCTAATTCTCATAACAACCTGCAAAGTGGGTGTTATCTCCATTTTACTTTATTTTCTTAGTTTTAGCTTGATGCTTGGTGATAATTTGCCTGTGGTTATATAACACTTTCCATTTACATTAGAAATCTTTTATAACTCTGAGCTCAGAAATGTCATTTAAGTCTAGCATTTACTGATTGCATTGTAATAAATTACTTCTGCACCAAAGAATCCTGTCTATACAGACTCATTAAAAGCAAGGAAATTTCCCAAAGCCACCCTTATAAGGATAAAATATAAAACAAGTAAGATAAAAGAGCTACTTCTCTTTCTCACAACAAGGGAGGGGAAGGGAAAGGACCCCCTGGTTTTATGATGAATACGTCTTTATGTATGGACTACTTCTAGTAATGACTAAGTGACCGAACTGTAACTTTTGTTGTAAACTATTTCTAGACTACATCTAGGAAAGAAGCATGGCATAGTGGAATGATGACAGGTTTTAGAGTTAGACTTGAATCGGAAAGAGTCCTAGTTCTGCCACAAGCTAGTATACCACCCTGAGCAGATTAGCTAGCCTCTTTGAACCTCAGCTTCTTCAAAATGGAGGTAATGACACCTACATCTTAGAAATTATGGTATGATTTAAATAAAATCTTGTTTATAAAGAGCCTAATTGTCTAATCTATAGTAGAAACTTAACACATAGTGGTTACTTGTAGTTATTGTTTTAAAATGTTTCTTTGTTTTTCCTCTAATATCTGAGATTATCATACCCTTTCTTTTGAAAGGATATATAAAACCCATGAGGCAGAGGCCACATCTTATCTCCCATAGTGCCTAATGTATAGTAGTCGTTAAGTTAGTGCATCCATTTACTCATTATTCAACATATATTTACTGGGCTCATATTCTATGTGAGGTATAATGGCAATACCAAGGTTTCTGCCTAAGGACCTTACTGCCTAGTGTAATGTGATAATTATGCAAATAACTTTAATTTTAAGACAACATGTAATAAATGTTAAAAGAATGTTTTAAAGGAAGGATTCTAGGAATTAGCTTGAAGAGGAAGAGTTGATATTAGGCCCTGATGGTCAGAGAAGACATAGCAATTGAGCTAGGTCTTGAAGAATGGATAAGATTTTGTCAGGCAGCAGGGGAAAGAATAGTATTCCAGGCAGAAGAAATAGTCTTGAGGAAAGGAATGAGGCAGGAAAGCACATGGCAATTCAGGAGTCTTGTTTAAGGAAAGAAGAGGGTATGGTCAGGTGCTAGAATGTAGGGCTTGAAAGATACGTTGGGGTCAGATTGTGAACAGCTTTGAATAGCAGTCAAAGAATATGAATGATTTTTAAAGCCTTTGAGTGGGAGAGACTCCTGAGCAGATTATTCTCTCCAGGTACCCCATTCTCTGGCCTCACCCTGTTAGGCTCAGTATCTTCATGCTACACAGCTACACAGAGTTTGTCAACTACCTTTCATTTTTCATCAAAATCTAGCTGTCTTATATTTCATTCCCTCAGGCCCCAAAGTATTAACGAGGTCATCCAGTAAGTGAATCTGCAAGGGGTTAAATGGAAAGGGGTTAAATGCAGTGTCCAGTTAGGTTTAGCCGGCATAGTATAGTCTTTAGAAAGAGCATTTATGTTTCGCCACACTGTAATTATCCATTTATATATCTCTTTCCACTGGTAGACTATCTACCATGTCCTATCATTTTAATGTATTTACTCATATCATTGTACTAGCACTGGTGCTTGCCACTTAATAAACTTAAAAAAAAAAAAGAAAGATTAATCCAGCTATGTGTGCTGGATGGATTAGAGGCAGGGAGACCAGTAAATGAATTATTACTGTTTAGGTGAAATGTAATGAAGCCTAAACTAGCGTGATGGCAATAAGGACAGAAAGGGAGACAGGTGGTGAGTGACACATTTGTTGAATTGGGCGTTAGGTGGGAGGTATGATTCGGCTTATAGTATGTTTGAATCTGCAGTGTATTGGAATTCATTATAATGAGGGTTTGATTAAGCTGCAACTCATAGTCACTTGAAACTCAGTTCTACAAATAAGGACATCCGAAAACAATAGAGTTTTCGTGACTGTTCAAGTTATGTCCCCAAGATCCTGCCTTGGTGGGATTTTCTGTTTGTTTGTTTGTTTAATTTTATTTTATTGTGGTGAGAACATTTAACATGAGATCTACCCTCTTAAGAAATATTTAAGTGTATAATAGTATTGTTGACTATACATACAATGTTGTACATTAGATCTCCAGAACTCACTCATCTTCCTTAACTAAAACTTTATGCCTGTTAAGTAACTCACGCACATTTACTTCTCCAGCCTCCTCGCCTTGGTTTTTGTTATTCAAGCTTCACCCTTTGAACTGACCCTCTCGCATGACCCATACCAGACAGTAGACCTCCTATCATTTGACTAAGATTCTTCTAAGGCAAAAGCTAGGGATTTGAACAGACATTTTCAGAACTTACACCATATGCTTTTCTGGTCTGTCCCAACTGGGAAGCCACTAGTCACATAGGCTATTTAAATGTAAAGTAATTAAAAGTAAATACATTTGGGGGCTTCCCTGGTGGCGCAGTTGTTAAGAATCTGCCTGCCAATGACAATGACAGTGGCAGACAAAATAAATAAAATAAATAAATTTATTTTTTAAAAAAAGTAAATAAAATTTGGTATCCAATTCCTCAATCACTAACCACATTTGAAGTGCTCATTAGCCATAGACATAAACTCAGACATAAATAGTCAGCAGTACAGACATAAATTTATAGAACTGTCCATCTTCGCATTCTTTTGGACAACAGTATGCTAGATGGTGTGCTTTCTGCTCAGATATAGAGAAGAACATGACATAGACTTTACTATTCAAGTCCTGGTTGTGGTACAAGAGGATGAGGCAAAATGTAAACAAATCAGTAAAATAAAGTGAGTATTTAACTCTGCTTGTGGTAGAGTTTATAGAAGATACGATATTTGAGCTGAACTTTAAAGAATGAATGGGACAGAATATGGAGTATCTTCACCCTCTCTGTTTTTTCTCTTGAGCCCACATATCCCATGAAACTGTTGGCTGAAATTTGTGAAGTGAGTAGCTCTGTTTTGCTTTGATATTGTTATCCTGCATTTCTCTGGGTAATGTGGCTCTTTCGGCAGAATATTTCTGTTTTTGCTGGACTCTACAGAGACCTGGTTGGAAAATCTTAGGTGAAGTCAGAGGTCAAAGTTAAAGATGTTCAGGTAAAGAAAAATATTTTGGATGAAGAACAAAGAAATTGCAACAAGCTTTTTTTTTTAAATTTTAAAAATATATTTAATTAATTAATTTATTTTTGGCTGTGTTGGGTCTTCGTTGCTGCGCATGGGCTTTCTCTAGTTGCGGCGAGCGGGGGCTACTCTTCGTTGCGGTGCGCGGGCTTCTCATTGTCATGGCTTCTCTTGTTGCGGAGCACGGGCTCTAGGCATGCGGGCTTCAGCAGTTGTGGCTCATGGGCTCTAGAGCACAGGCTCAATAGTTGTGGCGCTCGGGCTCAGCTGCTCTGCGGCATGTGGGATCTTCCCAGACCAGGGATCGAACCCATGTCCCCGGCATTGACAGGGAGATTCTTAACCACTGTGCCACCAGGGAAGCCCCAACAAGCATTTATTGATGCTGTTGCTTGCCAAGCCTTGGGCTGAGGTGCCAGGGAAACAAACACAAGTAAGATATTTTTAAACAGGCCCATGATCTAGAGTAGAAACAACTCTGTGGTGTGATATGTGCTAGGATTGACATGTGTATAGGATACAGTTAGAGTTTGAAAGAAAGAATGATCAGGAGTGATACTCGTCAATTAAACATTTTCTAAGAGCACTCTTTGCAGGTACTGTGTGTTATAGTAAAGATAAGAAATAAGAGCTATGACAACTAGGGTACTTTGGCTCTTCTTGTAGGAGTGTAATTGGTAAACACACTGTCTGGCAGTGTCTACTAAGGCAGATGCCCTACAACCCAGTAGTTCCCCTCCTACGTGGAACTAGGCATTTCCCAAAGGAATGCATATACATATATATGTTCACCAAAAGACGTGTGCTAGAAAGTTCACAGAAGCACTTTCATAATGGAAATTACTCAAGTACCCATCAACAGCAAAATACTTTGCAGCAATGAGAATAGTTGATTCACAACTACACGCAGCAGTTGGTTGGATCTCACAAAGTAGCGAAAGGAGCCAGACACAGAAGGGCCCATTCTCTGATTCTGTTGATATAATTTACAAAAATAGGTAAAACTAATCTATGCTGTTAGAAACTAGAGTAGTAGCTACCCTTGGGGGAAGCACCGTGACTAGAGGGGCTTCGGAGGTGCTGGTGATATTCTGCATCTTTATCTGAGTACTGGTTACTGGGATATTTCAAATTGTAAAAATCAGTGAAGCTGTATACTTGTGAACACTTTTCTGTATGTATTTTATACTTTGGTCAAATGTTTAGAATTTTTAGAAAGTGTTATGCGAATGTGAACAGAGATTAATTCTGGCTGAGGGGCTCAGGAAAGATAACTGGTTAGAAGGAGGTGCAGTAACTGAGCTGAGCCTTGAAATGTTTGGGTGTAGTTAGGTGGTGAAGTGGGAGTAACGAGGGGAAGCAGAGCATTTCAGAAAGAGGGAGCTGCCTGAGCAGAAACAATGAACCATCTGGGGAAGGTAAAATAGTCTGGTTTGCCTTG
This sequence comes from Stenella coeruleoalba, assembly GCF_951394435.1. NCBI lineage: Eukaryota > Metazoa > Chordata > Mammalia > Artiodactyla > Delphinidae > Stenella > Stenella coeruleoalba. The sequence goes on from NC_137169.1 coordinate 24,557,170, forward strand.
AGCATATTGTACAAGATGAGGCTGGGAAAGTAAGTTAGAGACAGACTGTGAAAGGCCTGGAATACCAAGGAGCTTGGACTTGATTTTCTAAGAAGTTTTTGAAGGTCTTTTAAACCCAGGAGTGACCTTGTAAGGATTGCAGGGGGCTTAGCAAGGTGAGTAATTATATATTCATCCCCTGTGCATCAGTGAGATGGAATCTAGTCTCATTCATAATTATTAATTCAGAGCCTTGTCCTGAATGAAAAAAATTGTCATTTCATGTCATTTCTTTCACTGCCTGTTTCCTTATGCCCAGTGCTTTTCCTTTCTCCCTTCTACCTGACAGAACAAAACAAAAAAACAACATGGAGTATTAACTTGTAGTATCTCTGGCCATCTCTTAAAAGGGCCAACAGTCAGTATCATTTCATTACAGGCAAGAAGAGAGGCGGAGGCGGTCCTTCCAGGATTACACTGGGCAGAAGATCACCCTCGAGGCTGTCCTGAACACTACCTGCAAGAAGTGTGGCTGTAAAGGTAAGGCGAAGTCTCTATCATTTTAGTTTTTCTCTCTTGTGGATGGACCCTTTATGAGATGCGGGAGGCCCCCTGGTGTGGGTTAGCTCACTGTGGTTTTTAGCCAAATGCTGGCCTCACCTGCTCATCTGCTGTTCCTACTAGACTCACATCAGAGTTCATGGCTTGTTGCTTTTTCTGTTTCCTTTTCTGAATGCTGGCCCTGCCAGATACTACACCACCACCACTACTCCCCTCTCTCTACGGGTGATGCCCTGCCTGGGCAAGGTCCCCATGTACTATGCCAGGAGGGGTAAGAGTGTTGGATTATGATTAACACTCTAAATTTTTATCTCGAAGGATGATTATTGTTCTGCTGCAAAAATTAAGTGACTTGGAAATATATTCCTCTAAGGATCCAAGTCAAGCTCTTTCTTGCTTATTACCTTTATCTCTATAACTTCAGAGTTCTGAATACAGTATCTTTTTAGTAATAAAGAATACAGGCTAGTCACTTCCTTTTAGCTTTGTTTCTTCAAGTTTCCTCCAGTCCTACTCAAATATTAAAGAGCTCTTTCAGCCTGACTTCCCTTGTTGGAGCTATAATGAGAGGTATTGCCAGCTTCTCGTTTTCAGAGTGACCTCAATTTGTCACCCCTTCTCCCTAGCCTTTCACCTACCCAGCTCTCTTGATTTTTCTACAATGAGTGGTAGCAGATTTGTGCCCTGGTTGAGGTCGTGGGGTTTAAGCCCCAATTTATCATTAATGTAGAGGGAGGAAGGGAAAAATAAAATAGAAAGAATACTTCCTCATGAGTATTGTAGGACCATTTCCAGCATAGATATTTGGAAAACTCTATGCTGTATTCTCCTTCCAGGCACCATCCCGCTTCTGGACTCCGAGTTGCAAAGTAGTTTACACATAGCTTTTTGATGACTTCATCAAATTCTTTATGCCCCTGAGAGAGGGTCTACAAAGAGCTCAGACAAAACCAGCTGTGTAGCATCTGTTAAAGGGCCGCTTAATAGCAGTGTAGGCTCAGGGAGGGTGGGGTTCTCTTACCTTCAACTTGTGTCCACCAGGTGTTACATGAGGCAGAGAAGAATAATGAGAGATGGAATTTGGCCCAGGCAGGCCAAAGGTGGTTGGTTTTGATGCAGCAGAAAGAGCACAGGGCAGGGAGGTATGAGACCTGGGGTAAGTTTTAGCTCTGCTGCTGTCTGTGTGACCTTGAGGTACTTCTCTACTCTGGGCCTTCATGTCGTCTGCAAATGCAGTGTTGGATTTGATGATCTCTCAGGCCCTTGCCAGACCTGACAGTCTGTGAATGTTGAGTGCCCCTAGGTGACTGCTGTCTTTCTGTGTGTTAGCTTGAATCTGAGTGCTGCCTTCCTGCTTGCTGCCTAAGAGCTGTCTTCCTTTGGGGCTTGGCCTGCCACTCGGCTCCCTCTGCTAAGTATTCCGCTCTCTGGAGCAGCCTTTCATTGTCAGGAATAAGTTCCAAATAGACCTTTAAAAATTCCTGAGCCCAGTTGCTAATGGACGGCAGCACAAGCCTGTGTCCTCACGTCCTTTGCCATTTCCAAAGCGGTGCCAGGGTTTCCCACAGCTCTAGGACCAGATGCTTGTCTGGCTCTGGTTAAGTGAGCAATGCCATCTTGAGGTGATAGAAAATCTGCTCTGAAGGCAACAGCTGCTCTGAATGAACTCATTAGTACCTCCTGAACGAGCCAACCCTTCAGGAACTTCTAGGGAAGATCCACCTGCTAAGGTAAGAGACTGCCTCTTCCCTCCCTACCTTTTCTACTTCTCTTCTGCAGGCCACTTTGCAAAGGATTGTTTCATGCAGCCAGGTGGGACCAAGTACTCTCTGATACCTGATGAGGAAGAGGAGAAGGAAGAGGCAAAGGCAGCAGAGTTTGAAAAGCCTGACCCCACGAGAAATTCTTCTAGAAAAAGAAAGAAGGTGAGTGCTGTCTTTATTTTATTTATCATATTGAGTTTTAAAATAAAAATATACTTTCTGCAGATATTTTAGAAATACTGAAAAACATAAAGAACATTAGGATCTCTTGTAATCTTTCCACCCAGTGAGACTCTTATAGTAGTTTTGGTATATTCTAATATTTTTTCTAGGTAAATATATACATACATATAATATAAACATATATATAATTTTCTAGGGAAGTGTATATATAATTTTCGTATATGTATGTGTTTACATATAAACACACAAGCATGGTCATACTAGGTATAGTTTATATCCTACTTTTTTCATTATATTTATCAAAAGCAGGGCTTCCCTGGTAGTGCAGTGGTTAAGAATCCACCTGCCAATGCAGGGGACACGGGTTCGAGCCCTGGCCTGGGAAGATCCCACATGCCGCGGAGCAACTAAGCCCGTGCGCCACAACTACTGAGCCCGCGTGCTGCAACTACTGAAGCCTGTGCACCTAGAGCCTGTGCTCCGCAACAAGAGAAGCCACTGCAATGAGAAGCCCGCGCACCACAATGAAGAGTAGCCCCCACTCGCCGCAACTGGAGAAAACCTGCGTGCAGCAACGAAGACCCAACGCAGCCAAAAGAATAAAATAAATAAAATATATAAATTTATATTTATCAAAAGCATTTTCTAGTATCCTTAAGTGTTCTTCAAAACTTGATATAAGAGCACCATATGATATTCTACTCTATGGCTATATGATGGTTTATTTAATAATTTTTCTATTGTGGGATATTTTTGATTACTTCCAACCTAAATCTTTGGCCATATCTCTTATTGCTTTCTTCGGATAAATTCCTAAGTAAGATTACTGAGTTAGGGCTTTAAGACTCTTGATACATGTTATCAAATTGTCTTTCCAGAAAGTACTTATTTTACACCCAGCAGGGGATAAGAGTGCCTGTCTCACTGAGTTGTATCTTCCATCTACTACTTCTAGCAAAACAATTCATAAAACAGACATTAGGGCTTCCCTGGTGGCGCAGTGGTTGAGAGTCCGCCTGCCGATGCAGGGGACATGGGTTCGTGCCTCGGTCCGGGAAGATCCCACATGCCGCGGAGCGGCTGGGCCCGTGAGCCATGGCCACTGAGCCTGCGCTCCGCAACGGGAGAGGCCACAACAGTGAGAGGCCCACGTACCGCAAAGAAAAAAAACAAAACAGACATTATTGTGGTGCAGGAAAAAAACAGTGCATTTGTAGCATACAACATAGAAAGGAAATGAAAAAAAACTATATTATAGTTCGGTCAGAAATAGTTGTTCTCATGTAGTATAGTGTTTTTCTTTTTTTTTTTTTGGCCACACACCACAGCATGTGGGACCTTAGTTCCCCGACCAGGGATTGAACCTGCGCACCCTGCATTGGAAGGCAGAGTCTTAACCACTGGACTGCTGGGGAAGTCCCTAGTGTAGTGGTTTTCTAATTGTGGCTGGTTATTAACTTCTGGGTTTCTTTTTTGGTTTTGTTTTGTTTTTTCAAAGCTTTGGCAAACTTTTATTGAGTGGTCATTTTATTCCAGGCATTGCAAACCTAGGAATATAAAAACTGTGATAAGGTTCTTGCCCTCAGTGGGCATTATCTACAAATTCAGCATTTTCTTCATTTTTTAGATGAGGAGGAAGGTCCATTGTACCATTATTAAGAATTGCCCCAAGTATATGGATAATAATATATCGATCTGTATATTCTTTTCCCTGGGTGATCACATCCCTCCTAAGACTTCAGCTGCCCTGACCACTTTCACATCACTAAGTAATAGCCCACTGGTACTTCAGACTTTGGCTTGGAGTCAATCAGACGTAGGTTGAGGCCCTTCTGTGCTACTTACCAGCTATATAACTTTGGGCTCAAAGTAGGATCATTGTGCTCCTTGAACAACCAAAACCCTTGTTTGTACCTTGTAATACTAGTTTTAATGACAGCAGTAACCTCTCAGTCTCCCAAGAAAGAAACAATATGTAATTAATTTTCTTCTCCTTACTATCCCATGCCTAGTCAGTCACCAAGTCCTGTCCATGGTACCTTATAATATCCCAATTCTGTTCCTTCCTCCCACTCCCACTACTACTGTGCATTTCACCTGCTTCCCTCTCTCACTTATATTCAGACTATTGAATTAGCCTAGGGAGATTTTAAAACTACATATTTGCCTTCTACCTCTTGAGTACCAAGTTCACATCTGGGCATCTGATTTTTTGGAAGAAGCACCTTCTTTATCTCACTGCTCAATTCTCTTCATTGTTTTTTTGCCCTCTGCTTTAATTCTGAATGTGGACTGCTTGAGGCTGTGTCTGTTTTTATTATTCCCTTCTCATCTCTAACTACCTTCTCCCTAAGTGATCTCATCCTGTCCAGTGGTTTTGAATACCATTTATATGCTAATAATCCCCCAATTAAGTATATGTATCGTTTTTTAAATCCAAGTCTATAATTCTCCAAGTCTGTAATTCTATCTCTAACTTTTTCTCTGGAACTTCAGATTTAGATATTCAACTGCCTATTTGACATCTCCATCTGATTGTCGAGTTGACATCAAGCTTAGCACACTCCAAAACTCTTCAATGTTCCTCCTACCCAAGGCTGCTCCCTTCATATTCCTCCCTATCTCAATGAATGGGTCACCAGTTGCTGAAACCAAAATCTGCAGCCTTTGGGTATAGTGTTGTTATTGTTCTAATTGTAGTAAAAGATATGTAACATAAATTTTACTGTCTTAATCTTTTTTTTTTTTTTTTTTTGGCGGGAGGCTGTGCTGCACAGCTTGTGGATTTTAGTTCACCAACCAGGGATTGAACTCACCCCCTCGGCAGTGAGAGTGTGGAGTCCTAACCACTGGACCACCAGGGAATTACCCCATCTTAACCGTTTTTAAGTGTACAGTTCTTTGGCATTAAGTAAATTCATATTATTGTGCAATCATCACCACCATCCATCTCTAATACTCTTTTTTTTTTTTTTTTTGGCTGCGTTGGGTCTTCGTTGTGGTGTGCGGGCTTCTCATTGCGGTGGCTTCTCTTGTTGGGGAGCACAAGCTCTAGGCGCGTGGGCTTCAGTAGTTGTGGCTCACGGGCTTAGTTGCTCCGCAGCATGTGGGATCTTTCCAGACCAGGGATCGAACCCGTGTCTCCTGCATCGGCAGGCGGATTCTTAACTACTGTGTCACCAGGGAAGTCCCTCTAGTACCCTTTTCATTTTGTAAAACTGAAACTCTATACCCATTAAACAATAACTCCTCATTCTCCTTTTCTCCCAGCACCTGATAACCACCATTCTACTTTCTGTATGATTTAGACTACTCTAAGTATCTTATAAAGTGGAATTATATAGTATTTGTTTTTTTGTGACTGGCTTACTTGAGTTAGCATAATGTCCTCAAGGTTCATCCATGTTATAGCATGTGTCAGAATTTCCTTCCTTTTTAAGACTGAAAATATTCCATTGTATGCATATTCCATATTTTGCTTATTCATTCATTCGTTGTTGATGCTAGGATTGTTTCCACCTTTTGGCTTTTGTGAATAATGCTGCTGTGAACATAGTTGTACAAATATTTCTTTGAGATCTTGCTTTCAATTTTGGGGGGTATATACCCAGAAGTGGAGTCGCTGGATCATATGGTAATTTTTTTTTAATTTATTCATTTATTTTATTTATTTTTTGGGTGTGTTGGGTCTTCATTGCTGTGCACGGGCCTTCTCTAGTTGCGGCAGGTGGGGGCTACTCTTCGTTGTAGTGTGCGGGCTTCTCATGGCAATGGCTTCTCTTGTTGCAGAGCACGGGCTCTAGGTGTGTGGGCTCAGTAGTTGTGGCTCGTGGGCTCTAGAGTGCAGGCTCAGTAGTTGTGGCGCACAGGCTTAGTTGCTCCGTGGCATGTGGGATCTTCCCAGACCAGGGCTCAAACCCGTGTCCCCTGCATTGGCAGGCAGATTCTTTAACCACTGAGCCACAGGGAAGTCCCATATGGTAATTCTGTTTTAATTTTTTTTGTGGAACCACCATACTGTTTTTCACGGCAACTGCACCATTTCACATTCCTACCAACAGTGCCCAAGGGTTCCAATACAGCATAGTGTTTTATTACTGTCAATTAGGTAAAAGTGGATGATGTTGTTGTTCAGTTGTTCATTTCTTCTGTCTCTTCTCATTTTTTCTTTTTTTTTTAAATTTATTTTTAATTCCCAGGAAAGGATTGTTAACGTATCCAATCAGAACATGTCTCTTCCTGTTTAAGATCCTTCAGTGATTTCCCATTGTACTTTAAAAAAAATCCAGACTGCCTCCTGTGAAAACAAACTGTCTAACCCTAGTCCTCTTCAAGTACTGCCTTTAGCAGGCAGTAAATTATATCTAGCTAAAACATTGTTGTGTCTTTTTTTTTTTTAATTTATTTATTTGGTTGCACCGGGTCTTAGTTGCGGCAGGTGGGCTCCTTAGTTGTGGCATGCGAACTCTTAGTTGCGGCATGCATGTGGGATCTAGTTCCCCGACCAGGGATCAAACCTGGGCCCCCTGCATTGGGAGGGTGGAGTGTTAACTGCTGCACCACCAGGGAAGTCCCTGTTGTGTCTTTTTTATGTATCTATTTTTACAGTTATCTTCTGCTTAAGACAGGGGCTGCAAGTTTTCTATTTACAGTGCTGTTATAAAGTTTCCCTTTTAAGTAGGACTTTTTAAAGCAAAAATTCAGATATTAAGAAAAAATTTAAGTAAAAAAATAGCAGTTTATAAACACACGGAATAAAAATTGTGGCACTATTATATGAATGAATGGCACTTGGAAGACACTGATTTAGAGCAGTGGGGATATTATTTTAATTTGGTACTGTTCTCCTGTGAACCAAAGAAATAGAAATTAACAAAGGCCCCTACTTCAAGTACTGCCCTCCAGAAGCCTTCTGCAAACCTTCAACATTGCCATGTTTAGCCTAACTCCCTCACAGAGGCAACTGTCCCCAACCCTGCAAGCAGTATTGCTTTCTTTTTTTTTATTTTTTATTTTTTTGCGGTACGGGGGCCTCTCACTGTTGTGGCCTCTCCCGTTGCGGAGCACAGGCTCTGGACACGCAGGCTCAGCGGCCATGGCTCACGGGCCCAGCCGCTCCGTGGCATGTGGGATCTTCCCGGACCGGGGCACGAACCCGTGTCCCCTGCATCGGCAGGCGGACTCTAAACCACTGTGCCACCAGGGAAGCCCCAGTATTGCTTTTTAAAAAAAAATTTTTTTAATTGAAGAATGGTTGATATACAATATTATATACATTAAAGGTGTGCAATATAGTAATTTACAATTTTTAAGGTTGTATTCCATTTATAGTTATAAAATATTGGCTCTCTTCCTCGTTTTGTACAGCAGGGGTCCCCAACCGTCCTCCCCACCTGCCCCTCGGGGCCACACAGCAGGAAGTGAGGGAGGGAAGCTTCATCTGCCGCTCCCCATCACTCACATTACCAACTGAACCATCCCCCCACCCTCCATGGAAAAATTGCCTTCCACAAAACCGTTCCCTGGTGCCAAAAAGGTTAGGGGACCGCTGTGGTACGGTGTATCATTGTAGCTTATTTTATGCATAATAGTTTGAGTATTGCTTATTTTTGAACACAGGGTTTGGCTTTACATATCTTTATTCTTGATGCTAGCCTTCTTCATAGAGGTCTGAGGACTTGATTTAAAGAGGGAAATGGGAAGCTTCCACCATATTACCTCATTATTTAAATATAAAACAAAAGAAGGGCAACCCATAATCTTACTACTTTACCAGAATCTATATTATTGTGGCACATATTTTCTTCTAGCTGTTTTCAAATGCATGTTTTACCTAGATGTAATTAAAATGTATGTATAATTTTGTTTCCTGTTTTTTACTTTGTCATGTCATCGTTCCATTTTTGCCACATAGTCTTTTTTTGAAATAAATTTATTTATTTATTTATTATTTTTGGCTGTGTTGGGTCTTCATTGCTGCACACAGGCTTTCTCTAGTTGCGGCAAGCGGGGGCTACTCTTCGTTGTGGTGCGCAGGCTTCTCATTGCGGTGGCTTCTCTTGTTGTGGAGCATGAGCTCTAGGCGTGTGGGCTTCAGTAGTTGTGGCGCAGGCTCTAGAGTGCAGGCTCGGTAGTTGTGGCGCACGGGCTTAGTTGCTCTACGGCATATGGGATCTTCCGGGACCAGGGCTCGAACCCATGTCCGCTGCACTGGCAGGAGGATTCTCGACCACTGTGCCACCAGGAAAGCCCACCACATAGTCTTAAAATGTTCATTTGCAGTGGCTATGCATATTACATTAGGTGGATGCTGAGGAATTGCTTTTCTGAGGGCAGTGGAGGATGTACTTAAGAACCTGGGCTGTGGAGACAGACTGCCCGGCTTCTAATCTCAGTTGGGTCACCTCCTCACTGTGGAACTTAGGCTAATTACTAAACTTCTCTGAATCTGTTTCCTTTATAAAATGGGAACAATAAGCATCTACTTCATAAGGTTGTTAGGATGCGGAGATGCACATAAAACTCTGAGCACAGTGCCTGCATACAGCAAAGCCCAGTGCGTGTCAGCTACTGGTAGCTGTTGCTTAAAAACAGAGGCTTTATCATCACTGTGCAAGAGGTGCACAGTGCACCTCTTGCACTGTTGGTGGGAATGTAAATTGATACAGCCACTATGGAGAACAGTATGGAGGTTCCTTAAAAAACTAAAAATAGAACTACCATACGACCCAGCAATCCCACTGCTGGGCATATACCCTGAGAAAACCGTAAGTCATAAAGAGTCATGTACCACAATGTTCATTGCAGCTCTATTTACAATAGCCAGGACATGGAAGCAACTAAGTGTCCATCGACAGATTAATGGATAAAGAAGATGTGGCACGTATATACAATGGAATATTACTCAGCCATAAAAAGAAACGAAATTGAGTTATTTGTAGTGAGGTAGATGGACCGAGAGACTGTCATACAGAGTGAAGTAAGTCAGAAAGAGAAAAGCAAATACCATATGCTAATACATATATATGGAATCTAAAAAAAAAAAAAAAAAAGCTTCTGAAGAACCTAGGGGCAGGACAGGAATAAAGACACGGACATAGAGAATGGACTTGAGGACACGGGGAGGGGGAAGGGTAAACTGTGTTGAAGTGAGAGAGTGGCATGGACATATATACACTATGAAATATAAAATAGATAGCTAGTGGGAAGCAGCTGCATAGCACAGGGAGATCAGCTCAGTGCTTTGTGCCCATCTAGAGGGGTGGGATCGGGAAGATGGGAGGGAGATGCAAGAGGGAGGAGATATGGGGATATATGTATATGTATAGCTGATTCACTTCGTTATAAAGCAGAAACGAACACACCATTGTAAAGCAATTATACTCCAATAAAGATGTTAAAAAAAAAGAAAGGCTTTGTGGTCAGAGACTGGGTTTAAGTACAGACACTGGGTTCAAAAAGTTCTTTATATGTTCTAGATATCAATCTCTTATCAGATATATGACTTGCAAATATTTTCTCCCATTCTTTGGATTGCCTTTTCACTCTGTTGGTAGTGTTCTATTTTTATTTTTCAGATTTACATTAAAAAAATTGTGGTGAACAAACACATAAAACTTATCATCTTAACCATCTTAAGTACAGTTCAGGAGTGTTAAGTATGTTCACATACTAAGTATATGATAGTGTCTTTTAATGTACAAACATTTCCATCATGATGAAGTCCAACTTATGTATTTTTTTCTTTTGTTTCCTGTACTTTTGGTGTTGTGTTCAAGAAATCATTGCCAAATCTAACGTCATGAAGCTTTTTCCTTCTGTTTTCTTCTAAAAGTTTTATAGCTTTAACTCTTACATTTAGATCTTTGATCCATTTTTTGAGGGTTTTTTATTGTTGCTGTTTGTTTGTTTGTTTTAACATGGTGTAAAGAAAGGTTCCAACCTCATATTTTTGCATGCAGATATCCAGTATCCCCAGCACCATTTGTTGAAAAGACTGTCCTTTCTCCATTGAATGGTCTTGGCATCCTTTTCAAAAGCCATTTGACTGTACACATGAGGGTTTATTTCTGACTCTTCATTCCATTCCATTGGTCCATATGTCTGTCTTTTTGCTAGAGCCACACTGTTTTGAATGCTCTAACTTCATAGTAAGTTTTGAAATCAAGAAATGTGAGTCCTCCAACATTGTTCTTTTTCAAGGTATTTTGGCTCTTTGGGGGTCCCTTGAGATTCCATATGAATTTTAGGATGAAATTTTCTAATTTTGCAAAAAATGTCATTGGGATTTTGGAAGGGTTGCATCAAATCTGTAGATTACTTTGTGTAGTATTGGCGTCTTAACCATATTAAGTCTCCCAGTCCATGAACATTGATGTTTTTCCATATATTTGTGTTGTCTTTAATTTCTTTCAGCATTGTTTTGTAGTTTTCAGTGTACAAGTATTTTTGCCTCTTTGGTTAAGTTTATTCCGAAATATTTTATTCTCTTTGATGCTATGGAATTGTTTTGATGCTATGGAATTGTTTTCTTAATTTTCTTTTCGGATTGCTGATTGTCAGTATATAGAAATACAACTGATTCTTGTGTGTTGATTTTGTATCCTGCAACTTTTCTGAATTCACTGATTAGTTCTAACAGCTTTTTTGTGGAATCTTTAAGATTTTCTACATGTAAGATCATGTTTCCAAACAGGCAATTTTACTTGTTTAGTAGAGCTAGATTTTTAACTGTGATTCTGTGTGTATGTTCCAGGAGTTTTTCATTCTCTTTTAACCTTTTAGGGGTTAAATGGTATTTATCAGATTCCTGAAGTGGTTCTGTGGATATCTCACTTCTGTGGGTCTTTGGTTGTTTTTGTATTGCTTAATACACCTGGTGCAACTAGTTATTGCTTTGCTTCTAAAGCTTCTTTGAGATGTGTATTTCAGTTCACCAAAATAATTATTAAGGATCTGCTAGGTATGAGGCACTTTATGACCTGCTTAGTCAACCCATTATCCTACCCTCTGTTGCTCTTCACTTAGTAGAGAAATGGTCTGATGAACAATGGCAGTAATAATCATCATATCTTATTATTTTTAAAGTACCTTTATGTATATGAACTTCTAACTCATGAATCCTCTTTGATTAAAAAGTGCTCCAGGGGGCTTCCCTGGTGGCGCAGTGGTTGAGAGTCCGCCTGCCGATGCAGGGGACATGGGTTCGTGCCCCGGTCCGGGAAGATCCCACATGCCGCGGAGCGGCTGGGCCTGTGAGCCATGGCCGCTGAGCCTGCGCGTCCGGAGCCTGTGCTCAGTAACGGGAGAGGCCACAGCAGTGAGAGGCCCGCGTACCGCCAAAAAAAAAAAAAAAAAAATAGTGCTCCAGGGAGCTGAAACTGTAAAAACTTCCCCCTTGATGCCCATTGTTTCTACCAAGATATCATCTAGCGTCATTGTCTTTTCACCTTGTCATTAATCGCTTTATTATCTTTTATGCCTTATATTTGTTTAGTACTTACAGTTCATAAAATATCTTCTATTTTTTTTTTTTGGCCACGCTGCACAGCATGCAAGATCTTAGTTCCCCGACCAGGGATCAAACCCATGCCCCCTGCAGTGGAAGCGTGGAGTCTTAACCACTGGACCGCCAGGGAAGCCTCAAAATATCTTCATTTTTTATTTTGTTTTATCCTTACACAATCCTGTGTGGTAGCCAGAGTAGGCATTATTATCCCACCATTTTACACCTTAGGAAAATGGAGATTAAGAGAAATTGTCTCACCTGAAGTCACACAACTATAAGAGATAGTGCTGAAATAAGAACCCAGTTCTTTAGATTACTAACCCAATATTCTTTTCTATACCACACTTCTACCATTAATTCATTTAGCTCTTCAATTATTTATTTACTCAACAACTATGTATTGAGTGCCTCATACTTTTCTATTGTGCATTGTGTTAGGTGATTGACTTATCAGGTCTTATAAGATCGCTTTTGGGCCAGATTTTGCTCTGTTACCCGCTACCCTTAGTAATCATCTGATGTCATCTATTGATTTTTTTAAAATTTTCAAACGTGTTTCATTTATTTGTTTTACGTGAATTTGTATTCCTTAAATGTATTTCACTGAGCTGATAAAGTGAAGTGCTGTAGGAATATGCTCTCTATTGATCTGTTTCTGTTCATAACCGTAAATCAAGTTTCCAGGCCTCCTGTTTCTTTCCCCCATCTAAATCTTTGATTCCACAGGAGGTTGGCTTTCCTTATCAGTAAAAACTTCTACCTGAGATGGATATTTTGGAGTGTGCGAGAGTGGCAGATTTGGACACCTGTTGCAGCACTAGTTGGCTCTGGGCCATCCAGAATTAGAACCAGAAAGTCAAAAACAGTCTACTGGGTTCTCATCTCTGCTTCTTTACGAGACTGCTTCATTGTCCCACTTCTTTCTGCAGTCTGGTAGAAGAGAATGTCTAATGTAAAGTCTCTAAGACAGGAGAAGGTGCTAGGCATGTTGGGAAATCAGGAAATGGCCAGGATAAAGAAAGGGTGTCACCTGTTTCAAATAGTGCCTGGCACATATTGGCATGCACCTTTGAATTGATAGACTCTGTCATATGTGCCATGTGTAACTCCTCGGGTTCCTTCCCTCAGTGAGGCCTACCCTCAGTTTGGAGAGTAATAGGGACTGACTCCTGCTGCTGCTGGTGAGTAGGGGCAGGAGTAAGAGATCTTTCTAGCCCTGAGCCCTCCACTTCTTTTTATCAAACATACATGAATTGAATGCATGTCCTTGTCCAAAAATCTAGTACGTATTGGTTTAGTTCTATGCAATACCTATTCAGTACCATGACGGTTTTCATCCCAGTGTCTGAAAATTATAAGTCATTTTTGTTGGGCATAATTAGAACAGGAGGAAGCTTTGTGTTGCAAATGGAAATGGACTATGAAGAGGTTGATAAAATAGGAACAAAGGTTTTTGTAGTGAAGCCCTGGATAATCTTTCATGAACCTGTGGTATGTGCTTTGCTAGCCTCTTTCACTTATCATATGCCATCATGGGTCTTTCTGAATCAGGCTATATTATGAGGAAGCATCTGCTTTGGGCATCAGGCTGCTGACTTATTATAATGAAGTTTAGCTATATTTGATCCAGAATGTAATTTTCTTCTTTTCATATGGCTACTATAATTACTCTCTGCTGTACTATATTTAGAAGAACAGAATAGGAATGTCATCCCTTTGGCTGCAGTGCTGGCTCTGTTCTGTTCTCCAGAGAACTTCTGGTGCCTATCTGAGAGAGAGGTTGCCAGTCCTGGGCCTGTTCTGCTGGAGCACAGAGAGTTGTCCAGTGTATTCTGCTCGAAAGCCTTCAGGATTCTTCTTCTTCTATGGAATAAAGTCTGAGTTCCTTTAAGACTCTTCACAATCTGTCCAACATCCCAGCATCATCTCTCACCAGTCCTTTCCCTCACATACTGTACTCCAACCTCATTCATTAAAAGAATTTCTGTTGTGTGCCAGGTTCTGTTCTAGTCGTTGCAGCAACAGTAGTGAACAAAACAGGAAAATCCCAGTCTTCATGGTACTTACTTTCTAATGGGAGTCACAGACAACGAACTAGTAAATAAATATAAAATAATACTAATATTTCAAGTACTGAAAATTGCTATGGAGAAAAATCAATTTGGTAATGAGAGCTAGGGAGTACTAGAATAGGGGTAAAGGGATGGCTGACTTGCCATTCTAGATAGGATGGTAAGGGCAGACCTTTCTCATAAAGCATCATTAGAGTGGATCTTTGAAAGAAGCGAGAAAGCAAGCTACTCAGATAAGTGGTGAGAGAACATTTCAACAAGTACAATAGTTAGAGATTGGGAATGAGCTTGGCATGTTTAAGGAACAGTAAGGAGGCCAGTGTAGCTGGAGGAAGTGAATGAGTTAGAGGAAACCAGGGCCTTATAGGAGAATCTGAGGACTTCAGCTTTCACTTAGAGTGAGATGGATGTCATTAGGCATTTTACTAGAGGGATGACATGATCTGACTTATCTTTTAAGAGAATTATTCTGGCTACTGTATGGAAATTAGATGGTTAGAAGGCAAAAGTGGAAGTAGCAAGCTAGTTAATAGATAGTATTAGTAATCCACATGATCAAGTAAATGAGGCCTAAGAACTGACCATAAATTTGGCCATGTGGAGATCATTGGTAACTTTGACAAGAGCTGTTTCAGTAGAGTGGTGGGTTGACAACCTGGTTAAAATTGTTTAGGAGGGTTGTTTTTTTTTTCAAAATGGGAACTATTATAGCACATTTGTTTATTTTGGGGAACAAATTGATGCAGGAGAGAGGGGACAATTCCTGGACCTATGTCTTTGAGTAGGAAAGAAGGGATGGGATCCAGTACAAGGTAAGTATGCCACACAGGATCTTTCAGGCATTTGCTTCATTCTGTCTTCCATCTGGCTGGAAGGCCCTCAGTTCCCTTCTTCCGTCAGCACTACTACCACTACTCCACCTGCCAAAGCCATGTTCATCCTTCAAAAGCACAACACATTACATATCCTTCATGAGGCCATCCTCAAATTCCTCAGACATAATTGATTTCTTTCCCGTGTGTGTCCATGGCATATTGTTTGTACTTTTCTTACATCACTTCCGTGGACTGCCTAGTGTCTTAATTAATCTTTCTCCTTGATTAGTGTATCCCTTGAAGGCTTCTGTTCCCTGATTTCTAATGTCATTCAAGTACTATAAGAGACAAATTAGTTAATAGATATTACTGGCTTTTAGAAGGTACTCAACAAATATTTGTTGAATGAATGTACTGTATGGTTATTGGGAGTTATTCTTTCCCTTGTTTGATGAGGTTGGCTCAGGTTTGGAGGAATGGTGCCAGTCACCACTCCTGAGCTACTGAATGTGTTTACTTTGCATGCAGCTATGGCTTTGCACTAGTAGGTACTCTGTATTTGTCTGAATTCTATTAAAAATATGTTCTTATCTCCTAAGCGACACTGTATGTAACTATGGCTCTCTAAAATGCTTTATAGGTAGTAAAGTTCAGTAAATACTTGTGAGTTGATTAATAACCTTCTCCCTCTGGTCTTACCCTTTCCAAGCTATGATAAACTGGTGCTTATAAGCAAATTCTAACCAGGAATCACCCTCTATCCTACTTTATAAAAATTAACCCTAGAGAATCAGTTTGAGAATCAAATTATCTCTTGAGAATCAATTATTTCTCAAGAATAAGAGAATAAATAACCAGTGCTTTCTCAAGAATAATTCTTAAGAATAAATAAAACAGAATAAATGCTTGCTTGCTTGCTTGATTTCTGGCTAGATCAGTGCCTTTGGGCTAGAAAATGCTAACTTAGGTGCTGGCTTTAACACACAGAGCTAAAAAGAACATCTAATTTGGGGCCCAGCCTGAGTCAAATCCAGGTTCTACCATTTGAGCAAGTTACTTTATCTCAGTAAACCTCTCTGAAGTTATAATTTTCTTTCCTGAAAATATAGAGATTATTATGCCCACTTAATAGATTTGTTTTGAAGGTCATGGGGTATGTGTGCCAAGTGCCCAGCCCAGCATCTAGAAAATTAGGTACTCAATAAGTGTTAACTGCTGTTACTCCCCTTTCTCAGTTTACGCTGGGCTGCTGCAAACCTTTTTTTAGAACTATAGAGAAAGTGGATGGGCTAGCTGCTGTAGCACAGGATATGTGCTTCTCAGAGAGAGGTTTTGAGCAATGGCTTCTTTCCCCTGCCCCTCTGGCCTGTCTACTATGAGCTCCCACTTCTGGGTCATTACCCTTTACCTTATGCTCCTCTTCCCCAGAATGTAGCCAAGGGACCAGAAGCCAGCTTCACCTCTGACTTTCCAACTTCACCTCTACTCCAACTCCCAACTTTCCTCTTGAACTACAACATACGAAGTAATTTTTGTTCTCTAGCTCAAGGTTAGAGACAAAATGAAAATGATGCCACCTGCTGGAAAACTAGATTTTCTTTATTCGGGTTGCAAAAGAGCTTTTACATCAAGATTGAGGTCTAGAAAGCCATCTCCCCAAGTCCTCCTTGCTACCTAGAGTCAACGTTCTAGCTTGCCAGGGTTCTCTAGTGATTTGCTTTTCTCTTTCCTCCTTCTGAGCCTGTATCATTGAGAAAGTGGAAATAATGCCAAACTCTGAGTTAGAAAGTGTGACGTTCTTGTCTTGTCTTTGGTCACTTCTTTGAGTTGCAGTTTTCACCTCTGTAAAATAGCAATAATAATTCCTGACTTCTGACCTTACCAGATTATTATTACAAGATACGAGATGCAGAAAGTTTGATAAACTAAAGTGCTATTTGTTTGTAAGGAAGTATTATTACTTTCCTTTCTCATTTATGTATCCAGGCTGGGCCAGTCTTAGGGGAATTGGTGCCAGACTCTGCATCTGCTTGTTTACTTTCCCAGGACTCTGTCCTACCTAAGGGGCAGAGACTGGTGAGGCTGCCAAGCCCATGTAGCCTGTGATTAACTTCCATTATCTTGCCATCTAGGAAATTGCAACACCATAAGCCAAACCATGGATTTGCCGACTCTCAACTTCTCCCAGCCATGGTTCCTACAGCTTGATAACTTGGGCCTGGGAAGCTTCCCCTCTCTCTACTCCACTGGAGACTCCAAGAAAGAATTTTGGTTTAATCTTCTCTTAGAACTTTGACTCATCTGCTGTAGATACTTGGCCAGATTGTCAGAGCATTCTGGGAGTTCTCTGAAATAAGAGAATAATACAATACTTCTAGCTACCACTGAGTTCCTACCATGTATCAGGCACTATAGTTAGTACTTACCATGTTTAGTCCTCATAGCATCCTTTGAAGTAGGTATTTATTATTTGTAATTTACTGAAAGGAAAACTGAGGTTCAAAAAAGTAAAGTCTTGGGACTTCCCTGGTGGTCCAGTGGTTAAGACTCTGTGCTTCCAATGCAGGGGGCGCCGGTTTGATCCCTGGTTGGACAAGTCAGATCCCACATGCCACCCAGCGCGGGCCAAAAAAGAAAAAAAAAAAGTTAGGTCTTTTGTTCTAAATCACATAGTTAGTAAGTGGCAGAGTTGGAATTTGAACTTAATTCTTTTTTTTTTTTTTAATTTTTAAAATTTATTTTTGGCTGCGTTGGGTCTTTGTTGCTGTGTGTGGGCTTTCTCTCGTTGCGGCGAGCGGGGGCTACTCTTCATTGCGGTGCACGGGCTACTCACTGGGGTGGCTTCTCGTTGCAGAGCACAGGCTCTAGGTGCACGGGCTTCAGTAGTTGTGGCGCATGGGCTCAGTAGTTGTGGCTCGTGGGCTCTAGAGCACAGGCTCAATAGTTGCGGCACATGGGCTTAGCTGCTCCGCAGCATGTGGGATCTTCCTGGACCAGGGATCGAACCCATGTCCCCTGCATTGGCAGGCGGATTCTTAACCACTGTGCCACAAGGAAAGTCCCTGAACTTAAGTCTATCTTATTCCAAAACTGTTGTTCTGACCACCATGTACCGTGAGGCCTCCCATCACTATACAGGAAGAGGGGCCATGTGCAATCAAGGAAAACTCAGGAGATTTCCAGTCATATGATCTACATGCAGATCCCAGCCCTGCCTGTGTGATCTGGGGCGAGTGGTTTCCAACTTCTCCAGCCACAGATACTATCTCTTCACCACCATGTGACACAGGTGCTGTTCTTATCTCTGTTTTACATTTGAGGAGACTAGGCCTCAGTGAGGTGAAATGACTTGCCCAGGGTTACAGAAGAGTAATAGTAAGTGGCAGAGCCAGAACTCATGTCTGGGTCTAACACCTGGTTCTGTGTTTTGTCCACCATTTCTCACAGCCAGCTCCCAAGACCTAGTCTATCAGGCAGACTTACAGTCTCCGGATGCTGGATGGAAGCCTAATGGGAGGAGCAGGAGCCTTGCCCTCTTCTACTCTCACTTTCGCCCCCCATAGTCTCTCCTTAGAAACCTTACCAAGGCAATATACATATTTGCAATTCAATGAAAAGGTTTATTCAGTGCTTACAAACTGTTCCAAGTACCCCACAGAAGCCTGGGAATCAGGGTCTCAGCCTTTGTGTGCGTTTGTGCTGTTAATTTGGTGGCGTAGTGTGGTGGGAAGTGTTGAGAAAGTTCTTTCTGAGCTTTTTTCTTTATCAGTATACTCTTGTAAGGTTGGTTGCGAAACTTAGAGATGGTAAATATTCAAGGGTAGCAGGTGGGGCCTTATTAATTGATGGCGGTTATTTTCCCTGGCAGCAGGGTCTAATAGAAACCAGACTGGGAGTCAGGAGTCCTGAATCCATTACTCTCATATTCTTGGGCATGTGAAGTACTGTCTCTAGTCAGACTAGGTGATCTCTAAGGACTCCTTTCAGCTTTAATATCCTGTGCTTTTTAAAAATGAAAGTAATAGGGAGTTCTCTGGTGGTCCAGTGGTAGGACTCAACGCTTTCACTGCCACGGCCCTGGTCGGGGAACTAAGATCCCTCAATCCGCGTGGCACGGCTGAAAAAAGAGAAAGAAAGTAATAAATGCTTGTTTAAAAAAAAATGAAAAAGGACAGCGGAAGACCTCAGCTTCCCTGTATGCAGTTCATTCCTGAGGTAACACTTGTAACTGTTTGTGTCCTTTCCATTGTTTTCTGTGTATTTTAAATATATACAGGTCTGTTAAATATACATATTATATTATGATTTAATGTACTAAATATTATAATTTATATATGTAAATATATATAATACATATGGTGTGCATGTATATGTGTGTGTGTGTATAAACATACACACATATATTGTTACATACCCTGGAACCTAGAATACATACTGCATTATGACTTGATCCTTTTTCGCTCATTTTGAGCACTTTTTCTTGTTAGTACTTAAAGATATAATTTGTTTTTTTAATTAATGTTTTTTTTAATTATTTATTTTTGGCTGCATTGTGTCCCCGTTGCTGCGTGCAGGCTTTCTCCAGCTGCGGCTCGTGGGCTGTAGGCACGCGGGTTTCAGTAGTTGTGGCGCACAGGCTTTGTTGCTCCGCGGCATGTGGGATCTTCCCGGACCAGGGCTTGAACCCGTGTCCCCTGCATTGGCAGGCGGATTCCCAACCACTGGCGCCCCCAGGGAAGCCCTAATTAATGTTTTTTAATCTATTAAGTTATCTCCTAATGATTACAGGCCATGATTTTTTAAAGCAAATATATACATACAATGTTGAGTTTTTATTTTATTCATTTATTTTTTTTAGGAAAAGAAGAAAAAGAAACATAGAGACAGGAAGTCATCTGACTCTGACAGCTCAGACTCTGAGAGTGATACAGGCAAGAGGGCAAGGCACACGTCAAAAGACAGCAAGGCAGCAAAGAAGAAGAAAAAGAAGAAGAAGCACAAGAAGAAGCACAAGGAGTGAGAGTGGAAAGAGTGGAGGGGGTGGTGGAGAGAAGGAACCAGGAGCCTTGTGCCTTGAAGCGTTGGCTCCTGGAAAGACTCAGTAGTGAGAATATGGCCTTCCACCCCATTGACTTCTCTCCCATGGGAGATGGCTTCCCCTCCTGCCACAGGCAGGTTTGGGAGATATCAAAAGTATCTGCCTGAATGAGTTGTTTTCTTATCACTCCAGTCCCTTTGCAAGTGACCCCTGCAGCTGACCCATTCATTCACCCAACTTCCTTCATTCAGCAGAAGGTCCTATTACCCTCTTCCAGCTGCCACTGCCAGAGCCAGAGTCCAGGCTAGAGCCACAGGTACTGCTGTGGAGGTGAGTCTGGCTGTAGTTGGAGAACAGAGTGATTGGCCCCTCCCTGTTGGCCTTCCTTGGGCTGATTGGTGGGTGGTATCTGCTGCATCCAACAGAGGGGCAGAGGGAGACTGGCAGTACTAGGGAGAACATGGTAAGAAGTGGTGCTCACTTTTTCCATTCCCTCTAACATGATTCTACTATGTTAGAATGACAGCCAGGGGTCACAGCCAGAAAACCATTGTTTGCAGTGACTGAGCTTGTGTGTGACGTTCCGCCTGATCACTGAACCAGACAGCTCAAGCCAAGATCATTGCTTTACTTTTATTTACTACAATGTGAATCAGTTGGTTCCATTTCAGGTCTCTGCTTAAATTCCTGGCCCTAAATGGAAGTGTGCTTGGTTTTAAACTTATTGAGAGTCCTTATTGGTATAATCCCTCTTCCTGTAACTTACAGACTTAAAAGTCACTGAGGCTGCATTAGGTGACAGAAAAACATTTAACATGTTACCTTAGACCTTAGAGAGTGGCCCAGCTAAGGGACAGCGCCAGAGGCACTAGCAAGTCACAGCCTTCTTAGATCACTTATAAGCCCTCACTTCTGTAATGATCAGATGACCTCTCCCCCAGGGCTGATTAGAGAACCAGTAAGAATTTGAACCATGAGTAATGGCCTAGCACATAGGCAGATGCTCAGCAGTCATCTTCGCCAGTGGGCATTTTCTCCCACTACCACTGGCACAAGCCTGGATCCTGTGTCCTAAGCCTGTGTTCTGGAAAGAGAGAGACCACAGCATTCCACAGAGAAGAGCAACTGTCCAGACCCAAAGGCATTCAGTGCAGGATGGACCTGAGGTGACAGTTCAGAAGCCCCACCACTGAGTGATTATTCCAGGTTGGACTAGCTCATTTGGCCATAGGGAGGGGGCAGTGTAAAGGGAAGTTGTAGGTACAGCCGTTTTATTTTTTGTACGTGTAAGGTGATCAGCTATCACTGTCCCTGAGACTGTCCATTGCAGTCTCTCATCCAGTGCTGCTTCCTGAGTGGCAGTCGTTTATGCCTACTCTCTCACACACACAGAAACTGAGACTCCCAGAATCATGTCACCAAAAGCAAAAAGGCAACTGGGTGGCCTAGGTGCTGCTTTATTGACCTCAGAGCACCCTTTGGGTGCAGTTAAAAAAACAAACATACACAATGAGAACAGAACTGGATCCAGGCTGGTGCCACCTGACCCCAGGAGAACTTCCCCAATCAAGGTGGATTTATACAAAATGCCAAAGGAAAAAAAATGAGTCAATCTGGTGCTGAGTCCAGGAGTAGCCAACTGGCAGAGGAGGAGTTGTTGAGGGAGTGGGCAGGTCATGCCCCTTTCTCGTAAGTGCGAGTGCAAACTGCATTGCAGTGGGTGAGTGTCTGGAAGAAAACACAGAGTCAGGTTAGGGCAGGGGTGTACACACAGAAGGTACTGGGAATACTCTCCACTCTGATGGGGAGAGCCCTCTACCTTCATGCTAAAAATTTTCATTTACTGCCTACCTACTACGTGCCAGGTGCTTTACATGTATTTTTTCCTAATGCTTACACCAAGTCTTCTTTTTTTTTTTTTTTTTTTTTTTGGCCATGTCATGTGGTTTGCGGGATCTTAGTTCCCCAACCAGGGATTGAACCCGGGCCACAGCAGTGAAAGCACCAAGTCCCAACCACTGGACCACCAGGAAGTTCCCCTAAGTCTTTAAGTTAGGCATTGTAATTCCTCTTGTAGAGATTTGGGGAAATGAGCTTTCAGGGAGGAAGTAACTTGGTCAAGATCCCAGAGTGTTTCTCTTTCCCTTGTACCACTCCTCTCCCTTCATCTTTAGTGCCTAAGATGGTGCCTGGCACATAGCAGACAAACAGGTGAATAAAAATGTCCAGAGGCTCTTGGGAAAGGACTTTACTAGGCCACCAACTCTCCATTCTTTCCCTAACTTAGGGTAGTGCCAGGGCCAGAGGCCTGAACCCCCAGCATCCTGCCTGGCATCACAGAGCCAGGCCCATGGTTTCACCATAGCTTAACTGCCCAGTGAGTATTTGGTGCTGTATATCACATTCCCACCAGAGCTAGGTAACTCATTATTAACTCTGCAGGGCCCCCTGCCCTGTGTAAGTGCAAGAATGCAGTGACCAGGTTACACTGACCCAAGAAGGTCTGCAGTGAAGATGCTGAGGCGAAAACCTGAGGCCCTACAGAATAAGGAGGCAGAGATCACGGGTGGCTGCTGTCTCCACCCCTGGGGGTGTTCAGTCAAGGCTACATCCTTCAAGTGAAGTCCCCAAGTTTGTCCCTAAACAGACAGATCTGCCAGCTTGTTTGTCATTTCCAGCCCAGGCCTTAGGTACTTGTAGTAGGCCAGGCATGGAAAGCTCTGAGAGGAGGTGAGCCTGGAATGAAGTAGAAATCACTGTGCTGTCAGTTGGGGCCCCACCGATCACCAGCCTGTCCCTGCCCAAAGGCTTGGGAGATGGGAGCCTCTCCTATGGGCCTGGAATCAGATTTGGCCAAGCTTTCTACCTCTCCCTGGGGCAAGGCAATGCGGCAATGCAGAGAATGAAACTAAGGCCATGGAGTGCGCCTACTGTAGTGGTCCCACACCAGTGATGCTCTGTGCTCTGCATCCACTGTCTCCTTCAGACTTCGCAGCAGCCCTACAAGGTTAGTGTTATTAACACCCACTTTACAGTTGGACTTGGAGAAGGTGACTTGTCCAAAGTCATGCACCCTATAAGCTGAGATTTAAACCAAGTCCAAAGCCACTACATAGAAAATTCCTACCTAATACCACCCAGGCCTGCCTCCACCCTCCATTGTTCCAGCTTCCATTGGTCCCGCTGATGACCTTGGCTTTTCACAATAGGCTTGGCTATTGTGAAGAAACGAATTGGGTGAGGCTCCAGAGTTATCCATCTTACCAGGATGAGTTTCCCAGCAACTACTTCCCGCACAAGTGTTGTCTCTTGTCCGTTCCACTTCTGCACGTGGACGAGTTTGCCCCCATCCAGCGTCACAATGGACTGTGGAAAGAGGGTAGAGGCCTGAGCTGAGATCTGAGCTAGGATTGAGGGGCAGGAAGGGGTCTGGTCACTGGGGCCACAAAGGACCCAGCCTCTATCCCTATTGACAATGCTAGGATCAGAGATCAGGCAGCCCACCTCCAACCTAGCCCCATAGGATGTCTAGTTCACCACTGCTGCTAGGCCGGGGGAGGGGCCTTCAGCTGTTGGGCGAGTAGGGAGAGGCAGATAGCACAGTGGAGAGGAACAGCCTGGCTCTGAGAAGCGCCACCAGCCTTCAGGATGGGCACTTACCCCGTACTCTAGGTGATGCCCACAGCCCAGTCTCACTAAGACACAGAGTGGGGGAACCAGCCCAATGCCTGTGAAAGACTGGTGAGGAGGAGTAATCCTGAGACTCTCCGGCCAAGTGGTGATCACACGTAATGTCTAAAAGACCCCTGGGGGTGGGAGGTATTGGAAAATTGGACCCTGCCCTGTATTCCTACTCCTCTCGGTCCATATCAAGTGACCCCCTTCAGGTGACGAGTGGGCAGCAACTGCCAGGTCCTGGGACTGCGGGCCCTTGGAGTGTTCCACAGCCCTGGTCAAATGTCCACTTAATCTTATGGGTGCTGCCAGCCTGCATCAGCTGGCTCTCATTTGGCAACTCTCCCAGGTCTCTCTTCTCTAGAAATTTGGGGGCTCTAAGCCAGGCTAGGGTACCCTGACTGACCAGGGTTCAGTAGAAGAGTCTGCAAAGGCTGTGTGTATGTGCTTTGGGGCCAGTGGGTCGGTGGGTGTGCACCCTTACCACCACCTTCCTCCTCATTCTCATTCCTCTAGCTTTTTGTCCATTCAGAGCAGGTTATGTTTAGCCTAGGCATCCCAGAGAACTACCGTTGTGTTTAACTGGGGTTCTTGCCCTTCAGGAAGGTGGGCTAGTTCAAGGAGGTAAAGGCATGTGGTAGGGCAGGCACCTCTCTCCAAGGTAGGCTGCCATCTTTGGGTACCATCCCATCTCTGCTGCCAGCTTCCTGTATGATCCTGGGCTGGGCTCCAGCTTCCTCCACAGGGAGGAGATTAGACCCTCTCCTCTCCTTGGGAGCAGCTGTGAGGAAGAAGAAACAGCTGAGGAGCTGAATGGAAAGGTCTGGTGGAAAGGTACTGCTATAGGTACACCCTGTTGAGAGCAAAACCCCTTAGTTGTCTCTTCCATGCCTGGCTCAGTGGCTGGAAGGCCTGAGGCAAGCTGCCAAGACAGCCACCACCGGGTGACAAGTCCTAAGACTGGGGGCAGATGTACTCTCCCTCCCAGAAGGAGAGGGGCTAAGGCTTGGTGAGAAGACACTATAAACACACCAAAGACAATGCTCTATCCAGAATATAGTTTTTCGTGCCTGTAGGCTGGCAGCATTGGAAATGGTTTCTCAGGGTCACTGGCCAAGCCCTGGAAGTGGAGGCTGGAGAAGAGGAAGCATCTGAGTAGGTCTCAACCTCTTGTCCCCAGCTGTCTCCTTGGCTCCTGAAGGCCAGGATGACCTTTCGGTGGAGGACCTTGACTTCTGGGCATTGTTCCTAAAGCACCCGAGGTCACAGCCATGTCCACATAAGCCCCCATCTATGGAAGGGGAAAGAAAGCCAGAGCTGTTGCATGCCATACACAAGGTCACCCAGCTGGAGCTGGCGTAGACAGTGAGGTCAGACTATCCAGGCTCTGTGCTGCCCACTCCCAGAGGCAACAGGTAGATGCTTCCCAAGATGGGAGGGAGAACAAGATAGGACTAACATGCATTTAGCACTTGGGACATCCCAGCACTGCACAGGCGTTATGGACCTCATTTGCCACTTCAATCCCCCATGATAGCCTACCCCTCAACGTGCAACAATAGGGCGCCACCGTAATCCCCTTCAGGGCCTTCCATTCCCCATGGACCCTTCCTTGACTCACCTTGACCTTCCTGTCATCTGCTGTTGTCTCATCGAACTCCACTCCCAGCTTGAAGCTGACCTCCGTGTTCTTAAAGGTGCTTTGTGTTTTTATGGTGATTGTGTCCCCGTTCACTTCGATGACTGTGGTAGGCTTGGTCACGTTGGCCACCTGCCTGGTAGCAAAACCCACACCTGAGGGCAGAGGGAAGGGTATGAGTATGAGCTAGAGCAAGAGGCAGGGTACAAGGAGCTCAGTGACCAACTCTTAGGCCTGGATGTGGGGAAGGGGGAAAAGAAGGGTGAGAACTTTCAAAGACTTTGCATGGCTGTTAATTCAGTCTTCCCGTTAGCTCTGTGTGGTGAAGAGACATTACTTATCCCATTAGACAGATGAGAAACTTAATGGACAGGCATGTCTCACAGCAAGTCAGTGGCAGAGCTGAGATTAGAATAAGCTACTATTAAGTGCTTTCTGTGTGGTAAAAACTACACGTGTAATCTCATTCAGTCCTTCCAGTCTCCCCGAAGGACTGATGCTATTATCTCTATTTTACAGATGCAAAAACTGAGAATGAGTTGAAGCCCAGGGTCACAAATCTGGAATTCAAATCCAGAATGTTCAACTGCAGAGCTCACTGTACTGCTCATCTATAAAGGCTGGAGCGCAAGGCTCCCTTCCAGGGCCCCTGAGCAGCTTTCAAGGCACAGGCTGAGGGAGAAAGAAGTAAATGTGGACTTTGCCTTCCAGAGCCTATGGACAAGAATTTTCCACCTTTGAAAGTTTTTACCCTGAGATGCACTGGTGCTCTTGTGCCCCATGTATGGTAACAAAGACATTTTCCAAGCCTCTTAACCATGATCTAGGAGGAGGCAAAAGGGAGTGTTTGTCTCAGTGTGCAGATTTAGGAGAGGCCTAAAGTGGTGGCAGTCAGGACTCCAATCCAGGTCTCCTGGTCTAAGGCTCTGTGGGAACTCCCCTCCTGGCCCAAGCATGGCTTCCCTGAGTGCTGCAAGAGAGTGTGGAACAAAGAGCCCTGCAGGTTGTGGCTTTCCCGAGATCTGTCCTTTTGCCTCCAACCTCCCCCTCTGCTCCGAGCAGCCTCTGCTGAGCTGTCCTCCAAGGGCAGAGGCTGTGGCGAGGTGGTGGGTGGAAAGTCTCCAGATGTGCCTGGCTACATGGGTTGTTTTACTTAATGTTTATTACAGCCCTGAATGGTGGATTTTATTATCCCCAATTTACAAATAAGGCTTGGAGAGTGAAGTGACTTTTGCCCAAAGTCAAAGGGTTAAGTGGTTGACCTAGATTTGAATTTAGGCTCTAAAACTGTTCACTTTTCCTCCTGGGCCATCCTGCTTCC
The DNA here is from genome assembly GCF_951394435.1 of Stenella coeruleoalba. Taxonomy (NCBI): domain Eukaryota; kingdom Metazoa; phylum Chordata; class Mammalia; order Artiodactyla; family Delphinidae; genus Stenella; species Stenella coeruleoalba. Next base: position 24,583,724 of record NC_137169.1, read on the forward strand.
CGGCATGTACTTCATCTGTGGCCTACGGCCACCAAGTGTGCCTGAGATCACTGGTACTAAATAGGCTGGGCCTCTTTGTCCTCTGAGAACTCTTGGTTTAAAACAAGAGGGGCACAGGCAGCTGTGCTGCTGCTGGCCCACCCTGCCTGGCTACTGAGGGACTTGGCCTTGCCCCCTGTTATCAGAGTGAGTCAGGTCAGTCCCACGCCCCAGCACAGAGCAGGGCCTTGTCACTGCACAAGGAGCTCTGTTTACTTAGGACCTACCCAGAGGTGTGGAGCGTTTGAGGAAGGAAGGCATTGTGGAGTGGGTGAGAGACTCAGCTAAGAGAAAGTTACAGAATTTGGAGTCTTGCGAAGAGATGGGTTCTACTTAGAAACGAAGCTGAAGCTATTTACTGAGAGCTAAGGAAGGTCTTTTCTCCCCCATGGGTATCTCATTTTTTCCATCTAAGGAAGGTCTTTTCTCCCCCATGGGTATCTCATTTTTTCCGTCTAAGGAAGGTCTTTTCTCCCCCATGGGTATCTCATTTTTTCCATCTGTACAACAGCAGGCTAGCTGGATTCTCAGCCCCCTAACCCAGGTTGGGGCAAAATAAGGGAGCAAGGGTGGTACGGATGGTATGACTCACTTCAGGGACCCAGGTCTTCAGTCCTAATGTCTGCTGGGAGACACTTGGGAGAGGAACTAGCTGTGGGCATTCCACCTTCCCCAAGAGCTGCCCAGGGTCCCCTACTTCTCCAAGAATTACTACCTTCCTGGAATCATTGGGCATAATGCTCAGCATAGAGTAGGGGCAGTTGAGCACTTTGGCCTTAAAAGCCAACAGTTGCGGTCCTTATTTCAGGGGTCAGGAACAGGTGGGAGGTGCCTGGAGTGGACCCCCCACCCCTTCTTTGGGTTATCCAGCCCCCCTTCCCTGGAAGGAAGGCATGGAACCTAGCTCAGTCATGAATAACATTCCAGTTTTCCCTATCCTAGCCTGGGGGGCCAGGATAATCTCATAGCTGGGGATTCCAGAGAAAGGATATCACCCTCTTTGCCTGGCCCATATTAGAAGGGGAAGGGCTGAGGTCAACGCTTAGTTAAGCAGTTCTTACCACTCCCACCCCTGGGGTCCATAATGGGAACTTCTCTGGGTTGCCGATCTAGAAATTTAGCTTTCATAACAGCTCTGCTGTGGAATTGATTTGACAAGTTTCTACTCTCTCTGGGTCTTGGCTTCTTCAACTGTTGAACCAAGGCACAGAGACCTCCAAAGTCCTCCTCTGCAAGATTCTTTGAATCTTCATTCTCCCCCATCCCAGCACCACAGCCTCCTAGACCAAAGACCCTCCCTGGCTTTACCAGGTCTTGGCTTTGCTCCAGGCCCCTTTGCTGTACCCCTCCACCAGACACCTCCCCAGTGAGCAGTTATCCTTGGGTTGCAGCTGGTGATGGGGCCTCTTGCCCTACCCTACCACTAGGCTGGTTAGTGAGAAAGAGGGCACCCTGCAGCGACAATCCTTTACCCTAACTAACCCAACGTAGAGGGTGAGGGGTTGGTTGTTGCTAACTGTGCAGGCTCCTGTCTCAGCTCCTCATATCCTGTTCAGGGCTGTTCCCCCTTCCATCTTCTTCCTCCTGGGGATACCCTACTTTAAGCCATAGGACACTTCCCATCAATCTGCCCCCTTTCACTGTTCAGGCTCCAGTTCTTAGACCACCCATGCTCCTCTTCTTTTCCTCCCTCCCCTCCCGTTTTATCCAAACCCGCCCCCTACCTCCAGATCAGAAGCCTTTCTTCCCCGAAAGCGCCTCCCTGCCCCCACATCGACCGACACAGCTGCCTCCTTGAGCCTCCTTGCCTGGGAATCCCTCTTGCCAAGTTCAGAACATGAAAGCCCCCTCCCCGGAATTCCCTGGCGGTCCAGTGGTTAGGACTCTGCGCTTCCACTGAAGGCGGCAGGGGTTCCATCCCTGGTCGGGGAACCAAGATCCCGCGTGCCGCGTGCCGTGTGGCGAGCGCGGAACTGGAAGAAACTCCTCCCAACAGGCCTCGCATGCCCTAGCGCAGGCTGCCACCTTCTCCGCATCCCCGGGTTCCCCAACTTTTACCAGGAGGGATGCAGCAGGCGTGAAGGGTAGGTAGCCACAGCTGGAGCGCTGCTCCGACCCGGCACGCGGCCAGCCCATCCCCAGCCCAGCATCCCGAGCCGCCCTCACCGATTGACTTCATGTAGTCATCGAAATTCTTGCTGTCCACTAACTTCCAGGTGCCCACGAAGGCGTCCACCATGGTGAGGCTGGGCTAGGCTGAGAAAGAGACGATAGAGCACGCGTGCAAGGATTCCGCGACCTGCGGCTCCCAGCCCGCGCTGCAGCTTTAAAAGGCCCTTGCATCACGTGACGGGGCGTGGCCCACACCCCGCTCCCGAAATAGGAAGCCCCAGGCAGGCACTAGCTAGCCTGGGGCTGGCCGCCCATCCTCCAACCCACCGCGGGGAGGGGGAAGGGGCACCCGGTGGCGCCCGGCTCGCCTACGTCAGCGCGGGTCCCGGGGGTCCGAGTCCCTGCCCCGGGCTGGTAGGACCTATTCCCTTCCCTGGCCTCAAGGCGCTCTTCAGAATCTAAAAAGAAAACAGTTCGGGGCACGGTGCCCGTGAGCTGGGGCGCACGCCAGGGACATCTTCCCTCCCCTGGTCCCTCCCCGAGCTTGAGGTCAGAACAGAGATGAGAGTCTAGAGGAGAAAGGAAACTTTGGGGCTGATGCCCACGCCGGGAAAGCTCTGGCCGACTCTCCGCGGCGCAAGCATCTCGGTCTTCATTTTACAGGTGACGGGTCCAGGGCTCAGAGGGGGAGTGATAAGGTCGCAGGAAATAAGGAGTGAGTTGGAGTCCAGATGGCGAGCCTGGTCTAGCCGGCCCCAGACCCTGCGCTCTGCCGCCACTTCCCACTGCCCGGTGGAGGGGAGAGTCACCGCGGGCAGCGAGTGCCCTCCGCCTGCTCCGGGCAAAAGCGTGACCCTTCCCGTCGCGCCGCGCCGCACCTGCTCCTCACGTGCTCGCCCCTGCCTACGGAATGTCTCCCGCGCTAGCCTTTCCCTCCTGCGGTCCAACTACCCCTCCACCGTGCCAGTGCGCCAGGCTTTTCTGACCTCTACGCACAGCTCCGAGCGTTTGCTCCGGTCGGCCGTTCCCTCCTCACCCGCCTTCAGAAATTCTGTCCTTCCAGCCAGCTCTTCAAGGCTCAAGGACAGCTCCCCGTTCTGCCTGACTGCTGCGGCCCCCACCTGCTGCCCTTCTCTGACCTCTGCACACTGGCAGGCAACCGGCACTTTCAGAGACCGGCAGTCACCTACCTTGTTTGACACTACAGTTTCCAAAGCACTTTTAATAACAATCAGATCCACCTTGTATTGCTGTTTATTGCATGCTGAGGGCTTTCAGTGCATTGTCTTATTGAACTTTTAAAACAAAGTCCCTGAAGCAGGTGTTATTATTATCCTTTTTACAGATGAGCATAGTTGAAGCTTAGAGGAACCCATTCATTTCTTAATCCAGCAGTTATTAAAGCACTTACTTTGTGCCAGGCCCTGGGCTAGGCTCTGGAAAGACAGCCACGAACAAGACACACGCTCATGAAGGAAGACACAAAACATAATGGAGTGGTGCCCAGCTGAACCCGGGCCCGCAGAGGTCCTCACAGAGGGGCCCAGAAGGGGCCCGCCAGCTCTGCCACACATGTATCAATACAGAGTGGTGGGCTGCCTCCCTGTACCTCTGTTTCTCCATGTGGAAGTAGAGAACATCTGCTCCCTTCCCCTAACTTTCTGGGAAGAAGGCCAGGGAGGAAGAGCCCTCTCTCTCCCAAGGTCTTGGTTCTTTTGGACAGGTCCACTTGCCAGAAGACCAAGGGGGCTTATTTCTGCCAAAGCTGCAGGACAGGCCTCAGGGCTGGGCACAGAGCCCTAGTGACCTCACTGCCGGAGCAGGTACAGGGGGAGGAGGGGGATGGGATAGTTTCTAACTCAAGGGCACAACCTTTAGACACAGGGCCTCCTCCTCTCTCAAACACTGAGTGGCTGGAGAGCCAGGGACCAGAGCTCTCTCCCTACATGGTCTTTATAAAGCAGTGCTGGAGAGCTGGGGCTGGGCTAACAGCTGCTGGCAGATAGATGTGGGTTCCAGTTCTGATTCCAGTGGGTACTAGCCGTGGCTGTGGGCAGCTCACTTAAACCACTCTGAGTCTCAGTTTCATCTCGAAAATGGAGGAAATGACAATATTTACCATATAGAGGTGTTGGGAGATCAAATGAGATAATGCATTTAAAATGCTGTACAGTGGTTAAGAATCCGCCTGCCAATGCAGGGGACACAATGTTCAAGCCCTGGTCCAGGAAGATCCCACGTGCCGCGGGGCAACTAAGCCTGTGCGCCACAACTGCTGAGCCTGCGCTCTAGAGCCTGCAAGCCACAACTACTGAGTCCGCATGCTACAACTATTGAAGCCCCTGCACCTAGAGCCTGTGCTCCGCAACAAGAGAAGCCACCGCAATGAGAAGCCTCACACCGCGACAAAGAGAGTAGCCCCTGCTCGCCGCAACTAGAGAAAGCCCGCGCACAGCAATGAAGACCCAATGCAGCCAAAAATAAATACAATAAATAAATTAAAAAAAAATTTTTTTTTAATGCTGGGCAAGGTAGATTGAATAAATATTTGCTTGCTGCTGCTGCTGTTATTATCTCCATGGATAGTGCAGGGCTCCTAAGACCTGGTATCAGCTCTGCCCCTCACCTGCTGGGCCACCCAAGGCAGATTGCTTTGCTTCTCTAATCAGCTTTCTTATTTCTAAGACAGGATTAGAAACTGCTGTGGCTGTGAGGAAGTGGTATAGAGATCTTCAGGGCGGGCTGAGGGGGACGCTGCCAGAAAGTCCTTTTGCTTCCTCTCTTGGGCCCTGCCTAAGTTGAGCAGCATGGTGCTTTGAGGAACTCTAGACAAACCCCAGACCCACTATTCTCGCTGCCCTAACCCCATCTCCCCACCACGCTCAGACCTGGCTCATCAAAGTTGACGCCTAGCCTCACCCTATCTCCTTTCCACGTGACTTTTATCCTTATCCCTTCTAGGTATTTGCAGCCTTTTCCTCATCCCTCTGATTACGTGCATCCTCCCTGCCCTTTTATGCTCACTACATTTGGGGAAAGAGGGGCAAGAGGAAGGAATGTGGGCCCTGTCCCTTTTCCTGCCCCCCTTTCTTGCCCTTGGTAGATCCAGATGTGGATTTAACATCTAGCAAGCAGCAAGACCAGTCCCTGCCAAGAGCAGTATCGCCCCAGCCCTCACCCTATAGTGATGTCACTGTACTATGTTTCCACGGCAACCACAGGCTGGAAAGATAGAGGAGAGACGAGTAACCAGGAGAGAGCCAATGAGATGGGCTGGCAGCACCGGATGATCCATGGGGCCATGGGGAGGCAGGGAGAGGGAGGCCTACTCAGCATCTTCAGCTGTTCCCTGGACCTCCCTGCCATCTGGACGCCTCCACTAGGGGATGTGCTGCTGGAGCAGGGGAGGTATGAGAGATAGAGGCCAAAGAAACTGAGCTTGGAGGTCCACTGACCCAGGGGCTTGGAAACCTCCCTTTACCCCTTCAGGGGCTAAGTCTATGGATGCTGACCCCCCTCACCCCACTCCCAATACCTGCAACTGGGAGTTTTTCTCTTTGGTTAGTTATGGGGGCGGGGCTCTCTGTCTCTGCCTGCCTGGGAAATCAAGTCTTAGACAGCCCTTCTCACCACACCCTCCCCCCTCCCTTGGTGCATGTTCTATTCAGAAGCAGTATCTTTGGAAAGAGACCTGGTTCTAAATCCCAAGCCGGACTTCCCTGGTGGCCAGTGGTTAAGAATCCACCTTCCAATGCAGGGGACGCAGGTTCCATCCCTGGTTGGGGAACTAGGATCCCACATGCGGTGGGGCAACTAAGCCCATGCCCAGCAACTAGAGAGCCCGCACGCTCTGGAGCTCATGCGCCACAACTAGAGAGAAGCCCGCGTGCCATGGTGAAGAGCCCGCGTGCCTCAACGAAGATCCCGTGTGCCGCAACTGAGACCCGACACAGGCAAAAATCAATCAATCAATCAATCCCAAGCCTGCCACTTACTAGCTAGAGACCCAGAGCAAGTGCCTTCCCCCTTCTGAGTCTCCTTTCCTCCCAAATGGAGGTAAGCCATCTACTTCTCCGAGTTGTCATGAGGATTGAAAGAGATAACATGTGGAAAGCCTAACACACACTAACACTCAATGAATGGTGACTCCCTTCTCCCTTCTGGGTCCCCTCCCCAGGGCAGTTGACCCAGCAGTGCCCAAGAATGAGCCAAGGCCCTTTGAGACCCTGAACCAATAGAAGAGGATCCAAATATATCTCCTCCTCACTGACGTCACTGAGTGCCTTCAGATGCTGCAGAGAAGTTTCCTCATCTCTCCCTTTCTCTTCAAATAAATTGAGCATTCCTATGCCCAGCACTGTGCTGGGCTCAGTGGAGACCCACTGAGAGAACAGGAGAGACACAGCCCTGCGCCCCCTGAGCTCACAGTGTGCGGGGATTGCAGCCACAGTGGGTGGAATGGAGTGTTCTGTCACTAGGAAATCGCTTCCTCGTTCCCCCAGAGTTCTAGATACTGTGGGTCTGAGAGAACAAATGATGGCAAAAGATAGAGGCTTACTCAACACCGGTTTGCTTCTGCGAAACGGCTGCCTGTGGCGGAATGCTCCCTGGAAGGAGAACAGTGGCTCTCCTTACAGGGAGGCGTGTGGTGTGGGGTGAGTGAGGGCAGTTCCTAGTGAAGGGCAGTCACCCCTCCTTCCCAGAAACCGGCTGTGCGCCCTGTTGCTGACGGAATCAAGCCCAAACTCTTTAGCCTTGTCTCATCTGTTTCGTTAGACCAATTTATTACTGAAATCCTGCTCCAGGAAGAGTGCCTGGCAGACAGTAGGCATGAATGAATGACTACTGAATATTGAAGGAGTGAATGAGCATATTGAATGTGCAAATGAATGAGTGAGTGAGTGAATCTATCTATACCTCCGCAGCTTTAGGGGCTCTGGAGTGAGACTCACTTGGGTTGCAGTCCTGCCCCCGTTACTTACCTCCTAGCTGTGTGACCTCAGGCAAATCATGATCTCTCTGGGTCTCCATTTCTCCATCTGAGAAAAACACAACACAGTCCCCACCCAGCCGACCTCCCAAGGACTCTGGGAAGATAAAGAAGCAGGGTGAGTTTGGGAATGCAGCACAAAGGTTAATTGTCTCTCTTCTCAGCCTACTTCCCTGGCTGCCCCCGACCCTCAGTGCAAGACCCACTCCCCTTTCACCACAGCCTCACGGCCCCCGTGCTCTGGCCCCCACCTGCCTCTCCAAGCTCTCTACGCTGCAGCCACTCTGCCCTTTTTGTGCCTTGAAGGGGTGCCGTGTTTCTCGCTCGCTGTCTGCCTAGAATATTCTTCCTTCCCCGGCCCTACTCTTTTAATTAACTCCTGTTCACTTTTCAGCTTTCAAGCTTAGCTCTCCCTTCCAACAGGAAGCCCTGAATCTCCCTGTCATAACACTTGTCCTGTTTTCATGGGGTCCATTAGTTTCAGAGTCTGTCTTCCTATTACACAAGAAACCCTGTGAGGGCTCCCCGCTGTGCCCACAGGGCCTGGTGCAGGGCTGGGCGTGGATTTGTAGAGGCGACAAATAGTCTCTCTCAGCAAAGAAAGCCACTTGTCCTCATCAGTGTTCTCTCTGTTTGAAAAGTACCCTCCCCCGCCCCTGCCCTTGCCTACTGCTCTCAACTTTCTTCCTGCCAAAGTATCCCATCTCCTGTCCTCTTTCTCATTCCATCCCTGAGGGCCGTTTTCCGGTGTAGAGTGGGGACCCAAGTACTCTCAGGGGAGAATCGCCCTCTGGGCACGTAGGTGTAGCCTGAGTCTCTTTGGGGACAGGGCGGTTCCCAGGAAATAATCAGACCAGATCCCAGACTTGGGGCTGCCCCTGGCTCCTTCCCCAAACTACTCCTCTATCAAATGAAAAATTTGCCTCTGAAAAATTACAGATGATATTGGAATTAAGTAAGGTATAATTAGAAAGGTAAACCTGTGCTTACAAAACAGCACCTCATACCACCCTGAGTTCTGGGTCACGTTCTTGTGCCGTGTGATCTGGCACCAGATGGTTCAGTGATCACTCCCTCGAGTACACTTCATTCAGGACTAGCTTGCCTAGGACTCTGGAAAGTTTCAGGTAGCTCCAGGAGGCTCAATGAACCTTGTTGTTGTGGACACATGACCGCTTGTGTATCCTTAGGTGAGGAGAGCTGGCAAACCATGGCAGGGGGCCTGGCAGGGAGCTGGTGTTGGTCTGAAGCGTCTGGGGCCAGGCGTGTTCCAGGAAGCAGACACAGAGCCAAGGCTGTCAGCCTGGCTTGGGCTCTTTCAGGGGCCTGGGATCTTGGTGTTGGCTGGGTGTCAGTGGGGGGTAGCATCCCCAGGCTCTGTAGTAAACAGAGACACTAGATAGGAAAAGGAGAGAGTCATTTGCAGGAAGGACTGGGTTGGCTGGGGGACAGCCAGGACTGGAGTCCATGGTGAGAGATTTCCCCTTCTAGGCTTCAGTGGTGGCAAGACCAAGAATTAGAAGGCTGGGATCAGACAGAATCAGCAGGGATGTCGGATGAGCGAGGTTGTCTTCCCCGCAATGGGGTCGTCCAGTGCAGGGGTCAGATGAGCCCAGGGTGGCATCAGGAACCAAGGGCTGGCTCTTCATGTCACCTTCTCCATGTGATGAACCAGTGTATGAGCTGTCGGGGGCAAGGGGCTTGATATGGAAAGATCCCTGGCAGGCAGTTGAGAGATATGATACCAGCTGTGTGAACTTGGCCAGTCAATCTCTGTTCCGGGGTTGTTGGAAGGGACAAACAAGATTGTGGGTGTTGAGAATCTTTGTATGCTATAAAGTGTGGTGCAGAAAATGATTGCTAAGATCGATGCAGCCCTTACCAAGTGCCAAGTGCTGGACTTCACAGTTTTCTGTCTTTCAACTCTTATAATCCTAACAATAAGCCGGTGATGCAGATCCTACTGTCCCCGTCACCCGTTTACACGTGAGAGTGAAGACTCGGACCCGGGCAGACTGGCTCTAGAGTTTGTATGGCTTAAGCACTATTCTACATTACCTTTCCCCGTGACCATCTTTGCCCTGTCTTGTTCTGCGACCTTGGGCCAGTCTCTTCCCTTCAATGTCCCCAACTCCATGTTGGGGGTTGGGCCAGATGAGCTCTTTAATCCTTCAAGCTTTGGCAGTTGGTGGTTCTCGAAGGGAACTTCCAAGTGGGGAAGAGGGTGAGGTGGGGCGAGAGCGAGGAGAGGACAAATTTTTCCAGCATCTCTGCCCCAACCCAGCCCCTCCTTAGTGGGTAGATTGGCAGGCTCCCCTTTGCCCTACAATTATGGGGCCAAGGGAGCAGGTGATGCTTAGCACCAGCCTGAAATACCCACTGGTCACTGGGGGTCACTGAAATCTGAGTGCCAGGACACCCGACAACAGGCGGTCAGGGCCTAGAGGGTAGCAGGGCCACAGCCTGCTGGAGCCACACCTCTTCGTTCCTACCCTGGGCTCTTCGTTCCCACCCTGGGCTCCCGTCTCCTCACTCAGGGTCAGTTTATCTGGGCACCAGGCCTGCTCTGGGCCCTGAGATAGGGCTATTTCTAGATGTTCTCCTTGTCTCCTTTGCCTGGGCCTTCAGCCAGCTCAGGTCACCCACATAGACCCCCCCCCCCCCACACACACGCATGCACGCGCGCGCGCGCGCGCGCACACACACACACACACACACACACACACACACACAGAGTGTCCTTTTCTCTCTCTCACCCACCGCCACTGACTTGGTGCCTGGCCCTGTGCAGGGTACTGACAACCAACAGATATCTCACATTTGACTCTCACTCTTTTGAGAGATGGGAGAAGTGGATGCATATACAGATGATGACAATACAGAACAGCTATCACTGTCCCAGGGGCTGTACACAGACCGTGGGAGACCAGAGGAGGGAGCTGTTCATTCTGCCAGGAGGGTCAGGGAAGGCTTCACATAGAAGATACCCTTTGGGCAGAGTCTTGAAGAACACATCAGAGTCTGCTGTGTGTGGGGAGAGGAATTGGGAAGGCAGAGGAAGAGGGGATAGTTAAGCAAAGATGAGATTTTCCTGCTGATTCATCTGGGAGGAGGGCAGAGGATAGAAGTGGCAAGTGATGAGATTGGGAGTATAGTTTAGGGCCAGACACGAAAAGGCCTTGTCCATCACAGAGGAGGTGGCCTTTCTTCTGAAGGAATGGGGAGCCACGGAAGGTTTGGGGCAGGGCAGCACCATGATGTGACTTGTATTAAGGGAAGAGTTTTCTGGCTCTCGTGGAGGCTGGACCGGAGACTGGTTAGGAGGCTGTGGCAGCTGTCCCAGTCTGCTCACCCACGCCTGCAGCCAGCAGGAAGGGGAAAAGGGGAGGTGACACACCTCTCCTAATGAAAGGCATGACCTGGCAGGTGCACACGTCTCCTCTCTCGGCCAGAAATTAGCCACACATCCACATGCAAGCGAGTCTGGGAAACATGGTCATTATTCTGGACTGCCTGTTGGTCTAGAAGAAGGAGAGAATGGATATCAGGGGACCAGAGGTCTCTGACACAGTGGTTAAAAGCCTCTCTCTGAAATCAGACTTCCTGAGTTCAAGTCCTGCCTTACCACTTACCAGCCGTGTGGGCAGGTTACTTGCCCTCTCTGTGCCTCATTCACCTCACCTGAGGGTACAATGAGCTAACACACCAAGTGTTAGAGTGGAGCCTGGTACATAGTGAGGCCCAGAACTGTCTTTGGCTTCTGAGAGTAGGGGCTGTTTTGGGGACACGTGCTGCCTGAGTCCCCTGGCAGAACTGAGGCACCCATGGGGGCTTATGTATGGCTAGGGCACCCAGGATTAGTTAGCCCCTTCCCTTAAACCCCATGGTTTAGCTGAGGCAGAGAATGCTGGGAGCAGGGCATGGGGGTCCTGGGAAAAGAAAGGTCAATTTTGGAGGGAATTCGAGAATACGTGGCCCAAGGAAAAATACCCCTGGACCCAGGAGCTTCGGAGGCAGCCCAGCCCGGAACCCCTTCCTCTCTCAGGAGAGCAGATCTCCCAGAACCAGGAGGTGGTTAGTTTTGAGTCAGGGGCCCTTGAAGCAGGGCTCAAGGGATCAGACTCATAGCTGCTGTGTGACCCCAGGCCTCCAGCCATTATTGCCCCTCTCCTGACCTGGGTCTTCCCATTTGGAAGCTGGGGATCACTTATTTCTACCTTCCTGCCGTGTGACTGTGAAGATTAGAAGTCAGTCCTGGCTCTGGAATTGGTTGCACCTGCAAGGCTGAGCACCTGGAGGGATGGGTTGCTGCGGACGACAGTGCGCCCCCTCCTGGGAAGGCAGAGCATTGCAGTTCCGTCCTGCTGTGCCACCGACCTCCCTCGTTTGGCCTGTGCTCCCTTTCCCAGGCTACTGGCTGTGAAACAGGGTGAGATAAGTGCTGATGTGGGAGGGAGAGGAGAAGAGCCTAGAAAGATTGCGGTGGGAGGGAGGAGTGGGGAGAAGATATAGCAACTGCAGGAAAAAGGCAGAGGGGTGAGATTGAGGGCTCGTGGGCAGGGATGAGAAGCTTAGCGTGAGTGGAGAGGTGTTTAGAGTTAGCTTTGGAGGGACCCGTTCTCCCCATATTCAAGCCCAGGTGTGGAGCTTGCTGAGGGCGGGCACTGTGCTTCATTCATCCTTCTGTCCCCTTCCAGGACACCGCATAGGCCCCCACCAAAAACAGGTCAGCTATCAGAGCTCGTTGGTTGACTCATGCCCCACCCCAAGTCTTCGTGAAGCCCCCTTCCTCCCAACCAGACTCCGCTTCAGGGAAGATCTGAAAGGCAGCCCTGGGAGGAAAGAGGTGCCCTGGGAGACAGGAGACTGGGTCCCAGGCAAGGAGCCCTTGTTGCCTTGCTCTGTGACCTGGGACAAACCACATGCCCTCTGGGCCAGTCTCCCCATCTGAATAGCACGAGGGGGCACTGTGGTTTGAGAGCCATTGTACACCAGAGAATCCCGTCTTCACACGAATTCTTAGGCGGAAGTCCAGGAGATGAAACAAGCAAAAGGGAGCTGCACTGCTGAAGCCAGGAAGGGGCCTGGAATCTACTTGTGTGCTCCAGGAGGCCAGCAAGGCCAGTGTGAAGAGTGCCAGGATGGACACTTGGATCTCTGGGCCTGGCAGGCCTGCCTGTTCTTTCTGCAGCCTGGGGGTGGGGGCGGGGATGGTGGTGGGCAGATGAGTTTCTAAGCAGCTTTGGCGAAGAGCAGGCAGAGCCCTTCCCCGGGTTGCCCTTCGATCACTGGGAACTGGCCCTGCCCACCCACAGTAGTTCCCTCTGGGGTCCCTAGGCTGGAGGGAGGGACCCCAGAGAGAGCCCTCAGATTCCAGGGCCTCTGGGTGCTTAACAGGGTTTGGAGTCCTGAGTAGGAGGATGAGGAGAGGGGAAATGAAGGGGAACCGCAAGATTTGGTGTCAGGAGGCTCCTGCCAGCAGGTCAAGTGGTCTGCAGCAGCCACTGCCCCTCTCTGGGTCCCAGTTTCCCTGGCTGTACAATGAGGGATGAATGCAGTGATATCTTCAAACCCTTTGTCACTTGTGACTGGAGGAAAGATGGGGGTGGGGCTGGAGATTGTGCTGTCATGCTGAGTTTCCCAAGAGAGATGGAATCCTGCTTGGAATTCAGAGGCAGTGATGGTGGGCGTGGCATCAGAGGCATGGAGGGGGTGAGGTGGGCTGGCGGGAAGACTGACCCTGAGCCTGGGCTCTGCCACTAAGTTGTTGTGTGTGTTGTCCCCTCTCAGGGCCACGCTTTCCCCATCTGTCTAAGGGGACCAGGTGCTCCCAGATCCAGGATTCAGTGACTTTCTGGAGTCAGATTGGGACAGGGGTCTGGAGCAGGCCCAGGGCCAGGGTTCCATTTTGCAGAGCTGGGAGTGGCTGTCATCAGCCGTGGGAACCTGAGAGTCAGGTAGGATGCAAGTGCCGAAAGGAACTTAGGGGTCATAACACCCAACAGAAGGGCAGCCAGTTGCCCAAGGTCCCAGAATGGGTTGGGGGCAGAGCCAGGCCCAGAACCAGGACTCCTGACTGCCCGTTTCCTCTTCTCCTCACAAGAAGCCCTGATTGTGAGGTACAGGAGCAATCCAGGAAGGGGGGGAGACTGACTCCTCCCTGATCCCTGGGGTCAGGGAGGACAGAGGTGACACATGAGGACATTGTGGCGCCCAGTGTTAAGCCCAGCTAGCATGGCTTCCTCTCCTCTCTCCCTGGGGCTGGTGATCTGGGAGGTTTCCATTGCCTTTCCTATTTTCCTGCAAGGCGAGGGGTGCAGTGGGGCATTGGGATTTTGCAGAGACAGAGGGGTCCTGATTGGGGGGGGAGGTGAGGCTGGGCTGGGGGGTGCAGGGAGGAACTGAAGACAGAGGCTATTCCTCATGTCTGGGGTGGGGTGGAGTACTGCCTTGTAATTTCTGGAATTCCCGCAAAGACCAGCATTCTAGTCCCCAAGTCCAGAGGAAGAGACATCCCAGGCATGCACAGGCTGGGACCTGGGACCTGGGACCCTTTGCTGCAGCGCTTGCACTTGTACAAACGTCTCCTGGAGCAACAAAATACAAAGAAACAAATAACAGTGTACATGCTTGCAGTTGGGGCAAATTATGAACAGCAAGATACAAAAAGACCAAAAACTCAACAGCTACTTCTGAGGTGTCAGGAGCAAAAGCAGGGCGCTGTGCATGATCCCTGCACACAGCGCCACCAAGGGGGTGGGGAGACCACAAGCCCCACTCTGATCTGACCCATGAACCCCCCCATACCCTCACCCCGCTTAAAGGACCAGCTCCTTCCCCCCCAACCCCACACCCCCCGCCCCCAGGGAGCGAGCAAGGGAACCTGTTACTTGTTTTCTCTCCCGCTTTTTTTTAAAATTAATTAATTAATTAATTTTTGGCTGCATTGGGTGTTTGTTGTGGTGCGCGGGCTTCTCATTGCAGTGGCTTCTCTTGTTGCGGAGCATGGGCTCTAGGCGTGTGGGCTTCAGTAGTTGTGGCTTGCAGGCTCTAGAGCGCAGGCTTCAGTAGTTGTGGCGCATGGGCTTAGTTGCTCCGCGGCATGTGGGATCTTCCCGGACCACGGCTCAAACCTGTGTCCCCTGCGTTGGCAGGTGGATCCTTAACCACTACGCCACCAGGGATATCCCTTTGCTCCCTCTTGCTGCAGCATGAGTCCCAATAAAGCCTTGCCTGAATTTCTCTTATCTCTGGCCTCTTATCAGTTTCTATTGGTGAAACAGTCCAGGAACCTGGGTCAGTAACACAACCGCATGTGACCTCACATACACACCCAGACACTTACTCACATATTCCCGCCCCTTGACTGGTGACATAATTGGTGGGGCCCAGTGCAAAGTGGGCCCCTTGTTTAAAAATTATTAAGAATTTCAAGATGATGACAGCAAGCATTAAACCAAGAGTGAGGCCCTTGTGAGTGCAGGGAAGCTGACCACACCCTTAGACCCACCACCACTGAGGCACACGCTCCCTTCCCTCCAGAAACACACAACTAACTACACCAGCCCCTGGGTTCCTGGAGCCTCACACCCAGCCAGAGCCCCTCGCAGCTGGGCAGGTCCAGCTGCCCCTCATTTGGGGTGCGAGATCTCTCCCTCTTACTCAACAAAACTGCCCCCCCTTACACACACCACCCTGCCTGCTGGCTTGGGGGTGAATGATAGAGGAGAGGGCGATGCCAACTCCTCCACCCATTATGTGTGCCAGCCTGCAGGGACGCAGCTGACAGTGAAATGCCAATAATAATATACGTAACCCTTGTTGAACATTTACCATGTGCTAGGCACTTCTAACACTTTATAAATATTAACTCATTTAATCCTCACAGCTTTATGAGGGGTATTGTCAGTTATCGCCACTTTAGATAAGGAAACTGAGGCACAGAAAAGTTGAGTCACCTGTCAGATCACACAGCTAGTGAGGGAACTGGGATTTGAACCCAGGCTGTCTGCTCCAGAGAGCCTTCTCTGTCGGTTGTTGCCATGGTGCTGGACCAGGAATGTATCAGGCCCTGTGGACCCAGATCTCGCAGGGCCTCTTGTGAAATGAAGAAAAAAGGTGATTATGATGCAGCTTCACCTTGACTGGGATCCAGGGACAACCCCGGGAGCCCCAGGATGGTCACCAGGCCGCAGAAACACAGAAGACTGTCTTTATTACAGTCTAAATATTTAGAAGATATATGAGCTAGAGACATATTCATTTTTTATCTTTTCAGAAACAAAAATGTCATATATGTAATGAAGGCATTTTCACTGACAACTGTGTACATGGTTGGATCATGGACAGTCCACATGGTGGCCAGTTATCTAGAAGACTTTCTCACGAACTGGAATGAAGGGAAACCTGCCCTGCCAGCAAGTCCTGTTCATCCAACTGGCCTCCTTTAATATCATAGACCAGACTTCCCTGGTGGCGCAGTGGTTAAGAATCTGCCTGCCAATGCAGGGGACATGGATTCGATCCCTGGTCCGGGATGATCCCACATGCCACGGAGCAACTAAGCCCGTGAGCCACAACTACTGAGCCTGCTCTCTAGAGCCCGCAAGCCACAACTACTGAAGCCCGCATGCCACAACTAGGAGCCTGTGTGCCACAACTACCGAAGCCCACGCACCTAGAGCCTGTGCTCCACAACAAGAGAAGACTCTGCAATGAGAAGCCCGCGCACCGCAATGAAGACCCAATGCAGCCATAAATAAATAAATAATTTTTTTTAAATGTTAAAAAAAAAAAATCTTAGACCTTCGGGAGAGTCTGCCCAGCGCATGCCCACCCTCCTTCTCTCAGAGTTGCCCCTCCCCACTCGATGTGATCCTTGAGGCCCGGTCTGAATCCTTGGTCCCGCTCCTCCACACCCCTGGCCATGACTGATTGGTCCAGGAATGTCTACCTGCTCCAAGCCGGCCAATCAGATCTTTTGTCTGGGGATGGTGGCTCTGCCTGTCAACCCACTGCGGCTGGTCTCTGACCTAAGAGCAGGTAAACTTGTTGACTGTAAACTAGCTGCCTTCACCTTCACTGCTGTTTGCACAAAAGAAAAGAAGAAGGAAGCTGTGTACAGGGGAAGGGACGAATGAAGTAGTGACGAAGGGATATGTGGGGGGATAGGGGAGCTGGCCCTCCCGCTGATGGCCACAATTGCTCTTCCTCCCCGGCATGCATCCCTAGGATAACTCCTGCTGTCATGTCAGTTAGCCTGAGAAATTGCTGTTCCTTGCAGTCCAATAACCTTATTTAAGTTTAAACTGGAAAACGGCAAAGAAAAGTACCACAAAGCCCCTGAATGTGTTGGTTTTATTGTCGTTGTTGAAAATGACAGATCCCAAAGCCACAGAGCTATCTGTGTCCTGGGAGTGTCCCCAATGGAAGCACGAGGTCATCTGTCTCTTTGTTTGGAAAATGCTTCCCACAGTGGAGAGGGCTTCCCCAAGACGAAATGACACCGAGTTCCCTTACCAAGTTTATGATTAATCTCTCTATCCGAAATTTTCTTCTCTTTCTTGTCCGCTCTGACCTCAATCCTGTGCTAACTGAACACTCATCAACCAGAGTCAGATGACTAAACTTGCTGCTGTCAGTAACATCATTAATGTACTAAAATTGCTGCTGTAAGATATCATCATCAATGTACAAATTCAGGTTTTTTCTCCAGAAACACCTGGCTTCTCCAGAAACATCTGGCTGTTAGCCAGATGAGCTAACAGACCCCCACCCCACGCCCACCCCAGCCATGGACTACCTGGCCAGATAATCGTAACCCAGAGACATCCTGACTTCTGAAACTATAATTAATGAAGAGATGTCACAGCGCCGTCACTAGGCGATGATTAATCCCGGCCTCTTTGTTCTTCCCCTTTAGAAAAAACCCCGTAACTCAGAGACCAAGTTGGGGCTGATCTGAGGTTTATCTCCCACTCCCTTGCTTGACATCCTGCAATAAACCCTTACTTTGCTGCCGACTCCCGCTGTCGGAGTTTATCTTTCTGCACTGCTGGCACACGAGCCCTTTGCCTGGTTTCAGAAATGTGCTTTGCAAAGGACTTTATCAAACTGGGGTTGTCCGATGGTGTGCCAGCAAATATACCCTATATGCATATGTACATATATGTTTATTATAAATTTTACTGATAAAGTGGATGTGTAGAACACAATCTACAAATAACTGCACAATGTAGGAACTCTTGATTGTAGATTCCACATAGTCAATTGATTCTCCAGAAGGCTTTTGTTAATTTTTGCTGAACTCTTGCATGTCTAGTCAACCTATGGCTGCAATTCAATCCAAATTTGAAATGGAGTTGCATTCCAGTCTGCTGTACTAACTCTTTTCCCCGTAAATTTATTGTCATTAAATCTGATATGTGATCTGCTGTTACACTACTCACTCTCCCATAAATATATTCATTAAACAGAAACCTCTTTCAGCTTCAGCACTTTAGTTTACACTGTTAATATTTCATCCATCACTTTCTTTAACCCAGAAAGTCAACAAAACAGCAAATCAAGGCCCGATTTGTGACTTTTGCCAATCCCCACCTTGGCCGACTTCAAGTTACCAACGTGATATCACAAAGCAGAGGTGGGAAGAGGTGTGTGGAAGCACATCATTCATTATTGCCAAAGTTCTCCTATTCGGTTACAATAGATGCAGATAACCTCGAGAGAATAGAGAATAATAAAATGTAGTAAAATCAGTAGGAAGTCGTGAGTTTTGAGTATTATCTTTATTTTAATATTTCCTTTTTTAATTGAAGTATAGTTGATTTACAAAGTTGTGTTAATTTCTGCTGTACAGCAAAGTGATTCAGTTATACATATATATACATTCTTTTTCATATTCTTTTCCATGATGATTTATACCAGGATATTGAATATAGTTCCCTATGCTATCCAGTAGGACCTCGTTGTTTATCCATGATTTAATATCTCTTAATTGTAAATTTATACAATTTAATTTTTAATAATGACTGTTCAACAACCTGAAATTGCAAAATTCCCCAAACTGTAGCAACTGGCTCCTGAAAGCTGGTGTGAGCCAGCGCTGGCGCACTGCTGGATTTGTCCCCATCCAAACGCACCCTATGGGACATTGTCAACAGAAGAGGCCCCGTGACTGGAGAGTCTGTGGTGAAGCTGTTTGCCGTGGGAAAGTTTGACCTGGTTTGTGCCTTGGAGCAGAGGAGGAAACTTGAAACAATGACTCTGTCAAATTCAAGGACACATCGACGCAGCCAGTTTGGCAGGGCCATTTTGATTCTTTCATATCAAAACATGAGATTTCTTTTTTTAATTACTAAGTGCTCAACAGACATCCTCGACCCTTGACCTCAGCCCCTCTCTGCCCCCCACTCTGTGTCTGAGACTCACCCCACTTATCACAGTCTGTAGATGCCTGTTTTCGACCCAGGCACCCAGAGGAGAAGCCCTTTTTGTTTGTGAGATTTTTCAGTCTCCATCACAACTTGCTTGTCCCTCTTTCCCAGGGAAAAGCGGAACTTTCACTAAGATCGCTATCTTTGCGTAGCCAATGTGACAGGAAAATTTGTTTAATTTTAGAAGAATTCAGTACCTGTTTTACTCATTCTCACCTTTCGAAACCCTACTCACATGTCACCTCCCTTCTGATATTTCATTTTCCAGCATTGCTATGGCTATGACGTGTCCATAATCCAATTGTACTTGTTCAGATGAGAGTGTAAATGTTTGTTTACTAATCAGTGCCCTTGACTAGGCTGTGAATTTTTCCTCAAGGGCAAGGGTTGTGTCTGTCTTGTATGCTATTGTGTGGCCAGTGGCCAGTACAGGATCTGGCACTGAGGATTTTCTCACTAAATATGTCAAGTTAAAACACCTGAATAGGGCTTCCCTGGTGGCGCAGTGGTTGAGAGTCCGCCTGCTGATGCAGGGGACACGGGTTCGTGCCCCGGTCCGGGAAGATCCCACATGCCGCGGAGCGGCTGGGCCCGTGAGCCATGGGCACTGAGCCTGCGCGTCCGGAGCCTGTGCTCCGCAACGGGAGAGGCCACAACAGTGAGAGGCCCACGTACTGCAAAAAAAAAACAAAAAAACACCTGAATATATATTCAATGCTATGGGGCCTCCTATAAGCCCCTACAAGCTGGGAGGTCACACTGTGGTTTGGGGGTCATTCTGGTAGGTCCCCCTTTGGGGTCTGGCTGCAACATGCAGGGCCCTCTCAGGGCCCATGATGTCTCTGCTCTCACCACTGTCTCCATCCTTTCTCCTGTTCCAGCCTGGGGAGGGCTTTAGTCTGCTTAACAGTTTCTCTTGCATGGGAAGCAGGAGAGTAGGAAAAGGGCAAAATATTAGGAGAAAACAAACAGATCAGTACATATTTCTGGAGTGGCTTTTATGTACCAAGCACTGTTCTAGGCCCTGGGGTTGCAGCTATGAGCAAGCAGACAGTTTCTTCTCTCAAGGGGAGCTGGGGTGGGCAGACAGTGATGGTCACAATGGCTACCCTTTATGGAGCCTTACTATGTGCCTGTGTCATCTCATTTACTCCTTCCAACAACATAATGACATGTGTTACTATTATCCCCATTTTATAGGTGAGGAAATAGAGGCAGAGAGGTTCAGTAACTTGCACCAGCTAGTAGATAATAGGGGTAGGATTC
This sequence comes from Stenella coeruleoalba, assembly GCF_951394435.1. Taxonomy (NCBI): domain Eukaryota; kingdom Metazoa; phylum Chordata; class Mammalia; order Artiodactyla; family Delphinidae; genus Stenella; species Stenella coeruleoalba. The sequence continues at coordinate 24,603,566 of NC_137169.1, forward strand.
TGAGCCAGGCAGTCTGAAAATTAAAGAAGGTCATGGGGTAGAGAAGGGCTGGCCGTGCATCCAGCTGGGGAGGACACTTCTAGCGTTCCTGAGTGAGGAGGTGGTGTTTGAGCTGAGGGCCGCCTGATGATAAGAGGCAGACATGCCTGGATCTGGGGAATGAACATTCCAGGCAGAGAGAAGTGCAAAGGCTCTGATGTGAGAATGAACTTGACTTATCAAGGGCTGGAAGGAAAGCCACTGTGGCTGGGAGGTCAGGAGTAAAGGAGAGAAAGTAGCAGGGGGTGAGGGGCGAAGTAGACGGACCCAGATTGGCAACATTAAACTCCGTGGAGCAGGGAGGTTGCAGACATCTGGGCTGCTTCCCTTGCGCTGGGCAGGGCCAAGCCCTATGCCCATAAGCTCCAAGAGGTCATTATCTCCTGCCCCTGGAGGCAGCTGGGGCACCCATGCCTGGGGCCTATTCTAACCTCTCTTTGGTCCTGGGACCCTGAGGACTATCCAGCTGCCAAGGGGAAGGGGGCCAAGGGTGGGCTGGGGTGGAGGCCCTGGGGCCCAGGGAAGACATTTGCAGGAGGCAGGAGGTGCTGACCCCTGGGTCAGAGACCTGAGGTCTGTCCCAATGGTGGCAAAGGCATTTTGATTGGAGTCATTAAGATCACTCAGCCTTGATGGCCTGGACTTGAGCCAAGCTGTCCTCATTGGCTCCCCTTGACTTCCTGGACTGACCTCTCCCACCACCCAATGACACGAGAGACCCCTCTGGGGGCACTAACCGACACCCCCTCTTCTGGATTCCAGGGCTTTCTCCCTGCCCCCAGTCAGGGAAAGAGCTCCTTTTGGAGACCAGCCATTGCCTCTGCCCCCCACACGCACTTTCCCCTGCATCCTGGGGGTTCAGCTGAGGCCAGTGCAACCACATTTCCCAGGGCCTCCTGGTCCTTCCTGCCCACGGGGAATTTTCACCCATGTTCCCTCTACTGGGAATGTTCTTTCAACTTCTGTTTACACTGAAAATTCCTCCTACCTTATTCCTCAAGGTATAACAGGTGAATTTCTTCCTCCCTTCCTTCCTTCCTGTGTTCCTTTCCTCCCTCCCTCCTTCCTTCCTTCCTTTCTCTTTTCCTCCCTCCCTCCCTCCCTTCCTTCCCATCATTCATTCATTTTATTTTTTTAAATAAATTTATTTTTATTTATTTATTTTTGGCTGCGATGGATCTTCGTTGCTGCACGCGGGCTTTCTCTAGTTGCGGCGAGTGGGGGCTACTCTTCATTGTGGTGCGCGGGCTTCTCACTGCGGCGGTTTCTCTTGTTGCGGAGCATGGGCTCTAGGTGCACGGGCTTCAGTAGTTGCAGCACACAGGCTCAGTAGTTGTGGCTCGTGGGCTTAGTTGCTCTGCGGCATGTGGGATCTTCCCGGACGAGGGATCGAACCCGTGTCCCCTGCATTAGCAGGCAGATTCTCAACCGCTGCACCACCAGGGAAGCCCTCATTCATTCATTTTATTCATACATTTTAGGCATTCATTTATTCAGCTTCCACCAGGCACTGGGGGCACAGAGGGGGTAGGACAGATTCTGAGGTCAAGGAGTGTATTAACCTGTGTGAGAGGCAGAAGGTAAACAAGCAGGACAGGTTACATACATAATGGACGGGTCCCAGTGCAGAATAAAAATGTGAGACCCGTTGTTAAAAAATCATTAAGAATTTCAAAACGGTGACAGCAGAGCATTAAACCAATCAAAGGGTGCTTCCTAACTAGGGAGCCCTTCTGCAGAGTTCGTGTCCCCAGGAAGCTGGTCCCGTGAACAAACGATTCCATCAGACATGTGGTGGCGAGCCTGGGAGTCATCCAGGGGGAGGGGATGTCCACAAATTGCCAAAAGCGGAAGGAGAGAGATGGAAGGACTCTTTTTGGAAACTGCATGTTGTCTGGACATGAAAAGGGGCCAGAGGAGCAGGCAGGGTCCGATGTAAGGGAGTGGGTCTTTATTCTGTGGGCAGTGCAGAGCCACCTGAAGTTCTAAACAAGGGTGTGATCAGATTCTTCTTCTGAAAAGATTATTCTGGGACCAAATAAGAAATACAAATTAAAATATATGAAAAATATAAATAATAATACATATAAATGATACAAAAAATAAATGTGAAAAAATTTCCACTTCACTAGTAATCAAACAAATTGAAAGTAATGTTTTTAACTTTTTTTTTTTTTTTTTTTGCCACGCTGTGTATCTTGCGGGATCTTAGTTCCCCGACCGGGGATCAAACCCGTGCCCCCTGCAGTGGGAGTGCAGAGTCTTAACCACTGGACCACCAGGGAAGTCCCAAAAGTAATTTTTTTTTATTATCAAAAAGTGTTGTTTACAATACCAAAACTTTGGAAATGACTTTAACCCACATAGATCAGGCTGGTGCCCTTGTCCTCACAGCTCCCGAGAGGTCTTGGGGTTCTCCGGGGCACATGATTGACATGGGAGACATTCCAAGGGGGTCGGCTTTATTTGATGATAAGTAATTTCAAACCTAATTTTTGTGTTCAAACAAACATGACAATCACACCACATGGCCACAATAAAAAATATAGACAATGACAAGTGTTGACAAGGATGTGAAGCAGTTGGAACCCTCACCCATCGCTGATGGGAATGGAAAAGGGTGCAGCAACTTTGGAAGGCAGTTTGGCAGTTTTCAAAATGCTAAACAGAGTTACCATATGACCCAGCAATTCAACTCCCAGGTATGTACTCAAGAGAAATAAAAACATATGTCCACACAAAAACTTGTTCATCAATGTTCATAGCAGCATTATTCGTAATAGCCCCAAAGTGGAAGCAATATAAATGTCTGTCAGCTGATGAACAAATAGAATCTTTTAAAAATGCTTTATTCGTATAATGTAATGTTATTTGACAATAAAAGAGAATGAAGTGCTGATACATGCTATGATACGGATGAACCTTAAAAACATTATGTTAAGTGAAAGAAGACTGTTACAAAAGCCCACATAATTCCGTTATTTGAAATGTCCAGAACAGATAAATTTATAGAGACAGAAATTAGATCAGTAGTTGTCAGGGGCTGTGGGGAGAGAGGAATGGGAAGTGACTGCTTAACGGGTACAATATTTCTTTTTGGGGTGCTGAAAATGTTCTGGAATTAGATAGTGGTGGTGATCACACAACCTTGTGATTGTTCTAAAACCCGGTGAAATGTACACTTTAAAACAAATGGATTTTATGGTATGTGGAATATATTTCAATAAAGCTGTTTTTTTTTTTTTTTTGAGAAGAAATCATGAAAACAGTCGAGCAAAGAATTAGGGTGACCAGCTGTCCCAGTTTGCCCAAGACTAAAATCAGAAAAGTCCCAGGCAAAACAGGGTAAGTTGGTCACTCTGCATAGAATGCAAACTTTACATTTATTTGAATGATCAAATGTGAGAATTTAAAGAAATTTCCTGGTTATATGAGAGGTAAAGCAGGGGGAAAGCTTAAGGAGCAATGACCTAAATGTCCAACAACAGGAGGTAGTTAAATTCATTCATTCATTCATTCATTCCCCACTAGAATGTAAGCTCCACAGGGGCGAGGGTTTTTGTCTGTTTTATTCACTGCTGTACTCTGAGGGCCTAGGACTCTGCCTGGCACACTGTCCATGAATGTTTGGTGAGGAGAGCTGTATGCTAGGTGCCAGTGGTGCACTAGTTCCTCCTGTCCTAGGGCTTAAACTGCCTCGTGGCTAGTTTAATAAGCAGACAAACAAGACACTAGTGAACAGATGAGGGAATAAGATAATTTCAGATAGTGATATATGTCATGAAGAAAATAAAGTGATCGAGTGGATCACTTTAGGCTGAGTGGTCCCAGGAGCCTTGCTAAGAAGGTGACTTCTGAGGAGGGGGACACCCACGGACAAGCCACTCTCAATGGTGTTAAGAAAACATCTTTTTTTCCAACAATGAATCAACTTCTTATTTCACTGACCGATACTTCTGATTCTCTATCTGATGCCGCATTTAAAATCTTCAGAGTCCCCCAAAACAGCATTCAGTCTTCTTATATCCAGAGACAGGGGCCCAGAGGCAAAAAAGCTCAGGCCCCAGGCTGTTTTCAGGTGGGACAATGGCAGACATTCCTATGCAAGCCTGTGTCAGTTTTTAACTGAAATGCCATTAAGCTCTCCATCCTGAAACTTTTTTCTATGACGTCTGTGGCAGAAATACACTCATCTCTCATATACATAACTCCATGGGGGTGTGGGGTGGGCATTACACAGGTGCCAGCCAGACTTCTTATTCAGCCAGAAACTGGACTTCTGGCTCAGTTGAATAGCAAGGAGATGAGCAAAACTGTGGTGAGTGTGCTGGCTCTTCCTCAAGGTGAGCTGGGCTGGATGTGAACAGAAGCACATGATAAAGGTGAATTAAGCTCTATAAAAAAATTAAGTTGCTCCTATCTCTATGAGCAGTCTATGAGCTGCTTCCAAGAAACCAGGATGCCCACATCCCATATACCTCATCCAGACAAGGCCAATTCCTCACGCACAGCTACATGGGAAGCATAAAAACCTTTTGTTGGACTTCCCTGGTGGTCCAGTGGTTGAGACGCCTCACTTCCAATGCAGGGGTCGTGGGTTTGACCCCTGGACGGGGAACTAAGATCCCACATGCTGCAGGGCATGGCCAAATAACCCCCCAAAACAAAACAAAACAAAATCTCTCAAATAACGTCTTGCTTTAAAAAAAATCTTCTGTACAGCTGAACCAGTTTGCAAGGCAGAAATAGAGACACAGATGTAGAGAACAAATGTATGGACACCAAGGGGGGAAAACGGGGGTGGGGTGGGGTGGAGTGGTGGTGGTAGTGGTGGTGGGATGAACTGGGAGACTGGGATTGACATATATGCACTAATATGCATAAAATAGAGAACTAATAAGAATCTGCTGCATTAAAAAAATAAAATTCAAAAAAAAAGGAAAAAACCTTTTTCTTTAAAAGAAAAAAATCTTTTATTAACATGGTGGGGTGGGGATTGGGTCTAGGGAAAGATGTGGGCTGGCTTTTTTATTCCCCCTGCCAACAACAGCTATGTATCTACACACACACTCAGACACACATACATGTCCACGTTCAAGGAAGTTTTTCTTCCCTGACTACAGGACCCCAGAATCCAGCCTGCCCCAGGCTGAGAGACAGTGCCTATTAACTGCACAGGTCTGACGTATCAACGTACTGTATAAGGCTCCTGTGTTGTCTCACAAACTGAGAGCGCAGGGGCAAAGGGAGTGGATACTCACGGGGGGTTTGCTTTTTGTCTGAAATCCAACCTACTTGGCAACACTCTTAGGACCAGGCTCTGGGAGAGGTTCTGTGGGCACGATATGGTGGGTGACCTGACGGTCCCAGCCCACTGGGGTAAGAAGGGAGTGGTTTCGCAGGGACAGAGTAGTATCTCTCACAGTCTCTGTGGGCTCAGCTTCCACACCCCTCGGCAATGCCTGAGTCCAGCACAGCAAGTGAGCCGTCTTCACTGACAGAGGCCAGGAAGGGAGCGCTGTGTGGGGAGAACACCAGCCCAGTGACACACTGGGAGTGCACAGCTGAGCTGAGGGCATAGCTTGCACTCTTTGTGCCCACAAGGGAGACAGTCCATTCTCATCACCGAAGACAGACTTTACTCCGCTGAGGATGCCAAGGCTGGGAGGTAGGAAGGTAGTCAGAGGCACTGCAGCCCATCTGTGATGCTGGCTTGGGGCAGTGGATATCCCACAGTGACATTCTACTGTCCTCAGTGCATGAAAGAAACATGGAGTCCTTGTGTAGAGAGGCAGCAACACAGGTGACCTGCCCAGAGTGAGCTCGGTATGAATTCAGAATCATCTGCTGAGCAAGGTCCCAAACCTTGATGCAGAAGTCTTTGCTACCACCAACCGCTTGTGCGCCAGAGCTTGGGACACTGCAGACACGATGTCATCGTGCTCATACTTGCAGAACTTGCTGTCAATGAGCGTCTCATTCTCATCCAGCTCCCACAATTCAACAGCACCTGAATTGGAAGCCATTAGGATACCTCTGTCCCCTACCCAAGTGAGGTCAGCCACTCCAGCCTCCGTCTGGACTCCAGCGGAGCAGAAATCTTCCTTGCGGACAGCACAATGGTCCCTAAAAAGCCAGAGGGAGCCAGCCCAGCAGAGGCCACTCAAGCTGGAAACCGTTAGCAGGAATGCCCCGATACCACACCGCCTCCAACTGATGCCCCATACAGGTGGGCGCATTTGGGGGATGGTTCCACTCCCCGCTGCCAGGGGCACAAGTTGGGGGTGGGGTTTCCTTCCAAATCTCCATGGTTCCAACTCCAACCTGGCCCCAAACTGGACGCCCGCCAGAGATTCAGCTCTGCCAACCCCCACGTGGTCCCTCCTCAGGAAAACATCTTAATGGCCAGGAAAATGTTCATGGTGAAGTGGTACCCTTATGTTCATAGCAGCACTATTCACAGTAGCCAAGACATGGAAACAACCTAAATGTCCATCAACAGATGAATGAATAAAGAAGATGTGGTACATCTATACAATGGAATACCACTCAGCCATAAAAAGTATGAAATAATGCCATTTGCAGCAACATGGATTCAACTAGAGATTATCATACTAAGCAAAGGAGGTCAGAAAGAGAAAGACAAATACCATATGTTATCACTTATATGTGGAATCTAAAATATGGCACAAATGAACCTATCTATGAAACAGAAACAGACTCACAGACATAGAGGACAGACTTGTGGTTGCCAAGGGGGAGGGGGTTGGGGGAGGGATGGAGTGGGAGTTTGGGACTAGCAGATGCAAACTATTATATATAGAATAGATACACAACAAGGTCCTACTGTACAGCACAGGGAACTATATTCAATATCCTTTGATAAACTATAATGGAAAAGAATATGAAAAAGAATGTATATATATGTATAACTGAAGCACTGCTGTACAGCAGAAATTAACACAACATTGTAAATCCACTATAATTCAATAAAATAAATTTTTAAAAAAGAATAAGATATATTAAAGCACATTGAAGGTGGGAAGTCACGGGTGATTTCTTTTTACTTTTTTAAAGCATTCTTGTACTTCCCCAATGCCCTGCCTGACGCAAAAATCTGGGGGATTGGATCCTGGGGTGAACCAGACAAATGAAGTCCCTGCTCTCATGGAACAGGTATATTTTATAACTGGGAGAAACAAAACCCAGAATAAAGGAGTAACGTTATTTTTTTAAAAGATTGAAGAAATTGCACTGGTAGGTGTGCCAAAGAGCCAGCTGGAATCTGGAGTCCAGGTTAGGAGTTGGATGCAGCAGCTGTGCAGCCCGGGGTGAGAGCGGAGCTTGCTGGGGAAGGAACAGAAAGTCAGGGAGCATCTCTCAACAGTCATCCATTGTGTGCATGGGTGTAAGTCCTTTCCCCTCTCTCAGCCTCAGTTTCCCCATCTGTTAAATAAGAGGAGACACTAGAGGTGTTTCTTGTTTTTAAAAGATTTATTTATTTATTTATTTATTTATGGCTCCGTTGGGTCTTCATTGCTGCACGCGGGCTTTCTTTTTAGTTGCGATGAGCAGGGGCTACACTTCGTTGGGGGTGCGCAGGCTTCTCATTGCTGTGGCTTCTCTTGTTGCGGAGCTCTAGGCGTGCGGGCTTCTGTAGTTGCGGCAAGCAGTCTCAGTAGTTGTGGCACGTGGGCTCAGTAGTTGTGGCTCGTGGGCTCTAGAGCACGGGCTCAGTAGTTGTGGCGCACGGGCTTAGTTGCTATGCGGCATGTGGGATCTTCCTGGACCAGGGCTCAAACCCCTGTCCCCTGCATTGAAAGGCAGACTCTTAACCACTGCACCACCAGGGAAGTCCCTCCTTCCCTTTTAAGACTGAATAATACTCCACTGTACATATATATATACGTTAGGTAGTTGTGAGTTTCCTTCAGCTCCAACATTGCAGGATTCTCAATTCCAAGTGGCTGTCCACCCTGAGGCTGATTGCTGCCTGGTGAGTTGGGGACCCTGGCTTCAAGCTGACTTTCCCTCCTGCTTGTGTCACCAGGCAGCCAGGCGAGGGCCCCGGGGGATGAAAGGCTTTGGCTAAATACCTGCCGCCTTCTCTCTGGAGCTTCAGGAGCCAGGTCAGGGCCTGGCGCGGGGCAGGGGAGGGGAGTTAATGATGGCCTGTCAGAGGCTTTGTCATCCAGATGAAACTGACCCTGCTCCCGGGCCCCTGCTCCCAGGCCGGCCTGATTACAGGGAGCCCTATTCTTCCCCTCCTCGGGGCCAGGCCTGGCCTCGAAGCAGCCTCTGCACGCCCAGCTGCTCTGGAGCAGCTGCAGAGATAGACCCGCTGAGGAATCTGGGGTAGCAGCTGCCGAAATGCACTGGCTTTGGGGCCAGAACAACAGATACAACGCATGGTGAAGCCAACAGGCTTATGCAGTGGTTCTCATCTGGGGGTGACTAGCAATAACAGCCACTGTTGCCTGAAGTTTTACTAGGTTCCTCATGTACCAAGCACTGGACATGAATTATTTCATTTAATCTCACACAGCCCTAGGAGGTTGGTACTGTTAACCCCATTTTACAGAGGAGCAAGCTGAGGCTTGGGGAGCCTTACACAGCTGGTAAGCAGCCCAGCCTTGTTCGGTGATGAAGCCTGATCTCTTATCCCCTGCTTCTGCAATTGGGTGGAAATTTCTTTGGCGAGATCCTTGGTGGAGGGCAGATGAGGGGGCTGAGTGGATGGAGTCTATTTGCCTTCCCTGCACCAGTAAAGGGCAGCAGCTCTTGTAGCTGCTCGGGGTTCTGCTTCCAAACATGTGAAAGCCACTGCTGTAGTTCACCTCATTTGTTTTACAGATGGAGAAACTGAGGCCCTGGGAGGGACAGGGAACTGTCCAGGTTCACTCCAACAGGGTCTATGGCAGAGCTGGGACCAGAACCTGAGTCCAGCCTCCCAGCCGTGCTCTGTTTTTGGTGCCCACATGGCCTGCTAGATCTTGTATGTGACCCACACAGGCAGGAGGGCACTCTGGGGCCTCACCTGCTGGGTCTGCTGGGTCTGGACCCCCACCCTTCCTTACAGAGGTGGCCGGCAGTGGTGCAGAGAATAGCATGCAGGCTGGAGCTCAGTTCTGATCCTGCTGCTACCTTGCTGTGTGGCCTGGGTAGCTCTGCTCTCTCCAGACCTCAGTTTCCCCTTCTGTACAATGGGGGTTGCTGACAGTTTGGACCAACAGGCACTGGGCAGGGGAGGAAGAGTGGTTAGTCAGGAGGAGAGGAAGGGAGTGTATGGAGAGAAAGGGAGGAGCCACGGGGCCGCAGGACACCCTGCCTTGCCCTGCTGTCCTGGGGAAACACCCCAGGTTCCGCCGCCCACACTCCACTGCTGGCTAGGGGATGCCGCTTGGCCTGAGAGTGTCCAAGCCTTGGATGAGAGAGTTCTTGGTCCCCAAGACTGCCATGGGGCTGGTGGCTTCCCTTCCTCCGCCTGAATCCTCACCCTGAGAACGGTGCTGGCTTCATGAGGACTTAGAGGAGGCTGAGTTCCTGGGTGGGCACTCCCATGGGTGTCAGCCTCACCCAGCCACGTGTGCTTGCATCCCTACAGTGCGTGTATGTGCAAACCACACGCACGCCTCACACAGCAGGGACTCTCACAGGCCAAGAGAGGCCCAAACCAGTTCTTATTTTTGAGGCTTCCAGTAATTTAAAAATGAAGACATGCCGAAACAGTCTGGCCACAACTGTGGTGTGTTTAACATACTTTTATTTAATAAATGAACATCTTTAACATGCGCCCCCACACACTCACAAATCCAATGCAATTGAGAGATTCCTAAGATCATTGCAGGAATTATAAATGATATGAGTTCACAGTGCTGTGTGGTCTGGTGACGGGATATAGTTTAAAATTGTATGATGAGCGTCCTGTTCTTTTCATCTTGCGCGTGATTCCCTGGGACTAGACACGCAGCCTCCTTTGAGTGTACATTGTTTTCTAACATTTTATTATGAAAAATGTCAAGCATCCAGGAAGGTTGAAACAATTGTACGCTGAACACCCATATCCTTATCATCTGGAATCTACGAGGAACATCTTGCAATATTTGCTTTAAGTCATATCCATCGCTTTTTCCATTCTTCTATCCAAATCCATCCTTTCATCTCTCTATCCCTCCACCCGTTCTTCTGTTTTTTGATGCATTTCTGAGGCTCACGAATGTGAGGACTCAGTCAGATGACACTCTTTTCCCTCCTCCTTCTCCCTGACAGTAACAGGCCTTGCTGCACTCACACTCACACTCACACCCCCACCCCCACATGTAAAACCCTCATCGGCACACACCTCACATGATTCACCCATGTTCTCCAATTCATGCATGTCCTCTCCTTACACATATTGACATGAATTCACACATGCAAACATCACACATAATCCCCTGTGCACACACACACATAAAGACACACACACACACACACAGTGCCCACATGTGCATTTGTGGCAGACTTTTGATATCTGTAAAAGGAGCATCCAGAGACCTAGAATCCTCAGACCTGTGACCCTCGGGTAGCCCATGCCAGGCCCTGGTTTACTCCTCCAGCCTTCGCTTCCGGCAAGTGTCAGGGGCTCCCCTGCAGCTCCCCGCCCCACATGTCTCACCTTTTCCACTTTTCTCACAGTCTTCTCCCTCACCTCCCAGCCACATCCCACAGAGAAAACCTCCCACAAAAGTTCCTTCTGGAGTGTTAACCACCTCTGGGTACAAAGCCCAGCAGACTGCCGCTCCAGGAGGGCAGGGACAGTGTTGGCTTGTTCACACCACATCCCCGGCACATGGCACCCAGCAGGCCCTGTGGTCGGTTGAAAAAGGAACAAAAGCGGCAGAGCTTTGCATCCCCTGGGCAGCCTCAGGGGCATACGCGTCACACATGCTCACCGCCATGCACACACAACACATTCTGCATGCATCCGTGCTCACATGTACATCGTGTGTGTGTCTGCGTTCATGCACACACCTGTCTGCCTGTCTCCATATTCTCCAGATGGAGTCAATTCCAGGACCTGAGTCCTTTCCTAAAGCCTTGGTCGCCTAAGACCACTGTGAGCACATCTGCTGGAGTGTGAAGTCCAGATGTGGCCCCATGACCATGCGCTCCCGAGCTTGGCCCTGTGCATCTGCATGTCAGAGGTTAAGAGTACCAGCTCTGGGCTTCCCTGGTGGCGCAGTGGTTGAGAGTCTGCCTGCCGATGCAGGGGACACAGGTTCGTGCCCCGGTCCGCGAGGATCCCACATGCCGCGGAGCGGCTGGGCCCGTGAGCCATGGCCACTGAGCCTGCGCGTCCGGAGCCTGTGCTCCGCAACGGGAGAGGCCAAAAAAAGAGTACCAGCTCTGAGAATTCCCTGGTGGTCCAGTGGTTAGGACTCCACGCTTCCACTGCCGGGGCCCTGGTTCAATCCCTGGTCGGGAAACTAAGATCCCGCAAGCCGCATGGCGTGGCCAAAAAAAAAAAAAAGAGTACCAGCTCTGGAGTCCGACAAAACCTGGGTTCCATCCTTGCTCTGCTTGTAATCACTTTATATGTTTCACGTATGACTTACGTGAGTGCTACTTCTTGGAGCATGGATTTCCTTATCTGTTAAATGGGAAAATAGTTCCCATCTTAAAAGCGTCTTACAGGAGATGCTCTTAGCAGGGTGCCTGGCATGTTGTAAGCACTTAAAAATGGTTGCTGTGGATATCATTATTGTTGTTACTTCAGGCCTTTGCCTCAAACTCCCATGCACCCTTTGGGAGGGAGGGCAGCCTTGGTGGGGGGCTGTGTATGGGTGGATGGTGTCTCGTGAATGCCTCTCCCCAGAAGCTCCCCCAGTCCCAAGCCCTTATTATCCCACATGCATATTCATAAGGGATAGCTCCAGCCCTGCTCTGTAAATGGGTCAGAAGAAGGAAGTGGAGGTCAGGGTAGAGAGTGAGGCTCAGGGGACAGGAGGCTCAAAGCCAGAGTGCATGTGAGTCCTCACGGACAGGAGGATGGTAAGAGGGATGGGCAAGGATGGGTGGGGGATACTGGGGGCCATGGGGGAGTTTGAGCAGGGGATTGTCCCCATATTACAGATTTGAAAACTGAGGCCCAATGAGATCAGATTAGAGAACCCTTGGGCTGAGTGGCCCAAGAAGCCAGGTCCTGCTTCCTTTGGGATCTGGAGAGTTGAGCATCTGTCTGGGCTGGGTGATGGGCACAGAGGGTTGGACTAATTGACCCCTGTAGGTTTCTCTCAATGGGTGTAGTTTACATGGCATTACATGGTTGGAAGAGCTGTGGTGATCCTGAATCGCAACCCTCCACTGAGGCTCCAAGAGGATGGGTGACTTGCCAGGATCACACAGCTGCTGACAGTAATCTTGCCTTTGGAGGTGTGAGAGATAGAATGATTCTGGTCCCTTGCAAGAGATTCAAGACTGGGAGAAAAGTGGGTGGGCTTGTCAGGATACCAGGGAATGAAGCTTCTTTATCCACTTCCTCATTTCATCTCCTCACTACTCCCGTGAGACAAATGGAGCAAAAACGATTATCTCCATTTTACAGATGAGAAGCATGAGGCTGGAAGAGGAGGAAGCACCAGGAGAAGGCTACAGAGTGAGTTGTCTGCAGGGGGTCTGCCCCTCCGTGCAGGGCGATGTGGGGATGTGAGAGCCCAGCTCGCCTCCATCTTGGGCGGGGTGAGGCCAGGACAAGGCAGCACATCACCCTGCTCTGGGAAACTTCAATCTAAAAACTCAGAGGGCGCTGTTTCTCTACACTTGCAGGTATATTAATCCCTCCCTCCTTTCAGATAATTGCCTGTTTCTTAGAACGCTTTCTGGATGCTTGGAACTGCTCTGTGAGGTTAAGTAAGATAACCACTCCCATTTCAGGGTAAGAGAGAATTGATCTCCAGGGCGGCAGAGGGTGTGAGAGGCAGTGACAGAACAAGAGTCTCAGCGAAGTCGTGGGTGTTTTCTACTGGACCAGTTCATGGAAAGGGATGGGTTGAGGGATGGAAAATTCGGCTCTTGGGGCAGCAGTGTCAAAAGGAACTGACCCTGGGGTGGGTGGCCGTGAGAAGGGCTCACTTCAGACTGCTAGGTGGCAGATTGAGGACACTGGCCTTGTGGTAAATGTTCAGGCATCCATTCATTCATTCAGGAAGCATCCACTGCCTTCGTGTGCCAGGCCCTGTGCTGTGCCCAGGGCAGGGGAGGGACCGGCCAGAGGTGAAGCAGACTGTCCTTGGGTGGCTCAAAGTCTCCTGAGGGTCTCTGACTAGGACTGAAGACATCATTGGACAGAAAAAGAGGCTGACTGGGTATTGTCACCTCTGCTTTCAAACAGAGGCAGTGAGATGTCGGGGACAGGCCTCGGGTTCTGAGATCAGGGCCAGATTGGGCGGTCTTCTAGCTCTGCCCTTCTGAGCTGTGTGGCTTTGAGCAGCAATAATAAGTAAGCACAATAGTCATAGCTGATGTTTATTCAGTGCTCAGTTTACGTCTAGCACGTCACTTTACTTCTTTGAACCTGTTTCCTCATCTGTAAAATGGAATGGAGTAGGAGTTAGTCTACTTCTCAGGGTTACTATAGGGCTTGAATGGGACCATGTAGGTGAAAGAGTTTGGTATAAGCTTGAGCTGTGTGGTAACTTTAGTTATTTGTGGGGCTGTAAAGGGGCCCCGTGTTGTAGAAACACAGGGAAGCAGGAGGATATTTATTCCTAATGGAGCCAGGTAGTGGTTTTGGGGGAAGGGTGTTTCTCTTCACCAAAAAGATATGCGATTGTGAGCAAGGCTTTGAAGGGTAGAGAGGGGGATAAAGAGAAGGACTTTCCAGGGGTCGGGTATCCTGTGTGCAAAAGTGTGGAGGAGGGAAAGTGTAGGGATGTTTGCAGAACAGTCCTGGTACAATGAATGGCTAAGCCTGGCGCCCCATGAATCGCCAAGGATGCAGTCAGGTAGGATCTTTGGCCCCGGGGCCAGCTTTGAGGCAAGCAGATTTCCTTCCCTAACATTATCCCATCTACGGCTGAGTGAGGAGCGGGCTGGAGGGTGAACCGAGAGTGATTACAGAGCCCTGTTTCTGGGTCTCTCCCACCTACCTCTAGGGGACGGTCTGGCAGGAATGTGACCCACCCACCCCTTCTGACCTCCTTAGCTGGGGGTCAGGTTCGGGCATCCCTGGAGCGATGAGCCGGGTGGCTCTGGGGAGCATGTGGCCCAAGACAGGAGTCAGTAGAGCTTAAAGAACAGGTGGATGGAGGGGAAGACAGACGAAAGAGGGGGAGGACAGACGAAAGAGTGCGAGGCGGGGTCTTAGGAGTAACAGGCACAGGGAGCTCACACTTGGCAAGCATCTCCTATGTGTTGTACCAGCCCTTTGAGGTAGGTACCCTCACTTTACAGATGGGGAAAATGAGGCTCAGAGAGGTGAAGTGACTTGCCCATTTCTTTGTCCAGTCATTCATCATTCAACGCTTATGTATTGGGCAGAGGCTCCGTGCCAAGCGCCGAGGAGTCAGGGGTGACCATCTCTTGGCTACTGTCCCCTGCGGTGGGGGTCCGGGGGAAGTGTTGTGAGGTCGCATTGCGACCTCGTCGGCACTCGAACCCAGGTCTCACTATTTCCAAACCATCACTTTGGATCCGGACACAAGCCCCGTTGCACGGCTCGCGCGGCCGCTGGAATCCCCGGTACCTCCACTTTCCCTAGGGTCCCACCTGCCGCACCTGGCCCAGGTGAGTCCCGGGAGGTCCCGAGCGCCGCCGGAAGGCGGCGAGCGGTTCCGGCAGGTAGGGCGGGGCGGGGCCGGGGCGGGGCTGAGGGCGGGGCCAGCCCGCGACGCCAGGAGCCCGACCGGATTCCGCGCCCTTCTGCCCGCGCCCTGCGCCCCGCGCCGCCGCCGACATGGGGGCCTGTCTGGGCGCCTGCTCCCTGCTCAGCTGCGTGAGTCCCGCCCCCGGCGCCCGCCCCCGCCGCCTGCCCCTTCTTCGGCCTCGCACTTTCGTCCTGTCTTCTTCCTCCAAATAGTTTCTTCTTTTGCCTTCCTCCAAACTTGTCTTTCTGGGCCTGCATCCCGCCTCCTCGCCCCTCGGGTCGCCCCTCTCACCGACTTCCCCCGCCCCCATCCCGGGCCCGCGGGCGCCGGGGACAGCTGGTGTCCGGGGATCGGGTTACCGCGGGGGCGGGGGTGGGGCGCGCTCGGGCGGGGGAGGGGGTGTCCTGGGCGGGCGCCCCTCCAGGGAACTGGGGAGACTGAGGCCCAGAGCCCGGGGCGGCTGCGGCCCCAGCTGGCTCAGCTTGGAGTCGTCCTGGCAGTGCGCCTCTGGTCTCCCTCCCGGACGCTCTCTTTGTGTGGCCTGCCGGTCCCTGTACCTCTCTGCCGTGTGTCCTTCTCTGTTTCTCTGGCATTCTGTCAGTTGGTCTTTCTGTCCCTACCCGTCTGCCTCAGTTTGTCCATTTGTATGTGTCTGATATCTGTCCGTTCGTTTGTCCGACTGTCTTTGTCCGTCTGAAGCCTCTCCATCTGTCATTGTCTGTCTAGACGGCTCCGTGTCTGTCCGCCGGGGTCTGTCTGCCCGTTCAGTCTGTCAGTCTCTCTGTGTCTTGTCTCTGCTTCGTTCAGTCTGGCTCAGGCTAATTCCTGGGCAGTTCCCCAATGAACCCCAGACGCTTGCCCTCTGGGCCCCAGAGCCGAAGTTGGGGGAGGGGAGGAGGCCTCCTTTGCTTTTCTAAGCCGGTCTTGAGTGAGGGGTGCGGGTTACCACCGCCATCGGCCCAGCTCTGGGTGGGAAAACCCGGGAACTGAGGGAGGTTGGGGTGTGTGGGGGAGGGATTACCTGGTCGTCTGCTCGGGGACCTGGGGAGCAGCCAGCAGAGGGGAGGAGCGTCCGCCAGACCCCGGCTGGGAGGCCCCTTCTCTTTTCTCCTTTCCCAGCCCCCTCTCCCTTCCCTCTTCCCTTCATGAAATCTGAGGTTCATTCAGGCAGCCCCCTCCCCCTCTGCCCCACACAAAAGATGAGCAGAGAGGCAGGAGGGGGAGTCTGGTGGCTGCTGAAATCCCAGTTTCCTTTGTCCCTGATTTGTGTGAGTGTGTTAGGATGGGGGTGTAGGAGTGGACAGATATCTGCACAGAGAGGCTGCATAGTGGGTTCCTGGACTCTTGTCCTCCCTGGGCCTCTATTTCCCCATCTGTGAAGGGCGTGTGTGTGTGTGTGTGTGTGTGTGTGTGTGTGTGTGTGTGCGCGCGCACACCTACGGGAGGGGGAATCAAGAGCTGGTCCCTGAGATCCCTGCCTGCCCAGTGAAACCAAGGTTTGGGCTTGCTTCCTGATGGGGGAGGGAGAGTTTCCTTGGAGTTGACCAGAATTCCATCAGGCTGGGCTATCCTGGGGATGGGGGGAGTGTTGAAGGGAGACCTGCCATTTCTCTGTGCGGCTGTCTCCCTGTCTACCTCCCTCATAATGCTGTTGGGAAGATTTAAAAGTGCCCCGCCCTGTTAGAGTAAGTGCTCCAAATAGGAGGTATTGTTATTATCATCTTAAAAAGGTGGGTGGAGACTTCCCTCTGGAGCCAGTTGCTGGTCTCTGAGTCAGACGCCTACAATGCTGAGTCAGAAGGCACCTGACAGGCCTGCTCCAACCCCCAGTTTACCGATGAGGAGGCTGCAGCCCAGAGAGGTTAGCTGACTTGCCTAAGGTTGCACAGTGAAAGGAGGAGGAACTGCACAGTCAGGATTAAAATCTGATTCCTGGTCTAGGCTTCTGCCCACACCTTCCCTCCCTTCACATCCTGGATGCTGAGGGATAGGGTTGGTACAGAGTGGAATTGGCAGGTTCGCTTAGGAAGTATCTAATATCTGCAAGGGACCTGCCCCTCGGGGCAGGGGCCTCCCCTTGGCGTTCTGACCTCTGACATTTACTGAGTACTTACTGCATGCCAGGTGCTGTGCCGAGCCCTTCACCCCTGCCATCTCATTACGCACCCCACCCGCCAACCCCATGACATAGTTATCCTATTTTACAGATCATGATACGGACAATAGCTGCCGTTTACTGAGTGCTTACTGTAGGCCCAGAGCTCACAGCCCAGAGCTGTCCAGTGGTAGCCCAGGCCCAGCAGTGTAGTGAGCACTTTGTATGTACCCTTTCATTTCATCCTCACAACGACCCCAATGAAGCAGTGAATATTATCCCCATTTCACAGCTGAGGAAGCTGGATCAGAGAGGGAAGATGATTTCCCCACAGCCACACAGTATTAAGTGGTACAGTTGGGCACTGCTGGATACCAATAACAACCTGTTTCAATGGACATTGCCCCACAGGAGTGAAGTTCTAAGGGGGGGTTGCCAGGCATCTTTAGAGGGAGCATTTTGGCATACATGGGTCGGTGGGGAAGACTTTTGTCCCTCCTGCCGTGACGCATTTGCGTCTGCCTCTTGGTCAGATGCAAATGCGTCACGGCAGGAAAGGGACAAAAGTCGCTCTCTTGGTCAGCATTTGGACTGGGCTGAAGGTGAGTCCTGGCTGGGAGGAGATGAGATGGACCCACTAGGGATGGGAGTCGCCAGCCAAGCCAGCACATGGTGAGCTGGATGGTCAGCAGATACTTAAGGAGGACCTTCTACAGTCGAGGGAGTGTGAAAGGCCTTTGGCTCAGACCCATTGGTCTTGGTCCTGGCTTGGCCTCTTCTCAGCGGCGTGACTGAGGACCTCTCTCCTTGTCTGTAAAGTGGCGAGAACAACGGCACCTGCCTCTCAGCACGTCAGGAGGGTTCAGTGAGACTTAGTTAGCATGAAGCTGGCGTGCGGCGGCTGCTCTGTAAGCTCCCGCCGGTGGTAACGTGCTGGAGACCACTTTCGAGGAATGGGGAACCTAGTGAAACCCAGGGCTGTCTGATGGGCTCCAAGCCACCTCACTGCCCTGCCCAGAGGCCCATCTTATGGCTGAGGAAACTGAGTCCCACTTGTCTAAGGTCATACTGCCAGCTGGTGGCAGAGTCCAGACAGGGCCCTCTCCTCTTCACACTGCGTGGGGAAAGGAAGTATGCTTTGAGTAGTCTTGGGCTGACCTCTTCTCTCCTGTGTTTGGTCTAGTGCTAGGGTGGCTCGGCCAGTTATGGGGTGCCACGGAACCTCGCAGCGTAAAGACTCGCAGACCCCGGGCTCCTGAGTTCTGAATTCTCCATTCTGAGAACCTGGCTGGTGCTAAGATTCCCCCGCCCTTATTTCTGGTGCTTTTCCATTGCTGCCTTTCCCCTGAGTGCATTTGTGGAGGGGGTGTTGTAATCTGAGTGTGGGAACAGTTTGTAGTCTGCCTTGGCCTTTCACATTGCATCACAAGCATAGCCTGTGTTGCTGTCAGTCTAGTGGCTTTCATCTTTCCAGCCTCTATAACATTCCATGGAGTCAGTGGGCCACCGCTGTCCCCTGGTGTTGGGCAATGAGGTCATCTGCAGTTTCCTGATAGTCTAATAAGCTCATACAACCTAAAGCTTCGTGCCTGTTTTAGTTTTTTTCTGAATTTAACATTTCTATTTTTTGATAATGAAAATCAACTTTATCGGGGTATAATTTATATTTAACTATATTTAGTTGTATATGCCCATTTAGGTGTTCCCAGCACATCTGCTCCATTCAGCAGAGAGATGCCTCTTAGGGACCACGATGTACCACGATGTAATGATGGATATTTAGTTATTTCCAGCTTTCCCCTATTATTTTCCTCGTGGGAAGTGTCACAGTGGACTTCCCTGTGTACATGTGTGCGCACGTGTCTGCCTTTACTCCCGTGGGCTGGTATTTCTATAGGAAGAGGTTGTGGTAGGAGTGATCCCCAGAGGTGGAGTGGGGATAAGAATGTATGAACAACTCCAAGGAGGCTCCAGAAGCAGGGGCGGGGGCTGTGTGTATTGTTCTCTCCCTGACCTGGTCTCTCTGGCTACCAGCCAGGCCCTTGGAAACCTAAGGTTTCAGGTATCAGGAATACCTGGATTCTGATCTCCAAAAACCACAGTGAGTTGAAAGGCCAGGCTCCCTGACTGCAGTGTGCAGCTTTTCTCGTGTCTCAAATGTCTCAAATTGAAATGGTATCAAGCCAGAGCTGGACCCTGACCTGGGTACTTGGGCACTTGGTTCCTGAGATCATACCTGTTGGCCTCCCTTGGTTTTCTTGGGCACTGGAGGGATTGTTTTCATCGCTGGGCTGTTTTGAAATTTAATGAGTGCCATCAGTGACTTAGCAGGCCCTGGTGCAGACAGACTTGAACTTGAATCCCAGCTCCTTAGCTCACTTGCTGTGTGACCTTGGCCGCATCACCTCTCTGAGTCTCAGTTCCCCACTTGTAAATGGGAAGTTACAACACACTTCATAGTGTCCGTGAGGCTTAATCTAGACAAAGCCCTTATCATAGTGTCTGGGACAAGTAACTCGTCATAAAGGGAAGCTGTTACTGTTATTACTTGAATCTCAGCACTGCTGTTCGCTTACTGTGTGACTTCTGGCAGGTTTCTTAATCTCTCTGATCTCAGAATGCTCTTTATGGTTTACAAAACACTTCTTCTGGCATTTGCTTATCTCCTCACCGCCCCCGCCCTCCTCCAAGGTAGCTATGAACAGGAGTCAGGATTGGGGTGGGGTTTGCAAGATACAACCAGAAATTGCTGGATGATTTGGACCGTGAGGGAGAATTTCATTCGGCATTCACTTAGCAACTGTGCTGTTACTTGGCTTTGTGGGTGAGAGAGATGGGTAAGAAGGAGCATTCTCAGGGGCATTTCCAGTCTGGGGGAGAGGTGTAGGGGATACGGGAGGGCAGCTGCCCCTCAAGCAGAGTGTGCTCTACCCCTTGTGACCAGTCCAGAAAGCAGGGGACGGGGCCTCCGAGGAGCAAGGGGCCCTTTTCAGCCTGCTCTCCACAAAGCTGGTCACTCAGCATAAGGCTGTTCCTGTCCCTCCGGCTTTGAGAGGTGATGCCCAATGGCAATGGATGCCCATTGCTCGTGGGATGAACACGAGGATCCTGCACATGGCTGCCGGGCTCTGCCAGCCTGGCCGACCTCACCGCTCGCTTGCTTATGAAGCTTTGGCCATAGGGACTTCTTTCCATTCCTCCAACGCTCAGCTCCTGTCCGCCCCAGAGCTGCCTCAGGCTCCGTTCCCTCTGTCTGGAACACTCGTTCTTCCCCTTGGTCGGGAGAGTGAATCCTCATTGTTCAGCTCTCAGCTTAAGTGTCACTTCTTCCAGGAAGTAACCCGCTACCCCCAATCGAAACTAGGCCCCCGCCGGTCACTCTCATGGCAGCCCGTATGTTTTCTTCTTCACACTTACCATGACGGGTGTAATGACTTGCTGAGTATCTTTCCTGCCCTTGGAAGCTCCAGGATGGCAGAGCCTGTGTCTTTCTTGCCCTCCAGACTCTTAAATACCTGAATGAGGAATCAGGGCTGTTTGGGGGAAGAGAAACAGTGAACCAGATGTATCTGGATGTGGGCCCACTTCCTCCAAGGCTGGGCTGGAGAACTGGCTCCCAAGGGATGAGTCTACAGCTACGAAAGGCGTGGCATCACCAGCCCCTAAGTGATTTCAGCCAGCCCTAGGGAGGGAGGGGCTGACGGAGGGCAGAGGAGCTGGAGACAGAAAGGGCTGGACGCCTCTGCTGTCCCAAACTGGTGCAGCCCCAGAGCGGGAAGTCACAGCCACCCACATTCTTCATTCCATTCATTCAACAGATGTTGATTTATCAGCGCTTGCTCTTTCTGAGGTCTTAACATACGTCTGGTATGATGCCAGACGCTTTACATTTGTTCAGCAGATAGTCACTGAGCTCCCGACGACGTGCCAGGCACAGTTCCCACCCCTGGGAATACCATGGTGAACAAAACATCAAAACCCCTTGCCCTGGTGGGGCTTGCACGCTAGCAATGAGAGGCCGGCAACACGAGTAAACTGTGAAGCCAATCAGGTGGTAGTAAGTCCTACAGAGAAAAATAAAGCAGGGAAGGGACAAAGGGAACCTGAGTGAGTTACAATTTTTTTTGGTCGTGCTGCGAGGCTTGCGGGATCTTAGTTCCCCGACCAGGGATTGAACCCGGGCCGTTGGCAGTGAAAGCACGGAGTCCTAACCACTGGACCGCCAGGGAATTCCCAGGGAGTTACACTTTAAAATCCCTACAGGACTTTCCTGGCGGTCCAGTGGTTAAGACTCTGCGCTTCCACTGCAGGGGGTGCGGGTTAGATCCCTGGTCGGGAACTAAGATCCTGCGTGCTGCGCAGCGCTGCCAAAACAATAAAAATTAAAAACTAAAATAAAATCCCTACAGTATTTCATTCTTAGAACTGCTATGTGAGAAGCAGGTACTGTTAGGATTCCCATTATAGGGAAGAGGAAACTGAGGTTCAGAGAGCTTGAGTGAGCTGTATAAGGGCACATAGCTCATCAGTGAAAGAGCTGGCCTTCCGGATTTTTTTTTCCACTCTGCCTCCTCCTAAATAAGAAGCACTGAGACCCCAGCTCTCTCGCCGAAGCCACAGTAACACCTGAGATAGATCCAGGTTTGAATCTGGGTTCCGTTGCTTACTGGCTGTGTGTCCTTGTGGGACCCAGCCTCTTCCAGCCTTGGTTTCCTTGGCCTCTCCCTTGGGCTTGAAAGTTAGATGGGGTGACATCTGGGGAAGAGGTGTCCCTTCGTGGTGTGGCACAGGCAGTCTCTGCGTAGGTTTGGAGATATTGAGCGGGCAGCGGGCAGTGGGTGGATGCTGCGTGCTTGGGCGGGGAAGGGGAGAGGAGACCGGAGAGTAAGGTGCCATCCTGGCCTCCCCGCAGGCGTCCTGCCTCTGCGGCTCTGCCCCCTGCATCCTGTGTGGCTGCTGCCCCTGCAGCCACAGCTCCACACTGAGCCGCCTCATCTTCACGGCCTTCCTCTTCCTGGGGGTGCTGGTGTCCGTCATCATGCTGAGTCCCAGTGTGGAGAGCCAGCTCTACAAGGTGAGCCACCTGCGGGACCTGGCCTCTGGCAAAGGCTCAGCTACCAGGGGGCCCAGGCTTGGGGGCCCAGCTGATCAAGAGGTGGGCAGGAATGCCAGCGCACCGATGATCCAAGCTTGACGATGGAGGGTCGTTTCTTCATATTGGGAGGAGGGTTTGAGCCTTATTGTTTCTCATAAGCCTTGGTCCCCTTGGGAAGTGTCATGAATCATTATCGCCATCCCTGCCAGACACTGGCCCAGGGTAAGCTCTCCCCACTTTTATGCATGAGCCCAGTTTGAGGGTCCTAAGTCTTCCCTTCATCTCAGTGTTTCATAGCCAGTGGGATAGTTAGGCCAGAGGTTCTGACATACTAGTGTGTACAGAGCATGCATTCCCTGGGAAGTGTGCCAGTCATGCAGAATCTCAGACCCTGCCTTAGAGACCCTAGTTCTGTAGGAGAGGGGAACCTCCGGGGATTCTGATGTAGCTGGTGGGCGGAGAGCACTTTGGGAAATCCTGCCCTGGACCGTGCCATGCTTTCTGTTTGTCCCTGGGGGGCTCACTCATAGGGCTTCAGCCGCAGAGGTGGGTGGGAATGGAGATGGGCCATGGGTGGAAGTGGGAGGCTCGTGTGGCCCTCCTGGGAGAGCCTCCTGCCTGGCGGCCTGGGCAGAGTCAGCCCGGGTTCTGGGTGGGGTGGGGTCTTCCAGCTGCTCTGTCTGTCTCCACAGCTGCCCTGGGTGTGTGAGGAGGTGGCCGGGTCCCCCGTCGCCCTGCAGGGCCACATCGACTGTGGCTCCCTGCTCGGCCACCGTGCCGTCTACCGTATGTGCTTCGCTATGGCGGCCTTCTTCTTCCTCTTCTCCCTGCTCATGATCTGCGTGCGCAGCAGCCGGGACCCCAGGGCTGCCATCCAGAATGGGTGAGGAGGGGTCCCACCTGCACCCTGGGCCCCTCCCGCTGTGGTTTTCCCTATCCTCGGCCTGTCTCCAGCAATCTCCAGACCCTAACCCTCAGACTCAGGGGCCGCTGAAGCCAGGAGGGCACAGCACAGAGGTCGGCTCATCTAGTGGTTCCCATTTCTCAGATGAGGAAACAAAGCTCAGGAAAGGCAACAGCATCCCTAGGGCCACACACCAGTTTAGTGACACAGTTGGGGTTAGAGCCCAGGTGACCATCCTCACCCCTCACTGGTCCTTCCCTCTGCCCCTCGGGGCTTTTTCCAGGGCCAGGACAGATTTTCTGTGCCTGTCAGACCATCGGGAAGTCTCTCTCACCTCTCCCAGTACCTGCTCTTCAGGGTTGGGGTTCTGGGGGTCCAGCCTTCTTCTCTCCCCCTACTCAGCTTTCTTGTCTGTCCTCCCCCTTTCCCCACCATAGGTTTTGGTTCTTTAAATTCCTGGTTTTCGTGGGCATCACCGTGGGCGCCTTCTACATCCCTGACGGCTCCTTCTCCAACAGTAGGTGGCCCTGCTGGGGAGGGATGGGGGCTACCAAGGGTGAGCGTGCTGGCCCCCAGCACACAGACCCCAGACTACTGGCTGGGTCCTTGCCTCCCACCCAGGAGAACAGGACTCTGGTGCTTGGCCACATGGCCTTTGGTCAACTCGGGGTTGGGGGGACCCCCTTTGACCCCGACCCACACCCTGACACAAGGCATCTCTGTGCGTGGCCAGGGGCTCCTGAGGGCGGGGACTTTGCTGCTTCTCAGTGTCCCCAGTACAGGGTGTGGCACAAATGACTGTTGAATGTATAAAAGTGAGCGTGAGAAGAGACCCAGACCCAGGGGCTGCTGCGCCATGGCTGGACCCCCTTGCCTCCCTCCCCTCTGCCTGCCTAGTCTGGTTCTACTTTGGTGTCGTGGGCTCCTTCGTCTTCCTCCTCATCCAGCTGTTGCTGTTCATCGACTTTGCGCACTCCTGGAACCAGCGGTGGGTGAACAAGGCTGAGAAGAGCGACTCCCGCGCCTGGTATGCAGGTCAGTGCCACCCAATGGCCTCGTGAGGGGGCTGGGCTACCTGAGGAGTTGGGGCGGGGGGGTGGTCCCTGAAGCTGGATGACGGCCTGGAGGGCATCTCGAGCTGCCTCCTAAGGGCAGGAACTGAGCCGTCCATGTCACGTGGAGGGAAGGGTGTGTGGCAGGGGCCCGCTGACCCCGGGTGGCTGAGGTGGGGTCAGATGAGAGCTGCACTGGAGAGTTCAGAGGGATCTGGTTGAGCCAGCCCTGCAGAGCGAGCCACGAATGACACCTGGTCATTGAAACCCCAGTGGCAGAACGGGTCCCTTTTCAGTTCTTCTGAATTGATCAAGAAGAAAGGCACTCTTCAGGGTTGATTTGATTTTCACACCTCCCTGATCACCAGGCATCTAGTTCACTTTTTGAGAGATTGTTCTCTATTCATTGTCTTTTTTTTTGGCTGCGTTGGGTCTTTGTTGCCGCGTGCGGGCTTTCTCTAGTTGCGGCGAGTGGGGGCTACTCTTCATTGCAGTGTGTGGGCTTCTCATGGCGTGGCTTCTCTTGTTTTTGTTTTTGTTTTTTCTTTGCGGTACACGGGCCTCTCACTGTTGTGGCCTCTCCCGTTGCAGAGCACAGGCTCCGGACGCGCAGGCTCAGCGGCCATGGCTCACGGGCCCAGCTGCTCCGCGGCATGTGGGATCCTCCCGGACTGGGGCACGAACCCGTGTCCCCTGCATCAGCAGGCGGACCCTCAACCACTGCGCCACCAGGGAAGCCCGGCGTGGCTTCTCTTGTTGCGAAGCACAGGCTCTAGGCGCGTGGGCTTCAGTAGTTGTGGCTCGTGGGCTCTAGAGCGCAGGCTCAGTAGTTGTGGCACACGGACTTAGTTGCTCCACAGCATGTGGGATCTTCCCGGACCAGGGATTGAACCCGTGTCCCCTACACTGGCAGGTGGATTCTTAACAACTGCGCCACCAGGGAAGTCCCCTCTATTCATTGTCTTTATTTTTATGGTGACCTTTTTTACGGCAAGTGAATCATTTTAGTTCAGGGTGGGGCAGGAGCTCACAAAGCCTGGGTGAGGGACGGAAGTTTTTTTGTTTTTAATAAATTTATTTATTTTAAATCTTTTTGGCCGCGCTGGGTCTTCGTTGCTGCGCACGGGCTTTGTCTAGTTGCGGTGAGTGGCGGCTGCTCTTCGTTGTGGTGCACGGGCTTCTCACTGTGGTGGCTTCTCTTGTTGCGGAGCACGGGCTCTAGGCGCGCGGGCTTCAGTAGTTGTGGTGCACGGGCTCAGTAGTTGTGGCTCGTGGACTCTAGGGCTCAGGCTCATAGTTGTGGTGCACAGGCTTAGTTGCATGTGGGATCTTCCCGGACCAGGGCTCGGACCGTGTCCCCTGCATTAGCAGGTGGATTCTTAACCACTGCGCCACCAAGGAAGCCCCCAGGGACTGAAGTTTAGTAGACACTCCTTGGAGGAGGAAGTTGGGGCCTGAGACCCAGTGCACTGCTCGACAAGGGATGGGGGTCCTTGCACCTCTTGACCCACCTGCCGCTGCCCCTCCCTCCCAGGCCTCTTCTTCTTCACCCTCCTCTTCTACGCGCTGTCAGTCGTGGCCGTGGCACTACTGTTCATCTACTACACCCAGCCTGGCGCCTGCTACGAGGGCAAGATCTTCATCAGCCTCAACCTCATTTTCTGTTTCTGCGTATCCATAGTCGCTGTCCTGCCCAAGGTCCAGGTGAGCCTGCCTGTCTCTGCTCCTCGGTGTGTGGGACTTCTTGTAGGAACCTTGGGGTCCTGGGGCCAGGACTGTCAGTCACAGAGGCTTGGGCCAAGAGTGTGGGCTCCCAAGTCAGCCTCCCTGGGTCAGAGTCTTGACTCTCGCATTTATATGCTGGCTGTCTTTGGGAAAGTGCCTTAACCTGTCTGTGCCTCTTCCGTCTCAGATGTAAAATGGGAATAATAACACTATTTGGAGTTATTCTCAAGATTGAGACCATGTTTATAAACACTTAGAACAGTGCCTGGCATATCCATCAGACATTGGCTATTGTTATCATTATTTTGATGTCATCATTTTTTTCATGCAAATCAGGAGAACATTAGGAAGGGTCACCAAGTGATGATTCCTAGACACCTCAAGAAGTGGTGTTAGAAGGTGCAATTCCACAGTTTCCAATCCCAGACTATCTGGGATGATGGGTGGGAGCTCCCAAGGTAATCACTTGTTCTTCGGAAGAATCCAGTGGTATTTCACAGTTTGGGATATCAGCCCACCAGGTGTTTCAGAGGTAGCTTAGATAGTCTTTGGGGGTCCTTAGCAGAAAGGTTGGGAATCTCCCTTCTGGCCAGAGCTTCCATTTCCCAGTAAGAAAACGGAAGCCCAGAGAGGGTGATGCCTCTGTTCCAGGTCACACAGAAATCAGTATTCATTCAGCAAATACCTCTTGAGCATCCACTGTGTACCAGGCACTCTTCTAGATGTTGGGGATACAGCTGTGAGGAAGAGGAGGAATAATAATAGCTAACAGTTAATGACATCTGTCATGTTATTAGTCCTTGCACCATCATCATCCCCGCTTTCCAGATGAGGAAACAGAGGCTTAAAGGAGTAAAGAGACTTGCCTAAGGTCACACGGCTAGTAAGGGGTGGAGCTGGGATCTGAACCCAGGCAGACTGGCTCCAGAGACGGTGCTCCTAATCATAGAGTTCAGATTCATATTTTCAAGCGTGTCTGTGTGGTGAGGAGTGGGGAAGAACAACCGACAGGAGACGAGGCCAGCTGAAGTAATTTTGGAGAATAAGTGCTATGTGGAAAATAAAAGAGGGTATGGGCTGAAAGGGAGGTGGGCAGGCAGGGCCGGGGTCTGCTGCAGTCAGGGTTTTCAGAGCCTTTTGCGGGGGTCCTGTTTGAGCTGAAGCCTGAATATAAAGACACTGCTGGTGCAGAGATGTGGGGGAGGAATATGTCAGGGAGAGGGCAGGGCGAGTGCAAAGACCCTGAGGTTGGAGAGGATTTGGCAGGTTCCACGGACAGAGAGGTGACCACCATGTTTGGGGAGTAGTCAGCAGGGAGGGCTGTCGGATGAAGATGCAGATGGGGTAAACGAAGGAGGGCTTTAATTCAGAGTGTGAAGAAGTGCTGCCCTTGAAGGGTTCTCAGCTGGGGAACAAGTCGGGTAATCTGTTAAGAGAAAAAATTAGGACTCTACCTTTGGGTGGGCGAGGTGGCAGTGGGTGGCCCGGGTGGTATGTTTTCCCAAAGGGTGTGGGGTGGGATGGCCCTAGGGTGGTGGGGGTTTCTGAGGTCCCCCGGTCGGGCGTGGCTGGGCTGGGGGTGGGGGGTGTACCCAGGTTTGGCAGGAGTCACACTGTGGGCTGCCCTTGCCAGGATGCCCAGCCCAACTCGGGTCTGCTGCAGGCCTCGGTCATCACGCTCTACACCATGTTTGTCACCTGGTTGGCCTTATCCAACGTCCCCGGTGAGTAGAGGCCTGGGTTCCAGGTGGCCTGGTCTTCCTCCTGGGCTGGGGACCCTCAAAGATGACGGGGACATTCCCAGCCCATTCCAAGACTTAGTCCTTCGGGGAGGTGGGAGGACCCCATCTGTTCCTGGAGCTGTCTCTGTTGTTTTGTCTGCTGCGTGCTGTCGCCGGGACTTGAGTGTTGGTTGTGTGTCTGTCTGTCCCTTGGCTGTCCATCTGAGCCCATCCTCTGGGCTCCCTGGCTACAGACCTGGCCTGCGTGGGCTGAGGGTGACCATGCTCCCCTCCCCAGACCGGACATGCAACCCCACCCTGCTGACCCACTTGGACAATGGGACGGTCCTGGCAGGCCCCGAGGGCTACGAGACCCAGTGGTGGGACGCACCGAGCATCGTGGGTCTCATCGTCTTCATCCTGTGCACCCTCTTCATCAGGTAGGGTGGGGCCTGGTTTCTGGGAAGGAATCGTGATTGGGAGCCCTGAGGCACAAGTGACGGGAGGATATGGGCGCTGGGACACCAAGCTGGAAGGCGCCTCCACAGGCAGCACATGCAGCCCCGGCACTGCGCTGGCGGGGAAACTGAGCCCCTCAGAGGGCACAGAGTGACTGGGCAGCGGAGGTGGGGCTGAGCCCTGCCTCCTGGCCCAAGGCCTCTCCTGAGCCCGGGTTGCCGTGTGCCCAGCTCAGCCGTGTGCAGGCAGCTGTGGTGCCAGGGCCGGAGCCTGGACGGGGGCCAGCGGGTCCAGGCTCCATCACTCACACCGCTTCCCCTTTCCAAGCTTCAGCGTCCTTTTCAGCTAAAGGATGATAACCTCTAATGCCCAGGGTGGCTTGTGACCCCACAGTGTCCCTTGAGAAAAAGCAGCTCATTCTTAAGATCACATGTGCTCTTAAGAGCACATTCTTGAAGGGGTCTTAGCAAATGCTTATCAGCGTGGACTTGAGCCTGGCACCCTGGGCAAGTCTCTCAGCCTTTCTGTGCTTCAGTTTCCTTATCTGTAAAACAGGAATAAAAATACTACTTACTGCATTGGATTGTTGAAGAGTTATGAGGAGTTAATATGTACAAGGCACTTAGAAAAGAACTTGGCAAGCAGTAGGTGCCAAATAAGTGTTTGCCATTATTGCAAAGAACTATTAATATTTGCACAGCTGGGTGGCTGGGAGTGGCTGTTTTGTGTCACCAGACGGTAATATCAAGTATACTTGTTGTTGACACTGGCAGACTCAGGTATTGCCTCCCTGCGGCCTGGCATTTCTCCAGGTGCCACTTTGTGTGTCTGCACCTCCGCCCTGATCTTTTCTCCCCCAGTCACCCTTCCTGGGCAGCGCCCGTTTGCCTGTAAGCAGCACACCTGCTTCTAGGCTCCTGGGCTAGAACATTTCGAGGCTGTTTCACATTTCGTTTTGTTTTCACCTTTTTCAAAACATTTTCTCCTAGTGGAGTTGGGGCAGTTCACAAACATCTCTCTTCTTTGTCCTCTCCTCTGATTTCTCTTCCAACCCGGAAGGGCCCACGTCACCTCCATCTTACAGATGAGGAGACTGAGACTTGGTGAGGAGCAGCCACTTGTCCGAGGCCATGAGCGCACAGTGGCCGTGGTGCTGGAGCTCACTTCCCTGCCCCCGAGCTCTATCCCTCCCCATCCCCAGCGTGGGCGCAGAGCTGTGCTTCCTGATGCTTGTAATACACCTCCCTGGCCTTCAGTCACTGGGCTGCACCTTGGAGAGCCCACAGATCCCATCTGTTCTTAGCACAGTTCTTAAAACCCAGGAAGCAAGGAAGCATAAACAGCCACGAGGGCAGGGACCACTGATGATCGCTCTTGCCCCCAGCTGGATGGCCCAGATCTAGGCTCATGTGCACTAGATATCAGCACAGTATTTGGTGATTGGGGTCAACTGAAGCTCAGCAAGGGGTGATTTTTCAATTTGATGGAATGGGCTGGAATCCAGGCCTTTGTTCACTTTTTTTCAGGACACAAGTTGGATCTTCAAAATTGTATATGTGTCTCAAACTATTAAATGTAGTTAAAAACATCAAGACCTCATTGTAGAAAAGCAATGACAGAAATCATTACTATTATTCTCTCTTTATTACAAACATAGAGAAAGGGGAAGCAGTGGGTAATGCTACTTAGCTAAAATGAATAAAAGGTAAACAAATGTACCAGCAAATGAGCATTCTTATGAATATTTTTAATGAATGTAGTACCTGGTACGATCCTTTGCGGTACTAAGTTCTCAACACGTGTTTGTGGAGATGGCAAATAAACAACCAAAATAACAGGGGCCGCTTATCTGGTTCCTACTCTGTGCCAGGCACAGTGCTGGGCCTTCAAACACCATTACTCCATTTAATCCTCCCAGCAACCCTATAAGGGAGGTACTGTTATCTCTGAATTTACAGACGAGGAATCAGAGGCTCAGAGAGGTTAAGTGTCTTGCCCAAGGTCACACAGGGAGTAGGGGTAGAGTTGAGAGTCAAGGCAGTTTGTTAACTCCAGGGCCCAGGGCCTAACGTCCAGGCCGCCGGCTCCCGAGGCTCTGGGACCCTGGTGCCCATGGTCATCATGGCCAATGCCGTGGTGCGTGAGGCCTCCTGGCACTGCCCACCCACCCACCTCAGTGGTGACGGCCTGACAGCCACATGCACATCCTCCCCTCGCCTCCCCCAGTCTGCGCTCCTCGGACCACCGGCAGGTAAACAGCCTGATGCAGACGGAGGAGTGCCCGCCTGTGCTGGAGGCCACGCAGCAGCAGCAGGTGGCGGACTGCGAGGGCCGGGCCTTCGACAACGAGCAGGACAGCGTCACCTACAGCTACTCCTTCTTCCACTTCTGCCTGGTGCTCGCCTCTCTGCATGTCATGATGACGCTCACCAACTGGTACAGGTGTGTGGACGGAACCGCAATGTCCGCAGTGCGCGTGCCACTTCCCTTCCCCTCCAGCCCTGCACTGGAGTTTAAGACTTGGGCATGGAGGTGTCTCTCTAGGACCCTCCAGGGAGCCTGCCTCATCAGTGCCCCGGTTTCCCTGCCAGTGCCTAGTCCACGCAGTAGCTGGTACCTTCGCTAAGTGCTGAGAAGTGGGAATCACGGGAGGTGAGGCTGGGCCTGTGCAGGGCAGACCAGGTTTACAGATCAGGGTGGTGATTTGGGTTATGGGGTCGGATTTGGGATTCATGGTTTGAGGGTTAGGAGTAGGGTGTGGGGTCAGAATCAAAGTCACAGGGTCAAGAATAGGAGTCCTGAAGTCGAGAGTTGGGATTGGGGCCATATAAAGTAACAAATTTGGTCATTTGGTTAAAATTGGGGTTACAAGTCCAGAAAGCCAGGATTGAAGTGACCAGGTCAAGGAGCTAAGATCAGAGTAACTAGGTTAGCGGCCAGAACTGGGGTCACAGGGCCAAGGGTCAAAATTGAGGTCAGAGATATCAGAACTGTGGTCATAGGGTCAAGGATGGGGTTATGGGATTGAAGGTCAGAGTCAACGTTAGAGGTCAGGACTAAAGTTAGGAGCTTCTGGGTCCCAAAGTCAGGGACCAGGAGTGCGGTCACGGAATTAGGATCACAAGGTTAGCGACCAGAATCAGGTCACAATATTATGCCTAGGACTTGGGTCAAGGTTGGAATTGAGGTCAGGTTCAGGTCTATGGTACAAGGCCATGAGCTCTATGTAGGGTCTTAAGGCCAAGTGTCAAAAATATCAAAGAGCTTCCCTGGTGGTGCAAGGTCAAGAGTCCGCCTGCCGATGCAGGGGACACGGGTTCACGCCCCGGTCCGGGAAGATCCCACATGCCGTGGGGTGGCTGGGCCCGTGAGCCATGGCCGCTGAGCCTGCGCATCCGGAGCCTGTGCTCCACAGCGGGAGAGGCCACAACAGTGAGAGGCCCGCGTTTCGCAAATAAATAAATAAATAAATAAAAATCAGAGATGGGGCTAGGGTTTACAGGGTAAGAGCCAGAGGTGAAGTCAGGGGTCGCAACTGGATCCTAAGGTCGGGGCCGGGACTGAGGTCACAGCGTCAGGGCCAGGCTCACTGGGATGATGGTGTGTTCCAGACCCGGTGAGACCCGGAAGATGATCAGCACGTGGACCGCCGTGTGGGTGAAGATCTGTGCCAGCTGGGCAGGGCTGCTTCTCTACCTGTGGACCCTGGTAGCCCCCCTCCTCCTGCCCAACCGTGATTTCAGCTGAGGCGGCTCCCTGCGGCCAGCCCACCTGGTGCTTCGGGGCTCAGTGACAGCAGGCTGAGCGCCCGCCGTGCCTCCGGGACGTGCCTCTGAGCTGGGCCCCTCTGTTCTTAGTGCCTTCAGGGAGGAGGAGCATCAGGCCCCTCCCTCCCGCTGCCCCCCCACGCCCACCATGGAGCTGCCTCCTCCTTCCCCTCACCCCCATTCGCCCACTCTTGCCCTCTTGGGAAAAAAGGGCCCCTTGTTCTAAGGCTCCCCAGGAGAGGGTCCTGAAGGAGGGAAACACTGAGAGCTGCTCAGAAAGCAGGAGTGCTCACCGCGATGGGGTGCCCAGCACTGGGGCCCGGGTATTCCTGACCATGTACTCCAGGACACCCCGTCCCCTTCCTGGGCTCCGTGCCTTACTGAGTCTCTAAGACTCTGCCAATAAAGAAGCCGGTGTGTGTGCCTCCCATGTCTGTGCCCTTCCCCCTTGGCACGGGCCCCATCCCGTCTGGGCCCAGTGCAGGGGCTGGGAACAGAAT
Source organism: Stenella coeruleoalba (assembly GCF_951394435.1). Taxonomy (NCBI): domain Eukaryota; kingdom Metazoa; phylum Chordata; class Mammalia; order Artiodactyla; family Delphinidae; genus Stenella; species Stenella coeruleoalba. The sequence goes on from NC_137169.1 coordinate 24,635,769, forward strand.
GTCAGGGCAGAGGGGCTGAAGGGCCAGACCATGAGGGGCCTTGAAGGTCAGACAGAGGGGCCCTGGCTCTGTCCTCTGGGCCATGGAGAGCCTGTGGGCTGGGGCTATAGAGGAAGGAGGGGCTTTGGCAAAAGGGAGCCTGGGGGTCAGAAAAGGGGGCCCTGGAGCAGTGTCCATATGCAGGGTGATGAGGCCAGAGTCGGGGTGGAGAGGGGGCTCACGTGGGGAGGCTGAGAGGCTGGTCTTCGGGCCATCTTACCAGCGCCCATCCTGAGGTCCTGCCCACCTCTGACCTGCCTCTAGGGTCCTCCTGAAGAACTTGTCACCACCCTCCACTTCTCCCTGCTGTAGACGTTGGCCCCTGCTCTGGCCCCAGGGTGTGGTGGGGAAGAGTGTGTGCTCTAAAGTCAGCCAAGCTGCCTGGATCCGCTGAACTGCAAGAGCCATGGGGCTCCTGTGGGGCTCCGGGCAAGTCTTCCCCTCTGGGCCCTGGCTCCTCATTCAGCAGATGGAAAAACGCCACCTGTACCCAGGCTGCTGTGAGGCTCAGGTGAAACAGGTTACCCATTTCTGAAGGCGCACAGCGATGTGCGGGGGACGGACAGGCTCCTGGCTGGGGCCTCCTGAGCCTGGTCTTGACGTTGTGATGTCCATCCTCAGGTCATAACAGAAATCGAGGTGACTGGGGTTTGTTGGGGGCTGGGATGCAGTGGCCAGGGACGCAGCCCACTTCTGAGGAGCTTTAGGGTCATGGGGGCAGCACAGGTGCACGGGTGCACCAAGGAGGTGCCTGCCACAGCCCCTGTCAGGACAGTGGGAGTCGGCCAGATCGGGGGAGCGAAAACGCCCAAGGGACAGGACGCGGCATGTGAGCAAGAGAGCAGGGTGTTGGAGGACCAATGAGAAACGTAGGGTGGTTGCAGTGCAGAGGGCATGTAGGGGTCAGGAGGTGGTGAGCTTCGGAAAGTTGGGCTGGGCCTGAGTCACACAGGCCCTTGAGGGCCGTGGTGAGGAGACCAGATACCGTCCTGAGGGTAGAGGGGAGCCATGGAGGGTTTCTGAGCAGGGGAGAGGCCGTGAAGTTGTGAGCTGACCAGGGGGTGGTCCTGGAGGGTTTAGAGCAGAGTAGTGACGTGGTCAGATGGGTATTTTAGAAAAATTTTCCTGGATGAAGTGGAGGGTGTAGCAGCTAGAGGCAGGTACCAGGGCCCAGGGTGGAGTGGGTGGGGGCCTGGAGTCGGGCAGGGGCCGAGGAAGCCTTCTCTCACCTTGAGACAGATCTTGTGGATGCTTTTGTCCCCTGGTAGCTTTCAGCTGAAGGAGACCTCTCCACGGAGCAGCCTGAGCTTCCTCCCTGCAACACATGAGATTTCATTTCTCTCCTTGTTTCACTTTAGGGAGAAAAAGCCCACTTTGTGCTCCCGATAACCTTTTTCAAAGGTTTGTAGAAGTGGGCACTTTTATCCTGCTTTTGTATCCTTGTTGCTCTACAGTTTTTCAATTATTCATTCAACAAACATGTACTGAGCATGATTTGTGCCAGGGTCTGGGCTGGGGCAGGCCTGGCAGGGAAGGAAGCTGGAACCAGACTGAAGAGCCTGAATGCTGGCTAAGGAGTTTCAGGTCCCAGTTTGGCTCTGAGAAGCCACCTCGTATCCCCCAGGCAGGGAGCTCTCCCTCCGTGTTTCCTCAGCCCCTGTTCTCTCTGGCGAGACAGTGGTCACACTCCTGTACCTGGTGGTCGATGGGGGTGTCAGGTGTCAGGCCTGACCCACTGCCCCCCCAGGGGCTAGGAAGCCCACTCAGCCTGCTTGCTGTATCCCCCTCATCCCCTGCTGCTCAGCATCATGGCTTCCACACAACTTCCCTCCCCCATCTTTCCTCCATCACCTCCTTCCTCTTTTCCTTCATATCCTCTTCTCTATCCCCTCTCTTCTCTCTCACTCTCCTTTATCACCTCCCTTCCTTTGCCAGTCTGTGGGACAGGCTGTAGGACCCCAGCTCTTTTTGTCTGCCAGCGCTGACAGGCTGGGCTTCCCTGCTGGACTGCTAATGGGGAAGCGGCTGCCCTCATCCCCGGAGACCTGTGCTCTGTCCCTGGACACCTGCTGCCCGACACCTGCTTCCCAACACCTGGGCTGTGGTCCCTGCAGCGATACCACCAGCAGCCTCAACCCAGCCTGCTCTGGAGCAACTTTGGACAAAGTTGTAGAACAAATATCTGGGCAGAGTGGGTGCAAGACCTGCAGATCACGTGGGGAAACAGGCAGTGTGGTGCGCTGGAAAGGGCTCTGGGCTCGGCTCCAGTTCTGTTTCCATGGCTGTCTCACCACTATCTTGTCACCTGAAGTTAGGCAACTCAGTTCCTCTCTCTGGGCCTCAATTGCAGTTTCCGTAATATGGCAATAGTAGCTGTTTTGTAAACCGTAAAACATGGTGCTTTCATGGGACAAACACTGTGGTTAACCAGCAGACATTCCCAAGCCCCTTCTCCCTTTCCTGCCTCTGTCACAAAGGCGGGAAAAGTCAACTGTCACTTTGCAGCTTCCCTGAGAGTTAGAAGTGGGTACCTGAAAACATTCTAGCTAAGTAGACCCAAGTAGGGATGCTAAGGAGCAATTCTAGAAAAGTTTCTGATTTTCTTTTACAAGGCACTACTCATTCCCCCTTTTCCTATTTTAACACAAATACGATGCCTGGAGCCACAGCAGCTATCTTGGGACAATGAGGCAAAGAGCCTGAGGATGAGAAACCAACATGGTGAGGATTGTGGTACAGAAAAATGGAAGGAGTCTAAGTCCCTGGTGCTCTTTTGAGCTGCTGCATCAACCCTACTGTACCTGACTCCAGACTTCTGTTATGTGAGGAAAACAAACACCAGTAAATTTAAGCCCCTATTAGTTGGGCATTAAGTTCCTTGCAGCTGAATACATTTCTAAATGATATAACATGTGAGATGTTTAGTGATAATAAAAATAATAAACAGGAGAAACTTACCTCCATTCCTCAGGACTATGGGCTAGCGACAGTATAGCACCCCCATATATATGTGTATATTTATAAATAACTGTATACTGTATATGTTTATATATACATACCTATATGTTTAGTAGCAGGAGAGATTGTGACAAGACGTTTTTTTTTTCCTGCCCCTGCCCCGGACTTCAGCCCTGCTCCCATGATCTGACTAGCTTGGCACCTCTGCTTTACTCTTTCCCTCTTTCCCATGGACACTATTATACTTTGTGATATTGTGATCAAATATATATCTGGTCTTTGCCCATTTCTGGCACAGAGCTCCTAAAACCCTTGGAATTTCCTTAGTGATAAGAGTGAAAAAGTGGACAAGACAGTTTTTTGAGATATTAAATTTTCTCTCCTCTGCCAAACACATGGGAGAAGAAGGTTCTGGACCTCCTTGTCTTGGGGGAGGTCTGAGGAAGAGTGGGAAGCAGGAGAGAGAGGTTACCTGCAAAATATACTTCCCCTTCTGCCTTTGGTATCCAAAAGTCCAAGTTTGTTGAGCAGCTTCTGGGCAGTGGGGGAGGGGGTGGTGATGGGGGCAGCAGAGGCACCTCCTGGACGGAGAGGAGAGAGCCCCAAAGGAACTTGATTAGGGATGGGGGTGGTTCTTCCCAGTCCCCAAAGAAGTTCTCTATGACTGGAAGAGGAGGCCAAGGGCTGTGAGTTCTATGAGCAAAGATGTTCTATGAGCAACTCCTGCTGAGTTGGGGGAGCCAGGCAGAGCGCGGGGAGCAGGTGAGACCTCAAAGGGTGGAAGCATAGTTCCCTGCCCTGCCCGAGCTGCCCCCCGCCCCATACCACATCTTTCTTGCTCTGTCCACTGCCTTGCTGCTACTTGCAACCCCAGGACTTTTGCACTATCCAGGAGGGGTCATGTGTGTTGGGGAGGAAAATGAAAAATGGCTGAGGTTGAATTTCCCACCAGCCTGGCTGGATGGGGCTTTGCATAGAAAGAAAGTTGATATAAAACAAGTGAACAGGGCTTCCCTGGTGGTGCGGTGGTTAAGAATCCGCCTGCCAGTGCAGGGGACATGGGTTCGATCCCTGGTCCAGGAGGATCCCACATGCTGCGGAGTAACTCAGCCCGTGTGCCCCAACAATTGAGCCTGAGCTCTAGAGCCCGTGAGCCACAACTACTGAGTCTGCGAGCCACAACTACTGAGCCCGCGTGCCACAACTACCGAAGCCCACGCACCTAGAGCCCGTGCTCCGCAACAAGAGAAGCCACCGCAATGAGAAGCCCGCGCACCGCAACGAAGAGTAGCTCCCGCTCGCTGCAACTAGAGAAAGCCCACGTGCAGCAATGAAGACCCAACGCAGCCAAAAAATAAAAAATGTAAAAATAAAACAGATATTCTGTTTCTTGCACACCTGTGAATTGAGCTTGATACCCCCTTTAAAATAGCTGTAGATATAGGCTGATGTATGGCAACCCCGTCCCCCCAAAAAACAGTACAGGAGTGTGAAAAGCATGCATCTATTTCATTTTTTCAAGCAGCAGCACAGGATTCTATTGAGTGAATATTCTATCATTAATTTAACTAATCCTCAGTTAACGGGCATCCACATTGTTTTCAGTGGTTTTTTGCTTGTTTGCTTTCGTCTTTCCTACTACCAGCCGCTGTGTTTCTTCTGGCAGCTTGCTGAGCTGCAGGAAGGTGGACTCCAGAGCCAAGATCCTCTAGGTTCTTATCTCAGTTTTGCCCATGAGCTACCCTCACCTCTCTGGGTCTCAGTTTCCCCATCTGCAGAATGGGGATTGTACTAGCACCCACCCCATGGGATGTTGCTGTGGTCAGTGAAATCACATCCGTAAAGGGCCTGGCACCATGCTCGGCTCACCGTAGGAGTCAAAGAAAGGGTGCCTCCTTCCTTTTGCTGGCTATCAGTCCTCAGGGACTGAGACAAAAGTCTAGGCCAAAAGATGAGGTCACCTTAGCCTTCCCTCTACCTCCAGAGACACCTGTCCTTTGCCTCTCTGGAGGAGGATGTGAGTGACAGGTGGCAAGAGGTAGGGAGAAAAATTGTAACAGGAGCCAACATTTATTGAACAGTTCCTGTGCACCGAGCCTGGAGCAAGGAACTTCAACGCCAATAGCAAGTCTATTAGTGTACAGAGAAAGCAATTCATAAGAGAAAGAAAAGATGGAGACCTTGACTCCCCCGTCTTCTCTGATCCCCAGTCTAAATTAGCCTTCCCATTTCTCTTAGTTTTCTTAAAAACTCTACACTTCTCTGCATACATAGCCTTTATTACGGTGTGTGATTATGTATCCATTTGTGTGATGATCGCTGTATTGTCTGACTTCCCCTAAGGTCAAGGAGGGTGAGAACCTACTCTCGTTGTTTATCATTTCCCTGGTGCCTAGAACAGAGCCTGATAAACAGAAAATGCTCAATAAGAGAAAGGTTAGTTGATTGACTGATCATCTGAATGAGTATTAGTTGATTCTGGAGTAGCCATGAGAAAGCCTAGGGGACAGAGAGTTTATAGCAGAGTAGGAAGGGCCAGAGACCTGGGCTGAGGTCAAGAGGCCTGGGTTCTGGTACTGAATGTGCAGGGTCAGAGGAAAATTCCGAGGAATGGCTTTGAAGCTGAGACCAGCAAAATAGGTGGGAATTGGGTGGTTCAAAGAGCACAGGAAGACTGCCCAGGGCAGAGAACTGCATGGCAGCGGCTCTGCAGTAAGAGGACAGGACCATCGAGGAGCTGAGGAGCTCGAGCAGCATGGTAAGGGGTCAAGTGGTGGAGGTGGGGAGGTTCAGGCTATGGAGTTCAGAGGTCGCAGACTGGTGACCGGAACGCATGTCTGGTTTGGCCCTTGTTCTATGTTTAAAACAACAAGAACCTCAACAAAGATTATGGTGCCTTGCTCTGGAGCACACCTTCCGTCTACCTCAGCTTCCCCTGCCCCTCCTCAGCATCCCCCTGCTGCTTCATCTTTTTTTTAATAAATTTATTTATTTATTTATTTTTGGCTGTGTTGGGTCTTTGTTGCTGCTCGTGGGCTTTCTCTAGTTGCAGCGAGCAGGGGCTATGCGGTGCGCGGGCTTCTCATTGTCGTGGCTTCTCTTGTTGTGGAGCACAGGCTCTAGGCACTCGGGCTTCAGTAGTTGTGGCACGTGGGCTCAGTAGTTGTGGCTAGTGGGCTCTAGAGCACAGGCTCAGTAGTTGTGGTGCATGGGCTCAGTTGCTCCGTGGCATGTGGGATCTTCCCGGACCAGGGCTCAAACCCATGTCCCCTGCATTGGCAGGTGGATTCTTAACCACTGTGCCACCAGGGAAGTCTCTGGTTTATGTTTTAAAAGACAGTATGATGTCAGGGGGTGGAAGAAGGTCAGAGTGGGATCAGGGTGACCATTTGGGAGGTGACCATAGTAGACAGGGAAGGAGGTGACTGACTAGTGTGACAGCCCAGGAGATGGTGCAGTGTGAGCTGAGCTGGGAAATTTTTTGGACGTAAAACCAGCAGAAATTGCTGATGGGTTAGACATGGGGGTGTGAATAAAAGAGAAGAATCAAGGATGAGCCCTGGCTTTTGGCCTGAGCAACTGGGTGAATGTTATCTATTGCGATGTGGACAACTGGAGTTGGATTCGGAGAGAAGAGGTCATCAGATTTCTGTTTGGGATGTTAGAACGTCCAAGGGGAGCTACTGAGAGGCTGCATAGTTCAGGGGTTGAGAGCAAGGGCTCTGGAGCCAGACTGGCTGGGCTGGATTTCTGGCCTTTTAGTAACTGTATGGCCAAGTTATTTTAATCTACTTTAAACCAATGCCTTAATTTTATCATCTGTAAAGTGAGAATACTTATGGTACTCATTTCATAGGATTAATGAGGAGGAAATGAGTGAATTTATGTACAGTGCTTGGGACAAATATGTACTATATGTATTGTTGTTATGGTTATGATGAGGCCAAGCCAGCAGTTAGATATAAGAGTCTCGAGCTTAGGAGAGACACCAGGGCTGGAGCCATTCACTTATAAAAGATACATGTACAATTACTAGACTGGATGATTCTTCCTGGGGGAGAATACAGAAAAGTACATGGACATGCATGTTGTTGTATTCACCACTGTATCCCCAGTACCTCACACAGTCTGCATGTAATAGGTGCTCAATGAACGTGTGTTGAGTGGGTACGTTTCCCTTGGCAGAAGGCTCCTCTAGTGGCCAGACTGACCATGTCTGACCATGTCTGTCTTCCAGATGGAGTCCCCACCACCCTTGGGCCCTTTCACTGCTATATTCCCAGAGCTCAGCACGGGGCCTGGCACAATAAGCCCTCAATAAGTACTAGTAGCAGTTGGAAGAGTAAAAGGATACCTACAGGTGTGCCTAGCTCAGGGGCGAACACAGAGTAGGCCTGACCTTGGAACCTGTGCATGAACGTGACTGTTGGCACTTGGCAGCTGCGCCACCCCATTCTGTGTTCTCACTGGGTTCCTGGGCTCTAAGCTCAGGAACTAGATGTTCCAGACTCTTTTACTGGCAAGATTATGGGTACAGTTCAGAGTGTCCTGAAGAAACGTGCTCACATGATATTTAGAAGGTGGAAGAGGGTAGAATCCATCTTTCCTTCTTTGGCAACCATGATAGATGTGTGGCCTTCTGCAGATGTAAGTTTTTACAGCAGCTGGATGACTCCATCCTCCGTCCCACTGCCAGTCTTCGGCCTCGGGACTGCAGGACAGCACTGACTGCAATGTGGGCCAGAACTTACTATAGTTTCTCGACTCCAGGTGGCAGCAACATTCTAACTCTTCATATCTAGCTACGCTGTGACTCTTGACCCTAGAAGCTGGTGGCATCTCCTGACTTTACTCCTGATACCTTCTTTGCAAACATCTAATTCCCTGTGTTAAATTCCTTCCTGCTTGAAACACCTAGAGTGGCTTTTGTTTTCTTGATGGAACTCTGGTCAATACAGCAACCTTCAGGGAGGGACAGGGTTGTGTTGCAGAAAGAGCTGGGACTCTGGAGCCAAGCAAGACTGGATTTTCATCCAGTCTTGTCCATTTTTTTAGCTGTGTGAGCTTGGGCAAGTCACTTTGTCATTCTTTGCCTCAGTTTCTCCTTCTCTAAAATGAATATATAATTAAGTAGTTAATCATCATCATTTATTAAGTATATAACATGAAATAAGCACTTTTCTAAATGCTTTGAATATATTAACTCATTGCATTGTTCCTTAATAATCCCATGGTCAGATTTTAGATATTTAAAACAAAATTTTAAAATTGAGGTAAATTAACAGGAAATTAACAATTTTAAGGTGTACCCTCCAGTGTCATTTCATACTTTCACAACGTTGCTCAAGCATCACCTTTATCCAGTTCCAGAATATTTTCATTTTCCCAAAAGGAAACCCCGTACCCATTAAGCAGTCACTCCTCATTCCCTCCTCCCCTCAGCCCTTGGCCACCACTAATCTGCTTTGTCTCTATGAATTTACCTCTTCTGGACATTGCGTATAAATGGAATATGCGACCTTTTGTGTCTGGCTTCTTTCACTTAGCATAATGTTGTTGACGTTCACCCATGTTGTAGCAGGTATCAGTACGTCATTCCTTTTACGGCTGAATGATACTCCAGTGTGTGGAGACACCACATTTTGTTTACGAGTATTTGGGTCGTTTCCACTTTTTAACTATTATGAGTAATGTTGCTATGAGCACTCATGTACAAGTGTTTGTTTGAATAGCTGTTTTCATATCTCTTGGGTATATACACACATAGAAGCAGGTGCTAAAATTGTGTGTTTGTGAATGTGTGGATGTCCCACCCTGATATGAGGCTACACCGTGCCACTGGCTGCCCAGAGAGAGAGGGCAGAACACCATGGCGTCCTGTGCCAACTCTCCTCTGGGCAGTAAGCCAGAATGTGCACTGGGTTGGTCTCTTCTCTGAGTTGAATCCCAAGATCTTAACTAGTGCCTGGAGACAGGCCAGCCTGAGCCATGACCTCATCTTATTGTACTGTTTAGGCTTTTCTGAGAACTCTTAAGATCACCCAGCACAGTCTGAGTGAGATGCCTCCACCCAGCTAAGAGTCTTTAGAACATTCTGTAACCAAGGCAGGACAACTGCTCCACTCCCTAGTAGGTGCATAATGACTACAGGTGAATAAGGTGACTTTGGACACATTTCTTGAAATGGACACATTTCTTGAAATGGAGACTCAGTTTCCTCTCCTGTGAAATGGCAATAATAATGCCTTCTTCCTTCCTTCACTCACTCACTCTTTTCATTCATTCATTCACCAACTATGTATTGTGCACCTATCCTGTGCCTGGCCTTGTTCCAGGCACTGAGGACACAATGGTCAGCAGCAGACATCATGCCTACCATCCCGGGGCTGATAGTCCCATGGAGGAGATGGATATAAACCCAATAGCCACACAAACACATGTGAAGTTCTAAATGTGTCAAGGGCTATGATGGAAAGGTAGCCAGAGCTATGACCTTCCATAGCAAGAAGATTCAACCTGCCTGAAAAGGGATGGATGGCTTCACTGAGGAAGTGCTACTTGAGCTGATGTCTGAAGCAGGAGTGTAGTGGTATCATGCGATCTATATTTTTTTGGCTGCACCACGCGGCATGCGGGATCTTAGTTCCTCGACCAGGGATCGAACCTGGACCCCTGCAGTAGAAGCACAGAGTCCTAACCACTGGACCGTCAGGGAAGTCCCAGTATCACATGTTCTTAATTTACATTTCCCTGATGACCAGTGATGTTGGGCACTGTTTTATATGCTTACTGGACAGTTGAATACCCTTTTGTGTGTGTGCGTGTGTGTGTGTGTGTGTGAAGTGCTTGTTTAACTTATTTCCCCCAGCTTTATTGAGGTATGATTGGCAAATGAAATTGTAATGTATTTAAAGTATACATCTGATAAAGTGATGATTGATATACATATGGTACATTTGGTGATATGTATCAGTACATTTGGTGAAGTGGTGATTTGATATATACATATACACTATAAAACTATTCCCACAATTACGTTTTTGAACACATTCGTCACCTCATAGAGTTCCTTTTGGCGGGGGACGGGGGGATGAGAATGCTTAAGAGCTACTCTCAGCAAATTTCAAGTATATAAGACAGTATTATTAACCATAGTCACCATGCCACACATGCCATACATTAGTGTACATTAGATCCTCAGAACTTATTCATCTTATAACAGAAAGTTTGTTCTTTTTGACCAGTCATTCCTTATTTCTCCTCTCCCTCAACCCCTAACAATCACCATTGTAGACTGTTTTCATGAGTTTGACTGTGTTTTTTTTTAGATTTTATATGTCAGTAATATCGTACCACACAATATTTGTCTTTTTCTGTCTGGCTTATTATACTTAACACATTGACATCCAATTTTGTTCATGTTGTTACAGATGGCAAGATTTCCTTCTTTTTAAAGGCTGAATAATATTCCACTGTATATCTGTTGAACTCTATTGCCCATTTTTATTTTTATTTTTTTTTTATTTTTTTTTATTTTTTTTTTTGCGGTACACAGGCCTCTCACTGTTGTGGCCTCTCTCGTTGCGGAGCACAGGCTCCGGACGCACAGGCCCAGCGGCCATGGCTCACGCGCCCAGCCGCTCCGCGGCATGTGGGATCTTCCCAGACCGGGGCACGAACCCGCGTCCCCTGCATCGGCAGGCGGACTCTCAACCACCGCGCCACCAGGGAAGCCCTATTGCCCATTTTTAAATTGGGTCATCTTGTAGACGCTTCTTGAGAAGTGCGTCCTTTTATTGACATACGTTTTGCAAATATATTTTGCAAATATCTTCACCAATCTCTGTCTTATCTTTTCACTCCCTTACTGTTGTCTTCTGATGAACAGTAGTTCTTAATTTTAATGGAATCCAATTTATTATTTTTTTCTTTTACGATGCTTATTTTGCCCTGCTGATGAAACTTTTGCCTCCCCCAAAGTCAGAAATATATTCTTTAATTTTTTCTTTTGGAAACTTTGTTGTGCTACTTTTCACAGTTAGGTCTATTCTCAAACTCATATGACCACTGCTGTTATTTGTCTTATCAACCCTTACTCTTCCTTCAGAATCTAGTTCCATCACTGGCTTTTCTTTGGAACACCGTGACCGCTCTAGACTTATTTAAAATGCAGTTATATCACTGAACACACTGTGTTTCAATCAGGATTCAGTTACATGCCGGCTAGTCTAAGCAGGAAGGAATTTTTCAGGGTGCTAAGTGGCTCACAGAATGATGGGGTGAGCTGAAGAAACAGGCTCCAGTTCGAATTTTCAAGAACAGCTCTCAGAACTCGACAATCAAGAGCACGGCTCTAATTAGAAAGATTAGGCTCCAGAACCACATCACTGCCACAGCTAAGAAGCTGCCACTAAGGTACCAAGCCATGCCTGCTATAATCCTTGGTAGCAGAATGAATGAGTGTCCAGTCTTATTCTCAATGTCTACCAAGCAAGGGAAACCACATCGTTACTAACTGTGCTTCTGAAAAACCAAATGTCTCCACAATTGTGCTGCTAGGCGAAATGGCAGAAACAACGGGAAGATGGCCTCCATCTCGCTTCCATTTTCCTAAATCTGGCGTGAGTGAATCTGATTGCCCTTTACATAAATCCCCTGAGCCTGGCTGCCAGGGGCCCTGGGAGAGCACACTGGAAGGAGGGTGCTGTCCCAGTGTATCCGTCATACACAGTATTGTGATATGTGTGCTCTTTTCTGTCTTTCTTACTGGAAGGGATGTGTTCCAGGAGGGCAGGGTTCTATTAACCTTCGTGTATGCCCAGTGACTAGGTATAGTGTAGGGGCTGGTTAAATGTTTGTGGTATGAATTAATTAAATGTGTTTCTGCTTATTGCCTGTATGTCACTTAGGATACTTTTAGTTATAGCCAACTGAACAGCCAATTCAAATTTGTTAAAAAAAAAATAAAGAGAGTCTATTTGTTCATGCAACTAAGAAAGGCAGAAGTAGATCTCACAGCAGGTGAGGCTTGATCAAGCTGCCCAACAATGTCACCAAGGGCCTAATTTCTTGTCATCTCACTGGTCTGACTTCTTTCTCTGATGTTGGTTTCATTTTCTGTCCTTGTGGGTTTTATTTTCTAGTGAAGATGAACAGATGATTTTATTTTATTTTTATTTTTTTAAGATGTATTTATTTATTTTTGGCAGCATCGGGTCTTAGTTGCGGTGCACGGGCTTCTCTCTAGTTGTGACGTGTGGGTTTTCTCTCTCTAGTTGTGGAGTGCAGGCTCCAGGGCAGGTGGGCTCTGTAGTTTGCAGCATGCGGGCTCTCTAGTTGAGGAGCTCGAGCTCAGTAGTTTTGGCGTGCGGGCTTAGTTGCTCCACAGCATGTGGAATCTTAGTTCCCTGACCAGGGATCGAACCGGCGCCCCCTGCATTGCAAGGCGGATTCTTTACCGCTGGACCACCAGGGAAGTCCCAGATGATTTTAAAATATGGACTATATAGTGTATTAAAAGCTGAGATATGCTCTGAAGAATAAATAAAAGAGGAATAAAATAATAAATAATGAATTAAACTTAAAAAAAAACAGGATTGGAGGGCGGGTCAGCCAGTGGTTCTTAACCTCTTCTGTGCCATGGGCCTCTGACAGTCTGGTGAAGCTTAAGGACTCCTCAGAATGTTTTAAATGCACAAAATAAAATATATAAGACTACAAAGGTAACCAATTATATTAAAATAATGAATAAACAAACTTATGATGGGGTAATATATGTATTTTTATAGATACTTAATATAATAAGATATTTTAAATACCAACAAGTCAAAGCTTTAATTTTATTTTAAAATGACACATCAACGTGAGACACTTACCCAGTTTTAATAAGAACATTAAACAGTGAGGTGAACTTTGACTTACCGCCTTCCACTTGTTGATCAACAAACTATGTAGGGAAAGGAGCCTGGAAAGCAATTAACATACCTGGGTCACTGGTATGAGACCACGAGACATAACTGTTTGGTTACTGAACATCTACTAGGCACAGAGTTACCTGATATTGGCTGGCAATGCAGGAGCAGCAGATGAGAACATTTTGATCACATGTATTCAGCAGCAAGTTTAATAATTATTTTAATTTAGAAGTAATAATGAACGTAAAGGATATTTTGAGAGGTTTGCAACCACTGCAATGTAATATGAATATCTGTGATTTCCACTGGTGACAGACACAGGTACTGATCATGTGACTGTGGTTTGCTACCTATATTTATAATGAAAGAAAATGATAAATTTCAGTGAGAGGCTGGTGAAAATTAAGATATAAGCACTTTCCTATATGGACATCCTGAATTCTATCTGTGGCCCCCAGGTCAAGCAGGTAAATCATTCATTGCCACCGCACCCAGAGGTGAGATTAGAATTATCCAACTTCTAATGGTTGGAAAATTCTGATATGATAGGGAAGGTGGGGAATGGGTGCTGGGGAGGTCACAAAAGAGTGTCCACTGTATCTCTGTGGCTCTTTCATGAATGTGTTATATTCAGTCCTGGTTTCCACACCCTGGGAATCCCTCAGTCTTAGACAAACCAGTAAGGCTAATTTCTCTACTCATCCAGCTTTCTCTGTAATTTGTGTGCTTCCATGAGTTCATGAATTTGGCTTCATTTACCTGAACTTCGACTTAACCCAGGAGCCGTTTTGCATGGGAGAGTGGGTTAGTATCCAGAAAACTGTCTTCACGCTCTGGTTCAATCCATCTGGGTTTTATTCTCTGGGTTTTATTCTCAAGGACTTGTAAGATCATTTCATCTGACCACATGCAACTCTCAGATAGGTCATGAAGGAGTGAGAAGGTCCTCTCTTCCTTATAGAATATAAAATCAGGACAGCCCTGAGCTGTCAGAGAGCAGATTCAGATGCTGCCTTGCACACTTCAGTGTTAGCAGAGGACCTGTCCATGCTGGGACCAAATCTCTGAGGCAAAGACCTCAGTTTCTCGATCTGAGAAATGGAATGATTGGAGGAGATCAGATATTCTTAGCCTGCAAAAGATTTTGATAAGAGAAGAAAGGAATAATAACTTTCACTTGATTCTCAAAATGGTCTATGATCAAGAAAAGTTTAGATCCCTTGGATTAGATGGTTTCTAAAAGGTCTCCTGGACATTCCATCATCACCATTGCTATCACTAAGGTGACCAGCTGTCCTGATTTGCCTGGGTCTGAGAGATTTCCTGGGATTCAGGACTTTTGGTGCTGAAACCAGAACAGTCCTGGGCAAACTAGGGGATGGTTGGTTAACCTAAGCATCACCGTCACCACCACCACCATCATCAATAGCATCCCCATTAGTACCCCACCGCCACCATCATCATTACCATCCTCATCACAGTCACCCCCACTATTACCATCTCTACCATTACCACTGCCATCATCCTCATCATCACTGTCACTGTCCTCACCATCACAGTCATTCTCATCTGTAAGTTACTGGACTCTTACTATGTGCAAAATGCTTTACATGCATGGTCTCATAAGTTCATTACAAAGCAGTAAGGTAAGAACTAAGTCTTAAGAATTCAGGCTTAGGAATGTGATAGTAATGAGCTCAAATCCCAGTTCTGTCACTTACCAGCTGCAAAACTTTGCAAGTCATTTACCCTCTTTGAGCATCATTTATTTTTCCATTCCTATTACTTTCCCCTCTCTCCTTGTTGTATATCTCTGTCTCTAGCACTGGATTTCAGGATGCTTGAGGGAAAGCAGTTTGTTTTATTCATTTTCTCTGTCATTCCACCTCACCCAAGAGACTGATATAGAATAAACATCTATAAATAACAATAATTGTTATAATGGTAGCTAATACATATATTTTTTTGAGCACTTACTTTGTGCTGGGCTCTTTTCTAAGCACTTTACATGTATTAACTCATTTCTGATTTAGTTTATTACATTATATATAAACAAAAAAAGATCAAAGAAAAATGGTGGGAAATGGAAATGCAAAATAATATGGTATGTTTTATAGTATAGAAATTAAATCTCCATAAAGCCACATGAGAAACAAAAATATAAGATTGTAGAAATAAATACATGTTTGTCATTAATCACAATAAATGCAAATGAATTTAATTAACCAGAGTTCTCTGATAAGATTTTTTTATAAAGACATGTCTATATACTATTTGCAAGGGTCACACCTAAAACACAGTGACACAAAAGAACAAAGTACAGGCATATCTCAGAGATATTGCAGGTTTGGTTCTAACTACTGCAATAAAGTGAATATGCAGTAAAAAAGACCTACACAAATTTTTGGTTTCCCAGTGCATTTGAAAGTTATGTCTATATTATACTGTAGTCTACTGTGTGCAATAGCATCATATCTAAAAAACAGTGTTCATACCTTAATTTAAAATACTTTATTGTTAAAAAATGCTAACCATCAGTGACCAAATGCTGTTGGAAAATGGTGCCAATAGACTTGCTTGACTCGGGGTTGCCACAGACCTTCAATTTGTAAAAAAACTGCAGTATCTGTGCAGCAAAGCAAAAGAAAATGAGGTATGCCTGTAAACTGGTGGAAAAGACATAATAGGCAGACACTAACCTAAAGAAAGCAGGTGTGTCAATATCGATACAAACGAGATAGATTTTAAGGCAAAAGTCTTTGTTAGGTATATAAGAGAATCATTTAATGATAAACAACTCACCAGGAAGTTATAATGAACCTAAAGCCCTATGGACCCAATAATGTAGCCTCAAATTATACTAAAGCAAAAATTAACAGACTAGGAGAAATCTACAAATCGACAATTAAAATGCGATTTTTAGAGATGCTTTTCCAATAAATGATGTATGAGACAGTAAAAAAGTAAAAATAGAGAAACTGGAATAATAAATTCAACAACTAGTGGGGATAGAGGTTGGGAAATAGATCCTTAAAAATTAATCTTTAAGGCTAATGACATTTGTGTTGGTAAGATGTGGAGAAACAGGAACTCACATATTTCCAGCAAGAGTGTATACTGGAGCCATTATTTTGGTGGGAAATGTGGCAATATTGGGCAAGCTTGAAGATGAGAACAATGATTGAGCAATTCCATCAATAGATGTTTGCCCTAGAGAAACCTCACCCACATGCACAGGGAGACATGTACAAGGATGTTCATTGCAGCTCTGTCCATAATAGTAAAAAGTGCAAAAGATCTAATCAGCACTCTGTTAAGGATGGGTAAATAACCTGAGGTTTGTTCAGATAGTGGACTACCCTATAGTATTTGAAATAACTTAAGTAGAGCTACATAAACCAATAAGGATAACATAAAACACCCTGAAGACTGAAAAAAATCAAGTTGCAAAATGATATGGTATGACACAATTTATGTTCGTTTTTTTGAAATGCACAAAATAATACCCTATATTGTTTGTGGGTACATGCATATGCAGTAGAAGTACAAAAACATGCATGGCATTTTTTAAAAATTTATTATTTATTTATTTTTGGCTGCGTTGGATCTTCGTTGCTGTGTGTGGGCTTTCTCTAGTTGTGGCGAGCAGGGGCTACTCTTCGTTGCGGTGCATGGACTTCTCATTGCAGTGGCTTCTCGTTGCAGAGCACGGGCTCTAGGCGTGTGGGCTTCAGTAGTTGTGACACACAGGCTCAGTAGTTGTAGCACATGGGCTTAGTTGCTCCGAGGCATGTGAGATCTTCCCGGACTAGGGCTCGAACCCGTGTCCCCTGCATTGGCAGGCGGATTCTTAACCACTGCGCCATCAGTTTGAAGATTTCCCTGTGAGGGATAAGGAAGAGGAATGGGGTTCTGGCCACGAGACCACTAACCGTAGCTCTAACTCTAACCAGGAATGGGTCTCGAGCCTGGTGGGGTTCTGGGGAATCCCTCCTCATCCTTGTTGCCTATTAGTTAGACTCCAAGATGACCCTTGCTCTGCTGTCGGTCACGTGGGAATTTGGGCTTGTGATCTTGAGCAATTCCCAGTATCTCTCTGGACCTCGATTTTCTCATCTGTGAAATGAGCTAAAGATATTTTCCCTAGAGGTGGACTCAATCTTGACCTTCACATTGTCAGAGGCTTGTCATGGGGAAGAGAATTTAGACTGATTTGTACTGTGTGGTTTCAAAGAACAGAGCTAGAAGCAAGAAGTGGGAGGTCGAAATAAACTGCTATCAGTCAGAGTTGCTGTTCAAGAACTGAAAGGGAGCGAGCTCTCTGTCTTCAGGAACGTGCAAATAAAGTCAGCTAGATGAACATGTGGAAAGGAAGTTGGAGAGGGAATTCCTGGTCTGGGAGGAGTGGCTGATGTCCCAGGGACTGCCCCCACCCCTCCAAGGTCCTTGCTGGCTGAAAGCTTCCGTGATTCTAAGTTTCTATGATTAAAAGCACCTGCCTACCTGCCAGGTAACTTTTATTTACCCCTATTTTGCAGATGGGGAAACGGAAGCTGAGAGAACACAAGTAACTGTTATAGGAAAGCCCCTACATGTGGCTTAAGATCCCCTGTCACTGTCACTGTCAAGTGACAATTTCCCTTCTGCAGGGGAAGCACATGGAATTAAAATACTGTGAGTGGCTATTGCTGTTATGCATCTTTTGCAAGGGCTGCTGCACCTCTTCTGTGAAGTCAGTTGAAGATCTATGATGGAGAGAATTATGTGGTCTCAAGGCCCTTTGTTGGAGATGTCTTTCTGCTGGATAAGTATGTGGTGGTGAAACATTCGCCCTCAGCTCCCTCCGGTTTAGTCATCATGCTGGCTAAGTGCTCTGTTTGTGTCCACGCTGCCTTCCAAGGGCTTGCACATCAGTGTCCCAGTTCAGGGACATGGGGGATCTGCGATGTCACCACAGGCCTGAACTTCTACTCTGAGTGAAACAGTGAAAGGGAGGTGGCCCTCTTCCCCCTCCCCCGCCCAGTCACCTGGTTGCTGCAGCAGGGGTTTGGCTGTGGGTGGTGGGTAAGAACCTTTGTTGGCTTCTATGGCCATGTGGACTACACTAGCTCTGGGGATTGGATGCTATTAGGTGACTGAAGACCCCCACCTTCAGACAAGAATAAGAAAATGTGGGTAGCAGTTTGCATTGTAATTAACCGGGACTAAAGCATTCCTTGTAGCTCATGACTTTTGGTTCACTGGAACCAAGAGCAAAGTATAGTCCGGAACCGAGGGGGAGTTAGTCCCTATTTGGCTGACCCTAAAACATTTGGAATTGCATTTGCTGAAGCTGGGATCCCAACAGGTCTTGAACCATTGGGTGGGAAATCACCAATCACTGATGGACTTGATCAGTGGGGAACGGGACTCTCCCGCCCCTTCCTGCTGCCACCAATAGCTGAAGCTGGTGGTGGGGAGTAAGAACCCAGGAGTCAGTCTGAGGCAGGAGGATAGAGGTAGCATGCGAAGCTGCCCTCAGTAAGATCTTCTCTCTGCCCAATGGTCCCAAATGGATCAGAGTTCTGGTTTTTCTTTAATTGTGGTAAAATATGTATAACATAAAATTTACCACTTTAACCCTTGAGTGTACAATTCAATGTTATTAAGTACACTCACATTGTCGAGCAACCATCAACCCATCTGCCTCCAGAACTTTTCTGTCATCCCAAACTGAAACTCTGTACTGGATAAACCATCGCTCCCCATTCTCCAGTCCCTTCCATGCTGTCCCCATCTAGCCCTTGGTAGCCACTATTTTACTTGCTGTCTCTATGAACTTGACTAATCTGGGTACTTCCTATAAGTTGAATCGTACAATATTTGTCCTTTTGTGTCTGGCTTATTTCACTGAGCAGAATGTCTTCGAGGTTCATCCATGTGTCAGTGCTTTATTCCTTTTTACAGGTGAATAATATTCCACTGCGCAGATATACCACATTTTGTTTATCCATTCATTTGTTGATGGACATACGCATTGATGGACTTTTAGCTATTGTGAATAATGCTGCTATGAGCATAGGCATACAAATGTCTGTTTGAGTCCTGCTTTCAATTTCTTTTTGGATATATACTTAGGAATTGCCAAATCATATGATAATTCTGTGTTTAAACTTTTTTAGGAACTGCCATAGTTTTTTTACACAGTGGCTGCCCCATTTTACATCCCTGACAGCAATAGACAAGGGTTCCAGTTTCTCCACATCCTCACCAACACTTTTTTATTTTTTTGGTAATAGCCATCCTAATGCATGTGAAGTGGTATCTCTTTGAATGGACCGGGTATTTAAACTATGAACAGGTACTTACCTTCCCTGAAAGTACAGTAAACTTGGCTGTGGCCAGAGGACGATTGCCATGCGCACCTGGATGAGGAGTAAGGAGACAGGCATAGTGAAACCCGTATCCTGGTTTTGGCCACCTGTTCAGTGGGTGGTTGATCATGGAGGGATGGAAAACCAACTCTGCACCTTGAAATCCCCTGATTGGTCAAACTATTTGTTATTGAACACAAGTTCGAGTGCCTGATGCACAGCAAGGCCAAACAATACGGAAACAATGAAGTTTGGAGCAGAGAAAGGTTGATTGCAGGGCCATGCAAGGAGAACGGGTGGCTCATGCCCCCCCAAAACCCAAACTCCTTAAAGCGTTTCAGCAAAGCATTTTTAAAGGCCAGGTGAGGGAGGGGCATCCCAGGGTATGTGATCAGCTCATGCTCTGATTGGCTGATGGTGACCAATCCTTAGGCGCCAGAAGGTCTGGGAACTACGTGCTTGTGATCATCACGTAGTTAATTTCTTCCTTTTGGTGGTGGTTTTAGCACCTGAAAAACTCAGGAAATATGCATGAAATACTCTCTGGGTACTTCAGAGAGGAGCAACAACAGAGGATATGGGGGAGGGGTCCATCCCAGTAAGGCCCCATAGGGTTCTGCTCAGTTATGTATTTACAGAGAGTCCTCCACAAGCCAGTGCAAAAAGATGGTAGGTCTAAAATGAAGTGGGGGGGGGGTTGTTTTGTTTTTGTTTATTTGTTTTTTAGGTCTTGATTGTCAAGAGAATTTTGAAAAATGCTGAAGATCTGGTCCATATCGTCCCTCATGTTACTATTCCCTATGTATCTAGTGCATAGAGACTATTTGTGACACTAGGTGCCCTTGTTCTCCACCTTCTCTGGGGTTCCCCACAGCTCTCCCTCTCCTGTTCTGAAGAGTTCGGCTCCTCCGCTCACTTGCAGCTACAGAGGAAAAGCCCTGCCATTACCCATGTTCAAGCATGCTTACCACTCCCACAAGTGACTTATCAATGCATCTTTTCCAACTACTCCAATGTGAGTTCCATGAAGGAGGAGATGTTGGTTTGTTCACTGCTGTATCCTCAATGCCTACACTGTCCCAGGCCCATGGTAAGTGCTTGATAAATATTTATTGAATGAATTGATTAATATATGAATGAATGAACAATGCATTGTACATTTCTGAATAGTAATTCTGTAAATACCATGTTCTTAACCTTGTCACATTTCCGGTGGTATTTTAGTCCCCCTTAAAAATCAGCAGCTTCCTGACTGGTCAATCCCTGTGCAGTTCTGAGCACCTCCCACTGTCCTCTGTCAGCACAGTGAAGTCTTCGAAAGGAGGTGTGTATTGAGCTGGACAGTCTAGCTTAGGCTGCAGTAACAAACAACTTTCAAACCTCAGTACTTAAACAATAAGGTTGTTATTTCCTCAAACTATATATCCAGGAAGGGTTGGCTGGGGGCCCTGCTCTACACTGTCCTCACTCTGGGACCCAGGCTGGTGGAGTAGCCACCATCTACTGATTGCTCATATAGAAGAAAAGACGACGATTCACACTGGCTCTTAAAGTCCCCTACTGGAAGTAAGGTATTGCTTTAGCTCACATTTTATTAGATGAAGCAAGTCACATGGCCATACATAACTCCAAGGGATGGGAGGCTGTGATAGACTGTATTATTGCCAAAATGTTTGCTGTCTCTCCCTGTTATCCTCTCCCCACTGACATCAGGCTTGGCCATGGGACTTGTTTTAGCTACTGATTTTTGTAGAAATGTGCCATGAGGGTCTGCTCCTTCAGCCTGAATCCTGGAATGATGGAACAGAGCCAGAGCTGACCCACAATGGGAGCATAAGATGAGTGAGAAACAAATCTTTATAGTTATGAACTTGTATGATTTGGGCATGCTTTGTTATTGGGGCATAACTTAGCTTAAATGGATTGATTCAGTGGGGAAGTGTAATTTTACCAATTACAAGAGAATTGCGAATAGCCGATGGACAGCTCTAATGACTACCACCCAGAGCCATTTGAGTTGGACGTCATTGGAGATGAACAGTAGCTTAGCAGGCTGGAGGGAAAGGGTTTCAGGCAGAAGGAAACTTCTGCAAAGGTTTGTAACAGAGAGGGATGTGATAAGTGGGCTGGGTGGGACTGGAGAGTCTTCTGAGGTTGGTTTTGTGGTGGGAAGGGGGAGACTGGCAAGGACAGATGAGGCCATTATATTCCCCCAAGACTGGCTGTTTGCCCTGGTCTCCATCAGACCCAGATCTGAGGTCATCCTTCGAGATGACTTCTGTGAGTTCTGGAAGCCATTTTGTTGCGTGAGGTCCTGCTTCTCTCTGACCTTCAGGTTTCCATCTGTAAAACCAACATAATAATATTCACTTTGCAATGTTGTGACTATTCAGTGACTATTTTAACTACTAGTGGAAGAAGCCTGGGATCTGGAATCATACAGACCCGTGTTTGAATCCGGATCTGCCACTTACTGAGAACCTCAGGAATTTTTTGCTGTTGTTTTTTAAAAAAATTTTTAGGAATTTTTTTTTTTTTTTTGTGGTACGCGGGCCTCTCACTGTTGTGGTCTCTCCCGTTGCGGAGCACAGGCTCCGGACGCGCAGGCTCAGCGACCATGGCTCACGGGTGCAGCCGCTCCGCGGCATGTGGGATCTTCCCGGACCGGGGCACGAACCCGTGTCCCCTGCATCGGCAGGCAGACTCTCAACCACTGCGCCACCAGGGAAGCCCAGGAATTTTTTTTAAACATCTGTGAGCCTCTGATTTCTCATCTGTAAAACAGAGATGGTACACAACACTGTAAATCAACTATACTCCAATAAAAATTAACTTTAAAAAATAGAGATGGTAATTAGTGCTTCATGGGGTTGTCATGAGAACTATAAGAAACAGTGAAACTATGCAATGCATAGTAGGAGTTCCATAAATATTCATTAACCCAACTGCAGGGCTCATAGAAATGTTGGGTCTGACTTATCTTTCTTTGATTCTAGACTTGCTACAAACCAGATGGTTTTGATGCATTTAAGGCAAGAGAATGTGCGTGGCATGAAGCTTCATGGCCTTTAACAGCACAGTTAAAGAAAACCTGAGGTATCTTGGCATTTAACCACATGGCCATCCCAGGATCTAATAGGACCTAACCCCAGTTATTCACCAAGGTCGCACCCTGCATTTCAATCCCATTCCGAGTCCATAGGGTCAAACTATGAATGTTCCAGAAGAAATGTGCATATGATCAGGCAGGCTGTGCTGAGAGTCATGTACTCACCTGACCTCTGCACGAGCAAGTCCCAGCTCTCAGAGAAAGGTAGGGCTGTCAGAGCCATCTGCGGAGCACCTGCTTGTACTAAACTGTGTACCAGCCTTTAGAGGCCAGGTCCTCAGATCCCAGTAATTTAAACCAACAGGGTTTAAGCTAAGATCTTTATTTGGTTGTCTCATTCAGTCCTCAAAATAGCCCTAGTGTCCTATCCTAATATTATTTCCATTTTTCAGATGAGGACATAGAGGATCAAAAAGGTAAAATAGGGCTTCCCTGGTGGCGTAGTGGTTGAGAGTCCACCTGCCGATGCAGGGGACGCGGGTTTGTGCCCCAGTCCGGGAGGATCCCGCATGCCGCGGAGCGGCTGGGCCCGTGGGCTGTGGCCGCTGAGGCTGCGCGTCCGGAGCCTGTGCTCCGCAGTGGGAGAAGCCACAACAGTGAGAGGCCCGCGTACCGCAAAAAAAAAAAAAAAAAAAAAGGTAAAATAATTTGACCAGAGATGGAATTCAGATGAAGACCTTAAATTGTCTCATTACACTGCTTCTTGGGTTTTACGGTTGAGAGACTCAAAACCTGAGAGGGCAGACTTACTCAAGTCACACGGCCTTGTTAGCTAATCTCCATGTCAGCACCATGTCACAGGTCTCCTGATTCCTAGAAAGAATGAGTTCTGAGTTTATGAATGTACATAATTTATAAACCAGATGCCATCAAATCTCAATGTTTACACTATGATCTCTTTGGTCACATCCAAGCTTAAAACATCATCCTCCCTCCCAAAGATATGATACATAATTGACTATATTTTAATGTGTTTTATGGATTGTTTAAAAGCGTATATTTGACACTTTAAATCATTTCATGTTTATATCGGTTAGAAGTGAGGTTCTAAATACATTTTATTTTCCAAATTGCTCACCTGCTGTCCGAACACCATTTGTTCCATAAATTTTTTTTTTGTTTTTTCGATGATTGGTGATTTTTTTTTAAACAATTTTAAAAAATTTTTTATTTATTTTTGGCAGCTTTGGGTCTTCGCTGCTGCACGTGGGCTTTCTCTAGTTGCGGTGAGCGGGCGCTACTCTTTGTTGCGGTGCACAGGCTTCTCATTGCGGTGGCTCCTCTTGTTGCAGAGCATGGGCTCTAGTAGTTGCAGCACACGGGCTCAGTAGTTTTGGCACGACGGCCCTAGAGTGGGCAGGCTTCAGTAGTTGTGGCACGCGGGCTCTGTAGTTGTGCTGCACAGGTTTAGTTGCTCCGCGGCATGTGGGATCTTCCCAGACCAGGGCTCGAATCCGTGTCCCCTGCATTGGCAGGCGGATTCTTAACCACTGCACCACCAGGCAAGTCCCTGGTGATGTGTTAAATTCTTTTGTTCTGAGCTTTGTTTCTGGCCTGTCCGTTCTGTCCCATTGATTTTTCTCTTCTTGATCCTGAACAGGTTGTAGAAGCTGACAGATTTTGATATATATCCTAGATCTTAAGTGTCTTAGCTGTGACATCCTATATTTACTTATTCTACAAATATTCACTGAAGCAAATTCTGTGCCAAGTCTTATACTAGTGTGCATCACTGGAGACCCAGAAATGCAGAAGATGTGTTCCCTGTCTTCAAGCTATCATAATGTGGTGGGGACAATTCATAGGGACAGAAACGCAAGCACAAATGCCAACAGTAATAGTGAAGCACTTCATGTACATTATCTCACTTAATCCTCATCACTGCCACTTGAGGTCACTGCCCCTCATTTCGCAGAGGAGGGAACTGAGGCTCAGAGCTGTCAGGTAATTTGCCCACGGCCCCACAGTTAGTGAGTAGTAAGCCAGGGTGATTTCAAGCCCAGGAGATTAACACCTCTGCTATACCAGGTCACTTGGCACACAGGAGGAAAGGAAGAATACTGTCCGAGTCACGCAGCAGGTTATTTTCCGGGTAGAGACTCACTTCTTTGCCACCCAGACATAAGAGACTTGCCATCTCTGCCATCCTTGGGTCCTGCCCACCCTGCCGCCCAGGCAGGGCTGGCAGAAGAGAAGAGTCAGGGCAGGAGCCGGCTCCTTGATGAACTGCCTTCCTGGAACAGGCCAGGAGGCTCTGGTCACAGCACAGAGGTGGGGTGTATGCCTGTGGGGAGTGTCAGCTGGCATCCAGGGGCAAGGCAGCCCCAAAGTGGTGGCTTCAGCCTGAAAGGGCCAGCAGGTCACAGCGACCTCAGCAGCTCACATGTACAGGGAGGGTGCGGCCAGGGAGGAGGGACGTGACCGGACACTGAGTGACACAGATAGCCTCATTTTTCCATCTATCAGGGTGACTAAGACACTCTTTTTGCAACTCAGCAACCTCTTCCATCAAGGGCTAAGCTCCCCCAAGAAAGTCAGAAAGACTTGCAGGCTCTTTCTGCCTTGGCCACATACCTCCCCCAAGGGCATAAATTACAGAAATAGCCACTGGCATCAATGAGGAGGAGAGAAGAAGGGACAAAAATAGACCATATCTCAAAACAGACTGATGGGGCTTCCCTGGTGGCACAGTGGTTGAGAGTCCGTCTGCCGATGCAGGGGACACGGGTTCGTGCCCCGGTCCGGGAGGATCCCACATGCCGCAGAGCGGCTAGGCCCGTGAGCCATGGCCGCTGCGCCTGCGCATCCGGAGCCTGTGCTCCGCAACAGGAGAGGCCACAGCGGTGAGAGGCCCGCATACCGCAAAAAAAAAAAAAAAACAGACTGACGTTCAGGTCTCAGCTGAAGCCATTCATTCTTGGGATTGAGTCTCAACTGTGCTGCCTCCCAACGGTGAGAACTTGGGTGAGGTACACCTGCCCTCGGAGCCTCAGTGACCACATCTGCGAAATGGGAATAATTTATACAGTACTTCTGCCCACACCACCCCCCACCCTCGGCACAGTGCCTGGCACGTGGTAGTTGCTTACCGAGCACATGTTGCATGAGTTCGTACTTGTCTCCCTCTGGTTCAGTTGAGTAGGAGCTTCACATGGCAGGGATTTTGGTTTGGACTGTTCACTGCTGTTTCCCCAGCACCCAAGCTAGAGCCTGGCACAGAGTAGGTGCTGGAGAAATCTTTGTTGAATGATTATAGAATAAGTAACCTAGAGCCTTCCCTGGCCCAACAGACTTCTCCTTCCTGCTGAGGAGAGGGGCGTAAGTCGAAAGGGAGTAGAGAAAAGTGGTTAAAAGCAAAGCTCCCTGGACTTGGGAGACCTGGGCTCAGATTCTGTCTTTGTCATGTACTTGCTGTGTGACCTTGAGCCAGTGACTTCCTATTTCTTTTTTTTATTTTTTAAATTTTATTTATTTTTAGCTTTAGTGGGTCTTTGTTGCTGCGCTTGGGCTTTCTCTAGTTGTGGTGAGGGGGGCTACTCTTTGTTGGGGTGCGCGGGCTCCTCATTGCGGTGGCTTCTCTTGTTGCGGAGCACAGGCTCTAGGCGCACAGGCTCAGTAGTTGTGGCGCACGGGCTCAGTTGCTCCGAAGCATGTGGGATCTTCCTGGACCAGAGATCGAACCCGTGTCCCCTGAACTGGTAGGTGGATTCTTAACCACTGCGCCACCAAGGAAGTCCCTGACTTCCTCTTTCTGAGCCTTCATTTCTCCATCTTTAAGATGGGACTTAAGAGTTATTGTGAGGATTAGCCGAGATAACCCACTTCCCAGGCTTCCCTCCCTCTTCCCCTGTCCTGGCAGGACTGCCAAGACCCCTTCACGGTGGCTGACCTGGGCATACTGGCCAGCTGCCATCGGGCCTTCCGCCAGGCCCTGCCGCAGGTCTCACCCTTCTGTGAGGTGAAGTGCAACAGTAGCCCCTGGGTGCTGCATGTCCTGGCCACCCTGGGCACCAGCTTTGACTGTGCCAGCCAGGTGGGTCTGGGCCTGCTAAGGGTCAGACTGGATCAGCCAGGTAGGGGTTGAATCCCACTGAGCTGCGGGTCATGCATAAGCTTCCCCTTGTCCTGTTGAGCACTTTCTGTGCCAAGCGCTGTGTGAAGGGCCTCACACGGATTTCTGTCCTTGATCCTCCCAACAGCTTGACGAGGTGGCCAGGGGTATCCCCCCTTCATTTAAGGAGGAAACGGACTTAGGTGAATGACTGAGCCTGACCCAAAGGCTGTGCTCTTTCCTTACACTGGGGAGTAGAACATTCTGGAGATTTCTTAGCAGAAAGGGATTCACGGTGTTGAGACAGGTTAGAGCAGGAACTCAATTGGCGGGAATGATATCCCTGGAGATGGGGATTTTTTTTTTTTTTTTTGTGGTATGCAGGCCTTTCACTGTTGTGGCCTCCCCCATTGCGGACCACAGGCTCCGGATGCGCAGGCTCAGCGGCCATGGCTCACGGGCCCAGCCGCTCCATGGCATGTGGGAACTTCCTGGACCAGGGCACGAACCCGTGTCCCCTGTATTGGTAGGCGGATTCTCAACCACTGTGCCACCAGGGAGGCCCAAGATGGGGATATTTTACTAAGCCTCCCTCCTTCCCTTTCTGAGGATCCCTCAGCTAAGCAGGATTAAATGCACCAGCTGCCTACAGGCAGCCACCCTGATTTCTTCTCCCATGGGACCAGAGTTTATTGGAAAGGGGTTGGTTCTGAGCTAGAACTATCAGCATCTGGAACAGTGCCTGGCACATTGCAGGGACTCAGTCACAGGCACCTCATGGTCCCATCCAGTGGGAGCAAAGGAGTGGGTCCCCAGCTGGGCTCTTGGCCATGCCAGGTGGAGCTGGAGCAGGTGCTGGGCCTGGGCATGGCCCCTCGTGCATCATCTATGCTTACCCCTGCAAGGCTGTCCCCCACATCGAGTGCGCCGCTTGCCATGGGGTGAAGCTCCTGGTCTTTGACATCGAGAAGAAACTCACTGAGGTGGCCCAGGACCACCCGGGGCCAGGTGTGACCGGCAGGGGTGTGCAGGCAGCTGGGGTGACAGTCAGGGGGCTGGGGACAAAGGCAACGTAATGAGCAAATTACCCAACACAGTACTTACCCAACAAACATTGGTCTAAGACAAATGAAGAGGTGGACCTGCAAGTCCCAGCCTGGTTTAAGGGGGTCTGGCAGCTGGTGGTACGTGGGAGCTCTATTGCATTTGGACTGAGACAGCCCAGGTTCAAATCCCAGCTCGGTCATTTACCTGATATATGTATTGGGCAAGTCTCTGAACATTTCTAACACTTGGCTCCTTCATTTTCAAAATGGAGGCGTGTTGCCTGGCACACAGTAGGTGTACTATACCGACGCTGTATCTGTTTTCTACACTCCCTTCCCTGGGTGTAAATGAGGAAGAGGTAAATGGATACACATGTGTGCTCTTGGGCTGGTGACGGAGGTGGAGACTCGGTGGTATTGGACACCCTACTGGATCTGGGGGCCCGCTGGCCCTGGAAAGAGGGTGGGAAGCAGTGGTCTAGGCCCCCTGGCATCTCGGCTGAGTGCCCTTTCCTTGCCCTCCCCATTCACTGTGTCCCTTGCCCAGGCTGGTCCTCCAGCTGCAGACCAAAGACAACCAGAGCACCGCCCCCTGAGCGCCAAGTTTGGGGCCAGCCTGGAGGTGTGTGGGCACCTGCCCATGTCTGCCAGAGACCTGGGGTTGGCGGTGGCGGGAGTCGGGTGAGGGAGGCTGAACACTCCAGAGCTGGGGGCGGGAGCCCTGGGGTCTAGTCCTGCCCTCGGCAAGCTGCAGCCCCTCTCTGGGCTTGTGGGACCCCATCTGTCAAAAGAGGAAGGATGGGATATGAAGTTTACTTAGGTCCTCCTGCTCCAAGGCACTGGGGTTTGGGGTCTGGTCATGAAATGTCCCTGAGAGGAAGAGGAAACCAGGTGGCTGTGCCGCCGCTGGGGTGTGTGTGCGGGTGTGTGTCACGTGGACCCCCGGGTCTGGAGGTGAGGGCCCCCCATGGTGCCTTCATCCGTAGGTCAGCCCAAGTGTGCAGGTGTCTGTGAGCTCACAGCTGGGCCGGCACAGTCAGGGATGTTTCCAGGTGTTGGTTTCTGCATTTGGCCCTGGTGGCTCTGGGTCTTATATATGCCAGTGCATCTCTCTCTGTGATTATCCGCGGTCTTTGTGGCTTTATGGTTCAGAATATATGAGGCCATAGGTTTCTGCACACATTTCTCCTGAGTTACACGCACGGACCGTGCTCAGCTTCCACATGGGATCCGACTGCCAGACACCCCAGAGCCTCGTGCGGGCTGACGCTGACTGCCGGCACATGTTCGAGATGGGCTGCAGGGTTGGGCAAGACATGAGCCTCCTGGCTATTAAAGGGAGCTTCCCAGAGTGAAGGGTTTGGGGCCCAAGTTTGAGGAGGTGAGCTGGTACCTGTGCTCAGGGAGATCACAGGGTGTGCCCGGGCATGTGCACGAGTGTGGGTGTCTGTGTACACGTACATGTGTTTGTGTGTCCACCTCTCTTTGGGCCTCTGTGTGTACCAGGTGTGCATGTGTGGTTTGGTTCCAACCAAAAGCAGACCCTGAGACAAAAACTTGGGTGCTAGTAGTTTCTTTGGGAGGCACCAATGAGGAAATCGGGAGAGTGAGACAGAAGGGAGGCAAGTCAAAAAAAGAAACGGTCAAGCTGGTTACCACCGTGGGCATCTGGACCAGCCCCGCTGGGGATCATCTGCAGAACCAGAATCATCCACCAGAGGACAGGGAGCTGGGGCCTTTGTCCATCAACTCCTGAAGTTGTGGGCAAGGGATGGTAATTCCCCCACACCCAAGCTGGTTTCTGGTGAAGCTGGAGAAAATCGTCAGGGAGAGAAGAAGGTGTAGGTATGTGTATATGTGTGTTTGTGTGGGTACATGTTTCCCTGTGTCCGTGTGTAGAAATGTGTATATCTATTAAATAACTATTCTCAGTCTGTCCCATGATCCAGCAACCAGAACCGTAATACCTGACCCAGTGGGGCCTCCGGGACCCTCCTCCAGATGAAGGTAGTTGTCCCTCCAAGTAGGTTGACGCTCAGGCCATATTGTTTGTAAATATGTTGACTTTCACTCCCAGCCAATGAATGTCTTAGCATGTGCACAAATTTGCTTGTGTATACATGTGTGTCTGCATGGGTGTGTGTGTAAGTGTTTCTGGGTGTCTCTGGACATGTGTCTTCGTGTGTGTACTTGTCCCTCCTCTCATCAAGCTCGCATGCTGGAAACAGAGGTGCTCTAAGAGCAGAAGTTACAAACGAGACCTCTGGGCTTGTTTGGCTCCCACAATAGTTACAAATTTTAGTTGCCAATAGTCTTTGTTTTAAAATAGACGCATTTCACAAATGCCTGAATTCCTCTGGCCCTCTCAAAAATTTGAGAGAGCTGATGATATAGAAGTACAGTCCATCTTGGCAACAAGTAAATCAAATTTATGGCGCATGTCCAGTATCTGACGGATCTGTGGGACTGGGAGTGTAGCTGCCCTCTTTGCAGAGGCATTGACTCTCCAGTTTGTTGTAAGACTTAACTGGCCCATTTTCTCATTTATGTTACCTGCTCGGCCCCTTAGGTAACTGAGCTTTCAACCTCTGCTTTATAGCAATAATCGGAGCCAACAGCCTCATACTTTACAGATGAGGAACTGAGGTCTCATGTGTGGGCAGGCCCGACTCTGTCAGGATGGGCAGTGGAGGGATAAGTCCCAGCCAGTGCACACACCCGTGCCCCTCCGAGTGCTCTGATAGCTTCCGGGTGAGCCGGTGAAGGGGAACAGACCAGCCCTCGGTCTTTTCTGTCTTCCATCCCTTTCTTCCCTTCCCCTGTATCCCTGCAGGAACTCTGCCCCGATCTGCCCCTCTTCCCATGCACCCTCTACAGATATCTCCCCTGGACATATGGGGAGCAAAGTGTGGATTGGGGTAACGGGTGGCAGCCAGAGAAGCTAGAGGAGCCCAATGACCCCACTCAAACAAGGTTATCTCATGGACGCATCGCAGAACATCAAATTCCCCATCTGCAAAGTATCTTGGTTCTGCCCAGTCAGACACTCAGGGGTATAAGTAGGCTCTGGGAAAATGTAAGTTAAATCAAGATGGAAGACATTTCCATGAGTTTTCTTTGCTTGGGGAGGATGGGCAGGTCTGAGTATATGACTCATGGGTCTCCAGGCCTAATCAGCCTGTAACAGACCCTAAACAAGAAGACCTTTGCTTTTTATTCTCCATAGTAAGAAGTCTCCATCACTTGAATCATGGGAAATTCTTTAAAAACAAAAAACACTAGGTTTTCATCCTCAAGAAAATACTGAAAATCCAGGAGAAGTGCTCCTATGTCCCTCAAGGCCATCCCGTGCTCTCTCTCCTGTGACATAATAAGAAATAGATATTTGGTCTCTCTCCCTAGTTTTCTAGCACAGCTCCTAAAACCCCTGGAATCTCTGAAGAGATGTGTCTTTTTGTATGTTAACGCAAGGGCCTCAGGATTTAATCAATCATGCCTACATAATGAAGCCTCCAAAATCCCCTAACTGGAGGGGTTCAGAGAGCTTCCATAGGTGAACATGAGGTGCTGGGAGGTTGGTGCGCCTGGACAGGGCATAGAAGCTCTGTGCCCCTTTCCACATACCTTGCCCTATGCACCTCTTCCTTCTGGCTGTTCCTGAGCTATACTCTTGTATAACAAACTGGTAATCTAGTAAATAAACTGTTTTCTTGAGTTCTGTGAGTTGTTAGCAAAATATAAAACCCAAGGAGGGAGTTGTGGGAACTTCTGATTTGTGGCCAGTGCGTCAGAAGCACAGGTGACAACCTGGACTTTTGATTGGCATCTGCAGTAGAGAGGACAGCCTTGTGGGACTGAGCCCCTAACCTGTGGGATCTGACACTTTCTCCAGGTAGATCGTGACAGGATTGAGTTAGATTGTAGGAGAGCCAGTTGGTGTCTGCAGAGAATTAGAAAATTACTTGGTGTTGATGCCGAAAGCTCAGCCTCTGTGCACCAAACTGAATCTCGGGAACAGAGTTTTGGGTGAAGTAGAAAAGAATAGCTTTATTGCTTTGCCAGGCAAAGAGGGACACAGTGGGCTTGTGCCTCTTAAAATTTTGTGTCCCAACCTGGGAGGATTTGGAGTTTTATAGCAGTAGTTCAAGGGTGGGGTTGCTGACAAGGTTAGGGTGTGTGCAGGGCCTGCACTCCTTTATTTATTTATTTTTAATTAATTTTAATTGGAGTATAGTTGCTTTACAATGTGTTGTTTCTACTGTAAAGCAAAATGAATCAGTTATACATATACATATATCCCCTATTTTGGGATTTCCTTCCCTTTTATGTCACCATAGTGTGTTAAGCAGAGTTCCCTGTACTATACAGTATGCTCTCATTAGTTATCTATTTTATACATAGTATCAATAGTGTATATATGTCAATCCCAATCTCCCAATTCCTCCCACCTTTCCCCCTTTCCCCCTTGGTATCCATACGTTTGTCCTCTACATCTGTGTCTCTATTTCTGTTTTGCAAATAAGATCATTTCATCTCATCTCAGGTGGTCGGGTCTCCTAATCTTTTTTTTTTTTTTTTTGCGGTACGCGGGCCTTCCACTGTTGTAGCCTCTCTTGTTGCGGAGCACAGGCTCCGGACGCGCAGGCTCAGCGGCCATGGCTCATGGGCCCAGCCGCTCCGCAGCATGTGGGATCTTCCCGGACCAGGGCACGAACCCGTGTCCCCTGCATCGGCAGGCGGACTCTCAACCACTGCACCACCAGGGAAGCCCGGGTCTCCTAATCTGGATGGGCTTCTCTGGTCCCTTTAATCTGGCCTCAGGTGGTTTCTTGACTGCTCCTCCTTTTATTAGCAACTGTTCAGAATCTGCGCTTTGGAACTCAGGGAAGGTCATGGAGGCTGGAGTCTTGCCTTCAAATAAGAAATGGGGGACATAAAGGCTTCTGTGCCCAGGAGCCCCACGGGGTCCTGCTCGGTTTCAGTGTGGAGCAACCCCCATATATCCGGTTACAGAAGTGTTCTGTGAGTGTAGAGAGAAAAAGAGTGTGGCTTTCTTTCATCATCCCTCTTCGACTGGACCCCTGCAGCTCTGGGCTCAGCAGGAGCACCCCTGAACCCACTTCTCTAACTGCCTCTTGCCGGCTGCTCCAGGCTGTTCTGGTTTCCTGCGCTCAGTCACTCTGAGCCTCCCCCCACCATCCCAGAGTGCAGCTCAGATCACACCATGGTGCTTTATAGACCTTTTCTGAAAGTTTGATGATGAATGGAATTACTGTGTGGAGAAGAAAACATTAGGTTTCTAGGCAAGGGGCTTGGTTTTTCTGGGCCTTAGTTTCCTCATCTATGAAATGAAGATAATGACAGTGCTTTCCTTATCAGATGGACATGAGGAATGAATGAAAACATGCACATAAAGCATGGTGAGCTGGGACTTCCCTTGGTGGTGCAGTGATTAGGAATCTGCCTGCCAGTGCAGGGGACACGGGTTCGAGCCCTGGTCCGGGAAGATCCCACATGCCGCGGAGCAACTAAGCCCATGTGCCACAATTACTGAGTCTGCGGAGCCCACATGCCACAACTACTGAAGCCCATGTGCCTAGGGCCCGTGTTCTGCAACAAGAGAAGCCACTGCAATGAGAAGCCCCCTCACTGCAACTAGAGAAAGCCCGCACGCAGCAACGAATACCCAACACAACCATAAATAATAAATAAATAAATTTATTTATTTTAAAAAAAAGCATGGTGAGCAGTCAATAAAATCACCTCATTACACGTGTATGTCATTGACAAGTACTTATTAAGCATCTATTGTGTGCTGGGCCTTGCTGAGTGATAAGACAGAGCAGTGACTAAGGCTCCCCTTTTCAAATTTATAGTCCATTTGAGAAGTGCATCAGTTGGGATCTTACAGGAAAACAGAAAGGACCCCAGGTATTTCAAACAGAGAGGGATTTAATTGAGGAAATTAGCTGAGAGAAGGTTGGAAGTGCAAAAAAAGGAAGATGTGTTACCCAGTGTCTTAATTCCCCCAGGAGTTGACCCAGGGACAAGGATTTGAGTGCATACAGTTAATTTGGGAGCTGCAGGGGACACTAGCAGGGTGGTGGGGAAGTGAGATAGGGAAAGGAAGGCAGCCAATAGGGGGCAAAACACATGGCTATCACAATGGGTGATTAGTGTTCAATTCCACAGGCAACTCTGGGGTATAAAATGCATGCCTCAGAGTCATCCCACATGAGGAGCAAGGGAGCTGGACTATTTAACCCCAACTCCCAAGAATCATTGTTTGAGGGCTCCTGGGCTCCTATCCGTCTCCCAGAGTAATGGAAATAAAAACAAAAATAAACAAATGGGACCTAATTAAACTCAAAACTTTTGCACAGAAAAGGAAATCACAAACAAAACAAAAAGACAACCCACAGAATGGGAGAAAATACTCACAAACGATATGACCGACAGGATCTCCAAAATTTACAAACAGCTCATGCAGCTCAATATCCAAAAAACAAACCACCCATTATGAAAAAATGGGCAGAATAAACATATCTCCAAAGAAGACATACAGATGGCCAAGAGGCACATGAAAAGATACTCAACATCACTAATTATTAGAGAAATGTAAATCAAAACTACAATGAGATATCACCTCACACCAGTCAGAATGGCCATCATCAAAAAATCTACAAACAGTAAATGCTGGAGAGGGTGTGGAGAAAAGGCAACCCTCCTACACTGTTGGTGGGAATGTAAATTGGTACAGCCACTGTGGAGAACAGTATGGAGGTTCCTTAAGAAACTAAAAATACAGCTACCATATGATCCAGCAATCCCACTCCTGGGCATATATCCACAGAAAAACATGGTTCGAAAGGATACATGCACCCCAATGTTCATCGCAGCACTGTTTACAATAGCCAAGGCACAGAAGCAACTTAAATGTCTGGCAACAGATGAATGGATAAAGAAGATGTGGTACATATATTCAGTGGAATATTACTCAGGCATAAAAAAGAATGAAATAATGCCATTTGCAGCAACATGGATGGACCTGGAAATTACCATATTCAATACTAAGTGAAGTAAGCCAGACAGAGAAAGACAAATATCATATGATATCCCTTATATGCAAAATCTAAAAAAAAATGATACAAATGAACTTATTTACAGAACAGAAACAGACTCACAGACTCTGAGAATGAACTTATGGTTACCAGGGGGGAAGGGTCGGAGGAGGGATAGATGGGGAGGTTGGGATTGACATGTATACACTGCTATATTTAAAACAGATAACCAACAAGGACCTACCGTAAAAAAGTAAATAAATAAAATAAATTAGTTAAAAAAACCCAAATGATACTAAAACAGAAGTATCAACCCCACATAAATCATTAGCAAATAAAATTGGTAGAAATAAATCATTACATTTGAGCGAAGGAGAAGCGTGAGAAGTACAGGGTGTGATGGGAGGTATAGGTAAAAACCAGGCTTAGTCGACATGCTGAGAGAAGGTATTGCTCTAATGCTGGTGAGAGATGAGGGTCACCTGGGTCAGGGTGGTGGTGAGGGATGGGATGTGTGTCAGAACAGCGTGGTGAGCAGAGTGGAGGAAGACCATCTGGTACGCCCTGTGGGGAGAGTCCTGTAGATTCAAGTTCCCATCACCCTCCTTCCCCACCCCAGGTTGTCCTTTGGCCTTTGCAGCCTCCAAGCCCTCCTTCCATGCCCCTCCCCATTCAGTTATCTGAACAGTATCAGTTCAGTTATCAAATGTTTACAATAATCATCTCCCTGGTACATCACAACGATCCTATAAATATTATTATATTTTAAATAAATAAATTTATTTATTTATTTTGGCTGCGTTGGGTCTTCATTGCTGCGCACAGGCTTTCTCTGGTTGAGGAGAGCAGGGGCTACTCTTCGTTGTGGTGCGCGGGCTTCTCATTCCAGTGGCTTCTCTTGCTGTGGCACAGGGGCTCTAGGCTCACAGGCTTCAGTAGTTGTGGCACGTGAGCTCAGTAGTTGTGGTGCATGGGCTGAGTTGCTCCACGGCATGTGGGATCTTCCCAGAGCAGGGCTCGAACCCGTGTCCCCTGCATTGGCAGGCGGATTCTCAACCACTGCGCCACCAGGGAAGTCCCCTATAAATATTATTAATCTCCATGTATTAGAAGAGGAAACTGAGGCTCAGGAAGTTGGTGTCACTGCCCAAGATTTTTTGAGAAGATGATATTTGAGCTGAGACCTGAAAGATGAGAAGCTACTCTTGGGAAGGGCTGGAGAAAGCACTCGAGACAGAGGAGAGCCACTGCAAAGGCCCTGAGGTGTGGAGCGGTTTAGAATATTCTAGAAATAGGAAGGAGGTCTGTGAGGCTGGAGCTCATTTCTCAGACCAGGGCTACCTGGCATCTGACTCCTCTTCAGGAATCGCCTCTCTGATGGTGACTCTGACTTCTCTCTCCAGCTCTGGCCACACACTTGGGGACAGTCTGCACTCAGTCTCTCTGCAAGGGCCATCTCACATTTCCCTGCCCTCCCTCAGACCTGGGGACCAGCGCTCTCACTGTAAAGCCTGAGGCTCCCGCCCCAATCCCTGGACTGGCCTCAAGGGGGCAGCAGTGTACAGAGAATGCCCAGGGTGAGGCTGCCAGCCCAGCCAAGGCCTCTTCCTCAAGGGCTCTGCTTCCCGCTGCTTCCAGACCAGAAGCAGATTTATCACAAAGTGAATGAAACTTAAACCTCAAAGTCCTTCACTCTGTTAAGCCACTTTCAAGGCCCAGGAATGGGCTCACAGCAATTTTGTACAAATAATTTTGCTTTTTTCCCTGTAAATCTTACAGAGGATCCCAATCTGTATAGCTTCAGATCCCACCAAACCTCTCAGGGCTCCAGGGGATTCAGGAGGAAAAATAAGGTCACTGGTCAACTGAAGTTGAGCCAGTGAGGGCCTGAGGGCTTCCTGCTGGGTTAGGACACTGGTCACAGCCAGTGCCTACCAGCCAACATCAGCTTTCGACCTCTAGGCCCCCACCCTGAGGGTCCCTCATAACCCTGATGTGGCTCTGCTCCCAGTGGGTTC
Organism: Stenella coeruleoalba; assembly: GCF_951394435.1. Taxonomy (NCBI): domain Eukaryota; kingdom Metazoa; phylum Chordata; class Mammalia; order Artiodactyla; family Delphinidae; genus Stenella; species Stenella coeruleoalba. The sequence continues at coordinate 24,672,318 of NC_137169.1, forward strand.
TTGGTCCTTAGCAAGCCACTTTCCTGCCTGGGCCTTGGTTTCCACTTCAAAGTACAGCCAGAATGAAGACATGAATGAGAGAGGTGGCCACCTCAGCTCCTGACGGCCTCTCAGTTCCTGGTTCTGCCTTTCCTGGGGTCTCTGAGATGCCTCAATTTCCTGCTAAGAAATCCCCTTTGAGTGACTGAGTGTGAAGGTGATTTTCTTATAACCCAAAGAACTAAGAAGGAGCAAAAGATCTGCTGTATCTTTTAGCAGATTTTTGCTGTTACAGAATGCACTGAACAGAGCCAATGTGGGTTAGGCTGCCCAGCACGCAGACACTGGGACCATGTTGATTGCTCAGTGAGTGGCTCTTCTGAAACCAGGAGGAGGTTTGTCGACTGAAAAAAACAATGCACAACCTAAAAGTTGAGGGTTAGGTTTTATTTGGTGGACATTCCGAGGACTTCAGACCCCAGACACAGCATCTCAGATAACTCTGAGAAACTGTTCTGAAGAGGCAAGGCAGGGAGCCAGGATATATAGGAGTTTTTGCTACAGAGACCAGGTAGTTGGAACATCAAAATATTACTGTTAATAAAAGAAAACCAGACATCTCAGGTTAAGGAATTTAGAGCTTGCCTATACATGGGAAGAGGCAAGAGTCTGGGCTCACTGAAGTCATTTGGTATGCACCTCAGGCATCTGGGGCCAGCATCCTGTGCTTTGTCATCCCGAGTCTCCTCGGGGTGCACTGTTGGGGGTGGCTGCAGTAGTTGACTGCTAGGTGGCGGGCATTCTTTGTTTCCATCCTGAGTTCCCTCAGGGCTCACCATTGGGGCAGGTGTAATGTGATGGTTGGGTGGCTGCAACATCTTTTGTTTACTGATATGGCAGGCAACATTTTAGTTCACAGGCTGAAGACAGTTGGAATGGTTGAAAGTATTTGCAAGCTTGGACTAATTTATTCCATTTTGATTTGGTTTGGGCCAGTCTGAGCTGGTTTTATCTGGTTAGACCCCATTTATTACAGGTTCATCAGGCAGAGGTGAGTCTTGGCCTGTTTGGACTAATTTTTGCCATTTGAGCTGACTTAGGCTGGTTTGATCCAGCTGCTCCTCCATCACATTGGCAAAAAATGTTCAAACTAAGAACCTTGGGGAAGGATGCAATTTGGCAACATCTATTTGCCAAAGCAATTTGGTAATAGTTATTAAAATTAAAACCACAGACATTTCTTGGCCTAGCGATACCACTCCTAGAATCTGTATCACAGAAATGAGAATGCAAGCATGGAAGGGTTTATGTACAAAACATTTTTGTTGGCAGCATTGTTCCTGATAACAAAACTGGAAACAAAATTCATGTTCATCTAGGGAGGAAGAGTTAATAGCTAAATAAACTGTAGTACCTCCTTACCATGGAATAGAATGCAGCCATTAAAAACAATGAGTTAGGGCTTCGCTGGTGGCACAGTGGTTGAGAGTCCACCTACCGATGTAGGGGACATGGGTTCGTCCCCTGGTCCAGGAAGATCCCACATGCCGTGGAGCGGCTGGGCCTGTGAGCCATGGCCGCTGAGCCTGCGCGTCCAGAGCCTGTGCTCCACGACGGGAGAGGCCACAAGAGTGAGAGGCCTGCGTACCGCCAAAAAAAAAAAAAAAAAAAAAAGCAATGAGTTAGAGCTAGATCTATTGATTTGGAAGGATTTTCATGCTGTTTTGTGAGAATAGTAAGACACAGATAAATGTATATTTTTAATATAATTTTTATTTTTATTAGACAAAAGGCCAAAACTGTATATATATGATTATATGAGCCTAAAAATACTGTGGAAGGATACATACCACTTGGTTAAAGTAAATTACCTGGGGGGGTGCGAGAGGAAGGAAGGAATGAAAAGAGGAGAGAGGGAGGGGGAAGGGGAACAAAAAGGCTGATTTTAAAAAGATGTTCATGATACAGAGTTCACACTGTTACTGTCCCAGCGATGGGATGTTAAGTATACAGGTTTGTTAGAGTCATAAACAGATGCATGTAAGGCTGGTCTGAAAACATTAAGGGTTTTCATTGGGGAAATGGACTTTCAAGTGGTTTTTACTTGCTTTTCTTTAACTTTCTGTATTATGTAAGTTGATCACCATAAGCAGGTACTATTTACATAAGCCAAAAAATAAAGAGCTATTTTTATTGTGGAAGAAAAAGGAAAAGAGATACCATAGTCTTCAAAGACTCTCTGCAAGGGTTTTTTATTTTTTTTGGCGGTACGCGGGCCTCTCGCTGTTGTGGCCGCTCCCGATGTGAAGCACAGGCTCCGGACGCACAGGCTCAGCGGCCACGGCTCACGGGCCCAGCCGCTCCGCGGCATGTGGGATCTTCCCGGACCGGGACACGAACCCATGTCCCCTGCATCTCTGTTTCACAGCTGCGTGAGCAAGAGTTTGGAGGTCCAAGATCACACAACTGAAAGAGGTGGGGGGACTCAAGCCCAAGGTCCAACACTGAAGTCCAGGCCACACCCACTCTCTGCCTTCTGCCTCCCAATAATGTAAGTTCTGGAATCAGACAAACCAGTGCCATTCGCAGCTGTCACAGCAGGCCGGCCATCGCTGTCTCTGAGCAAGGACCTGCCTCATAATTTTGCCCAGTGAATTAATAGAACCACTGTGTCTCTCCATGGCCTGGATTCATGGCTGTGTCATAAAAGTGCTGGCAGCAGCCAGACTTCCTCCTTCCTGACCCTAGGCCCCGCCTGCCTGTGACCTGAGTCCTGTCAAGCTAAGTGGCCCTCGTGTGGAAGGTGTCTCCACAAACTGTTTCAGCCGGTTTCAGTCCAAACTGTTTCAAGACAGAGTGGTCTGGGCTTTACATCCTGTCTCCTCTGCGCTCACAGAGCTGATTTCATTTTGCTGTGTACAGGCAGAGCATGCAGGGGTCAGGCATCTGCTCTGTTCTTTCCAGAGTGTGAGCCAGGGATCCCTCCTGCTTCCTGATCTCTGAGGCAGCTCACGCTGTCTCTGAACACTCATTTCAGAGGCATCCGTTGACCTTCCCAAACAGGGAGTGAGTGACAGGGAGAAGGCAGCACAGCCAGGCCCTGCCCTTGGTCCTCTATGTGCATTGGCTCAGCGACCCTGAGAAGTGACATCTGTTAGTATCCACATCTGACAGAGAAGGAACAGAGGCACAGGAAGGTCAAGTACTTACCCAGAGCAGCCCCAGAGCCGGCTCAAACCTTAGGGGTCTGGCCGTAGGGTCGATGACCTTCACTACTACCGCTCTCCACAGTAGCTGTGGGACCATGGATAACTCATCTGAATTGTTGACCTTCAGTTTCCTCATCTATAAAGTAGAGATGAATACCCTGCCCTCCGCCGCCCAGGGAGTGTGTACATCCTTGACTCAGCACATAGACTTGAGTCTCCTTGACCCAGTCCCCTTCGTTCCTCTCCACCTGAACCTGCACCCCAGGGCCTGGCTCAGAGTTGGAATATCTCGTGTTTGCTGATATCGCAGTATGCAGGAACACACCCCAGAAAGGTAAGGGCACAGAGGCAGTAGCATCGGGCCTGGCTCCAAATGTGCATTGTATCCATGGTGTGTCTTGAATAAGTCATTTATTCCCTTAAACTCAATTTCTTCGTCTACGAAATGGGGCATTAACCTCCCCTCTGCCACACTGGCTGTATTCATGAAAGTACAGTAAGTCCCCTACATATGAACGAGTTACGTTCTGAGAGTGCATTTGTAAGTCCAATTTGTTTGTAAGTCAAACAAAGTTAGTCTAACTACCCAACTAACACAATTGGCTATATAGTACTGTACTGTAATAGGTTTATAATACTTCTCACACAAATAATACATAAAAAACAAACACAAAAATTAAACATTTTGGGGCTTCCCTGGTGGCGCAGTGGTTGAGAGTCAGCCTGCCGATGTAGGGGACACGGGTTCGTGCCCCGGTCCTGGAAGATCCCACATGCCGCGGAGCAGCTAGGCCCGTGAGCCATGGCCGCTGAGCCTGCGCGTCCGGAGCCTGTGCTCCGCAACGGGAGAGGCCACAACAGTGAGAGGCCCACGTACCTCAAAAAACCCACAAAAATAACAAAAACATTTTGGGACTTCCCTGGTGGCGCAGTGGTTAAGAATCCGCCTGTCAATGCAGGGGACACAGGATCAATCCCTGGTCCAGGAAGATCCCACATGCTGCAGAGCAACTAAGCCCACGTGCCACAACTACTGAGCCCGTGCGCCACAACTACTGATGCCGCGCACCTAGAACCTGTGCTCCACAACAAGAGAAGCCACTGCAATGAGAAGTCCGAACACCGCAACGAAGAGTAGCCCCCACTCACTGCAACTAGAGAAAGCCCACGCTTAGCAACGAAGACCCAACACAGCCCAAAATAAGTAAATAAATAAATTAATTTTAAAAAATAAACATTTTTAACCTTACAGTACAGTACCTTGAAAAATACAGTGGTACAGTACAACAGCTGGCATCCAGGGGCTGGCATCGAGTGAACAGGCAAGAAGAGTTACTGACTGGAGGAGGGAGAGGAGGTGGGAGATGGTAGAGCTGAAGGATCGTCAGCTATAGGAGATGGAGGGCAAGCTGCAATTTCACTCATGCCTGACGCTGATGGCACAGGTTCTGGCTCCTAGCTGGATTCAATTCTATTTACCCTGTTGAAAAACGATCCAGTGATGTCTGGGTAGTAACTTATTTTTCTTGTCATAGATGACACGGTAGCACTGGATTGCATTCTGAACGGTTGCTGCAACCTTCGTGTACCGTCTTACGTTCAGGCGCTGTGCCTCAAAAACTAACAGTGCCTCCTGAAATAAAGAAAATCCCCTTGCCATTTCCTGCATTGTGAATCTCTTCGGTTCTTCAGTTACTTCTTCTTCCTCTTGTTTCTCTTCATCCTTTCTCTGGGCCTCCAATTCCATCAGGTCTTCATTAGTAAGCTCCTTGAGTTGCACAGCAACAGTACTGTACAGTAAAGTACCCAAAAACACAACCACTTGTAGGGGATGCACGCACGTGACAAGGTACACCAGACACATGAACTAACTTACGTGATTGGACATGTGAATGCATGTGCGAATCTTTGAAAGTTCGCAACTTGAAGGTTCGTATGCAGGAGATTTCTTGTACCTATTTGCTGCTTATTGACATATGTAGGAACACGCCCCAGAAAAGCCAGATCAGAAGTCCTGCTTCAGGTGGGGCTGGGCGGGCAGTCTCTGCTCCCATGGGGCATCCTCAGGCAGGAGTCAGTGTGGGATGATTCCTCAGGGATGACTCTCTGTCCAGCCTACCTGCAGAGTCACCCGGGGAACTGAGTCACGGCACCAGGGAACTCAAGGCCCTGCCCTCAGAGGTTCCTATTCTGCTGTCTGTCAGAGGAGCCCCAAATGTCACTCTGGACTGTGACACCTACTCTCTTTGTGACCTTGAGCAGGTTACATAACCTCCCAGGGAGGAAGGAAGAGGCCAGACCAATGGGAACTGGGGGTGTTTGGCCTAGGGAAGAGCTACCTTGGGTGACATGAGCCCTGTCTGCAGATGGTTTGTGAGGAGAATGTAGCTCTTCAAGATATTTCTTTTTTTTTCAAAACTTTAACTTTTCAAAAATTTCAACTCTAAATGATGCCTGGCACAAACTCCCGAGCACACCTCCCCTCTTACTGGTTTTGCCCCCAGAGGCCATCACTTTGAACACTGTCAGGCATTTCTTCTGCTATTGACCTCAGTATTTCCAGATAACGAGCTTATGATGCTATTTCATGATTTAATGAGTTAAATATCTATACTTATTTTTTATGAGTTTCTTCTATATCTCCTCACTTCTCTTCAGTCTTCCCAATATATTTTATCACAATTTTATTTAAATCAGTTACCAACACTTACTTTATCCTGACTATACAAAATATTGTTTATCATTTTTTTGCCTATTATTTTTAAAATTATTGGGTATACCTAGAGTTTCTTATTGGGTTAAACAGATCAAATGGGATCTCAGTAGTCTGAACACCTACTTTTGTCCTGCAGAGCCCACGGTCAACTGACCACACCAAAGATCCCTGCAGACCTAACCATTCTGATCCCACTGGGGCCCTGCTGTCCACGATGGTAACCATGTTGCCTCTGCGGCCAAGTGCTGTTACTTGGCCTGTACTATCCTCCAGGACCTCATCTCATCTTTCCCTTTGAAATAAGAAAGTCCATTTCAATGGCAGAATTTCCGTCCTTTATCTCTGGCTTAGAGAGTGATTTTCAAAGAAACTACTACTCTTTTTGCTGATGTGACTCTCAATGCATTTCTCAGTCCTTGGAGAAGTCATGTTCTCCTGAACCTCCACAGGAAACGTAGTTAAATGGTGTATGAGCTGCTTGGATGCTCTCCTTAAATCTCTGGATTCCTTCCTCTGTATGAAACCAGGGAATTTATGGCATTCAACCTCACTTACTGCAGGCCACCATGGAGTTCAGGTTTAGCTAATCAACCACTCCCGGAGGTTTGAGCGAGCACCTGGATGGTGACTGCAGGTAAGTGAACCATATGGATAAACTGATCTGATCTAAAGTTATGTTCCTCCCTTCTGTGTCTAACACCCTCAGCGTCCATTCCCACACAGATTCTACAGGTTTTTGTTAATGTAAATTGATTAAACCTTTAGATTATTTTGGTATGGCAGTGTTCCCCTCTAGGGTTTGACATTACTGGGGTGCCCTTGGGGTGTGCTGTTAAAGAATTTGAAGCAATGAGGGGTGTGGGGGGTGCATGAAGAGATTACTGTCACTTACAACCCTCCCGCAAGGTCATAACAGGGACCTTTAGAGAGTCAGAAACAGCCTCATCAGTGCCAGGAAAAGGGTTAACTGTGCTGACAAGGGAGGCTTGACGTATTCTGTGGGTTTGAAGCACTTTGAGACATCGAAAGCTCCACGTACGTCTTTATTACAATTCTTAGGATGCATGGTTTCTAAGTCAATCCTTCAACTTTCATAGTCACCAGAGGCCTGATATAGCTACGAAAATGTGAATCTTAAGTGTACAGCTGAATGAATGTATATACACAATATATACATGAATATATATGTATGTCATATGCATATATAAAAAGGTGAATATATATGCCAATGATCCCCAGCTTGTGAGGGTTCGACTTACAATTTTTTGACTTTATGGTGGTGTGAAAGTGGTACACATTCAGTAGAAACCATATTTCCGCTTTTGAATTTTGATCTTTTCCTGGACTAGCATATTTGGTTCCATACTCCCTTGTGCTGCTGAGCGTGGCAGCAACTGACCGCAGCTCCCTCCCACGAGGTCACCAGGATAAACAGCTGATACATTTACAACCATTCTGTACCCACACAACCATTCTGTTTTTCACTTTCAGCGCAGTTCTCAATACATTACATGAGGTATTCAACACTTTATTATAAAATAGGCTTTGTGCTAGATGGTTTTGCCCAACTGTAGGCTAATGTCAGTGTTCTGAGCATGTTTAAGGTAGGGTGGGCTAAGCTATGATGTTCAGTAGCTGAGTGTATTGGATGCATTTTCAACTTAAGATATTTTCAACTTGTAATGGGTTTATTGGGACATAACCCCATTGTTAGTAGGGCAGGATCTGTAAGTATATTCTGTATTACCACTGGTAGAACAAGATATAAGATATAGGACATTTCCAGGAACCCAGAAGGCTCTCTCACACTCTCTTCCTGCCAGTAGCCTCCTACCCAGAGGTAATGACTCTTCTGACTACTGTCAGAGTAGATTAATTTTACTTGTTTTTGAACTTCATATAAGTAAAATCATGAAGTATGTATGTATTGTTATTTTGGGTCTGCCTTTTTTTTTTGCTCTACAGATGTCTGTGAGATTTACTCATGGTTTTACAATTAGCATTAGTTTGTTCTTTTTCATTGCTGTGTAGTATTCCATGAGATATATATGAATTTATTTGTCAGTTCTATGATTGATTGACTTTTAGATTGTAGCCAGTTTGGCGATATTATAACTTGATATGATTTTGTACACGTCTTTTGGTGGACATATTTCTGTTGAGTATTTCTTATTTCTTTTGAGTGTATACTCAGAAATGGAATTGCCGAGTCATAGGATGGGTGTATGTTTAACTTTAGTAGATGCGTGTGTGTGTGCGTGCATGCGTGCCCGTGAGGTAAGGCTATAAATTAACTGATGTTGCGATATGGCAACTTGCATTCTCAAACTTTTATTTCCGTTATTGGCTCATTCGTCTCTTCAGCAGCAAGAGATGAGAGATTCTTTACAGTTTAGTCATAGAAAGTTCCTGATTCTCTGGCCATGTCTTGTGCCAATAAATTATGCCTCTGAGCTTGCCATACTATTTCCCTAAATTCTCTAGGACAGGCAGAAGTTACTCCACCCTAAATACTGGTATTCCTTCTGCCTTTTGTGCCATTTTATGGCGCTAGACATTTGGTCCTTAAAGCCTTACTTTCAATGGGAACTTCATTCCAACTGACAACAGGCAACAATTTAATTAACCACCGCTTCACCATCACACACCGTGGCGGTGGCTACAGTCACTTTTGTAATACTAGCCAGTCCTCATTGCCTTCAGATCAACCTGATAGAGCCCAGGTTCATGTTTTCACACATCCTCGCTGCAAGCGAACTTGGCAAAGTTGGTTTCTTGCTTCCACATTGGAGAGATGGGACTTCCAGGAGCGGTGTTCAGAGATGCTGGGCATCCATAAGACACGACAAATATCCCCTATAGGGTCCATATTTAATTTTTAAGACAAAAAGTTTAAGGTCTCTGGTTTAGATGATCTCTAAGGCCCTTATCTTGCCAACATTATTATCATTATCGTTAACTACAGTTTAAGTACTTAACCAGTGTCATGAAGGCACTAAACTATGGGCTTTCCATGCATTATCTCATTTAATCTCCATGGTCCTATTAAGTAGATTTTATTATTATCCTGCCTCTCCCTGCCTTGGTTTCATCACCTATAAAATGGGGATAATAACTGTAACTACATCCGTAAGATTTTGTGAGTATTGAATGAGTTGATACCTGGAAGGGTGTGTGGTAGTAAGCACTCGATAAATAATTATATTATCTTCACCTCCCCCATCATCATCATCTCCATTGGGCACATTAAATTCGATGTGTTTAATCACTGAGTTATGCTGCCTTTTCATTCCCGGGAACAGAGGCTCTGAGGTCAACAGAGCTGGGTTCAAATTCCTGCTCTGTCTTACCAGCTGTATGACCCTGAGCAAATCTCTTCATCTTTTAGTCTAAATACAATGGGAATACTAAGTCCTCCTCTCTGGTCTCTGGTGGGGATAACAAAACTGGGGATAACTTGCGAAAAGGGAGTCTGTTTACCCATCTTTCTGCTCTTGCCGGGACTGGCATAATCGTTGGATGTTGGTGAGTCATTCCAGTCATGCTTCAAAGAGACTCAGGACACAAGCCCGACCAGGCAGGCTGAGTGAGGTGGAGGTTCAGCTTGGAGAGGGGTCCTTGGTGCTGGGTGCTGTGTCAGTCATGATGTCTCTCTGATCAATCCTGCACTCATCCCCAGGTAGGAGCCAACATATGGAACTTAGTCAAAGCCCCGGGGAAGACCTAGTGCTGACATTCTGCTGTCTGTCATAGGAGCTCTGGGTAGACGGGCTGGTCCCCCAACTCACCATGTGATCTCTCAACCTCTGTGTTACCTGTGGTGAATCTCTCTGGAACTTTGCTTCTGCACTGGGAAAACCACGGAGTTATACTAGATGGAAATCAGAGAAGGAGTTTTTGACCCAGAAAAGGACAGACTCAGGGACATATTGATACAAATTTCAGGTCACTGAAGGGGTTCTGTGGGGGCCTGCAAGGGAGGAGGCAGGACCTATAAGAGTCAACCAGGGGCTTCCCTGGTGGCGCAGTGGTTAAGAATCCGCCTGCCAATGCGGGGGACACGGGTTCGAACTCTGGTCCGGGAAGATCCCACATGCCACAGAGCAACTAAGCCTGTGCACCACAACTACTGAGTCTGTGCTCTAGAGCCTGCAAACCACAACTACTGAGCCTGTGTGCTGCAACTACTGAAGCCCGCGCGCCTAGAGCCCGTGCTCCACAAGAGAAGCCACTGCAATGAGGAGCCCGCGCACCACAATGAAGAGTAGCTCCCGCTCACTGCAACTAGAGAAAGCTTGCGTGCAGCAACGAAGACCCAACACAGCCAAAAATAAAAACTAAACTAAACTAAAATAAAAAAGAGTCAACCAGGAAGAGACAGAGTTTAAAGAAAGACCTCGTCATCAATCAGAGCTGTTCAAGAATAAGGCTGGCTGCCTCAGGAAGTGGGATGAGCTCCCTGTCCCTGGGGGGTACGCAAGCAACCTAGTGGGATGATGACCTATTTAGGAAGTTGAAAAGAGGATTTATATACCAAGAGACAGGGAGGTTCGACCACATATCTTTTCAGGTCTAAGATGTTTGGTTCAGAGATTCTGACAATCTAAGAGTGTGTGCATTTAAGAATCTACCTTGTAGGTGCTTCTTATCATACCCTTTCCATGGGTGAGAATCCTGACGCTTAGAGTAGATAAATCGCTTTCTAGGTTTCTAGATTTGATTCAAACTCAGACTGGCAGGTTTGCAAGATCTATGTTCTGTCTGTTTTACCCAGGGCTGGACTGAGAGCCACTTTGTAGGTTAGTAATATTGTGGTGTCTCTCTTTTTTTTTTTTTTTTTTTGCGGTACGCGGGCCTCTCACTGTTGTGGCCTCTCCCGCTGCGGAGCACAGGCTCCGGACGCACAGGCTCAGTGGCCATGGCTCACGGGCCCAGCCGCTCCGCGGCATGTGGAATCTTCCCGGACCGGGGCACGAACCCGTGTCCCCTGCATCGGCAGGTGGACTCCCAACCACTGCGCCACCAGGGAAGCCCCTGTGGTGTCTCTTTAAGTGAATATTCTTTTTTCTTTTTAATGGTGCTAATATCTGATTTTTCTTACTTTTTTTAAAATAGATCTTTATTGGAGTATAATTGCTTCACAATACTGTATTAGTTTCTGTTGTACAACAAAGTGAATCAGCCATATGCATACATATACCCCCATCTCCCCTCCCTCTTTATCCTCCATCTCACCCTCTCTATTCCACGCCTCTAGGTCATCACAAAGCTCTGAGCTGATACCCCTGTTCTATGCTGCTGCTTCCCACTACCTAACTATTCTACATTCGGTAGTGTATATATGTCGATGTTACTCTCACTTCATCCCAGCTTCTCCCTCCCCACCCCGTGTCCTCAAGTCCATTCTCTATGTCTACGTCTTTATTCCTGCCCTGCCACTAGGTTCATCAGTACCATTTTGTTTTAGATTCCATATGTGTGTTAGTATACAGTATTTGTTTTTCTCTTTCTGACTTACTTCACTCTGTAGGACAGACTCTAGGGCCATCTACCTCATCACAAGTAACTCAATTTCGTTTCTTTTTATGGCTGAGTAATATTCCATTGTATATATGTGCCGCATTTCTTTATCCATTCATCTGTGATGGACATTTAGGTTGGTTCCATGTCCTGGCTATTGTAAATAGTGCTGCAATGAACATTGTGGTACATGTCTCTTGTTTTTTTTTTTGCGATACGCAGGCCGCTCACTGTTGTGGCCTCTCCCGTTGCAGTGCACAGGCTCCAGATGCACAGGCTCAGCGGCCATGGCTCACCGGACCGGAGCACGAACCTGTGTCCCCTGCATTGGCAGGCGGACTCTCAACCATTGTGCCACCAGGGAAGCCCAACATGTCTCTTTTTGAATTATGGTTTTCTCAGGGTATAAGCCCATTAGTGGGATTGCTGGGTCATATGGTAGGTCTATTTTTAGTTTTTTAAGGAACCTCCATACTGTTCTCCATAGTGGTTGTATCAATTTACGTTCCCACCAACAGTGCAGGAGGGTTCCTTTTTCACCACACCCTTTCCAGCATTTATTGTTTCTGGATGTTTTAATAATGGCCATTCTGACCAGTGTGAGGTGATACCTCATTGTAGTTTTGATTTGCATTTCTCTAATAATTAGTGATGTTGAGCATCTTTTCATGTGCCTCTTGGCCATCTGTATATCTTCTTTGGTGAAATGTCTATTTAGGTCTTCTGCCGATTTTTTAATTGAATTGTTTGTTTTTTTGATATTGAGCTCCATGAGCTGTTTATATATTTTGGAGATTAATCTTTTGTCCATTGTTTCATTTGCAAATATTTTCTCCTATTCTGAGGGTTGTCTTTTCATCTTGTTTATGGTTTCCTTTGCTGTGCAAAAGCTTTGAAGTTTCATTAGGTCCCATTTGTTTATTTTTGTTTTTGTTTCCATTACTCTAGGAGGTGGGTCAAAAATGATCTTGCTGTGGTTTATGTCAAAGATTGTTTTTCCTGTGTTTTCCTCTAAGAGTTATAGTGTCTGGTCTTACATTTAGGTCTTTAATCCATTTGGAGTTTATCTTTGTGTATGTTGTTAGGGAGTATTCTAATTTCATTCTTTTACGTGTAGCTGTCCAGTTTTCCCAGCATCACTTATTGAAGAGGCTGTCTTTTCTCCATTGTATGTTCTTGCCTCCTTTGTCAAAGATAAGGTGACCATATGTGCATGGGTTTAATCTCTGGGCTTTCTATCCTGTACCATTGATCTATATTTCTGTTTTTGTGCCAGTACCATACTGCCTTGATTACTGTAGCTTTGTAGTATAGTTTGAAGTCAGGGAGCCTGATTTCTCCAGCTCCGTTTTTCTTTCTCAAGATTGCTTTGGCTATTCAGGGTCTTTTGTGTTTCCATACAAATTGTAAAAATTTTTGTTCTAATTCTGTGAAGAATGCCATTGGTAGTTTGATAGGGATTACATTGAATCTGTAGATTGCTTTGGGTAGTATAGTCATTTTCACAGTATTGATTCTTCCAATCCAAGAACATGGTATGAATATTCTTTTTTTTTTTTTTTTTTTTTTTTGCCGTACGCGGGCCTCTCACTGCTGCGGCCCCTCCCGTTGCGGAGCATAGGCTCCGGATGCGCAGGCTCAGCGGCCATGGGTCACGGGCCCAGCTGCTCCGTGGCATGCGGGATCCTCCCAGACCGGGGCACGAACCCTCGTCGCCTGCATCGACAGGTAGACTCTCAACCACTGCGCCACCAGGGAAGCCCTGAATATTCTTTTTTAAAATATATTTTGAGATATTCACATACCACACATTTCACCCATTTAAAGTGTACAATTCTCTATTTTTTTTGTATCTTCACGGTGTTGTGCAACCATTGCCACAATCTAATGTTTATATGTTTTTGTCACCCCAGAAAGAAATCCCGTATACATTAACAGTCTCTCCCCATATCTAAGAAACCATTGCCTAATCCAACATCATGAATATACTCCTATCTTGTCTTCTAAGAGTTTTATAGTTTTAGCTCTTATATTTGGGTCTTTCATCCACTTTGAGTTAATGTTTATATATGGTATGAAGTAGCAGTCCACTTCATTCTTTTACATGTGGATACCCCATGTTTCCAGCATTAAATAAATGTTCCTTGAATATCTGTTTAACATTCATTCAGAGGAAGTTGTACAGAGAGAGGGTAGAAGTATGGGCTTGCTGGTAACAGGAGGCCCTGCTGGTGACCCCACCTCTCCCTTCTGTCTTAAGCAATTCAGCTCTGCCCAAACTTGCAGCCTTTCTTGCAAAGCAAAAGCCCTGCAGTTTACCACACCCACCTGCTCCTGAAGCCAGAGTGAGTGTCCCCTCACCCCATGTGACCTACCAAAGTTTGACTTCCAATCTCTTGCTGAGTTTTGGTGACATTCAGTTTTCTTCTCTGGCTTTTCTTCTCTCCCTTCATTTCCTGGGTGTTTTGGTGCCTCAGCAACTGAGCTGACCCACTCTTGAATTTAACCCTGAACAAATGATTCCTGTAAGCAAAAGAAAGCATGATTTGAACATGTGATGGAAGAGCGTTCCCAGCAAAGGGAACACACAAACCAAGAAAGCAAGCACTGGAGCTCTGGAGAGAGAGCGCAGACATCACCAGGGTGGTGTATATAGCTGGCGAGGCTGGGAAATGGACAAGGAGCATCCCTCGGAATTGTGCATTTAGGGGGAAAGGGGGAGCTGGTTCAGAACTGAAAGGCTCTCCATCTGCAAGTGTCTAGCTCGCTCGAGATCAGGTCCGGATTTGAGATCATCTTATTAGAAGGGTTCTTTGTATGCTGGATGCCACATTTTGCACCCTCCTCCCCATTTTCACATCTGTAATATCAGGCTAATACTTGGCTTGTATTATACATCGACTTTGAAGCCCAGCAAATTCCCACCTCCTTTCTTCCACCGCTACATTCCTTTCTACTCCTGGGGCCCAAGCTTGTTCCCACCTCTGAGCCTTTGCACCAGCAGTTACAGACACCTGGAATGCTCTGCCCAGTATTGGCCTGGCTGGCACCTTCTCACCCTCGAGGGCTCAGGTAAATGTCTCTACCTGTAAGGAGCCTCCAACCACCTGTGATCATCCTGGGTCTGCTTGCCCCCCTTCCCATCCATTCTCTGTCCCTCCCTGACTCTGTCCCATCTCCCAGGGGGACTGGCTTCCAGCAGGGGTCAGCCACTGGGGGGCACTGTCATGAGGCTGGGAGGCCACAAGAGAAACCAGGCTGTGTCTCCTCCACCTCTCTGTCCCAGGTAGCTTCCTAGGCAGTGGCTGTGTCTCCGTGGTTCCAACTTCCTCGAAGTGACCTCTGACTCCGGTTTGGGGAACATCACTTTTCCCTTTGCCCCTCCAGTCCAGGCATGGGAATAACTTCCTGCCAGGATCCAGGTTGCTTCACTGTTCCCTGTTTGGCCCTCAGTTGCTCTACCACCTGTGGAAACAATCCTCTGCATTAAATTGTCTCTGTTGTGAATAGCTGAAGTGGCTTCATTTTTCTGCTTAGACCCTAACTAATCTCCCTCCAAGCTAACGTGTGTCCCCAGCTGTCTTCTTGAGTTCAAGGGACACAGGGCCTTCCTCCTCAAGCTGCTGTAGGGGTAGGACTGAGGGCCCAGGTTCTGTATCCCTGAGATGCTCAGTACCTCTGCCACCCAGGTCTGGGCTGAGCAGCAGTCAAGAGAGGCCCAGGGACCACACAGGTGGGTCCAGCCTGAAGGAGGAGGGGCTGCCTGGGTTGGTGGAGGCAGTTGGGAGAGACAAGCAGGTGACAGAGTGAGCCCTGGCAGCCTGCATGGGAAGGTAGAGAGACAAGGAGACGAGGCGCCCAGGTGGTGGGTGGGAAGGGCGTGGGAGGAGGGGCATGTGGCCCAGCCCCATGGCCTGATGGGGTGTGATTGACTTTCCCATTTAGAGAGATTTTCAAAGAAATATTTAAACCCACAGAGAAAGGCAAGAATCTGCACATAAGCAGAGGCCAATACATCCTCCAGGGCGGTGGACCCGGAATCAGATCCCACCCAGGATCTGCAGCGTGCGGAGGCGGCCTGAAGACCAAGTCCACCACCAGCTCGCCAGGGGAGTTTTGGCCCTTTTCTCCTTCTGGCCTCTAGGATTTCCCATGTACAGGATGGGAGAGGAGGTGGAGAAGGAGCCTAGGTCCCTTCTGGTTCTGACGGGGCTCTGATGGTCACACATTAGCAGGAGTCTGAGCTTCACCCATGTACCTGTCACTGTGGGCAGAGCAGGGGTAGGAGAGTTACCATGGCTTGGGGGGGAACAGTTTCCGGCTGGGCTCCACTGCTTCGCGGGGATCAGGTCGGGGCCAGCTCTATCCATATGGATTTGCCTAGAGCCAAGAAGTTGGGGTCAGGCACATGGCCTCACGGGTCTCAGTGCAGGGCAAGGTGGCAGCTGTCCTCACCCCAGGCTGGCGACACCCCGCACGTTGGGTAGGCAACGCACCAGGAGCGCCTTGTCCACCATTAATCCAGGTACTGAGCTCGTCCTGGTGCTGAGGTTGCAACCCCATGGGGGTCACCCATCCGTCACAGATTCGCTTTGTCCAGGGTCCCGCAAATGTGCAGCTGGCTCTGGGTGGAATTTGCCTCATAAGCTGCTGTGAAGACTCCATGACTGACCCACATAAAGTACTCAGCGTAATGCCTGACACTTATTTAGGGCTTAGTAACATTGGCCATTCTTGTCGCTATTATCATGATTACTGGTATATGCTGGCACCTGGCTAAACTCTTTTCATCTCATTCAATCCTCACGACCACCTGCTGGTTTATCCCCATCTTGAGGCTCCCAGAGGTGAGGTCATCTGCCCAAGAACTTACAGCATCTAAGAAGCAGAGCTAGAAGTCAGTTCCAGCGGAATCAGTCTGGGGTGAGAGTAGGTGGGGGTCTCTGTAAAAGCCTGGACTTTACTATCTTGTTTGGAATCACAGATGGGATTCATGAGGCTCTAGAAGTTAAGGGATTTGTCCTGGTCCTGCAGCAAGTTCCTCCCTCCAATCCAGGCTCTACCTGTTGCCCCTTCCTAGATGTTTAAGCTCCCAGAGCCTAAGGGGGATGGGAGGCAGGGGGCATTGACCCCTGGTGGGAGGGAAAAGGGTTGGAGGCCGCAAGTGAGCAGAAGGCCAGGCAGGGCTGGCAGAAAAGAAGAGTCAGGGCAGGAGCCGGCTCCTTGCTGAGCTGCCTTCCTGGAACAGCAAGGAGGCTCTGGTCACAGCACAGAGGCGGGGTGTGAGCCTGCAGGAAGTGACGGCTGACATCCTAGAGGGTGGGCGGCCCCAAGGTGATGGCTTCAGCCTGGGAGGGACAAGGGGTCACAGAGACCTCAGCAGCTCACATGGAGAGGGAGGGCAGGCCCAGGGAGGAGGGATGGGACTGGACACTGAGTGATGCAGATAGGCTCACTTTTCCGTTTGGAAAAACTTCCAGCGAGGTATTTAAATGTGCCGTGGAGGGACAGCACCAGGAGAGACCAGCTCTTGCTCTGAGGCAGTGGAACCGGCCCGTGATTAGAGTCTGAGGTCCTGATTCTACCCCCTCCAGGTTTGCTGAGTCTTCCGGAGACCGCTGGGCCCCTCGGTGTTTCCATCTGTGAAGTGGGAAGGGTGGACGCCGGTTCCCAGGGTCCCTCTACTCTGATTGTCTCTGATGTTCACGTATAATTGGAGTCTGATTTCACCTGTGATCCCGTCGTGTGGGTGACAAAGGAGGGTTCGTTCTCGGGGCCTGGGAGGTCTGGGCTGAGCAGGCAGGGCTGGCCGAGGTGTGGAAGGACAGCCTGGGGTGGTATTTGCCCTGGCCCCTGAGATCTGGGCTGAGTTCTGCTCTTCCTATGGGATTTACCCGAAGCCCAGTCGCCACAGATCCTGGCCGCCTGGGTTGTGGCTGGGGAAGCAGGTCACAATAGGCAGCAGGTGAGTCTGCTTGTGGCGTGGGGGGCATGGGTGCAGTCCCAGCTGCGGAAGCAGAGGGCCTCTGGCTGCAGGCCACCCTCACTTCGGTCTCAGGGAAGTGTGGCCAGCAGCAGGTCCAGTGGCTGCTCTAGGGAGCCCAGGTGCCAGGCCCAGCTCTGCCACTGACCATTTGGTGACCTCGATCAAGTCCCTTCGTGTATCTGTGCCTCTCATCCCTGTGCGTAGAATGGGAACCTTGGACCTAGATCATCTCCTGGGCCCTGGCTCTGAGCCCTAAAATCTGAAGATCCTGGATTCTGCACTTATCTTTTCTGGCCTCAGTTTTCTCATCCGTGAATGGGAACACGTGTGTGGAGGAGCCCAGAAGAGGATGCCAACCCTCTCTTCTGTGTGCACAGCCTATGTATCTGGCTTGGTCCCCCACCAGGTCTCTGAAGCAGGCTGGACCGGGTCAGTGGCCCATTTTACAGATGGGAAAATTCACGAGGGCTCTGTGGAGCTCTTGTGGCTGAAGGGGAGGGCTGAGAAATTATGGCCTAGGAACTCTGGCTCTGGGGCCCTCAGGGAGCTGGGAGGAGGGAAGAGGCCCCATCCTCAGTGCAAGCCCTTTCCAGGATGTTGGAACTGCGCCTGGCTAAGGGCTTAGTTGGAGTGTCGGGGATGAGCACCCCCGTCGGGAACCCAAAGGAGAGTGAAGAAAGCCCTGGAAGCATGTGGCCAAAGGATCTCATCAATCTGGAGGCTGGGGAGACTGCCTGGCAGGTCCTGAAGATCAGGGAGCTCTCTGATTTGGTAGGGAGGGAGGGGGAGGGGAGGAAAGAGGAGGGAGGGAAGGGGGCGAATAGGGAGGGAAGAGGGTGTCTCAGTCTCTACTTGGTGGGCAAGAAATAAGACTTTCTGTTTTACAGTCTTATGTCCGTCTCCTAGGTGTTATTCCAAGGCTCTGTTCTGCTGGGGGTGATGGAATATTTCTGTCCCCTTCTAGCTCTCTCCCCACCCCACTACTTGGAGTTTTACCCAGTGTCAAGCTGTCTGGTTGAGGGTTGGAGCTCTGATCTACAAAGATTGTTGCCCTCTTGTCCCCCTATTTTAAGAGTTAGAAGGCCTGGCGTCAAATCCTATCTTTGCCGTGTACTTGCTCTGTGACCTTGAGCCAGTGACTTCCTCTGTCTGAGCCTTTGTTTCCTGATCTCTGAAATGGCAACAGCAATAGTACTTACTGCACAGAGTCGTTCTGAGGATTAGATGAGATAACCCACTACCCAGCCTTCTCTTCCTCTTTCCCTGTGTTGGCAGGATCGCCAAGACCCCTTCATGGTGATTGACCTGGGCATGCTGGCCCGCCGCCATCAGGTCATCCGCCAGGCCCTGCCTCGGGTCTCACCCTTCTATGTGGTGAAATGCAACAGCAGCCCCTGGGTGCTGCGTGACCTGGCCACCCTGGGCACTGGCTTCGACTGTGCCAGCCAGGTGAGCCTGGGCCCAAGGCCAATTGTCTCATTCACGGGCCTGACACTTC
Source organism: Stenella coeruleoalba (assembly GCF_951394435.1). Classification (NCBI taxonomy): domain Eukaryota; kingdom Metazoa; phylum Chordata; class Mammalia; order Artiodactyla; family Delphinidae; genus Stenella; species Stenella coeruleoalba. Next base: position 24,691,226 of record NC_137169.1, read on the forward strand.
CTGGGAAGAAAAGGCCAGTTGCCAGGGGTCCTGGAGTGGGGACTGCAGCACCTTGAACAGGGGAGGACACTTATAATCCTCAATTGTTTGGGAAGGAATAAATGAATGAAATATGGGTGTGGTCAACCTCCTCCTGGTCCGCGTGACTAAGGCAGACAGCCTGAGCCAATGAGTGGAAGCACAAGCTTGAAGCCACAGAACCCATTCCTGTCCTGGCACAGCCATTTCACCTGAGCCTCAGTTCCTTCCTCTTGAAAATGGCGCCAACTCTACTTTCCTTAGAAGAGTCTAGAAGCTCAAAGAGCACAATTTGTGCTCAGCGCACTGCATAGTAGGGGTTCAGTCAAGGGCAACCCCTTTTACTCATGCCCAGGCTTCCTGTCCCCAAAGAGTAAAGGGCAGTGAGGCAGCCCCCTGCTCTGGCTGTTACCCATGCCAGGTGGAGCTGGAGCAGGGGCTGGGCCTGGGCGTGGCCCCCTCTCGTATCATCTATGCCAACCCCTGCAAGCCTGTCTCGCACATCTAGTATGCTGCCCGCCATGGGGTGCGGTTCCTGACCTTCAACAGTGAGGGGGAGCTAATCAAGGTGGCCCAGCACCACCCTGAGGCCAGGTGAGACCAGTGAAGGAGGGGCGGTGCAAACAGGTGGAGACAGGTAGAGCAAGGGACCTCAAGCCTGGGACCCTAACAGATGGAGTTGGGCTGCAGGAACCAGATGAAGGTGGTCCCATACGGTGACTGGCACAGACCCAAGCAGCAAAGTACAAGAATTTGGGTCAGTGGCCCGATGCCTTCCCTGGTGCACATTGGTGCTAAATAAACGTTGCCTGTGTCTGCATAGACACTAGGCAGAGCCTAGCATTAGGCGGTCTGGCATTAGGCGACATCCTGGAAAAGGCATGGAGTTGGGGAGACCAGGGCTCACATTTCAGTTTCATTTGTCACATGCTGTGTGATCTTGGGAAAGTTATTTAACATCTCTGATCCTGTAACGTGGAGACCTATGGAAGGTGTATTTATAATTTTATCCTTTTCCTGCTTTTTCTTGCCTGGGCAGAAGTCTGTAAGTAGTGAGTGTGTCCACTCCCTGGGACTCCATGGCTGGACAGTCCAGAGGAACTAGGCGGGGGTGGGTGGGAAGCTGGAGGGAGGTTGGGTCGGGGGCATCGGGGCTCATGTGCCTAAGAACCCCTGGCATCCTTTGCACCCCTCTCCCAGGCTGGTCCTCCAGCTGTGGACCCAGGACAGTGAGAGCATCTTGCCCTGAGCGCCAAGTTTGGGGCCAACCTGGAGGTGTGTGAACATATGCTGAAGTCTGCCAGAGACCTGGGGTTGGCGGTGGCTGGAACCAGGTGAACGCACTGGCTTTCCCTGCCTGGGAGGCAGGAGTCCTGGCTTCCACTGTCGATCTCCAGCTTATTGGACACCCTCCGGTCAGCTGAGGCCCCTCTGGACCTCGTGATGCTCCATCTGTGCTCAGCGAAGAACCTGGATCTTATCTGGGATTGGGGGGGGCAAAGGAGGCACAGGCCCTGGGTGCAAAATTTAAGGGGATGTTAAAACACTTAGTACTCTAGATAAATAACATTTTAATACAATATTTGAAAAAATAAAAAATAATGCAAAAAAATTCATAATGAGGAAAATATCAAAATTTTAACTGAAGACAGGACTGGCATTTCTGATTTTTCCTTTTGCTTCAGGGTTCAATTACTATTACCAATCTTGTCTTTATTTACATTATTTATTTATTCATTTAATATTTATGTATGTGTGTATGTACGTATTTATTTGGCTGCACCGGGTCTTTGCTGTGGCATGCGGGATCTTCGTTGCAGCACGCAGATCTTTAGCTGCAGCATGTGGGCTTCTTAGTTGCAGTATGCATGCAGGATCTAGTTCCCCGACCAGGGATCAATCCCGGGCCCCCTGCTTTGGGAGCACAGAGTCTTACCCACTGGACCACCAGGGAAGTCCCTATTTACATTTTTAATGTTTTATTCATTAGTGATGTTTCTGAATCAATGTTGCTCTTTACAACGATCGCGTTAAATGTTCTTTATCTGGATTCCTTAGTGTTGTGGCACCCCCTGGACTTTTGCACTGGCCTCACCCTACCCAGCCCTGATTGGTTCCGCAGCCCGCCCTGCCCTCCAGCATGGGGATTCGGGGTTCTGAGCACACTCCTTCCAAGGTGGAAGAGAAAGGGAGCCCCTGCAATGAGGCACTGGGAGGGGCCTGCTAAGAGAGGTGACCGCCACCCAAACGTGAGCGCCCCAACTCAAGGATGACCATGTGTCAGTGTTTCTGACCCTGTCTGTCTTCCTACTGACCCTTGCTTTTTCACATGTGTTTCTCTACATGTCACTCGACGTGTGTTCAGCTTCCACGAGGGCTCAAGATGCCAGGCACCCCATAGCTTCACGCAGGCCATCACCAACTGCCGGCGCGTGTTTGAGATGGGCTGCGGGGTCAGGCATGACATGAGTCTCCTGGACACCGGAGGGGGCTTCCCTGGAGAGGAGGGCTCTGACTCTAAGTTTGAGGAGGTGAGAGGGGAGTGTGAGAGGGAGCCAGGTGTCCCAGCCTGGGTTTAGGGGACAGAGTGTGTGTGTTTGGGGAGCTCGTGGAACTGTGAGTCGTATGCGCGTATATAGCTGGGATTTGTCTGACTATACTTACACAGCCTGTGTGCATATATGAGCACGTGCATATCTGGCTCCGTGTCTTTCTTTAGACATGTTAGTTGCTATCCCCGGTTAAGCTACAGTCAGGTAGAAATTTGCTATCCCTGAGACCCAGGGAACATTTCATCTTCACTGACTGTGTATTAATTTAAATGGTTCCAGATTCAGACATCTCAGGGTGCTATGTGCTATGTGCCCTTGGACAAGTTACTTCCCCACTCTGGGCCACAGTTTCTACCTGTTTCCTCCCTAGTAAAATGGCACACAGCTCTCACACAGCTGTCATAGGAATGAAGGGAGACGACACAGGTAAAGCTCCCACAGAGGGACAGGCCACATTAGGCTCTGGGTCCACCCCTGCAGATGGTGGGAGTGATCAACACCGCCCTGGCCCAGGACTTTCCCTAGGGGAGAGGCGTCGAGGTCATCGCAGAGCCGGCCGCTTCTACGCAGCACCTGTCTGCATGATCGCTGTCAATGTGATTGCCAGGAAGGCTGTGCTGGAGCCGGGTGGGTGGGCAGGGCACCATCCAGGCGTTCCCCGGCCCTCAGGGGAGAGGATGGGCAGGGAGTCTGGGCTCCAACTCTGGGCGGTTAATTAGCAGGAAACAAGCTTCAAACTGGGTCTAGGAATGAACCTGTTAGTATCACTATTTTGTTGTTCTGAAATAGACTGGGAGGTGAGAACCAAGACAAAGGGTCTTCATTATTCCTAAGTAGCCAATGGATTTATATTGTGTTTATGGGGGTAAAGTTACAAAACACAGCCCATGAGGTTCACAGACACCATCGTGCTGGTGTGCACCTTAAATTCATCCAGCAGGCATTTTCTAACAGGTGCAAATTCTTATACCAAAAATATAGTGAGTAAATACAAATTCTTACCACAAATATAAGAAGGCACTCTCGTTGTTGTCATGGCCTGAAGGTTAAGGGTGACATCTATAGGGTAATGGTAAACCTTTGACAATTGAGGTTAAGCACCACAGGGGAGGTTTTTGATTGTTATTTTTGCAGCAGGGTGGGTGGGTTTGCTTTTCTCACAGTGAGCTAACCAGAAACTCCATTTCATGATGAGATGGAGAATAGATGTCTCCCGCTGGCTTGGTGCTTTTATTCTCTGTGGCTGTATGATAATTGACATGTAAATATTTATAACCTGCTTTAGTCTCCTCCCTTATCCTTTCTGACAAATGATCGGCCCACAGCTTTGTAATCCCTGAGGCACTTGTGTCAGCCGGTTGCCATTTCTTCACAAAATGTCTCATTAAAGATTATTGTGATAGGAAGCATTTGATTTCAAGCCGTCATTTAACAAAAGTCTAAGTATTAGGGGCTTATAATTATTATTTTTAAAATTTATATCTTTATTATGGTAAGGGGTAACATGTGTGTGTGTGTGTGTGTGTGTGTGTGTGTGTGTGTGTGTGTGTGTTTTGGCTGACCCACATGGCATACGGGATCTTAGTTACCGGATCAGGGATTGAACCCGTGCCCCCTGCAGTGGAAGCGCGGAGTCTTAACCACTGATCCGCCAGGGAAGTCCCTAGGGGCCTGTTATTTTTATTTCCACAATAACAAGAGATGCCAATTATTAAGTATCTGTTATGTGTGAAAAACATATTTTCTCTCATTTCTGCTCCACAACCCTGTGAAATAATTTAGGGGCATTCCCATTTTACAGGGAGAGATAGTGAGGCTCAGAGAGAGGAAGTAACTTGTCTGAGGCAGCACAGCTAGCTAGTGGTGCAGCTGGACCTGGGTCTGTCTGATTCAAACACTGGTGCACTTGGATTTGTACTACATGCCAAGCAGAGTTGGGCTCTTGACCTTAGGGATGTCTTGACTACCTCTCGTGACCAACTAGTTTAGGGACAACTGGGGCTGTGGCTACAGGAGATGGGATCGGTGACGGCAGCTAAGAAAGCAGGGGGGGGGATGGTGGGAAGTACACCGAGGAGGGGGCAGAAAAAACAATATTCAGAAAGATCTGGGCATATAAATGCCCAAATGTTATGAAATGCTCCAAATGTTAAAAGAGATCAGCACAAAATCCTGAGTTTAGATTCAAGAAAGCAGTGTTCTAAGAACAGATGAAGAGTGGTTGTGAAGAAACTGGCTTGGTAGTAGGTCCTGTCCAAAGGATCTGGGGGTCATAGGCGACCACCAGCTCAGCATGCATCAGGAGTATGATGGAGCTGGAGAGAGCTGCCACACGCTTACTTCGGTAACATCAATAGAGGCAGAAAGTTTAGATGGAGGGAGGTGACAATTGTGCTGTACCCTGTGCTTGTCAGAGTTGGGCACTGTTTTTGTTCTAATCAGGTTATGTAAGACATGGAAATAACTGTCACGAAGGAGAGGTTATTACTCACAAGTTTCCTCTGGAGAAACCAGAGGCATGGCAGGCCACACAGGGCCACAAGGGGAAGGACCGGAGTGGTTCAGCGGGCAGAAGGACAAAGGGGAAAGCCAGGCCAGAGCCTCTACTGTAGTTTTCAAGGATAGGAGTGGGTGAGGCAGGGTGAGCTGGATCGGCAGGTGTGGGACTGGCTAGTTTGAGCAATTTCAGCGGGTTGTGGGGGTAAGGACTGCCCTGGGGCCACTAGCCAGAGGTGGCCTCAAGTTCTGGGAGCTCCATCTAGGAGGCAGTTTGCGGTATGGACGCTGAATTGGTTGGCTTGCACAGGAAAGGCGCTCTTGTAAGGCAGTCGTTTGCTATCTCTAGGAATTAACCAGCCCGGGGAGGAGCAGCCTCTCCAAGGTCAGCAAGGCCCCAGATGCCAAAGCATGGGAACATGTAGTTTACACAGGCACCCCTTTGAGGAAGGAAACTGACAAATTAGCACATCACTGAGGAGCAACCATGATGGAATTAGGTCGTGAAGAGGCCGTTTGCCCCCAGTTTTTTTTGTTTTGTTTTCTTTTGCGATATGCGGGCCTCTTACTGTTGTGGCCTCTCCCGTCGCGGAGCACAGACTCCAGACGCGCAGGCTCAGCGGCCATGGCTCACGGGCCCAGCCGCTCCATGGCATGTGAGATCTTCCCGGATCGGGGCACGAACCCGTGTCCCCTGCATCGGCAGGCGGACTCTCAATCACTGCGCCACCAGGGAAGCCCTGCCCCCAGTTTTGACTCATGCAGCAGGGGCTCAGGGAACCTGGTCTAAGGTGAGGGCAGAGTACCTGAGACCTGCGGCCTGGGGACAAATCTCAGACCTGCCACAGTCTCCTGTGTGACTTCTGACGAGACTCAGTTTTCTCAGCTGTAAACCAGGGCTCATTGTACCTGCTCAGGGTGTAGTTACAGGTTAAATAGCTTAATACATGTAGAGAGCTTGGAACAATGTCTGGGCTATATCTCATGGTATGTTAATCAGATTATTCTTATGAGGAGAGGAGGAAAAGGGGCAACACCCTGATGCGGGGAGCAGAGGGGCAGTGGGAGAGCAGAGGACAGGCCCCAACCATGCATGGGTTCAGAGAAGGCTCCTGGAGCAGGGAACAGGGGTTATCCAGCGCTGGTCAGAAGGTCAGGCCTCCCCCAAGGGTGCTGGGCTCAGGTGTTGAGGGTCAGCAGTGAGACCTAGCTGAGCACAGCTCGGTCCTGCCATCTGTCTGCTCTCAGGAGGCTACTGGAAGCCGCTGTTCTATCTCAACAACGGCCACTACGGCACATTCTGCATTTTTCCAGGGAGCCTGAACCCAGGATGCCCATTGTGGTGAAGGTAAGGAGAACTTTTTGTGGCTCTGGAACCTCCCAGACTCTGAGACCCCCTAGTCCAGCCCTCTTTGGGCAGGGCTCCCTGCTGCCAGGGGGAGAGGCGAGAGATCTCAGATGATCGGTGGCTTGACAGATTGTCACACCTCGTGCATGTACCAGGATGTGTACGTGTGTCTATGCGTATTGGTGTGTGTGTGTGCCTTCTGTGTGTGTGCCTTTCTCTGTGTGGGCCTGTCGATTTACACCTGTGCAGGAAGGGGGGTGTCCAGGTCCAGGGGTCTGTGGAGGGGTGTGTGTGCAGCTGTTTGGCTGTTTGTGTTTCCCTGTGCATTTCTCTGTGTCGCTATGTTTGTGGTTCCAGAGTCCTTGAATCTTGGAGATGCAGGAGACTTAGGAAGTAGAGATTCTCAAACTTTGCTTCACATTAGAATCATCTGGGAAACTTTCAAATACTCCATATGCCCAGACCATGCCACAGACCATTGATATCGGAACTTCTCATGGGTTGGGACCCTGACGTGATCCTCAGGTGTTTGCAGTGCAGCCAGGTTTGAGTCCCGGTATTTTGAGTGATCATTAAATAAAATCTTCCCACTTTATAAATGGGAAAACTGAGGTCCCATCTGTGTCTGCACTTGTGAACTGGCAGGGCAGGAGTGTGTCTCTAGAGCAGAAGCTCCATGAGGGCAGGGCCAAGAACAGTGCCTGGCACATAGGGACCACTCAGGAATTGGTCAGAGGGAGTGAATGACAGAGTCTTTGCTGGTACCTTCCCTCTGGTGCCCTGGGGGCATGCCCTGCAGGCTGGGGAGTGAAGGGGGGGTGTCTTCCTTCTCTGATCCCCACCCCCCCCGCCACCATGTCCCTGCAGGACCTCCGCCCCAAGCTGCCCCTCTTCTCTTGCACCCTCTACAGCCCCACGTGCAATGCCTTTGACAAGCTCTTCTTGAAGGAGGTGCAGCTGCCCGAGCTGGACGTGGGCGACTGGCTGGTCTTCCCCTCCATGGGTGCCTACATGTCCACCATGAGCTCCGCCTGCAGTGGCTTCCCTCTCCCCTCCCATCTGCTGCGCCACGGGACCCGAACTCACGTGTCTGGAGGGAGGTGGAAAGGGGCTGGGCAGTGAGGGGCTCTCACCAGCATCTGAACTTGGCAAGGGGAGCTGGTGGCTGAGCTCTGGGGTCCCAGGCCCTGGAAATACCCTACTCCCCCGACTGGCCCCAGCAAAGCCCAAGATGTCTGGCTGACCTTTGACACTGGCCTCTGCCTGTGGGGTTGACCCTGTTACAGCCTCTCCACAGGTAAGTCCAAGGTAGCCCACCTGGGCAGTTCTGACAGCCCTGATGCGTAGATGCCTTTGTGGGCAGAATCAGGCAGCCCTGTGTCCCCAGATGACCCTCAGCCCCTTCGCTGAGGTGCCCCCACCCCGCTCGGCTCTGACCATCTGCAGCTGCCCTCCGGGCTCCCTCCTCAGGTGTCCCTTCCCCACCAGCTCCAGGCTCCCTCACAGCCCCGCCCCAGGATCCCCTCTGGGCCCAACCTAGGGTTTGCCTCCTTAGGTAGCAGAGGGGGCCCTAGAACACCCCTTTACTGGCACATTCCTTCCACAGGAGCCTGCTGGAGACTGCACTGTAGGCTGAGACAAGGCCAGGATGGAGGGGCTTCAGACACCTCGGTGCGCCCACGGGGGGATGCTTGGGGGCAGGGATCTGGGGTGAGGAGTAGCGTGGAGGAAACAGAGGTTTGGGTGCCTCTAAAATGATGGGCAACCTAAGGTTCAAAACTGTCTTCTGGGCTTCCCTGGTGGCGCAGTGGTTGAGAGTCCACCTGCCGATGCGGGGGACGCGGGTTCGTGCCCCGGTCCGGGGGGGATCCCGCGTGCCGCGGCGCGGCTGGGCCCGTGGGCCATGGCCGCCGGGCCTGCGCGTCCGGAGCCTGTGCTCCGCAACGGGAGAGGCCACAGCGGTGAGAGGCCCGCGTAACGCAAACAAACAAACAAACAAACAAACAAACAAAAACCTGTCTTCTCCCTAAGTGGGCCTGAAGCCTAGGGTAGCTCTTCCGGGAGGCTGATCCTGGCCTGCCTGCTCCTAACCCGCTAGACCCTGGGGTGGGGCAGGGAGAGGAACCTGCGCTATTACAAGAGTGCCCCCTGGAGGCCATGCCCTGGAATGTGAGGCAACCTGCATTGACCAGCACCTTGCGACGCTTTGGGCCTTCCTTTCCTCCAGTTAGTGACCCCTGCGTTGTTCCAGAAAGGTTTACGTGAACCATAGGCACTCACCCTAGTGGAGAGAGCAGGGGCATTGGAGTCAGACAGGTCTGGAGGGGATCCAGGCTCCACCACATCCTGGCAGTGTGGTCAGAGCCTCAGTCTCCCCATCTGTGAAGTGAGGGTGAGATTAGCATTCCCCTGGCAGGGCTGTTGAGAGGATGAAGCCAGATAATGCAAATCCTCATTCAAGGTCAGTTCATGTTCACCTGCCTCTGGCTGCCCTGATCCTGGCCCTGGCCTGCTCAGAGGCCACCCCTGCCCCCACGGTCTGGCCATCCTCAGGGAGCATGCACACAGCATCTGGCCACACAGCTAATGCGCCATGTGGGTGCCCCAGACCTGACCTTGGCCTTAAGAAACGCCCAAGTTGGGAGGTTGGATGGACAAGGTGTGGATACAGCCGACTCCGAAGCGGGGCAGACGCTACTGCATGTCCCCTGGGCACACTAAAACTTTAAAAACAACAACATTTGGGGAGTTGTGAGCTCAAAAAGACAATGTATCCTGCAGGGAAGGATGATGACAGAGGTAGGGGTTGGGACACATCGGGATGACCAGTCACCTTGCTGCAGCGAGGGAAGGGGAGAGAGGGCCCCAGAGGCCAAAGTCACCCACCTCCTGTGTCCTGTGTCCTTTTTTAAGCTTCGCCTGATAAGACAAGACATTCTCTGATCTCCAGCTTCTGCAAAGGGTCCTCCCCATCCACCAGAATCAGCCTTACCAACCTTGCTGCTGCCTCCCCAGCCCGGCCAAGACCAGAGGAATCTTCCGGCATCTTTGGGCTACAGAGATTTCCCCTCCAGACATCTGAGGAGAAGGGAAGGGTATCTGCACGTGCCACCCAAAGAATCCAGAGGGTTCATGCAGCCTTTGGGTTACGTGTTATCCATTTGTCTCCTCCAAGAGCCTGAAAATTGGGAGTGGAAACGTCTACCCTTACCTCCCCAGAGATACCTGGAAGTACAACTATGAGTGCGCTTTAGGGAAAAAATAAAGTTGTATTCAGTTGCAAGAGATGTTGGCGTGTTTTGTGTTTTGCCTTCTGGGTGCTGTACTGTGTGACTGTGGATATTCATCCATCCATCCACCCATCTGTCCATCCATCCACCCATCCATCCATCCATCCATCTATCCATCCATCCATCCATCTATCCATCCACCCATCCATCCATCCATCTATCCATCCATCCATCCATCCATCCATCCATCCATCCATCCATCCATCTATCCATCCATCCATCCATCCATCCATCCATCTATCCATCCATCCATCCATCCATCCACCCATAAAATAAAATGCGAGGGCCTAGACTGTGTCTGGCACAGGTGACACGTGATGAACAAGATGGACAAAAATCCAAGTTCATGGAGCTAAACTTCCAGTTGGAAAAAGAGTATAAGCAAACACATAAATCAATGATAAAATGAAGTGGAAGCAATAAGTGCTGTGAAGAAAAATAAAGCAAGCAAGGGGACAGTGAGTGATGGAAGACAGTGCTACTTTAGGTAGAGGGGCCTGGGAGGCCTCTCTGAGGATGTAGCAGGTGGGCAGAGACCTGAAGGGACCGTGTGGTTAGCTGAGTTAGAGAGTTCCAGGCACTGGAAGCAGCAAGTCCAAAGCCAGGGATGGAGGGTGTTTCCCCAAAGGCAAGAAGCCCTGTGTGGGTGAGCAGAGTGAGTGAGGGGAGGTGTTGGGAAATGAGGCAGGAGGAGGGTCAGGGGCTGATCTTGTCAATTCTCAGATAAGTCAGGGATTGGACTTTCTTCTGAGGCGGGGTAAGGCGGGGAAGGGGGAGGGGGAGGGCCTGGCAAGTTTGAGCAGGTGAATGCGGTGAGAGGATGAAGAGAGAACTTGAGGGGTTCCTGCCCGTCCTGGGAAATGACGGTGGTCACAGTACAGGTGGTGAGAGGTGCCAGGTTCAGCACAGGCTGCAAAGGTCAAGTCGAGAGAATTTTTGAGGGGTCAGATGCGGGGTAAGAGGCAAAGAGAAGAGTCAAGGACAAATCCAGGGCTTTAGGCTGAAGCTGCCGGTACACAAAGGGAGATGCAGGGGAGGAGAAACAGGTTAGGAGGGGTTAAAATGGAGAGTTGAGTTTCGGAAAGGTCAGGTTTGAGACGCCTATTCAATCTCCCAATGGAGTCAGATACAAGCATTGGACTTCAGGACAGAGGTCAGGACGGCAGATATGAACGTGGATGGGGCGTGGTCCACACTGGATGGACTTTACATTCCTGGGGCCGCCCAGCCCTGCCAGGAAGTGAACGTACAGAGAGAGGACACAAGGCACGGGAACTGAGAGGAGAAACATTCCAAGAAGGCGGGAGCCCTCGGCTGTGTCAAATACTGCCCAGAGGTGGGTGAGGTGAGGGCTGAGAACGGCATCGGGAAAACGGAGGTCATTGGTGATTTTAACCAGCGGGTTTCAAAGCCAAGGAAGGTTGGTGGAAGTGGAGTCCAGAGAGGATGGTGGAGAGGGTGGGGCGTGGTCACCTCTTCCGGGGAGTTAGTTGTGCGGTAAGGGGAACAGGAAACGGGAGGGTAGCTGGAAGAGGCGCCCCGTAGAGTCAAGGAGGGGTTTGTTTTAAGATGAGAGATATTATGGCTTGTTTGTAGGCTCACAGGGATGACCGACAGAGGGGAAGATAAGATGCAGAAGAGAGAAGCGACAGCGGCAGAGCAAAGTCCTTGGGTGGGTGGGAGGGGCTGGCGTCCTGGGGGCGGGGGCTGGGGGAAGGTGCGCCCAGATGGGAGCTCGTGCCGCACCTCCGCGGGGACAAGCAGGTCGCTGGGAGAACGCAGAGCTCTCTACTGATTGTTTCTTTCTTAGTGGAGTAAGAAGCAAAATCATAGTGGAGAGCAAGGAGGCAGGAGAGGGTCCTGGTGTTTTTAGGAGAGGGCCGAGTGGAAACGTCACAACGCGCGTGGAAGGGTGAATGGACCAATGAAATGGGTGGGATTGCCAGCACAGGTGCCCACTCGAGTTTTGTGGGGATCCATTTAGAATGAAGCCTGTCATCAGTTGTGTTTTGTCTTCAGCCACAGTGGGCACCTGTGCTACCAGTGCAGGTGCAGAATGGGGGGTGGGGTGGGGAGGGGGAGGGGGAGGGGTGAGCCAAGGGAGGTGGAGACAGCTTGGAGAATGAGTGCTCCCGGGGGGTCTCTGCAGGTCCAGGCTCCATACGCAGTCCTCAGAGCCTTCTCCTGAGAGCACATGCTGTCCTTCCACAGCCTTTACCTGCTGGAGACTCATAGTGACCCAGTGAGCTTATAATGCCCCCACGTTAGAGAAGCAAACCCTGCGGTCGCCTAGCCAGTAAGTGGCAGAGCTGGGATTTGACTTTAAACGTAGTTCAGTCTTCTCCCTTTAGGGCAGCAGGGGTATGCACACTGTGTTTAAGAAAGTCTTGCTTTCAGAGGCATATGAAAAGCTGCTCAACATCACTGTTAGAGAAATGCAAATAAAAACTACAATGAGGTATCACCTCACACCAGTTAGAATGGGCATCATCAGAAAATCTACAAACAACAAATGCTGGAGAGGGTGTGGAGAAAAGGGAACCCTCTTGCACTGCTGGTGGGAATGTAAATTGATACAGCCACTATGGAGGTTCCTTAAAAAACTAGAACTAGTAATGCCATATGACTCAGCAATCCCACTACTGGGCATATACCCAGAGAAAACCATAATTCAAAAAGACACATGCACCCCAGTATTCATTGCAGCACTATTTACAATAGCCAGGTTATGGAAGCAACCTAAATGTCCACTGACAGACGAGTGGATAAAGAAGATGTGGTACATATATACAATGGAGTATTACTCAGCCTTAAAAAGGAATGAAATTGGGTCATTAGTAGAGACATGGATGGACCTAGAGACTGTCATACAGAGTGAAGTAAGTCAGAAAGGGAAAAACAAATATCATATATTAACATATATATGTGTAATCTAGAAAAAGGGTACAGATGAACCGGCTTGCAAGGCAGAAATAGAGACCCAGATGTAGAGAACAAACGCATGGACACCAAGGGGGGAAAGTGGGGCGGGGGGAATGAATTGGGAGATTGGGATTGACATATATACACTAATATGTATAAAATGGATGACTAATAAAAGCCTTCTGTATAAAAAAAAAGAGAGAGAGAGAAAAGGAAAGTCTTGCTTTCACCCAGATGGTGAAAAAAACCAAGCTTGGCTGTTGGGAGGTTGAACTTCAGGTGTTCCGTGCAGTGGCCCAGGCTTTGTCATGGTTCAACCATAGTGACTTGCTGCCACCCATTGGCCACTATAAGTATTGCATCCAAGCAGAACCTGCATCGCATTTGCTCAGCTAAGGATTCAGTGTCTGGGTCCAAAAATGCCCTTGTTGGGGCTTCCCTGGTGGCGCAGTGGTTGAGAATCTGCCTGCCAATGCAGGGAACACGGGCTCGAGCCCTGGTCTTGCCGCGGAGCAACTAGGCCCACGAACCACAACTACTGAGCCTGCACGTCTGGAGCCTATGCTCCGCAACAAGAGAGGCCACAAGAGTGGCCCCAGCTTGCCGCAACGAAGACCTAACACAGCCATAAATTAATTAATTAATTAATTGATTTTTTTAAAAAGTGTCTTAAAAAAAGTGCCCTGTTGAAAAGGGCTGTAGAGGAGTTCTCTTCCCCCTTTGACAAATGAGGAGAGAGAAGTCCAGAGAGATGACTTTAAAAAGCCATCTGCACCCGCCTACTCCATCCACTCAGTTGCTCATTCATTCAATAAATATTCATTGAACACCTCTGTGCCAGACCCTGTTCTAGGCGCTGGGATTCAGCAGAGATCATTGCTGTTGTAGAGCTGACATTCCATGGGGGGGACAGGGAGGACAGGTACCAATCAGGTAAATAAACCAGGTAATGCTAGATTGTGATGGGTGATGTGAAGGAATTAGAGTGACTGGAGAGGGTGGTGGGAGGTGACATTTGAGGAGAGACCTGATGACTGGGAGGGTTTGGGAAAGATGCTCCAGGAGGAGGGAACAGCACTGCAAAGGTTCTGAGGCTGTGAAAGGTGTGGGCAGGTTCCAGAATGGGTGGAGCCCACCAACACCCCAGCCCACGGCTGTCTCTGTAGAACGAGTAGAAGTGGGAGCAGAACTTTCTAGAAGGAGGGTCATGCCATTGACCTTCACTCAATCAGTCCACAGCCTTGATCAGCACCCATCTCACTCACACAGTTGACCACTCTCTCCTGGAAACTCTCTCTTCTCTTGGTTTGTATGATACCAACCTCTGGTGGTAGGAAAAGCTATGATTATTCTCCTGTGAAAATTAAAGCTTAATGATCAACATAGAGAAGTTTCTGGTTTGAAGGAAGCCACTGCCATGTCAAAAGCTAGAGCAGGAAATACTGGCATGTGGAGTCAAAGGTCAAGGTCGACATTTCTGGGCTCTGGGACAGGAGCATGTAGAGGAGAATTGGTGGAGATGTAATCAGTCTTGCTCGTAGCTGTTGCCGTGTTATAAGTGTGTTTGTGGATCTGTTTGCTGCTAATTTGTGAGCCATTCTTGGCAAAAAAAATATGAATATTTATAAGCTTATATATATAATATGAGTAAGCTTTACTCAAATCCTATGAGTGGTGTTCCAAGAAATAATAAGTTTTGGAAGCAAAACAAGTCCCTAATTTGGTAATTTCACCATGTTACTCGAATACTACCCAATTATGTTAGCTGGTATTTTCCAGTGTTTGAATGTTTGCTCTAGGCTATAGTTCTCTGTAAAGCAAAATTGTTCATTACTAAAAAGAGGAAAGTGGGTTTCCCTGGTGGCACAGTGGTTGAGAGTCCGCCTGCCGATGCAGGGGATACGGGTTCGCGCCCCGGTCCGGGAAGATCCCACGTGCTGCGGAGCAGCTGGGCCCGTGAGCCATGGCCGCTGAGCCTGCACGTCCGGAGCCTGTGCTCCGCAACAGGAGGGGCCACGACAGCGAGAGGCCCGCGTACCGCGAAAAAAAAAAAAAGAGGAAAGTTATATGAAGTAACATGTACCTAATACCCAGCTTGAAGATGTGTTTGAACACACTCAGTTCAACCAGCATCAGTGCAAAATGAAATCAGTTCCTCCACACCAGAAATATTTATCATAAAAACAAAAGATCAAGGGCAATTAATACTTTGTGTTTTAAATTTTCATTTTAAGACTCTTTTAAGTAGTAAGCATTTATGATATCAATTTTTTTAATGACTTTTATTTGGCATTTATGTTAAGTTAATGTTTCCCCTTTTTAATTTTAAAAAATATTTTATTTATTTTTGGCTGCACTGGGTCTTCATTGCTGTGCGTGGGCTTTCTCTAGTTGCAGTGAGCAGGGGCTACTCTTCGTTGCGGTGCGCGGGCTTCTCATTGCGGTGGCTTCTCTTGTTGCAGATCACGGGCTCTAGGCGTGCAAGCTCAGTAGTTGAAGCATGCAGGCCCTAAAGTGCGCAGGCTTCAGTAGTTGTGGTACGTGGGCTCAGTAGTTGTAGCGCAGGGGCTTAGTTGCTTCGCGGCGCGTGGGATCTTCCTGGACCAGGGATCGAACCTGTGTTCCCTGCATTAGCAGACGGATTCTTAACCACTGCACCACCAGGGAAGCCCCCTAATTTTTTTTGAATGATCAAGCATCTATACGAGGTAGAGGTCATTGTTACATGTTACTGAAATACAGTAGTCCCCCCTTATTCAAGGGCGATATGTTCCTAGACCCCCAGTGGATGCCTGAAATTGTGGAGAGTACTGAGCCCTGTACGTACTATGTTTTTCCTATCCATACATACCTATGATAAAGTTTAATTTATAAAGTAGGCACAGTAGATTAACACCAACTAAATAGAACAATTATAATATACTGTAATGAAAGTTATGTGAATGTGGTCTCTCTCTTTCTCAAAATATCTTATTGCTCAAATTTCATGCCTTTTCCATCTTAACTAAGCACTTATCTTGCACTGTGGCCATAACTTTTGCACTTTGAGGTGTGACATTCAAACTAGTATGAATTTCTTTTTTCTTCTTCACCATTTCAGGGATAGAAAATTTATTCTTACCATAGATCTTAGCAAACTCAGCATTTTTTCATTCCCTGTAAGTTAGGACTTTCGCTTAAAGGAAGGACTTTACAGCTTCTGTTTGGCATATCTGAATTGCCAGTATCACTACTCTTGGGCTTTGTGGCCCTTATTAAGTAAGAATAAGGGTTATTTGAACGCAAGCACCAAGATACTACAGTCAATCTGATAACTGATGGATACTCAATGACTCATGGGCAGGATTACACTGACAAAGGGATGATTCACGTTTCCTGTGGGATGGAGTGGGACAGCTAGAGATTTCATCACGCTACTCAGAATGGCACTCAATTTAAAACTTATGAATTGTTTCTGGAATTTTCCATTTAATATTTTTGGACCATGGTTGACTGTGGGTAACTGAAAGTGTGGGAAGCAAAACCATGGATATGGGGGGGTTGGGGGATTACTATATACTATATACTGGCTCGTAATAATAATAAACCATGCATCTATAATCCTGATTTTTTAAACAGGAAACCTCTGAAATGTTTAGTATAACCCTCTTACAGAAAAATTTTCATTGTTTATTATTATGGTCAATCATTATTTTTCCAAAACCCATAAAGTGTTGGGGAAAATACAGAATAATGTATGATTTCAGGAATTCCTGAGAATTTCCTGGGATTCTGACATCTCATACCCAAATCCCAAAGAATATCTGTTGGGAATTTGGAAATGCTCTTTGAAGTTTTACCTCTGTAACATCTCTGGACTCTGCATCCCATCCCATCCCCAAGGCCGCTGCTCTGATCATCAGACCTTTGTCATCTCTTCCGACCTTGTGAGTCAGACTCCAGACTCCTCCAGCCCATCCTCCACGCTGCAGAGGGATCTTTCTGAGGCAAAAACTCAGCCTGTCATTCGGCTGCGAAATCCAATCCTGGCCCCCCAATTCCTTCACCAGTGTTTTTCAAAATGCATCTTGGGACAGTGGTTACATAAAAACATCTGGCAGTTTCTAATAAGTGGTGGTTTAGGTAGCTTCATTCAGAGATTCAGAATCTCTGGGAGTTGAAGCCTAAAAATCTTCATCCACATCTTCTGAATGATTTCTTTAAATCCCTTTTATGGTGAAATACAACATAAATACAGAAGCCACATAAAACAAAGGTACAGATTAGTGAACCATAACTAGGCAAACTCCCCTATAACCACCACCCCTGTCTGAAGGCAAATCCTTGCCCCCCACCCCAGAAACTCTCCGCATGCCCCCTCCCTAATAACCCCTTCCCACCTCCACCCCCAAGAGCAACCAGCAGCCTGACTTTCACTTTGCCTGTTTTTTGCCTATTTTAATGTCATTAAATTTTGTTTAATCCTTGGTTCTCTTTCCATCTTTTTTTTTTCCTTCTTGTGATTCATTTGCTAATGAAACCAGATCATTTGTCTTACAGAGTTTCCCACAGTCATTGCTAATTGCATCCCCATGGTGAAGGTAGCATATTCCTCTCTCTCTGAATTTCCTGTTAATTGGTAACTGGATCCAGAGACTTAATCAGATTCATATTTCTTTTTCTTTTTCTGACAAGCCTACTATTATAGGTGATGTGTGTTCATCATCAGGGGCTCATGACTATGTTTTCACTTTCTCATCTTGTACATTTCCCACCCCAGATCTGAAATCAGCCCCGATATCTGGGGTAAATACCTAGGAGCAGAATTGTTAGTTCATATGCCAGAAAAATGTTTAACTTTCTAAGAAGCTGTTAGTCTTCTCGGGTGGTGTACTTATTTACACTCCCATCAGCAATGTATGAAAGCTCTAGTTGCTCTAAATCCTCACCAGGATTTAGTATGTGAATCTTATTTTAGCCATTCTAGTGGTATGAAATGTTATTTCATTGTGGATTCAGTTTGGAGTTTCCTAACAACCAATGATGTCGAACACCTTTTCATGTGCTTATTGGCCATTTGTATATCTTCTTTTGTGAAACGTGTTCTGCGTATATATTCTATATGTGTCAATTGAGTCAAACTGGTTAACTACTTTGTCCGAATCGTCTATACCTTTACCGATTTTGTTTGTTTATTTGTTTGATTGAGTTTCTGAAAAAAGTGTGTTAAAATCTCCAGCTGTGGTGGTATGTTTGTCTATTTCTCTTTTAGTCTCAACAACTTTTGCTTTATGTATTTTTAAGCTGTGTTACTTGGTGCATACAAATTTAGAATTATAACATCTTCCCACTGAACTGGACTTTTATTGTTATAAAACATCTGTCTTTATTTCTAGTAATACTTTCTGTCTTAAGCTTTTTTTGTCTGGTATTATTATAGTGACACTAGTTTTTCTTTAAAGTAGTTTGAATGGTATACCTTTTTTCATCCTTTTGTTTCTGTGTATATATATATATTTTTTTTTTTCTTTTTTTTTTGCTGTACACGGGCCTCTCACTGCTGTGGCCTCCCCCACTGCAGAGCACAGGCTCTGGACGCACAGGCCCAGCGGCCATGACTCACGGGCCCAGCCGCTCTGCGGCACGTGGGATCTTCCCGAACCGGGGCACAAACCCGCGCCCCCTGCATTGGCAGGCGGACCCCCAACCACTGCGCCACCAGGGAAGCCCTGTGTTTTTATATTTTTAAAGTGTTTCTTATAAATGAATATAATTGGGCTTTTAAGAAATCCATTTTAATGATATCTGTCTTTTAGTCAGTTTGTTTAAACCATGTGTATTTAATGTAATTACTGATAGAGTTGGATTAAGGTCTACCATTTGCTACTTGTTTTTCTGTCTCATCTGTTCTTTGTTCATTTATTCACCCACTGTTTTCTTCTTTTGGATAATCAAGTCATTTTTATTATTTCATTTTTTTTCCTTTATTAGGTTCTAGTTATACATTTTTATAAAATTCTTTCAGTAGTTACTATAGAGATTTAAATATGCATCTTGGACCTATTACTGTATGTCTTACTTCAAGCTGCTATAACAAAATACCATAAACTGATTGGCTTAAACAACAGAAATTTATTTCTCACAGTTTGGGTGGCTGGGAAGTCCAAAATCAGGGCACCAGCATGATTGGGTTCTGGTGAGAGTCCTCTTCCTGATTTGCAGACAGCTGTCTTCTTGCTGTGTCCTAGCATGGCAGAGAGAGGAAGCAAGCTCCCTTGCCCCTCTTCTTCTTTTTTTTTTAAATTAATTGATTTATTTAATTCATTTATTTTTCACTGCGTTGGGTCTTTGTTGCTGCACGCAGGCTTTCTCTCGTTGTGGTGAGCAGGGGCCACTCTTCGTTGCAGTGCACAGGCTTCTCATTGCAGTGGCTTCTCTTGTTGTGGAGCATGGGCTCTAGGCACACAGGCTTCAGTAGTTGTGGCTTGTGGGCTCTAGAGCGCAGGCTCAGTAGTTTTGGTGCACGGGCTTCATTGCTCCGCGGCATGTGGGAACTCCCTGGACCAGGGCTCAAACCCGTGTCCCCTGCATTGGCAGGTGGATTCTTAACCACCGCATCACCAGGGAAGACTGCCCCTCTTCTTATAAGGGCACTAATCCCATGAGGACTCTATCCTCACAACCTAATTAATTCCTAAAGGCCCCATCTCCAAATACCATCACATTAGAGATTAGAGTTTCAGTGTATGAATCGGGAGGTGGGGTGGGGAGGGAGAGACACAGATATTCAGTCCATATCACAGTATTACAGACTCATTGCAGTATTAAATTAATATGTTTACCACTGTTTTAACAATGTAAGAACCTTACAACAGTTCAGCTCCTTTCACTCCCTTCCACCTTTTGTGCTATTATTCTTTATTTCTTTATTATATTTTACTTCTATATATGTTATAAACCCTACAAGACATTTCTATTATTGTTTTACTTGTCAATTTTTTTTTTTAAGGGAACACTATTTATTTATTTATTTTTGGCTGTGCTGGGTCTTCGTTTCTGTGTGAGGGCTTTCTCTAGTTGCGGCGAGCGGGGGCCACTCTTCATCACGGTGCGCGGGCCTCTCACTGTCGCGGCCTCTCTTGTTGCAGAGCACAAGCTCCAGATGCGCAGGCTCAGTAGTTGTGGCTCATGGGCCTAGTTGCTCCACGGCATGTGGGATCTTCCCAGACCAGGGCCCGAACCCGTGTCCCCTGCATTGGCAGGCAGATTCTCAACCACTGCGCCACCAGGGAAGCCCATACTTGTCAATTTTTAATGTTTACCCACACATTTGTCCTTGCCAGTGCCCTGTATTACTTTCTGAAGGTCTGTGCTTTCATCTGGGATCATTTTACTTCAGCCTGAAGAATTTCCTTTAATGTTTCTTGTGGTATAGGTTGGCCAGCAATAGATTTTCTCAACTTTTCTTTGTACAAAAATGTCTTTGTTTCACCTTAATTCTTAAAAGATTGTCCCTCCTCTGTATAGAATTCTAGATTAGCAGGGTTGGGATTTTTTTGTTTTTTGTTTTCATTTCTGACCTTTTAAAATGTCATTCCATTTTCTTCTGGATTTATAGTTTCTGTTGAAATGTAGGCATCAGTCTTATTACTGTTCCTTTAAAGATAATGTGTCTTCGTTTATCTAGCTGCTTTTAAGATTTTCTCTTTGTCTCAGTTTTCAGCTGTTGACAATGATATGTCTAAGTGTGGTTTTCTTTAGTGAAACCTGTTTGGGTTTTACTAAGCTTCTTGAATTTGTGGGTTGATATCTTTCAACAGTTTTGGAAAATTATGTCATTTGAAGTAGTCCTCAAATATTGCTTCTGTCCCAAATCTCTTTTCTCCCCTTCTGGGATTCTAATTACACAAATGTTAGAACTCATTATGCTCTGTTCCTGCTATATTTTTCTCTGTTTCAACTTGGATATTTTCTGTTGAACTGTCTTCAAGTTTGCTAATCCTGTCTTTTGTCTTTCTGCTATACTCTTTTGTTGTTGTTGTCATTGTTGTTAAATATATCCAATAAGTTCTGGGACTTCCCTGGTGGCGCAGTGGTTAAGAATCCACCTGTCAGTGCAGTGGGTTCGACCCCTGGTCCAAGAAAATCCCACATGCCGTGGAGCAACTAAGCCCTTGTGCCACAACTACTGAGCCTGTGCTCTAGAGCCCGTGAGTCACAACTACTGAGCCCACACACCACAACTATGGAAGCCCGTGCACCTAGAGTCCATGCTCCGCAACAAGAGAAGCCACAGCAGTGAGAAGCCCGTGCACCGCAATGAAGAGCAGCCCCTCCTCACCACCACTAGAGAAAGCCCGCGCACAGAAACGAAGACCCAACACAGCCAAAAATAAATTAAAAAATAAAAATAGTGCTTCCTTGGTGGTGCAGTGGTTGAGGGCCCACCTGCCGATGCAGGGGACATGGGTTCATGCCCCGGTCCGGGAAGATCCCACATGCCACGGAGTGGCTGGGCTCGTGAGCCATGGCCGCTGAGCCTGCATGTCCGGAGCCTGTGCTCCGCAACGGGAGAGGCCACGGCGGTGAGAGCCCGTGTACCACACAAAAAAAAATAAATTAAAATAAATAAATAAATAAAGTTTCCAATCCCATAGCATTAAAAAATATATGTATATATATACATACATACATAATATATATCTCCAATAAGTTCTTGATTTCAGGTGTTGTATTTGCCAGTTTTAGAATATTTGATTATTTTAAAAAATTTATTCCACTTCTCTATTGACAATCTCTATTTTATATCTACCTTGTCAATCTTTTTTTCTTCTATGTTCTTTAACATATTATCAGAGTTATTTTAAAGTTCTTGTCTGTTAACTCCAGCATGTAGATCATTGTGGTTCTGACACTATCTTCTATTTTTTTCTCTTGTCTACCAGTCATGTTTTCCTGCCTCTTTGCATGTCTAGTAATCTCCAATACATGATATTGTTCAAATTGTAAATTATCCCCAAATGATGTGTGTAGTAGCATCTTACTGTGGTCTTAATTTGCATTTTTCTGATTACATGTAAGGTTGAGCACTTTTTCATATGTTTATCAATCATTTGGTTTTCCTCTTTTGTGGAGGACCTGTTCAACTTATTATTTATACAGTGGTCCCCTCTATTCCTAATAGTACTTCTTTTTTATTGAAGTATAGTTGATTTACGATGTTGTGTTAGTTTCAGGTGTACATCACAGTGATTCAGATATATTCTTTTATATTCAGATATATTCTTTTTCAGATTCTTTTCCCTTATTTGTTATTAAAAATATTGAGTATAGTTCCCTGTGCTATACAGTAGGTCTTTGTTGGTTATCTATTTTATATATAATAGTGTATATATAATAGTGTGTATATGTTAATCCCAACCTCACTTTCTCCTTTGATAACCATAAGCTTGTTTACTATGTCTGTAGGTCTATTTCTGTCTTGTAAATAAGTTCATTTGTATTTTTTTTTGACTCATATATAAGCTATATATATACCAGAAGCCATTAACAAATAAATATAAATAGCTTTTAAGCTATATCATATGATGTTTGTCTTTCTCTGTCTGGCTTACTTCACTTAGTATGATAATCTCTAGGTCCATCCATGTTGCTGTAAATGGCATTATTTCATTCTTTTTTATGGCTGAGTAATATTCCTTTGTATATATATACCACATCTTCTTTATCCATTCATCTGTCAATGGGCATTTATGTTGCTTCCATGTCTTGGCTATTGTAAATAGTGCTGCAATGAACATTGGGATGCATGTATCTTTTCAAATTATAGTCTTCTCTGGATATATGCCCAGGAGTGGAATTGCAGGATTATACTCTATTTTTAGTTTTTTAAGGAACTTCCATAGTGTTCTCCATAGTGACTGTACCAATTTACATTCCCACCAATAGTGTAGGGGGGTTCCTTTTTCTCCACATCCTCTCCAGCATTTATCATTTGTAGACTTTTTGATGATGGCCATTTTGACTGGTATGAGGTGATACCTCACTATAGTTTTGATTTGCATTTCTCTAATAATTAGCTAATGTTGACCTAATTATTAATTATTTTTTCATGTGCCTGTTGACCATCTGGATGTCTTCTTTGGAGAAATGTCTATTTCGGTCTTCTGCCCATTTTTTGCTTGGGTTGTTTTTTTCGATATTGAGTTGTATCCTAATAGTTCTTCTTGCCTTAAAGCCCACTCTGTCTGATGTTAATATGCATAGGTATTTGGTTAGTAACCTCACCCAGAGGGGACTTCCACTTCCTTTAACTGACTTGGGAATTATACTGTTTTTATTGTGTTAATGTTTATCCTAGAGGTTATAATCTACACACTTAACTTCTTCAAATGTAGAGTTAATCAACCCTCCCTCCAAAGAAGATTTTCACTTGCTTTTTCCAGGAGGCTGGAGGCACACAGTCTGGGGGCACGTCAATCTAAGTTCAAGACTTAAGTTTACAGACCATCCAACCGATATAAGCTGGGGCTGCAAGTCCATACTAGGGCTGGCTTCTGGAAGCATGGCTTCTGGGATTCCTGGCTTATTGTGGGGAAGGTTTTCTATATGATCATTCACTATGTACTCTAACTTTATCTGTGCCCCTTGCGCAGGGGAGTCAGCAAAACAACAGTTCCAATTGGCCAGAATCAGAAAAAATGACTTTCTTGCTTGGTTTATCTGTCAGACTTTCTGTTTTCCTTCCATTTTGTTCTGGTAATTCTGTACCCTGTGGTTACACCAGTTTACCAGCATTTTTCGTTGTTTTCAAAGGGAGAATTGATCTGAGTAACTTAGCCTGACATTACCAGAAAAGAGAAGTCTACCAGACCCCAGACTCCATTTGACAGATATGGAAACTGTGGATCAGTGGGGGGTGAGGCCACTTTCCCAGGGTCTCAGAACCAGTAAGAAGGGGCACCAGCCTGCAGACTGAGGACTGTCCTACACCAAGTCTGGTGATCTGTCCACTCATTCCCTGGCAGTACCCTCTTTGAGACTTGGTTTCTCCATATATAATGAAGAAGTCAGACTAGACGATCTTTGAAGGCCCACTGGGCTCAGAACAGAATTTCATAGTTTTTCAATCCTCTGAGACCCACCCAGCCTCCTCCCCAACCTTCAGTTCTGGATTGGCTCTTCTTAGATCCGACCCCTGAGGTTAGTCACAGATAATTCCCACATCAGCCACAAGGGGGCAGTGGTGTGCAGAGATGGCCCAGGTTCTGAGATGATGGCTGAGCCAAGGGCTTCTTCTTGGAGGTCTTTGCTTCTCACTGTCAGAGTAAAGGGGAAAATGATTTTGCCTGGGATCCAAAGCCCCCTGTCCCTTCTGCTTCATTTCATTTGACAGACTCTGGCTGGTGCACGGAGATAAGTCATCCCCTGCCTCTACCCTTGAGGACTTCATGGTCCACTAAATCCTTCTCTCCAGGCTAGATTTCAGGCTGATTTTTCCACCTCCCTGTTTTTGCTCCTGCTGTTCTCCTTCCCCCATCGCTGCCATTTCTCCTCATTCTTAATGCTCAGCTCAGATGCCAACTCCTCCCTGGAGCCTCCTAAACACTCCCATCATAATCCCCCTCTCCCCTCCCTGTGCTCACAGCCCTGGCTCTATATTTCGAATCCTGGTCTGGCCATGTCCTTGTCTCATTCCTCAGTGTCCCCCTCAGCTCTGGGCCCGCTGTGCCAGCCCAGGACACCATGAGTGCTGGAGGGAAGGAGGTGGAAGGTCTGCTGGATGGGATTTCTGGCAGAGCTGCAGTGGGTTGGAGCCCAGCACTGAGAGGGCTCCACCGTGGAGGCTCATTTCTCTACCCCAAACCCCAAGCCTTTTTGGGATCCAGCTTTGCACTCACTGCTAAGGAAATGACAAGAAAAACTTCTAGTTCCAAGAACCAGTGAATACATAATGAAATCATAAAAACAGCAGAAAAAAACAGAAGTGTTTCTGATTAACTTTGGAGTTAGAAAGACCTTTCTATGACTCAAAACCAGAAGCCATTAACAAATAAGAAATATAAATGGCTTTTAAACTTTTGAAGAAATCCTCAGCCTTTTTTTTTTTTTTTTTTTTTTTTTTTTGCCGTACGCAGGCCTTTCACTGTTGTGGCTTCTCCCGTTGCGGAGCACAGGCTCCGGACGCGCAGGCTCAGCGGCCACGGCTCACAGGCCCAGCCGCTCCGTGGCATGTGGGATCTTCCCGGACCAGGGCACGAACACGTGTCCCCTGCATCGGCAGGCGGACTCTCAATCACTGCACCACCAGGGAAGCCCTGAAGAAATCCTCAGCCTTATTTGTAAGAAGATAACCACAGATTAAAAATACATTGAGGGCTTCCCTGGTGGCTTAAGGTTAAGAATCTGCCTGCCGATGCAGGGGACATGGGTTCGAGCCCTGGTCTGGGAAGATCCCACATGCCACAGAGCAACTAAGCCCGTGTGCCACAACTCCTGAGTCTGCTCTCTAGAGCTCACGAGCCACAGCTACTGAGCTGTGTGCCACAACTACTGAAGCCCAGGCGCCTAGAGCCCGTGCTCTAGAACAACAGAAGCCACCGCAACGAGAAGCCCACGCACCGCAACGAAGAGCAGCCTCCCTCGCCACAACTAGAGAAAGCCCGTGCGCAGCAACAAAGACCCAATGCAGCCAAAATAAATAGATAAGATAAAATCAATTTTAAAAAATTATTTTAAAAAAGCAATGTACTTAAAAAGAATACATTGAGATTCCATTTTCACCTATCAGATTGGCAGAAATCCAGAAGTTTGATATCGTTCTTCAGGTGACACTGTGGAAAAGCAGGCATGTTCAGCGTTGCTGGGGAAGGGGAGATCCCATGGGGGACCAGATGGCAATATCTATCTAATTTACAAATACCCCTGTGTTAGACTGGATTCTAAGGTGACCCTCCTTGGCTTTCAACTTTGTGTGATCCTTTGCATGTGGGCAGAATCGGTAAAGATGATGAAAATAGGGGCTCAATGATTATGTTCCATTATATGGCAAAAGAGATTTTGCAGATGTAAATAAGGTCCCAAATCAGTGGATTTTAAGGAAGAGAGATTACCCTGAGGGGGCTGGACCTGATCAGCTGAGCCCGTTAAATACAGAGAATTTTCTCCAGCTGGTCTCAGGATAAGTCAGAGATTTGAAGCATGAGAAGGATTCATTGTGCCGTTTGGAGGAAGCCACATGGTAGAGTATGTAGGTGTCCTCCAGAAGCTGAGGGAGGCCCTCAGCTGATCGCCAGCAAGAAACCAGAGACCACAAGGAAGCCATTTCTACCAACGACAGGAGTGAGCTTGGAAATCGATTTTCCCCCTGGCGCTCCAGATGAGGACTAAGCCTCACCAACACCTTGATTCCATCCTGAGCAGAGAACCCAGCTACACCATGCAGGACTGACCTATAGACTCTCAGGGTGTTATTTTAAGCTGCTGAGTTTGTGATACTGTTATGCAGCCACAGAAAACAAACACAGTACCTTCAACCCAGCCACCCACTGCTGGGAGTTAATTCTGCGAGTATACCTTTAACATGTATTAAACAAAGTATGTAGGTGATTCTCTATTGCAGCATTATCGTAACACCAAAAAGAACAAGAAAAACTAGAAAGGACTCAAATGTCCATCAATAGGGAATTGGTTCAATGAATTATTTCAGTTTACAATAGAATATTAGGCAGTGATATAAAAGAACAAGAAGCTCTATTGGCTGATGAAAATCTCTTAAGATGTATGGCTAGTGGGAAAAGGTACGGCACAGTATATATAGTTTGTTACATTTTATGTAAAAAGGGCGTTATGAACATTTATTCATTTTTGTACGGGCATAAAGCAACTCTGCAAGAAAACCTCAGATACTAATAAAAACTGGTGACCTGTAGGCAGTGGGGACAAGGAGTCAGAATAGGGCAAATGAGGCACTTGCATCCGAGTGAGACTTTTTATTGTATGCTTTTTATACATTTTTTTGGAACAATGAGAATGTATTAATTAATGAAAAATCAAATTAAACTAATTGTTTAAAAAAAAAAAAAATGAGTCAATGGGGGAATTCCCTGGCTGCCCAGTGCTTAGGACTCCACACTCTCACTGCCGAGGGCCCAGGTTCAATCCCTGGTTGGGGAACTAAGATCCCACAAGATGGGTGATGCAGCCAAAAAAAATAAAAATAAAATGAGTCAATGGGGGCTTCCCTCGTGGCGCAGTGGTTGAGAGTCCGCCTGCCGATACAGGGGACGCGGGTTCGTGTCCCGGTCCGGGAAGATCCCACATGCCGCGGAGCAGCTGGGCCCGTGAGCCATGGCCACTGAGCCTGTGAGTCCAGAGCCTGTGCTCCAC
Source organism: Stenella coeruleoalba (assembly GCF_951394435.1). Taxonomy (NCBI): domain Eukaryota; kingdom Metazoa; phylum Chordata; class Mammalia; order Artiodactyla; family Delphinidae; genus Stenella; species Stenella coeruleoalba. Next base: position 24,718,219 of record NC_137169.1, read on the forward strand.
AACGGGAGAGGCCACAGCGGTGAGAGGCCCGCGTACCGCAAAAAAAAAAAATGAGTCAATGGGTGCTATCTCCCTAGATTCTTTCTGGGCCTGAGCCTGCTCCCTTGTTTTTCCCCCAGAAGTTGATCCTGGGGCATGGCACCCTTGACCTCTGGCATTCCATTCTCATTCTCCCTTCTGCCCTAGGGGAACTGGAGAGACGATTCAAATAGCTGTGTCTGAGCGCGTCATGTCTCTGGAACTCAGTTTTCCCATCTGTGAAATGGGGATGATAATACCTCTGAGGATTGTTGGTGGATTAAATGAGATAATCCGTGTCAAGTGACCCCCCTGTAGAAGGTGCTCCTGGCATTTGTGCTGGCTGGGATGGAAGCAAGGGCAGTCCTCGTGGAGGGAGTTTATTGAGCACGTAGTAGGTGGACCACAAATGACAGTTTCCTCCATTTCCCTCTCACTCACTATGTGACCGTGGCCCAACTCCCCCCTCTGTCTAGTCTCCATTCCTTCAGTTGCAAATGAGAAGTTTGGACTGAATGAGCTCTCAGTCTTGTGTATGAGTTTGGGGCCTTCAGTGACCATGGAGAGCTCTCTCTCATTTCAGATATGGGTCAGTGAGGCCCAGACGGAGCGACGACTTGTTCAGTGTCACACAGCATGTCCGAGGCAGAGCCAGGACAGGGACTGAAGGCCTCTGACTCCCACCCAGGCCCTTGACCTCTCTCTGCCCAAGCTCATCTGTGCCCGAGCAGCTATGTCATCACATAGAGACTCTCCCCTGGACCTCTCCTTATCTCCCCAGCTTCTGATTGTTACTACAGAAGGGCTGCTGCCCACCCAGCCTTGAGTTTAGAGGCTCCAGCTCCCCTGCAGGCCCTGAGCCCCAGCCAGGTGTCTCCCCCAGCCCCTCCCCAGCATCTGTCCCCTCCAGCAGGAGACACAGAGTGCCACAAATGCCCTGGAGAGAGCACCCCTGGGGAGGCATGGAGCCAGTAAAGGGCCAGGGGAGCGCCTGTGACCACTGGAGTGAGCTGCCCCACAAAGGCCTCTAACTTTTGATCTCTCACCTGAGACTCCCAACCTCCCGAGGGTCTCCCGTCCCTCATCCTACTGCTCACTGAGCTACTGGCCTTGAGGGAGTTGCCTCCCCTCCCTGGGCCAAAGAGAGAGTGGCCTTGGGTTCTGACAACCTTCTAGATCTCCATGGACTCTGACTATACTTTTTGCCCCTGAGTTTCAGGAGATTCTTAGGGATCCTGGGTCAAGATATCCCATCTTCTGTCTAATTAACGTGAGGTTGTTTCCGAACATTTGAGGCTTGACCTAGGATAAGTAATTTGAGTGTTTCTTTCAGCAGATGTTCGTTGTGCTTCGGACAGGGAAATACGTCTTGGTCTCTCTTAGATGTGGACTTACTTCCATGGCCTCTGCCTATGCATCACTCTCAGCCCTGGGAGATGTGTGGGGCTGTTTGTTACCGTCCAAACTGACACACACAGAGAACAGAGACCCTTCGCATGTGCAAACGCATGTACAGATTCTAGACCTGCTCTAATCCTATTTGACCGCCTTAATCTGGTTTTTGTAAGGTTGACCCAAGAGGTTTGAGCAGGTTTACATTAGTTTCAGCTAGTTTTTGTTTTTTTTTAGTTTCAGCTAGTTTTAACTGGTTTGACTCACTGTGTGTAGGCGTAAGCACATCTGCATCTATTTGACTATTCTGAGCTCATTTGTGGCTGTTGTGATTTGGGTTATTGTAATAATAGCAGACACTCATATTGCACCTGTGATATGTCGGCACGGTCAGTTCCAAGGGCTTTACGCTAAGTCATATAATTCTTGCGACTACCCCGCAGGTGGGGACTGCTTTAGTGTCTTCATTTTACACGTGGATAAACTGAGGCACAGAGAGCTTCAGAAAACTGCCCCGGGATTCCTGGTCCCTGAGAAGTGGAGCCGGGATTTGAACCTACTCCATCTGGCTGCCAAGTCTGTGCTCTGGACCTTGATGTTAGGCTCTGTCACTGCCGATGAGTCTTTGAACCACTTCTTGATAAGTCAATTCTGTCTGAGCCCGTTTGTTCTGCTTTTGCCAGTACGAGCTGCTTGGTGCTGGTTCTGTCTGCAAACAGACTTGAATTTGGCCCATTCTGATTGACCCACAGATCTCAGGCCTCACAGAGCCTAGAAGGGGAAGACCACTATATTAGTTTCTTGGGGCTGCTGGAACAAACAGCCACAGATTTGACTGCTTAAAATGGAAACGTGGGGCTTCCCTGGTGGCGCAGTGGTTGAGAGTCCGCCTGCCGATGCAGGGGACACGGGTTCGTGCCCCGGACCGGGAAGATCCCACATGCCGCGGAGCGGCTGGGCCCGTGAGCCGTGGCCGCTGAGGCTGCGCGTCCGGAGCCCGTGCTCCACAACGGGAGAGGCCACAACAGTGAGAGGCCCGCGTACCGCAAAAAAAAAAAAAGGAAATGTATTTTCTCACGGTCTGGAGGCCAGAAGTTCAAAACCAAGGTGTCAGCAGGGCCATTCTCTCTCTGGAGGCTCAAGGGGAGAATCTGCTTCTTGCCTCCTCCAGCTTTTGGTGGCTCCACGTGTTCCTTGGCTTGTGGCCGCATCACTCCAATCTCTGCATCCATGGTCACATGGCTTCCTCCTCTTCCTCTGTGTGTCTCTTATAAGGACATTTGTCAGTGGATTTAGCACACCTCCAACCCACCCCCACCCCAGATATTCAGGATGATCTCATCTCAAGATCTTTATCTGCAAAGACTCTGTTTCCAAATAAGGTTACAGCCACAGGTTTTAGGAATTAGGACTTGGACATATCTTTTGGGGGGGCTCCATTCAACCTATTACAACCAACTAGGGTCACATCACAGCATTTCCCCCTGAGAACCTAGCACTTAAAAGTGACTCTTTCTATCAGATTGGGTTTTTACCCAACCTTTAGGGCTTTATTACTTTCTGCTTAGGGATTAAAAGGCAAAAGTGTTCAATGTGCTTGCAGCCACGGAAGAACCTCTTGTACTTTTCAAGACCCATTTATTAATATTCCTGGCCGGGAAAATCAGGAATTCCTGGAAACACCAAGCAAGGTGTGGAAATGTTTCTGTAAATAGGCACCGGAAGACAGAACCCACTTTCTAAGATGTTTGCTGATGATAACACCAAGCTTACTGTTCCCTGGGGAGCTCTCTTTAGTGAAAGTAATGCTGAATCGAAGGAGGGCAGATAATTAAGAGATGAGGGGGAGCCATTAATCCCCCCCAAAAATCTCCACACTCCTGGCCCAGGGTTGAAAGAAGCTAGTCATTTAGATAAAGATAGAGATGAAGAAATGGTGTCGTTACTCACCAAATAGACCTTGCAAGGAAGCAGCACTCGGGCCACTTTGTACTCAACTGGCCCCAGCACCAATAAACAGAAATATAACAGAAAAAGGAAAGCTCTGTTTCTCTTTTCTGCATTTCCCCACTTGCACCCATAGCTGACGACCATGTACACTACCGGCTGTGAGAGTCAACTTAGTCCTTGGACAGTTTTGGCATGTGCAGAGGCTTCAGGGAGTGGGCTCAAGGTCCTGCTCTGCCCCTACCAGCTGTGTGACCTTGGGCAAGCCAGAAAGTCTTCCTGAGTCTTGACTTTCCCATCTGCCCTGATTTCATAGGATTACCTGGGGAAAGGCCCACGTTTGGTACTTGCCGTATATGGCAGAAAACACACGAGCAAACAGACTGGCCGGCCAGGGTCATTCCAAATTCATGGTCAGCAACTTCGAATGGTCACTCCGCACTGCCGGAAATCCTACTCTGTTTCTTTAGTGGGCTTGACTGTGATAACTATTTCACATCTAATCCTTGATCCTCCGTCCCCTCCTCTTTTCCTGTCTCACTTTGGCTGCAACTTGCTTCCACTCCATTGGCAAAATAGAAACCATCAGAGGAGGTCCCTCGGCTTTGCACGGCTGATTCTACAAATCCACCTCCTCTTCTGCCTCTCAGATGATTGTCCCTGCTCCCGTCAAACGCCAGCTCTCTCCTCCTGTGCTCCGGGTCCCCTCCCTCTTACTTTAGCAAGGATTTTGATCTTGGGAAATCCCCTCTCTCTGTATCATCAGTTCCTCCCCAGCTCCTTGCCATCAGCATAGAGATACGATGTTATAGTATCCATATTTGGACAAAACTCTCCCTTCACCCTCCTTATTTCCTTCCAACCAAAGCCCCATTTCTCAGCTTCCCTTTGCATTAAAACGTTCTAAAAAGTTGCCAGTGGTTGTTCTCTCTGGTTCATCGGCTCCCATTTGCAGTCCCACCCCTGCCATTCAGCTTCCATCCTCATTCTTCCACTAAGACTGCTCCGTCAAGGCTGCCCCGAGGTGCTTGCTGCCACATCTAGTGGACACATCTCTGTCCTCGGCTTACTCGACCTTTCCGCAGCATTCCACACAGGCAGCTCCCCTCCTAGGTCTTGAAGCACTCTCTTCCCCTGGCTTCCTGACAGCTCTCTCACCTGGGCTCCCCCTTCCTCCCTGGCCAATCCTGCTCAGTCTACTGTACCCTCTCCTCCTCTCTGCCCAGCTCCTGATATAGGAGTGTCCCCAGGCTCTGTCCTCCCGCTTTTCCATTCTGAGCCCGAAACCAGCCTAGGTCACACAGTCTCTGTGCATCCAGCTGGTCCCCAAGCCTGCCCAGACTCCAGGAAGGGGAACAGCAGAGAATTTGGGACCATCCTCAACCCACCAGGTAGAAAACCGGAAGTCCTCCTCAATTCCTCCCCTCTCTCACCCATCACCTCTGACCCTCCAGCAAGTCCACAGTAGGTCCCCAACAAGCCTGCTTCTCATGATCTCCACAGCCCCCAGCCTCGTTCAGGCCTCAGCATCTCTAGCCTGGGTCACACCATCACCTTCTACCTGGGCCGCCTGATTCCACTCTTACACTGTAGTCATCTGGTCTCTACAGAGCAGGCAGAGTGGGTTTTTGCACGTGTGAATCAGATTATTTCACTGCCACGTTGAAATCTCTTTAGTGCTCAGAAGACAATTCAAGCTCCTAATTACAGCCTGAGGGTCCTGCGTGATGGGCCACGCAGCGTACCTCCCAGCCTCAAGTTGCTCCTCTGCCCACCTCGTTCACTGTAGAGTGGCCACTCTGGGTTTCCTTCTGTGTCTCAAACAGACCGATTTGTGCCCGGCCTCTTGCTCATGCTGGCCCGGCTTCCTGGAACATCCTCTAGGAAGGGCTGCCTCCTTCTCATCCTTCAGCCTCAGCTCAAATGCCATCTCCTCTCTGAGACCCCCTTGACCATCACATCACTCCAGGTTCCCACGCCATGTGCACGGCTTCATAACACTCAGCATCTAGCACAGAGCCTGGCACATAGTAAGTGCTCAATAAATACTTGTGGAATAAATAAGAAAAATCAAACAGGAAAGCATTCCACGGCTCAGTACAACAGACTTCCACATGGCCCCGAATCTCATCTCCCACAAGCTCCAGCATGCTACGGCAGCGCCGCATTTTGCCACACAGCCCTGCGGGCAGTGCTTTGATAACAACAGTCCAACAGGCCCCAGGAAGCCCGACATGTCACGACAGGGCCCAACACGGAAAACATTAGGCCTGGCCTGGATCTCAGACTCAGCTCCAGGTATCACTGCTCCAAGCTCTGGATGTGTCCAGCTGACCACAGGGGCCCACAAGGGACCCCCAGCCCTAGCTGTGGTGCCGACTGGGACCCAAACATCTGAGCCCCCATGCCTCAGGTGGTGGGTAGTCGGCCACAGACCTGGGTTGAGCACAGTACAATGGGTCTTTGTCTTCCCAGGAGGCCCTGCTCAGCCTCCAGAGGAGAGTGGTCCATTCTGAGCACCCAGAGCAGCTGGGGAAGGGGGAGGTGGGGGAGGGGTAGCACTGGACTCCTGGGGAGAGGAGAGGAGGCCCAGGTCTCTGTTCTGCTGTGCAACCTTGGGCATGTCACTGCCTCTTTTTAGCTTCGCCTCCCTTTTGTAGAAAGAAAAGAGCATCAAAGGGCCTCTAGGGAGCATCTGAGTACAGATGGGAAACCAAGGCCCAGAGAGAGGCAGTGTCTACCCAGGGTCACAAGTGAGGGAGGTCAGAGTCACTTCGGAGCCCCAGGCCACCTGCCTCCCAAGGAAGCCAAACGGCTCAGAGGGTAAGGCCTGCTGCTATCTCCTCACCTGTTGCTCTGCCCTAGGCCCTTGGACAAGAATAAAGACAGAGAGTGAGTCACCAGGAAGGAGAGGGGCCATGGAAAAGGAAAGTGGGTTTCCAGCCCCTCCCCCAGAGCCCTGCCCTTTTCCTTTCCTCTTTGGCCAAGCAAGCCAGTGAGTCACAAGATTCCACTGGGGCGGGCTCAGTGCCAAGCTCAGTAATGACGAGGGACCTCGGAGCCATGCTTTTGGCTCTGCTCTCTTTCCCTACTCTGTGTTCCTGTCTCCTTTGCATGGACAGACAGGCAGGCAAGGACAGGCAGATAGCTAAAACCCGTGAACAGACACGAACAGGCACCTACACAGACGCACAGACTCCTAGCAAGACAGACACCGAGTAGCTAGGCAGACACAGACAGGGACAGTCACACAGCTATACAGAGCGACACACAAGCCAACGAGCACACAAATACAGGCAAACAGCACACTGATGGGCATGACAGACAAACCCATGACCACACAGAGGCAACATCCAGACAGATGTGCAGGCACGTAAGACAGGTAACAGAGAGAGAAGCAGACTCAGACACACTCCAGCAGAATCACCTCACAGACCCAGATACACGTACGACACTGACAACATGGGTGGCCTACAGGGGGTGGTTTGGGGCAAAGAACAGGCCAGATGCCCCTGGGCCAGCCCCAAGCCGCAGAACCACACTGAAACTGACTCATGAAAGTGGGTTCTCTGGGCATGAACTCTTCTGAAGGCAGCCTCCATCTCCTTCCCAATATGAGGGGCCCACCTTGCAGTAAGATGAATGGAGGTTAGACATGGAAAGGGCCTTCCCGACCAGGAGGGTGTTGAGACCTGCAGTGGGTGACTAAGGGTGATGGGGGAAAGGAGTGGAGTGGTGGTAGGTAGGGAGCCTGCATCCTGGCTGTGTGCCCTTGGGCAGCCCTGTCCTTCTCAGCCTCAAGTGTCTCATCTAGGTTCTGTCCTCCAGGGTCCCCGCAGGGAGCAGATGGCCAGCTCCTGTGAGTGTTCCCGCCAACACTGGGGCTCCAGGACATTACTCCTCCATCCTCCGCACATGCACCCAGGGCAGGATTCCCTCGTTGACTCCCTGCCCAGTACCCCCTGGCAGGGGGTAACCCAGTCAACGCAGTCACAGATGCCCATTGTCCTGGTCCCTCCCCTCCCCCTGGGGCTGGCCAGCTGAGGATGCCCCAAGGCTGGGGGAGGGGTGCAGGGAGGTCAGAGAGAGGGCAAAGGGAATCCCCATACTTGAAGCTTCCCTCACCTAGAGGCAGCTGTGAGGCTCAGGCCAGGGATGGGGGGATCGGTCCAGGTGGAGTCTCTTTCATCCTCCCGCGGTTAGAATCCTCTGGCCCGGACCCAAACTGTTGAAAGAGAGGGGACTGCGCGATGGGGAGGTAAGAGGTGATGGGCAGGCCTGGCGGGACAGAAGCCCCATTGTTTGGGGCCCAGGCCAGCCTGGGCAAAGGCAGGGTTTATAACCAGGGCAGGAAGGGGGGGCTCTGCAGGGGGCGCCAGCTGGCAGGGCTCTTCCTTTGGACCCTGGATGGGGGACAGGTGCCGAGCACGATGCCCCCTGGAGGGGTTGATAGAGGCAGCAGTGTTTGGCGAGGTGCCGGAACTGAGTGGGGAGGGCGGACGCAAAGAGGGGTCTCAGGGCAGGGAGGCAGCTCCCACCCCACACCCACCCCGCCCCCTCGGGAGGATGAGCAGCCCAAGGGTCCTAAATCATCCTCCTCCAGATTCCAGTCATTCCTGGGAACGGAGGCGGCTTGGGGCGGCTCCAAGCCCGGGGGGGCGGGGGGGGCACTGTGAAGAGCGGTGTGCATGGCTGTCTTTATTACTGAGGGGTCACGGGGCGCTTAGAGATTTTTGCCGCCCACACTCTCCCCATCATTTCCCAAACTTAGGTCCCAAACTCGGAGCTCTGCTGCCCCCTATCTTCCCTTGTCCGGGCGAGCCCCTCAGCCCCACGGCGAAGCCCACTGGGCAGTTCTTTCCAGTGTCACACCACAGTTGTTCCTGCTTCGGTTGGAGTTCCGCCCCTAAGGGAACGGCTTCCACCGGAGACCCAACAAGGTCAGTCACGTGCTCACGGTCCCTCTCACTAGTCCCAATTTCGGAGTTACGGCGGGCCTATTCCAGGTGCAAAAGAGCCGGGGCCCCTCCCTCCCGCCGCCGGGGCCGGGGCGGCGCGCAGGGCGGGGCGGTACAAAAAGCAATCCCGCCCCGCGTTCCTCACTTGACTTTGAGTGTCCGGCGGTCGCAGGAGCGGGAAGGCGGAGGCGAGTAGGGCAGCCGGGCTCAGCCCACACCCCTCACCAGGTAGGGACGCTCCCCTGCTCAGAGGGGAGACGGTGTAGACAGAAGGAACAGAGAGCATGAGGGGCCAGGTGGAGGGACCAAGACAGGTGACAGAGAGGGAGAGTGGAGGGGGGCAGAGGGGCACAGAGAGAGGGACACGTGAGGGCACAAAGTCAGGGACCCCCATCAAGGACGGAGGCTGAGGGAAGCACAGGGATCCAGAACAGGAGGAGAGCCCGGGTGCGAAGCATGGGTGTTGAGTGGGGAGCACCAAGGATGCCACCATCCCCACCTCCTGTCCTTGAAGGTGCCCCCGCAGGTCAGGGAGGGGCTCCATTTCTTGCCTAAGCCCCTTCCCCCGGTAAGCCAGGGCACGTAAACTGTGGCTTCTCGCCCCTGTCCTGCTTGGGGACACAGGAATCAGGGTCCCTGCTGGAACCCCTTGGACTCACAGCCCCAGGAAGCTGGGAGATCAGTCCCTGGGGTGCCAGGGAATCTCTGTTGCCCACCACTTCTGACCCCTGAATTCTGCCCTCCCTGGGCCCAGGAGGCACCATGTGGCGATGTCCACTGGGGCTGCTGCTGCTGCTGGCTGGCGAGTTGGCCCTGGGTGCCCAGCGGGGTCGTGGGCGCCGGGAGCTAGCACCGGCTCTCCACCTGCGGGGCATCCGGGATGCGGGTGGCCGGTACTGCCAGGAGCAGGACCTGTGCTGCCGCGGCCGCGCCGATGACTGCGCCCTGCCCTACCTGGGTGCTACCTGTTACTGTGACCTCTTCTGCAACCGCACCGTCTCCGACTGCTGCCCTGACTTCTGGGACTTCTGCCTCGGCGTGCCACCCCCCTTTCCCCCCATCCAAGGTGGGCACCAGACGGCCAGGGGTGGGTCGCTTTGTCAAGCCCAAACTCAGCCAGGCTCAGGAGCAAGGCTGATGCATTGACATTTCCAGGGGGAGGCTTTGTAGAATCTGGGAAAGAGACCCTGCCCCTCTCTCTGCGCTTCCGGGAAGTCCCCACTCTGGTCTAACTTGAATCTCTCCAGTAAGATGGAAAAAGAAGAGCCTCGGTCTGTGGGATTTTAAGTTGGCCCAGGAGAAGGGCAGCCTCCTGCCCTTTCTCCCAGTCCTGCCTGTCTCCATATTCTGGACTTAGAAGGTTCTGGCCACACCTGCTGACTCACCCTCAGACTGATAAAGCACACAGGGGTTGGTCAGCGTCATCTTAACAATTCCTCTGCCTTTGCTCAGGATCCTCTACCCCTGAGATGGCTGGTCATACCTGGGAGGTGGGTTAAGTCTGTTCCTGCTCTCAGCTCTCACCACCATCCACTCGCCCTTATGCAAGAGGAGAGTCACTTGAATTCTTTCCCACAATTCCATGGCGCTGCGGGTGTGAGACTGCACACCTGGGTTGTCACCCCAAAGTGCTGTGTCATCTTAGGGGAGTCACTTACCTTCTCTGGGCTTTGGCTTCCCCATACCCCTCCCACTCCCCATCTCCAAACCCCTACTCATTTAAATGGCATAGGATCTAAGGAATGTTGTGGAGGGCATCCAAGAGAAGCAAGAGGGATCCGGGTCGGAGTCACTGAAGAACTTCCCAAGTAGCAGTTGGTGTGTGACCCTGTAGGAGATGTCTTAAGTTATAGCTTGGCTTTAGTTGCAGTGAGGGCGGGTGTGTGTGCGTGTGTGCGTTTGGGAGGGTTCGGGACACCTGACCTCTGAGGACCTGGCCATCTCAACCCGTCGTCTCTGGTCTTGGCTCCACGTCTCTGTCTGACTTTCCTCCCACCAGGATGCATGCACAGGGGTCGCATCTATCCAGTCCTGGGAACCTACTGGGACAACTGTAACCGTTGGTGAGTGTTGGGGGCTTGCCTTGTGGGCTTTGTGGAACAGACTTGATTCAAACCCTATCCCTGTCACTCACTTGCTGGGGGCAAGGCCTTTCCCTTTTCTGAGCCTCAGTTTCCTCATCTGTAACATGGGAATTTTTACACGGACCATGTCAACTTCTGTACCAGCATTCCAGCAGCAGTCCCCAGGAGCAGTCAACCACGGATGCCCAGCTCCAGGTGCAGCCCCTCCTGCCTGGGGCTAGGCTACCGCCCCTCCCAACCTTTCTCCCTGTCACGGGAGAGTCCAAGAAGGGGGCGCCAGGAAGGAAACCTCCGACTGCAGCATCCGTTGCCCTGGACCGGATGAGGGTCAGGGATGGCTGAGCTGGCAGCCAGCCAGACTGTAGCAGGGCCTTCCCTGGAATGTGGCCCCTCCTCCTCCCCCAACCCTCCCCACCATTCCCAGTAGGAGGACGAAGGGGTTGGGGTGCCCCCCTACCCTAATCTGAGGCCTGAGATGGGAGGTGCGAAGCCTTGAATGCCTTAATGGAAATAATGGGGACCCTAAGACTTAGAGGAGGAGGCCCTGCACCCACTCCACCCCATGCCCTGGGACTGAGAGGGCCCCAGGGAGGAGGAAACTTTTTGGAATGCATTACGCATAAGCTGTTTCCATTGCCTCACTGGCGTGAGGGGTGCCTGGGTCACAGTGAGAGTGGGGACTCGTGCATTTTAGCGTGTGTCTGGGTGACAGAGCATGTGTGTGTGTGCATGCTTTGAGCGTGTGTGACCTGTGTGTGTGTTTCAAAAGGTGGAGCATGCTTGCATGATTCTGCTGTTACTGATAGGATGCCTCTGGACATTGAGGGGTTAACACTCTCTCTCGGTCCCTTCCCTAGGGCCTGGCCACCCGGGCCCCCTCTGGAATGCTGGGACCTGCTGCCACCAGTCCTGCCTAGACCTGCTTGGACAGCCCTGGGGGGCAAAGAGGGAGGTGGCAGGAAAGGACTGACCAAGCCACTGCCCTCCCAGGCCAGTTCTGGCTGCGTTCCCTGCACTTGACACATGAGGGAGGGTGTGGGACGGTGTCTGTGGGCCTCCCAGGCTCTGTGAGCCCTCGAGGATGCTTTCGAGAGTCAGAGGGGGAAGGGAAGGACGAAAGCCTCCCTGAAAGTGCCCCCGCAGCTCCTGGGGCTGGAGATCCCAGCCATACTGGGTCCTCGTCCCCTTGAGGCTCCTTAAAAGGCAACAAGGGAGGCGGGAGCCTTGGGCGGGCTTGAAAGGATGCAGTTTAGCATCTTGTCGTAGCAGAGTTAGGAGCTTGTAAAAGCACTATAGAACTCATAGAATCCAACTGTTCAGTCGACACCTGTTAGAGACCTACTATGTGCCAGGTGCTGTGCTGGGCCAAGGAGATGCAGCCAGAATGCGGCAGACAGTCCTCGTCCCTGCACTGGTGCCTCTAGTCTAATGGTGACACAAATAATAAACCTGTCATTACAACGCTACAGGTGTGATGGGGGGAAAAGAGGTTATTGGGGGACCCTAGTTTAGAGTGGGGTGGGGGCGAGGGAAGGCTACTCAGGAAGGGATATTTATGCAGATACCAGGGAGATGAGAGCATGAGTGGCCCAGGCCCAGAAGGAGGGAACATGGGGGGAAATGGCTTGTGGAACGGCCAGGAGGTGGGACCGAGCTCATTGCAGCTGGAGCTGTGAAATGGGGAGAGAGGCCCCGAGGAGGGGCAGGCCGCGTCCCGTGGGTCTCATGAGCTGTGCCAAGGATTTTGCATTTTGCTCTAAGTGTCGTGCACAGCCATTTGGGGAGCACACAGTCTGATTTGTGTTGTTCAAAGATCTCTCTGGCTTTAAGAGAGGGGTGTGTGTATTGGGCGGAGGGAATCACAATGAAGCAGGGAGCCTGGTTAGGAAGCCACTGCCGGGGGTGGGGGGGGGGGTCCAGGTGAGAGGGGATAAGGGGCCAGAGTAGGGTGGTGGTGGTGGAGGGGTGAGAGGCAGGTGGATTCGGAGTCTTTCATGACCGGCTCATAGGGCAGGCTGGTGGTAGGTGGGTCTGGGTGAGGGGCAGGCGGTAGGGGAGACACCACGGACCACATGGAGTTCTGGCTTGAACAGTTGGGTAGGTAAGGTGCCGTTTTCTGAGTTGAGGATGTTAAGGGAGGAACAGGTTTGGGGGAAGATAGTTTGGCCATTCTGAGATGCCTTTCACACACCCAGAGGAGCTGTCAGGAGGCCAGCTGGATATGAGTCTGAAACTCAAGGGGGTGGGGAGTTGGGGTTCCTGTAATGAGAACAATCACGGAAGATAACAATTCTTGAGCACATCACATGGTCCAGGCCCTGGGCTGAGTACTTTGCAAGCTTGCCTTTTAATCCCTGGAAGGTGGTACTATTATTATCCTCATTTTACAGACAACATTGAGGGAGAGTTTAAAATAACTTACCTAAGGTCACGTGACTAGTCAGCTAGACTCTGAACCCTGGATTCAATTCAGAATCCATCTCTTAATCACTTCACTGTACTGCCCCATTCATTCATTCGTTCATTCCACAAATATCTATTGGGTGGCTACTATGTGCTAGGTTTTGCTTTTAGGCACTGAAGGTATCAAACAGTACCTGCCCTCAAGGACCTTAGATTCTGTGAAGAAACAGGTATAGACAATATAAATAACTGAAGATATAATACGTCAGATAGTGATGACAGGCTGAGGAGAAAAGAAAACAGGGAAGCAGGGTAGGAAGGGTGGAGGATACTGAGTTAGGGTGGCCAGGGCAGGCCGCCCTGAGAAGGTGACATTTGAATAAGGACTTAGAAGAAGTGAGAGGGGCCATGAGGATGTTGGAGGAAGAACCGTGCAAAGGCCCGGGGGCAGGAGCACGGCTGGTGTCAACAGTCAGGACCAGCCTGGCTGGGACCTCAGGAACCAGGACGGGGACGAGGGGGTCAGAGAGGGGACAGGAGGACAGATCGTGCAGGGCCTTGTTGGCGCTGGAAGGACTTTGGCTCTTATTCTTGATGTGAAGCCAGTGGCAGGTTTTGGGCAGGGGAGTGGCATGATATGATTTGGGTTTAACAGGATCGCTTGGGCAGCTGTGTTAAAAATATACCGAAGCGGGGGAGGGGGGCACAGGGCAGAATCGAGGAGAACAGTGAGGAGGCTACAGCAGAATCCAACTGAAAGGTGATTGGACCATGGTGGCTACGGAAAAGAATGAGACATGGTTTGGATTCTGGATGTGTTTTTAAGGTAGAGTCAACACAGTTTGCCAATGAATCAGGTTAGCAAGTGAGAGAGGGCCCAGGGTGCCTCCCAGGCTTTTGGCCTGCACTCCAGGAGAGGACGGAGTGCCATTTTCGAGGACTGTGGCAGGCGCAGGCCTGGGGGTAGGGGGAGAACAGGAATTTGCTTTGGGATGTGGTGAGTGTGACCTGTTAGACACCCAGGAGGTGATGTGGTATAGCAGTAAGATCCTTGAATCTGGAGTTTAGGGAGAGATCTGAGAAGCAGATATAAACTTGTGAATCATAAATTTGAAATTGACATTTAAAGCCACCAGGCTGGATGGGATCATCTGGCGGTCCTCTCGTAGGTGCTGATGCAGAATTTCAGGCCCATGTTGACCTCTGAGGCCTCCTCCCTTCCAAGGATGCCCAGCACCACCTCACCTCTTCCTTTCCTCCTGTTCTTCCAGCACCTGCCAGGAGAAAGGGCAGTGGGAGTGTGACCAGGAGCCATGCCTGGTGGACGAAAACATGATCAAGGCCATCAACCAAGGCAACTATGGGTGAGAGGCCCTAAAAATGCCCCGAGTGGGCACACATGCACGTGCACACACATACACACGTATGTTCTGCCCGAGATGCATGTCCTGCCAGGCACACCCACACTCAGATCTTATTCATGTGTACATTTAGCTGGTAGGCATCTCTCCCACCCATGTGCGCATACCTCCAGGACCCCCAGCCTTGGCCGGTCTGTGACCTCCATCCCCTCTCTTTCAGGTGGCGGGCTGGGAACCACAGTGCCTTCTGGGGCATGACCCTGGATGAGGGCATTCGCTACCGCCTGGGCACCATCCGCCCGTCTTCCTCCGTCACCAATATGAATGAGATTCATGTAAGTCCATCCCTGCCCACAATCCTGCCATCTCCTCTTGGCCTACCACCCCAGGGACCCTGGCACCCTGTGCCCTGCTTCTCCAGGGGCCTAGGCCTGTCCCCCGCCAATAGGCTGTGTATCCCTGGACAAGGGACTCCCCTTCTCTGGGCCTTAGGTTTCTGCCTATAACAAGATATGCTGCACTGCAAGAACTGATGCTCAGATTCTGAGTTTTGTGGTCCCAGCGTCTGACCCTCCCTAGCTTCTCTGGCCTCTCCGGCTTGGGAAAAATGTCATTGGTCCCAGTATGGCTGGGTTAGGGCCCTAAGGGCCAGGAGGTCACCTTGGTATTTTGGGAAGGGAGGGACAGACACTCCTCCAGCTTTGGCCAGAGAGCAGCAATTCTCGGAAACGCCATCTCAGCAGAACCCCCAGGGAGGAGGGGATTTCACCCTTCCCACCAGTGGGACCCTCCAGAGGGAGAAATGAGAACCAGACCCAGAACAGTCAAAGGGCGAGGAAGGGGGCTTGAGCGGGACACATGCCGGAGGCTCCTTCCATCAGTGGCCGGCAGGGAGGAGGCAGTGACTGGCCAGAGCGGCCCTCCCTGCAGAGGGAGCTCAGCTCAAGGCTGAGGTGACCAGACCCTGCCCCTGCCCTTACTCCCCTGGGCCTCCGGCTATTTTCTGCCTCCTGCTGTTTGCCTTGGCAGCCTGCCCAGTCACGGGACCTTACTGCTTCTTCCCTCCCCTGCCCTTTGGGGCCTGAAGCCCAAGGTCCTGGTGGGAAGAAGGATGTAGCAGATCAGAAGGTACAGAGGAGGAAAGAGGCCGGGGTTGAGGATGGAAAGTGGCCCGACCGCTTCCCTATTCCTGGCTTCAATTGCCTCACCTGTAAAACAGGACTAGTCGCCCCCCACCTGACACTAGAGAGGCACTAAATGGTGCCTGGGTCTTCCTCTGGGTCACCGTGGAGGTTGCTGCACTCTCTCAGCAACAGAGGGCTCAAGATTAAACTGCAGAAGGCCCTGGACTTTTTTTTTTAACATCTTTATTGGAGTATAATTGCTTTACAGCGGTGTGTTAGTTTCTGCTGTGTAACAAAGTGAGTCAGCTATGCATATACACACATCCCCATATCTCTTCCCCCTGGCGTCTCCCTCCCACCCTCCCTATCCCACCCCTTTAGGTGGTCACAAAGCACCGAGGCCCTGGACTCTTGGGAGACCTCCAATGCCTAGGGCCCCTGAGGGGAAGTCTGGGGCAGAGGCAGGAGGCAGACAGAGTGACCTTTTCCTTGCAGACAGTGCTGGGCCCAGGGGAGGTGCTGCCCAGAGCCTTCGAGGCCTCTGAGAAGTGGCCCAACCTGATCCACGACCCTCTTGACCAGGGCAACTGTGCAGGCTCCTGGGCCTTCTCCACGGCAGGTATGTTCAAGAGCAGGGGCTGGCCAGGTGGGAAAGGAGGGCAAAGGCCTGAGCCCCCTGACAGCCCCTCTACCTCCCCTCCCACCAGCCGTGGCCTCTGATCGAGTCTCAATCCATTCTCTGGGGCACATGACACCTGTCCTGTCACCCCAGAACCTGCTGTCTTGTGACACGCACAACCAGCAGGGTTGCCGCGGTGGGCGACTTGACGGTGCCTGGTGGTTCCTGCGCCGTCGAGGGTGAGCAGCAAGGGGGTAGGGAAGAGGGCATGAGGTGGGGGTCTTAGGAAGGGAGAGCCTGCAGGAAGGGCCTGGGCCAGGCTGCCCCATGCCCACTCTGTCCCCGCTCCCTCCTGCTGCCCCTGCAGGGTTGTGTCTGACCACTGCTACCCGTTCTCGGGCCATGGGTGGGACGAGGCTGGCTCCGCACCCCGCTGCATGATGCACAGTCGGGCCATGGGTCGGGGCAAACGGCAGGCCACCGCCCGCTGCCCCAATAGCTATGTCCATGCCAATGACATCTACCAGGTCACTCCTGCCTACCGCCTCGGCGCCAACGTAAGTCTGCACTTGGGTGAGGGGGCAAAGGCAGGAGAGCTGGAAGGTTGGCCGAAGGCTTGAGCCTCGCGCCTGATGGATACTCTCCTCCCCACCCCCTCACCCTCCAGGAGAAGGAGATCATGAAGGAGCTGATGGAGAATGGCCCTGTCCAAGGTAAATGCCCGTCACCCTGCCCCCTGATTCCAGAAGCTTGTGCCTGCTTGACCCTGGGCACAGAGGCACAGGCGGTCCGTGCAGCATTGAGCAGCAAGTCCATGGGGGCCAGGAGCGGGAAAAACCATGTCCCTTCCCCAGGAGCAGCACCTGGAGGGGGCACTTAGAGTCTTGGTACCAGAGGCCCCGGGGCCTGGGCACGCATGTCCAGGCTTGGGTATCAGTGCCTGTGCTGATGGGCTGAGCCAGCCCCATTTTGACCTCTGCCCACAGCCCTCATGGAGGTGCATGAGGACTTCTTCCTGTACCAGAGCGGCATCTACAGCCATACACCAGTGAGCCTTGGGAGGCCGGAGCAATACCGCCATCATGGGACCCATTCGGTCAAGATCACAGGGTGAGGGGCTTGGTGGGCAGGGGGGTTGGGGGCAGCAGGGCTTGCACTGGGGCCTCTGAGTCTGCCTTGAGTCCTTACCACCTCTCCGCAAAGCTCCATTTCATAGGGGAGGAAACCGAGACTCAAAAAGAGGAGGTGCTTGCCCTGGGTCACACCGAGAGTTAGGGGCCTTTCAAGGTGTTCTAGAACTCTTCCTTCCTTACACACTGGGAAGACTAACTCCAAATGAAATACAGACAAGGATTCAAGAGTTGCTCAACCTCTCCCCAGCTCAGCACCTGTCCCAGCTCTGCCTGACTCACTCCCCCAGCCCTCAGTTTCCCCAGCTGATATAAGAGGCAATGCTAGGGTCACTGATTTCAATAGTCCGACCAATGAAATGTACTTTGCACATACACACCGCCCCCTGCCCCCCATCCCCCACCAGGTGAGGAGGGAGGGCAGGCAGATGTATGAGGTCCCAGAGAACTGGTCGCTGGGATGTGGATCCCTGGAGGGTGGAGGCCCAGTTTCCCTCCTTTTCTGCTTCCCCCTCCAGCTGTCCTTTTGGGACCGTCCCCACACCGGGCACAGGTGCATGGAATTAGAGATGTGGAGATTGAGGGAGGTGCAGAGAGGGACAGAGAGTCCTGAGGGTGCACCCAAGTCACCAATGGCAACAGGGGCCTGGGCAGGGAAGGCCGCGGGGCGGGAGCTCCTGAAAGCAGGTGAATCAGCGCCCTTCCCCCTCCGGCTCTGCCCCGCAGGTGGGGGGAGGAGACGCTGCCCGACGGAAGGACGCTCAAGTACTGGGTGAGTCCCTGCGCCGCGTGCCCTGCGGCCGCTGTCACCTTCCCCCGGCCTCCTGTCCTCTTCCCCCACTCCAATTCCCCTCCTCACGGCTCCTTCTCATTCCCAGACGGCGGCCAACTCCTGGGGCCCAGCCTGGGGAGAGAGGGGCCACTTCCGCATCGTGCGCGGCGCCAACGAGTGCGACATCGAGAGCTTCGTGCTGGGCGTCTGGGGCCGCGTGGGAATGGAGGACATGGGTCACCACTGAGGCCGCGGGCACCACGCCGGGAAGAGCCCTCTGTGGGGCAGCAGCCCCCGCCCGCCCGCCCGACGGAGCTCCGGGCCCCAGGGGCCTAATCCTCGCGCGCGAGGGTTCCGCTGACGCAGCGCCCGACTTGGGAGCCTCGGACAGGCGAGGCTGGCGGAGCCCCCAGACCTCCCAGCGGGGGCCGGGTAGGGCCTGGCCGGGAAGGAGCAAGACCACCGAAGCTAGGACACCCCCTTCTCCGGCCCCACCACTCCACCCCACCCTTGTACTCCTATTTCTCAAAGATATTTATTTTTCTTCTCACTGTTTTAAAATAAAAACAAAGTATTGATAACTATGTATCTTGGAACTTCTGGACGTGGAGACCAAGGCCAGAGTTTGGGTGGCATATGGTTAGACAGCAGAAAGGACTGCCTAAGGCCATGCTGGTTGGCGGGGGTGGGGGGTGGGGTGGACCAGAAATCTTAGCCTCAGTTCAGCCCTAATTGTCAGTGGCCCTGGACACTGACCCACTTGGAGGTGGGGCATGGATGGCATGGCTTTTGGCCCCTAGAGAGTCGTGGGCCCGTGAGAACCACTTCTCAGACGCTGAGTCAGCGCCGCCTGAGGCGGGGGAATCCAACCCACCAATCAGCAGAACTGGTGCCAGTGCCCAGCAGGCAAGGGGGGCACAGCCCCACAGAAGCTGGAGCCTCTGTCTCTGCAGATCAGCCTCTCCAAGCCACCCAGGCAAAGGGGACCCCCCCTGCTTCCCCTACCCCTAGGCCAGGCTGGGCCTGCCTCTCTGAGCCCTCTCCCTCCCCCACCTCCCCATGCTCCCAGTGCCTGGAGAATTAAGTCCAGGCCTCGGCCCGGCATTCAAGGCCATCAGGACCCACCCCACCAGCCTCCTCACCAGCTTCTTCACCCAGTGCCCAGGCGACTCCAGAGTCCTCACTGCTCGCTAATGTCCAGTACACACGCAGACCACTGGGCATTTGCACATGCCGCTCTCAGTCCAAATGCCCTTCCGTTCCACCCCCTCCCCTGTCCCACTGCTGTTTCAAAGCCAACTCCAGGGTTTCTTCAATCAGACAGTACTGGTGGAGAGTAACTGATGTGCCAGGTGCCGTGCAAGGGACCCATGAGTCCCCAAACCACCGCAACCCAACTTAGCATGGCTTAGACACCCCCTCCCTGAGCTCATCTGCATCTTGCCCTTTCACCAGTATTTCACGTATCCTTCTTATGCTGGAAGTTCCTGGAGGGCAGCGACTGGGTCTGGTTCATTGATGAGTCCTGGTACCCACACCTGTACACTGGATAAGGTGGTGTTACTGTTTGTGGAATGGTTGAATGAATATAACCCGTTCTTCCCCCCCATTCCCTTCTCAAGACTCCCTCCTCAGCCCACCCCTCTAGGCACCGAGGCTGTGCCTGGTGATGGGGCCTCCCATGGCAGGAATCCTCCTTGCCCCCACCCCCAGCTGAACAGGAAGGCAGGGGAGCCAGAGTCGCTGAGCAGAGGCAGCAGGGAGGTCTGTCCCCTGGCAGGCAGCCCCTCAGGGCCAGCCTTGTCGCCCGGGCTGCTTGGGCATCACCTGAAAGGAATGCGGGGTGACCGATAAGCCGCTGCCTTTGTTTCATTTCCTGTTTGCTAGGACGTCCCGAGCCGGCTCCCCTGGCTGGCCCGCCTGTCCCCAAGGAGCCAAGGCTGGCCCGGGGCCCTGGGGACAACGAAGGGTGGGGAGTCCTGAGCAGGGGTGACGGGGGCTGCCCAATTACTACCCCTTCTGCGGCTTTGGCTGCCAGACGCGCCCACTGTTCCTATCCCACTGGAAAAACCCCGGTCCAGGGGCGCGGCTGGAATTTTCTACAAGGACCTTTGGCGGAAGCAATGGGGGTTGGGAAAGGGAGGGGAACAGGGGCGCGGCTGGGTCTCCAGGCTCTTAGCTCTGCCAGCCCTGCTGGGAGGCCTGACCCTGTGGACCCAAGTGGGGTCGGCCCAGCTCTGTCCCTGTGCCAGGGGCCCCAGGCCCGCAAGGTCCGCCGTGGAGTGGGAGAGCGTGTGAATGGGGCTGGGGAGGGCTTAGCGGGTGCCTCGTCAGCCACCCCTGGTTCTCTCAATGAGAACCAACACTCAATAAACGTGTTGTTGTAAAGGGAGAGGCAAACCAAGGACCTCCAACCACATTACTGCCCTTGAGTGGGTCCAGAAAGAAATCCTGACACCCCAGCACCCTGCTGTGTGTCCTGAGGCCAGTCCCTTGCTCTCTCTGAGCCAAGGGCATCCTTAGACAAACCTGAGTTTGAACGCCTACTCTGCTTGTTCCGCACTGGCTATGAAATCTTGACCTCTCAGAGCCTCTGTTTTTCTATCTTTAATGGGGATAATAATACTCACCTCCTGGAGTTATTGGGAGGATTAAAAGAGACAAAGCATGCTAAGCATTTAGCACCATGCTTGGAGCTTATTAAGGGCTCAATAAATGGTAACAGCTCCAGTCTTCTAAAGGTGGGGGTGGACTTGATAATGTAAATGTTTTTCATAATGAGCTAAACATTTATTTAGTGCTTAACCACAGCCTTCTGACAACACGTTGTTCTAAGTGTTTTACATATATTATCTCATTTAATACTAAAAATAAGCCCCTATTTCCTTATTTTGCAGATAAGGAACAGAAGCATAGAAGAATCTGAACGTTGGTTGAGGCAGGATTAAACCCAGGCTGTCTGACTTCTCATACCAATCAGCTTTGTACTAATAGTGGTGGTTTCATCCAATGTCTTTTTCCAAGTCCTTTCCCTGTTTGACAAACTCTTATTCATCCTTCAAAACCCAGCTCAAATGTCTCTCCTCTGGAAAGCCTTTCCTGGTGTCCACCTTCTAGACCTCCAGGGACTCCAGCATACATCCCTGGCACAATTTTTCCTCCCACAAAAGGTTGGGACAGGAGTTTTTTTCTTAGTCTTGTCCTTTCTTATGCACCAAATGTTCTGCTTGGGCATTCATTCTGGTCTCCCATGGAGCTCTGCAGGGTCCCGAGGCACCTGACTTTCGTTTCCCGAGAACTGCTGAGTTACATCACTTCGCTAGTGCTGATGCTTCACATCTTCCCGGGATCTTGCCAAACCCCATCCTTGCCAGGTGCCCATTAAGGGAAAGGAATCCATGCTTACTGAGTCTGCAGTGGGCCAGGACTTGGGCTGAGCGCTTCACACACTTTAGCTCATTTGATCCTACAAACAGCCCTGTGAAAAAGTGTATCTTTAGAAACCAGTGCCAACAAGTGAGGTGACCCTGGGTATCTAAGGGAGGGGTGAACTTCCAGATTGTGAGCAGGGCTAGTGGACCCAGGCACAGCCAGAACTAAGGATCCAAACCCTGCCAGGACTCACTCACATACTCTGTCTCTCTCTCCCCTGCCTCTCCCTCTGTAGACTAACTCTGCCATGAGGTAGGACATTTGACCAATGACAACTCCTGAGCCTCTCACATTTTCACAGCCATCTTCTCAGTTTTGACTCAAAACAGAACAGAACAGGGAAGGCTTCCAATTGGCCCAGCTCTAATCAGGTGTCCACCTGTGGGCCAACCATCTATAGCCAAGGGACAGGATCATAGATGCCATGACTGCCCTGGCTGAACCAGTGTTTGGAGGAGAAGATCCTAAAGGGGAAGACTGCTGTTCCAGGGGAAAGGAGGGATGCTGACCAGATGATGGAAACGGTCCATAATAGCTAGGGACTACTGTTACCACCATTGGACAGATAAGGAGATAGAGGCTCAGGGAAGCATGGGATTGGTCAGGTCACTTAGCTGATAAGTGGCGCAGCTGGATACAGCCCACACTGCCTACCACTGAATTTGTAGATCAACCCAGAAAGATGACTTTGTGGGTCAGAGAATGAAATGTTCCTCCCCCAGCTTCTCCCTGATGACTCATTCCTGAAGGCTGGGAGATAACTTTTCTAGAATCCCACCCATTTTGTGAAAATTCTGTGGCTCTGACACTAACACCCGAGGCAGTCTTCCCAAAGTAAAGCAAAGCTGAGTCTGAGCAGGTCTTCCAGGAGAGCATCCTGCTTCCTGCTCCAAGGGGAATAGCACGGTCCCCACCGTGGGATGTGATGAGATGCTTTAACAGGAGCTGTTTGTTTTGAGGGCAGAGGTATGAGTGAATGAATGGGTGCACACAGGCAGGGCCCAGAAGCACGGTCAACGTTGGCAGCAGCGCCCCCTGCTGGCTGAATCTGCACCGCAGCCACCACAGCCCAGAGAAGCGAAGAGCAGGGACCTGGGAGACACCTGGAACTGAGCAGCTACCCGCATGTACATTTCACAGACTCCCTGGGTGAGTCCTCATAACTGCTCCATGAAGCCTGGAGACCGGCCCAAGGAGACAAACAGAAAGGGGCAGAACTGGGAATGCATCTCATTCTGTTGGACTCCAGGGCCCCCCCACTCTGCACCTCTCACCCAGATGTTGTGTCCCAGCCTGGCCAGGAGAGGGCTTTGAGGTTCCTGTGGCTCTGTCACCTGTGGCTCTGTCCTCCACTCAGGCTCCCCTGTCTCCCCCCAGCACACACAACCTCCCTAGGAAAGCCTCTAATTCAGAGCCAGACAGACCCAGGCTCAAAGCCAGGCCCCACTGGACTCCCCGAAGCTCACTTTCCACTCTGAACCTCAGTTTCCTAGTCTGTAAAATGGGAACAGTTATCTCTGCCATCTCTGTGTGGGAGCTGACCAAGATTGAACATTTCCCTAAGAATGAGGAAATGAGGGAAACAAGCTGGGCCCACGGAGAGTCAGACTGAAGAAACTGGTACCTAATGAATCAGAGCAGAGATGTGCAGTCACCTTAAAGGGCCAGGCTGACTCTGGGTCTTGCAGAAACTGACAGTCCTAGGTGAAAGTACTGACCCATCTAAAGTAATAAAGCACCCTCAGACAAAGGTGAGTCCCCGTGATCCTGAGATACTGAGTTTGTCCAGGGAGAGGCTGCTCTGGCCATCAGACCAGTGACCAAGCTGAGTCTGTGTTACGATGGACAAGGTGGGTGTTATTGATGGGCTTTGAGTAGTTCCTTCCCCCGAGACAGGGTAGTGTTCTGGAGACCTGGATGCGGGGTCTTAGACTGGGGCCATTAACCCAGGGTCTCAGCCTCAAATGTCTTTGGGACTAGGCAGATACAAGGTGAGCCAGGAGTGTCGGAATAGGGAATAGCGGGGCCTGCGTCCAGCATGTATTGGAGCGTGCACGCTTGCCTAAAGGCACTCAGAATCAATGACTTTTAAACACATGATGCCAGCCTGCATCACTCAGGGTCCCAACAGGAAATGGCGTGTTCTAATGAAGAGAACTTGGGCAGAGTTTATTGTCAAAAGGAATAATGACAAAGTAGGGCATAGGGGAGTCGCAAGAGCTCTGAGGCTAGCAATAGCATAGCTTTCATTCCCCTAGGCCGCAGGGTCAAAGGGAGGGAGCGGTGACCAGGCTCTGATGGAGAGTTATGTAGAGCAAAGGTGACCTCATGGTGAAGGGGCAGGGGAATAAATACCTCAACCTCACTCTTTCCCCTCCCTCTCCTCTCCTGCTGGCTCCTAACTTACCAAACCCCACAGGAACCGTGGCTGTGGACTTTCACATGGACAAAAAATAAAGTTCTATCTTATTTAAACCACTGTTTTTTAGGGTCCTTTGAAACAGCAATCTAGCCCTAACCAACACACATAAAAGGAAACATCTGCCAAGAAGATATAATGTCATGAACTTATAAGTATTTTGGTGAAACATATAAAGCAAATCTGTCAGAACCACAAGGAGAAAGGCAGGAATCTATAAACAAAGTGGGAACTTTTTTTTTCAAAGTAGGAAATTCTAATTAAGCTTTCTTAAAACCAGTGGATCAAATAGCAAAACATTAGTAAAGATACAGAAGTTAGGACAATGTAATGAAGAACATCATCTGCTAGATAAACATAAACTTTACACCTCCTTACACACAGAATAACCACTGTTTTCAAGTTCACATGGAACACTTTTAAAAATACCACGTATATGGCCATAAAGGAAGTCTAAAATTTTTTTAAAGGATCAGTTTCATTGGGACTTCCCTGGTGGCGCAGTGGTTAAGAATCCGCCTGCCAATGCAGGGGACACGGGTTCGAGCCCTGGTCCGGGAAGATCCCACATGCCGTGGAGCAACTAAGCCCACGTGCCACAGCTACTGAGCCTGCGCTCTGGAGCCTGCAAGCCACAACTAATAAAGCCCATGCACCACAACGAAGAGTAGTCCCCGCTCACCGCGACTAGAGAAAGCCCGCACGCAGCAATGAAGACCCAACGCAGCCAAAAATAAATAATAAATAAAATTAATTAATTAAAAAAAAAAAGAATCAATATCATTCAGTCATGTTCTCTAGCCCCAATATGATAAAATTAGAAACCAACAATAAAATGTTGACCAAGGAAATCCAATACGTTAAGTTAAAAACTCGTTTCTTGGGCTTCCCTGGTGGCGCAGTGGTTGAGAGTCCGCCTGCCGATGCAGGGGACACGGGTTCGTGCCCCGGTCTGGGAAGATCCCACATGCCGCAGAGCGGCTGGGCCCGTGGGCCATGGCCGCTGAGCCTGCGCGTCCGGAGCCTGTGCTCCTGTGCTCCGCAACGGGAGAGGCCACAACAGTGAGAGGCCCGCGTACCGCAAAAAAAAAAAAAAAAACAGGAAAGATTGGGACTTCCCTGGTGGTGCAGTGGATAAGACTCCGTGCTCCCAATGCAGGGGGCCTGGGTTCGATCCCTGGTCAGGGAATTAGATCCCACATGCATGCTGCAACTAAGAGTTTGTATGCCACAACTAAGGAGCACGTGAACCGCAACTAAGGAGGCCGGGAGCTGCAACTAAGGAGGCTTGGAGCCGCAACTAAGGAAACCACATGCTGCAACTAAGGAGCCGGCACTCCACAACTAAGGAGCCTACCTGACACAACTAAGACCCGGTGCAACCAAATAAATAAATAAATATATTTTTTGAAAAAACAGGAAAGATTGGCAACAAATGAATTCAGCATCCAACTCAAGATTTTAGGAAGAGACTGTCAGAAAACCAAAGAGAGTAGAAGAAAGGAAATAGTAAAGCAGAAAATAATGATACGGAAAATAACAAAAAGTTGAACTAATTCTTTAAAAGTCAATAAAATAAATTATTAGCACAAAATACACAATATTGGGAACAAAAAGAAGGCTATGACCAGAGATGCAACCAAGGTTTTAAAAAAATCACTAAAAAACGCATGAGGACCTAGTGTTCTGGCAAGATATCAGATTAAGAGAATATGAAAAACTCAGGAAGTAAACCCAGAGGATGGAATAGATTACAAGAAGTGGGAGCAAAGAACCAAAAAAGATTAAATGTGGGAAATTCAGACAAGCATGGACTTTATAAAAAATAATTTTAAAGGCTGACTTGGGGGATAAAATAAACAAGGTAGACTAAAAACTGGAAAACAATCAAATTATAGGCAGGAAGCTATGATCAGAGTTCAAAAGCATTCTAAGGTCCTTGATTGTTCTAGAAGAACTGATTAACTTTAGACTTTATTAACTGAAGTATGCACGTTAAAATTTTAAGGATGACTAATGAAAGAACAGAAATAGAATGTATTCTAAACCAGCAGAGAGGAAACAAAGGGAATGCAGACAGTCCAATCAGTTCACCCCCAGGCAGGAAATGACAAATGGAAGAAGCAAAGGTAGTCAGTTTCCAAGATGACCCCAGTGATCACTGCCTCCTGGGACCCATACCCTCATGTTATCCCCTCCCATAATGTGTAGGCTGGACTTAGTGACTAGTTTCTGTTCAACAGAATGTGGTAGAAGTGATGGTATGTCACTTCCAAGCAGGGCTGGCTTTCTGGGAGTACAGCCTGTGCTCTCACACAGTGTAACTTCCTCAGAAGGGCTCCATGCTCTGTTTAATGTTCTGCTCTCACTGACTTGAAATTCCTAACAATTTTTAAATAAGGGGCCTCCCAAATTTTGTAGCCAGTTTTGCTTCCAAGATCAGATTATAAAAAGGGTTACCAGATGTTATTCAGGAAGCCCAGTCAATTTTGAATAAGCATGAATGATTTTTTAGTATAAGTATGTCCCATACAAATGTTGAAATATGATCTGAAATTTAAATTTGACTGGGTATCCTGTGTTTTTATTGGCTAAATCTGGCAACCCTATTAGAAAGGAACGGTGGCTTCCAGTTTGGTTGCTCTTTCTCTGAGCTCTCTATCTCTCTCACCTTTCTCACATCATTCACCCTGGGGAAGACATGTATAAGTTACCCTACGGAGAAGCCCATGTGGTGAGGAACTGAAGACTCCAGCCTCCAGCCATGTGAGTGAACTTGGAAGCTGATCCTCAACAGACCCTTCTGATGGCTGCATCCCTGGCTGACAGCTTGACTGCAACCTCCCAGACAGCCTGAGCCAGAATCATCTAGCCACATGGTTCCCAGACTCCTGACCCCAAGAAACTGTGTAAGATAGTAAATGTTTGTTGTTTTGAGCTGCTCAGTTTTGGGGTAATTTGTTACAGAGCAATCAATAACAATTGATAATACTCATGGTAAATGGGAAACACAAAATAACATATAGAAATAAAATCTTAAGTGCTGGCGATCACACTAGATGTAAATGAACTGATTTCATCATTGAGTGGATTATCAGTGTGAATGAAAACACACAATTCAGCTACATGCTGTTCATGAGAGAGACACTTAAAACAAAAATATGGAAATATTGAAAGCAAAGATATGAAAAAATATACCCCAGGTATAACAGACACAGTCTATTTTCTGACCAACAACATGCCCCAAATCTTTTGCTCTTTGCTGTACAATCCTGATTTTTTTTTTTTTAAGGCAGTAGGCAGAGATCTGTTGGTCCAGGAGGAGTGCCTTTACCCCAGGCCAGTTTATTTCTTTTTTTTTTTCTTTTCAAAAGTTGAAGTAGGACTTCTCTGGTGGCACAGTGGTTAAGAAGCCGCCTGCCAATGCAGGGGACACGGGTTCGAGCCCTGGTCCAGGAAGATCCCACATGCCGCGGAGCAACTAAGCCCATGTGCCACAACTACCGAGCCTGTGCTCTAGAACCTGCGAGCCACAAGTACTGAGCCCACGCACCACAGCTACTGAAACCCGTGCACCTAGAGCCAGTGCTCTGCAACAAGAGAAGCCACTGTAATGAGAAGTCCGCGCACCACAACATAGAGCAGCCCCCGCTTGCCACAACTAGAGGAAGTCTGCTCACAGCAACGAAGACCCAACGCAGCCAAAAATAAATAAATAAAAAATTTTATTAAAAAAAATTGAAGTATAGTTGATTTACATGTCATGTTAGTTTCAGGTGTACAACACAGTGATTCAGATAAATATATATGTATATATATCTGAAATATACATATGTATATATATGTGTGTGTGTGTATGTGTATATATATATATATATATATACATACATACATACACACATACACACATACACGTATATATTCTTTCTCAGATTCTTTTCCTTTATAGGTTATTACAAAATATTGAGTATATTTCCCGGTGCTATAGAGTACCCAGTTTATTTCTTTTTTTTTTTTTTTTTTTTTTTTTTGCGGTACGCGGGCCTCTCACCGTTGTGGCCTCTCCCGTTGCGGAGCACAGGCTCCGGATGCGCAGGCTCAGCGGCCATGGCTCACGGCCCAGCCACTCCGCGGCATGTGGGATCTTCCAGGACCGGGGCACGAACCTGTGTCCCCTGCATCAGCAGGCGGACTCCCAACCACTGCGCCACCAGGGAAGCCCCCCAGTTTATTTCTTGTAGTGTAAAAGTACCAGCTCCAAAAGATGTATCATGATTTGGTCTAAGCCAATTGTGGAATCTCATTTCTCTTGGTCAATGATTAGGGAAAATGTGCTCATGTGACCCAGTTCTGGGAAATGAGATGTATAAGGGAAATCTTCTGGGAAATGTTTCCGTCCTTTTCCCTTTCTCCGGCCTGATACATGGACACAATGTCTGAATGAGTAGCAGTCTTTTTGCCATCTTGACATAGCGCATGTGAGCACAAAGGCTCACAAGCTAATGCTGATGAAGAAGAAATGCAGAGCCAGCCTGGGTACATGATGGCATCACAGAGCAGCTAAAATAATGCCAACAGGAGTCTAACTCTGGAATTTTTGTTGTTTAAAGGAAATATACCCCACTTTGTTTCAGCCTTTGTAGTTGAGGTTTGTTATTTGCAGCTAAATGCATTCCTAACAGGCACATCAGATGAATAATAAGCCAAAGGAAACTGGTGTAGCTTTAGAAATATCAGATGAAATGCACTTTAAGTCAAAAGGCATGATTTTGAGGATGAGAGGATCATTACATAATGGTCAACAAGTAAATGTTGCCAGGGAGATATAATTCTGAACTTCTTTGA
The DNA here is from genome assembly GCF_951394435.1 of Stenella coeruleoalba. Taxonomy (NCBI): domain Eukaryota; kingdom Metazoa; phylum Chordata; class Mammalia; order Artiodactyla; family Delphinidae; genus Stenella; species Stenella coeruleoalba. Next base: position 24,746,723 of record NC_137169.1, read on the forward strand.
ATCTAACAGCATGGCCCTCAGATTATATTTTTCCTATGAAAGGACAGATAGTAAATATTTTAGACTTTTCAGGTAATACAGTCTCTATCTCAACTTATCTTCACAATAGTAGTAAGAAAGCAACCACAGATAACACATAAGCAAAAGAACATGGCTGTGCTCCAATAAAGCTTTATTTACAAGAACAAGGAGTGGGCCAAATTTGGTCCACATACCATAGTTTGATGCAAAGCAAAACTTGAGACAATTTCAAAGAAAGATGAATGGATTCACAACCCTCCCAAGTATTTTATCTTTCCTTTCTCCATAGTTACTAAATCAAGCAGCCATAAGATTAATAGATATGCAGAAAATTTGAATAGCATAATTAAGAAGCTTGTTCAAACAATCAGAAAATTGACATTCTTCTCATACAATAAGGGAAATTTTATAACAATTGATCACATACTAAGTCATGAAGCAAGTCTGCCCACAGAGTGAAGAACTGATATTGTATAGGCCATCTTCTATGATTACAATAAAATGAAATGAGAAACCCATCACAAAAAGATAACCCTAAGTTTGAAAATTAAAATCATACCTCCAAATATTTAATAAGACAAAGAAAAAATACAAAATTAGGAATTGGCTGACAATGAAAGCATTACATTTTGAAATTTGAATGCAGCTAAAGCAATCCTTGAGGGGTATGCATATTCTTAAATACATTTATTAAGGATTGCACGTTAGTAAAGATTTCATATTAATAAGCTGAGCATCCAACTTAGGAAACTGGAAAAAAAACATAATAACATCCTCTCAAATAGCAGAAAATAGTGACAGACTCTGGGAGGGCTCATGCCAAGTAATACTTCCCAGAACTTCTGCTGCCAGTGTCCTTGTTCCCACGGTGAGCCACAGCCCCCCCCCCCCGTCTCTGCAGGAGACCCTCCAAAACTAGCAGACATTAGGAAATCATTGGTCTCTAACTGTGACAAACATACTTCATGCATTTGTTACTGGTCTCTGGCATTTGAGGATGCTGCTGCTGAGAATGGTTACCACCTACATGTGCAGTTGCAGCTACAAATTCTGAGCAGTGAGAGAAAAACCTCCAGGGGAATATTATTGAGAATTTTACACAATGGCAATCTATCAGGAAAGGCCAGTCCACGTTAAGGAGAATGAAAACTGAGAAGAATTGTTGGAAGTCACTTCACAAAGGTAAATTTCTGTGAACAGAGGAGAGAATTTGAAACCAAGAGCTCCTAGAAGGAAGAACATTCTAAATGTATGCACAGCCATCTCACCCTCAGGAGTCAATACTGAGTTTGAAGTGATTGAAGAATTAGCCTTTATGAATAGCCTGCATGGAATAACCGCAGATTCTCCAGAGGGCAGACAGCAGAAGCAAGAAGAACTACAGTCCTGCAGCCTGTGGAACAAAAAACACATTCACAGAAAGATAGACAAGATGAAAAGGCAGAGGACTATATACCAAATGAAGGAACAAGATAAAACCCCAGAAAAACAACTAAATGAAGTGGAGATAGGCAACCTTCCAGAAAAAGAATTCAGAATAATGATAGTGAAGGTGATCCAGGACCTCAGAAAAAGAATGGAGGCAAAGATTGAGAAGATGCAAGAAATGTTTAACAAAGACTTAGAAGAATTAAAGAACAAGCAAACAGAGATGAACAATACAATAACTGAAATGAAAACTACACTAGAAGGAATCAATAGCAGAATAACTGAAGCAGAAGAATGGAAAAGTGACCTGGAAGACAGAATGGTGAAATTCACTGCTGCAGAACAGAATAAAGAAAAAAGAATGAAAAGAAGTGAAGACAGCCTAAGAGACCTCTGGGACAACATTAAACGCAACAACATTCACATTATAGGGGTCCCAGAAGGAGAAGAGAGAGAGAAAGGACCAGAGAAAATATTTGAAGAGATTATAGTCGAAAATTTCCCTAACATGAGAAAGGAAATAGCCACCCAAGTCCAGGAAGCACAGTGAGTCCCATACAGGATAAACCCAAGGAGAAATACACTAAGACAAATAGTAATCAAATTGGCAAAAATTAAAGACAAAGAAAAATTATTGAAAGCAGCAAGGGAAAAATGACAACATACAAGGGAACTCGCATAAGGTTAACAGCTGATTTCTCAGCAGAAACTCTACGAGCCAGAAGGGAGTGGCATGATATACTTAAAGTGATGAAAGGGAAGAACCTACAACCAAGATTACTCTACCCAGCAAGGATCTCATTCAGATTCGATGGAGAAATCAAAAGCTTTACAGACAAGCAAAAACTAAGAGAATTTAGCACCACCAAACCAGCTCTACAACAAATGCTAAAGGAACTTCTCTCAGTGGGAAACACAAGAGAAGAAAATAACCTACAAAAACAGACCCAAAACAATTAAGAAAATGGTCATAGGAACATACATATTGATAACTACCTTAAATGTGAATGGGTTAAATGCTCCAAACAAAAGACACAGGCTTGCTGAATGGATACAAAAACAAGACCCATATATATTCTGTCTACAAGAGACCCACTTCAGACCTAGGGACACATACAGACTGAAAGTGAGGGGATGGAAAAAGCTATAATATGCAAATGGAAATCAAAAGAAAGCTGGAGTAGCTATACTCATATCAGATAAAATAGATTTTAAAATAAAGAATGTTACAAGAGACAAGGAAGGACACTACATAATGATCGAGGGATCAATCCAAGAAGAAGATATAACAATTATAAATATATATGCACCCAACATAGGAGCACCTCAATACATAAGGCAACTGCTAACAGCTATAAAAGAGGAAATCGACAGCAACACAATAATAGTGGGGGACTTTAACACCTCACTTGCACCAATGGACAGATAATCCAAAATGAAAATAAGTAAGGAAACAGAAGCTTTAAATGACACAATAGACCAGATAGATTAAATTGATATTTATAGGACATTCCATCCAAAAAGAGCAGATTACACTTTCTTCTCAAGTGTGCACAGAACATTCTCCAAGATAGATCACATCTTGGGTCACAAATCAAACCTCAGTAAATTTAAGAAAATTGAAATCATATCAAGCAACTTTTCTGACCACAATGCTATGAGATTTGAAATGAATTACAGGGAAAAAAATGTAAAAATCACAAACACATGGAGGCTAAACAATAGATTACTAAATAACCAAGAGATCACTGAAGCAATCAAAAAATACCTAGAGACAAATGACAATGAAAACACGACAATGCAAAACCTATGGGATGCAGCAAAAGCAGTTCTAAGAGGGAAGTTTATAGCTATACAAGCCTACCTCAAGAAACAAGAAAAATCTCAAATAAACAATCTAACCTTACACCTAAAGGAACTAGAGAAAGAACAAAAAACAAAACCCAAAATTAGCAGAAGGAAAGAAATTTTAAAGATCAGAGTAGAAATAAATGAAATAGAAACAAAGAAAACAATAGCAAAGATCAATAAAACTAAAAGCTTGTTCTTTGAAAACATAAACAAAATTGATAAACCATTAGCCAGACTCATCAAGAAAAAGAGAGAGAGGACTCAAATCAATAAAATTAGAAATGAAAAAGGAGAAGTTACAACAGACACCACAGAAATACAAAGCATCCTAAGAGACTACTACAAGCAACTCTATGCCAATAAAATGGACAACCTGGAAGAAATGGAAAAATTCTTAGAAAGGTATAACCTTCCAAGACTGAACCAGGAAGAAACATAAATATGAACAGACCAATCACAAGTAATGAAATTGAGACTGTGATTAAAAATCTTCCAACAAACAAAAGTCCAGGACCAGATGGCTTCACAGGTGAATTCTATCAAACATTTAGAGAAGAGCTGACACCCATCCTTCTCAAACTCTTCCAAAAAATTGCAGAGGAAGGAACACTCCCAAACTCGTTCTATGAGGCCACCATCACCCTGATACCAAAACCAGACAAAGATACTACAAAAAAAGAAAATTACAGACCAATATCACTGATGAATACAGATGCAAAAATCCTCAACAAAATACTAGCAAACAGAAACCAACAACATATTAAGAGGATCATACACCACGATCAAGTGGGATTTATCCAAGGGATGCAAGGATTCTTCAATATACGCAGATCAACCAATGTGATACACCATATTTACAAATTGAAGAAGAAAAACCATATGATCATCTCAATAGACGCAGAAAAAGCTTTTGACAAAATTCAACACCCATTTATGATAAAAACTCTCCAGAAAGTGGGCACAGAAAGAACCTACCTCAACATAATAAAGGCCATATACGACAAACCCACAGCAAACATCATTCTCAATGGTGAAAAACTGAAAGCATTTCCTCTGAGATCAGGAACAAGACAAGGATGTCCACTCTCACCACTATTATTCAACATAGTTTTGGAAGTCCTAGCCACGACAATCAGAGAAGAAAAAGAAATAAAAGGAATACAGATTGGAAAAGAAGAAGTAAAACTGTCACTGTTTGCAGATGACATGATACTATACATAGAGAATCCTAAAAATGCCACCAGAAAACTACTAGAGCTAATCAATGAATTTGGTAAAGTTGCAGGATACAAAATTAATGCACAGAAATCTCTTGCATTCCTATACACTACTGATGAAAAATCTGAAAGAGAACTTATGGAAACACTCCCATTTACCATTGCAACAAGAAGAATAAAATACCTAGGAATAAACCTACCTAGGGAGACAAAAGACCTGTATGCAGAAAACTATAAGACACTGATGAAAGAAATTAAAGATGATACCAACAGATGGAGAGATATACCATGTTCTTTGATTGGAAGAATCAATTCTGTGAAAATGACCATACTACCCAAAGCAATCTACAGATTCAATGCAATCCCTATCAAATTACCAATGGCATTTTTTATGGAACTAGAACAAATCATCGTAAAATTTGTATGGAGATACAAAAGACCTCAAATAGCCAAAGGAGTCTTGAGGGAAAAAAACAGAGCTGGAGGAATCAGACTCCCTGACTTCAGACTATACTACAAAGCTACAGTAATCAAGACAATATGGTACTGGCACAAAAACAGAAACATGGATCAATGGAACAAGATAGAAAGCCCAGAGATAAACCCATGCACCTATGGTCAACTAATCTATGACAAAGGAGGCAAAGATATACAATGGAGAAAAGACAGTCTCTTCAATAAGTGGTGCTGGGAAAACTGGACAACTACATGTAAAAGAATGAAATTACAACACTCCCTAACACCATACACAAAAATAAACTCAAAATGGATTCAAGACAAAAATGTAAGACTGGACACTATAAAACTCTTAGAGGAAAGCATAGGAAGAACACTCTTTGACATAAATCACAACAAGATCTTTTTTGATCCACCTCCTAGAGTAATGGAAATAAAAACAAAAATAAACAAATGGGACCTAATGAAACTTAACAGCTTTTGCACAGCAAAGGAAACCATAAACAAGACAAAAAGACAACTCTCAAGATGGGAGAAAATATTTGCAAATGAATCAACAGACAAAGGATTAATCTCCAAAATATATAAACAGCTCATGCAGCTCAATATTAAAGAAACAAACAACCCAATCCAAAAATGGGCAGAAGACCTAAATAGACATTTCTCCAAAGAAGACATACAGATGGCCAAGAAGCACATGAAAAGCTTCTCAGCGTCACTAATTATTAGAGAAATGCAAATCAAAACTACAATGAGGTATCACCTCACACCAGTTAGAATGGGCATCATCAGAAAATCTACAAACAACAAATGCTGGAGAGGGTGCGGAGAAAAGGGAACCCTCTTGCACTGTTGGTGGGAATATAAATTGATACAGCCACTATGGAGAACAGTATGGAGGTTCCTTAAAAAACTAAAAATAGAATTACCATATGATCCAGCAATCCCACTACTGGGCATATACCCAGAGAAAACCATAATTCAAAAAGACACATGCACCCCAATGTTCATTGCAGCACTATTTACAATAGCCAGATCATGGAAGCAACCTAAATGCCCATCGACATACGAATGGATAAAGAAGTTGTGGTACATATATACAGTGGAATATTACTCGGCCATAAAAAGGAACGAAATTGAATCATTTGTTGAGACATGGGTGGATCTAGAGACTGTCATACAGAGTGAAGTAAGTCAGAAAGAGAAAAACAAATATCGTATATTAATGCATGTATGTGGAACCTAGAAAAATGGTACAGATGAACTGGTTTGCAGGGCAGAAATTGAGACACAGATGTAGAGAACAAACATATGGACACCAAGGGGGTAGAGCTGCGTGGGGGTGGGGGTGATGGTGTGCTGAATTGGGCGATTGGGACTGACATGTATACACTGATGAGTATAAAATTGATGACTAATAACCTGCAGTATAAAAAAACAAACAAACAAACAAAAAAACCAACTAATACTAAACTTTCTTTGGGTTATTTGTATGGAAATATGTTAATATAAATGTTTCAGACATTACATGAAATTTCTAAAAATCTTATATGTTCCAGTATAATGTTATAAGTCATAATTCCAGTTATTACTTTAAACTGTATATCTCAGAAATAACTAAATTTCCTTGTCAATTGCATTATTATGAACTTTCATCAAATCTTTAACCGTGGTCATTTTTAAGTCTTTTGTCATTTACAGACAGTTCTGGGTGTATTCTGATGCTTTTACAAATATGTTCCTATAAAAGGGTTCCATCTTCAAGGAATTCATGGTAAAGACTCTGACAAGTACAGGTTTCTGGTAACTGACTATACTGCTGAACTGAATGAATAAGCATTTTCAGAACTCTAATGGAAAACTGACGAATTTATAAAAGTGCTAACAGGGCTTCCCTGGTGGCGCAGTGGTTGAGAGTCCGCCTGCCGATGCAGGGGACACGGATTCGTGCCCCGGTCTGGGAAGATCCCACATGCCGTGGAGCGGCTGGGCCCATGTGCCATGGCCGCTGAGCCTGTGGCATCCGGAGATGCCACAACAGTGAGAGGCCCGCGTACCGCAAAAAAAAAAAAAAGTGCTAACAAAAGATCAAGATGAAAAAAAGATTAATTACATGGGACTGAGTGAACTGATGAGGATGATTATAATTTTTGTGACTTTCTGTTTGAATAATAATAAAAGAAGAAATCCCACAAGGACTCAGAGGCAAAAAATATACAAATCAATTTTCACTGCAATGTAAAGGAGCTGTTATGGTGGAGGATTACTGGACTGAATGTCAATATTATGACATAGTATGAGTGTGTTTCGTGTTTGGTAATTGCAATCATTGTTGCTTTTGTTGTGGTCATCCACTTACAATGCTTGGTGTCAGTTTATTTATCTCTTGTAAAAATAAAATACAGTGTGTGTATGTGGAAAAAAGTGATAAAAAGCTAATAAAGCGTTATCTGTCAATTATATCTCAATAAAAGAGCAAAGTAATAGTTATTAAAAAATAGCAGAAAATAGTAAAGATAAGAGAAAAATTGATAACAAGAACAGAAACAAAGAAACAATACAGATCAATAAAACAAGAGTCTAATAAAATAGATACATTTCTAGCAAGACTGATTAAGAAAAAAGAGAGAAGGCCCAAATAAATAATGAAAAGAGGGAATTAATTAGAGCAAGATTTTTTAAACCATAAGAAATAATTTTATGCAAATAAATTTGAAAATGTACATATAATAGATAAGTGTCTATAAAATATAGCATCAAAACTGACTTAAGAAAGGGAAATGAGAATAAATGACAACATTAAAGAAATAGTTGTTCAGATTGTTCTGTTTTTCAGCTTTTAAATCTCCCCTGGATGCGTAGTTATCATATCTTTTTCATTCTTTTTTTTTTTTCTGCAGTACGCGGACCTCTCACTGTTGTGGCCTCTCCCGTAGCAGAGCACAGGCTCCAGACACGCAGGCTCAGCGACCATGGCACATGGGCCCAGCCACTCCGCGACATGTGGGATCTTCCCGGACCAGGGCACGAACCCGTGTCCCCTGCATCGGCAGGCGGACTCAACCACTGCGCCACCAGGGAAGCCCTCGTTCTTTTTTTTTAAATTTATTTTTAACTTTTTAAAATTTTATTTGAGTATAGTTGCTTTACAATGTTGTGTTAGTTTCTGCTGCACAGCAAAGTGAATCAGCTATACATATATATACGTTGATGAACATTTGGGTTGTTTCCAGAAATGTGTTTTTAAATTTCCAAACATGTGGGAATTGTTTATTGTTATCAATTCTTAACTTAATTGCATTTTGGTCAGAGAATATGGTGTGTATGACTGATTCTTGACAGTAAGACTTGCTTTATGGCTTGGTATGTGGTCAGTGTTTGTAACTGTTTCATGCGTGCTTGGGAAGAATAAGTGCTGGGTGCTGAGCTGCTTGGTGTCAATAAATCAAGCTTGTTACTTGTGTTGTTTAGACCTTCCATACCCTTACTAAATTTTTTCCAGTTAGAAATATCAGTCAATAATGGAGAAAGGTGTTTTGAACTATCCCACTTCAAACTGTGTATTGTTGACTTACTATTATTACGAACGTATTTGAGTCTCCACCATTTTACCATTTGCTTTCTATTTGTCCCACTTTTGCTCTGTTTTTTTTTCTCCATTCTTATTTTTTTAAGAGTAGACTGAATTTCTGTTTTCCGCATCTTTACTCCCGTTTAATGTTTCTGACACCATATTTTGCATCTTTTTGTTTCGCATATGCCTTAACTACTTATTGTAGATATAGATGGTTTTACTACTTTTGTCTTTTAACCTTCCTACTAGCTTTATTTTTTATTTGTTTTATTCTATTTTATTTTTTATTTTTGGCTGTGTTGGGTCTTTGTTGCTGTGTGCGGGCTTTCTCTAGTTACGGCGAGCAGGGGCTACTCATCCTTGCAGTGTGCGGGCTTCTCGTGCGGTGGCTTCTCTTGTTGTGGAGCATGGGCTCTAGGCGTGTGGGCTTCAGTAGTTGTGGTGTGGAGGCTCTAGAGCACAGGGTCAGTAGTTGTGGTGCACGGGCTTAGTTGCTCCGTGGCATGTGGAGCTTCCTGGACCAGGGATTAACCCGTGTCCCCTCCTTTGATAGGCAGATTCGTAGCCACTGCACCACCAGGGAAGTCCCCCTACTAGCTTCAAAAATGGTTGATCTAGGGCTTCCCTGGTGGCGCAGTGGTTGAGAATCTGCCTGCCAATGCAGGGGATACGGGTTCGAGCCCTGGTCTGGGAAGATCCCACATGTCATGGAGCAACTGGGCCCGTGAGCCACAACTACTGAGCCTGCGCGTCTGGAGCCTGTGCTCCGCAACAAGAGAGGCCGCGACAGTGAGAGGCCTGTGCACCGCGATGAAGAGTGGCCCCCGCTTGCCACAACTAGAGAAAGCCCTCGCACAGAAACGAAGACCCAACACAGCAAAAAATAAATAAATAAATACATTTATTTTTTAAAAAAATGGTTGATCTCCTACCTTTACTGTGTTTGCCTTTACCAATGAGATTTTTCCTTTTGTAATTTTCATATTTCTAATTCTAGTATTTTCTTTTCCACTTAGAGAAGTCCCTTTAACATTTCTTGTAGAGCCGATTTCGTGGTGCTGAACTCTTTTAGCTTTTGCTTGTTTATAAAACTCTTTAACTCTCTTTCAAATCTGAATGAAAGACTTTCTGGGTAGAATATTCTTGCTGTAGTTTTTTTTCCTTTCATCACTTTGAATATATCACATCACTCTCTCTGGCTGGCAAAGTTTCACTAAAAAGTCATCTGATAGCCTTATGGGTGTTCCTTGTACATAACTCATTGCTTTCCCTTTGCTGCTTTTGAGATTCTCTATCTTTAATTTTTGCCAATTTAATTACAGTGTCTCTTGGTGTGGACCTCTTTAGGTTCATCTTGTGTGTGACTCTCTGTGCTTCCTGGACTTGGATGTCTGTTTCCTTTCCCAAGGTAGGGAAGCTTTCAGCTATTATTTCTTCAGATAAATTCTCTGCCCGTTTCTCTCTCTCTTCTTTTTCTGGGACCCTTATCATGCAAATGTTAGTATGCTTGATGTTGTCCCAGAGTTCTCTTAAACTATCCTCATTTTTAGAACTTTTTTTTTCCTTTTCTCCATTCAGTTTGGGTGATTCCCACTACTCTGTCTTCCAGTTTGTTGATCTGTTTCTCTGTATCATCTAATCTACTACTGATTCCTTCTAGTGTAGTTTTCATTTCAGTTATTGTATTCTTCAGCTCTGCTTGGTTCTCCTTTATATTTTCTAGCTCTTTGTTAAACTTCTCACAACGTTCATCCATTCTTCTCCCGAATTCATTGAGCATCTCTATGATCCTTACCTTGAACTCTCTTTTGGGTAGATTGCTTGTCTCCCCTTTGCTTAGCTCTTCTGGGGATTTATCTTGTTCCTTCATTTGTAGCCTATTCCTCTGTTGCCTCATTTTGCCTAATTCTCTATTTTTCTTTCTTTCTTTTCTTTTCCTCATTTTTTTCTTTCTTTCTTTCTTTTTTTTGGGGGGGCCATGCTGTGCAGCATGTAGGATCTTATTTCCAGGGATCGAACCCATGCCCCCTGCAGTGGCAGTGCAGGGTCTTAACCACTGGATCACCAGGGAAGTCCCTCTATTTTTATTTGTCTGTGTTAGGTATAGGTCTATTACATTTCCTGATCTTGGAGAAATGCCTTCATGTAGGAGACATCTTATGTGGCTCAGCAGCACCCTCCCTCTGGTCACTCAAGCTATGTGCTCCAGTGGTGCCCCCTACGAGGGCTACATGGGCCCTTCTGTTGCGGTGGGACTGATGTAGGCACACTGGTAGGTGAGGCTGGCCCCTGGACCAGTTGGCTGTCAGGTTCTGCCTTGTGTGGAGGCTGCTGGCCCACTGGTGGGCAAGACTGGGTCCTGGTGCTAATGAGCTAGAGAGAGGATCCCAAAATGGTCCTTGCCAGCACCAGTGTCCTGGCAGTAAAACAAGCTCCCCACAATGACTGCTGCCAGTGTCTGTGTCCTCAGGGGGAGTCCCAGCTGCCTCCTGTCTCTCCAGGAGGGTCTCCAAGATCAGCAAGTGGGTCTGATCCAGGCTCCTTTCAAATTCCTGCCTTTGTGCTGGGTCTTGAGCCCATGAGATTTTGTGTGCACCCTTTAAGGGTGAAGTCTCCGTTTCCTATAGCCCTCTGGCTCTCCTGTACACAAGCCCTACTGGCCTTTAAAGCCAGATGTCCTGGGGCTCGTCTTCCCAGTGGGAACACTGGGCAAGGGGGCCCGATCTTGAGCTTGGACCCCTTGCTCCTCGGGGACAACCTCTGCAATTGTGATTATCCTCCTGTTTGTGGGTCGCCTAACTGGGAGGTGTGGGTCTTGACTGTACCTCGTGTCCACCCCTCCTACAAGTCTCTCTGTGGTTCCTTCTTTATATCTTTAGTTGTGGAAAATCTTTTCTGCTAGTCTTCAGGTTGTTCTCATCGACAGTTGCTCTGTACATAGTTGTAATTTTGGTGTGCCTGTGGCAGGAAGTGAGCTCAGGGTCCTTCTACTCCATCATCTTGGCCACAGCCTGAGTTTCTGTTTCCTTACTCCACTTTTCCTGTCTACTGGCTTGAAAATTAACTCTCATTCCTTTGAAATCATTGACTCTATTCTTAGAGTGCTTATTTTTAAAATTTTACATTGCACACGTAACAAAGCCTGAATTTAATATTCCAGCTCACTTTCCAAACAATACAAGAACCTTGGCATACTCTAACTGCAATGGCTGTCCCCTTCTACCTTGCAATCAAGTTTCATTTCAGTCTGTCCTTTTTTTTTTCAGCCCACAAATTTGCCATCATGCTCATTATATTATAAAACATTTCTTTAGATTTATCTACATGTTTATCATTTTCTTTTCTCAACAATCCTCCTTGCATCTCAGGTTTGTCTTCTTCCATCATTTTTCTTCTTTCTAAAGTACATACTTTAGGGAATTCCCTGGTTGTCCAGTGGTTAGCGCTCAGCACTTTCACTGTCGTGCACCCAGGTTCACGCTCTGGTCAGGGAACTAAGATCCCACAAGCCATGCGCCCGCCCCCCCCAGAAAAAGTACACACTTAGACATTCTTTTAATGTTGATCTGTTGGTGGCGAATTTTTTTAATGTTTATTTTGAGATAATTGTACCTGGGAACTAGGGAGAGCCGCTGACCTGAAATCACTTTAACACACTTCCAGGGTCCCTGTTCAAGCTGGAATCTCAGACTCAGGTCTCCCCACTTGCTACTGGCCCCATCTGTGCTCCTGACTGTGGTGTTGAATAGGCATTCATCTTTACATATCACCCCTCCCTAAATGTGTACCCCTCATAGATGTGCGTTCAGGTCACAATTTTGTTTTGTTTCATCTCCTTAGGGATTTCACTTGCTGGGTTATAAAATAACAAGTTATTGGGTTTTGTTTGTTTGCTTGTTTGCAGCATCTGGTTCTTTTGGAGTAGGAAGGCCTTTCAGAGTACCTAGTCCACCGTACTGCCGGAAGTAGATGTCCTATTTTTTTTTTTGAAGTATAATTACTTTACAATGTTGTGTTAGTTTCTGCTGTACAACAAAGTGAATCAGCCATACATATATATATATCCCCTCCTTCCTGGACCTCCCTCCCATTCCTCCATCCCTCCCATCTAGGTCATAACAGAGCACCATTTCAGCTCCCTGTGCTAAACCGCAGGTTCCCACTAGCTGTCTATTTTACACATGGTAGTGTATTTATATCAAAGCTAATCTCCCAATTCATCCCACCCTCCCCTTCTCCCCCTATCCACACTTCTGTTCTCTACATCTGCATCTTTATTCCTGCCCTGGAAATAGGTTCGTCTGTACTATTTTTCTAGATTCCACATATTTGCATTAATATACGATATTTATTTTTCTCTTTCTGACTTACTTCACTCTGTATGACAGACTCTAGGTCCATCCACATCTTTACAAATGACCCAATTTCATTTCTTTTTATGGCTGAGTAGTATTCCATTGTATATATGCACCACATCTTCTTTATCCATTCATCTGTCAATGGACATTTAGGTTGTTTCCATGACCTGGCTAATGTAAATGGTGCTGCAATGAACATTGGGGTACATATGTGTTTTTGAACTATGGTTTTCTCAGGGTATATGCCCAGTAGTGGGATTGCTGGGTTGTATGGTAGTTCTATTTTTAGGTTTTTAAGGAACCTCCATACTGTTCTCCACAGTGGCCGTATCAATTTACATTCCCCCAGCAGTGTAATAGGGGTCCCTTTTCTCCACACCCTCTGCAGCATTTATCGTTTGTAGATTTTTTGATGATGGCCATTCCAATCAGTGTGAGGTGATACCTCATTGTAGTTTTCATTTGCCTTTCTCTAATAATTAGTGATGTTGAGCACTTTTTCATGTGCCTCTTGGCTAATTATATGTCTCCTTTGGAAAAGTGTCTATTTAGGTCTTCTGCCCATGTTTTGATTGGATTGTTTGTTTTTTCAATATTGAACAGCATGAGCTGTTCATATATTTTGGAGATTAATCCTTTGTCCATTGAATCATTTACAAATATTTTCTCCCATTCTGAGGGCTGTCTTTTCATCTTGTTTATGGTTTCCTTTGCTGTGCAAAAGCTTTTAAGTTTAATTAGATCCCATTTGTTTATTTTTGTTTTTATTTTCATTACTCTAGGGGATGGGTCCAAAAAGATCTTGCTGTGATTTATGTCAAAGAGTGTTCTTCCTATGTTTTCCTCTAACAGTTTTATAGTGTCTGGTCTTACATTTAGGTCTTTAACCCATTTTGAGTTTATTTTTGTGTATGGTGTTAGGTAGTGTTCTGATTTCATTTTACACATGTAGCTGTCCAGTTTTCCCAGCACCACTTATTGAAGAGGTTAAATCTCCTGCATTCCTATACACTAACAGCAAAAGATCAGAAAGAGAAATTACGGAAACAATCCCATTTACCACTGCACCAAAAAGAATAAAATACCTAGGAATAAACCTACCTAAGAAGGCAAAAGACGTGTACACAGAAAACTATAAAACACTGATGAAAGAAATCAAAGAAGACACAAACAGATGGAGAGATATACCATGTTCTTGGATTGGAAGAATCAATATTGTGAAAATGACTATACTACCCAAAGCAATCTACAGATTCAATGTAATCCCTATCAAACTACCAATGGCATTTTTCACAGAATTAGAACAAAAATTTTACAATTTGTATGGAAACACAAAAACCGCGAATAGTGAAAGCAATCTTGAGAAAGAAAAACGGAGCTGGAGGAATCAGGCTCCCTGACTTCAGACTATAGTACAAAGCTACAGTAATCAAGACAGTTTGGTACTGGCACAAAAACAGAAATATAGATCAATGGTACAGGATAGAAAGCCCAGAGATAAACCCACGCACCTATGGTCACCTAATCTATGACAAAGGAGGCAAGAATATACAATGCCCTTCCCATTTGAGTTTTTATAATTTTGCTCTTCTTCTTTTATCCTTGAGCAGTTGATAGTATTGTTTTACTTATTTTTAAAACTCATATAAAGTTATCACATGGCACATATCATTCTGCCTTTTATGTTCAGTATTACAGGTGAGATTTGTCCAAGTTAACACACAGCACCTCCCTTAGATTCAGGCCCTCCTCTAGGGGTTAAAGTGTCAAGGATCAACCAGGAGCCTTCCCTCGCCCTTCTAAACCATGTCTGGGTACCCAGGATCCTGGAATTCCCTTGCTCCAGGGGCCCAGAACCAGTTTCCAAGACCAGAGCAGTCATTTCACTAGTTTTTCTCCTGAGGTTGACCATGAGGCCATGTACCCCCTAATCCTAAGGGGTGTCCAGGTTGGCTGTTTTGGAGGGATGGGTTTGGTGGACAGAGTTTAGACAAATTGACTGATGTGTGAGGTCCTTCACTGTGTGGGATGGAGCCAGAGTGAGAACAGAAGAGGCATGTGTCCTAAGCCTCCAGATTATTCTTGCCCTTGGCCTCATAAATGTTAGGGGCAGGCCTGTCAATAAATACATATATAGATTTTTCAGTGCATTCATTTTTATCTTCTTTTTTAGCTCTAATATGATTTAGTTATGCACCATTCTATTGTTTTTAATTTTTCACTACACACAGCATTGTAATGAACATTCTTATTCTTGTCAAGAGTTATAATTTATTTCCAGAAGTGAATTGCTAGGTTAGAAGGTATGCAATGTTGAACTTTACTAGATTTTGCCATATTGTTTTTCAAAGTGGTTAAAAGTTAAACCCTCTTTAGCATTAACAGGAATGTCCATTGTTCCACACGCTCACCAACACAATATATTCAGCCTGAAAATGTTGCCAATCTTCGCATTACCAATTTGAGATATAAAATTATATCACATTGTTGCTTTGATTTGTATTCCAAAAATTTCAAGTAAGGTTATAAACATTTTATATATTTGTGTGGTTTGCCTCTTTATGTCCTTTACTCACTTTTCTTATGAGTTGTTTATAATCTTTTATTGATCTGTAGTTCTTTATGTAACATGGATACTAATGCTTTGTTGTATGAACCACATATATCTATATATATACATCTTCTCCCAGCCATGAGTCTTGGCTTTTAATTTTGTTTATATTTTTACTATACAATACTTTGGAATTTGAATGTAGTCAAATTTATCTGAGGGTCAATCTGAGGGTCATTCTCCTCACCTTGTATTTTCTTGTTTATGCTTCTTGTAGCTTGAAATCTTTACATCATGACGTCTAGAAAAGATTTTCATTTAAAAGTTTAAAATTTTGGGGCTTCCCTAGTGGCGCAGTGGTTGGGAGTCCGCCTGCCAATGCAGGGGACATGGGTTCATGCCCCGGTCCGGGAGGATCCCACATGCCACGGAGCGGCTGGGCCCGTGAGCCATGGCTGCTGAGCCTGCACGTCCGGAGCCTGTGCTCTGCAACGGGAGAGGCCACAACAGTGAGAGGCCCGCATACAGCAAAAAAAAAAAAAGAATCTGCCTGCCAATGCAAGGGACACAGGTTCGAGCCCTGGTCGGGGAAGATCCCACATGCTGCGGAGCAACTAAGCTTGTGCTCCACAACTACAGAGCCTGAGCTCTAGAGCCCGCAAGCCACAACTAGTGAGCCCACGTGCCACAGCTACTGAAGCCAGCACGCCTAGAGCCCGTGCTCCGCAACAAGAGAAGCCACGACAATGAGAAGCCCGTGCACTGCAACGAAGAGTAGCCCCCGCTCACCGCACCTAGAGAAAGCCTGCGCACAGCAACGAAGACCCAACACAGCCAAAAATAAATATATAAAAATTTTTTTTAAAATGTTAAAAAATTTTTTTCACATTTAGTATCCCTCTGCATTGACTTTGGTAACCAGAATGATAGGAGGGTGCAAGTCTCTTTTTTTCCACGTGGAAAACCAAATTCTCACCATTTATTGGAGGGAACTGGTTTAAATATTATCTCTAACATATGTTGAACCTCCAGTCTTCATGGCTCTGCCTCTGAGCTCTCAATTCTGCCCCATTTATTTATTTGTACATCATTCTGCCAATCTTTCCTTGTCTTAACTACTTTAGCTGTATAATAAGTCTTATTATCTGAGGGTCATTCTCCTCACCTTGTTCATTTTCTTCAAATTTGCCTTTGCTACTCTTGGCTGTTCTTTCATATGACTTCAGGATAAGCTTGACATGTTTCTGAATGCATTTTTTTCTGAAAACATTAATTTTTTTAAATAAATTCATTTATTTTGTTTATTTATTTTATTTTTGGCTGTGTTGGGTCTTCGTTGCAGTGCACGGGCTTCTCATTGCCATGGCTTCTCTTGTTGTGGAGCACGGACTCAGTAGTTGGAGCTCGCGGGCTCTAGAGCACGGGCTCAGCAGTTATGGTGCACGGGCTTGGCTGCTCCGCGGCATGTGGGATCTTCCCGGACCAGGGCTCGAACCCGTGTCCCCTGCACTAGCAAGCGGATTCTTAACCACTGTGCCACCAGGGAAGCCCCTGAAAACATTAATTTTAAAAACATTTTATTTAACCCTTTGAAACTGAAATCGATTTATAGATTAATTTGAGGAGAACTGACATGTTTACTGTTGAGTCTTTCCTTCTACAAGCAAGTTATACTCTCTATTGATCTATGTCTCTTGAATGACCACCAATCAAGTTTTCTAATTTTCTCCATAAAAATCTTGCACATCTCTTAGATTTATTCCTAATCACTTAAGAGTTTTATGTGCTTTTATGAATGGTATCTTTTATAAATAGCATTTTCTGTATGTTGCAAGTATTTAGAAATGAGATGGCAGAACTGCCAAGAATGTGAAGGGCCTGGGATTTCGCACTACTCAGACCCTTAGCTACCACTGTGTCCTGGATGCTGGCTGAAGACGTGAGACTCCTGGGTCAGAGACAAAGGACTTTGTTCCTTGTGGCTCAGCAAGCAGCATTAGCTTCATGTTTAAGTCAGTGGTTCTACTTGCCTTCGAAGTCCCACAAGGATGCAGCTCATGCAATGATTGCGTTTGCATAATTGCCGAGGACCCCTGAGTTGAGGGGACCCAAATGTCTGATCTTTGCTGCAGAGGGAGATATTATCTTCATTACACTGGACAGTAAGCAAATCTGCCTTCTGTTCCGGAAGGAGACACTTACTCTGTATTCCAAAGATGGTTGACATACAAACATTCTTAAAGAGATTGTCAAGAAAAAGACCAAACAAAGTGCCTCTGTTTGGAAGTCATCCAGGAATGCAACAGACCCGTGGAAAATTGCCTCTCAATGTGAATTCTCTCAAGTGTTTTAAGAATTTGTCTGTAGGATCTCTTAGATTTTCTGGGTAGACAATCACATGACCTACAAATATATAATGACTATTTTGTTTCTTCCTTTTCAATGGTTTATACCATTTATTTACTGTTTCTTTTTCTTATTGCATAAGCTAAGAAATCCGGTACAGCTTTGAAGAGAAAGAGGGATAGTGAACATCCTTTTTAGGTTTCTGACTTTAAAGGGAATGTTTTTTAAGTTTTTATCATTAAGTGGCATGTTTCCTGCAGGTTTTAGAACGATCCTTTATTATGCATCACGTTAAGGAAGTTCCCTCCTATTCCTAGTTTGCCAAGAATTTTAATAAATTGCTTAATTTTATCAAATGCTTTTTCTCCATCTGTTTTACATGATCATAGGATTTTTGTGTCTGTTAACCTGTTAATGCTGGGACTTAAAATGACAATTTTCAAATGTTGAAATATTCTTGCATCCCTGGAATAAACCCAACTTGGTCATTATGTTTTTTAAAATATATTGCTGTATTTAGTTTGATAATATTGTGCTTAGGGTATTTGCATCTATATCCATCATTGAGACAGACCTAAGACCTTTCTGTCTCAAACTGTCCTTGCCTGGGTTGAGTATCACGGTTCTTCTAGACACATAAAACGTAGTGGGTTGTTTTTTCTCTCTTTTTAAAAATTTTTTGAAGCAATTGGTATACGTTATGGACTCTCTGCTCTCTGAATATGTACCTGAGCCCAAGAAACTTGGCTGTCATAGTCACATGCCACTAAGAGTAAAAGGGAGAGAAAGAACTGAGACTCCGAGCCTATGACATGGGAAATTGGGGTCAAACCATCTATTCATCACGCAATGACGGCTGTGACGAGGGTTCAGTTAGCAGATCCCTCAACTCACACCCTAAGCTGAGGCCTCCCACTTTACATCATCAACAATAAAAGTGATCTTTTGTCTCCCATAATTACTCTTTTACTTTATTCCCCAGCATGTCAGAATCAGGCCAAGGAGGAGAGGAACTCTTTAAAGGAGCCCCACTTGGAGACCCAAACTGGCAGGTACACAGAGAAGGCTCAGACAATTGATTAGAAGGTAATCAACATGGTAATTAAAGAAATATTTCCTAAAGTATGGTACATGCACCACTGCTGAGGATGATATTTAGTGGTAAATAAATAAACCTCTGTTATCTTTTTTTTATTTATTGAAGTATAGTTGATTTACAATGTTGTGTTAGTTTCTGGTATGCAGCAAAGTGATTCAGTTTATATATATACATATATATGTATATGTGTGTATATATATATATATTCTTTTCCACTATGTAAACTTCTGTTATCTTAAGAGTTATGTGCTTATTTTCATATAGATTAGAAGATATAACTGTATATATAACAAGCAATAAGAGATATAACTATAACATCACACTTGCAATTTTACAGGCATAGTGTAGAACTAGGACAGTCAATTTAAAGAAAAATAATACTATAAGTAAATAATAATGTAGATAGTAAGAAGATATGGCAAAAAATGAGATGGTGTATGTGAATAACCAAAGTCTGGAAAATATTCAAGTAAAGGCCTGTTTAGTAAATAACGAGCCAGTGTCAGCTACCAGCTCTCCCCTGCAGATGCACTCACATCAGGAACATACAGGGAGAGTGACAGATTAAAAAGCGAGAGAGAAAGAAGACATACAGATGGCCAACAGGCACATGAAAGATGCTCAACATTGTTAATCATCAAAGAAATGCAAATTAAAAGCACAATGAGATATTACCTCACATCTTTTAGAATGGCTATCATCAAAAAGACCACAAATAACAAATGTTGGTGAGGATGTGGAGAAAACAGACCCCTTGTGCACTGTTGGTGGGAATGTAAATTGGTACAGTCACTGTGGAAGACGGTATGGTGGTTTCTCAAAAAACTAAAAATAGAACTACCATGTGATCCAGCAATTCCACTCCTGGGTATAGATCTGAAAATAATGAAAACACTGATTTGAAAAGATACATGCACCCCAATGTTCATAGCAGCATTATTTATAATTGCCAAGATACGGAAGCAACCTAAGTGCCTGTCAACATATGAATGGATAAAGAAGATGTGGTATATATATACAATGGAATATTACTCAGCCATAAAAAAGAATGAAATTTTTCCATTTGTAACAAAGTGAATGGATTTGAAGCGTATTATGCTTAGTGAAATAAGTCAGACAGAGTAAGACAAAAACAATACAATATCACTTATATGTGGAATCTAAAAAATAAAACAAACTAGTGAATATAACAAAAAGAAACAGACTCACATATATAAAGAACAGACTAGTGGTTATCAGTGGGGAGAGGGGCAAGATAGGGGTAGGGGATTAAGCGGTACAAACTACTATGTATAAAATAAATAAGGTACAAAGATATATTGTACAACAGAGGGAACATAGCCAATATTTTATAATAACTATAAATGGAATATAACCTTTAAAAATTGTGAATCACTATGCTGTACACCTGTAACTTTTAATACTGTACATCGACTATATCTCAGTTTTTATTAAGTAAAAAGTTTTTTAAAAAGGAAAAAATGACCAGGGCTCCTATTCAGAGTATCACGGTCTAGAGTAAATCCCTTCCTATTTGGCCCAGGGTGGGAACCCCGTGTCTAATTTCCTATCTGCCTCCCTTCCACAAGCCCTAAAGTGAAGCCTGCTGGTTGACCTCCCCGTTCAGTAAGCATAGAACAAATTAAAGACATTTTTCAGACACACAAAGATTCAGAGGCTTTTCTCCCAGGTACCCCTTTTTAAAATGTTATTTGAAGATATACTCCAGTAAAACAGAGACAAAACCCAAGAAAGAGAGAGCTAATAGATTCATGAAAAAGTGGAATTAACCCAGGAGTGCAGCGAATAGAAATACCAGAGGTCCATAAAACCATCAGTCGAAATTAGAACAGGAAGTCAGAGGGTTTGGAGAAGAATGAACTTAAGAAGAAAATGGGCTTCATTCAACAATAATGTAATTAAGAAGCTGGAAGATTTTAATGACCTGATTAAAAAGGCATATGTTTCTTTTCACAAAAAGAGAAGAGAAAAGCAGTTAAAAACTCCGGGAGAACAAAAAGTTGTGTAAGAAAGTCATGGCCCAAACGTGAAGCAAATTAAAATATAACATGACTTTGAGTATCTGAAGGAATGTAGAAAAATACATTTGAACTTGGAGCCTGGAGCATTTCTTCTTCAAGAGCATTTAAACCATAAGATTATAGCTCCTTCTGTATAGGTCCCAGGATGCTAGTTAGCTCTGCAGAGAATAATGTTTACATAGTCATAATATTTTTTAAAGACACCTTATTGATTTTTCAATTCTTGAAGCTCAGAGATAGACAACACAAAAAAACAGAACATTTTAGTTATGGGTACAGGACTAGATGAAAATGTAATGGTTTAGCAAGAAGAGGGAGGAAAAGAGTAATCAAGGACATCTCATCTTACACAGCCAAGAGTCAAGAGATACTGCATAAAATTAAGAACACAAAAAAAGATGAGCTGGAAAATGAGTAGCTATCCAAACTCTGGGGGGAAAGTACCTTTGCTAAACTTCTCGTCTTTCAAAGTAGGACACTGTTAACTCCTCAATAGCCACCTTCCCTCCTTCCTTTAGTCCTAGAACCCCTACCTTTCAGCCGGACACATGGCTACTCAGAGAAAAATTATATTCCTCAGCTTCCCTTGCAGCTACATGTGACCAGGTGACCAAATTCAGGCCAACTGGATGTAACAGAAGTGATAGTCCCCTCTACTAGCTGGAATACGGCTGGGACTGGCCATCTCTGACCCAAGCCAAGAGTTTTTCCATTAATAATACTAGCTAAGACTTATGTGTAGGCTTTGTGTCAGGCACTTTTCTAAGTGTTTTGAATGTATTAACTCATTTAACCTAATGAGGATGTGTATTTCCTATTGCTGCTGTAAAAATTACAGCACTGTTGCTCTAGAGCCCACAAGCCACAACTACTGAGCCCACACACCGCAACTACTGAAGCCTGCGCTCCTAGAGCTCATGCTCTGCAACAAGAGAAGCCACTGCAATGAGAAGCCCACACATCGCAATGAAGAGTAGCCCCCGCTCGCTGCAACTAGAGAAAGCCTGCGTGCAGCAACAAAGACCCGATGCAGCTAAAAACAAATTTTTTAAAAGTTAAAAAACAAACAAAAAAAAGTATTAAAAAAATTACAGCAGTGATTTAAAACAGAACTCTTATAGTTCTGGAGGTCAGAAGTCTAAAAGCAATGTGTCAGTTGGGCTCCTTCCATCTGGAGACTTAGGGAGGAATCCATTTCTTTGCCTTTTCAGCTCCGAGTGGCCACCTGCAATTCCTTGGTTCGTGATCCCTTCATCATATCACTACAGTCTCTTGCTTCCATCATTGCATCTCCTATTACTACCTTGATTTCCTGCCTTCCTCTTAGAAGGACCCTTGTGATTACATTGGGCCAACCCAGGCAACTCAGGATAATATCTCAAGACTGTTAACATAATCACTTCTGCAAAGCCCTTTTTTGCCATATAAGGTAACACTCACAGCTTCTACAGGTTAGGACGTAGACATCTTTGGGGGAGTATTATTCTCCCTACCTTAGACTGGAACTATATTATCCCCATTTATCAGACAAAGAAATTCAAGCACAAAGTTTAGTATGTCCACGGTCACACAGCTCATAAGCAGCAGACCCATGATTTAAACCCAGACAGTCTGGCACCAGAACCTGTGCTCAAAACTGGGATACTGGGCTTCCCTGGTGGCGCAGTGGTTGAGAGTCCGCCTGCCGATGCAGGGAACACGGGTTCGTGCCCCGGTCCGGGAGGATCACACATGCCGAGGAGCAGCTGGGCCCGTGAGCCATGGCCGCTGAGCCTGCGCGTCCGGAGCCTGTGCTCCGCAATGGGAGAGGCCACAACAGTGAGAGGCCCGCGTACCGCAAAAACAAACAAACAAAAAAACTGGGATACTTTTCTGTCCTGGCAGAATTCTGGGTTTCTGATGATTGTAGGGTCACCTTGCCGGCCCTGGAGAGCCTGCAGAGAAAAGTCAATGTCCATCTTTCTAAGGACTGTCATTTGGGGAATCTTTGTTATAGTAGCTATTTTCTTATACAGGAATCGATAGCTACTCTACATAATTAAAAATAATGATTTTATGTTATTCTGAGTGGTTTGAATCTTTTACAAGGAAAACGTACTCTTTATTCATTTCAATTGTGTTCCAGTTGGAGGGTATGGCTACCAATCAGCCCACATCATACCCTCACTCACACCTTTCAGGGACTCCACTGCCTCTGGGATGGAGTCCGAGCTCCTCAGCCTAGACTGAAAGCGAGCCCTTCACCCATCTTTCTGTTTCTCGTTGGTTCTCTTCCTGGGATCACCCTCAGGCCAAACCAGCGTTTACTGTGACCCCAGAACAGACCTTTGGCCATGCCCACCCCTCATGCTGCCCGCTCTGCCTGGAATCCTGCCCTTTTTTCCTCTCTCACTCCTGCCCAGCATGTCTCACTCAAAACCCACCTGTGAACTCCTATTCATCCTTCAAGACCTAGCCCCTAGTTGCCTCTGAAACGTTTTTGCTTATCTTGGTTTTTCTGTGTCATGTTTAAGATTTTCCTCAAATGTCTGGTGATCCAGGTCATAGTTAATTTGCTCCCCACCCCCAGTCTGCACACACACACACACACACACACACACACTCACTCACTCACACCCCTCCCAGGAAGATCAGGCATCTCCTTCTTTTGCTTCTCCTTGTATGTTCCTGTGTTGAAATAACCACACCAGCACACATTTCCTATGATCATTGTTTATTACTAATATTACTTATTATTTTAGGAATTGGATCTTTTAACAGCCTCCAGCAGCAATACATGACTCAAAATAAAAACAATACCAAATAATGGGATAAGCGTAAGGATATCTGGCGAAGTCCTGATTTTTCCCATGAAGACCCCTCTGATTTTTAAAAATACTAAATTATTTTTAAAATATCATATGAATGAACGTGTGGTTGTCTGTCTTGCTGGTGCCCAGCACTTGCTGCTCTGCCCACCTGCCTGTTTGCAGTGAATCCTTACACAACTCTATATGGTAAAGGTTCCTGTTGGTCTCATAACCAGTGAAATGAGGCACAGAGAGGTTGTATTATTTCCTATTGCTGCTGTAACAGATTACCACAAACTTAGTGGCCTAAAACAACACAAATTTTTTTCTCTTATGCTTCTGGAGCTCAGAAGTCCAAAATGAGTCTTACGAGGCTAACGTCAAGGAATTGGAAGGGCTGCGTTCCTTCTGGAGGCTCTAGGAAAGACTCTGTTCCTCGCCTATTCCAGCTTCTAGAGGCTTGTGGACCCTTCCAGCATTGGCACCACTCTAACCTCTGCTTCTGTCATCACATCTTCTCTTCCTCGCCCTCTTGCCTCCTTCTTATAAGGACCTTGTGATTATATTGGGCCCACCTGCGTAACTCAGGATACTCTCTAACCAAAGATCTTTAACTTAGTCCCATCTGCAAAGCCTCTTTTGCCTTGTAACTTATCTATAGATTCTGGGGATTAGGACATGGATATCTTTGAGGGTCATGACCCAGCCCACCAGAGAAGTGAAGTGACTAGTCCAAGATGACACAGTAATAAGCGACAGAACCAGGACTCTAGCCCACGCTAACTCTTTCTGGCTCCAGAGCCTGTGCTCCAAACCTTCTTTCAACACTAGGCTTAACAGGCTGAGGGGTCTGTTTGTTTTTCCTTTGGGTCCACATGCACTATCTGTTTTTGGTCCCAGCCCCATCCTACCCCTGGCCCTGACTCTACAGGCTCCCACTCTAATGCATTTGATACCCACCCCTACCCAGGTTTACATGGGGTCTCCCCAGCCTAACCAGGAGGGACCCCAGCTCTGCAACCTACCTGCCACCAGTGCTTGTTGAGTGGGTGTATGAGTGAGTGAGCAGACAGAAGACTGCTGTCTCCAGCACCTTCCCTCTAGCTCCTGCCTCTGGCTTGAAGATGCTCCCTAGCTTGTGAAGCCACCGAGGATGCCTGACCTCGGGACCTGGGCCCCTCATTCTCCTGGTGGATGTTGATTCCCTTCCAGCCACTCAAACCCTGAAGGAGGGCCAGCCCTCCCCAAGACAAGGGGCACAAAAGCTGAGTGCCTGGCCTGGAGATGGAGGACATGAGGTCCCTCAGTCCATCCCGTGGGCACGGCACTTTGTCAGGAACTTCCAGAGGCCAGTACTGTTGGGCCCAAGGACCAAAACATCCCAGTTGCCTCAGTGGCTTGCCTGGACTCAGCCCTCAGAATCCCCCTTTCTGGGCTCACAGCCCAGTCACTGCTGGCCCACATCTCGCCCCACCCCACACTTCTGCTTGTTTTCTGATCTCTGTTCTTCTAAGAAGCACCTCTCTCCTGCCTGGGGTGTTCCCATCCCCATCCTGGGCCTGTAGCAGCCGTTAGCAAGTTGAAAACGCAATTACATTTTGATTATTCTAGTGCTGGCCAGACAGAGGTTACTGTAAGTCACGATGGAATTGGGAGGGAGGGGGAGGCAGCACCTGGGGCCAGTGCCTGGGCTGACACTTGAAGATGGATGTGACAGGGACCTGTAGCTCAGAGGCTCAGGATTAGATCAACAAGGCTGGAGCTGGCTGGTTCCAGGAAAGAGGTCGTGTGGTCTCGGTTGACCCTCAGCTCAGGCAAAGCAAGGGCTTCAGGCTGGCCCTCCCTGGGAGAAGGAGATGCCAGGCTGAGGGCCCAGCCTGGAGATGGAGGATATGAGGTCACTGGGGTCCCTCTCCTGGGCACAGATGCTTTGCCAGAAGCTCCCAGAGTCCAGTGCTGTTGAGCTCCCAAACCAAACAACTGCAGCTTCTTGTGGGTCTCCAGGAGTATCACTGGCCCCCTTGGGACCCCAGGATTTTCTCTGAGCAGGCATACCAGGGTCTCTACCCCATGCCCGCAGAGGACAAACAACTGGCTTCTCCTACTCTCAGGCCGTGGCTAAGAGAGCCAGACTCAGGACCTGGGGACCCAGAGCCTCCTCCCTGGCCAGGGTCTGATAGGGGAGGAAAAAATATCTGCTGCTTCAGGGTACAAGGAATCACTCAGGATCCTTTGTCCTGGGGAGCAGCCATCTCTGGGGTACCGAGGGATGAAAAGAGGGTTTGGTGAGTGGGAATCCTCTTAAGGGGAGACGGGACTGGCTCTGTGACATTGGGCTTTGCGGTGGTGGGGGCGGATTCTCCGCCTGACTCCGTCCCCACACAGACAGGTGCACCCCCATTATAATGACTTGGGGGCACCTGGGAAGCCGCTTGATCACTCCAACTCAGGGTGTCTGGGAGGCCTTGAATCATGGCACTCTGAGCTCTGGGCTGGGTTCTAAGCCTGGTCTGTGCTGAGCTCAGCTGGTGCCCACCACCCACACAGGCACAGAGGGGTCTGTACCTTTCACACCACCGGCTGCAGCTGTCATTTGACTGTCCGGCGCTATGTGCCTCCCCTCCCCGCGTGTGCCGCGGCCCCCTCCCAGCCCCTAGCAGACAGTCACAGCTCTAGATGGGGGGTGGTTCACGTGGGGGATTAGATGAGTCATCCCCGTGGGGGCAGACATACTGCGTTCCACGCACGCACGCTCGGTCGCAGAGCCATGGACGCAAAGGCACACCACACTCACATTCCCACACTCACAAGAGAACACACTGGGAGGCCAATGCTAGTCAAAGCCACAATCACACACCCAGACACACCGAGAGACAGACACCCCCCAACACACACACACACACACACACACACATCCCTCATAGACACAAACACCAGTACACACAGAGACAAATCAAGACCCATACAGACATATCCCACCCAGGATGCCCCCCAGTCATCAGCCCAGAGCCTGTCCCTACCCACATGCAGGCTCAGGGACACAAACACACACACAGCAACACACTGGATTCCCCAGACACACAGTCACAGCCCTTACTTCTAAATACAGACACTAACTCCATCTCTCTCTCTCTCTCTCTCTCTCTCTCTCTCTCACACACACACACACACACACGTCCCCTGATCCTTTCCCTTACCTCTGCCAGCACCTAGGGCAGGCAGGACAGAGTGTTGTTACTGCAAGGATGCTCTGACCCATCACTCACTGCGCGGATGCCACCCAGGGACAGGGTTCTGCCCTAGGGCCAGCCTCAGTCCTTCCTCCTGCCCTGGACAGGTGAAGGAGGTCCCTGACCCATCCCCTGGGCTGCCCCAACTTCCCTCCCACACACTCTGTGCCTAATGGTGCATCTCTAGCTCCTTTGAAAAAAGGCTTTTGCTGCAACAGGGAAGATGGAAGTTCCATCTCAGGAGTCACCTCCCAGGAGGGAAGGGGTGTGACTCTCCGAGGGTCAAAGGGGAGGGTGAATTTGATGTTTTAGGAAGGTCCCATCCTGAGACAGATAATAGCCAAGGTGATGGCTTGATGCTCAGAAGGTCACCCTTCACCGACTTGTGACTCCTGGAAGGGCCAACCTCCTCACCTTTGCCCCTGTTGTTTTCTTTGCCTTGAATCACTGGCTGCAGGCCTTCCTTCTCATTCTTTAGGTCTCTGGTGTGTTCCTGCTGTAGGAGGCCTGTCCTGACACCCTGGTTGGATCAATCTGTCCTGTGCCCCCCAGCTCCTGGGCCCCCTGGCAGCTCTCCTCGCTCTATAGAGGACTTGCCTGTTTGTGAGCCCACCTGGCTCCAGCCAGCCTCCGTCTGGCGTGGGAGGAAGGTAGACCTGGAGAAGAGTGCAGCTTTGAGTCCCATCTCGGCCTCTGCTGTGTGACCTTGGGCAAGTCACTGAACCATGTGAGTCCAGGGTCCTTATCTGTGAAATGGGGATGGTAACAGCTGCCTCACTGGGTTGATGTGAAGATTAAATGAGATCATGCTCATGGTGGGGACTGTACAAATGGCAGCTGTATTATTCTAGCTCACTGCCTGGCACACAGCTTGGAAAATGTTAGTTGAATTCATCAGCCCTTCTGGTGCCCCCCCTTCCTGCCCCCACCTACCGTCCCTGTCTTGGGAGGGGGGAAAGTAGGTATGAACAAAAAGGATTGGAGGGCAGATGGAATAGGAGGCTGGGAGAAGGGCGATCAGGGCCTTCTGGCATCGCTGGGAGCTAGCTGCTCCAGCAACAGCCGGAGCCTGGCTGGAGGCGGTGCAGTGACCCACCTGTGCCCTCATCCTCATCAGCTAGGTGAGGCAGCGGGAAGAGGTGGAGCTGGGATCCACCTCTACACTGTGGCTCTTCAAAGCTACCTGGGGCCCACCGGCACACAGTAGGTGCGTTCTGAAAGCAGAGTAGCCGGAGGCAGAAATGTTGAATGAATGCGAAAGGTATGAATGAACGGATGGAAACATGAATGGAGGTGGGATGGACGCTTGAAGTCTGGGGCGAGGAGGAACGAGCATCTCCCTCCCGATCTCTGGGTTGGGAGACCTGCAGCCAAGACCGGCCCGGGGCTCCCTCCCCTCCCTGCCCCTCCCGCCCCGGCCTCCCCCCTCTTCGCGGCGCGCAGCCTGGCGGAGCCCGCGCCCAGCCACAGCCCGCGTCGGAGCCAGCGCTCGCGCCCAGCCGAGAGAGCCCAGGCAGCGCATCCTTGGGAGGGGGTTGCCCCGGCCCCCTCCCCTCCAACCCCAGTCCCCGGAGATCGGCCTTCGGGGCGGGGAGGCAAAGTCCCGGTGCAAGATCGGGGGACCAGCAGCGAGGACGCCGGGGAACCGCAGCCAACAGGTGCGGGGCTTGGGGGACCCCCGGGCTCGGGGTGGGGGACTTCAGAGGACCCTCGGCGGGAGCCAAGAGTCTCGGGAGATAACCTGGGTGCTTGGAGGCTGGGTCCCCGGCATGCTCTGCCCTCCTCCCGGCAGGCAGGCTCCTAAAGAATGCTTCGCGCCCTCGCTCCCCGCACCGCAGCCCGCACAGCCCCAGAGATGCAGGGAGGTCCCGCTGAGGAAGCGGGTCCGCCGGCGCCCGCTGGGGGTGTGAAGGAGACCCCTCATGCTCCCCGGGGGGTCTCCAGGGATCGGCAACCCTCTTACATACGTCCGGGGTCCTCCCTTCTCAGCCGGGGAAAGGACGGGTCTGAGCGAGCGAGGAGGGGCGGGGTGCGAGGCCGGATTTATGAATGAAGAGGGCGGCCAGCACGCCGGTCCAGCGACCCCTGGCGGCCACCGGGGCGCATCGCGGCCACGGGATTCAAGGGGGGACTAGCGGGGGCTGGGGGCTGACGGGCCCAGCCCCTGTGCCTGGGGCTCTCCCCTCGCTTTCGGAGAGGTTGTCAGTTCCTCCCTGCACCTCTACCCACACTGTGTGTGTGTGTGTGTGTGTGTGTGTGTGCGCGCGCGCGCGTGCGTGCGTGTGTGCGTGCGTGTGTGCCCCACCAGGGAGGGTCTGGCAGGTCTTGTGGGCAGGGCGTGGGTCTTCAAAAGCCTCCCTTGACCAGTTTTTCAACCAAAAATTCAGGCCTGTGAACTGACTCAGGAGAGAACATTTAAATCAGGATGGCTTCCCCTCTCCAATCTGTGGTGTTTGGTGGACTCAGACAGACCTGGAATAACAGCTTTGTGACCTTGAGCAAGGGGCTCAACCTCTCTGAGCTTCTATCTCCCCCTCTGCAAAGCAGGGCTCTTAATAGTGGTAACCGGCAATGACCGTGAAGCCGGCTTCCGGTGCCAGTTTCTGGGTAAAGCACTCGGCATTCATTAGAGCTCATTATTCCTCAGCGAGGCCCTGTGAGGCCGGCTCAGTTATTACTCCACGGGGTAGATGGGGAAACCAAGGCTGAGAGGGGTGAGGTAAGTTACCCAACTGGTATGAAATTGGGAGGCAAGGCAGATCTGTCTTTCTCCATCGATTTCAGGCTCTCCATAACCCACGTGACTGTGAGAATTAAGAGGAAGCTCATCTGCAAGTTGCCTGGCACTCTCCCTAATGTTCCCTTTTCCTTCCTTCAGAAGGTTTCAGGCTGGGACCACAAACACCTGAGTGCAAGACTCTGGGTCCCCTGAGGGAAGTGGGCTAAGGCCTGGCCCAGGGGCGCCCCTCCCTTGGGGAGCCTGGGATGTCCATCAGCTGTAGTGGCTCCTGAGCTCATGGAGCCCTCGGCCACCCCAGGGCCCCAGATGGGGGTCCCCACTGACAGCGGGGAACCGTCCCCGGTGCCTCCAGACTACGAAGACGAGTTTCTCCGCTATCTGTGGCGTGACTATCTGTACCCGAAGCAGTACGAGTGGGTCCTCATCGCCGCCTACGTGGCTGTGTTCCTTGTGGCCCTGGTGGGCAACACGCTGGGTAGGTCTCTAGGTCCCTGTGGTGCTTCGGGCTTCCCCTGGGGACTGGGAGGGGTCCTGGGCCTTGCTTCTCTCCCCCTCCCCCAAGTCCCTACTGGGTACTGTGGGGGAAGGGTCTCACTGATGGGACCCAGCTAGACTGGGCGTGGCTCTTCCACCGGCCTCATCTCATCCTGCTCCCACCCTGCAGTCTGCCTGGCCGTGTGGCGGAACCACCACATGAGGACGGTCACCAACTACTTCATCGTCAACCTGTCCCTGGCCGACGTTCTGGTGACGGCCATCTGCCTGCCGGCTAGCTTGCTGGTAGACATTACTGAATCCTGGCTCTTCGGCCATGCCCTCTGCAAGGTCATCCCCTATCTACAGGTGAGCTTTGCCTGGGTGCCCCTCATGACCCCCCTGTCATACCAAGTACAAAAACCATGGCCTTGTGTAGGTCTCAGTGACCCTCAAACTTGCCTTTTAGACAGGACATGGCTCAGTACCTCGGCAGTGTCATGCTCTATTGTTAGCAAGGGCAGGCCGTCAGGCACGACACTCAAGGACACAGACACAGACACAGCCCCATATACTCACACAGAGATACCCTCCAGGTCACACTCATAGACATTCACAGAGGCATGTTCGGACACATGTACAGTCACTTCCAGGTACACGGGCACACAGTGCAGGAGAGAGGCGCAAGCCCACCGTGACAGAGAATGGGCCTGTTACCTGACCCCAAGGGGGCAGCTTTGAGGTGGCAGGCTGGCAAGAGTCTCCTCCCCAGCCCTTCCGCTCCTGGCTGGGGCCTTCCCTCTCCCAGCGGTGGGTGTCAGGCTGTCCTGTACGGTTGTTGGGCCAGAAGAAGAGCTGGCCAGAGGGTTGCATCCCTCGACCCTCTCCCTGTACCCCAGAGGGCAGGGGGCACTCCTGGAGCCAGTGCCCCTGCGTCTCTGGCCTAGGTTCATCTCTGCCTCCCAGAATGAGGACTCTTTCCTCACAGCCTGGGGAAGGGATGGGATCCCAGGGCAGAGAGAAATGCCTCTTGGATTTCCCATTATTTGGAGGTTTCCCACTCAACCCATTAACTTTGGCAACCCTGAGAATAAAGACAGGCAGGTGAGGAAATCCACCTTAGGCAAGTTATTTAATCTTTCTTGCTTCAGTTTCCTTACCTGTACCTTGGGGGTAAGAGGACACACCTCAAGGGTTGTTCTGAGGATAACGAGAACAGTGTCCGGCATGTAGTTATTTCCTAAAGTGTAAATTATTATCCATAGTAGGGGAGCACCTACTATGTGCCCGGTCTCAAGCTGGACATTCTCCATCCATAATTTCATTTATTCTCACAAGAATCCTGCCAGGTGGATGATACATTCCCATTCTGCATACGAGGCTCAGAGGGGGTGAGTGATTTGCCCAAATCTACACAGGCAGTAAGTGGTGGAGTCAGGATTTGCACTGCACCTGGCTGCCTGGTATTTCTGGGCTGTGAGCTCCATCACTCACCCCATGTCTCTGGGTGGCCCCCAAAAGGACTGACACTGTGTCCCCATGGGGCAGGCCGTGTCTGTGTCAGTGGCAGTGCTGACTCTCAGCTTCATCGCCCTGGACCGCTGGTATGCTATCTGCCACCCCCTGCTGTTCAAGAGCACTGCCCGGCGTGCCCGTGGCTCCATCCTGGGCATCTGGGCTGTGTCGCTGGCTGTCATGGTGCCCCAGGCTGCTGTCATGGAATGCAGCAGTGCGCTGCCCGAGCTAGCCAACCGCACCCGGCTCTTCTCTGTCTGCGATGAACGCTGGGCAGGTAACGGCGGGAGCCTTGGGCAGGTGTCCCTGAAGTGGGCACCTCCGGGGCACACACCCCCAGAGCAGACATCTATCAGGGCACTTTTGGGGTGGGCACCCAGGGGTGGGTATCTCTTGGGAGGATACCCTAGAGCAGGCATCTAGCAGGGATACCTCTGGTGTGGGTACCTTCTCTAGTGTAGACATCGGCCAGGGGTCCCTCCAGGTTGGAGACCACTGGGCTGGGCAACTCCAGGGTCTCTCTGCCATGGCACCTGTATGGGGCCCAACTGCTTACTTTGGCCCTAGTCAGGGCAGGGTGGTATTGTTAAGCAGGGCAGGCTGGGGCTTCCCAGACTGAGCCCAACCCGTGCATCTCTTGGCCCCTGCAGATGACCTCTATCCCAAGATCTACCACAGTTGCTTCTTCATTGTCACCTACCTGGCCCCACTAGGCCTCATGGCAATGGCCTATTTCCAGATCTTCCGCAAGCTCTGGGGCCGCCAGGTGAGGCCCACTCTGGTGTCACTGTGTGGGCTGGGAGGGGACAGGGGTACTGGTCTGAGGGAGTAGACAGCCCTCTGCCTTCAGAACATGCCATCCTGGCTGCAACCAGAGAGGCAAGGCCTAGGCATGCGTCAAACTCAAGGCCGAAAGTGCTAGTGCCGGCCCTGGAACCGAATAGTAACTGGCATCCTTCTAATATCAGTAGCTGCCAGTTACTGCACCAGGCACTCCCAGCTAGTCTTGCATCCTCTTCACCACCATCCGTTATCCCCTTTTTTTTCTTTTTAATAAATTTATTTACTTTATTTTTTTTGGCTGCGTTGGGTCTTTGTTGGTGCACGCGGGCTTTCTCTAGTTGCGGCGAGAGGGGGCTAGTCTTTGTTGCGGTGCGCGGGCTTCTCATTGCGGGGGCTTCTCTTGCTGCAGAGCACGGGCTCTAGGCGCGCGGGCTTCAGTAGTTGCAGCACGGGGGCTCAGTAGTTGTGGCTTGAGGGCTCTAGAGCGCAGGCTCAGTAGTTGTGGCACACGGGCTTAGTTGCTCCGTGGCACGTGCGGTCTTCCCGGACCAGGGCTCGAACCCGTGTCTCCTGCATTGGCAGGCGGATTCTAAACCACTGCGCCACCAGGGAAGTCCCTATCCCCACCTTAATATATGGGAAAACTGAGACCCAGAGAGGCAAAGCAACTTCTCCCAAATCCCTCACCAGCGAGTGGACGATCAGGGACTAAAACCCAGGTCTGTGGGGTTCCAATGCTCGGTTCAGTGCCACAACAAGAATAACACCTCCGTGTTGCTGTCCAAATTAGGCACTTTGCTTGCAATGTCTTCACAACTTTCTAATCAAAGAAGCAATATTACCCACTTTACAAATGCTGAGTAAGGGCAACCAATCTGCCACGGCTGATGAGTGGCAGAGCCTTTCTGGTTCCAGGGCCTTCCTTCTTTCCTCTATTACACACTGACCAACAGCAGGGGTTTTTTTTGGAGGGGGGCGGTTTGCCATGGGAGGGCATGCTCAGAGGCCCTTGGCACTAGCGGGGTGAGTCCTGGATCAGCGCCCGGGCCGGGAGAGGAGGCTGGCCGGAACACGAGCAGCCTCGCGCTCCACCAGCGCTCGCCATCTGCTCCTCACAATGCCCCGGTCCACAAGGCAGGAGTCGCTATCCTTATCCAACAGGAAAAGCAGGGCTCAGGAAAGAAAAGTGAGTTTACCAAGGTCACATAGCTCTTGAATGGCTGAGCTGGCCCTAGATCCCAAGTTTCCTGAACTCTAGCCCCATGCCCTTCTGTTGTGGGGTGATTCAGGTGTCCAGTGTGAGAGAGGCTTTGAGAATATCTGTGGCTGCTCCAGGTGCCTAGAACCACCATAGGCCTATCGGCACTGACCTAGGCTGGGACCTATGCTCTGAGGCCCAGGCCATTCCACGCTGTCCACCTGCACGCCCCTTGCTCAGGCCTCCCAGGGTCAGGCAAGGACCGGGGGAGGCACGAGTCATCCAACCACCCCCGTCGCCACAGATGCAGGTGGTGATTTAAGGAAGATGGGTGGGTAGCTGGAAGGATGTTCAGGCCCCAGGCTGTGACCTGGGGGCTTGTCAAGGGTCCCCTACTTCATCTACAACTAAGGGTGAATAATACCGTCCCAAGAGACATATTGTGGGTGGTCTCACGATGAGCTAATGGAACACGGAAGTCCACTCAAGTCCAGAGTGTTGGTCTTTATCATGAATATTAGGCTCCTTCCTGCTGCAAGGGTTTGTTCCCTTGCCCACCTCCCCCTGCCCCAGGGTCCAGCAGGCCCAGCGAAGCAGAACGACCCTCCCAAGGAGCTGTACCCACCGCTGCTGTCTGTGTGTGCTGGACAGATCCCCGGCACCACGTCGGCCCTGGTGAGGAACTGGAAGAGGCCCTCAGACCAGCTGGAGGACCAGGGGCAGGGCGTGGGCGCAGAGCCCCCGCCTCGGGCCCGTGCCTTCCTGGCCGAGGTAAAGCAAATGCGAGCTCGGAGGAAGACGGCCAAGATGCTGATGGTGGTGCTGCTGGTCTTTGCCCTCTGCTACCTGCCCATCAGTGTCCTCAATGTCCTCAAGAGGTGAGAGCGCGTGGGGAGTGGTTGGGGGTGGGGAGAGGTGGTGGGGTCAGAGGAAGGAGCTCTCTCTGCTTCAGAGAAAGATCTGGCTCCACCGCTCACCCACTGTGTGACCTTGTGGGAGTAATTCTCTTCTTTGAGCCTCAATCTCCTCATCTGTAGAATGGGAATAACCGGCCTGCCTCCTGGGGCTCTCGTGAAAATTCTCTCGTCTGGCCACTCAATCATCAGGTTGTTAGGGCTGGGAACGGAGTGAACGAGTGCACGGGACAATGTCCTGCATTCGTGGAGGCGACATCTGACGGGAGAGAGAATGGACATGTACTACAATGTCAGCCAGTGATAACTGCTTTGAAGAAAAAATAGGGAAAGGGGATAGAGAATGACAGTGACAGAGGTTGGTGGGGTTAAAAATAAATGTTTTTTAGATGTAATGGTTAAAAACAAAAAAGCCTCTCTGAGGAAGTGACATCTGGCAGAGACTTGAAGGAAGGGAGCAACCACACCCACAGGGGTCTGGAAGAATAGCAAGTGAGAGGCCATGGGGTGGGGGTGGGGAGGGGGGCAGGGCAAGACCCTGGGCTCTTTGCCATGAGACAATCTCAGTGTGTTTGCGCTTGGTCACTTCCTGGCTGTGTGATCTTGGACATATCACTTTGCTTCTCTGAACCTCAGTTTCCCTATTTAAAAAATGGATGAGTCTATGACTCATCATGCTGCTACGGGGATGGATGATAAAGTGGAGGGGGAGCCCCAGGGGGTCACACGGCTGGTGACTGAGCAGAGGTACCCTGGTCCCTGTTCCTAGGCCCACTCTGGTCATACGTTCTGCACCCAAGAACCCCAAACTGTGGTCAGGACCCCAGACTCAGAGGCCCAGGAAAGGGCTACCTGGTGCACAGAAGGGGCAGTGGGACTCTTGTACTTTACAGCCATTCATGAGCTATGTGACCTTGGTCAACTCGCCTTCCTTTTCTGAGTTTTCCTGTCTGGGAGATGAGGACAGCAACTCCTGCCCAACACACACACACACACACACACACACCCTCTCCCATTTCTGAGTGTACACACACACACACACACCCTCTCCCATTTCT
Organism: Stenella coeruleoalba; assembly: GCF_951394435.1. NCBI lineage: Eukaryota > Metazoa > Chordata > Mammalia > Artiodactyla > Delphinidae > Stenella > Stenella coeruleoalba. Next base: position 24,782,367 of record NC_137169.1, read on the forward strand.
GAGTGTACACACACACACACACACACACACACACACACACACACACACACACACACACACACACACACACACACACACACACACACACACACACACACACCCTCTCCCATTTCTGAGTGTCCTGCCCCCTGGTCCTAGGGTGTTTGGGATGTTCCGCCAAGCCAGCGACCGAGAAGCCGTCTATGCCTGCTTCACCTTCTCCCACTGGCTGGTGTACGCCAACAGCGCCGCCAACCCCATCATCTACAACTTCCTCAGTGGTGAGTGGGCTGGGGACGCAGAGTAACTGAGGGTGGCAACAGTCCCCAGGACAATGGTCTCCCCATCTTCAACCCAGGCTGAATAAAGCATGCGGGGAAGAATACACCTGCTGCCTCCTGGGGATCAGGACCCTGCTCTGGGAACTCCCACTCGGGGAAGACTTGTCCCCGCCCAAGAGCCCTGGTCTGAGTGGGAGACAGGCCACACTCCCAATAGTGGCCAAAGAAGGTGACCAGCTCCAGGATCCAGTTTTGCAGATTATGCAGACCACTGAGTGGGGGGGAGCACAGGGGCTGGGCCAGCTCACCTCCACCCCTGCGTGATACATGCACAGCAGGACTGCCAATCAGCCAGTCTGGTCAACACAGGCTCCAGATGGAGCCCCTGCCTGAGAAGATGACTGCATAATCGAGGCATCAGGGGGAAGGGCGGGCCACCAGCGAGGCAGCCCAGGGCCGGGAAGCAGCTTCCCCGTGCCCAGCTAGACACGTGCTGGCAGAGTGGCCCGAATTTGGGGGGGCTACCCCTGAATCCACCTGCCTCCAGCACCAGCCCTCCCACCTCCCCTCTGCAAGTCCAGGCATCCCTGGTCCCCTGCCCCCCCGCCCAGGCCTCCTCTGTCCACTGTCCCATAGCCCCCACCCCCTTCCACTACCTCCCGGTCTCAGGGTGGAAAGGCCCCACCCCGGGCCCCCGCCTGGGCTCAGCAGAGTGTGACTCACCAGACCTGACTCAGACCAGGCCTAGAGAACTGACCAGATGACTGCTCAAGCCTGGACAATCTTTGAGAAAAGGCTGAAAGGTTAAAGAAGGGGCTGGGATCAATGCTGTAACCCTCACTGAAACTAAAGAATTACTCAACAGAGGCTAGCCGGGTGGTTTCCAGCTCAGAGGGGAGAACAGAAGAGACGAGCAACGGCAGAGGACACGTCAGGCAGACTTCCTGACGTGCATTTCTTCGTTTGGTCTACATTTACTGAGCGCCTGCTGTGTGCTCGGCCCTCTGCTGGGCACCGGCCAGGCTTGTGGGGCGATTGAAACATGGTTGTTCAGTTCCAGCACAATCTGTTGCCTGGTGTCCTCTGACTGTACAGATGGCTGTGGTGATCCCTCCTTCCCCACTGTTCCCTACCCTTTAAGCGAAGGCTTTGGAATTAGAACGCTGGTGACCTTGGGCAAGCCACTGCACCTCTGCGTGCCTCTGTGGAGTGAGGCTAGAGGACTCCAGGCCTTCAGGGTGCTGGGGTGAGCTGGGCGACAAACTCAGGTGCCCAGCACAGTGCCCTTGCAAGGGCTGCTGCCGCTGTATTTTCATCACCGTGGGGCAGAGATGGGGAAAGCCTAGCCACAGATGGTGAGCCGTGAGCCCCTCCACCTACCCGCCAACGAGGGCAGAGGTGACCTAAGCTCCCTGAGCCAGACAAAACGTTTTCAGCCAGGCTCAGAGCCAGAGCGCAGTCAAGGAATCAGATGAAAATTGCATTTCTCCTTGGGAACCTGCTCCAGGGCCTCTGTCCTCACTCTCCCTGGCAGTGACGAGGTCGCCTTGGGGCTCTCTCCTGCCCAGCTCTACCCTTCCCTCCCACCCCCTCACAGGCAGCTTGGCTGGAGCTGCGTGGGTGTCCCTGGGCCCAAGGCCCCTTCCTGCTGCTTCTGTCTCCTTATGGCTGTGTCTTCTGTCTCTCAACCAAGGCAAATTCCGGGAGCAGTTTAAGGCCGCCTTCTCCTGCTGCCTGCCTGGCCTGGGTCCCTGCGGCTCTCTGAAGGCCCCCAGCCCTCGCTCCTCTGCCAGCCACAAGTCCTTGTCCTTGCAGAGCCGGTGCTCTGTCTCCAAAGTCTCGGAGCACGTGGTGCTCACCAGTGTCACCACGGTGCTGCCCTGAGCGAGGGCCATCCTGGTGGCAAAAGGGGGTGCAACCTATCCCCTGCCTGGGCTGCTCCTCTGGTTACTGGGGGAGCTGCCCCCACTCCTCATGGAAAGACTGCTGGTTGCAGTGCGAGGCCGGGGCTCCTCGCCTCGTTTTCTGCCTGTTTAACTCTGGGCAGTGTCACTTCCCTTCTCTGAGCTGCGTCCCCTAAGCGGATTCATGTGAGGATTAAGCACGCTCAAGAAAGTGGAAAGCTCTCTGTAAACTGTAAAGTGTTAAGGACAAGATTAACGTTGTGTTCCTCTCACTTGGCTATACCGCACAGTACCATCCATCACTATCATCCTTCCAGAGCTTGGCCCTCCTCCCAAAGACCCCTCTCCTACCCAATCATAGGTCTTCCCTGGAGGCTGCTATAAGGGTCCCAGCAGGCATTTCCATCTGGTCCAGGGGCTCTAAAGCCCAGGCTGCACTTGGCAGCGCTCCTTGAGGCCCATGTGAACTAATCTGAGCCCAGCCCCTCCCCAGTGGGAACAGAGCCCCACCCTCACCAGGTGCCAAGTGCACACACCACAGACTGGACCCCGTTGGTTGTGCAGTGGTAGAACACTCTCCACGAGGCCATTTGGTATGGAGGCCAGCAGCCTGAAGCAACTGTAATTAAAAGTCTGGCACTGAATGTTCCCTCTCCTTGTCATTGCACAAAATCTGTGCTTCTTAGGTTAGGAGTGAGAAGGTGGGGAGGCTGGGGGAGGAGAGAAGACAGTGCTGGAATGCAGCTATCTGCTGACCCCTCCCACCTCTCATCCCCTAACACACGGGATCCCAGATGGCTCCTGGGCAGGTCTCAGAGCACACGTGCTCCTGCCCCCTCACGTGGCTCCGATCCTCTGATGCCAGGACCTCGATCCTGGCCACATCTGTCTGCTCACGAGCCCAGCAGTCTATGGAAGGTAAGGGGGGTAGGGTGGGCAGACAGCAGGGTTAACAGACCAATTTACTGTTATCTTCACCTTCTTGGAAATCAGGGCTTGCATTTATTTTCTATGAACTCACAGATTAAAAAGAGAAAGCCAGAGACTGGGCTAGACGTGTTCCATCTGCCACCAAGATGATTAGAGGGCTGCCAGAGGCCCTGATCCTTGCTGCCAGAGCAGGAGGTGGGAAGCAGTCTGAAGGACTGTCTGCTGAGACGAGCGGGAGACATCTGGCAGAGGCCAGCTCGGCCATGCGCACCGCTGGGTCTGCTTAACCTGATTAATGACCTCACCCGTCAAGAAGTGGGGCAAACCGCAAACCGCGGCTCCTGCCAGGGGCCCAGCCCAGGAATGCTTTAGCTCCCCTCCTCGTAGGCAGAGCAGGTGGAGGGAGTGGCCTGAGCATGTCATCCTGCTCTCCAGATGACTCGCCAGCCCAGCTCACGTGAACACTGCCACAGATGTGCAGCTGTTGCCAGAGGGTACAGGGTGTCCCGCCCATTCTCCACTCCCTTCCCGCTAGCCTTAGGATCCAAAGCTGTTTGTCAAGTTTGTAGCCAGGCTTGGAGGGGCAGTGTGTGGAATGAGGTGTGAGGGCTGACGCCCAAGCCCAGAACCAACCATGTCCACAAGGAAGAACCCAGGTCCTGAGTTCCTCAGCCCCAGCTGATCACAAAGGTGACAGAGTATGATTGACACTGTTCTAGACACAGGTTTCAGTAAACACTTGGCTCAGTGGGAAGAAACCACAAAAGCTTCCCCTAATGGCTGCAGTTCTACTCTGTCCTCTGCGGGTTGAACCCAGCACCATGGTGGGCCTCAGGCCTCTATTTTGGGGGACTCAGATGAACTCACAGGTGACCAGGATGCCATGGAATGAAGCTCAGTGAACAGCTTCTGGAGAGCCTGGGACTATCTGGCCTAGGGAAGGGAGGACCTGGGGGAATGTGGTGGCAGGTTCCAGATATCTAGAGGACTGGCATGCAGGAAGGGGTGGAGTATGTTCTCGGTGGCCCAAGAGAGAAAACCATAGCCAATGGGTAGTGTTTTCAAGGTGGTGGGATTTGGAATCCACATCAGGAAGAAGTCCCTACTAGTCCAGGAGGAAATGGGCTGCCTGGAAAGGCACTGAGTTGTCATTGGAGGTTGGCAAGCAGAGGCCAGATTCAAAGTGGGGTAATGGAAGGGGTTCTAGCTCTGCATGGGGGCTGGCCTCTGGGAACTGGATTCCACCTAACTCTAGGATTCTAGCACGACAGCAGCCCAGAGGAGAACCGGGGCTGAACTGCCTAAGCCTGACATAACCTGCCAGGCCTCACTGAGCTGCTTCCCCAACCAAGCAGGGAGGAGAGCCTGTTTTCTTATCTTCATCCCCCAAAACAAAAGGATTAGCTCACCATTACCCATCATAAGGTCCCCCAATCAAACCAAAACGTCTGGTGTCTTGGCTTCGGATTGAAATTTTGTCAGATCACTGTCGACGTTTGGTATAGGCTGATTATCAAGCTGATGTGAAGATCCAGCTGGCAGATGTCTGCACTTAATAAAAATGGGGAGAAAGTTATGACTGCGTAAATGCAGTTTGTCTGGAAGATTAAAACTAGGGTTTGAGATAATAAAAAGGCCAGGCTGCGGAAAGTCTGGGGTGGCTGCTTCTAGCCCAGAATGCCAGCCCTAAAGCTGTTATAAAACACACGGTCAGCTTCTTGGACTGAACCTGGCAAGGTTAGACTTAACCTGAAGTTAAGTTACACTTAACTTCAACCCAGTAAGTGAGAGCAGCCCTGTGGAGGCATGTCCCCCTGAGCTGTTTCTTTCTGCATGGCATGGTATATACTATGTACTTAAATATTCGTTGAACGAAAGAATAAATGAGTGACTGAATGGATAAGCATATGAACCTGTAACTGGGACGGTGTGGTGGAAATGTGGAACTCCAGAGTTTTATTCTTGTATTGAAGCTTACAGTTGCACCAAACTTTTGGCCCCAAATGAAAACAACCACAAATAAAAAAAAAAAGCATTGGCAGTGGGAGGTAGCAACTTGTCCCCTGGGGACTGAAGCCAAGCAGAGGATGGCAGGCAAATATGAGGGGTCCAAGCTGCAGAGGGGTAGCCTGGCCAAAGATGCCCAGAGAGCAGACTGCCCAAGCTCCCTGAACAGGCAGCTAGAAGTCAACACACACGGACTTGTGGGGGGTGGAATCCAAGCCGCTGGACCCATGGGCAAATCTCTCACCCTGGTCAGATTCCATTTTGGAGAAACTGGGTTCATCTGACAAGACAGCATGGGTGAGGGAACACAGGTGCTAATGGTTAAGAGGCTGATGAACACTTACCGCTGGCGTCAGGGCACAGAAGGAAAAGCTAGAGTCTGGAGTCAGCTGACTGGACACTAACTCCATTGCAATGACCAGCATCTCTGGCACCTGGCGCAAGGCTGTGCCATTTAAATACTCAGGGATGTAAAAGGACATTCAATTTCCGGTCCTCTCCTAGGTCAGGCCCCTACCTGTGTGGCCTCAGCCCAGGTCCCCACTACCTGGTGGCTATGACGCAGACTCCCAGCCCTCTCTGTGAACAATGCTGAATCAGGCAGGGGAGAATTCTTTTTCTAGGAAGGGCAGGAAATGAAGAGAGGCCCACATGCTTCTCCCACCCTAGGAGCCAGGAAAAGTCCCTTGGTGCACTCCCCACTTTACAGATGGGCTGGTCATAGCATCCGAGAAGCTGTCATGGTGACGAAGTCCTCGAAGCTGAGCCGAATGTTGCCCTGCACAGCTGTGTCCTTCTCCCGGAAGGCCTCGGTCAGCACCTGCAGCTGGGTGCACACCTGGATGAAGCGATCTAGCTGCATGGCAGGACTGGCAGAGCGCGGGCAGTAGCGGGAGATCAGGAGCTGGGTGAACTGGGGGCTCAGATTGTAGCCCATCTGGGACAGAGCTGGAGAGGAGGGGCACACAGAGCAGACACAAAAACCTGCCATGAGCACCGCCATCAACCAGCTCCACGGAGTACAGCAGTTCAGGAACTTCAAGGGGACTGGCACCAAAGCAGAAACAGGACAGATGTCCCAAGGGGCTGTCCAAAACGGCAGGAGCACACAGGGGCTCTGGATGCTCCCCTGGGCTGGAAGGCCCCATCCCTCTTTCTCAAAGTCTCTGTTGTCTGTTCAATTAGGGGCCCGCAGGGTCCCAGAATGACACCAGTCTGTCCATGCTCATCTCTGACTCGTCTCTATTACAGACAGGAGCCTGAGCCCCCTCGGGTCACCCTGCCCCGAGCAGACACATGAGAGGTGGCTCAGCGTGAGGCTATGAGGGCCTGCTCTGGAGTCGAGACTGCCCCTCTGCAAGTTGCTCATTAACCCTTGCTAATCCTCTGTCTTATCATCTCTAAAATTGGGATAATACTTACCTTGTAGGTTCTAGTAAGGATTAAAGGAGGTGATCGTGCAATGGATTTGGTGTAGTGCCTGGCACATAATAAGCACCCAGTAAGTGTCATTTGCTAAAAGTTATAAAATCATCACCATCTCCCCAGGCGAGGCTGCTGGGCAGTTCCAAGCCCACAGCCTCCACGCTGCTCCTCCTGTCCCTCCACCTGGGATGCTTCCTTCTTCCTCTCTGTATAATCTACCAGCTCAGGCTAAAGTCTCAGCTCCCCTTTTGCTATGTGGCCCTTGGGCAAGTCACCTAGACTAAGCCTCAGTTTTCTCACCTGTAAAAGGGTAATAATAAGAGATCCTTCATCTAAGCGTGGGGAATAAGAAGCAGTACCGATCACATGCAGAGAAAGAATGATGTAATATATGAAAAAAGCTTATTACAGTACCTGGCCCATAGCAAGCATTCAATAAATATTAGCTTTCCTGTGATAATATCACCCTTACAAATATCCATCACCGGACCATTACCTGACAACAGAGTAGGTGCTCAGAACAGGTCACCTCCTTTCCCTTCCACCAGGGAGCTCCCCTTCCCCCTGCTCCCGCCCCCAGGCTCCTTAGTCGGATTGAAATCCATGGCCAGGGCGAGGGGCTGGGTTCTGTGGGGAGCCCTTTCTCCCTCTCAGGTGGGAAAGCTCCCCATCCAGTTCTCATCCCCACACTAACCAACCATCCTCTGGAGTCAGAATTGGAACCAGACCTGGAGCTGTGGCCTCAGGTCATCTTACCCAACTGCAACTTTTAGAGTGGTCTGGGTCCCAAAGCTGGGAATGAAATTGCCTTCTAGTAGGGCTAGCAACAGAAGCCACCTTTCTGAGCCCCTCTACAGGGCTCTTTCCATTCTGCATGCTAGAAACTAGAGAGGAAAGAGCCACACGAGCCACATGGACCAGTCTCAAAGTGCCCTCGGCTGCTGAATTTCCATCCCCAAGGCTCCCTGACAGCTATGCCTGTCTCACCTAGTGCTGCCAGGAATCCCATCGCCAGAGAGTCCAGCCCCGATCGTTTCCCTGCCCTGGACTGGGCTCACGGCCCAGCCAGGTCACAGAAGGGGTGGGGAGAGGGCCTGTGCTGAGGGCAGCGTTTTGCAGTGCAGTTGGACACGTGGTAGCCAGAGGCTAGAGAGAACCCCTTGCTCTGTCTTAGGGGGTAAAGAGAAACATCCGGCTGTGCCTGTGCGCTGAGTCCCTGCCGGGCCCTCACCTTGCTGCAGCTCTGTGTAGCTAATGGAGCCCGAGCAGTCCCGGTCATACTGCTGGAAGAGGTTCTTCCACTGCTGGATGCACTTCCACAGGGCTGAGAAACCGTAGACATCAATGTGGCCTGACTTGGTCTTGTCAAACATGTCTTGGGTGGGGGAGGGAAAGAAGGCTTCAAGACTAAGGGCCAAGGGTCCTCAGATACCACTGAGGCTCCCTTCTCCCCAGGCTGGAGTAGGACACTCCACAGAACCACAGGCCTGAGGCCCAGATGCCGGTACCCAAGATGCACCCTCATCAAGTACGATACCAGCCTCCACCCCTGCCAGAACTGCATCTTCTCCGCAGGCTTGGCAGCCGACCCCCACCCTGCCATCTCCCACCAGGACAGGGAGTCCCATTCTGCAGAATGAGACACTGAGCTGGCCTATGATTCAGCAAGGTCTAGAACTTGAGCAAAGAGCTAAGGAAAAGAGCTCTCTAAGGGATCTCACCTTGAACCCAGTTTCCTGTGAGAAATCCTCCCTGGCCAAAAGATTTCTCCTCAGAATGGCCTCCCACCCACCTACCGTCAGACAGGAGGTGGCTCTGCCCCAGCCGGAGCCCATGAGGAAGGGCTAGGACTCACTTATCATCATGAGGCATGTCTCGTCGTTGAACGAGGACCAGTTGGAGTTGACCAGGGCCTGCTTCAGCTCCTTGATGGAGATATAGCCACTGTGATCGGAGTCCACTGACTGGAACCAGGAGTAAGCCTCGGGATCCACATTGGGAGGGGTGCCACCTGCAGGAAGGGGTGCCAACCAGGGGAGTCAGACGCAGGCCTCAAGACCAATCCACAGAAATGCTGGCAAGGGTCAGCCTCAGTGCCCCCCAGCTACCTCAAAAGTCTCACAAATCTGCCTACCCACTCCCTGTCTTCCATCAAGACAACACCCTTACTCTAATGGAAGAGGACCTTTTGTGTAAACTCACGAGTATTTGTGGTTGATTTCTACTCCACAAATCCTTCAGGTTTTTCCTACAGTGCTCCAGCCACTTCTCTAGTTGATTTTAAGTTTCTAAGGAACAAGGACTTGTCCGGCAGATTAAGAATTCTCTGAAAAGGGGGATCATCTCTTCCCCAAAAATGTTTGCTGAGCACCTAACATGCACAGCCCAGAGACAAGCATTTTGAGAGTCAGGCAGCAGGGAGCTCTCTGGGGTGGGAACCGGGTCTGGTCCATCTCTGGCACCAGGAGAGCTGGTATATTCTATCAAGAGCTACCAGAATGTGGGTGGCCACAGAGCTCCACGTCTCTTCCCTCCCCATCACCTCCGATGCCTGTCCCCATCTCCAAACCTCCCTGCAGACATCTGTGACACGTCCTCACCCCACACACCCAAAGAGCTGCCTAGAGCTGCCAGTTCCATACACAGGTATCAACTCCTCCCTGTTCCTACTGCACCTGCCCTGATTCAGACACCTCTCACCTGACTGCGGAACAAACCCAAAATCCTAACCAAATCCTCATGACAGCGACTCTCCACCACTTAGCACTTGTTGCCGAGTAATCTTTGTAAAATTCCACTGTTCTCACCAATTTCCCCCCACCTCAACTCAAAACTCTTCAAAGGCTCCCCACTGTCTACAAAATAAAGTCCAGCATCCCTAAAACAGCATTCCAGTTTCCCCACAATGTGGTCTACCCCCATCTACCTGTCACTCTATCCCCACTCTGTCCCCCTCCGCCTCTGTTCCAGCCTAGGTGCAGTAAGTAAGACACTTGGTCCTACCCAGACCTTCACAGCTCCCTATGAAGTCTTTACTCACCTCACCAGGTTCTCTCTGTCTCATACCCTCTTCTCCCTCATCTCTTTGCATCCATTTCCCACCCACCCTTCAAAACCCAAATAAAATGCTGCTCCTTCTATAAAGCCTTTCCTCTTCTTCCATCCCTGGACAGGCCTCCTTCCTCTCTCCTTTGTACTCCTCTCTATGGCCCTGATCACTCCACTGTGTACATGTTTTTTCCTACTCTTTCCAGGTTACACTTGGAGCAACTTGAGGGCAAGATCCCAGCCTAACTCATCTCTGAATCCCCAGGGGCTAGCACAGAGCCGGACACAGAAAGGGGAGGTGCTCAATTCATGCTAGAATTGGCCTCCTGGTTCAAGTCCCAACTCTCCCATGTGCGGCCTTGGTTAAGTTATTGAAGTTCTCTGTGTTTCAGTTTTTTTTACCTGTGAAATGACAAGCACAACAGCATCTACTTCATAAGGTTATTATAAAGATATAATTAATAAATGAAAACCCTTAGATCAACACCTGGCACTGTCCAAGCACTTCATACCTGCTGATTATTAGCGTTGCTGTTGTGGTTCAAACGGCTTTGTGTGTCTGGGAGCTTTGTGTGTACGTCAGATGGAAGAAAGGATCATTCATTTGGAAAGACATGCAGGGTGGGCTGGGGGTGAGGGGAGAAGGTGACAGATGAAAGCAGAGAAGCACAGAAGACCGTCTTGGGAAAAAGCCAGAGTTACACAGTATTGGTAAACCTGCTGCGTTGACTGAGGGCTCCTTCACACATGTAAGTATCAGAGACAGCACAGAAACCACTGTCCAGTCCCCAAAGTAAGGCCAGAAGGATAAAGGTTTGCCTGACTGAGGGACTAGTCTGACCTCCTCGGATGGGAAATCCAGACAGGCCCCACCCTCCCTCCTAAAACAGCTGCTGTGCCATGGCGGCGAGGAGGTCACAGCCACGGGCTGGAGAGTCTCTGTAATCTGTGGTCTGCGCAGTCAGCATAGAACAGCTCAGGCTCTGGAAGCAAAGAGAGCAAAGATCCTTACTAGCCTGTGTGGTTTAGAGGAATTGTTTCATTCTCTGAGTACTGATTCCCCCATTTCTAAAATAGACCTACTTCCCAGGGTTGCTGTGATGATTAAATGAGATAACAGCAAAATAAAGTTTTCACAGAGGGCCTGGAATGTGTGCAGTCACATTTTCGCGGAGGAAGGCCTATTTAAACTGGGTCTGAAAGGATGATTAAGAGTTACGATGGGGAAAAGAAAAAGCATGTGGCAAAGGCACAGAGTGTGTTCAGACTACTCCAAGGGGTCTGGGGTTGATGGGAGAGAGGGTCCGGAAAGGCCCGTTGGGAATCAAGTGCCCTTAGGATCTTCCCTGTGGGCAATGAGGCACCTTTAAGGGTCAAACCTCTCTTGCAGAGCATGGTGTTCAACATTTAGACCCTGTATTCAGCGGGGTTAAGTTAGTGGGGCCTCCAGGTGACTCCACTGCAGGCGATATACGGATCATACTTTAAGAAGCACTGCTCCAGGGACTTCCCTGGTGGCCCAGTGGCTAAGACTCCGCGCTCCCAACGCAAGGGGCCCGGGTTTGATCCCTGGTCAGGGAACTAGATCCCGCACGCATGTCACAATTGAAAAAAAAGATCCTGCACGCTGCGACGAAGATACCCTGTGCCACGACTTAAGACCTAGCACAGCCAAATAAATAAATATTTAAAAAAAAAAGAAAAAAGAAGCACTGCTCCAGGGGCTCACGGGCGGCACTGGAGAGGAGAGAGGAAGCTGCAGAGGGTGAGCAGTTAAGAGACTGAAGCACATTTCTCCTCTCCACTGCAGCCCCATTATCTCTGGCCTCAGGCCCTGGAGGGATAAGCCTCACAGCCAGGGGTTTCTTTCCCTGCAGTGACCTCATGTAGGCTCGGAAACAAAATTTTAAGAGGAGGAGGAAATCCACCAGGAAGCTTCTGAGCTGAAAGCAAACAGCCAGCAGCCCCAGCTCTGATAAGATAAATGCCACTGGCTCACAGTGTTTAGAACCCCCAAGGTCTGAGCCTCTTCCTCGGCCACCTGCTGGGTATGTATGCTAAGATGCTACAGCTTCCCAGCAGTACCATTCCCTGGAGGCCCTTCAGGTGCACCAGAATGGTTCCAGGCTGCCTCGCTGCTGGTGTGGTCTCCTGGGAACAAGCATTGCGAAGAGGCTGATTGAATGAGCCTGGGAGGACACAGGGGTCTGGGATCTCACCTTCCCCAACCCCCTGTCTGAAATCATTCAGAAATCTTCACTGAGCTTGAAGCCCCACCTAAGACTCTCTGCCTCCACTGAGCTGCCAAGCCCCCTCCCCAGCCCCCATTTGTCCAGTACCTCAGCTTTACAGTCTCTGCTCTTCATCCTTCCCCTATCTCATCCCATCACTCTCCTGCCTGCCTCGGCATCTTTCAGTGGTACGGCCCTTGCCATATCTGCTATCACATTAAATGCCACATACCTCGTTGCTGAGAATGCTCCAGAATGAGTCCTCTCACAGAACTGTTTACTAAGCCCCTCCCATTTGCCATACCCTGTGCCCAGTGTTTACCTGCAACTTCTCATTTAATCTTTATTAACAAACTTGTGAGGTAGTGACATTTACACATTTTACAGATGTGGACACTGAGGCTTAACGAGATGATGTCATTTGGTCAGGTCAGTAAGTGATCTGATCTCAAGAGCCCAAGCTTTCAACAACTATGCTATCTTACCTTTCTACATATAGCAGTCAGTCTCTCTTACACAGAAATGGGGTTTCTCCCCACGGTAGACTGTAGTATTATCTCCAATCATTTGCTAATCCACTCCCTCCCCTGCTTCCCTGCAAGAGCATGGTACATCCTCTCCACTGCCTGGCGGCCTGCAGAGCCCCTCCAGTGAGAGGAGTATCCATTCCCATCCTATTGATGTCAGGCTTGACCAGAGGATGTGGTTTGGCCAATAAACGTGAGTGGAAGAGGTATAAACTACTTCAAAGCAGAAGCTTTAGGGGACATCGTGCATTCCTGCTAGCTCTCTTACTCTTTTTGTCTGCCACAAAAACAGTATATCCCAAATAGGGGCTGCTCCTCCAGCCTGGATCCTGGAAAGAAAAGACACGTGGAGCAGAACTTCAGCAGCCAAGCCTGCAGCTGCCGACATGTAACCAAGAGTAAATAAGTGTGAGTAAGGAACAGAAATAAACATTTGCCACTGTAAGCCAGAGATTTAGGAGTTGTTACCACAGCAAGGCTAACTAACAGACTTCTCATTCTACTAATGCAAGCTAAGCTAGAGACAAGATGCTAAGGTGCCGGAGACCAGGCTGCCTACACATCCACAAGGAGGGCAAGGAAGGGCCCTGGATAACTCAGAACAAAGTCAGAGGCACTTGGAGTCCAAGGTCCCTACTTACCTGGAGGAGGTGTTCCCTGTCCATAAGGCCCGGGATGCTGGGCACCATAGGAATTTGGAGGTGGTGGTCCATAGGGGCCCCCTGGGGCCGCGCCACCATACGCTCCTCCTGGAGTTCCAGAAGGGAGCCCCCCAGGGTTGGGGTGTGCATAGGGCCCTCCACCAGCTGGTGGTCCGTAAGGCCCTCCAGGGGCAGGACCTCCTCCATATCCGCCACCAGGGGGTACCCCGCTAGCATACTGCCCTCCAGCATGGGGGAGTCCGGGGTAGTAGCTACCCGGAGGGGCTCCGGGTGCTTGTCCTCCAGCTCCTGGGCAGCCCTGCAAGAAGAGCAAGATATCAGTCAGAATGACAGGGCCAGAAACTAGCCACAGTATGGAACTTTACAGTTATAAGGCACTGCCACTGCCTTTCTTTCAACTGATCCTATGGGCTGAACTGGACTGGAATCATGACCCCATTGCTCAGATGGGGAACCTGAGGCTTCTGGAGGAGATACAACTTACCCAAGGTCACACTGCCACTGACCTGCAGAGGTAGGGCTGGAACCCTGCCCTCCTGGCTGCCCTTCCCTGCACACCAAGGGGCTCCACAAGGGCTGGTATCATGTCTGGTTTGCCACTTTATCCCTTTATCCCCAGCCCCCAGTGAAGAACAGATGCTCAATAAATATTTATTGTATGAATGAGTGGGCAAATTAATCAAACTGAATTCCAAATCCACCCCTGTGGTACCCCCATCTCTATCCGCAGAATTCACAGTGCAAATGTGATCTCCAGCCCATGCCCCTGACCCTCTTCAGTCACAAATGATGTATCTAGAGCACGGATTCATCCACAGCATGTCTTCCTTACCCTACTCTAGCTCATGATGCAAAACCATTTCCCCAGCCTCATTCATGGCTCTGTGAGACAGGCAGGCAAGACCCTATTCCTAAGGCAATATAGCCCATGGTTAAGAGTGAAAAAGACCAGTTCAAGCTTGCGGTCTGCCACTTACTAACTGGTCTAATGACTTACCCTCTCTAAGCCTAAATATCCTTGGCTCTAAGAGTGCCTGCCTACCTCCAGGTTAGTATGTGAATGAAATGAGGCCGGTCACGTAAAGGGCTCTGACACAGGCCCTCGCACAAAGTAAGCACTCAATACCCAGTAACTATTAACAGTAGGACTCTTCTATGGAGGAGGAAACTCAAGTCCAGAAAAATCACACAACAACCGTGTGGAGGGGTTGGGGCCAGAATCCAGGTCTCCTGGCTGCTAAGCCCAGGCCATGTAAACAGTAGAGCATACATGGGAGCACTCCTCCCTCTCTTGTCCCTGTCCCCACGCCACTAGCCAGGGATCCCTGAGGCTCAGTGTTCGGCTCCATCTCCCTAAATGGCCTAGTGGACCACAGCCTCAACACATCTGCAGTGAGCTCAAGGGCAGAGAGAGCAACTGCGCCCGGCTCCGAGCATTGTGAGGATGGTACCATCTGGACACGTTTTAGATCAACCTGTAAGGCACACCAGTGGCCTAGCCAGTACGAGCCTGGATTTCCTCTTTTAATTGCGTTTGATAGCTTCCAGGACAGTTACCCTCAAGGCTAAGGCCAAAGTCACACTTCATCTCAAGACAGTCTGCTTGCTCGGGGAGGAGAGGCTTCTTGAGGGAGGGCAGGAAGCACGCCCTTCCACCTTCCCCACTCAGCATCGTGGACGCTCTTCTGCCCTGGAAGCTGCCACAGCTCGTAGCAAGACTCCTTCACAGATAATGAACTCACAGGCAAATCTCAATTCAAAACTCTGCTCTCATCAGCTGAGCTCATGACCATGGGTCAGTGGCCTGTTTCCTCACAAGTAAAATATAATAATCCCTTCCTCACTGAATTCTTCTGCAGACTACAAGAAATGTATACAGCAGAACTTTGTTAGTTAAATTTTTAGCTAAAGAACCCCATCCGCCCCCCTTTTTTTTTGGCCATGCGGCTTGCAGGATGTTAGTTCCCCAACCAGGGACTGAACCCGGGCTATGGCAGTGAAAGCGCCGAATCCTAACCACTGGATCACCAGGGAATTCCCTAAAGAACCTTTTGATGAATAAAAATATTTAAAAACTGGCAAGAGAAAGTTGCTCTGGTTGGAGGTGGGAGTCCCAGAGCCCTGACCACATAGGCCCCTCCCCTGCTAGGCTGTGAGTGAGCCCTGCAGAAACCCCCCAGTGATTCTAAAGGCAGTTTGAAAACCATTAATACAAGAAACAGTTCTTACAACAGCGTCCAGCATAAATCGTAGCTCTACTGTTATATTATTATTATTATTGCTATCAGCAAAGCCCTAGGCCAGGTAAACTCTTGGGGCGGGGGATGTGTATAAAGGAGAGTGAAATGTTCAAAGGAGCTCAGTTAATAGGAGAGGCACTGAAACACACTCTGTAACATTTAACAAAACAGCATAAGGAAATAGGTGTTTAAAATGGACACATAAGCCATGTGCCATGGGACCACAAAGGAGAGTGAAACCGGGGAGGGTTTCCAGGAGAAAGCAGCATTTGGATTAGGACTTAAAGAATAAAGACTCCCAAGGGAGCTGGAGAGGTGTGATGGGAGAGGTGCCCAGAAGACCTCTTCAACCTAACCCCTTCAGTTTACAGACGGGAAACTAAGGCCAGGTGAGGGGAAGAGACTGGCTTAAGAAACACTGTGAGCTGAAGGCAGAGGCAGATCACTCCCTGTCCATATCCCAGTCCACTGACTCCCACCATCTCCTGCCAGGGTGCTCTTTCCTTAAGCGACAGGGCACAGGATTCCAGTGTAGGCTAGAAAAGGGGATGGGGACTCTGCAGAGTCTGGGCACACCCGAAGAACAGGCTGGACACCAAGCCAGGAAGTTGCTGCTCCACAAGAAGTCGTGTGAGCAAAGCCATCAACTGTTCCTGGCTTAGGACACCTGAGGCACAGCCCTTCCCCCAGGAAACAACCCCATGACAACCAAGCTAGTGCTGCCGGCCGGTCTTCTGACCTTGGTCCTATCACAATCCAGGGGTCTGGTGCAGCCTGGCCGCAACTAAACCCTTTCCTTTCTGCCCTGCATTAAAGCCCTTACGTGTACAGTTTACAAAGCACTTTCACATACATACAAATGCTACTGGCAAAATTCTGCCAACAATCCTCCAACAGAAAAAAGGAAGGTATTAGTAGGCCTATTTTCAGATGAAGAAACTGAGGTGCACAACTTTAAAAAGACTTCATTCATTCAGCAAGCATTTACAGAGCAACAATGTTGTGTTAGGCTCTGTGCTAGGCCAGGGGACACGAAACTAAACAGGGCCTGGCCTTGAGGAGCCCCAGATAATTATGATACAATCTGATCAGTGTCATCAGAAAAATCTACTTAAATGCTATTAAGAAGGCATGGGCAGAGGAATTGTTTCTGTTTGTCAAATGATAAATGAGCAATCAAATTAACACATGTAGGCAGTGGGTCAAGGAAGGCTTCCTGGAAGAGGCAGGAGTAATACTGGAACTGGCACTGAAGGATACACAGGCATTCTCCAAAAGGAAGGCAGTAAAGGACATTCCAGATGGAAGAAGAAAGACAAATGCACAGACCTATGAGTGAGCATGGAGTAGTCAGGGAGTGGGCTAAAAAGCAGGGGGCTGGGGCAAGAACACAGAGTGAACTCAGAAAGGCAAGCTCTTTACATGCTCCTTGTCTTATCACCTGTCCTGCTGCATTTCAGTTAGCTGGTGCATCTTAGAGCAGTTTCTCTCTGTCACACAGCAGTGAGCTCCCCAGGGGCAGACAGTGGGCCTCATTCATCACGGTAGCCCAGGGTCCAGCACAGAGCCTGGCACCGGCAAGCCGCCATAAAAATGTGAACAAATGAATACCACTCAAAAGATTTGGAGCTTTATGCCGGAGGAAACAGAGCGCTACAGAAGGGTTTCCAACAGGGAAGAAACGTGATCGGGCGTTGTTTAGAGAACTAAGCAGCGTTGGGTGTGAAGGATGAACTAGTGGGGGAGACGGCAGCCCAGGTGCTGGACAGGCAGGGCTTGAACCAGACAGCAGACTCAGAGAGAATGGGATGGATTCTGAAGCTATTTCAGAGATAGACTAGACATGACTTGGCAACTAATTAGGTTAGAGAAGCGATGGAGGGGGCAGTGAAGAAAGGGAAGTGTTTAGAATGACTCAGGTTTCTAGCTTGCACCAGAGGGGGAAGAGAGTAAAACCACAAGAATCCAGGCTGGGGAAGAGGGTTCCCAGGGACACTGAGTTATTAGTAAATGTCTGAACCAGAAATGAAAACCAGAGTCCCTGATTCCATGTTCTTTTATACTACTCCATGCCATTTGCCAACCCTCTGAAGAGTTTTTCCAAGAGCATTTCATGCTGATAAACACAAGATTGTCAAAAAAAAAAAAAAGACAGGAAGAGTTCAGCAATCATGGTTTCCAAAACATTACAGAAAACTAACCCTAGGTCTTTACTGATTGCAAATTACATTTGATAAATTTGGATGGGGGGAAGGGGCAATTAACATTTTATTAAGGCTCTCACTGATCCTCAGTCCTATGAGGTAAGTGCTATGATCCCCATTTTACAGATGAGAAAATTAAGGTGCAGAGTTTAATCATGTGCCTGTGATGACGCAGCTAGAACTGGTAAGCTTCAAAACAGGGTCTGCGTGACTCCACCACTCTACCCTCTTCTGGGTGTTCACCAATAAATGAGTGAGTGTCTACCACATGCTCGTGCCAGAGACTGTCCTAAATATATGTGTCAGATATGATGGATTTCTACAGTGGAAGGGGTTGAAGGGGAAAGGGGTGGATTAGGTAATCTTTCAGAGGCTTCAAGCCCAGAAATTAGGGAGACTCAGAAGAATCTTATTCTGTTTTCACCCCCGCACCTAGACCCAATTCGAGAGCCACAGTATTGTAAGAGACCCCAAAGACCTCCCAGTCCAACCTCTCAGTCGATGATGGAATCTCTGCAGCACCATCTGGAATCTCTGTTTACCTTCCCGCAAGTGGTGGGGAGTTCACCCCCTCCCAAATAACCCACTCAGAAAGTCTTACATTTTCTTTTGGCTCTGAGGGCTCATTCTTCTACCCCAAGACCCTTGTGAAGCCCAGAGGTGTCAAAGTTTGGTCCATGCTGAGTACTGAGGGGAAACACAAGCCTGTGTTTCAAACACAAGCCTGTGCTCTGGAGCTAGCCCCCAGCCCGCTGGAGGAGGTTAGAGCCCATTCTAAGGGGTTAAACAATCACAAGACTACAGAAGGAGTGGTCTGGGCATTCACCAGCAGAACCTCTTAAAATATTTCAAGGCCAGAAATCTGCCGCCAATAAACAGCGAGCCAAGAACTGTCCCAAGACTTCAATTACCACCTCTGTGCTGACACTCCAAAACCTTTCTCTCCAGCTTCATCTCTCATGAGCTGCAGACCTCATATCCAACAACCTCCTGGACCTTCCAAATCTATTCCTCCTTCTGTGTTCCCACTGCAGTGAAGGGAAACCCTGATGCCCTCCTGGACACCTCCTCTTTCCTTTCCTCCGTCACCTCAATTAGGCACCAAGTTTTCTCACTTCCACCTCCCAGCTCCATGTTCACCAGGTCACTGTTCTCTCACCTAGATTACTTCAACAGCTTTGAAACTGGTCTTCCTGCCTTGTCTCTCCTGCTTCAACACCCCGTGACAGTGCCCCACGGTCACAGCTCAAAGCACGAATGGGAGAAAACTCTTCAGGAGCTCCCCAACAACTCTCAGGATGAAGTCCACACTCCTCAAAAAGGCACATAATGCCCTTTAGGATCTGGTCCTTGCTTGCCTTTCTGGTCTTGTTACCCTTTCCCCCGCTCCTCTTCACTACAACTAGACTGATCTCCTTAAATTCTTCCAAAATACTGGGCTCTCTTACTTGCTTCCTGGCCTTTGTGAATACTATTCCCTCCACTGGAATACCATGCCTTTCTTCACCCAGATAACTCCTACTGGAGATTCGGTTTTTGGCTTAAATGTCACCTCCTTTAACAAGACTTCCTTCCCTCAAGACTAAGTTAGGGGTCCCTCCTGTGCTAGCCTGACACTTACTCCCATTTAATACTCATCGCACAGATTCTACAATGTACGTGTCTGTATCACTCTTCCCCTTGGAGTATTTACTATATGCCAAAACACCATATCAAGCACTTTATGTGGATTATCTCATTTAATCTTTGCAGTAACCCTTGAGGTAGGTACTCTTATCACCCCATTTTTAAAAAGGGGGAAACCGAGCCTCAGACTTCTGCAAGAAATTTCTGCAAGGAAATGGCAGAGCAAGGATTTGAAGCCAAATCTCGCTGGCCTCAGAGACCAAGCTCTTAAGCACTGAAATCCATCAGGCTGGCTCCCCCACAGGAACAAAGCGTACTTGAGTTTTACTCCTCCAACACCCAGTCCATGCTTGAGGACCCTGGGGCAGGATGCAGCAGAAAATTACAGGAGTTTTGACTCCTAACAAGAGGCTGGAATCCTCCAGGGCTATGTACTGGGTGGAGGGGAGGCAGCACTGACTAAGCCTTTGGATGCTTTCAGACAACCCACTTCCTTTCTTGGAACACTGTGGACCAGGAGCTGGATAGGAGGAACGAAGAAGGTATGATGGGAGACAAGCATTTCTTCCTCTACTAGAGACACATTCCTCTCTGTGCTCCTTTTCAATATTTCACTGAGCATAAGCCCAGGCAGCACGGCATGATAACAGTGACCCCAGCAGCAAGAGCTATGCCACCACGCTCTGGCACACACTAGGTATCAGCAACGCGCCAAGCTCCCTACAGGCTTTATCATATTTCATCCTCTTTTCAGCCCTATGAAGTACTATTCCTCCCTCTTTACAAGTGAAGAAACCGAGGCTCAGAGCCCTTAGATGATTTGTCCAAGGGTGTATAACTATTAAATAGAATTAGGATTCTAGCCCAGTTCTGTCTAACCTGGAAGTTCAGGCTCTTAATTTCCAAGTCACTGCTTCTAGGATGCATACAAATTGTCTCCAAAAGCTTATTAAAATGTAGATGCATGGGCCTTTCCTGGGTACAGAACAGGTCTGAGGTGGAACCCCAAAATGTACTTTTTTAACAAGCTCCTAGGTGATTCTGATGTAGACCATCCACTGAGAAACAATGTACTATGGCAATGTTTTCCCAAACTGTGTTCCTCAAGAATACCAGTGTCACCAACATATGACCAGACTTATGTCATATAAGTGGAGTGGGGGGTTCCACAGTTAAGTAAGTTTAAGAAACACTTCATATTCTATCCCTCTCTGGCAAATTCTGCCTCTCTGGCAAATTTACAATGTCTATTAACAAATTAAGAATTCTGAGATGGCCTGTGGTTAACAGGTTAACAAAACTCATTAAGCTGTATTTAACAGTGTATTTCCCAAACTTATTTAACCACAGAATACTCCTTTATTAGCAATACTTACTAACATTCACTAGCCTCAGCAAATGCAGCTGAGCTTGGGAAACACTGCTAGGTTATACTTCCTCCTAACCCCAGCCCAGGCGGGCCTCTCTCCTTCCTGCCTCTGCTAAGTCTGCAATGACAGAAACTCTAAGTTCTAGCATGGGCACTCCCTCACTTGCCATGTGTGACCCTGGGCAAGCCACTTAACATCTTTGGGCTTATTCCTCAGCTATAAATTGGGGGAATAATCCCTGCTAGCCTGCTTACAGAGCCTTCATGATTGAGATAACGGATGTCCAAATACTGTGGACAGGGCTGCACTCCCTACGAGGGCTCTTGCCACATCTTCTGATATGTGATTACACTCAGCCCAGCGCTTAGCAATATCCCATGGGACCTTGTTTTCCAATTTTTCCTGCATGGGTTTTATCTCCTAAATTAGTGTGATCTTAGGCAACTCAGGAGCCCTCTCTGAGCTAAAACGAAGGGACTCTTCTGAGGGCCCTTCCAGCACTGGCCTTCAAGGAATCTAGTAAAAATCAAAGTACTAAAAGGTAACACCTGTCACACTCTTCATAGTACCAAACGCTTTACAAGCATCACTCCATTACTCTTCATAACAGCTCTATGAAGTAGATCCTATTATTTGGCCCTATTTCACAGAGGAGGAAACTTCAGCTCAGAAAAGGCTCAATGGCTCAAAACTATTTAAGTGATGGAGCGAAGGTGTGAACCTTCCTCTGACTCCAGACTGCACTTCACTACTCTAACGCTCATGTTAGCCAACAACGGATTCTGGCCACAGAATCGCCTTGCTGTGGTGTTCTTGCCTGGATCAAGATGGGCTGGCAAGTGGGGAAAAGGCATTTGCTGACAGCTCCGGGCTCTGCTGCCTAACTGCCTGGTGACTTCAAATAAATTCCATGTCTCCTTGGGTTTCGCTTTCCTGTGTGTGAAATGGAAGTGCTGGACTCAGTCAGTAGTCGAACAAGCTCGTTTGCGCAGCCTGCTAAACCCACAGGTTCTCCTGATTATTCAGATGCAGTACGTCAAGGGTGTACTTTTATCAACTCCCCAAAAGATACCGACAGAACCAGTGCTCTAAACGTTCTGTTGGCGTTGATGACCCCGCCTGTGGCCCCAGCGGGATCCTGGGAAAATATGGGGCCCAGGCCAAGCCCAGTCTGACTCTGTGGGGTCCAAGAACCCCAAATCTTCCCGTGCACGACGTCAAAGGGGGCGCGACACGACCTCCCAGACGTGCAGTCCTGCGTGACGTGAGCCAGGCGCGACCGACCATCCCTTTTCCCTTCTCTCCTGCGCGAAACCTCGTTGAAGCCAACCTCAGCGTGGGAAAGGCGCGGAGGAGGCGGGGAGAAAGAGAAGCAGGGGATCCCGGGCCTGGACTTGGCGAGGCACCCACTTGGATTCGCCCGCCCCTCACACACTCACCTGCCCGTAGGGGTAGCTGGCCATGGCGACTCTGACGTCTCACGTCGCCGTGGGGCGGGACTTTCCGTCTCAAACCCGCCTCCTCCTGGGCGTGGGGGCGGGGCCTATTCTGATTGGATGTCCGCAACTATCAATCCTAGGCGCATGGGTCGACGGAAGTGACGCTATAGGGCGGCGATTTGGTGCCTCCCAGAGACGCTAGAGAAGCTAAGGATCCGGAGACGTTCCCAGAAATCTTCTTCGCTGTACTGGCGCACCTGTTCCTCTCTTTCCTGCCCTAGAGTAGGCTCCAGGGCTGGTCGGGCCCGGGTATTTAGGGCGAAGCTTGGGTGGTATGTTGCAGCGGTGGCCATGTTTTAACCTGGCAAATGGGACGCATGATAGTGGCGTAGTTGCTGTCGTCACTCAAAGTTTCCAGCTGAGGAAGGCCCATGCGGTTACCGTGACGACGGGGAACAGATGGAGGCCTCCGGGGAAGGCTAGAGGCAAGGGCGAGAAGTTACTGCGTTCTAATGTCAGGCACCACGTGTCAGATAGCAGCTTTGGAGTGGAATCTATGGTGTTTGGACAGGAAAATTCCAAACCGTCAGAATGGGAGGGAAATTAGATCATCTAGGGCCCCTTCTTTCATAAATGGGGAAACTGAGGTCCAGAGAAGCAGTGACTTGCCCTAGTTCAGTATGGGTTAGGGGCAGAGTGTAACCTAGAACTGGGGTCAGTGAATGTCCCAGTTCTCATCAGGGAAGTCTTGAGGACTGGTGCCAAAGTAAGTAAAATCCTGGTGACTAAGTGACCTCATAGTCATGTACTTGCCTGTTCATGGTTCAGGCTCTCCACTTGTTTGCATGCTCATTTAATTTGTTAGTTCTTACATGCGGGCACAGATTGTGTCAGGTTTTGCTTGTCATTATATCTCCAGGACCTGTATTTTTAAAAAATTAATTAATAGTATTATGAGGTGCTTTCCATTCTGGCCCATCTAACCATCTCGCCAGTGTCACCTACAGATTGGCACTTGCCAACTACCTCTACAAGGATCAGATTAAGAGCTGCTGTAGCTGCTGACCTTCAACACCCCCTGAAAGGAGTTCAGAGTGGAGATCAGGAATGAGGCACTCTGTGCTCTGGGAAAAACTGGCAGAACGGGTTTTCAGATAGAGGAGACGATTTTATGAGCCCAATTCTTCATCTCCTCGTATCTAGAAAAGCAGGAAAATCCTCCATGGTGACATCTTCCCCTCATGACTAGCAGTAACCTTCTGCAAAAAACATGTGCTTGACCGTGTGTACTCCCCCTTCACCAAAATCACATGTATACTGATCTTCCCCCCAATCTCTTTGGAGCAGTTTTTCAGATCTATCTGAAATGCTGTCTCCTGGGCTGTAGTCCTCATTTTGCCCCGAATAAAACTTAACTCACAACTCTCAAGCTGTGCATTTTTTTCAGGCAACACCAGGCACTTTCCAGAATCACAGTGCTGATCATGCTGCTTGCCCACGGGAGAGCCTACAATGGCTCCTCTTCATCTCCACCTGCAAAATAAGGCCCAGCCTCTGCGTCGTCACCCCAGGCCCTTCACAATTTGGCCCAACCTTCACTTTTTCAATCCTGTCTTACAGTCCCTGTCTGTCTGCTGCTCTGTGCTCCTGTGTTCAGTTCCACCATTCAGCCCCCTTTCTTTGGAATGGGGATCTTGGTTTTACCACTTGCTAACTCTATGACCTTGGGCAAGTGATTTAACTTCTGAGTCTCAGTTTCCTCAGCTGTCAGAAACCAATATGTAAAGAGATCCGAAAAAATGAGCTTATGGCACCTGTTCATGCCCAGACTTATGCTCAAACCACTCCTTTCCCGGAACCAGCAGCCCTCCCAAGTCCAGTCCTTCAAAGGTCAGTTCCAATCCCATCCTGCATCTAGCCGTCCCACATTCCCCGCAGCTCCAGAGTTAGCCACGCTCTCGCCTGCCTCCCAGTGCCCTTGGTACTGTCACTGTGCTATATTCTAGCCTGCCTGTACACGAGTTCTCTTTGATATGTTTCCCAAAACCTGTTCCTCTCCTTCATCTCCAAAAATCCCCCCAGCCTCTCAGGCCAGAAACCTAGGATCATTCTTGTGTGGCCTCTGTTTCTCCACATACTCTCCCACTTCCCTGTGCTCTAGTTCAAAAATAGACCCATATCTGCTCTTTTCTCCAGGTTTGCACTGTCACCCTAGTCCAAGACACCGTCATCTGTGGCCTGGATCATGACCATAGCTTCCTGATCCACGTCCCTGCTTTCACTCTTTCCCCCACATTCTATTTTTCACAGGGCAGCCAGAACGATTGTCTTAAATATAAATCAGATAATGTCACTCCTGGACTTAAACTCCTTCAGAGGCTTCCAATAACTCATAAGAACATCTAAACTCATCCTTATGACCTTCATGGCCCTACATAACCAAGACCCTGCCTGCGTCTGCAGCCCCACTTCCTGCCACAGCAGTCCTCAGGTCACTCCAACCATGCTGGCCTGGTCTCCACCCCTGGAACGTACCAAGCTCATTCCCACCTCTAGATTTTGGATTAGCTCTTCCTTCTGTCTGGAATGCCCTTCCCTTGGCTCTTCACTGGCTAGCTTCTCCTTGCCATCCAGGTCTCAGTTCAAATATCCCCTCCTTGCGTGCGGGAGGGGGACATTCTTTGACACCACAAATACAGTAGCATTGCCCCTACACACATTTTAGTCATCTATGGTATCACTATGTCTCATTCTTCCATAACACTTGTCATTACTTGAATTGTTCTCTTTAAAGTTTACATGTATATCGTAGGATTGTCCTTTTCTTATTCACTCCTCTATCCTCCGTGCCTAGAATAGTGCCTGGCATGCGTTCAATGACTATTATAGTTATTATTAGTAGTAGTATCTTGTATTGAATGCTTACTAGGTGCCAGACATTGTGCTAAGTACAGTGTGTTGTTTCATTTTCACCACAGTCCTTTGACATAGATACTATTACCCATTTATAATGAGGAGCTGAGGTTGATAGAGGCTAAGTGACTTCCGACTATCAGAAGGAAATGGAGAAGGCAGCATTTGAAGGCAGGTCCACAACCTTTTAACTACTCAGTACTTAGTAGTTGGTAGGTCTTATCTTCTTTACCTTTGTAAACCAGCCTCCCCCCACCCCCGCCCACATAGTTCAAAAAACTGGTGGAATCGAACGGCAAAATCTCAGGAAGAAGCCCTGCGGTCTGGGTTGAAGGTCAAGGGAGAGAGAAGAGTGACACCTGGCTTGCAAACTGGAGCAGTGTGAGGCACGCTCATTTTACTCCACAAACATATTAACCTGTTGAGTTCCCACCATTTGCCAGGCTCTGTTCTAGGGGCTGAGGATTAAGCTATGAGAATTTCACGCCCCAGCCCGGGGCTCTGCCCATCACAGGGCCCATACGAGGACATTCTATTGGATGTCTGTGCTATTTGGGGGCAAGGGTATCCAAGTCGTCTCTCAGGCAGTCAGAGGCCAGCCAAAGCCAAGTCCAGCGCTGTGCCTCGGAAGACCTGCAGCAGGACCAGGTGTGTTTATTTTGGAGAGGGCCGGGTAAAACGGAGATCAGGATCTTCCAAAGACTGAAAAACAATTAACTAATTTCCAAAACCTCAGCTACCTGAGGCAGACAGAGGTGGGTGGAGAAGTTCCTGTTTTTGTTTCAGCTTTAGCCAAAGGGGGAAACTTGGATTCCAGCCCTTTTTAGAGCACAGAGTACTTTCCTGAGTTCATGGAAGCCCCATGGTTGACCCATTAGAGGTGAGGCATAGCTTGGTCATGGAAGGACCATCCACTGGAAACTATGGCCACCCCTGGAGACACATCATTCCCTCCAGGCCTCCTGTCTCAGCACCAAGCCCCAGTATTGCTTACTGAGAGGGAATACCAATACCCATTTAATTACTATGGGATTAATTCTCTTTGATTCCGACTAGATCCAGTTCCAAAATTTAAATTCCAGTTGCATGCCTTGGATCAGAGGGTGATTTGTAGCTTTCCACAGAACCAACAGAAAAATGAGAACAGCAGACAACTGGCCACACTCCCCTAACACAGGATCATATGGAGGCTGCACTGATACATTCTATTCCCCTAAACTATTCAGGACAACGACAAAATGATCTAGTCTTACAGAGGGCTTAACGGACCACATGTGAAGAGTCTAAATAGATTCTGTTGAGTTCTGGTGACAGGGAAAAAATATTCAGACAGAAAAGAAGACAAATTCCAGAAGGCATCAAAGTCAGGGATTTTTCTCTGCAGAATAAACACGCAGCAGCCTTTTCTCCATCTTACAGAGCAGAGGGTTTCTCAAATTAAGAATTCCCTGTTAGGCAAACCTGGCTCGACACAGCCTCACGTGAAACCCTTGCTTCCCACTGTCTCTCCCTCTCGCACTCCACATTCCAACCACATGCACTGTCTCTCATCACTCAGCGTGCTGTCCTCAGTCATCTCTGGACCTTGACATGTGCTGTTCCCTCTGCCTACATAGATCTCTGTCTAGACAAGATTAGGTCTCTCAGCTCTGTGCTCCCCTGGCGCCTGGTACTGCCCCATCATCCCACGTTATTGTAACTGCTTGTTTAACTCTCTGCTCTCCACCTAGACACTGTGGAGGCGGGGATCCTGTCTGTCTAGTTTTCCTCTGAATTCCCAGAGCCTGGTACAGTTCCGAGCACAAAGTAGAAAGAGGTAATGGACTCATCAAGTTAGATATTGCCAATCTGAATGATCTGTGTGTTGCCTGCAAAGCCTGGAATAACTACACTAAGAAATGAAGACAGACGGGAAAGTGAGAGAGCTGCCTTTTGAAAGGAGGGGAAGGGGTGCACCCCTCCTTCCTTTCTCTAAAAGCTTACCCAGCTCCTGAACTTACCAGCAAAATCCATGGATTTTTTTTTTTGCTGACCATGGTAACAGAGACTATAAAATTCAGGTTTCCATCTGGTTCTTCATGGTCCAAGAGGATACAGCAATTTCAAACTCCGGGGAGACAAACACTCAAATCATGAAAGCTTAAACCTAGCCTGTCACAGAGCCCCCTAAGAGTAGTATGAATTTGACTCAAGAAGAAAAGTGAAGAAAACATCATTTACTCTGTAAGGATCGGTTCCCTGGTGGTCCTCAGAGGGCTTGAGTTTGATGTTTCCTCATAGCGATTTTCCCCCTCTGGCCTTCAAAGCCAACCTGCTCAATTCAACAGCTGGTCCTTGCTTCCCTTTCTTTCTACTCACACCAACGTGCTTCTTATCACGAGGCCCATCATCGGTTAGTGCTTCACAGACTGGGTGGAAAGGAAGCTGGCCTTCCAATGGGAGCACTTTAACATCTGTCCTCATCCGCTGTCCAAAACTGGCTGCTACTTCAATGCAAAGAGGATGAGTTTGCTTTTTAATGTTTTATGTTAGACTCAGGGTTAACTGAGAATTGCTGGTGAGAGATAAAATAAGAATTGGCTCCTTTAGAAACATCATGTGAGGCACTTGGCATGCTCAGGAGTCTGCCTGATTTCATTTCCCTGGCCATCGGCACACCTCTGCCCCTGGCAGGAAAAAAAAATAGGGCAAAGGTTCTGAAAACCTCTCGGTATTGGGGGCTCAATGGGAGAAGGGAATTTTCAAAACTGTGCTGGAAGTGCCAGCTCAGGAGAGATTTTACGGCCAGTTTGAAGGCTTCAGGCAGTTTGGATAAGCATCTGGACTCTGGGTACATTTCTCAGCCTGCTCTGTGATCCCTTTGAAGTTTATCCAACTTGAATAAACCTTCCAGAAAGCTGGGGCCAGTAAAAAACCTTTCTTTGGAAGTCCCTCTGGATGTGCCCTGTTGATTTCTCACAGAGCAACCAGCCCATCAGGACAAGAGATCTGAAAAGCAGAAAAGGAAGAAGCTTGAGATAGAATGCTTCTGTAATATTCAACTTGCTGTCTTTTTTTCTTTTTCTTCCTAGCCTTTTTACATATGGAGAAGGAGGCAGCAGATAGATCAGCAAAGTCCCAGTGGACTTTGAGGACAA
Source organism: Stenella coeruleoalba (assembly GCF_951394435.1). Lineage (NCBI taxonomy): Eukaryota > Metazoa > Chordata > Mammalia > Artiodactyla > Delphinidae > Stenella > Stenella coeruleoalba. The sequence goes on from NC_137169.1 coordinate 24,810,290, forward strand.
TGAATTCAGATCTGATTGTGGTTTGCCCATGACCCCTTTGCACTGATGCAATCTGTTTCTGAAGGCCTAGACTAAGAGGTACAGGAAAAGCACCACACGAGCTAGATTAACAAAGAATAACAAAAGATGTCATGCGCCGTCCAGGAGAGCTGGTGACAGGGCCATGCACTGGTACAGGCAGGAGTTTCCATGTCATTTCCTGGAGAAGCAGCAGTCCCTCGTTGCCTGGGCCCGGGGCTGCGACCTATCGTTCCTCCTGTTTGCACAGGCTTTCTAATCATGGAATTACTGGAGCAGCAAGAAGAGAACCATGTGTGCTTGGAGGTGCCGCCAGGCAGATGAATGCACCTCAGCAGCAAGTGGCAGTTCCCAAGGTGCACCTGGACTGGCTTTGGGTCACACCCAAGAAGAGGTGGGTGGGGTACCAAACACTGGTTTCTTAAAGGGAAGCAAATAGGGAGAGGCCTTTATGAGCTGCAAGCAGGGTCTTCAAACCCACCTTTGGCTCACCCATGGGAAGAGGCTGAGCGATGCCCCGTCTCTGACTTGGAGAAGTGTGCCATGAAGGATAGGACACAAGGTCCAGAGGCCCAAAGGTTGACTCAGAAGTATCTGGAGAGGAGAGCTGAGCTGGGGGCCACCTATACAGCAGCATCCCACAGCTTGACTGGTTGACCACAGACGATGAAGGAAATGCCCTCTTTTGACCCTGGGACCAAGTGACAAGAGGAGGATGACAGGGAGATGCAGCTGCAGCCCCAGAGAAACCCCACTGGAAGTGAGATTGCAGATAGTTTTGTTTCTTTGTTTATTGATAAAAAAATATTAATAGCAATTAAAAACCCAAAACATTCACAACCCATCCAGAATCCTATAAGTTTTAGCCATTTGTTCCCAATGGAGTCCTTCATCTGATGGAAATGGTGATTTCAGCCAAAAGGCCCCTTCATGTTTTTCATGGGTGGGTACTCTTGCTCCATTGGCATGGCCCCAAAGCAGTCAGAGGGGTTACAGTGGCCGGCCTTGCCCGGTGGGCCCATGGAGCCTGGGGCGCCAGGGATGCCAGGAATGCCTTGCTGGCCCATCGGCCCAGTTGCACCCATCTTGCCATACCCTGGAGGACCTTGAGGACCTAGGGAGGAAGGAGTCAGAGAAGGAAAATCAGGAAACCCAGATCACAAGAAAAGAAAACATAATAGTCATGGTAAATAATACCTTACATTTGATAAATATTTCTCCAGTTACACCATATTTTCATGAAGACCTGATCTGATCCTTACATTAGTTTAACGATAACAATAATACTACTGGCTAGTTTTATTCAGAGTTTCCACGTGCCAGGCACAAGGCAAGTGCTTCTTCTGCATTATTCGTTGACTCTTCACAACAATTCCATGAGAAAGAAACTATTATCTCATTCTGGAGACGAGGATACAGGCTCAAAGACGTCGCCCACCTGGTAAGTGGTGAAGCTACACCTCAGAGCCAGGCTATGAAGCTTTAGCCATTTCCCTCCTAGGCTCGTCAAGGTCACAGAGCCAGTAAGAGGATGAGCAGGACCTGGACTTGCGTTCCCTGGCCCCACCACATCGAGCTCTCTTCCACTGTGTGGTGCGAGCCCAGGTTAGGACTTGCGGGCAGGCACTGGGTCTTCCACCGCATCCCCGACACCCGCCCCCCTCCCCACGCACACTCTCACACACGCCCTCGTAGAGTATCTTACACGCAGTGGCATTACTCTAAATGATGGTTGGTAGGCCTGTGGTTACTTCAGGTTCTACACAACTATGTTACAGAAGGAACATAAAGAAAGGCGATCTCAACTGCTCCAGATTCATGGTCTCAGAGGCTGGCTTTTCCTACCTGGGGGGCCGGGGAGACCAACTTCTCCTGCAATGCCAACACCAGTGTCTCCCTTTTCACCTTTGGTACCAGGCAATCCTGGAACAAAAGGAATAAAATAAGAGGCCCCACCCCTGAGTAGAACAAGGACACACCCAGCAGGATTATTCGAAACACACGCATACACACAAATGGCATATTCTCAACAGACCTCATGCAATGCTCGTGTTTGCCCCCAAGAGCTAGGTATGCACCTCAGTAACCGGACGGCAGACCTACCTCTCATCCCGGGCAAGCCCTGCCGACCTTCTCTGCCAATCTGACCAGGGAGCCCAGGTGATCCCGGGGCACCTGGCCGGCCCGGGGGACCATCCTTCCCTGGGGGCCCTGGTCGTCCCGGAGCTGCTGCCATCTCCATGGGAAACTGCATCCTGGAGGTGTAGTAAGCCATCCTCTCTGTAAGAAAGGTCAGGGACAGGTCACAGGGTGCCCCCCAGGGACTCAGAACGACTGCAGATGCTACAGACAGGCCCCCAGCATGGAATCCAAGACAGCCTTTCTTCAGAGGGATGTCAGAGCAAGGAACGTGTGGGTGGATCTCTTAAGTGGTCTCCTGTGCCCTAGCCCCACCTCGCTCCTCGCTCTCCACCGTGAGCTTCCTGAAGCACAGATCTGATTACAGCATCTCTCTTCTCCATTGGCCTTCCTGAGTTCACCACTGGCTTCAGAATAAAGTCCAGACTCCTTGCTTGGCATTCAAGGTCTGCTTCCCAAGCAAGATGTCTAGCCCCTTCCGGAAAGGTCCATGTTTTCCCCAGTCCCTAGCCTGTCAATGTTGGACAAACAAATGAACAGGAAAAAAAGCTTAAAATGAAACCACAGCAGCCTTCTTAGAGCTGCTGCTTGCCCCTTTATTTAGAGCTCACTCTATGCAGACTCATTTGATATCAATTTTCTCGTCTGTCTCCTCTGCTCCAGCGGGGGCTTGGGGAGGGCAGGAGGGAATCATTCTGTCTCTGAACAGAGCAGGTGGCAGGAAAGGCTGAAGCCTAATTGAACATATGCCTGTAAGTGGGAGAGCAAGGTAAGTAGGGGTGGAGGGGGGAGGTGGATATTGAGCTCTAAGGAAAAGGAGGCCGGGGCGGGGTGGAGAAGCAGCTGGGAAGGGCGAGCAGCACCCACTGCCACCCAGCCAGCTGCCAATTACCGTCAAACATTTTAATGATCTCTTGTCTGATGAACCTCTTGATTTCATCATAATTCACCATGTCTCCCTGAGGAGAGAGAAGAAACCTGCCTCAGTAATACTTCCAAGCCTGGGGCTCATCTCCCCTGGGGATGGACTTCGTGGAAGTAAAGGATGGGGAGGGAGGCAAGGGTCCCAGGAGCCTCCCACAGATACTTAACCCACTGTCCTAACCCCCTGAAGTGGTACAAAACATTTCGAGAGTCAGTGCATTTTTCTGGGGAAAGGGTCCCCAATCCCCTCAACTCGCCCACACAGTTAAGAACCACCCATAAGGGGGTCATGCTCCTTCCTGTAGAGTGTCAGCAAGAGCTTCTAAAATGGTCCACGCTCTACCCCGCAGGCCTGCTCTGTGGGCCAGTGCCCATGGCTGCCAGCCTCCCCGCCTTACCATGGAGCCAGGCACCCCGGGCAGACCAGGGCTCCCCGCAGGTCCCGGAGATCCAGGGTGGCCTCTCTCTCCTGCAGGACCCGGCGGCCCAGAAGGTCCCATGGAGCCACTCTTGCCAGGCCCACCAGGCATGCCAGCTCTTCCCTTCTCCCCTGCCTGGCCCTTCTGCCCTGACGGTCCCGGGTCACCCTGCAAGGACAGGAAGTCACAGTCCAGCATTGCCGAGTGCTGTCAAGTCTACCTCACGATGTCTCAGCAATCTGCTCCTGTCTTCAGCCCCCTACCTGGCCCCCGGCGTCTCCCTCTGGACTGTGCACAGGACCTTGACATGTTGCCCCATGTCGCTGCCCCCAAAGCAGTCCTTCTAAAGGACAGTTTTCATGTTGTTACTCCCTACTTAGAAATTCTGATGGCTCCCAGCTGCCCTCAGGATAAAGGTCTAATTCCTTGGCCAGGCATTCAAGGCCATTCATGACGCGGTCCTGACCACATCTTCTCCAGCCTCGTTGCACCTCCAGCCACACCTCACTGGTTGTAATTCTGACTCGGCCGTGTGTCTTAGTCCTCCCTGCCTGGACTGCCTTCCCCTCCTCTCTCCGCGGTGCACTCCTCCTACTCAGCTGAAATGTCCCTGTTCTCTGTGCAGCTTCCCTGACGCCCTAAGCTGAGCTGATTGCTCCCTCCCTCTGATCCCACGGTGCTACGTCTAATCTTCCTCAGTAAAACCTGCCACGCTCCAGTGTAAGTGTGACTGAACTAAGTGGGCACCTCTTGTTCAGGGACCTCTGTTTGCCCAAGGCTAGGACAGAGGGCCTGGCGGGTAAGCAAGGCCAAGCGGATGCTCGCAGAATGAATGAATGAATGAATCAATCAATCAGGAGTGAATGAACCTTGGAACAGCCCCTCATGAGAAGTTGTCAGAGACGAGGTTGCTCCAAGTTCTGCCCACATTTTTCCCTGCCCACTGGCCTTCCTCTGTCTCCTCTCCATGGCTAAAGTCAGAGCTTAGAGTTGGGCTTAATCAACTCATGAGCTGCTCCTCTCAAACCCGGCCAGTGCCCACTCACCTTTGGACCAGGGGGTCCGTACATTCCCTGTTTTCCAGGGGGTCCCTAGAAGAAAGCAAAAGTCAGGGATCAAGTCTGGGCAGCGTCTCCAAGGTGTCCAGGAAAGACAGGTGCCGTGAAAGGACCTCCCACAGTGTTAGGTCCCCAGGCCGTGTCCACTGGGCTCTGTGTGAGAAAGGATGTCAACCTCCCTGCCAACAAGAGCGGGGACATCTGGAAGGGAGACTCATGTTCCTGGGGTGTGGCCGTGTATGATCGTGTTGGTTGGGTCTCTTGTCACGGACAAAAAGAGGTGAGAAGTCAGAATGAAAGGGAGGGCCTGGCTAGAGCTGGTGCCCAAGAAATGTTTATTTGGAGTATTATTATGATTATTGGCTCTTTTTGACCAAGTATACGGTTAAAAAAAAAAAAAAGTGAAAAGCAAGGCTCACTCTCATCCTTTTCCCCTAGTCCCCAGTCCCTCTCCCCAGAAGAACAAGGGCACCGGTTTCCTGTATATCTGTCCAGAGACAGTCTGTGCAAACAGGGAGCATTCACTGAATGAATGAAGAGGGGTCAGGGCGAAGCTAGGAGAAAGAAGCAGCATCCCCAAGAGAAAAGGAGGAGCCCAGCACAACGGTACCTCTTTGCCAGCTTCACCATCTGCACCAGGTTCACCCTGGGGAGTAGAGAGCAATGGAGCTGTGGTGAGTGCCAAGCCAGCTGGGCATTTCATGCCTCACCTCGCCCACCAGGCATGGCCAGCCCCAGTTCCACCGAGAAGTCACGATCCTCCCCACTTCCCCCCGATGCTCCAGGCACAGGCTGTGGAAACTTAGACCCCACCCCACCCTCCAGCCTGCTCCCGGCCGCCCAACTGACTGAGCTGTATGGGGGAAGAGCAGACTGCACCTGCCCTGCTCTTTGCTTGAGATCCTGGCATCTCGCACATTCCCTGGCTCTGAGTGTATGTTCAGTGTTTGCTGAATGAAGGTGTGAACTCTGAATCTCTGGCCTTGATGAGGTCGCAGAGATCGGCCAGGGCAGCCTAGTGTCCGCTCCCTCCCCAAAACAGGAGAGGCTGCTTCCAGGGCCCTGCCATTTCTAGTGGGATGCTGGGGAAGAGGAATCTGTGATTGCAAGGCAACTGACACATTCATCCGGGGACCCTGGAGGCTCCTGAGCCTGTAGGCAGGAGGGATGGAGGGTTGGTGGGACCTGCCTGCCCAGGGTCTGCAGCAGGAATCAGATGAGTTGGAGGCAAGACTCGGCCCGTCCGATTACTCCTGCATAGGCTAGAGTCATCCACCCCATTCCAGGACACCAGCCCCAGGGGCATTGCTACTGCTCCCCAGAAGGAAGTCTGCTTGGGTGGAAAACACCCTGACCTGGGGACTAGGAGACATGGGTCCCTGCCTCAGTCCCCGGGGAGATTTTTCATCCCTGAGACTGGCAGTCAGTTCCACCTGATGTGGCCACCTGTCTGGAACCTTTGAAAGAGAAAGTATCGCAGAGTGGCTCCGGACGCAAGTTCTGGAGTCAGGCAGCCTCTTGCACTCACTAGCTGTGGGACTCTGGACAACCTACTTAACCTTGCTGAGCCCTGGTTTCCTCATCTGTAAAATGGGGACAATCCGACCTACTAAATAGGGTTGTGGTACAGATTAAATGACAAAATGTCAAGCACATTTGTAGGTCACCATTTGTAGGTCACCATTCAGCATTGTCACATTGTCAGTGACCAATATATCACAGCTCTTAGTATAAACTCTAGCTGAAACTAAGGAGTGGTTTCTGAGCTGTTGCAAGAGCTCCAGCAGTGGCGCAGCGTTTCTGGTGCCTGACATTTACAGGTTTTCTGTGGTTACCAACAGACTTCCCTGGGGAGGGGGCGGGGGTGGAACGGGGGCCAGTCTCCCCTGTCCGACACCTAGTGGGGGGATCTGTACAGCGGTGCACGGCTGGAGGCAGCGGTCTGCTGTGTGGTCGGCCCAGTGCTGGCTTGTACAGCTTGTCCTTCTTTCTAAATAGGACGTGATCCTCAGGCACAATCTCCGAGCTGCCATCGTCTGTGCTAAATGCCTCCCCTTCCCTGGAGGCCTCAGAAGTGCAGGGCTGCGTGCAACTGACAAAGCCCACTGGCCCTTTCCCCCGGGCTGTGCTGCAATATGTGGGGTCTTACCGGGGGGCCAGGGTGTCCAGGGGGACCAGGCTGGCCCGGAAGACCTGAAAGGCCCCTTTCTCCAGTGGATCCTCGGTCTCCTTTCGGGCCCTAGGGAAAAAGACGGGGATGGTGAGAGGGAAAAGTGAACCCCACGCAGCCAGAGGCAGACATTGTGCGCCAGGGGCCATGACCCCCACCCTAAGGCCGCACACGGGGAGGTGGCGCTGCCTGAACCTGGGGAAGGACCCTGGGATGGCCTCCAGGCTTCTCCAAAGGTCTTCACCACAGGCCAGTGAGGGAGATGTCTGGACGCAGGAGAGGCCGATGCCAGGGAAGGAGAGGGGCTGGGGACACGCTGCTCTCCAGCCCTCACCCCCCACCCCACCCGGCTCCCTCTGCGAGGAGCCTGCAGCAGAGCAGGGCTAAACTCCGGGGAGGGAGGGACAAGGGGAGCACGCCACTCACCACTGCAGAGATTCCAGCTGGGCCTGGCTGGCCTGGAGACCCCGGAGGACCCTAAAGAGAGCCAGTCAGTGGGATGGAAAGACGCTCCAGTAATAAGGCCCCGGAGGCAGCGAAGGACCAACAGCAAGAACACGCCCTAACCTTGTCATGACTGCTCCATTCTCTTCCCCGAACCCTCCTTCCTTCTGCTCTTGCACTTGACCTACGCCAGAGCTGAGGCCTGGGGGGCCCTGAATACACAAGACCCTCATGCCTGCCGCAGGCCGAGTGGTACCTCTGGGGCCCGCACGGAGGGGATGATCTGGGAGTCAGAGCCAAGTGCAGAGGGAGTAAGGTACATGCTACGTGGGCCTGGGTGTCTTCTGAGTAGCCCCCCACACCCCCTGCCGCCTTCCTTCTGTTCTCTGGGAAGAGCAGAGACCAGAAGCTTTCCTGTGCGCAGCCGGGGGGTGAGGGGCAAGGGCTCAGCACCGACTCCAACGTCCTCACAGAGAAGCCCCAAGCTCCCTGGTCTCCTGCCGCTCACGTGCTGCTGGAGGGCGATGAGCCTGAAACATGCAGGAGGGCTCCCGCCTGCCCTATCTCTCCACATCCTGCCCCTGAGGCTCAGCTCAAATGTCACCGCCCTGGTGGTCAGAGCTACACTTTCTCTAAACCCCAGGGCACACAGGTCTCTCTCAGAGCACTTCCCTCCATGCTCCCAGATGGAAAATTCCAAAGGCACAGGCTCTGTTCTACTCATCTCAAGCCTCCTAAGGCAGGAATGTCCAGCACTGAGACTGGCACACAGCAGGGCGCTGGGCTGGATGGACAGAGGTGGGAAGAGGAACGCTGCACACCCCCCAACCCCCCAGGGGATCTCCGATGCGGACACAATTCAGAGTGTGTGACTCCTTCTTTCATCTGTAACGTGGAGGGGACCGGACTAGACCTGGGGTCCCCAGTCCAAGGTCTCTGGACACCTTGAGATCCATAAAAATAGTGATGAGGACCTGAGAATTCCTTTTTTGGGGGGTTCTGCACTATTCTTAACATTTCCAAGAGCCTTCTGGAAAGTGTACAGCCAGCCTCAACAGGGCTCTCTGGAACCCCACCAGCTCGGCATGGTCACGCTGATCAAAGACGCCCACTGGCAGTCATCTGTGTTACAGATGAGTAAAGTAGACGGGAAAGCCATTATTGCTTAATAAACATCCTCTCCAAGTCACCCTTTCTCAGTAAATACACCACCCACTCACCCAGCTGCCCGAGGCGAACCGAACAGGAGTCGTCCTCGATTCCTCTCCTTCTACCGCCTCCTGCCCCCTCCCCATCCAGGTCACGAGCAAGTCCTCTATCTACCTCCAGACACTTGCGGGATCTGTCCACTGCCACCAGCTCCACCGCCATCATCCCTCCGCTGATATCTCTGATGTCATTTGCGCACCCAACCCCCTCCTGCCCATGCCCCCGAGGTCCTCCACCATCTGCATCAGGTCCTCTCCCAGCTCAGCTTTCCCGTTCCCACTCACACCCTCCTCGGACTCCACTCCCGCCACGCTGACTCTGAAGCTCCCCAAGCCCTCCCTGCCTCAGGCCCTTTGCAGCAGATGCACCCCTGCCGGGATGCTCTTCCACCAGACTGCTCGACAGCTGGCTCCTTCTTGTCATTTGGGCCCCTGCTCAAAGGCCACTTCTCCCGTAAAGTCGCCTCCCAGGCCCTCTATGACAGCACATCACTGCCTGATCCTTCCGCGTTAATCTGTCTGTTGTGCCTGTGTGGAAGCTCTGGGATCAGGGGACCTTGTCTATCTCACCGTAGCCCAGGGCTTGGAACAGTGCCTGGTGTGGAGCAGGTGCTCAATAATTACTTGTTGAATAACTGAATGATCTTTGTTTGATAAGCAAACTCGAATGTGCCCAGAATATCAGAAAATGGCGAAAAGCCGGGGAACTGCTGGATGGGTGAGCCCAGAGCCCCTTACTGCTCTACGTGGCTGGCACTGCTGCTGCGGTCAGTTCTTTCGGGTCATCACCAGCTTGCCCACCACCACCCAGCCCAACACAGTCTGAACTCTCACAGAGACAGAGACGAAAACAGAGTAACTCACAACGTGGCCAGGGGGGCCGGGTCTTCCCTGGGGTCCCATGGCACCAGGCTCACCCTGCAGGAGGGAGAAAGAGGAAGAAACAACACAGAAACAGACTTACACACACAGGCTGTGAGGTAGGAGAACGCTGAGCACAGCAGGTGGAACACCAATGGCCAGAAGAGCTGCGTTGAGTCCTGGCCTCTAGGCCTAAGCCTTCTGGGGACAGGGGACCAGCCCTGCCCATGAGTATGGTTGGAGGGGGAAGGTAGAGCCCAGGCCTCTATGGGTTAATAACCCAATAGCCCATAGGGAGAGGAAATCGGTTATAAACTTAAGAGGAGGAAGGTCAAGATGTGCAGTGTTGGGCAAAACCTCCCCCAGAAGGCAAGGAGAGGAGGCTGCCACTTTGCCAGCGAAGGGGGAGGGAGTGGCCGCGTCCTGGACTCAGCAGAACCCAAGGGCTGTCTAAAGGCAGCACGCACAGACCCCGGGCCCTTACCTCTGCTCCGGGGCGGCCACTGCTGCCCGGGGGACCAGGCTTTCCACAGTCACCCTGGAGGAGAGAGGGGCAACTGAGGCTCACCAGACCGCCATTTGGCTCCCACACCCCAAGCCGACCCCACATCAGAGGAGTCCTGCCACATGCCCCGGCTTCGGCCAGGGGCTCTCTGATGCCCTCGGGCTGGCAGATGGCAAAGCCCCAACCCAGTCTGCCAGGCACCGGTGGCCTCAGAAGGCCTGGATGCTGGGATGGCACCTTAGCCAAGGGTCAGGTGGCACTCCACTCCGGCCAGACTGCCACATCTGCCCGGGGTCAGACCTTGAGAAAAGCTGAGAAAACCCGGTTGGCAGAAGTCACCAGGCCCTTACCTTCAGTCCTGGGAGGCCGGGATGGCCCGGTTTTCCCTTGAAGCCCTGGAAGAAAAAGCAGGAGCTGCCACGTCCCTCACCTCAAGCGGAGGCCACCTCCCACTCCTCTTTCCTCAGGTTAAACAAGTCAAATCCATCCAAAGTCATAACATGTCCACAGGGGATGTGGATTTGAGCTGCCCCACCCATCAGGGCACCCGTCCAGCTTTGCAACCTCCCAGCTCCCAGCTCCTTCCTGCAGCTCAACTTACCGGGGGTCCCATGAGTCCGGGAGGGCCAGCAGGACCAGGGTCCCCCTAGGGAAAGAGACCAGGGGCACTGAGACAAGAGCTTTGTCCAGCTTGTACCCACTCATTCACCAGTCTCCCCCTTTCTCCAGCCCCTCCCCCAGCTCTCCCAGGATGGAGGGATTGTCACGTGGGGCACAGGGACGATTCCAAGCCGGGCTCAGCCTCTGACTGGCTGTGCACGCTGAGTGAATCCCCGTCCCTTTCTGAACCTCAGTTTTCCTTCTTTTGGGTACAGAAGGGGGTTGACCTTGATGCTCTGCCCTTTGCCATGGCCCCATCCTTTTCAGATGCCCCAGCAAAATCGGATCCAAGGAGCCAGGGCCACTCAAGTCCTTCCCTGTCTGCAGCCTATTCTTTCTGACACCCAGCCTAGTTTCTTCAGCTGATTGAGTTTCTGGGTATAAATTTACTCCCTTCACTGCCTGCCTTTGGTGAGACCCAGCTCATCCAACCTGGTTAAGGCAACTGGGAGAACAGAGAAATCGGGGGGGCTCTGGTGCCATTAGAGAAGTGGGGTGCGGAGAGAGGCAGACCGAGGGAAGGTGGGGCACCTCCTGCAAGAGGTGTGGGGCAGTGGAATTCAATTCCCTTCATCAGGGTTCCCTTGACTTTGGCTCTTGGAGAAGGAGGTAGAAGGAAGGGGGTGCCATCCTGGGCCCACCATCTCACCCTCACGCCAGGCTTGCCGTCCTTCCCATCTAGACCATCCAGACCAGCAGGGCCCTGGAAATGGGAAAAAGGCATTCCTGCACGCCTGTGCTGGAGCCCTAGGAGGTGGGAGGCCCAACCCAGCCCCTCCACCCTCTTCACCCCCTCCACCCCTCACCCAACTCCTACCCCTAAAACACACACACAGACACACACACATGCGTGCATGAGCACACACACATACACACACACACCTGTCAGGCTAAGCGGGCACACGCTCACCTGAATCCCGGGAGATCCTGGTGGTCCAGGGGGACCAGGCAGGCCTGATGGACCTCGAATCCCTTCACTGCCCTGGAAATGAGCCCCCCAGCAAAGTCAGTGGGGCCTTGCACCCCTCCCTCCCGCTGACACACACCAGCAGGACAAGAGACCCCGGCCACAGGGGCTGGTGACTACTGGAAGTCAGGACAGCTGGCTTCGAACCCCAGTTCGGTTCTGGCCTAACTGGCTGTATCCCACACACCACTCCCCCGTGAAAGTCTGTCTTCATCTGCCAAGCATCCCCCTTTCTGCACTGCTCCACGAAGAGGAAACAGAGCCTTCTGGGTCCAGCGCCTTCCTCGGGGTTGACCAAGGACTGGCCTGGTGGGTGCTCAGTAATGTGGGCTGAAGTGAGAGCACACATTCAATTCACATTGATCCCAGCAAGGTGCCAACCACCATGTGGCCTCTGATTCCCCCAGATGGCAAAAGGGTGGGCCCTGCCCTCGAGGAGCTCACAGTCCAGCAAGAGTCACAGGCCCAGGACCATCAAGGGCATTGCAACAGTCGATTTGCCTTGTGTGAGTAAGGGGCCCTGGGAGCTGGGGAGAGAGAGCAGCTCACTCTGGTCGGGGGCAGGGAAAGTGTCACCGAAGAGTTAGCAGGTGCTGGGCTCTGAAGGACGGCTGGGATTCGCGTAGGTTTAGGAGAAAAGGGCATGCCACAGAGGACTTCAGAGAAGGATAAAGATTTGGCGGTGTTCACATGCCTGGTCTAGCTGGGGTGTCTGGGGAGCCTGTGTGATGGGGGTGGGGGGCGGAGAGGAGACTGGAGGAGGGCCCTGAAACCCTGTACTAGATTTTATCAAACAGACCGTTAGTTTTCAAACTGTACTTCCCAGGGCCTGAGGGTTCCTGGAGGAGCCTGGAGAGGCTGGGGGCACAAAGTGGAGGCCAAGGGGGTGGGACTCCAGGACCCCTACCCTCGCCTTAGCCAGAGCAGCTCCACTTGCATCTGTTTTATAGACTGAGCATTCATATGCGATTTTGTGTGACAAAAAGCCTTGGGGACTACAAAATAAAGCCTGAAAACACCACTACGGGCACTGGGGAGCCACTGATGGTTCAAAGCAGGGGAATGATGAGAGTGAACGTGTGAATTCGAATGTTTATCAGAGAAGAGAGGGGGAGGCAGGTAGCTAAGTGGGGAGGCGGCAGCATTTCCCCAGTGGGGAGAGGGTGGCTGACCTGGAGCAGTGGCTGTGGGGGTCACCAAGGGGAAGGGATCCAGCTAGAGACCCCACAGGGGGGTGGGGGGGGGAGGGCTCTGGGTGGCACTGCCATGCCACCAGCTACCAGGAGGGGTCAGCACAGCCCCAGGAAATGGCAGCCCCACAGGGAGTCAGGACGGAGAACCGCTGGCCAGAGGTTTGGGAGTCTCTGCAAAGACCGGCCTAAGGAGAGCAAGCTGCACTGGGGCACAGAGGCAGCGCGGAAGACTCTGGCGGGGGCCGCCACTCAGGCGCCCCACAGAGAAGTGAAGGGAGGTGGCACCCGCACTGCCTCAACCATAGCTGATAGGTGCTGGCTCTGGGGTGGGGGGCACAGCCAGGGGCTTGAGGGTTCTCCTGAGCTGGGAGGGAAGTCTCAGCCCCGCCACTGTCTGGCTGTGCATACCTGGGATGCCCCTAGCCTCTCTAGGCTTCAGTGAGAACCTAGACCAAGGGGGCCCTTCTAGAAGTCCTTTCCAGCTTTCAGAGGAAAGACGCTCCTCAAGAAGCTGCAGCTCTCCTGCCCCTCCCTGTACCCCAAGCTTAGAAGTCAGTTTGGGGCCTCATTACATTGCCCACCTGTCACATCTGGAGAGCCCAGAGGATGGGCTGAGACGAGGATGTCAGCCTCCAGAGCAAGGCAGAGCTAGTCCCAAAGTTTATCTATAACCAAACCCAGGGGCGGCCAGTGCGGGGGCTCCCCAACTGCTGCTCCTTCCCACCCTTGTCACCAGGTCACAGGCCACGCCTGCCCTCTCTGGCCCTTGGGGACACCCTGAGCATGGCCTCCCAGGAGGCCCATCCTTCTTTCCTGTTGTCAGACCCAGAAGGCAAATGTCCAGACCACCTCCTGCTGAAGGGCCCAGGGCGCCCAGTCTTGGATGTGCTTCCCTCCTTCCCTCAACTCCTCGCCCTCCCCTGGAGGAGCTGCAGCTGGCCGGGGTTGGCCTGTGGCATCTAGTGGCCCACCTCTCACTACACCTCTCTGCCTCCTCCCCACCCACACTCTCCCATTGGGTGTGCATCCTGGGCCCAGCTGTCAGCCCTAGGGGCCCACTGGTCTGCCCCGGCCCTGTTGCCCTACAGCAGTTGCTGGGCTCATCCTGGAGGTCTCTTTGCCCCCACTTGATGTAACTGAATTAGTCCTTGAACTTCTGATGGCTCAGAGCTGTGACTGTGGCCAACTTGGGGTCCTGCTCACCTTCTCCGCTTGGGGGCCAGGTGGGCCAGGTGCTCCAGCTTTGCCTGGGAATCCAGGGGGACCCTAAATCAACAAAGAAGCAGGCAGGAATGAAGGCGGGGCTGGAAAGCAGCTCCCCTTCCTTCTTCCTCCTGGGTGTGCTTCACCACTGTTAATGTGATGCGTTTTGACTTCCCAGAAACACCACCCAGGAGCATTACATCTGGCTGGGCGGCTGGGCTGGGGCCCACCCAGGAGGCCCTGCTCTCCAGGTCCTGGCTCCTGGAATCAGGCCTGGCCCCTGAGGCCATTCCTCCATTCTTCCCGCGCCTCTTTGCTCCCCTCCCTAGGCCCACCCTCAACCAGCCTGGCCTGGCCAGGCCTGCCCCTCGCAGATGGGATCACGTCGGACAGAGCTGGCTTTGTGTGTGCACTCACCGGTGGGCCTGGAAAGCCTGGCTGGCCTTGAAATCCCTAGGGGAAGAAAGCAAGGGACAGTTTGCTGTGCCACCCTCTCTCTCCTGCCTGGCTACCCAGGTGGAAAGAATGACAGCGTGAGGCTGCCTCAAGTCATGGGCCTTGTCCTCCGCCAGAGCGGCCCCCCCAAAGGGCCAGCAGGTGAGGCTCTGGGCACGAGGTGAGAGGTTACAACTCGAGGATGGTGGCGGGGTGGGAGGCTAGAGCTGGTCACTGTGCCCCCTCCCCCACTGTACATGAGGGTGACCATCGGGGGAGGACAGCTAGATAGGGCCCTGCCACCACTCACCTGGTCACCTTTCTCACCCAAGTTCCCTTGGGGTCCTCGCTCTCCTCGGGGACCCTGTCACCACAGAGAACAATGCATCTAGAACCCAACCTTCCTGTCCCCAGACCCCAGGGCAGGATCAGGGATCCCCATGTCCACATCTCCCTGTCCCCTTCCCCACTCACTGCTGGGCCTGGGGGACCTGGGAGGCCTTCAGATCCTGGCGGGCCCTGGTGATACAAAGGAGAGGAATCGGTCACTCTGACTGGGGGAGGTGGGAGATCAGGGGATGGGGCAGGGGACGGGGTACAGAGCAGAGGCAGGGATGTGGTGGGACGCCCCTCTAAGCGGCAGGATTCCTCCCCCTGCTCTGTTCAGGCTTCCCTTCCCTTGCCTGAGCTACTGAACCAGCCTCTTAACTAGTTCTGCCATCTCTTGGTTTGCTCTAGTCCAGCCAGCAAGAGGCTGCCATCTCCTCTGCTTCAACGCAGCTCTGATTATAATACTCTCTTGCTCCAACACCCTCCATGGGGCCCCTCTGCCAACTGAATGCTGGGTTTTGAGGCATCCTGTGATCTGATACCGACCACCCTTCCCTGCTTCACTTCCCTCCCCTTTCCTTATCTTCTGCCTGGCTTGGTCAGACTGCCGTTCCCTGAACACTATACAATCATACCACTGGGCATTTGCACAACTGTCCCCTCTACCTAGAATGCCCACCATCCCCCACCATTTCTAGGTCTCTTGAAACCTTACCAAATCATTCGATGGCTCGAATCTGTCCCTGAGGTACCCTCACACACGGCTTCTCCCTCTGCGATTCCCCAGCACAGACAACCGTGTGCTGGTCGTCTGTGCTCCCACACACCCCCGCAGCTCCATTCAGGGCTCAGCTCAAACGCCATCCGCTCAGAGAGGCCTCCCTGACCCTCTGTCTAATGCTTCCCGTTCATGGCTCCAGCTCCTTACCCGGCTTGATTTTCTCCACCGGTCCTACCTCTCATAATTTATATGTAGCTGTTTACTCATCTGTTATCTACCTGGCCCACTGGAATGTGAGCTCCCTGAGGACCAGGGGCTCAACTGCCTGTTTTATCCACCAAGGCATCCTCAGAACAGAGCCTGGCACCCAGAAGGCCCACGAGAAAGATTCGTTATTGAATAAATGCACAATGGGGTTTGCTGCATCCCACCGGGGCCTCACCGGCATGTGCGAGGGGGAAGGTAAGACAAAGACTTGGGAGGTTTGTCACAGACTTGGGTTCAAGTCCAGGCTCGGCCCTAGTTCACTAACTAGCTGCAGGACCCTGGGTGAGCCACGTCACTTCGTGAGCCTCCGTGTCCCCATCTGATGACCACCCCAGCTCCAGTGCTCAGTGTGGGGCTGGGGACAGGCCGGGTGGCAGAGTGGGGTCCAGAGTCCGGGGCCTGGCTCTCCGACCTGTGGGCGTTGGGGGCGGGGGGAGGAGGTCCCCTGCCCGCTGACTCTGGCCCCCTCCCCCCAGGCAGCCCCTCCGCCAGTCTCCACGAAATCTGCCGGGATTCTCCTCCTCGCAGCTTCCGCCCACGCAGCAACCAGCCGGCAGCGCTGACTGCTTGAGACGCAGCTGGAGCGACTCAGGGGACCGGAGGGCCGGGGTCACGTCTCCCGTTCAGGGGCGGCTGGGAAGCTCTCCAGGCGGCAGAGAGACACTGGCCATTTGAAGCCCTTCCTCCCGCCCCCGCGGAGGGAGCTGCCTTCCCGCACTCACCGATTCTCCCTTCTCTCCCGGGGAACCCCCGTAGCCGCGCTCCCCCTTGATGCCCTGACAGGCAGCAAAGAGAGAGGGAATTAGCCCCGTGGTCCGCCCGCCAGGGGCGCCGATGCGAGGGGTGGAGACTGCAGCTGGCACACACACTTAGACGCAGAAGGCGCCCCGGGCGAGGCTGGGGGGCCCGAGGGGTGTGCTGCTCCCGGAGCAGAGCGGAGCGGGGGCGCCTCTGCGGCCTCCCACCGCCACTCAGTGGAACGGGGGTCACGTCCTCCTAACAGGCGCCTCCGCTGGATCTCCCCAACTCTCCCCCGCCCCTGGGGAGGCAGACCTCTGTCCTCTCCTAGTCTGGGAGGCTCCGGGTGCTCTGAGAGTCTGGCCCTTGATGTGCAAAGCGGAGAGGGAGGCCAAGCTCCACTACCAAGGGGCCTTATGGGGCGGGGGGTGCTCTGGACGGACAGCCTGGCAGAGACACCAGCTGAAATGCTGGGAAAGGAGGGAGCCCGCTGAGGATGCCCAAGCCTGGGCCGGTCCTGATCACCACCCCACGGCTCGGGTACCCCCAGACCCGGCTCCCCTTACTCACAGGCAGTCCTGGGGGGCCCATGGCACCTGGGTAGCCAGGTTGCCCTGGAGGACCCTGCAAAGAAAGGGAGACATGATGGACCAGCCCCCCAACATTTCTGTCCCCATCCCTGGCTATGAGGGCGGCCAAGGCCCGACAGTCTGGAGCTGCCCCTCAGCAGGTGCCCCGGTTACAGCCTCCACCTTGGGCCATTTCCCCCAGACCCGGCTCCCTTCGGCTGTGGTCACCACCACAGTCCTGGATACTGACTGCTTGAGACTGCTCCCTCCAGAGCAGTGCCTGTCACTTTCTAGCGGAGCTGAGCCAGAGGAGAAGGCCCAGGACAGGGAATGACGAAGACCCGGGTGGGGGCAGTGGAAGGGACATGGTGAACGCTGCAGGAGAAGGGAGGGAGAAAGCCCCCAGGGATGGAGGTGTTTGCCCCTTACAGGGAGTCAGGGCACATGGAGATCAGCTTCCTTTGATCCTGAGGGATCCCCCAATACTGAGGGAATCAGGGCCGAGGGGCACAGAGTTTCAAGAGAAGGAGTCCACCTCCCACCTTCCACGCAGCAGCCATCCCAGGGGGCCCAACCTCCGTCTCCCCAAGGCTCTTCATCTACCTCCATCCCCTGCTGCCTCCGCTTACCGGTTCCCCCTTCTCTCCCGTCAGGCCCCTGAGGCCTCGCTCTCCTTGAAGACCCTTGGAGAGAAAAATCATGAGAAACTGCAGGAGAGGGCAGTCTCCACTCAGCCCCTGACTCCTCCCTGCAGCCCCCCAGCCCTCTGTCCCCATTCTAGGCAAAGGTGGGGGGCTACTGGTGGCCCCCCTAGTGTCCCCAGCAAAGTGACCATAGGGGGTGTGCCCAGAAGGGTAACTATCAGAGGTGTAAATCCCCACGTAAGGGTGCCCCAGAAGCATGCCCCCCAAGACAGGTCACCACAGAGATATGCCCCCAGTCGGGTGACTCCCAGGTGGGACTTCTCAGGTGGCTGCCATTGGTGTGCCCTACTGTGACCACTGTCTGGGGTGCACCTTTAGGAGGGTGACACATGTGCTCCCCCTGAGGGGCAACTGTCCAGAGAGGTGTCCCTAGAGTGATGCTCCCCACCAAAATGTATCACCAGACTCGCAACACTTACCTCTCCAAGCCCCCCGCCCCAGCCAAAAATCACATGCTTTTAGGGATGCTGGGGAGGGACATGGGAAGGCTCCCTCCAGAGCAGTCCCTGTCACTTTCTAGGTGGAAAGGGATATCCATCTCAATCAAAGCCAGAGCCCCCATCCCTCCTCACTCCTCGCCCTGGCCTTCGCGGATGCACCGCACCGTTAAGGGGCCGTGTCTGCCCCCTCTCCCTCGTGCCCTCAAGAAACGGCACCCAAACCTTTCCACAACACAAGACAGATGGCTAGACGGACAGATGGCCCCTTCACCCAAGCAAGCAGAAACAGACAAGGTCCGGCCAGGATGAGGACGTGGGGACAGATGGAGCTGTGACAAGGAGAGGCCTTGCTCCCTGAGCCTCCTTCACCAGGCCTGGGAGGAGAGGAGCCAGGCCCCAGGAACACGAACTCTGACAAACAGGAGGTTAGTTTCCATGACCCAGGAGGGAGCAACAGTGAGGAAGAGGACGACTCAAACATACTTGTGACGATGACGAAGGCAGAGCAATTAACGACACCCGGCAGAAGGAGGTGGCCAAGACACTGGGCACAGAGGGGCAGGGCCCCACGACACCCAGAAGCCCTACTGCTGGCATCACGTGCCCAGCCTCGGAGCAGACTGGGACCAGAGCCAAAGAAGAGGAAAGGAAGAGGAGGAAGTTTCCTCTAGGATGATGGGAAAAGTTGCAAGCGTGGCCGCCTTGAAATCCCTGGGGTGCCTCTGGACAGCCCTGCCAAGCAGCAGGGCAGCAAACCTGTGCCAGCCTGCAGTGTGAAGCCCTAAAGCTTTGGCATCTCTGCCGGGCTCTGGGCCAGGTGGCTGGCAGGGCCTCAAGAACTACTTTCAGCAAATCTTCAGTCAACACCAAAGGTGGGAGAAGCAGGAGGCAGAGTGAGAAGGCAGGGATAAAGAGGCCCCTAGAGGCACCAGCTTAAAATAAGAAGGTAAAATAGCTCTGGAGGATTTAGGGGGAGTGATGTGTGACTGTGGGAGAGAAAAAGGGAAACGGAAGGGGGGAGAAGAGAGAAGATGAGAGAGAGAAAGCAGAAGAGGGAGAAGGGAGAAACGAAAAGAAGTCAGAGACTGGGAGGCCGTCCAAGCTGCTGGGACCTCAGGGAACCTGTGTCGTTAGCTACCGAGCCTGAAGGGGGACAACGACAAACATGGAGGGGGGAGGCCAGGGCACGACAGGAAGGGAGACAAGCAAAAGCCACAGAGACCTGGCTGGCAGGGGAAGGGGAGGTCGAGCAGCGCTAGGTTCTTACAGGCAATCCGGGGGAGCCAACAGCACCAGGAAAACCTGGGGGGCCCTGGTGGGAGAAACAGGCAGGTCACAACTCACAAGCACAGTAACCCTGGGCCACAGTCTGGGGCTGAGAGGTCACGGGGAGAGGAAGTCATGGGAATATTTTCAAGGCAGCTGGAAAAGAGACTCATCCCAAGTCTTGGCCCAGAAGACATCTGCTCCTCGCCTCGGCTCCAGGAAGAACGGCTCTGCCATCCGTAGAGATGCGCAACAGCCCCCAGAGTCAAACCACCTGCCCAAGTCTGCCCGAGTCCGAGTGACTCCTGGTGCCAGAGTGGAAGCCCATCATGCCTGTTACCTGACCTCCATGAGCCCCCAGGTGGGGGCTCCCTGGTTCTAAGAGGCTCCCACCAGCTATTTTTGTTTCCTCCAAAGAAAGCATTTTCAGTTCTTCCAGGCTTTCCTGCCATATCAACACCACAGAGGACTCCAGGGTAGATGCCCCTGGTCTAGCCTTTGTAGGCTTGTCTTAGAGATGGCCCTACGGAGCGATAGAGGGCCGCTCCATCTCAGCCCCTGGCCCCTGTCTGAAGGTTGCCACACGCTTTCCTGGCTGCCCAGACCATGAGCCATGAATGCAAAACACAGCAGGGACGGGGCTGCAGAAACAAGGATGCGCCCTGAGGGCCTCCTCTAAGCAGGACCACAGGCAGAGCGGGGCGGAGCAGGTCGGTTCTGGGGAT
The DNA here is from genome assembly GCF_951394435.1 of Stenella coeruleoalba. Lineage (NCBI taxonomy): Eukaryota > Metazoa > Chordata > Mammalia > Artiodactyla > Delphinidae > Stenella > Stenella coeruleoalba. Next base: position 24,830,254 of record NC_137169.1, read on the forward strand.
TCGGAGGTGGGAGGCCACAGTCCCCGCAGATGCTCTGACGAGGGAAAGGGGAGGGAAAGGAAGTTCCCTCTTTCTGTCCTGCCCAGCTTCCCGGAGCCAAGGCAGCAGAACGGTGTCTGGCTTTACAACCCCTCTGAGAGCCTCTCAAGCAGGCCAGGAAACCCACAGATACTTACAATAGGGCCTGGAGGACCCGGGGAGCCCCTCATGCCGGGCGGACCCTGCAAAGGAAGCCAGGGAATATGGATGAAGAGGCTCAGGCCCACAGCGCCCTGAGGTCTCCGCAGCCCTCCTCCCAGCCTGCCACAGACCAAGTCAACAGGCAGTGCTGTCAGAGCAGGATGTTAAAGCTGACGTTAAACCTTTCATTCGGTTCATTCAATCATCCAACAAACATTTATCGTGCAGCTATTACGTACTGGGCACTGGTCCAGGGGCTGAGGACACAATGACAAATGGAACATTGAAATCCCCACCTTGTGGCTCTTACATTCTAGGGAGAGGTGGACAGTAATGCATAGAACAGAGGCTGGCACACAGGCGGTGCTCAGTAGACACCTGCGGCGTGCTCCCAAATGAAGGGAATACACAGGATGCCAGACAGTGCGGAGCGTGGGGCAGAGAGAGGGACCGGGCTTTGAGCACGGCTGTGGGAGTTCTATTTTAGAGAGGGTGGTCAGGGAGTGTCTCACTGAGAAGGTGATATGTGAGCAAAGGGCTGAAGGGGTGAAGGAGCGGGCCTTGGAGGAGAGCTGCAGGCTGAGGAAGCAGCAAGGCCAGGGGAGGAAGAGTGGCCCAGGGCCCAGAGCCGCGAGGAGGCCCGGTGCCAGGAGAGCAGGTGAGGCCAGAGCAGCGAGGGGCGCCGGTGACCTCAGGCCTCGGAGGGCCCGAGAAGGCTTTCGGCAGGAAGGAAACTGCCCTCGGGAACTGAGAGCCATTTAAGTGGAGACTCCAGCTGCCTCGGGGTCCAGCCCAGGCAAGGGCCCTGCTCTTACCTCTTCTCCTCTCTGGCCGGGCAGTCCTGGAGCACCGGGCAGGCCGGGGCTCCCTGCACAGCCCGCATCTCCCTCGCCGTTGTCTCCCTGGAGTGGGATGGACGGTGAGTGTGAGAAGCCCCATGGGGCTCGGGGCGGGGGGTGAAGAGAAGACGGAGCCCCACTCACCCGGGCCTCCTCAGCCCTCGGCCGCTCCCGCTCCGTGAAGCACTGCGGACGACAGCCAGAGGCCCGGTCAGCAGGGGCAGCCGGGAGCTCGCCCTGCACCAAGGCCACCCCGAGCCCAGCCTCCTACCCGGGCGCAGCTGTCAAGGCCTGGCACGCCGGGGTTGCCCTGGTCTCCCTTCTCTCCACTTTCCAGGAGGGCCGCCGGGTGGGCCGTCTGCCCCTGGACACAGTCCCCGCAGATGCTCTGATGAGAAAAAGGGGGCGGTGGCGTGGGGCCCGGGTCGGAGAAGGCCAGGGTGGGCCGCATGGGGGATACCCACTCCGAACTCAGCCAGTGGCATCCTGCTGCCCGGCACCCACCCACTCTCTTCCTCCCCAGCCACATGTCTGCGGCAGCTCTGCTGTATCCTCAAGGGACCCGATCCCAACACTGGCTTTGAGTTTCCTCCAGGAAGAAGCTCCGGTAGGGCCAAGCCAACGCCACTTTCTAGACAGGCGTGTGGGAGGAGGCGGAGGGGCCCGCGGAGGGACCATCTGTCCCGGCTGTTCCTGCAACCTGCACCCAGTGTGAGGACACGCCACGAGGATTTAGACTGAAAAGGGCAGCTCCAAACACCAGCTTCTCTGCCCAAGGGAGCAAAGCAAACAGCTGCAGGAGGAGCCAGGCCCTTCGCAGACAGCCTCTGGGATGGGGCCTGCCCTGCACTTCCCAGGGGACCCCGGCTGTTACAGGCTCCCCAGTGGGCCGGGCCTGAAGTCTTCCTGACAAGAAAGTCCTCCTCTTACCTGGAGGCTTTAACCTCTTTGGGTCACAGACCTCTCTGAGAGTTTGATGGAAGCTGTGAGTCCACTTCCCCTCAAAACGAAACCTACTAGTGAAAGCTAGACTGCAATTTCAGAGGACTCGGGAGCCTGGCATCTATCCACGGCCTGGCGGGACGTCCATGGGCCCCTAGAGGAGATGCTGCTCCACCTGCACTGTTCGCTGCAAAGCTCAATGATGATGGTTGTCATTTACTCAGCGCCCACGGTGCCAGCGATGGTGGCACGCCTTGCACATTATCACACTCAACCCTGGCAGTGCAACGAGGCAGGCCGTCTTACAAGCACTCTGGAGATGAGAAAGCCGAGGCTCAAAGAGACAGCATGACTTGTCTAAGGTAAGTGGGGCCCTGGATTGGACCTTGGCCTGTCTGAGGGCCAAGGAAGCACTCTGTCCACAGGCCCAGGCTTCCTCTGGACTGTCGGTGCCCATCTGACCCCTTCTCCAGACCACACTCAGTTCCTGTGGGGGGCCCTCCATGGAGCACTCGATCAAGAAGCCATCAGACGACATGTTACACAGAGAAATGTCGAATCCTGCATTTGGAGTCGCATAATCACTTGCCCAGGGGCAGGACTTGGGGAACCCTGGCTCGCCAGAGGCCTAGGGCAGAAGAGCTGGGGTTCACTGCCACAACCCTGCCGTGATCCAACGCGTAACTGCTGCCGGAAGGATAACCCGACCTCAGGCTGCTTCTGGAGATGACTGCTGTGCAGAGCAGGGGCAGGGCAGGCGGTCCCCATGCTCTGCCCTGACCAGGACCACTGGGGTCGTGGGAACTCCAGGGCACTGACCAGCCAGTGCTAGAAGCGGGTGACCAGGACAGGGGCTCTGGAGGCCAAGGCGTGGGAGGGACCCCAAAGGATGCTGAGCTGGAGGAGGGAAGAGTCCTGATCTGGTCTCTAGAGGTAACTGGGCAAGGAAGGGCTGTGTCACCTGTGGTACCCAGCGTGGGAGATCAGACCAGGCCACAGCCCTCGAGCGTGGTCTTAACGCTACTGATAGATCCCGGCACAGGCCGACTCTCCCTTCAGGCCCCAAGTCCCCTTTCTTGCCCCACTAGAATCACCTCTCAAATCCCTTCTCCTCCCTGGATTCTTTCTGGATTGAGCAGAGGACAGCCGGAGCCTTCTTCCAGGCCCCTACCCAGTCCTATCATAGAACATAACCTTCGCAAATCCCTGCCTGACTGCCCTCCAGGTGCACGTTCACTTTCCCTGCCCTGCCCCCACGTGACCTCACTGGCAACTGCTGAGGGCAGGTCTCTGAGTTCCCACTGCCCAGAGCACCCCTGGCCACCTGGGTGCCTTCACAGGATCCCTTCAAACACTCGCTCAGCAAACACTGACTGGGGGTCTCTTCTGAGCCGGCCCCTGACTAGGTCCCCTCAGCCAGGTGCCTGGCATGCACGGTCCCCACAAACAGCCCCATCTGCAGTTCTCTGTGTGTGGTGTGACGCAGCTGAGCGCTTACTGCGACGATCCCCTTAGGGGAACCCCTGCCGGTTCCTACGCCCTCCCTCTGACTCTCTTACCTTAAGGACGTGCTGTTCAATGGGCAAGGATCCCTGCAAGAGACAGACACGAGGGCTCAGAGGGCGAGTGGAAGGGGGACGGAGACTTACGGCACCTGGTGGAGCCTCAGGAAGCCACATGGCATCCAGGTTTCTCCCAGCCTCGGAAGACGGAGGGAAGAGGGACCCCCACAGCAGCTAAGGGCGCTAGCATGGCAAGCGCAGGCCTGGGAAGAGCAGGGGAGGCGCTGGACAGTGAGGCCAGGCCGGTACCTACCAGCTCTGCAGTCAGCCCAGGCTGTCCTGGCAAACCGTTGTTCCCAGGCACTCCCTGCCGCCAAGGAGAGACGCGGGTGAGTGGACACCTCTCTCTAGCCCGCAGGCCACCCAGATTCTTTCTCACAATCGCCACTGCCCCTCCCCCTCATCCTGAAGAGCTGAGAGCCCTGGCTGACATCTATTCTCAGCTCAAAAGTCTCCAGGGGCTTCCCTGGTGGCGCAGTGGTTGAGAGTCCGCCTGCCAATGCAGGGGACACGGGTTCGTGCCCCAGTCCGGGAAGATCCCGCGTGCCGCGGAGCGGCTGGGCCCGTAAGCCATGGCCGCTGAGCCTGCACGTCTGGAGCCTGTGCTCCGCAACGGGAGAGGCCACAACAGTGAGAGGCCCGCGTACCGCAGAAAAAAAAAAAAAAAGTCTCCAGACTGTTTGTAGGGGGAGCTGAGGAGGCCCAGAGGTGTGACTCACCCCCCCAAAACCAGTCCAAATGATTTCTTCCCCTACATGTTAGGGCAGTAGGTCCTCTATATAGTAAATAACTATTATTTCTTTCTGTGCTAAGTACTTTTCCTATATTTTCTCACTATATTTTCTCATGTAATCACCACAGTCGTTTTGGTGAGGTGTTTATCTCCATCTTAAAAACAAGACGAAGAACTCAGAGAGGCGAGCAACTTGCTCAAGGTCACAGGACGAGCAGGGTACAGAGGTCACATTCAGATTGAGGAGCACTGGCTTCAACCCCTCTCTTAACCACTATTTCTGCATCATTCCTCAAAAGACATTCCCCAGAACACTCATGCACACACAGGGTAGAGGCCTGGGAGTCATACCCATCTAGGTGCAAATTCTAACTAACTACCTGTACAACTTTTGTCAGGTTACTTGCGGGGAGGTGGGGGGCGGGGAATCTCTGTGCCTCAGTTTCCTTTTCTGTAAAACAGTGGTAGTTTGTGCTGAGGCTTAAAGGAGATCACGGCTCTAAGGAGCTTAGTACAGAGCATGGCACGAGGGATGCTCACGTTAAGTGTTTACCACCCAGACTCTGTTCCCCGTACAGACTCACAATGCACATTTGCATGTTAAATGCTCCGTGGAGGCAGGGAGTACGTTCGGTTTTAAATCCCCAGTGCCCGACCTGGAGGAGGCTCGCATCCCATACATGCTGAGGGAACGCACTGCTGCTCACTCCGCACACGGGATTTCCCTGGCCCGCTCTGAGAGCTGGCCTCCCTTCAAGTCCCAGCTCCCAGCAATAGAACATGTTACCCTCCCTGGCAGCCCACCCGATTTCAGGCCAGGCTCCACCAGGCCTGAGTCAGACCTGGAGTCCGTCTCCCCCGGCCCCTCCTGCACCTCCACGTGCCGTCACCCAGCCCTGGTCATTCCGAGTCCTCAATGAGTTAAGAAGGCAAAGTGCTTAGAACAGCCCCTGGCACAGGGGAAACACCGTGACTGTGTTAATTCTAATTATGCCCCTAAATTATCATTCACCCCCTGCCCCACTCTCCGTTGTGTGTGTTAGTTCAAGCCGGATACTTTGTGATTTTCTTTTCCTGCGCGCCCAGAACTATACCTCCCACTTGTTCTACTGTAGAAGTGAAGAGCTACCCGTGCACTGCCTACTAGCTATAGAGCCGCACACTTCTTAACGTCTGTAGGAGTGGATGGGGATTACTGGAGCTCTGGTTGCTGTCTATCTCTGAGCCCGTTCCTGCACCTGAAGAGAGGAGCTGCTGGGCCCTCCCTTCCTTGAAACACCCTGCCTGGCACGGGGCAGGTGTCTGCAAACAGCAGCCTCGGCTTGGTCTCCAGCACTGGTGCCAGAAGAGGACTCTGGTGCCTGGGACCAAACTCAGTGGCGGTCACTCTTTTCTGCCTCGTTCCCCCAACATGTCTTGGCAGGGTTCACGTGACATCTGCGTGCGCTTGTTAATGGGTCACTTTGAAATGACTCTCACGCTTCTCCAGGCAAACCGCAAGCCCCCTGCAGCCTAATGCCTGTTTCCTGGCAGTGCAGCAGAAAGCCTGGACACTTGGTAAAGGTGTGGCTGGCCTGTGGGGGACACAGAGTTGGCTCTAATTCTGAGCTCTCAATGAGACAGAGAATTGGAATACTGACAGAGGCTCCCATCAGCAAAGGGGGCCCACCAGAGCAGATTCTCAGCCCAGGGTGAAAGGGGGTATATATAAAATCATCAGGGCAGGGGGGAGTAGTTTGTTAAAAGCTTCCATGCAGTTCTGCTCTGCCTTTTCGGGTGAGACTCACTCTTCCAGGAGCTGGGAGCCAGACACACAGAAGCTACTGTCTATGCCTCCTAGGGCCTCTGGGAAGTGTGGCCTGGCGTGCACACCTTGGGGAGCCACCCTGCCGGGCAGTGGAGGGCAGAAGAAAGTGCCCTGCATGGGAAAGCCCCAGCCCAGCACTGCCAATTCGTAGCTGATGACTTCAGACAAGATATTTCACCTCCCAGAAACTCAGTGTGCCCAGCTGTGACTTAGGGATCCACCGCCTTCCTATTGGAGTTGATGTAAGGCTCAAACAAATGCGGGAGAATGGGTGTAAAATCCTAACAGTGGTTGTTGTCATAATGATGGCTAACGCCTTCCGAGCATTCACTATACGCCAGGCAAGGATCTACACATGTAGCATGCATTCACTTGTTTAATACTCACAAAAGCCCCATGAGGTAGGTCCTGTAATTACAACATCTCCACTTAACAGACGAAGGAACTGAGACACAGAGAGGGTAAGTAACTTACCCAGCATCACAAAGCTAACACGTAACAGAGCTGTGATTCAAAGTCAGGCTGCCTGGTCCTGGAACACACACTCTAATCATGATGCCACAAGGACCTCAACTCCTACTGCTCTCCCCTCGCTCCCTGGCCTCCTTCCTGTTCTCCAAACACGGCAGGCATGTTCCCACCCCTGGGGCCTTCGTACCTGCTCCCACCCCTGGGGCCTTCGTACCTGCTCCCTTGTCTATCTGTCGGGAATACTCTCCTTTGCAGGCTCTCCCCTCATTTCCTTCAAGTCTTTTGATTTTTTCTTTTTCCCTTTTTTTCCTTTAAGTCTTGATTTAAACATCCCCTTCTTTTCAACACTTTTCTCAGATATCTTCCCTGGGCTCTCCCCATTTTCTATCCTCACTCCCTGCTTTAACCTTCTTATCAGGACATATCATTTTCTAACATACTATATTTTATTTATTTCTCTTGCTTATCGCCTGTCTCTCTTACTAGAATGCAAGCTCCCAGAGGGCAGAGATTTCATTCTGTCCACTGCTGTATTGCCAGCACCTAACACAGTGCCTGGAAAATGCTAGGTGTGCCAAAATTTCGTTGCATGAATGAATGTTGAACGCTGCTCCAAAATGGTGAGCTCTGCACCAGTGTCCAGGATTGTTAGCTGACCCAGGTTCTGGGTTCCTGACAGCTGACCAAGGCCCGAGCTTGACACAGGTGTCTGTGGGGTACCTGGGCTACAACAACAGGGCATTCCTCAAAAAAGGTCTGGGAGTACACACAGCCTGCCCTCGGGGACCAGTGCGTCCTCCGTACCACTCTGGGAAGCGGGAGCACAAGGAGTGAGAAATGACACATACAAGCGTTGGGGCAGGGGAGCGGCACACTTTGGGACCAGCACAGAGCATGCGCCCTGTTGCCTTGACCCCCCTCTTCTCTTCTCCCTCTTTACCTGAAGCCCAGGCGTTCCAGGGGGGCCTGGTGGTCCGGGAACACCCGGAGGACCCTGAAGGAGAGAAGAAACCATCAGACCCAGAAGAAAGTTCTGCCCCATCGCTGGGGGTGCCGGCGTTAGGATGCGCAAGCCTCGAGGCGCGGGCGGACAAGAGGAGAGACGGAGGAGACAAGCGACACACACCTGCGGGCCCGGCTGCCAGGAGCTGCCCATCCAAAGTCCCGGAGCACCCTGGGTGGGAGTGGGGATCACAAAAGAAGGGGAGAGGCTATAGGCAACGTCCACACCAAGCACAGGGCTGCGTGGGGACGCAGTTGGCTGGGGCGCAGGGGCCTATGCGTCTTGGGCACAAGGCCGGAAGCCAGGCCTCACCCCCAGGCCGGGGGCAGGGGAAGGCTCTCGGCACCACTTACCGGCATGCCAGAGAAGATGGGGTCCCCTCGGGAGGGGCAGGAGCACTCCCCTGGCTCACCCTGGAAAGAAAAGAGCCTTTGTCAGCAGGGGGTGAGGATGGAGGACCCTCTGGAAATCAACAGCTGGGAGGCAGGGCAGGCTCTAGAGATGGAGAGGGCAGGGTTTAAATCCAGGATCGGCCTCTTTTGACGGTACCCTTGGGCAACCTGTTCAACCTCTCTGAACCTCAGTCTCCTCATCTATAAAATGGGGATAATAATACCAAATGCATAGGCTGTCATGAGGATGGAACGGATGAATGTCTATAGGGTTCCTGCCACGTGCCAAGCACTCAGCCATCAACAGCTCTTGGCGTTACTGCATTTTTAGCTCATCATTGTCTGCTGCTGCGTAAGTCTTCAGCCCCATTCCCCTTGGCCCAGCCTGGCTTCCATGCCCTTCTCTCCTGGTCCCTCATATCCCTGTCCTCTCACTAGTCCTTCTGAACTCAGTTCCTTCCCCTGTCCTCTAACTCAGCGTCCATCTGAACATGTAGCTTCCCCCCATGGGGGCCTTGGAGCTCTCTAGGTCTCCTGGGATCCTGACTGAGCCCTGGGCCAGCAACGAGGGAGCCAGTGGGTGGCAAGGAGACCAGGACGACTCCTCAGCACCCATCCTTCAGTCCAGGGCTACAGCCAAGTGCAGAGGGTCCCCTGGGTGGCAGAGCTCCAGGGGCTGCAAATTTCCCCAGAGTATTGGTCACAGGTCCCTGGGACTTACCTTTTCTCCCTGCGCTCCCTTTTCACCCTGCGGGGAAGAAACACAGGGGGATGAGTAGATAGGGGTGTGGAGAAAGAGCCAGCTGTGGCTTCCTGCTGCCCCTCGACACGGTACTCACCAGCATCCCTCTGGCTCCTGGAAGTCCAGTCTGTCCCTGCTGCCCAGCAGGCCCCTGAAGGGAGAGAGCCCAGGGTCAGTGGACGAGGCTGGACAGCAGCCAGCCATCTGGCCTGCCAGCAGGGGAGGGTGATGGGACAAACAGAAGCAGCGCCAGGCTTCCCTGGAACCCACATCCCAGTGCCCATGTCCTAGAGTAGGAGACTGAGGCCCAAGAGACAAGGCGAGGAGGAAGGAGGAGGAACACTGGCATTTCCCCAGCACTTTCTGGGTGTCAGGCACTGGGCCAAGCACCTGTCAGGGCACACTGGATGGAATCCCTACTCCCAGCCCTGCAGGATGGTATTGTTCCATTATACACGTGAGGAAACAGAGGCTTAAAGACATTTTGTAATAGACCCAACAGCACGGCTGCACCCAGGTCTGTGCGGTCCAAAGTCCCTGCTCTGTCCTCTTACCCTTTAGTGTTTGACACAATTCTCTCCATCATAAAAGTTCTCTCAGTTGATTTAAGGAGGAGACAGGAATTTCAGCCCCGATTTGTCAACAAGGAATTGAAGGCCCTGAGAGGCTGTCACTGGCCTAAGGCCACACAACGAGTGAGTGTGGTGCCAGAACTGGGGAACCTCCCGGATGGGATTCAACTTGAGGGAAGACGGTCTGGAGAAGTCAGCAGGGCTTTCTGATGGCTGCTGTCCTGCGGGACAGGCCACCTTCGCACGTGGGACTCAAAGCTCCCTGAGGATCAGGGCTGCCTTCACCTTCACCTCTGCCTTTACCGGGAGCTCCCTGGGACAGGCGGGGCCACTGACTACCCAGCTGTGCTAGGCAACCACACGGACGGTGGGGACTTGGGCAAGGCTGCGGCCCCTCTGGGCTTCAGCGCACCCTCAGGAGGAATCCATCTGTGATTCCCAAACTGGGCCTGGAATTTCTCTAGGGATCCATAAAGACAGAAAAGATACAGTTCATGGGCTATTTTCAACATTACCAAAAGCCTAGGAAAAATTATACATTTGCCCACAACCTGGCATGGCACAGGCTGGCTGAAAGGTAGCATTTCTTTGATTTAGGCTAGAATTATGTCATATTAAAAATTCTAGTGTGTTCATGTGGAGTCGAAGCTAGCTATTATACAGGTCTTTGATGAATAAAAATGAGGAAGTGCGTATATTATTACCTAATCTATGCAATTTGTTCAACAGACACATCTTTCAGAGCATGGGAATCACTGGTGGAACAGCAATAAAGGGAGGTCCTTGAGGGTAACACGGTTGAAAGTGTTGCTGGTCTAGATAGATCTGTGCGGGCTAGTACGGTAGCCAATAGCCACATGCGGCTACTTAAATTTAAAATAGTTAAAATTAAATCTAGGGCTTCCCTGGTGGCGCAGTGGTTGAGAGTCTGCCTGCCGATGCAGGGGACATGGGTTCGTGCCCCGGTTTAGGAAGATCCCACATGCCGCAGAGCGGCTGAGCCCATGAGCCGTGGCCGCTGAGCCTGCGTGTCCGGAGCCTGTGCTCCGCAACGGGAGAGGCCACAACAGTGAGAGGCCCCTGTACCACAAAAAAATAAAAAATAAATCTAAAGTTTAGCTCTTCAGTCACACTAGCTACATTCTGAGCGCTCGACAGCCATGTGGGGCTGGCGGCCACATCTCAGGCAGGGCAGAGAGTTCTATTGGGCAGCACTGTTTTAGACGATCCCAAATGACTCCAAGGTTTGAAGTGGAGGGTGGCGGGCAGAACATATGGGCTTTGAGTCAGACAGACCTGGGTTCAAGTCCCGGCTCTGTCTCCTCACCCTCTGGCCTTCAGTTTCCTCATCTGTGAAATGGGGATAATCATAGCCATTCCCGTACGGGGCTGTTGTGAGGATTAAGTGAATCTCTGTTTGTTTAGAGCTTAGCACAGGGCCTCAGCACCATCACTGCTCAAAAACTGGTGGTGTTCAATACTATCATTCTTCAGGGGCTCCCCCCATACAGGGCGGTCTTCCTTCTCCCAGGCCGGGCCAGGCTGAGGCCTCTCTCCTCCCGTCCCCCATGTTGCTGGGATGGGCAGGGTCAGCCCCATGCCCTCTTCCTGGCGGCAACGCCCTGGGTCCAAGCAACATCCCCAGTGTGGAGCGCAGGGGGCGGGCCCTTACCGGAGGCCCAGAGACACTGGCACCAGCAGGTCCCACAGGCCCAGTGGCTCCTTTCACCCCTGGAGATCCCTGTGGAAGAGAGGGTAGAAAGGTTGCAGGGCCAGAGTTTAAAGCTAGCTACAATCCAGCAGGTGAGACCAGGCCTTGGGCGGCCCTCTGACGAACATCCCTCAGCTCCCATGTCCCCTGTGCCCACTGCCAGGACATTCCGAAGTGTTATAAGTCTAGAGCCCAGGGCTTCCCTGGTGGCACAATGGTTAAGAATCCGCCTGCCAATGCAGGGGACACAGGTTCGAACCCTGGTCTGGGGAGATCCCACATGCTGCGGAGCAACTAAGCCCGTACACCACAACTACTGAGCCTGTGCTCTAGAGCCCGTGTGCCACAGCTACTGAAGCCCATGTGCCTAGAGCCCGTGCTCCGCGACAAGAGAAGCCATCGCAATGAGAAGCCCGTGCACCGCAATGAAGAGTAGCCCCCGCTCACCGCAACTAGAGAAAGCCCATGTGCAGCAACAAAAGACCCAACACAGCCTAAATAAATAAATAAATACATAATAAAATAAATAAATTAAAAAAAAAAAGTCTAGAGCCCAAGCAGGCAGAGGCTCACCTTGGCACCCTTCTCTCCAGCAGGGCCAGGTGGCCCCCGAGGTCCCAGAAGCCCCTGCAGATGGAAACACACTTAGTTACCTCTATCCTAGAGTGGCCCCTTCACCTGCCCATTTCCTCCAGGCCCGAGGCAGACGTACCTGAATGCCAGGCAAACCCTGGGCTCCAGGCTCCCCCTGCAAGTCAGAAAAGGCAGACTGGGCCACAGCTGCCCAAGCCAACCTGCCCTGCCGGCAGACCTGGTCTGGGGTGGGGTGTCGGCCAGCCCAAACTCAGGAGAGCTCCCCAAGGAGACTCTGAGGGTCAGAGAGGAGCAGGGGGTCAAAACCAAAGTCCCAACAGAAACAACCGCAGGCCAGGGCTGTGCCCTTGAGCGTCTGGAGGCAGGCAGAGCTCTGGGGTTTGGGGCGCAGGTGGGAGTGAGCACCTGGCTAAGGGAAGTGCTGGGAGGCAAGCAAGCAAACGTAAGGCTGGAGACTCACCTGGGGCCCCTGGACTCCCACTCCTGGAGGCCCTGGCTCTCCCTGAAGAGGCAGAAGGACAAGCCTGCGCTTGAGATTCCCCACTCACCCTTCTCCCCTGTCCCAGCCCCTCCTCCTGGACCTCCTCCACCTCCGCCCCCTCCCTGCTCTGCAGCTGATCTCCATTCCCCTCACCAGGCCCTCCATCCCTAGGCGTATCTCCGCATCCACGCCCTCACCCACACAGAGCTGCAGCCCAGGCCCTCACACTCACACACACCTGTATGCCCTTCAGTCCTGGGGGTCCTTGAACTCCTGGTAGACCAGGCTGGCCCTAAAAGACACAGGTGAGCCATGGGTCCCCTCAGGGGAAAGGGGGCAGGAGAGAGAGAAGGAAAGCCCAGGGAGGAAAGGACAAGAGGGCAGGTAGCCAGAACTCACCGGTTTACCAGGCCGGCCCACGCCTTCCGGCCCCGGATCTCCCTTCAGGCCTGGCTTCCCAGGTGGTCCTGCCCTGTCGGTCAACGCCCCCTGCAGGCTGGGGCAGGCAGTGCAGCCATCACCCTGGTCAGAGAGGGGCACAGCCAGGAGCTCGTGAGCCAGGCCTGGCGGCCAAGCCGGGAGGAGACATCGGAAAGGGGATCCTTGTGCCCTTCTGAAAGCTCTGCCCCTCCACTGACCCCTCCTCAGCCTGGGATATCAAAATCGGCCCCTGACACGCCTAGCTCTCCTCCCTGCCTCGGAGAATAGCCGCGGCGCCTCCACCCAGTGATTCTGGCATCCCCTGAGGCTCACAGCCTGACCCCGAGTCCTTCCCCTCACTAGCTCTCAGCCTAATCTCTTTCTGCTCATGCAAAAAACTGCGCCCTGCCTGACTGACCTTTTCTCCTTTTGGCCCTGAAGGGCCCCGAACCCCAGGCTCTCCCGACAGTCCCGGCCGCCCCATGGTGCCCGGTGTTCCAGGATCTCCGGGATTCCCAGCATCGCCCTGTAAGGAGTAGGGTTCAAAGAGGGCAGGGGTGATCCAGCTGGAGTAGGGTTCAAGGAGGGCAGGGCACGGTGCCCTCTTGGGACCTGCAGGCACTCAGAGCCCTTCACTGGGGCTGGGGGCTGGGCAGGGAGTGGAGAGTGGGCACAGGGCAATCAGGAATAGGAGGTAGGGAGGGCATCTGAGAGGAGGTGGTGCCCACCCGTGCCCACCAAATTATCTTACCTTCTGTCCCTTCAATCCATGCTCTCCAGCTTTGCCCTGAGGAGAAAGCACTTCCAGCACCCATTCACTCATACTAGACACCCTTAAGTGTCTGGCACTGTGTTAGACTCCAGGACTATACAATATACAAGACAGATCAAAATCTCTGCTCTCATTCTAGTGAAGCGATATTCAAGAGAAGAGACTTGAGCCAGGATCCCTGCTTGGGTGATCCTGGGCAAGTTACTTAACCTCTTTGTGCCTCGGTTTCTTTATCTGTCAAATGGGGACAATAAAAAGAGCACAGGCTTCTCCCTCGTAGGGTTCTTGTGAGGTTAGACAAGCTGATACAGCTGATATGCGTGAAACAGTGCATGGCTCATGAAGTACAGTATGTCAGCATTCACTGCTACTAGTAAAGCAGTAACAATAATAATCGCCACAGTGGTAATTATCATTTCTTGAATGCCTGTTGTGTGCTGCTAAGTTCTTCACACACATCGTTCCTAGGCTTTACAACAACACCGTGCATAGGAAACAGAGGCACAGAGGGGGAAGTAACTGGCTCAAGCCAAAGGGCTAGTAAAAGGCGGATCTGGACTTCGAACCCAGGTCCACCTGGTTCCAGGTTGGTGGTCTTTCTGCACAGCCGGCCATGCTGTGTCCCAGGACGAAGGGCAGAGGCCTGTCAGGCCAGCTCCCTCTGGGGACAGAGGCACTGACCCCTCCACACACTCTCACCTACTCCCCACTGCACAGGGAGCCTAGAGACCCAGGCAGCCCCTGTCCCCCTTAAGCCCTGCCTGTATCCCCCCTCCACAGGCCCCAGAACTCACCTGTTTTCCTGGCAGGCCAAAGCCTGGATGCCCAGGCTCCCCCTTCTTTCCGGGAGGCCCAGGCAAGGCCAGCACGTGGCTGTCCCCTTCCTGGTGCTTGGACAGGGCGCTGCATGACTCACAGGGCTCCCCCTGCCAAGCAAGGACACGGAGCTGGGGGACCCCAGGCAGGTTTGGAATCTGGGGCTGGGGAATGTAGCCCGGCCTGACGTAGCACCTGTGCTTGCCAAGGGATATCTCAGGAGACATTGTGGGAAAACAGGTAAGAAACGAAGGTGGGGGCCAAGGCCTCAGGGGTCCTGACATCATGCTAAGGGACCAGATGTTACCCTCAGGCAGTGGGGAGCCTCGGAGGGTTTGAAGTAGAGTGGGATAGGCGTGCATTTGGGAAGCTGGCACTGGCCACGGCGCGGGGAACGTCTTCAACTTACCTTCTCCCCCTTGACGCCTGTGGGTCCCACTGGCCCTGGAGGCCCCTGTGTGATAAGAAGCCGTGTGTGATGGCCAGCATCTGCCCGGGCCGTGCTGGGGCCTCTCATCTCCCCACGTCCCACCTTGTCCTTCTCCCCAGAGCTGTTGGCATCCAAAGCTCACTTACCAGACCGCCAGCTGGCCCTGCCTCCCCGAAATTACCCTGAGAGCAAAGCAGAGAACACAGGGTCAAAGTGAGGAGGCCACTCTAGGTCATTCCCAAACCCCAAACTACACAAATAACCCCTTGGGACCCCCAGCTACCCCCCTCATTTCCTGGCTAGGGAAACTGAGACCCAGAGAGGGAAAGGGATTTCCCCAAGGTCCCCAGGGGAGTCTGTGGCCAGCCTGTTTCTGTCCCCAGCCTCACTCTGCAGAATCCCAGCCCCACCCTCAGCTCCAGCCCAGCACGCAAAGATCACGAATTCATTTATCCAACAGTCACTCGCTGGATGCCTGTACCCACTGTGCACTCAGCGAGGTGCCAGTAGGTAGCAGTGAACAGCACAGACAAACACACTTGTGGAGCTTACACCCTGGTAGGGACACCAAGAACTTTTAAATAATTGTAACTGAATAGCGATGAGTGCCGTGAAGGAAATAAACAGGGTGATGAGACAAAGGAGGCAGGGGAAGCCGTTTTAGACAGGATGGTCTGGGAAGTGTTAACCACAATTATTATCAGAAAGACGAGACAAAGGCCAACCAATGAAACAATAGGGGGAGGTAGAGAGGAAAAACGTTCTAGACAGTGGGAGGCACAAGTACAAAATCTAAGAGGTGGGAACATTCTTGACATATTCCAGAAAGTAAGGAGGGCAGCACATCTAAGGCACAGGAAGTGGGGAGAGGAAAACCAGATGAACCTTCAAGGCAGGCAGGGCCAGGTGTCCAGGGTCTTGTTAGGCGTAGAAGGCCTTCAGTACAAAGTCGAGTCATAGAAGTATTTTAAGCAAGGAAATAATGTAACCTGAGGGTTTTGTTTTGTTTTGTTCTGTTCTTTTCTTTTTTAACAAAGCCCCATTAGCTACTGGATGAAAACGTTTAAGAGCTGCAGTGGCCACAGGCAGGCCAGCTGAGGGGCTGCTGCCACCATCCCAGTGAGAGATGATGGGACCCAGACGAAGTGGCGGTCGTGGAGGTGAGCAAAGCAGGTGGAGTTGAGAGAGGTGCTGCGGCAGAACTGTCAAGTGGAGGAGATGATGTGGAGATGGGAGGAATCAAGGATGCTGCACCGTTTGGGGTTTGAGGAACTCGGTGTATGCCATTTACAGAGATGGGGGGACCGGAAGAGGAAACAAGTGTGGGGCGGGGGCACAAAGCTCCTCTGAGAAATGACAGGCGCGATTTGCCTGGCAGAGCGGAGTCTGAACGTCCTGCACTATTAGTTCAACGCTGTCATTTGTCTCCAATGCAACCACAAGTACAAACGTTCACATGGCACTGAAATCGAGTAACCCAGCCGAGCAGGGAAGATGACCAACTCTGGAGCCACGTTCCCTGGACTCAAGTCCCAGGTCTGCACCCAAACACCCATGGGACTTTGAGCAATTTACTTGGCCTTTCTGGACCTCTGTTTCCTCATCCATAAAATGGGAATAATGGAGTACCTACCCCATGAGGTTTTGGGAGGAGGAAACAAGTCAATACACCTACAAGCCCTTGGAATGCTGCTCGGCACAAAGTAAGTGGTAAAGAAGGGTTATTATTATTTTATTATAAGGTAGTCTTAAATGTACTTAATTGTTTTGGATTATCAGTAAATTAAAAATACAACACTAAGGAACTTTCTTGGAGAACATGCAGGCTCTCAGAAATCAATTCTTTGACTCCAGTCTGCAAAACACTGATGAATTTCTTTCTCTGTGGATTTACAGTTTGATCTCTTGTCTATGTTGTCCCTATTCCCCGTCCAGGGACCCCCTCCCCTGCCTCCCGGCCAAGAAGACCCCGGTGTTCCTGACATCTAACCAGGTCTCACCTTCTCTCCTTTCAGCCCTGTTGGCCCTGGAGCCCCAACTTTCCCCTGAAAAACAATCAAGTCACAGTCACTGCATCCCCCCCACTCCCATCCCTCCAAGACTCCATGGGTCCCAGTGTCCACCCAGAAAGAGAAAGGCCAGCTCAGAATTACAAATCCCACAACCCTGCAGGTAGCTGGACAACTACCTCTGTTATACAGATGGGCACTCAGAGGTTCTAAGAGGGAGTCCCGGGGCAGTGCAAGGGTGGAGGGAGACACCGGGCTACAGGCCTGGAGAACCTGCCTCAGGGCCTCCCTCCTGGTCTCTGCCTTGAGACCCAGAGCCTAAGGAGCCAGGGAGGCCACCAGTGTGGCAAAGATGGGCTGGCCTGGCCTGGCTAGGAGGCAGCAGTCACTCACCGGAAGACCAGGCAGACCGAGGCCAGGAGGGCCCACATCTCCTTTGGGCCCTATAGAGGGCCCAAGATGTTGGGCTGCTACGGGTGAGCTGCAGGACAAGCAGGACTCCCCCTGCGGAAGGAAGAAAAGGGATCAGAAAGGCTCCCAGTAGTCAGAAGGCGCCAGCCAGAGAACAGGGTCCCTCCCTCACCTTTTCTCCTTTGAGGCCTTGGATGCCAGGGTCACCCTGCAGGGAGAAAAGGTTTATGGGCTGAGAGACTGGGTATGTTGGGGCACCCCAAATTTCCTAGCCATATATGAGGACAGCAATGTCACACACCACAAACGCTTCAAACACCCAGGGGTCCCAGGGGATTCAAGGTCAGCACCCCAGAGCCGGGGTTCATCAACCCATGTGACAGATGGAGGAAATGAGGCCAGGCTAAGCTACCCCGCCAGAAGTGCCGGTACATACCCGATCACCCTTTTGTCCACCAGCTCCCAGGCCCTGCTGAAAAAAAGGGTCAGTGAGGGAGTGGGGTACAGAGTCCAGCCCAGGACCATAACCCAGCCCTGCCCCCTCCTTTCCTCCACCTCCAGCCAATACCCAATCCCAGGAGGAGGGCACAATCTCACTCACTACAAGGGTTGGCTCCACCCCAGCTTGCCCAAAAGGCATCTTAAGCTTTGGCTGGGAGAACCCTGGTTGGTTGCCATGGAGACCTGGGGTGGCCTTCTAGCCCAGCCCTAAACTCTATGGTTCAGCCCCCACCCCCATGGAGCTAAGAGCCTAGACTCTCTGCCCACACTGTCTCTATGGCCATGAGAAGTTTCCAGCCCCTCTGCCCAACACCTTTCCATGATTATGCCCCCTGGTTTTTTGGTGGAGTCCCACAAGGGTCACCCTGGGCACTCACCCTGGCTGGTGCAGGAACACCCGGTTCTCCCTTGGGCCCTGGCTTTCCAGGGAGCCCCACAAAGTTCTGGAACCCTTCAGGCAGCGCTGGGCACACTTCGCAGGGGTCACCCTAGCAGAAGGGAGAGAGCATGAATGGACAAGTTGGGGCTAAGACCCTGGGAAAGACAAGGAGCTCTAGGCATGGGGTGGGCCAGGGCCAAGTGGACAGCTGGAACACTGAGGGGGCTTTCCACTCAACCGACTCATTCATTCAGCTTACGATTCCTGGACATCAAAAACTACATCCTCAAAAGAAAAAAAAAAAACTACATCCTCACAACAAGCCATAAGAAATCACTGTGTCCCATTTAGAAGTATGGCAACTTGGGCAAAGGGAAAAGCTCATTGACTTGCTGTGTTCGTGTGCGTGGTCGAGGTGGGACTTGAACCTGTCTGTGTAACTCCAAAGCCAGGCCCTTTAGTAATCACACGCACATCATAGCAACAAAGAAGGGATGGGGGTTCCCCCAGGAGGGTCCCAGGCCCAGCGCCCTTGATGCTCAGTGTCACCTTCAGAGAGAGGCTTGCCCTCCCATCCCAACCTGGGGAAACCAAGCCTGGGACTCACCTTCTCTCCCTTCAGCCCTGGAACCCCTGGCTTCCCCTGTTGGAGAAGCAGTGAGCGTTAGTGCCACAGCAGAGAGGGCCCGAGGACCTAGCCCCTCTCTCTCTGAAGGACTTGGTAGACGAGGCCTGGGCATGGTGGGCAGCAGCTCCCCTCCCCCACCAGATTGGGGTCACTCACAGGTTTCCCACCAGGACCTTCCTTTCCCGGCACTCCGGAGCTGCCCTGTGGTCAGAAGAAGGGTTAAGGGGGAGGCTTCTGGCCGTGACCTCAGCCCATGCACCCCTTTGCCATCCAGTTCCCTCTCTGGACAGCAGGACAATCTTGCCAAATCTCCCATCTCCTCTCAGTCGGTTTTGTCAACAAACACTCCCTTCCTGTTGCCTGTCCTTCTCCATGTCTAACCCAAGTCCTTCTGGTTGCAAAGGAAGGGAGAACATGAGGCCTCTATATGCCCCTTCCCCAGTGCAGCACGTTTGGAGGTGACACGGGTGACCCCAGAGGAACCACAGCAGAAAGACATTTCCAGGGCTTTCTGCTTGTCAAGGCATAAGGCCCTAACATGAGCTTGGGCCCTCCAATTAGGCCACTCCGGTCATTACCAGACTTAGGCCTGCCCGTCCCTGTGCCTGCAACCCAGGCCAAGGCTCCCACGTCAGAAAGCACTGGGATGGGGACACTGCCCACTGCGGGGCCCAGCCCCCCAGCCCCTTCCCCAACATGCCGGCCACCTCCCTCCTCCCCGCTGCTGTCCCTGCTGCCCCGGCCACCCCGGCCGCATTCTCCTCTCTCCTCCCGCTAAGCAGGGAGCCTCCCGCATGTGCCCCTGCTCCTGCTTGCACTTACCTTGTCTCCCTTGGGGCCTGGAGGGCCACCTGGGTCCCCCTGAGGGCAGAAACAGGGTCAGGCAGGGGCTTCCCAGGGCCCTCACATTACAGTGAGATCCACTCTGGCCCTTTCCCCCAACCAGGCCCCCTGGGACCAAGCCTTACCTCCCCACCCCTGGCCAGGAGGGAGAAGGGTCTCTGAGGAAAGGAGGGCAGAAGGGGCAAGGGGTACTCACCGGGGTCCCAGGAAGTCCTATCCCAGCGGGCCCAGGGAGGCCAGGGGGCCCAGGCTCTCCCGCCAGCCCCTCAGGCCCAACAAAGCCAGGGTCTCCCTGGCACAGAAAGAAGGTGGGTATGAGAGAGCTACCGCCTCAGCCCCATCACCCACTCTTCACCCCTCAGACACCCACACTCACCTTCTGCCCTTTGGGCCCCATGACACAGATCTCTCCTGGCCGGCCCTGTGGGCAGGGGGAGGGTCTAAGAATGGCTGAGGCCTGGCACCTCCCAGGGACAGCAGCCCCACTGGGACGTGTAAATATCCAGCTGCCCACCCTCCCTGCCCTGTCCCAAAGGCTGACTTCACCCAGGGCCCCGAGGTCATTAGATGTTAACGTCAGGACATTGGAGGTCAGGGGCTCCTAGGCTGGGAGTCAGGATGCCCAGGGTCAGGCCCTTTTCTGCCCCCTCCCGGGGCACAGTTCTCCCCTCCCTGGGTCTCTGTTCTGTCTGAGCAGAGTAGTGGGTTAGATTCCGAAGCTTATAGTCCAGCATTTCAGGACCATGTGCTGAGGGACGTGGGGATCGTGCTGAGGAAGGGTTCCAAGCAGCGTACATCTCGGCCTGGCTTTCCTGGCGAGCCCTTGATGCCTCCGTCTCCCTTGTCGCCTTTCTGGCCCTGAAGAAGGAAGAGGCAAAGTGACCGGCGCTGAGAGAAGGGGCTAGAAGAGCCAGGACTGCTGCATCTGGGGAGGGACAACTGCTCTCTAGATCCGTGGTCTCAGCCTCCCCAGAGATGAAATGGCTTCACAGGAGGGGAGACAACAGGAAGAACTGCCACCAGCCAGGCCACTTGCTCAGGGAGTCTGTGGCTTTTCTCTCCAGGTCTGGCAGGAATTTGGACAAGGCAGGAGGACTGGGAGGCTTCGGGAGTACTACCAGCTCTGGGCCCAATGACACCATCCCCTAGGATGACTTTGGACACCTCCCTCCTCCTGTCTGCAGGGTTCGCAGACCTCCCTGGCACCCACCCCTCAAAATCCTGGCCCATTACCTTCTGGCCTGTGGAGCCGGGGAGTCCTGAGGGTCCCTGAGATAAGGAGGGGACACAAAAGAGAGGTGAGGGAAGGAGGGGGAGGCTGGCCAGGACCCCGCTGCCCTGCCCTGTCTCTGGTCCCATACTCACCAAGGCTCCCGACTCCCCCTTCTCTCCCTTTCGGCCTTCTGCACACTGAACAGGGAGATGAGGTGTTGAGAGGGGCCCTTCCTCAGGGGTTGACCCCATATTGGCCCTAAAGCAGGTCTCTCCTCCAGGCCTTACCTGAAGCGGGGCGTCCGGGGAGATTCGAACACAGTCATTGCCCTAGAGGTAGGGAGCAAGGGATCAGCCTCCTAGGGGAGCAATCCTAGACCTGTTTTGAGGAGGATGGGCCCAAGAATCCCATAGTCACAGGTGCCCCTAGAAGATACAGGTTTCCGCACACTAACCCCTAGAGAGACCCTGTCCCTCATCCCCTGTTTGGACCAGGCTGCAGGTTTCCATCTGAGATGATGGGATGATGGCTCACATTCCGGCCCAACCCCAGGGCACAGGTGGGAACGTTCTGCCGTGGACGTGGCCGGGGCACTTACCCGGGCTCCCTTCTCTCCCTTGGGTCCTGATGGACCAGGCAGGCCCTGCTCACCTTTCTCTCTCTGTGGATGAGACCAAAGCAAGGGCTGGGACCAGAGGAGCACATGAGAGCCCTGAAGAAGCTCTCCCCATCCTGGTCTTCTCCACGCATCCACCACACACGGGTGTGTAAGTGAGCACAGCCCTGCCCCAACCCCCCGCCCCCCCACACACAGCATATGGATTCCATACGCACTCATCCGCCTGTGCCTCCCACCCCAAAAGACCATATTTGGCAAATCCGTAGTTTCAGGCAGAAGGTATCTCTTCTCCCACACTCCAACCCAAGCACGCTAGCTCACACACAGCACACCCAGGGGCACAGGGACACATGTGCGTGGACACACACATGTGCAGTGGAAGACACCCATGATGGTGAGTGTCAGGCTGCCCGAGTTCAAATCCTACCTCCACCGCTTACAAGCATGTGTCTCAGGGCAAGTTATGTGAACTGTCTGAACCTCAGTTTCTTCATCAATAAAATGGGATTCATGTCAGCACCTACCTCAAGGGGCTGCGGTGAGGAAGAAATGTGACACTGCAGGTGAAGTGTGCACCACTTACACGCACGCGGAGGGGCTCCAAGAATGATATTATATACTCACAGGCACACAGGCGTGTGCAACCTCACACTTGCACATCACCCACAAGCTCTGTGATCCTGTCAGGCCCACAGGTATATGGGTTCACCCCCCTGCACATGTGCAAACATGTATCCAGAAATGCACGTAGTCACACACATAGACACACACACACAAAATCACACCAGTCACCCACGTGGGCACAGCTGGGCCTCGGTTTTCCCTGAAATAAAATGATAGTACCCACCCTGCAAGATGCCTGAGGGGGTTCAGGAAGGTCATGGTGCCAATGGGTGGCCCAGTGCCTGATGCACAGTAGGCCCTCAGAAAAGGGCAGTTCTTAACATCCTCTCATCCACACAACCCCCTACTCTCTCCAACACACACACACACACATCTAATCACCCCACATATACGCAGGCTTGGGTAGCCCTGATATATACACACAGCCAAGGGGCCACATGCCGTGAGATGGACTAGCATCACTGAAGAGGGCAGAGGTGGCCTGTTCTCCATCTGGGACTCACCTGGGGGCCAGAGGGACCAATTGTGACCTGAGGGGACAGATGAGAGAGGATGCAATCATCTCAGGGAGGGAGAGGGAAACAGAGGCCCAGAGAGGGCAAGCAGTTTAGCCAGGGTCACACAGGGGTGGCTGAACCAACAGCCCGAACCCCAGCCCCTGCTCTGTCTCCCAGGCCAACCAGCATGCTGATTTTATTTCCCAAAGCTGTCAAACTTACGGAGGGGTTTGACCTACCTTCTCTAACCTGCCTGGCTTTGGCTAGCTCCACCCCGCAGTTGCTAGGATAACATGGCTGCTTGGTTGCCATGGTAACCCCTGCATATCTGGGAACCATCAGCTTTACTGGATTTGGTGGAGGGCAGGACGGAAACAGGGGAGGTCAGCAGAGGGGGCACTTCCTGATGTCCCCCAAGGCCAGGGGCTTAGAGCCGAGGGGAGCGGGGGCTGTGCCCTTTGTGGATCAATGCAGAATGTCAACTCAGAATGTCAGGCTGTGGGAAAGTGGTGACTCATACTGCCCACGGAAGAGACGCAGTTGGGTACCAGCTGGGCTCGCACTGAGCCCCTTTCCCTTGTCCTTCTGGACCCCAGAGGGAGGATGGGCCAGGACCAGCTAGAGAGGGATAGGAGGGGAGGCCCTGAGCCAACACGTGGTTTGGGGGGCAATGCTGGGCTGTGCCACCCTGAGCCAGCCGTTCCCCTTCTCTGCCTCTAAGATGACATGGGAAGCCTTCCAAGGAGAGCAGGCCTGAGTCCTTGAGGGGAGGGCCAAGCTGGGGTCAGCACCCAAGGCTCTGATTCTGCCAGCCGCCACCCCGGCCCCATTCCACCCTGGAGGGGCCCTGGCTCGGTGGGACTGCGGGTGTGGGTCAAGCCCAGCTCTGGGGGGCGGGCAGGCAGAGAGTGCGAAAGTGCACAAAGACCCCCTTGTCCTGAACCAGGAAGCCGCCAAGCCAACCTCTAGGCCACGCCCACTCCCAGGCCCCGTCCACCCCACCCAGCACACTCTCTCTTCACTCACGTTGCTCTCCCGGGCACCATGGACACAGGGCGGGCACTGAAAGGGAAGAATGGGCCTGGAGGTCAGGTCTGCGAGCCCAGGACCAGCCCCCTCCACCCCACTGGCCCCCTTACACACACCAAGAGCATCACAGGTGTCTGGGTGGAGCTGAGGAGCATAAAGATGGAAACCCTGCCAAACAGGCCTCGCCCCTCAACTGCCACCGACCCAGAGCCAAGCCATTTCTCAGATGAGGAAACTGAAGCCCAGAGAGGAATAGCAGTGGGCCCTGGGTCACACAGCATGCTGGAGCAGAGTGAGGCCCAGAATCCAGGGTCCCATGGCCAAGGCCTGGGCCCTCTCCAGGATACCCGTGGCCATTTGCTGCCAACTCAGCAGGAGTGCCCAGGGCTGAACACCCCGCTCCTAAGGAGAAGCACAGGCAGACAGGGTCCAGCATCAGGTCCCCAAGGAATGCTGGGAGCTGTGTGGTCATCCCACATCCCCATGCCCAGGCTCCAGGGCACCAAAGCCTTGTCCGAAGGGCTCATGCTGGCACCTTTCCAACCAAGCTCTTTTTGCCAGTCTAGGTGGGAGGCTTACCTCGTCCACTGCTGTCTCCTGGTGGACCTGGGAAGAGGGGGGGCATGAGAATGGGTGGGGAATGGAGGGGACAGAGCACTGCTTCCAGCACCCCTGCCCAAGAACCACCAGAAGCGGGTGCCCTAGATAGTGCCAGGCGCTGTCTGTCTCACTCCCGTTCATCCTTCCTTCTCAGGGCTGGCACCTACAAATCCTAAGCTCTGTCCAGGAGAGTGGGGGCAGGTGGGAAGAGCATGGGCGGAGAGTCTCTTTCTCAAGGGGTTTACGGAGGGCAGCCTGAGGCCACTGTTGGCTCCTCCGCCCACGCACTGTCTCTACCTTTGTTTCTCTCTCTGCCTCCTGGCTGATTCTTCCCGTCAGCTGGGCGTCCACCTGAGCAGACAGAATAAGGAGGGAATCTTGAGGAGGGGGCAGTTCTGGGGCCCACACTAGACAGGGGCCCCCAGGCAGGGGCATGGACCCCTGGGATGCCTCAGCCTGACATCCGGCAGTTCCCAGGTCATCAAGAGCCTACTCAGGCCCCTGGCACCCCAACAGGCCCCCCGCCTTCCTTTTCACCCCACCCACGTGATGTCGGAGAAAACAAGACCACGAATCAATGGGATCCTGTGTTCCTGCAGCCAAAAGCTGGGCAAGATGCCCGGCGGGCAGGGAGGCTGCCCTGCCACGGTGTGGGGCTACGGGAGGCACTGGGCTTCCCTGCCGCCCCCGAAGAACCTAAAGCGGGCAGGGCAGCTGGCCATGGTGCTGGGCATGGGACCAGCCTGGCACTTGCCCGGGGTTAGCCCAGGACAATGAGTGAGCCCCAAGGCAAGCAGTGTGGCACCCGGCCTCTGACCCCAGATATCCCTGTCCTGGAGAAACTGCCTTTGGGTGCCAGCCTGGTCCTTCCCTCACTAGGGTCTGGGACGGTAGCAGTGAGGGTGTGGGTAGTACCAGAGCTAGATGGGCACAACTCTCAATGCCAGCAGGCAGGCGGGCACAGGGTATTACGGTGGGCTGTCTCTCTGCCTACGAGAATCCAATAGGGGTGGGAAGCAAAGAAGCAGGGCTTCCAGTGCCCTCCCTGCCCTGGGGCACATGGTCAACTGACCCTGGGGGCAGGCCCCAGTCAGGTCAGGGGAGGGGCAGGCCCACGTGTGCCTGTCTATGCCCATGTCTGCCTGCCCTGCCTACCCACCTTGCTGTTTTGCGGCTCCTCCAGGCAGAAGCAGCGGGTGTAGACCTTGCCCTCAGTCTGTGGATTGATCTCGATGAGCTCATTGCTCTGGGTGTCCCGGCGGGCCTTGGAGGTCTCTGGGGGACACTGCCCAGTGTGGGGGAAGGGTTGGGGTCAGTACAGAAGGCAGACTCCCCCCACCCCACTTCACCCACTCATCATCCTAAGATCTCTAGGCATCGCCTTCCTGGTCCTCCATCTCCAGCACACTGTGTCCCTGGACAGTGCCCCAACCCCTCCCAGCTGTGCTGGGGCCAGGCCACTCACCCCTCCCGGCAAAATCTCACAGCAGCCCTCCTCCAGCACAAGATCCGAGTCACAGTAGATGTGTGCCTGCTGAAGGTCAAACTGCAAGGGACACACAAGTGTCACTTCATTCTAGCAAATAGCTCTGAGTCCTGGACCCTAATGAGGCACAGAGATGGCTCCATCCCAGAGTTTGCCCTCAGAAGGTTTCCAGTCTGGCCTGGGAGACCATCAAGAATACAGCTGTCACAAAAAGCAAAACAAAACTATACACGAAAGAAAGAGGGAGAGGGGGGAGAAATGTTCGCTTTGGCCCAGAGGAAAAGGGGAAGAGGAGATTTCATTCAAGCTGGGCCTTGAGGACCAGTAGATATTCAGCAGGTAGGTATACAAGGAAAAGCATTCCAGGCAGAGGTAACAGCATAGGCAAAGGCTGGTGGTGTGAAAGTATTAGGTGAGATGGATGTCTGGGATGGAATCAACCAGAGCAAAAGCTGCATGGAAAGATGGAACAGAAGATGCTGCTGCAGTCATTTATAGGGACCAGATCATGAAAGACCTTGAATGCCAGGTTAATACGTTCAGGCTGCATCTGGAGGTCAATGGGGAACCATGAGAGGATTCTGAGCAAGGGAAAGTCCTGGTCAGATATAGGTTCCCGGGAGCTCACTCAGGCTCCCAGAAAGTAGGAGCAGAGTCCAAGCCTGACCTAGCACTCACCGAGACAGGTTTGCCCTGCTCAGCATCTAAGCCCAGAAAAACATGGCCCACAGGCTGCATGGGTCGCCAGGGCCCCAGAGGCCGGGAGGAGACTGATGTGCAGTCCACATGCACAGAGGCTACGCGTTCAGCCACGCTCAGCACCAGCTTGTGCCAACGCAGGTCAAAGAGCTGGGGCACTGAGAAGATGCAGGACACGAAGTCGCCATCTTGGCCCCGGGCCCGGAACTCCAGGCTCCGCTCTTGGCTGTTGACTTCCAGGGAAATCTGTGTGGAATCGGGAAAGGCAAGGACAGAGAATCAGAGCCCCCCAAGCCACAGCATGACAAAGGTAAGGGCTCTCAAGCTCATTTCACAGGAGGGGAAACTGAGGCCCAGAAAGGGACGAAAGCTGGCTGGGGTCACAGAGCAATACCTCCTAAGAGGTTGGGATAGGTGGGGTGGGGGTGACCTTGAGGGTGGGCACTGGGATGGAGCAGGGAGGCCCCAGAAATCACAAGCTGGGACAGAAGCTGGTATGGACTGGTACTGCTCAATGGCCAAGAGCAATGGGGGTGGAGCGGGGGGGCGGGCTCACCTGCGGGTACCCATTTCCATCGGTCACTTGAAACAAATACCACGTATTCTGGTGGGTGTGTTTCTTCAGCAGTAGTGTCAGCACCAGGGCAAACTCACTGGGGAGGCCCCGAGGGAATACACGTCTGGGGGTAGAGCAGGGAGGGTGCCTTGAGGCTCAGGTAAGAGACCACCTGCTGCCCACCCTGGGCCCTCAGGACTGTTGAACCTACACGAGACACGCACAGGCACACACCTCCAAACTGCCACACACATACATATACACATCCATTCATTCTACAGATGTTTCTTGAGGGCCTACTATGTGCCAGTGGTGGGTCTGGCTGCGGGGGGTAACAGGGGTGAAAACACAGAGAAGAGGCCTGTCCTCAGGGAGCCTTCAAGTCTGACGGGGTGATGCGGGAGGTAAGGCCATAAACAAAGGATCCTCAGAATGACTAGTGCACTATTTCATTAGGATTGTGGTAAGTGCTTCCAAGGAATCCAGGATGCCTTGGGGAGAATAACCGGGCCTGGGGCAGGGAAAGAAATACTGAAAAACAATGAACAGGTTCAGCACGACTGGAGCAGCAAGAAAGAAAGGGAACATTTTGGAAGATGAGGCTGGAGAGGTAAACAGGGGCCAGACCACCCAGGGATTGTGGGAGTTCGGACTTCACACGTGTGGGTGCGCGCGCGCACACACACACACACACACACACACAATTCTTGAAGGTTCCCTCCTCCATCCTGGAGTCCTCATGGTGCCCACAGGATGCAGACTTGTCCTCACCCACTGCTAGCCAGAGTTGGGGAAAGGACACAGGGTGGGCCTGCCAGTCCCCTTCTCTCTGCACGCCCTGCAAGGCCCAGGAGTGGAGACCAGGCTGACTCCTGACAGGAAGCAGGATACAATGACCCACGGGTGCCCCTGAGCTTAGGCCCCACATGCAGAGTTGCTGGGAGTGTGGCTGAGGTCAGTACTGATTCCCAGCGGTCACACTGGGGCCTTTACCGCACGGGCTGGGTGACTGAGACCGCTCCCAGTCGCAGGATGAGAGGTCCCTTGGGGTTTCGGATCTTCTTAACGGCAGATATCTTCATGAGGCGGAGTCGGCGGATGAGATTGAAGCCTTTAGGGGAGACAGTGGATGAAAAGCTCAGCTGGGCAGGTGAGTGGGATACTGGCCACTCCAGGAAGATGGTGGAGGGGAGACGACAGGATGAGATGAGCACTCACCAGTCACGTTGGTCGATAAGTCGCTTCTGGGTTCCAACTTGAGTCCTTCTTGCTGTGAAGGTGGGCACCGCTCCCCTGGAAAAGAATTGGCAGTGGGGCATCTGGTGGGCTCAGGCTGAGGTGACTGCACAGCCGGGCTCTTGGGGAGCCTGGGGCGGAGCAAGTTCATGTTCCCCACACTGCATCTCTACCCAGGCTCTGCCTTGGGGCTGTTTCACCTTTCGCCTTCTGACCCTGGCTACCCTGGGAGCCAATGCACAGATGGGAAGACTGAGGCCTGGCCCAAGGCTACTAAGTAAGTTCATAGCAGAGCAAGATCAGAATTCCTAGAACCCAAATCTCCCTAGGACCCCCAAGTCAGGGGCCAGGCCAGCAAGAGAATGAAAGAAACTCTGGGCAGGCCTACAGCTCAGATGGGGGTGGGGAGCTGTGTATATACACAAGCCCCCTCCACAACATACACCCAAGTGGGAGACAGAGGAGCACTTCAGGGGCAAGGAAACGTCAGGTCCATGCACACTGTGTTATATACCAGTGCATGCACATGTCTGCACATGTGTGAGTTGTAGATGCCTGTGCCACCAGGGATGCCATGTGCTGCTGGTACACATGTTCTCAGCAATGGGTGGGGTTCCACTTTCCACAGCCAAAACAGACAAGGAGGCCAGACACAAGTCTGAGTCAACAGATTGACTTTTCACCTGGATAACTACATTATGAAACTGTGAGAAAAGACTGAGGGCCTGAGTGGACCACAAGCTCAAGGAACCCACCAGAACCTTGGGGCTCCAGACAGGGTATATTAAGGGGGTAAAGGCTCATGCAGAAGGGGATAGCTTAGTCAGGTCTCCAAAACCCTTAAGGGACAGGTAGGCAGCCATGCGCCTGCCTCTTCTCTAGGGCTGATTGAGCAGAAGTAATGAGAGAGTGCTACAACAGGAGAGATGGAGGCTAGAATCAGAAAAAACCTTTTAATCAATGCAGATGGGGTAGCTGGGACAAGCCGGTGGATACAGCTCCTAGAAGCTGGGCATTGGGATGCCTGGTGGGAAGAAGGAATCCTGGATTCCTAGGCCCAGTGACCCCCCTGGAATCTTTCTGCCCCAGGTTTGTCCAGAAAAACTATCACTGTCTTTAGCATCAGCAGCAGCAAAGGGTGACTCACCCCTTGGCAATGGGCCCAAATTCCTTACAGATGTTGAAATTATCTGCCCCAAACCCCAGGGGACCCGGTGAGGGAGAAGACAGTAAGGCATATATGCAAACATGCAAAAACACATATGTACACACACAACCCACAGACAGTCACATGTACCCCACTCACATCTGCATCTTGGTTGTTCTGCCTCTTTTGGCTGGATTTGGGGTTCTAGGAGTTCTATTTCTGCTCAGACACACAGCCAGAGGGCACCTAGCAGGGCAGGGCAAGTTGCCTGGTCAACTTCCTCTGGCTTTGGGCCCTGGAAAGCTGCACCCTTTGTCCCATCCGGCGTCTGGGCCTTGAGGCGGCCCCTTTATCCAAGATCGCCGTGGAGGAGGAGGAGCACGTGGGCTGGAAGATGGATTCTCCACCAGGGCAAGGACTGGAGAGGCCTGGCCCGTTTGGGGATATGCAGCCTCCCTCTGCAGGGAGAGCTTGCTGCCGGCTCCTGCCCACCACGCCGGCCCCACCAGCAGCTGGGGCACAGGTTGGGTTTATGTATTAGGGTGGGTGGTTCTTCCCACACACAGAGACACAGGAGTAGGTACTGATGCACACAGCAACTCTGAGATGTAAACGCAGAGAGGCCCAGAGACACACAAATATGTAGACAGAAACACACATCCTCTCTAGCTCACCTCACACTGGCTCATGCGTGCAAACACCTCAGGCCACTCTGAACCCAGCCTCTGGACTCTCCTATAAATGCCCACGTGACCCAGGCCCGTGGTCACATATGTGCACAGGACCCCACACCTCAGAGAGGCAGTGGCAGGCCTATGGCACTCTGATCCTCACGTCATCTCACCTGTATCTGCCTCGTGGCTGCAGATAACACAGAGACTGAGCAGCCACAAGCCAGGAGCCCAAGATGCCCACATCCTGGTCCAGAGAAGTCGGCCGCAGCCACAGCACCTGAAAACCACAGAGAGCAGGAAGGTGGATTCCTGAGCTCCCAGAGCAGAATTCCACACGTGGGCAAGCAGCGACCGGCCCATGGGGCCCAGGCGCTGGTACTGGGGTTGCAGGAGGTCTAGCCAGGCGTCAGTCCCCCTCAGAGGCCCAACCACAGGCCTCGGGCTAGGATTTGGGCCGAGGTGATATTCAAAATATTTAACCACCGGTATGGCACGGACACCGACCAGCCAGAGCAGAAGGCTGGCTGGAGAGCTGAAAGCAGGTCCAGGCGGCATCTGGCTGCGTCAGTGGACAGTTGCTGGATTGAGGAGAGATCTAGAGGGTCCTAGAAGCCCAGGTCACTCGGGAGAGCGAGGACGCTTGAGGCGGAGGCTATTTGCCAAGGCACTTGGAAGTATTTCAATATTTTATCAACCTGTGCACTGTACTGGTATATGCTAGCCTGGCACCTGGCTAGCCGCACCCAGCTCAGCCAGGCGGCCCTGTCTGGCATCCACAAGGTCAGGGGCTGACAGCCGGGCTGAGTCTCCTGGAAGGCATCACGGGGTTGGTGAGCCAAGGAGCCTCCCCCATGGGTGCAGCGGGCGGGAGGACAGGTCAACGGGCTCAGGACCTTGTTGCCAACCTCCCCTGCTGGTGGATGCTCGTCTTTTAGTTTTATTAAACCCCGATGGATGGGCCCAGATAAACCCATGCGGGCTCAGCAAGCGGCCAGCAGAGCCATACATCATCCAGCCTCCCCCGAGACAGGCAGTTCGCTCACGCACACAGTCATGCATGTGTCAGCGTGACACACACAGATACACGGGCACATATACACAGAGACATAGTTGTGCCCGTGTGTGCATACAGTCCTACCTGCACACAGGCATGGTCACAGAGACACATGTTCACGGTACACCTAGACACACCAGCTAGTACATATACACGTGCACATGGCGAGCCTATGACTACCCCTCCATAGGCCCTCCTGTCGGGAAGTTCTTATGCAAGTCTGACCTCATTCCCTCCAGCTGTAAAGGAATTGTGTTTCCCCTCCCTCTGCTCTGGACAGGGAATGAGAGCAGGAAGGACCCCTAGCCTCAATATATTTGGAGATAGGACCCCAATCTCCTTCCTCCCGGGGCAGAACTGCTCCCCCACCCTATTCATCCCCCATTCTGGTGGCATGCACATCCTATCTCTCAAACCCTATCCTGACCTCCCCCTCCTGCCAGTCAGTGGAAGGACTGGCAACTGTGAGAGGCATGTGAATGCACGTGAACTTCAATGTGTTCCCTGTCCCCTTCCTGCTCCTGACCTCTCGACTTCACTCCTCTAGCCCCATCCAGAGCAGGGGGCTCCAGGGATAAAAGAGAAGCTTCCAAGGAGATGACCCCATCCATATATGAAGGCACAGATCTGGGGGCAGGGAGAGTCAGAACTGCAATGGAGGTAGAGCTCATCCTGCTTTAAAGAAGGGGACTGAGGTCCAGAGAGGGGATGCCTCTTGCCCCAGGTCACACAGCAAGTCAGGGGCAGAAGGGGCCCTTCAGTCCAGAGGCCCGGGGCAGCCCGCTCCGCCCCCACTTACCGTGGCTGGGGATCCCCGCCACCTCACTGTGTAATCCAGGCAGCCCAACGCAGCCAACCGCGGGAAGCAGGGCCTGGGTTCTTCAGACCCGCTGGAAGCTCCTCGATTACTTCTGGCCGGCCTCGGGTCCCCAGTTTCCCCTGTCCTGAGCTTTTGGGGCTGAATGCTGCCCCGCTCGCATGCCCGCTCGACTGCCGGGGACTGCCGGCCACTCCGGGTGGGGGAAGAGGGGGAGGCACCAGGGGGCTGGGGACTTGCCAGGGCCGCTAATGGAACACAGCTGGACCCGCCCGCCAGGCAGGAGGAGGGAGGGAGGACCGGGAGGGGTCTCCAGCGGTGGCAGAGGCGGCAGGACGCAAGGCCCACTCCTGGCCTGGCGGCGCTCCCAAGCCCATCCCTCCCACTTGCCCAGCCAGGTAAGCGAGCGAGCAAGGCGGGACCCTGCGTGCCCGGAGTTGCCCTGCAAGGGGCTCTGGCGGCAGGCGGGTGGGCGGGGAGTCCGGCCCTTTAAGAGCCAGGCCTGGAGCTTGAAGAGCCTCCCCTGTGCCACCCCCTTCCCCTTCCCTCGCTGGGCCTCCAGAAGGGTGGCGGGGCTGGGGGGAGGGGAGGATGGAGACCCTCCTCCCCAGCTCCGCAGCACCCGTGACGTGGCTGCTACCCAAGCCTCCTTGGTCAGCTTTTTCCAGTTTCTGAGCCTAACGTTCCCAGTTAGTCTGTTCTCTGACCGTCTGAACTGGGGGGAGGGGGCCCCCTCCAGGAGTTGGGGTGTGTGTGCGCGCCTGGGTGGGTGCTCGCTCGCGAGCTAAATTAACCCCTTCTGCTCTGGACTCAATTCCAGACAAGTGGAACCCAGCGGGTCCCCTTATTCCTACTGACTCCGTGAACTTAGAAGGGCTCAAATCCCTGTCCTCCGCTCTAGCTTTGTGGTTTTGAACTTACTATTTAACTATGACTCCACTTTCTCATCTGTAAGATGGGATAATGACTGCATATACCTCACATGATTGTGAGCAGGAAACAAGTTAGTCTGTAAAAGTGCTTACTAAGGGCACAAAAGAGGAGCTCAATAAATATTCACTGTTATTATCATTATTATTGTGAACGCTGGCAGCGGGCGAGGGGGTGAGACTGGACCGGCCCAGCGATGGAGAGGGTGTTGCTTTATACTCAGGAGCCAAGGAACCGAGAGGAATTGAGGTTGGATGAGAGATTGGACTTCTGAGGAGAAGGAAGCAGGTAATGTGTCCAGTTCTGTCCTGAGGCAGGGGGATGATCAAGGTGACCCTCCCAAGGGTCTCCCCTGGAGGCAGCAAACAAATTTCTGGGCCCCAAGGATGAGGAACTATGGAGAAGTAGGTTCAAGAGGCCCTTGAGTGGTAGGAATGCGTGTGGTGGGAGCACCTGGAGTGCCCTGATGGGGGGGGTGGGGGCTTCCTGGAGAAGCAACATGGTGGAGTCATAGCCCTGTGGCCCCATCTAACCAGAGGGGCGGCAGGCCTGGGGTTTCCCGCCTCTGGAGCCCGAGGCGCTGAGTCAGCGGAAACCCGCAACCACGGCCACGGGGACGCTGGCCACTGTGGTCCCTGCGCAGAACTGGCTCAGATGTGGCTATGACAGTGGTGGGGCCTGGGAAGCGCTGAGCTCAGCAGGCGGGAAGTGGAGGGGTGGGGCTTTCTGGGAGCTTTGGCCTGAGGAGTGGGCAGGCACCGGCTCCGCCTGCCCATACGTGCTGCGCCAGTGGCGGGCACTTGGGAATGAATAGACAACACCCATAGGTCAGGCTCTGTGCTAAGAACTTCACATAGGCTAGCTCCTTTCATCCTCGCAACAGCCCCAGAAGGAGAATTCTATGCTTACCCCCATTTTACAGATGGGGAAACCTGGAGCCCAGGAACAACTCAACTTGCCCAAGATCGCATGGTTAGTGGATGGTGGGGCAGGGGCCCATGCCAGCTAGGCTGGACCCACAGCACACGCTCTTAACCACTGTGCCATCCTGGGCAACTCCTATATCCTTCCTCCATTCATATCCCAGACCCTCCCGGGCAGGAGGGGACAGCTGGATGCAGTCTAGAAATGGGCCTTTGCCCCTTCCTGCCCCTGACACATACGTGCACCCATCCAGAAGCGTGCAGTTAGATAGGTTCTCTCACGACACGTGTATAGACTCCACGTGCATATGTAGACCCTTAGGTTCACACAGACACATGCACACACTTGATACTCCTCCACGTAAACAGACACACAGAGACACATGTGTGAGCACAGATGAAGCCACAGAAATATATCCCTGGACGTACTCAAACACAGGTGCATAATTTTCAGAATGCATGTACCTCGCACTGCTTTTACTTGGATATGCACGCATGAGACATATGCATGCACACACACACGTGTGTGCACATACACATAGAAACACACACCTGTGCCCACAGGCATAATTCTTCATATATGCAAACAGAAACCTGCAGACCCACAGCACGTACACATGTGTGCACACAGACACAGGTGGCCACACAGACTCGGCTCCCGCAGAAACCCCGACTCAGACACGTACACACCAAGGCACATCCACACACACGCAGGCAGAGATGCTGACACACTTACACGCATTCAGCCCCAGAAAGCCCTGCATGCCAGCAAGCAGGGTATCCCGTGGGGCTGGGCTCAGTGCCCTCACCCCAGATGGCATCGCCACGAGGTAATCAACGCTGCTAATTGCCACCAGCTGCCCCGGAGCCTGCCTGCCGCTGCCGGGCGGGGCTCCCAGGCCTCCTGGGCCTGGGGTTGTGTGCCCAGATGTCGGTAGTGCCAAGGGTCCACCCACCCCATTGTTCCTGCTGGCCACTGGGGAATCCCCAGCTGGCAGGGGCAGCACCTGGCGCTGGCTAGAGTGAAGAGCCAAGACAGGGCCTGGTCCCAGGTCAAGCCCAGGAGCTCCCACCGGGCCAAGCAGAGGTGAGCTGAACCGCCACAGGCACACGTGCACACCTGGGCCCCGGCCTGTGGGCACACAGGTGCAAACACATACACACACGGGCGTATCACACTTAGCCGAAACAGACCTCCTGACTGTTGCCCACAGAGCTGCATCTCCCTGTCTTCCTCATTCTGATAAACCCCACCATAGTTCATTCAGACGCTCAGGCAAACAACCTAGGAGTCACCCTTGGCCCCTTCCTTTCCCCTGCCATCCCTGCTCTCCTGTGGATTCTACACCCAAAACGCAGCCCACATCCACCTACTTCTCCCCGGTCTCACCCAAGCCACCATCCTCTTCTGCCTGGACTATTGCAGGAGCCTCCCAACCCCCTACTTCCCACCCAGCAGCCAGCAAGACCTTTCCAAACCTGGATCCGCTGGCTTCACTCTCCTGCTTCAATCTTCCAGTTTTCATTTCACCTAGAAGAAACCCCCAAATCCTTCCCTTGACCTTACCAAGTCTTTCAGGATCTGGCCTCTGCCTTCCTGTCCAGCCACCTCACCCCCAGAAGCTGTGGTCCCACGGGCCTCCTTTCTCAGTCCTGAATTCACCAAGTTGGTTTTCTCCTCCGGGCTTTTGTACCAAGTCATCCCTCTGGAAGGATTTGTCCCTGATCTTTGCGAGGCTGGCTCTTTGACACAGGTCTCACCTCATAAGTCACCTCCTCAGAGTGGCCTTCCCTGACCACCAGGTCTAGAGGAGCCCTGAGTCACTCTCTAGCACGTGACTCTGTTCGAAATCTCTGCATAGCTCCGGCATTTGTTTGTGCACCGTCTTTCTTTACTAATAAGCAAGAGTCTCCAGGAAGGGCCTCGTCTGCTGGTGCCCACTGCCCTGCAGAGGATGAACGCAGAGGGTGAATTAGCAGATGAACACACACAAGCACTGTCTGGACACTCGGACACGGACAGCCCCCACAGGGGCACAGACATGAATGTTCCTGTGGGCAGAGATACACACACATGCCCAGCTTCTGGGTCCCAGAGGAGAGACTGAGATCAGAGGACCAAGGTCTCCTCTGCCTCCTTGGGTTCCTCTGAGTGTCTCTGTCCCATCTCTTTGTGACTCCGGCTTGTCTCTTGGGGTGTGCTCCAAGACAGAGAACACGATACACTCAAAGGGCAAATGTTGCCAGAACAAAGAGCTACAGCACTCCTATCACTGTCACAGTGCGACCATTGCAATGTCCCAGAGCCCTCCCAAGCAGCGTGCCCTGTCCCTGTCCCATCCCATATAAGGAAAGACATTTGCCCCGTTTTTCTCCGCTCAGCACATTGAAAGTATACATACTCTGCCCAGTCAGCAGATGACTTAACGGGTTCCCTGGCTATAAAAACAGACAAGCAACCCATGCTCAGGGTCGACTTTCCCTGGCTACCAGGAAGTCGGCCCGCTGTTCTTGCAGCAACCCTTCTCTTTAATAAACTCTATCTTCCTTACATTCTGCCTTGTGTCTGGAAATTCTTTTCCAGCCCGCGCTCAGACCACGACATCTCTCTCACTGAATCTGGCCTGCTTTCTCTGCATCCGGTTCTCTAGCTCTCTTTCCTTCCTCTCTGTGACTCCGGCCCCCTCTCCAGCTCTCTCTCTTCTTTGTCTCTGTTTCTGTCTCTTCTGTTGCCCTCTGTTTTTGGATCTGCGTCTCTAACTCTGCATCTCCCTCTGTGTCTCGGGTCTGTTTCTCGCACTTTCTGCGTCTTTATGTCCTTACCTCCTATCTCTCTTTGTCTTGGAGCTTCCGTGTTCTCTGCTTCTCTTCACCCTGTCTCTTTCTCTCTGTCTCTCTCTGGTTGTGTCTCTGTTTCTGGCTCTGTATGTCTAACTCTCTGACTGTGTCTCTCGTTCTCCCTCCTTCCCTCTCCTCGCTCTAAATCAGCCCTGCCACCATGTCTCCACGGCTCTCTGCATCCCCGGGGCAGGGGGACCCATGTTTCACCTCTGGTGGCAGCTTTATGGTCCCAGCAGGTGGGGCGGTGCTCCACTTTGCTGATGCCCTCCTCCCCGCGCAGGGCCATGGCGAGCTCCACACTGACACCCCCAGCCCTGGCAACTTTGGCCCTGGCAACAGCATTCTTAGATACCCAACAAGGGTGTCTTACTTCAGTAGCACATGACACCAGGCGCCTGTTTGGAGCTTCTGGAGAGGTAAGCCCAGACTCTGATGGGCTTTGCAGTAGATGTGCCAATGGTCAGGCAGGTAGACACTGGGGGGAGGAGGCGGGAACGCTCCAGGCATCCTGGACCCCAGCTTGGTTGTCCCCAGCTCTGCCCACCTGTTCTGAGGGACCTGTGGAGAGGTGACAGGCACAAGAGCCCTGGATTCCAGACCTACCTCTACCCACTGTGTGCCCCTGGGCCCCAGCCTCCCCACCATACGAAGAGGTAAACCGTAGGATCCCGTGTTAACCCACCTGGTGTGTTAAAGCACCTCAAACCACCTTGACTGATTACCTCGGTAACTCTCAGCCAGGGCAATTTTGCTCCTCAGGAAACATTTGGCAATGTCTGGAGACATTCTGGGTCATCACAGCTTGGTGGGGGGACACCTCCTAGCACCCAGAGGGTAGAGGCCAGGGGTGCTGCTAGCCATCCTGCAATGCACAGAAGAGTCTCGCCCAATACAGAATTATCTGGTCCGAAATGCTCTCCCCTGAGGGGAAGATTCCGCTCCTCAGAATTCCCACGCTCTCTGACCTGCACTAAACTCTTAATCATCCTCTGACCAGGGGTGGGGGGGGCTGTTAGAAGACAGTAGGGATTGATCCTGCCTCTGCCTTTAATAACAGCAGCTAACATTTACTGAGCCCTTTTGAAGTGCTGGCCGGCAACATACACAGAGAAACTCATTTTAGTCTCACAACAACGGCAGGAGGCCCAGGCACTGTTACAATCCCCATTCTAAGCCCGAGGAGACAGGCAGAGAGAACACGAGGAGTCAGCTCAAGGTTACACAGCTGGCAAGGATGGAGCTAGATATGAACTGATCACTTTGGGACAGACCCACAGGGCAGAGTCCTCTCTGGAAAGGAGCCCACACAGCAGGGGCCTGGGCAAGTCCTTTTCCCTCTCTAGGCCGCCATTTTTTCATCTGTCAAATGAGATCTACTCTCTCATTTAACCCGGCAACAATTCTAGGAGGTGAGACACTGTTACCACCACTTCACAGGCTAGAAAGGCAAAGATTCATGATTTAAGTCTCACGGTCATAGGGCTGGGAAGTGGTGGGACAGAGATTTGAACTCAGCTCTGCCTGACTCCAGGGCCCATGACCTTGGTCAGGACACCTGCCCCCTGCCCCTGCCCCCCCAATCAAGGTGCTATAAAGCAAGAGAGCAGAAGCTCTGGAGCTTAGAGGACTTGGTAAACACAGACTGTCGGGCCCCACCCCCAGAATTTCTGATTCAGCAGAGTTTGCTTTTCAAATAAGTCCCCAGGCAACGCTGGTGCTACCAGCCCAGGGATCACATTTGAGAACCCCTGCAACAGAGCATGGTGTTAGATCGCCTGTACCTGGGTTCAAATCCTGGCTCTGTAACTTGGTGGTATCACTTAACCTCTTCCTCGGAAAATCAGAACTACAGCAACATCTGTCACTTAGGGTTTGCTGAAAGGATTAAGGGAGAGAATGGCTAAGAGAAAGGCTCACTCATGCTGCTGGCACCTAGCGAACATGCTCATAAAT
Organism: Stenella coeruleoalba; assembly: GCF_951394435.1. Classification (NCBI taxonomy): domain Eukaryota; kingdom Metazoa; phylum Chordata; class Mammalia; order Artiodactyla; family Delphinidae; genus Stenella; species Stenella coeruleoalba. The sequence continues at coordinate 24,868,390 of NC_137169.1, forward strand.
GCTCGCCAGCGTAACAATCCCCAACACAGGCAAGTCCCTCCTCCCCAGACAGACTGGAAGCTCCCAGGGGTGAAGGACTAAGCAAAGGCCTAAAACTTCCTTTTCTCCTGTCCACCAGCCACCTCCCCAAGTCTGCACAGAGCGGGACACAGAGATGACATCTCAGAACAAACACAGCAGGGACAGTGGGATGTAGCCCACATCTACCAAGGCATCCCAAGTGTCCTATGCCCTGTGGCACAAGGCCTGTGGAGAGGGGTGAGGGTGGAGCACAGGCAGCACTGAAGACCCCCAGATGGACCTGGCCCCTAGCCTTCCTCCAGGCCCTGCCCCATCCCCAATAATCCCTTTTGGGGCAAGAGTTGGCCACGCAAGGCCCTGGTAGGATAGTTTGTATACCCTTACCCAAGCAACCCTTTGGGTACCAACCAACTCAACTCACAGTCCTGTTATGCTGTGCGACCTTTAGCCAATCGCTAGGCCTCTCTAGGTCTTAGTTTCTTTACCTAAAAGTCAAACAAGAACTCAGCATAGTGGTTAACAGTGGCGGCTCCAGCCCCAGAAAAACTGGGTTCAAACCCCACTCCTGCCACTTACTAGCTGTGTGACTTTTGGCAAATCCCTTCATCTCATAGAGACAGCTTCAGTTTCCTTGTTGGTAAAACGGAATTGTCCACGGCTCACAGGGATGCTGTGAGCGTTACCTGAGATGATCAATTTCAAGCGCTGAGCACAGTTCCTGGAGCTCAGTAGATGCCAGGTATTCCATACATGCGACGAGAGCGTGTAAGCTTACCACCACTACAAACACAATCTGTTGGCTGCCTTCCCTTCCCACCTGTCCCTCACATGTTTAGCTTTGAGACTATCTTCACCTTCCTTCCCAATAGGGGCTGAGGAAGGCAGCTGGGAACAGTCTCCCAGAAGGGGTAGATCTGAGCAGAAGCTTGGAAGAGGGAGGGTACACCCCTCCCTGTAATCAATTATCAGCCTGCTAGACTGCAAGCCATAGAAAGCGCTGTTTTTGCTACCATTTTATCCCCAGAGCCTATGACAGAGACTAGGCACTTTATAAATACTGGCTGCAGGAATGAAAGAGGGCCCAGGACAAACTCCCTTCCGTGGAGAGCGGGCCAAGGAGTCCCCTGGGTGAGGCGTGGTGGGGAGAGGAGTCCCGGATTCTCTTTTTGCATGCTCCTCAGACAGTTGGACTCATAAATTCTTTGAAACCTGGAATCTCTGGTAGAGAGAAACTCTGGCTGCTGCCCAGCCCCACCTCCTCCCAGCAGTGCCCGGGGCTGGGCTTGGGAGGCCTGACAACCTAGCTGGAAAGGGAGGCTGAGGGGGTGGGCAGGGCAAGGGAAAATTCAGAGTGAAAACCAAACTTTTTCATCAAGGCAAAAAATAAAATCTAAGCTCAGAGAGGGTTTAATCCTGGCTCTGCTGCTTCCTGGTTTTGTTCTCTTCCTTCATCTCTCTGAACCCTTCGTTTCCATATCTGTAAAATGGGGTGATAATGATAACACCCACCCACATGGAATTGTTTGGAGGATTAAATGCGATAATGTATGAAACTAAGCTAAGTCCATAGTAAATGCTCAAAAATGTGCGTTATTAATATTATTATTATTGGGGAGGGCGATATAATTCACCAGGGACTCTTGCCCTGCACCTCACACCCATGCTCATCCCCTTCCTATTTACAAAGCTGATTTCATGTAGCTTTGAAAGGTCAATGACATTTCCAACAGATATCAGACTTTTTTTTTCCCCATTAAGTGGCCTAAATAACAAATGATATGTAAAGAAATAAAACCAACTTGAGTATTGTCAGCCTTGACCATTCAGAAAAGGCTAGATACTGGTGGTTGGAAGACAAAGGACAGGTGGTTGAAAGGTGGGGAGAAAAAGCCTGGGACTGGGGAGCTGGCTTCAGGGCCAGGGTCAACCTTGATGCACTGTTTGGCTTTAGGAGGGCCCCTGCCCTTTGCCAGCAAGGAAAAGTTGATCTTAGGGACGCTTGAGTCCCTTCCATTCCCCAAGTCTGAGGCTCTTAACCCTGTAATGACCCAAACATGCCTCCTCCTCAGAAAGGGGAACAGGGTGAGGTGAGCCAGACCCATGCAAAGCCAGGATGCTGCCCCTCCTCTCCCCCGCTCTGGCCCATGTGTTCCACATTCACCTAAGTGCCCCTGTGACCAGGCCCCAACCACCTTAGCTGAGCCCCAGGGGTAGGGTGGGCAAGGCGAGTTCACCACACCCATTAATCCTCCTCTGTACATGCAGAAGGGGAAAAAGATAGGTGCCAGAGATGATAACTAACTTCCTAAGCTGGGACTGAACCCACGTGTAACACCCAACACGTCACTGCCGCTTGTTAAAAACTAACTTTTTGGCAAGGGCGCACCACCCAGCTTGCGGGATCTTAGTTCCCCGACCAGGAATGGAACGCGGCCGGGCGGTGAAAGCACAGAGTCCTAACCACTGGACCACCAGGTAATTCCCGTAAAAAAGTAATTTTAATCATCAGGACGATCCTAAGTATTTATCATTATTCGCATTTCACAGATGAACGGGTGTCATCCTCAACTTGAGCGCTTTGCAGTAAGGAAAAGAGCCCTAACAAGTGGCTAGCTAAGAGTCGGAGCTGGGATTTGAATCCAGGGCTACCAACAGCACAATCTGCTGTGTGATAGGCCCCTTCCTGTCCCCTGGGCTCAGCTTTCTCATCTGTTGAATGGGGATGCTAACTCCGGAACCTCTAAGATCCACGTTGGGACTTTTTGCTGCTCCGAGCCCAGGTCCCCACCCAGAAGCCTAGAACATCTCCGTGGGCCTGGGCGGGAGAGAAGGGCAGGTGTAGACGTGACTGTCCCGCGGGCGGGTGGGGGATGGGGGGCTGCCGCCAGACACACAAAAACAACTAAATAAATCAGGCCCGGGAACTCCTAATCCTTCCCGGCTGTGTTTGCTGCCGCTCACCCAGCCTGGGCCGCCATCGCCTGGCCAGCTCCCGGGCCTGGGAGGGGGACGTGGCACAGCCAAGAGCGCAGAGTCGGGCCAACAGGATCAGAGCGATGCCAGGCCGTCAAGGCGGCCTAGGTTCCCGAGATGGGGGGAAGGCCCTGCCGGCAGGGTGACTCAGGCCTCCCAGACCCCCTCCCGCGTAGGCACGTTCCCGCGCCTCAGTCTATTTTTAGAGCCGCCTCCAGGCCTGAGCGTTGAGGGGCAGGGAAGGGGTTGCTGGTGGGGATCAGGCGCCTGACCAGCTCCTCCAGCTCGGGACTTAAGTCCCAGGACCTCCAGCTATTCTATCTAGAAAAGAACGGAAACACTTGGGGTGTGGGGAGAGGTGCAGGCCCAGAAAATGCATCCTCCTTTCCCCCGCCTGCTCCACAAGGCCTGGCAGTTCCAGGGAGCTGGGCGCGGCCTCTCAAGAAACGACCTCTGTTAAGTGGGGCCAGGAGCTTCCCGACGGCTGGTCTGTCTGGCTATTGGACTGAGGGCCAGAGCGGGCTGGGCTCCCGAGCGACCGCAGTGAATGGGGCGGGGCAGGGCGGGGCGCGGCGGGGCGCGGCGGGGGTGGGGAGTGCTGGGGTGAGGGGAGGATGCTTCCAGGTTCGGGAGATCCCCACCCCGCCATAGGCCACGCTCCTATCCCTCCTTGGGCCGCACCCACGGCCCCGGTGGCTTCCCTGACTCCACCCTAGGCCCCGCCTCCTATCTGGCTCCGCCGGGAGCCAACCTGTATACGGTCCCAAAGGTCCAGGGAGGTCTAGATGCCGGGCGTCTAACAGCCTGGGACTGGAGCTGAGCCTGCCTTTGGGGGCCGGGTTAGAAGTGAAAGGAATGGGGGCCTCTCCCTCCCCCAGCGTGGGGTCGGGGAGAAGGAGAGCGTTGGGGGGGCAACAATGGCGCCATTGACGGGGAGGTCTCTAGGCTGGGGACGTATCTATCTGTGGGAGCCAGGCGGTTTTGGAGGCTGAAGTGGTGGAGGCAGCCCGGAGCACGGAAACACCCCTGTAATACGCGGGCACAGAGCTGCGCGCGGAGGGACCTGGACAGAGGTCTCTGGCCTGATGCCCCTACTACTGGGCCCTAGAGGATGAGGCCACAGTCCTGGCGAGTGGGGGCAGCTGATGGCCCCAAATACAGCCGCTCTCCTATCGAGTTCAGGGACACGGGGTTTGGAAAGGCCCAAGTGGAGGCCCATCCCACTGGGGGTGAGGGGCAGAGGATGAGAGGCGGAGCCTGTCTCCCAGCACCAGCCCTCCATCTAGTGGGAAGTTTGGGAATCGCGCGATGCAGAGAAGGGGTGGGGGGAGGGGTCCATTGCACCCCGAATCCTTCCTTCTTCTCCCTCGATGTTCTGCTGACACCTTCCCACCACCATCCTGCTCTGCCCCATCTCAGGGATTTGCCCCAGATAGTCATTGGAAGATCTGCCCTCCGCCCTTCCCCCCAAGTCCTGTCCCTTCTTCCTCATAATTATCTAGGGATAATGCTTCTGTCCATTACTGCCACCACCAGGGGTCCAGGCAGCCACCATCCTTTGCCTGGATCCCTGCAGCTCCTACCAACTGCTTTCCCCTGCCTCAAATTTTACCCTCTGCCTATTCATTTTCTACTAATAGCCAATTAAATGTTTCTAGACCAGAAATCTGCTCGGGTCTCTTCTTCGATTAAAATTTTTCAGTGGCTTCTTATGGTCAGATTAACTCCAAACCTTCGCTTGGGATTTAGGAGGCTGTTCATCACCCAGCCCCACCTCCTTCCGTCCCAGCTATTCTCACAGGGCAGTTGTCAGTTCCTCACACACCCCTGTTGGCTCTTACCTTGAGTCCTTCATACCTGCTGTTCCCTCTTCCTGGAACACTTTTCCTTGCTGTCTTCAGGACTCATATGGCAAAAACTTCCCTCCTTGAGAGGCTTTTCCCGACCTTCTGGCATGAGCTAGGTGCCCCTTATCTGAGCTCCCACAGGACCCGGTGCCCGGGTCTCTCATCACCTATCCACTTTTTGTGGCAGGATCATTTATTGAAATGTTAATTATTTTGCTCCCTTCCCAGTTCCAAGCTGGTATCCGAACCCTCTGATTTTTCTAGCCTCTGGAAACTTGTGCGGGGTTGAACATAAAAGCTGCTTGAAGTCTGACGGCGCATCCTGATTTTGAAAAAGCTAACCTTCTGGAAGTGACTGTGCTAGGTGTTCCCAAGGGGATGGGGAGAAGAGGGCAGCCAATGTGGGCAGAGAAAGGAGAGAGCGCAGCTAGCTGCAGAGGAGCCAGAAGTGGGGGGCATCTGAATGGTGGGGATCTGTGGCCGGCAGTCCCTCCCCTGACAGATGATGGGAGCTGGGGGGCAGGTGGAGCACCTAGGGAGGCTGGAGCCCAAGCACTGAGGTACTAGCCTCAACGCTTCCGGGTGGCAGAGGAACAGCTGAGCTGCCGAACCTCGAGGGACCACGTGGACTAGTACAATGGGCATCTATCTCTGTGTAACTAGTGCACCCGGAATCAGGACTCCATACTTAGACCCTGGTGGGACAGCAGGTCCTTGCATGAGCCTACAGAGAAAGTGGCAGACGGCTCCGGGGATGGTTGAGATTGAATCTTCTGCCAACTTCTAGGCAAGGGCTAGAGTGAGAGTCAGATTGGAGCTGATTTAATGAGAATACGGAAATAGTGTGTTTCTTGAGTCTGTGTGCCAACAGTCCCACCTGCTCCACCTGTCTGTGTATCTCACTGCAGGACTGAGACTAGGTGTGCCTCATTCAGAATTGAATCCTTAGGACCCAGCATGGTGCCTGGCACATAGTAAGTATGCATTCAAAATGTATTTGCGGGACTTCCCTGGCAGTCCAGTGGTTAAGACTTCGCCTTCCAATGCAGGGGGTGCAGGTTCGATCCCTGGTTGGGGAGCTAAGATCCCGCATGCCTCAGGGCCAATAAACCAAAACATAAAACAGAAGTCGTATTATAACAAATTCAATAAAGACTTCAAAAATGGTCCACATTAAAAAGAAATCTTTTTAAAAAGAATGTATTTGTTGAATTCATTTATCCTCGGTTGCTACAGAAATCTTTCTAAAACCCAAGTCTGTTCCAGTGATTTGCCGGCAGCCCTCAGGATAAAATCCAAACCTCTACCGCAGCCCACAAGGCCCACTGTGATCAGAACCTGCCTCCCTCGCCGCCTCATCTCTGCAGCCCATCCTCCTCGCACTCCCCGCCCCACCCAAGCCATATGATTTGCAATTTTCCAAACTTGCCAGGTTGTTTCATGCCTCCGCGCCTTTGCTTACATGGCACCCTCTGCTGGGAGTGCCCTTTCCCCTTTCTCTGCCTGCTGAGCTTTCAGTCTTTAAAGCTCAGGGCAAGTGTTGCCTCCTTTAAGTGGCCTTCCCAGACACCCTCCCCACAAAGACAGAGGAGACCCCTCCTGCTCTGGAGCCTATTGCTCACGTCCAGGTCTGGCTCCCTCTTCCCCAAGCCCCGTTTCCTGGACTGTGGGCTGCTCTAGTGTGATGAGTCCCCAGTGCCCAGTGCAGGGCCAGGTACACCATAGGTTCTCCATAAATCCTCCCTGTCCACTGAGCATTACACCTGACCCCGCATGGTCTCCTGATGTAACTTTGCAACCTCTCCCCTCTATGGGCCTCGGTTTTTCTCTCTGCACAATGTGGGGAGTGGAACTCAATGGTCTCTAATGGCCCTTCCTTCCCTCAGTTGGGCTTGGAAGTGACAGTGTGTAAAACATAAATCGCCTGTGTGCACTGCGTGCCAGCTAAGGGCAGAGCCTGCTCAGACACGCAGCTGCACATGGTAGTGCCCAGGGGCCACATGGAAGCCAACCCCTGCCTAGCTGTACGTGACACTCTCACGTGACACTCTCACGTGACACTCTCACACTCAAGTAAACGTGGCCTTCATCTCCAATCAACCACTGGCCCTGACAGTGAAAAACTCAGCAGCAGCTGGAGCTGCCAGTCTAGCAGCAAGCTGATATGCAAGGAAGGAGTCTCCTGCAATATGCATGCCCTGAGGCTAGACACCACTGGGGCTCTCCCCTTCCCAGGCCTGCGTATGCAACACCCTCCCTCCACCCCCAGGCCTCGACGTAGATATGGTCAGTCTGTGGTGGGGCACCAAGGGCCAGAGCTTTAGCTCTACCTGCTTCCTGGATACCTGGGAACCTTAAATTCCACATTCATTCATTCATCCATTCAACATTAGCTATGAAGTTCATATCATATGTCAGGCAATGGTATGAATGTCAGTGACTATCACCCTTTTTCACCCTCAGAGGCTTACAGTCTAGTGGGGGAAACAGACAATAGATAGGAAATAGGTGCTATAATTCCACATTGGGAGAAGTGGCACTATGGAAGGATTAGGGTGATGTGATAGAAAATGGCCCAGAAGGGCAAGGGGTATGCAGGAGGTGGCATCAGAGCTTCGATCAAAAGATGAGCCAGCAAAGCAGATAACCAGGGAAGAGCCTTTCAAGGGGTAGATATAGCATATGCAAAGGCCCTGGGGTGGGAGAAACCACGAAATGTGTTCGAGGAGCACAAAGGAGGCCATGTGGCTGGAGCTCTGTCGGAGTGATAGGCAGGGACATCAGGCCCTGCCTCTTGGGCCACTGTGAGGAAACTTAACTTTTATTCTAAGAGCAACGAGAGGTCCCTGGAAGGTTTTGGGCAGAAAAAACAAAATCCATCCCTTCCCCCTGCTTCCTTCCTCCTTGGTATCCTTCTTAGAAAGTATGTCTTCCTCATCTTTACCTTGTCAGTGCCCAGCTCAGGGCCTGGCACAATTTGGCATTGGACAATGTTTACTGAATAAATGAATGACCAAACCAGCCTCTTCTGGCTCAAGGCTTGACTGAGTGGCTCCGAGTGGGTCAGCTGGGCTGCTGAGGAATCTCTGGGCAGCTCAGGATGGGAGTCACCTGGGCCAGACTAAGACTTAGATGTCCTAGTACTCCCCATACATAGTAACCCATGAAGCATAATACTTACGTGTATGCTGAAATGAAAACAACTTCTTTTGGGATTTTTCAATTGCAAAACTGTGGATAAGTTCACTGAAGCAGCATTTCTTCCCGTGTGTGTGTGTGTGTGTGTGTGTGTGTGTGTGTGTGTGTGTGTGTGTGTGTGTGTGTGTGTGTGTGTGTGTGTGTGTATGCTGAAATGAAAACAACTTCTTTTGGGATTTTTCAATTGCAAAACTGTGGATAAGTTCACTGAAGCAGCATTTCTTCGTGTGTGTGTGTGTGTGTGTGTGTGTGTGTGTGTGTGTGTGTGTGTGTGTGTGTTGCTGCCACCTTGCTGGTGCCCCAAGCTGTTTGGCAGGCCTGGCCTCACTGTCCCCTTGGTGACATGGTCTTGGCTCTTCAGCTCAGGATGACGAGGAGCACCAAGGGTGCCACGGTGGCCCAGGCCTGATAGCGAGCAGCCTCAGCAGCGTTGCTGGCAGCTCCTCAAGGCTGTACCAGTGTGCAGCTGCTCAGTGTGAGAACTCTGGTAATACCCCCTTGGGCCACCAAGGCTTGCCCCTGCCCATCCCTGACCCTCTGAAACTGTAAAAAGTGATCCAAGCCCTAAGAAACTTCTCAGAAGAGGAATCTAAGGCTCAGAGAGGTTATTTAACTTTCCCAAGGCCTCTCAGCAAGTTGGGGATGGAGTTGTGGTTTGAGCACAAGCCTGGCCCCCAAAGCAGACTCCATTCCCTTCCTGGGGGTGGGTGGGCTGGGCTGGGGAAGAACACCAAAGGGCACAGCCTACCTGCCCATATCTGGACCCACAGAGCTGACAAGAACAAACAGTGGAGCTGGACCCTGCCCTCCCCTCGGCCTCTTTCGCTGCCCAGCTGAGCTCTAGGCCTCTAAGCTCAACTCTCCCCCAAGCCCCTCTCTGAGGTCTAGAGATGGACCTTCATCTAAGGTCCTTGTGTGGGTTCCACAGCATCACACGGGTACAGCAGTGGGCACCCAGGAGGGGCTCTAGAAGCCTGAGCCGGCACAGCCCTCGGGTTCTGGGTCTTAGGATTTGCCCTCACTTTTCTCCCACGTTGGTATACTTCACGGTTTCTATCCTTCCCTCCATGGCAACCACACCTGCTCTGTGTATGGACCCTGCAAGGAGTTAGGCTCAGTCCCCGCCTGGGAGGAATGTGGACCTCCTGGCCTCCTCCTCACTGGAGAGGGCTCAGGAAACTCAAACAAAGCAGGTCGGTGATTCTCAGGGAGAATGGGAACCTGGGTGGCTAAGGGCAGCATCCCTACATGCAGGCCAGTTTTCCCAATCCGACCCAGGCTGAGCTCTGCCTCCACTGGGTTCCAGTACTGCCCCCCTCCACTCCATGGGTGGGAAGAGACAAATGAGCCTGAGGAAGTGGAGGAGGGGAGGTGGCAATCGATGGCATTAACATGGTGCCCAAATTAAATATTGACTTTTTTGGTTGACTCTGGGGATGACCGGATGGATGGCTGGGGCTGTGCCGTGCCACGGCAGGGGATGGGGACATACCAGCCCGAAGCAGGCCCCGTGGGGAGCTGAGACTGTGGGGATGGCTCACCCCTGCTCCTGCCTGGTCAGAAGGAGCAGGGACAAGGGCTGCAGAGAGCCCAGGGCACTGGATCTATACCTCCACCTTGTGCCTGGGAGCTCCCTATGGAGTATAAAGTTCCCCCCTCCCAGAAGACCTTGGAGCCACGGTTTTGCTGAATGCCCACCCCTATCCTCCCCGACCCTCCTTCAAGGACCGTGGCTGGCCTGCAGCCCAACAAACGAGCAGAATCAATCTCTGTGATGATATCCGTCATCAGGTCTCAGGATCCTGCCTCCCAGGGTGGTAGGGCTGGTTATTTTTGGTCTGTCATTACGTAGGATCTTGGGGAGGGGGTAAGGATGGCCTCTCCATTCTTGGAAACATTCCATCATCCTCTCCAGCTAATTCACCTTCAGAGCCAACAGTGGCCCCTGACCTTTCTCTCCCTCTTTTCATAACTCCACTTCAAGAATTGTCTATCCTGTCTTAATTTCTTCACCTCCCACTCACTCTACAGCCTGCTCCAATACGGCTTCCTGCCATGCCAGTAATGCTCGTCCCGCCCTTCTCCCGAAATCTAGTCCTGTATGTCTAACCATCTACTTCCTACTTGAAATTCCCCCACGACTATCTCCGAGGTATTGCAAGGTTAACATGTTCCAGGTGAAAGTCATGACTGTCCCCCGCCAAAGCTGGTCCTCTTCCTGGCCTCCAAATTCAATGGCCTGGTCATCCATCCAGGTGTGTAAGACAGAAGCCCACAAGCCACCCTTGGCTTCTTCTGATACCGTCCATACCAGGGGCTGACAATTCCACCATTGCATACATAGAGATTCCATCTCCCTCCGTAGCATCCCCCTAAGTTAAAGTTTCCTTTGTATGGATGGTCTCTTCACCGGTCTCTCTGCATCCATCTCACTCTTCAGTAACTGCCCCCATCCACTGCCCATCCACCCAGAGCAATCCTATTAAATCTGATCGTGCCACCCGCTGCCCCACACCCTTCTTGACTTCCCACTAGTCTGAAATGCCAAAACCCTTACTGGAGTCTCCTCTGACCTGGACACTTAACATGTGTTTTGAGGGCCTGAGAGGGCAGGGGTGTTCCTGGGGTGGGTGTTCTTGGAGGAGTGCAGGGAGGAATAATGGGGGGTACTGGGGACTGGCTCTAAAAAGCCTCAACTCCTGGACCCAGGGCTGCCCGGGGGGTGGGCAAGAGGAATCCTCAAGGGAAATAAGTCCAGAGAGACGGAAGTTGGCAGCAGCCTGCACACAGGTTCTCCCTCAGGCCACCTGGGTCACCTAGTTTCCTTTTAATTGGTGCAGAGTGGAAGTGAATTAAACCCAGATGAGTTTAACGTGTCTGTCCAAGTGCCATTCCTAACCTGTCTCCCTTCTCCCAGGGGCGGGGCTGCAGTTGGGAAAAAGGAAGACAGGCTGTGGGGGTGATGTAGGGGTGTGGGGGGGGGGTGCGCCCTTCCCCCAGCCCTGCTGAGGTCGACCTGACACCAGTGCACAGGTCTTCTTAGGACTTCCTCCTACTTCCCCAACACCCCCTCCCCGCCCGCTTGTGTCCCCTGAATACCCAGATTCCAGGAACACGGACTTAGGGCCTCCTTGGTGCTGGCGCTGTGCTGGGAACCTGCTTTACATCACCTCCATGAACGCTCCCATGACCCAGTGAAGCAGGTAGTACTCCTACCTCCTTTTCAGAGGTCATTGAATTGATTTGCCCAAGGTCACTGCGTTTGTTGTGTCTAGAGCTATGCTGTCCAATTTGATAGCCACTAGCCACGTGGTTACCGAGTCCTCAGCACGTGGCTCTTCTGAATTGAGATGTGCTGTACATGTAATGCACACACTGGATTTCAGAGACAGTACGGAACAAGAAAGCTAAGCACCTCATCCATGATCATCTATATTCACTATGTGTTAAAATGATAGTATTTTTGATATGGTGGGTTAAATATGTTATTAAAATGAATTTCATCTTTTCCTTTTAAAAATAGCTACTAGACTTCCCTGGTGGTGCAGTGGTTAAGAATCCGCCTACCAATGCAGGGGACACAGGTTTGATCCCTCATCTGGGAAGATCCCACATGTCGTGGAGCAACTAAGCCTGTGTGCCACAACTACTGAGCCTGCGCTCTGGAGCCCGGGAGCCACAACTACTGAGCCCACGTGCCACAACTACTGAAGCCCACGCGCCTAGAGCCTGGGCTCCGCAACAAGAGAAGCCACCACAATGAGAAGCCTGTGCACCTCAACGAAGAGTAGCCCCTGCTCTCTGCAACTAGAGAAAGCCCGCGTGCAGCAACGAAGACCCAAAGCAGCCAGAAATAAATGGATAATTTTTAAAAATAGCTACTGGAAAGTTTTAAATTACATATGTAATTTGCATTATATTTTTGTTGGACATTCCCCAGGGTATGGTCTTATGAAAGTAGGGGTGGTCTGCTCACCCGTGACCTTGCCACAGCCTGCAAGGCACGGAAAGGCTGCAGGTGAGCTTGGGTGAGCTTCTAGGTCTGTCTCCTTCTTGCTTGGGAGGGCAGCGTCCCATTCAGCACCCTGGACAGCACCCAGGGCTGCCTTCCCACCCGGGGTCCTAATATATATAGCACAGAGGCCCAGGAAGGAAAAACTGTGGGAGGGGTGGATACCACCTGCAAAACCCTCCCCAGGAATAATCTCATGTCATGTTCTGGATACCCAGTGAGGAAGGCTGGGTAAGGATTATCGGTATCCCCATTTTGCAGATGGGAAAACCAATGTTCCGAGAGATGTGTGCATTCCATCTGTTCACTCAGTAAAGAGCCCCTGAGGCCTGCTCCACATGGAGCCCTCGGCTGAGGGCACAAACGCAAACCAGGCTGACACAGATGATAGCCATTCTGTGCGAGCAGTGTGAGAGTGGAAGTGTGTGCCGGGGCCGTGGAAGCCCAGCGAGTGCTGACTGCTGAGGCGGGGAGCTCAGGGGCAGCTTCACAGAGGGGGGCCACTGGGGCTAGATCTGGAAGGCTGAAGGGGAAGTTGCCAGTGTGAGCAGGCGAAAGTTCCAGGCAGAAAGAATGGCATGTGCAAAAGCATGGAGGTGAGAGAGATGGGCCAGGAGAGGTAGGCAAGGGCCACATCACTAAGGGTCTTGCATTCTAGGCAATTTCTAGGGTCCTTGGAAGCCTTCTGAGCAGGGAGGGCAGTGACCTGGCCAGATGTGCATTTTGGAAAGATCAGCCCAGAGCTAGGTAGCGACTGGAGGCAGAGAGAATAAGGAGGACAATGAGATGAGAAATTCAAGTCTAGGAAAGACATGACAGGTTGTTAGATATTAGCCCAAAGGACAATCAGGACTACAGATAAGGAAACCCAAGTCAGACAGGGCCCAGTGACCTGTCCAAAGAGACGCAGCAAGTCAGTGCCTAGGGAGTGGGGACTGACGGGCAGAGAGGAGCACAGCCCTCGACACAGGAAAGCTCTGCCCCTGACCATGGACGTGGTGAGTCTCAAAGCCCTCAGGAGCCTCTGCTGCAGCTGTGGTTGCTCACCCTCCTCCTCAAACCAGACGCAAAGCAAGAAACTACAAGCAGGGAGGGGAAGGCAACATTGCAGCTCATCCCGAGAGATCCTTGTGGTGGCCAGTGGAGCCCAGGGCTGGGAAGTGGGGAGGCAGAAGCACAGGAGAGGCACCCAGAAGGCTTTAGGTGATGCCTCTTAGAAAAAGGCCTGGCCCAGGATGTGGCGTGGGATCTGCTGGCAAAAGGTCAGGGACCGGGGCTTTGTTTGTGTGAGCCTACTGCCCCCTTCTGGGAATAGGACCTCCCCTTTTGGAGACCTACTCCCCCTCCCCCTCCCCTGAGGTTCCCAAGGGGGCTGCCAATCACAGCGCCCTACCCCCTGGCTGGGGCCAATCAGAGCCCTTCCTTGGGGGTTTTCTGATTGGAATTCAAGAGAAAGTTTTTTTCCCTCTGGGGGCAGAGTTGAGTGATAGGGGCTGCAAGAAGGAAGCCTGGGGGGCCCAGGGGGATGAGGAAGCTTGCCTGAAAGAATGGAGCTGACGTAGAGAGCAGCTGGAAGCGATGAGATCTGGCCACACCCTGACCCTGGCCTTCATCTCCCAAGGCTAGCCACCCACCCACCACCTACCACTCCCTTCCTGCAGCTTGCAACTCCTAAGCGAACCAAGTCCCCTTTTGCCTAAGCTGGCTGGTACTGGGGATTCTGACGCCTCCGGCCTCAAGTTGCAATATAGCCACTAACAAGCCGTGGGAGTTTGGGAAAGTCATGCCCCTCTCTGAGCCTTGATTTCCTCATCTGTAAAATGGGGGAGTCACAACACCTACCTCGAAGACTCAAGTGAGACGGTGCCTGAGTGATCGCTTTGTACCCATAAGTGCTGGGGCTGCCCAAGGGGAGGGTGGGGATCTGCTCCCTCCTCTGACCGGGCCGCAGCTGGCAGGATTCAGAGAAGACTTAGGGAGCCGGTACCACCATGACACCCACTCCTCCAGCCCCTCCAGGAGGCCGTTAGCTGTGACAGCCACCCCCACCCCAGCAGCCAGTCCCTTCTTCCTTCTCCCCCATCCAGGCTCCTATAGCACCTAACCCTCCCTCTGACACGTCCACCTCCAGAGTCAGTCAGCTCTCCAGGGGCCTGCATCTGTGTCTCAGAGTCTCTGGGGAGGGGCCCAGAGGTGCCCATGCTGCTAAATGACCAGGCCGGCAGCTGCACCTGTGGCCTCTGCTCCCGTGGCTGCCTGACCACAGAAGAGCCGTGGCAACATGTCTCCACACTGATTCTACCCTTCTTTGCCTGGATTCCTAGGAACTGAGAAGGGTTCACTCACTCAGGCTTATACAGACTACGCCCTAGAAACTGCCCTCTGGCCCCAAGCCACCCCGGTGCCTCCACCCCACACCCACCCTGAGCCCTGGAACCTGAGCTCTCCCGCTGCTCCTCTGCAGCCGTGAAGGTCAGGTCCCTGGAAGCTGAGCTCCAGCTTCCAGTCCTACCAGGACGGTACTGATAAAGGTGAAGTCCCAGCCCTGTCTCTGACTGTGGCCTTGAGCAAGTCACTTCCCATCTCGGGCCTCATTTTCTTATCCACAAAATGGGCCACCTAAAACTTTCCTGCGAGGTTGCTGTGATGGGTCCAGGCCGAGAGTGTGGAATTCCTAGCACAGAGCACAGCAGGAGACCAGGTGCCTTAGACAACAGGTAATACTAAAAGAGCTACTTCTGTGCCAGGCACTCACTCGCCGAGCTAACTTTACACATGTTAATCTGTTAATCTGTTTCATCCTCGTAACAACCCTATGAGGTAGGTACTGTCACCATCCCCATTTCACAGATGGGGAACCTGAGGTCACTAAGCTCTGCCTGGCCTCTGGGCCCCAGTGAAAGGCAGCCGTGACCAACACAGCCAATGGGGAAGTCCTGCTTCAAGGGGCTCCACCCTACATTCCCAATCTGCTTACCTCAGGCCCCAACAGGGGAAGGGTTGTGTCCAGGGTCACCCGGGGAGTCAGGGGCAAGGATGGAGTCAGAGTCTAGGCCACCCCCTCCCAGTTGGAGTCAGCCTGACCCCATCACAATTTGACAAGACCAAGTGAGGCGAACCAAAGAGATGGAGGAACAAAGTTGGGGTCCCAGGGCTGGGCCTTCCCCTGGGGAAAGCAAATAGCTCAGCAGCAAAATCCACAGAGTGAAGTTTATTCCCAAGAAAGTTCCCTCCCCCCTCCCCAGCCCGGGACAGGGACAGACAGCCTGGGGGTGAAGATGGGGCTCCAGGGGCTGAGGGGCCTCTGAGAAACAAGGAAGGGCCCTGGTCCCCCGGCCACGCCGTGTCTGGCTCCCCCAGCCCAGCTGAGTCCACTGTGCCTCCCTGCCCAGCCCTCGGGAGAGGGGAGGGGGCGCTGGCTCCTGGGTAGTTCCAAAGTGGAGTGTGAAAATAGAGAGATATATAATATTTATACGCAGTGGGCAGTCCGGAGTGGCACTCACACCTCTGTCTGGAAGTCGCCATCCGGTGGTTCTGTGGGCTCCCAGGCTGCTGCCCGGTGCAGGGCCAGCCGTTCTCGGGGCTTGGGGGGCAGCGAGCCCAGCGTCATAGACTTAAAGGTGCTCCAGCTCTGATGTCGCCGCTGTTGGGACAAGCCGGGACGCTCCCCTGGACTGGGCTTCTCCTGTGCGGGGGAGAGGGAAGGGCCCGTGGAGATGGGCCAATACCCTCACCCACTGTACAGAGAACCAACTGAGAAGGCCCGGGGAGGGCCAGTGATGCCCAAAGTTACAGAGCAATCGGGTGCCAAAGTGGGGTTCAAATCCAGACCCGCCTGGCTCCAGAGTGGGGTTCCTCATCCCTGTGCTCAGAGTGGGCCCCCTGAGACCATGTCTCCTGCTGCCCACCCTCCTCAAGATCCTGATGGAGCTCCCACCAATACCCCCCAGCTCCTAAAAACCCCAGACTGTTGCTTATGCCATGGGCAGGCCCTTGGTGAGGCAAGCTGAGGCTGCCCAGGCCGGGGAGGAGGGCAGGGAGGGAATGAGTACCTCGCGGCCCACCTCACCCCACCCCACCCCAGCCTGGGGCACTTACGCTGGACACGCTCCGTTCGGCTGCCCCACCTGAGGACACACTCCACCGCTTCTCCCTCTGCAACGGGGGCCACGGGTCAGGGTCTGACCCCAGGGGCCACTGTGCCGGGTTGGGCCCCGAGCTCCAGGCAGGGGCAGTCACAAGAGGAGGCCTCACCTTGGCCGTGGACTGGCTGCGGTAGCGGTCGAAAGTGTGGAATTTCTGGTTGAGCTCATGGTAGAGTTCCGAGTGCCGTTTCCGGGTGTGCATCACCTTCTGGGAGCCACAGGGCGTCAGGGCAGGTGCTCCCCACGGGACGCTCAGCAACCTGGGTCCCCACATCCCTGCCTGCTGCCGGCCCCTCTGGGACAAGGCCTGGCTCTTCACCCCAGAGCTACGGGCTTGGGCAGTTGAGGGACTGTCCTGGGGTCAGGCTCTGCACTGGGGCTTGGGCTAATTGTAGGAAGGGACCCTCCAGGGACAAACCGCCCCCCACAATCCCAAACCCAACACACGCATACACTGTAGCACTTACCTCAAAGTCCAGGTCTGAATACCGTAACTTCTTTCGCTGGGAAGGAGCAACAAGGAAGCAGTGAAAGAGAAAAAAACTTTTTACCCTGTGCAGGGGGTTGAGAGTGAGGAAATCTGCTGCCCCCCAGGGTCTGCCCACTGTACCTTCCCCCAGCCCAGGCTCAGGAGCTAGGAACCCTTGAAAGGACAGCCCTAGAGGTTGTGGAAATGGGCTTAGGGCCTGGGAGACGAGGCTCCAAGGCGCTACCCCACCACAGGACTGCCAGGGGCACACACAGGCTGGCACACGCGTAGACATGCACCTGCACGTGGACCAGATGTCACAGCGCAGACTTCCAACACGGCGGGACACAGATCCCCACATGGGATCACAGAGCAGACCCTCCTTCCTCTGTGTCCTGGATTCCACCCCTCTGTCCTGCCCCATCTTGCCCCATCCTCTCTGCCACCAACGGGCTCCTCTCTCCCTGGAAACCTCCACTTGTCCTGCAAATACAGGACGCAGGGTTACAGAAACCTTCCTTTCACCGCACTTTGCCCCTTTTCCTGCCAAACTTGGCCCTGCCTCCCTGGCCTCCCTCCCTCATGCCTCTCCCGGCTCTCACTTGCCCAAGACCACCTTCAAGGCCCCAGTGGCCTACGCAGCATTCGGTGCCACTCAAGAAGGAGGCCTCAGAGTCTCAGAATGTTGGCACAGGAGCGCTCACGAGGCCAAGTCCGACCTTCTCAGGTCACACTGGGGAAACTGAGGTCCAGGGTGAAGGACTTGCCCCACAGTCCTCAAGGACGCCCCTAAAACCGCCATCTAGATCTCCCCAGTCCCAGGCCTGCAGACACGCCCCCTCTCCTGGTCCTTCCACCTCCCTGCCTGCTCTTTCTTCGCCATCCACCCTGGCGTCTCCAACTCTCAGCCCCCGCACTCTGCCCTGCACTCTCCCCTGCCCTTCACCACACACACACACACACACACACACACACACACACACACACACACACACACGTGTCCTCCCCGTTCCCAGCCACACTGCACTTCCTGGAGGCAGCGGGACTCCTCTCCCTGCTCCCCGATGCCCGCGGGCAAGGCACACACGGCTGCGCCCAAGAGAATAAACTCTAAATCCCCCCGCCCCCAACACACTCCTCCGCCCCTCACAGTTGCCCACACCAGAATTCTGCACGTCATCCTTGACCCCTCAAGACTCCGCCGTGTTTTCTGCTACCTCCCACACAAGGAGCCCAGGGCCGGCCCCTCCTCAGGGGCCCAAGCACGGACAGGTGTCCCCAGAACAAAACCTGCCACCATGCTGAGCGCTCCCTTCCCCAGTTCCCGTGTCAAGTTTTCTTTGTGACGCCTTCCTGTTTCTGCCATCTGCGGCAAGCGCAGGCACCAAATGTTCAAGAAACATTTTGGGAGAAAAACTAAACTTGCAAACCTTCTAGCTGCTAACTTCGTTTTCTCGTGGGGAGGATGGGGAGCCGGTTTCTGGGGCCGAACATGAACAGCCAGTGGTGCCTGAGCCGTGATTCCTGACCCTGTCCTCATCCACACCCTCCTCATCCCTCCAACGAAAGTTCTAGAGTTTTCTACAGGGGGCCACTACCAACTGCTTGTGGCCAGTGATTCCCTGCAGGGAGCAGGCCTGAGGAGGTCAGAGAGAAGGTGGGGCAGCCACAGAAAACACACAGGCAGGGCAAGAGAGGGGCTGACATTTTCTCAGGAAGAGAGGGGCAATTACCACAGGCCTACGGGCAGTGCCTGAGGCTGACTTCAGGAATGCTTCCAGTAGCAGTCCCCAATCATCTAGCACTTTCTACCTGCTCCACACAGAGATACATGTTTTATATCAATTAGTCCTCGCAACAACTCTACCAGGAGGCTGCTCCTGTGTTATCCCCACTTTACAAATGGGGAGACTGAGGCTCAGAGAGATTAAGGCGAAGAGAGCTTACGTGAGCCTCAGGGGAAGATTATGCTTGAAATCTCACTGCTGATCAGCAGCGTCCAGATCTGAACTTGGGGACTCGGAGACCCAGGCTCTCATCCCCTATGACGTGGCTTCCCTAGCAATAGAGCACCGGGCCTGAGCCACAGGCCCCTTAAAGGAGGGCCCATCCTAACTGGTCACCCCAAAACAGGCACTAAAGCAAGTGTGAACACCTTCGAGAAGTGCACCCTCAGCGCGTGGTGTCCAAGCCCATTTGAGGAGCTCAGAGGAGCCAGGATTCCCCTGGAGCCGCCATGGGCACAAACGGAGGAGAAACGCACAGCAGATATACTCCCCGGGACTTTGTATGAGGAGGCTGCCGGCTGCCCCTTCCCGGCTGCTGCCAGACAGTCACAGGCACCCGGGCTCAGGCCTCCCACCCCCACCCGCCGCCCATGCCCAGCAGCCCCTCACCTCCAGGGAGCCCAGCTTCATGGTGGAGCCAGGCACGGTGCGGGGCATGGTCCGGCTGCGCTCCCCCGGCTCGGGCACTTGGCGGGCGCTGGGTGTCGGCGGTGGCGGTTGGAAGGTCATCCCGTAGGGGTTCTGTAGCGACCCGTAGGCAGGGCCCAGCCCCAGGCCCGAGTGGTCCACAGACAGGAAGCTGGGGTAGCCTTCGGCATGGCCCAGTGCCTTGGCAGCCCGCCGGGGGGTGCCCTCGGGCCGGGACCGCGGGGCGTCCTCGCCACCTCCGCCCCCGCCGCCGGGCTGCAAGCTCAGAGTCCTCCGGGGCAGCACCATGTAGTCCCCGTCGGAGCCCGGCTCGGCAGGCTGCAGCCACGTGAGGTCCAGCTGCCGCAGGCCACCCTCCCCACACATGTACACGGGGTTGGCCTCCTGGGGGGGCGGTGGCTCCCCCAGCCCTGGTGAGGCTGCCATGGGCACCAGGAGATTGCCAGGCAGCGGTGAGAAGCTGAGGCTGCCCTCGGGACCCACGAGGCAGGACTTGGGCTCCTCGTCCTCGTCCAGGGACAGGCGGGACAGTGTGCCCGTGATGGTGGACGGGTTACAAGTGTTGACCTCCTTGAAAAGCACTGGGGGCAGGAGTGGAGGGAGGTAAGTCCGGGGGAGGAGGAGCCCCCAGATGCCCTTGCCCACGCTGAGCTTGGACAGTGGGGGAAACTGAGTCCTGGCGTGATGGCTGGGTGGTTAACACAGGGGTTAAGAAGGTGTCTATCCCAGAGGCCCACAGCCAGGGAGGGCGAGGAACGAAGCCAAGGCCCAGCTCCCACAGTGCCCGGGTGCGGGTCCTGACCTCTGACCCGACAGCCCCAAGGCTGTCAAAAGAGACTTGCTCCTCCCCGCTCCCTGGGCAGCTCCTCCCCAGGAGACGGAACTTGAAGGAGGTTCCGGTAAGAATCATGGACATGACACTTTGTGCGGAGCACCCGGCTAGGCACTTGATGTCCCCCAGTTCACGTAAGGCTCCCAGCCACCCTAGGAGGACACATTTCTCTCCGTTGTAGGTGTGTAAGCTGTTTGCCCAGAGTCATACAATGAGTGGTGTTCACAGCCTTGAATCCAACTCAGGGTTGTCTGACTCAAAAGCTGGACCCCGCAGCCAGACACCTGTCAGGGCCTTCCTTGGTGCGGCTGGGGGCCCTCCCTTCCTGCCCCTCTCTGGGGCCATGCTCGGCTCTGCCCTGGCACACTCACCTGTCTGACAAGCCAGGTCCACATCTTTTTCAAAGTCTGACTATAGGCAGAGAGGGAGAGAGCAGACAGGCAGAGAGAGGATCCATGTATCAGGGTGGGGGGGGGAAACGCAGGCCCCTCCCTACCCGCCCAGAGGGTCTGCCTCTGCTGGGCACACTGCCCAACAGAGCAGAGGGGCCCCAGGCGTGGTCTCCTCCAGCCGCACCTGACAGCGGGAAGACTGAAGGGGGGAAGGACTTGCCCAAGGCCACCCAGCTGTCAGAGGCTGAGCCTGAATCAAACCCAGTCTCTGTTCCCTCCCTGCCATAGATGAGGCAAGTGAGGGGTCTAGGGCA
The DNA here is from genome assembly GCF_951394435.1 of Stenella coeruleoalba. Classification (NCBI taxonomy): domain Eukaryota; kingdom Metazoa; phylum Chordata; class Mammalia; order Artiodactyla; family Delphinidae; genus Stenella; species Stenella coeruleoalba. The sequence goes on from NC_137169.1 coordinate 24,889,028, forward strand.
GGGGGCACTGAGAACCCACCTGTGCCCTGCCCGGGCCTCCTCACTCACCAGGATCTGCAGCTGCCCGTTCTTACACGAGTCGGGGGAGTCTTCGCTCTCGTCAGCCCGGCACACGCCCATCTGGCATTTCACCACGTCCTGCACCTGGGGGCAGCAGGTGCCTACTGGACCTGAGGCTGCCACAGGGCCCCCGGTCACGGCTGGCTGTGCCTCCCACCCCAGGCACCCGGGCGGGTGTGGAAGGAAAGAAGCGCATCCAGCCTAGGGGAGGGGGAAAAGGAGCCCCAGGGGGCCGAGGCCAAGGCCAAAGCTGCCCAAGCTATCAGCGCGCACACCAAGGGCTGCCCAGCTGGGGACCTGGTCGGGCCTCAATCTTCCCCATCTGCACCCATCTGCACCGTGGGGAGAAGCGAGAGACTGGCATGGTGTGGGGAGGACAGGGGCAGGAGAGGCCCAGCCCACCTCTCGGCGCAGAAAGCAGTGCACAGCCGTGATGACAAAGCCCTGCGCGGAGTTGAAGACAGCAAAGAGGGCCTGGAAGAGGACGGAGCGGCGGTCTGTCATGGCCAGGACGGCGGACATCCAGGTGAGCGCCAGCAGGGGCAGCACCACACAGGAGCTCCAGAGCGAGGCCCTGAGGACAAGGTAGAGGGTCCGTCAGGGCGACACTCCAGGGGACAGGCTGGGCTGAGCCTGGGCCTGCACTCAGCCTGGGGCCCTTAAGCTGCCCAAGACTGGCAGGGCCCCAAATGCCAAGACCTCAGTAATGTCCCCAAGCAGGGGGGCTGAGGAGCCGGAGGCAGAGAAACAGAACGAAGACCAAGAGCAGAAAACTGGGGGACAAGGAGAGGGAGAGGGACAGACACACAGACACAATGGGACTGAGCCAGAGGCAGCATCAGCGGACAGAGACAAAGAAGGTGGAAAGAAACAGTGGGAGAGAAAAGGAGGAGGGAGACAGATACAGATGCTGTGAGTTTCAGCCACAATTTGCACAGAATCACAGGCCTGGGCCACATCCCCAGAGAGTCTGGGAGGGGAGGAGAGGAAGAGGGACAAAGAGAGACGACAGACATGGTGAGAGAGTGGATGAGACGGGCAGAGACACACAGGAAGGTTAAATCGGCAGAGAGGACAGAGGACATCACAGAGCACAAATCTTTGGGGAGAAGACGGCGGGGCGGGGGGAGGGCGGGGGGGACCAGGGCAGCAGAGGCTCCTCCCCTTCAGCTTCCCAAGGAGGAGGTGCCAGGCTCCCAGGGCCTGCTCAGAGCTGGGCAGAAAGATCATAGCTGGGGCTGGGGGTCAAAGCCAGGGTCAGGGCCAAACCCACACATCCCCGACCTCCTTGACAAGGGAGGGCAGAGAAAAAAGGCAGAGGGGCCCGGGCATCCGGGCACCAGTGCCAGCCCGCCCCCACCAGCAACAACCCACGAGCACACAGTAGGGCAGCCTTGCCCTACTGGGCCAGGTGCCGCACCCTGCCCACTCTGCCTCATGAACACCGCCAGTGGGAGAGTCAGGCAGGGGTGGGCACAGCTCTGGTCAAGGCAGAGAGATGGGCAGGTGGCCAAGACCTGCCCTAGGAAGAGCGGTCCAGGGCTGTTCAGCCCTGCAGGGGGCGGGCACAGTGGTCTCCACAGGCCCCGGGGGCAGAGCCAAGACTAAAGAGAGGACCTAATCACAGCCACGAGGGCTACCGCTGATTAACCACCAATTCTCTGGCAGGCCCTACACCAAATACTTTTCATACATTAATCACACTGTGACCAAAACAACTCCAGTAAACAGGCATGGGGATTATTATCCCAATTTACAGATGAGGAAACTGGAGTGTGCCCAGCTGGGCAGACAGAGACAGAGCCGGGATGCAAACCCCAAGGGGCACCTCCGAAGCCCAAGCTTTTAACCACTAGTTCTGAGAGCCTGGGTCAGAGAGGCAGAGGGGAGCCCGAGCGAAAGGGAGCCTTCTGCTACACAGAGGTTCCCAGAGATGGTGCCAGCCGCCTCCAGAGGCACTGAGCTCCCTGATCCCGGAGGTGTGCAAGACAGAGCTGGGCCCCCACTGCTCAGGGAGGGTCAGCTGGATTTCTGGCCCTGAGTGGGAGGTGGGGCCTGAAGCCCTGAAGTTCATTCATTCATTCTACTCTTGTGCGGCTGGGATTTTAAGTCTCAGCAGCCCGAGGACAGCTCAGTGAAATAATCCCCTCCCTCCAAGATTCTCTGTCCTCCAACTGACTGTAGGATTCAGTGCCTCTGAAATTCTAAGTCTCAGATTCTATGACAGATGATAAGACTCTATGATTCACTCATTCGAACATTCTTAGCTTCTGATTGTCTTATTCTAAGATTCTACCATTCTAATTCTAAAGTTCTATGGGCTCAAAAATTCTAAGGGTGGAGGATTCTATGAGCCTCTGTAGGTTGGGGCTATAAGGAGGAGTGTGTGTCTGTGCCTGGATAAAATGTAAGCCGGGGCTGGGTGGGGGGCAGGGGCAGGGAGCAAGGGGTGGGCACGGGAATACGGCATTTTCTGGAAAGCACAGACATTCATTCCCGTGGCCTCTTTGCCATCACAATGTCGAGCCCTTGAGAGTGCATGGCAGTTGGCGGGGCAGGGCAAGCTTTCCAGGGCACTGGGCTGATACCCCTCCTCCCCCCACCATGGGCACTGCCCCCCCTTCTTTTGCCCCCACCCACCCACCCCCTTTCCCACGGGGGCACAACTAACATGGCGTTCCTGGCCGAGGCTGAGCTGAGCAGGGGGCTGGGGACCGCTCCACACGCTGAGCAGGGGAGGAGCAGGCTGGCCCAGGGGCACCGCTCCGACCTCGGGGGCGGCACAGACATGGGAGAAGGGGGGAGACACACAGGAAGTGGGAAGAGATGGGGCAGTGTGAGCCCCGAGTGGGGTGGGAAGGGGAGGGCAGATGAGAGAGAGAGAGGTGGGTTAGGGTGGGCGAGGGGCTGCAGCTGAGCACACCGGGTGCCCACCTTGCCTGCACCCTTGATGCCCCAAGGTCAGGGAGCCCCCGGTCGCATCATCAAGCCCTGAGTCTCCAGGAGTGGCTGCGGCCCACCCTCCCTGAAGCACTTCCCACAAGGCCAAGTCCCAGCGACCCCCCTCCCCTTACCCAGCCCTCTGCTTCTTGGACTTGTCTGAGATGCCGTCCCGAGCCATGAGCTTGTTGAAGACGATGATTCCGATGAGCATGTTCACCTGGGGGCCCGGTGGAGTGGGGTAGGGGGAGACAGGATCACCAGATGCCCTCCTGGCAGGGAAATCCCCAGGTGGAGCAGGTAGACCCCCTTGGGCCATGCCCCTCCCAGGACACTGCAGGGGCACATACCAGGACAATGACGGCTGCTGGGCCCACGAAGGCATAGAGCAGACCGCCCTCCAGAGAGAGCCAGCAGCTGGGGAGGGGGGAAAGAGGGGGTATCAGACGACCAGCGGGCCCGCCCCCACGCTCAACCACCATCCCTCAGGGCTCCCTGAGCTGCCAGGTCACGTTACGCATGGGGCAGGGACCCAGACAGGGTGACAGGGAGCCACTGACTGCTGCTGAGCCCCTCTAGCAAGGGTCCTGGGGCCACCAAGGCTGATCCCTGACCTAAATGGTTCTGAGAGTATCCAATCCCCGCACAGCCTTTTATAGTCAGGGAAACAGGCTGAGACGGGAGAATCTGCCCAAAGTCCCACAGCAGGAGTGGGCCAGGATCACAGCCCGAGAAGTCTGGAGCCCTATCAGGTCCACTGACTCCCGCTTCCCACCCCGGGAGGCCCACGTACTAGCTGGATGTACCGTATCCTTTGGTGCGGGTAAAGCCGACCGACACGGCCACCACCAGGGCAGGCAGACCTGGGGGAGCAGGGGAGCCAGAGTGAGATGGCCACCCGTCCTCAGGGTCCTTCACCCTCCCAGACCCCCAGCCCAGCTGACCCGTGTGCCCAGAGAGCAGGGCCGGGGCCGGTAGCTCTCTTGCTGCCCCTGCCCCCAAGGCCCAGTGACAGGGTCCAGCACGAGCCCTGCTCACCCCAGCCCAGGCAAAGGAAGCGCTTGCGGACGAGGCGGGTGCGCATCCGTCCGATGACAGCCAGGTAGGACTGCCAGGCCTCAGTGAGCACCCAGCAAAAGGACGAGAGGAAGAAGAAGTGCAGGAAGGCGGCTGTCATGGTGCACACACCCTGCAGGGAGAAGGAGAGGGAGGGAGTGGCCCTGAGCAGCCGCCAGGGTGGGAGGCGCCGGGCTTCCCACGTCCGCTGCTGGGCGCTGCCACGGCCGCCCACCTGAGCTCCGCCTCCCACAGAACCCTGCCAGGCACCCCCGTCTTCCTGCACCCACACACAGCACGACACAGGCCCGGTGACACGCACATGGCACTCGGCATCCAGGAGGCGGGCGGGCAGGCTGCCCACGCACAGACGGGGCTGGCAGGGAGGGGGACAAACAGGAGTGCCTGCCACGTCATGGCCGGGTGGGCCCCACGTCTGGCACCAGCAGGGCTGGCGCTGTGCAGAGAGGGCCGAGGGGGCATAAGGGACAGCCAACACAGATCAGACGCGGGCACGTGGCACAGGAGGTTCCGCTGGGGCTCCCACATGCCCGCAGACACGCCCAACACACGTGCGCACAGGCACTCAGCTCACGTACACGTTCACAGATGTACACAGACATCCCTCACTGGAGTACACACACCCCCTCTCCAGCTCCCTCATGTACGCTCACACACACTATCTCCCACACACACCCTCACCCAACACCCAGCTCGAGTGTCTACACACATCCGGCACTTAGTTTCATACACGCGAGCACACGCGCCATCCCCCCTTCGCCCCACTCTCACACCCCAGCCCCCCTGTGAGCCTGCACCTGCCTTGCTCAGCACCCGCGACTGGCCCACGAGGATCAGGATGTTGGATGCCAGGATGGACAAGCAGAAATTCAGCAGGATGATGGAGCGTTCCGATTTTATAAACCTGGTGGGGCACAGTGGGCAGAGACAGGGGAGCTAGCCGCCCTGCCCAACCCCGGGTGGCCGGCCACCTCCAGCCCCGCCCCCTCGTCCCCCCAACCCCCCACCGTCCCACCTACCTCCAGAAGGCGGCATAGATGGCAAGGAGGGTGAGCAGTGCCATGCAGGACACAGCACAGCCAATCACAAGGGGGACCGAGGGGGAGCCCGCCAGCTCCAGGGTCTGGGGCAGAGGGGCAGACCGTCAGATGGGTCACTGGGAGAGGGCAGCTACAGGGGTCCCATCGCCCTCCCCACCTCCTGTCTAGGACAGACTGGCACCTGCACCTGTGTCACACCCACACACGTAAGGGGACTCACCACTGCCTCCACACACGCACAGAGCAGACCCAGTCACGTACGTGGACGTGTATTTATGCTGTCACCCGCACTCTTCCACACACAACCAGACACACGTGTGTGTGTATACACATGCAATCACCCACCGCCACACACCCCTGGGCACGTGGCATCGCTGTGAGCAGCATCCCAGGGGCACAGACTTCCACGTGCAATCCCACAAGTACACCCACGCAAACGCCACGTGGGATCACCCAGATCCCCGCCAGCACTGTCACAGACGGCCGCTGGCACCCAGGAGCCTCTCCTCCGGCCCAGCCCAGGCACTTCCCTCCCGCTCACCAGGTCCTTGGGCGGCTGGGCCAGCACAGCAAAGGTGGACAGGTGCTGGCACTGGCAGCGGGTGTGGGCTGCCTGGGTCTCCAGGGTCTGGCAGCTCTCAGTGTCCCAGTCCCCTGAGCTGGCATCTCTTGGGTGGAGGGAGAGGTGGAATGAGCCCCAGCCCAGCTCCACGGCCCCACCCCCAGTGCTGGCCACTGCCCAAGGACAGGTGAAACCCAGAGCAAGGCCACATCCAAGAGGCAGGCAGGCAGGCAGGCAGCGGGAGCCACAGGGTTTGCCCTTGATCCCTTAGGCCAAGGATGGTGCCAAGGCGCCCTCCCTCTGGCCTTCCAGGCACGACATCCCCTCCTGAGGGAGGAGTCCCAGGGCTGCAGCCCTCCCCACACAGAGCCCCTGCCCAACTCACGCTCTGGAGTAGTCCCAGCTGGCACAGTGGGGATCCGTGGTGCCCTGCGGAGCAGAAGACCTAAGTGCAGCGTGGGTGGGAAGCTGCCCACCCGTGACCACCCCCATCCTGCCATGGCAGGCCCCACACAGGGCAGACCACCTCCCCATCAGACAGGCCTTCGACTGCCCTGGCTGGGGCATACCCAGGGTCCCCGCCCAGGGCCCCACTCACGTTGATGATATAGGAGAGCTCCACGGTGATGAGGGGCTCAGCTAGCGGCTGGGTGGGGGGCCTCACAGTCACTGTCATCACCCTGGATGTGACGGCCAGCGGGGGCCTGGGGGACAGATGCTGAGGTCAGCTCCTGCCAGCAGGTGCCCACACCCAGTCAGGAACCCTGAAGGTGCTTTGGATCGAGGGCAGGAGGCTACCATGGTGCCAAGGCCAGGGGAAGGCCTAGAGGTCAGCGGGGCCCAGGACTTTGGGTGAGGCCTAGAGCTCAGTCCAGCACCCCCTGCACCCCCTGTGAAGCCTCTGGGAGCTGCACGGATGTCTTGGAGAAGCACCTGTGTCCAGAGCCAGGCGAGGGGTCCCTGAGGCTGCAAATGGATCTCTCTGTGGCCAGCATGGGCTCAGCCCTCCTTCCCTTCCCTGGGTCTCCCTGGACCCGCAGCAGTGCCATCCAACCCCTCCCAGGGACTCACCTGGGGGGCGGCAGGATGAGGCCGAGGGTGCGGTAGAGCACAGCACCAATCACAAAGTAGGAGGAAGACTCCTCAGGGTCTGCTGGGAGGAGGCGCTGGTGGGAGTGGCCCGGGCCAGGCGGCACGGTTCCTGGGCCTCTCCCCCTGCCAAGGCTGCCTGCTGTCCCGGATGCGGCCGGCTTCCCTGGGGAGGAGAGGCTGAGCACCTCCTTGGGTAGGAAGAGGCGGTCCTCTGAGTACCGCACCCAGTCCTTCATGCCCCGGCGGCCGCGCATGGGGAACGTGATGTCGCTGGACACAGCCGAGACGGGCTCTCGCTGAATGCTGATCACTGCAGAGGACAGACAGAGACAGAAACAGAGGGGAAGGTCACAGGGGAAGAGATGAATGTGGGGGAGACAGACAGCAGGAAGGCAGATGCAGACACCAAGGTTGGTACAAACAAAGAGGCAGGGGACACGTATACAGAGAAACAACAAAGAGACGGAGCATGGGAAGAAACGTGGAGACAGAGATACAAATAAGGGGTTAAATGAGGGAAAGGCAGGGCCCAGACAGAGAGAGGAAGATAGGAAAAGCCCTCAGAAACCATCCCTCCCCCAGGGCGTCCTGGGTTTGGCCACATCCAGCACCCTCTCCCCTGCCCGCCTCCTTGTACCCAGGTTATCTGTGACAATCAGAGAGCTCTGGAAGGCCTTGAGAGCATCGCCCACCAGGTGAATGAAGTCCTCCACGACCCGGAGCAGATGCACAGAGCCAGGGGCCACCTGGGGACAGACAGGGCGTGAGGGACCAAGGCAGGGGTGGGCCATGGGGCACAAGCCTGGAAGCCCAGCCCCTCACCTGCTGAGCGTCATCCCACTTGTCCTTGTTCTCTGCGTCCACCATGAAGCTCACCACCTGGAAGAAGCGCTGGGGAGAGAGCAGTGGGTGTTGGGAGGTCCCAGCCCCACGGCGAGGAGCTTCCCCGCCACAGCCACACCTGCCATGCCCCCACAGACTCTGCTATAGGGGCCCGGCCTCCCCCTTCAATCTGGGGCTTCTGAACCTTCAGCCCTCCTTCCTCTTGACAGGGTAGAGGGTACCTGCACGTCATCAGCCGAGGGCACATAGGTGGCTCGCTTGAAGGTGTCAGTGACATTCCTCAGAATGTCCACGGAGAAGAGCAGGTCCCCACTGTAGTAGGTGCGCCGGGCCAGCAGCTCCTGCAGGCTCCGCACCACTTGCGACATGCCCTCGCCCGCCAGCATGCGCTGCCCCTTGGCCAGGTGCTCCCGAAGCTGCCAGTGACAGGTAGGCTGCTGTCACCAGAGTGTCAAGAGCTGGGACCCGCCCCTGGCCCATCCCACTCCAGTCCACCCACCACTTGCAGCCAGAGGGGAAGGGTCAGATAGAGATGCTCAAAGAGATCATGGGGAGACAGAGTCTAAGAAAGAGACCCATAAAGAGAGAGAATCCCCAAAGTTACGTAAAGACTGAAATAGGAACAGCAAAAGAAAGAAGCAGCTCAGATATAAGTATAAAAGATGATAAGCGCAGTTGAGGGACAAGGCACCTCCCTAATCCAAAGAGGCCATCACACGCTGGAGTGTAATTCGCTCGCTCTCTCAAATACGAGCTCCAAGCACAAACACAACAAATACCGGTTACAGTCAGACAAGTACACACAGGCCACGCTCGCTAACAACATTCTTACCCCATGGCAGGCCCTGGGCTGGGCACTGGGGACAATAAAAATAATTTCAACTTTGTCCCTGCCTTCAAGGAGCTCCCAGTCTCACAGGACACAGACATTGTGATGAGCACTCGTAACACCTAATGACTGAGAAGCTCAGGGGGCTGTAGGAGCACAGGGGGAGGCACTGGGGATAAGGGAAGACATCTGAGAATCAGGCCTTGAGGGATGAGTAGGAGTTTGTCAGACAAGGAGAGGCACAGCCAGGCAGAAGTGGGCACATCGTATGTACGCCAAGGCACATGGGCACGAGCAAGAATCCAGCTCCCTCCACGCCCACCAGAGTCTGGGACAGATCCTGTGTCGCCCCAGCCCAGCAGGGTGCACTCACCGACAGATACAGGTAGCGGTACTCGTGGGAGATGCAGCGGGCAAAGCTGGGCAGCCCCCAGTAGGCCACGCCCTGGGCACTGAGGAGACAGCGGCGGCTGGCAGACCCTGCAGGGGGACAGGACAGAGGGTTGGGTGTGGGGGCCGAGCTCTCACCCACTTCACTCCACACCTCAGGATGGAGGCTCAAAGAGGCTGGGGGCCCAGAAGGGAGCGGCAAGAATGGCGGGTGTGGGAGGCGTGCAGGGAGAGCCACCCGCTCCTCACCTGAGGCGTTGGGGGGGCACTTGTTGTAGATGATCTCTCCAGCAGCCGCCTTCTTCCACATCATCAGCATCACGTACTCGTCCCTGCACATCTCATGGAAGGCTGTTGGTACAGCAGAGGGGCTCAGCCAGGCCCAGGCACTTGCCCGCAAAGCCCCAGGGTCCAGCGGGCAATACCTGGACACCTCTTCTCACTGCAGGGCTTCACCTCCTCTCCGGTGCCCTCGCAGGGGTATCCCTGAGAGCCTGTGGCCTGGCACATGCGGAAACGGCGCTGCCAGCCTGTGTCACATGTCTTGGAGCACAGGCTCCACGCGTTCCACGGCCCCCACTTGCCGTCTGTGGCTGCAGAGATGGGGGGCGTGAGTGGCCCCAGGCGCCCCCTGGGCCAGGGCCACCACCTGCCGCCCCTGTGCCGCGCACTCACCCGGGCACTCAAGGTTGCCGCACTCCCGGGTGTCAGTGAGGGCCCCGGTACACGTGGCCCAGGCTGGGCCCGCCACGCTGCACTTCCGGCTGCGCTGCTGGGTCCCATTGGCACAGGACATGGAGCACGGGCCCCAGGGACCCCATTCTAGCCACTGGCCTTCCACTGCATGGGGAGACACAAGCAGGGTTGGCTGTTGAGCAAGGGTGTGGGGATGCGTCAGGGCAGAGCACCACAGGGAGATGGCATTCAGATTTGAATAAGGCCAGACCCACTGGAGAGGGGTGGAGGAAGGGGGGCTGGAGGGAGCTGGTGGTGCCTGGGCCTGGGCCTGCCTGCCTGCCACCAGCTCCAGGAACACAGGACTCCTCTCCACTCAGCACTGAGGCAATAGCTCTCTTCCGGCTAGGGAAACGGGCCCCGGGCCACCTTCTGATCTTTGCCCACATGTAAGCCCAGCTTTGTGTCCCCTCACAGCCCAGCTGGCCATGAGCACCAAAGTGCTATGAACAACAAGGGTAGTCCAGGGCTCAGGGGAAGGGGCACTGGCGAGCACCCCCTTTAGATGGAATCACAGGGTGCCAACTCCAAGTAGGCTGGGCCAGGTCACCTCCCACGCTGGCAGGTAGACTTTGCCAGTCTCCCCATGCTTGGTCAAAGTTCACTGGGGTTCCCCCGGGGGCAGGGCACTGGACCTGACTTCCTCCCCTTTCCCGACCCCCACCCCGGCTGGGCAGCGCCCGCCTGAAAGCCCACGGGTGCTACTGACCCGGGCAGGCGGCCATACTGCAGAGCTTAGTCTGCAGCTCGGGACCCTCGCAGGCCTTGCCGCCGTGCTGGGGGGGCACGCAGGTCCGCATCCGGCTCCGGGACCCCCGCCCGCAGCTGCGGGAGCACAGGCTCCAGGACCCCCACTCCTCCCACACGCCGTGCACTGCAAGGAAGCACGTGGCCGGTGGCTGGGCGGCACCTTGGCCCCGCCCACTGCCCACCCGCCCACCAATCAGGAGCTCCGGCAGCTCTGCCACCGCTCCTCATTGGCTCTTCCCTGGGCCCCAGGATTCCGCCCTTTGGGGGTGGGGGGATGTGGAAGACACAGACTTCTAGTCCCAACTCACACAGGACACTGCCTGTGGACACCGGGACAGGGAGACTAGAATCAACCCAGGAGGGGAGCCAGGGGTCCTCCTCTCCTGGGGGCACAGTAAAGCCCAGGAAAGGGCTCAATATCTACCCCACCTTACCCCATCCCCATCCCTCCCCACCCCAGATCCAGAGCAAGAATCCAGCATGGCAGGCCTGGGGCAAGAGAATGCCCCTCCCCACCCCAAGCGCAGGGACACACAAATAGACACGACCCTCTACGTGGACACTGACACAAAAAGCTCACATTGGAACACGGCTTTGCCCCACCCCTTTGCAAGCTCCTGGCACACCCCCAGTTGCCAAGACCCCTTCCCAGGTAGCCCTACTTTAAGTTCCCAGCCAGGAGCTGATCTGGCCTAGGCACCACTTCGCTCCCTCAGGCGCAAGGGGCAGGACCCGCTGAAGCTGCTGAGCCCCTCCTGACCGACAGGCTGTCCCCACAGGCACATGCACATTCTCAACAACTCCATGCTGAACTGAGGAAGGCTTCAGGGTCTAGGGGAGGCTCCCTGGGGAGTGGGATAGGGAGTCAGAGGAGGGAGGGGATGGTCAGAGCTTCATTTTTTTTTTTTAAGTGGCATTTCTTTTAGATCTTGAAGGACAAGCTGAATTTTAATAGCCAAGGTAGAGGTGGAGGGGATAGGATGAGAATAGGCAAGTGCAGGGCGGTGGAAAAGTGCAAGAGATGCTGGTGTGGCCAGAGCACAGGGAACACGGAAGGCGGTGAGGGTAAAGAGACAAGCCTTGATTACCAGGACGTAGGCATCAGGGGAGTGATGTGCCCAGAACCAAGCCTGCTGGTGCGGGCCCTGGTCTGATTCATCTGTGTCCCTGATGCCCTGTGTGGGGTTGGGCACGGTGCGGGGGGTGGGGGGACAGTCAAGTTTGCTGAATGAAAGGAAGAGGCAACCAACCATCTTTGGAAGATGAACTTGCCCGAGTCCCAGGCAGGACCCGACCCTGCAGGCAGACTGGGCGGGGAGGACGGGCATACCTGGGCAGGTGGCTGAATTGTTGCAGGGCCGGGTCTCCCGCAGGGGCCCGCTGCACAGGGTCCCATAGGGGGAGGACACGCAGGAGCGGGTCCGCACCTGCAGGCCCTGCCCACACGTCAGGGAACACACGCTCCACGGGGACCACTCCTCAGCCGCTGGGTCGCCTACGAGAGAGGGACAGGGTCGGCGGCAGGGGGCATCTCCCAAGCACTCAGTCTCATAGGAATCCTCCTACCCTGACCCCAAGTGACAGGCTCTTCAGGAGGCAATCCAGCCCTGCCCACAGGCCTCGCATGGCAGAGAGACACGACTGAGCTCCACGACATAGACACAGACAGGCACACGCCAAGCACACATGCCACCAGACGCCACAGAGTCGGGCCCCCGCCACAGAGGAAGGGAGGCGGGCCCGAGTTACCTGTCTGCGCCATGTACAGCCCAGGCTCATCTGCAGACCTCGGCCACTGGGTTTTCACCTTCGGTTCCTCTTCTGGCTCCTCACCTGGAACACGGAGGTGGTGGCAGGGGCTCAGCAGAGGTCAGCTCAGTCCCACCAGGGTGGCACAGAGAGGGCAGCCTTGCTCGCCCTCAGCCAGAGGGTCTGGAACCAACTGCAGGTGACGCTGAAAGGGCATCACGTCCTGCCCCCTGCTCCACCAACACCATTTTACAGATAAGGAAACTGAGGCTCAGAAGGCCACGCAGGGCTTGCCTACAGCCTCACGACTGTCTTTTCCTCCTGCCTCAGCCAAACTGGGGGAGACTGGAGAGGAGTGGCCGCTCATATTACTGAGCTCTGGGAAGCTTCTGTGCCAAGTGCTGTCCCTACCTATCTCCTTAACCCTCCCCTGGGAAGTAGGGACCATCACCTCCGTTTAAAGATGAGAAAACTGAGGCCGAGAGAGGGGAAGTGACTTGTCCAAGATCACACAGCTTGGAAAGCCTCAAGTCCAGTCTCTTTCCCCTCACAGGGCTGTCCCTAAGGCAGACAACAGCCAAGGTGAGCAGTTGTGACCACTCCGTAAGCTTGCCTCCGGGACACGATTCATGCCAAGCCAGGGGCTGGGCCTGGGGCCCAGATTCTGCTCCCCAAGCAGCACTGGACCGTGACCTGGAGGCACAGGTCAGAACGCCGCTCCTCTGAGACCTAAGGGCCTGGGCAGGTGCCTCTGTCCAGCAGACCCTACTCCCCCCGCCCTGTGGCCAGCGAGCAGCAGGCTCTCTGGGATCTGCTGCTGCTGCCTCGGCCCCGCCTCACCCGGCTCTTGGCTGCCCGATTTCTGTGTCTGGTCTAGGCCTTGGAAGCACTGCCAGCCCTGGAGGAGAGGCTGGGAGCTCCCATTCTCCAAAGCCAGGCCCTCCTGCTCAGACGTGAGCTCATCAGGCCCTCTCCCACAGGCTGAGTAGCAGGGATGGTGGCAGACATGAGTACGGGGGAGAAAGACCCAGCTCACGTAGAGGCTGCTGGGCAGGTGGGATCGGAAGAGCATTTGGGGACAGGGCTCAGCCTACGCTGTCCCCAGACTAGAAGGTATTCCTCTCCCCTACTCCCAGGCCCTCTCCTATTTCTGAACACCAGGTCAGCACCGAACAGGCACTCTGTGTCGGAAGGAACCCAAGAAGGCTGTACTCTTCCTGCCCTCTGCCGCCCAGTCCAGGCTCTGCGTCTGAGAGAAAGCTCTTCCTCACCAGGCATGAAGAGTGGCCACTCTGAGCAAACCTGCTGTCCACAGGGCCCTGAGCTGCCACTCAGCCCAGCCTCTGGTCTCATCCACTCCCGGGCCCTTCCCTCCACTTCAGCCACCAGTCCCAGGACCTGGTCTTCATCATCCCCGAAACTGCTCCACCATCTCTGAAACCTGCATCTCCCCACCCCACAGGACACCTTCAGAGTCAGGCAACCCTGGTCCCAACTGGGGCGTGGACACTGACCAGCTGTGTGACCGTGGGCAAGTGTCTTTGCCTCTCTGACCCTGTTTTCTGACCTCTGTAGAACGACACTCAGAATACCCCCTACCCTGAGGGCTGACCTCAGGACTTCCTGACAGGAGATCACGAAGCCCTCAGCACCCTGCTTGGACACGGGGCGTGCTCAGAAGGCAGCAACCATCTGGTTTATTTTCACCATCTTCCCTTCCCTCAACACCTCCACCCCTTCAGCACCTCACGTGCCACCACCCCTCAGCCCCCTGGGCCTCCTCCCTCTGAACAGCGTCTGCCATGGCTCCTGGCCTCACTTTGGGCCCCGCCTCTATCAAGACCACAGAGAAGGTGCTGGAACCATGCCTGGCAGCTCCCGAATCCCCTCACCCAGCCTTTCCACCACACCCGCTCAGCCACTCCCCAGCCCTGGAGACTGTGACAAACCGCCTTCTCCACGCCCACCCCCAGGCTGCTAAAGAAATCTACAGCTGTGCCAACTGCCGCCACGACAGATTCAGGGATGCACGTCCGATGGCCGAGCAGGGCTCCCTGCCTTCCCCGTCCCCCGCCTCGGCGGGCTGACCTCTCTGCTCAAGCCCATCTCCGCCCACTCCCTCTCTGCAACAAGCTCCTTTACAGAGAAAGCAGAAGCTATGACACGGGAGCCCCCCCACCCCGACTTCTTGCCTCACCCCTCCAACTCCCAACTTTCCTGAAGCCCTCCTCTTCACAAAGACCAGCCCCTCATCCCTGTGCTGCCTTCTATTCCTCCCGCCTACCTTCTCCGGAGGGCTCCACCCATCATCCCCTCTCATCAGCATTTCGTCAGCATTCTCCTCGCGGCAGCCTGGGAACAGATCTAGGCCCTTTCCGTTCTCAGAGGGGCCCTCCTCTGACCCTCCTGCCTACTCTGGCTACTGCCCTCGGCTCCTCTTCACCATCAATGAGTGGTCCACAGATGGCACTCCAGTTTCTCACCTGCCACTCACGTCCTGGCTCAGATGTCACCTTGCCTGGTAAATCCACTGCAGTCTGGCTTCTGACCACATCTTCTGCTGAAACCGTTCTTGACAGAGTCATCAGTGCCCTCCTTGTTGCTAAATCCTATGGGCTTTGCAGGCCTCGTCCTGCCCCAGCCCTTGGCAGCGTTTCGCCCTGCTGACTCTCCAGCCCTGAAACACTCCCCTCCCTGACTCGCCTGGCTTCCTGCTACCTCTGCCCTGCCTCTTTGGCCGGTCTGTTTTCCTGCTGCTTCCCACGTCTGGAATCCACACTTTGTCCTGTTTTCACAGGACAACACCACCCCCTACCAGGCTTCATTAACCCCCTCTGAATGGCTGCTCCGAAGTCGTTGCACCACCCACCGAACCTGTGCTTCACTCCTGTATAGCTTCCTGCCTCCTGGACAGGTCGCCTGATGCGGGGGGAAGGCCCTCAAACTCAGCGTGTCCACAATAGGATCATCATCTCCTCTCAAACCTCTCAAACCCACTTGTTCCCCACCTTCACCTGGAAAACTCCTACTTGACCTTCAAAACCCACCTCAAATGACCTCTTATAGGCAAAGTCTTCCTTATCCCTCACTCCCCTGCAGAGTTGGCTGCCCCCTCTTCTACGTGCCCACTCATCACAGATGATTCCATCTGCTGACTGTCTGAATTACCCCCCATCCGAGAGCCCTTTGAAGAAAGGCTGTGTGAGCCATCTCCCTGACCACATGAACACCAGTACAGAATCCGGCCCAGAGAAACAGCAGTAAACACCAATGAACACGTTGCTCCTAGCTTCCCCCACCCCATGCGGGTCATGGAAATGGTCGTTTGTCATCTTGAGTACCAGCTCTGACCTGCAGCCCGCCACCCAGACCACCCCAAGCTTGACATCCATTTATTAATAAGCGCTCTGGAGATGCCATTCCAGCTCCTTTTTGGCGTCTTGGCCGTTACTGTTGTGGGTGGCAACCCCTCCCATCCCTGGCCTGGCATCCAGTAAGCCCATCAAATGCGGCCACGTGAGAGACCAGCCTGACTTGCTTGTCGTGGACTCACACTGCTTCCTCTGGTGCCCCCGTCCTCTACTGACCACTCACCACCCGCTTGCTGGCCAGCCCCGCCATATAACCAGAGTGGTGGTTTCTAGAATCCACCCCATTTGAAAATCAGAACATGTCCCAGGTCCCGCTGTTGAGCCCCTCTCCTAGCCTCCTGGGCTGGACCAGAGAGGGGAAGGGACACGCCCAAGGCCACACAGCCAGGGCCTGTACTGACTGCCCTCCCCTCCCCACCCCCACCCCACCCCCCTCTGAGGAAAGCCAGTTCTCCCTGCCGGGGAAGAAGACAGATAAGACCAGAGGTGTCAGCCACTGAAACAAACGTTTATTCAGCATACACCACGTGCAGGCCCCTGCCAGCTCCGGGCCCAGACCAGGGCAGGTGTGAGAGGAAGATGGGCCAAGAGGACAAGGAGGGGTCCAGGAAGGGGTGTGAGCACCCCCAGACCTCCTGAGCGTCCCACTCAGTGGGCGCCGTGAGCTGACTGGACCAGGGACTCTGATGCTCCCAGCCCCACCACCCATCAGCTTTCCCACCTGTCTGCTTGCTGCCTGGGACCCGCTTCCCCGCTCAACCCTGGATGAACTCTCAACTGTTCTGTTCTGTTCTGAATAACCCTGCAGGAGATAATTTACTACACACCTCCTATGTGCCAGTCACTGCATGCTCTACGTTACCTCATTTAATCCTCATTAGGGCAGGTTCTCCCATTTTACTAATGAGGCACTGATGAGGCTCTAAGGTCTCATCCTGGAGAGAGGCTGATGTGGGATTCGAACTCCAGCCTGCCTGATTGCAGAGGCCACTTTACGCTGAACTGCGCTGGCTCTGACAAAATGCAACTCAACTTGGACCTCCTCAGAGACGGCTTCCCTGATTCCCATGGGACCCCGAGTTACTCCCCCGCCTCCCCACAGCCCCCCACATACTTGCCTCTATTCTCTTGTTTTCACACCTCTTCCTAATTGTTCCTTTGAGCATCTATGCCCCGCCTCTGCCAGGCGAGACTGATTCTCCCTTGTAGGCTCCAAAGTGGTCCTCTGGAAGCCCAGCCCCACACGCTTGCCTGCTGAGAAACCTTCAGTGGCTCCCCACTGCTACCACCACAGTAAACCTCCGAGCCTGGCACGCTCTGGTCCCTGCTGACGTGTCCAGTCCTGTTTCCCCCACCACCACCAGGCAGCGAAACTGTGAGGCCCTGTGGGTCAGTGGGAAGGACGTAGATTTGGGAGCCAGACAAATGCGGGTCTGATCCCCAAGTCTGCATAGTCTTGCTGTGTGCCGTTGGACAAGTCGCCTCACCTCTCTGAGCTTAGAATTTTCCAACTGAGAATAGAGGTGACACTTCCTAATTCATCATGAGAATTAAATGATGAGAGAGATGGGTCACCTGGAGCATAATAAACTCTCAATGAAAGGAGCTGCCACTCTCTTCTTGTTATCCCTTGAACATGCAAATGCTTTCCTCCTTCCACTCATCTGTTAATGGTGTTCCCTCCTCTTGGAACGCCCTTCCTCTACCTCAATCAAATGCCACCTCCTCCAGGAAGCCTCCCTAGGATGACTACACAGAGGTCTGGGTGTGCAGGTCCCTTCTTCTGCTATAGCTGTGAGTATCCTGTGCTAATCCCTCTCCTGGCCCCTGAGGGAGGGTTTCAATCTCCCTTGACCTCTTGCACAGACGGCCCAGCTCTGAGCTGCCAGACACAAGACAGGCATTCAGCAAACACCAACTATCCCTGAGGGTTCCTCCACCCCAACCACACAGGACCACTCTGGTCTCACCCCTGACACTGGCAGGCAGGGTGGGCAAAGGCACTTTGCCATCTGAGCAGGACTGCACACACCTGCTACCCTGCCGCCCAAACTCCACATAGTCCAGCCCCCTCAGCCTCCTTTGTCATGAATGTGTTAAAAACAACCATGATAATCACCACTTCCATGGGGAGAGAGCAGTGCAATTTACAAAGCAGTCCTCCCTCCCCAGGGTCTCTGCATCCTCCCTGAGGCTGGCCCAAGAGCCCCAAGTAGGCACCAACTGATCCCCCGAAACACCGTTCTGTCATGTCCCTCCATGGCTCCCCAGCCCCAGCAGAACATCAGGACCCCAGGGGGGCCAGGGCAGAGGAAGGTGGCTCTCGTAAATTCTAGATTCTACTTGTGCAGTCCCATGCAACTGGGTACACCCAGCCAGAATGCCAGTCCCCTTCCAATGACTTCCTCCCCAGGCTGCTGGCCTATCTGCCCAGCCTCCCAACAGAGCTAGCTGGGTCTCTGCCACCTCCCCCACATAGCCAGGAGCTCCTTGAGAGCAGGGACCGCGTCCCACTCATCCTTCTTCCCCCACGCTGCCCAACTTCCTGCTGCCTTAAAGCCCTCGGCCAGCAGGGTGAGGTCCCAGTGTCTGGGTGCAGCAGTCAGAGCCTTGGCCCCATCTCCCACCACTGGGGCTACCGTCTGGTAAAGGCTGGTCTACCATAGCCCCCTGTCCCCAGCATGTTCACACGCCACGCCCTGGCACGGGCTGCTTCCTTCACCTTGAAAGCCCTTCCCCTTGCACCGGGAAATGACTTGGGGAGGCTCACAGATGCGCCATAAAGTAACACTGGGTCATGGACTGAGGAAGTGATCCCCTTTCCAGGTCTCATTTTAGTAGAGTGACTATCTGCCAATCTGCCTGGGATAGTCTGGTTTAGGCCTATCACCCTGATGGAATTAATAGTACCCCTCCCCCCATTTATAACCTCGAAAATGTGCCGGCTCAGATGATAAATTATATGGCCAGCTCACTTTTAATCCTTCCAAGTGCATGAGAAAGAAGGTCTCCGTGCAGTCCGAGACTTTAACACATCCCCAGTACGTGCTAATTTCCCTTTCTAACAGATTGAGAGGAGGGATGAGCGTCTAGCTAGAATTTGTTGTTTCTCTGGTTATCTTCTATTTCAGATAAGTGATACTCTTTTTCCATTGATGATATGAAATTTCTTTTTAATGTATGAAATTTCAAAAGCGATTCGATTTAAAGAAAAAAATTCACAGGCTAGTGAATTCCTATTCACTCCTCAAAACCCAACTCAGAATCACCTTCTTTAGACCAACTTCCCACCCCTTTGTGGTTTAATCCCTCACTCTTCCTCCTCCCTTGACATCCAGCACATACATTCATACCTATTACGCTAAGTTATGACAACACACAACTACTTAATCCTCACCATTGCTCTTTAGAATAACTCCACTATCCCCATTTTATAGGTGATGACATAGGGATGAGGAAACATGCCCGTCGTCACACAGCTAGTCAGTGGTGGGGTCAGGGGTTGAACCTGGGGCTGGGTGACCTCAGCCTGTGGCCCTGACCACCACTGTACACTAGTGGTCACTCTCCCCCACCAGAGGGCAGAAGGTGTGTCTGCTTCACCTCGGATCTCATTCACTCAGAGCCACTTGAAGGCCTGGTGTAAACTCCATTCTGATAAAGAAATGAAGACGTGTGTGATGGATGGGCTGGGACTCAGTCCCCTTTGAGATGTCTGGGGGTGGGGGGTGGGGTGGTCTGTGCCCCACTCCCCATCCCATGATGGAGCACACAGATTTCTGGCAGCAGAGATCCGGGCTGGAAGGATCCTCTAGGAATCGTACCACATGTGCTAGGTCTTCCCCCACCCCACTCTGAGAGAGGCCCTGCCTCCCCAATGTCTGCACCCCAAACAGTCAGGTAAGGTAGGGCCTCTCTTCCTGCCACCAGACCATGGTCAAGGAGAAAGCCAATCGAGGACTGGGTCAGGCAGGTGAGAGGCAGCTTCCTGGAGGAGACAGGGCTTGAGTTGTGCTTGGAAGGATGGGGCAAAGGATAACCCAGGGCAAAGGGCATTCCAGGTGAGGGAAACAGCCCAAGCAAAGGCAGGGAAGTCAGAAAGCAGGGGGTTCTGGGGCCAGTAGGAGCCCCAGTTGAAAGGGTGGGAGAGAACCAGAGGGAAAGCAGGTGGCAGCTGGGTCAGGGGCGGGACTGGAATGCCAGGCTGAGGAGTCTGGGCCACGTTGGGGAGTCCCTGGGGGCTGAATCAGGGAAGTGACACACAGACAACGGGGGGTCCTGAGGCCCCAAGGGGGTAGCGCCTTGTCCAAGTCACACAGCAGCAGTGGCAGAGGGGGGATCTGAACCCATTCTTGCCTCCCAGGCCTGACACTCAGGGGACCGCAGGGTCACCTGGTGCCCATGCCTCTGGAATGGAGCCTGGATGATGGAGATGGTGGGCTAGTAGCCACCAGCCAAGGGTGGGACAGTGCCCCTGGGGGGAGGCAGGCAGTGTGGCAGAGGAGGGAGGGGGCCGCAAGAGTGAAGGACACTTTCTCCCAGATGTCACCCCGCACAGCCACATCTCAGGATTGGAGGGTCAGCAGGCAGGAACTGCAGGTTGGCGACCGGCTCCCTGTAGCTGGGCTCTGGAGCTGGTACCAATTCTACCACCTGCCTTCCGGCCCCGGCCTCGGCCAGCCTCCGTGCCTGTCCTCCGTGGAGCTCCTTCCTGCCTTCCTTCCCTTTCTTCCTCTCCCCCCACTTAACAGATTGCGGCAGCAAGATGGCACAAATTTATGGCTCAACTCACCAAAAATAACAAGAGATTTATCAAAGGCAGTTTGCGTGAAATTAACAGGCGTCTGTACCCTCTTGTCAAACGCACTCAGCTCTGAGGCGGGCCCAGGCCCTCCGCTCCCAGCCTCATGGCTCTTCCAGTACCAACCCAGCTCCACCCCGCTTGGCCTTGCGTTGATCCTACCTGGGACGCCCCAGAGAAGCCGAGCACAGCTCCCCTACCCCAGTGCCTGGCAGAGGGGCTGGGATGAGGATCTCACCTGTTCACCACCATCCCACCAATCTTGTCCTCAAGCTGGCAGCTCCATGTGCCAGCCAGTTCTCCTGCAGCTGGTACGTGTCCAACTGGCCCAGTGGGAAGGAGGTGAAGGGAAGCATGGAGGCGAGGCCAAGGGCTTGGCCAAGGTGGTGCTGCCACCAGGCACAGAGTGCTCCAGGCCCTATGATGCCACTGGCCCTCAGATGCCCCCTGCCGCATGGAACAAACTGAGTCGTGTGCCCATCATCTCTTGCCCCAGAGAGGGTGGGCAGAAGGTAAGAGGTGGCAAAGAGGAAGAATCTCTTGCCTGCCAAGGGAGAGGAAGGGGCCGTGCCAGCCCAACTCTGGGCACCAGTGTGCCCTGTGAGCCAACGGCTGACGCCACTTCCCCACCACCCCTGCCCCCCACAACTCCCTACAAGAGCCCTCCCTGCAGGCCAACCCATGGAGCAGCCTGGCAATACGCCAAGCAGGACAAGGGGCATGAGCTGGGAGCCCAGGGCTCCCTACTCAGAGAAGATACCAGGCTTCACACCCAGGGACAACCAGGGTCTAATCTCCACCCATCCTCAGTCCCAGAGGCCTCTGCAGAGGCTCTGATGATGGTGGGAACGATGGTGCCCTTCCCATCACGAGCCCACTCTGACCCCTAAAGACACCCCGGCTACCAACCAACTCCCGCTTCCGACTTCAGCCAAGCCCAGCTGGCTGCTCCTGGCTCTGTGCTCCACCTGGCAGCCTGCCCAGATGGTGCCCACCCAGGAGGGCAGAGCCTCACTCCATCCACTGTGGACCACTGGGCTGATGGACCGCAGAGAAAACCAGACAAAAGAACCCGCCCTCTGCCGAGCACAATGGGGGAGGCCCCCACAGAGTGACAGGCAGTGGCGGCCAGGCAGGAACAGCCATAAACCTCCTGATATACGCCTGGCGCTCTCCGCCGATGTTCCACAAAGAAGCAAAATTCAATTTCTTCCTGCAGGCACTAAATCCCAGGCCAGCCTCCAGGGCCCGTAGCCTGCCCAGGGCCTGGCTGTCACTCGGATGGCTTCATCGACTGCTGTGAGAGGCCAAGCTGGCCTAGGGGAGAGGCCAGAACAAGGCCACTGGGCACTTGCCATGGATGGGTGTGATGCCAGATGTCTCATGAGGGAGGCTGAGAAGCCTCTTCCCCAAAGCCTTGGGAGAGGATACTGTCATGATAAACACCTCCCCTAATTAAACCAGGGCTAGCTCCCCGTTTTACAGACAAAACAACTGATGCCAGAAAAAAGGATCTACTCAACGTAACAAAGACAGTTCCCAACTTTCGGGTTCTGTCTCCAAAGCAGGCATGGGAACAGATCACCCCCCTCCAGTACTCCTAGCAGCCTTCACACGAGAGCCCCTGTGTTCTTTAAAAGCTCTCAGCCAGATCCAGATGCCCCTCTGACCCACCCCTGCGTGACAACCTCACAATGGTAGGCGAGCACCTGTTATCCCAAATGGGGACACTGAGGCCCAGAGGGGCGGGAACTCCCTGTTAGTACCAGAGCTGGAAACCAGATCCCAAATCTGCCTCCCTCCCAGCCCGACGTCCTGGGCCCCCTGGCCAGTCCCTGGCCCAGCCCTGTTCAGCAGACACTTAGGACCCGGCCAAGGATCTTGGGGCCTTGAAGCTGCAGGAAGGAGGGTCGGCAGAAGGTGGCCGTGGCTGAGGGAGCTGGGTGGGAGCAGAAGCAGGCAGGACTCAAGGGCTTGAAGAGCTTTTGCCCAGTCAGCAGGAAGCTCTAGCAGCTGGCGGCCTTGGTCCCATAAGACGTGGGCCCAGAGCGGGGGAGACAGGGGACGCTGGGAGCTGAGCCAGGCCAGCCCTCCAAGGCAGCCTCGAAGCTCAGGCCTCTTCACCCAGGCACATTCTTCTGTGCCTTCCTCTGCCCTGACCCTGGGGCCACAGCCAAAAACCACTGACCCGTGTGGGCAGGAAGATGTCCCTGCGCCCTGCCTACTCCAGCCTCCAGGCACACTTGTCAACTTGCAGCGCCAGCGCCTGCCGCCGTCATTCCCAGCTTTGGGCCTGTATATACGCTGCTCCCTCTGCCTGGAGTGCCCTCCACTCCTCTGGCTTGGCTTGCTTCCACTTGTCCTTCTGCTCTCTGTTCCTGTATCACTTCCTTCAGGAAGCCTTCCCTGACTGCCCAGGTAGGGGGTCCCTCCCGGGGTTTATCACACTGCATTGTCTATGGGGGTCTATGCCCCCATTCATCCACCCAGACTGCAAACTCTTCAAGAGGGAGGTCTGACCCCAATCCACTTTGGTGACCCCAACACCGGGACAAGGCTGGACCCAGTGGAGACACTGGTGAACAACCACATGAATGGCCCAGTATCCGCCAAGATGGGCACCATCAGCCCTCCAGACACACCCACCTCACCTGGGCCCTGCTCAGACTCACCATATCTCATCTCTGTGGTGAACAGGTCATTGCTGCTCCCCGAATGCAAATCGGCCTCGGCAGGTGGGGCTGGGCCCCCAGGCACCAGAGCATTGGACAGGGTGTGGGCAGCAGAAGGACCCGGAGGCGTGGTGGTAGCAGGGCTGGCCCCTGTCTCACCAGGGCAGCTGCAGCCCGGCTGGGCAAAGCCACAGGCCCTGCCAGCCGCACGGCCGCACTCCTCGCTCCAGCGACACAGGACGCCGCAGGTGAACTGGCTGGAGTTATTGTTGTTGATGAGCAAGACCTCGACGAAGCGGAAGGCCAGGGCTGCGGGCGCCAGCAGGCGCGGGGCCTCCGAGGGCTCGGCTGACAGGCAGAGCTGCACGAAGTTCTTGTCGAAGTGCAGGAAGGTGAAGGGGCCCGAACCGCCGCACAGCTCCAACCCCGCGGCCTCCTCCTCCTCCTCTGGCCGCCCCAACTCCGCCCGGGCCTCCGCCTCGTCGGGGCTGGGCCGCAGGCAGGTAAAGTTGACCAGGTAGTGGTCCAGGGGCAGCAGGCGGGGGGCAAAGTGGGCGCACACCTGCTCCTGGCGGTTGAAGCGCAGGTAGAGGGAGTACTTGGTCGGGTCCGGGTTCTCCAGGGTCCAGGAGCAGCCCGAGGCGATGGTAGGAAAGAGGTCCTGCAGTGAGAAGGCCCCGTAGAGCACGCCCGAGGCCAGGGCAGAGCAGGCGCTGGGGGCGGGGTCGAAGGCGGCGGCCAGGCGCAGGGACAGAATCACAGATAGTAAGAGGGGACAGGCTGGGGTCATCCTATGTCCCTTGCCCTGTGGAGAGAGACAGTGGTCAGTGGCCCCGGGCGCAGCCAGCATGGGCTCTGAATCTCCTGTGGCTAGCTGCAGGTCGTGGGCCTTGTGGTGAAGACTATGTTCTTTTAAGTCACCCAGGTCCACTTATGTGATCTTAGACAAGGGACTTGACCTCTCTGAGCCCCTTACTTGAGAAATGAAGGCCCTCAGGAGAGCGTCTGCAATCTCGTAAACCCTTAAGAAACATGAGTTGTGACTATTATTCCGTGGTTCCTCCATCGGTCCCATCAACCACCAGCATCTCGGCCTGACGTTCAGATCCGGCCCCGGCCCCACCACGCAACTTGTACCCTCCAGAACTGCTGCTCTCAGCCGCAATGTGTCGTGATCAGCTGTGAGGCGTGGCACACATAATCCAGAGGTAATTGTCGAAGTAGCGATGTTTGACAACGATTTGCTTTTTTATAAATCACAGCAATTCAAGGTTATTCCCAGAACAATGTCATTCTCACTCACTTGCTTTACTGAGTGGGAGAGAAAGGGGAGGAGTTACCGCTGGTGTGCTGGGGACTGAGCGCAGCCTGAGCCATGCCCATGGGAGGGCATCGCAAGTGTGAACGTCATGACTATCGCTGCTGTGGATTTCCTGCTGGAAACAGGGGGAGAGGCATCTGCAAAATGGGTGCAGTTGTTCCCCTCTAACCCCTCTTCCCCTCCCACCATGGTGTTATCCTCCAAGGCCTGGCGCAGGGCCTGCTACCCCCGGGGAGGCCACCAAGCCATTTCCCTCCTCTTAGCTCCCACAGCCCTTTCCTGAAAGTTTGCGTCACCCAATCATGACCACTAGCCCTTGCTATGTCGCCAGGGCTAGCTCACTCATCTCATGAGTCTTCAAGCTCCTAGGAGTGGAGACCAGCGTCCGTTGATTTCTAACTGCCCCCAAAGCACTAAGCTGAGCTCCCAGCAGCTGTGCATGTACTCCAGGTGTGGAAGGGCAACCAGGACCCAAGTTGACAGACACACAAAGCAGTCACGCCAGAGTGGACAAGGGATGGGGGTGGGGGGGGGCGCTGCAGGTGCCTCACACCTACCAGGCCAGGGCAGAGCCACTGCCCACAGCCTCCGCCCCAGCTGTCCAGGTAGTGGAGGGTAGTGCCCAGGCTCAGCCCCGCTTCCAGCCCTGCCCCCAGGCGGGGTCCACGCTCCCTCCCTCCTCCACGCCCAAAGCATAGCTCACAGCACTGGATGGGCCCCCAGAGCCTGGTTGTTCCGCATTAGAGGAGAAAAGATGAGGCTCTGAGAAGGGAGGCAATCTGCTCAAGATCACCTCAGAGAAGCCAGGCTGGGACTGGAGTCCAGGACCTGAGGCCCCAGCCCGGGCTCTCCCGCATCCACCCATAGCTTCCTGCTCTGTCCCCTTCTCTGCTCCTCACGCTCTGGGAACTGAATCCCAAACGTAGGATAATTCACAGGGTGTGGCTAGATAGAGCCAGGACACAGCTGCTCCCCAGGGACAGGTTTTCCCATGGCTGTTCAGGAGTCTAAAGAGTGGTCAGAGGTGGGGGGTGGGGGGGGGTGGGAAAGGAATGAGAATCCCAGAATTCCAATTCCTGTGCAGCATCCAGGGAACTCCTCGCTGGCCCAGATCCCACGTGCTGCCACTCTGAGCCAGGCCCAAGCCCCAAGCACAAACGCACATTTGCCCCTCCTGAGCCACAGGGGGGTGGGGAGGCAGGCTCTGGGCAGGCGCATTTACAAGGAAGGAGCCACACCACCCTCCTCCAAAGACCTGCCTGGAGTTTTTCAGCAGAAGCCAGTATAGGCTGTGTCTCCTCTGACCCGCACAGAGCTGGAAAAGGGACCAGACCCCTGGCCTTCCCACCCCACATCATGACGGTGCCAGACCGTTCAGCCTGCCCAGCCTGCTGCAGCACCAGCAAAGCCAGCGGCTCATGATGAGTGACATCCGATCCCCCCCGCTGCCCCCAATTATTTCTAAGCAGGCTGCAAAATTCAGGCCATGGCCGTAGCTCAGTGGAGGCGAGGTGGGGCCTCATTATAACTGGCCTTGTCTCCCCCACTTAGAGCAGGGCAGGGAATCTCCACGCACAAACACACCGACACCCCTGTGCCCTGCAGACATGCACACAAAAGCACGGATGCACAGACACATGTGTAGCCAGGCATTCTGCCTGTGGAGAGATACACATGCACACAGACATGCACAGAGATCGGAGTAAACCACAGATGAGTGAACTCAATGCACACGAGGTGCGCACACTCACATGTACAAGGCTGTCAAGAGCCAGACACTCATACACACGTGCAGAGATGCAAATATACTCTCTAGTGTGAACACACAGGTATTTGGGTGTTTGAAGCTCAGCATATGACAGCTAAGCATCAGGCAGGATCTGATCTGCTGCTCCTTCCTTGGTGCTCCTGAAACTGAGGGCTCGGGCCCCCAGCCCCATCTCCTGGGCCTCCCCTGCTCCCTAGTCCGTAGCTCCAACCCATCAAGAAGCACTAGGTGCATATCCCGCAGAGCCACAGCCTGGCTTCTCCAGAACTGAGCCACCCCCAAACCCTGCCCAAGCCCCGTCCTCCACTCAGTCTCCTTCAGACACCTCCCCTCACATCAGTTCTGGAATTACACCCTGGGTGTATGTGACTCTCACTGTTCCTGCTGTGACATAAGACCTTCTAGGGGCCCCTTTTTTATATCAGTCTCCATCCACAAGATAAGGCAAGGAGCCCAATTCCAAGCTGAGTCAGAGACCGCCTCCCCTGGGAAGGGACCTAGAAGGATCCTGGCCTCACAGGCAGCTCAGGTGGTTATGAGCCATGATTAGCCTCCCTGAGCCTGAGTTTCCCCCTCTGTGGAGTAGAGACATGATCCCTGCCCTCAGGACTGCATAAACCTTCTCATTCAGCCTCCTGGTGAGTTCCTAGCACAGAGCCTGCCCCGGGGAGAGCGCTCACACCATCCTTTCCCCTTCCCCCTCCCTCTTCTCAGAACCTCACAGACTCTCCTGTTTCCTGCTGAAGTTGAGGTCGGTACCTCTGAAGGCTCTTTGGGTTAAACCTCAGAGTAGCTTTGCCACCTGCAAGCCCAGGAAGACCACAGACCCTTCCACGCACAGAGCTAGACAGAAGGGGTATGGAGGTCACCTCCGAGCAAGAACTTCCTGGGTCAGGAGGCTGATGGAAAGGATAATCAGTAGGCCACCTCCCTCAGGACCTCTCTGGGAAGAGATGGGTGAGGAGCTCAGTCTCAGTCTCAGGATCCCCCTCCTCCAGCCACAGGCCCCCTTCACCGCATGCCCCCCTGCGCCCCTCAAACCTGAGACTCCCACCCTCTCTCCAAACACATTCATGCCCCTTTCCTCCCAGATCCCGCAGGCCTGGGCTTCCCTTCTGCACCAGTGAGGGATTCCGAGGCTTTCCAGCAGCTGGAAGGGCCAAAACAAGACTGGGGTGGGAGGAGGCATAGGACGTAGTGCGGCGGGGAGGGGCACCTCAGGGCAAGGGCTGGGTCTCCGGGATCCCTGGGATCGACCCCTAGCCTCCCGCTAGCTGAGAGCAGGGGCGCCGCGCGGCGGGAGCCGGGAGCCCCGGCCGCGGTCGGGGGAGGGGCGGTGGGTGGGGGAGGGGGCGCGTCGGTGCGCACATCCGTCGCGTTTATCCACCTGGCAGCCCCAATTCGCCTGCCCGTCACTCACCCTCCGCCTCCCGGGCGCTCGCAGCGCGGCGGAGCCCAGACCGACACGCGGGCGGGGACCCCCGGGCCTCGAGGTCCCCTGCCCTTGCATCGGCCGGGGACGGGGTCCTCAAGCACCCCTCTCCCGGAGCTCTGCCACCCAGGAAGGCACACACCCTCCATCCAGCCTTGGTAGCTGGTGGGCCGGACCGAGGGGAGGGGGCGAACCTCCCCAGTGCAGCCCCTCCCTCTCCGGCTGGCAGAGTGTCTCTCCGTCTGGCGAGGGGGGCAGGGGCCTCCGACACACCACTAGGATGCGGGCCCCCCAGCCCCCCGCGGGGAGGGGGGGCGGTGCCGTGCGCGCGGGCGGCGGGGGAGGGGTCGGTGACTCAGCCGCCCTCCGCCCGCCTCCCCGGAACTTTGCAGCAGCTGGAGCCGCCGTTGCTACAGGAACCGAAAGCTTTTGTTCCCCAATGTCAGGGCTGCCCCGGCAGGCGGGAGGCTGGGAGGCTACCACTCCCCGGTGAGACCCAGGCCCAGCCACACTGCCCAGAGGGCTTCCAGGCCAACAGAACGTCACGAATTCGAGGCTCCTCTCTCCCCCTTGCCCGCCAAAGCCAGGTTTCTTCAAACTCTTGGGGCCCTCTGGCCAGGTCGCCGCCTAACTCTGACCCGGAGCGCTAACTGCCCTGGAAAGTTCCTGCTGGCATCTCTCCTCATGGGGGTAGGTAGAGGTGCTTCTGTGCCCCATGTGCTCCTCTGTGACTGATTTCCCACGTGGGCTGCCCCCCCCCAAGAAGCAGCCTACCTTTGGGGACCTTGACTTGGTTCCTCCACTTCCCCAGCTTCTACACTTGAACCATTCCCTCAGAGGCCTTGGCCTTTCACTCATGCCCCTCTGATCCCGGAGGAATCTAGTGGGGTGTTGAAGGATGGGTGAGGGAGGGGGCAGACTAACGGTCACAGGCTCCCTGGACCCATTCTGGACCTGAAGCTATTCTCTGGCTTTATTATCTTGGAGGTTGGAGCGATGTCACTAGAACTTGTTCTGCATTTCTACTCTGGGATTAGGAGTGGAGTGGAGAGGGGCCTGACCTTGGCCTTGAAGAGAAACAGCCCAACACACCTATCATTGTTGAGCATTACTGGGTGCCAGACACTCTATACAAACAACCTAATATCATTTCTCCCAGCAACTATATGAGGCAGTTATCACTGACCCATTTTATGGAGGGCCAGTTGAGGCTCAGAAAGGTTATATAGCTCACCTAGGTCACACAGCTTTTGAACCCAGGTCATCCAACAAAAAGCTGAGTTCCTAACTGCTCAGCTCCATTACCTGGGGGTTAGGGGGGAGGGAAGAGGGCAGAGACTAGCTGGGACCTCACTCTGGGTTACAGAAATGCCTACTGCACACACCCACCCCAGGCTGGACCTCTTTCCTTCTGAAGAGTGATGGGGGAGGGAGAGAGAAAATGGGAGGAGAAGGAGAAGAGAAGGCAGAGAAGGGAAGAAGAGGGGGGAAATCTGTCAATCTTGGTCCGGAGAAGACCCTCCCTCATGCCCCCCTCCCCCACAAACCAGGGCATGCCCTGCAGAGTCCATACTGACCCTCACCCCTGTGGCAGCTCATGGGATGCTCCCCAGGTCCCTGCTCTGTCTCAGGGCCAAGTGGACTCCCCCACTTCCTAATCCATGCCCAAGCCAGACAGAGCCCACCTCTGCCCCACCACCTAGTGGGTACTGCCATGGGGTAGACAGATAGAGGCTTCGTGGGGACACCTGCCCAAGCCCAAACAAGCCCAACCAGAGCACCTCAAATCCAGGGGCCAGTCCTGCTGGTCTGTGCCCTGAATTGCTGCTGGGATAAGCCCTCCACCCCACCCCACACCTCATCCCCGGAGCATAAGGCCAGACAACCAGGGCTGTTCCGGCACGGCTAGCAAGAGAGGGCACCGGGCCTCGCCCACCCGCCTCCTCTCCCCAGGGACTTCCCAGCGCCCCGCAGCCACCACTGCTGCTCGGGCTGCGGAAATCTAGGGTTGCCCGCGGGAGGAAAAGGGGAAGGTGGGTCCAGGGCTGCGGGCAGGGGGCGCCAGAGGACGCCCAGGGGCCCGGCCGGCAGCTGGCGAGGCGGGCAGGCGGGCAGCATCTCTTGGCCCGGGAGCTCCTCCCCCCGAGGGCACCAGACCCTTCGCCAGCTCTGCACTGGCCGTGGCGCGGAGGACTTCCCTCGGACCGAGCTGACTGCGGGAGTGGCCGCCAACTTCACGGCCTACAACCCGCCCTCCCCCACCCCCGCATCATGCCAGCCCCCGGGGCTGCGGGAGGGTGCGTTTGGTGCCCAGCTCTATGCCCTGGGGGTGGGAGGAGAGGGATGGGGGATGGACAGAGATACTCCGACCAAAGATGGACAAGAGAGGCAGGGATGCGAGGCCAGTCGAGTTCCCAGGCTGGAGAGGAGGGGGCTCAGAGCAGACATGGGGAGCACGGCCCCAAGTCCAGGCTGAGGGGGAGGGGACTTGCAGCAGAGACTGACGAGGGATAGCGGGACTCCGGGTAGATATGGGGGAGGGGGCGATCAGGACAGAAATAAGAGGGGAAGCATGGTTGGGTTACTGGCGCTGGGAAAGGCAGTAACTATAGGCAGGCATGGATGGGGACAGGAAGGACTCTGTGCAGAGATAAAGTGGAGGGGAGGAGCAGGGTCCGGCTCCAGACGAGGAGGGGAATTAAGGGGGGAGACACAGGCGAGCTGCAGGTTGGAGACAGGGGCTCTAATCAAGGGTGGGGGGTGCACCCCTGGATCCAGGCTTAGATAGGGAGAGACTCGAGACAGCGATGGGGGTAGGTGTGGGTAAGGACTGGCGGCGGGGGCGAGGGGTTTTGGCAGAGATGGGTAAGGAGGAGGGGGACAGAAAAGGGACTCACCAGAGATGAAGGGGACCTCGGCCCCAGGCTTGTTAGTTCCCAGAGAGACGAGAGTGGGTAAATAGATGCTGAACGAACTCAGTTGGGGCGGGGGAGAATTCAGCAGAGGTGGGTTGGGGGAGCGCCCCCAGTCCGGGCCGGTGCGGAAATCGGGACCGCGACAGGAGGGCTCGGTGCGGGGCCGGGTCGGGGTCTGGGGCCGAGCACTCACCTGGACGCCGTCAGAAGCAGGAGCGGGGGCCGGCGCTGGCGGAGGCGGCCACGGGGCGCAAGTTTGCCATCCCTATGGCGGGGGCTTGGCGGGGCGCGGGGCAGCTCGCTGCAGCCGCGCGGAGGGCCGAGGCTCCCGCTCCGCGGAGCGGCGGGTGCAGAAAAGGCGCCGCGGAGCAGCGCGGGGCGGGCGGGCGCCGGGCCGGGCGAGGGCTCCTGCCGCCGCCTCCTCGCCACGCCGCCCCCCACCCCCCCGCTCCCCACTCCCCCGCCCAGAGCACCGCCCGCGCTGCGCGCCGCCTCCTATTCGCGGGCGGCGGCCGCAGCCCCGGGCTCTGCAAACCGGCGCCGCATCCTCCTCGGTCTCCGAGAGCCGCTGCCGCTGCCGCCGCCGAACCGGGTTCCTCCGGCCGCTCCGGCCGGTTCCCGCAGCGCGCGCGGGGCCGAGTGACGGCCGAGATGGGACGCGGCGCCTGCGCCGGCCGGGCCCGGGAGGAGGCGCGCGCCGGGCCGGGCGCGAGGAGCCGCCGGAGAAGGGGCGGGGGGGTGGGGGCGACGCGCGCCGCCTCCTGTTAAAGGGGGAACAGCTCCAGCCGAGCCAAGCGCACCCTCCCCCTCCCCGCCCTGGGCCCCAGGCGCCGGCGCGGGAGAAGCCCCGGGTAAGACCCCGCCCCGCCCTCGGCCTCCTGGACCGCAGGCTGAGGCGATCCGCGACACCCCTCCAGCGATATCCCAGGCGTAAGGCATCTCGCGCAGCCAGGGTCTCGGGGCCCTGAGGGCTGAAACATTTGCCCCCCTCCCCCATGTGCACTGCAAATTGCATATCCCTGTGCATGCAGGTGCCAGTCGTGTGAGCTGAACTTTGCATATGCTTATGCATACAGGTGCCCTAGGCGTGCACTGCAATGTTGCCTGACTGTGCATGCAACTGCCTCACACATGCACAGTCCTTTAACTTGTGTTCAGGTCCTGAATGCATGTTGCTTGTTCCTGTGGGTAGGGATGCTATATATGTGCAAGCTTACAAGTGCCACACGTGTGCTGAATGCTGTGCGTCACTTGTATGTAGGAACCACATATGTACACTGCAGTGTGGTATGTTTGGTGCATACTCTGGTGTCAGCTCGGCAATGTTGCATGTCCCTAGGCACGGGTATGCTACACGTGTGCAGCGTGTTACATGTTTTCCTGAGCGCCTGTCTATTCCCTCAAGTGCCTTTCCCTGTGCCAGGGGCGCCCCCATGTTGCATATGTTTGTGTAGAGGCAGCAGAAACCTACAGACCCGCCCCCTCCCCATCCCGGCAGTGCGCCCAGGAACAGTTGGGTGGGGCCAGAGCCCACATGGTAAAGGCGGTACTCAGGGAGATGCCCATGGCTCAGGACCCTGGTCCGGTGGTTTGTGGCCTGGGCAGGTTGCCACCGGGAAGGTG
Organism: Stenella coeruleoalba; assembly: GCF_951394435.1. Classification (NCBI taxonomy): domain Eukaryota; kingdom Metazoa; phylum Chordata; class Mammalia; order Artiodactyla; family Delphinidae; genus Stenella; species Stenella coeruleoalba. The sequence goes on from NC_137169.1 coordinate 24,920,998, forward strand.
GGCAGACCAGGGACACACCACTTCCGCCAAAGACAAGTAGGTTAATCCCACGGCTCTGGTCAGAGGAGTAGCCAGCAGGGGGCAGCTTTGCAATGAGGGTGGGACGGTTTCAGGGACTCTACTTTTTGAAGGTTCTCTGGCCAGGAGGGGGCCAAACCTAGAGAGCAAGGAAGTCCCCAGTCCACCCAATCCCAACCCCACCTCTCCACTGAAGCCCCTTGAGTTGTGCCTCCCGGGAGATGGAGCAGGATAAGACCACCTCTCCCCAGGGGCAGTACCAGAGAAAAAGCCCCCATTCCCTCCCTCCGTCTCTCACCTCTCCAGCAGTCTCAGTGACATTTGTTGTGAGTGATTGTGAGAGATTACCCACTTTAATGGAAGGAGGTAATAAGGAGTGATGAAGGAGTCTCACCCATCACCTTCAGGGAATTTATGAGGCTGGATGAGGCAGGGAGGAGGGCTGGCACTTTTCCTTTCCCAGCAGGAGCCCAAGGAGGCCTGTGCCTTGGGCCGAGCACTGGCAGGCAGGGCTCCTGGGTTCTTGCTGGGCACCCTCAGGCACACCCCGGGTCTCTGGGTTCGGAGGTTCAGCTGCTGCTGGGAAAGCCAAGCCAGGCGAGCCTTGCTGTCTGCATGGTGTGTTGAGAGCCACCCCAAGGGCAGTGGGAGATCCCAGGCCTCCTTACTCGGGCGCTGGGAGGGGCAGTGGGGTTGCTGGGGTTGAGGTCCTAAGGAGGTGGGCAAAGGTGAGGAGAGTGGTCAGGACATGGGATACCCACAAGGATGTAAGGACAGGCCCTCAGAAGTCTCCAGGACCCTGTCCTTCACAGCTCCAGCCCCTTCCACTCCTACAGGGAGTCTGCCTTCCTCTGTATGAATATTCATGACATTAGCATACTAGAGACCCAGAGCCCAGAGAAACCCGGGCAGGTCTCTTGCAGATGTGATGCAGCTGGATCCCTGAGGCTTTCCCCCTCCCCTCAGGATCCAGCTGGGTTCAGGGTAATGGGAGGGCTGGCTCCGGAGAGACAGCAGGGTTTTGTCTGTTTCTCTGTGCCTTGGAAGCCCTCAGAGTTCTCGACCCCATTCTTTCAGCCACAGAAACGTATGCCCTAGGAAAGACAGGTGGTCAGACAGAGTGAGGGACTGACAGAGATGGTACCCCATACCTGGGGGCTCATCGGGGCAGGGTGGGGAGATCAGTAAGGCAGGAGGGGCTGTGGGAGCTGGCTGGAGAGAGCTGGACCTCCCAGGGGTTGTGCAGGAGCAGGCTAGATTCGGTCAAACCTCTGGAAGGCTCTCCCCCGAGGTGCCTCCCTGCACTGGGGCTTCCCCACCTCCTTTCCCATGAGCCCCTGCCCTTCTAGACTCACTCTGGTGATAATGCCGCCTGAGAGGACTTGGAGTAATTACAAATCGTTTCCATATTCAAATCCAGGTGGTTGAAGAGAAATTACTTTTCTGACAGCCCTGGCAGGGGGTGGAAAGAGCAAGTCGTAGCCCCAAGAGGGCCTCCAGGGAGCCTGGGGCAAAACCTGGGCAAGGTAAGGGGCACCGGCCAGAGCCTGAGCACAGAGAGCTTGCGCAGAGTGAAGAAACAGCTCCCAGCAGCTCCCCACCACACAGACTGGACAAGGACAATGACTCCAGCTCTTTATCCCCATTGGGGCCCCTTCTGGGACCTCTGAGGGGATGGCGGGGACCAGTCCCACAAGGGCAACTAGAAGTCAGGCTGTCCACTTGCTCTCATGCTGCCGTGCCAGGGCACCTCGAGAAAATCCCTTCAGCTTCCTGAGCCGGTTTCCGTATCTGCGAAGTGGTATAAACGATCTCACCTGCACTCCAGTAAGATAAAGATACGGATTAGCAAGAGTTATGCCCCTGAAAAGGGCCTTTTAAAAATAATTGTTTGATTACCAATTAATTTGTATTTTTGTTAACAGTAACCACCACCAGCAGCCCAGTCGGGAGGCAGCCCAGCCCTTAGTGGGGCAGCGCAGGAGAAGATGGCGGGTCGAGGAGGGGAGCAACCCCAGCCTCGCCCGCCTGGCCTCAGCTCTGCCTCTCGATGGGCCAGCCACCGCTATGCTTCATTGCCCTTTAAACAGATGAGAAAATCTTCTTCCCTTCGCAATGATTTATTTGGCCCAGAGCCTGGGCAGGTTTCCTTCCAGCCGGTGGGACCTAGGAGCATCCCTCCCTCAGCCCCTGCCCTCCATTGCCACCCAGCCAGGCACCTACAGCAACCCAAAGCTCTGGGTACCAAGGTCTCCTTCCAGACCCCCACCCCCACTGCAGACACCTATCAGGAGATCATAACATGGCCCCGAAGACACCCAAATCCATGTGACCGTCTTCTACCAGGGTCTGCCCCAGAGCTCAGTGCTCTGGCTGCCAGGGCGGGGTATACTGGAAAAGATGGACTGGTGGGCCCCCTCTGCCTGCAGGAAGTCCTGTGTGTCTAGCTTCCTGCTGCAGATGCCAAATGCGTTAGGAGCCTGGGGCAACCCAGGCTGGAGGTTTGTCATTTTCTTGGTGCTATAAATTAGGGAGAAAAGTGAGGATTAGTTGCTTCCTAGCTAAATCTTCCCAGAAGGTCAATGCCTGGTTTGTGTACAGCCCTCAGGGCAGTGCCTGCATTCTCCGGCCCCTAGCCCCTGGGGCAGAGGATAGAGAACTTTAGGGTCCTGGGTGATTTTTACGTACATGTCTTATACTGGAGGATGTGCACAAGACACCTGGAGGGTATGCACAAGAAGATGCCTGCACTCATTCATTCAACAAATATCTATTAAACGTTTACTATGTTCTAGGCACCAGGATACAGACCGTCAGCAAGTCCCATTGCTTCTACCTCCCAGAATATCCCAAATCTATTCGCTCTTCACATCCCCACTGCCAACATCAGGATCCAAGCCACCGACATCTGGTGCCCGAACTCTCCCTTATTTAGTCTCCGGGTTCCCACTTCTACTTCTCCATCCCAACCCATTCTTTGGAGCCCACTGAGCCATCTTTTTAACATGTAAATTGGAGCACCCCTTCTTAAGTCCTCCAATGGCTTCCCACTGCATTTAACACCATGACCTTCCAGGCCCTGCATGACCAGGCCCTTACCAACCTCTCCAGGGCCATTACCCCGCCCACACTATGCTCAAGTAGCACAGGTCTCCTTGCTGTTCTTGTAAAACTCCAAACCCTCCTCCTCCCGGCACTTTGCATGGCTGACTCCTTCTCAGCAGGAAGATCTCAGTTCCAATATCGTCTCCTCCTGCAGGCCTCCCTGATGACACTTCTAAAGCAGCTTCCCCCCTCCCCGCCCCGACCTGCACCGCTCCAGTCGCTCCATCCCATTGCCTTGTTGTATTTTCTTCCTAGCACACATTACTCTGAAAATATGTTGTCTATTTACACCCATGTCATCTGTTTCCCCCACTGGACCATGAGTTCTGTAAAGGCAAGGACCTTGTCCATCCATTCACCATTGGATCCCCTGGCACAAAGCACGATGCCAAGTACACGGTAGGTGCTCAGCAAATGTTGAGGGAGTGAATGGTGGAAGGACAAGCATAGACCCTGCCCTCAAAGAGCTTCCAGTCTGCAATCTTCGATCAATGTTTGTCCAATAAAATTGTGTTTTACAGTTTCCCACGTGATGAACTGGAAAGAGTTCAGGCCCTGGGATCACACAGATCTGGACTCCTGCTTCTGTTCCTCACTGGTTGTGTGACCTTGGACAAGTCACTTATGCTCTCCAAGCCTCAGTTTTCTCTTCTGTAAAATGGAAGTAATGATCCCAACCTAACAGAGCTGATGTGAGTCACATGAGACGGTAAAGATGAAGTGCTTCACGCAGTGTCAGACACAGGGAGGTGTCATCTGCGTGAATGTGGGCCCCTTTCAGACTTACTCGGGGCTGCAGGCTGTTCTCGGTTCTGGGGGTCATGGAGATGACTCAGAATGGGGCCCTGACCTTGAGGCCTTCCCAGTGCCCCCTTCCTGAGCCCCATACCAGCTGGAGTTCTCATCTGCTGAGATCATTGCAGCGAAGGAGGCAGCGGGAGCCAAGGTGTGACCAGGACAGTGTGCGCACGTGACCCCTGCAGAGAAACTGAATCCGGATCCACTTCTCTGCAGCACCTCCTCTCCTTATTTGGAAGCCCCTCTTCCTTTTCTGCCATCCTTGTCTGTGTAAACACACACAAACATACACACAGATGCATATCCACACACTTTACACAGTCGCTGTCCCACAGACATATACACTTGACTGGGGTACACAGGTATATAATTAACCAACACACCCAACCCCAGGACACGATCCCCTCCATTCTTCTGGTGCAGCGGGGACCTGTCTGGCTTACCTATCAGTCCTGTCACCTCCTGCTCTAGACTGAGGTCAGAGACAATCCCTCCCAGTTGACAGGAGGCAGCCCAAGCACTCCCCTTGTTAAATTCTCCCACACTCCCCGCTGCTGCAGGCCTGAGAGGCTAGGAGCCCTGGCAACGACTCGGGGTTGGGTGGGGGGGGTCCCTTGGGGAGGGCCTGGGACACTCGGCAGGCACGGGGCACACTGGCAGTCAGGGGGTCAATGTGTTCCCATCGTCTGAGATGCCCCAGGTTCTCTCCCTGCCCCCAGGTGGGCTCCGTGTCACCTGGATCCTGCTGAACTGGGCTTGTGTCAAGTCGGACCCCACAAGCATAGCAGGCAGGGTGGGGGTGACCTAGAGGTCTAGAGGGACCAGCTCATCCTGCAAAGCCCCTCTGTGGGCCTGACACTGTGCCGGCTGTTTTTAACTTATTGTCACAATTAGCCCCTGGAACGACCCTTTAAGTTGGTAGGGTCACTCCCATTTCACAGATGAAGAAACTGTGGCTTACAGAGAGGCAGAGGTAGAACCCATGCCTCCCCTCATTCAGTAAGGCCCTGCCTGAATCCTGCCTCATCCTTAGCCTCCTTGCTACCCCCCAGAGGACAGACCAAATGCCAACTGTGGAAAATAATTTATTTCAGGATTAGAGCTGATCTTCCAGAGAAGACCAGCTCCCTCAGGGTGAGAGATCTGAGAGGGGTCTGACTCCCAGGGCCTCTTCCCTGAAGGGAGAGGCTGAAGCAGGACACCTAGATCTGGGGGAGACAACCAGAGTTGCTGAAGGTGTTGGGAAGGACATGGCACAGGCCTGCTGACACCTACACACTTGCCTGGCAAGGAGAACCGCCATTGCCGCAGACACCACCGCATGGGGCCTCACCCCAGGAGGACATCCCTCATGCTCAAGCACACAGCACCTCGTGCTGGCAGGAGAGCAATCACTGCCAGGTGAGCAGCCGGGCCTACCTCACTGCCAACCCTGGCGACTCTGACCTCTGGGGTCCAGGCTTGGACGTGAGGCCTGTGGCTGAGGCAGGGGTTGGGGGTCAGGGGAGGAGGGGAAAGAAGGCTCCTGAGTGCTGTGGTTGGAAGGGAGAGGCCCTGGGATGCATCACTGAGCCAGCGTTCCGCATGTCAGAGTGGGAGTGAGCGGGGCTGAGCTCGGGTACACGTGTGGGTGGTTGTATGCGTCAATGCGTGGGGGGAGAGTCTCTGTGTGTATACGGTATGCCTGCCTGCAGGTTCTGTGTGTGTCTGCCTAGGCCTTGTACGTCAGAAGCCGGGGCCTGGCTCCGGGGATCTCTGCTGTGTGTGTGTGTGTGTCTTTGCGTGCAGGGTGTGTGGGGTATTTGTGCACTGATTTTTCTGTTTGGGTGTATGTGTGGTGTGGAACGCATACTTGTGTGTGACACTGGGATCTGTGCACCCCCTCAGTGTCTGGGGGAATGTGCCGGGTGTTGACAGGGCAGTGTTTGGTGGTGTTGGAGTTTGTGTGGAACCAGAGGGTGTGGTGTTTCTGTTTAGTGTGTGCTCGAGCCTGTCTGTGTGTGTGGGGGGGGGAGAAAGTGCTTTCAGGCCTGTGCATATCTGTGTGTCAGTGTTTGGTACGTGTCTGTGCCAGCCTGTGGTGTGTGTTCCTGCATGCACTTGGAGCTGTGGGCAGGCCTTCAATTTCCCAGGGGGCCTGTGTGTGTGATACTATTTGGTGTGTGTCTGTGGGCGGTTGTGGGCCTGGGTGTTTTATATATATGTATATGCCTAGATAAGGGATGTGCATTAGTGTGTTGCGTGTGTCTGCTGATCTGTACTCATGACATGGTTATTCTTGTCATTGGGGATTTTTTGAACTAATTCTTGCCAGGAAGTCCCCCGGGGACACACGGCACTCCCAGCCTGAGACCTTGGCGATGCTCCCCACTCCCAACCAACTTGGTGAGCTCTGCGCCTGCCTTTTGGAGGCGGGGCCCTCCTGAGGCTACCCAGAAACTGCCGGCCACCGGGGCAAGGTCACATAGCTGGAGGAACACGGCCTCCCCGCACCCCTCCGCTCACAAAAGGCACTCCCGCTGAGGCTGCCGCGCACCCCGTGCCCCGCCCAGGTCTCCCCTGAAATGAATTTTCATTTCCGCTTGGGGCGGGCGGCGGTAAGGCCTCCGGGGCCCTCCGTGGAGGCCGGGGTGCCGCCGGCCGCAGGGTCGCAAAGCCGAGGAAGGCAGCGCGGATTTGAATTTCAAAGGCAGCTGGGGCCCAAGTGCGTCTGCGTTGTGCGGTTGTGTGTGCGGCGCTGGTGTGTCCGCTCACGCGCCTGCGTGTGTGGCGTGTGTCTGGGTGGACGTGCTTTGTGACTGGGTCTCTGCGGGGACGGGGCGAGCCCGGCGTGGGCTGCGAGCCAGTAACTGGGAGCACGGGTGTCAGGGTCTCCATCACTGCGTGAACATCCACGGGAGCGTGTCGCGCGTCTGTGCGCGCTGTGGGCAAACGTTTGCCTCTGCGAGCCTGTGTTTCCAGCCTGTGTTTCCAGGACGAGTCCGCTCGAGCGTGTCTGTGTCTGTGTGTGTCCGTGTTCCCGGTCCTGCGTGTGTCTGCGAGTGTGCCAGTGCATCTGGGTGCTCGCTGCCTATGTCACTGAGGGTGTGTCGGTGTGTCTGCGCTCACGTATGGACGAGCGTTTGCCCCAGTGAGCCTAGGGGGCGGGTGTTTGTAGGAAGGAGTCTGAGTGTGTCTGTCCGTGTGTGTCCGCGCCCAGCCCCTGCACAAAGCTGCGATCGTGTCCCTGCATTTGTGCACTTAGGTGTCTGTATCATAGTGCCTCCGCCGGCGTTGGCGCCCACGAGTGTCGGTGTGTCTGTGCAAGGGTGCAGGAGTGGGTGTCCGTGAGCGTGCGCTGGGGGCACAGCGCTCTGGGGAGCAGGCCCGACGCTCACAGCCGCCCGTGCCCCCAGCGCTGTGTGTCCTCTACACCGCCACTGGGCCTCTCTGGGCACCCGCGGGAGGCTGAGGGAACGGCCCTCTCCTCACAGGGAGCCCGGGCCGCCAGCCCCGAGCACGCCTCGGCCCTCTCCTCCCCCCAACCCCGGCCTCCCGGCTCGCCGACCCACGCGGCGCTCAATGGGCTCTCGGAGGCAATGGCCAGGGAGGATGAGCCATTAGCCCGAAGGGCGGAGCGGCGCCCGTTTCACGCTCGCGCTCTTCTGAGGCCCTGGGGGGAGCTCATCCGTCTTGGGCAATGGGCTTGCGCGGCTCTGAGATCTTCGCCAACATGTGGCTGCACTGAGATTCAAGCTAGAGCGCAGGAAGGTCCACCAGGGTACCAAGGCGGTGCCGACTCCTAACAAGCACATGCGCACACGAGCCCTAACTCAGACGCGTCTGGGCACATCCCTAAGCACGCCTAACACAGCCAGGCGTGTGAGACAGGCCCCTGACACCGGGCTCAGAGGGCAGGTCCACGGATGCACACCCAGAGACCGGCAAGTGTGTGTGCACATTCCACTCACTCGAACAGCCTCAACTCTCCCTGGGTTTTGGACCCTGTGGGGTGAAGAGCACCGTGGCTCAGAAGTGCTAGAGAAGAGCGGCAGCCTGAATCACTCCATGTTCCCTTTACTCCGTCAGGCCCTAGTTTGGGCCCTGACAGGGAGGGTTCACTCTGCACCCTATCTCCCAGAAGCGGGGGGGAGGGGCACAAAGACCCCAAATCCAGTTATTCCTGGTCATGCCAATAATGTGTGGTCCCATAGCCAGAGGCAGACGAGAGCCAGTTGCTGCCTCCTCCTGGGGGCCCTCCAGAGGCCTTACTAGGGACAGGGAGGTGACATCAGGATGCCCAAAGGACAAGAGGAACTAGGGATGAGAAGATGATTTCAGGTCCTCCTTCCCTGACAGATGGGGAGCATTTTGAGGAGGGGAGGGGCCAACCCCTCCCAGTAAGCCTCAACAAGGGGCCTGGCGCCAAGGGGCTGCTCCAGAAACACTAGGGACAGAATGAAGAAAAGAAATAAATGAGTCAGAGAAAGCAGAGGACCACCTGAGGGCTGAGGGAGCCCTACACAAAGGCAGAAATAGCATATCCAGGCTCTGTACCTGTGTGTGTGTGTGTGTGTGTGTGTGTGTGTGTGTGTGTGTGTGTGTGCAGTTGTTTGGGGGAGGATGTGTGAAGCTGGAGATTAAGCTGGAAATATATCACTGAGGGTCTTGTAAGCTAAACTAGAGGTAGACTTTATTCTGAAAGCAAGAGATCTATGAAGAGCGTTGGACAGGGAACAATCATAGTCAAGTTTGTTTAAGGAAGGACACAGGGCAACTGGAAGGTGGATTTGAGGAGTCAGGATTGGAGAAGGCAACTGGTTAGAGGCTCATTCGATCATTCATTCATTCATTCAACAAATATTTAGTGAGAGCTTACTAAAAATGTCTGGCACTGAGCGAGTGACAAGGATACAACCTAGGATCTCAAGGAACTTCTAGAACCTGACAACCACATAACTGCTGTGGTTATGTGGAGTTTACCTTCCAGTGGGGGAGGGGAGCCAGACACAAAAGCATAAATACATGGCATGTGAGTGTTGCTAAGTACAAGGAAGGACAGTGCTGGGTAAGGAGGCAGGAGAAGTAGAGGAGAATGGGGGTGATTTGGGGTAAGGTGGTCAGGGAAGGTGTCTCTGGGAAGGTGACATCCAAGCAGAAGGAGGTGAGGGATATTTGGAGGAAGAGCTGTCCAAACAGGGGGAACTGCAAGTGCAAAGGCCCTAAGGGGGAGTGTGCTATTTACTCAGATGGGGAAGGATTTGTGGGAAGTCGATATTTTCTATTTTGGACACACTGCATTGAGGCGCCTTCAGGACATCCAGGGATGGTGACCAAGAAACAGGAGAGATTTGGGTAAAGATAGGGATTAGAGAGAATGGAACCTTGGGAGCTAATGCAGTAGGAGAGATTAAGGATACACTGCAGGGAGGAGAATGGAGAGCAACCTGAGGCGTGAGAGTCAATTTTGGAGAGACCGGCTGCTAGGGGTAGAGAGTGGGCGTGGGGACAAGGTGACTAAAATGGCATCCCCAGAATGGTCCTGGGTACTAGCTGCCCCTCCTCCCAGTCCTGCCTGGGCCCACAGCCTCTCCTCTCTTGCCAAATTACCCTGCTGCCTGGGAGAGAGCCAGGGAAACAAGCTGGGCTGTTGACAGGAGCCCCTTTCGACATGACCTCCTGTGGTCCCCTGGGCTCCGTCTGCCCCATCCTGGCCATCAGACCCAGCCTGTCCACCTTTAGTGCTTCCTTCCTCTCCCTTGAGGCTGAATCCTCAAGCAACTCTGCAGCCCTCCCAGATGGTATTGGTCCTGGGGAGTAGGGGAGCCTGGACTGAGAGTCTGGGGGGCCACAGACGAAGTCTTGGGTGGCTCCCGAGCCTCAGTTTTCCCTTGTGTTGGGATCTGTAGAGACCCTCCAGCCCTAACATGATTAGAATCTCTGACGCTCTTGCATCACATTTCAGATGGTTTCAGTGGTGTGCTGGTAACTGTTTAAGGGGCTCTGGGTAGGGAGTAGGGAGGTGTAGCCTTGATTTGTAGCATTTGTCAATTTCCATGGTGTAAAGCCTCCCGTGATGGTCAATTTCAACTACTAACATGAAGTCAACTGGTTGGCAAAAGTCCGGAACATTTACAATGGGCTCTCATAAGCTGGACGAGCTGGCTCCCGCACCTTTGCCAGACCCTTTCCAGAGCGATGGAAGAGGCAAAAAGCCTGGGGTGGGGCATGGGGGTGTGTGTGGTATCTGCCGGCAAGTGAGGAGGGAGAAAAGCTGGGCTTTCTAGCCTCCTCATCTTCCTCTCCACACCGAAGTCATTCCTCAGGGAGAGGCTCAGAGCCTCTTGTCTGCCCCCATTTCTCCTCCAACTTTAACCATTTGACATCCTTCCTAGGCTTTCTACCTACTGCATTTCCTACTCAGAAGGGGTCTGGTACCCACGACCTCTCCCACTTTCCCCTCCTCCCTCTCAAAGGGGCACCTTTACTTGGAAACAGAGGCCAGACAGCCACAGGCCATGTCATAAGGACCCGTAGTCAGGCCACAGCTGTGGTCACTGTAGACAGGTGACCCAGATATCTGGTCCAGCTCTGCCACCAGCTCCCAGGACGTTCCTCCCTCTACCTGTCCTCAGTTTCCCCATCTGAAAGATAGGTAGCAAGTGCTGGCGTCTCCAAAGGCTCTTTCAACTGTGAGATTCTGCAGTCTCTACCTTTCCTTGTCTCAGCCCTGATGGCAGCTCAGGGCCTCCTCTCTCAGACACATTTCCCCAGCCTCCTAGACCCTCCCGGCTCCAGTGGCCCCCCACTGCCTCTGGCTCCCCAGGCTCCCCGATAAGGGGCCCAACTAATTATATTAGAATTTCATGTCAATTAGCAAACAATTACACGGGAAAATTGGTGCCTAATTTGAAGCAATAACAGCAATTCCATTGGACATCTCCACTGGCCAAGGCGAGATAGCTGCAGACAAGACTGCTCAGCAGGCCTGGCCCCATCAGAGCCCCTGCAGGATGGGAGCTGGCTCTTAGCCCTGACCTGAGCCCAAGACTACAGTTCTCCTTTAAGGATCTTTCTTTGAACAACTTTGTGCTGATGACATGGTCTGCCCAGGCCTTCGCTAAGTGACGGTTATAGAGGAAAGGAGGGAAAGTGGGCAGTGGGGACAGAGGGGAGCTGAGGCAGACAGGGTCTCCTTCACTGAGGAGGTGGGGAGGGTTTGGGGAGGCAGGGAGGAGGGGAGACATGGGGCGGGGGGTGGAGGGGACACTAATTAACATGAGCGAAGGCTTGGATGCTGGAGTGGGTGATGTGAGCTCATGACTAATGGAGAAACCAGTCGGGCCAGAGCACAGTGGCTGGGAGGAGCTGAGGCCACAGAGGTAGGTAGGGTCAGACTGGGAATGCCATTCCAAGGGACTGAAACATTCTCCTGGAGGCCTAGGGAGCCACTGGGGGCTCAGGGGAGGAGGAGGAGACTGTGCTGAGACTCATCTTGGCTTCCTGACCTTGGACCACCAGCAACTACCATCTCACCCACAGCTGCTGTGGGGTCCCATCTGATCTCCCCTCTTAACATCTCTGGAACCCACTGCCTTTGTTCAGGACCACAGATATGTGACAGTAGCTATTAGTCTTGTCCCTCAGCCTCTGACAGTATTTTCCCCAAGTGAAGTGAAGAACAAATTCAACCATATTCCTCCTTTGCTTAAACCCCCACTGGCTCCCCAGCGCTCTCGGGATAAAGTTCAAACTCCTTACCTCAGCATTCACTGCCCTTTACCATCTGACCCCTGTAGACCCCCCAGCTTTCCCTTTCTTCCTGCCTCCACCCCATGTCCCAGGATCTAGACCCCATTTTCTGATCGTACCAGCCTCTCTCTCACCTCCCGGGCTCTGACCGTGCCATTCCTTCTGCCTGGACTTCTCAGTGAATCTTTCCAGGACCCTTCCTCTACCTCCCAGATTCCTCCAGAAAGCATCAGTTCTTCTCTCCTTTGGGCTCCCTTTGTAACCTCCTTCTGTGACACCGTAAACTCTGTTTCAGAGCTGTTAGCACCAGCGTCTGCTTGTCCCACTGGACTCAGAGCTGCTCACGGGCAGGGCCTGGAGCTGATTTACTCCGTGTCTCCTTCCTCAGCACCAAAAGTGAACAAATGAAGAAGACAAAGGGATGGGAGAAAAACATTTTCCCCTGAGGGTGGTAGGGAAGCTGAGGCGGGCCCCAGAGAAATAGTCATGAATCTGGTGATACTTCACTTAGAAAGGAAAGCTGGGTCGGCTTTTAGCCCTCTGTCTGCTAGAGCCAAGCCCTGCCCCCATCCCTCCATCCTTACAAAGCCTGGAGTACCTCACTTCAGTCCACTCTTACCCAGGTGTTTTCACCTCTGCTTTCAACACATGAGATAAAGACAGCCCCTACTAACCCAAGGATACCCACCCCCAAAAAAGGCAGTTCTCAGGAGGGCAATGGCACAGTAAACTGAATTGCAGCAGGAAGGACTGTGGGCAGACTCAAGGAGGAACTTCCTGACCATCAGAGCTCAACCACTAAAGTGATCCCTAAAGGAATGACAAAGGGAAAGGGGCGGGGGGCCTTGGCCCATCCAAGGGAGACCAAACAGACGCCAGGGATGGATACGCAGACCTTCCTGGAGGCAGGGGGATACCTGGCTGACTTTTCTGAGAGCTTGGTTCTCACTTTGGGGGGTTGCCACTCCATCTCAAGGCCCATCATTCACATTAATTACTGAGAAAAAGCTGATTTCTCCTCATTTCCAGACCTCAAATGACAGTATCATTAGGCTGGTAATGTTCAGAGAAATTGTGTGTGTCTGTCTTGGAACGTTTCCTGAGCCAGAATGGGTGAGGGTGCCCCCAGTGAGGGCTTGTCTCTAAGACACTCCATGTGGCAGAGGGCCGATCTCAGAAAGAGATGCTATGCCACCAGGGCAGAGGTGCTCTCCCTCTCTGGTGATGGTGATTAAACCATACCAGGCAATGGTGTGGGCAACAGCTCACAACACAGAAACCCTGCCAGATGTGAACAGAGCCAGCAATTCCCCTCTGGGACTTACACAAGGACACAAACGTCCTTGAGTCAGCTGAACTTGAACTCAGGCCTGACGGTTGCCACGAGCCTTCCCCGTCTTACCTGGACTCTGTGCTCTGAGCTCCCTGCCCACCTCTGGACCAAGAGGCATCTGGGCACCATCTTGTCTCTGGGAAGGGGGAGTTGGCCATTGCCACACATTCCTTCCTCCCTCGGCCCCGTGTACATAAACATGAGCAGACTTCAGACAATACCTCACAGCCCTTTATATGCCTCTTCACACTCTTCATCCTGTTTAACCCTCACTCAGACCCACTTATCATATGTGGAAACTGAGGCCCAGAGAGGTGAGTAATTTGCCCAAATTCAATCCTCCGAGCTAAAGCTTGACTCCAGGTCTTCCCAACATCAAAGTTCAGGCTGAAGACAGAGTCTTCAGTGAAATCCATCCAGTACACTGGGAACACCTCCTCTGTCCCTGCTCCTGATACAGAGAATTGGACCCAAACAGGCTCTGCCCTCAAGAGCTGAGGTTGGTGAGGGAGAGGCAGGATGTAAAAATATAATTATAGCTCACTGTGATCTGTGCATGACACAAAAGAGGAGATACAAAAGCTTTATCCTCACCAGTAATCAAAGACATGCAAATTAAAACAATATGATGTAGTTTTACCTATTGAAATGAATAGTTGTTTTTAAAGATAGCACCAGTGTTGATGAGAACTGAAATCTGGGGCGCTCTCAGCCTCCATTGATGGAAGGGTAAAGGCCATCGGGCTATGGTGTCAGGAGCTTTTAAAACAGACAGACCCCTTGGTGCTCTTAATCTACTTTTAGGAACTCAATCCAAGAAGTAACCAAAGATGTTGAAAAAGAACCATGCATAAGGATGCTTATTGCCATTATTTATAACCGTGAAAAGTCACAACCACCATAAATGTCTAGCAATAGAGGGTTGGTTAAATAACTTATGATATATCCATATATAAGAATATTATACAAACATTAAAAGTCATGTTCTTGAAGAATTTTTAATAACCTGGGGAAAAGCTCATTATATAATGATGAGTGAAACAAAGCAGGAAAAGAAACTGTACATATAGGATATTCTTAATTTTATAACGAAAATATTATAACGAAAATATTCAATCAATCCATTTAAAGAAAGTCTGGAAGGAAATAAACAGAGAGTTAAATCTGAAGAGAGGATTATCGGTGATTTTTTTTGTTTCAATTAATACTTTTTTGTTTCTTCTAAATCTTCTACAAAATTTTTGGGGAAAAGTCATTAGAAATATGTGCAGTGTGTGTGCAGGGGAGGAAGGGGGCAGCCCAGGATGTCATGAGAACACAGAGGCTCCTAACCCAGCCTGGGCAGTCAGGGAAGGCTTCCTGCTGGAGGTGATGCCTATGCTGAGTCTCAGAATGTGAAAGTTTATCCAAAGGAGGGAGGATTGGCTAGTATAAATGGTAAGTATAATTTTGGATATCTGGGTAATTTCTAAGAAAGGTAGGATGCTCAAACATTGGTCATGAGGTATAGTCTATATCTAGCTTTGCTTCTTTTTTTTTTTTTTTTTTTTGCGGTACGCGGGCCTCTCACTGTTGTGGCCTCTCCCATTGCGGAGCACAGGCTCCAGACGCGCAGGCTCAGCGGCCATGGCTCACGGGCCCAGCCGCTCCGCGGCATGTGGGATCTTCCCAGACCTGGGCACGAACCCCTGTCCCCTGCATCGGCAGGTGGACTCTCAACCACTGCGCCACCAGGGAAGCCCCGCTTCTTATTTTTATATGTTGTGAAGTAGTTAGTTCTTTGTGCCAGTCAAACTGCCACTTAAGAAGGTATAAAAGGGATGTGGGGGTTATCTCATGTGTTTTTATAAACTCTTTTGGTTTGTGTGAAATTGTGATTTATAATAAGAAATATATATTTTGTCTTCCTCTTGAAAAAAAAAAAAGGAGGGAGGATTGGTCCCAGGCTAGGAAACATTATGTGCAAAAGCACAGAGGAAAGAGAGATCCTTACCTCTTCTGGCAACTCTTAGTAGCTGTGTAGCTGAGTGAAGGGGCAACAGGTAAACCCAGTCAGTGAGCAGAGACCTAGACCGGGTTGAGGAGCTAGCGCTTTGCTGTGAGAATAAAGTGGATGGTCCTCTGCAGGGGCTGTAACATAACAAGATCCAAGCTGTGTTTTAGAAAGATCGTTGTTGTGGCCACAGAATGGGGCATGGGAGACAGGATGAGGCCAGGAACTGGGGAGAGCCATTCAGAGTCTGTTGCACCATCTGGGTGAGAGAGGGGGCTGGCCTGGGCTGGGCGGTGGTGACAGAGAGGAAGAGAGGAGGGGCAGGCTGGGGCAGTGATCATGAGGAGATTTGACAGGACTCGGTGATTAATTGGAGAGGGGAGGCAGGGTGGGGGAGGGGAGGCTCTGCCTCTGACCGTGACTGTAGCGCGCACACGCAGGCACTCAGATTTAGATCGCACGATTTCAGGGGGGGCTTTCTCCCCCATTCTCCCAAAGGGGCAGATTTGGGGCTTAGTCAATATTCGGCTGCAGACCCTGGAAGAAGCTGACCTTGGCCCAGTCGCCACCTGACCTCTGGCTCATGCCGGGCACCCCTGTGCCCCTGTGTGTGCCCAGCCTGCTGCGCCAGAACATGGAGGTGGGCAGGGTTAAGGGGAAGCCCGCATGGAGGGGGGCCGTGGGCAGGGGCAGGCACAGAAAGGCCAAGGCTAGGCCTTCCCTCATGACTCAGATACACACGGCCACACACATGGACCAGGATCCAGAGAGAGAGGGCACAGTCGTCCACAGGGACTCTGAGAGTCACAGACAGCACAGGCAGAGATACACAGAGGCACAGCCTGATGTAGGCTGTCAGATGCGGGTCCTGTCGCACGCACAGCCGCATATCCACAGTCAGACAGCCTCCGACACGGTCAGCCCCAGACAGGGCTCACGCTCAGGCCACTGTGCTCAGCTGGAGCCCCCAAGGGCCTCCAGGCTATTCCACCCCCAGCCCTACCACCCCACCTCCCTCCCCAGGAGGATGGGACAGAGGGGCCAGCAGAGGGGACTGGCACAGAGACCAGCAGCCAAACGGGGCAGCCGGGAGGGAGGCCTCTGAGAAGGGGTTGCCAAGGCAACAGGCTCCTGCAGAACCAACCAGGAGCTTAGATTCTTGACTCTTATTTTTAGAAGTTGGGCCTGGGCTGGTTGGACCAGCCAGCGGGCCAGGTTCCCCCAGGCAGCGCCTGATGGTATAGACACCAGCCTCAACCCTGTCTCCGGGGGTTCAGGTGGGCAGTGCTCCTGCTGAGACTTCCACATACACCCAGCCTCCTTCCCAGGGACGTGCCCTGGGCAGGATCTTCTACTTCCTTCTGTCTTCATGCAGACCCAGGCTCCTTCTACCGGCACTAGCATCTAACCTGCAGGCCCCAGGAATGGGGACAGAGCCTGCCCTCCTACCACAGCCTGTTGATGTCTCTGGCTTAATTTCTGGTGTGCTGGGGAAAGAAAGGGTGGGGAGCTTGGCCAGATTTGTGTGGTGGTGTGCGTGACACCTGTGTCTGAATAGTGCATACGTGTGTACATCTTAAGGGTGACTCTCGCACTCAACTCTGCATGCCTGTGTGTGTGTGTGTGTGTGTGTGTGTGTGTGTGTATGTGTGTGTGTGAATTCTCTCTTCTGCAGGGGCAAGACAGAGTTCTCCCTCTCTCTCAGCCCCACTCACCCCCCCCAACCTCCACCCCTGCCTGGATGTCTTAAGAGTGGGGAGAGGGCAGAGACCTCAGATGGAAAGGTCGTGGGGGGCCTGGGCCCTGGTGTCCCCTCTTGTCCAGACCCTCTCTGTGTCTGAGCAGATAGCTCCTGAGGGGGGTGAAAGAGTGGCGTCAAGGATGGGAGGGACCAGACACATCTAGGTGGACAGAGGCTGGATGAGGGGAGCTCGGGGAAGCTCCAGTGAGCTGACTTCATGGCGACTCCTCCAGCTGCTGGGGATTTCTCTGTTAATCTGGGACTGCTCCGTTTGCATCTCATTTGCCTATATTTGCATAACAAGGACCTGGCTGGCACCAGAGATTGAATTTCCTAGCCTGGGTAATTATGTGAAAAAGCCTCTGGAGACCAGCAGGAATCCTGGGGCCAGGGAAACAGAGGCAGGGAGCTGGATGTGTTGGTATTACTGGTACCCATTCAATCCCAGAAGCCTCCACTCCTTCCCTAATCCCTGCTGCAGGAGGGGTGGGGATGTCAGTGAGAATGGGATGCGAGGGGCAACAAGACTGAGAATCAAGTCATCCTTGGGAGCCCCCGACGCCCAGATGGAGCTGGGCACAGAGCATTCCCATGGCGGGGACGGCCTGAATTTGGTCAGGGCAGGGTTGGGAGTGGGGATGGAGAAGTAAAAATTTAGCAACCTCTGCCCATCCCACCAGCCCCCTGCCCCCCTCAGCCCCCATCAGTCCGTTAAGAGCTGCCTCTAACCAGAGAGCCTGGGATCGTATGCTGGGTCTGCCATTTACTAGCTCTAATATTTTCAGACCTGGGCAACCAAGGCCTTTGCCCTGGACCCCCCACTTTAGAGGACCCCACTTTGACCCTCTTCTGCATGGGGTGAAGAATTTGAAGGTCCACAGTGCCACAGGGCTGTGCCCACCTGGAGCCCCAGCCCCCTTCTAAACTATACTCTGACCCAGGATCCTGGAATTCCCTCCCCAAACAGCCCTAAACTGGCCGCCAGGGCCTGGTGGCCTCTTCCCACGTCCTTTCTCCTCAAGCTTGAAGGGTGGCAGAAGGGCGGCTCTTTGCCAGGAGTGTGGCAAGCAGGGTCTCGAGTGTCGGGGCATCAACAGGCATGCACACAAGGCCCCTCATGCAGCCACAGGGAGCCCAGGGATGGGAGAGAAGGGAACCGGGTAGAGGGCTAGAGGCCTCCTTTTGTACTCTGCCCTAGGCTCTTCAAACAGTTGGGGTGGCTCTGACAAGCTGTTTGACCTTGGGCAAGTTACTTAACCTCCCTGTGCCCCTAAGTGGGGTTAATAATAGTAGCTGCTTCATAGAGTTGTTATGAGGATGAACTGAGTTAATTCATGTAAAGCACTTAGAACGGTGCCTGGCACAGAGTAAGAGCCTGTAAGTGTTAGCCATTATTATCTATTATCCTGGGACTTGGCTTTTTTTCCTTCCAGCTGCAGAAGAAACACCTTTTTTTTCACTTTTAGAGACTGAAGAAGAAGTAGGGGATGGGGGATACCCTTTCCACTCTTTCCCCTTCTCCCTCAGAGCCCAGACCCACCTTTTCTCCCTTCCCAGCAATTGCATCCCCAGGCCAGGAGGCCAGGAGGCCAGGAGGCCAGCCAGGTTATTAGCCTGAAAGTAATGATTTGTTTAACGTCCTTATTGGTTGAATGAGTGAGTGAACAAATGAACAAGTGAAAAACAAAGACTGAATGAATAAAAGTCAAACAGAAGGCTCGACTGACTGACAAAAGGAGAGACTGACAGGCAGATGTTTTGGCTTTGGGGGCCCTCAGATCTGTTTCCTGTCTGCTTTCATTATATGGTGGGAGGCCGAGGGGGAGTGAGGGGCCTCGCCAGGCGATCTGCAAGGTCAGCCCTGGCTTTGGCGAGTGGCTCATGCCTTGGGAGGGGGTGCCACTGACGGGCTGCTAAAGGGGGAGCGCCAGACACTGCGTGTGTCTGGGTCCTTTTGTGTCCTGTGGAGGTCTGCATCTGTGTGGGTGGCTGTGTAAATCCCTGTAAATGTCTCTGCTCAGAAGCTCCTCCCTGCCCAACAGTGAGAGGTCCTGGGGCAGGCCGCATCTGGGTCTCGGGCGGGGGATGGGGGATGTTGGTGAGCCTCATTACCCCCTTATTTACACCATGACCCCTCTGGCAGAGCCAGGCCTCAATGTGCCCGCCTGTCAGCCGGGCGGGTTAGCAGTGAGGGAGAATTCTCCTGGGGCCTGGAGGCCTCCGCCGTCTGGCCAGACTAGTGTTGGGGCAAGTGGGGGGACCTGTCTCAGGACGACCCTCTGGGCCCTCGGGCTTGGCACTAGGCTCATCTCAGAGAGGGATGGGAGTGTGGGCACGTGGGAGTGCAGGTGTGTGTGGGCATCGCTGTGTGGGAGCCCGTGTGTGTGATTTTGTGTGTGAGGTGAGACTGTGCGTGGGCAGATAGGTCTGGGTGTGACTGTGAGTAGAATTTTATGTATTTGTATTCATGACTGTCTCTGTTTGTGTGTCTGCATGACTGTATCCTTGTGGTCTGGGGTTTCTGTGTATGATGGCGTATGTCCCAGGCTGGGAGCTAAGTGCATGAGTCTTGGGTCTGGGGGTTTTCCATGGGAAGCTCCAAGGTGGAGGCTGGAGTGAGAAGGGCCCGGTGGGGACTGGAGCTGTGGCTTTGAGAGGACGGTGAGCATTCTCAGTGAACTCCTGACTTGGCTTCCAACCAGGAAAAATTAACCTCCAAGTCCATTCCTTTAGAAACTGTTCTCATTTCTCTCCTCCTACCTGGGTGAGGCCCAATGGTGCTGAGTCCCACTAGAGGGGCTGGAAGTCCCTGTGAGGAAAACCAAGGAGGCCTAGAGGATGTTTGACAGTCTCTGAGCCTCGATCCCTGGAGGTAGACCCTGGGGTCAGCAGAAGTCGCAGGTTCCCCGGGGAAGCATCCCATAGAGAATTCCCTCATCTGCCCCAGCACAGAGACAGGACACACATAAAGCCACTTTGAGGTACCGTCACACAGTTACCCAGACCTGGGCACTGACATAGCATCACACATGAACTGGAAACCCACGTGTGTAGTCACAGATACGCTGCACACAAGCACATGTGCCCGTTCCCATGCACGCAGACACTCATACACGCAGACACTCATACAGGCACTCAGATGTATAGACACATGCGTGCTTACACACAGGAACATGCCCAGACATCGGTAAAACACACTCTTGCCAGGACATACATGCTTAGACTTACATGCACACAGACATGCTTGCGTACATGTTCACAAATATTCTGTCCCTTCCTACCCGCACTCCAGTACTCTCAAACCGATGCCCAGCTGCAGCTCTCACCCACTATGCACGACCCTTTGCAAGGTGGGCATCAAAGGAGGACAGATGCCACATGCATCTGGGACCCTGGGAGTATGGAGCTGTGTGTCTATATATCCAAATCATATATGTGAGTGTCACTGTGTGTCTGGTTGTCTGTGTGGCTCTGTCTAAAACAGGGAAGTGTCTGTTTATGACACTGTGGCTATTTTCCTGTGTATGTCGGTGTGTATTTCCGAATGACCAATGTGTAGCTCTGTGTTGTGTGAATGTGAGTGTGGGTGACAGTACAGGATGTGTGTATCTGTGTGACTGCACTTTGTGGACTATCTCTGTGAGCATGTCTGTCTATGTATGTCTACATTTGTGTATATGCACATTTCCCATGTATATATGACTCTGTGGTCCTGAATCCACAGGCTGGCTGGCCTGACTCCCTCCCTGCAGAGGCTGCAGCCTGGGGCGGGGCCAGGAGAGACCGCACTGAATCCGTCAGCCATTGACAGTCGTATTTACAGAGCCCCGAGTAGGATGTAATTGCTTCTATTAATCTTTCTCCGGTTGTTAATTGCTCACTTATCGGGTTGTGTATTATGCCGACTGTTGCTCTTAATTCGCCTCCATAGCTGCAGGTGTTTGCTGCCTTATTAACTGTTAATCGGCGCGGCTAGAGATGGAGACTTAATTGGCCCCCAGAGCGGGACACAAGCAGGCCAACTGGGCACTGCCAGGCTCTCAGCCTGTCCCTAGAATCCTTACCTGTGGAGCACAGGTGGCTACGAGGGAAGGAAGTGGCTCACTGCCATCCTCCGGCAGACAGTAGTCCTGCATAGTGTCAGAGTGACAACGGCAGGGTATGGCCCCCAGGTAATTCTACCTCCTCCAGGAAGCCAACCAACCAATCGGAATCCAGCTTCTATACTCCCTCTTCATCACCAATAACCTTCCTCTACCCAGGATAGGAGCCAATCTCATTTATTTTAATTATCTGAACCTAACTGAGAACTAAGAGACCAACACAGAGTGGAACTGATTCTCCTCCTTTAACACCTGCTCTGCCTCCCCTCTGACCCTAGCAGTCAAGGCTGTTAAGGTTACAGAGACACCAGCAAAAATGAGGGAGAGAAGGAGCTTCTGCCAGAGCAGGAAGGTAAAGTTAGACCCAGGCAGGACTTCCCAGCTTTTGAAGAGGCTATCTGGAACAATTAGAGTCCAAGTAAGAACAAGAACTTCCAGGATGTCTACTGCTCCATCCCAGCCACGCTCAAGGGGTAGGGTACGTCGCAGCCTCTGCCCCAACAGAAAACTCACTTCCTCCATGGCACTGCTACAGAGCTGCAGCAGTGAGAGGGTTCTCCATACTGAGCCCTCCACCCCAAATCACAGCAGAGGAGTCCCAGTTGTCCACAATGGGGACCCTGAGGACCAGAAAGGGCAAAGGAGTGGCCCCAGGGTCCCCCAGTCCTCTCTGGTAAAGGCTCAGATATATGGCTCTTCAAGCAAAGTTTCTGACCTTAGCCTCCTGCTGGACCCTGCTCCATCCCAGACATCTCAGTCCTGGAGAGTACTTTCTCGATCACCTTAGCTCTGGTTCTTAAGTCTCTCAACCTCCCTGCTGCCGTTTTGAGACAGAAATGCAAGGTTTCTGGAAACAGTTGGCCGCTGAGACAAGGGTGTAAAGGTGTGTGTGGTAGTGGTGGTGATGGTGGGGTGGTGTCCGTGTTTCTCACCAACCTGGCCTCCAGCATCCAAGAAAGACAAACAGGCAAACTAATAGTCCTCATCCTGTGCCTCGAACCCAGTCTGCCCTGACATCTGGAAGCTCTTCCGGGTGTTTAGTTGTCATGACATGAGCTGCAAAGAAGTCAGTTTGCTTTGGCTGGGGCCTGAGAGGAGCTGGGCTCCATGGAGGGAGGCAGAGAGCTACCACTAAGTGGATACTGTATGCCAAGAGCAGCAAGAAATGCATATAAAAGTGGCATCCCATTGAACCCTCTCATAACTTGATGAGTTAGGGATTAGTATCCCTATCCACAGAGAAGGAAACTGAGCCGTAGAGAGGACAACTAAACTTGCCCAAGGCCACACAGACAAGAAAGGGCATACCTGGGATTCCAACCAGGCCTGGCATTGCCCGGTGGGACTGGGTCTTTGGTCAAGGGTACGTGGATTCATCCAAACAGCTCTATGAGGTGACTGCGGGGCCTGGGAACCGGTGGTCACTATTACAGTTCACCCCCCCACCCCAAATCTGGGAACATTAATAAGCAAAACACTCACGCATGCGCGGCCCACGTGCCCATCAGGCGGGATGAGAGAGAAGCAAACGGAACTGTCCAGGGATAGTTGCCCAAACAAGTTCCGGCTCCGCCTCTATGTTAATGACATGCAGATATATGTAAATTTACACACGCAACCGCTCAAACCTTTGGGAGCAATGGGGTGACACTGGAGCGGTTGCTATGGAAACCCAAAAGCGACCCTCCCTCCCCCTACCGCACTAGCAAACGCGTAGACACGTGCACAAAGACCCAGGGTTCCTCGCTCCAGAGCCCAGAGGATAACGGAGTCTCGGAGGGTATGACCGGAAGGACCCTCCGAGACGGCGTCCTGCCCAGGGGAAGGTGAAGCCCGCAGAAAGTCGCGGGGAGACCAGCGTCGACGGCCGCCTTCCATTAAAACCTAGGGAAGCTTAGCTGGCTCTTCGGGTCCCCTGATACGCCTACTCCGGCCCAGCAACGTGAGCCCCGCCCAGCGTTGCTTAGCAACCCGAGCCCAGCAACCTCCGGTCACGCCCCCTAGCAACAGCTCGCCTAATCCGCGCTCCTGGCCTCCTCTGCCAAAAGAAAGGCAAGAGGCTTGCGGACTAGCGCCAAAAGGTGGGTGGAGATCATGCTGTCCAGCCCCCATCCTCGAAGCAGGCTGAGGATTTCGGGGTTCACCTATAGCCTTCTCTGCGGGGCGAGGTGCCAGAGGGCCGCACGATCACTCCCATCTACAGAGGGGAAAACTGACGCTCCGAAAGGAAGTCCCAGCCCAGAGTACGGAGCTTTTTTTCCCCTGAGTGCTCGGGAACGGACCAAACGGTCTCCCGTCTCCCTGGGAGGAAGCCCTGGGCTTGGAGGGAGAGGGCGCACAGCCGTCCCCCAACTGCCCTGTGTTAAGAAAATGACCCAAGTTGCTGCCGACTTGAGTCAAGCCGCAGGTTGCAGGGTAATTTGGGTAATTTGCATATAGCACTGAGGCCCTCACAAGGCCCTCGGAGCTTCCCCCCCACCCGCGGTTCACCTGCCCAGTCCCCCCTCCTTGTCCCACCCCCGGCACCCCACCCCACACACACACACGCGCCCAATCCCTACGGCTAAATTCCCACACTTCGCCCCGCCTCCAGCTTGGCCTCCAGTCCTGCCAGCCCCGACCTCCATCCCAAGGCCTAGGGCCCCCTCTGCTGTCGGCCGCGGGTAGGGCAGCAGCACAGCTCATGGGGCAGAGAAGTGGGACTCCCCCAACTATTGCCCCATCTTTCCCAGCCCAGGGCGAGGCTGGTACATGGGTAGACTTCAGAGAAGGGGTGGGAAGAGATACACCCCTTCAGGCCGGGGCAGGGGTGAACGGTGGGGTCCTGCCACAAGTTCTGTCCTCCAAGCCAGGCCCTGCTTCTGGACCCTGGATTAGGTAGTGAGGAGACAGTTAAGTTCCCATGGCAATGCCTAGACTCAGCTCTCCGGAGGTACACACACACGGAGATGCCTTCCAATTGTAGCTGCTGTTAAGAGCTCACTCCAGGCCCCAGGCAAAGCAGCACCATCCTGCCCTGTAACACCAGCCTCCAACCCCATCCTCAATGTCCACCCCCATCCACCAGGCCAAGGCCCTTGGCTTTCTCCAGTATCAGTCCCCAGGAGCTGGCAAGAGGAACAGAGAGGAGACATCCTATTTGGACCTCCCAACTTCCTCAACAGAGACCCACACAGACATATGGTCACAGGCATGCGCACACACAGCGACCCTCAGATACACACAGAGACGCGTAGGGATTACGGCGGTAACCCCCAACTCTCCAAAGGAAAAAGTCTTGGTAACTGAAAATTTTTAAATCCATTGCAACTTGCTCTCCTTTTCCTCTCTAACAATCTCTAAGTGTCTATGCCCCTTCAAAAGCCTCGTTTTTCTCTCTCCCCCCAACCTAGTGCTGCCTTCTCTCCCATCACTTCTTCCACCCAGTTCAAAATACTTGCAAAATGCTTCCAGAGTCCACCATGGCAACAGCTGAACCCTGGCGCACAGTGATGGTTAAGGACCTCAGACAAGCAGCAGACAAAGCTACCCCCTCCATCCCTAACACTTTAGCTCTGCTATATCTGTGCACAGAAACTCCCAGACACACCCACGTCAACCCACACGTGGCCAGGCCCAGGGTCCCTCCTGTCCAGCCAGCAGATGCAGTCTCAACTTTGCCAAATTCTTTATTAAACCAAAAACTAACACCAAGCAAACTGCAGAACAGGAAATTCAAACAGCTAACCATCCCCTTCCTCTGCCCCTGTTGCTCCTTCCGGAGCACCTCAGGGTTCAGCACTGGTTAGGGAATTAAAGCCCCTCTTTTGGTGGGTAATGAGGGTCAGGTCTCTTCAGGAAGGGGACACTCAGAGCCGACTCCATCTGTAGACCCCAAAGAGGAGTCAAGGGATGGACCAGGGGGCTCTGGAGCTGCAGGGGACTGGCAGAGGAGGCCAAGAATCCCAGCGGCTGCAGGAGGCTGGGCAGGAGGTCGGGGAAGTTGCTCCTGGCCTAGGGACCTCAGTGAGGCTTGGAACTGCTGGCTCATGGCCACCAGGGATTTGAGATGCTGAAGCAGGGCTTGGCGGGGACAGGAAGCCCTGTGGAGGTGCTGGTCATGGCCGGCTGGTGAAGCTGAATAGGGATGCCAGGACTGGTGCCAGCCTGGGTTTGGATGCCGTTGCCCTCGCCCAGGACCCTGCCAGGTCTCAGGCTCTCCCCACAGTCTCCCCCTGCCTCTGGCAGGCCTCTGCCAAGCACAGATTCCCCTTGGAGCCAGGCTGCCTTTGCCCTGGCCCTGCTGCAGGGCACCCACCAGGGGAGGGGATCCCTTCAGGGCCACGTCTGGCCCTGTGGCCTCTGGCTGGTGGCATCTCATCTCTGCTTTTCTGTTGAAGGAGAGCATTTTGCGAACCTTCCCCCACAAGGGGCTGAACTCTGCTGTGGCCAGAAGCCCTGCCTTGGGGAGCAGCACAGCCAGCAACAGGCTTGCGTGAGTGGCTTCCAGGCCTGGAGAAAGAGGAGGAAAGAGACCAAAGGCTTGGACGGAGAGAACTCACAGCCCCCAGAAGCTGCATTCTGGCTGTGGCAAGAGGTCTGGAGGTTAGACCCCAAGAAGAGCTTTCCAGTAGTGAGATGGGGCCCATGAGATGCTAGGAAAGTTAAGTAGGAGGGCGTAAGATTTGCTCTCACAGTGTGTGAAAGGGTTCACCTGGCTGAGACTGGGGCATGGATGGTTTAATCTCAAGGCTGTATGATTCATTCTACCACACTGTCCCCAGGACAGGCAGCCCAGAAAGATCAAACACTACTCAGCAACAGGTACAGTCTTCCCCTTGATACCCCCTCCAGCCCCCTCCCATGCTTTCCTGGATCCACACCCTGGAGGCTATCCAGGCACAAAAGCCAAGCTTGGCCCAGGATAGCTGTGGTGAAAACATCTCTCCTTCCTCTTTTATGTAGGTCCTAATTTCAGCCAGTTGGTGGTTCCTGCCTCTTCTGCTATGCTGGGGTCAAATGTGACTGGTGAGTTTCTCATCAAGGTGCCTGATTGGAGAGACTGTATGTGTGGTGGTTAGCAGGCCAGTTTCTGCTACTGACTGGCTGTGACTCTGGACACTTGCTTTCTCCCTACCTCAGTTTCCTCATCTATGAAGTGAAAAAATTAACAGCACCATCCTGAAGGGGTTATTTTGAGGACTAACTGAATTAATATAAGTGAAGCTTTCAGAATGGTGTCTGGCACATAGTAAACAATATACAAGTCTGAGCTCTTCTTGTTTTTGTTCTCACGTTTGCCCATCTCAGAAGTTCCCTTCTGAGATGTGTCTGCCTCCATGGAGACAGGGGTGACTGTGTCTACAACGTCTGTCTGGTCACCAAGTGAGGGGAGACAGGGCCTGGGATGGGCATTGGGCACTCACCTGGGCCTCCAAGAGGGCGCAGCCTGGAGGGCAGGGGCTGGAAGGCAGGCAGGGGCAGCAGGACCACCCCCACCTGTTCCACAGCTGCCAGGCCGTGGCACTGCTTGTTGTTGAGGTAGGAATAAAGCAGGTGGCAATTTTGGGTGTCCCGAGAGCCCTGTGGGCACAGTCTGACCACGCAGATGTCCTGAGGTTGCAGGAAGAAGAGCAGGTTTAGGAACAGTCATTCTCTGCTCCTGTGAACACCCCTGGTCTCATCTGAACCTCTGAGAACCCTGTGAGGAAGGGTGGCCCCATTTTCCAGAGGTGGAAACAGAGGGACTTGCCCAGGTTCACACAGTGAGTCTGCAGTCACAGTGGGAACTGGACCCGGATATCTTAAACCAGGCCTCTGCTCCAGAGCTGGAGTGAAAGAGAGCTCAGGGCTGGGGATATGGTGCTAGGAGGAGAGGTGGTGCCCAAGGGTGGGTGGTTACCTTGGCCTCGGCTGGGCAGATGCTGGCCAGAAAGTCCCAGACAGCACTGGGGGGGATGCAGCCTGCAGAGCGGATCACCTGGGGCAGGGCCTGGGGACAGGTACGAGGCCAGTCAGCCTCCCAGCTTCCCGCCCACTTTAGGCAGACTCAATACTGGCTACCCGGAAGCCACAGCCTGTGGCCAAGAGGATTGACAGGCAGTGTATCAGGAGCCCCAGTGGCTGCTGGAAAGCCCTAACTACCCCTGGAGGCCTACAGCCTGTCCTGGCCAATCTCCTCCACTTCTCAGGAGCCCCTCACGCCCTCCTCTAACCCCCTACCCTCATCCAACACTTGGCTGATCGTTCACTCACTCAACAATAACTCCTAAAACCCTACTCTGGGCCAGGATGCACCAGACCCTTTTCCTGGGTCCTTCCTGCTTTATGCCTTGGGTTATAGGGAGTCCTTTGCCCATGTGTCTCTGCACGAGTGGGGCTGCATTTAGCCTAGCACAGGGCCAAGCACAGAGAGGGAGCCAAAGACTTGTTTCAGAAGGAGTGAGTGGGTGAATGAATGAACGGGGGTGTGTGTAGCTGACTGGGCTGGTCAGTGTGCAAGGGAGTCTTCGGCGAGCTGGGCAGGAGTACCCGGATGAGACAAAAGCTGTGCCCCGAGACCAGCTGGGCCTTGACCCGGAACTGCTTAATGGAGAACATGTCCAGAGACCCCTCCCAGGGCGGCTGGCTGGGCAGGGCTTTTGTGGACCCAGCAGGCATCTGGAGCCTAGAGGGAGGGACAGAGAGAACAGGGCCAGATGAACAGGTCACCAGGGCTTCCCCAGCAGCTCCTTAGTTTTCAGAGAAGGTCCTGTGTCTCCACTGTGGGTGCTGGAACACTGGTCCAAACATGGCCTTATGTGGTAGAGACCAGTAGGCAGGGATGATTAGTTCCATTGCACAGATGGGGAAACCGAGGCCCACACAAGAGGCAGGATTTGCCTAAGGCCATATGGAAAAACCCAGCCTGTGTCTGCTGCCCTAGCAGGTGGCCTCCCCCACCCACCCTGCCAGTTGCCCACCTCCTTGCCCACTGCCCCATACCTGTCCTTGGGCTCCGTGGGAGGCTTCTCCTTGGTTTGGGGCATCTCTGGAGAGGACATAGGGACCAGGCTTGGGGCTCTCTGGAAAGCATCATCCCCCATCCTCCTGGTGGCTATGAAGGAGGCTGGCCGCTCATACAAGGGCTTCCAGTCTGCAAAGAGCAGAGGCAGGAGCTGAAAAGGGGGCCGGCAGCTAGGCTGAAGCCAGCCCAGGGCACTAGAAACGGAGTTTGAACCAGGTCCTTTTTGAGGTGACCTGGAACACAGGTACCCCCACCCCACCACCTTCTCCCCAAGCCATGAATCCCTGTTGCCGCTGAACCCCACACTCAGCCCCAGCCTACCCACCACCCCTGTGCCCCTCCTGTGTCTCCCTCCCACCCATGCAGATGCGGCAGCTGGGGTCTAGGAAGTGGTGCTTGTGCTGCTCTGTGGTGTCCTCGTGCTGCTCCGTGGTGCCCCTCGACGTGGCAGGCAGGGCCAGTGGGCCGCAGTCTATGGACACCATGGGTTCCTGGGAGGCAAAGGAGGAGAGAGGGGTGGGCCGGGAAGGCGGCTGGGGAGGTCAGCAGCCCTCCATGAGTAGGGGGCCCTCAGGGCTGTGGTTTTATTTTTCTAAATAATATATTCTTTAATTACAAAGGTATCGTGAACTTGTTACAGAAAATTTAGAAAATATAGAAAATTTGAAAATTAAAAAAAAAAATCCCCCCTTGTCCCACCACTTAGAAACAACCGTTGATACTCCAGGTGTTCCTTTATAATAGTTTATCTATACACAGAGTTTCGGGGGTCCTTTTGTGGTTCATGTGTCCATGAAGCACAGCAAAGGTATCTGCCGTGTTATACCGTCCCTGTAGACATTGCACTGATGGGGTGGGCTGGAGTGTACGCATCACCTCTGCTGCTAGACAATCAGGTCGTTCGAGGCTTTCACTGTAACAAATAACACTGAGGACATCCTTATGCTGAAAGTATTTTCCTAGACTTTCAATTATCTCCTTAGGACGAGTTCTCAGAAGCAGACGACAGAACTGGGGAGAATGAACGTTTTTAAGAACCTTGAAGCCCAATCCAAATCACCCTTTCTTCCTCATAATAGAAACAGCTTTAAACACACAACAAACATTGATTGCTTCAGGAAGATTTGAAAAGATCTTGAAACTCTCACTCTTGCCTTAAAACCACCTCCAGAGCAGTGACAAGGCACAGGCTTTGGAGTCAGAGAGCCTGGGTTCCAGTCTCCCCCACTGCCAACTAAGTGACCTTGGGCAAACGGTTTCAGGTGCCTCACCCAGGAAACAGGCATCACCCATCTCGTAGGTTATATCGTGAGGTTTGAATGAGGCGTTGTTTGTAAAAGTGGCACATAGTAGGTGTTCAGTCGGAGGAAATGTTGCTATTCTGTGTTATCTTCCCCTCCCCTACCCTGCCGCCCGCTCTCTCTTCCCTCTCTCTCTGGCTCCTCCCCCTATATTTACATTCAATTTACTCAGGGAATACAGGTTGGTTTGGGTTGGGGAGCAGCCACGCCCTCTTAGGGCTCCTCTCCGCACAGCCAGGAGGTCTGCTTGTTGGCCTGGATACTGGTGAGGGACAGCAGGGATTTTTGTCGGTCAAGGTCACTGCCATTTCCCCAGCGAACGAACGTGGCTCAAGGGACCCTGCGCTTCCCCATCCCGGACACACAGCTGATTAGACCGGGGTGAACATCTGACCCACGGGACGCCCAACCAAAGCCGGAGCAGCCTTCTCCTGAGAGCGACTGAAGTGAGCCAAAGGGGCGCTCTGATTGGCTGCAGGAGGCTGAGGGGATGGGTTCACTGATTCGAGGGCTGCTGAGCCATCCTGTTGAGCCATGTGCAAGGAGGAGGGGCCAAGGGGGAGGAAGAAGCAGGATGGACAGGAGGATGGGGCAGGTCCCCCACAAAGAAAAGGACACTCCGCACAGGCTGCTCTGGACTCCAGGTGGTGCCCTGCCGGCGCATCCCTAAGTCCTTCTGCTGAATAGAGCAAGGCTCTGCTCCTTGCATCCGAAAAGTCGCTGCCTCAAACAGCGTGTCCCTCCTGCTTCCCAACCTGGGATCTGGTCGGAATGCCTGAGGTTGGGGGGAACTGCGGAGACAGGACTCACTACTACTCACACGAGGTGCCTTGGGGTTAGGCCAAAAGGAGGGGCAGCAGCGCTGCGAAGGTGCGGACAGGCCCGGTGCCGGCGTTTGTCTCACCCCGTGCTCACCCAGACCCTGTGCGGCCACCGTCATTCCCCTATCTACGATGAAGACCGTGGGCCTCAGCGTAGTCAGATGACTTGCCCAAGGCCACACAGCTGGTGAGGTGAGGGGTGGGATCCGAGGGCACAAGCCCTGCCTGGCACCACGTCAGGCTCCCACTTACCACCAGATCCTCCAGGGTCAGCGTCTGGTCCATGTCCCGCAGGATCTCGACTTCCCCCTTGTGGGTCAGTTTGGAGGCCGGGAGGCTGCACGGCTCCTTCTGCAGCTGCGCAATGATCTCCAGGCTCTGAGGGGCGGAGCAGCCCCAGCTCAGCCAGGGTTGGAGGACTTTGGCCACCAAGAGCCCAAGTGCTCCCTTGAAGCCCCTCCGCTGTGGCCCCTTCCATGCCAGCCCTTTCCCTTCCTCCACGTCTCTGCTTCTGCCAGTCCCTCACCTGGAGACCCCCCACCATCCGCCTTACTTCTCCATTTTCCACTCATTCACCCTCCAACTCAAACCCGGCCTCCCCCAGGAAGCCTTCTTGAACTTCGCCTTCTCGCACGAGTCAAATCTGCCCGACTGTATCCCACCCACCCTCTGCCCTGGGAAGAGTGTGGGGTAGTCGAAAGAGCACAGGCGCTAGAGCACCAGCTGTCATTAATAAAGGCCCACAAGATGGTGTGGCCCTGGGCAAGCCCTTCATTGCTCTAAGCCTTAGTTGATCTGTTCTCTAGAAATGAAATTAAGAGCATCATATTAAACAGCTTATGTTGAGTGTTTAGCCTGGAGCCTGGCTCACAGTAAACGCTACTTGTGATTCTTATTGCTGATCAGTGTCATCCTACCTGAAACGATTCCTGAAAGCCTGTCTCTTTCTTTCTAACAACCCCGGGAGGACAGAAGCCCTGTCCTCCCAGCAGGGTTGGCTTTGCGGGCATGGGCTCCATGCAGTAGCCCAGGGCCCTGTGCCTAGAAGGGCCCCATGCTAAATACTGCCATCATCTTGAAATTTTTTTTTTTTTTTTTCTTGGCCGCGCTGCCCGCATGAGAGATTTTAGTTCCCCGACCAGGAATCGAACAAGTGCCCCCTGCAGTGGAAGCACAGAGTCTTAACCACTGGGAAGTCCCTGAAATTCTTAATCGTTGAACAAAGCACCCGCATTTTCATTCTGCACTGGCTCCACAATTTACATAGCTGGTCCTGGTCGCCCACAGTGCCCGGACAGAAGCTCAGAGTGGACAGATGCTCCTAACGGATTCCAGTTATTAATTCTAACCAGCCCAGTGTCTGTCAGAATAAGGGCCTTATTGCCCTAGCCCATACCACAGGCCCTGCTCCCTCGGTCAGTCCCCTTCTCACTGGGGCACCAACAAACATTATGCAAGCGGCTCCTGAAGCTGGCTCAGTGCCCACACCTCCCCTGCCCCTGTGCAGTTCCCCCTGGGTGTATGGGGGTGTATCTGTGAACTGCTGGAGGCTGTGGGGTTCCTCGCTCAGCCTGGGGCACTAGGAAGACTTCCAGCCTTTTCTGGAACTTCTGGGGCTGGACTGGAGCAGGGTCATCACACTGGGTCTGTGCCCCATGGATGGTGGATGACAATCCTGGATTCCAGACTCTGCGCCAACATCCCCAGTCCCCCCACTCCCCCCAGCCCAGCTCCATAGAAAAGCAAGTGGAAGACAACACCCCCGTTGGTGTCACCTCTCTACTGAGCTCTCCATCTCCAACCCCCTTCATTTCTGCCTCTTTTCCCTTCTTTTTTGGTGGGGAGAGTCTCTCTGACTCTCTCCCTGTCTGCCCGATCTTTCTGTTCCCTCGTTTCTGTTTCTGTCTGTCCTGTGCTCCCCTGTCTCATCACCTTCCTCCTCACTCTTTGTCTGTCTCTCCCGCTCCATCCTCGGGCCTCCCCCTCCCCAAACCCCTTCTCCATGTCCTGACTTGACCCAACAGCTCACCCTCTTTTCCTCCTGGTCCCGCCAGCGGGCCAGCTCTTGGGGGGCCAGCTGGACCGAGCTCATCCGCACCAGGCCGTGGGGGCTGACGTCTCCGTGAACCACTTTGAGAAACAGGTCCTGCAGGGGCAGGGGCTGCACCACACCGCTTGGAGAGCCCCACCCAACATCCTGCCAGGGCTTCCCACCTCTGAGGGGGACCCAGCCTAGCCCAGAGCCCCACTCACCGGGTTCCTGGGGTCCCGCAGGTTGAACAGCAGGCTGCGGTACTTGTTCTTGTAGCGGCCGTCGGTGGCTTGTGTCAGGTCGAAGAGGGCTGCCTCGATGCCGGCAGCGATGCCCTCCACGGCCTCCTCACTCAGCGCCAGGTCTGGGCACCCCTGAAGGCTGTGGGGCACAAGGGCAGGGCCAGGGCACCGAGCCCGCGAGGGAGACATGGGTGGAGAGCAGGGTCTGGGCCAACTCTGGTTTCTATTCTGAACATTTTCCTACATGAACCCATTTATTCTCCCCCCAACTCCGTGAAGAAGAGGTATCATCATTCTCCATCTACAGATGGGGTGACTGAGGCTCACAGAGGATAAGGGGCTTGCCTGAGGCCACACGATGAGTAGAAAAGCAAGATCGGATTGCTCAGCCCCTGCTCTGTCCCTGGCCAGTAAACCGGGGTATGGAGGGAGGGGAGGAAGCCTGGTGGGGGGAGGGCAAGGCATGGGTCAGGGGAGGGGATGGAGCCCTGGCCCTGGATGTAACCCTGAATCGGCTACTGACTTGCTGTGTGACCTTTGCAAAACCCTGTCCTCTCTGGGCCTTGGCCTCACCATTAGTAAAGTGACAGTTCTGTGCTCAGATCTCTGAGAGTCTCACTGTGTCTGAAAGCATTTGTTGTGGGCGACATCCACGAGGACCTGAGCAGACACTGAGAGCTGCAGCGGCTTAATGAGAAAGCACAGCCCTGAAGCCAGAGAGACCCAGGTTCAAACGTGTGGGCAAATGACCTCACAGGATAAAATGGGGTTAGTCGTACACACAGAAGCCCTTAGAACACGGCACGGCTCTGGGAGGTGGTGTGTGTGAAGGCAGCCCTTCAGGACGTCCTGGATGTCAGGGAACGCGGAGCAAGGCCTTACCGACTCCACAGCGCCTCCCGCATGGCACGGACCACAGTGCCCCGTACCCCAATATCCAGGGGTAGCTTCTCCTGTTGGGGCTGAAGCTGAGCTGTGGGGAAACAGAGTCTCTGGCGCCCAGTGGATGCTCAGGGGCAAGGGGAGGGGGTGACTCAATGCTGAGGGGCTTAGGCAGGCAAGGCAAGGGTCCCACCCTCAGAGACCCAGGGCGTCTAGGATGTCTGTCTGGGAGCCGAGTCCAGGCAGCCAGCGGTCCCCACCCCATTGGGGAAGGACTACAGGCTGATTGCGGGTGGGAGAGGAGAGGAGTCTTGGCAGGGGCTGGGGCCCGGAGCTGGGTGGGAGCCCCCTGCGTGCTCAGCAGTCCCTAGAAGACAGACGGCTGCTGAGGGGAACCCCCCACGGCCCCTCACCTGAGTCCTCTCCCCGCGCCCGCTCCCCAGGCTCCTCCTCTTCAGCCTCCACTGGGCCACACTGTAGGGGAGGGTGAGGACCCGAGGCCTTGTCCCCGGCTGCAGCCTCCCAGCCCCAGGGGGACCCTGCCTCCCCAGTCACCTCCCCAGTCCCACATTCCCCCTACCCGTGCTCCAGGGAGGGATGCCGCGTGGCCAGGGCAGAAGCACTCACCCCCGGACACTCTGCACCAGCCTCCTGAACGGGAACCCCCTCCTGCAACAGAATGAGCATGTGCAGAAGAAGGTGGAGCCCCTGGGCAGAAAGGAATGACTCCTCGGATGGTGGAAGGGGTCAGAGAGGCCACCAGAGCCCCATGCTGTCCCCCCTGAGGGAGGTGGCTAGAGGATCTTGGGATGGCAGGACATGAGGGGTGGCCAGGAACAAAGGCCAACAACTGCTCTCTCCCCAAATGCATGGAGGCCCAGCCCCTCCCTTCCTCCTCTGCTCCGGTCAAGCTCCTGAACTCTGCAGTGCAGGAGAAGGAATGCACAGACCACCACCCGGGGGCGGCCAGCCAGCAGAGGTCTAACTCTGCCTCTGGCTTTTACGTTCTGTGTGACCATGTGCAAGTCACGGCGTCTCTCTGGGCTGCAGCACCATCTCTGCGAATCAGGTGTGCATGTGCCTCTCCCAACAGGATGAAGAGACCTGCCAGTGTAAAGAACATCTTCTGTACCTGGCACCCCGTGGGGCCCCGGGCCATGGGCCTTTCCTTCAATCTGGGCCTCTGGACAGGTGAGGCTGAGTTGACCTCCATCATGTCCTCCAGAACCTCCAGCTTCGGAGGCAGGAGCCCCCCTGCCTGGCCGTAGCCGATGGCCCCCAGGAGGTGGATCACTGCCCCAGAACCAACCTGCCAGGGAAGAAGAGCCCTTCAGAGCACTAACCTCACCTGCAATTGTTTACTGTCCTCGCTCTTCCCTGATGAACTGTAAGCTCCATGAGGACAGGGAGCATGTACGTCTTAGCCCCCATTGTATTCCTAATGCCCAGAAAAGGCTGGCACAGAGGAGGGCTCTATAAATGTTTGCTGACTGCCTGGCCTCCATCCCAGGAGAGAAGCCTGTCTTCATTCCCATCCTCTCGGCTTCCCCTCTCACTCCCAGCCACGTTCAGAGTTACCTGGACCCTGTACTGAGACCCTTCTCACCCTTCTGACCAGAGATACATCTTACCAGGGAGCCATATCCTGTTCTGAACCCACCTTCTCTTCCTCAAAGCTTTGTCATGCCCCTTTTCCAGGGTCACTGACTTGCCTTTTGCCCTGAAACAGCCACGTGGCGAACACGTCCAACACCCCTTCTGAAAGCCTGCTGATCACCCCTCTATTGCCCCTGAGAGGAAGCCCTTCATGACCATTTCAAGATGCAGAGTGGTTCTGGGTCTTCTAATGAGCTATAGAATCTCTCCTGCTCCCCTTTTTGCATTGGCTGCCAGGAAGCTTAGTATTAACTTTAAGCCTAGACGTTGTACCTTTCCAGGATTGGGGGGTGGGGTGTTGTAACAAGATTTCCCCTTCTCCTCCCCCTTTTCTTGCTTTCTTTAGACTTTAACCCATTTGAGTGTGTTTTGATTCTTTTAATTTATTACAAACCACAGGGAATTGTTTTGAAAGTAGATGGGTCTAAAAAGTAATCCTTGAATGAATGATCATGAATGGTCAGGTTCCAAGGTTTGGGGGAAAACAGAGGTCTGAGATTCACGTCATAGGAAGTGGGGAGTACTAGGAAGCTCCGGAGGAGGGCAGGCTGGGGCAGGGGGCTGGGATCGTCTCTGGGGAGGACCCCTCCCACCCCACCACACCTCAGGAGAGAGAGAAAAAACAGCAGTAATAAAAAGGAAAAAACCTACGTAATACACATGCTTCACCCCATGGGCCATTTTCATTGCCTCCTCGGAGAGAAAGAAGAAACAGACATTAGAATTCAGAGGACCCAGTGACCCCACTGCAGGGAATTCACAAGAAAATACACACAAAGGTGAAAGATGTACATTCAGTGTTCACTGGGTTGGCATTTATAACAACAACAAAAAAATTGGGTACAATCCAGTGTCCATCAAAAGGGTAATGGTTAATAAATAGTTACATATCATACTACGGATTCTAAGTGGCCATTAAAAAGAGTGAGTAGTAATAAAAAACTACCATTCATCAAGGGCTTATAAAGCAGCTGACCCTGGAAGAAGCATGTCATACATGATCTTATTAAGGTCTCAGAACAACACTATGAACTATGTACTATTTCCATCCCCATTTTACAGATGAGGAAACTGAGGCTCAGAGAGGCTCTGAAAAGTCCCATAGCTACTAAGTAACTAGAACCTAGTTCTGTCTGACTCCGAAGCCCAGGCATTTAACTGCTGGGCTATGTGGAGAGCACTGAGAGATATGGTAAGATTCATGGAAAGATGTCAAGCTGTATTGTTTGGAGAAAAAGAAAGAAATAGGTTACGGAGCAGTATGTGTTGCATAAACCCATTTATGTAAATATATATTTATAGATGCATAATAGAAGTTATCTCTGGGGAATGAAATTCCAGGGGGATTTTCACTTTCTACTTGTAGACACTTGGGTATTTATGTTACTCAGAATGAGCATGTGTCTCTTTTATAAGCACAAACATACTTTTTAAATTAAAAGACAAGTTCAGAACAATGTGTGTAGTGTGCTACCATTTGCTTTAAAAAGAGAAAGATTTTTTCATTGTATTTGCTTGAATCTGCATGAAATATCTCTGGAAGTATCCACAAGAACTGGATATCAGAGGCTTCCAATAGGAAAGGGACTGGGAGTTGGGAGGGAGACTTTTCACTTTTTTTTTTTTTTTTTTAACCATGGGAATGAATCAGCCTTTCAAAAAAGTAAATTGAGATGGGGGAGGGGGTGGCAGAGAAAAAACAAGGGACATCTGGGAGGGAAGACAGGAAAGAGATTAAGAATAGTCCTTCACAGTTTCAAACCTTTTGACTGGCCCCTGTTCTCAGGGGTCCACATACCAGTGTTATGAGGTTCCCAAACAACAGGCAGCAGAATCAGACCAGCAAAGGCTTCAGATACTGGACTTATCAGACAAGAATACAACATATTTATGTATGATATATTTAAAGAAATAAAAGGCAATGTTGAACATATGAGTGAAGGGCAAAAATATGTATTAAAAATATTATATATATATATATATATATATATATATATATATATATATATATATATATACTCTGAAGGGCAGATTTGGTTGGGCACAAAACACGACTTCTGGAAATAAAAATATGATAATAATAACTATTAAAATTTAAAAGTCAATATATAGGTTTAATAGCATATTAGACACAGCTGAAATAAGCTAGTGAACTAGAAAATAGACTTAAAGAAATTATACAAAATATTTACAACACAGAGACCGTGAAACACAATCAAAGAGACACAAAGGCTAGAGCGAAAGGACTAATATCACTCTGGAACTAAAGTTCCAGAAAGAGAGAGGAGAGAATTGAGCAGAGGGAGTATTTGAAGATAGACAGCTAAGAATTTTCTAGACTTGATACAGGACGACAATTTACAGATTCAAAAAGCTCAGTGAATTTCAAAAAGTTTAAATGAAAGTAAATCCACACCTAGACACATCATAGTGAAACTGCTCCACACCAATGATAAGGAGATCCTGGGCTTCCCTGGTGGAGCAGTGGTTAAGAATCCGCCTGCCAATGCAGGGGATACTGGTTCGAGCCCTGGTCCGGGAAGATCCCACATGCCGCGGAGCAACTAAGCCCGTGTCCACAACTACTGAGCCTGCCCTCTACAGCCCGCGAGCCACAACTACTGAAGCCCACGAGCCACAACTACTGAAGCCCGCACACCTAGAGCCCATGCTCCACAACAAGAGAAGCCACTGCAATGAGAAGCCCGCGCACTGCAACGAAGAGTAGCCC
Organism: Stenella coeruleoalba; assembly: GCF_951394435.1. NCBI lineage: Eukaryota > Metazoa > Chordata > Mammalia > Artiodactyla > Delphinidae > Stenella > Stenella coeruleoalba. The sequence continues at coordinate 24,958,470 of NC_137169.1, forward strand.
CTGCTCACCGCAACTAGAGAAAGCCCGCGTGCAGCAACGAAGACCCAACACAGCCAAAAATAATAAATAAAATAAATTTATTTTTTAAAAAAAGGAGATCCTAAAAGCATTGAGAGGGGGAAAAAAATCTAACACTTTAATAGCACTGAAAATGTGCTACCACTGTTCTGAATGCTTTCCTTGTTAGTTCACTTAATCCTCATCACAACCCTGCGAGTTAGGTACTGGTACCATTATTGCCCCCATTTTACAGAAGAGGAAATTGAGGCACAGAGAGGTTAATCAGCTTGCCCAGTGTCATACAGCTAGTAAACCAAAGATCTAAGATTTAAATCCTGGCAGTCTGATTCCAGAGGCCACACCTTTAACCGCTAACGCTATAATGCCTGCCTCTCACAAAAAGACATTCTACCTACAAAGGAATGGTAGTTAGACTAACAGCTAACTTGTCAATAGTAATATGGAAGCAAAACACAGTAGAATAATATTTTCAATATGCTTAAGGAAAATATCAATTGTGCACCCACACAAAATATTTTTTGAGAATGAAGATAAAATAAAGATATTATAACTTATTTACAAAACAGAAATAGACTCACAGACATAGAAAATAAAGTTATGGTTACCAAAGGGGATAGCGGGGGTGGGGAAGGATAAATTAGGAGTTGGGGATTTACATATACCCACTACTACATATAAAATAGATAAACAATAAGGACCTACTGGGTAACTCAGGGAACTATATTCAGTATCTTGTAATAACCTATAATGGAAAAGAAACTGAAAAAGAACAGATTCAGTGAACTGAGTCACTTTGCTGTACACCTGAAATATTGTAAATTATACTTCAATTTTAAAAATGGTTTAAAATAAAAAATAAAGATATCATAGAGAAAACCAAGAGAGTTATTGTTTTTCTTGATAATTTTATTTTTCTCAATAAACAAAATGTTAAAGGATGAACTTGAGGCAGAAGGAAGGAAAAATGATCCCAGATATAAAAGCTGAGATGTAGAGAGGAATTCTGAGCAAAGAAAATGATAACTATGTTGTTAAATCTAAACGAACACTGATTATATGAAACTATAATATTTGTGTAATTTGTGGGATTAAAAAAATAACTTAGGACCAACTTACTAGATAACAACAGCACATAAATTGGGAAGGTGCATGCTTGGAACTAAAGCATTCCCAGATCATCGTATTACTTCAGAGGAAGATAAAAACAGTAACTTCCTTTATACTTTGATAGGTCAGGTATTTGTGTTAACATTTCTACAACAGCCACCAAAAGAATACAAACAGGGCATAGAGGGATAAAAAGGAATAAGAAAAAGTAATCAATCTAAAAGGAGGTAATAAAAGGGAGAAAGTGTATAAGAAAATGCAGGATATATGCAAAGCAGAAAATAAGACAGTAGGAATAGAGTCAAATAAATCATAACTACAACAAATGTAAATGGATTAATATTTCAGATTAATGCAAAAATTATCAGAACTTTAAAGAAAGGAAATCCAATTATAAGACACTTATAAAACCTATTTATGAAACACAACAATGCAAAAAGGTTAAGAGAAAAAAATGGAGTAATATGTGAGTGGGCAAATACTAACCAAAATAAAGTTTTGTAGCTACACTAGTCTCAGACAAAACGAACTTTAAGGCAAAAAATAATTAGAGGCAAAGACCTCATTACATAAAGATTAGCAATTTCACCAGAAAGCTATAACAACTCTAAATGTATAAGCGTCTAATAACATAATCTCAAAAAACATAAAGTAAAAATTGACAAAGCTATGAGGAAAAAGACAAAACCACCACTATAGCATGAAATTTTAATGTATTTCTCTAACTATTGCTAAATCTAGCTGACAAAATAATCAGTAAGGATAAAAAAGATTGAATGAAAACAATGAAGAAGCTTAATCTGTGTACATATATAGAACACTGTTCTTAATATACACATTCTTTTCAAGTATACATGTAACATACATGAAAATTAAGCACAACCTGAGCCATAAAGCAAATAGCAACAAATTTCAAAAGACTAGTATTTTTTAGACCAACACTGCCCAATTAATTACAAATGTGAGCCATAGGTGTATTTTTAAGTTTTCTAGCCACATTAAAAAAAGGTAAAAAGAAACAAGTGAAATTCATTTTATATTTTACTTAACTCAAAACATCCAAAATATTATCATTTTAACTTGTAATCAATAAAAAACATTATTAATGAAACTTTAATTTCTTTTTTTCAGTGACTAAGTCACTGAAATCCTGTATGTATTTTACACTTACAGTACATCTCAATTTGGACTGGCCAGCTTTCTTTTTTTTTTGCCGCGCCACGCAGCATGTGGGATCTTAGTTCCCAGGGATTGAACCCACGCCCCCTGCATTGGAAGCACGGCATCTTAACCACTGGACCACCAGGGAAGTCCCCTGGCCAACTTTCAAGTACTCAGTAGACACAAGTGTATAGTGGCTACCACATCAGATGACTCAGATAAAGATCACTTTCTCAGACCATAATATGATTAAGTTAAAAAGCAATAACAAAAAGAAAAACATAGAGAAAGAAAGTAAAGAAAGAAACTCATATGAATGGCAATTAAGAAATACACTTCTAAATAACACATAGGCCAGGGACTTCCCTGGTGATCCAGTGGTAAAGAATCCACCTTCCAATGCAGGGAACGTGGGTTTGATCCTTGGTTGGGGAACTAAGATCCCACAGCCGAGGGGCAACTAAGCCCATGTGCCACAACTACTGAGCTTGCGCACCTCAACTAGGGAGAAGCCCATGTGCCACAAGGAAAGATCCCGCATGCCTCAATGGAGATCCCGTGTGCCAAAACTAAGACCTGATGCAGCCAAAAAATAAATAAAATAAATAAACATAAAATAAATAAATAACACATAGGCCAAAGGAAAAATTGTAATAAAAGTTATGAAATACTGAGAATTGAATGATAATAAGAAAGACATATATTAGAGTGTGTGGATGGAACTAACATCATCATTAGAGGTTCCTTTAGAACTTTAAATGACTATTAGAAAGGAAAAAGATAGAAAATTAATGAACTAAGCATCATTCTTAAAATATTATAAAAATAAGAGAATAAATGGAAAGAAAGATGATACTGAAAACAAACATATAATGGAGAGGATCCACAAAACCAAAAATCAGGTCTTTGAAAAGACTAAGAAAAAAAACAATTCTCTGCCTAAGGAAAAGAGGGAAAGGACAATGAGACAATATTTAGAATGAGTAATCATAAGTGCACAGATATTAAAAAGATAAGAGGCTATTGTGAAATACTTTATGCCAATATGCAAGTAGATCTGAAAACTCAGATTAAATGGATACAATTCTAGAAAAATGTAACTTACCAAAATTGACTCAAGGAAAAAATTTTTTAAACTGAATAAACCTATAAGCATAGAATTAATTGAATCAGTAGGGAAGGAATCATCTTCCTTAAAGAAAACACCAGTTGAGACTTCTTTTTTTTAACCAGTGATGCTACCGAAATGTTCAAAGAACAAATAATTCCAACTTTATACAAATTACTGCAGCAAATGGAAAAAGGGAAAACGCTCTACAATTCATTCTATGAGGCTGCAAAACTGAATACCAAAACCTCACAAGGACACTGTAAGAATAAATCATTTCAGGCCAGTTAACTCATCAACAGAAATACAAAATTTCCAAACCAAATATTATCAACATGAATTCAGAAAACATAAAAAAGATATAACATGATCAATTTGGGGTTTATTCCAGAAATGCAAGATTGACTTAATATTTTAAAAACCCAACTCATTAAATTAACATTAGTAAGAGAATAAAAATCATATTATATCAAAAAATGCAGAAAATATACTTCTTAAAATGTACTGTCCATTCAGAATAACAAGCAAATCAGGAATAGAAGGGAGCTTCCTTAACTTGATAAAGTATCTATATAAAAACACAGCAAACATCACACTCATGGTGAAATGATGACCACATTCCCTTTGAAATCCAGAACAAGACAAAGTTCCCTGTTACCCTATTACTACTTCTATTCAATATTATACTAAAGGTCTTAGCTAGCACAGTAAGGAAAGGGGGTGGGGGAGATGTAAGAATTGGAAAGGAAATAACAAAACTCTCATTATTTGCAGGTTATATGACTACCTACATAGAAAGCAAAAAAAAATCCTAATAGGTAAATTATATAAATTAATAAAAGATTTCTGCAAAATCAATTGCATGTTATATACCATCAATAGTTAGAAACAGCAATTTTTAAAAGTTACCATTTTATAATACGTAAACACATAAAGAAATAAAATCAGACAGTATGTGCTTTCTGATGGAAAGACCACACCACTACCTAAAAAGTAGTTGGCCCCAAAACTTTGAATCCAAATCTAATCAAAGCTCCAGGTTTAACCACCAGTTCACAGAAAATACAGAAGACAGAGGAACAGGCTGCACTATAACCACAGCGATGCAATAAGCTACAGGAAAAACAACCTAGTTTCTTCAAAAATGACTGCAAGAAAAACAAGATTGGAAACAGACCTATACGTTAAAAGAGGCTTACAAGGCATATCAACCAACTGCAATGTGTAGATTTTACTTAGATCCCGACTTTAAAAAGACAAAGTATAAAAATAAATTATCATCTTTATGAAACTATTGGAAATTTGGATATTAAACAAATATTTGATATTAAGGAATTATGGTCAACCTTTAGAGAAAATAATGCGTGGTTGCTAGAGTTGGGTGATGAGTACAAGAGATTTCATTCCAGGCGCCGGTAATTTTTTTCTGTGAAGAGCCAGAGAGAAAATATTTTAGGCTTGCTGGCTATACAGTCTCCATTGCAATCACTCAACTCTGCCACTGAGGTAGGAAATCAGCCATGGACAATTTGTTAACAAATAGTTGTGCCTGTGCTCTGATAAAACTTTATTTACTAAACCAGCTGAGGTGACCAAAGCGTGGGTGATAACTTGCCAACTCCTGCTTAAAATTCAATCTACTTTTACATATATTTGAAATTTTCCATAACAAAATATTATATATAGATACCGTATTTAGGAATAAATCTGAAAAAGATATGCAAGACTTTTATATGCAAGAACGTATAAAACTTTATTGAAAAACAATAAAGATGATCAAAATAAATGGAGGAATATACTATGTTCATGGATTGGAAGACTCAATATTGTAAAAATGTTAGTTCTGCTTAAAATGATTTACAGGTACAGTATATTTCCCATTAAGATCTCAACAGGTTTTTTCAAGTGTGGAAATTGACAAGCTGATTGTAATATTTATGTGAAGGAGGAAAAAAAGTAAGAGTAAAGATGCTCCTGAAAATAACAAAATTGGGAGACTTTTCTTGCTAGATATCAAGAAGTATTAATAATTATTATAATTAATTACAATTAATATAAAATATATGCATAAGGAAAGAAATTTTAAACAAGATGAGCATAGGGAGAACAAAACCAATCCCACATATATGGAGACTTGATTTATGACAGGGCTGGCATTGCATATAACTGGAGAAGGACAGAATTTTCAGTAAATGGTGTTGAAACAATTGGGTATCCATATAAAAAAGTGATATACCCCATATCACTCACAAAATCAATTCCAGGCAAATTATAGACCTACGTGTGAAAGGAAACACAACACTACATAGAAGAACATCTTCATGGCCTTGAGATAGGAAAGAGATTCCTTAAAAAGATTATACCTATTAGGATACATATAAATTAGGATACATTAAACTTAAGAATTTCTCCAGCAATTCTACCTCTTTTTAATTCCAATTCAATTCAACTTCCACTTCTGGGTATAGACACAAAAGAACTGAAAGCAGGGACTTGGATATTTGTATACCAATGTTCACAGCAGCATTATTTACAATGGCTAAAAGGTTGGAAATAACCTAAATGTCCATTAACAGATGAATGGATAAACAATATGTGGTAAAGGCATACAATGGAATATTATTCAGCCTTAGAAAGGAATGAAATTCTGACGCATGCTACAACATGAACCTTGGAGACATTATGCTAATAAGTCAGTCACAAAAGGACAAATATTGTACAATTTCAATTATATGAGGTACCAAGAATAGTCAAATTCATAGAAACAGAAAGTAGAATAGTGGTTATCAAAGGCTGGGGGAAGGGGAGAATGGGGAGTTATTGCTTAATGGGTACAGAATTTCAATTTGGGAAGATGAAAAAGTTCTGGAGACGGATGGTGGTGATGACTGCACAACAACGTGAATGTACTTAATGTCACTGAACTGTACACTTAAACATGGTTTAAAAGGTATATTTTATGTGATGTATATTTTACCGCAATAAAACAATTTTTAATAATTAAGAATTTCTACCCATCAACAGACACCATAAGGAAAGCAAAATATGAACCACACTTTGGGAGAATATATTTGCAAAACATATAGCTGACAACGGAAGAGTATCTAGAATACATAACGAACTCCTACAGATCAGTAAGGAAAAGTTAAAACCAAAATTTTTTTTTGGCAAGACTTAACCAGAAATGACCAGAATGCATGCAAAGATTCTTCTTAGTAATAGGGAAATGAAAATTAAAACAACATTGAGACACCATAGCGTATCCCTATTTTGGCAAAAATTGAAGTCTGATAATATCAAGTGTTTGTAAAGATGTGGAGCTACTGGAATTTTGCACTGCTGGCGGGAGTACGAACTATTTTCAGCCATTTTAGAAAACATCTGGCACTGTTTAAGTTGAATATGTGTATACCCTATAACCCAGCAATTCCACTCCCAGGAATATTCCATGGAGCCACTCTTGCCCATATGTACCAAGAAACATACAAAACTGTTCATCATAGCAGCACCATATGTAATAGCAAAAAACTGCAAACAACCCAAATGTCCACGTGGAGTCAAGGAATAAATAAATTGTGGTATATTCGTGCAATAGAATCCTTACTGCCAATACTTAGGATATGTGTGAACTTGGGAAAGTTACTTAACCTCTCTGTGCCTCAGTTTTCTCATCAGTAAAATGGGGATAATACAAGTATCAACCTCATAGTGTTAATGCAAGGATTATTATCATTATTCAAGGCTCTTAGAACAGCGCCTGGGACTCAGCAAGCTCTCTCTATAAACTCTGATGTTGTTAAGTTTCCTTGGCTCCTGCCCCTGAGAGAGTCCCTCCCGGTAACTGACCAGACTTCAGTCTCTCCATTTCCCTTTAAGCAATGTTGTCCTCGATGATCTTTCCCACCTTCCTTCTCCCCTCTTGACCCCACCCCACCTACTGCTCTGCTCCTGCAATGCTCCAAGCTGCTCCCTGTCTCTGTACTTTTGCATGTGCTCTGCGCTCTTCCTAGTATGCCCTTCCTACCTTCTCTGCCTGCTGCACACCCACTTCCTTTGCCCAGATCCAGCTCCCACAGCCCCCTCCTGTGCCCTACCCTACCTCCAAGCCCTCCCACACACCCCTCCCTAGGGAAGACTCAATTGCTCTCTGGGTATCCAGAATCTGCTAGGTGTCAATCTGAATCTCAACTCTGGTTACTTGTTTGTCTCCCCACACTGGACTTTGAGATCCTGGAGGAGCACTCCCTGTTTGCTGAACAAATAAAGCCCCATAAAAATCTAAATCCCTTAGCCAGGCCTTTAGCATCCTGGCTCAGTGCACAGAGTGGAACTGAACAGGCCTGGATTCAAATCCTGACTCCACTGCTTACTTACTGCACGACCTTGAGTGAGTCACTTAGCTTCTCGGAATCCCAGTTTTCTTAATCAGCAAAACAAGGGTATTAACACTGACTTTTCATGCTATTGTGAGGATTAAACATGAGATGATGACCTATGTGAAGCTCCTGGTATACAGTAAGCACTTAAAGAGCTATTCTTAGGCTGTCCATCTGCTGGAGACATGCTCCTCCCTCTCACAACTCCTGATGCTTCGTAGCTGCAGACGGGGTACCTGACTGTGGGAGCCGAGGTGGGGCCGGAGGAGCTGTGTGCCTCCCGAGCTGTGACAGGCAGAACAGGGGACACTGCCAGAGCTGCCCTCCCCACGTCCCTGCTATCCCATCCGCTGAGTGGCTCCAGACCTAACTGACCCCCGTGGGGATCAAATAGAGAAGAAAATGGCGCTTCAACCAACTTCCCCACCCCCCCTCTAAGAGTCTCTATCTCACACCAAAAGAATACAACACAGCCAGCCTCTCATACCAGATTCCCAGCAGTTCTGGGGCCCAGCTGATTCCCACATTTCATAGAGGAGGCAACAAGATTCAGAGAAGAGACATCTCTCGTCTAAAGTCACTCCGTTGTAAGAAGCAAAGCCTGACCCTGAACCTGTCTATCTGCCCCTGACATGAGCCAAGCTGCCTCCAGGAGAAGGTGCCAGGGCCCTCAAAGGGGATGCAGATCAGCTGGGCACTATGCCCATGCTTGCCCACGCCCCACTCAGCCCTGTCCTCAACCACCTGCCCGTCCCTGTCACAGCCCAGCCTCAATTCTTCTCCTTCAGCTGGCACCAGTTGCCGTGCTAACAGGTTGTTTGGGAAGCTGTGGAATGATGGGGCTGTGCCGCAGAGTCAACGATGGGGCCTGGAGGAGAGAGCAGCTGTGGGCTGCTTCCAGTCAAGGTGGGCAGGAACCTGGCTCCGCCACCAAGCTCAAATACCCCCTCAAAACACTGCAGACCCAGGAATTCCAATCCCGGGCATCTGGCCCAAATAAATAATCTGAAATGGGGAGAAGCCAGATGCACAGGAGTGTTCACCCCGGCAGTCCTTAAAGCAGGACAAAATTGTATACATCAATAACAGGTAACATTTTTTAGTTTCTTCTTGTACCAGGCACTGTGCTAAATACTGAACACACACATGTGTCATCTCGTTTGCTCCTCACACCGCCCTATGAGGTAAGTACTTCTAATACCCCCATTTTGCAGATGAGGAAATTATACTCAGAAAGGTGAGGCCGCTTGCCTAGGTCACATTCAGAGAGTGGCAAAGCCAGGACTGAATGCCTGTCTGTCAGCCTCTGAGCTTTGTGCTCTTAACTTACATGACAGCGGTCGGAAATGAGAAGAGGAAGACCCAGCCCATCCTCTGGTCCTGGCAGTGCCTGTAGACCGCTATGATGCAGGGTTCAGGGAAAGCACAGATTTGCAAAATTGTATGTACCAACTGGGAAACACCTTCGAATACTAAAGCACTTGAAAATTAAAGTGTAAGTCCCAGAACAATGAGGCATGGCGTGAACCTACTTATATATAAAAAGGTGCCTTCAATATACAGATGTTCATATATGTATAGAAGTTATAAAAAGGAGACTGGAAGGATGCTAACCATTAACAGCAGACAAAGGGCAATTGGGCCGGGAGGTATTAAACAGGATTTCCTCACTCTGTGTTAACAAATTCATTGTAAAACAATTTTTTTAATACCTAAAAAATCAAGTTATAAATTGTGACATGGGGCTTCCCTGGTGGCACAGTAGTTAAGAATCTGCCTGCCAATGCAAGGGACATGGCTTCAAGCCCTGGCCCGAGAAGATCCCACATGCTGTGGAGCAACTAAGCCTGTGCACCACAACTACTGATCCCACGTGCCACAACTACTGAAGCCCGCACATATAGAGCCCGTGCTCCGCAACAAGAGAAGCCACGAAAATGAGAAGCCTGTGCACCACAATGAAGAGTAGCCTCTGCTCACCACAACTAGAGAAAACCCACGCACAGCAACGAAGACCCAACACAGCCAAAAATAAAAACAAATAAATTAATTAATTTAAAAAAATAAATCGTGACATGCATGATCCCCTTTCTAGGCAAAGAAAAGACTTATATGCATAGGAAAAAAATGGAAGAAAGGACATATATCAAAATGTCAACAGGATGGAACAGGATAGAAAGCCCAGAGATAAACCCACACACATATGGTCACCTTATTTTTTTTTTTTAATATTTATTTATTTATCTGGCTGTGCTGGGTCTTAGTTGCAGCACTCGGAATCTTTGTTTCTGTGTGTAAGATCTTTGTTGCGGCACGTGGGATTTTTAGTTGTGGCATGCAAACTCTCAGTTGCAGCACGTGGGACCTAGTTCCCTGACCAGGGATCGAACCCGGGCCCCCGGCATTGTGAGCACAGAGGCTTAGCCACTGGACCACCAGGGAAGTCCCAGGTCACCTTATTTTTGATAAAGGAGTCAAGAATATACAATGGAGAAAAGACAGCCTCTTCAATAAGTGGTGCTGGGAAAACTGGACAGCTACATGTAAAAGAATGAAATTAGAACACTCCCTAACACCATACACAAAAATAAACTCAAAATGGATTAAAGACCTCAATGTAAGGCCAGACACTACAAAACTCTTAGAGGAAAACACAGGCAGAACACTCTATGACATAAATCACAGCAAGAGCCTTTTTGACCCAACTCCTAGAGAAATAGAGATAAAAACAAAAATAAACAAATGGGACCTAATGAAACTTAAAAGCTTCTGCACAGCAAAGGAAAACATAAACAAGACGAAAAGACAACCCTCAGAATGGGAGAAAATATTTGCAAATGAAGCAACTGACAAAGGATTAATCTCAAAATTTACAAGCAGCTCATGCAGCTCAATATCAAAAAAGCAAACAGCCCAGTCCAAAAATGGGCAGAAGACCTAAATAGACATTTCTCCAAAGAAGAAATAAAGATTGCCAATAAACACATGAAAAGATGCTCAACATCATTAATCATTAGAGAAATGCAAATCAAAACTACAATGAGATATATCATCTCACACCAGTCAGAATGGCCATCATCAAAAAATCTACAAACAGTAAATGCTGGGGAGGGTGTGGAGAAAAGGGAACCCTCTTGCACTGTTGGTGGGAATGTAAATTGATACAGCCACTATGGAAAACAGTATGGAGGTTCCTTAAAAAACTAAAAATAGAACTACCATACGACCCAGCAATCCCACTACTGGGCATATACCCTGAGAAAACCATAATTCAAAAAGAGTCATGTACCACAATGTTCACTGCAGCTCTATTTACAATAGCCACGACATTGAAGCAACCTAAGTGTCCATTAACAGATGAATGGATAAAGAAGATGTGACACATATATACAGTGGAATATTACGCAGCCATAAAAAGAAACGAGGGCTTCCCTGGTGGCGCAGTGGTTGAGAGTCCGCCTGCCGATGCAGGGGATACAGGTTTGTGCCCTGGTCCGGGAGGATCCCGCATGCTGCGGGGCGGCTGGGCCCGTGGGCCGTGGCCGCTGAGCCTGCGCGTCCGGAGCCTGTGTTCCATGGCGGGAGAGGCCACAATGGTGAGAGGCCCGCGTACCGCAAAAAAAAAAAAAAAAAAAAAAAAGAAACGAAATTGAGTTATTTTTAGTGAGGTGGATGGACCTCGAGGCTGTCATACAGCATGAAGTAAGTCAGAAAGAGAAAAACAAATACCATATGCTAACATATATATGGAATCTAAAAAAAACGTTCTGAAGAACCTAGGGGCAGGACAGGAATAAAGACACAGACATAGAGAATGGACTTGAGAACACAGGGAGGGGGAAGGATAAGTTGGGACAAAGTGAGAGAGTGGCATGGACATATATACACTACCAAGCGTAAAATAGATAGCTAGTGGGAAGCAGCCGCATAGCACAGGGAGATCAGCTCGGTGCTTTGTGACCACCTAGAGGGGTGGGATAGGGAAGGTGGGAGGGAGACGCAAGAGGGAGGGGATATGGGGATGTATGTATATGTATAGCTGATTCACTTTCTTATAAAGCAGAAACTAACACACCACTGTAAAGCAATTATACTCCAATAAAGATGTTAAAAAAAAAGAATATTAACTGTATCTTATAACTTAACATAGACTAGGTTCTAATAGAATTTTGACATTATTAATAAAACGTGTTGCAATTACAAAAAAAATGTTAACAGGAGATAGCTGTGAATGTTGGCATTATGGGGATTTTTATTTCTTCCTTATATTCTACAATAAACACATATTAGTTTTTTTTATTAAAAATTAATGTTTTTGAGTGATGTTTGCAAAGACAATGTAATAGCACTTCTAATGTAATTATAGTACCAAATAGTGGTAAATCACACAGGCAGCTCATTGGTTCCTATCCCAGTTCTACTAATTTGTTGTTTGGTCTTGACATAGTCACTTTACCTGTCTGAGCCTCAGTGCCCACAACATTAAAACGGGTATACAACATTAGCATCTACCTCGTATGGTTGTTAGGAAGATGGAAGATAAAGAGCTCGGGAATATACCCAGCTCGTGGTAGGCAGGCCAGCTGCTATTACTGCTGTGATGCTAGCGGGGAATGTGCACAAGCAAGCAGCCCAGCAAGCTCTCCAGACAGACTGCCTGGGTCTGCATCCTGGCTCTGTCATTTACCAGCTGTGGGACCTTGGGCCTATAACCTTACCTCTCTGGGCTTCAGGTGAAGACTAAACCAAAAGCACTTAGCACAGAATACATATTCAATCAATGTGATAAAAATTTAACTATGTGACTACTATATATAAAATAGATAACCAACAAGGACCTACTGTATAGCACAGGGAACTAACTATACTCAATATTTTGTAGTAACCTATAAGGGGAAAGAATCTGAAAAACAATATACATACATATATATGTGTATATATATATGTGTGTATATATATATATATATATATATCACTGAATTGCTATGCTGTACACTTGAAACTAACATGATATTGTAAATCAAATACTTAAATAAAAATTCAACTATGTGAGAAATATACATCAAACACAGGTAATGCCATCTTCTGCCTTTGGTGTACAAACATGTTAGCGATGATTATTTATAAAATGACCAATATTACTATCAGTAAAAGAACAAAGGAAAGGGAAGCAGTGAATACAGGGAACACAGCCAGGCACTGCCTCCCTTGCTGTGTGAGCTTAGAGAAGTTTGATAACTTCTCTGAGCCTCAGTTTCCCCATCTGGAAATACAGGGCTAATGCCTGTCTCATAAGGCTATTATAACACTCAAGGAAAAGCAAATTTGACATAAATGGATTTACCTTGTGCCTTATGCTAGGCACGTTAGTTTACACCATCATCTCATTTAACCCTCAAAACCAGGGGTCCTCATCCCCCGGCCACAGACAGGTATTGGTCTGTGGCCTGTTAGGAACCAGGCTGAACAGCAGAAGGTGAACTGCGGCTGAGTGAGCGAAGCTTCATCTGTATTTACAGCCGCTCCCCATTGCTCGCATTACCACCTGAGCTCCGCCTTCTGTCAGATCAGCGGTGGCATTAGATTCTCATAGGAGCATGAGCCCTACTGTGAACTGCGCATGCGAGGGATCTAGGCTGCGCACTCCTTATGAGAATCTAATGCCTGATTATCTGAGGTGGAGCTGAGGCGGTGATGCTAGCACTGAGGAGCGGCTACAAACACAGATTATCATTAGCAGAGAGGTTTGACTGCACAGAGACCATAACAAATCAATTTCTTGCAGACTCATATCAAAACCCTATCAGTTGGTGGGAAGTGAAAATAAGCTAAGGGCTCCCACTGATTCTGCATTATGGTGAGTTGTATAATTATTTCATTATATATTACAATGTAATAATAATAGAAATGAAGTGCACAATAAATGTAATGCACTTGAATTATCCCGAAAACATCCCCTGACCCCGGTCCGTGGAAAAATTGTCTTCCACGTAACTGGTCCCTGGTGCCAGAAAGGTTAGGGACTGCTGCTCAGAACAACCCCATTGGGGCTTCCCTGGTGGCACAGTGGTTAAGAATCCGCCTGCCAATGCAGGGGACATGGGTTCCAGCCCTAGTCTGGGAAGATCCCACATGCCACGGAGCAACTAAGCCCGTGCGCCACAACTGCTGAGCCTGCGCTCTAGAGCCCGTGAGCCACAGCTACTGAGCCCCCGTGCTGCAACTAATGAAGCCCACGCGTCTAGAGCCTGTGCTCTGCAACAAGAGAAGCCACCGCAATGAGAAGCTCGCTCACCTCAATGAAGAGTAGCCCCCACACCACAGGTAGAGAAAGCCCGCGCAGAGCAACAAAGACCCAATACAGCCAAAAAATAATAATAATAAAACAAATTTAGGGCTTCCCTAGTGGCGCAGTGGTTGAGAGTCCACCTGCCGATGCAGGGGACACGGGTTCATGCCCCGGTCCGGGAAGATTCCACATGCTGCGGAGAGGCTGGGCCCGTGAGCCATGGCCGCTGAGCCTGCGCGTCCGGAGCATGTGCTCCACAATGGGAGAGGCCACAACAGTGAGAGGCCCATGTACAGCAAAAGAAAAATAATAATATAAATAAATTTTAAAAAATAAAATAAAGTATAGGATGTGGATGTGTGTAGGTTATATGCAAATACTATGAAAAAAAAACCCATTAAATTGGAATTAGTATTCCCTTTCTACAGATGAGGAAACAGGTTAAAAACTATTCCAGGGTCACTCAACAAGGAAGTGGGCAGAGATAAGGTTTCAATCCAGGACTCACTGACTCCAAAAGATAATGATGCCCTTCCTATCTCAACCTTTCAGACTCAACCTACCAGTTTGGGGCAGTCTCCTGGGCTGGATTCCTCTGCCTGGTCCTGGCTGGAGTCGTCTGGGCATCTGTCAGTGCCCTGGTCCTGGGCATGGGGCACCGGGCTCCTTCTCAACTGTTTAGCACACTTGGATCTTCTCTGCCCCATGCATGGGCCTGAGCTAGCCTTGCTGGCTACAGGCTGCAGGGCAGCAGCGAGTCCCTGTCCTGGCATCCCCCCAGACACTGGCTGAGCCTTGACCTCCAACTCCTCCTGGTTGTGTGAGGTGGCAGGACCATCACCACCGCCAGGCCCCGCGATGTGTCTGGCTTCTTGCTGCTCTGTGGAAGCCTTTCCGGACACTCCCAGGCACAGTACAGGGCTCTGTGGAGGATCCCGGGCAGCTGGATGAAGGGACTCGCCTCCACTGGGCAGTGGGGACCTGACAGGGTCACAGGGGCTGCCTGGCTGGGTCCCGCCCTCTGCAGTGGGCAAATATTCAAACTTCTCAATCCCTGAGGCACAGCTCATCCAACTTCCACCTGAATCTCCAGGCCCACACCCAGTGTCCTTGCAAGAGAGAGGACTGCAAGGGCCTCCCAAGGACTCCACGTCAGCACCTTGGGGGGAGTCTCCCACAGACTGGGGCTTGTCCCCACCAGGGCTCTGACCAAGCCACAAGAAGTCATCAGCTCCCTCATCCTCTGAGGGGGCCTCAGACCTCCTGCTTTTCTGTCTTGTTCCCACGGACACACTACAAAGATTCCTGGGCCAGCTTCCAGCTAAGATGTTGTGCATTGTAACCTGGAGCCTCTTGGAGGCCTGAGCCCTCCTGTGGGCAGGCACTGTGGGCAGTTGGATGTGGAGCCTGGGGCCGGGCACCGAATCCTGGCTCTCTCCCATAGCTTGCAGCCCCAGGACCACCAGGTGGCCCTTGGCCTCCAGGCTAGTCCCAGGAGCACCCACTACCTGGGAGCTGGCACCTTGCTGAGCCTCTTCCCTGAGGACCCTCTTCCTGCTGCCCACCCAAACTGGGGCCCCAGAGCTCCCTCCTGGCAGGTCTGGTGCCAGGCCTACCATGGAGCTGGTTTCTTCCATATCCTCCTGGAAAAGCCCACAGCTGTTGTGGAGACTGAGAACGGGGTCCTCTGTGCTGGAACCCTCTGCAGCTGCCTCCTGAGACATGTCTGCCCACCGACAGGGGCCCAAAGAAGAAGGCAGGCCCTGTGAGGAGACAGAAAGGGACTTCATCTCGGAGGGTCTGACCCGCCAGCCCACTCAGGACACCAGGCCAGTGGGAACCTGGGAGGCTGCCTCCCTTACAGGTGGCACCTCCAGGTACCACTGATGTAAGCACCCCAGGTGAGGGAGGGGAGGCCTGTCTCCAAGCAGGGTTGAGCTACGGCCACCTTTAAGGTCTTCCCCTCTCTGGGAGTTCACACTTTTGCTTAAATGGGCCATAATAACAGCAGTTATCATTTACTAATTAGTTACTTCTGTGCATTATTTCATTTCATGCTGGCAGCCACAGGTGAGGAAAGTGAAATTCAGTGACTCGCCCAAGGACACGCGCAGATAAGAAGTGGAAGAGCCGGGATTCTCTCCCCAACAGAAAGCCCAGCCCTTAAACCACTCTGAACCAAGCAGACACGTAATGACGTTAATTCCCATAATTCCTGACCGACCCCGCCTCACATCGGGCCGGGTCTGACAGACACTCCAGTCAGGTTCCCAGGCCTGACCCGGCAGTCCCCCACCGGCCTACACGCTCTCACCTGGGGTCTCTGGGTTCCACCTCTCGGGGTTCCACCCTCAACTGTAAAGGGCCTGAGAACACGTGAGGCGGGCAGCCCTGAGGGAGGGATAGGGGCGGAGTCTGTTGGTACGCAAAGGGCGGTACCCCAGGCGTGCTGGCGTCCGTATCCTGCAGAGGACGCTCTCCCCCACCGAGGGCTTCCCGGAGGAGGTGCCTGGTGACAAAGGACCTTGAATGCCTACCTGCCTGCTTGCCTGCCTGCCTGAGAGTTTAAACTTGTTCATAAGGCGATGGGGAGTTACTGAAACCTGAACCTGAACCTCTAGAGGAGTGTCTGAATCAGATCTAGTGCCTGAACCTCTAGAGGAGTGTCAGAATCAGATCTAGATTTTTGCTCAATTATTTATTTTTAATTATTGTTATCTCAAATATAATTCATATAGATGAGAATGCACACCCGATGCAATGCCCAACAGAGAGATTAGAAATAAAAAGCTAAAAATGTCGTCTCACTCCCCAACTCTTGGGAGCAACCTTCCTTCCTTCCTTCCTTTCTTTCTTTCTCTTTCTTTCTCTCTCTTTTTAAAAAATTCATATAACTATGAATAATATACTCATGCCTCTATTACTTGGTTTATTAATGTTAACAGTATCTATTGACTAACCTGCTGTGTGATTTCATTAATCAACCTTTCCCCCTTTCTCCTCCCAGTTTTTGTTTTTATATTCATCTTTTTTTTTTATTCCATTGGTTGCTGTTACAGTCTTCTCTCTGTATGGGGGATTCGGTTCCCCAGCCCCCAGGCGCACCAAAATTCCCGAATGCTCAAGTCACTTATATCAAATGGCACAGCATTTGTATATAACGCATGTGCCTCTTCCCAAATACTTTGTCATCTCTAGATTATTTATAATACCTCATGTAAATGCTGTGTAAATATTTTGCATGTGCCCAGCAAATTCAAGTTTTGCTTTTGGGGACTTTCTTGAAAATTTTTAAAAAATATTTTCCATCTGAGGTTGGTTGAATCCAGATCTGGAACCAGAACATATGGAGGGTCAACTGTATCCGTTTAAATAATAGTCTTAAATGTCTGTTTCTTCTTTAGATTGTACCTCTTGACTCTCCCGTGTGAAATGAATAATTTCCCTTGATTTCCCCTCCCCACTTCTGCCTTCCTCCATCAACTCAACCTTAACTTTTGCTTTAAGGTTGTTAGCATGTACATTCTCTCTTGTAAACATAATTCAGTTTGCCATACTTTGCCTGTATGTATTTCTTAACATTGAAAACCAAATGACATTTATAACATTATGACTATGTAAATACTTTCATTTCAGAACCAGGGATTTGATAGACCTCACTGAGAGGGAGATGGAATTCCCCAGCACTGAACCTGTGACATGTGAGGCTGAGAAGCTTCCAGGTCAATGAATTACTACACCCAGTTAGAATGAATACATTTAGGTATATGTAGATTAACATGGATGTATCTCAAAGACATAATGTTGAATTAAAAAAGCAAATGTTAGTGAGGGAAACTGAGTGCTGGGTATATGGAAACTCTCTATACTAATCTTCAATATTTTTCTTTAAATCTAAAACTCTTCTAGAAAATAAATTTTAATTAAAAAAAAAAAGGAAGTTGTAGCGTGATCCATATTGAAAACTCTCACAATATGGCTGCCAGGGTCACAAATGAGGTAAGAGTTGAGATTGATGTCACCAATGACCACAATTACTGCTCTAAAGAAAAAAATTTGGGGAGTGAGATGACCTCCCACTATGGAATGTCCTGGCCATGATAGCAGAGATGTGGACCAGGACCCCTAAGACCAAGTGGACTGTTATTCTGGTCCATTCAGATAATGGATGTCTCCCACCACTGGGCAAAGAAAGGGGGAATGAAGGTACCACGTGGCATAGAGGATAAAAGGACAATGATGGCTAATACAAATAGTGCTACTTCAAGCCAGGGACTGGTCTAAATCCTTAACCTATATTAATCCTATGTTTATCTCTTTTAATTTACCTATGTTAATTCTTACACCAAGTCTAAGAGGTAAATACTGTTATTATCCCTATTTCATTTTTTAAAATGTATTTATTTTATTTTTGTCTGCGTTGGGTCTTTGTTGCTGCGCACGGGCTTTCTCTAGTTGCAGCAAGCGGTGGCTACTCTTCGTTGCGGTGCGGGGGTTTCTCATTGCAGTGGCTTCTCTTGTTGCGGAGCACGGGCTCTAGGCGCGCGGGCTTCAGTAGTTGTGGTTCGCGGGTTCTAGAGCGCAGGCTCAGTAGTGGCACATGGGCTTAGTTGCTCCGCAGCATGTGGGATCTTCCCGGACCAGGGCTCGAACCCGTGTCCCCTGCATTGGCAGGTGGATTCGTAACCACTGCGCCACCAGGTAAGTCCCTAGGTTTTCTACTCCTTATAACATTTGGTGAAATTCATTGGAAAATTATATGGTGCCATTTGGTGAATGAGACATTTTACTACTACGTTGATTTATTAAATGACTATTGGTTTGTTCAGTTCTATTTGTTTTTGAAACAATTTTAGCAATTTATATTTTCCTAAAATTTGTCCATTTTTTCAAGGTTTTCAAATGTAATGGCACAAAGTTGTCCATAGTATTCCATGATTCAAAAGATCTCTGTTGTATCAGAGTTATATTCCCCTTTTCATTCCTAATAATGTTTATTTGGGCTTGTTCTCTTTCTCTCTCTCCTGATCAGTCTTTCTAGGGTGTTTTTCAAAGAATTAGACTTTTGTTTTGTTTGTTATCTGTTTTTTTTGTTGTTGTTGTCATTATATATATACATATGTATATGTATGTGTGTGTATGTGTATATATATATATATATATATATATATGCCGCACCACACAGCTTGTGGGATCTTAGTTCCCCAACCAGGGATTGAACCTGGGCCCCAGCAGTGAAAGTGCCGAGTCCTAACCACTGGACCGCCAGGGAATTTCCATTGTCATTATATTTTCTACTTCCTTATCTTCTGCTCTTTTTTTCATTACTCGATTTCTTCAACTTCCTTTGGTTTACTATTGTTCTTTTAATTCCTTCTTAACCTGAACCTTCAGCTCATTTTAAAACTATTTTTATTCATAATTAATTCATTTAATGCTATACATTCTTCTCTAAGTACTTCTTTAGCTGCACCCTACAAGCCCTCATAGGTAATGGTGATGCTTTTATCATCATTCAGCTATAAGTATTTTATAATTTGTTATAATTTACTCTCTTATTCATGGATAATTTAGAAGTTTATGTGTGCATTTAGGGTTCAAATAAATGAAAAAATTAAAGCTACCTGTTATTATTGAAAATAAATGTAATTTTACTGCATTGTGATGTGATAAAACGGTATATAATGTTGACTTTGAGAAATGTTTAAGATTTCCTTTGTGAGCCGTTAATATTTGTTGTGTGCTTCAACTACTGAGCCCGAGTGCCACAACTACTGAAGCCCACACGCCTAGAGCCTGTGCTCCGAAGCAAGAGAAGCCACCGCAATGAGAAGCCTGCACACCTAAACAAAGGCCCAACGCAACCAAAAATAAACAAATAAATAAAAATAAAATAAAATAAAATTTTAAAATATTTGTGTGCTTGAAATAATGTAAATTCTCAGTTTAATGGTGTAAGCTTTTCTTGCCTCTTTATATATTAAAGGTTTACAACCACATTTTCAAATCCATAGTAATCTATAGTAATCTGAATCTGTAGAAATCAGCATTCAGTGCACAAAACAGAAACCACTCCAGGTATTTTAAGCAAAATGAGCATTAAGTTTTTACAGAGTCATTGGAAGGGCTGTAGGAGTGCACATGAGGTTGGGTCTCTGCGATGCTATCTATTGCTAGAACCACGTTTATGGTACACGGTTGTAACAAGCCAAAGAGTGGGACACCAGCACTGCCAACACAGACACTGCTTCCTAACATTCACAAAACCAGAGGCCAGTCATTGACACAGAAAAACTCGATGGCTGTAGGATTGTGCTTGTAAGCGATAACAGCCTCTCATCCACCTTCTAGATCTTGCACCGTGGCACCAAGTGGTGGAAACTAATCCACATCTGGAACACTAGCTGTAAGAGACTCTGGGAAACAGTTTTTAGCTTTCCATCCTCTGCACACTAGGGTGTGGGAATAGATGCCGAGTGGGTCCTTCCACATTTTCCTCTATAATATATTAATTTTTCATCTACTTGATCTATCAATTTCTGAGAGGTGTGTTTTTAAATCTCACACCATTATTGTGGACTTGTCAAGTTCTCCCTTTACTTCAGTACGTTCCTGCTGTATATACCTCAAAACACTTTTTAAAGTGCATACAAATTCATAAATAATTTTAAATCTTTTTAGTACATTATAACTTTCATCAGTGCCAAATGTTCTTTCTTCTTATTAATGTTATTTTGCTTTAATTCAGTTTTTCTGATATTAATATGAATACATTTCTGCCTTTCAGTCAGTATTTACCTGGTGTAATTTTTCTATTATTTTCAACCTTTACGTGTAGTTTTGCTTTTCACTATTCGTCTTGTAAACGGCATATAGTTAGGCTTTAGAAATCCAATCAGAGCCTCTTGTCTCCCATTAGTGTGTTTTACCTATTCATATGATTGGGACGACTGACATACTTGGTCTTATTTCTACCATTGCTCTTTATGCTTTCTTATCACGAATTCTCTGCTTTCTTTTTATTCCTTTTGCCTTCTTTAGGACTTGTCAAATTATACTTACCCCCTTTATTTTCCTCCACCAGATTGGAAATTATATTTTCCTATTTCTACTCTTTAACAGTTACCCTTAAATTTATAACATATGAACTTCCATTTATATTTATCCAAGAAAGTCTACATTGACATTTTTGTTCTTCTCCCGAGTAAGACAATTTCCTTTAACATGATTTCACCCCTCCTAAAAATCTCCATTTCTTTGCTATTTTAATTTCACCCTTTTTTCCCTTTCTTTTAAGACATATAAAATTATTCTTTAACTTTTTTACAGTCAATACTTACTTCAATTTATCACCAGGATTTACTTTTTTTTTTTTTCCCCTCTCAGATGCTTCTTGCATTGAACCCATAGAAGTGAAACTAGAGATGGAGTAACCACATGGGAGGATGCAGACAGGATGCAGGCGTCAGATGGTTTCTTTAGAAAATATCTATTGAACATTTGCTATGGGTCAGGACTTTCTGTATATTATCTCATTTAATATTCTCATCAGCACTATAAGGCATCATTATTCACTTTTTACAGAAGAGGAAAGCTGAGGTTCAAGTAGGTGAAGTAACTTCCCTAGGATCATGCACGATCTGAAGAGAAGTAGAGCTGGTAGTTCAACCTCAAGTCCAACACCAAGGAAAGAGCATTTTGGTTTCCGTGAGGTTTTTTTTCCCCCTGCTAATAAGTCATTTCTCTTGGAATAATTTTAGGCTCCCAGAAAAGTTACAAACATAATATAATACATAATTAGTTTCATCATAGTCATTGGGTATATAGTACAGATTCTCATCACTGGTCCATACAAGGCCTCCCTTAAATTGCTTATGAATTTATGTATTTATTTTAATAATATAAAACAATCCATGGAGCCACTGCCCAATATGAAAAATAAAACACTGATAAGAACTTGCATCTACAATCTGGTCCTCCACACTTCAATCCACCCAAAGTGAATTTGAATCCTGTGTTCAGTGTTCTCTTGATTTATTTTTTATGTAGTTTTATCAAATCTATATCTATTTCCCAAAAGTATATTTTTTTCTAGTATTCAATTTTTATAAAAAGGGTACCAGTTGAGTGTGATATTTGGCGATATACTTTTATTTTAATTAACTAATTAACTTATTTATTTATTTTTGGCTGGGTTGGGTCTTCGTTGCCATGCGCGGGCTTTCTCTAGTTGCGGTGAGCGGGGGCTGTTCTTCGTTGTGGTGCTCGGGCTTCTCAATGTGGTGGCTTCTCTTTGTTGTGGAGCATGGGCTCTAGGCGCATGGGCTTCAGTAGTTGTGGCATGCAGGCTCAGTAGTTGTGGCTCTTGGGCTCTAGAGCTCAGGCTCAGTAGTTGTGGCACACGGGCTTAGTTGCTCCGTGGCATGTGGGATCTTCCCTGACCAGGGTCCTGCATTCGCAGGCAGATTCTTAACCACTGTGTCACCAAGGAAGCCCTAGTGATATACTTTTATCATTCAAAATTATGTTGCTAAATTCCATGCAGACTGTTGCACTTAACCTTACTGCATTCATTTTGACTGCTGTATAATACTCCATTGTATGTTATTCGAGAATTTCTGTGTCTGTTCTCCTGCCAGTGCTTTTGTGCCAACAGAAACATTCTTGTATCTCCTGACGTACCTGGTAAGATTATCTCTTGAATATGGAGCTGGGAGTGGAATTGCTGGGTCACAGTTGTCTTAGTTTGGGTCCCCTAAAGCAGAGCCTGAGACAAAAGGGATGCTGATAATTTATTTGAGGAGTCATGCCAGGAAGCAGGAAAGAGTGAGACAGGGAAGGAGGAAAATACAACATAAGGGAGAAATATTGAGGTGACTGCCGGGGGCTGGTTCCCAGAATTGTGGGCCTGAAGGATGGACAGCAGGGGCATTTATCTGCAGGCTCCTGAGCCCCATTGATCAAGGGATGCCCCCGGGATGCTAACTTCCCTACGTTTCTAGGCTGTGCTTGTGCATGGGCTGAGTGCTGCCACCCCCAGCCACCCAGTGGAGAAAACCCTGGGCAGAAAACAGAAAAATGTGTACCTATGCTGTGTGGGGAGCTGTCAGCACACGTGAGTCCTGAGCTGGGCGGAGGGGGTTTACAGCTGTGGCTTAAAGGTGAACTAAGGGGATGTGACACTGGCACCAGCGGCGACTACTGGATAGGATGGGTGAATGTTGGAGTTTACACCCTAATGCCCGACTGTGTTCCTAAGTAGTTGTGCCAACTTACACTCCCACCACCAACGTGGGAGAAACCCAATGACTCTGCATCCTAACAGTGCCGTTTTCTCGCTTCTTAATGACCACTTTCTTTTTCTTTTTTTTTTCTTTTCTTTTATTTTATTGAAGTATAGTTGATTTGCAATGTTGTGTTTATTTCTGCTGTAGAGCAAAGTGACTCAGTTATACATATATATACATTCTTTTTCATATTCTTTTCCATTATATTTTATCACGGGATATTGGATATAGTTCCCTGTGCTATACAGTAGAACCTGTTGTTTATCCATTCTATATATAATAGTTTGCATCTGCTAGTCCCAAACTCCCAATCCATCCCTCCCCCAACCCCCTCCCCCTTGGCAACTACAAGTCTGTTCTCTATGTCTGTGAGTCTGTTTCTGTTTCATAGAAAAGTTCATTTGGGTTAATGACCACTTTCTAATTCTTAGTAGCCTGCCTCTCTCTTTCTCTTTCTCTCTCTCTCTCTCTCTCTCTTTCTTCTTTCTATTTTTTGGGGGGTCATATATTTCCTTTACATTTTTAAGGAAAAACAAATCTTTTATTTTTTCAAGGAGTAGTTTATCTGTTGAGAGTGTCAATTGCCTGGGACGTCGCTGGTGGTCCAGTGGGTAAGACTCTGTGCTCCCAAAGCAAGGGGCCCAGGTTCGATCCCTGGTCGGGGAACTAGATCCCTCATGCACGCTGCAACTAAGAGTCTGTATGCCGCAACTAAGACCCGGCGCAGCCCAAAATAAATAATAATTTTTAAAAAAGAGAGTGTCAATTGCTACAGAAGAACCTGGAAATATAAAGACTAAGAAAAGGCCCAGCGTATCACTTGTATGTGGAATTGAAAGTATGACACAAATGAACTTATTTATGAAACAGAAACAGACTCCCACACACATAGAAAACAAACTTATGGTTACCAAAGGGGAAAGGGGGTGGGGGAGGGATAAATTAGGAGTTTGGGATTAGCAGATATAAACTACTATATATAAAATAAACAACAGGGCCCTACTGTATAGCACAGGGAACTATATTCAATATCCTGTAATAAACCATAATAGGGAAAAGAAAAAAAAGAAAGAAAGGGCCCATCGTGAAGCCTGGTGGGTATTGGTGACTCCAGCAGGAGTGGCTGTGCTGGGTGTGTGGGGAAGGGGTGAGGGTTGAGTTGATCAAAACTCAGAGGGGTAAGGGGTGGAGTGACAGAGGAAACCAAGCAGGCACTTTGATAGCAAAAGGAAGGAGAGGATTGCAAGGTCAAGGGGAGAGGATTTCCAGAAAAGGGAGCATTGAGTTTACGGCCAAGTGAGAAGGAAGCAGGGAAGAGGAGATGATGGAGATGAAGGAGCAAGGGGCTGCCTCAGTGTTTAGAGCATGTGGGCAGTACAGCTCTCTCCTCTTGCACAAAGAGCACTGACTTTGGAGTCAGCCAGACGTAGGTTCAAATCCCAGGGCTGCCATCAGTGAGAGGGCGGCAATGCACCTGGCAGAGTGACGTGAGGAGCACCTAGACCAGTAGCTACTCAACACTTGGTGGTTCTTTCCCTCCCTCCCCCTCGCAAAGTGTCTGAGGCCCAGTCTAGATTGGCAGGCTGGGAGGTGACACTTGGCTGCCGGGCCGGAAATTCCATGCGTCGGAGGAAGGGAAGGGGATGGGGAGAGCTGAGGCCTGGAGCCCAGATGGGAAGAAACAAAGGGGTTCCTGAGAATCAGGGAGAGACAGGGTGCTGATGGAGGAGGCCGAGGTGTTGCTCGTATGGCAGAGAAGTTGCCACTGATTGAGGGCTCCGGGGCTGGGCCTTCCTGGCTGGGCACCAGCCGAGTGAGTAGATGTGGAGTCCTGACACAAAGGGCCTTGTCCTCCCTGTCCAAGAGGCGCCATCTCCGCTCCCAGCCTCTAGCCAGGGACGCTGGGTTCCTGCCCCACCTGGTCCTCCTCCTACATCCCCCTCCCAGTGTCCTGGGGCCCATCCACTGAGTCCTCCCAGCCAGAAACCTGGAAGCCAGACTCACCTGTCATCAGCCGTGAGGTCTATCAATTGCACCTCTCCCTCTGCTTTTCCCAGCAGTTCCCAGGGTTGGGGGCCTTCCTGGGGCACCAGGCAGCTCTCATCTGGCAGGATTCCCTCCAGTCAATTACTCAATTGGCTGGGCCTTGGCTCTGCTCTTTCCCTCTGGCTACCACACTGGATTCCACTATGGATTCATCTAGGAGGAAGCTCAGTCTTCACTCCCTGAGATGAGCTGATTTTTGTAAATTGGCTTCTCCAGCCGCTGGGGAGGGCCAGAGAGGACAAAGTTCATTTTCCATGGATGCCTTTGTGCACTTTCTTCCACCTGGCTTCACAAGCTGTGGAACCCAGGGAATGAAGGGACTGATCTGGACCACACTAAGCAGCCAGGAGGCGAGCCCCTGGAGGGAGAACAGAAGTCACTGGGAGCTAAGCTTCCCCGGAGGCACCCCCTGCACGGCCAGCTCCGGGCCAGCTCCTGCCAGCCAGCAACAGCACTACTGCTATGCACTGCACGCCCCAGCCCCAGAGATCTTCAGCGGAAGGCAGTGGGGCTGCTCGCTCATAGGTCACAGCGCTGTCCCCTCCACCGAGACCAGCCTGGACGGGCCTCTGGCTCAACATCGCTCCGCCTCCCAGGTTCTCTGATTTGCTGAAGGACATGTTCTATGTGGTTGACTCATGAACTGGAAAACCAGAAGCAGACCCTCTGGGCCCCAGGCAAGAGGTTCCGGAACACAAGGATGCAGCCCCTCCTCCTGAGGCTTGGTCTCGTCTGAAGGTGGAGATGCACCACTGTATCTCAGGACTCTGCTGAGGCTGCCAGCTGCCTGGACCCCAGCCCCAGGGACTCCTCTAGGCACTTTTGCTCCTCTGACTCAAGGTCATGCCCCTGGACACCGTGAACTCTGTAGCCAGGGATCCCAGTCAAGGTTGCTGGGCACTGCTGGGCCTCTGACAGAGCCCTCCCAAGATGCTGCTTGAGCCCGGCTCCCCCTCTAAGACCCGGGCCATGGTTGAAGGGACTGGATTTCCTGTGCCTCTGAGCTCCTAGCAGCTGAGGCGATCAATGGCCAGATGCTCCAGGGTTCCTGATCCCCATCCCACAGGGTCGTGGACAGACGCAGTCAGCAGTAACCCCGGGCTGTGGCCACTGCAGGTGGGCATGCCTGTTTTGTTTTTTTTTTTTGCGGTACGCGGGCCTCTCACTGGTGTGGCCTCTCCCGTTGCGGAGCACAGGCTCCGGACGCGCAGGCTCAGTGGCCATGGCTCACGGGCCCAGCCGCTCCGCGGCATGTGGGATCCTCCCGGACCGGGACACGAACCCGCGTTCCCCTGCACCGGCAGGCGGACTCTCAACCACTGCGCCACCAGGGAAGCCCTCATGCCTGTTTTTATGCAAAGCTGCTGGCACCCTGCCCAAGATTGCTGATGAACACTCGTCGTATCAACATGACTGCTTAGCACTGTCGACCTTGATCACCTGGCTGAGGTTGCGTTTGCCAGGTTTCTCCACTGAAAAAGTTATTCTGTGTCCCCCTCCCCCCCACCATTGTACATAGGAAGGCGGTCACTGTGTGTAGCACACACTTAAGCAGTGGGGCGTTATTCTCCACCTCCCTGAGGGCGGAACGTCTACATAAATTATTTGGAAATCCACATGGGGCATTTGTCTCTTCTTAATACATTTATTTACATCATTTGTTCAATCATTTATTTGTATCAGTAAGGACTCATGGATATTTATTGTACACTTTGGGTTGTAATCCAATGCTACTTTCTTTCTTTTGTCAGTCAAACTGGTCCAGCTTTGGTCACCGGGAGCTCTTTCAATTGGCTCCTATGTCCCTTTGACATTTGATGTACCCCATTATTGTATGTGTGTCAGGGGACGGGTATATTTCCTATCTCCTTGGAGACTTTTGATGTCAGATAGCAGATGAAGCTGAGACTCAGACTGACCCATCCCCCTTCACTCACCCCTGCCCCTTGCTGCTGGGGCATCCCCAGCCCTGGCTGCACCTCTGACCATGGGGGACCTCGAAGCTGCTGGACACACCTGAACTTTGGACCCTGCCCTTTCCTCCCTCCCCAGCCACTGCCCTGCAGAAACAATGCCCTTTCCCCTGGTTGAGTCTGTCTGCCAGTTCCGGCCCCAGAAAACTTTGTAACCGTAGTGACGTAACTGCTGTCCTCAGTATGTGTGAATAAACTTATTTAAAGAACAAAACAAAATAAAAATTCTGCCTCTATGATCTTTGCAACCTACCTTATCTTCTTCATTCCTGGACTTTAGATAAATGTCCTTTTGCCTAAAACTGTTTTTATTACTCGCCCTCCCATCTGGTCAGGGTAGCATCAAGGTCTCTGCAATCAACCAGACTCGGATTCCAATCCTAGTGGCCCCAGGCAGTTACTTGACCTCTCAATAGCTCAGTTTTCTCATCTGTAAAAGAGAAATAATAATAGCCTCCAAACAGCTACCATTGAATGAGCCCCCCAAAGTCTATTAGGTGATAACTTATGAGATGCACCTAATACTCCTAACATACACAGTAGGTGCTCAATAAATGCAAGCTATTACCGCTATTAGTAGTGGGAGTAGTCCCAGTCTCTCCCTCAAATCCATCCTCTACTTCTAAAGCTCATACATGACAATATCATTTTCCCACTCACAATCTTTCCAGAATCCAGAATCCAGAATCCAGAACCCCCTGGGATTCAAGATCTTACAGAATCTTGCCCTGCTCTAGGCCTTGGCCTCATCTTCCTTCTCAACCCAAATCTCACTGGACTATTCACTGTTCCCCAAAGAGGCCTTGCACGTCACACTTCCCTGCCTTTGCCTGTGCTGTTCCCTCTGCCAGGCTTTCTTATCTGGAGACTCCCAGGTTGGAAAGAGCATGGACTTCGAGTCCCACAAACCTGGGTGTAATCTGCATTTGGACACTGACTCTGCAGCTTATCAGCCATGTGACCTCAAGCGAATTCTCCAACCTCTTCAAGCCTCATTTTCGTTACTCATAAAATGATGATGATAATAGTAGTCATTTCATAGGAATGTTGTGAAGATTTCAGTAGATAATCCATGTGGAGCATGTCGCATAATGCCCAGCACACAGAAAATACTTAATAAACAGTCCTTGTCTTTCTTCTTACTAATATCAGGCAGCCAGAAGTTGCCTGCTTTGCCGGGCTCTGTTTATTGATGGATTCAAGGCTAAAAATAGAACTGCAGCCTTGGGGAGTAGGTCCTTCTGGAGCCAGGAATTGATGCCCTTGGTATGGTGGAGGGGGAAGGAGCCAGCTTCTCCCTCTGGGGGCTGCTCAGAGAAACACAAATCTTAGTGCCTCTGGCCTTTCTCCGTTATTCCCAGGGCAGGCATGTGGAGGCTGGACCAGCCCAGGCTGACGAGCTCTCCTAGCAGAGCGCTCTGCAATCCCACGAGCTGGCTTCTAACTCCAGAGCTGACATTCACTGGCTCTGTGACCTTGGAGTGGCAACTTTCCCTGTCTGAGGATCATTATTACTCCTAGCCCGGGCAACTGACAATGGTAATAACAAACAGATTACATGCACAGGGGCATTGAAGCCAAGGACCAGCTCTAGGACTTTGGGTAATGACTCCCCTCTCTGAGCTTCGGTTTCCGTATCTCTGAAATACTCACAGTAGTTCAGACCCTACAAGGCTGTCATGAGGGTCTAGAGAGGCCATGGCCAGCCGTCGCTGACAGCAGTGGAACCTGATGGGAACCTGACTTATCTAATGGCGCATCTTCCCACCTGAGGGTGTAAGGAGCTGAGACAGAAATTCTGTAGCTATTGATCGACCAGCTTTGGAAAATGCAAAGAAATGCATTCAGCAGAAAAACACCTCATGTCTTTTGCTGCTAACAGGCAGGCCCTGCCAGTGGATAGACCACTTGTGTGCAATCGACTTCCCTTGCTGTCAGTTCAGTGCTCTGGGCGAGTTGTCTTGTCTCCCAGAACAAGATGCTGAGTTAGCTGAGTTAACTAAAGCAGACCCTGAATTGCGGGCAGGAGTCCCCATTTTCCCTTCTGCAGTAGTAGTCTTAATAGTGAGGTCAAGGGCAAACAGCTGGCTTCCAGGGGCACTGAGCCCTCCTTCCCCACAAAGACACAGACGTGGGGGGCTCAGATGGCCCACAACCTCCAGGCCACACAACCTGGGTTGCTTCTCCCCTTCTTCCCTTCCTGCGACAGGCCCTGTCAGGCTGTAGCCCTCCCTTATTTCTGACCATGAGATGGATACAGAATTGCGTGACAGTAACATTAACAAAAATACACAATCCCATCGCCTTGCAGTCCTCAGGGCAGGAAGATAGTACAGCAGTCGCTGCAAGAGATCAAGAGCCTGGGACCCGGGCGCCACATGCAAAGGCTTCCTTCCCAGCCACCTGCAAATGGTGCACCTGACAAGGGGAGAGGAAATCGTGTTCTTCTACCTGAAAGATGGAAGACTGGATGGTCACCTGAGGCCAGCAAGCCCTGTAGGACTGAACCCACTAGGCAGGGGGCGCTGATCCAGTGGCATCTAGGAGGAGATGCTGGCTCTGGATTCTCACTCTCCTGGGTTCGGATCTCGACTCCACCACTGGGGAACCCTGGGAAAACCCCCTGGTTTCCCTGGTGTGCATATTTATTTGTTTGTCGACATATTCACAGTATTCTTGCTTGCAGACAGTGGAGTCCACTCTGGCCAATTTAAGTAGAAAGAGAATTTACTTAGGGATGTTAGGCTCATTGGATGATGGAGAACTGAGCTCTAGATGCAGCTCGGGAGCATCTCCAAGAAGCACATTGCAGAACTTGGACTGATGGGGGAGCTGCTGCTGTCACAGACCCCGGAACCAGTACTGCCTTGGCCACCACCCAGGCCAGCAAAAGGTGTGCCCCACGTGTAGCTGTTCCCACACATAGCCATCTCCTGGTTGGTGGTCTCAGGGGGTGAGTGTGATTGGAGGAAAGTAGGTCACACATCTGCACGCTTCAAGGAGGGTTGACTTCTGCTTCGGGAAGGAGAAACTCAAGATATAAGGGCTCATCAACAGATAGAAAGGAATTTTTTAAACTGTTAAGCAGTGATGAATGACAAATGTTCAGTACATCTTTCTTGTCTGTTTCCCCCACCTTGAGCGAAAGCTCCATGGGGCAGGTATCTTGAATGTCCTGTTCACCTCTGGATCCCTAGCACCTAACATGGAGCCTGTGATGAATACACAGATAAATAAAATGTGGATAATGAAAGAACCACCTGTACTTTGAGGCTACTGGCCAAATCACAGTCTCTCAGGGGGGTCACAGCTTCATGCCTTTGGAAAAGCTGCTCCTTCTTTATGGCATGCCCGTTCCTCCACAGCCCCTTGCCTGAGGGTGAAGTTGTCTTCATCTTTCATTTCTCAGTTTCGACACCTCCTCCTGGAGGCCTTCCTTGATGTACAGCTCCATCCCTACCACTGCTGTCCTCACCACCATCACCACTCTGGGGATGCCCTGGAGAGCTGGCTTAGTCTGGTGGTTAGGAAGGCAAGCTCTACAGCCTGACTGGCTGATTTCAAATACTGGCTTCAGCTCTTACTAGCTGTTGGAGCTTGGATAAGTCTTATAATCATTCTGAGGGTCATTCTCCTCATCTATCAAATGGGGATAATAACAGTATTTAAGTCACAGAGTTGTTGTGCGGCTTAAATGAGAGAGTGTATGCAAATTCTTAGAAGGGGGCCTGGCGCAGAGAGAGAGCTCAGTCCACTGCTGGTGCTGGTGCAACCCTTACTGTTCTGGCACTTACTGGGGCAACATCGTGACTGTGTTCACGTCTGTATCCCCAACTTGAGACCTTCTGGAAATCAGGAGATGGGGTGTCCTTTACTCCCTCCCCCCACCTCTCCATGTGCCTCTTTTACTCATGGTGTTTGTTGGTTAAACAATGAACTCAACCAAGGAAATCACAAACACAAAGACTGATAGATGAAACACTTAGTTTGTCTATTAAGAAAACAACTAAAATTAAACTGTCCCCAGGGAGTGGGGAAAATGACAAATGGTTAATGTCTATATTATGTAAAGATTTCATACACAGCAATAAAAAATATCTGAGTTGCTAAGAGAAGTCCAGACAAAGGTCATGAGCAGGCAAGTCAGGTGAGGAAATAGCAGGAGTAAGTAAACGTGGAAGAATATTCAACCTTTAGTAGGAGAAACACAAATGAGATACCAATGAAAGCAACAATAATATAGACTACAGAATTCGATACGGAATTACTTACAACACTGAAAAATGTCCAATAGCAGAAGAATGGCGACATAAATGATGACACATTGGTTCAGTGGCTCGTCCACTATGAAATAATCATGAAAATGTTGAAACAAGTGCTTAGGATACAGTAAGTGTACAAGCAGACTGCAAAATTAAATTTAAAGCATGATCACAAGTGCAAAATGTTCATCTGGACTTGATGAAGGCTTGGCAGAAGCTTTCTGAAAATTTCAAGAAAATGAAAACAGTTGCCTTGATTTAAAAAAAAAAGAAGCTTTGCTAAGTATCCACCATACACCAGACACTATGCCAAACGGCTTCCACATATGTGATCTCACTTACTTCCACAACTGTCCCCAAATCCCCATGAGGTAGAAACTGTTCCCCTTTACAGGTTAGGCAACTAAGGCAGAGAGAGGGGGGTAACAGGCTGCCCGAGGTGGTATAGCCAGGAATCGGCAAAGAGGGCTGCCAAGCCTGGTGTGCTGGACTCCAAGCCCAGGCCTCTTTCCAGCACATCAGATGTGTAAGATGGATGCGGTCCAGTGGCTTTTCTTTCTTTTTAAACATTGCCTTTAGTGCTGTTTAAAGGTCCTTTGTGCAATCAAAACACAATTAAAAGAACAACCGAAGCTGTCTCAGGAAGGCAGCTTAGCCCTGTTCCCTCCGGAGAGTTCTGTGGACCAGTGCCCCACCCCGCCACTGGCCGACGCCCTAACAATACCAGGAAACAACCCTGCTGAATCTTCTGTCCCTCTTCGTTGGATTAAACACTCCTGGGGAGGCGCCTGGCCTTTCTTCACAAAGACCCTCCTTCCATCCCTGGGAGTCCCAGGAACTCTGGCTACCCCTGCAATGAGGATCCCAGTACTATTGTCAGGATTTCAAAAGGCCAAATGGCAATTGTGCTTTCACCCTGAACAAAGCCTCGTGGGCTACTGAAGTGCCCGGTTTCACTGCTTGGATGGAATTAGAGCAGCATGGGGGGAAAGATCACGATGTGTCCTGACTGTGCACCAGGAGGAAAGGTGATGAGCACTGGAGCATTTGACAGGGTTGTGGAACCCCAGCTGGGAAGTCAGGGAGAGCTCCTTGGGGAGGTGACTCTCTCAGCTGAGATCCGGAGGATGTGTAGGAGTCAGCCAGGTAAAGAGCAGAAGGAAGGGGGAGAAGGATGAGTAAAAGCCCTGAGGCAGGAAAGATCTTGGGCTTCCAAGGAAATGATAGAGTGCACTGTGGACAGAGTGGAGGGCAATGAAAACGAGACCAGAGAGGTCAACAGAGGCTGATCCCGCAGCGCTCATAGACTCGACGGGCAGCCACCGTAGAGGAGAGAAGTGGAAGTATTCATGATGCAGTTGGAACGTCTTATTTGAAAATGATCAAGTTGGTCCTTCCCCACTTCTCTTCCCAGAAAGCAACACAAAGGGGGGAAAAGATGCAAAGGCCATCTTTGAGGAAACCAGGAGAGATCTGAATCTGGAATCACAATTCGGTGGAAAAGCAGGTAACAGCAGGGCAGGTCGGAAAGGGGCTCAGGAGGAAGCAGAGAATTCATCTTTCAGAGTGAGATGGTGAAGGGCACGCCACCAGGGAAATGGAATGGATGGGGTGGGTAGAGGCCCGTGCCAGGAGCTTCCCTGGACCTGCTTGGGTTTCGTGAAACAGAGGAGTTGAGGCTGAATTAAGAATCACACAGACAAATGAGGTTTGGGGGAGGGGAGGGACTCTAAACGGCGAAACGCCCTACCATGATCAGCAACCAGGTAAAGGCTCAAAGAACTCATACACACTCCTGAGTCATAAGAATAACTCCTGCTATCCTGAAACAGCTCTGGCCCCTCCCCAGCATAAACCTCTTGCAAACAGCTGGTCCAGGGAAAACTTGCACCACTCAAATATTAGTAATCAACAATGAACCATCTCAAGTGGGGTACACAGATACAAGAAACAAAACAAGAGGACAAGAGCAAGCAAAGGCATCAAATGAAGAACCAAATAAACAAAAACCAAAGAACGTTCAGCAGAATAAAACCAAACCAAAACAAAAATCCTCTATGAAGCATTTATTTCTACAAAACAAGAGTACAGAGAAGAAATCTAAGAGCCCGTGGAAATAACAGCAAGATGACAAAAGGAAATAAAACAAGCTGTCAGGGTTCAGGGAAATTACAATGTCACAGAAATGAAAGCCAAGGTGAGAGTAGCACGAAAGAAACAGACTCTGCTGAAACACAATAAGGGACAGAGGGGAGAGAAATAAGGAGAGTGAGAAAAATGAACTGAAAAGTTTTTTTTCTTTTTAATTTAACTGATGAAAGAAAATGACAAAGAGAAACCGTATGTACCTAACAGAAGAAGTAAACCAAAATAATGGCATCAAACAATGATTACAAGATATAATTCAAGAAAATATTTTAGGAAAAAAAAAAAAAGAGACATTAAAAAGTAAATGAGACCCAGAGAAACAGACTTGAAATGATCCATACCAAATATATTCTAATAAAGTGATGAGATTTCAAAGTTCAGAAAGAATCTTTTGGGCAACTCCATGAAAGGGGACAAGTCACTTACAAGGCAGGGACACCAGGCTGGCCTCTGACTTCTTCGTGACAGCATCCAGCATTAGAATTCAATAGAGCACCACCTACAATGTCAGCCAAGGAGAGAAAGTGTGACTCAAGAATTTTATTTTCAGCCAATCTGTTGATCCACTATAAAGGCAGAAGACAACATTTTTGAACACATGTGGGAGTTTAGAGGCTGAGGCCTAGATTTGTTGGAAGAATGGGACTTTTTTTTCCTTTTGGTGACCTGGAGTCTTAGGGTTCATTTATGTGCTTGTTCAACAGACACTTACAGACCCTTGTATGTGTTGGGGCCTGTGCCCCAGACTGTAAAAGGGTCTTATACCAAATGCTAGAGAGGATAGGAGGAAAGCATCCTTGGAGAGGTGAGCTGGCCTTTGAAAGATGAGTGGGAGTACATGAAAGGAAGGGTATCCCAGGCAAAAGGAAGAGCATTATGCAAAGGCAGGCAGGCATAAAGGCACAGGACAAATATTATAATTCAAGATACCATCAAGGGTGTGTTCTATAATGTACAGACATTTGGAATGAGAAGAGTGGGTGAACCCTGAAGACATAGGATTGGGAAAGGGTAAGAGGCCTTGAATGCTGGGTTTTTGTTTTTGTTTTTTAATGCTTAAACTTTACCCCATAGGCAATGTGGAGTCCTGGAATGGTTGAAGCATGAAAACCATTGTTTAGTTGCAAGAAGAAAAGGATCAGAGGTTCTGTGAGGACTCAGATTTTACCATTCCCACATTTTCTTAAGCTAGCATTCATCTCGGATGGCGCACATTCTAACCATTCTTTTTTTTTTTTTTTTTTTTGCGGTACACGGGCCTCTCATCGTTGTGGCCTCTCCCGTCGCGGAGCACAGGCTCCGGACGCACAGGCTCAGCGGTCATGGCTCACGGGCCCAGCCTCTCCGCGGCATGTGGGATCTTCCCGGACCTGGGCACAAACCCGTGTCCCCTGCATCGGCAGGCGGACTCTCAACCACTGCGCCACCAGGGAAGCCCCTAACCATTCTTTTGAAAGTCAGGAACAAGGCAACGTTGCCCACTATTACTGTTTTTGTTCTATGTTGTATTGAAAGTTCCAGCCAGCACAGAAAGAAGAAAAAAAAAGTAAAAACGTAAGGATTACTGTGAACATCTAAATATTGTTCATTGCTGAGTCAAGGAGTGAACTTGTATATTTCCTTACTTCTGCATCTTTATGTTTTTCCTGGCATTTTAAATTATCTTTCCTTTGTTCTTGCCTTTATTATTGAGAATTTTCCCAACAACTCAGTCAGGTCAGTAATCTTATCCGCATTTTACAGAGGGTGAAGGAGGGGGTCGACAAAGTCCACAGCCGATACACGGTGGAGCTGAGGTCTTACCTATCTTGATGGGATGACTCTCAACTCCTAGGCTGGCTGTACTCAGGGAAGGAATACATACTGGGGAGACGGTGGTGTAGTGAGGGTGTGACTCAGTCATTTGATCTTCACCAAGTTCACGAAGAGGAGGATGGTTGCAGGAAATCCCAAAGGGCACCTAATCAGTGAAGATTCTGTAAAAAGATGGATGGAAGGCCAGCTACTCTGGCCAATATTCAACTCCCCAAAGGAGACAAGCAACCTCTCTCCAGCCTCAGGACTTTTGCACATGTTGTCCTCTTGCCTAGAATGCTCTTCTCTGCTCTTCATGCACCTGGCACCTCCTCATGCTTCAGGGCACCACTTCATTCCCCTCCTCAGAGAGCTTCCCCAGTTACTCTTCATCTTTACTTCCCTGGATTGCTCAAGGCTTTGTTACCAAGTGAGGCTCCCTCCTCCCTGAGGGAGGCTGTTTCTTGGAGGCTTCCTAGGCCTCATGCAAAAATGCCCTGGGCTGTCCACCTCACCAGGTCATCAGATTGGTCCATTCCTGTAGGGGTCCCAGTCTGGGTGCCGGGAGACGCCATCCCAAGCCCCTGCAGAAATACAGGAAGTAAAGCACTTGGACAATTCCACGTTATTTGGCGCCTGAAAGTAGAGAGCTTTTTTTTTTTTTTTGGCTGCGCTGCACAGCTTGTGGGATCTCAGTTTCCTGACCAGGGATTGAACCCGGGCCATGGCAGTGAAAGCGCTGAATCCTGACCACTAGACCACCAGAGAACTCCTGTAGAGAACTTCTTTTTGAGCACAAATGAGAACCCCTCAGGGACTTCCTCATCTCCTTCTCGCTAAACCCCACATCGAATCATCAACTTATTCAATAAATTTCTTCAGTGCCTCCCATGTGCCAGGCCCAGGCTAAGCACTGACTCTACACACAGGGCAGGTCACTCACTGCACAAGGGCACCCAGTATGGGACAAGTGGGGGCTGAGTTGCAGCGCATGAACCAGTCACCAAGTTGGGGGCTCACAGAGCTGTGTCTGTTCAGAAGGATGCCTTGTTTGAACTCCCTGGAAAGCACCGTATGGGCAAGCAGCAGCCCTGCACATTGATGAATTAAACCCATATGGACCCTGCCCGTGTGGAGTTACAGTCCGGTGGGAGACAGACAATTAATTAAACAACTAAATATATAATTAGAATTCACCCTTATTTTGCTCGTGAGGACACTGAGCTTCTGAGAAGCTAAACAACTGGCCCAAGGCCACACAGCTAGTGAGTGACAGAGTCAGGGTTCAAACTCAGGTCTCCTGGCTCCAAAGCCACAATTTGCTCTGCAGAGTGAAAGAGGCTTTTTAACTACATCAGCATTAATGTTGAGCTTCGGTCCCGACCTCCAGCACCTCCGTTTCTCCCTCTGACCCCTTTGATGACAAACTCAGGTTTCTCTGCTGCCTATTGCAGAGGCTTTTGGTGAAATGACTCATGCAATTCTTCCTGTCTCATGTGTCTTTTGGACGCTGTCATTCATCTCAGGGGCTGGGCTGGGGACAGACCTGAGTGACAGCCCTGTGCTACACTCATGATTCCAGTCACAGTGGCAACTAAAGCCACTATATATCTAGGAATAAG
This sequence comes from Stenella coeruleoalba, assembly GCF_951394435.1. Taxonomy (NCBI): domain Eukaryota; kingdom Metazoa; phylum Chordata; class Mammalia; order Artiodactyla; family Delphinidae; genus Stenella; species Stenella coeruleoalba. Next base: position 24,995,664 of record NC_137169.1, read on the forward strand.
CTGATGTGAGTAAAATTATAAAACTTTACTGAAGGACATAAAAGGAGATCTGAATAAATGGAGAGACACACCACGTTCCTGGATGGAAAGACTCGGTATTATAAAGATGTCACTTCTCCCCTAAGTAACCTATAAATTTCATGTGATTTCAATCAAAATATCGAAGGTATTTTTAAAATAAATTTATTTATTTATTTTTGGCTGCATTGGGTCTTCTTAGCTGCATGTGGGCTTTCTCTAGTTGCAGCGAGCAGGGGCTACTCTTCGTTGCGGTGGCTTCTCTCGTTGCGGAGCACGGGCTCTAGGCACGCGGGCTACGGTAGTTGTGGCTTGCAGGCTCTAGAGCGCAGGCTCAGTAGTTGTGGCGCACGGGCTTAGTTGCTCCGCGGCACGTGGGATCTTCCCGGTCCAGGACTCGAACCCGTGCCCCCTGCATTGGCAGGTGGATTCTTAACCACTGCACCACCAGGGAAGCCCTGGAAGGTATTTTTTTTTATGGAATTTGACAAGCTGATTCTCAAGTTATACTAGAAGAAAAGATACGTAGAAAACACACCAAGTAGAAATCAATTTTAGAATTTTTTATTGTAGTAAAATACACATAACATAAAATTTACCATTTTAACCATTTTAAAGTATATAGTTCAGTGGCGTTAAGTACAGTCACATTGTTATGCGACCATCATCCCCATCCATCTCCAGACCTATTTTATCACCCCAAACTGAAACTCTGTACCTATTAAACAGTAACTCACCATCTCTCCCTTTCCCCACATGAAAAAAAATTTAATGAGTAAAATTAAGGGACAACTGCCAATCCAGAAATAAAAATACTTATAAAACAAGAGAAATTATATTATCTATCTATCATAAGTCTAGCATTTCAAATCCACAAGGGAAATACAGACTGTTTAATCAATGGCATGAGGACAAATGACTGTCCAATTTGAAAAATATAAAATTTGAACTCTACCTCACACCAGACACACATACAAAGTACCTTTGATTTAAAGAACCAAATGCTAAAAACCTCATAAACCATTAGAAGAAAAGCAGGACAGGTGAATAGATTTGACTACATAGAAACATTTCACTTCTGAATGACAGGAGACTATAGGAGCAAAGTTAAAAGACATGTAACAGACTGGGAAACAAACCTGCCATAGACATGGAGGAAGGCAACACAAGCACAGCTCAAAGCAACTATTTCGCTTTTATTTTCCCCACTTCCTCAGCCAATCAGAGGTTCCACTTTACCTCCAGGAGAATTAGTGCTTTTATAGCTGGAATGTAAAAAGAGGGAAACAGCCAACGTTCAGATGTCATTGTTTTTTTAACTTCCCAGATAGTCTGCTGAAGCTCACATCAGAAACCACACTTTTGAAAGGCAGAGCCTTTGATTTTCAAGAGGCTGCTTTTGCCGAGAGAAGAAAATGCTATTGAGAATCGAAAGGGAAGGTCCTGAAGGAAGCAGGAGAAAGAGTTTATGCCTTAACTACAGATTGAAAAGAGAACAGAGAAGACCCACACCATGTGCCACCTGGGAAGTAAATGGGGTCACCGGGCGGGGAGAGGGAAAAGGATCAGGATGAGGCATGACCTTGGAAGAGGTCAGGGGGGCTTGGGATGAGGGAACCGGACCTGTGGGACCACAAGGAAGGGAAGGGAGTCAGTGCCCAGAGACTTCTGAGCCCTCTCCATCAATCACCGCTACCAGGAGGCTTTATGGGCACTGGACCGTCACCAGTAGAGGCTCTGGGGCCACTTAAGTAGGCACCAGGGGCCACCTTGGCTGAAGAGCCACATTAGCCATTGGCTCTTCGTTTTTGAGCCCGCGTGAGAATCTGCCAAGACGCTTACAGACCACGGTGGTGCCCCTCCCCACATCCCACTGGCCCAGTGACTCCTGGCAGCTAGGGGGCTGGTTCTGTGCACCTTGCCCGCACCCTGACCCCCACTTCAAATGCGTCTTGTGGTTTCCCTGGGCTTTTCTGCCTCAGCCTTCTCTTTAGCTGGGGAAGGCCTCTCAGCCTTCCAACAGGCATAGTTTGGAAATGTAGGAGGCTGACGTCCCTGGAGCTACCTTCCACCGTGGGGGACGGGAGTCCTGGATAAACGCCTCAGCTTCTGGCCTTAAGAGGCACAACTCCAAGGCCTCCTCCTCGCTGGTCCTCAGAGGGGCTCCAGTGGGATTCGGCCCATTGCCCCCAGTGGTAACCAGCTCAGAGAACAGCATGTTGAAGAAATCATTTGTCCTGTAGGATGTCCCCCATTCTGGGTTTGTCCACCTGCTTCTGTGTGTATCATTCACCTCGTCCCTCCATCCCCAGGATTTCCTGTCACTAGAAGTCAACTCTTCCGGCAAGGCACCAGAGCAGCTGGCATTTGTGCCTGGCCAGCTCCTCTTGGCCAATCCTGGAGGCCACTTGCAGACGGGCTGTACCAAAGCCCTTCATTTTTTTTTCTTTTTCTTTTCTTTTCTTTTCTTTTTTTTTTTTTTTTGGCCGCACCACGCTGCCTGCAGGATCTTAGTTCCCCAACAAGGGATCGAACCAGTGCCCCCTGCAGTGGAAGCCCAGAGTCCCCCCAGTGCCCTTCTGAGTCTTGCATCCTGAGGGCATTCTCTGGTCCTGAGAGGAGCCGGGGTATTAATACCCCAGGAGCGATCTTTGACCAGAGCAGGGTGGGGGCGGGTAGCTCAACACTTCCAGCTTCCTTGCCTCTCAGAGGAGGTTTCTAACATATGTCCTGCACAGCATTTCAGAGGGTGCCCAGAAGAACTGGGTCCCAGCTGTCTGAGTGGTATCCCACTCATTAATTCATTTTTATTGGGTTTCTACCTTCCCTGCCTCACCTCCCCACTCCCTTAAAGGTACTTCCTCTGATCATCTCCCAAATAAACTATCTGAACCCAAATCCTCTTCCTAGGGTCTGCTTTTCTGAGGGAATCCAAGCACAGGCAGACACTTGATAGGCGGGGCTGTCGCATGACACCACATCAGGAGACACACATAGCGGTGCTAAGATTAACCAGTGAGCTCAGGCGGTGACAGCCTGACCCTTCCATGATAAAACTCCCCAACAACTTTTCATATAATAATTTCATCCGTTGGTGATTATTGCCTGAACCCATTATTTTATTAGGGGCTGTAAAAAAGATGATTTTCTAATCCTATCAATCCTTCCACATTTATTAGCTGGAATTTTTTATAAGGAACTTTCTCTCATAAACTCGGGCTTTTTGGTTGAGATGAAATAGTAGAAGAATGACAGGATAAAGTCTTAATTCTTTCCTTTTCATTGCTAATCCTCAGGATGAGGAATTATGCCCTGGTTACCTTCAATGGTATTTAATGATATTTGGTTGATTTGCGGCTTTCTCTCTCTGAGCATCAATATGGACAAATGAGTGCTTGTATATTCAGTGTGTTTCAAGCATTATCAGTCACTGTTCTTTCTGCTATTCAAATTCTCCCATCTTTAACCAGTGGGTGTCTCTTCTTTTTGGCTTCTATATTTCCTTTGGACGTGATCCCATTACTCTTTGACAATGTCCTTGCTTTCTGACCCAACAAGATGTCCCAGGCTCACGTTGTCTATTTCCTGCCCCAGACCTGGAATTAGCCAATCCTCCAAGGAGCCGTGGTTCATGGTAGCTGGAAAAGACATCTGGGCACTAGGTATGCTCATTGATGGTGGGCTATCACTGCGTCCAAATTTTTCAGTGAACAGAACTGGGAAGTACATACTTTTGAACAGAAAAATAAAAGGATTATGAGTTTCTGCTAATATTTCCAATTCACATGTAACATTCAAGGCTTTTACTTAACTTCTTTGGTCTTATCCTCATATCTCTTTTCTCAGACACTGAAGATCTTGGATTCCAATATTAACATCATTACTGATTTGCATTATCATGTGATCTATATAAAATAGTTTCAAAAATAATGCCAATATTTTTACTAACAATACGACTTCCAAATGAAGTGTTAAGATTTCTTTGCGGTTCTTTTGTCCCTGAAAAATGTTTCTTTAAAGATGTCCAGCTAGGGCTTCCCTGGTAGCGCAGTTGTTAAGAATCTGCCTGCCGGGCTTCTCTGGTGGCGCAGTGGTTGAGAGTCCGCCTGCCGATGCAGGAGACACGGGTTCGTGCCCAGATCCAGGAAGATCCCACATGCCACGGAGCAGCTGGGCCCGTGAGCCATGGCCGCTGAGCTTGCGCGTCCAGAGCCTGTGCTCCGCAACGAGAGAGGCCACAACAGTGAGAGGCCCACGTAACGCAAAAAAAAAAAAAAAAAAAAAAAGAATCCGCCTGCCAGTGCAGGGGACATGGGTTCGACCCCTGGTCCAGGAAGATCTCACATGCCGCGGAGCAGCTAAGCCTGCGTGCCGCACAACTACGGAAGCCTGCACGCCTAGAGACCATGCTCCACAACAAGGGAAGCCACCACAACGAAAAGCCCATGCACCGCAACGAAAAGCAGCCCCCGCTCGCTGCAATCAGAGAAGAGCCTGCGCGCAGCAACGAAGACCCAATTCAGCCAAAAACAAATAAATAAATGAATAAAATAAATTTATTTTTTAAAAAATTTAAAAAAAAAACAAAAGATGTCCAGCTTTACAACAAATGCTAAAGAAACTTCTCTAGGTGGGAAACACAAGGGAAGAAAAAGACCCACAAAAACAAACCCAAAACAATTAAGAAAATGGTAATAGGAACATACATATTAATAATAACCTTGAATGTAAATGGATTAAATGCCCCAAGCGAAAGACAAAGACGGGTTAATGGATACAAAAACAAGACCCATACATATGCTGTCTACTAGAGACCGATTTCAGACCTAGGGGCACATACAGACTGAAAGTGAAGGGATGGAAAAAGATATTCCATGCAAATGGAAATCAAAAGAAAGCTGGAATAGCAATATTCGTATCAGATAAAATATACTCTAAAATAAAGACTGTTACAAGAGATAAGGAAGGACACTACATAATGATCAAGGGATCAATCAAAGAAGAAGATATAACAATTATAAATATTTATGCACCCCACACAGGAGCACCTCAATACATAAGGCAAATGCTAACAACCATGAAAGGGGAAATCGACAGTAATACAATAATAGTGGGGGACTTTAACACCCCCCTTACACCAATGGACAAATCATCCAAACAGAAAATAAATAAGGAAACACAAGCTTTAAATGACACAATAGACCAGATAGATTTAATTGATATTTATAACATTCCACCCGAAAGTGGCATAATACAAATTCTTCTCAAGTGCACACGGAATATTCTCCAGGATAGATAACATCTTGGGTCATACATCAAGCCTCAGTAAATTTAAGAAAATTGAAATTGTATCAAGCATCTTTTCTGACCACAACACTATGAGACTGGAAATCAATCACAGGGGAAAAAAACCTGTAAAAATCACAAATACATGGAGGCTAAATAGTGTGCTACTAAATAACCAAGAGATCACTGAAGAAATCAAAGAAGAAATAAAAAAATACATAGAAACAAATGACAATGAAAACACAACAACCCAAAACCTATGGGACACAGCAAAAGCAGTTCTAAGAGGGAAGTTTATAGCAATTCAATCTCACCTAAAGAAACAAGAAAAATCTCAAATAAACAATCTAACCCTACACTTAAAGCAACTAGAGAAAGAAAATCCAAAGTCAGTAGAAGGAAAGAAACCATAAAGATTGGAGCAGAAATAAATGAAATAGAAACAAAGAAAACAAGAGCAAAGATCAATAAAACTAAAAGCTTATTCTTTGAGAAGATAAACAAAATTGATAAACCCTTAGCCTGACTCATCAAGAAAAAAGGGAGAGAACACAAATCAATAAAATTAGAAATGAAAAAGGAGAAATCACAACTGACCCTGCAGAAATACAAATGATTATAAAAGACTACTACAAACAACTATATGCCAATAAAATGGACAAGCACGAAGAAATGGACAAATTCTTGGAAAGGTACAATTTTCCAAGACTGAACCAGGAAGAATTAGAATATACAAACAGACCTACCAAAAGTAATGAAGTTGAAACTGTAATTAAAAATCTTCCAACAAACAAAAGTCCAGGACCAGATGGCTTCACAGGCAAATTCTATCAAACATTTAGAGAAGAGATAACACGATCCTTCTCAAACTCTTCCAAAAATTTGCAGATGGAGGAACACTCCCAAATTCATTCTACAAAGCTACCACCACCCTGATACCAAAACCAGACAAAGATATCACAAAAAAAGAAAATTATAGACCAATATCACTGATGAACATAGATGTAAAAGTCCTGAACAAAATACTACCAAACAGAATCCAACAACATATTAAAAGGATCATACACCATGATCAAGTGGGATTTATCCCAGGGATGCAAGGATTCTTCAATATACACAAATCAATCAATGTGATACACCATATTAACAAATTAAGGAATAAAAACCATATGATCATCTCAGTAGATGCAGAAAAAGCTTTTGCCAAAATTCAACACCCATTTATGATAAAAACTCTCCAGAAAATGGGCATAGAGCGAACCTACCTCAACATAATAAAGGCCATAAATGACAAACCCACAGCAAGCATCAAGGTGAAAAACTGAAAGCATTTCCACTAAGATCAGGAACAAGACAAGGATGTTCACTCTAGCCACTCTTATTCAACATAGTTTTGGAAGTCCTAGCCATGGAAATCAAAGAAGAAAAAGAAATAAAAGGAATACAAATTGGAAAAGAAGAAGTAAAACTGTCATTGTTTGCCAATGACATGATACTATACATAGAAAATCCTAAAGATGCCACCAGAAAACTACTAGAACTAATTAATGAGTTTGGTAAGGTTGCAGGATACAAAATTAATGCACAGAAATCCCTGGCATTCCTATACACTAAAAATGAAAAATCACAAAGAGAAATTAAAGAAACAATCTCATTTACCATCACAACAAAAAGAATAAAATACCTAGGAATAAACCTACTTAAGGAGGCGAAAGACTTGTACTCAGAAAACCATAAAACACTGGTGAAAGAAATCAAAGATGATATAAAATAGATGGAGAAATATACCATGTTCTTGAATTGGACGAATCAATGTTGTGAAAATGACTACACTACCCAAAGCAATTACAAATTCAATGGAATCCCTATCAAACTACCAATGGCATTCTTCACAGAATTAAAACAAAAAATTTTACAATTCGTATGGAAACACAAAAGACCCCGAATAACCAAAGCAATCTTGAGAAAGAAAAATGGAGCTGGAGGAATGAGGCTCCCCAACTTCAAAGTATACTACAAAGCTACAGTAATCAAGACAGTATGGTACTGGCACAAAAACAGAAATATAGATCAATGGTACAGGATAGAAAGCCCAGAGATAAACCCACGCACATACGGTCACATAATTTACAACAAAGGAGGCAAGAACATACAATGGAGAAAAGAAGGCCTCTTCAATAAATGGGCACCACTACATGTAACTGGACAGCTACATGTAAAAGAATGAAATTAGAACACTACATAATGCCATACACAAAAATAAACTCCAAATGGATTAAAGACCTAAATGTAAGATCAGACACTATAAAAACTCTTAGAGGAAAGCATAGGAAAAACACTCTTTGACATAAACCACAGCAAGATTTTTTTGACCCACCTCCTAGAGTAATGGAAATAAAAACAAAAATAAACAAATGGGACCTAATTAAACTTCAAAGCTTTGCACAGCAAAGAAAACCATAAACAAGATGAAAAGACAACCCTCAGAATGGGAGAAAATATTTGCAAATGAAACAACAGACAAAGGATTAACTCCAAAATATATAAACAGCTCATGGAGCTCAATATCAAAAAAACAAACAATTCAGTTAAAAAATGGGTGGAAGACCTAAATAGACATTTCACCAAAGAAGACATACAGATGGCCAAGAGGCACATGAGAAGATGCTCAACATCACTAATTATTAGAGAAATGCAAATTAAAGCTACAATGAGAGGCTTCCCTAGTGGCACAGTGGTTAAGAATCCACCTGCCAATGCAGGGGACACAGGTTCGAGCCCTGGTCCGGGAAGATCCCACATGCTGTGGAGCAACTAAGCCAGTGCGCCACAACTTCTGAGCCTGCGCTCTAGAGCCCATGAGCCACAACTACTGAGCCCATGTGCCACAACTACTGAAGCCCGCACGCCTAGAGCCTGTGCTCCACAATAAGAGAAGCCACCACAATGAGAAGCCCATGCACCGCAACAAAGAGTACCCCCGCTCGCCACAACTAGAGAAAGCCCACGTGCAGCAACGAAGACCCAACACAGCCAAAATTAAATAAACAAATTTATAAAACAAACAAACAAAAAACTACAATGAGGTATCACCACCTCACACCAGTCAGAAAGGCCATTATCAAAAAATCTAGAAACAGTAACTGCTGGAAAGGATGTGGTGAAAAAGGAACCCTCCTGCACTGTTGGTGGGAATGTAAATTGATACAACCACTATGAAGAACAGTATGGAGGTTCCTTAAAAAACTAAAAATAGAACTACCATATGACCCAGCAATCCCACTATTGAGCATATACCCTGAGAAAACCATAATTCAAAAACAGACATGTACCACAATGTTCACTGCAGCACTATTTACAATAGCCAGGACATGGAACCAACCTAAATGTCCATCAACAGATGAATAGATAAAGAAGATGTGGTACATATATACAATGGAATATTAGCCATAAAAAGAAACTAAATTGAGTTATTTGTAGTGAGGTAGATGGACCTAGAGTCTGTCATACAGAGTGAAGTAAGTCAGAAAGAGAAAAACAAATACCGTATACTAACACATATATATGGAATCTGAAAAAAAGAAAAGGTACTGATGAACTTAGTGGCAGGGCAGGAATAAAGACGTAGACATCGAGAATGGACTTGAGCACACGGTCGGGGAGGGGGAAGCTGGGGCGAAGTGAGAGTAGCCTCGACATATATATACTACCGAATGTAAAATAGTTAGTGGGAAGCAGCAGCAAAGCACAGGGAGATCAGCTAGGTGATTTGCGGTGACTTAGAGACGTGGGATAGGGAAGGTGGAGGGAGGTTCAAGAGGGAGGAGATATGGGGATATATGTATGCATATGGCTGATTCACTTTGTTGTACAACAGAAACTAACACAGTATTGTGAAGCAATTATACTCCAATAAAGATCTATTAAAAAAAAAAGATGTAGTGGATATGCTGTGCTGTAAAGCCACTTGAAACAATCATTTTTACTGACTGGTTATATCACTAACTTGATACACATTCAAGGTTCTTCATTTCAGATTGTTTTCAAATTCTAGAGATTGCTTTTTACTCCTCTCTTTCTGATTTAACGTTATTTTTGAATGTGTAAAATATTTATCTGATTCCAAAGTCAAAACCACATAACAGTCTATGGGTGGAAATTTTCCTTTCTATTGCTGTCCCTCTACCCTGTCCTTTCCCACATAAGGTATCCTTTTCATTTTTATTATTTTGGTTTATTCTTCTGTTTCTTTTTGCAAATATAAACAATTTGTATACATATTTATATCCCTTTCTTCCCCACTGTTACACAGAAGATAGAATCCTAGATATTCCGTTCTACACCTTGTGTTTTTTGCTTAACAATATATCTGGAGATCACTCCATTGCAGTGACCTTCCACGTTTCTTTTTACAGCTGGAGAGTATTCCACTGTGTGAATGGACCACAGCTGATTCAGCCAGTTTTAGTGATGGGCATTTGGATTGGTTCCAACCTTTTGTTATCTCAGATAATGCCACAATGAATAAACTTGCGCGTAAATCATTGCAGCATTTTTTTTCCCAGCATATTTTTAGGTCAGAATACTGGAAGTGGGATTTCTGGGACAAAGGGTAATTGTATAAGCAATCGTGTATTTTTAAAAAGTATTTTCAAGTTCCCCACCCAAAGAGTTGTACTGTTTCACATTCTCCCTAATAACCATTTTTCGGTCATTCATTCAATAAATACATATTGAAACACAGAACAAGATAAACTGGTCCTTGCACCCAGGAGCTTTCAGCCTAGTAGGTAAGAGAGAGTAAACAGATGATCGCACCAATAATCATTCCTGATGTGTATTAAGAAGTATAAATTCTGTAAGAGTTTATAACAAGATGCTCTAACCTGATTTGCAGGGTCAGGAAGACTTCCCTGGGGAATAACGTCTAAGCTGAAATCTGATGAACAAGTAAGAATTAGCCAGGAAAAGTGGATGGAAGAGAATACCTGAGTAAAGAGGAAATAAAAACAGAAATTATAATAATAAAATTAAGGAAAAGAGAAAACTTTATAGCAAAACATATGGGGTATAATTGATCTTTATTCAGAAGAGAATTTATAACTTCAAATTATTTTACTGTTAAAAAAATGCTGAAAGCAAATGAACTGAATACGCAACCTAAGACCTAGAGAAATAACAAAATGAAGAAAGGTAGAAGAAGATTAATAAAAATAAAATAAGAAATTAAGGAAGTAGAAAAGAAAGAAATAAAAAGTGGTTAAGGGACTTCCCTGGTGGCTCAGTGGGTAAGAATCCACCTGCCAATGCAGGGGACACGGGTTCGAGCCCTGGCCTGGGGAGATCCCACATGCCACGAAGCAACTAAGCCAGTGGACCACAACTACTGAGCCCACGTGCCATAACTACTGAGCCCGCATGCCTAGAGCCCGTGCTCTGCAACAAGAGAAGCCCCCACAATGAGAAGCCCACACACCACAACGAAGAGTGGCCCCCACTTGCCGAAACTAGAGAAAGCCTGCATGCAGCAATGAAGACCCAATGCGGCCAAAAATTTTAAAAATAAATAAATAAATGTATATATTTTTTAAAAAGCAGTTAAAAGGATAAATTAAAGTTGGTTCTTTGAAAACATTTTTTTAAAGTACAAAACCACTAGCAAGCCTAATTAAGTATAAAAACATATATATATATATAGATAGATAGATAGATAGATACAGAAGTAGCTAAAGGAATTAAAAGATAACACCATGGCAACAAATGTGTAAACCCACAAGAAGATGATAATCTATCAAAACAAATTACCAAAATTGTCTCAAGTAGAAGTAGAAAAGCTGAACAGACCAATAATCAAAGAAAAGATTTTAAAGACTATTGAAGAACTACCATTAAAACATGGCATAGGGGACTTCCCTGGTGTTCCAGTGGGTAAGACTCCGTGCTCCCAATGCAGGGGGCCCGGGATCGATCCCTGGTTGGGGAATTAGATCCCACATGGATGCCGCAACTAAGAAGCCCACACGCATGCTGTCACTAAAGATCTCGTGTGCCGCAACTAAGACCCTGCACAGCCTAAATAAATAAATAAATATTAAAAACCAAAAAGCATGGCATAGGTCTCTCTGTCTCCCTCCCTCCCTCACTTTCTCTTTCTCTCTCCGTCTCTCTATGTTTATTTGTATGTTGGCTCCATGCCCTCATGCCACACAGTCTCTATGTGAGCAGAAAGAGATCCACCGGCATCCTCAGGGGCAACCTCACTGACAGCCTACACCTCATTCCCTTGTGAAACATAAGAAAGAGTAACTTGGGCTTCCCTCGTGGCCCAGTGGTTAAGAACCCGCCTGCCAATGCAGGGGACACGGGTTCGAGCCTTGGTCTGGGAAGATCCCACATGCCACAGAGCAACTACGCCTGTGCGACACAACTACTGAGCCTGCACTCTACAGCCTACGTGCCACAACTACTGAGCCCGCGAGACACAACTACTAAAGCCCGCGTGCCTAGAGCCCATGCTCCGCAACAAGAGAAGCCACCGCAACGAGAAGCCTGCGCAACGAAGAGTAGCCCCTGCTCACCGCAACTAGAGAAAGCCTGCACACAGCAACGAAGACCCAACGCAGCCAAAAATAAATAAATAATTTTTTTTTAAAAAAAGAAAGAGTACCTTAACGTCTTGTTAATTATAATAGTAATAATAATAACAACAATAATAAAAACTCCCAGCTGATTGCTTCAGTAACAGGGTCAATCAATCATAGGATTGGGCTGGGCTGGGCCATGCTTCACCCCTCCATGGCTTAATGGTTTGGGCACCATGACTGATAACTCCACCCAGATCACATGGAGTTGGGAGGAGTTACCCAGGGAAGTAAAACCAGTGGAGGATCACAGTCCACAGTAGGCACTCTAGCACTTTCAGACAATGAAAAGCGGAAGGAACAAGTAGTGCGTGCAATAAATTGGAGTATGGCATGATGAATGGTGACTGTGAGTCAGACAAAGCCATATAATATAGCTAAAATTTAACTGGCTATCATCTCAAATATCATCCATTCGACATTTGACAAACAATTATGGAGTGCCTACCTTGCTCCAGGCACTGTTTTAGGTACTGGAGAATCAGTAAGGAACAGAAGATACAGAGTATCCAAGAATATCTGCCCTCATGGAGCTTATGTTCGGTGCCTAGAGTTATGTGACCATGAGAACATGACAGAATGAGCGATCTCATCAAGTTCAAAGGTCTTTACTGTAAAACAGAAAATCATGTTTACACATCTTAAGAGAAAAAAAAGCAAAATTCAGTCCCAACCTGAGTGGGAGTGCACTTTTTTTGGGGGGGTTGGGGGGCACACCAGTGAAAGCATGGAGTCCTAACCACTGGACCACCGGGGAATTCCCAGGAGTGCACTCTTCTTTGAGTAAAAAGAATTAGATAATATAAGTAACTTGAATCCAGGGAGTAGCCTACATGGAATTTCCCATTTCTTAAGTTTCAAAGAGGTGGTTTAGGGTAGTTTTTAGGCACGTGGATTTGTCCATTCAAGTCCTACTCCACCACTCATTGGCTGGGTGACCTGGGACAAATTCCTTATATTCTCTGTGCCTCAGCTTCCTCATCTATAAAATGCAAATTAAAATTTTACTTCTCTAATGGAATTGTTCATATAAAACTATTTACTGAGGAGTGCCTACCAAATGTCAGGCATCATTCTGGGCATTTAGTAGACATTGGGGAACAAAACAAAGATCTTGGCCTCTAGCAGGGCAAACAGTGAGCACAATCAGTAAGTATGTCTTTTTGGAGATGACAAATGCTGTGGGAACAAAAGCAGAGCAGGGTAAGAGGCAGCAAGGGCTGGGCGGGCAGGTTGCTGTATTAATAAGGTGCTTGGAGTTGGCCTCGTGGAAATGGTGAGATTTGAGTGAGGACCTGAAGGAGATGAAGGAATGAGTGGAAGCAGGTGTTGGGGGAAAGCGCTTTCCAGGCCCAGGAAACAGCTGGTGTGAAGCCCATATGGTGGTGGCATGAGCGTGCTTGGGATGCAGGAGAAACAACCAGAGGCCAGTGTGGCTGGAGCTGAGTAGGCGAAAAGGAGCAGGACAAGGAACCGGACCACGGAGGGCCCTAGAGGCCATTGCAAGTACTTTGCCTTTTACTCTGAAGGACATGGGGAGCCACTGGAGGTTTTGAGCAGAGGACTGACATTATCCAATTCACATTTTAAAGGATCCCTCTAGTACTATGTGGAGAACAGAATGTGAGTGGACAAGGTAGCAGCAGGGAGACCAACTAGGAAGCTATTGCAGCAATCCAAGCGAAAGACCATGGTTCAGACAAGGGTGATGGCAGTGGAGGTGGTAAGCAATGGCCAAATTCTGGGTATATTTTGAAGGCAGAACCAACGCATTTCCCGTTTGGAATATGGGATGTGAGAGACAGAGAGGAATCCATGGTTTTTGATCTGAGCAACTGGAAGGAGCCTCATCAACTGAGGTGGGGGGAACTTTGGGTGGAACAGGCTTTGGGAATGGGAGGAAGATCAGGAATTCAGTTTTGAACATGTTCAGTTTGAGATGTCTCTTAGACATCCAAGTACAGATGTTGAGTAAGCAAGTGGTTGGATACGTGAGCATGGAGTTGAAAAGAGCTCTGGGTGGACAATATAATTTGGGAAACATAGGCATGTAAATAAATATACTGAGGACCATGGACCTGGATAGGCACACCAAGGGAATGAAAGTACACAGGAAAGAGTGGAGCAGCAAAGCCCAAGACTGGGGCGTCCAACGAGAGAGAAGAGAAAAGAGGAAGAATCACAAAGGAGACAGAGAGCAGTGAGGAAGGAGGAAAACCCAGAGGGAGGGAGGTCCTGGAAGTGGTGTCTCCAGGAAGAGAGGGTGATCAGCTGTGTCAGTTGCTGCTGATGGGTCAGGCAAGGTGAACAAAGGCAGTTTTGGTGAAGCGCTGGGAGAGGAGGACTCATTGGAGCAGGTTTAGAGGAGACGAGGGGAGAGGAACGGAAAGCAAGGACAAGAACGCTTTCGAGGATTTTGGCCGCAAAAGTGAGTTTTTTTTAAATGGCTTGATAGCTGGCAGGGAAAATATGGTTAAAAAAAAAAAACAAGGTTTATTTCATCTTACTTTATAAGGTGGGAGAAATCACAGTATGTTGCTGATGGGAATAATCCAGCGAATCATTGTGAGACAGGTCACTGGCTGAGACTGCGATGGGGAGGAGGTGTTGGGAGGTTGGAAAGAATGTATGAAATTGTCACTTGAAAGCATGTGAGAGTGAAGGATTCATTGCCATATAGTGTGACTGCCAGGCAGCCTTCAGGGCCCACTTGAAGTTTGTGGTCAAGAATTGTGAGAATTAAACGAGCTAATACATAATATATGAAAAGCACTTAGAACAGAATCTGGCACACAGAAAATGCTATGTAAGTGTTAGCTATTATTATTTAAAATTAAGTGTAGAAAGGTCTAAGAGAACTAAAACCATAGCATTAATAATGCTGTGATAAGAAGAAATCTATTCATATTTGGTATTTTACGTATTTGTAATGTTTAAGAGTATCTGGTCTATTAGAATGACAATTAACTGTGTAACTCTAACATAAATGTGTAATGGAGTAATTGATTAAGACGTATGGTTGTCAGTAGAAATCTTACTAATGTAATGCATGACATTGGAATACCTAAGTGAGTTTTAGGCTCACCATATTTATTAGTTTAGTTTGCTAGATTGATAAGAATTATTTTGCACTTAGGAAGGTTTTGTTTGTTAAGTGAGAAAATTTAAATACTTAAAAAAAAGTCAAATCTATTTAAATTTATCAGTGCAGTTTTACAGTGGTGAAGGTGTTCAATTAACTGAGCTTGTAAATGGGACCAAACATCATTCAGTCTCCTTAAAACTTATTCTTAAAATGTATTAGGCTTATAAATAGAATCATAAGATTTATAAGCCTAAGAACCAAAGTTTGTGAATTTGTAACTTTAATAAACTGACTCCATTTTTTTTTTTTTTTTTTTTTTTTTTTTGCGGTACGCGGGCCTCTCACTGTTGTGGCCTCTCCCGTTGCGGAGCACAGGATCCGGACGCGCAGGCCCAGCGGCCGTGGCTCACGGACCCAGCCGCTCCGCGGTATGTGGGATCTTCCCAGACCGGGGCACGAACCTGCGTCCCCTGCATCGGCAGGCGGACTCTCAACCATTGCGCCACCAGGGAAGCCCAACTGACTCCATTTTTAAAACCAAAAATAAACCTTCTTAATAGTCTTCTCTGCAGACAAAAATCATCCTCAAGGGCACCAAAGAATAGCATCAACAAATTCCAGGGACAGCTGCTTCTTGTGGGAGGAGCGATCAGAGCCCAAGACAAAATACCTTGCTGGCGAAGGTCCTGTAGGGGGCTGGGCGCCATGAGTGGGCACAGGGTGGAGAAGGAAGGGAATGGGGGTGGGAGGACTGGAAGGAGAAAGAAGATGCTCACCCAGCTAGGGTGGGAGTTGAGAGTGAAGGGCTGAATCTTCAAGGCAACTGGGAGGTGTGAGCGAGAGAAGGCCACTTCAGGTATGAGATTTCTTCATCGAACCCCTTTTACATTATTCAGGACACATCAGTAAAAATGGCAATTGACTCAACAGTCTTCGTTTGAATGCAATCCCGGGCGATGATGGACCTACACGTAGGGCCCTGGTTTTGGAGAATCTGGGGTCTCCAGGCTGACTGTTGCAATGGTCCCTGCAGCTCCTTGCTGGCAAGGGGTGCTGAATTTGGAAGGCATGTGGGATGTGCGTACCAGAGAGGGGGTGCTGCTATGAGCAGAGATAGTTTCTGAGGGTTTTCCTCAGCTCGGCAGGAGTCATCCTTGGGACAGTTCTTCTCCCTTGAACCAGGGCCTGATTCCTGGTTCATCAAATAGCCTTCTGGGTTTTGTTTTGTTCCATTCTGTTTTCCAACTCTTGTCTGTTTAGTATTTACCATGTACCAGGCATTGTCCTCAGTTCTATACGCAATCATCTTGTTAAATTCTCTTAAGAACTCAGGGGTGGGGAGTTGGGGGAAGGATGCCCAAGGTCACCTGACTAGTTAGCCTAGCCCTCCAGCCCAAACTCTTATCCACCATGCTACATTGTCTTTCATTGATATGGTTTGCCTCTCAGAGACCTTGACACCAGGCTTAATGATGGCAAGTCTGAACCTCAGTCTCCTCAGGTATCACATGGGAATAATACAGCCTACAAATCAGGCAGTTTTGTCAATTAATAGGGACAACTGTACCAGGCCAGAGAGAAAGAAGGAAATATTCCTGATTTTCTTTACAAAAACCCTGTGCTCTAAACTTAAGGACAGTGCAGAAAAGGAGCAGAATAGACCAACTTCACTTACACATATTGATGCAACACTTCTGAATAAAATTGTGGCAGAATGAGAAATGTGATGTTTCTTGTGTAACTGAGTTTATAGATTGAGTTTATACTCTTTTAAAAATATTAGCAAAGAGGACCTAATAGTATATTAGGATAGAAATATGCCATGATCAAGAGGTATTTACTATAGGAATGTTAAGATAGTTCAATATTAATAAGTCTATTAATATAATTTATTCTAGAAAATAGACTAAAATATTGGTTTAAAAGAAAAATATATCATGACTTCTTTTGGATATCCTTTTTTTTTTTTTTTTTTTTTTTGCTGTACACGGGCCTCTCACTGTTGTGGCCTCTCCCGTTGTGGAGCACAGGCTCTGGACGCGCAGGCTCAGCGGCCATGGCTCACGGGCCCAGCCGCTCTGCGGCATGTGGGATCCTCCCGCACCGGGGCACGAACCCGTGTTCCCTGCATCGGCAGGTGGACTCTCAACCACTGCGCCACCAGGGAAGCCCTCCAGCTATTCTTTACAAAAATAAAAAGATCAATATTAGAAAATCTATTAATATAATTTAGCTTATTAATAAGTAGAAAAAGAAAATGATATATTATTAAAAGATAATGAAAATGCATTTGATAAATTTTGTATCCATAACTATTTCAAGTCTTAGTAAAATGGAAATGATACCTTGAAATGATTATTTTTTTAAATGTCTCAAACCAACTTTAAGCATCGTGCTTCACAATGAAACTCTAGAAATAATTCGATTAGGTAAAGAAAAATCAAAGATCCCTACCACAACTCTTAATTAACAGAGTTCTGAAAGTCCTAGTCAATTTGATTAGGGAAACACATGAAAAGAGGTATAAATATTAAAAAGGAGGAGGAAAAATAATCATTATTTAAAGTTAATATGATTATATATCTGGAATTCCGGCCAAAATCCATTAAAAATATTGAGTCCAGCCTAGAGAGCCACAACTACTGAGCCCGCGTGATTAGAGCCCGTGCTCCGCACAAGAGAAGCCACCGCAATGAGAAGCCCGTGCACCGCAATGAAGAGTAGCCCCCGCTCGCCACAACTAGAGAAAGCCCACACGAAGCAATGAAGACCCAATGTAGCCAAAAATAAATAAATTTATAAAAATTGAGTCCAGCCTAGAGAGTATCATACTTAGAGAAGTCAGAAAGAGAAAGACAAATGCCATATGATATCGCTTACATGTGGAATCTAAAATACGATTCAAATGAACATATCTACGAAACAAAAGCAGACTCACAGATATAGAGAACAGACTTGTGGTTGCCAAGGTAGAAGGGGGTTAGGATTGGGAGTTTGGGATTAGCAGATGCAAACTATTATATATAGGATGGATAAGCAACGAGGTCCTACTGTATAGCGAGGGGAACAATATTCAATATCCTGTGATAAACCATAATGGGAAAGAATATGAATAAGAATATACATATGTATAACTGAAACACTTCGCTATACAGCAGAAATTAACACAAAACAACATAGTAAATCAACTATACGTCAATAAAATTTTTAAAAAACTACACTTCAATAAAATAAATTTTAAAAAACTATTGAGTCCAGCAACATGGCCAATTACAAAACAAATATACAAGAATCAACAGCATTCCCATCAAACAATAAAAAGCAGTTAGAAATTATAATAGGGAAGAGTTCCATTCATAATATCAGTAAAGACAGAAAATAACTAGAAATAAACCTTCAGAAAACAACTAGAAATAAATTTTACCGGGGAAAAAGTCTATTGAGGGGCATGGAAGAGAACGTGGAAACCTCTACCTTGTCTTTTTTTTTTTTTTTTTTTTTTTTAGCTGCATTGGGTCTCTGTTGTTGCGTGCAGGCTTTCTCTAGTTGTGGCGAGCAGGGGCTACTCTTCGTTGCAGTGCGCGGGCTTCTCATTGCGGTGGCTTCTCTTGTTGCAGAGCACGGGCTCTAGGCGCACAGGCTTCAGTAGTTGTGGCACACGTCTACCTTGTCTTAAATAGAAACACAAGGTTTAAAATCCACCTATTTTTCTCAAATTAATGTAAAAATTCACACATTCCAACTCAAAATCCCCAAATGCCTTATCTTAGAATTTAACAGAACAGTTCTAAAGGTAATTTGAAGAATAAAGCTATAATAATATTCAGGGGTTTCCCTGGTGGCGCATTGGTTAAGAATCCACCCGCCAATGCAGGGGACACAGGTTTGAGCCCTGGTCCGGGAAGATCCCACATGCTGCGGAGCAACTAAGCCCGTGAGCCACAACTACTGAGCCTGCGCTCTAGAGCCCACAAGCCACAACTACTGAGCCCGCGCGCCACAACTACTGAAGCCCGCGCGCCTGGAGCCCGTGCTCCGCAACAAGAGAAGCCACCGCAATGAGAAGCCCATGCACCGCAATGAAGAGTAGTCCCCGCTTACCGCAACTAAAGAAAGCCCGTGCGCAGCAATGAAGACCCAACGCAGCCAAAAATAAATAAATAAATTTTAAATAATAATAATATTCAGGAAAAGTCTGAAAAATAAGAGACACTTTTGCCCATCCATTAAAATATTACAACGTTTTAGAAATTAAAAAAAATATGGCACTGGCACAGAGGTTTTAAAACGTGCCTGGGATTTTGTATTAATTGGGTATGGTAAGGTGACAGACGCAAACACAGCTGCCTTTGAAAGAAGAGTTTGCTATTTACAGTTCCCAAGAGGAACGGGCATGCCCTGCCATGCTGGGCCAGGTAAGGAAACAATCAGTGTAGGTCAGGAGGAAGGAGTAAGCGGAAACCACCAGCCAGAGGTTTACTGCGATTTTCACAGGAAGAAATGGGTGAGGCAGGGTAAACCGCTAAACAGGTTTAGGATTGAATAGTTTGAGTAATTTCAGCAGCTCTGAGAGTGGTCCCTAGTTGTGTGTTGCCCTGGGGTGATTTAGGGCAGGGGAATGTTGGCCTGGTGTTTGAGAGGGAGATAGAGAAGGTGGTTGGATCAATAGCTATGGGTTTGGGATGGGCTGCCTTGTATATGCATACTTGGAGACAACTTGTTTACCATCTCTAGGAATTAGCTAGCCCTGGGAGGGGCAGTTTCTTCAGGATTAGTAAGACCCCAGGATGTCAAAGCATCCTGAAATACAGAAGAAAAGTTTTTTAAATGATTAGTACAACACAGCGGACAAATGACAATGAAACAGAATAGAAAGATGAGACCAAAGTGCGTAAAAGAATTTGATATGAGGGACTTCCCTGGTGGTCCAGTGGTTAGGACTCTGCGCTTCCACTGCAGGGGGCATGGGTTTGATCCCTGGTCGGGGAGCTAAGATCCTGCGTGCCTCGCAGGCAAAAAAAAAAAAAAAAAAAAGGAAAGAAAAAATTGATATGACAAAGATGGTTTTCTAAATCAATGAGAGTTTGTTCAATAAGTAGTGCTGGAACAATTTCCTAACCACTTGAGGAAAAGTTGTTAGAATACTATCTCATAAAATAAACGTGAGATGGCTTAAAAAATCTAAATGAAATGATAATGTGCTAGCAACATGGGCAGGTGATTATTTTTTATAACCTTGGGGTGGGGGGAACTTTGCCAGTCAAAATTACAGGGTAAGTATGCCCCCACACAGTCTTTGGGACATACTTAAAAAGTATTTCTTGTTTATCTGGAATTCATGTTTAACGGGGCATCCCGTATTTTTATTTGTTGAGTCTAGCAACCTGGGGAGAGGAGACTTTTCTCAGGAAAACAACCAATCAACTGCACTGACAATCAAATAAATGAAAATAAAAATAATGAGAAGGAAGTTTTACCTTATCAGGTAAGTGAAGAGTAGAAAATGGTCAAATCCAGTATTGGTGAAGGTGCGGGGAAATAGGCAGGGCCACTCTAGCCAGCACTTTTACTCTTGCTTCCTTAGTGGTTCCAAACCCACAGACACTTGGCACTCGGCATCTGCTTCCTCACCCTCCATCCCTCAACCCACTGTAGCCCAACTTCTGCCACTGTCACGCCATTAAACTGCTCTTGCTCGTCTGGAAAGCTGAACAGGCATGTCTCAGTTTGTCTTATTCAACTCCTTTGACACTGTTCACCACCTTCTCCTTCTTGAAGCATCCTCTTCCCTTGGCTTCCATGGCCCCTCATACCCCTGGCTTTCCACTTATTTTCCCATCCCTCCTTCCCAGTCATCTTTCTCTGTCCATCTCTTCAGTGTTGGCACGTCTCCTGTTTCTCTAGCAGGTCCTCTTGCCTCACGGTCTCCAGGAGCAGAGCAAGGACTCTCCCACTCACATCTGTCTTCAGAGCTCCAGACCTACAAATCCAACTGTTTCCTAGCCTTTGATGTTCCACAGGGCACCTCAAACTCAAATGACCAAAAGGAAAAACATCATCTTCACCCCCAATCTTCCCCATCGCAGAAAAAGCCACCACCACCTAACCAATAGTTGAAACCAGAAACCTGGATGTCATTGTTAACTGCCTTCTCTCCTCTCCTGCTCTACCCACATCCAGACCATCACCAAAACCGCCATGTAAACTCAAACCACTTAAACTTCTCTCATGTCCATCTACTAATTGTAATTTCCTCTGCCACCGCATCACCCAAACCAACTTCAGCTCCTCCCTCCATCTCCCTCACCTCCTATGACCCAACAGAAAAGCAGGCAAAGTGTGAGAACCGGACATTTGCAAAAGAAATTCAAATGACCAACAAACATGAGAAAGTGATCAACATTGTGAGCCATTAAAAATACATCCAGGGCTTCCCTGGTGGCGCAGTGGTTGAGAGTCCACCTGCCGATGCCGGGGACACGGGTTCGTGCCCCGGTCCGGGAAGATCCCACATGCCACGGAGTGGCTGGGCCCGTGAGCCATTGCCGCTGAGCCTGCCCGTCTGGAGCCTGTGCTCCACAATGGCAGAGGCCACAACGGTGAGAGGCCCGCGTACTGCAAAAAAAAAAAAAAAAAATACATCCAGGGCTTCCCTGGTGGCGCAGTGGTTGAGAGTCCACCTGCCGATGCAGGGGACACGGGTTCGTGCCCCAGTCCGGGAAGATCCCACATGCCGCGGAGCGGCTGGGCCCGTGAGCCATGGCCGCTGAGCCTGCGCGTCCGGAGCCTGTGCTCCGCAATGGGAGAGGCCACAACAGTGAGAGGCCCGTGTACCACAAAAAAAAAATACATCCAACTTAAAAATTAATAAGAAAAAAGTGAGACGCTCTTTTTGCCTTACAAAATCAGCAAAGGTAAGGAAAATGATAATACATTGTACTAATGAAGATCTGGAGAAATGGGAGATTCTCAGATTGGTATAAACCCTTTTGGAGAACAATTTTCAGTATGGTCAAAATCCAAAATGAGCAGAAACCGTAACCCAGAAATTCCTCTTCTAGGAATTTATCCTAAGGAAATTATTAGGTGTGATATGTGTGGACCATAAAGTTCATTACAGCCCTGTCTGTAAGAGCTAATACCCACTGAGCACTTACTCTGGGCATTTTCTCATTTAATCCTTACAGCAATCAACCCTAGGAGGCTGGGAGTATTGACCTCCTTACACAGATGAGAAAACTGAGAATAAAATGAATAACTTTCCTCAGGACAGTTGTAAGTATCAGGGCTCAAACACAAGCCTAAAAGCCCACACTCTGCTATTTCCTCAACGTGAAGGCCTTGACCTATGGAGGGAGCAGGTTCAGGAGAAATATCTTCTGCGTACCTCCTGCTTGGGTGGGTCAGCGGGGAGGGGTAGTGCAGCACGTGGCAGAAGGGACATATATGGAACCACGAGGGCAGGTCCAGAGTCTACATAGAGGCCTGGAGGCAGTCATCAAGTTGTGGGGAGGATGCCTAGGGCTCTTGTACTTGCATGGAAAATATGTTTTTACTTAGCTGGCTTGGGGAAGGTGATGGATATTATAGAGAAGTGTTTCAGTTAGGAATTGGTCAGGTAGTAGGTAAGCCAGCTAACAGTGGCTTAAGCGAGTCAAGGGATTTTATTTTGTTTCCAGTGACCTTATGGTGGCTTCTTCTGTCTCCTGCTCTGTCATTCTGCTGCTCTGTCATCACAGCTACAGTAAGGAAGAATGAGGAATGGGTTTGGAAAACACAACTAGCAGAGTCTTCCAAGGGGGCAGGGGGTGGGTGCGTGGGGGGTGGAGATAAAGTCATCAAGCCATGCCTTGTCACCACCACTATGGAGCTTTGATTAAAAGAAAACACAAAGTCTAAGAGCTTTCAAAGTCAGCTGGTGAGAGGAGACACTGAGGGAGGCTTTGGAGAAACCCTGTATCTTCAAAGCTCCCCTCCATTTCTGTATCTACTGGATAAGCAGTCCTAAATTTGACTCTTGGCTCCCTGAGAGTATATGATATAGCCTTAGCAGGTGCGTTGGCCTTGTCTGGATGGGCCGAGGCACTAGGCAGGGTTCTCCAAGAGCCTTCCATGGGGGCGGGTGGGGGGAGGGCCTCAGCTGGAGGACAGCTGATACCACTTGGAGACAATAGTTTACTAATTAGTTTGTAGAACCTCGTACTGGTAAACTGGCTCTACAATTTTTTTTTTATTTAAAACACCACCATGATTTATAGCATTCTCTGATTGCCAGTGTGTAAGTACTTCCACTCTGACCAATTTCAAGCTACCATGGTATGACAATCAACTTACAGAATTCCTGAATATTTAACAATCAACTCTTGGGAGGCTATACATGCCAACTCTAGTACATCACTCCTGTGAGCCCTTCTGCGGGGACCCCCAGAAATAACTGCGGGGACCTTTGAGGAAAGACTGAGGATTTGCCATCCCATGAACGGGACTGAAGTCATTACAGGTTGAATATGAAAAGGCAATCAGGCAATTAAACCCAACTTTGTAGTAACAAGCTGATGAGGTTAGATACTTGGGCTATATTTGCATTAAAATATTTTAATATGCATTCTCATTATAACATAGACAACTGTGCAGATCCATTTATTCAGCAGATATTTATTGAAAACCTCCTCCCTGCCAGGGACTATTTGAGACACGAGGGACGAATACAATGAATAAAATAAAGTTATTGTCCTCCTTGAGTTTATACTCTAGTGCATATGACATAAGGTCAGGAAGTTATCATTGTTAGGAAGAAAATTAAAGCAGAGTAGAGGATAGAGAATGCGAGAATTTTATTTTAGGGAGTTCAGGGAAACCCTCGCTGATGAGTTAACATTTGAGCAGAGGTGGGAATGAAGTGAGGGAGGGAGGCGGGCTCCCTCTGGGGGGAACACTCCAGGCAGAAGCAGGAGCACCTGGGAGGATCCTGAGATAGAAGCAAACTGGGCATGAGTGAGGAACAGCAGGAGTCCAGTGTGGCTGGAGCTCAGTGAACAAGGAGGAGTGTGGTAGGAAATGAAGTGAGAGAGGTAGGGAGAAGCTACATCATGGACACTATGCACCGAGTTTGCATTTGATGCTAAATGTGATGGGAAGACATCGGAGGGTTCTGAGCAGAAAATAACAATATCTCCTTTGCATTATAAAAGGATGTTGTGTCAACATCATGTGGGTGGTAAGAGAGGAAGCAGAGAGACCAATTAGGAAGCTATTGCTACAGTTTGGGTGAGAGATGACAGTAGTTTAAGCTAAGGAAGTAGAAGTGGAGGAAGTAAGAAGTGGTTAGATTGTAATACAGTTTACAGGACTTAACGGGAAATCAAGATATGAGATGAAGTAAAAAGAAGATGAGTCTTAGAGAAGCTCAATATCTTTGTGGTCTCTGCCCAAATTCTTGGGATTGGTAGGGAAGAGCAGGTGGAAAGAACTAAGAGTTCAGTGGAATGATGATATGTCTTTATTTTGTCTTCATTCCTGAAGGATATTTTTGCTGGGTGTAGAATTCTGAATTGACATTTGTTTTCTTCCAACATGTTAGGCATTGAGGAGAAAACCAACCATAAAGGTGACATTTTCAGACAAACAAAACTGAAACAGTTTGCCACTAGAAGATCAAATACGCTAAAGACATTCTAAATGTTTTGTTACAGGCAGACAAAAAATGATCCCAAGTAAAACGTCTAAATGAATATTGACTGTAAATAATGGTAAGATTATCTTGAGGTTTAAAAAATAAATATTTCATTTGAAAGGCAAAGACTGCCAGAGTAGATAATAAAAATCCAACTATATATTGTCTATAAGAAATATACCTAAAGAATAAATATACAAAAAAGGTTGACAGTGGAAAGGTAGAAAAAGCATGTTATACAAATACTAAACAAAAGAAAGCTGACATGGCTAGATTCGTTACAGAATAAAATAGACTTTAAAGCCCAAAACATCTCATAATGGAGAGGGGTAGTCATTTCATAATGATAAAAATCCAATTTACCAGGAAGGTATAACAATTCTAAATTTGTATGAACCTAACAACATGCTTTTTAAAAGGTATAAGCAGGGCGAAGCAAGTTCTGTACTGAGACGAGCAGTTCCCCAACTGTGTAATGGACGAAGAATCACCTCTTAGTGGCTGCTGCTCCCAGGGATGTGTACTCAACGAAGCCATGGGCCTGGACCCACGGAGCACCTGCGTTGTTTGGCAAAGAAGCACAAGACTCCAGGTTGGATTGGCAACCTCTAAGCCTCAGCTGGAAAGAAAGCTTTGTGGGCCCAGTGTGCTTCTCTTGGAGCTGAGCCGACAACAGGCAAACCTGCAGGTCGAGAGCACGTGACATCAGATAGTGCTGGGCCTACTCCCTTACAGAGATGACCCAGATCTCAGACCTCCTGGACATTCCCCAGGGAAGACTTGGTATTTAGGTTTCAAAAGGGTTATATGAGGGACCTTCCAGGCCCCTTGCCCACAAATCCCTCCCACTCTGTGGCTGCAGGAAAGGGAATTTAAGGAGCCCTATTTCAGGAGTTGGGACACAGCGCAATTTAAAGGAAAGAGGATGGGCTGTAGTACCAGGCAGAGCTCCATTCAAATCCCAGTGTTGTCAGTCACTTGCTGGATGATGTTGACAAATAACCTTTGTGAATTGCAGTTTCCTCACCTATAAAACAGAGATTATAACTGTATTACTTTATAGCATTCTTGTGAGGATTAAATTAAATAATGCTTGTGAAGAGTTTAGCATAGAACCTGGTACATAGGAAAAAAGTTGTACCATTATTATTATATTTGCCACAAGTTTGCTTATAATAACAACAACAACAACAAAATGGAAACAACCTAAATGTCGATCAATGGGGAGTTGGTTACATAAAGATGTTACTTCCATATATACAGGTGGTGTCTGTGAAGCCCTTTAAAATTACAATGCAGATCTATACTTGTTAATGTGGAAAACTGTTCATGTTATTTATTATTTTGTAGGGAAAAAAACAGGATTTTATATCAGTATATATAATATGACCTGATTTTATGTTTAAATGAAGTTTGTATAAAGGTATATAGATGTATGTATAATTATATGTATAAGTGCTTAGAAAAATGTTTGGAATGAGATATACCAAACCATAAACAGTGGTTATTACTGCAGGGTGAGTACACGGGTACATTTCTTTTCTTTCTGCTTATCTGCATTTTAATTTTTTTAATAATGACCATGTGTGATGTGTGTAATAAAAAGAATAATAAAGGAAAAGATAAAAATGTGTGGTCCAGAACAAGAAAGGACTCCAAATGAGGTCGGCCCAACATAAAGCAGAGTAAAAAAAGGAATGAAGGGGTTTTTTTGTTTGTTTATTTTTTGCAGTACGCGGGCCTCTCACTGTTGTGTCCTCTCCCGTTGCGGAGCACAGGCTCCGGATGCGCAGGCTCAGCGGCCATGGCTCACGGGCCCAGCCGCTCCGCGGCATGTGGAATCTTCCCATACCAGGGCACGAACCCGTGTCCCCTGCATCGGCAGGTGGACTCTCAACCACTGCGCCACCAGGGACGCCTGAAGGGGGGTTTATTTTAAAGGAAAAGGAAGCTTCATCCAGCTTTTAAAAATTGTGGTAAAATACTTATATGTGGAATCTAAAATATGAAACAGAATCAGAGATATAGAGAACAGACTGGTGGTTGCCAAGGGGGAGGGGTGTGGGGGAGGGATGGAGTGGGAAGTTGGGGTTAGCAGATGTAAGCTTTCATTTATAGAATGAATAAACAACAAGGTCCTACTGTATAGCACAGGGAACTATATTCAATATCCTGTGATAAACCACAATGGAAAAGAATATTTTAAAAAGAATGTATATATATGTATAACTGAACCACTCTGCTATACAGCAGAAATTAACGCAACATTGTAAATCAACTATACTTCAATTAAAAAAATATTGACTGAAAAAAAGAGTTCAGGTAGAAAAGATAGTACACAGAATGGGAGAAGGTATTTGCAAATCATATATCTGATAAGGGACTTGTAGTAGAATATATAAGGAACTCTACAACTCAATAATAAAAAGACAAATGATCCAATTTTTAAAAATAAATAAAATTGTGATAAAATATACACAACATAGAGTTTACCGTTTTAACCATTTTTAAGCGTACAGGTAAGTGGCATTAAGTACATTCACACTGTGTGCAGCGATCGCCACCACCTTCCATCTCCAGAACTTTCATCTTCCCAAACTCAAACTCTATACCCATTAAATCTGCCCATCCCCACTCCAACCAACCCTTGGCAACCTCCACTTTACTTTCCGTCTCTATGAATTTGACTACTCAAGGCACCACATATAAGGAGAATCCTATATTTTTGTCCTTTTGTGTCTGGCTTATTTCACTTAGAATAATGTCTTCAAGGTTCATCCATGTTGCGGCATGTGTCAGAATGTCCTTCTTTTTTTTTCAGGCCAAATAATATTCCATTGTATGTCTACACCACATTTTGTTCATCCATTCATGCACTGATGGACATTTGGCTTGTTTTCACCTTTTGGAGATTGTGAATAGTGCTACTGTGGACATCGGTGTTTATCTGGCTTTTTAATGGAAGGCCTCCCTTCGTCAGTCGTCTGTGTCTGGCCTCTCTCCAACTGCCAATCAGGTTGAGATTCACCTAGCATTTCACAGGCAGCTACTGAGATCCAGGAACTAGGCTAAGCGCTTTTAATCCATTGTTTATGAAAATCCCCCCAAAAAAACCCTGTAAGTGAAGTAAGCACAATTATCCCAATTTTACAGATGAGGCTACTCAAGCTCTAAGAAGTCAAGTAACATGCCCAAGGCCACTGTAACAGAGATGCAGGATGGGCTAGATTATGCTATAGTAACAAATGATCTCAAGATCTCAGAGACAGGTGGTTTTTTCTCTGACAAATAATTATTTCTCACTCATGTTACATGTCATCATAGGTCAGCTTGTCCCTACTCTGTATTATTGTCACTCCAGGCTGAAGGAACAGCCCCTCTCAGGGACATTGCTGGATTCATGGTAGAGAGAAAAGAAAAAGATGGCAGACCACAAGCTAGCTGAAAACATCTGCTTAGAAGTGACACGGCCATTGACACCCACGTTTTATTGACCAAATCAAATCTTATGGCCACTCCTGAATTCAATAGGGCAGAGATGTAGTATAACCCTCCCCCAGGATGGACAGTGAATGGTTTAAACAGAAATGTAATCTACTGCAGCTCCACAGCTGGGGATGCTCCTGGAGCTGAGAGAAATGACAGTAAATCCGCACCCCAGAAGTGTTCTATCTCCAGAGGACTGACCCACATCAACCAAACGCAAGGGAGACTATAGACAAACAGGAGGTCAAGACGTTTGTCTACAGTGAGAATTGCAAAGGCCACAGGGATCGGACACGTGGGTCCCTTGGAAACAGTGTCTTTCCCGGAGTGAGGGCTCCTGAGGATCCTGCTGTAACCAGGAGGCTGTTGGTGACCCTGCAGTCAGCACTGCAGAGTAACAGGTAGGGCTGGAGGCTCCTGTGGTAAAACACAAGACAGGTCCAGCCCCCCTAATTCCCTGAAATACTGCCATCTTTTTACTTTCATGTAGAAAAAGTCAGTCAGTGTGTGCCTGGCACTGTGCTAGCAAAAATTCCCCAAGGACCTCCTTGGAGCCCTGTAAGTGGAGATTATTCAGCCTGTTTAACAGGGGGAAATGGGAGCGAGATGGACAGGGATATATATACATCAATACACACATTTTATATGGGTACATTATATCATATATTATATGTAATGATCTTGCCTGCCTACATTTTATATATATACATAATATATATATGTTATACATAATATATTATATATGTGTGTGTGTGTGTGTGTATAGTAGGCAGACAAGATGAGAGAAAGGTCAAAAATGGGCAGAAAAAAATCCAAAAATGGGCAGAAGATCTAAGTAGACATTTCTCCAAAGAAGACATACAGATGGTCAAGAAGCACATGAAAAGCTGGTCAACATCACTAATTATTAGAGAAATGCAAATCAAAACTACAATGAGGTATCACCTCACACCAGTTACAATGGGCATCATCAGAAAATCTACAAACAACAAATGCTGGAGAGGGTGTGGAGAAAAGGGAACCCTCTTGCACTGTTGGTGGGAATGTAAATGATACAGCCACTATGGAGAACAGCACAGAGATTCCTTAAAAAACTAGAAATAGAATTACCATATGATCCAGCAATCCCACTACTGGGCATATACCCAGAGAAAACCATAATTCAAAAAGACACATGCACCCCAATATTCATTACAGCACTATTTACAATAGCCAGGTCATGGAAGCAACCTAAATGCCCATCAACAGATGAATGGATAAAGAAGATGTGGTACATACATACAATGGAATATTACTCAGCCATAAAAAGGAATGAAATTGGGTCATTTTTTGAGACATGGATGGATCTAGAGACTCATACAGAGTGAAGTAAATCAGAAAGAGAAAAACACGTATATTAATGCATATATGTGGAACCTAGAAAAATGGTACAGATGAACCGGTTTGCAGGGCAGAAATTGAGACACAGATGTAGCGAACAAACGTATGGACACCAAAGGGGGAAAGCCGCGAGGGGGTGGGTGGTGGTGGTGGTGTGATGAATTGGGAGATTGGGATTGACATGTATACACTGATGTGTATAAAATTGATGACTAATAAGAACTTGCTGTATTAAAAAAAAGGGTTTTTTCCTAGTGGTGTAATTATGTATATTTAGATTTTTAAAAATTATTTTCTGATCTGTATTGAGCACACATCAGTCTATAATTGGGAAACACTTATTGAAAATTAAAACAATTCTAAAACAAATTAGTGGGCTGAAGAATTGCAACAGTTATGGGAATTCACCCTTCCTGGATTTTCTACCCAAACCCCATCACAGCAGTCCTTTTTTGGGTGCCTGCTGTCTGCCCAGATGGCAGGTGTTGCGTCTACAGTGAAAAACAAGATGCAGACACGTCCTCACAGAGCTCCCAAGGTGGGAAAGACAATGAATGTGTGGTTTCCATCAAGCGTTATGGAGGCTGGATAAGTGAGGGTGGCGAAGAGCTTTTCCCCAAATGCCCAGTGACCAAGAGGTTGGTCCTCCAGACAGAGTGTTTCAGAGCAAGGGTTTTAGACCTGAATTCAAACTTCTAGTTTCATTACCTTAGCTCTGTGAGACCCCCACTCCCACCCCAGGCAATAATGAAACCTCTTGGCTTCAGTTTTGCTCTCTGTAAAATGGGTCATTGCAAGATTAACTGAGATAATCCATGTAAAATCCTGAGCTCGGTGCCTGGCCCACAGGGAGCTGCTGATTTTTTTTTTTTTAATTGTGTTGGGTTTTCGTTGCTGCGCGTGGGCTTTCTCTAGTTGCGGTGAGTGGGGACTACTCTTCGTTGTGGTGCGCGGGCTTCTCATTGCGGTGGCTTCTCTTGTTGCAGAGTACGGGCTCTAGGCATGCAGGCTTCAGTAGTTGCGGCACTTGGGCTCAGTAGTTGTGGCTCACAGGCTCTAGAGCGTAGGTTCAGTAGTTGTGGTGCACGGGCTTAGTTGCTTCGCGGCATGTGGGATCTTCCTGGACCAGGGCTTGAACCTGTGTCCCCTGCATTGGCAGGCGGATTCTTAACCACTGCGCCACCAGGGAAGCCCAAGTCGCTGATACTTAAGACATTTGACCCAGGACTCCCAAATCCAAGTTTGTTGCTCTTCTCAGCCCATTGCACTGCCTCTAACTAGGAGCAAGGCGTAATTCCTCAGTCACAATGGTGCTCCCTGCAGTGTGGTAGGGACTTTATGTCCCTGCAAAATAATGACTGGCAAGAAACTGTTGTCTCTAAGAAGACAGAACAGGGAGGCAGGGGTGGGGAGACTGCATAGCCTTCTGAAACGTTTGAAAAAATCATTTTCTTGTTCATGAATTCTTCTCAGGCTTAAAAATATGGGAATGAAATTATTTTAATAATTTGAATTAATGAACTCTTTAGTGACTCCTTCAGTGGAAAGCTCTTTTCCCTCCGCAGAACTCGGTTCTCCTCAAAGCTGAGTCTGAGGACCACCTTTATGGGAACCTGTGCTCCCCTCGCCCCCTCCACTGGTTCCAATGAATCAGAATTTCTGGGGCAGTGGAGGAGGGAGAAGCCAGCTTAGCCTCACTTTTAATTAGCTCCCCTGGTAATTCTCCAAGACACCAAAGTTAAAGAACCACTGCTTTATGAACCCTTTGGCATATCAAGTGCTTAGAAATGTTACTTTCCCCTCAGTCTGCTTTCACTGAGATGATATCACAGTCCAGCAGGCCAAGAGGATCCACCTGTAACTTTGACATTATTTACTGTGCAAACTATTCACCCTGTCATCCGTTGTCATACCAACATCAGTGGTCAAATGCTGCCTCAACGGGTTAAATCAGCATAATGGTATTCTGTGTAAATATATTTTTAAAAAAATGAGCAGGCTCTTTCCACTATATTGCAGACAAGCTCTAAGATGTGTAAAGTGAAAAAAATCAGAGTGTACAACGATGTGCTTAGCCTGCTAGCACTGTATAAAAGTGCTACACACACAAGATATACACATCTGTACTGGTATATGCAAATTTTAGTGTATGCAAATCTCTGGAAGGAAAAACAAGGAACTGGGGTGGGAGGAGTTGTGGTTGCCGCCAGGAAGAGGAAGTGGAGATATGGGTAAGAGAAAGACTTTTCACAGTGCTGTGTACCTACCCTAGCTCTTGAATTTTAAACCATCTGAATGCATTCCTTTTTCAGAAATAAACTCAAATGTGAAAGCATGCTGCCCGCGTGACGCCGTCTCTAAGTTGCTCTACATGCATAAGCCTCATTCTCAGCTCATCTCTATGGCTCCCTGTTCTTCAGACTGTCTTTTCATCTAAGGCTCTCCTTCCACGGAGTCAATCACTGACCTTGTCCATCCGCAGACATATTTTGACCAGACTGTTAAGCCAGACAACTCCACTGGCACTTAACATTCCAGTCCGGAGGCAGCACACTTGCAAAAGATTTCATGATTTTAGATTCTGGCAAGAGGCAAGAGGTCAGTGTGCTTATGTAAGCCAGCATCGCTTCTCCATCGAGACGTGCTCAGCAAGATAAGGTGCCCCTCAGCCTGCCACTGCACCACGGCTCACATAGGACCAGAGGCAGCCTTGAGACCCTTGAGAGGGAGGGAACTGAGTCCCCATCCTGATGAGGGGCCTTGACCAATCCTAAATTGATTAGTTTCAGCCAAAAAGTGAAACATATTATTAAGAATAACACAAGGGAGGGAATTCCCTGGCGGTCCATTGGTTAGCACTCTGCGCTTCCACTGCTGGGGGCCCAGGTTCGATCCCTGGTGGGGAGCTAAGATCCACAAGACGCGTGGCCAAAATAATAAAATTAAAAAATTTAAAAAAAATTAAAATGCTGTTAATGGACACTTCGCAAATGCATCCAAGTTTAAGAAAAAAAAAAGAATAACGTAAGGGTAACAGGATCCAGCCATTCCACTCCTAGGTATTTGTCCAAGAGAAAAAGAAATATTATGTCCATATGAAGACCTGTACAGGAATGTTCATAGCAACTTTATTTGTAATAATCCCAAACTGGCAACAACCCAAATATCCAACAAATTGTGGCATATCAATCCAACGGAATACTACTCAGCAATAAAAATGAATTAACTACTGATACTTGCAACAACATGGATGAATCTAAAAAACAAATTGCTGAATGAAAAAAGCCAGACCAAAAAGGAGTGCATGATTTCATTTATAAAAATCTCTAGAAAATGCAGGCTGATCTATAGTGACACAAAGCAGATTAGTGGTTGCTCGGGTTGGGGTAAAGGGGGATGAGAGGGAAGGATTACAAAGAAGCAGGAGGAAACTTTCAGGGGTGATGGAGATGTTCACTATCTTGATTATAGTGATGGTTTCACGGGTGTATACATATGTCAAAACTTATCAAATTACACACTTTAAATATGTGCAGCTTATTGTATATAAAACCTCAGCAAAACTGTTTTTTACAAAAAGAATCATGGAGTATCATGTGGAACTCAAGTTCCAGAGGTTATGCTTTTTGGGTTGAAGGAAATGTTCTATATCTTGATTGTGGTGGTAATTACACGACTGTACACAGCATTAAAGTTCATCAAATTGCATACTTAAAATCAGTGATTTTTGCTGCATGTAAATTACGCCTCAATGAAATTGATTTTTACAAACAGGACATACACGTGGGCACATCCACACATACACCTAGACCAGGTTAGCAACTGGACCCCAGGGACATCTGATGTCCACCAGCCACTGCTGCAAATATACTCTCTTCATCTTTCTCTCTCTCTTTTCTCTGGCTCTCCATATGCCTACATCATTCTTCTCTCTCTCCAGTTCTTTGGCCTGAAAGGCAGAACATTCAGCAGCCAGTACTCTCTGAGCTTTATATTCTAAGGCCCAGGTATCAAAAAAAAAAAACAAAAAGGAACTTCTCTCTGAGTCAAGTTGCAAAATTCATGGAGAAGGATTCTGATTGGTCCGTTCTGAGTTGTGTGTTAGGCCTTTGTTCACTTATTCAAAAATTACTGATCAGGGCTTCCCTGGTGGCGCAGTGGTTGAGAGTCCACCTGCCGATGCAGGGGACACGGGTTCGTGCTCCGGTCCGGGAAGATCCCCCATGCCGCGGAGCAGCTGGGCCCGTGAGCCGTGGCCGCTGAGCCTGCACGTCCGGAGCCTGTGCTCCACAACGGGAGAGGCCACAACAGTGAGAGGCCCGTGTACCGCAAAAAAAAAAAAAAAAAAAAAATTATTGATCAGCACTTGCAGACACTGTGCTAGGCCCCAGGATCCCTCAGAGAATGAGACTAATGAAGTCTCTGCCCCAGTGGAGCTTACAATCTAGTGAGGAGGCAGGCAATAAACGAGCCAACAAATAAACACTCCCACTTCAAATCATGGTAAGTGCTTCAAAGAGCAAAACTGAGAGAAAGGGGATAGAGAGTGATGGGGCATGGGGTTATCTTAGATAAGGTGGCCAAGGATGGTTTCTAAGGTGGTGATATTTGAATAGACATGAAGGATAAGGGGTCAGCTCTCCAAAGATCTGGCAGAAGAGAAGTTAGAGGGAACAGCATGTGTAAAGACCCTGGGGCAGGTCTGTGAGGCCAGGTGGCTGGAGCATAGTCAGGATAATGGAAGGAGATGAGGCCAGACCATGTAGGGCCTTGCAGCGCAGGGAGAGGAAGTTGCATTTTATTCCCAGTGTCTTGGGAAGCCTCTGGGGCAGTTGAAGCAGAGGACTGGCTTGATGTGAGTTTTGTTCAAAAGCTCCTTTGGCTGCTATGAGAATAGGTTGTAGCAGGGCACCAGTAGAAGGCACATATTGAAGGCACACCAGCAGGACTTGCTAACGGGTTGGGTGTTAGGGAAGGAGGGAGAAGGTTAGGGAAAAAAGATGGTGTATAGGCAAAGAAAAGAATAAAGTGGATAAACGTGGCCGAGGTGGAATCCTGCTTACTAGGCAAGACATCTCCCACCGTGATCACATGGCTGAAGGTGTGGATGGGGTGAACAAGCAGTCAAAGTAATACATGTCTATTTTAAATTCCCTCTCTAAGCCCCAGTAAACTGGTCTGGAAAAGGAGATGGTTGGAATAGCTTCAGTGGTTCTCAGTGAGGAAATACCCATTACAGAATGATGACATTTAGAGGACGGGGCCAGGGGTTCTAGACATCTGGAAAATTTAGGATATCCCACATAATACAGAATGGTCCCGTGATCCACTTTCAAATGCCCCACTGCACATTTATAAAGATGAAAAACCTATAAAAATATCTGAGCCTAGAATCTATATCCATTTTACATACAAGCATGGTTTTTAAAAATACTTCCCAGGAGTGCAACTCAAATGAAAATCAAGGGATTTGATCTGTATAGAGAATTGCTTTTGAAAGAGCTTGTCACCAATAGCAATGCTCATAGTTTTTGAAGTGCAACACATAGCCATCAGTCTACATTTATAGCCGTGGCCTCCAGGGTGATTCTACGTGTAGACGCAAACATCTATTGCAGTCACTTCTAGGGTAATCACGCCTAAGTATTTAAAAATTTTAAATACATTTTATTGTGCATTACTTTCTTTTATTTCTTTTTTTTTATGGGTAGGAAATTGTAATCCTAAGAATATATATAGGGCTTCCCTGGTGGCGCAGTAGTTAAGAATCTGCCTGCCAATGCAGGGGACACGGGTTTGAGCTCTGGCCCGGGAAGATCCTAAATGCCACAGAGCAACTAAGCCCATGCGCCACAACTACTGAGCCTGTGCTGTAGAGCCCGCGAGCCGCAACTACTGAGCCCGCGTGCCACAACTACTGAAGTCCGTGCGCCTAGAGCCCATGCTCCACAACAAGAAAAGCCACTGCAATGAGAAGCCCATGCACCACAACGAAGAGCAGTCCCCTCGGGCTTCCCTGGTGGCGCAGTGGTTGAGAGTCCGCCTGCCGATGCAGGGGACACGGGTTCGTGCCCCCGTCTGGGAGGATTCCACGTGCCATGGAGCGGCTGGGCCCATGAGCCATGGCCGCTGGGCCTGTGCGTCCGGAGCCTGTGCTCCGCAACGGGAGAGACCACAGCAGGGAGAGGCTCGCGTACCGTAGAAAAAAAAAAAAAAAAGAAATTAATGGAGGGTTTCACTGGTGGCACAGTGGTTAAGAATCCGTCTGCAAATGCAGGGGACACAGGTTCACGCCCTGGTCCGGGAAGATCCCACATGCCGCGGAGCAACTAAGCCTGGGCACCACAACTACTGAGCCTGCGCTCTAGAGCCTGCGAGCTGCAACTACTGAGCCCACGTGCCACAACTGCTGAAGCCCGCGCGCCTAGAGCCCGTGCTCTGCAACAGGAGAGGCCACCACAATGAGAAACCCACGCACCGCAAGGAAGAGCGGCCCCCTCTCGTGGCAACTAGAGAAAGCCCGTGCACAGCAATGAAGACCCAATGCAACCAAAAATAAAAATAAATAAGTAAATAAATTTTAAAAAAAGAAATTAATGGAGAAAATGTTAGGAATGCATATTAAACTTAAAAGTGCATCCTGTCTGTAGCCATTACATTGTAAGCAGCACCAAAAAAATTGAAGAAATAGTCCTCCAGCATTCAGAAACTATTTTCCAATTCCACAAAGAAGTCACATCATTGATGAATGAGTGAAGTTCTAACATAAGTCTTCACTGTTCTACTTTTGTGTCTTTAACAAAAGGGAAAATATCGACCATCATTTATGGTGGGTTTGTCAATTGCAACCATAGTTTGGCTAGGATATAACAGTTTGGCAAAAATCAACAAAAGCATTCTGTGAGAATTAATTGGCTATATGGAATTTACAATAAAGAGTAATGCATATTTTATTACTTTAAAATTGTACGTTACACATCCTTTATACAGTAAAATGTATAGTGAACATATGTGTATATGTATATATGTACATGTGTAGATATACACACATGTACACACAATTGATTTCCCCCCAGACATTGTTTAACCTCCTGACTACATCAGAGGCAACAGTCTCACTCCTATGGGAATGGGCCATTGGATTTAAGGCAGTAAAGGCCTTCGATGCCGAGCGGCTGGAGGAGGCACTGAATCTGCCAAGGACGAGAGAATGACAAGGGTGGGCCTTCAAGGTCCAAGGAACTCCATGCATTGAGTGATGGGGAGAGCAGCAGAGGAGAGCAACAATGAGGGGTAGTGGTTGTAACAGCTTGAAGATAACTGTCTCAAGCTGGTATTACCCAAGGGCAGAAGAACAATGGTCTGGACGTGGCCACAGAGAGCCGACCCCTCATCTCCCACTGGCCTTTGTAGTACATGGGTCATGGGAGAATGAGCAGTTTTTGTTCCTTGAAGTTGCAGAGAAAACAGTGCCCTCAGGGGACAACTTGGTTTCAGTTAATAGTAACAGCTTCCACTTACTGAATGCAAGGGGAGTATAGCGCAGTGATATAATCAGGGTTTCTGAGTTAGACATTTCAGGTTAGAATTCTAGCTCTGCCACTTACTAAATGTGTGATACTGGGCAAGGTACTTACCCTTTCTGAGCTTCCATGTCCTAACCTGTAAAATGAAGGTAATATTATCTACCACTCAATAGATAATACACTTAAAACACTAAGCACAGTGCCTGGCACATGGTAAACTTTCAATAAATGTAAATACTATTTTGGCTTTGTAAGTGGAAAAGGAAGATACATAATTATATAAATACAATTATACATGGGGGTAAGGAGGGGAAAAGACATACCATATAATAATGGTTGTCCCTGGATGTCAGGACAATGAGGTTTTTTTTCTTCACATCCTCTGTATTTCCCAAAACGTCTAAAACAAGACAATTCTGACTTTCATTTTTTTAAAAAAATATTTTTTAAAGCAAGGAGTGTGCATAGGAAGAAAAATCATTAAAAAAAAAAAAAAAGAAGACCAGTGTTATCTCAGGGCATGAGAAAATAAAAGTCTTCTGCAGGATACGCAGGCCTAGCATCTGGGCAAATTATTGCAAAGGGCAGAACAAAACACTTGCAGGGTTTAGTATTTCCAAGTCATCCTTTTTCACCACTAAAAAAAATTGATAAGTTCAAAGGCTGTCTCCTCTTCTCTATTTTCTGTCTCATCCTGTGATTTTTAGATTTCAAGAGGATTTGCAGTAATGAATAAAGGTGCTATAAATTAATCTAAACATGATTCAAATCTCTAATTTATGTATTCATTAAAATTTTACCTGTTATCAATCTTAGGGTTCCAGGTGTTAATGGCAACTCTAAGTGAAAGTCAAATATAATCATTTGCATAAAAGCATTAGAAGATGATTGGTATTTTCATGCAGCTGTGATCTATTCTGCACTTCTAGAGCTGAAAAAAAATGTTTCACGAAAAACATTTACCTATGCTAATCCTCATGAAATTGCAGAACATCCTCCAGTTTTCCATGTACTCAGTTACGTTTATAGCATTTTCATTACTGGAGTCACATTTCATATTTCCAGATTTTAAAAGGCATTACTATTGTGCACGCTTGAAAATTATGCTGATTTCCACACCATTCCTTGAATATTTGTGTTCTGTTCTGACAGGAAGATAGAGATTAACTCTACTTGTGTTAACAAATTCCTGTTTGTGTGTCTTAGCATGATTTGGGGAATATATTCCAATTTCAAGGGGCCTAAACTTGAGGTGTCCTAAAAAATAAGTCACAGGGCTTAAGCAGAAAAGAGTTTTCAGAAAAGTGATTTATCTATGCTGAATAAAAGCTGTAGCACTGCCAGCTCAGATCCAGTTATAATTGCTAAAGCATGTCCAGGCTGGTTATCTAATGGCTCTGCAAGAATTTAGGCCACGCATTAATGCACTGAAGATAAAATCAATTTGAAAATTTCTTAAATCAAATACCAATCCTGGAGTAATACTCTCTGTGCAGGAGAATCAGCCAACAGTAATAGGAAGCCAATTATAAACTATAAACCACTCTGCTCAAATGTCCTGGTTTGTTAGTGGTGGGGCCCATTACACACAGTTTGCACAAGTTGAAGCCAGTGGCTAGACAGAACTGCTGTACACAGACACATGTGCTCCTCTCTCCCCCGCCCCCAACATTTAACATAAAGATGCAGCTCAATTAATAGGTACTGAGTACAAAAACGCACAGCAACATGCTGAACATAAACATCTCGCCGTTCTACTCTAGCAGTACAGTCAAGCAGTTAGCAAAGAGCAGAAGCCTATGAAGATTAAATGAGATAATGCAAGTGAAATTCTGAGTCCAGTCATACTCAGCAGAAATTGGCTAGTAATATCTCCTTGTGCCTCCAACTTCCTGACTGCCCCAACACCAAATTAGCAAAGGAGACGGATGCCCCAACACTAAAAACACCTCTCCTGGCCTATTGCAAGCCATCAACCTACTACACATAAATGGTCTCTCAGCTTCTACTCTCTTCAATACATTCTCATTCATTCAACTGTTATTTATTGCATGCATAGTATAACTCAGCCACTGAGTTTACGTAAAAGGTATGGTCTCTAATTTAAGGATTTCTTGAATAAGCTTTTTAAGTATAGATCTGACCGTGCAATTCTTTGTTTACCAACCTCCAGAGGCTCCCCATTGCCCAGAATAGATTCCCAACTCAAGACTGATTCAGAATGACCTTAGTGATGCCTGGACATGGATACTTTGAATAAACCACATGGTTGAGTCTGATGTTTCCTCCTGATTAAAAACAGTAAATAAACTTTCAAATTTCTTGTTATGATATGCAATACCCTCTACGATATGACTCCCATCTTCCCAGCCTCCCAAAATCCACACAATTTGGCCTCTGCCTGAATTTCACCTTCATGGGACCTCCCTGGCGGTCCAGTGGTTAAAACTCCACGCTTCCACTGCAGGGGGACAGGGTTCGCTCCCTAGTAGAACTAAGATCCCGCATGCTGCGCGGCTCAGCCAAAATATAGATTTCACCTACACTGCTTGGAAAGTACTTCCACTGCCTTCACATAGCATTTGCACATAGTAGCCTCCTTCACCTTCCTCAGAGATCTTCCCTGACCATCCCACCTAACTCCACACATAACCCCAGTCACTAGCCCCTTACCTATTTTACTTTCTTCCTAGCTTCACAGTACGAACCACTATCTGAAAGTGTATTACTTATGTGTACCTATTTATTCTCTATCTTCTCCACTAGAATTTAAACCCTGTAAGGGCAACATCTGTCTTATTTGCCACCATATCCTAAGTGCTTAGAATAGTGTGTAGTATGTGGCAGGTGCTCAAATACCAAGTAAATCATCACTCTTCCTATAGGTGCTATAATCACAGCACTTAACATGATATTTGTATAATCCCTTCTAGTCAAGGCCCTACCGGTTATTAAGAAACTGATTCACGGGCTTCCCTGGTGGCGCAGTGGTTAAGAATCCACCTGCCAATGCAGGGGACACAGATTCGAGCCCTGGTCTGGGAAGATCCCACATGCCACAGAGCAACCAAGCCCATGTGCCACAACTACTGAGCCCGTGTGCCACAACTACTGAAGCCCACGTGCCTAGAGCCCGTGCTCCGCAACGAGAAGCCATCCAATGAGAAGCCTGCACACCACAACGAAGAGTAGCCCCCGTTCCCCTCAACTAGAGAATGCCAGCGAGCAGCAATGAAGACCCAACTCAGCCAAAAATAAATTTTAAAAAGTGACTCAAAGTACTTCTAACAAAGATGTGATGGTAGAAGCCTGTGGAATTTCCTTGTTTCTATTTTCTAAGGTTTTTTTTTTTTTAAAGTCTTAAGCGGAGAGTGAGGATGAGAAAGATGTTAAAATGTAAGAGTTTTCAAGGGGACAAAAAGAGTAAATGGGATAGAGAAACACAGTAGGATTGTCAGATGGTACTAAGGTCTACTTGAGATCATGACCTTAAACACAGAAACTGGGCTTCCCTGCTAGCGCAGTGGTTGAGAGTCCGCCTGCCGATGCAGGGGACACGGGTTCGAGCCCCAGTCCGGGAAGATCCCACATGCCCCGTAGCGGCTAGGCCCGTGAGCCATGGCCGCTGAGCCTGCGCGTCCGGAGCCGCAACGGGAGAGGCCACAACAGTGAGAGGCCCGCGTACCGCAAAAAAAAAAAAAAAAAAACACAGAAACTGTTCCAGCAAGTTCAGTTGCGTAAGTGCAGAGAAGGCGGCATACTGAACTTAACCTAAAATGGAGTTCAACCAGACAAGTATAATGAAGCAACAGTTGGGGCAAAGCAATTTACTATGTAGCCAATAGTAACTCTAACACTGGACCACAGAATCTAAGCTGCATAATGAAGGACATGAGGTGAGAGTATCAGTGAATTATAAGTCACATAGTTCTGTAACCACTCACTCTGTTTAAGTCTACATATCTGGCTCCTCTTCTGGACTGAGGTCCTTCCTCCAAAGTGGGATCTGTGTCTTACCTTTTCATTCTTCGTACCTCACCACATGAATGTGTTATCTGGATGATGTTTTACCCATGGCTTAAAGGGAAATTTCCCACCCCCAAATCCGATATATAAACTTCCTCCTTTCTCACTGTTCTTCAAAGTGTTCAAGTAAAGTTTCAGTGCTTCATCAAAACCCTATGGTGGGCTTCCCTGGTGGCGCAGTGGTTGGGAGTCCGCATGCCGATGCAGGGGACACGGGTTCGTGCCCTGGCCCGGGAAAATCCCACGTGCCGCAGAGCGGCTGGGCCCGTGAGTCATGGCTGCTGAGCCTGCGCTCCGCGACAGGAGAGGCCACAACAGTGAGAGGCCCACGTACCGCAAAAAAAAAAACAAAAAACCTACGGTAGGACTTTCCTGGTGGCACAGTGGTTAAGAATCCAACTGCCAATGCAGGGGACACGGGTTTGAGCCCTGGTCCGAGAAGATCCCACATGCCACGGAGCAACTAAGCCTGTGTGCCACAACTACTGAGCCTGTGCTCTAGAACCCACGAGCCACAACTACTGATCCTGCGCTCTAGAACCCACGAGCCGCAACTACTAAGCCCGCCCACCGCAACTACTGAAGCCCACATGCCTAGAACCCCTGCTCCACAATGAGAAGCCACTGCAACGAGAAGCCCCCGCACCGCAATGAAGAGTAGCCCCCGCTTGCCGCAACTAGAGAAAGCCCGTGCACAGCAACGAAGACCCAACACAGCTGTAAATAAATAAATAAATAACCCTATGGTATAGGACTTCCGTGGTGGCACAGTGGTTAAGAA
Organism: Stenella coeruleoalba; assembly: GCF_951394435.1. Lineage (NCBI taxonomy): Eukaryota > Metazoa > Chordata > Mammalia > Artiodactyla > Delphinidae > Stenella > Stenella coeruleoalba. The sequence continues at coordinate 25,037,566 of NC_137169.1, forward strand.
TCCGCCTGCCAATGCAGGGGACACGGGTTCGAGCGCTGTTCTGGGAAGATCCCATGTGCTGCAGAGCAACTAAGACCATGTGCCACAACTACTGAGCCCGCACTCTAGAGCCCGCATGCCACAACTACCAAAGCCTGCACACCTAGAGCCCGTGCTCTGCAACAAGAGAAGACACCGCAATGAGAAGCCCACACACCGCAACGAAGAGCAGAACCTGCTCGACACAACTAGAGAAAGCCCGCGCGCAGCAACGAAGACCCAACGCAGCCAAAAATAAAATAATTTAAAAAAAAAAAAACCCTATGGTATAAACACAACCTTTGAAAAGAGACAAGATGCTGAATTCCTGCAGTGTTGTGTCCAAGAACTGAACCAGAAAATGAACCAGATGTATCCCAACTACTGTTAAGTCTGCCCTTACTGAACACCTGGGAGGCATGAAATCTTCGAACTTCCCAACCTCTAATTATTTCACCTCCGAAGTAATTATTAGCGGGATCCAAAACAGGCCTTGAGAATACCAAGTTTTCTAAGGAGACAACTCAACCTGAGGGTGGAGAACAAATGCACAGACAAAGAGCATGTAAAATATGTTTTATTGTTCTTTAAAAGGGCTCAGGGTTTGGTTTTAAATCAGGCTGCACACCTTTCATCAGTCTGACATCTCCCTCACCATGTCAAACTGGCTTCAGCTAGCAATACTTCATTAAATCCAAAAGAAAAAAATGTTTAATTCTGAAGAAAATCCAGTTCTGAGAACAATTAACATTAGTCTGTAATTTAAAACAAAATGAGGGCTAATGTTTCATGTTGTTTTATATACCCTTCTCCTCATACAGAACCAGGAATGTAATTTTCCCAACTCAGGCAGGCACTGTTACTGGTGGATACTGCTCTCTCTCTCGCTCTCTCGCGCGCTCTCTCTCTCTCTCTCACACACACACACACACACACACACACACACACTCTCTCACACGCTCACTCTCCCTTTCTCTCTCTCTCCCCCTCCCTCCTTCCCTCCCTCCAAACAACAAAACTCAGAGCATGTCAAAGGAAAAAGGTTTGTTCTGGTATTGATCAAAACCCTTGGAGTCAACTGTCTATCTGAGCTTAGAGGGTATGCTGTTTTGATTTTGAGCCTATGTTAAAGGAATCTACTGTCAGGTTCTGAAATAAAGAATTTTGGATAGTACCATCATTTTTCACTTTAAAATCCTAGAAACAATTTCAAAAAGCATTATTTTGTTTTGTTTTCTGGGATGGGGGAGAAGAGAATCTACAGATTTTTATTTATTTAAAAATCAAAACAACTCGGCATAGGAAATAGGCAGTTCACATAGCCAGCCAACATCTGAGGTATCATCAGTGTGAAACAAGGTCCTGGTCCATTCCTACTGGCCTAGCTGATCCTAACAAAATGGGAAGTTTATGGCTCTGCACAGCAAATTCCAACAGGACAAGATGACCGTAAGACTTTATTCAAATCCTTAGAAGCAGAGCACTATTAATTATGTAATATTCAGCTGGAGAGTACAAGAGCCCCTGATGGTATCCTCCAACTTGCTTTGTCAATGCAGCCTGGTCACAACTGCAAAGGAGCAGCAAAATAGCTTTTCTAGATCAGTACATTGAACCCAGCAAAGAATCTGCAGAAATGATACTACACCACTGCACTAGCCACACAGTCCCTTTGCTACACAATGAGCTGCTCTATGTCTCTCTTCTACCCTATTATGGCCTGTGGACACATACTCACTAGGCATTGTTGGTTTTGAACCAGCAAAAAAATTTTTTTTAATCTCACAAAGAACCTAGTAAGAAAATAACAAGGCAATCAGTGGTTAAACTGAACTGTACATATAGGGGGCAGTTTGGGAAATACCCATTACAGGCATTTCTCAAGTCTAAAATATTGTGTCTTTGCTGCTACTCCTTTGACTGTTCCTGAAAATTCAGAGTACAAATAAGTCCTAAAATAAAAACTTTACACTAACAGCATTCTCTGACATCATTAGACAGAAAATCAGAGTAATGCTACAGCCCACAATTCTACAAGGTGTAGAAAGTGTGCTAATGCTCTGCCTGGACATATCTTTAGTGACGGCCTGGAGTACTCCCCTTCCGAAAACAACAATCTCTGGGACATCCACTTAGCTTCATTGGTTGGAAAAGAGATGAATTCGACTCTCAGCTAAGTTCTTTGAGAGACTCCTCTTAAAATGCCATTTCCCCACAAATTTATCAAAACAAAAAAGGCTCCTGGCTACTTTGCCTAATGTTGAATAGGGTTTTCAAGAAAAGAAACTAACATGAATACCCCATCATCAGTAAAGACTAAAAAACACCTGGATCATATACTATATACGCCACTGCCTTTTTTTGTTTTTTCTTTTTTTTGGTGTTTTTTTGTTTTGTTTTTTTTCCTAAGAGTGCCCAGGTGGGCTTAAGGCTGCCAGACTGCACGCACATCTACAGCAACATGGGCTTCTCCTATTTCACCTACAACTTGTATCAGGGGAAAAAAGAGGGATAGACGAAAGTGAGAAGAAGGGAAAAATACACCGTGCCTCCCCCCCCCCCCCAAGAAAGAAAGAAATCCACAAAAGGGAGATCTATGTGCCAAGCATAATGGAAGAGTGTGCTCCCCAAACAGATGGTTCTGCAGAGGCTAATGTTCTGCTGGTTTTCCTTAGAGACCTATTTTGAGAAAGTTTAAAAAGACAGGAGATTTTGAAATAATTCAATCCTGGCAGAAATTCAAACTCCAACACTAGGAGCAAAATCATCCTTCACTAAATTAATCCTTTTTTTTCTTTCTCTTTTTCTTTTCTTAAACATTTTATTCACGTTATAGAGGGATATATTCTTGTTTGTTTGTTTTTTTCCAATCATTAGGAGAGTGGTTGAGGAGTACTGAATCCATCACTACTTTGATGACACAGTTAAGATTCCAGATTCACATTTCCAGGTACCAAGAGTTCCCTCTAAATGCCACGATCAAGTCAGCCTTCGTATACATTTCTTTCTACTGAACGCAGCAATGCCCATTGGTATCTCTGAAGCGTAATCGCATCTTAGGTCGGTATTTCTCCAGGTAAAGCAGCTGTTTGGAATTGAATGCTCCCCTTCTTTTTCTGAAAATACAAGAATGGCACACTTTATCATGTAAAAAAAGAGCTGCCTGATTCACTGAAAAGTGTATTTATGGCCTATGGCCTTTCTAACTCTACACAGCTGAAAACCAGCATATTTCCCATACAACATCACTTCTTAAGTGAAAGCGCTGAACTGAAACATGAACTTTCTGTGTGCCTTCCTAAAAGAAGAAATAGACAAATTTTCTTTGCTAACTCTCATTAGAGTCTATTAATCGTTTAATAAAGATCAGAATGGTTAATCCAGAGACATCTGACTATACTCTTCCCAATTAATATATTCTTCATATTAGAAATGGCAGCAAGTATTTAGGATAAATGAGGAAGTATTTATATGAAGCAGCAGACACAGATGGCATTCCTTGAAACATGTTATCTTCCTAGAGCTACCATACATTTCATGCCCTTTGTCACAAAGTCATTTTTTTATTTCTTTCTTTCTCTTTTCAAGAAAAGGTTAGAAAGGGAAAGGGCAAGACAATAACTGCCAAAGAATTCTGGACAAAAAAAATAGCATGGCCTGTTATTCCAGACTGCTGTCAAGATTCTGTCTGGGCACTACCATCCTGATTCTGTGACTGAACAGGTCACTTAAGAATCCTAGGTGATTAACTGCTCCTCTATAGTTTCTTCCTTTCCTCTTTGTCACAGAGAGTTACATTTGGAAGGCATTTTGGACAGCCATTAAAAGAGGCACCACATCACTGAGACTCAGCTACCTAGCTATTCATTTTAAAGACTCCTAGATGTTCAAGTCATATACTGGACATATTCTACAATGCCCAAATTTACCACCTAAATTAGAAAATCTTTAAATCTGGGAGCCAGTAGTGTTATTGTGAGTCTCTTTATCACTTGCCATTTTTGATATCTTCAAATAATATTTTAAGCCAAAGACAGCAAATTACCCTGTACTATGAATGGGTACTTTTTATAATTTCTTTCTCTTGTATGATTTTGCTTTGTGTGTTTTTTTAAAATTAATTAGTTATTTATTTGGCTGTGCCGGGTCTTAGTTGTGGCACGCAGGATCTTTGCTGAGGCATGCAGGATCTTTAGTTGAGGCATGAGAACTCTTAGTTATGGCAATGTGGGATCTAGTTCCCTGACCAGGGATCAAACCCGGGCCCCCTGCATTGGGAGCTCAGAGTCTTAGCCACTGGACCACCAGGGAAGTCCTGCTTTATGTGTTTCTGAACATAAAACTTCATACTCACTGTCTTATAAACTGAACTGCATCTTCGTACTTCATTCCACATTCAATCAAAGCAAGTGCGACCAGCACAGGTGCCCTGCAGAGATAAACTCATTTGTAAATAACCACAGGTCTTTGGAATTAAAGGATTTTTTAAAACCCAGGATTACTTATTACCAAAATTATGTAAAGCTTGAGCTTTCATTGTTCCTGTACACTAAAATATCTGATATTTTTCTACATAGTAAAAATATTTAAATCATTACAGCTTCTATGGTATTTTCTATTTTTAGTAAAGTACAAAATTCTAAACCTTTATTACAAGATCTTTACTCTTTAAAACATCGTCACATTATATCTCAAATTTTCACATCATTTTATGTCACCAAAAATCCACTGATCTTTAACCATTATCATAGTAAATGACCAAATGGATTATCTTGAGTGTCTCAAAATTTTTGTTACAAATCAATTTTAATATCATCTCTTCATCAAGTACTAAAGAGGTGCTAGACTTCCTCAACAAAATCCTTTCCATGAGCTGGGAGAGTGGCAGAGAATTCGTAATTAGGAGTTGCTTTCTATATATATATTAATATAACAAAGGAAATGATGTTTTTAATAAGCCCATTTTAAGGCACTAACTTTGGACTGACTACCTAACTAGGATAGCTATTAGTTTAAAAAACTGCCCCAAATCAGGATAAGGACTAGAGACGTCTGACCCTGAAGAACTGTACAACACTAAACTGCAAAAAAGGAAAATAGCGAACGAAAGGGTTGAGCAAAGGTAACAGCCTGAGTCACCACCACCTTGAGGCAACAGCAGCTTGCATTAATGTTTGGAGTCAAAGTGCACATTATAAATTGACATTTAATCTACTGTTGATGAGTGTTGCAACACCATTCCATGCAGTGCTCAAGGAAAAAGATTTTAAAATCAAAGTCAACTTTCATTCTCCATACATTTCCTTTCAAGAATTTAAGGTTCAACCATCTGCTCTTCATCTATTAACTTCCATTCATCTCAATCTAAAATTAATCATGTACAGATTCTTCAAATCTAAAATTATTTTAACTTTGTTGCCCATTTCAAACACCTAAAACTTTGATTACTGGAAATGGAGAAACTGAATTAAGACTGTATTTTTGGCTCAAAGATAATTACATTAAACCAGTTCCAAAACAACTTATGAACCACCACCCACTAAACCCAGACTCAGACAATGAAACATAAAAAGTTATTCTGAGAAATCATTACACCAGCTTTTGCTCTCGTTTCCTTTCCTTTCAGGCAACTTAATATTTAGCGTAATAAATGCAGTTTCTATCAAAGTGAAATTTTTGATAATGAATTCACAGACAAAAGGGGAAGAACTTACCTTCCCAGTCCTGCAACACAATGCACTGCAACACAGCAACCTGGCTCTTCACGAAATTTGGTTTTTAGTAGGTTTAGCCAATCGTCAACTATCTGATTAGGGGGTGGCGCTCCATCGTCAAAAGGCCAATCCTGGGAGGGAAAGGTCTTTTACATTAAATTGATATTTTCTCCAGAATTAACATCCTAATGCACAACAGCTGCATACACAGGGCAGGCCTAATTGCACTAACTGTTCTACATGTACCGATTTTTTTTTTAATAAATGTATGTATGTATGTATGTATTGCTGCATTGGGTCTTTGTTGCTGCGCGCGGGCTCTCTCTAGGTGCGGCAAGGGGGAGCTACTCTTTGTTGCAGTGCGTGGGCTTCTCGTTGCCGTGGCCTCCCCCGTTGCAGTGCATGGGCTCTAGGCTCACGGGCTTAAGTAGCTGTGGTGCGCAGGCTCAGTAGTTGTGGTACACGGGCTTAGTTGCTCCACGGCATGTGGGATCTTCCCAGACCAGGGCTCGAATCTGTGTCCCCTGCACTGGCAGGCAGATTCTCAACCACTGTACCACCAGGGAAGCCCCATGTACCTATACTTAACCACACAATTCTGATCACTTCTGAAAAATGATCCAAGATCAAAATTCAAGTGTGCCAACTTAGCCTTCTCAATGAAGCATACATAACCAGCAACATAAGCATCAAACTTTTTCTTTGGAAATATGTCTTATCACAAGAGTGATAAGAGGTTAGCATTCTTCAAATATTTTATCTGAATAGAACAGTAATTAGACATAATAGAGAAAACTAAAATTAAAACCAAGACAAAGTAAGAGAGGACACACCACCTGTCAATAAGATTTAGAAGTCCATTTTGGCAAAGTATACCAACTGGTATCTCATTGGTCTCTACGAATATAAATATTTTTGAGGATTATCCCCAAATAGCTCTAAGTTATGATGTCTTTTCTTTAAAGACTCTGATAAGTAATTTCCAACAGATCATAATAGAAACATACTACTATCTTTGTGCCTACATATGTATTTTTTTTAAAGTCAAGCAGCAAATATTTTTAAAGCTCAGCCTAAATTATACACACCCCATTTTACAAGTATAGTGCCACATGATATGATCCTGAGGAAATGAAAACCATTTTCTCAAGTATTCCCTTCTCTTTTTATATTCATTGATTTGGGTTGTTTTTCAATTAAGACCAACCCCATGTGCATTCACAATACAGGCAGGGATTTATCTTCCTTGTTACCTCGCACAAGGTCCTGAGAAACCAACACAAGTCATTTTGAAGAAAGGGAGGAAGGGACATTCACATATTGCATCATACCCTCTGTCCCATCTAACTTCAAGGACAGAAATGCAAAGACACTGGGAATTTTTTTTTTAACAATACTATTCTAATGAGACTGGATAAGGACACTTTAAAATATTAGAGAAGGAAAAAGGGAAAAGTGACAGAGCACTAAATTGACTGTGCACTCATTACTGGCACCACTAGAACACTTCATGGAGCCCATTAGCCATGACAGCACATTATGTTTGTCAACTACGCCCCATAATTAAAGGGCTGTCAATGTTATCGTTATAAATGTCACTACAAAGTTTAACTGTAAATAGCAGTAAAACTAGTAAGTACCTTAGTCAAGAGCTTACTTCCTCTAAGACTCCCTAAAATGCATCTAGTTAAGAAACAATAATATGAAACATGCTTTACTTACTCATACAAGCAGTTTCTATCCAAAAAAATCACTAAAGCAGTAATTTAGAAGCATCTGAACTTCAAACTGACATGGCTGAAACCACCATTAGTCTTTTCCAATGTGCTTCTGATTTACAAGAACATTGGTCAAAGGGTTGAAAGGTCTCACTTTGGGAATATCCTCTTATAAGGTGTTCCAAACCCTCTTCACCTAGCAAAAGTAAATTAGCAATCCAACTTAAACTAAAATTTCTGCCTAGGCATTAGGGAGAAGGGAGGGATGAATAGGTGGAGCACAGAAGATTTCTAGGGTCATGAAACGACTCTGTATGATACTATAGTGCTGGATACATGTCATTATGTATTAGTCAAAACCCCTAGAACATACAAGAGCAAACTCTAATGTAAATTATAGACTTTGGGTGATGATGATGTATCAGTGTAGGTTCATCAGTTGTAACAAGTGTACCACTCTGGCGGGGGATGTTGATTATGGGGGAAGCTATGCATGGGTAGGATCAGGGCATATATGGGAAATCTCTGTACCTTCTGTTCAGTTGTGCTGTGAACCTAAAATTGCTCTAAAAAATAAAGTTTATTTAAAAAATTTAAAAAAAAATTCTGCCTAGGAAAAAAAAGAAATTCCAAGCTTAATTCTAAATATCCTTGGTTTTTTTCCAGCTTTAGTTAGACCTTTAATTTTATCTGATCACAGCTCTTTAAAACAAAACAAAAGCCTAGATTTAAAGGCCTGGAATAAATCCCAGATCTACCACTATCTTCTACAAACTACTTCAAGTTCTTTAGTTCATTTCTATTTCATAAAGGTGTTTACCAACATTACTGATTCAAACAGACTACGGTCAATCTGCAGTTCATTTTCTCACCCTGCCAACTGTCAAGACAAACTGATTTCTCATCTACTCTCTAAAGAACATACAATACAGGAAAAGGAACTTGTATTTGGTTTAATTTCAGAACTTAAAATTCTGTTTTTATTTTTTTAAACACAGGGCTACATTTTATACACGTTTATACTTATCCCCAGTGATTTCCAGCCAGGGGATCTTAAAGTCATTTAGAAATAGGAATGCAAGCAAAGTATTATTACCATGCCATACTATTAAAATACATTTTAAAAAACATAATGTTTGGCTATTTGATTTTTGTGTTTTCACCAATGTGGAAGTGAGGAAACTTTATGTATCAGATGTGAGACAACTGCCTTACCAACAGGACATTTATTTTCTTTGCATCAACTGCCTTCTCAACTACCAACCAATGCAGTAAAGACTACAGAACTAACTCTCAATAAAAAATAGGCACATAGGGGCTTCCCTGGTGGCGCAGTGGTTGACAGTCCGCCTGCCAATGCAGGCGACACGGGTTCGTGCCCCAGTCCAGGAAGATCCCACATGCCGTGGAGCGGCTGGGCCCGTGAGCCATGGCTGCTGAGCCTGCGCGTCCGGAGCCTGTGCTCCGCAATGGGAGAGGCCACAACAGTGAGAGGCCCACGTACCACAAAAAAAAAAAAAAAAAGAATGTCTGATGGAAACTACTTTCAGTTAGATTCAAACCAGTAGCCTTGAAACAAAAGCTAAATGTCACAGTAATTTCCTAGAGGAAAAAAATGAAATTTCCATTTTCTTGAAATAAGTGTGCACTAAATTTTGCCTTTTTTGTTGAAAATACTCTGCATCTGTGGACTTCAAGGGCATAAATGAACAAAACTGCCAATCCAAAGGAATTTTAACAGATTGCTATGATTACTGTATCTCCTGTAAGTTTAAAAAGCAAACTATGAGTGCCAAGTTTTAAAAATATCTATGTTTGAAAGGTACAAGTTGTTTGTAGTGAAAAATTAAAACACTACACACTCACTAGAACGTGGATTCCTTCTTTTTCAACTGGTGCTTTATCATATGTAGCATCACAAACTCGAACCAAAGTTGTCACTCCATACTTCTTAAGTTCCTTTAAAGAAAAACAAATATAAGGAAACTTGTTTTTAGAATCTGCAATGAAAGCTTTAAAAATATACTCTTATAAACTGAAACGAGACCTCATTCTCAGACAAAGATCAAAATCATTCTCGTTGTAACAACATATACAATAGACATTCTTGCATTCAAAGTGGAAGCATCAATAAGGCCCACCTTTGTAAGGGGCAATTTGGTAGCATTAATGCAAAAACTTTAAAAACACACACACACTTTGACCTAGAAATTCTACTTCTGGGAATTTATACTAAAGAAATAATTAAAGATATACACAAAGATTTAGGTACCAGCATGTTTAGCACAGGTTGTTTGGGATGGTATAAAGACAGAAACATTAATGGTCCAAAAACAGGTGAATGGTTAAAAAAGTATAGCACATCCATACAGAATACTATGACAGCTATAAAAATAATACTAAGGAGGTTGGGGGAAATTTTTCTAAAATACACAGTGTGATCCTATCTATATGTATATTTATAAATATATACATAAATACAGAAAAAACATCTAGACACCAGGTATTAACAGTATTTTTAAATTGTCTTTTGCTTATCTGTAACTTCTCATTTTTATGTACTAAGTACATATTGCTTTTTATAATTTAAAGAAACAAAAGCAATTTTGAAATTAAGATTAAATAGTGGTATTATATTACAAAGTCAAGTAACACACAATTACAGCCAGAAGTCTTGCTCCTTTAGAAGTTTTCCTACAGTAATGCCTAATCCAGTCACTAACTAACTTCAAGAGGCCACCGACATCTTTTTATAGCTGCAGGAGTCTATGACCAAGGAATCCACAGGCTGAAAATAGTATCATGTAATTCAGCCAGGCTTAAAGGTGACTGAACAACCTGAGGGCATACCGGCCTGGAATTAACTTGTACACTGTGTACACAAAGTTAAGAAGCTCAGAGAATTAAAAATATAAATAAGCAGAACAGTGATATCCTACAAGAAGTGTCCATCATCTGGTTATCTAAAGAGAAAGTTATTTTAATTGCTAAAGGACTTTATTATTCACATAAACGCCTTCTCATAAAACAGACTCAGGAGAGTTGCTAATGTTATATAATGAGTCAGAAATTTTTAAAAATTTCAAAATACAAATAAAATCCCATTAAAGTGAACTCCACAGTAGCTGTTCATTGAAAGTTTCCAGTAGAAATTTTTTATGGTAAATATTTGTGACCTTCAGCAAGTCAAAACCTCTTCTGAACTCAGTTTTGCCGTTTGTAAAGTGAGAGAGGTAGATTTAGAATCCCTAGGAGTTCATCTAGCTCTCTAAGTCTACTCCACAAATACATCAACAGAAATCATTGAGACTGAACAATCTGAGAATGATTAAAAAGCTTACATTCAAATGCCCGTTGAATAAAGTACAAAATGTTTCTCTACTACTACCAATAGAAAAAATGCAGGATCTGACATAAAAATGCTACCTATAATACCTTTCCTTCCCCTAAATTTCTGGACCCTTGAATAATGTGGTTCCTACTGCTAAGTAGTTCTAGGGGAGGTTTTCATCAAAAGTGGTTAGGGCATTTTAGGAAGAAATGGGTTTTAGTGTCAGAGATAGTTCTACCACATACTGTGTGCCTTCAGGCAAATTACTAAACCACTCTGAACCTCAGTTTCCTCATCTGTAAGGGAAATAATGGTACCTATACCTCATAGGGTTATTGTGAGGAGTAAATGATATAATGCATAAAACTGCTTATTGTAATGCTGGGTACGTACTAAGTATTCAATAAATGTTAATTAGCTTTATTATTGAAACTGTAACAAAAGAACTGCTAATAATGTTCAAAGGAAAAAACACAGTACTAGACAATCTCTAAGATCTCCTCAAATTCCATAAATGTTCTTTTAAAAATCTGTTTTAACTAATTCAACTCAATTCAAACAAAGACTGGTAAGATCCACAGGATCAGTATCATCCATACTCCAATCACAGAAATAAATGGCTTTGTGGTATAAGATTTCTTTAGAGTGGTGTTAATTTTTAACAGGATTTTACCTATAAATCAATCCAAAACGTAGACCATTTTACAATCTTACCTCTGTGAACTTGTTGAGGGTAGCGTTGGTAGGGTTGTGGGTTATCAGAAAACGCATGTTCTCATAGGAGATCTCCACAGGGGCTGGACGGTTCATTATGGCAAATAAAAAGTGTGAGCGTGCGTGTGTGAGTGTGATGGGGAAAATGAAAAAAAAAATCAATAAATCTTGAAATGTTTCACAGCAGAAAACATTAAAAAGACCACTAAAATGCCTATTATCGATCAGTGTTTTCTCTATTCAACTTGTTTATTCTTTAAGAAGCTTCTCCCTTCAAGATAAGCAGAAGTATTTAGAATCCACTTGAATCCAAATTCAATTTGGGCCTCAATGTCTGCTGATGGATACCTTCGGACTCCAAAAAAATCCAACTACATACGAAACTTAAGCAGCCTTTACTACATTTAGGCACTAGTGAGACAAGTTAAAAGAGTAGGTCGCTTTTCACTTTTGTTTACTTGATGCTTAATTTTACTGGAGTCATTAAAAGATATATGCTTGCAATAAAAAAAAAAAAAAAAAGCCAACTATTTCTGAGGCCAGTCTCGGTGTCCAGAGTCTTCAAGGCAATGTTAATTATGGCACATAGAACCTCCAAGCTCACTTGTCAGCGGAAACGCTGTGCTGAGCCTGGCAGAAGTCTGCCCTCACGCTCAGAATCGCCATAAATGTGCAACGTATATTCCAACGAAAAACCTGGAGGAGACAATCATAAAGAAAATGAACTGGAGGTTGACAGCAAACACAATGCCCAAAAGTCAAGAATACATTCTTTATGAGCCCAAAGACATCTGAAATGGCGCCACTTCTAAACTACTGCCATCTACCAAGAATAGGACAGAAGTACATACCAAGAGTATTAAAAGTCAGAGATTTAAGTTAAGTATGTCTTGGGACTTCCCTGGCTATCCAGTGGTTAAGACTCCGAGCTCTCAATGCAGGGGGCCTGGGTTCCATCCCTGGTCAGGGAACTAGATCCCACAAGCATGCTGCAACTAAGAGTGTGCATGCCACGACTAAGGAGCCCTCAAGCCACAGCTAAGGAGCCTGCCTGCCGCAACGAAGGAGCCCATGTGCCACAACAAAGGAGACTGCCTGCCACAACTAAGACCCAGCGCAACCCAATAAATAGATAAAATAAAATAAATACTAAAAAAAATAAATAAAAGACACCGTGCTCCCACTGCCGGGGGGGCAGGTTTGATCCCTGGTAAGGAAATTAAGATCCCACATGCCGCATGGTGCAGCCAAAAAAAAAAGTTAAATATGTCTTCCTTTTTTCAAAACGAGGCTCAATAAAGTTCTATACTAATAAGATTATTTCTAACTCGTCATTTTAAAATGAATTTTTAAAATCATTTTAAATCATTTTTAAATGATTAAAAGATACTTAAAACTTCACTCCATGGACTCTTTTATAAAGTTCACATCAAATGATCTCCTTATTTGTCTGCTTTGATGTTAACTATCTTTGGTTAAAATTATATCTGTAAATGAAGGCTATTTACCAAAATTCCACTTTGAGGATTTAATTCTTTCAATCCAAAATATATGCATTGGCCCCATTTATGATATCAGTTCATAAAGTTCATATGATACCAGTTTTCTTCTTTTCCTCACAACTCTAAGTAGTTTTTAACTACCTATGATGAATGAGGAAAGAGGATCAGAAAAGTGACTTGTCTAAGGTGAATGAATTAGCTAGGCCCAAATTCAGACTCTTCTGAAAAGTCCTGTATTTTTTCCCAAGGTACCACAATTCCAGCTGACTCAGCTAATATATAAATCCCATTCTCTCATTTCTAGTCCAATTTATCTTTTTATTATTTCTCACATCACTACCTCAAGAGTACAAAAGCATCCAAAGGTTAATGATTCACACAGCAGTCTCCTGCGCAAATATTATTCCTACCAAAACAAGGCAAGAAGAGAAGTGGCAGAATTTTTGAAACACAGTAATCTGTATAGCTGGCTCAGTCAGAGTGTCAACATAATCATAAGTTCCTCTGGAAATAGGGACGAGGTCTAAGTTCTTCTACTTGCCTCTTCCCTAAGCCACCAATAAATGCTTATTTAGAACTCTAAAAAAGATGACTGTAACCAGACAAATGAAAGATAATGACTGCAGAGGCACCTGCAGGAAGAAACTGCAAGAGGTAAGAACAAACCTAAGCCTCAAACTTTCAAGCCTAATCTTCTATCTTCAAGTCTTCTTTTTATGATATTCTTAATGGCATTTTATTTTGTAAATTATATACTTCTGATTATATTACCATAGACACAAGCTCAAAACTAAAACATTCCTAAAATATGAGAGACACAAGAAATTCAAAATGGCATTGTAAGAACTTCAATACCTCAGCATAATGAGTTATCCACTACAGTAAACACACAAAACTTCTACATTCAAACTAACAAAAACATAATACACACCATCACCCTTCCTAACTCATAATCTAACTCATAATTCTAACTGTAACCCTAAAACGCAGCCACTTTAGATCACACATTTCACAGAGTACTCCTTGTACAGTCAAGGAATTTTAAAGCTGGCAGAAACTTAAGAGATCAAATACACTGACCTTTAAAAAAAAAAGTTGCTGTTTGGGATCCAGAGAGATTACAAAAACTTAAGACCACACTGCTAATTAGCAGCAGATCAAGGACAAGAACCCAGGTCTTATTTTCCCTCCAATTTTGACTAATGGAGGTATCCACATATTTTTCAAGTCATAATCTTATTCATGACAGTGTAACTTTTCTTCAAATATTTGGTTGGATGTTCATTTGCAACTCTGTGACCTTATAATAAGGGGAGAAAAGACTATTAAAATAACTACTCAAAGAACAATGGTTTGCGTGCAATGCAGAGCAAAACACAAGGAAATTCTAACCTGTTTGAATCCCTTCGGTTTAATGCTGTTATGGCAGCTAATATGTGTGTCAGCTGAGAAAGGCACTGAAAGACCAGCATTGTAGTGACAGCCAGGCTTAAAAGGTTACAGCTCTAGCATTAAGTTTTCTACCCAGTCATCAGTGTTTGTCTTCTCAGAAAACAGAACAACCTTTATCCCATCTTATTCCTCCAAGCTCAGTTTGGAAGGACCACTACCAGGGAGAAGGATAACTTATTATTAAATTTTCAATTCCTTTTTTTTTTTTGGCTGCACAGCTTACAGTATCTTAGTTCCCTGACCACGGATCGAACACAGACCCCGGCAGTGAAAGCACAGAGTCCTAACCACTGGACCACCAGGGAATTCCCAGATTTTCAATTCTTAATACCATACTGAGATCTCCAGCAAAGGAATTTCTGCCAAATGAAACACTATGTTCTATCAGTGTTAACAGATGCATGATAAAAGCAAGCTTCTGTTCCTTCCCCCTCCCCCAGGAGTTCAACTACACATTAACAGTTAAATGTTCTTGCACCTGTCAATTCAGATAAACTGTTAGTTTCTGTGACACCCATAAGAATGCAAAGCAAACAGTCTGTATAAAAAAATCATAAACAACCTACCACAGCTGGAAAGTACTCAACAGTTACAGAGCCATACATTTTAGCATAAACTCAGCACCTGTATACCTTACTGGAAAACTTTTTTCTGAAGTTTTCTCTCTGGCATTGATTCTGCTCTACCTACTCAAGTAAAAATTGATTTTTACTTTAATTTACCAGATGATGGAAGAGGCTGGTACTTGACACATAACAGTGATCAAATTCAAATACGCATCCAAATATTCTCTCCACCCTTTATCTTTTATAGAATCTAACTTTTAAAATGTTGAATTGGGGAATTTCCATTTCCTAGGCAACATTTCCATTTTTAACAAAAGAATATGACTTCACTGAAGAATTAGAAAACGATGGTCTGTGACAGAGAAATCCTTTTAAATTAAAGAGGGAAGAGGAAAAGATAAAGAAGAATAAAGAAAGGGGGCTGGAAGAACAAGCAAGCAGAGGTCTACCAAGCTAAGACAGTGCACTGCCAGTAAGACTAAGTCAATAACACAACAGAGACTACTTAAAACTCTGAAGAGGGGTATGTTACAAGTTTAAATATCCACTGTCAATGCTCAACTGCTAACATCTACCTAGATGAGAACCAAAAGCCAAAATGCATGTAATAATACAATACCCATCACTTAATCATGGCACAATGTTAAAACGGAAAACCATGGAGAGGTTAAAAAGAATAAAACACCTATATAAACTGATACGGGAAAATGGCTAAGAGATACTAATAAGTGAAAAAAGCAAGGTACATGATAATATAAACAGTATATATAGAAATATTTGTGAGTACTTAGTATGTTTTCACTCAGGCCAGGAGCATGATTTACAATATATACCTTCTAAACAGTTACTGTTTTTTTCCCATGTACACTTATTACCTTAATTTCTTTAATTTTTTTTAATCTTTTTTTTTTTTTTTTTTTGGCTGCACCATGTGGCATGCAGGATCTTAGTTCCCCGACCAGGGTTCGAACCCACACCCCCGGCATTGGAAATGCAGAGTCTTAACCACTGGACAGCCAGAGAAGTCCCCTTAATTTTTAATTCTAGGGTGATAAAGAACCTACAATGATTTACAATTTAATTACATCCTTAACAGTGCTATAACCACTGGATTACAAAGAGCCTCAAAAGGGCTAGTCCTTCTGTCCCTGGCAAGCCTGTACCTACACATTTCCAGAAAGACAGCTTTCTTCTTTGTTAAAGATACTAAATTATGGAGTAAAATTCAGATCCTGCTTTGGCAACTGTAATTCTAAGTTCAAATATAAATATAGAGAATTCAAGGGCATGAACGAACTTTACAAAATCAGCCCCATTTAATGTAACCCACACTTACTGGGCATCCTTTTAAAAATCCTGTCAAGCCACTCACAACAAGCTTTCCACTGAAATCACTTCTATTTACAAATTAAAGTGATGATGCAAAAACCCTCTAATTTGATAGGTTATGCCAGTATTCACCAAATTAAAAACAGTACATTATAAGTAAATGTACAAAAGAACTCTAGATCTTAGAAAATAAAATCTAAAAGCAAAGGTCTGAGGAACAAGTAAGTATACATTTACTGTTTACTTTTCTTGCCAGAAATTCTACAGGAAGTCATGCAAATTTGAGTCAGCGTGGTTTCTACAAGCAGACAACATGAAAGCATAATATGGTATACAAGACTAACACCTTGCAACAATTTTTTCCTAAGACAAATTAATTTCACCTCATTGAAGACACCTGCATTTCCCTTAAGTATGAATAATCTGTCAACAGTAAAGAATTCATTCTCATGAAGGACTAGACACTGCAATTTGGCCAGTTAAGAATGTATAAATGCAAATATTTATTGGATACATAATATATACCATATATTCTTATATGGGCAGCAAGAGCAGTAAACAAACAAAAATTCCTGTCAGGATGGATCTTATATTTTAGCAGGAAGAAAAAGACAAATAAAACATGCAACTGCTATGGAGAAAAATGCAAAGCAGGGGAATCTGCAGTGTCAGAAGGGAGAGGGGATTCCACTTTTAAATAAGGCTAGCAGGAAACGCCTCAATGAAAAAAGTGACCTTTTATCCTAGTCCTGGGGTTTTGAGCCAAATAGATATTTGAGGAAGCATTCTAGGCAGAGGGATTAGCTCTTGCAAAGGTTATGAGGTGGGGCCATGCTTGGAGTGTTCTAGGAACAGCAAGGGGGCCAGTGCTACTGGAGCAGATAAGGCAAGGGAATGAATAGGGTCAGAGAAATAAAAAGAGAGGCTTACAGGCCAACAGAAGTATTTGGCTTTTACTCAGAGAAAAATAAGAGGTTTCAAGCAAGAGTGACAACCAATGTTTAAAAGGATCACTCTAGATGCTATATGGAGACAGATTATGAGTAGTAAGGGTGGAAGCAGGGAAATCCGGTAGGAACTTGATGCTATAATCTAGGAGACAGATAATGGTAGCTTGGGCCAAAGCAGTAGCAGTAGAGAGGATATGAATCAGTTTCAAGATGTACCTTGAGGTGGAACCCAAAAAGATTTGTCCACAGACTGGATATGGGGTCTGTGGGGGAAAAAAACTCAAGGCCCTGAGTAACTGTTAATAACTCACAGAAGGCTGACCGAATATTCACTGACTATTCAGACAACAGACCATAAAATCTTCACAACCATCAAGAAAGAAAAGCAAGGAAATTCCTCTTTAAAGTACTACTGTATCTACTGCATTTTGACCATTTGAGATTAAGACTTGTAAACTAAAGAAAACTCAACATTGCTAATTAAACACTCATCTTCTGGGGCTTCTATGGTGGCACAGTGGTTAAGAGTCCGCCTGCTGGGGCTTCCCTGGTGGCGCAGTGGTTGAGAATCTGCCTGCTAATGCTGGGGACATGGGTTCGAGCCTTGGTCTGGGAAGATCCCACATGCCACGGAGCAACTAGGCCCGTGAGCCACAACTACTGAGCCTGCGCGTCTGGAGCCTGTGCTCCTCAACAACAGAGGCCGCGATAGTCAGAGGCCCGCGCACCGCGATGAAGACCGGCCCCCGCTTGCCACAACTAGAGAAAGCCCTCGCACAGAAACGAAGACCCAACACAGCCAAAAATAAATAAATAAATAAATTTATTTTTTAAAAAAAGAGTCCGCCTGCCAATGCAGGGGACACGGGTTCAAGCCGGGAAGATCCCACATGCCGCGGAGCAACTAAGCCTGTGCACCACAACTGCTGAGCCTGCGCTCTAGAGCCCGTGAGCCACAACTACTGAGCCAATGTGCCACAACTGCTGAAGCCCGCGCGCCTAGAGGCCCTGCTCCACAACGAGAAGCCACCGCAATGAGAAGCCCCCGCACCACAACGAAGAGTAGCCTCCGCTCGCCACAACTAGAGAATATCGACAGGCAGCAACGAAGACCCAAGGCAGCCATAAATAAATAAATTAATAAATTTATTTTTAAAAAAACAAAAAGCCATTCATCTTCTGGGTGAGGGACTGGGCGAAGCAGGTGAAGGGGATTGAAAGGTACAAACTTCCCATTATAAAATAAGTCATAGGGATGTAATATACAGCATAAGGTATATAGTTGATAATATTGTAATAAGTTTTTACGGTGACAGATGGTTACTAGACTTATAGACATGATCATTTCACAATGTACTTAAATGCCTAATCACTATGTTGTACACCTGAAACTAACATATTGCACCAACTAAATTTCAATTAAAAAAAAAAACCTCATCTCCTGGTTAACTGATCTTAAATTGGAAATTTTTACTTTCATACCTACTCCCAACTCATCAGAGCCTTGTCGAAATAAGAGCTCTACTCTCTGTACTACTTATCTTTGTTCATCCTCTCTATTGTTGCATTTATCAAACTAAAAGTGAATACACCTGGCTCCTTGAACTTAGACCATTCAAATTAATGTTAGTTCCCGTCCCCTACTGACTACAGTCCCGGGGAATTGATAAGGAAAGAGGTATCATTAAATTCTACAGAAATTATGATCCAAAATATCTGTAAACAAGCTAAAAATAGCAACACACTTCTTACTGCTAAAAAAAGTTTCAGAGTTACTCCCTTGGTTATTCCCACTTTTCTACTTCCTCATTTAAGGAGGGAACTTGAGAATCAAGTTCCACTACACAAATCAATAATCAGTTCTATAAAAAGAAAGCATGACCTTGATAGTGGGAAAATATCTGAACACTTCAGAACCAGCAGCACATACATGGCCTGCCACTCAGAAAGGAAAGGAAAGCAATTAACCAACAGATCACACCTGCTTCTGAGAACAGTGACAGTTATTTTCTGAAGTCCCGTGGGCTCTGTTCCCACTCAAATGAAAAGGGAGTGGTTTTCAAATTTGTATGTACCCTGGCAATTAGAAGTAGTTGTCATTTTCTGGTAATTCCTACCTCTTCAAATAACTGTAAGACAAAAATTGCATTAAATATTTTCACGCCATACTTCAAAATATTTACTTTTCAATTTTGTACTCCATTGTTCCTCTAAAGATTAGCAACTCTCCAGCTGAAACTCTTTGTCCAAATGTTATTTTTCCTTTCAGAAATAAAATTTAAATGAAGATAAAAGCACTATGGCCAATTTTCACTTTTTCTATAAAATTATTTCAATACCAGTAAAAACATTAAAAATCCTAACACCATTCTAGTATGGAACATTATATTATTGTTTTCAGTGAATCTTTTAAAAATTAAGTTAAATAGCTCTATTAAATTGATTCTATTCATTCATATTTCCATTTCCAAGGAAAGGTATCATCAGGACTACCCTCTCCACGTGCTTTTTGTTTAAAGACTTCAGTTTATGTGCATTTCAAGACTCCCAAGCCTCTTTATTATAAAGTTTAAGCACCTTCTTTTCCTAAAAAACTGTGGTAACCTCCTTCATACTATAGAGAACTATCTCAAATTCAGCTGCATTCCCATAAAATTAAATCCTAATATTTGTTTTCTTCTTTCCCTCCATCCTTCTTTCTTTAATCTCAAAAGGATAAATAATTTTCCTGGAGAACAATTTCAGTCTCAATCATTTTACTTTAGTTTCCAACATCACTATACGTACACTAACTCAAGAACCACTGAATTATTTCATTAATAAGGAAATGTATTTGAGATTCTGAATTTCAATTGTAATAAAGCAAACTCAGTAGTAAAAATCCAAAAGGACACCCGAATTCACCCTGTCAAAACCACTTTGAAATGTTTTCTGAGCTATATCAGGACAGTTAGAATGACTGTAACAGCTGCAAGTTCCCTGAGGTTGCAAAATAGATACTTGGGAAAAGGTTATTTGAATCACCTTTCAAAATAACCTACAGCACAGGAGCAGCATGCAAAGCAAAAACTTCCAAGCTATTGTTAGCATTATTTAAAATGTATGTTTCAGAACTTAGCAGTTTATGGGTCAGCTTAACTCTTTCATTTCCCCATTTTGTCTAACATATTGAGCATATTTAAAGGTCCTGTTCAAGTATCCACCACCAAAAGAGGGGAAGGAAGCTCTCTATGTACAGGATATGGAATAAAAACATTCCAAATTACACCTTGTCAGCATAAATTCTTTTGTTTGAGCCCCAGAAATTTTTCTGCTGTTAGGGCATTTTGGTCCAAGTTTCCCCTAAGTAAGTTACACTTCACTTCCTCTCCTAAACTTGTTTCTTAAAAATCACATTATACTTCACAGCCATCTCTCTGTGCACTGAGTATTAGTACAAGATAAACAGACAAGAACCCAAATAATTCAATTTGGAGAGGCTGGTGGCCTTTTAAAATATGCTGTCTACCCACTAACTGAATTGCCCAGTAATGACTTGATGTTTATTCTCATAAAATACAACATTCAAAAGTCTTTAGAAACCATACAGTGAAAGCAGTTGTTTCACATTACATATGAATGTGAAGTAAAAATGGTGAAATACCTCTATAATTCCATGTCAAGGGGTGATTATTCTTTGGTCACCAGCTTAGTTCAACATGGATTCACTTTCCTTCTCTTCTCACTTAAAGAATGCAAAATTTAGGGGCTTCCCTGGTGGCGCAGTGGTTGAGAATCTGCCTGCCAACGCAGGGGACAAGGGTTCGAGCCCTGGTCTGGAAAGATCCCACATGCCGCGGAGCAACTAGGTCCGTGAGCCACAACTACTGAGCCTGCACGTCTGGAGCCTGTGCTCCGCAACAAGAGATGCCGCCATAGTGAGAGGCCCGCGCACCGCGATGAAGACTGGCCCCCGCTTGCCGCAACCAGAGAAAGCCCTCGCACAGAAACGAAGACCCAACACAGCAATAAATAAATAAATAAGTGGGGGAAAAAAGAATACAAACTTTAATCTTTCATGTCCTCTTCCTCAAAATGCTTACTGAGATGCAGGACAATATACCAGCTCTGAATGATACTAAAACTCAGCCCATCTAATCTTAAAACAAGCATTTGTGGAGCTCTCTTTGCATACCATATAATCACCATCCAGGATCAAGAACCTAAAAGAATCAATATGGGTGAAAAATATTTGATGATGAGCATTAAAATTTCATTATTAATGCTACATACTTTGAAGACACAAAATAAGCATGAGTAGAATGGAGTAGGATTAATTAAGACTTCTGAGGAAAGGTAAAATTTTTATGACAAGACTAATAGAAATAGAGACAGGCCATGGTAGCATGACTCGAGAAAGGAGCTAAGTCTTCGGTTAGATAGCTCTGAGGAGGCCTTGACCATGCTGAGAATTTTAGACCAATTCAAATGCAATAAAAGCTCTTAGGAATTTTAAAAGTAGAGTAGTAGTAACTCTTTGCTCACTGAGAGAAAACAAGTATTGCCATATTGGTGAGCATCTTCTGATCTACTGAGCTGCTCCATAATTACCAGCAAGCTTCACAAAAATAGCCTCTCAGCTTACTAAAACCTACCTGATTGCTGAATTCTTTTTCCTAGTAAATAGATACAAGTTTAACTAAATTCTGCTTGGTGATGACCTCCAAATGAATATCTCATCTCACCTGAAAAACAATTCAGAGTTTAGGCTATGACTTAAATTTGATGTGCTCTTCATCCAGAAAGATCTAAATTATTTGAATAATTTAAACCAATCACCAAAAGGAAACTTGTTTGTAACCACA
Organism: Stenella coeruleoalba; assembly: GCF_951394435.1. Lineage (NCBI taxonomy): Eukaryota > Metazoa > Chordata > Mammalia > Artiodactyla > Delphinidae > Stenella > Stenella coeruleoalba. Next base: position 25,059,704 of record NC_137169.1, read on the forward strand.
CATGCAGAATGAAGAATGTCACTACAATCTATTGTTTCTCCATCATATCCTTCTCAATTTGCTGACAAATCCTGCTGATGACTCATATCCTTCTGTACTAACCAGTCACTCTGTTCCCTCATGACAGGCTTTTCACCAATAATGGAAAGAAGGAAACACACCAATTTGTTTTGCTATTAAAAATAGTAAATATCAACATATGTATATAAATCCAATCTACAAAGACTGTGGTGGTACAACCTAGTGAATCTCAAAACGAAAAGACTAGAAAAAGGCAGACTTGATTGTGAATTTGAATTCTTGTCAAACAATACATTAGTTAAGAGCCAACATTTTTGACCACTGCGGAAATAAAAATATAAAGTAATTTATCTGATCTGCTAAAGCAAATATATCATGTGCGCATTTTATGCCAAAAGAATTAACATTTTCTGAGAAGAATGAAATTTCAACCCAAAAATACATGAAAGGAATTAAATTCTCTAAAAGGAAAGAGGGTTCTAACGGTCAAAATATTTTTTCAAAACAGGCTCAACTAGCAAAGAAAGGGTCACAGAAAAGCTTAATCTAAAAATTCTCTACACTTTAAAAAAGAATGTTGTAAAATGTAAATTTATATTTAAATGATGAAATTTAGTTTCTAGATCACTTAAAATGGAGTGGATGCTGTGTTACAGAATCCGCAGGTAAGAAATCAGTGTAGGCAAACAAAAAACATTTGTATTCAAATCACATAAAAACTGTTGGTATAATCTGTCAACCCCTTGTAGCCATTTTTCTGGCAGAGTTTATGCCCTGTAAGTCTATACTGATTGATCGGGGAAAACCACCTCAACATGTGCAGGAGAAAGGTTATTTTCTCATCTGGGTCCTAGTAACTCCACAGGGTAACTGTGGAAAGTGGACAGAGCCTGCAGTACTGTGCAGCTTCTCTCATGGAGGTGTCAGAGTAGTGACAGTTTCTGGTTTAGCCTAGACCCCTACAACTCCATGGAGCAAAAGATTCAGATACAATATCCACTTGAGCTCTACGCCAAGCAATCCTGTAAGGTTTCAAGTCTCAACAGAGTGGCCAGGAAGTCAAAGGAGCTAGAGAATGTGGTTCAGTCAGTACAATGAAGAATAACCAGAGAAAGCTATCAGACACCTCTGTATATATATACTAGTTCTGAAGTTGAAAATGGATAGAAGACTCTTCTAATACTCCAGATTAGCAGATTCAAATCACCATTTCCCAAGTAATTTTAATCGGTGGCATCCACTGTTCATTTAACAAACGCAAGATACAAAATTATTGAAACTGTAACATCAAGGACTCTTGCTTTACAAACTTCGAGAATAATCATCAGTTTCTATCTAACCCAACTAGTATCTTGAAAGAAATCTCAAAGCAGCAACATCCCCCAAAGAGCAAAAAAAGTAACTGAGGTATCCTTTAAAAAAAAAAAAAAAGAAAACTAACTAAAAACTAAATTTCAAGCAAAAAAAAGGCGATTTCTTTAACATCTACTAATTCCTACATAATCCCCTGTAAAATGACTACAGTTAACTGGGGAGGAAAAAAAAAATGGCTAGAGACTTAAGTACTTTAAGCCCCAAAGGGAAAAAATTTTTTTAATCCACTGGCATCTATTTACTGATACTCTTTAACTAGGATTCAGCAACTGATCCCTAAACCAATTTTCTTATCTGTAAAATTGGAAGAATGCCACTTACTCCCTCCCAGGGTTATTATGAATTTAAAATGATATGATTCGTCATTTAGCACACAGAAGATTCTTAAGGTGGTAATGTTGAATCCTAAAGCATAATGTTGGACTTCATAAGTACTCCAAGACCTCAAAATCTCTAACTACTACCCTAATTCAATAAACATAACTAAGTCTTCTATGTTAAAACTATGGGTCCTGATTTCCAGTTGCTCAAAATTTGTAAAGATCACCAACTTCTACAAGTAGTATAGCTAATGAGATATCACTTAAAGAAATCAACCTAACTTAGGCTTCCCTCTAACTTGTTTCACTCTTCCAAGAGCAACAGCTAAAAATTTATGTACTGCTCATCTGCATCTTATTTGTAAATGCTTTTTCTAGAGGCTTCACTGATTACCAATCCGACATTCCAACAAAAAAGGAACAGTACAGTCAAACCCTATAAAATAAATCTCCATTCAATTTCAACTTCAGGTCTCAAAACCATAAAGTGTTCAGTAACTACCTCATATAGAAATGTCATCTTTAAAAGACAAAGTGAATAAAAAGTTGCATCTTAAGAAAAATAAATGTTTTTCCTTGTTCACACAAATGTCTTTTCAAGTAAAACATAAATATGGGGCTTTCAGACTTTTTAAGAAACTACGTGCAAAAACATTCAAACATTTACTCTTCCCTAGTGCCACCAAAGTTCAATGATGTTGTAAATGGTTTCTGCCTATAAATTTGGTTCGTTCAAATTAAATATCACTTGCCTGACTCATGGAGGGAGTGGTCTGACTTTTGCTGTTCTGAGTCAGAATATACCAGGTTCAGCAGTTCTAAAAAATTTTTCATTTATATAGGTGGTCTAAAATGCTAGTAGCCTTTTCCAGCTACTAAATATAAGAAACTGTTGCATTAGTAGAAGTCTTAGTGATAATAATACTTTGAGTCTGTAGTTCAATTTATAATTAACAAAGTGCTTTCATATATATTTTCTCACTTGATCTTCAAAATCTCCTGAGGTAAAAATCCCACAAAGCTGAAGAGAAAGACTTTCACAAAGAAGTGACAACTTCTGGTTGACTCTTATCCCCATTAATACACTCTTCTTCTTTCCCCCAAAATAAAAAAAAAAAACATTTAAAAGGCTGCTGGGTTTCTTTAATCAGACTTTCCTCTCCCAGACATATCCCAGGTGCCTCATAAGACTCTTGTCTCAAAGCACCCTAAGGCCCCAAGAGAGTTCCAAGGCAGAATCTCCACCCACATAAAAGCCTAGCCTAACTTAGGCCCCAAAGAGCCTCAAGTCAGCATCTCCTAAATGATCTCCTTGCCTCCAGCCATTCAGTCTTCTGAATTACCTTCAACATCTCTCATCTGTACAAGCTGCTAGGTCACTGTGTGGATGAGAAACCTCAAAGAGAGACAACCTAGCGAGGGTAGTTGACGGTATAGTAGAAAAATCAAAGACTTTGGAGTCAGACTGACCTGGGTTTTTAATCCAGCTGGGACAAGTTACTTCACCTCTTTGAGTCTCTATATCTTCTCATCTCATCACTGTAAGTCAATGAGGGCTCATCACTGTATCCCTAACGTCTGGCAAATAGAAACCACTCAACGTGTGCCAAATGAATGCAAATGAGGACACCTACCACCTTTTAATAGTAGCTGTGAGAACTGAATGAGAGTATAAAAACACCTGGTACATAGGAGGAACTTAATACTAATTAATCTGGTCCCCCACCAAACAGTATCAATACTATTTACTGTTTCTGAAAGCAGAGAGCATGCTAGTGATGCAGAAAAGGACACTGTAAGAAAAATATAATTTCTGACTTCTAATTACACACCAATGTTTTTGCTTGTAATTCTATCGCGTCTAGTACCAAAAGGACCACGCTACTCTTTGCTTGTATTGAAAAGACTCCCAACTTCTAAGAGACTTCCCACCATTACAGTATAAAATCCGTATCAAGGTACTCTTCATCAAGAACCTCTACTTTGGGCTTCCCTGGTGGCGCAGTGGTTAAGAATCCGCCTCCCAATGCAGGGACCATAAGTTCGAGCCCTGGTCTAGGAAGATTCCACACGCCTCAGAGCAACTAAGTCCATGCGCCACAACTACTGAGCCTGCGCTCTAGAGACCACGAGCCACAACTACTGAGCCCGCGTGCTGCAACTACTGAAGCCCACGCACCTAGAGCCCATGCTCCACAACAAGAGAAACCACTGCAATGAGAAGCCCACGCACCGCAACAAAGAGTAGCCCACACCCCGCAACTAGAGAAAAGCCCGCGTGCAGCAACGAAGAATGCAGCCAAAAATAAATAAATGTATTAAAAAAAATAATGTGTCATTCTGAAGCCTTAATTTCCTTTTGCACCTTGAATAAGGCATAATTTCACTCACTTCCTGTCTGAAACTACTCTGTAATACAGAGGAAGGGAGCCAGTAACCACCATATTTAATCCAGCAATGGCTACAGTTTGGTGACTCCATAAAGACAAGCATTTGCTGAATGCCTACAATGATGCTAGAACTGCTAGATACTTTATACATTTCTTGAAAAATTCCAGAAAATAATAAGCTAGCCTATGGTTCTTCTTTATCATCAACATATTACACCATTATTATTATCATTATTACTACTTCTTAAAATCTTCTCTCCAGAAGGGTAGGAAAGAGCTAAAACCTAAAAAACATTTCTTAAATTTACCTAACAATAGAATACCTCTCACCTGAAAAACTAGCAATACTTTACAAGAGTCTGTGCAATACACAAATTTGTTTTAGTTAGCTCTCAGAACCCCAGACTAGGGTGGAATGCCAATCATATGCTTGAAAAATTTGGAAATTCATGTCCATGTCATGAAATAATGGGGGGGGGGGTCACAGAGCCAGAAGATGGTAGTGCCACTGGAACAGACTTCTGTACCCTCTCCTCATACTTGAACCCAAGGACCCACGGACAAGATGCTCCAGGAAAGAACTCCCTAACCCAGGACACCCGGGTTCACTATGGCCGTAGAGAACAATCAGGGAGAGCCTCCAGGAAGCCGGCTCACAGACTGAACAGTCGCAGGCACACACACCTCCACACTCCCTCATCTGCCGTTCACCTTCTCCCCAACCTCTCTCACTCTGCACTCAGGTTCTCTCCCCCACCACTCTACCTCGGGCACGAGAAACTCTCCCTCCCCCACTTACTCTCCCCATTTACCCCACTCTCCCATGCACACTCCTACTCCCCACACTCACTCGTTCCCACACGCTCCCCCTCACTCTCCCCTACACTCGGCCACACTCGCTCTCCTCCCACCCTCCTGACACTGTCCCCCCTACCGCCCCCCACTCTCACTCCCCCTCACTCTCCTCTACATACACACACACACACAGACTGCCCCCAACTCCCCCCATCCACACTTTCTCCCCCCATGCTCTCTCTCCCCCCACATGCACACTAGCCCTGTCCCCAACTCACACTCTCGCCCTCACGCACGCACATCGCCCCCCCCACTCAACATTCTTGCACACAACACTAGTCCCTCCCCCTCCCACACGCGCGATCCCCCCACCCTGCTCACCCACCCTCGCTCTCCACGCTTCCCGGCGGCGCTCCCCCCGCCCCCGGCCCCGGCCCGGCCCTCCTTCCGGGGACGTGTCTCGGGCCTGCACTAATGGCTGCGGCGCCTCCCGCCCTCCCCTGCCCCGAGGCCCCGGGAGCCAGAGCGGGGGCCGCCCGGGAGCAGCGCACTCACGCTGGCGAGCTGGGGACTGGGCATTGAAGTCCGGCGGCGGCGGGAGCGAGGAGGCGCCTCTCTCCTCAGTCACCTCGGCGGCGGCGGCGGCGGCGGTAGCGGTGGCGGCGACGGCTCCCCCCCAGCCTCGGCGCGCGACACCCGGCCCGGCCCGGCGGCGGCGGCGCGTGTCCACGAGTCCGTCTTGCTGCTGCTGCTGCGGCCGCCGCTGCGTCTCCGGCTGCCGCCGCTGTCCCCGCTGCCGCCGCTGCCCTGTGGCGTCGCCTCGCGCCGTGCCCGGCCGCCGCTGCCGCTCCAGCCGCTACCGGACGGACGACGGTTACAGCCCGGCCGATCGCGCCGCCGCCACCACCGCTGCGCGCGCAGCCGGAACCAGCTCCCGCCGCCGCCCCTCAGGGGGCGCTACGGGGCGCGGCGCGCGCGCCCTCCGGCCCGCCCCCCGCGCCCGCTGACTGGCTGGCGGGCCGGCTCGGGGCGGTGGGGCCCGCCCACCTGCCCCGCGGGGCGCTGACCCACTGCCCTCGGCGCCTCCCCCGCTCCTCCTCGTGGTTCGTTCCGCTCAGCACTCCTGGCTGCGGAAGGCGCGTCCATGTGACCGGGGAGGGGGGGGGCAGAACCTGGCCTGGGTGTCCTTCACCCACGCCGCGGCCCGCCCATCCGCACCTGGACTGGGCCAGAGCCCGAGGCCGTGGGGTGACCGTCAAGGTCGAAGGGCCTTTTCCCGCGGCCGGGCCGTGAGGCCTGAGGCCAGATCCTGATGGGACAAGGCGGCGACCGAGCCCTTTGCTCGGGGATTTCCAGCCCAGAAGTGAGAACCCGGGCAGCTCAGTTCTTGGCTGCCCTTTCCCGAGGCCCCAGATAAATGGCGTGTGCGTCTGCAACAGCGAAGGATATTTCTGTGTCCCCCTACCCTTACTCCCCGACCGCGCGCCACACACACACACACACCCAGACCTAGGAACAGCGAGCAGCAGATCAAAATTCAAACTTCCGGGATGTAGTATCTTGGGCAAGTTATTTCCTCTCTCTGCGTATTTTCAACTATTAAATGGAAATAGTTATCCGCTACCTCATGGGGCTGTTTTCATTACGTATGAAAAATTCCTGATAAAAAGGAGACCCTGAATTTAACGACAGGGATTATCCAAGAGATCTCAGTGTTCTCTCTTGTATTTAGAAGGTGGCCAGAAATTCTTTCTTTGTCAGACCATGCGTTCTGAGTTTTGGTTTGGAAAATGTGGTCACAGGTGAGTTGGGAGATTGGTCTGGGCCACTGCCAGATGGCAGCAGGAAAGACACTAGGGGCTGGCTTGAGAGGAAGGAGGGAGGCTTACCCATGAGAGTTGGAGGAGGGGGGCAGGGGCTCTGTCCTCCCTCACCACTCTGGGAAGCCTCACCTGCTCAGACTTGGCACCTATCTAGAAGGGACTCCTGCCCCTTGGGCTGCCTTTCACCTGCCCCCCAGCACCACCACACACATGTTCGCTTGGCCCTGTGGGGAGAAGCAATGGTCAGTAGTCATCATTAAGCCTTCCCCACAAGGTAGACCTGGAGCTTTGCTCCTGACCAGAAGGCCTCCATTAGAGCTTAGCGGTGAAAAGAAAGGTCTTATGACTCAGCCACATCACGCCACAGCACAGAACCCAGGATGTTCACCTCTAGCAGGTGGCCCGGGAAGGGGTAGTTATTCCAGGGCAAGGCTGGGTGGCAGAGCTGTGTAGGAGCTGAGAGGCCTTGAAGCAAGAGGGGCTGCAGATCAGAATCAAGGCCCTTTGGGTGAGGAGCACAGGCTCAGCTGCTGCTCTTACGTTCTACCTGCCTCCAGCAGGCAGCGTTTTCCACTTCCTCGAAGCACAGGCTTGAGACAGAGAACTACCTGCTCTGCAAAACTTTGGTTGAGTCTCCTGGTTATTGATTCGTCTGCTAAAGTTTCAAAACACCTTATGCAATCCCCTATCATAGCATGTATCACGTGTATTATAAATGCCTATTTCACGTTCTCCCCTATTTAGACTGTCTTACTTGGGGCAGTGTAGTAGATTGTTGAGAAATGGATTTAGCCCAGCCCTAAAATGTCAGTAAATAGTATAATAACAACATGGGACTTCACCGGCAGTCCAGTGGTTAGGAGTCCGTGCTTTCACTGCAGGGGCCACGGGTTCGATCCCTGGTTGGGGAACTAAGATCCCACATGCCCTGCGGCATGGCTGAAAACACACGCACACACACACACACACACACACACACACACACACAACATAAGGATAACAAAAATAGCTATCATAACAGGTACCATTTATTAAGCATCTATTCTAAGCCCTGGGCAGATGTTTTTAAATATATTATCAAGTTTATGCTTCAAAATAACCCTGTGAGGAAGTTGTTACCATCCTCATTTTAAGAGGGTTGGAGGGAACTCCCTGGCAGTCCAGTGGTTAGGACTCTGTGCCTTCACTGTCAAGGGCCTGGGTTCAATCCCTGGTCAGGAACTAAGATCCTGCAAGCTGCATGGTGCGGCCAAAAACATTAAAGTAAAAGGGACTGGAGGCTCAGAGAGACGAAGTGACAGAAGCAGGATTCAGCCCAGGTGTCTGCCTCTGAAGCCCACATAAGCATGAGGTTAGTCTCTGACTCCAATCAATAACTGGTGTACATCATAGTAAGCTGGAATCCCTTCTGAGATATTGGAAACGCCCCCCTCTGGGAGCAAAAGCCCTGAGACCATGGCACCACTAACTCCCCGCACTCCCAGGACAGCAGGGAAATGCTCTAACCCCTGACGTGAATGACCTCATCCAAATGGTTTCCCAAGGAAAACTGCACACCTCAAACAGATCAGGAACTGGGCTGCAGGCACCTTATTACAGCGTGAACCACCCTTGGCAGTGAGTTTTACACATAAGTGCCCTGAGTTTATCCAGCGCCTTTGCTGAAGCATTCCAAGTGCCATTAGCTTATTAATCCTTCCAGCGCCCCTGTGAGGCAAAGCTGGCGGCCTTCTTGACTGGTTTTATGGAGCATTAGCTCCTTGAGAGCGGGAGCTGTGTGGGCCTGCCACACACAGGGGTTAGAGAAAGAAGTAACGGTGGTGTGGCAAAGAAACCGAGACCCTCAGGGAAATGGTTTTAGACAGAAGTGGGGACACAACCAAGGTGCCTTGTTGCTACCCTGGGACCCTAGACTGTTTCATCAGGCATCCTTGCATTGCCATTATATTGTTGTGTAACTTCGGGAAGTTATTTCATCTAGTCTTAATTTTTCTATCCGTAAGATGGAAAAGGAAACAGTACTTACCTCATGACATAGTTTTGAGCATTACAAGAGTTAGTGTACATAACTCAGGTAGCACCATACAGGACACATAGTAAGTGTTCAATAAATGTTAGCTATTATTACAATTATTAGAACAGTACTTGGCACTGTGGAATGAGTAAATGGAATGAGCTTTGCTACTACTGGCTCTACAGAGTTTATTTCAAAACTGCAGGCTCTTGTTATCACTGTTAGCTTTGTGACCTTGGACAGACGGCTTAACTTCAGGACTGAACCTCTATCCTCATCTGTGAAATGGGGTAGCTCTGAAATGAAGATTTTTAAATAAAAAAAAAAAAGGATTTATTTATTTATTTATTTATTAAATCTTATTTGTTTTTGGCTGCGTTGGGTCTTCGTTGCTGTGCGTGGGCTTTCTCTAGTTGCAGTGCACGGGCTTCTCATTGCGGTGGCTTCTCTTGCTGTGGATTCTCATTGTAGTGGCTTCTCTTGTGGAGCATGGGCTCTAGGCACACGGGCTTCAGTAGTTGCAGCACTCAGGCTCAGTAGTTGTGGCTTGCAGGCTCTAGAGCACAGGCTCAGTAGTTGTGGTGCACCGGCTTAGTTTCTCCGTGGCATGTGGGATCTTCCCGGACCAGGGCTCGAACCTGTGTCCCCTGCATTGGCAGGCGGATTCTTAACCACTGCGCCACCAGGGAAGTTCCTGAAATGAAGATCTTGAACGTATTTTGTAAACTGTCAAGCACTACACGGACATTAACTGTGGTTTTGTACTATGACTCTACAGGAACCCCAGCTCTGTCCCTCAAATTCCCAACTTCTAAAGTTGCCTGGTGGGACTTCCCTGGTGGCACAGTGGTTAAGAGTCTGCCTGCCAATGCAGGGGACACGGGTTCGAGCCCTGGGCCGGGAAGATCCCACATGCCGCGGAGCCACTAAGCCCGTGCACCACAACTACTGAGCCTGCGCTCTAGAGCCCACGAGCCACAACTACTGAGACCGCATGCCACAACTACTGAAGCCCACGTGCCTACAGCCCATGCTCCACAACAAGAGAAGCCACTGCAAATAAGAAGACCCTGTACCTTAACGACACTTGCCGCAACTAGAGAAAAGCCCGCGCGCATCAACAAAGACCCAACGCAGCCAAATAAATAAATTTATTAAAGTTGCCTAGTGTGTAATATGGCGGTGATGATCACATCTATCTCAGGGGGTTGTTGTGAAAAAATAAATCATAAAAGACAATATATTTAAACTACGCAGCACGGTAGGAGGTAGTCCATACATGTTACTTCCGTACCCCCTAATAAGTGTTGCCTTTCAAAGTCCTAAAGTAAAGGAAGCTGCAGGGTGTGATGGGAAATCTATGGAACTGATAGAGCTGGGATTATTCCTGGCTCTGCCACTGTTTGACCTTGGGCAAGTTACCTAACCTCTCTGAGCTTTCCGATTTCCTAGCTAACGCGAGATAAGGTATGCCTACGCTGCAAAGTTTTAGGAAGAAAAGACAGAGCCAGGGCTTGCCCAATAAATGGGAGCTACTGACAAATGCACAGGCAGGCCTGTGAACTACTCTATATGCAAAGGACCCAGTTGGCAGCAACGACCAAAATTCCCCAACCCGAAACCAAACGGGGTCATGAGCTGCAAAATGAGCGATCTGGGCTCCAGAAAGTTCAGCTGACCCTGGGAGGTTCCCGCCCAGCACTGCTTAGCTTGTCTGGACCCTGGCAGTGGACCGGTCAGGAGAAGGCCAAGAGAGGACTCAACCCCCCCAAAGTGATAACCGGGGAGGGGGAGGCAGGGGGAGGAAGGAATGTACTGATTCACCGCCCCACCCATCCCCTGCCTCTAATCTCTCTTCCGGAATTTTACAGCCCTCTTTACAGGGGCGGAGGCCGAGGGGGCAGGGCGCCGGTCATTAAGGGCTGCAGGAACCTTCCACCCCCCACCCCCCACCCCCGCCCCCGTGCTTGTCAATCAGCTTCTGCGGGAAGCCCCGGGGAGTTGTGCAGACCCCTGCAGTTTGCCCTAGGCGGCAGCCTCCTAAAGAAGAGCCTGGGTGCGTGCTGCCTGGGGAAGCCCAGCGGGGAGGGAGAGGAGCTGTAAATTCCGGGAGACGTCAAGGCTTGCTTCGCGGGTGGGTCCGCGGGTCAGGAGTTCCCTCCTCTGGTGCCGGTAGGAGCTGGAAAACTGCTGCTGAATCAAGCCTGGGCCTGGGTGCACTGGAAGGCCGCGGCCTCCTTCTGGATCCTTCCCTCGGCCAATCAGCTATTAGGATACCCCTCTCCACCGCTGTCAGGTGTTACTGGATTTCAGCCAGAGATGCAAAAGGAAAACGACTTAAGGAACTGACAAAGAGCGAGCGAGGGAGCGAGCGAAAGTTTAGAAACATGGTGCAACTCCTTATTTTATCTTACTAAAGATGGGGCAACTGAGGCCCCCAGAGGGCGGGGATCAGCTCAAGGCGGTGCTGAGAAACAGCAGCGGACTCCAGGCCAGTACTTTAACCTCTGGCGCTGCCCTGACTACTCCTTTCAGTTCACAGCTTTCCCTGACACCTCGAGACTTAGTTTCCCCGTTTGACAGTTGGAAAATACCAAAGAATTTATTAATAAGTGAAACAAGCGCTGTTGGAAGTGAAGCAGCGAACTTCCCTACACAATGAACAAAGTGATTAGGAGGTAATGATGCTCAGAGCTAACACTTATTGAGCACTTACTATGTGCTAGGCACTGTTGTTGTAAGCCCTTTATAGCTATTGACGAGTTTAATTTCACAACAATCCTAGGAGGCGGAAATTATTATACCCATTTTACATACGGGGAAACTGAGGTGAATAACAGAGAAGCCATTTGACCAAGGTCACCCAGCTAGTATGTGATAGAGGCAGGATTTGAACCCAGAGAGTATTTGTCCTGAGCCTCACACCCTCAACCTCTATGCAGTCTGCTTCCCGAATGAGAATGTGGTTACGATCTACCTACCTTACAGGTGTTGGTTTAACCGTGTAAGCTCTTTTCATTATGGCAACTTCTTTTGGAGTGACATAGATTATCTGCTTGTGTATAAATGTTTAATATATGCTCTCTGACCGTGATAATGTTTCTACACACTGAGACTTCAAAGCACCAGGTTAAATGGGGCAATCAAGGTCACATTGTGAAATTGAGAGGATTCCTTCACTGATGGTGCACAGTTGTCTTAATTCTGTCAGGTGCTATGGCCAGAATCCTGACTTTTCCCCCCCGCACAGTGGCTCCCTGCCCTGCTACCCTCAACATATCCCCTACCCTATCCTCAACTTGTGTACACATAAACTGCACAATTGAAGGTTTCTTTCTTGGCTTAAAGCCAAAATGACAGTTCTTCATTTGTTAAAATGCAAACATCACAAGAGTGAAAAGCTGGGCCTTTCCAGCCATTTTCATGTAATGAGAATGAGATTTATCAACTCCTCTCTAAAAATGAATTTCAGTAGGAGAGAGCAGAAGGACTACAAATTCACCGGAGTTAATGTGTGAAAGAACTTCGGAAGTCATCTAGTGTAGCCTCTCCTTTCATAGGCCCAGATAAAGAAAAGGAGTTTCCCAGGCCACTCAGAGATATTGAGGGCCTGAGGAGGGTGGGAGGACCCATTGTGGGGAAGGGAACAGAAGGGCAGGCAAAAGGACAAAAGATTAGGTTAGCCTCAATGTCAGCAGCTTTTCCTTCTAGTTGTGTTCTAACCCTCAGCCCCAGCCTTAAAAATTATATGTGCATTTTATAGTATATAAATTATACTTTAATAAGACTGTTAAGGGAATTCCCTGGCGGTCCAGCGTTTAGGAGTCAGTGCTTTCACTGCCGGGGCCCGGGTTCGATCCCTAGTCAGGGAACTAAGATCCCACAGGCCACGTGGTGTGGCCAAAAATAATAATAATAATAACGCTGTTAAAAACTAAGACATGCTTCCTATAAAAAAAATTTTTAATTACAGAGATGAATGCTTAATAAAGTAAAAGTCCCCCATAATCATACCCAAAGAAAGAACCACTATTAACAATTTGTATTATATTGTTCCTCCCAATTTTTCTCTGTACATTCATATTTTTTCTGTGTATTCATATATGCATATACATGTGTGCGTGTTTATAATAGGGTTGGGATTGTTTCTCTTAACAATATGTCTTGGACGGTTTTCCATGTCAATACATTTAGATCTACCTCATTCTTTTAAAGGCTGTGTACATAGTATGGCTGATCTGTAATTTATTTAACAGATTCCCTAATGATAGATACTTGGATTGTTTCCTTTTTTTGCTAATACAAGCAGTACTACAATCGACATTTCTGCACATACATTTTTTAGCCCTTTTAGAGGAATTCTGTAGGATAAATTCCCAGAGAAACTGTTCCTTTTAAAGCAACATGCCTCATAGATTATCATTTTCATCTTATTCCAAATGCCCTGACATAAAAGCCTGACCCTGATCAAAATCACACAAAGTGCTCAGGCTATAGTACACATTAAATAATGTGTTATTTTCATGATTATTATTACTATTATTTCATGATATCATTAGTCTGGTGGGTAGAAGTTCATTCCTTCAGTTAACAATTATTGATGAGCTTCTGCCGGGTGATGGGCCAGAGGGTCCAGCAGTAAACAGATGTAGACCCTGCCCTCAGGAAGGTGACAGTCTAGTTGTTGATGGATGTATCAACCAGTGATTACAACACTGTGAGATAAATGCTGCAAAAGTGGTAACTGTAGGGGAGATAAGGGAGCATACATGAGGGACAATAACCAACCTGAAGAAGGGCAGGCAAGAGAGGGGAGATCAAAAAGAAGTGACAGCTTGAATTATCCAAAGAGGGAAGGTAATGAGCGCCCCAGCCGTCAGAGGTATCTGAGCAGAGGCCAAGACACCATCTCCAAGAACTACTGGTAGGAACAGTAAACTAAATCAGTGGTTTCTCAAATGTCCACACTCAGACTGGTGCTAGTGGATGGGGATAGCAGAAAATTAAGGATAAAAAGGTAAATTTCCTATGCTAAATCTATTCAGTTTAAGGGACAGGTTTTCATTCTGAAAGTATACCCTTCCTATCTTTTTTGGTATTAAAATGTCCTTCCTTTCATGAAGCAGTGGTTGTAGTAAATGATAGTTGTTTTTCTTTAATGTTTTTGTTTGGCCAAACTAAAAGCTAGCAACCATGTCTGGATTTTCCTCCTTACTTTTTAAACTTCTGGGACCTCTGAGCCAGGTGACTTCTAAGGCTCTTTCCATCCTTGTGATTATAAGATTCTCTGCTCAACAGTGATCATGACCTGAAGCTAAATTAAGTTTTTACTCTGTGAGCCAAATCTTTTTCAACAGACCCAGGGTAAAAAAAAAAAAAAAAAAAACATAAGTATGTGAGTAAGTAAAAGAAAGAAAAAAAATTGGTACTCTCTTAAACACTTTTATTTTTTGGTTCCCAAACCACATCAGAGTACCTCAAGTTTCCATATAGACTTGCTCTCTTGCTCCCAGAAAATGCAGCACTGAAGAAGAGAAACCACAGAAGTAACAGATAGAAGTGATATGGGAAAAATCAATTTGGTGCAGTTTTCACAAACCTTTAAAATAGAGCAATTTAAGTGATGATGGGGTTTCATGACCAGCAGCAGCAGAGCCTCTGATGGGACTGCTGGTGTTTTTCTAGCGTTTCTCTGAGCAGGTGGGGAAGGGATTTTTTTTCCTCCCCTTTCACTTAGAAGAAAATGGAAGCAATGAAAAGCAAAAGTCTCCTGTAAGGTTACGTCAAGAGGAACAAATGAAATGCAGCTCCCCTGTAGCCAGAAGCAGTAAACCCTCAGACAGGCACCAGGCAGTACCTCCCTGCAGAAACTGAGTATTCGCCAGCACACCTGGCTCTGCTGTTACCATGGCAACTCCTCACCTTTACATTCCTTGACTTGGGGGTTGAGACTGGTTCAAGGCATATTTGAGTTTTCATGTTTCTCCTTGGCTTCTAGAAAAGGAAAGAGGAGGAGAGGGAAAGGATTCAAATCAGCTGACCTCCTGCCTTGGCTATTTGCTTTGCAGCTTGTGTAACTAGGCCTCACTGGTGAGAGGGGCCTGCATCAGGGTGAGGGAGCCCAAAAGGCCTAGGTTCAAATCCCAGCTCCTCAACTCAATCCATTTATTCATTCCAACAAGCCCTCCTCTGGGCCAGGCACTAGCAGTACAGAGAGATGACTGAATAGCCAGGGTTGGCCGTCAGAGAGCTGGCAGTCCAGAGGGAAAGCTGGGTCAGCAGCCACAAGCCAGTGTGACAAGTGACTTCACAGAGGCAGGTGTCGATTCTATCACTGCCCAGAGAGGTGACCTTGCAGGGAGGGGAGAAACAATATGTGACTCACACTGCATTGGAAAGGACTCTTAGCAGCACTCTAGCAAGAGTTCCTTCCTCTTGAGCCCAAAGAATTCAGCATGAGAGCCTCAAATTAAGGGTGACAAGAGTTGAGATTTGCACTGTGACCTCAGGCATGTCAACTCACTTTCCTGAGACTCAGTTTCCCCATCTATAAACCAAAGCTAATAATAACTACCCTACTCCTGTTGAGAAAAATTACATTCATTAATATAGAATGATGAATCAAAGAACAGATAGACTTGGATCCAAACCCTGACTCTTCAATGATCAACTGAGAGATAATTCTGGCCTTTAACCCCTCTGAGTCTCACTTTCCTCACCTGTAAAAGAATCATCATAATCATGCAACTCATAAGTGTTGCTAGAATTAGATGGGCTAACACAGGTGAACCACATAGCACCAGCACACAATAAAGTGCTAGTTACTTCTTATTACAGAATCTCCTGATCTAGTGCCTGATGTGTCCCTAAGTCAGATGGTATTGTTATTATTGTCACATGGCACCTGGTAGGCACTCTGTAAATGTTACTTTCCCAGCCTCTTCGGACCCTCTCCTCCAATGACTCACCTTTGCA
This sequence comes from Stenella coeruleoalba, assembly GCF_951394435.1. Lineage (NCBI taxonomy): Eukaryota > Metazoa > Chordata > Mammalia > Artiodactyla > Delphinidae > Stenella > Stenella coeruleoalba. The sequence goes on from NC_137169.1 coordinate 25,075,416, forward strand.
TCATCTCCAGCTTTCAAATCTGTTGGCTGTTTCTTTCTCAAGCCAAGGAGAGTGCAATTTAATCTGCATCCCTCCCCAGCATCCCCTTCTTCACCTTGGCCTGAGCCTCTCTCCTGGGCTGGGCCTGGCCCCAAGGAGCTCCTCTGGAGACTGAGGTGGGGGAAAAGACAGGGAGTGCGTCAGCCCTGATGCAATCGCAGGCTCATTGCTTGGCCCACTTCCTCCTCTTTGGGTGTTTACTGGAGCCTGGATTCCACAGGAACCCTTGGAAGAGTGCACCGACAGTGGGGGCGGGCAGCACACAAAATTGTGCCTGCTTTGGGGACAGTTTAGGGAGAAAGAGATACCATGCCCGCCTGGGCCTCACGCGCCCTGGGCTCATGGACACGAGAAAGAGATACCAGGTGTCAAGTCCAGAGGGAGGGGCAGGGAAGACAGGCTCGAGGAGGGGGGACTAACCACTGGCTGCTGCCAGACCACTTCCAGACCAGCTCTGGGAGGCCTGATGAATAGGCCCTTTATCCCTGAGCTTAGAAGCTCAGGGGAGGGAGCCCTGGAAGAGGGTCTCAGGTGACAAGGAGCCTCAGAACAAGCTGAGAGGATCCTGTCCCTTCCTTCTCAGTAGAAATCCGAGCTGGAGAGAAGCTTGTTTTCCAGGTATTTGCTGAGGATCTTCATTTGGGAGGCCCCTCGCCAATCCCACAGCCTTGCTGTGTCACCTAGAGACATCCTCAGAAGTGCAGAGCTGCACAGGGCAAAGAACACAGGCTTCTGGCAATCACTTCTCAGAACTTCCCGTTACTGGCTGGATGCCCCAGGCAAGTGACTTCACCTCTCTAACTCTCAACTTCCTCATGTCAAACCGGATAGTCAAAGTAGTAGACTTCAGCGATAAAGCCTGTAGGCCCTTAGAACAGTGCCTGGCTAGGGTGAAAGCACTCAGTAACTGCTACATATTGTTATTTTTATTAAGATACAGCAGGAGGCAGAGAGGCAAAGGATCCCAGCATCAGCTGTTTGCTTCCAGATCCAGGCACTAAAATTCTTTCCTGCTTAGAGAGCCTTCTTTTTTTTTTTTTTTCCTTTCTTCTTTTCCCTCTCCCTCTCCCTCTCTCCCTCCCTCCCCTGTCTCTCTCTTATTTTCCTGAAGCTGAGGCCTAATTGTCCTTCTTTCAGTATCTAATGACTGTTTCCTAGTTATCAGGAACGCATCCGACTGCCCCTCCCCCAGAACTGTGAAACCAAGTAAGCAGAGCTTGCTTCAGCTCCTGAGTCATTCAGCAAAGCCAGCCTGAGATAATCAGTGGATCAAGGAAACTAGATGCAGAGGGGAAAACCCAGCAAAACCCAGCCACAAAGCCCGGGCCTACTCTCAGGGCAATTTCTCTCTCCTGGCTCCTAGGGTGCGCTTTCATTCAGGCTCCACAAACACGACAGCACCCGGCACCTGAGTCCTTCCCAGGCCCTCCTGTACCCAGAATAAGACTTCAGCTACACCTGGGTCTCTAGCCTGTAGCCAGGCCTTCCCATGGAATCTTGTCTGACACAAACTCTTTGCCCGTGGACAAACTCCTTCCCGCTGCACCCCGGTCCTAGGCAGAGTTGACACCCTGCCTCCCATCCTCCCTGCCCAATCATTTCTCAGCCCCTGTGCCTTGCCTTCCGCCCAGCCACTCCACTCCCATCACACTCATCAATGGCCTCTTAGTTGCCAAATCCAAAATACTGTCTCTGGACCTTTGCTTCTTGCCCTCTCTAAACACTCTGACCACTCCCTTCTTGAAACTCTCCCTCCCGGCCTTCTGTGAGGCCACAGCCCCCTGGTTCTCCTCCTCCCTCTGTGACCAGCACTGGTTGCTGGCTGCTCTCCCTGCTCAGCGTTGTTCCTCGTGGTTCTGCTCTTAGCTCTCTCCCCTTCCTATCTTCTTGCCCCTTCCCAGGTTTAATCTGTGCCCAGGTCTTTAACTTCCACCTCTTTGCTGGTCACTTTCCAGGCCATATCTCCAGCACAGATCTTCCCCCAAATGCCACTAAGCAGCTCTATTTGCATGACCTCCAGGCACAGCCAGCCCAACATGCCCCAAACCCAACTCTTTACTTCCTCCCAAACCTGCCCCTCCTCCTGGGTTCCCCATCTTGATGAATGACACCACATTTTACCCTGTTACCCAGAGGCTCAGACGTCTTCTTTGCCATCTCTCGGCCCTGTCCACAAATCACCATGCTCTTGGCATCTTATAAATCTCCTCCTTTCTCCTCCATTCCCACTGTTTCTGGTTCAGTTCAGACCTTCATCATGACCTGAAGCCTAGATTATTACATGTCTTGTAAGTAGGCTCTCAGCCTTAATTTCTTCCCCCTTTGTGCTAGACTTGTCTGGGAGTGTCTATCCAACTGCAGCCCTTTTCCTGAGACCCACTGTTGCCTACAGACCTCACTGAAGAGGTGCCCTTAGACTCATGTCGACCTCACCACAGCCTGTCTTGTGATCATCACAGTGTTTGAACCAGAGGTGTACATTTGACCCAAGCTGAGCTGAACTCTGTATTCTGGGACTTTGAAATTGGGACGTAGTGACTGTAGTCCAAATGCCCCCCAGGGTCACATCAGTAATGACAATTAGCGGAAAAGCCCAAGGAGAGACAATGGGGAGCAGGCGATGGTGGCAAATGGAGAGTTCGGCCCTTGTCTCATGACAGCAGCTGCTACTCTGCTCTGGCAGATGGTTGCCATGGGGATATAGGCCCAAGCTTGTCAGATATTCTGATTTTCCATATTTTTATGTGAAATTTCCCAATTTTCAAATATTGGGCTCTAATTCTTTTTTTTAATGCCACACGCTAAGAATATCTTGTGCATCATATTTGACCTACAGGGCTGCCAGTTTGTAACTGGCACCAGGGAGTGAGGGTTAGGAACTGGACCCAAAGCTGGGGACGGCCACTTTCTGCCATGTGTATGGAGAAGCAGAGAAAGCCCTCTGTGTAGACAGAAGAACAAAGCCTGTTCCTCCCGGCTCCTTGCCCTCTGCGCCCCCATCCCCACGCCAGGTACACTATAGGCCCACCTGTCCTGGCCCCAAACCTCCTGCCCATCTCTCCAGGCCCAGAACTATGTGAGAGTTAAAGTTATGGACTCTGAAGTCAAAGAGACCTGGGTTCAAGCGCTGACTCTGACGCCTGGTTGTGTGCTCTCGGGCAGTTGACTTCACCTTTCTGAGCCCTGGTTCGTTCCTCTGTAAAATGGGGTACTTTCTTCATAGGGTTGTTATTGGCGTTAAAGGAGATATTGGTCAGAAAGCTCTTAGCACAGTGCCTGGTACCCAGTAAGCACTGAATGAGTGTTAGCCATTATTATTATTATTGCCATTAGTAGCAGTAGTATTCCTCCTCAGCACAGCCCAGTCTCAGAGCATTTTCTTGTTTGTATAACTCTGGGCACTTACCATTTGTTCTTATTATTTATCACTATTTTATCTGACTTGGTATATTGTAGACTGCTAGAGGGAAAGGCCACATTTTCTCTCTCTTTATATGGAAGAGAGGGGAAAGGAAGTAGAGTTGGAACACAGTGTTTTGTACATAGTAAGTGCTCAAGTAACATTTATTTGTTGGTACACTACTGGAATTTAAGCTCCATGACAGCAAGGACTTGTCCATCTCATTCACTATTTTATCCCCTGAGCCTAGTACACTGTTGCACACATATAGAACCCTCAATAAACATATACTGAATAAAAAAATGAATGGCATCTCCTCATCCTCCACCAGGATTCTTGTTTTAATATATAAATTTATTTTATTTATTTATTTTGGCTGTATTGGGTCTTCGTTCCTGTGCGCAGGCTTTCCCTAGTTGCAGCGAGCAGGGACTAGTTTTCGTTGTGCTGTGCGGGCATCTCACTGCGGTGGCTTCTCTTGTTACAGAGCACAGGCTGTAGGCACGCGGGCTTCAGTAGTGGCACACGGGCTTAGTAGTTGTGGTTCGCAGGCTCTAGAGCACAGGCTCAGTAGCTGTGGCTTATGCGCTTAGTTACTCCGCGGCATGTAGGATCTTCCCAGACCAGGGCTCAAACCCATGTCCCCTGCACTGGCAGGCAGATTCTTAACCACCAGGATGTCCCTCCACCAGGATTCTTTAACATATGTCGGAGGTTATTGGTGCAAATCCAATTCACTGTTTTAAAAGAGTAGGTTCTGGAATCTCTGTTAAGAGCTCCCCATTTTTCCTTTGGGAAACTGTCCCTCCCCCACTCAATGTGGCTGCCCCACCTGAGCGCTAGGAATGGTCATGTGACCCAGGGCTAGCCAATTAGAGGAAACTAACCCCTGGCCACAGTGATTGGTTCAAGATGGGCTTATAACTCAATCAAAGCCAATAAGATTTGAAAGGATTGGAAAGGAGAAATCTGCTTTCCTCAGAGGAAGCTAAGTCATGAGAATACAGGCGGGGTATTTGCAGTATAGAGCTGCTAGTGGCCATATTGCTACCAAGAGGAGAAAGCTTACCTAGGAAGGAAGCAAACACAGAAAAAGGTCTGAGAAATTGAAAGAGATAGGTTCTTTTTTTTTCTTTTTTTTTAATCATTTAAATTTTATTTTATTTTTTTATACAGCAGGTTCTTATTAGTTATCTATTTTATACATATTAGTGTATACATGTCAATCCCAATCTTCCAGTTCATCCCACCACCACCCCCGCCCACTGGAACCCCTTGTGGTCCATACATTTGTTCTCTACAGGTGTCTCTATTTCTACCCTGCAAACCGGTTCATCTGTACCATTTTTCTAGGTTCCACATATATGCATTAATATACGATATTTGGTTTTCTCTTTCTGACTTACTTCACTCTGTACGACAGTCTCTAGATCCATCCACACCTCTACAAATGACCCAATTTCATTCCTTTTTATGGTTGAGTAATACTCCATTGTATATATGTACCACAACTTCTTTATCCATTCGTCTGTAAATGGGCATTTAGGTTGCTTCCATGACCTCGCTATTGTAAATAATGCTGTAATGAACATTGGGGTGCATGTGTCTTTATGAATTATGGTTTTCTCTGGGTAAATGCCCAGTAGTGGGATTGCTGGGTCATATGGTAATTCTATTTTGAGTTTTTTAAGGAACCTCCATACTGTTCTCCATAGTGGCTGTATCAGTTTACATTCCCACCAACAGTGCAAGAGGGTTCCCTTTTCTCCACACCCTCTCCAACATTTGTTGTTTATAGATTTTCTGATGATACCCATTCCAACTGGTGTGAGGTGATTTCTCATTGTAGTTTTGATTTGCATTTCTCTAATAATTAGTGGTGTTGAGCAGCATTTCACGTGCTTCTTAACCATCTGTATGTCTTCCTTGGAGAAATGTCTATTTAGGTCTTCTGCCCATTTTTTCATTGGGTTGTTTGTTTTTTTAATATTGAGCTGCATGAGCTGTTTATATATTTTGGAGATTAATCCTTTGTCCATTGATTCATTTGCAAATATTTTCTCCCATTCTGAGGGTTGTCTTTTCGTTTCGTTTGTAGTTTCCTTTGCTATGCAAAAGCTTTTAAGTTTCATTGGTCCCATTTATTTATTTTTGTTTTTAATTCCATTACTCTAGGAGGTGGATCAAAAAAGATCTTGCTGGGCTTCCCTGGTGGCGCAGTGGTTGAGAATCTGCCTGCTAATGCAGGGGACACGGGTTCGAGCCCTAGTCTGGGAAGATCCCACATGCCGCGGAGCTACTAGGCCCGTGAGCCACAACTACTGAGCCCGCGCGTCTGGAGCCTGTGCTCCGCAACAAGAGAGGCCGCGACAGTGAGAGGCCCGCGCATCGCGATGAAGAGTGGCACCTGCTCGCAGCAACTAGAGAAAGCCCTCGCACAGAAACGAAGACCCAACACAGCCAAAAAAAAAAAAAAAAAGATCTTGCTGTGATTTATGGCAAAGAGTGTTCTTCCTATGTTTTCCTCTAAGAGTTTTATAATGTCCAGTCTTACATTTAGGTCTCTAATCCATTTTGAGTTTATTTCTGTATACGGTGTTAGGGAGTGTTCTAATTTCATTCTTTTACATGTAGCTGTCCAGTTTTCCCAGCACCACTTATTGCAGAGACTGTCTTTTCTCCATTGTATATCCTTGTCTCCTTTGTCATAGATTAGTTGACCATAGGTGCGTGGCTTTATCTCTGGGCTTTCTATCCTGTTCCATTGATCTATATTTCTGTTCTTGTACCAGTACCATATTGTCTTGATTACTGTAGCTTTGCAGTATAGTCTGAAGTCAGGGAGTCTGATTCCTCCAGCTCCGTTTTTTTCCCTCAAGACTGCTTTGGCTATTTGGGGTCTTTTGTGTCTCCATACAAATTTTAAGATTTTTTTGTTCTAGTTCTGTACAAAATGCCACTGGTAATTTGATAGGGATTGCATTGAATCTGTAGATTGCTTTGGGTAGTATAGTCATTTTCACAATGTTGCTTCTTCCAATCCAAGGACATGGTATATCTCTCCATCTGTTTGTATCATCTTTAATTTCTTTCATTAGTGTCTTACAGTTTTCTGAGTACAGGTTTTTACCTCCTTAGGTAGGTTTATTCTTAGGCATTTTATTCTTTTTGTTGCAATGGTAAATGGGATTGTTTCCTTAATTTCTCTTTCTGTTCTTTTGTTGTTAGTGTATAGGAATGCAAGAGATTTCTGTGCATTAATTTTGTATCCTGTAACTTTACCAGATTCATTGACTAGCTCTAGTAGTTTTCTGGTAGCATCTTTAGGATTCTCTATGTACAGTATCATGTCATCTGCAAACAGTGACAATTTTACTTCTTCTTTTCCAATTTGTATTCCTTTTATTTCTATTTCTTCTTTGATTTCCATGGCTAGGACTTCCAAAACTATGTTGAATAATAGTGGTGAGAGTGAACATCCTTGTCTTGTTCCTGTTCTTAGAGGAAATGCTTTCAGTTTTTCACCATTGAGAATGATGTTTGCTGTGGATTTGTCATATATGGCCTTTATTACGTTGAGGTAGGTTCCCTCTATGCCCACTTTCTGGAGAGTTTTTATCATAAATGGGTGTTGAATTTTGTCAAAAGTTTTTTCTGGGCCTTCCCTGGTGGCGCAGTGGTTGAGAGTCCGCCTGCCAATGCAGGGGACACGGGTTCGTGCCCCGGTTTAAGAAGATCCCACATGCCGCGGAGCGGCTGGGCCCGTGAGCCATGGCCGCTGGGCCTGCGCGTCCGGATCCTGTGCTCCGCAACGGGAGAGGCCACAACAGTGAGAGGCCTGTGTACTGCAAAAAAAAAAAAAGTTTTTTCTGCATCTTTTGAGATGATCATATGGTTTTTCTTCTTCAATTTGTTAATATGGTGTATCACATTGATTGATTTGTGTATATTGAAGAATCCTTGCATCCCTGGGATAAATCCCACTTGATCATGGTGTATGATCCTTTTAATATGTTGTTGGTTTCAGTTTGCTAGTATTTTGTTGAGGATTTTTGCATCTGTATTCATCAGTGATATTGGTCTGTAATTTTCTTTTTTTGTAGTATCTTTGTCTGGTTTTGGTATCAGGGTGATGGTGACCTCATAGAATGAGTTTGGGAGTGTTCCTTCCTCTGCAATTTTTTGGAAGAGTTTGAGAAGGATGGGTGTTAGCTCTTCTCTAAATGTTTGTTAGAATTGACCTGTGAAGCCATCTGGTCCTGAACTTTCATTTGTTGGAAGATTTTTAATCACAGTTTCAATTTCATTACTTGTGATTGGTCTGTTCATTTATTCTATTTCTTCCTGGTTCAGTCTTGGAAGGTTATACCTTTCTAAGAATTTGTCCATTTTATTGGCTTAGAGTTGCTTGTAGTAGTCTCTTATGATGCTTTGTATTTCTGAGGTGTCTGCTGTAACTTCTCCTTTTTCATTTCTAATTTTATTGATTTGAGTCCTCTTCCTCTTTTTCTTGATGAGTCTGGCTAAAGATTTATCAATTTTGTTTATCTTCTCAAAGAACCAGCTCCTAGTTTTATTGATCTTTGCAATTGTTTTGTTTCTATTTCATTTATTTCTGCTCTGATCCTTATGAGTTCTTTCGTTCTACTAAATTTGGGTTTTGTTTGTTCTTCTTTCTCTAGTCCCTTTAGGTGTAAGGTTAGATTGTTTATTTGAGATTTTTCTTATTTCTTGAAGTAGGCTTGTATTGCTATAAACTTCCCTCTTAGAACTGCTTTTGCTGCATCTCATAGGTTTTGGATCATTGTGTTTTCGTTGTAATTTGTCTCTAGGTATTTTTTGATTTCCTCTTTGATTTCTTCAATGATCTCTTGGTTATTTAGTATTGTTTAGCCTCACATGTTTGTGTTTTTTACGTTTTTTTCCCTGTAATTGATTTCTAATCTCATAGTGTTGTGGTCAGAAAAGATGTTTGATATGATTTCAATTTTCTTAAATTTACTGAGGCTTGATTTGTGACCCAAGATGTGATCTATCTTGGAGAATGTTCCGTGTGCACTTGAGAAGAAAGTGTAATCTGCTGTTTTTGATTGGAATGTCCTATAAATATCAATTAAATGTATCTGGTCTATGTGTCATTGAAAGCTTGTGTTTCCTTATTAATTTTCTGTCTGGATGATCTGTCCATTGGTGTAAGTGAGATGTTAAAGTCCCCCACTATTATTGTGTTACTGTCGATTTCCTCTTTTATAGCTGTTAGCAGTTGCCTCATATATTGAGGTGCTTCTATGTTGGGTGCAAATATATTTATAATTGTCATATCTTCTTGTATTGATCCCTTGATCATTATGTGGTGTCCTTCCTTGTCTCTTGTAACATTCTTTATTTTAAAGTCTATTTTATCTGATATGAGTATTTCTACTCCAGCTTTCTTTTTTTTTTAATGTTTATTTTATGTATTTATTTTTGTCTGCGTTGGGTCTTTATTGCTGCACACGGGCCCTCTCTAATTGTAGTGAGCAGAGGCTGCTCTTCGTTGTGGTGTGCGGGCTTCTCATTGCAGTGGCCTCTCTTGTTGCGGAACACAGGCTCTAGGCACGCAGGCTTCAGTAGTTGTGGCTTGCGGGCTTCAGTAGTTGTGGCATGCGGGCTCAGTAGTTGTGGCTCACGGGCTTAGTTGCTCCATGGCATGTGGGATCCTCCCGGACCAGGGCTTGAACCCATGTCCCCTGCATTGGCAGGCGGACTCTCAACCACTGCGCCACCAGGGAAGCCGTCCAGCTTTCTTTTGATTTCCATTTGTATGGAATATCTTTTTTCATCCCCTCACGTTCAGTCTGTATGTGTCCCTAGGTCTGAAGTGGGTCTCTTGTAGACAGCATATATATAGGTATTGTTTTTGTATCCATTCAGCGAGCCTGTGTCTTTTTGTTGGAGCATTTAATCCACTCACGTTTAAGGTAATTATCGATATGTATGTTCCTATTACGATTTTCTTAATTGTTTTGGGTTTGTTTGTGTAGGTCCTTTTCTTCTCTTGTGTTTCCCACTTAGAGAATTTCCTTTAGCATTTGTTGTAGAACTGGTTTGGTGGTGCTGAATTCTCTTAACTTTTGCTTGTCTGTAAAGCTTTTGATTTCTCCGTTGAATCTGAATGAGACCCTTGCCAGGTAGAGTAATCTTGGTTGTAGGTTCTTCCCTTTCATCACTTTAAATATATCATGCCAATCCTTTCTGGCTTGTAGAGTTTCTGCTGAGAAATCAGCTGTTAATCTTATGGGAGTTCCCTTGTATATTATTTGTCGTTTTTCCCTTGTTGCTTTCAATAATTTTTCTTTGTCTTTAATTTTTGTCAATTTGATTACTATATGTCTTGGCATGTTTCTCCTTGGGTCTATCCTGCCTGGGACTCTCTGCACTCCTGGACTTGGGTGGCTATTTCCTTTCCCATGTTAGGGAAGTTTTCAACTATAGTCTCTTCAAATATTTTTTCGGGTCCTTTCTCTCTCTCTTCTCCTTCTGGGACCCCTATAATGCGAATGTTGTTGCGTTTAATGTTGTCCCAGAGGTCTCTTAGGCTGTCTTCATTTCTTTTCATTCTTTTTTCTTTATCCTGTTCTGCGGCAGTGAATTCCACCATTCTGTCTTCCAGATCACTTATCCATTCTTCTGCCTCAGTTATTCTGCTACTGATTCCTTCTAGTGTATTTTTCATTTCAGTTATTGTATTGTTCATTTCTGTTTGTTTGTTCTTTCATTATTCTAGGTGTTTGTTCTTTAATTCTTCTAGGTCTTTGTTAAACATTTCTTGCATCTTCTCGATCTTTGCCTCCATTCTTTTTCCGAGGTCCTGGATCATCTTCACTATCATTATTCTGAATTCTTTTTCTGGAAGGTTGCCTGTCTCCACCTCATTTAGTTGTTTCTCTGGGGGTTTATCTCATTCCTTCATCTGGTACAAAGTCCTCTGCCTTTTCATTTTGTCTATCTTTCTGTGAATGTGGTTTTCCTTCCACAGGCTGCAGAATTGTAGTTCTTCTTGCTTCTGCTGTCTGCCCTCTGGTGGCTGAGGCTATCTATGAGGCTTTTGCAAGCTTCCTGATGGGAGGGACTGGTGGTGGGTAGAGCTGGGTGTTGCTCTGGTGGGCAGGGCTCAATAAAACTTTAATCCATTTGTGTGCTGATGGGTCAGGCTGGGTTCCCTCCCTGTTGGTTGTTTGGCCTGAGGCAACTGAGCACTGGAGCCTACCCGGCTCTTTGGTTGGGCTAATGGCAGACTCTGGGAGGGCTCAAGCCAAGGAGTACTTCCCAGAACTTCTGTTGCCAGTGTTCTTGTCCCTGTGGTAAGCCACAGCCACCCCCAGCCTCTGCAGGAGACCGTTCAACACTAGCAGGTAGGTCTGGTTCAGTCTCCTGTGGGGTCACTGCTCCCTCCCCCTGGGTCCTGATGTGCACACTACTTTGTGTGTGCCCTCCAGGAGTGGAGTCTCTGTTTCCCCCAGTCCTGTTGAACTCCTGCAGTCAATCCCGCTAGCCTTCAAAGCCTGATTCTCTAGGAATTCCTCCTCTCGTTGCTGGACCCCCAGGTTGGAAAGCCTGACGTGGGGCTCAGAACCTTCACTCCAGTGGGTGAACTTCTGTGGTATAAGTGTTCTCCAGTTTGTGAATCACCCACCCAGCAGTTATGGGATTTGATTTTATCGTGATTGCACCCCTCCTACCATCTCATTGCAGCTTCTCCTTTGTGTTTAGATGTGGGGTATCTTTTTTGGTGAGTTCCAGTGTCTTCCTGTCAATGATTGTTCAGCAGTTAGTTGTGATTCCGGTGCTCTCGCAAGAGGGAGTGAGCGCACGTCCTTCTACTCCGCCATCTTGAACCAGTCTCCAAAAGAGGTAGGTTCTTAATGGCATCTTTTGAGCAAGTAGATCTAGCTGTGCCTAAATCCAAGCCCTTGACTGTTCTCTTAGAGACAGTAAATTCTCTTTTTTTGTTTAAGTCATCTTGAGTTGAGTTCCTGTCACATATCCAAAAGAGAGCAGATTAATATTTGGATTCTATAGATAGGGAATCATAGCAGACATAAACATACACCTTTATAGGAATCTGCCCATCCCACAGTGATCTCCTCTCTCTACGAACTGGCCCCTACTGACAGACTAGACTAACAGCTATGTTAGTACTGAACCCTGCCCCCCAACTACACAACTGGTTGGACCAGAAGTAGACGTGTATTGCAGCATAATCAGATCAGATTCTCTCTCCTGGGGATTTGGGTTTAGGACCGAGAGATCCTAGTTCAGTCTGAGCTGCATGCTTAAACTGAGGGGATGTAAATTGGCAGCTGGGAGAAGGTCACATTCATGGGGAAGCAGAGAAACTGATCTGCTGAAGAAGAATTAGGTTGACTCACACATGGAAGCAGAGGCTGTGACCTCTCAGGGAGCGAGAGAGAGAGAACAGAAGAGAGAGACCGGAAAAGAGAGATGCTCCCTGATCTCTCATGAGACTAATTACTTCTCCTTTTGGGTTCCAAGAGATTTCTCTGTGTTCATATAATTGTCTCCTCCACCATTACCCTCCCTGACTTTTCTAAAATTTACAATAGCTTTAGTGTTTTGGGGGGGTTTGTTTTGTTTTTTCTTGTGACTAAAATATTTTTAGACAACCATCCTAGGAACAAGTCTACAGCCAAGGCTGTTTATTAGGCTGACAAAGACCCTGGCTTCCTAATCAAGACACACACACATTCAATTATTAGCTGTGTAACCTTGGCCAAAACACATGGATTCACTGAACTGGCTTCTTCCTCTGTAAAATAAGAATAATAATGCTTACCCTACCAGGTTGTTGTTAAGACTGAAAGAGATAAGGTGGAAAGAAGAGCTTAGCACAGTGCTGGACACCAAGAAGCCATGTAATCATTTTGTGCTGAATGCAGAAGAGGGGTTGGGTCCAAGCCTAGAGCCAGGCCACTAGTAGGTGCCAGCCAGGACTACAAAAGAAAGCTAAAGGGATAATCCCTCTCCCCATCAGCACCCTTTTCATCATTTGTACCAAATTTTCAAAAGCATTGAGGAGGGAAAGAATATCTTTATTTTTAAAAATCTCCATTCTGGAACTCTATTCTAATGATATAATCAGACAAGAGAAAATACATATGCATAAGAATGCTCATTGCAGTAGTGTTTACATTGGAAAAAAATTGGAAATGACTGAAATGTTCAACACTGTTTTGGTTAATAGATGATAGTACAAACATACAACAGAGTATTATAAAGATTAGGAGAACAAAAGACACAATATTTTCAAATAAAAATAAACATGGAGTAGCATGCAAAATATTATAGAGTATAATGCAAAATTTGTCTGAAATTTTAAGGTAAAAGCTCGATATTTCAAAGAAGTTTCTCCTACTCCCTTACATTCCAGCACCACACACACTGTCTCACACAGCACTCACCCAGCAATGCATTCATCTTCTCTGCCTTTGGGGTAACTTGGATGGAAAAATTGAAGAAGCATTTATGTAAGTACAAGTCCTGAGGCCTCTGACATTAAAGATATTGACAAGGATGGGTGTTCACAACATTTTTCGAGTTTAAAAAAAAAGCAGGTTACAAAAATATTGCCAAAAATGTGAACAATGGTTATCTCAGGCCATGGGATTTCAGGCATTTTTTTTCCTTCTTTGTACTTTCACGTATTGTTTGAAATTTGTATAATGCGTGTACATTATATTTATGAGAAAAAATAAAAACTATTTTCATAAGGGGAGGGAGCTACCTTGATTTTATTTTCTCCTATATTGTCCTCAACGCATGTTCTACCAGGTTACCTCTAACATACCTTCCTTCTTCAAGCACAGGGAGATTTACCTGGCTGCCCTGTTGTGTGGAGCTGCTCCAGACAGAAGCTCCTTGTTCAGGGAGAATAGCCTTCCATGAGTCTGGCAGAAACGCTAGGCAGCTCACTACTTCCCTCTCCTGGTCAGAACAGGTCAGAGCCTTATCTAGCTAAACAGCACACCAAGTGCATCCTGACTGGCCAAGGTCATCCCAGAGCCGTGACTTCTGGCTATCCCTGCAGTCATCAGTGTGCTGCACACCACCACTTGCTCTAGCAGTTGGAATAGAATGTTTCCTGGGAGTCTCTGGCTTGGTATGGACAGCACTGTCCAGATGGGTTTGCAGTCATTAGACTCAGCCTGGCTAAGCCCAGGTCATGGCCTGTTTGAGGGTGGGGTGCTGAGCCAGTGATGGAGACCTTTCCTGCCCACTAGAGAGCACTGATGGTCTGGACTTGAGGTTTGAGAAAGTAGAAGACAGGGTTGCAAGAAGATAAATGCAATCATCCTAATTATAAAAGCTCTTGTTCTTGTATGGTTCTAATTAGTTTTCAAGTATTTGCCAAGGCAGCTTGACATGTACAAATAAATTCATACAAGGATGATTGCTGAAGAATTGTTGGTAACAGCAAAAAACTGAAAATAATCTAAATATCCCTCAGTATGGGAGCATTTGGACAAAATGGAATAGTATGCAGCTGTTTAAAAGAATGAGGTAGATCTTCATGTGCTGCTGTGGAATGATCTCCCAGATTCATTGTTAAGTTAAAAAAAAAAGCAAGATATGTAACCATCAATAAATGTGAGCGTGTGTGTCTTAAATAAGGATCTGTATAACTGTATACATTTCTATTTAGATATGTATAGAATACATTGGAAGGAAATACCAGAAATTAATAATAATGACTGTCTCTGGAGATAGCAATAAGAAAGAGACCTACTCTCACTGTATATCCTTTTGTACTGTTAAGTTATTTACCATGTGTAGGTATTACTTTTTAAGATAAAATTTGTTTAAATTTTTTAAATAATATTTTTCAAAAGACAGTTTCATATAATAGAATCAGAAAGACTTGGGTTCAAATCCAGACTCGGAGACTTAACCAATTGTATGACCTTAAGTAAGTCACTTAACTACTCTGAACCCTGATTTTCTCGTTTCTAAAAGGGAACTATTAACATCAATCTCATCGCATTATCGTTAGGATTGAAGATAAGCATTTGGAATCGGGAAAATCTTATTGCACACTACCAGATGGCATTATTTACATTGTTTTCTATATTATTGGCACCCTCTGGGGATGAACATTGTGATGGTCCTGTTGAATACAGGGCCTGGTACATAAATAGATGCAGGGAAAAACATTTACAATTTTCATATATATTTTCTCATTATAATTTGTCATTTTTTCAAAAGTATTTTGTACCTGAAGAAACAGAAATAGATCAGCAGCAAAACTTGGCTTGGAACATGGGTCTCCAACTCCTACTTTAAGTTGAAAGCAAAACACTAGGCAGATTGGCCTAAAGGCTATGTGTGAGAAGAATGAAAGACAGGGTAAGAGTTGGAGATTGTGGCATCTAGATTGGAAAGTAAGAAGTCTATTTCTATTTGCAGATGACATGATATAGGACATCCTAAGGAATCCACACACAAAAAAAGGACTATTAGAACTGGTAAATGAGTTCGGCGAGGTTGCAGGATATAAGATCAATACACAAAAGTCAGTTGAATTTCTATACACTAGTGTCTTAGTCCATTCAGGCTGCTATCATAGGATACCACAAATTGGGTGACTTTAAAACAACAGAGGGCTTCCCTGGTAGCGCAGTGGTTGAGAGTCCGCCTGCCGATGCAGGGGACACGGGTTCGTGCCCCGGTGCGGGAAAGATCCCACACGCTGCGGAGCGGCTGGGCCCGTGAGACATGGCCGCTGAGCCTGCGCGTCCGGAGCCTGTGCTCTGCAACGGGAGAGGCCACAACAGTGAGAGGCCCGCATACCGCAAAAACAAAAACAAAAACAGAAATCTATTTTTCACAGTTCTGGAAGCTGGAAGTCTGAGACCAGGGTGTCAGCATGGTCAGGTTCTGGTGAGGACCCTCTTCCGGGTTGCAGACAGCTGTTTTCTCTGGAGTCCCTTTTATAAGGGCTCTAATCCCATTCACTGGGCTCACCCTCATGACCGTATCATTTCCCAAAGGCCCCACCTCCTAATACCATCACATTGGAGATTAGGATTTCAATGAATGAACTTTGTGGGGACACAAACAAACATTCAGTTCATAATAACTAGCAATGAACAATCTGAAAACGAAATTGAGAAAATAATTTTCTTTGCAATGGCATCAAGAAGAATAGTACACTTAGGGACAAATTTAACAAAAGGAGTATAAGACATGCACTGAAAACTATAAAACGCTGTTGAAAAAATTAAAGAAGAAATTAAAAGAAGACCCAAAACATATCTAAGACCTAAATGGAAAGAAATTTATTCATGGATTGGAATGAGCAGATGGCATTCTGGGGAGTAAGATGGCAATGGTCCCCAAACTGATCTACAGTTTCAATGCAATGCCTATCAAAATCTCAGCTGGGGGCTTCCCTGGTGGCGCAGTGGTTGAGAGTCCGCCTGCCGATGCAGAGGACACGGGTTCGTGCCCCGGTCTGGAAAGATCCCACATGCCGCGGAGCGGCTGGGCCCGTGAGCCATGGCCGCTGAGCCTGAGCATCCGGAGCCTGTGCTCTGCAACGGGAGAGGCCCCAACAGTGAGAGGCCCGCGTACAGCAAAAAAAAAAAAAAAAAAAAAATCTCAGCTGGCTTTTGTGCAGAAATTGACAAGCTGATCCTAAAATTTATATGGAAGTGCAAATGACACAGAATAGCCAAAACAAGTGTGGCAGGGAGGGATTTCAAGATTCTTACATAGCTAAAATAATCAGTGTGTGGTACCGGCATATGAATAAAAATACGGTTAATGAAATAGAAATGAGAGTCTAGAAGTAAACCTTTACATTTATGTTCAATTAATTTTATTTTATTTTTTAAAGATTTATTTACCATTTATTTATTTTTGGCTGCGTCGGGTCTTAGTTGCGGCATGTGGGCTCTTTTGTTGCGGCGCGGGCTTCTCTATAGTTATGGCATGCGGGTTTTCTCTCTGTAGCGTGGAGCACGGGTTCCAGAGCACATAGACTCTACAGTTTGCAGCACGCGGGCTCTAGTTGAGGCGTGCGAGCTCAGTAGTTGTGGCGCATGGGTTTAGTTGCCCCGCGGGCATGTGAGATCTTAGTGCCCTGACCAGGGATCGAACCAGTGTCCCCTGCATTGGAAGGCAGATTCTTTACCACTGGACCACCAGGCAAGTCCCTGTTCAATTAATTTTAGACAAGAGTGCAAAGGAAACAACTGGATATCCACAGGCAAGAGAAAAAAGTTGGATCCCTACTCACACCATATAAACAATTTAATTCAAAATATCATAGACCTAAATGTAAAAGCTAAAACCACAAAACTCTTAGAAGAAGACATAGGAGCAAATCTTTATGACATTGGATTACGCAATAGTTTCTTAGATATGACACCAAAAGGACAAGCAACAAAAGGAAAAAATAGATAAACTGGGCTTTGTAAACATTAAAACTCTTTTGTGCTTCAAAGGACATTGGAGCAATGAAAATCTTCTGGAATTAGAGTGTGGTGATGATTGCACGACTCTGTAAATATACTAAAAATCACTAAGTTTTGTACTGAAAAGTGAGTTTTATTGTATGTGAATTATATGTCAAAAAAGCTATTGCTTAAAAAAAAAAAGAGTTGGTGATCGTTAAATGGGAAACACTCATAATTTCTTCCTGATCTTTCCCTTCCATGGGAAAAGCATCCATTGACGTAATAATCCTGGCTTCTCTCTGCCTCCAACTCATTCCTCTCCTAAAGGAGAGAAGTGACTTAATCTATCTGAGTTTGGGATAAAGGACTGGTATGTGCAGTTCTGCACACTCGTTTCCTCCTGGAGGTGGCGTTCTGCCTATTTCTCTCTGTCTGTTTCTCTACAGCATCAGGTGTTCTGCCTATTTCTCTATGTCTATTTCCCTACAGCAGCAGGCACTGCCAGTGAAGGGTGGTTAGCTGGTCTAATTCTGGGGTCAATATTAGGAAGCACACCTAGCCACAGACATAAGCCACTACCTCCAACATCAGTTTTATCAATAATAAGGCTGCTATTTTAGTCTCCATATATCTTATTTCTTCATCTTATTTATCAAATCATTCAGAACTTTTTCAAGCAGGGAGGGTGCTATTTACTGACTAATCCCCAAGAACCCCAGCAGCACTGCGGGCCTGGTGTGAGCACCATCAAATAGCTACTTGTGTATCACAGAGACATTGAGTTTGGAGAGGTAGCATGAAGCAATGGGATGACTCAACAGACCTCATGTCTCCTTCTAAATTCATTCATTCATAAGTTTATTCAACAAATATTTAGCAAGCATCTAGTATGTGCCAGGCATTGCTAAAGGAGTTGGAGAGTCAGCTTTGAAGAAAACTGACCAAACCCCTGCTATAAAGGAGCGTACATTTTAGTGAGAAGACTGGTAATAAACCAGAGTATATATTATCTTAGATGGAGCTAAGTCCTAAGGAGAAAAAAATCGCACAGGGAAGGAGAATAGGAAATATCAGTGGAGGGTGTCAAATTTGGGGTAGAATGTCCAGGAAAAGCCTCACGAGAGGATGGCATTGGAACAAAGACCTGAAAGAGATCCAGAAGCAAGTCATGTGTGTATCTGGGGGAAGAGATTTCCAGGCAGAGTAAACAGCATATGCAAAGTCTCTGAAGTGATAGGGAGGAGGAAACTAGAACATGAGGTCAGAGAAGTCTCAGGAAGCCAGCTCAGATAATGCCTTGTAGCTTAGAGTAAGGACTTTAGCTTTTACTCATCAATTTACCCGTTGAAGCTTTCGAGCAGAGGGGTGACATCTGAATCTGTTGAGAATAGATTAAAGAGGGCAAAGCCAGAAGCAAGAAAACCAGCGAGGAGGCTATTACAATAATCCAGGTGACTGATGATGATGGCTTAGACCAGAAAGGGAGCAGTAGAGGGGAATTCCCTGGTGGTCCAGTGGTTAGGACTCCACGCTTCCACTGCAGGGTGCCAGGTTTGATCCTGATCCCTGTGGCGCCAAGAAAAAAAAGAAAAGAAAAGAAAGAAAGGGAGCAGTAGAGAGAGTGAGAAAGGGTCAAATCTGGAGGTATTTTGAAGGCAGAGCTGACCAAGTGTGCTGATAGCCTGGAGCTAGTGTGTATGAGAGAGAAGTTAAGGATAACTCAAGGTTTCTGTCCTGAGCAACTAAAAGATGCAGTTGCAATTAACTGATTGGGGGCTGGGGAGAGTGGAAACCAGGAACTCAATCCTGGACATGTTAATTTTCAGATCCCATTGGACATTCAAGAAGTTACGTTAAATAAGCAGTTGGACATGCGAGTCTGCAGTTCAAAAGAGAGGTCCAAGCTACTCATTGGCTTACCGTTTAGCCATTTGCTAGCCTCATGACCTTAGACAAGTCACCTATCTTCTCAGAGCTACATTTTCCTCTTCTGTAAAATAGGGATAAAAACAGTAGCTATAACACAAGGTCGTTGTGAGGATAAAATGTGATAATCAGTAAAATACCTGGCTCACAGGAGGCTCTGAATAAATTATCACTAATATGAAGTTCAATTAAACGTGCGTCTAGTTGCTGGAAGCACAAACAATGAAAGATACAGTCCCTGCCCTCAATCCCAATGGAGAAAACTTGGTCAAAGCTTTCAACAAACAATCTTTCAGGTAACAACAATCATTTGGGAGAATCATCGGGTCCTGGCACCTAACAGGACAAAGAGAAGAAAGGAAGAGTCAAAGATAATGGACAAGTAGCCTCAGGATGAAAGCAGTCCGGGGGGATTGGAGGGAAAACCAAAACTTATATCTGGTCCTCACATCTACTTCTCTCACTTCCCTAATGGGTAAACCCCAATCCCCCGAGATGTTTAAAAGTGACCAAAGTTGCTCCGGGGAAAAACACAGATGCTGTGACGCTAGTCACATCACTTCCCTCATGCCTGTTTTCCCACCTGCTCTCTTCTGATTGAGACCTGTCTCCCCATGAGGACTTCTCCAAACTCCTGTGGGTCCTGAGCCTGGTTTTTCTCAGCTTCTAGGCAGGAGGGTAAATAGCTCAGAGACCCTGTGCAACTTTGAAGAACCTAGAACACAGGGGAGATAGATGCTAGAACCAACACGAAGGGGAAAATCAGGAGCATAAGGGGAGGGAAGGTATCATTGAATTCCTACTGGGCCAGGGGCTGTGCTAGGTGTTTTCAGGACTGAGAGAGTTGTTCCAAGAATTCAATATGAATCCATGTTAGAGCATTGGGCCCAGGGCCTGGCACATAGTAAGAGCACAATAAACGTTGGCTGTATTTTTATCTCTTTTAATCCTCACAACAACCCTACAGGCTGGGCTCTAAGCTAACAGGCAGTTTGGTATAGTGGTATATGCTGTTGTGTCAGACAAACCTGGGCTCAAATTCCATCTCTGCCACATCTAGGCTTTTGTGACCCTGGGAAAGCTGTTTTACCTTTCTGTAGAGAGGAGGAAAAATGGTCCCTACTAAACAAAGATTCATCTAAAACCCTTAGTGTAGGGCCTGGCGCACATGAACTGCTCAATAATCACTAGCTATTCTTAGTACTCTTGCAGAAGAGGACATAAAAGTTCCAGAGGTTAGGTTACTTATCTAAATTCACACAGCCAGGTAGAATAGACTCGTGGTTTTGCCCTGCTCAGCATGCACACTCCTCTTTTGGTTAAAGTACCGTCACTCTCTTTGGGGAGCCACCCTCCCCCACTCTTAGGCCTTGTGATTTGGGTGGAGTTGACACCTCTGTTTCAAGCTCCAGGGGAGAGCATGTGACCCACGTCTGGCCAATTGCTTATCCCATCTCCCTGGCCACAGCAATTGATCTGAGAGTGGACTTGTGACCCATGCGGAGTCAATGAGCATGCTGGACCTTTGTTGAATCCATTGGGAAAGAGATGAACTTGGTTGTGGACTTGACATTGGGAGGAGATAAGCTTGGATTCGCTGGGGGTTGCCTGAGTGCCAAGCAAATCCAAAGGAAATAGAGCTGAAGGATGGAAAAAGACTCAAGCCTGCAGACTTGGAGCTCTTGCCTAAACACTTGAGCAGATACGTCTAAAGTCTGTACCTCAAGCTCCAGGTACGTGAGGCAATAACAAGACAAGAATTCATATTCTCTCTTTCTCCCTTAAGACAACCAAAAGAATCCTTACTTGGCAAAGGCATCAGTCAGGGTCCCAACTGGAAGCAGATGGCACATTCAAATTAGAATTATTTGAAGAGAATTTATTTACTACGGTACAGACGGTGTAGGAGAACCACAAGGGGTAGTGTGGTAACCTAGGGCTAGTAACAGCTGAGGAGTTGTCACCACGCCTAGGCCTGAAGGGACAGAGGAGAGATAGTCACCTGAACCCAGAGGGAGGGAGTTTGGGAGAAGAGGCCTCCTTAAGAAGAGCAGTGACTGTCAATCACAGCACACCGCCAGCCGTGGAGGGAGCCGGGGGCACTAATACCTCTCTCTCCTCTTGCCTCTCATCCACAGACTCCCCATTGAACATGCCCAGCAAGAAGCCAGAAGGCAAAGGAGCCTGCGGGTAGTGCCCTCACCCCGCCAGCTCCCTTGCCTCCATGGAAATCTGTCCGCCGCCCGGTTTGGCCCCAGTCTCAGGCACCACGAGGCAGCAGCTCTGTGACTTCCCTTTCTCTCCATAGGAGATGTCTCTTTCCTTCTGCAGCCAAGCCAGAGAAGCTTCTGGGATTCCCCACTACTGGCAGCGGCCCAACAGGGCCCTAAGGACAGGGCTGAGCGGCATCCAAGTATCTCATTTTGGCCACACAGACACCTGTTCCCTCTTCTTCTTTTACAAAACAACTCACCCTACTCTTTTTTTGCCAAAATAGTTTCCTCCCTACCTTTCAAATCCAGTTTCAGCCTTAGGATCTCCTCAGAAACCTTCCTCATTAACTTGCCTGACCTACACTCTCCTGCTATTATGGTGATTATTACCTGAAGTACTTCTGCATGTAAAATAACTAACGATAGCAACTCCTATTTACCAAGTGCTTTCTATGCGCACGCCACTGAGCTAATTGCCTTGTAGAAACCATCTCATTTAATCCTCATGACCACCTTGTAAAGTAGGTGCTATCCATATATAGAATATGTTGTCATTGGCACCCTTCAGATTGGCACCTTAGAAGCAGTTACTTTATCCGTATCTACAGAGGAGAAAACTGAGGCTCAGAGAGGATTAAATTACTAGTTTAAATTCACACAAGCAAGCAACAGGAGGAATGACCAGCTATGAAGCCCAAGCTCCTAAAACCGAAATGTTTTACTACAGCCCAGCTATGTGCAGTCCCAGAGTTAGGTAGCGGCTGGAGGAGTTCCTGAATCTTCTCTCTAACATGTATATACATGTTCTGGCATCACAGTCGAGGAACCTAACTTGTTATGCACATACTCTGTACACTGTAAGTAACGCTATCTCCCAAGTTTTTGCAGCAGACACCACGATCGTCCCTTTGTGGTTAAACCCACTTGGTCACCACTCTGGCTCTCAAACCCTAATGAGATGCCAAACACTTGAAGAAAATTTCATTAGTGATGTCAGAACACATTTAAGGACAGAATAGAGAAAGCAAAGGAACCGACTAGGAGTTACTGGTAAGACGCTCACCCTGCCCCATTTTCCACTGCCAACAAACCGTCTT
Organism: Stenella coeruleoalba; assembly: GCF_951394435.1. Lineage (NCBI taxonomy): Eukaryota > Metazoa > Chordata > Mammalia > Artiodactyla > Delphinidae > Stenella > Stenella coeruleoalba. The sequence continues at coordinate 25,097,548 of NC_137169.1, forward strand.
TAGCCACTTGGAAAATTGGCCTTGTTTTCACTTCCTTTGTGAAATGTTTCATGTGGTATTTTTCCCGCAGTGTAAACAAGTCTTTTTACAGTAATCAGTTCATTTAATTCTCACAAAAACACTATAAAGTAAGCACTGTTATCATCTCCATTTTATATAGATGAGGCATCTGAGGCACAGAGAGGTTAAGTAACTTCCTCAAAGTCACACAGATGGTAAATGACAGTGCTGGGATTTGACCCTTTGAGTCAGCCTCCTGAACTTATGCATTTAACAACTGCTACTCCGTAGTTTAACAATAAAGCTAAGTGAGATTATTAGAAGACCCATCAAAGCACTAAAAATGAAAAACATGCTCTGGAGGAGGCTTTTTCTGTAGAATCCATGTGCTCCAGTAATGCAGAGGAGAGATCTCCCACCTAGAATGTGTGGCTGGTTGGAATGACCAGCAAAGAAAATCTGGAGAACAGAGAGCTGAGGAACAGCCATCCGAGTGTCTAGTGGGACAGGCAGGTAAGCTAAAAGAGGAATCAGGGAACAGAGATCCATGGCCGAGAATGAGTGAGCAACCCTCAGACCAGCAAAGGTAAACTTGAGGATGGTGCTTGGAGCATCAGCTGGCAGGGGAAGTTGGGAGGAAGGACCTAGCAAAGTGAAGAAGAGGATCCCTTCTTTTCCTTCCTTAAACCCCTGTTTGCTGAATTCCTATCCTATGCCAGGCACTGCAGCCTTCACGGAGTTTACAGTCTAGTGGGGGAACATATTAGCACATTTTCTGTTGCAAGTGACAGGAACCAATTCAAATTGGATTCAACAAAGGGGAATTTATTGGCTCACTTAATTGAAAAGTCAGTTGGTAGGATGGGCTTCAGGCTGGTTGATCCAGGGGCTCAAAAATGTCAGTGGGAGTCAGTCTCTTCCTACCTTGACTCTGCTCTCCTCTGGGTTTCCTCCATTCTCAGGCAGCTTTTCTCCTTGTGGTGGCATGATGGCTGCCCCTCGCTCCAGGTTTTCTTCTTAGCCTGTCAGTACCATCCCTCCACCCCCGCCCCTGAAAAAGGTTGTTTCTTTCCCAGTTGTTCCAGTAAAAATCCTAAGATTGGCTCTGATCAATTACCTTGATTCCACGCTTAACACTGACCCAGTTGTAGGGCTTAAGGATGGAATATGCTGACTAACCAGGCCTGAGTGATAGGCACACCCTCCTGTGCAGCTCTACCTAGACCACACAGATTGAGGGTGGAGGGATTGTTCCCAGGGAAAATTGCAGTACTAACTAAGAAGAGGGGAATGAATGCTGAGTAGGCAAAAACAACAGACGGTTGATCCAAGGATTCAGGCAATGATTCTGGTCATTACAACACAGTGTGATAAATGACATGGTGGGAAGGAAGTGGCTAAGGGAGTGCATAGGCAGCACCTAACCCAGAGGAAGTGACTGTAAACTGAGACTTGAGGAGGTCTCAGGACAAGGAGGGGCATGAAAGGGGAAAGGAGAAAACAGGTCTTGCAAGTTTCTTGAGAAATGTGAGATTGTGGCCTGAACGTTAAGAGGAACAGCGAGAATGAAGACGATGGGCCAGATTATGAACTGGGCCTGAGCAAAAAGGAAGGAAAACGGATTTGGGGTTAAGAGGAGATGAAGATTTCAGTTTGGAAGTAGAGTTGCGGATGTAGAAGACAAACTTATGGTTACCAGGGGATGGAGTGGGAGGGATAAATTGGGAGATTGGGATTGACATATACACACTACTATATATAAAATGGATAACTGATAAGCACAGGGAATTCTACTTAATACTCTGTAATGGCCTATACGGGAAAAGAATCTAAAAACAAAGAGTGGATATATGTAAAAAAAAAAATTTCAATTTGGGGTGTTTTTGAGGAGCATGAGGGTCATCCTGTTAGAGATATCAAAGAGCCATCTGGATATGTGGGTGGAGAGTTTAGGAGCAGAACCTCTGGAAGCAGCACAAGGATGGTCATTAAAGTGTGGGTGAGACACTTCTGGGTGAGAGGATCAAGGTTGATCAGACTTTGGGGAAAGAACAACCAAATGTTCAAATGTTCTTTGAAAAGAACAACCAAATGGCCAATAATAAGCATATGAAAACAACATCATTACTCATTAGGGAAAACACATGAAAACAATGAGATACCACTACACATCTACCAGAATGGCTGAAATTAAAAGGAATGAAAATATCGGGTATTAGCAAGGATGCTGAACAAACAGAACTACCATACACTACTAATAGGAGTGTAAATTGGCATAACCACTTTGGAAAACTGGCGGTATTTATTAAAGCAAAACATATGTATCCACTATGACCTAGCAATTCTACTCACATATATATATAGCCAAGAGAAATAAGTGCTTAAGTCCGCCAAAAGATGCATAAAAGAATGTTCATAACAGCATTATTCAGAAGAGCCAAGGGGCTTCCCTGGTGGTGCAGTGATTGAGAACCCGCCTGCCAATGCAGGAGACACAGGTTCGAGCCCTGGTCCGGGAAGATCCCACATGCCACGGAGCAACTAAGCCTGTGCACCACAACTACTGAGCCTGCACTCTAGAGCCCACGAGCCACAACTACTGAGCCTGCATGCCACAGCTACTGAAGCCCGTGCGCCCAGAGCCCGTGCTCCACAAGAGAAGCCACCACAATGAGAAGCCCGCGCACTGCAACGAAGAGTAGCCCCTGCTCGCTGAAACTAGAGAAAGCCCATGCGCAGCAACAAAGACCCAACGCAGCCAAAAATAAATAAAATAAATAAATTTATTTTTTTAAAAAAAAGAAGAGCCGTGACTTCCCTGGTGGCACAGTGGTTGAGAGTCTGCCTGCCGATGCAGGGGACACGGGTTCGTGCCCCGGTTTAGGAAGATCCCACATACCGCGGGGCGGCTGGGCCGGTGAGCCATGGCCGCTGAGCCTGCACGTCCGGAGCCTGTGCTCTGCAACTGGAGAGGCCACAACAGTGAGAGGCCCGCGTACCGCAAAAAAAAGAGCCAAAAGCTGCCAACAAACCAAATGTCCTTTGTTATATGTTCATTCAATACAATACTACACCATACACATAAAAAGGAACTAAGTACTGACATGGATGAACCTTAACAGTTACAATGTTGAATGAAGGAAGCCAGACGGTGATTTCATTTATAAAAAGCTCAAAAACAGGTATAACTAGTTGATGGTGATAGAGGTCAGAAACAGTAGTTTCTATTGTGGGAGGAGATGCACCTGACAGGGAGCCACAGGAGGCTTGCTGGGGTGCTGAAAATGTTTTCTATCCTGATCTGGATGGTGATTATAAAGGTGCTTACAGTATAAAAATTTATCCAGCTGTTCATTTAAGAGTTGTGCATTTGTACAACATGGGGAATATAGCCAATATTTTATGATAACTATAAATGGAGTATAACCTATAAAAATTGTGAATCACTATATTGTACACTTGTAACTTATAGAATATTGTACAGCAACTATAGTTCAATAAAAATAAAGTATTTAGAAGAGTTAAAAAAAAGATTGTGCACATTACTGTATCTATTTTATACCTAAAAAGCCAGGAGTGAAGCTTAGCCCCTCCTCCAAAAGACAAAAGAAATTATGATAGCACTGACCCAGGGACTATCAATATTTTACAGTTTGTGATATGAGATGACAGTTCCCCAGACCCAGCTTGATAGTGAAGTCCCCCAGGGCCAGAAGTCTTTTTTGGATTCTGATCTCTATTGTTCCAAAGCATCTATATTGGGGTTCAGATCTCATCAGGCCCACAGCACCCAGGACTCAGCGTCTGCTCAGAGCAGCACACTCCAGCCTCTGAGTGTTCAACTCAGCACTTATTTCTGGCATGTCCGCTCTGTGCCAGGCCCTGTGCTGAGAGCTAGGAGTATGAAGACAAATAAAACACCATCCCTGCCCTTAAAAGCTGCCAACCAAGAGGTGGGTGCTCCAGGACGAAGGAGGGGCTCTTGCAGCAGCGAATTCATCCATCAGCACATGTAAAATAATAATAGTAACCAACAGCCACCATTTAAAACCTGCCAGGTGCTTTATGTAACAGATTTTTTCCCCTTAATTGCTATTTAAAACCACAACTGCCTGCAGCTACTTTTGTCTGTTAGGGGAGTGGCATAAGTTTTCTCTGGGTATAGGGATCTTTGTTTAGGAAAATACTTAATAAGTTGCTTTGGCATGAAGAATGAAGCTCCCCAGGGCTAGGCAAGACAAAAGGAGCTGAATAGCTTTGCAAATTAGAGTGGGGAAATGTGGCCCTAGGGAGAGGGAGGGAGGTCTGAAAACCGGAGGAGGGGAGATGTTAGGAGGTATGGTTCGGGAGATCTATGTTGTTTTTGTTTTCCGACATTCTGTTCCTTAGAGCACCACCCCTTTGCCTTCCTAACATCACTCGTTCTTCAGGTTTTGCCTTTTCAAAAATCACTTCCCCATACCACACACAGCCTTCAAAAGGAATGAGGCAAAGCTTGTCCTGACGTGGAAAAAGGCACAGGATACATTGTGAAGTGAGGAAAAGTAACCAGCAGAGTAGGTGCTTAATAGAATCCCATTTTTTAAAAGGAGTGCCATATATATATATTTATACCTGGCTACATAAGCAAGATTCCTGAAAAAGTACCGTATTAACAGCTGTTACTACTGGGGGGGAGGGGTGGATAATCAGAAGCTTCTATTTTCAATTTTTCCCCTTTTTACCTTTAAATATTTTATCATGAGATTTTATCCCTTTTTCAAAAGTCTCTTCCTCCAAGCAGCCCTCCCTGATGTCTACAGTAGATCGGGTCCCCGTGGTATCCTGCCCTCCTCTGTTGCGACATTCAGACCTTTGTAATTCCTGCTCCCTACCTCTCCCACCCCTCTACCTCCTGTACCCACTGTGCTCTCCGCAGCTCCAAGATGACAGGGACGAGGAACTCCTAGCAGAGTGCTTGGCATAGCTGTTAACCAAATGAATAAATTCTTCCACCTTCCAAAGAATTTTCTCCTGCCTGGCTTTGAAACTTCCAGAGAGAGGCAGCCCCACCTGTGTGTGCTGCTCAGGCCCGGCTCACTGTGTTCCAGCTGATTCTCTGCCCTGGGCGGGGTGAGCTGCCCTCTTTCTTGTTCTGGAGAGAAGCGTAAAGGCAGCAGCTCTGCCCTCTTCAGTGTGTCAGCCCTGAGGGACACCGAAATGCCTGAGACCAGAACAACCTGTGAGAGGTGTGAGCAACTGGGGGAGCCAATTACCAGAACGAGCCGGGGCAGCCTGGCTGACCTCGGCAGGGGCAGAGACGGCTTCCCTTGCATCTTCCTTTCCTTTCCAGCAGCAGGGGGAGGAGGAGACGAAGACCTAATTGCTTTCACCTTGAGAAAAATCTGCTGCTGACCATGTGCAGAGAGAGAATCGCTGAAGTTATGCAGCAGGGGCTAGAGATGATATCAGATCAGGAAGGCTGACATTTTCCCTGAGGCCCTCACTAACAACTAAGGGGAAGAGATGTACTGGGCCTACTGCTTTCTCCTTGCTCGGGCCCACCAATCACATGTCAGCCCATCTCCAGCTTTCTTTCTGCCCAGAACCCCACAGGGAAATCTCCGTGTCTGCCTCCTCGCCCCGCAGGCTGCTGTCACTAAGATGGTGCCTTCACTAGGTTTTCCCTAGGCCAGGGCGAAGGTTCTGGGAGAGAATTAGCTTTCTCACAGGCCCTGACTGCCGAGTGGACGTCTCTATCGACCCAGCCAGCCTCTTCCCACCAAGTTCAGACAGGAAAAGTGATGCCGGCTGATGCAACAGCCAGGGAGTGGCACTGGCCAGCCACAAATGCCTGATTCTGCTGGAACACTTCTAACAATTAAAGCAAAGGATGAACTCTCAAGGCTTTCTCCATCCCTGATGAAAAGCAAATTTAAAAGCCACACACAATCCTCAAGGCCTGGGGTGAAGCAAGGAATGTGATAAAGAGAAAGCACTGCAACTCAGTAGAGCGGTCTTGAAGTTATACGGATGCTATACAGGGAAACTGCCACCAGAAGTTCAGCATTCGAGCCACTGAAAATCACCCAGGAAGTGTGTGATACAATTAATGACATAAAACTTAAGCGAACTAGCTGGTCACCTATTGGGTCCCGAGTAGAAATTTCCTTTAAGAAATTCTTGAGAGGCAATAGAAGCCCACAGCTTCATATATAGGCCACTTCAACCGCTTTCTAGCTGTGTGACTTTGGTCATGCCACTTAACCTCTCTGAGTTTCAATTTCCCCACCTGTAAAATAGAATTAATAACACCTACCTCAAAGGGTGTCACAAAATAATATACATAAACTATCTAGCACACTATTTAGTGCCCAAAAAGTGCTCACTAAATGGTAGATGTTCATCTTATTGTCACGGAGCCATCAGTGCACACTCCAGCACAGACATTGGTGAGGTGGAAAGTGGGGAGGCCTTTAGGACCACGCAGACCTGGTTTGAGATCCTAGTTCCATTACTTCTATTGTGTGGCCTTGGGAGAGTTAATTCACTTCTTTGAACTTCAGTCTCCCTCTCCAAGAAAACATTAATAATACCGACCTTGTCAATGGGATGGATAGATCCCAGCCATCAACTGAGCCTGAGCACCTAGAAGGTGCTTAGGGAATGTTAGCTGCATGGGTACAGAATCATCACCCTCTTTCCAGCATCCTCCACATAGTCTGTTCGGTAGTTTTTACTGAGAGAAAAAACCCTGCTCAAAGTGACTTACTTTGTGGCAGCATATTGATTTTATCAAAGCCAGTGGTCTCTTTCCTGTTGATTCTTTTTTTTTTTTTTTTTTTTTTTTTTTGCCTGTGTTGGGTCTTCGTTGCTCTATGTGGGCTTTCTCTAGTTGGCGGCAAGCAGAGGCTACTCTTCATTGCGGTGCACGGGGTTCTCGTTGCGGTGGCTTCTCTTATTGTAGAGCACGGGCTCTAGGCACTCAGGTTTCAGTAGTTGTGGGACGTGGGCTCTAGAGCGCAGGCTCAGTAGTTGTGGCGCACAGGCTTAGTTGCTCCATGGCATGTGGGATCTTCCCGGACCAGGGATCGAACCCATGTTCCCTGCATTGTCAGGTGGATTCCCAAGCACTGCGCCACCAGGGAAATTCCCTGTTGATTCTTCTAGCCATCTCTATACTATTTGACCCTGGTGATCACTTCTGAATTTTTTGAGACCGCCTCCCTGTCCCCCATGGTTTTCTTGACTCTGATCCCCTGATCTCTCTCTCTCTCTCTCTCTCTCTCTCTCTCTCTCCTTCTTCCCAGCTCTTCAACCTCCTTGGCTTACTCCTTATTCTTCTGACCTTTCGTCTCCACATTCTCCACAGTTATCATTTTCTCAGAGTTTCCTCTGATGGTGTGGTGGTGGTGATGGAGAGCTACCTGTCTGAGGAGTTGGTCGATGCCTACTGAGACACCTGTCTATGCCTTCAACTTACACTGGAGGGCAGAGTTGGTATCTCGAACATCCTCCTGGATGGCACAGCATAGTGTCATAGCGATTTGGAGTTGGACAGGCGTGTTCAAATCCTAACACATCACTTTCCCACTGGTTGCAAGACCAACCTCTCCCAGTCTCACTTCCTCATCTGAAAAACAGCAGTCATAATGACCTCATAGATTTGTTGTGAAGATTAAATGATAATGTATGCAAACAACCCTGCACAGTGCCTGGCACCCAGTCTAATTCAATAAAAGGTAGAGATCATTATATTTCCTGGCACCCTTCAGCTTAAGCATTAGTTATGCATCCCTGCTCGTTTGCATAGTCAAATAGTAATTTACATAGACTGTGATATTTTACTATAGGTATATCTGCTTTCAAAACAGCTCTCTTTTCCAACTTTCCATTTTTATAAATGGCACCACTGTTCCAATGCTCCCAGGTTCAAACCTTGGCAGTGTACTCAGCTTTTCCTACTCTTTCATGGGCCAAACCTGTTGGCACTTAACCATGGGCTGTCCCTAACTGTTCTGAGATTGTCTTAATTCCCCAGTGGGACTGTAAATGCTTTGAGAGCAGGAACTCTGACTTATACTGCCTTGGTACCTATTACCCTGGCATAGAGCAGGAACTCAATATATATTTGTTTTCTGACAAGATGCTATCAACAAATTAATTTACAGGGGCAGGTGTGAAGGAGGTACTACGCCAATCTGAAAAAAGGATCAGGTATTCTGTGATTATATTTTATTCTCTCCCTGTTCTCTACTCCATGAATTCCTCCTACTCATTCTTTTTTTTTTTTTTTTTTTTTTGCGGTACGCGGGCCTCTCACTGCTGTGGCCTCTCCCGTTGCGGAGCACAGGCTCCGGACGCGCAGGCTCAGCGGCCATGGCCCATGGGCCTAGCTGCTCTGCGTTATGTGGGATCCTCCCGGCCCGGGGGGGCATGAACCCGTGTCCCCTGCATCGGCAGGCGGACTCTCAACCACTGCGCCACCAGGGAAGCCCCCTCCTACTCATTCTTTAAGCCCAAATCAATATCCTCCTTGCTGAGATAGGCCATAAACATTATTTCCTTTCTTTCTTTCACTTATACTACTTATTTAACTGCATAGAGTTTTAACCAATTTTTTAATTAAAAATTGAAAAAACTGGAGTTCCCTGGCAGTCCAGTGGTTAGGACTCGGCGCTTTCACTGCCATGACCCAGGCTTAATCCATGGTCACGGAACAAAGATCCCGCAAGCCACGTGGCGTGACCAGAAAAAAAATAAAAACCTGAAAACGATATAGAAAGGTGTAAAGTGATGATGAAATTTTTTTCTCTTTGTTCCACTTCTCAAAGGTAACAATTGGAAATTGGTGGGTATCCTGCCAGATGTTTTTCTGTTGTACTGGGAATTGATACCCTATACTATGACAGAATACAAAATAAAATTTAAAAACTAATTGTATTTCTCTGAGATTTTACATGCCCCCAAATGGCCATTTTCTAGGTCGGGGGAGGGGGATTAAAATAAATCCAAGTTGTGAAATAAATGAGTAAACTTCAAATCTGTTCCATAGCACTTTGACACCTCTCTTAGAGAGTACCTATCACACTGCAGTTTGTGAACACCTCTGCCTCCCAGCTAGCTTGTATACTAGAGCAGCAACTGACATTAATTTTGATATTCCCTGGACGTCCCTGGTGGTAGAGTGGTTAAGAATCCGCCTGCCAATGCAGGGGACACAGGTTCGAGCCCTGGTCCGGGGAGATCCCACATGCCGTGGTGCAACTAAGCCCGTGTGCCACAACTACTGAGCCTGAGTGCCACAGCTACTGAGCCCACACGCCTAGAGCTGGTGCTCCACAGCAAGAGAAGCCACCGCGATGAGAAGCCCGTGCACCGCAACAAAGAGTAGCCCCCGCTCACTGCAACTGAGAAAGCCAACACGCAGCAGTGAAGACCCAACACAGCCAAAAATAAATAAATAAATTTATTTATTTATTAAAAAAAATTTTTTTACATTCCCAACACCTAATTTGCACATAGTAAGTACTCAATAAATGTTTAGTAAAGAATGACTTAGGGACTTCCCTGGTGGTCCAGTGGGTAAGACTCTGTGCTCCCAGTGCAGGGGACCCAGGTTCAATCCCTGGTCGGGGAGCTAGATCCCACATGCATGCCACAACTAAGAGTTCGCATGCTGCAAGGAAGATCTACGTGCCACAACTAAGACCCAGCGCAGCCAAAATAGATAGATAGATAGATAAATAAATATTTTTAAAACTTTAAGAAAGAAAACGCAATTAACATGAGCTTTATTATAGCAACTTAATATTATAATAGTTTGAGAACAAATTAATTCGTTTAGGTCAACTTAATGGTACAAAGAAATTCTGTTTTTATGTGTTGTAAATGTTTTTTCGTAGGCATTGTATTGACGCCATTGTAGAATCACCAAATTCAGTATAATTACACCTAGTTTTATAGAACTAGAGGCCAAAATTTACCAATTTACATAATTTTAGGAGTTTATAGTTGTATCATTTTCTTTAAATTCCTAAATTGGTCACATCTATGGTGTAGTGCTTAAAAATTTCGGCTCTCAGAAGAATAGAATTAGAGGAATCACACTCCCTAGCTTGAGCGTATACTACAAATCTACAGTAATCAAAACAGTATGGTACTGGCACAAAAACAGACACATAGATCAGTGGAACAGAATAAAGAGCCCAGAAATAAACCCACGCACTTATGGTCAATTAATCTATGACAAAGGAGGCAAGAATATACAATGGAGAAAAGACAGTCTCTTCAATAAGTGGTGCTGGGAAAACTGGACAGCTACATGAAAAGAATGAAATTAGAACATTCTCTAACACCATATACAAAAATAAACTCAAAATGGATTAAAGACCTAAATATAAGACTGGAAACCATAAAACTCCTAGAGGAAAACATAGGCAGAACTCTCTTTGACATAAATCATAGCAATATTTTTTTGATCTATCTCCTAAAAGCAAAGGAAATAGAAGCAAAAATAAACAAATAGGACCTAATTAAAGTGAAAAGCTTTTGCATAGCAAAGGAAACCATCAACAAAACAAAAAGACAACCTACTAAATGGGAGAAAATATTTGCAAATGATATGACTGATAAGTGGTTAATATCCAACATATATAAACAGCTCACATAACTCAACATCAAAAAAAAAAAACAACCTGATTAAAAAATAGGCAGAAGACCTGAGTAGACATTATTTCAAAGATGTAATACAGATGGCCAACAGGCACATAAAAAATGCTTAACATGGCTAATCATCAAGGAAAAGCAAATCAAAACCACAATGACATGTCATCTCACACCTGTCAGAATGGCCTATCATCAAAAAGCCTACAAATAACAAAATGTTGGTGAGGGTGTGGAGAAAGGGAACCCTCACACACTGTTGGTAGGAATGTAAATTGGTGTAGCCACTGTGGAAAACAGTATGGAGGTTTCTCAAAAAACTAAAAATAGAACTACCATATGACTCAGGAATTCCACTCCTGGGTATATATCTGTAAAAAACAAAAACACTAACTCAAAAAGATATATGTACCCCACTGTTCATAGCAGCATTATTTACGATTGCCAAGATATGGAAGTAATCTAAGTGTCCATCAACAGATGAATGGATAAAGAAGATATACAGATATACAAAACGGAATATTACTCTGCCTTAAAAAAGTAAAATCTTGCCATTTTCAACCACATGGGTGGACCTTGAGGGTAGTATACTTAGTAAAATAAGTCAGACAGGGAAAGACAAATATTGTATATTTCACTCATATGTGGATTTTAAAATAAACAAATGAATATAACAAAACAGAAACAGACTCACAGATGTAGAGAATAAACTAGTGGTTACCAGTGGGAAGAGGGAAAGGAGGAGGGGCAAGATAGGGGTAGGGGATTAAGAGGTACAAACTATTATGTATAAAATAAATAAGCTACAAGGATAAGAGAATGGACTTGAGGATATAGGGAGGGGAAGGGTAAGTTGGGACGAAGTGAGAAAGTAGCATTGACATATATACACTACCAAATGTAAAATAGCTAGCTAGTGGGAAGCAGCTGCATAGCACAGGGAGATCAGCTCAGGGCTTTGTGACCACCTAGAGGGGTGGGATAGGGAGGGTGGGAGGGAGACGCAAGAGGTAAGTGATATGGGGATATATGTATACATATAGCTGATTCACTTTGTTATACAGCAGAAACTAACACAACATTGTAAAGCAATTATACTCCAATAAAGATGTTAAAAAAGAGAAAATATAAGCTACGAGGATATATTGTACAACACAAGGAACTTAGCCAACATTTTATAATAACTATAAATGGAGTATAACATTTAAAAATTGTCCAAGCTGCTCTGTGCGGCCAAAAAGAAAACAAAAGAAAAAGAAAAATTGTAGGGAATTCCCTGGTGGTCCAGTGGTTAGGACTCCACACTTTCACTGCCAAGGGCATGGCTTCAATTCCTGGTCAGAGAACTAAGATCCCACAAGCCGTACGGCATGGCCAAAATAAATAAATAAATAATAAAAATTGTGAATCACTATATTGTACACTTGTAACATATAATATTATACAGCAACTATACTTCAATAAAAAAGATTAATTTTATTTTTTAATTCTTTTTAAAAATAAATTTATTTATATATTTTTTAAAATAAATAAATTTATTTATTTATCTTTGGTTGCGTTGGGTCTTTGTTGCTGCGCATGGGCTTTCTCTAGTTGTGGTGAGCAGGGGCTACTCTTTGTTGCAGTGCACAGGCTTCTCAGAGCAGTTGCTTCTCTTGTTGCAGAGCACGGGCTCTAGGCCCGCGGGCTTCAGTAGTTGTGGTGTGTGGGCTCAGTAGTTGTGACTCATGGTCTCTAGAGTGCAGGCTCAGTAGTTGTGGCGCATGGGCTTAGTTGCTTCGCGGCATGTGAGATCCTCCCGGACCGCGAACCCGTGTCTCCTGCATTGGCAGGCAGATTCTCAACCACTGCGCCACCCAGGAAGCCCAGATTAATTCATTTTAAAAGAATTTGGGCTCTTGAGTCAGACTGCCGGGTTCAAATCCCTGGTGACCTTGAGCAAGTGACTTAACTTCCCTGCACTTTTATTCTTTCAACAACAAAATAGGAATGACAGTACCAGCGTCATAGGACTATTGTGAGAAATAAACTGAACACATGTAGATGTTGGCTATTATTATTTCTGTGATTCCAAGTTCCTAGGTCCTAGTAAAGAACAGCCCATTCTATCAAAAAAGGTATCTGAAAGTGCCCTAGTGAGCTTGTCTCAGAAAAAAAGTCTGATTATACAGGCAGTGAACCGTTATCCCAAGAAATACAGACCAACTGTGCCAATAAGGAATCATTTTATGCACAACTACCCTAGAGGTTAGGGACAAACCTAATGAGTCAGTTTATTGGAGCACAGAATCCACTGACTGGTCCCATCCTTTGATAAGCTGGATTTGTCAAGTGTCCTTAAAAAAGCTTTAAGCAGGCCCTAAGTCTCTTTGCCACACTGCACACCCCCAGGCTATGGCCTCACAGATGATAGGATTTAAGTGGTCTCAGGCAGTTTCCTGGCTAGGTCTTTTCCATTACTCAGAGAATAATGATTTTTCCCTCCTCTGTTCCTTTTCATCTAGTTAGGGATAACCAGAGGTGTTCAACAAGAATGCTTTGTGTTTTTCAACACTGAGTGTATCAGGTTCAAAGTTACAGCTCAACACGTTATTATTATGACTGACGATATCAGGAAGAGAAGCAATTGAGGGTTGGGCAGTCCCCTGAACCATGTCCTTCTGCTGCTGAAAAACTTTTGAAAGTCTTTCCTATGCAAACTCAAAAGGTTTACATTTAAAAAACACAAAACTTAAGGCTGATTTCTTTTTTTACAGGATGTATACCTCTAAGACCCAGCCATGCTGAACTCTTTGTGGGTCCTCAATTTCACCAAGTTCTTGCTCCCCTCTACACCCCCTTAAGGCCTGGGATGCTCTTCTCCAGCCCTTCCCATGACCAATTCCTGAGGCCCTTCAAGTTCAGCTTAAATGGCACCTCCTCCAGGAAGCATTCCTTAAGCCCTCAGATTGGTGACCCTCCTCTGTACTTTCACAGCACCTTGTACCTTACTCCTATTCTAGCATTTACTATACCAATAAGCAACTGCCAGTTTACTTGTCTGTATCTCCCACTGTTGTCAGCAACCCAAGAACAGGAACCCACATCTTATTCACTATTATATCCCTAGTCACATGCACAGTCCCTGGCACACAGGAGATGGTCAAGAATTATTCATTGACCCTGACTTCAAACTATACTACAAAGCTACAGTAATCAAAACAGTATGGTACTGGCACAAAAACAGACACATAGATCAGTGGAACAGAATAGAGAGTCAAGAAATGAACCCACACTTATATGGGCAATTAATTTATGAGAAAGGAAGCAAGAATATACAATGGGGAAAAGACAGCCTCTTCAATAAATGGTGTTGGGAAAACTGGACAGCTATATGCAAAAGAATCAAAGTGGTCTCATACCATGCACAAAAATAAATTCAAAATGGATTAAAGACTTAAATGTAAGACATGAAGCCATAAAACTTCTGGAAGAGAACATAGGCAGTAAGTTGTTTGACATCAGTCTTAGTAATATTTTTTTGGATATATCTCCTCAGGCAAGGAAAACAACAGCAAAAATAAACAAATGGGACTACATCAAACTGAAAGGCTTTTGCACAGCAAAGGAAACTATCAACAAAATGAAAAGGCCAGGCTTCCCTGGTGGCGCAGTGGTTGAGAGTCCGTCTGCCGATGCAGGGGACACGGGTTCGTGCCCCAGTCCGGGAAGATCCCACATGCCGTGGAGCGGCTAGGCCCGTGAGCCATGGCCACCGAGCCTGCGTGTCTGGAGCCTGTGCTCCGCAACGGGAGAGGCCACAACAGTGAGAGGCCCACGTAACGCAAAAAAAAAATGACAAGGCCACCTCCTGAATGGTAAAAGATATTTGCAAATGATGTATCTGATAAGGGGTTAATATCCAAAATATACAAATAATTCATACAACTCAACATCAAAGAAACAAATAACCTAATTTAAAAATGGGCAGAGGATCTGAATAGACCTGTTTTCAAAGAAAACATACAGATGATCAACAAGCATATGAAAAGATGCTCAACATCACTTATCATCAGGGAAATGCAAGTCAAAACCGTAATGAGATATCACCTCACACCTGTCACAATGGCTATTATCCAAAAGACAACATATAGGGAATTCCCTGGCTGTCCAGTGGTTAGGACTCGGCACTTTCACTGCCAGGGCCCAGGTTCAATCTCTGGTCAGGGAACTAAGATCCAGCAATCCTCACAGCGCAGCCAAAAAGAAAAAAAGACAACACATAATAAGTGTTGGCGAGGATGTGAAAGAAAGGGAACCCTCATGCATTGTTGGTAGGAATGTAAATTGGTGCAGCCACTATGGAAACAGTTTGGAGATTCCTCAAAATATTAAAAATAGAACTACCATATAATCCAGCAATTGCACTACTGGGTATTTATCTGATGAATACAAAAACACTAATTAAAAGAGAAATATGCACCCCTATGTTCATTGCAGCATTCTTTACAATAGTCAAGATATGGAAGCAGCCTAGGTGCCCATCAATAGGTGAATGGATAAATGAAATGATAAAGAAAATGTGTCATATATATATATATATATATATATATATATATATATATAAAATGGAATATTACTCAGCCTTAAAAAAAGAATGAAATCTTGCCACTTCAACAACATGGATGGACCTAGAGGATATTATGCTAAGTGAAATAAGTCAGGCAGAGAAAGACAAATACTGTATGTTTTCACATATATGTGGAATCTAAAAAACAAAACAAATGAACAAACATAACAAAACAGAAACAGAGTAAGAGACACAGAGTACAAATGGGTGGTTGCCAGAGGGGAAGGGGGATAGAGGGAGGAAAGACATAGGTGAGGGAGATTAAGAAGTACAAACTTCCAGTTGCAAAATAAATGAGTCATGGTTATGAAATGTATAGCGTGGGGAATATAGTCAATAACTATGTAATATCTTTACATGGTGACATATCATAACTAGACATACGGTGATCATTTTGAAGTATATAGAAATATCAGGGCAGTTCCCTGGCAGTCCAGTGGTTAGGACTCGGCGCGTTCACTGCCATGGCCTGGGTTCAATGCCTGGTTGGGGAACTAGGATCCTGCAAGCCACGTGGTGCAGCCAAAAAGAAAAACTCAAGGCTTCCCTGGTGGCACAGTGGTTAAGAATCTGCCTGCCAATGCAGGGGACACGGGTTCGAGCCCTGCTCCGGGAAGTTACCACATGCTGCAGAGCAACTAAGCCCGTGCACCACAACTACTGAGCCTGCGTTCTAGAGCCCATGAGCCACAACTACTGAAGCCCGTGTGCCACAACTACTGAAGCCCACGTGCCTAGAGCCTGTGCTCTGCAACAAGAGAAGCCACCACAATGAGAAGCCTGCACCCCGCAACAAAGAGTAGCCCCCGCTCACTGCAACTAGAGAAAGCCCGCGTGCAGCAGCGAAGACCCAATGCAGCCAAAAATTAAATAAATAAATTTATTTTTTTAAAAAAGAAAAACTCAATCATCCTGTTGTGTAACAGGAACTGACATGCTGTTGTAGGTCAATTATACTTCAAAAGCAAGCAAACAAACAAACAAACTCATGGAAAAAGAGATCAGATTTGTGGTTACCAGAGGCGGGGAGTGAGGGCAGAGGGAATTGAATGATGGCAGTCAAAAGGTACAAACTTCCAATTATAAGATAAAGAAGTACTAGGGATGTAATGTTCTCATCACAAGGAAAAATTTTTTTCTATTTCTTTAATTTTGTATCTATATGAGATGACATTCACTGAACTTCTGTGATAATCACTTCCTGATGTATATAAGTCAAATCATTATGCTATATACCTTAAACTTATACAGTGCCATATGTCAATTTTGTCTCAATAAAACTGGAAGAAAAAATAACAACAATAAAACACAGGTTAATTTCTGTACTAAATAAACAAATATTTGTTGAGTATTTACTGTAATAGCCTTTTCATTGGTCTTTGTGCTTCTGTTCTTCCAAGAGAACAGAAGCTAGAGAAAACTCCTTACTGCAACCTACATGGCCATACTGGATTCTGATCCTCCCTACCTCACCCACTTCACTCCTATATCTATCCCCTGTGCTCACTTATTCTCCAGCCATTTGGCCCTAGAATTCACTCAGCCAGTTCCTGCCTCAGGGCCCCTGCACTTGCTGTTCCTTCTTTCCAGAGCAAGGTTCCTTCAGCACGGGCCATGACTGGCTCCTTCTCCCTCATCAGGACCCCCTCAGAGAGACCTTCCGGGACTATTCCACCTAAAGTATACAACCCCCAGTCACTCTATCACAGTATCTTGCTTTACTGTCTTTCTGAAACTTCTTTCAACCCTGTTAGTTTGCTTGGTGATTACTCATCTCCCTTATTTCGAAAGTGGCACAAAAGCGGGGACCCTGTCTATCTTGCTCACCACTTACCTCGACACTCAGAACAACACTTGGCATCTGTTAGGTAGGTACTTAATGAATACTTATTGAATGAATGCATGCATGCGTGAATAAAACAAGTGCTGTTCTTGAAGTAGACACTTTGGGTGGGTGTGTTCTGACAGTGCCATCATCTGTCAAAAGTATTTGAGGATCACTTTAAAACTTACACAAATAAATCAGATTCACTACTCTATAGTCACACTCAATTCTTTACTTGAAATTTTTCTCCCAATTTGATTACTACCTTATTTACTAACTTTGGCTCTGAATTACCTGTTTCCCCAAATTAAATTCACCCTCAAGAATAAAAATTTGGGGACTTCCCTGGTGGTCCAGTGAGTAAGAATCTGCCTTCCAATGCAGGGGACGCGGGTTCGATCCCTGGTCGAGGAAGTAAGATCCTGCATGCTGCGAGGCAACTAAGCCTGTGCGCCACAACTACTGAGCTCGCACACTCTGGAGCCTGAGCGCCACTAGAGAGAAGCCCACGTGCCGCAACGAAGAGCCCACACACCGCAATGAAAGATCCCACATGCTGCAGTGAAGATCCCTCATGATGCAGCTAAGACCCGACACAGCCAAATAAATAAATAAATTTTTTTAAAGTTCAAAAAAAAAAGAATAAAAATTTGTCAGCTTTAATGTTAAATGCTATTCATGCTACTGCATAAATTGCATATGTGTTAATTCAAAGAGTCAACTATAAATTCATGAACACAACAACAACAAATTGTCAGCTTTGATAATAGTCAGAAGAATGAGCTTTAGGCTCTGAAGGCAATTTGAAAAGAGGAACTCAAAACTTCTGATTTCAACATGTAATTTCTGGAGTGTTATGCTAATTTTAAATGATTACCTTATTTTACGGTGAAACCTCATACAGTGGGACAATGGTGTTTTCACCTCTGGATTTGTTTCTTGTTTTAGTTATTTTGAAATAGTTCCATTTTAAAGAATTCAATTTCTAGACAACAACCCAATGGTAGTTAGATTAAAAAACAACTTGGGGGTCTAAACAGTTTGCTTTCTTCTCTTCTATAAAAATCATTCCAACCCAACACTTCTCTATTCCTCACACATCTCATGCATTCTCACCAGTTCTTCCTGTTCCTCCTTCTGACTAGAATGGACTTTCTATGCTCCAACCCAAGTCCTAGTAAAATTTTATTATTCCTTCCAGGCCCAGCCCAAATGCTTCCCTTCAAGAGCTCCCATCCTTCAGAATTAATTCCATCATCCACTGATCTCCCAAACCACCTAGGTGTAAACTGTATGAGGGCAGAGGCCATGTCTGTTTTCTTCATGACTATACTCCCAGCACCTAACACAGTATCTGGCACATGGTAGGGGCTCAAAATATATTTGTGGAATGAATGAATGCTTTCTATTCTATTATATAGCACTATTTAGTTATTTAAATGTCTTCCTCCACAACAAGACTGTCAATTTCCTCTGTACTAAGGACCATGGTCTTATCTATCTTATATCTCTCTGAGACATGGAGAGGACAAGGGCGGGCCCAGAAGAAGGTAGCTTTTATCTTGCTAAACCTCTAAAGTTTCCATTCATTTACTCTCAGACCAGCCAGGATCACAGTGGATTTCCTGTTTTGTTTTTATCTTCTCTTTGGTCCAAACAAAGCTTCTGATGGTGGAAGAAGGGTCCTAGGATCTGAAGATTATTCCCCTCCCCCACCCCAAGCCTGAGCTCAGCTGACTGAGTCCAGATGTAGGGTCCCTTGGGCTTAGGTGTCTCCAAGTTGAATATGAACTCCCTTTGTTCTCTGAGTTCCTCCCGCTGCCATTGCCCTTCCCCCACCCGCTCAACCCTCTCCAGTCTCTTCTTCCATTCTGCCCACCAGAATGATCCCTCTAGAGCTGGGTCACTAACTCAAATGCTTAGAGAGTCAGACTGGTAGAAAAAAAAATGCCTGGGAAGTTAGAGGCAGTGCCTTCTAAAGGTGGAAGCTAATTATTGTTCGCAGGAGTACAAACCCAGTGTTCTAGAACAGCTGATGTTTTGAGAAAAACTAGAAATGCAGAATTAAAAAAAATATGTGAAATCTCCCAATGTATAAGTACTGACAACTCTTTCAATTTTTTTTTAATTAGGCAAGCCAATTAAAACATATGCACAGGCCAGATATGGGCTGTGAGCCACTGGTTTCCTTCTCTGCTGTACATCTCTGACCATGTGATCTTGATGCTCCCCCTGGGCATTCTATCTCCTTACTTGAACATCAAGACATGGACTACCTCTGGGGCCTGAAAACTCTCCTGCCATTTTCCATGCACCTCCCTCCACCCCCAGTCTAGATCATACCATGTGACTTGCCATTCCAGGGCGCCATGCCAAGCTTTGTAATGCTTTCATGTCTCTGCATGTGCTGTTCCTGTTTCTAGTCACTGAGCCAACAACTCTTTGTTGATCAGCCAATCCAGCCAATCCAATATGTGCTGGTTGCTGGGGACATAACCATTAGCACCGCAGGCAAAGTTCCTGCCCCCATGGGGCTTACATTCAAGTGGCAGAGGTAGATGTTACTCAAATAATCACATGAAGAAGTAAACTTCAAATGTGGTAAGTGTTAGGAATGAGCCCTGAGAACATATAACAACGAGAGCTAAGCTGACTTGCCCTGGGGATCTGGGAAGGCTTCCCTGAAGAAATGACATTTTTAGAAGTCTGAAGGATGTGTAGGAATTACAGTATCTAAGGAAAAGAGGTGGAGCAGGGAGGGACTGGAGTGGGGGGAGGGGAGGTGTGATTGGAGTTTTTGGAGAAGAAACCAGACAGTCCGGAGGAGGCAGGAGTCTCGCTTGTTTGAGGAACTGAGAAAGGCCAGGGTTGCCAAGCAAAGGAACTGAGGAGAATGGCATGAGATGAGGCAGGAAAGCCAGGCAGAGCTCTCCATGCGGGCAGGGCTGGGTCAGACATTGTAAAGGGTTTGGTTTTTATCCTAAGGGCAATATGAAGCCACTGAAGAGGTTTAAGGGTATGTGTGTGTGTGTGAGAGAGAGAGAGACACACACACAAATATGATCAGATTTGCACTTTGAAAACATTATGCTGGCTTCTGGGTGAAGAGTAGAGAAGAGGGGCAGGAGCAGGAGAAGAAGTTGGGGACCAGTTCAGAGGTTGCAGAAGTTCAGGTGAGGCACTATGAAACCTCAGATGGAGGCACAGGTAGTAGTGGAGACAGAGAAACACCGACGGGCACCATTTATGAAGTAAACAACAATAGGATTCAGGCATGGATTGTGTAGGGTAGGCATAGAGCGGTGAGGCAGCAGAAAGAGGTTAAGGACGACTCCCAGATTTCTGGCTGTGTGGTAAGTTGGGGGTGTTGTTCCCTAAAACAGGGAACAGTGGAGGAGAAGCAGGTTAGGTGAAGGCAACGAGGAGAATGAGAGTTTAATTATTTAGCAGGTATTTACTTGGTCAACACACATTTATCAAAGGCCTGCTTTGTGCCAGCCTCTGTCTATATAAAGACAGAAGTGGTTCTGGCGCACAAGCTGCTCTGGATGGCAGGTCAGGCAGAAAAAAAAGTTATTATAATCCAAATATCACGCAGGCCTCATAACCCTGTGGACTCAAACAAAGCTACATGAGCGCTAATCATCCCAAGTTCCCGTTGTTGCCCCGGCAAAGTTCCCTTCAAGTATTTCTGGGACATTTCTAGGGACTTTTCACACATGACTGTGTGACTAAGCAGTGGGGTCAAGTCATTGGGCACATCAGCCCTGCTCTGACCCCCTTTGTCCCTGCCCACTGCCCCTACCAAGGGTGCCTTCTGTGGGAACACTAAGAACACCCCTGGACTAGAGTGAGGCAAGCAAGGAGATGGCCCTGAAAGTGGATGCCTCCTTAAGTGTTGCTGGCCCTGATGCTCTGAGGTGCTGGAGCAGGACTGGGTCTTACTGAGGGATTTAATTTCTCAAGTCATCTGAGCCCTGAAGCAGCACTGCTCATGGCAGAAGTTTGAGTTCTACTGGGGACATGTTGAGTTTGATGGCTCTCTGAGAAATTGAAATGGGGATGTAACAGGGCTGCAATTGGCTACCTGGATTTGGAACTCAGAAGTTTGGGTTAGAGATCTACATTCCAGATCATGGAGGAGGGAGAACAGTCACGGGACCAAGCTCTGCTGAAGTGCCAACACTTAAATGCCCTGCCCCCACTCCACCTGGCATCTTCCCCCCAAATCCAACTTTCCTCATTTACGTTGGCAGTTGACCAGTCACTCCTTCCGGTGCATTCCTTCAGCTCTTTGTACAGTCCTCTGTGATAACACTTTTCACACTACTAACTCTTGATTTATATATTTGTTCCCTTCACTCTACAGTGAGCTCCTTGAGGGCATGAACTCTCTTACTCAGTGTTGACCCTCATGCCATTTTCATCTACCACATTGGCAAAGACTAAAACTATGGGCAGGGAATAAAGAAGATGTGGTACACGTACACAATGGAATGATACAAATGAACGTATTTACAAAACAGAAACAGACTCACAGACTTAGAGAACAAACTTATGGTTACCAGTTACCGGGGTGGGGGAGGGATAGACTGGGAGCTTGGGATTGACATGCACACACTGCTGTATTTAAAATAAAATGCCTTTCCATGAAAAAATAAAATAAAATCAGGTTAAAAAAAAATAAAACTATGGGAAGAGAGTACCCAGAATTGATTGAGGAGGTACAAGAAGAGGATGCTGCTTATCCTGCTGTTTGGCACAGTCTTTCTGTGTCATTTCTAGGAATTTATCCCATAGATATATTGATATTAATGCACAAAGATGGTGAGGCTCATTGCAGCATCATTTGCAATACTGAAAAGCTGGAATCAACCTATATTTCTATCAGAAGGGAACGGATTGAGAAGTACTTGGTGGAATAATATGCTACCATGAAAAATGAAGTAGAGGGGACTTCTCTGGTGGGGCAGTGGTTAAGGATCCCCCTGCCAATGCAGGGGACACAGGTTCAAGCCCTGGTCAGGGAAGAGCCCACATGCCGTGGAGCAACTAAGCCCATGCACCTCAACTACTGAGCCTGCGCTCTAGAGCCTGCGAGCCATAACTACTGAGCCCACGGGCCACAACTACTGAAGCCCGCGCGCCAAGAACCCAACGCATAAATAAATTAATTTAAAAATATATTTTCCATGTCTTTATTTGACTTATTGTTTTAATTTTTATTTATTTTTGGCTGCGTTGGGTCTTCGTTGTTGCGCGGGGGCTTTCTCTGGTTGCAGTGAGCGGGGGCTACTCTTCGTTTCCGTGCGCGGGCTTCTCATTGCAGTGGCTTCTCTTGTTGCGGAGCACGGGCTCTAGAGCGCAGTGAGAGGCCCGCATACCACAAAAAAAAAAAAAAAAAGATAGACTTACATATACAATAGATGCAACAAAAATGTCTGGAAGGCTACACAAGCAAACACTGAATAGTGTCTTTAGAGAAGGACAGTCAAGTGAATGGGTCAGGATTTAAGGGGAATTTTACTTTTCACTTTATGCCTTTTTTATAGTTAGATTTTTCTTAAAACTAGAAGCATGTATCTTTTATAATAAAATGTAATATTTGATATTTATAGTCTGCTGGGCATTACTCTAATTACTTTATATAAATGCACTCTTTAAGCCCTCATAAGAGCCCTATGAAGTAGGTAGTAGTTTTTTGTTTGTTTATTTTCTGTTTCTGGCCGCAACATGCGGCATGCGAGATCTTAGTTCCCCAACCAGGGATCGAATCCGTGCACCCTGCAGTGGAAGTGCAGAGTCCTAACCACTGGACCACCAGGGGATTCCCAGGTAGTAGTTAGCCCTATTTTATAGAAGAAGAAATGAAGCACAGAGATGTCAAATACTCAAAGCATATATTTTTATAATAAAAAAATCTTAGAAAAAAAATTAAATATTCTCAGTCTTGCTTTCTCCTTCCACACCCTCCACATATTTGGCACTTCCTTCCGAGAAGAGAAACTGCCCAGGGCTGGAGCCCTTCTTCTCTTGGAAACCGTCTGTGAAGCAGGGGAGGCGGACGGGGCTACAGATCCTCCATTGGTGGGTCAAGCACGGGTCAATCAGCTACAGGCAAAAAAAAAAAAATCCTCCAGCCCCTCAGTTAGGGACTCACATGAAAGTGAAAGTATGCAATAAGGTACTCAATAAAGTGTGTAGTAATAACAATGGCCGCTATCACTTATCAAGCACCTACTAACTGTCAGCTCCTGTGCTGAGTGCTTTACAGATACTATCACTTTTAATTCTATCAGCCCAAAGGTAGGATTGTTATGACCCCTTTTTTATCAAGCAGGAGAAAGCAGAGGCTGAGCAAGTTTGAGTAATGTGCTCAATTATCCAGCAGGTAAGAGGAAGAGCCCGATTTGGACCTAACTCCATCTGAATCACAATGCTCTCAATTGCTCCTGCATCCTACACCACAGTAACTCAATTAAGGGAGAAAATAGGGTAGAAGGAACTTCTCCCTCCCCCACCCCCAAACAAAGTCTAGCTATAGTCAGTGAAAACGAGACAGATTAGAGAACAGGCCTTTCAGATCCACAGCTAACATGAAACACCCAAAAATCTTCATTAGGCACTAAGTGGAATAATAGTTATTATTATTCTGCTTATAAGTCCAGGAGGTTTACACTGCTATTTGTTAATGTTCACAACAATTCTGCAAGGTAGATGTCATTATCTCCACTTTATATAGGAGGGAACGAAGGCTCAGACAGGCTGTAGTTCTCCTAATGACACACAGTGAGGACAAGGCGTCGCTGGCTTATGAATTTGTCTGCCTCACCCCAAAATCAGTTTTTTCACAAGGCCATGCTGTTAGTACCTTCAGGTGAACCTGAGGCAGCATATCATGGTCAACACAAAATGAAATCCAGACCTCTAGGCTTTCAGGACAGGAATTACTCTCCCCTGACTCCAGGGAAGGCCCCCCTCCCCCAAACAGAAGGCTGTTGCTTCACCTACTTGGTAACTACACTGCAGCCTCACAACCCATCACCTCAGAGATTACCTTTTGTGTGTCTCACTAGGAAGAAGAGCTCAAACTTCGCCTCAACCCCACCTTTAGACAAAGTACGTAAAGGTTTGGCAGCCTCCTGGAAAGAATGTTGAGTCTAGTCTAGAAACCCACAGATACCACTACCCAATGCCTTTTCAGACACTTCTTTATCAAAGTTTTATTAGCCTCAGCTCAAGGTACCTACATCTAGGCATCTCATTACAGAGCAAGGACACTTCAGCCATTTGTAACACCACCACCCAAGCAGGAGTTTCAAGGACAGCAGCAGAAATGTGTTGCAAGGGAGCTATAAACCCTCCTCATCCCCTTTCCCCTCCTCCAGGCATTTGCTCTCTCAACTCACCTATTTCTTCACAGTCCACAACTGGATTACTCCCAGTTCTTAAACTATTTGTGACATTCTCATCTCTGCTCATTTATTCATACTTCCCTTTGCCTGGAACTCATTCTCTCCTGGCCGAAATCTATCTTCCACTTTGAACTCCAATCCCACCTAATTTATCTTTGGACACCTGTCACTTTACATTCTTCATTACAATTATTCAAAACCATTCTTTTTTTTCCCCCTCCTACTTGACTGTAAACTACCTATGTGACCTCAAAGTAAAGTACTGCCCTAGACACTGGAGATAAATATGTATAACATATATGTGATAATTTACGGAGGGATTTGTGTTTTGTTCTCATTTCTGCTGGTGATTTGTCTCCCTACCCCCAAGAAGGTAGCCAGCCCCTAATGTTCCCTAGCTGAAGGCTTCTAAGTTTCAGATCTAAATATCAGCAGTTCCCAGGCACCAAGAAGACAATTTCCAGAAATGCTTTTGAAAAGTGTGGGCTTATTAGGGGAACTGATCCAGGAGAAGGGATGGGAACGAGTGCTTTCAATGAGGGAAGCAAAAATCTGTGGAGGGAAGGAAAGGGTTAGAGAAGGTACCAGGTGTTTGAGAGTTTATGGGAAAGTAAAGACGTAGCTTTCATTTGCATATAGCACCCCAGGATGAGGAGAACGCTGTGGGAGACTGTCCACTATAATACCTCGGCCTTGAGAGCAGCGGTAACGGTCTGTCTCTTTGAGCAAGTGTGGAATGATTTATTCATCGTGAAGGGCAGGAGGCTTAGCACTCACATCCGTAGAAGGCGCCACCCTAAGGATTACGCAGCTGGCCTCTACCCCATGTTTTTGTGGAAGAAACACGTCTGCAGAAAGCAGTACTATGTGTAGAGAGCTAAAATGCTTCGCCCTTTAAGACGACTCCTCTGATCAACAAAGGCTAACGTTTAAGAACCTACTATATTGGAAACCATGGGATACGTACTCCTTGGATTCCCTGCTTTGGTCTGGGGCCCTTTTCCTGGCTAGATATCAGGTCTCCGATCTGAACCCTCCCTCTTAGTTTAACTCCTCCAATAGCCTTCAGCCTTTCCATTGACCCGTCCTTCCTCAATGTCCCCCTCTAAGCTTCCCTTCCCCACCCCTCAACTCTGAGTCAGACTCTCCTTTAGTCTTCCCTTCTCCACGCTAATCTCTCCCTCCTCTCTTTCTGCCCAAACAGCCCCAATTCTCTCTCCTTCCTCTCCCGCGTCCCCCAGGCGGGTCTTCTTTCATTTCCATACTTCAGTGACCCCTCTCCCCTCCCCCACCCCATTGAGTTCCACAGCTCAGCCGTTGGAGGAGGCGTGGCCCCGCGAGCATCAGGTCTCCCGCCCCACAAGCCGCGGGCCCGCGCGCAGACAAAGACATTCCACAGCCCCCGCCCCCTCCGCGCTCTCGGCCATAAGTGGGAGGAGACACGTGTTCCTCTAGCGCCGAGTCACGAGGGAAAGAAACTAACGGAGCCCGCGGACACCCGCGCACGCGCACAAGGCTCCGGCCTGGCGGGCTCGGAGGAAAAAGGGGAGCGGGGAGGCGACTTCTTCGGGCTCCGCGGCGGTGCGCAGGCGCCGTGGCCCGACCAGGGACTTTGTTCTCCGCGGAGAAACCCAAGGGCGGTGCCGGTACTGGCTGCGCACGCGCGCCGCCTCATTTCCGGTGCTCTCTTTCGCTGGGTCGCTCGGGTCGGCTTCGGTCGCCGTCGCTCCCGCTCTCCCACCTTCGCCAACCGTCGCTCGGGCCTCTGCCGCTGCCGCGTCGCTTCCTCGATCCCTCGATCGCATATTCTCCACAATGCAGCGCCGGGACGACCCCGCCGCGCGCATGAGTCGGTCCTCAGGCCGCAGCGGCTCCATGGACCCCTCAGGTGCCCACCCCTCGGTGCGTCAGGCGCCGTCTCGGCAGCCGCCGCTGCCTCACCGGTCCCGGGGAGGCGGAGGGGGGTCCCGGGGGGGCGCCCGGGCCTCGCCCGCCACGCAGCCGCCGCCGCTGCTGCCGCCCTCGGCCACGGGTCCCGACGCGACTGTGGGCGGTCCAGCGCCGACCCCGCTGCTGCCCCCCTCAGCCACTGCCTCGGTCAAGATGGAGCCGGAGAACAAGTACCTGCCCGAACTCATGGCCGAGAAGGACTCGCTCGACCCGTCCTTCACTCACGCCATGCAGTTGCTGACAGCAGGTAAGGGCGCCTCCGGGGTCCCTGTGGGTCGCCCGGCCACCCGGGGTCATGGGTGGTAGCGGCTTTGTTCCTCTCCCTTACCGCCCCCTGGGGACCCAGGCAGTCGAGGACTCCCCTTATCTCGTCCTCGTCTTCGGGACCCTAGATTCTACAACTCCCATTCCGGTCCAGGGTGCGAGGGAGAATTCCTAGGCTGCAGTGGAGGCCCGAAGGGGACTTGGCGATCTCTTAGCGCAAAGATTTTGATGGATAGTGCCGCGCTCCCCGCCCCCTTGCCGACCCTTCCCCCTCCCACCTCTTGCAGCTGCCCCGCGCTCCGAGTGCTCAGATTCTTCCAGAAATGAACCTTCATCTCCCGCTTTCCCGAAAGGGGAAGCTTTTTGATCGCGGGTGGCGGTCGGCGCCTCAACTGAGGGTGTAGGAGGTGAAGGCAGCCTGAGCTGGGAGGGAGGGAGGGAGGGCCGAGGTGAGATGGGGTGAGGCTGGGGTGCCCTGTCCAGCGCGCCGCGGCCGCCGGGGCCGGGTCGGACTTCGCGGTAACTGGAGCTTGAGTTGCTCGGAGGCAGGAGCAACCTGTGGGAATCGGAGCTTGAGGTTTTCCGAATCAGATTGCCGACTTCGGCCGATAAGATGGTCAATTGCTGTAGAGCCAGACGGTTGGATCCCTTTATTTTACAACGCGTGCTCGTCATTGGAGAAGGGAAAAACAAACCTAGAGACAGTGAAAGGGGGTGATACAGGGAGATTCAGGATGGTTTCCATGACATTCCCAGTAAGATGGGAAAAAATTGAAAGAAGTTGCATGGTCTCCCCCCCTTTTTTTGCTTCAGTCCTGAAATAGATTAGGAATAGTAGTCTTTGTTCTCTGTGTGTACACTAGCGCTCCTTTTTTGCTCAAAACTGGCCATCACCTAGTCGCCTTGATTTCTCCCTCAAGCCGTCTGTTTTGCTCTCCCTTCTAGTTAAAACGTTTTAATAAGTGTATCTTATGATACCTAAATTTTATTAAGCAAATAAAAATTCACAGCATTCCAACACTGAATGAGTAGTTGGACTCTTTGGCAGGGTTGATATAATGGACACGTCCGTTATGAAAATATCATTTCCCTCCCTTTGTTCTCTGTCTCCCACCGTTGGTTAGAGGTCTTTACTTTTAAACACAGTAAACAAAGCCTGAGGTGGTCAAGAATAAGAACATTTAGATAAACTGCTTACATTTTCAACTCTGTGCTTTGCTGTTCTATAACACAGTCAGATTGTTTGAAACATTACTGTTCATTGTGTTCTTCTGGCAAGCTCTTTGAGGGCAAGGAATGCTTTCTGTTTGTTTGTTTGTTTGTCTTGCGGTACGCGGGCCTCTCACTGTTGTGGCCTCTCCCGTTGCGGAGCACAGGCTCCGGACGCGCAGGCTCAGCGGCCATGGCTCATGGGCCCAGCCGCTCCGCGGTATGTGGGATCTTCCTGGACCGGGGCACGAACCCGTGTCCCCTGCATCGGCAGGCAGACTCTTAACCACCGCGCAACCAGGGAAGCCCCAAGGAATGCTTTTAAATCTTTATATTTTTCATATTGTCTTGCATATAGCAAACACCAGGTGTTTGAAAGCAAGTACATGCAGATTCAGGAACGTCAGACTAAATGGTATAGGTTGACTGGGTCTTATTTTTATTTCCTCCTGTCTTTAATCAGTCCATCTTAAATGAGAATAAAATAACGAACTTTAGAACTTTAAGGTGTTGGCTTGGGTTTGAAATTCTAACTCTTGACTAGTCACCTACTCCCGGGAAACTTTCTGAACCTCAGTAACTTCATCTGTAAAGTGGGATGGTGAGTTGTGAGGATTAAATGTTGTGTAAAAAGCACCAGCACGGTTCCCTTTGACCTGTAATCATTAGATAATAACATGTCACCAGTTTTCTCCTAGTTGTAAATTCGTGGTACTGAGTAAGGTATGAAAATGCAAGCTTTTTTTGCCTTTCTGAGCACATCAAGTGTCCAGTATGGTGCTCGTCTTTTTAGTAAAAGAAGGTTTCTTAAAAAAAAAAAAAAAAAAAAAAGAAGGTTTCTTAGGATAGCCATCAAAAACTATTGATCCTTAAAAGTTACTTCCGATTTTCACCCTTCTTACATTTTTTAAACTTGGGTGCTTTTTTTCCCCCCACTCTTAACACCTTTTATTTTATTATTTAACATCTTTATTGGAGTGTAATTGCTTTACATTGTTGTGTTAGTTGCTGCTGTATAACAAAGTGAATCAGCTGTACATATACCTATATCCCCATGTCCCCTCCCTCTTGCGTCTCCCTCCCACCCTCCCTATCCCACCCCTCTAGGTGGTCACAAAGCACCGAGCTGATTTCCCTGTGCTATTCGGCTGCTTCCCACTAGCTATCTGTTTTACATTTGATAGTGTATATATGTCAATGCCGCCCTCTCATGTTGTCCTAGCTTACCCTTCCCCCTCCCCGTGTCCTTAAGTCCACTGTCTATGTGTACGTCTGCGTCTTTATTCCTGTCCTGCCCCTAGGTTCTTCAGGACCAATTTTTTTTTTAGATTCCATGTATATGTGTTAGCATACGATATTTGTTTTTCTGACCTATTTCATTCTGTATGACAGATTCTAGGTCCATCCACCTCACTACATATAACTCAATTTCATTTCTTTTTATGACTGAGTAATATTCCATTGTATATATGTGCCACATCTTCTAAACTTGGGCTTTTTTGATGTCTTTTTCCTTTAACCAAATTGAATTTTAATTGGAGAAATGGGATTGAGGTAATGCTGGCTCATTGAGAAAACTAACTTGGGATATGTGAATATTTCTTAGCATGGATAAGTCTTGATATATGTTGGACCTGGCTTTGAAGATTTTTTTTTTAAATTGAAATACAGTTGATTTATTTTAAGATATTTTTGAATGATCTGGAAAAGTGGTCGTAGTAAAGTCAACCAATTGTGAGAAAGTGAGATTGAGAAGACGGAATAGTAGTATTTAAGCTCTGATAAGGATACAGGTAAGAAAAACACAGCTAACACTATGCTGGATGCTGGACACTGGCCTGAGCACTTTACATCAAATGTTTAGTCTTCATAACAATACTATGAGGAAGTTACTCTTATTACTCTTACTTCTACACATGAGGAAACCAAGGCAAACAGATTAAATCATTTGCCTAAGGTAACAAAATTAGTAAGCAGCATATGGAGAATTTGAAGTCAGTCTGAGTCTGGATCCTCACACCTAACCCTCTTTGCTCACCCCCCCACCCCACCCCTCACTATAGTACCTGCAACAAATTGTACTCAAAAAAATAAAAATAAATTTTGTGCTAAAATATTAAAAGAAAATCTGTTTCATCAGATTTTCTGAACACATCAAAGTCCTAGCCAACAGGGCAGTGAAGATCACAGGGCAAGACAAAGGAGGGGGAAACCCTCTGCTAGGAGAGCAGAGCCTAGCACTGAGGACTGTGACTCCTCCAGGCAACTCTGCCTGTTTCCCAAGAGGTGCTACAAGACCCAGACCACTCTTCTTTACCAGCCACATAGCCCTTCCTGTACCTTTTCCCAGCTTTATATTATTTTTCACTTAGCATCTGATGCACCATACGTTGTAGTTAATGTGTTTGCTTGTTGGCTGCTGCTTCTTTATGACTAGAATGTCAGCTCTACCAGGGCAGGGATCTTTTGTCTGCTTTGTTCATGGCTGTATCTTCTGTTCCTTTAAGAGTGCTGCACAGAGTGGCCTCTTACTAAATATTTGATAAATGAATATTCATCCTCGTCGCATGATGGAAAAATAACGCAATTCTGAGGGATTTCGATTTTGAATATAGATTTCTATATTAGCCAAATTGATCTTCAACCACGATGACAATTAAATGCGTTTGCAGACATACAAAGACTCTCAGGGTACCCATGCTTGTTTTCTGAAACAAAAATAATTTATCATATTATTTGTGTTAAATATTTACATAATAAACATAAGATGTTTTTATGTATATCAGTGTTCTTTTTCTACTTTTTGTAACTAGGAAAATACAAGTTAGTGTAAATGACTCAGGAATAAGTAAACATTTTCAGTAGATTAACAATCCCCAGATGATCTTGAAAAGATATGCAGAAATTCATCTTCCAAAAGCATTCAGTGCAGGGACTTCCCTGGCAGTCCAGTGGTTAAGACTCCATGTTTCCACTGCAAGGGGCATGGGTTCGATCCCTGGTCAAGGCTAAGATCCCGCACGCAGTGGAGCAGCCAAAAAAAAACCCCTCAGTGCAGAATATTTCCAGACAAAAATCTATTGAAATTTCAAAATAGTATATTTCTTTATTTTATTTACAGTATACTATGGAAATACACCTAGATGTCCCCATTTCATTCTACAGAGCTAGCAAGACCTATTAAAACCAGAAAGTGGAATTGCAAAGGAACTATAGACCAAGTATGGCTCTTCATATCCACGGGTTCTCCATATATGTGGATTCAACCAACAATGAATCAGAAATACTCGGGGGTGGGAGGGATTCCACAATTTCCTAAAAGCAAAACTTGAATCGGCTTTGCGCTGGTTTACATTGTATTTACAACTATTTACATAGCATTTACATTGTATTAGACATTATAAGTAATCTAGAGATGATTTAAAGTATACAAGAGGATGTGCGTAGGTTATATGCAAGTACTATGTCATTTTATATAAGGGACTTGAACATCCTTGGATCTTGGTATGGGAGTTTGGTCCTGGGACACCAAGGGATGACTGTGTAGGTATAAGTATAAATATTAGGAAAGAAAGAGGCAGAATTTATCATTATTTGCAACAACTTCATGGTTGTTTACCTAGGAAAATGGTGAGTGATGTGGCTGATTACAAGGTAAAGATGTATAAATCAGTAGCTTTCTGATATAGAAGCAGTAGCCAATTAGAAAAGAATTGACAAAATGATCTCATTTTTTAGAATAGCAAAAACTTTGGGATAGGCAATAAAAATCAATTCAAAATGTATGTGAATATTCATAACAAACAATAACAATCTGTAACCTTTGTAGAGCATATAACATGTGCCATGACCTGTGGTACTCATTAATTCCATCTTCATGGCCATTCTATGACGCAGGAAGAATTTTTATCTCTATATTACAGATGAGGAATATTGTGATCACATATTGTCGACTTAAAATTTTATTGAAAGTGGTAAGCGAAGATGTGAATAAAAAGAAATATGCCATGTCCTGGTGGGAGGAGGAACTAGTCTTATAAAGATGACAACTTTTAAATTAACATGTTGGTTTTTTGCATTTTTCAAACTAATTCCAAACTGGATTTATTTTTTTCAACTTGACATATTGAATATAAAGTAGCTAAAAGAGAGAGACAACAAGGGGTTGTACTGTATAGCACTGGGAACTATATTCAATATCCTGTGATAAGCCATAATGGAAAAGAATATGAAAAAGAATATATATGTGTATAACTGAGTCACTTTGCTATACAGCAGAAATTAAACACAACTTTGTAAATGTACTATACTTCAATAAAATTTTTAAGTAGCTAAAAGTAAATGAAGATAAATGGAAAAAAAATTTTGGAGACAGGAAAATAATGAAAACCTGCTACATTGACAGAAATGAAGTCAAACAAGACTTAGTGCTTGAGGGGATGTGGATTAGAAGGAACAGTGCTGGTAGAAGTGTGAATTGGTACAACCACTTTGGATAACAGTTTGGCATTTCCTTTGAAAGCTGAACATTCAAATTCTTTAAATTGAGCAAGGTTATTCCTAGGAATATACTCAAAGAAACTTTTGCCCGTGAATGTCTCACTCATAAAATAGTGCACTTTGTTTCACCATTGATTGGATACTGTGAGATTCTCAAAATAAAATACTTAATACAGCAGTGAAAATGAAAACTATAGCTGAATGCCACAAGATGGAGAAATCTTGGAAATCTAATGTTAGGTGAAAAAGTCAATCCCATAAGGCTACATACCTATGGTACAATACTGTTTATTTCTTTAATTTTTTTAATTTTAGTTTATTTATTTTTGGCTGTGTTGGGTCTTTGTGGCTGCACGTGGGCTTTCTCTAGTTGCGGCGAGTGGGGGCCCCTCTTAATTGCAGTGCACAGGCTTCTCATTGTGGTGGCTTCTCTTGTTGCAGAGCATGGACTCTAGGCATGCAGGCTCAGTAGTTGTGGCACACGGGCTTAGTTGCTCCATGGCATGTGGGATCTTCCTGGACCAGGGCTTGAACCCATGTCCCCTGCATTGGCAGGCGGATTCTTAACCACTGTGCCACCAGGGAAGCCCTACAATACTGTTTTTATGGAACATAATACTAGCAAAATGAAGTAAAATATCGTTAGCATGCATAGGTCTGTGATAGAGCAGTTTTTAACAAAACTAAACATGTGTTTACCATACGACTCAGCAGTTGTACTCTTGGGCATTTATCCCAGAAAAATTAAAACTTATGTTCATATGAAACCTGTACGTGAATGTTCATAGCAGCTTTATTCATAATAGCCAAAAAACTGGAAATAACCCGTATGTCTCCAATTGATGAATAGTTTAGCTGTGGTACATCTATACCATGGAATACTACTCAACAAGAAAAAGAAACGAACTATTGATAAATGCAACAACTTGGATGGATCTCAAGAGACTTTTTTTTGGTCAGGCCGCACGGCTTTCAGGATCTTAGTTCCCTGACCAGGGATTGAACCTGGGCCCTGGCAGTGAAAGTGCCAGGTCCTAACCACTGGACCTCCAGGGAATTCCCTCAAGAGAATTATGCTGAATGAAAAACCCAATCTCAAAAGGTTACACACTGTACAATTCCATTAGTTTAACATTCTTGAAAAGATAAAATAATAGAGATGGAGAACATTAGTGGTTGCCAATGTTGGGGAGAGAGGAAAGGAGGTGACTGTGGCTATAAAAGGGTAGCATGAGGGATCTTTGTGGTGGAACTGTTCTGTACTGAGACTGTGGTGGTGGTCACATGATTAAATTGCATAGAACTAAGCAAACATACACACACACATAAGTACATGCAAAACTGGTGAGATCTGAGTAAAGTCAGTAAGATTGTATTAATGTGAATTTTCTGGTTATGATATTATAGATATGCAAAATTTTATGGAGAATAGTGGGTGAAGCATATACGAGATCTCATATTTCTGACAACTGCATATAAATCTACAGTTATCTCAAAATAAAGTGGTTTGTTGTTTTGTTTTGTTTTTAAGAGAAAAAAAGGCTTAAACTCTTAAGTTGTACCCTAAGAGATTTGTGAGACTATGGTCGATATGCCATAATAGAGTTTGCCGCTATCCTGGAATGTGGGAATTGAGCCCCTTAGAGTGCTCTTAACTCTGGCTTTGAGGGATTTTTTTTGAGCCAGTACCCACCCTTAGTCAACACTGTGTGTGAAATACTGTGTTGGTATCTTTTTCTGGGGAGCTAGTCTGTAGGGGCTCATGACCCCAAACCAGATTAAGAACCTATAACTCGGTGCTCTTGCTTTAAATAATAAATAATTTGAAAAATGAAAAAAATGGAGTGGTTTTATACAAAATTAATGAACTTACTGGATTTGTGATTCCAAAAGGATTTACCAACAGAAAAGATACAGGGCAAAGAACTATAAATTTGGGAATGATGAAGTTATATGAGTCGTTAAGGGAAGTTAGGGGATGTTAATGGTACATTTCTTTAATTTGGTAAATGTTCATAGATGCCTGTTGTCTAGTAGACACTGTACTATAAATTGCAGTTAGTTTAATAATGGCAAGGGTCCAGAAATTGTTCATAGCAGGGGAAGGTGTGCTGTCGTTAGATGTATGAACCAAATACATTGATAGTCTGGAGGAGGGCATGACACCTGACCTTTTGGAGCAGATATCCTATGAATCTTGCCCTCCTAGAAGCACTATCTCTGGATGTCTTAGTCAGAAAATCTTGCTTGTCTTGCTCCTTATCACATGTTCAGTTAATGGAATGTACATGATAGCCATTTTTAGTTAAGCCAGTCCAGTTGATAAAATCTGTATATAATTTTTTTCAAACTTCTCTTGTATTAACAGTTTTGTGTTCCTTAAATCTTTCATCCATTAAAAAAAAATCCTTTTTAAAAGTAAGAAGGAAGACTAAATGGGGTTTAATGACTTGCCCAAGGTCACACAGCAAGCATGTAGCAGAGCTGGGAGTCAAACCCAGTTCTGTTTAGCTTCAAAACTCAGGTTCTTTCCTCTCAGTCATACATTTAAGAAACAGTTCTCATCCTTTGGAGCTAACAGTCTGGTTGTGATAACACCTACCAAAAAAAGGAAAGATTAAGTTATAGTAAAAGAGTAGAAGAAAAGCCACGAGATTTGTTGAATTTGCTCTGACTGACGTAAGGAATAACCTGGGTTTAAATAGCTGCTCTGTCACTAATTTTGTGATCTTGGACAAGATTTCTTCACTAGTTAAGTGGGGATAATCCTGGTTATAAAGACAAAGGGAAACAATAAATACAAAATTCCTGACACATAAAAGGCACTCGGTAAGATATGATTATTGTCAGCATCTAACTTTGAAGCAAATGGGTCACCTCTCTGTGTGTTGTTTACACCTTAGCGTTTCTTTCTTTGACTCTTGGGATACCCAGGGTCTCCAGAGGCCCAAGCAAAGATCTTTTAAAGGAGTCAGTTTCAGGGCTTCCCTGGTGGCGCAGTGGTTGAGAATCTGCCTGCTAATGCAGGGGACACGGGTTCGAGCCCTGGTCTGGAAAGATCCCACATGCCGCGGAGCAACTAGGCCCGTGAGCCACAACTACTGAGCCTGCGCGTCTGGAGCCTGTGCTCCGCAACAAGAGAGGCCGCGATAGTGAGAGGCCTGTGCACCGCGATGAAGAGTGGCCCCCACTTGCCACAACCAGAGAAAGCCCTCGCACAGAAACGAAGACCCAACACAGCCGAAAGTAAACAAATTAAAAAAAAAAGTAAAGGAGTCAATTTCAGAAGATTGTCTAGAAAGTACTTTTGCCTGAGGGTGAGGCATTTTTAGGAAGCTTCTCTTTGATTTTATTTTCTTCCCATTACAGCCTGCTCCTTTGCCCTCCACAAGAAGTGAGGCCAAGAAGAGAAATTGAAAAAGAAAAACGGAGAAAAAAAAAAGAATTGAAAAAGAAAAGAAAGATCAGGCAGCTGAACATCTGAGGCACACGCAGAGCCCTCTTGTTGTCTTTAGCTGCATGACAGTGTCTGGGGGTATAAGCAGTACTTCCCAAAACTTCACAGAATCAGCTCTTTTTTGCTTAAAGTGCCCCCCACAACTCCTCACTGAAAGGCAATAATAAAAGCATGAGGTTTGAAGTTAGAGAAAGCCTGGGTTTTAATCCTTACTCTCTTACTACTTTAACAGCTTTGTGACTTAGAGATTTAACTTCTCTGATTTTGTTTCCTCAGTTATAAAATGGGGATAGTACCAGCTACTTCACTGAGTTACTTTTTAGGATAAATGAGGTAATATGTGTATAGAGTATGATACATTGTAGGCATTTAATAAATATTTGGTCCTTCCCCTTCCAAACATGGAAGACCACCCTTCTTGAAGGCTCAAGTTGCTGCTGCTTCTTTTGCTTTCTAGGCTAACCCCCTGATTGTTTTATCTTTTCAGTTCTGTTTTACTTAAATCATTGTTCTCTGAATTCTCTGAAAATGCTTTAACGTTATTTTTTAAATTGTGAGGTAAGTGGACAAGGGGATCCTAATTAAAGATCTGCCTAGTTCAAAATATAGCAGAAGGATCCATGTTATAGAAAGGTCTTAAATTCACGGGGCACATTACATTGATATTAAACAAACCTTTCTACTGGGTTCAATTTTTGCATCCCTGCTTCCTATGGGAGTACAGATTAACAGACTTTGAGTCTTATCTTCTTGTTCTAACCAATTAAAGTTTCTGGAAAGTGGTATAAAGTACAGCTGAAGGGCCTAACTAGATGGCAGCAATTAGGACACACGGAGAGACATAGTTAAGATGAATGAAGCATGTAATTTGTTCCACATATTTAGAAGCTCCTCAGTGATGTTTTCAGATTAGAAATGTGGCATCTTTGTTCCTGTGGACTTTGGAAGATTGAGTGCCCAGTTTCCCAGCCCAGAAACTCAAGAGGTGTGTTCAGAGGTGGTAGGCTCAAAACTAGAGACTACAAAAAGTTAATATTAGCAGTAAGTGGGAAGGGGTGGGGTCAGGATACACTACCAGTGAAACAGTAAACAAATAGGTGTTGAATGAAGAAGCATTTAGTCTGTTGATTGTAAGGTTAAATTTGTTTTCTATTCCAAGCAATGAAAAATAGGAGTGCAAAGAGCACTGTCATTTACCGTTCTTATAAGAGTGTAACATCTGAAATTAGGCTTTTTAATAAACAGAAGCCTTCAGTTTGAAATTCTGAACTCTGTAGTCTGTCAGTGTCAGTAACTTTCCTTCATCCGTGTACTTTACAGCTGGACTTAGTCTAAACAGTTATTTTTTTTTAATTGTTAAAGGTTTAGATTTGCAGTATGTGTTTGAAGTCGTATGTCTTTATACAGAACTGGTAGTTTTCAAAGTGTGATCCCTAGAGCAGCAATATCAGCATCACCTGCTAACTTGTTACAAATGCAAACTCCTAACACAATCCCAGAGTGGGATTGGAGCCCAGCAGTCTAGTTTTACAAACCCTCCAGGTGATTCAATGAAGTTTGAGAACACTTGCCTTAAAATTATAGAAGAAACACTGGAAATGTTATATAAGGAGAACATTCTGTGTTAGTTAGAATGTTCCACTAATTTTAGGGAGTATAATTTTTTTGGTTGTTGTTGTTCTCAGTGGACCATAGTATATAACCTTTTAGTTGCTGCTCTTCATTGCCTCCATACTCGGCCCCCAAAACATCCTGTTGTAGCATTTAACTATACTTCATTGCTGACTTCATAGACTGGGAACTCTAGTATATAAACATAGTGGAGATTGGGACCATGTTTGACTTGTTCTGTTGTTTCTCATATACTTTACAGGACAAGGTGCCTGGCTCTTAGTAAGTCTTCCATAGTGGTTAGTGATCATACCTGTATCTGTCCCTTCATGTGCCTCTCCATAGGAAGCACTCAAACACTTGCAGTCACTGAATGAATGGATGGATGGGTGAATGAAGTTCCCTAATGATAGAAAATCTTTTTGGTTGCTAAGGTTCTAGCTGATGAAACTGTCTTAACCCATGAATTGAAATTATCTTGGTGCATTTTTTCCTTTAGGACACTGAGTGAATTTGGGCTAGATAGTGTTCAGTATATATTAAAACACTTCCTGAGGAATGGGCTTTTGGGACTTCCCTGGCGATCCCATGGTTAAGATTCCACACTTCCACTGCAGGGGGCTCGGATTTGATTGCTGGTCGGGGAACTAAGATCCCACCTGCCAAAAGGAAAAAAAAAAAAGAAAGAAGGAAATGGGCTTTAATTAGCATGTTACATATGTTATTTTATTCTGTCTTTATAGTAACCTCATGAGGTAGATATTGCCTCCATTTTACAATGAGGAAACCAAAATTCAGAGCAATTAAAAAATTTTTTAGAGCTCACACAACTGGTGAGTGGCAGAGTAAAAACCAGATCTTTCAGACTCTTAAGGATTACTACTATCCAAAGCACTACTGTTACAGAATTTTAATGGGACTCTCCGTTGTGTATTTAAATTATTGACTTTGTCTCTTCATTAAGATATGACTTTGTACTTTTTTCTTGATGCAGATTTTAATATTTTTAGTTCGTTTATCCCCTTTTCCCCAATTCACTGCTAAATCCATTTTGTGTTAAGAACATTTGAATGTCTCTGTAGAGGTTTCCACTAGAAGTGGAAGAGCAGACTGCTCTTATTAGAAGCAGGCTTTGGGTTTCCTAGTTAGCTTCATCTAGCTTTGGTGCTTTCACCCAGTCTCCATTTGAAATTAGCACTTTCTCATTACACAGTACTCTGTGTTATTGCTTTAAGCTGAGCAGACTCAGAATTTTGCCTTTATTTAAAAGAAAAAACTAAATGAAATTCTGTTTGTCCTATTCAGAAATTGAGAAGATTCAGAAAGGGGATTCAAAAAAGGACGATGAGGAGAATTACTTGGATTTATTTTCTCACAAGAACATGAAGCTGAAGGAGAGGGTTCTGATACCTGTCAAGCAGTATCCCAAGGTAAGGGAAAGAGTGCCTCACTTTGAGTTGTCTTTGTAGTATGAGAGTATGTAGTATGTCTTGTAGCGTGGGCTGTAGCAGAAGACTTACAGAGATTGTGATGTGTCAGAAACTTAAGCTGGTGAAGGTTCTGTCCCATATATGTATCTGGCAGTTGAAACATGCAAGTCCGTCCCTAATAGCATAGCTATAGCCAGGACGGAAATATAATCATCTTTTTATTATCAAAAAAAAAAAAGATTTTTTTTTTCAAAGTTTTTTTTTTTGGAAAGCAACTAGTTATATTTAGTTTATCAAACCAGTACTACCAGAGGGTACCATATGTCTGTTCTGTTCTGAAGTAACTGGCTTTAAAATATTTATGTAAAAGTATGAAGGGTTGCAGTGTGATATTATGGAAAGAGTGCCAAACTACATCAGGAAATTCAAGTCTAAGAACTGCCACTTTCCAGTTGTATAACCGTAGGCTAATCACTTTATCCGTACAGCCTCAGTATAATACTTCAGTAAAAAGGGAGTGGTAATACTCTACCTATTTTACAGGATTATTGAAGATAAATAATACGTGTGAAAATATTTTATAGGAACATATGTGTTTAGAAATCTGTCTTTATTTTCTGTCAGTTCAATTTTGTGGGGAAGATCCTTGGACCACAAGGGAATACAATCAAAAGACTGCAAGAAGAGACTGGTGCAAAGATCTCTGTGTTGGGAAAGGGCTCAATGAGAGACAAGGCCAAGGTAAGCTCACATTAATGAGGCAAGAAAACACCCTAATGCCTTCCAGTAGCCCAGAGTCCAGTATAGATTCCTTATGGAAGTTAGCACTTGCGTATGTACAGAATGTGATTCCCTTAAATTTGCATTGGATATAAGAGATTATAGACCAGTTAATTCACTTCTTTGGCAACGCTGGAAGAACCTAGGTGTGCCCTGGTAATTGTTTTCTTTCTGACTTTGACTGCATAGTAATGGAAACAGCAGTAGCAACTTTGGCATTAGTAAGCTTATCTATGAAAACTTGGAAGGGGAGCTGGATGTACTGAAACTTACTGAGACTAAAGACACTAAAATGTGAGCAGCACATTCCCTTTTCAGTAATGTGGAAAAGTGAGAGCACTAGTCTTGTGAGTGCAGGTGAGTCTGAGGATTAGTTGGCTGGTTTGTTTTATAGCCAGCTGGAATGTGAGGCTTTCTAAAAGAAGATATTACAAAAGGAACCATGAGTAATCCTAACAACAGAACCTAATGCTTATTTTTTTTTTCCATGCCATAGCCCCATACTCTTTATGCTCTTTGTAAGTATGGAGAAACTTACCACCGAAACAGAATAGTCTTAGCCTTCTAGGGCATCTTACTGTTGTGGCCTCTCCCGTTGCGGAGCACAGGCTCCGGACACGCAGGCTCAGCGGCCATGGCTCACGGGCCAAGCCGCTCCGCGGCATGTGGGATCTGCCCGGACCGGGGCATGAACCCATGTCCCCTGCATCGGCAGGCGGACTGTCAACCACTGTGCCACCAGGGAAGCCCCAGGCCTCCTTTTATGCAGCCTAATAGACAAACATGTTTTCTCAGACCCTCTTTTGTCCACTCACATTTCTCACTAGATGAATACAGTTAGGGCTGAGGTATGTTATTCTAGCTAATGAGATTTACATGAGATTTTCTTCTCTCTGTCCTGACTTTTTTCCTTCCCTAGAACTTCCCAGACCATATAAGCAGATAAGAAGAGCTGGTAATTAAGAGCTCTACCAGGGATTTAAAAGCAAATGCTTGGCAATAAATGAGTGAATGGATGAATGCTTGGCAAACAGCTGTTATCTGAATGGAAACTGGAAATAAGTTTGTCTTTTCTATACCTTCTAATAAGAGCTCCAGTGAATACACCAGTGATTCAAAACAGAAGAGCAGCAGACTAATTGCAGGTTTAGCAGACTGTGTAAATTACTATTCTCCAGAGTTTGTTTTGCTTTTTTCTTACACTTTCCTATCTTTTTAGGTGTTGGGGTCATTTCTCAATGTCTCTTTGGCCTAGAGGTAAAGGTGTCATTTTCTCCCTAGTCCAAGTGATGCGATGTTTTTGTGCATCTTTCCACAGGAGGAAGAGCTGCGCAAAGGTGGAGACCCCAAATATGCCCACTTGAATATGGATCTGCATGTCTTCATTGAAGTTTTTGGACCCCCGTGTGAGGCTTATGCTCTTATGGCCCATGCTATGGAGGAAGTCAAGAAGTTTCTAGTACCAGTAAGGAAATCTATATCCTGTATCTTTTGAGCAAGAGAAAACTGGGATCTTGTGCTTATTGCTAAGGCAGGGTTTCTTATCCAAGGTGTCTGTATAACCTGAAATTATATACCAAATTCTTCATTTATGTTCATTTTTCTGAGGTGGTCCATTATTTGTATCTGGTTTTCAAACCACTGTGCCCCAAGGCCACTCTCCCACTCCATGTCTAATGTGGTTTTAGTTGTATACTAGTATCTTGTCAATAATTTGGATCCACAGTGTGTCTGGCATTTTAACATCTGGTTAACAGAGATTTGACTAAGGTGGTCATAATCCCCTGCACTTAGGGGGGTTTTATTCTAGACTCTAGAGAGTCTAGATGATAACAGCAAGAAGGCTCTAGCCTCCAGTGTTAATGGATTGAATTCCGACCTGAGTGCATTCAGGGCTTTCTCTCCTGGAGGAGTTTACTCAAGTAGAGATGATTTGAAAGAGGCATGATGATTGTAGGCTTAACTGTTGATAATATTAAACAGATTGGTGTACAGCTCCTTTCAGAATGTAACTAAGGCCTTGGAAGAATTGGAACAGACCAGGTTACCTGTCTTGCTTATTATTACCTGGTCAGAGATTTCATTCTTTGAGTAAGTAGAAAATGATGAATTTTTGCCATTTGGCAAGAACTGTTAGTTTTCAGAGTTACTCTGAAAACTACTTACTGTTGAATATTTAATAACCAAGTATGAATCTGGAACCTTAAGAAGCATTTGGAGTACTATTCAGCTAGAATTGAGTAAGCATCATAGCTTCATCACTAAGAGGAGGTGATATATAGTTCCTGGTTTTCTTGTATATGTAAAATGAGGGAGTTGGAACTGTATCAGCATGTGAGAATTGGTAGAGCAAAAATTTATAGGGCATGTGTACCTGTAATGCTGAGCTCCAAGGATTCCAACACTGTCTTAAATGTCTCAGCAGCTGCTTTGCTTCTAAGTATCTCATCATCATTAGAGTGTTCAACATGAAACAGCCAATTTAAAATATCCTAGGAAAAACTCAGAGCTCGTAAGTTTTCCCTTGAGGATATGCTTTTTACTCTTTGAGGTATATGTTGAAGCATCCTGAGCCATCCGTTTTCTGAAGGACTGCAGGAGAATGCCCATCTCCTCCTTATCATTAGTCTCAGCATACTTCTCAAAAGGGCTAGGCTTATAAGGCTTCCATGTAAGTGGATCTTCAAAAGAGAAGCCTGCCAGGGAGATCTGGGTTTCCTCAGTGTTGCTGTGGCAGTTAGAGGAATATGAGCAAATGGCCCATCATTGGTCCCTTGATTCTCCAATGTGAATCTCAACCAGCAGAAATGTGTACAGTAAGAGGAGGTGAAGAGTTGGTGGAGGGGGGCATCTCTGTGGTGACTAGAATCTTCTAAAAGCTGTATACACCTGGAATATATAAAAATGCATGAAGTTAAGACTGAATGATTCTCTTCAGGAAATATGTGAAAAGATTTGCAAATGGCATTTGGCTCAGTTCTTCCCCCCTGTGAAGAAAAAAAGTGAGCCTGTTTTTGCGTCCATGACCAGAGCCCTCCGTTTTCCCCTTAGAACCTGGTACAGTAGGAAGAGCACTGGACTGGGAGCTTTATCTGCATCATCTTGGACAAGTTATTATATCACTTTTCTGAGCCTCAGGTTCCTTGTTCATCCCAAACATTTGTTAAGTATCTGGTAGGTGCCTAATACTATGCTTGGGTCTGAAGTTACAAAAATGGCTCTTGAAGAGCTCACAACCTAGTGAGAAAGACATACAAACAATTCTAAAGTGATGTGGTAAGTGCTTAGAGAAAATTACATGGTGCTGTGGGAAAAGAGGAGGGAGTGAAGGGTTGGCATCAAGAGAAAGTTTTTCAAAAGAGGTGAGGTAATATTTTAGATTAAATCTTGTGAGAGTTAGAGTCCCTCAGGTGGACAAAAAAAGGCAATAACATAGTCTGATGATTCAAAGCCTAGATTCTGGAGACAGGTAATTCTGAATTTACATGTAGAATCTGCCACTTACTAGCTCTGTGTCCTTAGACTGATTGCTTTATACTTCCCGAATCTGTTTTCCCAAATGTAAAATGGGAAGATCTGCCTATTTCAGGGTTAATTTGAAGATTAAACTGAAAACCCTATATAAAGTTTATTATATGGTACCCAGCCATAGAACTTAATTAATGGTAGTGGTTTTTATTATTCTAGAAAGAGGAAACTATTTGCTAGAATGGATGTTTAAGAGTATGCCATGTTCTGAACTGCAAGTTGTTCAGCATGGCTTGAAAGGAGGTTATACATGGAGAGGATGGAAGTGATCTGGAGAGCTAGGCAGGGGCCACATCATGAAGAACTTCATCTGAATAATGAGGGGTCTACCATCAAGACTTTCCTCAAAGAGGTGACAGGTGGAGTCCCATTTGACTTCAGAGAATGAATGACCTGAGACTTCATCTGGGCTTTCAAAGTTGTTCTTAGCATCCAAGGCCCGTATGGGCTAGGTGACTTCTCAGCAGAAGGTAGAGAATAACACTCCTTCCCATTATCTTTTATCCACAGGATATGATGGATGATATCTGCCAGGAGCAGTTCCTAGAGCTCTCCTACTTGAATGGAGTACCAGAGCCCTCTCGCGGACGTGGGGTGCCGGTGAGAGGCCGGGGAGCTGCACCTCCTCCTCCACCTGTTCCCAGGTATAAATAATGGAGACAACTAGAAATGGGATGTGAATTTGACTGCTGGTACCATCTCTGTTTTACTGGTGCTCTTATCTCCAGCTTAGAAAGGGTCTCAGGATTTGTATGTTGCATCAGGAGTGGAGTTCTAGGGAGTTCCCTGGTGGTCTAGTGGTTAGGATTTGGTGCTTTCACTGCTGTGATCCAGGTTCAATACTTGGTCGGGAAACTGAGATCCTGCAAGCTGCATGGCACGGCCAAAAAAAAAAAAAAAGTGGAGTTCTAGATCTTCGTCACTTTGACTATAATCAGGTACAACAGTCTTGAAGCTTTAGGACTTCAGGACTAAAGCTTTTAAAAAAAGCTTTTTTAACTTTTGGACAGTTTTAGCATTTTTAAATGGTCTTTGACTTTAGAATTTTACCTTTGCTGATTGACCTTTATGGACTGTTCAGACTCTCCAAGGCAGACGCTCCACTAATGAGATATTAACAGGTCCACCATGGGACCTGGGGAGCCTTACAATATGGGTCCTTTACCCACCTACACATTCCTCTGTGTTGTTTTGTTTTGGCTGCGCTGAGTGGCTTGTGGGATCTTAGTTCCCTGACCAGGGATTGAACCCTTGCCACGGCAGTGAAATCGCCAAGTACTAACCACTGGACTGCCAGGGAACTCCCCATTCCTCTGTGTTTTGATAATAGTCTATTTAAGGCATCGTAAAATCTGTCTAGCTCCAGAATTTGCAAACAAATCTGAACATGAAAGTAGCCTATTTATAAAAATCTCCATTTAAAATAAACTTTCTTTTTTGCAGGGGCCGAGGTG
This sequence comes from Stenella coeruleoalba, assembly GCF_951394435.1. Lineage (NCBI taxonomy): Eukaryota > Metazoa > Chordata > Mammalia > Artiodactyla > Delphinidae > Stenella > Stenella coeruleoalba. The sequence goes on from NC_137169.1 coordinate 25,142,224, forward strand.
TTGGACCACCTCGGGGGGCTTTAGTGCGTGGTACACCAGTGAGAGGAGCCATCACCAGAGGTGCCACTGTGACTCGAGGAGTGCCACCCCCACCTACTGTGAGGGGTGCTCCAGCACCAAGAGCACGGACAGCAGGCATCCAGAGAATACCTTTGCCTCCACCACCTGCACCAGAAACTTATGAAGAATATGTAAGACATTCGGACAATGCCATTTCCTAATACCTAACAGGTTGCCAAAGGAAGTTGAATGACAGGGCCTTGGCCCTTGATGTAGATGGCAGGGACTGCCTGTAAGATTTGGAATCTGCCCTCTTCTCTTGCAGTGAATGTTAAACTATGAGAAGAGTTTTCCATTTTTAAGCATGGTTTACTGTATGTATGTAGATTAAACAGGAAATAAGTTGTCCCTTGATGTTTAGTGTGTTACTAAAGGAACTCAACACTACTACTGCTGATGATGCTGAAGTTCAAAAGAAACATTGTTTCTTTTTTTTTTTCTTTAGTCCTTTCTTTTCTTGACTATTCCACAACAGGTGTTAACATTTTGGAGGGAAATTCCATGTTCTCTTAATCCAGAAGCCCGCCATACTCCCATGGGATATAATTACCTTACCTACTTTCCGTGATTCTGACTTTCTATTTCATTTTATTTGTTCTAGGGATATGATGATACATATGCAGAACAGAGTTATGAAGGCTACGAAGGCTATTACAGCCAAAGCCAAGGGTGAGTCAGGCAGTAGAAGTGCTGTTTCATGTCCTCGGGATGGATAAGAGGGAGTTGGAGGAACTGAGAGATTTAGGCAGCACAAATCTAAGGAGCAGGGTGGCTCACCTCTCTTGAGGGTGTCTCGTCTGCTTTTGACATCTATAAGGCACACACTTGGATCTGCAAATTTGGATAACTGTGAATCTTAAATTATAGTGTAGAATCTGGGGTTAGCAGATGAAAAATTCCTGAGCTGTGACTACATGGAAACAAAGGGAAGAGGCCTTAAAATTATTTTGATTTATTATTACAAAATGTCACAGCCACATTAAAGTTGCATAAAAGTTTAAAAGGATACTAGAATCCCACTGTTGTAAGTCAGGTTCTTTTCTGCTCTTTTTTTAAAAAACATTTTTAGTGTATGTGTATATATATATATATCTTAACTGTGATTGAAAAGGTCTCATAATTCTACAATGAGGACAGAACAGTTCTTTTCATGTTTCTTTAATCTCTTCCAGTTAGCCCTGTGAATACATGTGTATGTACACTGTGGTTAAGATTGAGCTTTTGGATTGAGCTTTTTCACTTTAAATTGTTGCTATTCGTTTTTCTTTGCTATGGTTGTCACAGTTTTTAGATGAGTACCTAGTGTGTACATGCTTTGGAAATATTTTGTGGTTTGGAGATGGGGTAAAATGAGCATCTTTTTGTTTTATACCCACAAAAAAATGACTGAAATATGGAAGTATTGGGGAGAAAGGTAAAACTGAAACATGGTTACTACATAGCTCTAACACTCTGTCTTTGGCTTTCAGGGACTCAGAATATTATGACTATGGACATGGGGAGGTTCAAGATTCTTATGAAGCATATGGTATGTATTTATTTCTGTGTTGGGACAAAATGTGCAAGTAAGTGCCCTGGAGAATGCTGGTGACCGGATTATTGGGGGTCAGTCATGCATCTAAGGAGAAACCTCTAACAGAAGGCCAATATGTTGATAGATGTGGCAATAGGAGTCCTGCTCTTAAATTGTGTGGTGTGCGGTAGAAAGAAGGACTTACTGAAATGAGATAGGTGTGCTATTACTCTTGGACGGCTAAGCAGGTGTCCTAAACTAGGGCTCAGGTCTAGGTTGGCCTGGTTGGAGCAGCAGGCTTTTCAGCTGATGTTGATTCTTTTTGGACTTTAGGCTGGGAGATGGCTAGGCCTGGGTTATGTTGCTGGGCCTTTGCTGCTGATACCTAGGCCACGGCGGTGGATAATAAGAATTTAATCATATCCAATTCTTCTGCCCCACCTCATTTTTAAAAACAATTTTGGATCTCATCATGAAGAATCTCAGTGTAGAGGAAATGCTAGCTGAAAGAAACCTAAACGGCAAGAGCAGGTTGGGGGCAGGAATAGTGTCCATTAGATTAGAAACTGGGGGCTGAAGCCAATTCAGGGCAGTACTGGCACCAAGCTCCTTACTGTCTTGGAGACATCTCCTTTCAGTCCTATAATCCTAAGAGAGCTATATAGATGCTGGAATGGCAGCAGGACCAAACTGCCTTTCCTGAGGCTTGGTTGAAAACACATTGCTCAAGAGTATCCTCAAGAGCCAGTTATGGCCCTGTATTAATGGGTCCCAGCGGGAGTACCATGTGGCAGTAGATGCAGAGAGAGCAGCCTTTTAAATGTGAGGTGTTTCCAGCATACCCAAGGGAAGTCCAGAGACTTTGGCAAGGGGGTCAGCAGTTGACCGTTTAAGTTACCAGCTGACAGTCTCCCTTACCCCTAACTGAAAAGAGGAGCCTCTTAGGGTTCCCACAGACAGACTCCTCAACTCCTCAGCACAGTATGTAGTAACCAGTCAGCTGCTTGCCCGGGAAACAGTTTTTACCAGTTCTAGCTAAATGGTACTGGACAGTTGCCATCCGTAACACTGCACTGCTCTCTGCTCATATGCCACTATTTAGAAGGGTGGTATGATTGCTCCAGGGTATTTCCCTTCATCGGTGAAGCAGCACAATGGGGCCTCTGTATGTGTTTGACTAAATTACATTTCTGTTTTGCTGGAGAAAAGACTGCACTGAAATAGGCAGGCTGCTCCTTGTTCTCCTGGTATGATGTTGCCACCGTTAATCTGTTCTGATTTCTGCCTTTATAAGCAGAGTTAGAAAAATAAACTGTCTTGTTGGTACCCAGAAGCCACTTGGAAAGTGATGGACATATCTATTTTACTAGAGGTATAAACAGGCTTAGATAGCATAGGGCTTTGTGCAACATCCATAAAGGAGTTCTAGACCTATATTGATGGAAGCAGATGTTTGTGAATGCAAGGAGCTAGAGAAATAACAGGCCTGGGTAACATCTGGGGGTGAGTGGGAAGAATAAGCTTATAAATACAACTCGTGTTCATAAGAGATCAGCTCTAGTAAGTGATCATCTCTCCTATAGGCTTTTCCCTGTCACAAAGGAAAACCATTTGAGGATGTCAGTCATGTTGTCTGGCTTCTCTGGACTATTGGCACAAAAAAGGAGATAATGAATTCTCCTAATGAGTGCTGTTAACACATTTGATTGTACTTCCCACTGCCAGAACAGTGAACCAGCTCTGCTGGTGGAGGGCTCCTGAAACGTGGCCATTGCTTGCTCTTCCCAGGGAGCCAGAGGACATTTCTCCACGGGGAAATCAGACTTGCTGTTGCATGGGACGGGAGCTACCTGCTGCTTCCAATCTGAAAGACTTCCAGAAATTGTCACCTTACCTGAGGCTCTGTGCCAAATTGCTTTGGAAACAGGAAAGAGCATTGCAGATCCACTGAGGTCGATTTCCTCATTGTCCCAAGCAAGGTGTTGGGTTTATTCAGGTTTGGGGGCTGGAGTATAGATTATGTTGCCTATGGACAGCTTCTTTCCTGGACATCACTCCAAGTTCTTCCTGAACTGTTTCCTCTGTCCACTCAGAACTGTCCTACAGTTGGAAAATTGCCTAAGCTGCTCAGGAGGGCCAAGCAGAGTAAAAAAGTAAGGACCACCCAGGAGGTGGCAAGACATTGGAAGCAAAGCAGTGTTTTTGGTGACCAGGTGACCTACGCCTGCCCATCTAGAAATGCCATTGGCACGTGGGTTATAAAACTGTTCTTGCTTTTTCCCCACAGGCCAAGATGACTGGAATGGGACCAGGCCGTCGCTGAAGGCCCCTCCAGCTAGGCCGGTGAAGGGAGCATACAGAGAGCACCCATATGGACGTTATTAAAAACAAACATGAGGGGAAAATATCAGTTATGAGCAAAGTTGTTACTGATTTCTTGTATCTCCCAGGATTCCTGTTGCTTTACCCACAACAGACAAGTAATTGTCTAAGTGTTTTTCTTCGTGGTCCCCTTCTTCTCCCCCACCTTACTCCATTCTTAACTCTGCATTCTGGCTTCTGTATGTAGTATTTTAAAATGAGTTAAAATAGATTTAGGAATATCGAATTAATTTTTTAAGTGTGTAGATGCTTTTTTTCTTTGTTGTTTAAATATAAACAGAAATGTACCTTTTCTAATAAAACAGAAGTTGAGTAAAAAAAAAAACCACAAACCTGTTAGTTTCAAAAGTGACATTGCTTGCTTAAAGGTTCTGAAGTTAAGGCTTGTTAACTTTCTCTTAGTTTTGACTTGAGGCATCCCGTAAAGTTGTAGTTGCAGAATCCCAAACTAGGCTACATTTCAAAATTCAGGGCTGTTTAAGATTTAAAATCACAAACGTTAACGGCAGTAGGTGCCACCATGTAAAAGTGAGCTCAGACGTCTCTAAAAATGTTTCCTTTAAAAGCACATGGCGGTTGAATCTTAAGGTTAAATTTTAATATGAAAGATCCTCATGAATTAAATAGTTGATGCAATTTTTAACGTTAATTGACTTAAAAACAACAACAGCAAAATTAGGTTCGTAAAACTGACTTTTTCATTATGTGGGTTTTGAAATCTAGCCCCAGACATACAGTGTTGAGAGATACTTAGTGGGAAGTAGGTTTCGAAGCGGTTGATACGGGGAGAGGGGCTGGCCACTTGAATTTGATGCAGAGCTTTTTAGTCACGAACAACCTTTCAGTAATAGTACTAATAATTAACATTTCAGTATTTAAAAAGGCAAAGTATTTTGTCCATCTGAGATTCTACACTCCATGAAAAGCTCACTTGGACACTGGGGCCAAAAGCTGATGATTTTCTTAAGTTGACGGTTGTCAATATTGAACTGTTACCAAGGTAGTTAGTCAAGTATGTCTCAACACTAGCATGATATAAAAAGGGACACTGCAGCTGAATGAAAAAGGAATCAAAATCCACTTTGTACATAAGTTAAAGTCCTAATTGGATTTGTACCGTCCTCCCATTTTGTTCTTGGAAGATTAAATGCTACATGTGTAAGTCTGCCTAAATAGGTAGCTTAAACTTATGTCAAAATGTCTGCAGCAGTTTGTCAATAAAGTTTAGTCCTTTTTTAATCAAAGTAAATGTGATGAATTGTCATTTTTTTGGGTGGACAATAAAATAGTTTTCTCTTTCAAATAAACTTAAATTAACTCTAAAGTTAATGGGCTTGTTAAAAGTTGGAGACATTCTTAAAAGTGGTGGGGGGGTATTTTATTTTAAGTTTACCAAAAAAAAGTTTATGAGTTGTTAAGTTTTAGTTTAAAAATAACCAAAGCTTTTTCACCCCCTGGAAGTTGTTGAAAGCAGTTTTATCCAGTCCTTATCACAAGCTCTAATTTTTGGAGAGAAAAATCCAACTAAGTTGAAACTTGGATTGGTTTCCATACATAGGCCTCAGTACTTAAAGTTCCAGCCATCCTAGTTTGCACCTTCTGTAGAGCCTGTAGGTGGCCCTAAGAGTGACACCAAATAATCTCTGTGAACTTGGAGAGGGATAGCACTTGCCTTTAGATAATGACAATTCAGCAAACCCTGGGTGCCCTTAAGGGTTTCCCTTCCAATCCCAGAAATGCTGTTAATAAATCAACTGGGCTGGGGCAGGATGTGGCATGATAGCCTGGCTCTGAACCTCCCTCCTGAGAGACCAAGAGAGGAAATGATGGAATTGGTTGACCCTGTTTCCACTCCTCTACATTAATTCTCAGGGTTCTCATGCCTTCCCTAAGGGAGCCACCTAAACTGCTCGGGGGTGAAAAATCCTCTTGTATGAAGTGCCAAGCTGCCTGCAGCAGTGCATGATGGACATTTTTTTTCTTTTTAAAACACACCAACAAAAAAATGTATTTGTAGATTGTGATAAAGTGTAAATAACTGAATTTTCAACCATGGTTTGAAGTCAGCTTTCAGGGCATTATGTCTTGTTTTGATGAAAAGAGATCACTCTATACCCCCCTTTTTAAAGGAAAATTATCGCAAGAGAATCAGGATGTGTAAAGCTAACATGCATCGCAAAAAACCAAAGGTAACCTAAATGTCTGATTTTAATAGCACATATTTCTCTTTTACATAAACTGTGACAGCAACTTGCATAAACAATTCTTTAGCTGTTAATTTTAATGTTAAAACTTTGCAAAACTTGTTTAATAAAAATAGCTGTAAAAAGAAAAACCATATGCTGCCGCATAAATTAGCCATAACTCTTAATAATCCTGCCCATCACAAGTGAACTGTAATGTAACCTGGGCACAAAGTCTGACATCTTAAATGACACATTGTAAAATTTCAATGACTGTAGTTTAGACCTGCTGCTCCCCAAAGTAAAGCTTTCTGCTCAGCTATTTTAAAATGTACAAGGATGTGAGCCCCTATAGGTCCCCGTATTGATATTCACAATGAAATGTTAGTTAAAATTTCTTTAAAGTTGCATGTTTCTCTCCTGTAATGTGTAAACTGCATGCAGGATCTCTATCTTTTATTTTGTATGTCTTTAGAACTTCCTCTTTAAAAGACTTATCTCTTACTTCTCCATTTTCAGGTGATTGAAAACTCCTGAGGCATTTCTTGGAGTAGAATGGGTAGTGAAGACCCATGTCAGGTATGTTAAGGTGGCTTTCTATTAAGGATATTGGACTTTTATCGTAACTAAAACAGTTTTGCCAGGTGGTAGCCTGGGAGGTAATCAATGGGCAAATCTTGCTTGTATGTACTTTGTACCATATTTACAACCTGACCATGCTTTTACGTTGGTTTACAGTCCATATTGAATTTACTTGCAATGACCAGACTGTCAGCTTACATCTTTTGAGTCCCACTGTATTTTGTCAATAACCTGATAAGGTGGTGTTTCATTTGGAGTTCATTGGTTATAAGCAACAAAGTGACTGGCTCATGTAAATGAAAGGGAATTTATTGGAAGGATATTAGGGGTCCGCAGATTTAATGTGAAGGCTAGAAAATCTTGCTTGGGAACCAGAGTGGCTACAGCGAACTGGGACAGCAGTGGTAGACCACAGGAGTGGTTCTAAAGCTGGGATTAGCTCCTTGGACACTATTGCTGGAATGAGTACACTCTTAGCCATGTTTGGTTTCAAGGTTCAAGTTCTAGAGAGGCAAAGTGTCCGACTGGATTAGCTTGAGTCACATGCCCGTACTTCACCAGTATGCAGTAAGAAAATAATTCCTCAAAAGGAAGTCAGGGTGTTATTAGGAAAGAAATAGATACTGAGCAACCAAACGACAGTTATTCAGTAATAACCGTATTTTACAGAAGTAACTGAGACTTAATGAGGGTAAGTGACTTCCAGGGATTACATAATTAGTGTGGGTGGTAATCAAGCCCAAGTTTATGTGTTGCCAGAACCTAACATCTTACCTCTCATACTATACCACTTTTAATCTAAGGAAGGGGTATTTCTCACGCAGAAGAGACCCCTGGTTAGAGACATTGTGGTGTAGTAGAAAGGACATGGAACCTGAGAAACCTGGAGTTGAATCTATGAGCTATCTTTTGTTTGGTGACCTAAAACACATCACTTATTTCCACATCTGAGAAGGAAGACAGTGATAATGTACACTTCACAGTGGTTGGCAAACTGAAGGAGTTCAAATATATATAAGGCCAACCAATTCCGTGCCCTATACATAGTAAATATTAGTCTTTTTCCCTAAAAAATTTTAACTCCCTGGTTGGGTAGTTGGGGGCTCTGATAACTGAGTGAGCCTTCCTATTGATTTTTTCTCTGCCCCTGAGTAAGTTGTTAGGGTTATGAGGGCACTGAGGAGAAAGGATCCAACTAGGTAGGCCAAAGATACTGTGTCCTTTGACAGTGAAATTTGCCTTCTTGGAGATCATTTCTTCCACACCCACCTCTCGGCCAGGAGCCTCTGCGATACGGAGGCTTTAAGGAGGACCATGTGTACTGAGCATGGTTCTGTGCATCCAGAAGTCCTAAGTTTGATACTGGTCACGTGAATGGTTAGAAAATTTTAGGGGAAAGTCCCTGAATGCAGAGAATTTAGTCTCAACTCTTCCTAAGGTAGTCTTAAGAGCAGAATTTTGGGGAAACGTCTTTCTTTATTTTGGCCTGTAATTTGTGCTTGGAAAGGCAAGTTCCATTGTTGGCAGACCCAGGCCTGCCAGTGGTCTGCCTATTCTGGGTGTGCAGTTTCGGTCCCAGTGTTTTCTGTCACTACCTGTGAACTTTATTACATCTATAAGTTTTAGAGCCAGGGGAGACTGGGGACCTGTCCTGGCTCTGCCTCATCATAGCCCTTGTCTTTGTTTTAACAACCAGAAAAAAACCCTTACCCCCTGTCTCATTTCTTTCTTTCTTTTTTTTTTTTTTTTAAGCATAATGAACATCTTTTTTTTTTTTTTTTTTTTTTCCCCGCTGTGTCACACGACTTGCAGGATCCTAGCTCCCCGACCAGGGATTGAACCTGGGTCATGGCTGTGAAAGCACCGAGTCCCAACCACTGGACCACCAGGGAATTCCCTGTGTCATTTCTTTTTATGATTTGAATTTTATTTTAGTTATTATTTTTTTTATATAGCAGGTCTGTGTCTTATTTCTTTATCATTAAATGGAGTTGATAATAATAGCTAACATGTATCACTATGTGCATCATAATATCCTAAGCAGTTAATAAAAACTATCTCATTTGGTCCTCTCTACCTTTTTCTTTTTTAATTGAGATAAAATTCACATAACATAAAATTTACCATTGTAATCATTTTAAAATGCACAGTTCAGTGGTTATTAGAATATTCACAGTGCTGTATGAGCATTATCACTATTTAATTCCAGAAAATTTCCATTACCCCAAAAGAATCTCATACGTGTTAGTAGTCACTCCCAATTCCCCTCTCTCCCACTAAGCTACTTTCTGTTTCTGTGGATTTCCCTATTCTGGACATTTCATATAAATGGAATCATATTATATGTGCCTTTTGTGATTGGTTTCTTTGACTTTGCATAATGTTTTCAAGGTTCACGCATGTTATAGTACATATCAGTACTTCATATAGTGATAGGACACAATATTACTTCCCAAAGCAGCCCATTTCATTTAAGACAGCTCCAAGTATTAGAAGTTTTCCCTCATTTTGAATGTCACTCTAGTAGCTTATACTGATTCTATTTTGGACTTCTGAAGGGATTCCTATCATGTATTTGAAGTTTTTTTTTTTTTTTTGATTTTTGGCTGCATTGGGTCTTTGTTGCTGCATGCGGGCTTTCTCTAGTTGCAGCCAGAGGGGGCTACTCTTTGTTGCAGTGCGTGGGCTTCTCACTGTGGTGGCTTCTCTTGTTGTGGAGCACAGGCGCTCGGGCTTCAGTAGTTGTGGCACAAGGGCTCAGTAGTTGTGGCTCGCGAGCTCTAGAGTGCAGGCTCAGTAGTTGTGGTGCACAGGCTTAGTTGCTCCACAGCATGTGGGATCTTCCTGGACCAGGGCTCAAACCCGTGTCCCCTGCATCAGCAGGCAGATTCTTAACCACTGTGCCACCAGGGAAGTCCCTGAAGATCATTTTCACTCATGTTTCTTTCCCAGCTCTAAAAGTTATTTGTTAGACTTGCTAGATCTGATTTTCAAGAAAAACTAGAAATTTGGATTTTATATACTGCCAGTTGGTTAATGTTTGCTTAGGTTTGTGTCAGTCCCTGTAAAACATATGCTGCAAGCCAAATTCTGCCCATCACCTGCCAGTTGCAGCTGCTGGTTAGCTTCTATTAATACAGATTAAAAGGCATATTAGGATTATTGAGATATAATTCATATACCAAACTATTCACTCATTTAAAGTGTACGATTCGGGGGTTTTTAGTATATACAAGAGTTGTACAATCATCAACACAATCAATATTAGAACGTCTTTCTCACCCCAGAAAAGAAATCCTGTGCCCATTAAGCCATTTCCCCACAATCAGCTTATCCTTTCTAGCTCTAAGCAACCATTAGTCCATGTTCTGTCTCTATCACCTTGTCTATTCTGGACACTTCATAAAGTGGAATTATACAACATATAATCTTTAATGACTGACTTCTTTCACTTAGCATAATGTTTTCAAGCCTCATACGTGTTGTAGCATGTTGTCAGTACTTTTATTGTCAAATACTATTTCATTATATGCATATACCACATTTTATTTATCCATTTACCACTTTTTGGCTAATATGAATAATTCTTCTATGAACATTCATGTACAGGTTTTTGTGTGGACATATGTTTTCAATTTCTTGGATGTATACCTAGGAGAGGAATTGCTAGGTCATATGGTAACTCTTTGTTTAACTTTTTGAGGAACTGCCCATCTGTTTTACACAGAGACTACACCATTCCTACCAGCAATGTATGAGGTTTCTAATTTCTCCACATCCTTACCAACACTTGCTATTTTCTTTTTGTTTGTTACAGCTATCCTGCTGGGTGTGAATTGGTATCTCATTGTGGTTTTGATTTGCATTTCCCTAATGAATAATGTCATTGAGCATCTTTTCATGTACTTATCCACCATTTTGTTTATCTTCTTTAGAGAAATGTTTATTTAAATCTTCTGTCAATTTTTAAATTGGACGATTTGTCTTTTTATTATTGAATTGTAAGTTCATTATATAGTTGGATGATGGACTCTTATCGTATATGAGATTTGCAAGTATTTTCTCCTATTCTGTGAGTTCTCTTTTTATTTTCTTTGAAACACAGAAGTTTTTCATTTTGATGAAGTCCAATTTATCTGTTGTTTTCTTTCATTGCTTGTGCTTTTGGTGTCATAGGTAAGAAGCCATTGTCTCATTCATGGTCCTGAAATTTTATACCTTTTTCCTTCCTTCAAGAGTTTTATAGTTTTAATTCTTACATTTAGGCCTATGATCCATTTTGCGTTAATTTTTTTTTTTAAATTAATTTATTTTTTTTGCGGTATGCGGGCCTCTCACTGTTGTGGCCTCTCCCGTTACGGAGCACAGACTCCGGACACGCAGGCTCAGTGGCCATGGCTCACGGGCCCAGCCGCTCTGCGGCATGTGGGATCCTCCCAGACCGGGGCACGAACCCGTGTCCCCTGCATCGGCAGGCGGACTCTCAACTACTGCGCCACCAGGGAAGCCCGCATTTTGCGTTAATTTTTGTATATGGAATGAGGTGGGGGGTTCATATTCGTTTGCATGTGGATATCCATTTGTCTCAGCACCATTTATTGAAAAAGACTGTTCTTCCCCCATTGAATGATCTTGGCATCCTGGTTGGAAATCAATTGACTATAGAGGTATAGATCTATTCCCCTTTGAAGTAGGTATTACTTAAAGTGATTAATATAATTTTTGGCGTATAGTAGCTACTCAATAATAAATAATAGCTGACTGGACTATTTTGGCATCAATAAGAGCTAGTAAGTGGTGGGGCTAGGATTTGATCCCAGGTATGGGTGACCCCAAATCATGTCTGTAATACTGCAGGCTGCTAAAGTGGAAATGAGGCTGTTCTAGCTGCTATGCCTGGCCATATGTAGTTCTCCAGAGGCTCAAAGGCTGAGGCCCTACATGCCCTTCCCCCACCATCAGCCTCCCTTGCTCCTCCCCGCATCTCCCTCCAGGGTTTCCAGGGTACTCTTATAGATGACACTTGCTGCTAAGGGAACTCTCTCACCCTTCCTTACCTAGGGATATGACAGTATTCAGATAGCCTTAGGGTTTGTCCACTCTTGCTTTCTCTCCTACCACTTCCCCCTCCTGTCCCAGGCTAAGAATGTAGGTGAAGATGCATCAGCAACTGCTAGGGCTTTCTGGCCACCAAGGATGAAGCAGACTCAGACTGTGTTTTTTTTCAGGAACAGCAGCCTGAGAGTTAGGACCCATAAGGCTTCTTGCCTATACGTATGCAGAGTGCTCCCGAACCAAGTGAACTAGGGGGATAAAGGTAGTGATGGTGGATATTTTGCTCAGATATTTGAAGCTTAAATAATCCCTCCCTGACCTCAAACCTCTGCGGCTGTATGTCGCCCAAAGATCATTTGAGTTAGAATTCATAAGGCAGCACGTGGGCTCCCTTTTTCTTGCTATGTTCTCGTGCTTTGTGTGAGCCTATACAGGCTGCTGTTAGCTGGCAGAGTTACTATTAAGTAGTCATTTTAATTTTCCCTCATTTTATTACTTTTCTGTCTATTCGCATTAATTGGTCTTGACCCCATTTTTTTAAAAGGAGAAAGTGATGTAGAGAAAATAGGCAGCTTTGCCTGGCTAAGGGAGAAGAAAATTTAATTTGCATGTCTACTGTGTCTCTGTTTTTGTAAATGAGGCAGCTGTTACTAGGAGAGGTGAAGTAATTTACCACAGTTGTATTGCAAGTTGTGGAGGAGGTCCACATCAGCATTTTTGTATACCAAAGCCCATTCTTTATGCTGAAAGCATGCTGCTTCTATAAGATGAACACCATATTTCATTGACACTGAGGCCATGTATTATAAGATGCATCATTAAATACTGCGAAGAAATAAAAAATACTGCCAGTTAAACTGACACAGTGTTTTGTTTTCATATAAGTGTAAGATGAGTCCTGATTTCAGAAATGTTAAAATCTGAAAAAAGGTTACTTAGCTATTATTGCATTTTTGTCAATTCTAACATTCTTTACTGTGTACCATGCACTGTCTGCTCCACCTGTAAAGTAGCTATTATTATCCCACTTTTACACAGTTTAACACATTTTTACATAGTGCAACTAGCTTTGGAACCTTAGATGGGTTATCCCCTCCAAGTCTCAGTTTCATCATCTATAAAATGGGAGGATAATATCATTTATTTTATAACATTGTTGTAAAGATTGGGTGAATTAATGCATGTAAAACATTCAACATGACATGTAATAAGCACCCAGTCAGTACATGTTAGCTATAAACAGAGGCTAGGAGAATAAGTTACTGCCGATTTTGAAAAGCTAAATTTTAGTCAAGGGATTTGGACACTATTCTAAAGTTTAGGGAGCTATTTTAAGGCCTTAAGTAGGGGAGTGACTTGAACACACTCGTGTTTGCCCTTGTGCTGGCGAATTGGGGAAGTAAGGGAAGCAGAAGGGAATCATCTTCCATAAAGTGCAGCACCCTTTGTGGGAGAGCAAAGGAGGTGTTCTCCCCTCCCCATGCCTGACTTCTGCTCCCTCTTACCTAAAAGCCATATGGTTCTTACCTTTTTCAGAAAGAATAACCTTCTCTCCTCTTAGATATTTGGGCTCTTTGAGGGTGGGGTGTTAGGCCTTCACCATATCTTGAGGGCATCATCCTGTATCCTATCCCTTTCACCCACCCTGTGAATTAGAGACTAAAACTCTGTGAGTCTCCACTGATGGAAACTTCACTCTTAAGGAATTATTAAGCAAGGCTTTGCTTCACCACTTTTAAGTCTTAAATGAATGAAGTCTCTGCCTCCATTTTAAGCTCTTAATTCTGTGCTAACTCTCCGGGGAGTATCATATTGCAGCATCCCATGTAATTCTCACAACTCTGTGAAGTGAGGATTATCCTGGGAAACTGACATGGACAGGTTAGGATGACCACAGGGTCCAAGAACTAGAGTTCAGACCCTAGTCTTTCTGCTACTACTTAGCTGCCTCCTGGTCTTTCCTCTGTACCTACAGTGGCCACCAGAAGATCAGCTTACACTGAAAGTAGTTCCGGGCTTTGATATACAGGATGTATGGTGCCCCTAGCTTGGTTTCCAGATTCCTGAAGTTAAAAGAAGTGGATCCTTCTTTGCCCTCCCTTTTTCTCTCTCTCTGGACCCTCATGTACCTGCTGCTCTCTGGATTAATTGTCATTGCATGTTTAAAGCTAGCAAGCATCTGATGAATATTTAATAGCCTTGAGCAGACAGGCTGCATACAGTTGTCTGAGACAGCAGCTGCTGGGGGGAAGGGGAGGAAGCACAGTGCACTGCCTAACTGCGCATTCTTTTGTTCCCTGGCCTCAGCCCTTGGGAGCAAAGACCTATGGTGGGCACTGCACCCTAGTCCTATTGTGGCCTGATAGCTCCCCTGGGCTCCCAATGAGGCTGCATTCAAGTAGTAGACCAAACCCTTTTGTTTGAGGTAATGAGCAGATATGTTCACTGACCTCTAAAAATCAATTTTCTAACCCCCAGGCTGGAGGTCTTCTGCTCAATAGCCTGTTATGGCTCTGGGGCTGAGGATGTGTTCTCTTCCAGAGAACACTAGCTCTCTCTTCTAAAAGGAGGGAGCCTTGTATCTGAAAGGGATTTGAGTTTCATAACCGTGCTGCTGGAGGTTAGCTTCTTGACATTCCTTGACTACAAATCCAGCAGCTTCTCAGCAGTAGGTGTACTTCTCCCTCCTAGCCTAAGCTGTGCTGGTTGTCTTTGGCTGCATCTCAGGCAGCAGTGGGCAGGTAGGAGTTCTCAGATAGGTACACAAGCTGTCACAGTGCTTCCCCCCACTAGACCAGGGAACTTTTTACTTCAAGGAGGCCTTGTCATTTCCAGGTCAGATTGGGAGAGGTTGTGGGGACTCCTGAAGAAAGACGGCGCGTTTGACATGTTTCCAGGCAGAGTGTGAGGTACAGCCAGGCTGTCAGCCCAGATGAATCACCGAAGTAGAACACATTGCTGGAAAATTGGGGACTGTTTACGTTCTTAATACTGCATTAAGATGCCTGGATTAGCTATTCCCTTGTCAACCTTGGGAGCCTACCTTGGCCCACCTCAGGATAGCCAGTCTCTTCACCAGGCACATAAGGAATTTGAGATGGATGAGTTTGGGTTTAGATACAGAGCTAATTTTTCTCTGCTTTCCTCTGGCTCCTGCAGCCTTCGTGCTTCCTACTTACAGCCCAGCTTTAGGTATAAAATGGGGTGCTCCCCATTTCTCAGTCTCTCCAGGGTTGGAATGTAGGAAACAAGTTCTGCATCTGCCTTTGAGAAATAGAAATACCTTGTGCTCTGATATGATTCTTCATAAGCTTTTCTGCAGAGATCAGTATGAATGACCCCTTTCATTCTTTTTTTAAAAAATACATTCATTATTATAAATTGGAACACCTACTATGTGCTAGGCAATGGAGAGTCAGTGGCAAGTGAACAAGGTAAAATTGGTCCCTGACCTCGTGGAGCTTATAGTGTATTTGGGGACACAGACACTAAACATATTAATCTCATAAATAGCATAAATCATCTCAGTTGTGACATATGCTGTGAAAGAAAGGAACGGGTGCTATGAGGGTATACAACAGGAGCTAACCTAGCTCTGGGGTTTTCCTTGAAGAAATGATGTTTAAGCTGACATCTAAAGGCAGAGTTAACTAAGCAGAGAGTTTGGGAGATGGTTTGGGGAAAGGGCATGAAAACACATTCTAGGCAAAGTGTAGGACTGAGGCAGGTTCAAGGTGAGGTGGAAATCTGGGGCTTATGCTATGGTCATCACTGAAGACCACTGAATTCCAGTAGTGAGGGGTGACACGATTAGATTTCTGCTTTTTAAACTTCACTTGCTGCTGAGTGGAGAATGGGTTATGGGGACCTATGAGGAAAGACATGAATGAGAAAGACCTACGCTGGAGAAATGAATGGATTCAAGAACTTCAGAGATAGAATGATTGATTAGATGTGGGAGAATAGGGACGTACCAGTGAGGGCCCCCAAGTTACTGGCTTGAAAAACTGGGGCTTTTTTTTTTTTTTTTTTAAGATAAAGAGCACAGCTACAGGCTTTGGCATAAGATTAGGGCTCTGACCTGTGCCCCAGGCTTAGGATGTGTCTCTCCTGTGGATAACGCCGAGAACTGGGGGCTAGGAAGAACCCCTCATAAGGCCAGAAGAGGTGGACCCCGGAGCCTAGGATTGAGGTACTAATAATAGCTACGAGAAGATTCCTGTTCCCCATTCCCTTTCTTTCAAGAGATTTAAAGCTCTTTGTCAATCGTTATCTTTTTCACATCTCTGAGAGAGCAGAGATTATTTTCCCCTTAATATAGCTGGAGGCCCCAAAGCTTGTATAGTTAAAGGCCCCAAAGGTCTAGTTGATTCTGCCCCAGATCACTCAGCTCAGGCATGGCCAAGGATGGGAGGTGTGAGGTGTGAGTCTCCATTTTCATTGCCTGACGGATAGCAAAAGGAGCTCATAGGCTGTGGACTTCTGTTTTCTACCCACCTGTGTACCTAAAAACCTTGTCCTGAATGCAGCAACGGGGGTTGTGCTGTGGGGTGGGGAGGTTGTGAGGGAGGCAGACCAGCCAAATGGGAGGCTGGGAAGCCCCCGATACAGCAACTTCATGCTTCTTAATTTTCTGCCTATGTCTTTGCAGCATCAGAGGACTCCCGGAAACCAGGAGAGCCGCCTGCTGTGTCAAGGCTGGCCTGAGGGCATTTGCTGAGCACAGAGAGACCCAGGAGAGGAGATCAACAGTCTTTTCCCACCCACCTCTTGATCTGTCTGATTTACCCACAGAAAGCCACCCAGAATCCTCTAAGAGTCCCTAGGCCCAGAATGGAGTCCTTAGGGCTACAGGGGGCTGTGATGCTAACAGTTAAACCTGCTTAGGACTTTAAAGAATTGAAAGGGACTAACAGTATCCTCAGCATGGCCTCCTAGACGTGAATAAACTGGCAGCTCTTACCGTGTCATTCCCAGTTTGCCTGCTTCCCCTTAGTCTCCAGCAGCACTGGCTGGAACACCCTACCACCACCTATTTCCCACCCTACCACACGTGTGTTGTGGATGCCAGCCTTGAACACTTGCAGAGGGCTCCCAGAGAGTGGCTGGTCACCAACTCTATAACAGGCTGAGGAAAGTCAAGTTAGAAGGTTCGGGTACTTTAGGCAAGTTATTTAACCTCGGAGCCTGTTTTTCTCTTCATTTTTGATTACTAAGGTCCAAAGATCTCCTGAAGGATAGGGTAGGGCTTTTCCCACTTCACTCTGGACTATATCCCTTCCCCAGCAAACATCTGGCACTGAGGAGCTCAATAAAGGTTCAGTCAAGTGATGAATAGTCCCACTCTGGTAGCTTTTATCAGCTTTGGGAGAGAGCCAAAGGAGGTCCCCTGTCTAACTCCCACTCTCTATCCAGCTATATTGGGCTAGCCATTTATCCTAACATTTTCTCTTAAAGGATTGGAAAGTCAGCCTTTCCTAGACTTCTGGTTTCCTGTGGCCAATGCCATAGGCTGGTTTTACACTGAGCACCCGGAGAGGTTAGGGACCTCTCTAATACTACACTCTTCCTTCAATGCCCTCTGGTTATTTATCCCAACAAGGGAACCAGGGGAAGGGCTGAGTTTGGAGAGACCTATCCAGACTGTGCCTGAGGCATTCTAATGAGCTTTGGATTCTGTTCTTAGCAGTAAAGGGACCTTGAAATCGGTTGATTTACTTTGGGCAAGTTGTTTAACCTCTAAGCCCATTTTTATCTTCATTATTGATTAAAATATATAATAGCTAATAATTTATTGAATGCTTAGTTGTACCAGGCACTATGTCAAACATTTATATGTACTATTTGACTTAATCCTCCAATCCACTATACTCATTTTACAGATGCGGAAACAGAGGCTCAAAGAGGATAAATAACTTGCCTAAGGTTAAAGAAAGGTGCTATCAGACTCTATAGCCCCTGCTTTTGACCTGTTTGTACCTCTTAGAGCCACCAAGTACTTTGAAACAGTAAAGCATTGTGTTTGAGAGATTTATTTAGGGTGACAAACGATCCAGGTTTTACATGACTGAGAAGATTCCTGGGGTATTGAACTTCAGTCCTAAAACCAGGAAAGTCCCAGGCAAACTGAGATGAGTTTGTCAGTCTGTCTGCACTGAGACTCAGTCCAGAGTTGGCCATTGAGGCTTCATTTTCCCTGACTTCTTAGTCACCTACGCCTCATCTTGTGGCCAGTTTCTTTAGCATTTGAGGACCTGCTTCAGTCCAGCAGGCAGGAGAGGAATTTAGGACAGGGGGCAGTTAGGGAATCAGATGGCGTCCTGGTCATGGAAAAATGGAGGTGCAGAACCTGGGTCACTATTTGAGAAGCCAGCGCTAGATTCTAGGCAGCCTTACCTTCAACCCCCAGATGCAGGATACCTACTTGGGAGCCATGGAATTACAGGGAAGACCACAAGGGCCAAAGCCAAACATCTAGATTCAAATCCTAGCTCCTCACTTATGTGTATTTTTCTGGGCCTGTTTACTCTGTAAAAGTAGGATAATCGTCCCAATCCACTGAATGGCATCTGAGAAGCAACTGAAATGTGTGTGAAATACTTCACACAGAGTCTATCCAAATACTGCTCAACACTTAGGTGTCCTTCCTCCTCTTTTCCGGCTTGTGTTTCTTACCCAGCCCTGTCACCTGTCGAGTCTTATCACATACTCCCTCCTCCCATTACCACTTGCAGCCCTAGGGATTTTCCTTTGAGAGCCCTGACCCTAGTGGGCCTGGCCCACCCACCCAGCTGCCCTGCATGTCAGTCACCTCGCCTGCAAGCGGAGAAGGGATGACATCAGCTTTTCCCCCTCCCCCATCCAAAGCCTCTGGACTGTTTTGAGCCATAAATATTTTAGCTGGGCCTTTCTCTGGCTGTTGCCGGGGTGATGGACTCTCAGGGGACTGGGGTGGGAGTGTGGAGGCGGGGCTCGGCAGCCTGGGGCCTAGAAGCAGAGCTGGCCCTTGAGGGGCGGGTTTGAAGTCTGGCCAAGAGCCAGTGCTTGCAGCAGCGATTCTGAAGGCTGTTGCTCTGTCTGCCTGCCTTCCCTTTCCTGGGCCCCGCAGAGCCGTTCTTACTGCTTTCCAGGCCCAGCTTTGCCCTCGAGTACCACTTGATCTTGGGTTAATTGCTAAATACCTCTGGGCCTTGATTTTAACATCTGTAACAGAAAAGTCCCTGTTTAAATCACTGTAAGTGGGGAAGGTAAGTCAAAGGAGGTTTTGTAAAAATCCGATGAAACAAGTTTGGTTAGTAAGTCATGATTGGAGCAGCTAGGTCCCACAGTCCTTTCTGATAGACCTGCATGCTGGGGTCCCAGGGCAATGTAGATGCCACTCTAAAGGCTGATAGATGTGCCACTGCCTCCCATTCTCCCCGCCCCCCATTCCTCATGCTGTAGCCCCAGCTCCTTTTCTGAAGTTCCCTGGCCTGGCCCACGGTGTTCTAAGGAGTTTGGCCCTTATGAGTAGAGTTGATGAAAGCCTTTTTTGATTAAGATACAGAAATTCAGACCCCCAAACTGGATTTGGCCCTCACTCTCTTCTACCACACCCCCCCACCTCCATCCTAGAGCTCTTCAGTCTGAATAGCTGCTAAACTCTAGCTTGCAGCAGCATGCCCACTCCTCTCCTTGGGATGGGTCTAAGAAACAAAAGAGGGCCAGAGAGGGGGCGCCTGGATCCACTCCCTACCCCTACCATCGAGAAGCTCTGGATTGGGTCCAGAATTCCACATCCCCTGCCTAGCCCTGCCCACCAGTTTCCCTGTGGAGCTGGGAGCTGGGCTTCCTTTGTGTCGAGCTCCCTCTGGTGGCGTAGCTGTGCATTGCATAAAATAATACCTCAAGCGAGACTAAATTGCAGGCCGCCCTGAGAGATGGGATTGTTCTATACCAAGAAGAATCCTTGACCCCAACTCCTGATGACAGCCATTCCATTTCCTATATAGGATTACTCTGCCATATGTTTGCTTCTCTAGGTCATTAATCCTCACAACAATTCAATGACATGAGAATTACCCTAATTTTACAGATGAAACAGGATTAGAGAGGTGAAATCAAATCCAAACTCTTCACTGTATGTAGCCTGTAGTGTTCAGGATCCTCAAGTGATAGGAACTTAGCCTGTTTTTCCAGCCCCATATTCCATTCTCCCAAGCCAAAATGACTTACTCTTCTGGAACATAGCTTGCCTCTGGACCTTTGCTCATGCTGTTTTCTCTATCTTCATTGCCCCCACCCCCACACAGTACATTACATACCAAAATCCACACATTTTTGAAAAACTAAAGAAATGCAGGATTTTCTCAAGCTTGCATATATTATCTTTGTAATAACCAAATATTATAAGACATGGATGAGAACAAATGTCTGGATGAGAACAGGTGGGTGAGTGTCCCTGAGATGTGGAAGGTTGGATGGGGAGACTAACATGTACGTGGAAGTGAGAATTGCCCAGGAAATTAAAAGAACATGAAGACATCTGGGTTCTCTGGTAGGTTTTTGTAGTGAAAATTCGATGTTGTAAGTATTCTTGCTGGCCAAAGAGCAAATCTCTGGGAAGCTGAGGCAGAGATTCAGGTGACATTTCTTCAAAAGTCACCGATCTTAAATTCACATTAGTTTTCTTGTTACTTAATATATCCATGTTTTAATAACAATAACAGGTGATAACAGGTGATACTTAAATAGCACTTCCCAGGCACCGGGTATGTTCTAAGTACTTTACACAGACTAACTTAATCTTCATCATAATCTCATAAGATAGATACTAATACTACCCTCACTGTTTTTTTTCAATTGAGGTATAGTTGGTTTACAATATTAGTTTCAGGTGTACAGCATAGTGGTTCGAAATTTTTATAGACTATACTCCATTTAAAGTTATTATAACTTTATATTGGCTATATTCCCCGTTCTGTACAATATATCCTTGTAGCTTATTTTATACATAGTAGTTTGTACCTCTTCATCCCCTACCCTTATCTTGCCACTTTCCTCTTCCCTCTCCCCACTGGTAACCACTAGCTTGTTCTCTACACCTGTGAGTTATACTATCCTCACTTTACACTGGGGAAACTAAGGCATAGAGAGGTTAAGTAATTTCCTAAGGTCGTGGACCAAGTAAGTGGTAAAGCCAGGATTTGATTCCATATAAGTCTGGCTCAGAGAAGGTGCTGTGGATAACTACACTTTTAATATTGAAAATATTGCCTTACATTGCCATGAATAAAACTGACACTCCAGGAAGCAGTATTGTGTTTTATCCTGCGGTTTCAGGACCCCCGCTGTGTACCACCAGAGGTCTGCATAATCCAGGGTGAAAACTGATCAGACTTGCCAGCCTTGGCCCCAGAATAACGGGACCAAGGAAGAGATCCCAATTCCTGATATCCAATGACACATGATTGGCCTAGAGCCAGTGGCATTTCCTCAAAAACTCAAGACTCCTGGAAGAGCCAATAGAGAGCAAGTTAATCAGGAAATGAAGACATACAGGAGGGAAGTGAGGGCTTCGAGGTCACAAAACAGCTGAGATGTGGGGCCACAGATCTAGAGGACAAGAACCTAACCAACATCCTGCCATCTTATGATTATTTTCCCAGGGAGCCTGTAGGCGGCAGATGTAAAAGGATTAAGGCCCTAGACGTTTCTGGTAGATACTGAGAAGTGTATATTGTTCTAGATTCTTGCAGTAGCAGTTGTCAGACACTAAACACAAACTGGCTTTTTGTTAACAGCAAAGTCCATAAAGGCTTCAGGTATAACTAGATCAAATGATGCCATCAAGAAAGTGTCTCCTGACTTCTTTTAAATACATTTATTTATTTATTTTTAGTTGTGTTGGGTCTTCATTTCTGTGTGAGGGCTTTCTCTAGTTGCGGCGAGCGGGGACCACTCTTCATCGCGGTGCACGGGCCTCTCACTATCGCGGCCTCTCTTGTTGCGGAGCACAGGTTCCAGATGCGCAGGCTCAGTAGTTGTGGCTCACGGGTCCAGTTGCTCCGCGGCATGTGGGATCTTCCCAGACCAGGGCTCGAACCCGTGTCCCCTGCATTGGCAGGCAGATTCTCAACCACTGCGCCACCAGGGAAGCCCCCTGACTTCTTGACTTTTCTGTGTTTCTTTCATTGTCAGCTAGTTCCCCCCAAAAGGTGGCAAGATAACCACCAAGAACTTCAAGTTTATATTTTATTTCCTTAGCCATCCCAGAGGGGGGAATATTTATTTCCCAGTAGTTCTAGCAAAGATCCCAGGATTGCATCTCATTTGGCCTAATTTGGGTCACTAACACACCTCCACCCTCACCCCAACCAGTCAGTGTAGCCTGATGTGGCAGGGATGGAATGCTTTGATTTGTCAGGCCAGGGTTATCTGCATACACTGAAACTGCAGAGTAAGGCAGCCGCACTAAACCACATGGCCTGAGAGAGTGGGAGGAAAGGTAGATTCCCAAGGGAAAATTGGTATTCTTACCAGAAGAAAGAGGAATGGATGCTGGGCAGGTAAAATCAGTAGTCAACCTGTAGAAGGTGGGCAGGAACCACAGGTCATGGGTTACATGCATAGTGGTCCATTTGAGTGGCCTTACCCTCTTACCCTGGGTTGTACAAATGCCCTCAAATCAATTCAGCAAACGTCTCCTGAGTATTTGCCATGTACAAGGTCCGGTACCTTCCATATAATAGATGCACAGCTAGACAGTCCCCTGCCACCAGCCCCAGTAAGGCAATTACCAGACTCAAGCTACTGCTTTCTCCCTGAGGAGTATAACAGGCAAATTCCTATTCGTCTCTCAGAAACCAGCTCTGATGTCCTCTCCCATGAAGCCTTCTCTTGACTACCTCCCGTCAGGGTTAGTCATCTTCCGTTCACCTCTGAACTTGGTACATACTGCTATTGTTATCACACTGTCATAATTTATTGATTCTCCTCTCTGTCTCCCACTGATGAGTGGCATCTCTGTATCCCCAGTGCCCAAGATATAATAGATGCTCAGAAATGTTTACTGACCTGAGTTAAAATGAGTTCCCAGGAATGTCCCAGCCTCAGTCTTCTATGGAATATTCCTGAAACCCTTTAGCTTCCCTTCCCAACTGGCCTTTTCAAGAGCCAGTTTGCCACTACCTCAATTCAACTGAACTAATCCTAGCTGAATGCCTATCTCGTGCCAGGTGGTGTTAGGCTTTGGGGATTCAGTAATTAACAAGGTACACTTCAAATTCAGGACTCCAAAGAGGTCAGAAAGAGCTCTTCTAACCAGACTTTCCTTGGCTGGAAAAAGAAAAAGCAGGCTTTGTGATCTGCTTTGTGACCCAGTCATTCTCCCTCCCTGGGCCTCTTTTTCCCCAGAAAGGAAGGCCTGACTTGGTATAAAATCTATAATAGATGTATATGTGTTAAACTCCATATTTCCATTTGCCTAGGCTAAAAACCTCGGAGTAATCCTGATCTTCTCTTTCTTCCACACACCTATCCAAATTTGTCAACAAATCTTGTTGACTTTACCTTCAAATCCAGACTCCAACCATGTCTCATCACCTCACCCAGTCTGGTACAAACTATCAACATCTCTTGCTAAGATCACTGCCAAAGCATCCTGGTCTCCCTGATTCCACCCTTGTGCCACTACAGTCTATTCTCACAGGGCAGCTGGTGATTCTTTAAAAATGGAAGTTCAGGTGGCTTCCCTGGTGGTGCAGTGGTTAAGAATCCGCCTGCCAATGCAGGAGACAGTGGTTTGAGCCCTGCACCGGGAAGTTCCCACATGCCACGGAGCAACAAAGCCTGTGCTCCACAACTACTAAGTCTGTGCGCCTAGAGCCTGTGCTCCGCGACAAGAGAAGCCACCGCAATGAGAAGCCCGCACATGGCAATGGAGACCCAATGCAGCCAATAATTAATTAATTAATTAATTAATATAAAAAATGGATGTACAAACCCTCCACTAGCTCCCACCTCATTCAGAGTAAAAGCCACAGGTCCATTCCTTCTCATGTCTGACTCTCATGTCTATTCCATTCCAAGCCACACTGGCCTCCTTGCTGTTTCTTAAACACACCAGGCATGCTTGTACCTGAGGGCCCTTCCAGTGACTTTTCCCCTCTGCCTGGACTGCCCGCTTTCTCCAGACATTTGCAACACTGACTCACTCATTTCCTTCAAGTGTTTGTTCAAAAGTCACCTTCTCAATGAAGCCTACTGACTACCCTGTTTAAAATTGCAACCTCCCATCCCCCTTTCCTGTTTTCCTCCACAGTAATCATTCCCTTCTAACATACTGCAGAATTTACTAATTTTTTTATCCATCTCCTCCCATTTAACTGTAAGCTCTGTGAGTATCTATTAATTAAATATCTACTAAATCATTTAATTAACTATTGTTGTCTATTATGTACCAAAGACTGTGCTAAGTAACGGAGGTACCAGACGATTGAGACGTCTTATAGGTCTTATGAGGGAAGAAATCATAACGGTTGCTAGTAGCAGCTCATTTATCGAGTGCTTCCTCTGTGTTAAGTGCTTGCCATGTATCATGATAGTAATGACAGCGAACATTAATTACAACAGACTCTGAAAAAAACAAAAACAGACTCTGTTCTACATGCATTATTTCACCTTATAGGCCACCAAGGCCTATAAGGTGAATATTACCAGTAAAGAGCAAGAAACAGGATTTCAAGTCTTGGAACTGGCAGAATCAGGAATTGAACTAAGGTGGTGGAAGACGGATAGGGTCAGATGTGATAAATAATTAGAACTTAGGGTCAGCAATACTAGGTGGAAGATTGGATGTGGGGGTAGAAGGAAATGGGGAAATAACTCCCAGGTTTTGATTGGGGTGGACCTAAGAGCAATAAGGCCAAAGAGAAAAGATGAAAGCCCAACTTGGGACGCGATGAGTTTGAGGCGCCGGAGGAACACTCATGGATGCAGGAACCGAGAGGCTATTCCGGCCCCCTCCCTCGGCCCTGAAGAGGTGCTGGGAGAAGGCACGCAAGGTAAGAGAAGAAGGTGAGTTCCCCTCCCTCTCGGGCTTTTCAGCAGCATCTGCAGGAAACGCGTGGGGGACCGCGAGACAAAGAGCGCGCGGGACTGCCTTGGTCCGAGCGGCCCCTTTAAGAAGCGCGCCCCCAGCTTCTAGCCCGCCTTGTATGCAAATTTGGCGGCGAGGCGGGAGCGCGCAGCTGATACCAGGGGACTGGGCTGCGGCGGTTAGTCCTCTCCCGGCCGCCGTCGCCTCCGACATATTGCCCGCTGGAGCTGCGGCGGCGAAGCGGAGAGCGCCGGGGGGAGGAGATGGGTGAGCGGCGCGGGTCCAACTCGGCCCGGGAACGGGCGGGCTCGGGGGTTAGGACGGCCAAGCTGCTAATTGCTCCCCCACGCGGACAGGATCCCGGCGAGGGGAGGGGGAGGGGATGTGGGCGTAGAGGGACCCCGCCCCCTCCTGTCGTTTTGCGGGTGGGGCTTCTGTTGTGGGGGCGGGACATCGGAGCGGTGGGAGGGGCTTCCAAATGCGGAGGCTCCTTGGGGGCTTTGGTGAGGACCCAGTCTTCTGGGCTAGAGTGGGCCGAGGCTTAGCGGCGGGCGCGGCCTTAGTGCTAAGGGCGGAGCTCCTGAGATGTAGGCCCCGGTGCAGGGGCAAACTTTCTGGGCAGTAGGGGCTTTGTACTGGTGAGGTGGGCCTGGAAGGAGACCTTCCAGAAGAAGGGAGCCCACTCTGGAGCGAGGCTTCTGGGCAGAGAGCTTTTATTGGCTTGTGGGCGGGTTTTATGAGCTGACAATTGTGTGTAGGCGGGGCTTCTGGGTTGAGGGGCTTTATGTGGGTGCAGAGCTTCTAAACAGAGGAGAGTGGGTGTGGGCAGAGCATCTGGACTGAGGGTGCCTGTGTGGGATTTTCTAAGCCAGGTACAGTAGTGCATGAACAGAGCTTTGGGGCTGGGGGCTGTTTGGGGCAGAGCTCCCGGACAAGAACTTTTCCGAGACGTGTGGGAAAAACTTACAGGCTGAGAAGCTAGGGCAAGGGGTGTGTGTGTGTGGAGGCTGCTCTGCTGCCATGAGAAGGTATGAACAAGGCTATACCTTTGACTGGGACTGGGGTGGTGCCTTTGAGCTTTGTGCAGGACTTTTGTGCAGGGTGATGCCTGGGAGCTTGGGCTAGACTGCTAAGCCTAGAAAAAGAGGTTGCAGGTCCAAGTTTTGGGTTCACAACCACACCATTCTCCCTTGACACTGTGCTCAGGCCCTGGGTCCTGACTGTGAGAGTCCAGGATGCCCACTGAGCTGGATCTTGGGTCCTGGAGAAAAAACTTCAAGGGTGCCCATAATTGTAAGCCTACAGGGAGTTGTAGTATCTGAAAGGAGCAGTGTACACCAGCGCTAAGAGCGCAGGACCCAGACCCCCAGACTACCTGTGACACAATGTAAACTGAGTTTACCAATCTGTGGAACCTTTCCGGATTCATTCCCTCATCAACAGTTATTGAGCACTTACTTCATGCTGGGCACTGTGGTAGGAGGAGGGGATACAGCAGTGAAAAGGACAGATCAGGATAGTGACCTCACTGGCCTTCCATTCCAGTGGGAAAGATAGACAGTAAATATGTTAACAAATGAATAAGATGAAGAGTGAATTGTGAAAAAATATAGAAATAAGATAGAGAGTTATGGGGGCAGATACTTACAAAATGGCAGGGAATGGCTCTCCAGAGAGTACAGCAAGTGCAGAAGGTAGCAATAAGCTTGGTTTGCTCAAAGAGAGAAAGGCCAGGCTGGCTGAAGCATGGGGGCTAGGCAGGGAATGGTAGGAGATAAGTTGGAAGAGGTGGGCAGGGGCCAGATCATGGGTCTCTGTAACTGAGCGACAAAATGAGACAGCAGGTAACTGGCAGCCAGTATCATTGCTGTTATCCTTGATATATGCCCTCTGGCTTGAGGATCTACCTTATGTCGAGCCCTGCAGGAGGACGAAGAGGTCCCAACAGGACATCCTACTGTCGAAATCCACTCTGTGAGCCAGGATCCTCTGGGGGCTCAGGTGGGGGCCACACTTCCAGCGCATCAGTCACCAGTGTCCGTTCCCGCACCAGGTAAACTACTTTCTGTCTCTTGTGCCTCACTGTGGGCTCTCAGGAGCAATCTGGACAAAGCTCTCCCTGACTGGGCTCTAGGGTGTGATACCCTAGATGCCAGATGGGAGCTTAAAGGGTGGGGAGCAGCAGAAAAGTCCCAGAGGGTGGTCAGTGGGACAGATGGCAGGGGGACATAGTGTAATAAACCCGAAGGCCTGGATTGCAGTTACAGTTCTGCTTCTGATTTGCTGGTGGCTTGGACAAGTTGTCTCCCCTCTCTGGGCCTCCTTTTCTTTATCTGTAAAGTGGACCTAATAATTCTTTCCTTCCTGGGGAATGTTGGAAAGACTGAATCAGCTTATGAATAGGAAAAGGCTCTGTCATCTCCTTTGTCTGACAGGCAGGATTAGGAGGACTCCATCCCTACCCTAAGCTGCTTTTCTGGTCCTGCTTTGCAATCCTGTGCCCCAGAAGTGCTTCTTGGTAGGGTTCTCAGGTCAGCTCCTGATGTTGTTCCCTCCCACCCCCAGGAGCAGTTCTGGGACGGGCCTCTCCAGCCCCCCACTGGCCACCCAGACGGTCGTGCCCCTGCAGCACTGCAAGATCCCCGAGCTGCCAGTCCAGGCCAGCATTCTGTTTGAGTTGCAGCTCTTCTTCTGCCAGCTCATAGCCCTCTTCGTCCACTACATCAACATCTACAAGACAGTGTGGTGGTATCCGCCCTCCCACCCGCCCTCCCACACCTCCCTGGTAGGTGCCCAGCTAGGACCCGCTGTGTGTGTGTGTGTGTGTGTGTGTGTGTGTGTGTGTGTATGTGTGTGTGTGTGTGAGTGACATGTTTGGTTTTAGTTTAGCATAGCTTACGCAGAACCCTGTGTGTTTGGCCTCATGCTGGGCATGAGAGGTATAAAAAGAACAGGAAACTGATGATTCCTGAACGCTCACCCCTAGTGTGCTCAGCACCACACTACACAGTGTAATGGTAGCAGAGATGAATCTGACTCAGATTTTGTCTAAAGGAGCACAGAGTCTTAAGTCCTGTGGGGGAGGTGAGTCACAGGCATACATGGCTATTTCAAGGAGAGGAAAGAGCTCTGTGCAGAAGGAGAGGTGCAGGGGCAGGGGCATGGGTGATCAGAGCAAGAGGGCTCACACACCACTCTCTTGTCTCCAGGGACTGTCCCACTTTCCTCCTCTGGGTCCTGTTCTACTCCTCTAGGTATTTTCCTGGTCTGACTCAGCTGGAGGCCTATGAAGGTCAGAGAGTGGGGACAGTCCTGATGGAAAGGACTGGGCAGGGGGAGGTGGGTATGCGAAAAGCCCGTACATGGGCAGGGGGCCCACGTGACCCCCAGCCTCTGCCCCCTGACAGAATTTCCACCTGATCGACTTCAACTTGCTGATGGTGACCACCATTGTTCTGGGCCGCCGCTTCATTGGGTCCATCGTGAAGGAGGTGATTGGGTCCCAGAGGCTGGCTGGGGAACTCTGGGACTCCCCTTTACCCATGGGGGTACCAAGGAGGTGTGCCCAGCCCTTCAACCCTGAGGCATTTCCTTGGGGCTCCCTTTGAACTTGGTTGAAGAGTATTACATCCCATCGGCTCTTGGAGTTTCCTGGGCGTCGAGGGAAAGGATTCACCTTGCCAGGTTCTGCCCAGCCTGCTGCCCCACGTTTCCCCGGGCGGGATCACGGGCCATGCTGGGTGGGATTTGGGCACAGCCCCCATGACCTCCATCCAAGGCCCCATCCCGTCCTATCTCGCCCTGACCCAGGCTTCTCAGAGGGGGAAGGTCTCCCTCTTTCGCTCCATCATGCTGTTCCTCACCCGCTTCACCGTTCTCACGGCAACAGGCTGGAGTCTGTGCCGCTCCCTCATCCACCTCTTCAGGACCTACTCCTTCCTGAACCTCCTGTTCCTCTGCTATCCGTGAGTACCCCTCACTCCACCCCCTCACTGCCCAGCACGTGTTCCTGACCTCTGCCCTGAGTGTGGCTGGGCACTGGGCCCCCGTACCCAGTAGACTCACAGGCAGGCAGCAACAGTACCCTCTCACATTGTCTGACAGTATCGTTCTGAGATCAGGACGATTAGCTTTCTTTTGCAGGAGCAGAAACTGAGACGGCAGGCATAATTTCCCCAAGGTGCCCTCAAGGGGGAGGTCAGAAGGGGACTCAGATCTGAGTGTATATCCCACAGCTCCTGAGGGGGTATGCACGGGCTTCATCTTCCTCTCTCTTCCTTTCCTCTCTCTCTGGTTCTTTCTCTTTCTCTGTCTCTTTGCATATCTTAGTGTTTATGTAGTCTCTCGGTGCCTCCCCCAGGTATGTATGCTTGCAAGCACCTGGGTGCACGCATGTTTCTGTGTGGGTGTCTGTGCATGAAGTGTGTGTGTGTGTGTGTGTGTGTGTGTGTGTATCTTCACATGCATATCCGTATGTCTGTCTGTGTGTCTGCTTTGCTCACTCACTTCCTCCGTCTTGCCAGAACCCAGATTGTTGAGGATGGAAAGATAGTGTCTGGGAGGAGCACAGGCCTGCCCCTTTCTAGACTAGAATTGGGGAGAGCTTTGGCAAGATGTCCACTCTGGCTGTTTCTGGGGCAGGCTGCTGGCTGCCTGGGCATTAACAGTCATTTCCCA
Source organism: Stenella coeruleoalba (assembly GCF_951394435.1). Classification (NCBI taxonomy): domain Eukaryota; kingdom Metazoa; phylum Chordata; class Mammalia; order Artiodactyla; family Delphinidae; genus Stenella; species Stenella coeruleoalba. Next base: position 25,171,754 of record NC_137169.1, read on the forward strand.
AGCCCTGGGCTTTCTGAGTCATGAACTTCCTCAGGCTGGGTCACCTCTGTTCCCTGGGAAGCTTCAGAACTGGACACTCGTCTCTCCCCTGCGTGATCAAAAGGTCACTGTCATGGTAGGAGCCAAATCACACTTGCTTTAGTTATAACTAGTTTTTAATTATAAGAGTGATACATGTGTCACGTAACAATATTAAACTTTACAGAAGCTTTTAACTTAGTAAATGGAAGTCCCACATAATCTCAGTCCTCCAGAAAACCATTATCTTGCAGCATGTCCTTCTAAATTTTTTCTGTGCAAGTACCCACACATATACATTTTTTAAAAACAGAAAAATAGGGTTAATCTCTATGCATGATAATGTATAATTTATTACACGTTCACATAGTCATATAACTTGGATATTTTCCTATGGCAGTATATATGGGTCTGCCTCAGTTGTTTAAATGGCCTCATAGTATTCCATTGAATTGACTTTTCACAATTGGTTTTGTTTGTCTTCTGTTGGTGGACTTTTGAGTTGTTTCTAGCTTTTCCCTATTGGAAACAATGAGGCAGGGAACATTCTTTTGCATACATCTTTGCACACTTGTCCAAAATTTCTGTACAACAGATTCCCAGAAGTAGAATTATTGCACCAAAAGCTATGTTTTACATTTTTGATAGATATCAACAAATGGCCCTCCAAGGTTGTACTGATTAGAAATGTCAACAGTTGCCTTAATTTGACACTTTCTGGTGACTACTCAGACATCACCCAGTGTTCATATTTTGCTTTATTTTATATTATTTAATCTTTAAATTTTTATTACTATAAGACACATATATCATAAAAAAATCAAATTCAGTAGTGCTAAAAAACTTGATGATGGGAATTCTCTGGTGGTCCAATGGTTAGGACTCCATGCTTTCACTGCTGAGGGTGTGGGTTCAATCCCTAGTCAGGGATCTAAGATCCCACGAGGTGTGGTGTGGCCAAAAGAAAAAAAAAGCTTATGATGAGAAACAGCCTTTAATCCCACCCTCCAGATTTTTAGTCCCACTTCTCAAAAGCAACCTCTTTTACTGTTTCTGGTTTTAAGTGTTCTCTGAGTTACCTCCATAATTTTAATATCCTTATGCTTTTGTTTATTTCTTTACACATTTATTTATTGATTTTATAATTGGGTAATAGGTTCACATCATTAAAACTGAAAAACAGATAAAAGAGCATAGAATGAAAAATTCTTCCCTTGACTCCTGTCTCCCAGCTACCCAGTTTCCCTTCCACTCTTAGAAGGAAGGGAACCTAACCACCACGAGGTAACCGCCATGTTTCTGGTTTCTTATATATCCTGCATATACAAGCATACCACACACACACACACACACACACACACACACACACACACACGTACACACGCACACATGCACATATACATTGATTCCCTGCATTGACAGATGAAGATTTACTTCACCTTCTATCCGTACTGTTCCTAGTATTTGATAATTGTTATTATTTTTAATTTTCTGTTGGGCCTCTTTTTCAATAATATGAGTATGCCTGTGTTTTTTATTCCATCAACAATAGTCAGTGCCTTAATCCCTTTTATGTAAGAACATAATATTAGGAGCCCTGTCCATTGGCTTTTCCTCCCCTCTTCCTCCTATCACTTCCTGGCAGCTGTACTCTTATATTGTCATGCTTGACATTCACATTCTCCTATATAGCCACATTTAAGTCTTCCATTCTTTGTCTAAGGCTAATTCTAAAAATTAAAAACCAATAAGTGACCTTGATATTATTGTGAGTATGAAAATATTATTCACTGCAGGACCAAGTAGTGTGCATAGATGATATTCCTTCTCTATATTTACTGAATTATAATCTTGGGCCTCTTAAAAAAAGAATGTTCCTAGTGTCAAGGTCAAATGGTTTCTCTTTTCTTATATTCCATCAATTGCTTAAAACCATGCCACATTTTAGTTTGCTTCATATTTAGATTGTAACTTTCTTATATAGCTTTTTATTTTTCTTGGAGTTTCTAATTGCCTTTCTTTTTTCTTGTTGACAAAAGAATGATGGGCCTTCAACATATCCTCAAGTTTATCCAGCCTGTCAGTCATACTACCTGTTGCCTGGAGTCCATTTTTCCCTCCAAAGACATCCCTCCTGGAGCCCTCCATCCTCCTGCTCCAGTCTGGAGTGGTTGCTCTTTAAGCCTGCTATACAGCTCTCAGCCTGGGACTTCCTTTCCTGCCCTGCTGGGTTGGATCCACTGTTTCTTGGATCCCGTGTCTTCTTCTTTCTTGGTTTTCTCCCTTATTTTGCTGGAGTGCATTATGAGGTAATTTTCTTAACAAGGGGTATATGGGAGGTATATACAGTCTTAGTCCTTGCATGTCTGAAAACGTCTTTATTCTGCCCTCATACTTGATTGATGGTTCGGCCAAATGTCGATTTCTAAGTTCAAATTCATATTCTGTCAGAATTTTGAAGATGTTGCTCCATTGTGTCTAGCATCCAGTGTTTCTAATGAGAAGTCTGATGCTAGTTTGATTCCAGTTACTTTGTGGATGACTTGTTTTTTCCTTTCTGAAAGCTTTTGGGAGCATTCTGTTTATCTTTTGATTATTTGAAATTTCACAAGAATGTGTCTGATATGGAACTTTTGTCATTCATCTTATCAGTACTCTAGGACTTTTTTAACCTGGAGACTTGTGTATTTCTTCAGGTCAGGGAAATTTTCTTCTATTATTTCTTTGATAATGTCTTCCCTTCCATTTTTTCTGTTCTCTCTGGGACTTCTCTGTATTGGATGGTAGACCTCATAGATTGGTCATCTGTTTCTCTTATATTTTCCCTCATACTTTTCATCTTTCTCCCTTTCTTCCTCTCCCTCCATCCCTCCCTCCCCTCTTTCTTTCTCTCTCTGACTCTGTCTCTCTCTTTCTCTATCTATCTTTTTCTCTTTCTTTTTACTTTATCTTTAGGGGGATTTTCTCAACTTCATCTTCCAGCTTTTTTATTGAGATTTTTTTCAGCAATCATATTTTTCATTTCTAAGTCCTCTTTCTGGATTTCTGATTGTTCTTTTCTCATAGCATTCTGTTCTTGTTTTAAAGATCTCTTACGTTCCCTCAATTTTGTCTTTCCACTAGGTCAATTTTTCTGTTTCATGCTGCTAGTTTACTAAGTGTAGATAGTTTCTTTGGTTGTCTGTTTACATTTAAGAGTGGAGGACTGAGTGGCTTGGAATGCATTTTCTCTCCCTCTGCCATTGTATACGTGAATGGGAGGTTTGACTGGGAATTCTAAGTATGTGGGCAGGGCACACTGACTGGTAGACTTTGCTTTAGGAAGAGTGAGTGAGGTGCTAATTGTCAAGCTGTGTGCACCCATAGACCAGAAAGGGAAGGGGGGTATTACTGTAGGGTGCCCCCATTAGAGACCTCAGTTCTCCTCAGTTTATTCAGTTTCTTTAGAGAAGAATCTTTCAGGGCAGATTGTGTCAGGTTTGTAGGAGAATAAAGGGAGTGACTCATAAATGAATACAGATCTGTGTTTAATCCCTTTTGTTCAGCCCTGCTTCTCACTTCTACCCTCTATCAAATGTGCCCAGTTCAAGCCAGTCTCTCTTGGGTCACTCTGGGCAGATAAGTTCCTACCCCCGTTGTAACCCTCTCATGGCACATTCTAGACCTACGCTATCCAGTTTAGTAACTTCTAGCTGCCTATTGTTATTAAACATTTGATATAGGCTAGTTTTAACTGAAATGTGCTGTTAGTGTAAAACGTACACTGGATTCTGAAGACTTAATACAAAAAAAGAAAGTAAAATATCTCATTCATAAATAATGATTATATATTGAAACGATAATATTTTGCCTATATTGGGTTAAGTAAAATAGAGTATTAAAATTAATTTCTTCTTTTTTTTAATGCGGCTACTAGAAAATTTTTAATTACATGTGTGACTCTCATATTTCTATTGGACTGCGCTACTCTAGATGATGACCTCCTCATCTGTCAACATGTTTCCATCTGCTGTGTAAATTTGTCAGAATCACTTATGTACTGATAACCCTCACTCCCATTCTCTTTGCTGATATGGATTTATTTTCTACTTTTATTTATTTACTTTCTACATTGATACTGTCACATCTAGGATGGAGAGGATGAAAGAGGGTCTGCCATCTTGCATGTGAAGTTGTTTCTAACTTGTGACCTGTCAGAGCAGCTACTCGCTGTTATCAAATAATTTAATTGTATCGGCAGTCCTTCTTAGTGGGAAAGCCAAGAAGATTCTTAAGTACTTGTCCTTAAGGTTGAGTCTGAAGCCCTTGTATGTTCATGTAGGTGCCCCACGCCCTCATTCCCACCAAGTGCCCTGAAGAGTGTTTTGGGAATCCCATTTCAGTGTTCTTTTCTGTCCCACAGAATCATTGACCTCTTTCTTTCCTAAACAAAATTGTATTGATCTACTTTAGGCCAGACACCATGCTGGGCATTGTTGCAAAGATTAAAAGAGAGTATTTATAAAAACACTAGCATAATGCCTGACTGAGCGTAGAGAATCAGTACAAGCTAGGTAACTTAAGGCAAGTTAAGGAAACGGAGGCTCTTAGAGATTATATAACTTGCCCTAAATCACAGCATTGGTAAGTGGCAGAGCTGGGATTTTAATCCTAGCCTATTTGACCCCAAAGGTTATGCTCTTGACCAGAATTCTCTAAGTTATCTTACTTGAACCTTACCCTAGGAGAAGTGGAAGCATTCCCATTCTATAGGCCAGAAAGCAAAAACCCAAAGAGGCTAATTATATGAGTGCCCAAGAACACTCATATATCCCTTCCTGGAAGTTCAGAATAAAGAAAGAGAACATTACTATAGATAAGAAAATGTAGCATTCTCACTGGGTCTGGCTCCTGGCAGCAGCCCAGGGACCCTTCTGGAGCTACGTCTGAGAGCCTGGGGAAATTGAGAGGCCCTAAGCTAAAACAAGGAATGCCTGTCAAGAGCACCTATCATGACGTTCCATGTACTGTGCTTGGCACTTACCCACTTTAATGATCTACTCTTCTGGGCTATGGGTCTGTCTAGTTTTCTCCTTAAATGATATCAGCCACACACTCTATCTCTTAACTAATTAGCTCCAGCCCTGACCTAGGGGTACTCCTCAGGGGAAGTGGTTTGTACTGTTCAAGGGCCCATTTCAGTGCCTGGCACATAATAGACACACAATAAATATTGTTCCTGAACTGTCCTCCTCTGCAAGCTACAGAGCTGCCCCCATGTGCACCCATGACAATGTCTACCTCTCCTTTGTGGTACCATGTATATTTTCTTTTTTTTTTTTTTAACATCTTTATTGGGGTATAATTGCTTTACAATGGTGTGTTAGTTTCTGCTTTATAACAAAGTGAATCAGTTATACATATACATATGTTCCCATATCTCTTCCCCATGTATGTTTTCAATTAATGAATTACTTGTAGTATTTGCTGAGTATCTGTCTTGATCACCGGTGCCAGACAGTTCTGGATTTGAATCCCAGCTCTATTACTTCCTTACTAGTTGTGTGAGCTTTCGGACTCCACTCCACCTGTCTGAGTCAAAGCTTCCTCAGCTGAAAAGGGCACAAACTAACAGTACCTAACACAGAGTTAAGAGAAACAAAAGAAGAGAATGCATGTAAAGCACTTAGTACAGTATCTGGAGCACTGGTTGTGCCCAGTGAATGTGGACTGTTAAGATTACTGCTGGGCAGCAATAGTCTGTGAGGGCCGGGACTCGTGTCTTGCTTCCTACTGTATACCTGCCGCTCAGCACAATGCTTGGCATGCACTTAGTGCTAATACATGGGTTGAATGACTGATCATTGGCTGGGAGGCTGGATGGCTAGAGGGACCGGTAGAGTCTCCCCTCTGAACAGCCAGGAGAGCTAAAGCCCAGGAGGAAAGAAGATTCCCTTGGTGGTTAAGAGTTGGGATCCTGGCCCTTGCGCAGGCCTGCCCTCACCACTGTCTTCCCCAGCAGGTTTGGGATGTACATTCCGTTCCTGCAGCTGAACTGTGACCTCCGCAAGACAAACCTCTTCAGCCACATGGCCTCCATGGGTCCCCGGGAGGCGGTCAGTGGCCTGGCACGGAGCCGGGACTACCTGCTGACACTGCGGGAGACGTGGAAGCAGCACACGAGGCAGCTGTACGGCCCGGACGCCATGCCCACCCACGCCTGCTGCCTGTCGCCCAGCCTCATCCGCAGTGAGGTGGAGTTCCTCAAGATGGACTTCAACTGGCGCATGAAGGAGGTGCTGGTCAGCTCCATGCTGAGCGCCTATTACGTGGCCTTTGTGCCTGTTTGGTTCGTGAAGGTGCGTAGCTTGACCCAGGGAGGAAAGGGGCCTCACCCTGCTGCCTGCCCCCCAGGAGCCCTCTTGCTCGCATAAATAACTCTGCTGCTCTTGATGAGATTCCCATATGTGCTCTTGAGGGCCAGAGGGACTCCTGCCTTCATTTTAGAGTGGAAAAAACAAGGCTCGCTGAATGCACGTGGCCCGCACGAGGTCCCCCAGCCAGCGAGGGGGACATGGCATTGTTGTTTGTAATACTTGGTAACGGAAGGCGGCGACTTGGTGTTTCAGTGTGGCGGTTTTGGCACAGGCATGTCACGGTGTCCTGCTTTGTCATTAAGTTCGAAAGGCAGGACTCATCCAGATCTGAGTGACTCCAAAGGCCTGTGCTCTCTCTCTGGCTTGTATGGCCATGTGGGAAGGTACCTCCCCAGCTGGCTTGACACATTTCTCTGAGGATGGGCTGCACTGAATGATTGGGGGTTGAGAGGACTTCATGTCCGTTGGGCACCTACAACCTGCTAGAGCTTTGATGAGTATTATAATCCTCCTCACGCCTCTCAGAGGTGGTTACTCTCATCCTCATTTAACAGATGAGGGAGCTAGCCCAGAGAAGTGAAATGACTTGCCCAAGGTCACATAGTGACTAAGCAGCAGAGCCAAGATTTGAACTCATTTCTGTTGAACCCCAGAGCCTGTTCTCTGGCTCAGAGTGGGAATAATTTTTCTTTGTAGAAAACTGAGTAGTGGGCATAGGGTTTAAGCCCATGATCAAGCCACCTTTGTTAGGTGTTCAGTCCTTCGTCTCAGGCCACCCCGAGGTCTCTCTAGGGCTGTCTTGATCTCCGAGACAGATGGAATCAGGGATGGGGGAGGGAGTGAGGCCGTTATGGGTGTCCAAGGTCTCACCCACCTCCCGCTGCCCCCAGAACACACATTACTATGACAAGCGCTGGTCCTGCGAGCTCTTCCTGCTGGTGTCCATCAGCACCTCGGTGATCCTCATGCAGCACCTGCTGCCTGCCAGCTACTGCGACCTGCTGCATAAGGCCGCTGCCCACCTGGGCTGCTGGCAGAAGGTGGACCCAGCACTGTGCTCCAATGTACTGCAGCACCCGTGAGTCTGCCCTTCTCTGCTCGACCCCAGCCCCCCCGGTCAGTGTCTGGAGTCACTCACTTCCCTGCTCATCAACTCATTCATTCGATCAGCAAATAGTTATTGAGCATGTCTTGTATGCTAGGCCTTGTGGCCAGAGTGGGATATGGCAGGGCCCAGGAAGGACATGTCTCCTGTCCTTGGGTAACTTGCAGTGTCTTGAAGATGGGAGGAAGGCAGGTGGTAAATTCATAGACTCATTGACTTTCTCATTCACTGACTTAGGTACTTGCTTATTGGCTGATTTGCTCATGCATTCACTCATTGCTTCCCTCCTTCCACTCACTCATCCATCCAATCATTGGCTAATCTACTCTTTCAGAAAGAATTTACTTCTACCTAAGCTGTCCCAGGCCTGGTGCTGTGTATTGGACAAAGGAGCTTGGACTTTGACCTATAGGCAGAGGGGAGCTCTGGAGGGTTTTGAACAGTGGAGGGACCCATTCCAAGGTGTGCCTTAGAAACATCAGTCTGGTAACAGGGTATGGTGCTGTGTTAGTTGATGACATACCCTGGCCAGGGAAGAAAAGCCACAGGGAGGAAATGGCTAAGACGAGACCCCTTGAGGAATTACAGTCTGGTGCGGGTGATAGCCGTGTACACAAAGAGTTAGGATGAGTGGGGTGAGAAAGGCCCAGCTGCGGGATGGCATTGCACTCAGAGCAGAGGCAGAAGTCACCCTGCTCAGGAGCCCTGAGGGGCTGGGCTGTCCTCCCCTCAGCCTGACCCATCCTTCCTGGTGCCTAGCATTTCTACAGCCCTTCATCACCGTCTTTTTACCCCGGTTATGCTAATTTTCCTGCCTGTATTCCCCCATTAGACTGGAAGCTCCTCAAGGCTGGGACCATCTCTGAATCACATCTGAGTCTTGGGCCCAGCACAAGGCCCAGCCGAGAAGAGGCCCCTAGGACAGGTTTGTAGGGGTAGGCGCACAGAGATGCGAAGGCAGGCTGCAGAGGCCAAGCCTCCTGATGTTGGCCCTCCATGCCAGTCAGGGTCCCTCTCAGGCTCTGTCCAGGTGGTCCAGAGAGTGGATGGATATTGCCAAATGGGCTGAAGTGGGGCTTGGCTTAGCCTAAGGCTCTGAGGGCAGGGGAGAGTAGAAAGAGAGTACATGGCTGAATATGAGGATAAACCTGCCCATGGCTCACCATGGTCTTCAGGTAAGATCCAGGCTCCTTCACGTGGCTTCCCATGATGAACTGACTCCTACCAGCCTTTCTGCTCTGTCTCTTCCCATGCCCCAACTCATACTCTGCTCTAGCCAGACCCAACCTCTTCGGATCCTCCAATTCTGTATGTTCTTTTTTTTTTTTTTTGGCTGCATTTGGTCTTTGTTGCTGCGCACGGGCTTTCTCTAGTTGTGGCGAGCGGGGGCTACTCTTTGTTGTGGTGCTCGGGCTTCCCATTACAGTGGTTCCTCTTGTTGCAGAGCATGGGCTCTAAGCACACAGGCTTCAGTAGTTGTGGCTCGCGGGCTCTAGAGTGCAGGCACAGTAGTTGTGGTGCATGGGCTCAGTAGTTGTGGCGCATGGGCTTAGTAGTTGTGGCACACGGCCTTAGCTGCTCCACGGCATGTGGGATCTTCCCGGCCCAGGGATCGAACCCGTGTCCCCTGCATTGACAGGCGGATTCTTAACCACTGCGCCACCAGGGACGTCCCTATATGTACTTTTGTATGCAGGCTTTTGCCTATGATGCATGTTTTGCGTGGAGTGACCTTTCCAATTTTCTTTTCCTGTTTAATTCCTATTCATCGTTTAGCACTTTGCGTCCTCCAGGAACACTTTCCTGACCACCCAGGATAGGTTCAGTGTCCCTGCCCTGCCTGTGCTCCTCCTCTGCTGTGTTTGCTTAGTTACTTGCCTGTCATTCCAAGACTAAAGCTCCTGGAGGTCAGGGTCCTTGTCTGTCAAGCCCTCGGCCATCTCCTCACTCCTGGCAAATGCCTGGCTTGTGATAGGTCCAACAGCAAATTTTTTGTGTTTTTTGTATGTGAGCTTTTTTTAAGGTAGAATTTCCATACAGTGAAATTCACAGATCTTGAAGTGTACAATTCCTTGAGTTTTGATAAAGACATACACACCCATGTAACCCTTCCCCCATCAAGATACAGAACATTTCCAGCCCCTCGGAAAATTTCCTTATGGCCCTTCCCAATGACCCCCTCCCCCTGGCAACCATCTTTTCATTTCATTTCACCATAGGTTAGTTTTGCCTATTCTACAGCTTCATGTAAATTAAATCATACAGTAGACATTCTTCTTGGGTCCAGCTTCTTTCATTCAGCATATTGTTTGTGAGGTTCATCCATGTTGTTGCGTATGACATGGTAACTGTTTTTTACATGAAGGAATCAACAGGACAGGAGCATGAGATTGAGCTTCTTGTGGACAGTTATTCTCAGTCCTCTGGCCCAGGACCCTTAGATTTCCTGGGAGATCTCAAAGAACAATGGAAGAGAATTCACTGGTCCCACAACCTTATTCACATGCTCTCTGGGGCGCCTCTGTGCCAAGCCTTGTGGCATGCTCCGAGGACACAGAAATGAACTGGACACCATGCCTTCCCCTTCAGTGCTCCCAGACTAGTGAGGGATACAGGGAAATAAATAAGTGACAACACATTGGGGAAAGTGGACCGGTAGCAGGAGATTCAGGGAGCATTTAAAAGATGCTGAACTCTGTGGGATAAGGCATCTGGAAGAGCAGCCCAGCTGGAGCGAGCACCTTATGAAGAGACAGGAGCAGTGCTGGAGGAACTAGAGGCAGTTCTGGGTGGCTTGAGCAGGTGCTATGTGGTGGGGGTCATGGAAGGCCACACTGGGACTCGGAGGCCATAACACATTGTTGGGGACTTGACTCCAGGGGCACCGGAAAGCCTTCAAAGGGTTTTGAGGAGAGACTAGTCAGGCTTGGCTTGGTGTTTCACAAAGACCACTCGGGCAGCTGTGTGGTGGACTGCTGGGAGGCTAGAGGTGAGACTGATGGGAGGCTAGATGAAGAAAATGACCCCAGGGAGGGAAAAGGGTTTTCTTGAAATCCCTCAGAGACATGAATGTCAGCCCTAAACCTTCCGACTCCCAGTGCAGTGAATTTCTTACAGTTACCCATTTTACAGAAAAGGCAACTAAGACGCAGAAAAGGAAAGTCATTGTGTCTAAGTGATAGAAATGGGAGTAGAGCCCTGGTGGTCACCCCATGCTCAGTCTTCTCACATCCCCTTGTGTGGGTGAGCTGGGCGTAAGGGAGTTTTGTCGGGCTGTGCCTCCAGGTGGACTGAAGAATGCATGTGGCCACAGGGCGTGCTGGTGAAGCACAGCAAGAACGTCTACAAAGCAGTGGGCCACTACAACGTGGCCATCCCCTCCGACGTCTCCCACTTCCGGTTCCACGTGAGTCTCCTCCCCTGGGAAGGAGGGGTGGGGCCTGATCTAGAGGGCAGGAGGATCAGCGGGGCAGGAAGGCGATGTCATAGCAAGAGGCGGCTATTTTCAATATTTCCCAAATCCAAAAGAAGACAATGCACATGTGCAGCCCAAGGACAGCCATACAAATGATCCCTTCATAACTGTAGCTCACTTGGTACCAGATCTTTGAAAACATTGGGTGGAGGTAGAAAAGATGATACAACAAAAGGAGGGGTTGTTGGTGGTGAAAATAATTACACTAGTCATTCCTTACTTACTGTGTGCCAGGCACTGTGGTAAACACTTCCCATGCACCCTCCCATTCAGTCTTCACCAGAACCTTGTGTATGAAAGAAATACCAGGGCTGTCCTGGTTTTCAGGTACTGAAATCAGCTTAGAGAGTTTAACTTCTTCCAAGGGTGCCTTACTGGGAAACTTGGGAACTAATGGTAATGGCTCATGGACTCAGTACTATGGAAAGGGCTGCTCAAAATCATCTGGGCTGGTGGTTTCCATTTTATTTACTTATTTTACTGTCAAAATCCTTTTTTCCAACTCAGTCAAACTAAAGTTCAGTATATAGGACTTCATGGCGCTGCTCTGTTTGAAAGGGTTGGAACTCCCCTCACTTCCTGCTTACCACTGTGGTAGCCCCTAAAAGACCTCCTGGAACCTGGGGCTCTGAGGAACACGGTTTGAGAAATCATTGATCTGGGCTAACCTCTTCTTTTCCCAGTAGAGAAACCTGAGGTTCAGGCAGGGAAGGGACTTGCCCAAGGTCCTGCAGCCTGTCAGGTGCAGAGCTGAGCCTGGCGTGCTGGTCTCTCAGACTCCTGTTTCCTGGCACTTCTCCTGCCATCCTATAATCAGCTCTTGAGGTTTAGGTACCTTGGCCCCTGCAGAATCAAGATCCCTGGACATCGATCATTCTTTTAAACTGACCAGAAAAATTTTCTTAGTCTCTACACTCTACCTTGCCCTGTAGACACCAGGTAAGAGTGATGTGTCTCCGTGTCCCCTGGAAGCTTCCGGCCTAGCGGGGGATGCTACACATGAAATAGTAAATGACTCAGGCTGTAGAGTCTATAATAACTTTCCATGCCTCTGTCATAAGATTCTACTTTGTTCAGGCCTGACAGTACCCAGGAAGTCACATATAATAAGGTGTTGGTTTTCGACCAGCAAAAGTTTGAGAGAACAAGCAGGACTTCTCAAGAAAAGCTTCTGGGAGGAGGTGGAAGTTGATCCGGATCTTTTTTTTGTTTTTTTTGATCCGGATCTTAAACAGCTTCTGTGGGAAGCAGTAGTCTTGACAGAAGGAACACCACAAACAAAGGCAGAGAGATGGCAAGGTCCACGCCCAACCCTACGAAGTCTTCCTCCCCACCCAAGTCTGCATGGGGCCCAAGAACTTGACCCCTTCACTGGCCTACCCAGAACCCCCTTCCAAGAGGCAGGTTTCTGGAGCCCACTTTCCAGTCCATGCCTACTCTTTCCTGGGCAGTTCTTTTTCAGCAAACCCCTGCGGATCCTCAACATCCTTTTGCTGCTGGAGGGCGCTGTCATCGTCTACCAGCTGTACTCCTTAATGTCCTCTGATAAGTGGCACCAGACCATCTCACTGGCACTCATCCTCTTCAGCAACTACTACGCCTTCTTCAAGCTGCTGCGAGACCGCCTGGTATTGGGCAAGGCCTACTCGTACTCGGTCAACCCCCAGAGGGACCTAGACCACCGGTTCTCCTGAGCCCCAGGGCGACCCAGGGACAGCATCCAGGCTTCAGCCAGGGGCTCCCTGGGAATCGGCTGTTGGGGAGGGATGGGTGGGGGGCAAAAAAAAAAAACAAAAACAGACAAAAAAAATCCACCAGAGCTTTGTATTTTTGTTACATACTGTTTTTCTTTGATAATTGATGTGATTATGAGGAGAAAAAAAAAGTCCTATTTTTATACTCCCAATAAGCCTGTGTCCTGTATTTCTTTCTCCTTTTCTTGCCTGTCAGGCAGAGAGCAGAGGTGTGGGATTCTTGGCCAGGACACCCCATGTGTGGCTTCTGGGGCCCCTGTGAGCTCTGCCTTCTCCGGTGGAGAAAAGATGAGACACCCGAGGTCACCGTAGCATGGTAGCTGCTGCTGGCTGAATGCTCGCTGTGTGCCAGAGGCTGTTCTACATGTATGACAGGCCTTGTCTTAATCCAGTTTTTATGACAACCCTAGGAGGTAGGTGCTGTCACTCCTATAGATGAAAACAGGAGCTCAGGGAGCTATGTATCATGACTTGCCCAAGGTAACACAGCTAGGAAGTGGTAGCGCTGGGTCCCAAAACCCTCTGAAAGATAACACTACTATCCCAGCAGAATGTGATGTACTGATTCCCAGCACGCAGTCACTGAGACCCTGCTCTGTGTCAGATGCCGAGGTAGATGGTGAAGATGCCAAGACACAGAAACAAACAAGTCACTACACTGGGAGGGGTATAACAGTTACAAGGTACAGAATAGCACAGGGGAGAGAACATTTAATGCTCTCTGGACTTCTTGGAGGAGGGGATAGTCTGAGTTGTATCGGCCACTTCCTAGGTGGACAAGAGGGGGTAAAGGCGCTTCAAGCCGAGCAGTAGCATCCTGGGGTATTTGGAGAAGGTAAGCAGAAAGTGGTTCCTAGAGCAAGAAAGATAAGGAAAGTTGCGGGGAGGTGGGCTGGATCTGGAAAGGTCTGCAGGGACTGGATCAGGGAGGACCCATGGCTCTAGGCTAGGGAGGGTGTGTGAGCAAGGCCAAGGGCTTGAATGGAAACAAAGCGGCTTGGAAGGCCACCTGGCTCCTGTGGAGCATAGGATGGAGGGCTCAGGGGCTGGCAGGAGAGGAGACATGGTCATAGCCATTCATCTAGTCTGCCCGTGTCCCCTGAGCCCTTGTTTGGCTACAAGTTATGCAGATGCTCCAATGGTGGTGTACAGGAGGCAGACACTGCAGCAAATGTTTGTGGTACCTCTGCGGAGGCAGGCATTGTGCCAGGCACTGGGACAGAAACAAAGATGAGGAAGATACTGTCCCTTCATAGACAACCAGGAGAGAGAGACACCTTGTGAACAACCTAGATTGCCAATTGCTGAGGAAAATGTGTGTCCAGGGCACCGGGGAGCAGAAAGGACAGATAGTCTGACTCTGTCTGGAAAGACAGGCTTTTTCAAGAAGGTGAAAATTGTATTCGGTCTTGAAAGTGAGTAGTTCACCTCATAGTCAAGGGGGAAGGGAGGGCATTGCGTTCCAAGCAGAGGAAAGAGCATATGCAAAGGCACAAAAGAAGATAGGAGCATATTTGGGGGAATGTGGTTCCCCAAATATGGATGGAGCCTGGGTTGCCTGGCAGGGAGTAGCGCAAGAAGCCAGTAAGGACCAGCCTGTCAGATTGAAATGTTTGGGCATTACCTAAGGCCGTTAGTAGGAAATCACTAAGCAGAGGACATGATAAGATCTCTGCTTTTGGGCTTCCCTGGTGGCGCAGTGGTTGAGAGTCCGCCTGCTGATGCAGGGGACATGGGTTCGTGCCCCGGTCCGGGAAGATCCCACATGCTGCGGAGCGGCTGGGCCCGTGAGCCATGGCCGCTGAGCCTGCACGTCCAGAGCCTGTGCTCCACAACTGGAGAGGCCACAACAGTGAGAGGCCCGCGTACCGCAAAAGAAAAAAAAAAAAAAAAAAAGATCTCTGCTTTTAAAGAGATAATGGGTGCAAATGGGAGAACCTGGAGGCACACCAGTGAGGAGGCAGGTAAAATAGACCAACAGAGAATGAAGAGGTCTGACCTTGAGAAGTGGCAGTAGCAAGAGAAAGATAACACTCCCTTTCCTGACCCTGAGTCCTAGAATTGGCTTTTTGAGTTGTTTCCCTAGGTGGGCCAGGTCCACAACTAGAGGTGGCAATTTGTTATGACAGGACCTGGGCTTCCAAAAGATAGCTCCCTCTTGGGACCAGTGACTTGAAGACATAGCCTTCCTCTGTGTGTTGAGGTGGGGGACAGAAGGACCGGAATCCTATTATGCAAAAAGGGAGGTCTAATGTGCACCAGCCATAAATTCCATGATTCAAAAGACACACGACAACAGGACTTCCTTGGTGGTCCAGTAGTTAAGAATCCGCCTTCCAATGCAGGGGACGTGGGTTCGATCACTGGTCGGGGAACTAGATCTTGCATGCCGCAACTAAGAAGTCCACATGCTGCAGCTAAGAAGCCCACATGCCCCAACTAAAGATCCCGCGTGCCGCAATTAAGGACCTGGCACAGCCAAAATAAATAAATATTAAAAAAAAAAAAAGATGTATGAACCTCAGAGCCTCAATTTCCTCATGTCTAAAAAGGGAGATCATATCCCTTTTTTTGTGTAACTCACAGATCTATTCATTCGTTTGTTTATTCATTCAACAGTTATTCATGGAGCACATACCACGTGCCAGATGCTGTGCTAGGTGCTGGAGATCAGTGATGAACACTATAGAACTGACTTGTGCCCTCAGAGAGATTGCAGTAAGGCTAAATGAAATAGCTCTGTCAACTATAAAGCACTGCACCGGTCTCATTATTTTTCCACTTTGTATCTCCCAATAAGATTGTAATCGGGTTTACTCTAGACTTCTTCATTTCCTTATCGCTATATCCTTGAGCAAGTCACTTCACCTTTCCAGATGACTCCTTATTCATATATCCGGCTCAGGGTCTATGGGTGGTTTTAACTACAAAAGGAAGGAATACCTTTCTGGAAGAAAAAGTTTCTACGGGAGGAGACCTCACTACAAAAAGGAAATAGCAGAAAAAGCTGAGAAATCCTAAGCACACTTAACTTTCTTTCGTAGGTATCCCTCCCAGTTTTTCTCCACCCACTCCTTTCATATTCCATCCTTATTCCCCGCCTTTAATAGCTGCGGTCTCTTTAAATGCGGTCGTCGCTGTGAACTAGGCGGTGGGGCCGAAAGCGCGTTTCTTCCCGGGATTGTTAAGTTGTTTGTCCGTTTCGGGCTGCCGTCCTGCAGATCCGCCATATTGTCTGCTGAAGCTGCCGCCGAAGCTGCCGCCGCTGCCGCCGCCAAGTAAGAGCGAGCGGAGCCGCGATGGGTGAGTAAGGAAACCAGGCATTTGGGGACTCGGTCTGAGGCAGTGTCGGGGCTTGGAGTCTGGCGAGAGCCTGTCTGCAGTCTGCAGAGGATGTCTGAGTCTCCTCCAAATAGGGTTGAGGGGAGAAGCCAGGCCGGGAGCGCCGCTCAGGCCAGTTTGGGGCCAGGTTAGGGCCCAAGCGGGGAGCAGTCTTTGGGGGCTGGTTTCGGAAACACCTTGCCACTCCTGGAGCCCCCACGTGGTGGCCCTGGGCCGGACCCCACGCGTTCCCGGAGGTTAGAAAGGGGCTGACCCTCCGGTCTGGGCCGGGCTCCCGGTGGCAGGCCCGGGAGGCGTTTAAGGCAGCCCTCTCCGGCGTGTGTCTGACCGACGCGCCTCTTAACTGGATTCACTGGTTGCCCTGAACTCAGGGAAACCCTCCCTACGTCGCAGAGAGAGTTATTTGGCGAAGGGACGCCAGGCGAGCCAGCTCCAGGCCTGTAACCAGGGGCAGCCATGCCGAAGGCAGCCTGGGCCGCTGAAGGCCGGGAGAACTTACCGAGCCGAGGCGGAAATAGGGTGGTTCGGTTGGGTTCAGAGTGACAGCCTTCGTAGTGGTAGAAAACCAGTGCCAAGATCTCGTAGTCATGTATAGGTCGGGGGCTTTAGGTTTCTGGGCCTGGCCCTGGTTAGGAGAAAAGGAGCGACCTGTTGCTCTTTCTAAAGGGACTCCAGGTAGCAAGGCCTGTGCTCAGAGAGAATACGATGGTGAAGTCTTTGGACTTAGGGACAGAACCATCAGTGGTACTTCTTCTCCAGCAATGAGAACTATTAAATTTGCTAAGCTCTTCCCGTGTGCAGGCATTGCTCTGATTGCTTTACATGTCACGTTTTATTTAATATGCACAACCTATTTATTGAGATAGATACTGCTATTATCCCTATTTTACAGATAAGGAAACTGAGGCTTAGGGAGGTAAAGTAACTTACCCAAGGTCACACAGTCAGTGGCTTAAACCAGGTTGATCGCTCCAGAGCCCTAGTTTATAGCTGCTGTTCTTTATGGCCTGGCCCCCAAGTGATTGGGCTGGAAAAGGGGGAAAGAAAGCTTTTAATCCTAGGCAGAGTTGTAAAGGTGTTTTGTATGTTTGCTAGTGGGCCCACTTTGAAATCTTTAATCTGAAAGAAACTGGAAAACTGCAAAGTGAATTGCTAACCCCAACTATTGTGGGTGTGTTGGGGGTGGGGCTTGAGATTCTGGGATTGAGTTTTGTAAGAAACCTGATCCTGAGGAAACATAAATTACTCCCTTGAGCTGCAGGGCAATGACTTTAGAATCAGATCTGGCATTATAATCCTGCCTGCTACTTCCTAGCTCTCATCCAGAGAAGTCACTTAAATGTCAGATGCAGTGATGCATGTGGAAAACATCCAGTACAGTCCACGATAAATGTTATTTTCTTCCTTTCTGAGCCTTCCTTTCCTCATCTCTAGAAAGAGGGGAGGGGGCAGGGTTATCGAGGTGTTAGAGAATTAAATAAGATACCACAGTGTTTGGAGACTAGTAAGGGCTCTATAAATATCAGAACAGATTCTTTTCCACCTTCAATAATGTTTTCAGTAATGTTTGTTCCTTTCCTTTAAGTACTCTGGTTTCCAGAATCCTCCATTAAGACTGATAGGCCTGTCCTTGTAGCTGCAACTTTATGTGTCAATGAAAAATTTTAGGGGCTTTTATGTTATAGATTTTGTATTGGCCTTCAATTTCAGGAACACTGCTGCCTCAAAGGGAAGGGGCTAATATTTAGTTTATTAAGCCCAGTGAAATAAATCTGACAGTGATTTACTTAGTTTTTATAGATGGGGAAACTACCTCAGAGAACATAACACAGTTAGTTACAGCAAAGCCAGAAGTGAGATTCTTACCCATTTTGCTGCACATAAACCTCTAAGAAGACTTCAGGTGTGATTAAATTTAATCCTTTTCTGGTAAACTTTGAAATGAAAGTTCTTCAATAGAGCAACAGAACCTGACCAGGGTCCTGAAGGGGAGTTTTAGTCTAGAGTCAGGCAGCCTCCTCTCTTCTCTGCAACTCCATTTCAGGTACCTCCCCGCCACCCCCATCCCACCTTGCACCTTGTCTTTCTGAACACCAGGCCATTGGGGTTTTTGTTTGGTGGGGTTTTTGTGTGTGGGTTGGTTATTTTTGTTTTTTTCTCTGATCCTTATACTACGGGGTGAAATATATCCTTACATTTAATCCTAACATCAAATCCGAGATAATTTGGGTTATCCCCATTTATAAATGAGTAAACAGGCTTTGAGAAGATTAGGTAATTAAGTCCAAGGCTGGTGATCTAGGCCCTAGGGCTGGGAACGCTAACATGGCCTGCGTCACACCTCCATGAATCTAGAACCTGCTGTGTTTCACTGCCTCTCAAGAGTACGCTCCTCGAGCTCTGGCCTATATCCTATACTATTTCTCCTGTGCCAAACTTCACTAGCCTTAACAGACCTTTGCAGTGATTTCATTGCTCTTAGGAACCCTGTGGGGTTGAGGCTTGCAGCTCTGGAAGTTACTTTTTCTAACTCTCCCCAGCAGAGACCGCAGCCTCTCAAGACTAAGTCTTGGCAGACACCGGTCGTTTTTATCGCTGTTCCTGCCATCCTGCTAACCAGGAATCTGGCAGCACCTTCCCAGCCCCAGGGGGTAGGTCTTGATTGATATAAACTAAACCAGTCATTGTAATTCTATCTCCCTAGGCTGTGATTGATTTAAGTATGGGCATGTGATGCAGATTTTGGCTAATGAATGTGAAAGGAAGCCTGGAGGACTTCTGAAAAGAGTTCCTTATTTGCCAAGTTTTATTCTGTTGTTTTTTTGCCACTTTATATTTTAACCCAGGTATCACCAAAGTGTGAGAGCTTCAAAGAGATGGAGAGATAGGAAAGCTATAATAATAGCGAACACTTACATAGAACTTGCTATGTGCTAGGCACTAAGTACTGTAATACTAATTCGTTTATTTCTCAGATTCTCACATTCTAGTTGAGAAAACTGAAGCAGAGAGGTTCAGTAACTTAAGCAAGGTCACAGCTAGTAAATAGAGGAAATACTCAGGTAGTATGGTTCTAACCAAAATATAGGCTATTAAGGGCTGTGTTCTGCCTCTGGAAAGGAAAGATCTCTTTTCTGACTCTGAAATTGCCATTAGCAACGCTGGAATCATGAGGCAGAATTTAGAAATAAGAGCAGGCAGTTCGAAGGGTGAGGGTCGAGAAGACGGAAAGAATCTGATTTCTTCATGATGTTTTTGGAACTGTCCTGTCACTGGGCTCTAGGATACTAAAAGCTGCTTCTGGTTTGCTGCAAGTAACAAAACCTTTCTGATAATGCCTCCAGGTCAGGAAGTAATTTATCCCATTTCTTAGTTTCCCTCCAGCCTTGCCCACCCACCCCACAGTTCCTAACAGCAACTTAGAGAGCTACTAAACTGTGTCCCACAAGCATCAAACTCACTCCCCCTTCCTGGTGTACCTTTCCTACATTTTTGTTAATGGTGGGACCACTGGCCCAGACACTAGGGCGTAAGATAGAAATCTTACCTATTTTTGGTTCCTTACTCTTTTCTTCCCTTCCTATATTGGCAGTTGTTGGATACTGTGATCCTGTTACTGATGTCTTCCCTAAATTGTTTTGTGTATGTTATTCTCACAGCATAGTCCCACAAAGACTTAATTCTGTGGTCTTTAAAATTGCTAAGTCTCAGGCTCCTTGATGTGAAAATATGATAATACTATTTATTAATGTTGTTAGTGAAGTGTCAGTGAAGTACTAGGTGTCAGAAAATATTGTAAATTGTAAAGGTGTTGTTACTTCAGGAGCCTTCTAAATCTGTTCTATATAGCCTCCATACCCTGACCAGTTCTGCTGCAGCAACGTTGCTAAAACACCCTTCTGGTCTTGTCACTCTTCTCCTTAGTTTAGGAACCTTCAAGGACTTCTTTTTGTCTACAGGATAAAATCATAACCCATAGGGTATGGTATTCAAGGCCTTCCTATTGACTTTACTAGTCTTGTTCGATTTAATATTTATCCACATATCCTACATTCTACTCAGACTACCTCCTTGGTATGTACTTCACCTTTCCTGGTAGAGAAAGTGACAAAAGCAATCCCTTCCCCACCCATCTTTTCCTATGAAAATCTTGGCCCTTTTACAAGATTTAGTTTAAATGCTACCTCCCTCAGGGACCTTTCCCAAATATGTGTGTTATGCCTTCCAAACTGGAAGTGAACTGTCCTTCTGAATTCTGTAGCACTTTGTTCTTGCCTTTCCTATAGCTCTTTTCATATTTTATCTTGTGTTACAGTTATTTCATTCTGTAATACAGTTAGAGCTTTGACCAATTGCTTAATCTCCAGAGATTGATTTTCCTCATCTCTTAAAACAGGGGTGATAGCATCTGCCTCATAGGAGTGTTAGGGTGATTAAATGAGCTAATGCTTGTAAAGTGTTTTAAGGTGGTGTTTAGCACACAGTGAGTACTCAGTAAGTGATAACTAATTGCTATTAGTCATACAGTGAGCAAATAAAGTACTTAGTATGTGTCAGGCCCTGTGCTAAATATAAAAGATAAATCAATTTGTCTTTTAGGGGAAGGCAGAAACATATTATGAATACTTGTCAGAAACATTTTTAGGGATTAGGCAGGCAGGCACCTGTTATTTGTTAATTTCAGCAAATGTTTACTGAATGCCTACTGTGTGCCAGCTACTGTTCTAGGCCCTGGAAATACAGCAGTGAACAAAACAGACAAAAATATATATATATTTTTAGTGAAATCCTAGAGCTTAAATTCTAATGGGTAATCGAGTAAAATCAACCAAATGTAGACTGGCGGGCCAACTAGAGTCCCATGCAATCTGATGAGGTCCAGCCAGTTGTTGCCATGACAGAATGTAGGTCTAGTGTTGCCTTACTGCATAATTTCGCATCCCTTTCCACAATCCCTCTCCCCCTTGAGGTTGGAAATCTGAATTTTCATATGATTTCATAACAGATTAAAAATTTTTAGATGTTACAAGTTAACTTTTAAAATCTAAACACATTTTGGGAATTCCTTGGCAGTCCAGTGGTTAGGACTCTGCTTCCATTGCAGGGTGCCCGGGTTCGATCCCTGGTCGGGGAACTAAGATCCCGCAAGCCGTGAGGCAAGGCCAAAAAATATATACACCGTATTTATTATAAAAGGATGAAGACAAGTGTTTTTAAATTTATTTATTTTATTTATTTATTTTTGGCTGTGTTGGGTCCTCGTTGCTGTTTGCGGGCTTTCTCTAGTTGCGGCGAGCAGGGGCCACTCTTCATTGAGGTGCACAGGCTTCTCATTGTGGTGGCCTCTCTTGTTGCAGAGCACGGGCTCTAGGCACGCAGGCTTCAGTAGTTGTGACACGTGGGCTCAGTATTTGTGGCTCGCGAGCTCTAAGAGTACAGGCTCAGTAGTTGTGGTGCACGGGCTCAATTGCTCTGCGGCATGTGGGATCCTCCTGGACCAGGGCTCGAACCCGTGTCCCTTGCATTGGCAGATGGACTCTTAACCACTGCGCCACCAGGGAAGCCCAAGACAAGTGTTTTTAAATGTCTTGCTGATCATGATACCATTGTGTATTCAGTAAGTATTATTTTTAAGCATATTATACATTCAGAGTAAGGTGCATGAGAGAGTGTAAGTCCATATTTTAAATAATCTTCTAGATAATTTTAAATCTTTGGCTGACTTAGATCTGATTAGCTGGTCATTATGTTATTTTGTTTTGCTTTATTGTGATGTGGCAGGTGAAATTCTGGTACTTAGGAGCTTTTACTTCCAGAGACATCAGCTCTGCTGTTTCTTTGTTCCTCTTCCTGCATTATTAACATTATCTTCCATTCATTTTCTTTTTTTTTTTTTTTTTTTTTTTTTTTTTTTTTTTTTTGTGGTACGCGGGCCTCTCACTGTTGTGGCCTCTCCCGTTGCAGAGCACAGGCTCCGGACACGCAGGCTCAGCGGCCATGTCTCACGGGCCTAGCCGCTCCGCGACATGTGGGATTTTCCCGGACCCAGGCACGAACCCGTGTCCCCTGCACTGGCAGCGGACTCCCAACCACTGCGCCACCAGGGAAGCCCCATTTTCTTTTTTTAAATTTATTTATTTATTTTTGGTTGCGTTGGGTCTTCGTGGCTGTGTGCGGGCTTTCTCTAGTTGCAGTGAGTGGGGGCTACTACTTGTTGCAGTGCGCGGGCTTCTCATTGCAGTGGTTTCTCTTGTTGTGGAGCACGGGCTCTAGGCGCGCAGGCTTCAGTAGTTACAGCATGTGGGCTCAGTAATTGTGGCTCGCAGGCTCTAGAGCACAGGCTCAGTATTTGTGGCGCACAGGCTTAGTTGCTCCACGGCATGTGGAATCTTCCTGGACCAGGGCTCGAACCCATGGCCCTGCATTGGCAGGCGGATTCTTAACCACTGCACCACCAGGGAAGCCCCGATACAGTTTCTTGGTAGGACTCTAAGCTGTTTATTTATTTTGTGAATGTTAATTTAGTTAAAAGTAGCTATCTTGTAAATCCACTTAACTAGGCACACAAACTACAGTGTCATGCAGTATGATAAATGTGAATGAACTAGTGTCTTCACCTGATTAGTATAACTCCCAGTCTTCCTTCAGGAAAACTTGGCCACCTGACCAACAGATAAAAGTTGCCAGTATTAATAGGCTAATGCATAATAAAGGTAAGCCTTACTTATATATATGTAACATTCGTATATATTATTTTTATATATATGTAACATTTGTATATGTTATTTATATACATATATATGTGTGTTAGTTACAACATATGTGTATGTTTTTCTTCCTATGTCCCAGTTGATTTTGTATCGCATACCATTATAAAATGATAAATATTTTGAGTGGAGCAGTCCGCATTACTATGGATTTATATAATAAGGGGGTCCACCCCGCCATAGGGGGATCAGGGAAGGCCTTTAAGCTAATGAGAGCTGATCTATGGATAGTTGTCAGTGGCAGGGTGAAATGATTATTTCACAAGCAAAAGATTGGTAGGCTAGGTGGGTTGGTAGCATAGGGGGAATGATATTTGGACCTTATCCTGATAACAGTGAAATGCCATTGAAAGGTTTTAATCTCAGAAGTGACGTGATCAAATTAATTTATTTATATTGCTTGACTGCTCTGGGGAGAATGAATTAGACTGCGATAACATTCCAACCAGGAGGTTCTTGAAGTAGTTGGTTCTTAAGTAGTGTGGTAGTCCTAGCAAGAGATGTTGATGGAGATTGAGGTAGTAACAGTGGAGAATAAGATTTAGGAATTTGAATTAGCAGGGCTTGGTTATTGGTTTCATCTGGAGGCTGAAAGTGGTTGGGGCAGGGTGGAATTAAGCATGACTCCTAGGCCTCTTGCCTTGAGCAGCGGAGTGGATAGTGATGCTTTTAACTGAGTTGAGTTTAAATTTGGACATTTTTGAGGTATCTCTGTGACCTCCAAGGGAAGCTGTCCAAAAAACAACTGGATAGAGAAGTCTGGGGCTCAAGCGTGGGGTCTGGGGATGGAGATAGAGGATTCATCATCTGTTTATATATGGTAACTAAGACCATGGGAATCACTGATAGTGCCTATGAAAAATGTATAGCATGGGAGATGGGCTGAAAAGAGAACCTCAAGTTTCATTAGCTTTAATGTGCAGGAAGAAGGGGATCAGCAGCCACAATTTGAAGAAAACAAGTAGTGATTGATGTCTCATAAACCAACGGAAAAGAGTATTTCAGGAAGGATATGGCTATCAAGATTGAGTGCTGCCAAGAGGACGAGAAAAATGACTGAAAAGGTCTATTGAATTTAGCATTTTGCACTTGATCAGTGTCTTTTACGAAAACAGTTTTGATAGCATGGAAGCAGATTGGAGTGGGCTAAGAAATAAGAGAGGAGAGACAAACTGTTTCAAGAAGTTTGGAATAAAGAGAAAAGGAACAGGTTAATGAGGCTCTTATAAAGTCTAGGCAAGAGATCATGAAGATCTGAGTTAGGGTAATGGCAGTAGGAATGGAGAAGAAGAGACAGAGACAGTCCAGAAATAGGAAATAAAGCTGACCATTACTAGTGATTGGATATGGGAATAAGGGGAAAAGAGTTGTCAAGGGTGACTCCCAAGTTTCTGACTTGAAAAGCTGAGAAGATACTGGTACAGTTCCCTAATCCCTTATATCATTGTTTCCTCAACCTTTCCATTCATTATCACCTTCCTAAGAAGCCTTTTTAGACATCTTTGTTCCCTAATGCATCCCTCCCATGAAATTTTAACATGCAGATATACTCTATATCTTTTTACGTACAGTAAGTATGTCTGTGCTTTATACATTAAATGAGTAAGCATAAAGCTTGCTTTTTATTCAGTGCAAGGTTAAGAGTGACTAAACAAGATTTTTAGGTTAAAAGTTAAAAAGCTATTTACATTTAACTAAGTTTTATAGCTGTATTTGCTGAGTAACTTTTATTTACTTATATAAGTTGTAATGTATCAAATTGCATATGCAAATTAGTATTTATAAATACAGAAACAGTGTAATCAGATTTTTAAAAATCATTTAAAGTTGTTCATTTTCCAGCAAAAACAAAACAATAGAGAAAAATCAGTTTCTTAACATTATTTTTAGTAAACTTTTTAACTTTTGCTGATATGAGAAAATAACTTTTAGCTAGCTGCTAGATAGTCGTTCAGATATTGTTAACATTTTTCTTTTTAGCACTTGGCATAATTAATTGGGACACATTTTAATTTGTAGAATTAAATAATAAAATGTAAATTTTTAATTTAATTATCAAAACCCATGTCACACACAGAAGCACTGAGGATCAAACATAAATAACATCCACAGGGCAAAACAGGCATGCTCAGGCCACCTCTTGTCATATGACTTCAAGATTCAGCCATCAGTCAAGAGAAAGTCCCCCAGTCATAGCTGTCTGTTTGCCATAGCTTTGTAGTATAGTTCTTGCATACTTTTTGTCTGCCTTTTATGAAGTGAGTGTCAATGCTGCTTATGTAATACTCAAGAAAATCCAGCAAGAAAAATTAGATACTAGGGAATAAGTCTTTATTTGTAAGGTTGAGCTTTGGAGGGCCACATACCATTGTAATATCTAAGTTCTCCCCCTCCCCCATGAACCAGTTTCACCCTTTTGAGTGCATAACACCTCCAGCAGGGTCTGGGATAGAGCCCTGTATAGTCAAATAATATTAATATTTTCAGGCAAATCATTTGAATATTAATTGAGTGGGATTAATAAGGGCTATAAATAGTCTCATGTTAATTTTGTTCAGGTTTTGTTGCTAAATGTATTTTGTGTTATATATACTAAAAACCTTCTTATTTTCAGAGCTCTTTTGATTTCAGAATTCCAGATATGGGATTGTGGATAATGAAATGTATAAGGAATGTATGAGGAGCAGGTTTATGGAGATGATGACTTAAAAAGAAATTTTTTTTAAGCATTTGAGGTGCTTATGGAACATGGATAGAAGGAACCCCTTGAGTATTAGATATGCACTGCAGATGTAGATTTGAAAGTCATCAGCTTTTAAATCTTCCAAAGAAGCAATAATTGTAATGAGACGTGGTTAGAATTGCTTATCTTGGGGTGAGGTAAATGGTAGAGAACAGGCCCTTTCTGAAAACTCTGGCTTGGGACTTCCCTAGCGGTCCAGTGATTAAGACTCCATGTTTCCACTGCAGGGGGCACAGGTTTGATCCCTGTTTGGGGAACTAAGATCCTGCATGCCACACGGCGTGGCCTAAAAAAACAAAACAAAACAAAAAACTCTGGCTTATTGGTTCTTACAGCCTAGCTTTGGAGGGAATGAAGATGGAATAGAAGGATAAAGGTTAAGAGAAGGGAGCTACAGTGTTAGGAGAAAGGAAGAGGAAAAACCACCTGCTAATGGAGAGCACGAAAATATAGTCGTCCTCTTTGACTCTGACTTCTGGGAAATTGCCCTCATGGGGAATTGAAGCCTTTCAAAGTAGGGCTGAGAAGAAAAAGGAAATACCATTGATTCAGCATTTAGACCCTAGACACTTTCACGTTACCTCATCAATCATACTGGGCTATAAAGTTTATTATTCTCATTTTATAGGTAATGGAAGCAGAGACTCAAAATAGTGGGTAATTTGCCCATGGTTATTCAGTTGGGATTGGAACCAGCTCACCTGACTCTCAAATCAGTGCTCTTTCTCACTACATCATATTGGAAGGAGCTGACAAGGTTTGAGGGGCAGCACTGAGTGTCTGTCCATAGCATGTCTAATGAGGACAGAGAGGGTTCCCTTTGTGTGGCCTCTCAGTCTGGCTCTTCTTCCCCATATTGGCCTGGGCTCCTCAGAAGATTGCATCCCAAATCTAGCTCCTCCTTTTTGAATTAATATATACAGGTTAGAGAAATCCTGCTTTTATTTTGTTACAAGGGCTGTTAGAAAAACCCTTTCTCCTATTACCAAAGGTTGAAATGAAGAGCCAGTCAGAGAGATTTGTGTAATGCACCTACAGGCCATGCAGAACCCTCCTTGTCTGAAGACTGGGGATGGAGGGGCGGAGTGCTGCAGAATAGGGGCCAGCAGTTCACTGTTACATCCCAAAGACATTTTGCTTGTGGGCCTTTGTATTTATACCTCTCTAACCAAACTGATCTTGTCCCTCAAACCAACCGTGGGCTTTCTGATCTCTAAATCTTTGCTCCTGGTAAACTGCTGTCCCTCCCTACGCCATTACCTTTAGAAATATTAACCATCTAGCCTTCAAAGACCACTTCAGAACTCACCACACAGTAAAAATAGTTCTCACTTCCACTCTCTGACATCATTGCACACTTAGATTCATTATGTTTTTTGTTCTTTTTTTTTTTTTTTTTTTTGCAGTACGCGGGCCTCTCACTGTTGTGGCCTCTCCCGTTGCGGAGCACAGGCTCCGGACGCGCAGGCTTAGTGGCCATGGCTCACAAGCCCAGCCGCTCCGTGTGGCATGTGGGATCTTCCTAAACCGGAGCACGAACCCGTGTCCCCTGCATCGGCAGGCTGACTCTCAACCACTGCGCCACCAGGAAAGCCCTGTTTTTTGTTCTTGATGCTGTGAGACTAAACTAGGTTGTAAAGCTTCCTGAAGGCAGAAGCTTCTGCACAGTGCCTGGCACATACATTTTATTAAATGAATAATAAATCACTTGTCTATTTGAGTCAGTTTGGAGATAACCATTTGGATTTCTCTTTTCACCTTGATTCCTTGAGCAGTGTGAGTGCTTGGGAGATATTCAGTGAATGTTTTTGCATTGACTGAAATGGAAGGTAAGCGCTTTGGTTTTCCTACTTTAAGTAATTCATTTTAGTTCCTTGTAGCACCTTAGTGATAGTGGCAATGGGGTGTCGCTAGGAAGGTAAGAGCCTCCAGATTCTGCACAGTCTACAAGAGATGTTTGGAATTTTTCTTTTGGAGAAATTGGACTGTAGCTATCCTGGGCCTCTCCTATGTGTCTCACCACCCCTTACTTCCCCATTCCTAGGTCTGAGCATTGCATTTATATATAGATTCAAGGGCCAAAAGGACTAGTAAATCCTAGGAGAGAATTAGGATTAGAGAACTTGGACTATCAGCTATCTGGTTGATGCAGTATCTCAGTGTGCCATGCTTCACTTAGGCCTTGAGCTTTGAATATATAGTTGTGTGTACAGAAGATTGTTTTTCCCACATGATCTTTTAGCCAGACCTCCTGATTTATAGATTCAGCTTTGTTTCCTGGAGTGATCATTCTTCAGCCCATTCTTGTGAGGATCTGCCAGAATATGAGGAGCCTTATTATGGCCCCATTATGGACTAATCCAGTTGTCCATAGAGAAGTCTCTCCCATTGTCTTGGTTATTGACAGTTCTGACAGGCTTACAGATAACAAACACCCTGAGAACCTCATGCCGTCAGAACTGTTCCATACTGTTTCCTTGTTTGCAGTATTTCTTGGTCATAAAAAGCTCTGAGAGAAATTCCAGAAGTTTGAAAAACTATTACCAAACCTAATTCTACCTTACTAGCACAGCATTTTACTATTTACAAAGTGCTTTCATGTGTATTCTCATTTGATCTTCACTGTAACTCTGAGGTAGTCAGGGCAAGGGTAACAAAATTGAGATACAGATAAGTGACACTCAAGGCTGTACACTTGTTAAGTAGCAGACCAGAAATCAGATTGTCTGGCTTTGTAGCTCCTTTCACTAATACCACACTATTCAGGTGTGCCTGTTGATATTCTATCCAGCACAGTGCCTTCACTCAGCCTAAGTATTTCTTTTCTTTCTTTAAAAATTTATTTATTTATTTATTTCTGGCTGTGTTGGGTCTTCGTTGTTGCGCACGGGCTTTCTCTAGTTGCAGCGAGTGGGGGCTACTCTTCATCGCGCTGGCTTCTCTTGTTGCAGAGCACGGACTCTAGGCGCGTGGGCTTCAGTAGTTGTGGCATGCGGGCTCAGTAGTTGTGGCTCGCGGACTCTAGAGCGCAGGCTCAGGAGTCTTGGCACACGGGCTTAGTTGCTCTGCGACATGTGGGATTGAATCCGTGTCCCCTGCATTGGCAGGCGGATTCTTAACCACTGCGCCACCAGGGAAGTCCCAATGTTAAACTCTTTTTTTTTTTTTTTTTTTTTGCGGTATGCGGGTCTCTCACTGCTGTGGCCTCTCCCGTTGCAGAGCACAGGCTCCGGACGCGCAGGCTCAGCGGCCATGGCTCATGGGCCCAGCCGCTCCGTGGCATGTGGGATCTTCCCGGACCGGGGCACGAACCCGTGTCCCCTGCATCGGCAGGTGGACTCTCAACCACTGCGCCACCAGGGAAGCCCCCAATGTTAAACTTTTTAAAAAGATTTTCAAACCCTACACCAGAACAGGGAGGATTAACTCAAATGGTTGTTTTTGGTTTTCCTTTGAAGTGGCAAATAGCCTTCAAATGACTACCTAACCACTGCCAGTCCCTACAAAATTCTACTTCCATTCATATCTGTGTTGATACCTTTTTATTCATTCATTCATTCATTCATTCATTTAGGCTGTGCCTGGTCATAGTTGCGGCACGCGGAATCTTAGTTGCAGCATGCGGACTCTTAGTTGCAGCATGCGGGATATAGTTCCCCGACCAGGGATTGAACTCAGGCCCCCTGTATTGGGAGTACAGAGTCTTATCCACTGTATCACCAGGGAAGTCCCTGTGTTGGTATCTTCTGATATTTGTATTCCCTATTCTTTTTTTTTTTTTTTTTTTTGTGGTACGCGGGCCTCTCACTGCTGTGGCCTCTCCGTTGCGGAGCACAGGCTCCGGACGCGCAGGCTCAGCGGCCATGGCTCACGGGCCCAGCTGCTCCGTGGCATGTGGGATCTTCCCGGACCGGGGCACGAACCCATGTCCCCTGCATCGGCAGACGGACTCTCAACCACCGCGCCACCAGGGAAGCCCTGTATTCCCTATTCTTGGCAAGAACTGGACCACATGTCATTGACAGATTGAGTCAGGCAGTGGTTAGGGTGGTAGAATCCAAGAAGAAACATTGACACACTTCTTCCAAGAAATAACAAAGGAGACCCCTGTGGCTAGTATGCTGTTGAGCAGAGTATATGTAATAGAGAGAGCTTTGGCTTTAGTCAGAAGGATCTGGATTAGAGTCTTCAAAGATCTGGATTAGAGTCTTCCACTTAGTAGCTGGGTCCTTCTGCAAGTTA
The DNA here is from genome assembly GCF_951394435.1 of Stenella coeruleoalba. Lineage (NCBI taxonomy): Eukaryota > Metazoa > Chordata > Mammalia > Artiodactyla > Delphinidae > Stenella > Stenella coeruleoalba. The sequence goes on from NC_137169.1 coordinate 25,201,556, forward strand.
TGCATCAGTTTTCTCACCTCTAAAATGGGCGTTCTAGGGACTTCCCTGGTGGTGCAGTAGTTAAGAGTCCGCCTGCCAGTGCAGGGGACACGGGTTCGAGCCCTGGTCCGGGAAGATCCCCCATGCTGCAGAGCGTTTAAGCCCGTGCGCCACAACGACTGAGCCCACGTGCCTAGAACCTGTGCTCTGCAACAAAGAGAAGCCACCGCAGTGAGAAGTCCGTGCACCGCAATGAAGAGTAGCCCCCACTTACCGCAACTAGAGAAAGCCCACGTGCAGCAACAAAGACCCAGTGCAGCCATAAACAAATGAATATTTACAAAAAGAATTTATAAAAAATAAATAAAATGGGGATTCTGTATGAGCTTAGACTTAAAAGCTAAGCAAATTGTTTCTAAATCATTACCAATCAAATTTGAATTTTCCCTGGGAACATACCCTCTGCAGAGATTAGAGATTGACTTTGGCATTTCTGTTTTGTTTTGGTTTTTTTAGGCTGCACCCTGTGGCATGCAGGATCTTAGTTCCCCAACCAGGGATCAAACCAGTGCCCCCTGCTTTGGGAGTGTGGAGTCTTAACCACTGGACCACCAGGGAAGTCCCTGACTTTGGCATTTTTGAAAGAGCTTTCAAAAGGCTTTTAGTCTGGATTTAGTAGATAAAAACTTTCCACCACGGTCGGAGACTTTGGAAAGCATTCTGGACTGGACTTGAGAAGACTGCTTCTTTTCACATCTAGCAGCAAGGACACAGAGGTGTGATTTTTTTGGCAGGAGCATCATGATCCTTGCCTGCCTTGGTGCCTGATGGAGGTGTCCTAGCAGGACATGGAAATAAGTAACTTGACACAGGAAAGGAACTTATATATCACAGGAGTTTGTTAGTTTAGTAGATTGGTTCTATCATAAAAACTTTGAAGGCATCTCAATTAATGTTAAATTCATTAAGAAAGGACTTGTGTGAATCACTGGTTTATTTTGATTATCCTAATGTGCTATTGATATATATATTGCCTAAAAAGAATAAGTATGCATATGCAGAAAAATGAAGTTGGACTCCTGCCTTACATCATATATAAAAATTAACTTAGGGCCTTCCCTGGTGGTCCAGTGGTTAAGACTCCTTGCTTCCACTGCAGGGGGTGTGGGTTCGATCCCTGGTTGGGGAAGTTCTGCATGCCGCGCGGTACAACCAAAAAATAAATTGAATAAAACAGTAAAAATAAAATAAAATAAATTAACTTAGATCAGAAACTTAAATGTAAAGAGCTAAAACTATAAAACCCATTTAAGAAAACAGGAGTAAATCATCATGACCTTGGATTAGACAACAGTTTCTTAGACATGACACTGAAAGCACAAGCAGTCTCCCACCCCCCCAAAAAAGATAAATTGGACTTAGTGAAAATTTAAAACTTTTGTGCTTCAAAGGACACCATCATGGATATTGAGAATTATGTAAGAGCTCAATCATATTGCTTTATTTTGGCTGACAGGTAGCTGACATGTCAAAATGCAAGTCAGTTTCAATAATTAAATGACTCTTGGGTTCTGCTGATCTGCATTCATCTTTCCCCATTTTCTATGCATATGTGTATATTCCTTTTCCAGATTTTTGGGTTTGGTATTTTTATTTTGTTGAATTTATTGTAAACCACTTCAGATCTTTTGGAAAACTGAAGTTTAAAAATGTTGAATAGAACATTTGAGAGCATGTGTGTGCTGTGCACTGCGCTACACATTCTTGCTCTCAAAGAGTTAATGATCTAGAAGTGAGGTGATGAGTTGTGAACTAAAACATGGCCGTTGGAGGTTGTCAGTGGGAACCAGTTTGTAGTAACAGGTAAACAAAGATAAACACAGATAAAGTTGGACACCAAAGTGATAAGGACAGATTTTAATCAGTAATATACCATTGCAGTAGGGAAAAGTGTGAACTGATTTCAACTTTGTGCAGAGGTAACTGGGTGTTTTAAAGGAAGGATGAGGGAATGGAGGTGGGGGTGAGAGAGAGCTCAGTAAAGTCAGGGAAATGAAAAATTACAAAATGCAAGGAAGGGGGAGGTGGTCCACATGAAACCCAACTGGGTTTGCTACTGGGGCTTATTGAAGGTAGTCTCCTACCCTCCCACAGAACCTGGGAAACAGGAACCCTATATTCAGGTGTTGGCTGAAACAGTAAATTCATTTGGCAGCCTTGAGATTCTCTCAGGCAGGCACTTTAAGGGGGGCTAGGGTCATCTAGTGATGTGACCTTGAGCTGTTAGAAACTATGTTAGTGTTTTTTGTTCAAATCTTGATGGGCCAAGGTTGAACCTAGTTGAGAAAGGGCTCAGAGGAGCCTGGATAGAGTTTGGTTAAGGAGGTTAAGGAGAGAATCTTTGGTACAGGTGAAGATCAGTTTGCCAGCCTGTTGTCTTTGGGGAATAGAAAGTTCATGGCTGACTCTAAGACCAGATGAATGGTAATGGCATTAACTCCTAACTAGGGAACCTAGGAGAAGAAACTGGTTTAAGGAGAGAGAAAGTGAGGTGGAGATAGCCAGTATGCATTTGGAAATACACACAGGCAAAGGTTGTGACAACAGAGATTTGGTACTTAGTGTAAAAGTGGAGGTTGAAGCTAAGGGAGGTCACTTGGGAAAGGGGGCTGCTTCTGCTGAGGACCAAAAGTAGAATTTTGATACACACTGACATTGGGAGATTGGTGTTGGGAGAGGAACACAGTATAAACCCTGAGAAGGAGTGGTTAGAAAGGTGAGAGAACTGGGAGAGGGTGGTGCCTTCAGAATCATGGGTGGAGTTTCAAGAAGGCAGAAGTGATCATCAGTGACAAATTAGAAAGTCAAATAGAATGAATACTGACAAGGTCACTGCTGTAACTGTCTAAAATGTCTTTTTCTGAGCCATTTGTGTCCTGCAGTCTTTTTTTTTTTTTAAGTTGTTTATTTGTGTGTGTGTGTGTGTGTGTGTGTGTGTGTGTGTTGTGTGTGTGTGTCCTTACAACAGAGCGTCTCTATTCACTTTTCATACCAATTCTGGAGGAAACCTGTGATTTCTGGGTTTCTGGGAAGAAATCTTTCTAAAATCTGCTTTTGGAAGTTCTGCTCCACTCCAGTCACAAGGAAGATTCCTTTGCTGTACATTTCTTCCCTTACCCTACACTTACTGGCAAACACTTGTTAAGCAACTGTTACAGCTACACCTTGTGTCTGGGACAGTGTAGGTGCTCGGTAAGTATTGACTAGATATTTGAACAGTGATTCAGTCAGCAAATATTTGTATATATCATAGATGCTGGGGATACAACAGAAGTTTTTGTAGAACTTACACAGGAGAACAGATACAGATTGTACATAGTGTAACGAAGGAAATAAAACAGGTGTTCTGACAAAAATGGAGTAGCTTACTTTGGGTTAGTGTGACAGGGAAGCCCTAGTAATTCTTAAGTTAAGAATTAGCAATTCTAAGAGCTAGGGAAGAGCATTGTGGACAGAAAGAAAACAGGAAATGTGAAGACTGTATCCGGAAACAGCTTGATAGTTTCCAAATACTGAGAGAGCCATTGTGACAGGAGCATATGATGACTGAGGGTAAAAAGTTGAATGAGATGAGATGAAGATATAGGCAGCGCCTTAAATTGTGAAGAAGATTTTACTTCTACATGGGAGCAGTGCTATGCTCTGATTTTGTTGTGTGGTGATGGGTTGGGGGTGGGTTGTTGTAGTAACCAGGCAAGAGATGATAGTGACTTGTATGGGGTGAGAGAGAGGTAAATACATTCAAGATACATTCAGGATTTGTCAGTAGGTTAGATCAGAAAAGTGTGAGAAGGGAAGGAGTCAAGGATGATGGTTTTTTTTAACCTAGGATTTGGATTAAGTAACTTGTAAATGCTGTTGCTCTTGGTATTGCTGGGGCGGGGGGTGGGGGGAGGGTGTAAGAAATTAAGTTAGTTTTGGATACGAAAGTGAAGATTTCCATAGGTAGTTGAATATATGAGTTCGGAACTCAAGAGAAAGGACTGGGCTGGGGACATAAATTTGGGAGTTACGGGAATGGATGAAATCACCTCGAGAGAGTGAAGATAGAAACCAATATGTAGATATAGGGAAGAGGAGCCATCAAGAGAGACTGAGAAGATTGGATGAGGTTGGCAGTGGTGCCAAGAAAACTGAGTGTTTCGAGAGAAGGGATTAGTAACTACTATTGAGGGGTTAAGAAGAGGACAGAAATTTCTATCCATTAGATAAGGCAATGTGGAGGTTATCGGTGACCTTGATAAAAGCAGTTTCTTTGGAGTAGAAGGAATGGAAGTCAGATTTGAAGAGTTACAGTGAAACAGAGCACACAGAGATTCAACAATATTGGCAATGCCTATTTTTTAAAGTTGGTTATTTCATTATGTTATTATATCTTACACATAAAATGTGTAATAGTCAAGAAACATGTCACATTAATTTTATGTGAATGGAGACTTAGGGTACATAGATGACTTTCAAGAAGAGAGATCTGATTACCATCAAATTTAATATCATCTGGGCAACCTGCCATTAGATGCCTCCTGATGTGATGTAGTATGAAGCAAAGAACATCACCTATATGTATTCTTGCCAAAGTGTATTTTTAACCTGAATCTGTTATAGCCTCTAGACCCAACTTCCATTTTGCAGGAAACACACAGGATAGGGGTATAAATTAATGGCACAAAACTAGAATGTGGGGCATTCTTTAAGACATTAAGGCATTCTTCAGAGAGTCAATATCACAAGTAAATAAAAGGGTTGGAGGAAAGGAGGACAGGGACATTGTAGATTAAAAGTGACCAAATGGGGCTTCCCTGGTTGCACAGTGGTTGAGAGTCCGCCTGCTTATGCAGGGGACACGGGTTCGTGCCCCGGTCTGGGAAGATCCCACATGCCGCGGAGCGGGTGGGCCCGTGAGCCATGGCCGCTGAGCCTGTGCGTCCCGAGCCTGTGCTCCGCAATGGGAGAGGCCACAACAGTGAGAGGCCCGTGTACAGCAAAAAAAAAAAAAAAAAAAAGTGACCAAATGTTGGAATAATTATGTAATTTTAAAAACCGTTTTTATTGTTTGGAGTTACATACTGAAATATATGTTGTTGGAATGATATGCCAGGAATTTCCTTAAATGATACAGGGTCTGTGAATAGATGGAAGCATAGATGAATGGCAGCTAGTTGATTATTGAATCTGAATGATTGTTGCATTGAGTTTCATTTTATTTACTATTCTGTCTACTTTTGTATATATTTGACATTTTTCATAATAAAATGTTAAATAGAAGGCTAAATACAGGGCTGAAACTTGACTAGATTCTGATTTGGGCGAAAAAACTAGCTATAAAAGCCATTTTGAAGTAAGGAAATTTGCATATGGACTAGATAATAGATGTTTCGTTAATTTTCTTAGGTTTGAAATGGTATTGTATTTATATAAGAAGGTCGTTATTATGAGACAATTACTAAAGTAATTAGGGTGCAGTGCCAAGTCATGACATTTGTAACTTTAAGTGTTTAAATAATTCATAATAAAGAGGGCAGGTAGTCCTCTTTAATTAAAAAAACTATTTTTCTGCTGAAAAAATAGTTTTCCTATTCATTAGAACAGAAAAATAGGGCAGTAGCTTGGGGAGTCAGGTAGTCAATGAAAAGATTAGTGTCTGGCTGATTCTCAGTACGAAGAATTGGTAGGTGGTGAGATTCCTAGAACTAGTCCTACATTGCTGATTTTAGCTAACAAAGTTATAAATCAGTAGTGTCAAATCTGTTGTATACCTGAAACTTTCATAATATTGTATATCAACTATACCTCAATTTAAAAAATTTTTAAATGTACCAAAATTTTGCCATCAACTTTGTATACATTCACAGCAATTATCTACCAGGTAGACCAGCAAGAAGACAGGCAAAATTTAACCCGGTCTTTGTTGTCATCTTTGATAAGAAACTCAGCCATGTAAGTTTTAGAAGAACATCTTTGAAAATGATTGCATTTATTAGTCTCTGTATCTGTCACTTGTGTATTGTGTGTTATCTTCCTACCCTTCCAATCCGAGCATCATAGCTGGTTTCATCCACTTTGGAGGAAGTTTGATTTAATTAATTCTGATGGTATAGGTGTTCACAAAGGGTCAGATATACTTCAGTTTTGTGGTTGGTTGGATTTGTGGTCTAGGGAGAGAACTCACTGCAAAAGAAAAACCTGTATTATGAGGTTGAATTCCTAAAAAGTCAGATATGGTGGGTGGAGGGGGGAATCTCTTAGGCAAACGTCTTTGGTACTAGTTTTTTTTTTTAAGATTTATTAATTATTTATTGATTTATTTATTTTTGGCTGCGTCAGGTCTTAGTTGTGGCATGCGGGATCTTCGTTGAGGCATGCGGGATCTTTCGTTGCGGCTCGTGGGCTCTTCGTTGCAGTGCACGGGCTTCTCTCTAGTTGCAGCGTGCGGGTTTTCTCTCTCTAGTTGTGGCACGCAGGCTCCAGAGGGCCTGGGCTCTGTAGTTTGCAGCACGCGGGCTCTAGTTGAGGTGCACGAGCTCAGTGGTGTGGCGCGCGGGCTTAGTTGCCCTGCGGTGTGTGCGATCGTAGTTCCCTGACCAGGGATCGAACCCAAGTCCTTCGCATTGCAAGGCAGATTCTTTACCACTGGACCACCAGGGAAGTCCCAGTACTAATTTTCAGTTGCTCCCGGTTCTTATGCACTAATTAGAAAATTGATTGCCAGTAACTGTTTGGTTTTTTTATGTTATTTCATTTTTTTTAACAAGATAAAAATTTAATGAAAATTAGTCAGTGGTCAGTAATTCCTTTTTTTTTTTTTTTTTTTTTGCGGTATGCGGGCCTCTCACTCTTGTGGCCTCTCCTGTTGCGGAGCACAGGCTCCGGACGCGCAGGCTCAGCAGCCATGGCTCACGGGCCTAGTCGCTCCACAGCATGTGGGATCTTCCCGGACCAGGGCACGAACCCGCGTCCCCTGCATCGGCAGGCGGACTCTCAACCACTGCGCCACCAGGGAAGCCCTAGTAATTCTTAAGTTAAAATGACTGTGAGTAAATAGATCAAGATGGATAGAACCTAGTCTAAGGGCAGGAGCCCAGTAGCCAAATTGAATAGAATTATGTGTCTTATCAGAGAATGAAAAGAAGTTGTTCTCTGAGGTTGGATGAAAAGAGAAGGCCTATGGAATTACAGGGTCTAGATCTCAGTCCCAGCTTCACAACTTGATAGCTAAATGATCTTGTGCAAGTCACAGTACCTCTGAACCTGGTTCCCTAGCTGTTAAGTGGATATGCTCCTAATTGACTAATCTTTCTCATTGGATGTTGTAGAGGTCAGCTAGATCTTGTGTAAGAAAACATTTTTTAAAAAGAGAAGCATGGTGCTGGGGTTTATGTAATTATTTAATTGTCCTCAAACCAAGGGCTGTTTAACAGCTGATTTCACCCTAGCCCTTGTTAAAATTAAATTTTGTTTGGCTGGCACAGTGTTATGAAAATTGAGTGTGAGCCCAATCCCTGTTGTCCTATTATAACTGTCCCGTTAAAAATCATTAGCTGGGCTTCCCCGGTGGCGCAGTGGTTGAGAGTCTGCCTGCCGATGCAGGGGACACGAGTTCGTGTCCTGGTCCGGGAAAATCCCACATGCCGCAGAGCGGCTAGGCCCGTGAGCCATGGCCACTGAGCCTGCGCATCCGGAGCCTGTGCTCCGCAACGGGAGAGGCCACAAGAGTGAGAGGCCCGCGTACCGCAAAAAAAAAAATCATTAACTTCTTGGGAATTCCCTGGTGGTCCGGTGGTTAGGACCCAGCGCTTTCACTCCCCTGGCCTGGGTTCAATCCCTGGTCGGGGAACTAGGATCCCACAAGCAGTGAACCACAGCCAAAAAAAAAAATAAAAATAACCTCTTTACCTTTTAAGGCATTTGAGTTTGTGGTTAACTGAAATTCTGGAATGGGAGCAGATTCGTTTATTGGTAACAGAGCAGTCCCCAACCCAGAATTCTGATGGATTTGCTGTTGTGCTCCCTTTGGCAGCACATATATAGATGGATTTGCTGTTACCAATTGCTTCCCTTTTCAGGAAATGAAAAGAACCTGGAGTTTGGGACCAACTAGATCAGGGTTGACTATTAGCTTCCTGGCTTGTCACTTAACCTCTGAGTCTTATTTTTCTCATCTGTAAAGTGGATTCTTAGGATTGTTGTGAAGATTGGAGGTTATATCTAGAGAGAGTTTCTATATCCCAGTACACTCTTAGCTCTTCCTTTTTAATTAACTGGCATGTGGCCAATGTTTTAACTCACGAATCTTACACTGATGCACATTTGGTAGAGAATTCCTAGTGAGAAGTAAGAGAGGCCGGCTGAAAAAAGCCATTTCACTCTGGGAGGAATCAGGTTTCTTAACATTCCTGAAGGAAGAGGCATTAAGTTTAGCTCATTTTCTGTGCCTGGGGAGGTACATTTTATTAGAAACTTGCCCTCTGCAAAGAGGAGCCCCCACTCAGTTTAGCACCAGGACAAGAGAATTTGTTTATTTGTTTATTTATTTGCCACACCGTGTGGCTTGTGGGATCTTAGTTCCCGGACCAGGGATTGAACCTGGGCACTTGGCAGTGAAAGTGTGGAGTCCTAACCACTGGACTGCCAGGGGATTCCCCTGAGAAATAATTTTAAAAGGCTGACTGACTGCTTCATAGTGTTAACTACAGACCATGAATGTAAGACTTTGGTTTGCAAAGTCCTAGAGCCAGCAGCTGTCGTAATATCATTCCCATCCCATACACAGGAAAGCTGGCTTTATGTAGTATGCCATTTTTCTAAGAAAATTTGCATAATTTTTTAAATTTTATGAATCTTAAAATTTTAAACATACCATTGATTAAATGGAATACTGCAGTAATCTGGCTATTCGCTTAGTGTGTGACTTGAGACACAGGTTATTCATCTATCAATTAGGGCCTGTATTAATTTGCTAAGACTGCATAACAAGGTACCACAGACTGGGTGGCTTAAACAACAAAAATTTATTCTCTCATAGTTCTGGAGGCTAGAAATCCAGGATCAAGATGTTAGCAGAGTTGGCTTCTTCTGAGACCTCTCTCTTTGGTTTACAAATGGCAGTTTTCGTGTTCAAATGGTGTTGTCCCTCTAAGTGCATCTGTATCCTAATCTTCTCTTATATGGGCACTCGTCATATTGGATTACGCCTTACTCCAGTATCCTCATTTAACTGTAATCACCTTTTTAAAGATGCTATCTCCAAATACAGTCACATTTTGGGGTATTAGGGTTTAAGACTTCAACATATGAATTGGTGGGGGATGGAGTACAATTCAGGCCGTAACAGGGTCTGTACTTATTTTGTATTTTTATTGCTAGTTCCTTGGTTCTCAAAGCTTAGAAAATGCATGGCAACATTAGCCAGTTATTTCCTAGAAATGAGAGGTACAATTTAAGGGAACTATTCACTTTGAGAGAGTTCCTTGACTAAGAAAACTCAAAGGCTACCTGAGGCAGTCAGATGCTTGAAAAGGTATTGATATATTTGTATTGTGGATTTCTTGATCTGGGCTCAGCAAGTAAGGGAGAGCATGATGAAAAAAGCCCCTCTGCCTGATAGTCCCTGAATGAGCGTCCAGCATTCCTTTGGTTGCTTATTCCAGATGTGCTTCTGCAAATGTTCCTCCTTCCAGTCTAACCTCCTGCTTGGCTTCTCCAGTGAATTCATAAGCACATATTTGTGATAGTTTCTTGTCACCATGGTGACTAAAGAAATACAGCCTGGTTCTCCTTCCAGCTTCACTGTCAGCTCTTCTTGAAGGAAGAGAGCCCTCTGGGAGAGCCCAGGCTCAGAGTCATGAAAAACCATGTGTCAGGTATGGGGAAGAGCAGTCCACAATGCTCCCTTTAGAAATTTGTCCTGTGCCTGTTTCCAGGCATACGGGTAATCAGGGACCCCAGAGGGAGGCCACTGCAGCCCCCTAGAACTTTTAAACAGTAAATGGACTTGGGCTTTGCCAAGTGGATGTGGAAACTTGCACCTTGTAAGACCCTGCTGCTGCTATTGGTTTGCCTAGCTACTTTCCAGAATGAACAGAGGCACCTTCTCTGAAGTTTCATTTCCTTATTTCAGCTCTCTCCTCAACTTCCATTCTGTATCTCTTTTTCACTCAGATTCTCTTTATAGACTACTCTTCCCCCTCACATTTATGTACTTTATTCCATTTGTGTCCTCAAGGTGATCTCCTGCTTGAAGAACCAGCCCTAATCTTGCCTTTGGGAGCTTTCTTTTTCAACTCTCATCATGATCACCCCAACCACTCCAGAAAAGAGGCAATATTAGAGTTAATTATCTCTTTCTGTGTGCCTATAAAGCTTATTTTTCATCCCTTTTGCAATACTTTTATTAACTGTTTCAGATAAGAAATTTAGAGGATGAGAAATGCCTATAAAGGGAGAAAGAACCAAGTTGGTAATGCTTCCTCTACTCATACTTCAACATTATCACCTTCACTTTTATCAGTTTTTTAAAATAATGAGATTGTTTTTAAAATGTAAATATTGAGTAAGGTATGATAAAGTCACTGAGGCCACAGGAGGAAGCAAGAATGAGGTTTGTAAGGAAGAAGTTTATTATACTCACAGGTCTGGTTGGGGCAGGGTGGTTAGGGGGTGGGAAGTGGGTCACCACTGGCCACACAGGGTCACAGAGGAAGACACCAGGGTGGTCAGGAGGCAGAAGGGGCAGGAGCAAGCAGAAGGTTTAGGCCAGAGCCTGGAGCTTCAGAGGGAAAGTGAAGGCAGGGCAGAGTAAACAGTTTAGGACTGGCTAATTTGAATAATTCTGGAGGGCTTTGGGCTATGAGAGTAGTCTCTAGTTGCCTAGTACTTTTTGGGCCCTGGGATGATTGAAGCACAGGAATATTGCCTCCTGGGTGTACAGGCAAGATAAAGTAGATATGACTCTGGATTGGTTCCTTTGCAAAGGCATGCTCTTAGGCACATTGTTATCTGTGGGAATCAGCTAGCCGTGGGAGTGGCAGTCTCTCCTGGGTTTGTAAGGCCCCCAAGTACCAGAACATCAGGAACACAGAAAATAAGAAAATATAGTTAATATAATTGGCCCTGTGATGAATGAATGCAAATAAACAAATACAGAATGTTAGAAAAAGAAAATGTTAAAACCGGGATTGTATGTTAGATTTAAATGGAGGACATATGCTGCAATTAAAACAATTTTTGTGTAAAATGTAATTCACCATTTTGACCATTATTTTATTTTTTATATATGTATAAATTTATTTATTTATTTTTGGCTGTGTTGGGTCTTCGTTGCTGTGCACGGGCTTTCTCTAGTTGCGGTGAGCAGGGGCTACTCTTCCTTGCGGTGTGCAGGCTTCTCATTGCGGTGGCTTCTCTTGTTGTGGAGCATGGACTCTAGGCATGCAGGCTTCAGTAGTTGTGGCATGTGGGCTCAGTAGTTGTGGCTCGCGAGCTCTAGAGCACAGACTCAGTAGTTGTGCATGGGCTCAGTTGCTCTGCGGCATGTGAGATCTTCCCGGACCAGGGCTCGAACCCGTGTTCCTGCATTGGCAGGTGGATTCTTAACCACTGCGCCACCAGGGAAGTCCCACCCCTATGTTTTATTCTAAGAGTTTTATAGTCATAGCTTTTATATTTAGGTTGTTGATCTATTTTGAGTTTTATGTATGGTGTAAGCTAGGGATCCAGTTTCATTCTTTTGGATCTGAACATTTAGTTGTCCAAGTACCTTTTGTTGAAGAGACTATTCTTACTCCATTGAATGGACTTGACATCTTGTCAAAGATCAGTTGGCTGGCTGTGGATGTGTGAGTTTATTTCTGGACTCTGTTCTATTCTGTCAATTCTTTTTTTTTTTTTTCTTTTCTATCAGTTCTATTCCATTGATCTATATGTTTATTCTTATGCCAGTACCACACAGTTTTGATTACTGTAGCTTTGTAGTGAGTTATGAAATCAGGAAGTGTGAGTTCTCCAACTTTATTATTTAAGAATCTGTAGTTTCCACATATTTGTGAATTTTCTAGTTTCCTTCTGTTATTTATTTCTAGCTTCATTCCATGTGGTGAAGGAAGATAATTTGTCTGATTTCAGTCTTTTAGAATCTGTTGAGACTCTTTATGGCTTAACGCGGTCTGTCTTGGAGAACGTTCCATGCACACTTGAGAAGACGTTTTCTGCTGTTGTTGGGTGGGAGTATTCTATGTCTTTTGGGTCTACCTGATTTATAATGTTAAAGATTTCTATTTCCTTATTGATATTCTGTCTAGGTTCTATTCATTATTGAAAGTGGTGTATTGAAGTCTCCAAATGTTACTGTAGAACTGTTTTTCCCTTCACTTCTGTCAGTGTTTGCTTTATATATTTTGGGGCTCTAGTTGGTGCATTTATAATTGTTATATCTTCTTGATGAATTGATACTTTTATCAGTATGTAATGTCCTCCTTTGACTCTTGTAAGAGTTTTTGACTTAAATTTTTTTATCTGATATTAGTATAGCCATCCCAGCTCTCTTTTGGTTACCATTTGCATAAATATCTTTTTTCATCCATTTACTTTCAACTTGTTTGCATTTTGGGATATACAGTAAGTCTTTGCAGGCAGCATATAGTTGGATCATGTTTTTTGTTTTTTGTTTTGCGGTACGTGGGCCTCTCACTGTTGTGGCCTCTCCTGTCGCGGAGCACAGGCTCTGGACGCGCAGGCTCAGCGGCCATGGCTCACGGGCCTAGCTGCTCCGCGGCATGTGGGATCTTCCTGGACCGGGGCACGAACCCGCGTCCCCTGCATCGGCAGGCAGACTCTCAACCACTGTGCCACCAGGGAAGCCCAGATCATGTTTTTTTAATCCTCTGCCTTTTGACTGGAGAGTTTAATCCATTTAAGTATAATGTAATTACTCGGGAATTCCCTGGTGGTCCAGTGGTTAGGACTCTGTGCTTCCACTGCTGGGGGCCCAGGTTTGATTCCTGGTTAAGGAGCTAAGATTCCTGAACCATGTGGCACAGCCAAAAAAAAAAAAAAAAAAAAAACTATAATGTAAATACTGGTAAGGAAGGACTTCTGCCATTTTGTTCTTTTTTTTCTATATGCCTTATGCTTTTTTGGTCCCTTTCTTCCTCTATTACTGCCTTTTGTATTTAGTTGGTTTATTGTAGTGAATTGTTTTCATTTCCTTTGTGAATATTTTTATTTTGTGTGTGTGTATGTATTTGTATAGAGAGGTTGTGGTTACCATGGGGATTACATTTAACATCCCAAATTTATAACAATGTAGTTTGGATTGATACCAACTTAACTTCAGGAGCATACAAAAACTTTGTTCCTGTACAGCTCCAATCCCCTCTTTATGTTGTTGCTGTCACAGATTATATCTTTATATACTGTGTGCGCAATAGCATCGGTTTATAATTATTTTATATGTTTTTCTTTAAAATCATGTAGGAAATAAAAAGTGGCATTACAAACCAAAAATCCTATAATACTGGCTTTTGTATTTCCTCATGTAGTTAACCTTTACTGCCTTCAAGTTACTGTGTAGTGTCCTTTCATTTCCTTTCATTTTCAACTTGAAGGACTCCCTTTTAGCATTTCTTATAGAGCAAGTCTAGTGGTTAACAAACTCCCTCAGCTTTTATCTGAGAATTTCTTAGTTTCTCCCTTGTTTTTGAAGGACAGTTTTGTCAGGTACAGAATTCTTTGACAGTTTTTCTTCTAGCACTTTAAAAATCTCAGTGCCTTCTGGACTTCATGGTTTCTGATGAGAAGTTGGCTTGTATGTGATGAGTCACTTCTTCCTTACTGCTTTCAAGATTTTCTTTTTGTCTTTGGCTCTCAACAGTTTGATTATGTATCTAGATGTGGGTCTGAATTTTTCTCATGATTAATTGGTACATTCATGTCTTACATTAAATTTGGGAAATTTTCTGTCATTATTTCTTCAGAATTCTTTTTCCCTTTCCCTCCCATTTCTTTGACTCCCTAAATGCATATATTGTGATTTGCTTGTTGGAGTTCCATGGATCCCTAGGTTCTGTTCACTTTTCTTCATTCTTTTTCCCTTTCTGCTCAGACTGCATAATTTCAATTTTCCTGTCTTCAAGCCTGCTACTTCTGTCTGTTGCCTGCTCAGATCTGCTGTTGAACCCCTCTAGTGAATTCTTCATTTCTGTTATTATACTTTTCAACTCTAGAACTTCTCTTTGGTTCCTTTTCTATTTGTTGATATTCTCATTTTGTTCAGCATTGTTTTCCTGATTTCCTTTAGTTGTTTCTCCATATTTTCCCCTTAACTCTTGGAGTGTATTTAAGACAGTTGTTTGAAAGTCTGTCTTAGTTTGTCCAGTGTCTGGGCTTCCTCAGGGAAAGTTTCTGTCCATTTATTCTGTGCCTTTGAATGGACCATACTCCCCTCTTTCCTTGTATGCCTTGTAATTTTCTTTAAATTAAAACTGGACATTTGAATATTATAATGTTGTAACTCTGGAAATGAGTTTGTTTTCTATTTGTCATATGTTCTTGGTTCTTTTTTCCCTCTTTACCTGCTTTCTTTTGGATTATTTTTTATAATTCTCATTTTATCTTCTTAGGTTTAAGGAAATTTTTTAAATGGGAAAGTTATTGTATATGTACCTACTTCTTACCATTTCTAGTATTCTTCCTTTTGTGAAGATCTGAGTTACCTTCTGGTATCATTTCCTTTCTGCTTGAACAACTTTAGCATTTCTTTAGTGCAGGTCTGCTAGAGACAGAGTCTCAGCTTTTGTCTGAAAAAGTCTATTTCACTTTCATTTTTGAAAGTGTTTTCATTGGGCATAGAATTCTAGTTTGACAGTTTTTTTCAGTACAGTTAATGATGTTATTTCATTATCTTCTTTTTTATTTTATTTTTTATTGAAGTATAGTTAATTTACGATGTTGTGTTAGTTTCAAGTGTACAGCAAAGTGATTCAGTTATACATTTATATATATGTATATTTTTTCTCAGATTCTTTTCCATTATAGGTTACTACAAAATACTGAGTGTAGTTCACTGCGCTATACAGTGAACTACAGGTCTTTGTTGTGTACCTACTTTATATATAGTAGTATGTATATGTTAATCCCAAACTCCTAATTTATCTCTCCCCCACCTCCCTCTAATATTATTTAGAATTTTTGTATCCTTGTTCATAAGTGATATAGGAAAAGTGTAGGACCTTCTCATATTATCCTTCTTTGGTATTGTTATCAAAAGAATGTCCTTTCTGGTACTTCCCTGGTGGCACAGTGGTTAAGAACATGCCTGCCAGTGCAGGGGATACAGATTCGATCCCTGATCCAGGAAGATCCCACATGCCGTGGAGCAACGAAGCCTGTGTGCCACAACTACTGAACCTGCATTCTAGAGCCCACGAGCCACAGCTACTGAGCCCATTGCCACAATTACTGAAGCCTGCGCCCTAGAGCCTGTGCTCTGCAACAAGAGAAGCCACCTTAATGAGAGGCCTGCACACTGCAGTGAAGAGTAGCCCTGCTCACTGCAATTAAAAAGAAAGCCCGGGGGGCTTCCCTGGTGTCGCAGTGGTTGAGAGTCCACCTGCCGATGCAGGGGACACGGGTTTGTGCCCCAGTCCGGGAGGATCCCACATGCTGTGGAGTGGCTGGGCCCATGAGCCATGGCCGCTGAGCCTGCGCGTCTGGGGCCTGTGCTCCGCAACGGGAGAGGCCGCGACAGTGAGAGGCCCACATACCGCAAAAAAAAAAAAAAAAAAGAAAGGAAAGAAAGCAAGCCCGGGGGGCTTCCTGGCGGCACAGTGGTTGAGAATCTGCCTGCCAATGCAGGGGACACAGGTTCGATCCCTGGTCCAGGAAGATCCCACATGCCACGGAGTAACTAAGCCCATGTGCCACAACTACTGAGCCTGTGCTCTAGAGCCCGTGAGCCACAACTACTGAGCCCGCCTGCCACAACTACTGAAGCCCACACCTAGAGCCCATGCTCCACAACGAGAGAAGCCACCACAGTGAGAAGCACGTGCACTGCAACAAAGAGTAGCCCCCGCTCGCCGCAACTAGAGAAAGCCCACACGCAGCGATGGAGACCCAACACAGCCAAAAATAAATAAAATAAATACATTTATGGGAAAAAAAAGAAAGCTCAGGACTTCCCTGGTGGCGCAGTGGTTAAGAATCCACCTGCCAATGCAGGGGACATGGGTTCAAGCCCTGGTCTGGGAAGATCCCACATGCTGCGGAGCAACTAAGCCCATGCGCCACAACTACTGAGCCTGCGCTCTAGAGCCCGCGAGCCACAACTACTGAGCCCACGTGCTACAACTACTGAAGCCTGCGCACCTACAGCCCGTGCTCCGCAACAAGAGAAGCCACCGCAATGAGAAGCCCGCACACCGCAACAAAGAATAGCCCCCATTCACCGCAACTAGGGAAAGCCTGTGTGCAGCAACGAAGACCCAACACTGCCAAAAATTAATTGATTAATTAATTAATTTTTTAAAAAAGAATCTGCCTTCCAGTGTAGGGGACACAGGTTTGAGCCCTGGTCCCTGGTCCGGGAAGATCCCACATGCCATGGAGCACCTAAGCTCCATAACTACTGAGCCTGAGCTCTAGAGCCTGCAAGCCACAACTACTAAAGCCCACGCACCTAGAGCCCGTGCTGCGCAACAAGAGAAGCCACTGCAATGAGAAACCCGCACACCGCAATGAAGAGTAGCCTCCGCTCGCTGCAACTAGAGAAAGCCCGCACACAGCAACGAAGACCCAATGCAGCCAAAAATAAATAAATAAATTTATATATTTATTTTAAAACCTCATTTGTAAAACCATTTAAACCTGGCATTTTCTTTGTGGGAATATTCTTTAGTGCTGATTCAGTATATTTAATGGTTATAAGGCTAGTCACATTCTGTTTGAGTCACTTTTGGCAAGTTATATTATTCTAGGAATTTGTCTTTTCAAACATGTTAGCTAGCATAAAGTTGTTCATATTCGCTTTTCAGTCTCTTTAGTTACCTAACATTGTGTCCTCTTTTGTTCTTGAGAAATCTCACCAGAGACTTGACTATTTTTCATCTTTGAAAGTTCCAAGTTTTGCCTTGTTGATTCTCTCTGCTGTATGATTTCTCTTTCTTTTTTTCCCTAACCTGTGTACCTAAGTCATTAATGTTCAGACTTTGTGTTAACTTCCTAAAGCTTATACACAAATAATCAAATTTCATGTATATGAAACACTGGCATGTAAAGGGCAAGCTTTAAAACTTTCAGAAGACATGAGAGGGTATCTTTCTGACCTTGGGAGCGTGAAAGGATTTATTAACAAGGCACACAGAAAAAGCTAAGTATTAAAGAAAAATTTAACTACATTATAATTAAGAACTTGTTAAAGAACTCCATAAAGTGAAAATTGCAAAAAATGAAAAGATACAAACTCCTAAAAAATATTTGTAATACAAATAACTAACAAATGGTTAATAACTAGAATATCTAAAGAACTATAAATCAATAAGAAAAGGACAAGTAGTTCAATAGAAAAATATTCGAAGTACCATAAACAGATATTTTTCACAGAAAGGGAAACATGACTAATAAACATAAAATCTAACCCTATTAGTAATACAAATCATTATCCCAGTGAAGTACCTTATACTTATTAGATTGGCAAAAGTGATAATTCTGAGTAATAGGATATACATCAGTGGGAACCTGGTACGTATTGCTGAGCTAGTGTGAATTGGCATCACATTGGAAGGCAATGTGGTACTATCTGGTGAAGTTTAACATCTACTTGCCTAAACCCAGCAATTCATTCCTTAGAGCAGGGGTTCTCAAAGTATGATCTGCAGACTATTTCAGAGGGTCTGGGAAGTGAAGACTAAGATGTTATTTGCCAACTCAAAATAGATTAAAGACTTAATTGTAAGACCTAAAACTGTTAAAACTCCTAGAAGAAAACACAGGAAAAAAGACCTTGGTCTTGGCAATGATTTTTTTGGATATGACACCAAAAGCACAAGCAACAAAAGCAAAAATAAATAAGTAGGATCACATAAACGAGAAATCTTGAACTAGAAAACTTAAAAGCTTCTCTACAGCAAAAGAAATGGTCGACAAAGTGAAAAGGCAGCCTATGGGAGAAAATATTTGCTAACCATATATCTGATAAGGGATTAATATCCAAAATATATAAGGAACTCACACAATTCAATAGCAAAAAAACACAAATAATGCAATTAAAAATGGGCAAAGAACCTGAATAGACACTTCTACAAAGCAAACATATAAATGGCCAACACGTTGATGAAAAAGATGCTCAACATCACTAATCATCAGGGAAATGCAAATAAATTATGATGTGTTTATACAGTAAAATAATATGACATAGGAAAAATTAAAGAAATACAGCTCCATGCAAAAACATGGGTGAATCTTAAAAACCCAGTGGAGGGGGCTTCCCTGGTGGCGCAGTGGTTGAGAATCTGCCTGCCGATGCAGGGGACATGGGTTCGTGCCCCGGTCTGGGAAGACCCCACATGCCACGGAGCGGCTAGGCCCGTGAGCCATGGCCGCTGAGCCTGCGCATCAGGAGCCTGTGCTCCACAATGGGAGAGGCCACAACAGTGAGAGGCCCGCGTACCGCAAAAAGAAAAAAACAAAAACCCAGTGGAGGGGCGACAATTCTCAGTAGACTAAACATAGTATGATACAGTATTTAGGGGTAAACATATATGTGATTAATAAAAACAAAAGCAAAGATAATGACAATTCATCATAGCCGTTTTCTTTTGGCTGGAGTTGGAGTGGGGATGGAGGCGCCTGGGATAGGGGAAGACCCTACTACTAGATTCAGGCATATTAATAATCTAGTTCTTAGGTTTAGTGGTGAGTTGACAGATGCTTATTGTATTATTTTGCTTGGTAACTTTACATTATGTTTCATCTTTTTGTATGTAGCAAATATTACAGAATAAAATTTTAAATTTCTTTAAAATATAGATGGGTGGCCACATGAGTTATTAAAAAAAATACATGGTATTCCACTGAATTGGGTACACAATAACGTATATCACCTGGGTAGGTTAAATATATTTGAGTTTATTGGGCAAGTCATATAACTTTTCTGTCTTGTCATAGAAGTGATCATAGCTTGTGAGCATTTACCATATGCCTGTTGTTCTAAATGGTACTTTGCATGTATTAAGCTATATAATCCTTTTAACAACTCCGTGCTCATGTATTAAGCTATATAATCCTTCTAACAACTCTATGAAATAGGAATTATTATATCCCTGTTTTAAAGATGAGCTCCTGAGGCATAGAGGTTAAAGCAACTTGTTGAAAGTTGCACAGCTAACAAGTAGAAGAGCCGGTATTTGAACCCACACAATCTGCCTCCAGGGCCTACACCTTTTAACTCCTCTGCTTATATCAATTGCTATAATAGCACTTACTTAATAAGTTTGTTATGATTAAAGGAGACTGTTGTTTGTGTGTGGGTGGTACTAGAGATGTCAGGTGCAGTTACCGAGATTATTAGGCCTCCTTGGGAACCTGTGAGTCCCCGTGAGAAGGGGAGGGTGGGTAGGGAAAGAAGCCAGTGAGAAGGAAATGCTGTCCTCCTAAGAGCCTTTGCCAATATGTTTGTATCTTCCCTTCTTCCAGAGACCATGGCGAGCCCAGGGAAAGACAATTATCGAATGAAGAGCTATAAGAACAATGCCCTAAACCCTGAGGAAATGAGGCGAAGAAGAGAGGAGGAGGGCATTCAGCTCCGGAAGCAGAAACGGGAGCAACAAGTGGGTTAGCCCAAGTATTCTCAAACGTGCTCTTCAGGGAGGCAGGCCAGCCACCATGGTTGACCTCCACCTTGCACTCTCACTTTCCTCTTGGGAAAGTAGATTATCTCTGTGGGCCGCTCATCCAGCTTCCTTTGTTGTAAAGAAATTTTGGAAGCTTTGAGAAAGAACTGTCCCTTATTCCTTTTCCATAATTTAGAACAACTTGGACATCATTTATATCTTCAATATAACATTCTAGTGCTAACCCCTTGTTTTTACCCAGTAGTCACTGTTAGATCTGGCCGTCAAGGCCCAGCCCCAAGCCTGGCCCTTTAAGAATTTTGTCAGCCATCTGGGCTGCCTTACTTCTCTTTCTTGAGTCCATTCTTTGTAAGTCTCCCTAGAACTGAGATTGTATTAATGCCTCATCGTCTACACTGCCACGCACCATGCACCACACGCCACCGCCAAATTGGTTCCTTGCCCAGATCTAGATGCTAACCTGCTTTTGCCCACCCTTTTGCTTTACCATTATTTCTTTCCTTCACAGCCTTTTATATGCATCACCTTTTATACAAAGGACACAGGAATTTTAAAAGATTTTTTTTTGCTTATAAAAATGTTCTCCAAAAATGTAAACAATCTATAACATAGAAAGTAAAGCCCTTGAATATCTTTCCATATCAGTATATTAAGCTTGGCATTTTCTCATACAGTAGCATTCCTTGACAGTTATGCCATAATTTAACATTGGGTCATACTTTATTTTCTTTGTTTCGGTAAGAAGTCTTACCACCGTCTCTTCTCTTTATTTTCAGCTTTTTAAACGGAGAAATGTGGAGCTGATTAATGAAGAAGCCGCCATGTTCGATAGTCTCCTCATGGACTCCTATGTGAGCTCTACCACTGGGGTAAGACCCTTGCAAGCTTACCAGGCAAGCTTGGGAAGTACCTGCTTCTACAGAACAGAAATTGGTCAGTTCACATCATCTAGTTAGCGTTACCAACAACCATGCTAAGCTCTTTATTCCATGGGCCCTTTTGTAGGTGGTCAACTTAAGGAGTCAGTAAGGATTCATCTCTGATGGAAACACCAGAGGAAACATTTAAGGGAAGCTATCAATTGCCTCAGAGGTTAAGAATCACTTCCAAATGTTCCAACTTGAAGCAGCTGTGGATTAAACACCTTCTGAGCCTGCTGTTACCCCTTCCTCTTGCCCTCAAGTCTTTAGAAAGGAGGATTCCAAACAGGATTATGAGCTCATATCTGGCTCTAGTATTGGTTTGCAAAGTCGTGAACCTGTTTTATGTTCTAGGAGAGCGTGATCACAAGAGAGATGGTGGAGATGCTCTTTTCTGACGATTCTGACCTGCAGTTAGCAACCACACAGAAATTCCGAAAACTGCTCTCCAAAGGTACAAAGCCTAGTCTTCCGCAGGGGGCCCTGCGTGACTTTAGCGTCTTGTTTCTTCTCACTGACCTCATCAACTATTCCCTTTCACTCATTCTGCTGTAGCCCTGCTGGCTTTGGTGTCCTTGGACAAGCCAGGCACATTCTTACCTTTGCACTGTCTATTTCCCCTGCCTGATATCCTTTACTTCCAGATAACTGTGTGACAGCTGCTACATTTCTATGATCAGATCCTACTTTCTCAGTAAAGCCTACCCTGACACGCTATCAGAAATTGCAGCTCCCCCCACCCCTGCAGCATTTTCAGTCTCCTTACCCTGCCGTACCTGTTCTTTTTTTTTCCTATTACACTTACTGCCTTCTGACACACCAGGATATTTCTCATCATGAGGATATAAGCTCTACGAGGGCATAGACTTTTGGTTTTGTTCGCTACTGTATCCTCGATACCCAGAACCATGTCTGGCACATAGTTTGTGCTCAGTAAAAATTTGATGTATGATGGGAAAAATATTCCCTGACTTTTCTTCCTCCCAAGAAAAGAATGCTGGTCTTGGAAGGGAAGCGTTTAGACTAGGGTTGCTCCTCCCTTGGTCTTCTCT
Source organism: Stenella coeruleoalba (assembly GCF_951394435.1). Taxonomy (NCBI): domain Eukaryota; kingdom Metazoa; phylum Chordata; class Mammalia; order Artiodactyla; family Delphinidae; genus Stenella; species Stenella coeruleoalba. Next base: position 25,223,411 of record NC_137169.1, read on the forward strand.
CCCTTAATTCTTTACTTGCTTAGGTAAGTAAGGTTAGTTACTTGCTTAGGTTTAGGAAGCCAAAGGTGAGCATAGTTAAATTAGGATTGGCTTTACTCTTTGGCATCTCAGCTACTTTATACAGTTCAAAAATGACCAGCTATTGTTTTTTTATATATATATATAAATTTATTTATTAATTTATTTTTGGCTGTGTTGGGTCTTCGTTGTTGCATGCGGGCTTTCTCTAGTTGCGGTGAGCGGGGGCTACTCTTCATTGCAGTGCGCGGGCTTCTCATTGCGGTGGCTTCTCATTGTGGAGCACAGGCTCTAGGTGCACAGGCTTCAGTAGTTGCGGCACGCAGGCTCAGGAGTTGTGGCGCACGGGCTTAGTTGCTCCACGGCATGTGGGATCTTCCCGGACCAGGGATCGAACCCGTGTCCCTTGCATTGGCAGGCGGATTCTCAACCACTGCGCCACCAGGGAAGCCCCATGACCAGCTATTGTTAAAACTACCTCACCAAAAGGGAGTTTGGGAATGTTTAGAAGGATGGTCAGGAGTATCTAGGAAGGATGGTGGACTTACCCCCGTGAAAGCATTAGTCAGAGCCTCTCCTGACTTTTCCTCTCCCTCTTCCAGAACCTAGTCCTCCAATAGATGAAGTTATCAATACTCCAGGAGTGGTGGATCGGTTTGTGGAGTTTCTGAAGAGGAATGAGAATTGTACATTACAGGTGAGGCCTGGGGTGGAGAGTTACCAGATGAAAGCCCTTTTGCCGAGAAATTGTAGTGGCATGTTTCTACAGACACATCTCTTAGGATATAGACAAGATATTGAGGGAACATTTAAGAGATGCTGTTACCTCAGAGGTCTTGACCTCAATCAAATAAGAGACCCACAAACTCTTCCCTAAAACAATCTCAAAGGAAAGATACCAGAATATGACAGACTGATTATTCAGAGGTTATATTTTAAATTATAAATATAAATATATTGGGTTAGCCAAAAAGTTCGTTCGGGTTTTTCCGTAAGATGTTACAGAAAAACCTGAACGAACTTTTTGGCCAACCCTAGAGGTTCTAGTCCACTCCTAACCCTGAGGTGAACCATTTAGCTTCTCTGGGTCTCTCTTCTCACAAATGGGTAATGAGTCAATCCATTGGAACTTATTAGAAACTTGGCTGAAAGGGACTTTTAGAGACCCATCTCACTCTTATCCTGGTTTCAGAGATGAATAAAGTGAAGCTCGGGAAATAAAAACGTGACTTGCCAAAGGACTTATGGATGCAGTGGTACTGCAGGACTAGACCTGGGACCATGGAAGCCCAATTCTGTCTCCCCATTATGTTATATCACTGCCAGTACCTCTTCCTATCATTTAAAGGTGGAGAGGGAAAGGCTTGTGTGGCTTTTTGTTTTTGTTTTTAAGTCAGGGGCAGGAGGCTTATTGCTGAGCCAGCTAGTAGGCACGGCTGCTCATCTGGAATGACCTCTCACTCATGGCTTTAATCTCACTTTCAGTTTGAAGCTGCCTGGGCTCTAACGAACATTGCCTCTGGAACCTCTCAGCAGACCAAAATTGTCATTGAAGCAGGGGCTGTCCCCATTTTTATAGAGCTGCTTAACTCGGACTTTGAGGATGTACAGGAACAGGTAATGCCCAAATTTAACTTAATTCTTTTTTTTTTTTTGCGGTACGCGGGCCTCTCACTGTTGTGGCATCTCCCGTTGCGGAGCACAGGAGACGTAGGCTCAGCAGCCATGGCTCACTGGGCCTAGCCTCTCCGTGGCATGTGGGATCTTCCCGGACCGGGGCATGAACCCGTGTCCCCTGCATCGGCAGGTGGACTCTCAACCACTGCGCCACCAGGGAAGCCCTGGCTTAATTCTTGATGGTACCAGTGGTATAATATAAAGTATATTTTGTCTTTATCCCCAGTTAAGAGGTTAAGAGCAAAGAGCTCCTAAAAACATTGGGATTTTCTTAGTGATAGAAGTGTCTTTTGTTATTCCTAAAGAGCCCCTTTGGGACACACCTTGAGTCTCTGTGTCACCGCATTAGCGGTGACTCCGGGTGGGGCCCTAGATAGCTTCAGGAAGGGAGGTCTAGTCCTCAGAAAGACCAAATTTAGGATTAGAGGATTGGAACTCTCAGCCCCACCCCACCCCCACTCTTCCCACCCCTCCACCCCACCCTCCCCAGGGAGGTTAGAGGGGCTAGAGATTGGGTTATAAAAAGGCTTGAACAGTGAGATTCAGAGAGCTTCTGGGTTGGTGAACACTCAGTGTGCTGGGAAGGTGACGTGACTGGAGAGGGCTTGGAAGTTCTGTGCAACCCCACTCCTCAACCCATACCTTGCCCTGTGCATCTCTTCCGTTTAGCTCTTCCTGAGTTGTATATATTACAGTGAACTGGTAAACGTAAGTAAAGTGTTTTCCTGAGTTCTGTGAATCATTCTAGTGAATTATTGAACCTGAGGAGGAGATTGTGGAACTCCTGAATTTATAGCCAGTTGGTAAGAAGTATGGGTAGCACCTGGGAATTGCAGCTAGTATCTAAATTGAGGGCAGTCTTATGGGACTGAGCCCCTAGCCTGTGGGATCTGCCCTAACTCCGAGTTACTGTCAGAATTTAACTGAATTGACACAGTTGGTATCAGAGAATTGGTTGTTGGTGTAGAAAAAACTCCACACATTGGGCATCAGAGGTGGTGCTGGAAAAAAGACACCACAATACCCATTTCTCAGCACCTACAGATCATAAAAACCCAACTTCCATTTCTTCCACTGGTTGGATAGAAGTGGAGAGTGGTACTAGGGTTTTTTCCTATATTACTACATATAGGGTTGGTCCTATGAGGCTACAAGAATGCAATTTTCCCATCATTTTCTCCTTTTCTGGGGGGTGGGGACAAGGAGGTCTTGGTCTGGCTTCTCTGGCTGCAGTACAATGTCAGCCTGCCTCCCCCAGTGAACCAGGAACTCCCAGAGTTAAAATAGAGCAAGTGCTCAGTTTTAACAAGGAGGGTACCTGAGCTTATTTAGTGTGTTTAAGGTCTTGATGGGGTGTTTGTCCTGGTTACTGGTGGGTGTCACTCTGTAGTTGTGAGTATAAAGTACTCACAGAAGCCTCTAGGCTCTGTGGATGACAGTTCCATCGTCCCTTTTTTAGGCAGTCTGGGCACTGGGAAACATAGCTGGAGACAGCTCCGTCTGCCGAGATTACGTCTTGAACTGTTCCATCCTTAATCCTTTGCTAACGTGAGTAATTATTATCATCTGCACCTGGGGTATCTTTCCGGCAGCCATGCGGCAGATCTTTGGGGAGCAGTTTACCTTAAGACGATGAGTGAATACAAGAATGATAGAAGTGCATTCTCATTGCCAGAGTAAAAGATAGTATCTTTTGAGAGTAAGAAGATTGTGTCACTGGTCTGTGTCTTGTGCTTCCTCACTTTGTAGCACTGTAGAATCTCATGTTGGTCATACCTGTCTCATTGTTGAGCCAGAGGAGAGAGGAAGGACTAGCCCACCTGGAAGAATCTAACCTTCTCTACGGAATGCATTGATTTGCTATGGGTTTATGCCCAGTACATTGGAGAGCTCTGTTGTAAGCCACAGATCTAAGACCCCTTGCAGAGTCATCTGGATGCTCCCATCCCTTCCTCTGTACCCTTATAATAGAGCTACATCTAAACCAAAACAGGAAGGAGCTTTTCTTGAGAGGCCACAATCTCATAGTCTACTATTATAACTCCTTCTTGGGCCTGTCACAGAAAATCATTCCACAGTGCATGGCTAAAGCCCTCACACTAAACCTTCAGCTTTTATTTCCAAAGACAACAATACTCTTGTTTAGAACTTGTGGCTGCAGTTAAGGGCACAGTATGTCCTATCTTAAACGTTTTAGCATGCTTACTCACAGTCCAGCCTTCTGTTTGTCCTTATTAGCTATGGTCTTAATAAGCCACAGCTGGTCCTAATCCTCTGTGAAGATGTAGGTCGGCCTCCGGGGCCAAACAGGCTCACTTAACTTAAATCTATGGGTAGGAAGAAACAGGCTTCTAGAGTCTTAGGGGCCTGATTGGATTTGCTCCTGGGGTTCGTAGGCAACAGCTCTATGAAAAGAGCATCATTGCTCAGGATCTGGCTTTGCTGTCCCCTTCAGGCTACTTACCAAGTCCACACGACTGACAATGACACGGAATGCAGTCTGGGCCCTGTCAAACCTGTGCCGAGGCAAGAACCCACCCCCAGAGTTTGCAAAGGTAAGAGAGCTTCTCTTTTTTTAAAAAAAAAATTTTTTATTTATTTATTTATCTGCTTGCACTGGGTCTTAGTTGCGGCAGGTGGGCTCCTTAGTTGTGGCATGCATGTGGGATGTAGTGCCTTGACCAGGGATTGAACCTGGGCCCCCTGCATTGGGAGCACAGAGTCTTATCCACTGCGCCACCAGGGAAGTCCCAAGAGAGCTTCTTACCAATTCCTGAGTGAAAGCAGGTTCCTTCATATGGAGGAATTTTGATATGGGAGTTTTCAAGTCTTTGGGGTACCCTCAGAGTCTCATCCTTGGGAAACTGAAAAAGGCAGTTGTCAATGAAGTAGGTGATCTCATATGCCTGGATGGTAAAGTGAAAATGTGGGCCTGATGGCTTAATGTAGTAGAAATCTCCAGGTCTTAGACTTACTAAGTAGAGGAGGGCTCAGCGATGTTAGGGTTAGTGGTAGAGATGATGTAACCGTGTCCACCTGAGTCCCTCTCTCTCTGCTTCCAACAGGTCTCCCCCTGTTTGCCTGTGCTGTCTCGCCTACTCTTCAGCAGCGACTCAGACTTGCTGGCAGATGCTTGCTGGGCCCTTTCTTATCTGTCTGATGGCCCCAACGAGAAGATCCAGGCAGTCATAGACTCTGGAGTCTGCCGGAGATTGGTCGAACTTCTAATGTGAGTGATCTCAGTCAGAAAGGGTACAGATTCCCTAAGCTTCTCCAACTCAGAACTACAGTCAGCAATCTGCTGCCCTATCCAAAGGTCTGGAGCCATGAGTGCTGCTGGCCTTGGTGGTCAGCTGAGTTGAATGCCATGTGCTGGCCCTCTACTGATCAGATCGCCCTCCTCTGTAGGCACAACGATAACAAAGTGGCTTCTCCTGCTCTGAGAGCTGTGGGTAACATCGTCACCGGGGATGACATCCAGACCCAGGTAAGGAGGAGGAGGACAGCTGTCTATGGACAAAATCCTTCCCTGCCACAGACTTTGGTCCTGGTAGGAGGCAACATGATATAGGAGAGAACGCATAGGCTTGAGTGAAAAATTCCAGCTCTGCCACTTTCTATATTATTTGGGGGCAACTTGGTTGCCTTCACTTTTTTCTATAAATTGGAAGCAAGTCATCATCCATTGGGTGCTATTGAAGAAAAACTAAATGGAATAACCTGACTCACTACCTGGGACATTGTAAAGTAATTGTTAACAGATTTTGAGTTACGGTACCTTTGAAATACTAAAAGCTATGGAACCTCACCCCTGCTTCCTAGACCTTTAGAATCCCATGTCTCTTGTTACTCTCCTGTTAGTAACACTTCCATTGAGAGCACAGTATACAGTGTTTCTCTGTTCAAAGGCTAGAGATCTGAGTATTCTTTGCGTCTTGAGTAGTTTGCATAATTCTGTGGGATTCTTAACAGATTTCTTACAGGTGAGCAGTCTCACTCAAGCCCACACTCATTTTCTAGGTCATTGTTTTGTGTTTGTGTGTGCATGCATGTGCCTGTGTGTACAGATATTCATAACTTTTTCTGTTTTTACGATTTTTAAGTATAGTTCACTGGCATTAAGTACATTCACATTGTTATTCAACCATCACCGCCATCCATCTCCACCACTTTTGCATCATTCCAAACTGAAACTCTGTACCCTTTAAATAATAACTTCCCATTTCCCCCTCCCCTCATCCTTTGGTAACCACCATACTACTTTCTGTCTCTTAGGAGTTTGACTACTCTAGGTACCTCATATAAGCCGAACCATATATATTTGTCCTTTTGTTTCAGCTTATTTCACTTAGCATAATGTTTTCAAGGTTCATCCATATTTTAGCATGTCACACCTTCATTCCTTTCTGTGGCTGGATAATATTCCAAGTGTGCATATGCTACATTTGGTTTATTTACTCATCTGTTGGTAGACACTTGGGTTGCTTCCACCTTTTGGCTAGTATGAATAATGCTGCATTGAGTATTGGCATACAAGTATCTGTTTGAGTCCCTGCTTTCAGTTCTTCTGGGTATATATCCAGAGGTGGAATTATTGGATCATATGGTAATTCTATGTTTAAGATTTTGAGGAACCACCATACCGTTTTGCACACAAAACAGTGCAATGGCTGCGCCATTTTACATTCCCACCAGCAGTGTACCGGGTTCCAATTTCTCCCCATCTTTACCAACACTTGCATTGCCTGGATTTTTTAAGGATAACTATTCTAATAAGCGTGAAGTTATATCTCACTGAGGTTTTGATTTGCATTTCCCTAATGATTAGTGATGTTTGGCATCTTTTCATGTGCCTATTGGCCACCTGCATTTAAAAAAATTTTTTTTGTATATTCTGGATATTAATCCTTATCAGATATATGATATGTATATACTTTCTCCCATTCTGTGATTTGTGTAATTCACTATGTTGATGGTGTCTTTTGGTACCCAAAAGTTTTAAATTTTGATTAAGTCCAGTTTATCTAATTTTTCTTTTGCTGCCTGTGCTTTTGGTGTTCTAGGTCATTCTTAATTGTTCAGCCCTCCCTTGCCTCCTCCACTTGCTGAGCAGCTCCAAGGAGTCAATCCGAAAGGAAGCTTGTTGGACCATTTCAAATATCACTGCTGGCAACAGGGCTCAGATACAGGTAGAACAAGCAGGAGGGAAGTTGTGGGGGGCAGCAGGTAGAAAGGCCTGGGGACATGAGACATTGCGGGATATTGCCCTCTAGAAGAAAAACTTTATTTCCCTTTTGAAATTGGGGTCAATGGATGCTATCAGTCAAAGATTCTGTGTAACAGAAGCCAGGTTCCTCTGTAGCGTCTTACCTATGTGAAAAGAACTTTCAGGAAGGGGAAGATGTCTTAATCTTTTAGCTGATTTGGGGTCTGGATTTGCTTATCCTTCTTGAAGTGACTTTCTTTCCTCCCCCACACCCCACCCTCCACCCCCCAATTCTTCTCAGGCTGTCATAGATGCAAATATCTTCCCTGTGTTGATTGAAATCCTTCAGAAAGCCGAGTTCCGTACAAGGAAAGAGGCAGCCTGGGCCATCACCAATGCCACATCAGGAGGAACCCCTGAACAAATCAGGTATCACAGTCCTTTCCCATTGTCTTGAGTGATATGTGTACTCTACCTCTTGGCTCACAGTTTACATGTGACCTCTAAACTGCCTTTTCTGGGATAGGTCTGCCCCTGTCCAGTAGGGTTTAACTGGTAAGCTGCTAGAGTGTAGCATGGGAATCTGAAGTAGATTCCTATAAACCATGTACCTCTTTTCCCTCCTGGAGAATGGAAACTTATGACACAGACATCTCTCTCCTCTGCCTCTTTCTACCCTCAAGAGAATTTAAATCTATGTAATTCTCAATTATCCATACAAATGAAAGAGAACCATGCTATGGCTCATTCAGAGCAGCTTCTTTGGGAAATCATTTTTGGCAGTGATACTTGGGAGAAGCAAATAGGAAAGCTATTTTGTGCGAGGATGCTCTTTGATTTTGGTTTCCATTATCAACTTGAGTAGGAGTGATGGGAATTGGAGAAGTGCCTTGCCTTCAGCTTGTAGCTTAGGAAGGGGAATATATTCAGTATAAATAAAACCTTAGGAGAAAGGATAGCCACTGAGTGAAGCTTTTGAGGATACAGGGTTGTAAATGGCATTTTGGACAGGAAAAAGCATAAGTAAAGGTACAAAAATCAGAAACCTGGAGACCTTTACTGTTTGACTGGAATGTAATATTCTCGGAAGGGAATAATGAGAGGGGAAGCTAGAAAAGGTTAGGAGCCAGATTGTATTGTTATGACTGTAGAGCTGGGACTACAGAAATTTTAGGCAGGGAAATGATGTGTTCAAAGTAGGTAATACTGCAGCAAGGAGACATTAGAGACAAAGAGGAGGAATCCATGGCAGCCTTCTACATGGAAATGAACTAAACCAGTAGCACTGGGAGGGTGATGAGTTTGAGATAAAGGATGGATGGTTATGAAAGCTCAGTCAGAGTGAATTGCTGAGAGCATCGATGTGTGTGAGGGAGACCTAGAGGCCCCATAGCACCTGCCTGGCACCTCCCTTGCCTTGTCTTAATTTAGAACTTACCTGGTCTCTGCCCCTCAGGTACCTGGTCTCCCTGGGCTGCATCAAACCCCTGTGTGACTTGCTGACTGTAATGGATTCAAAGATTGTGCAAGTCGCCCTCAATGGACTGGAGAACATCCTTCGGCTCGGAGAGCAAGAGGGCAAGCGCAGTGGCTCAGGGGTCAATCCCTACTGTGGCCTCATCGAGGAAGCCTATGGTAGGTGCCCTCTCCCCAACCTCACCTCTGCCGTAAGTAGAGAGAAACTCTGAAATAGTATACATATGTGAGGGTGTGTGTTTTGAGGGGGTCATCATTGAATGCAAGGTTTTATCCCACCAGTTCCATTTCCTCTGAGGAGCAGTAGATGAGTTCTGTTTCTGATAGGCTCTACCTAGTAAGTAGGTTATGGTACAGATGCAAAAATAAAGCTCCAGAATTGATAATAGAATCAGGAGCCGGAAGGCATGTTTTCAGCTGAGTTTTTAGCAGCAAGTTCTTTTCTTTCTTTTGTTTTGTTTTTCCATTACAGTTTATTACAAGATATTAAATATAGTTCCCTGTGCCATACAGGAGGTCCTTGTTGTTTATCTGTTTTGTTAATAGTAGTTTGTATCTGCTAATCCTAAACTCCTAATTTATCCCTCCCCACCCTTTCACCTTTGGTAACCATAAGTTTGTTTTCTATGTGAGTCTTTTTTTGTTTTGTAAATAAGTTCATTTGTATCATTTTTTAGATTCCACATAAGTGATATCATATGATACTTGTCTTTTCTCTGTCTGACTGACTTCGCTTAGTTTGATGATGTCTAGGTCCATCCATGTTGCTGCAAATGGCACTATTTTATTCTTACTGTGGCTGAGTAATATTCCATTATATATATGCACCACATCTTTATCCATTCATCTGTTGATGGATACTCCAGTTGCTTCCATGTCTTGGCTATTGTAAATAGTGCTGCTATGAACACTGGGGTGCATGTATCTTTTCGAATTACAGTTTTCTCCAGATATATGCCCAGGAGTAGGATCGCTGGATCATATGGTAGCTCTATTTTTAGTTTTTTAAGAAACCTCCGTAGTGGCTGCACCAGTTTACATTCCTACCAACAGTGTTGGAGGAGTCCCTTTTCTCCACACCCTCTCCAGCATTTATTATTTGTAGACTTTTTTATTTTTTTGGCTGCACTGCATGGCTTGCAGGATCTTAGTTCCCTGACCAGGGATCGAACCCAGGGCCCCAGTAGTGAGAACACTGAGTCCTAACCACTGGACCACCAGGGAATTCCCTTGTAGACTTTTTGATGATGGCCATTCTGACTGGTATATGGTGATACCTCATTGTAGTTTTGATTTGCATTTCTCTAATAATAGTGATGTTGAGCACCTTTTCACGTGCCTATTGGCCATCTGTATGTCTTCTTTAGAGAAATGTCTATTTAGTTTTCTGCCCTTTTTTTAAGATTCTGTACACCTACAACACCCATTTTTTAAAAATATTTATTTATTTATTATTATTTGTTTTTGGCTGCGCCGGGTCTTAGTTGCAGCATGCGGGATCTTTAGTTGCAGCATGCAGACTCTTACTTGTGGCATGCATGCAGGAACTAGTTCCCTGACCAGGGGTCAAAACCGGGCCCCCTGCATTGGGAGCACGGAGTCTTACCCACTGGACCACCAGAGAAGTCCCTTCTGCCCATTTTTTTATTGGGTTGTTCGTTTTTTTGTTATTGACCTATACAAGCTGTTTGTATATTTTGGAAATTAAGCCCTCATCAGTCGCATCGGTTGCAAATATTTTCTCCCATTTTGCAGGTTGTCTTTTAGTTTTGTTTATGGTTTCCTTAGCAAGGTCTGTTAGTGCTGGATTGACTCATCACTCATCTCCAAGAGATTCAGAACAGTAATGGTTTGCCCAGGTTAAAAGCAGAATCGGGACTAGACTCTCCGGTTTATAACTGACATTTTGGTCTTTTTCCTTTGGTGTTATGTCATTTTAGGTAAAGATCTCGGCTCTCCTCTTTCAGATCAAAGAGAGATCTGATCATATTACTTGTGTTTATAAATGCTAACATAACTCAGGGAAGGAAAAAATAGATTGTTTCATGGATCCAGAGAAAAGCACTCAAAGTTTACTCTTCTCCTTCCTTTCTTCTTGCCACCATAGGCTTGGATAAAATTGAGTTTCTCCAGAGCCATGAGAACCAGGAGATCTACCAGAAGGCCTTTGACCTCATTGAGCACTACTTTGGCGTAGAAGATGATGATAGCAGCCTGGCTCCCCAAGTGGATGAAACGCAACAGCAGTTTATCTTCCAGCAGCCTGAGGCCCCCATGGAGGGCTTCCAGCTATAATGTCTGCCTCCGGGGAGGGGAGGGGATGGGAAGCACCACCAACCAGCGGAAAGGCAGCCCTCTGGTGGGCGGGAAACCAGCCCTCCCCACCATCAGCCACCACACACCTCTGCTGCCCTGGAAACTGTGCTCTTGACCTGCTCCGCCCCCTTCCCTGGAGGGAGCACCCTCTGGACAGACAGAACCATCTGAGGCTCACATTTGGGTTTTGTGACAAGAAGGGGACGTGTTGGGTTTTTCTTCCTTACACTAGATTTTGGCTGCACATATGTCTTTAACCCAGGAGCCCAGGGGTAGACAAAGGAGGACTGAGGTAATCAATTTTGCACCTTTTTTATTTTTTATTTTTTTTTCTTTAGTGGTGACTTCCTTCCGTTTTATCTTCCTTCATCGTTCCCAGTCCTCTGCCCTGATCTCTGTAACTCTTATCTTGGGTACTTGAGCAGATGGAATATTCCACAGGTCGGGGGTGGGAGGGGAGGGGAGAAATCCAAAACAAAGTGTTCTTGCTCGGACAGAATATTAATCTTGTATGCTTGGATTGCGTTATTTAATTTTTTTTCTTTTGCACATTTTTCTTGTATTACAATTGCTCTTTCCCAGAGCCATGAGTTCCTGGTTTTAGGAATCCCAGCTGCCAGCATTGTCTGGGACTAGAGGCTGAGGGGGAGGTCACCATGAGACAAAGGCCCCTCCCTCCCTTTAACCCCTTGCCCAGACCTCTTTAGTTTGGGAGATCCCCTTCACTCTCCTGGGGCATGTACACCAGTGGGAGTGAGGGGAGAGGAACACAGGCCTTCAGACGGGGCTTCCCATGTGTCGCTACTGATCCCATGTTTCCTACCCACCTTCCAGTGGTGCGACCCAACTTCATTTGTTTACTTGAAAATTCCCCTCAGAGTTGAGATGAACGTCTGAGGTAGCTGTATTTTCTCCTAAGCACGTGACAGAGGGCTGTGGTCCTTCCTTTCTCCTGAGGAGAAAGTCCTTGCTCTGGTGACCCATAAATTGCAGAGGAGGTTGGAGTGAGAGTGTCATGTATTGGGATAGCCAGTGGATCCCTGCCTTTGGCCTTTCTTCTTCTTCCTCTTCCGTAGTTGGATCATGTATATTTTACTTCCAAAGGAGAGAATGTCAAAAAAGTTCTGTATTTTTTTATATTCTATATATTACGTAGGTCAATCTTAATTGGTCTCAAGAGGAGGAACTGTCTCTGTAATTTCTGTAAGTAGGATACTGTGAGGAAGACCAAAAAGAGATGTGGAAGCTCTCTTGCTCAGGAAGCCTGACCTTGATCCTTCTCCTCTCTGCTTGGGTTCCGGGCCACCACCAGGGACCAACCCTTAGCTCTGGAACCTTTATATAGCAGGGCATCCTGGTCTGATTGTCCTAGTACCTGAATGGAGGGAGCAAGGATGGCCCCAGGGCCCGGTGAAGTCTACCACTCTAGTCCTTACCACTGAGCATCCTGCTTACATCAGGAAACCCAGAAAGCAGTCTGCCTCCTCAGATTCAGACTCAAACACCTTTGTCCACATAAGTTATCGCAGGTGGCTGCCGTGTCTCCTGTCCGAGATATTTAGCAGCCTCAGGACTTTTTTTGAGAGTGATTGATGTCTTCCCTGATTGGGATCCTTGTACATGGTTTGGATTTTACCCTTCCTGTGACAAATATAATCCTAATGCCTTTTCTTTCCCCTTTGAGTAGAGCTACTGCAGTGCCTCAATGGCTTGCCTGTGTGCTTCAATGGACTACATGTGATAGTAAAGCCCAGGTGTTGGGGGTGGGGTGGAGGAAGTTGCTGGCTAAGTGTAGGCCAGTGGTGGAGCTGAAGGCACAATCTGCCCTGTCCCTGCTTCCCCACAGAGGTCGGGCAGAGGTGCCCTGCTCCAAACTGTATTTTCCCTTCCCCAGGAACAATGCCATTCTTGCTCCCATTGCTACACATCCCCCTCTGGCTCAGGTGAAATCCATGCCACTCTGCTTACAGATAAAACATTCAGTTGTTTTTGGCCACTGGTCTTGAATTTGCCCTCTCTTTCCAGTGTTGAGATCCAACTCCAGAGGCATTTTCTGAGAAAAGTGGTTGCGGCTGGTGGCTATCACTGAAAAGTGACACCAGTGCTGTACTGCCTAAGTGAGTCAGATGCTGCTCTGCAGGTTGGGCATGATAACTACCAACCCCACTCTCCCAGGTAGGCAAGGCGCAGGACCCTCTTCACTTGGCCTGCCGACTCCATTACAAAACCATTTTCCCACAGTTCAAAAGAAAGCCACCCCCACCCCTTGTCCAAAGGGCAGAGCATTTTATTTTAGTAAGATCTACTTTGTACATCTCTAGCAATAATTAAGTCCCTGACATTGGGACCAAATTCTTATTGTGAGACATACACATCCTGCCTTCCCCAGCTGTTCCTCCCAAATCTACTTTTGCTTCAGATCTGGGCCATGCACCAAAGAGAAGACTCTGTTGATCATGGGTTACTACTCGAAGCCTGTTTTCTACAAGGACTCCAAAGGCTGAAGTCTCCCAGGGCACGAGGACAAATTTCTCTTCAGATAAACATGGCCTCTAGGAGCTTTCCTTTGTTAGTGTCTTCCTCAGACTGTGCTTTCCCACTGTATTCCTCTGACCCCCTTTTCAGTCAACAGGTGAAGTTCTTCCAGCCCACAGAGGCAGTAACATCATCTTTTGTATCTCCTTCTCTCCTTTGGCCATCTTGGGAAGCAAAATATTTTTTAGCCCAGGCTTGACAGCCACTCTTCGTGGGCAGTCCCCATCTGGACTCCAGACCCTGGCCTAGGTGAAGTCAGAGCTTTCTGACAGATTTCTGAATGGATGTTACAGGGATGGAGGGGCTCCCCAACCTGCTGTAGGGAGTAGCCTGAGAAGACTTGTGTTTGGAATCTTAATACTTTGGCACATAGCTATGTCCATTTTAAGATCTCTGGTGGGTTGGAGATACTTAGGTGTGGATTAAGGGGACAAGGAGCCTTTTTCTTAGCTCAAGTGTTCAAATACTGTTTTGAACAGTGCCAGCTATTCTTTATTGCCAGCCCTTCTGGGCATCCCACCCCCATGTCATCTTCTCTAGTATTAACAGGCTCTCTGGTCTTAGAAGCCTGCCTTCAGTTCTGAGCTATCCCCGCTGACTGACCGGCCATGGTATTGGCTGCAACCTTCTGTTAGAACCACATAGGTTCCACCCTCACCTGGCCAGCCTAGTTACTTGAGGCAGTGGGTACAAAAGACCCTTCCAAGTAACGTGTTGATGACTTCAGCTTTCCGGGACCCTTTGTGTTCCTCCTTACCTAGAACCTTTAGATCTACTCCTGTCTTCTTTTCCCTGGAAGCCTCTTTCCAAGAGCCCTATTTAGAGCTGAACTGCACAGATTATAGCTGCTATACCACACTTAAGGAAGAGCGAAAGAAGGCTCTCAGGCACTGACCTTCATTTTCTCTTCAGCCAAACCAGTTTAATATGAAAACTCTAGCAGGATGAACTAGATTTCAATTTTCTCATGTCTGCCTGCCCTCCCCCTACACTGTACAATTACCTGTTTCCAGCAAAATAGAAGGGAAGGAGATGAACGCCTAGCAGTACTTCCCTCCTCCTCCCACAGGCCCTTCTTTGAAGGCCTCAGCTCATTTGTTCAGGCCATGTCTCTTCTCCCCAAGACTCACTCAGCTTGGTATCCATCATCTTGAATATTCCTCAGTAGATTCATCTTGTGGGCTTGGCTTCTGGATTCTCAATTGAAGGCAAGGAGCCAGATTCTCCAGGTCCTTGCAGGCACTACAGGGACCCATAGGGAGAAGAGGCTGGCTGGGGACCTCAGGATTGTGTGTGCCTGTCTGCCTCCCTGGCAGGCTGGGGAAGGGTGCAAGGCTCAGTGCACTGAACCATAGGAAAGCCTCACAACCAGTAGCAACATCTTCCGGGTAGGACTATCCTAGAAATAAGTGCATGTGAGACTGAGAAATTGCTCAGAGTAGGTTTTTTCCATAGCCGTTTTAGGATTGCACATTTTAGACCAATCTTGTCCAGTGTTTTTTCTGTCTTAACTTTTGTATTTTTTTTGTTAAGCCAACAAGCTGAGAATTTGGCCCTGCGGGGATCCATGTGGTAGGCAATAGCTGCTCTTTGGCCAAGGCCTTCATAAAGGATTCAGTCATCCCATTGGCTGTTCCCTAGACCCACCCCCAGATGAAGACCATGGTAAGGGAAGAATTTTGAGGTCAGTATAAACCAAGTAAGTCTGTTAATTAAAGCTGTTTTCCTCTGAGAGGGCATTTTGCATCAGGCCTGGGCTACATGCAGAATCAAACCTGGCTGTGAATTAGAAGAGGCACCATTAAATTTGAGGCCCAGAACATCCCAGGAGAAAGATTTGTGTAGTGTGTCATAAAGGTCTTCAGTGCATTTGGGCGCACCTCACTACTTCTGGGCCAGCCTGACTGCTGATGTCCACATTAGCACATTCCTGAACCCCTCCGCTAAACTCTAGCCCTGCTCCCCTATGTAGGTCAGATGTTCGGCCTCTGGGTTTGGGAAGAGAAAACTCTGCCATGGTGACAATCCTCAGGCCCTGGATTTGGGTATTGGCTCTTTTAGCCAGATTTGTGGGAACTGCTTTTGATTGAACCACTAAAGAAGCAAAGGGGGTATGAGGTCCCAGTTACCCAGGACAGACCAGATATCCCTCAAAAACAGCTTGGGTTCCCAGCTATAGACCCTAGGAAGGTGAATCAAACCTTTTCCCTTACTAGTTTTTCTTTCCAAATTTATTTGCTTTTAAGAACTATAAACTCTGGCTATTGTTTTCCATGTTCTCAGGGCCCCTGGGTAGACAGACAAAGCTTGATAATTTCAGAGCAGATACAGGCCAAGAAACCATGGCATTGAGTGTGCTGAGTCCAGACAAATGATATTTATATACACATCCAAATTTGAAGAGAAAATGTATTTCTTTAGGTTTCAAACACTGTAATAGATATAAAGCAAAAATAAAAACCTGTTGCAAAGTTCTAAATCGTGTTCTTTGGAGTGATCCTAGACTGGATTTTTTGGAAGTCACTGAAGTGAGGGTGCTTAAACTTTTGACCTAACAGTGGAATTAAGAATTGTTACAGCCTGCTTCTGCTATAAAGAATTTTTGAAATCAGCTTTATTGAAACATAATTGACGTACAGTAAATGGCACATATTTAAAATGAACAACTGGTTAAGTGTTGACATATTTGCATCCATGAAACCATTACCACAGTCAAGAGAGTGAACATGTCCATCACCTCTAGAAGTTTGCACATGCCCCTTGGGAATCCCTCCTTTCTGCCTAACCCCGAGCAACCACTGATGGAAGCTCTGGCTCTCACTGTGGTTTAATTTGCATTTTCTAGAGTTTCTGTAAGATTTTCACATTTCATCACCACTCCACAGCCCTTTGAGCCCAAAGTAGTTCACAAACTCCTCACTTTGGTTTAGATCAATTCCTAAAGCGGCGATTACAGACTAGCAGCCAAAAAGTTGATACAACCCAAAAAGGAGGGTTTTGGTTGGCTGACACAGTACGTTTTAAGTTTTAATTCGTTGCCAATATTAAAAGATGTGTCTATATTTTAAAACTATCTGGCACTCCTGGGCCTGAGTTTCTGCATGAAAACAATCTGCAAGAGCTCTATTACCCATCACCATCACCACCATTCCCAACCACCACTCCCAGAGGGCTCCCTTACTCTGGCAGGCGCTAATGTTGCCATTTTCTCTTACAGCAAAGAAGAAAGTAACTTTTTAACCCATGTTTCTATCAAATTTTCTTATTCCTTGCCTGTCTGTTCTCATTACCCAGCTGGCCCCTGGAGACCACCATTGACCCTTCCTGGTGCACCACTCCACCTCTCATCCCATGTGTACCTTGTTATATTATGTTCTTTATCTCTGCCTAGAACACCCTCTTCCTATGGAAATCCACGAAGGCCTGATTCATATGTTACCTCAAGAGATTTCCCACATGCTTTTCTGGAAATAATGAGGGCCTTGGTTTTGAGAGACTTGAATTCCAACGCTTTCTGAGCTTGAGTTCCACCTTTATACTGTTATACGAATATTGCCTCTCAGTGTTACCTGGTAGACACTGCCTAAGGGGTGGGAAAGAGCACTGCGCTGAAGTCTCTTCAACTAGAGGAAATATTTAACATCTTAAGAGCCCTAAAAAGATGCCCAATTTGCACAACAATTTAAAACATTCTCTGCCTTCTCAGCCCGCAGACTGTTGCTAGGCTTTAGGACTAAAGTATTTAGCCAACAGTTCTTGAACGTTCAGGGAGTTGTAAGTAAATAATTTCAACACCTCATCACTAATGCTGTAATAGAACTCTGTCTAGACCCAGGGAGCTAGGACAGACTGCAGAGTACTGAAAAGGTTCTGAAGTGAACTTTGAGCTCAGTGGGCCTCAAAAGATTTTGTTTCACCAAGAAGGGAATTTTGGAAGGTAGAAAAGCACCTGCAAAAACCTGGGAAATCCTGGAGATAGTAAAAGTAGAGATGTAACAAAAAAGGCAGAGGGATTGGGCAGGATTGGCTGGAAACAGAAGCCAAACAAACCATTTAGGCATTAAATTCCAGGCACATGGGTTGCTGGGCTTTATTCCATTATCTATAGACAAACAGAAAAAGAATTGTGATCTTAACACTTGGAGAAAAGCTTGGCTTTTTTTCCCTTTTAGCTCCAGTGCAATTGGGACTTTGTAGAGGGTGGGCCAGTCAGAAAAGCCTCAGGAATCTGCTGAGGCCAAAGTCCCCCTTGCAGGGCCCCCTCAGCACCTTTCAGAGAGGGGCTCAAGCTGGTAATGAAGATGGAAAAATAAATTACTTTCCCAAGTTATTTTGATTCATCCTCAAGGAAAGCCTACGGTGGTGGTGGTTTCTTCTGAGTAAGAGACAGGGTAGTCCAGTAAAGATGGATGCCAGACTTCCTAGCTTTGAATCTGCTCTAATCATTCAACAGCGATGTGACCTTGGACAAGTTACCTAACCTTTGTCTTACAGTCCACAGCTGTAAATTGGCAATAACAAACAGTACAGTATTTACGAGGAACGGGGAAAGCTATTGTTCAAAAAACTATTAAAACCTTCTATTTGCATACGGAAATTGAAGCCCTGGGAGGGAAAAGAATACCGTCACATAGCAAATTAGTGAAGTTGGGACTGGAATACAGGGCTGATGCCCAGCCCAGTGTATTCTCTCCCTCGTCCTCAGGGTTCCTAGATAGTCGTAGATGTTCACAGCAGGAGGGACGGGGTGGTGGAGGCGTACCGGAAAAAGCAGCCAGGCGCAAGGCTCTGGGAGCTGAATCATAGCTCCTTCGAGACAGAAACGAGGCTGACGTGAGTATTTGTGCAGAATGACTGGCTCCTTTCGGACCTCCTGGGTCTGCGGCTCCGAGGACTAAAACCCTATTGCATCTTGGGAGTGGGGGTCAGCCCCGGTGCATGGAGGGAAGCGTAGTCCTTTCCCTCCCCTCCCTTCCCAACTCACCCGCCTCGGAGGCCGCCTTCGCTTCATCTTTCCCAGCAAGCCTCGCGCGAGCGCCGGCTATTGATTGGCTGCGGCGCTAGCAGGAGGCTCTGCCGGCAGCAGTTATCCAGGGTTTCCGGTACGAGGGCAGAGCGGGCGAAGCCGTCAGGGCGTCGGCGGTGAGGTGCGTACAGCGTCGGCTAGGGGTACGAAGCGAGCCAGAGGGTCTGTGGTCCCAGACGCTTCTGGCCGGTGCGAGGAATCGCGTGGATTCCGTGCTAGGGCTCGGGCCGGGGGGCAGGGCTGAGGTCTGTGCGCATGCGCGCGCCCGGCGCGCGCGGCTGGAGGGCGCGCGAGGCGTGGGTGGCTGCGCGCGGGTTTGAGGGGGGAGCGGCACGTGGGGCGTGGGGGGCGGGGAAGGACCGGGAATCCAGCGTCCCGCCACGTCAGTCCCGGGCCCTGAACGTATCCCGCGCGCGGCCTGTGGTGAGGGGACCGTGTTGTGCCGGGAAGTGGCTTCAGGAAAAAGGAGGCCGCTCCTCCCTCGCTCCTGGGCACACCAGGCGCCGGTGACGGACCGGAAACGGAGAACCGCTGGCTCCCTCCAGGGAAGGCCTGCCGGTTTGTTTCAAGAAGCTTTGCGCGCCCGGTGTTGGGATTTCTGATCCAGGCTGCGAAGAATTTTAAAGTCTGGAAAATAGCAAGTGTGTTTGTTTCTATAGGATCTGCTCCTAACCTAACATTGCAAACCACAATGAAGAACCAAGACAAAAAGAATGGGGCTGCCAAGCAATCAGGCAACACTTCCAACCCAAAAAACACCCCGGGGCAACCGGAAGCTGGACCCGAGGGAGCCCAGGGGCGGCCCAGCCAGTCGGCTCCTGCGACAGAAGCTGAAGGTTCCACCATCCAGGCTCCAGGGAAGGCTGAGGGTGTGTGCCAGCTCTGCTTTTCCAGCGGGCAGGGGGAGGAGTTTGTGGTGCGCCGGTCCAGCTTCTGGAGTTAGAGGCCAAGGCCACTGTTTACCCAGCAAGGAGGAAATGTAGAATGAGAGGAGGACAGCGCTGAGTCTGTGCAGTCCCCACTGGCTGCTGGGGAGTTGATAGAGGCTCCCACTCTAAGCACAGGGACAGAACTCTCTTGAGAGAAGGCTCTGACAGGATCAAGTCAGGTTGGCAGTCAAATGAGACACCCAACCAGCAAATCCAGGTTACAAACACGTCGTTCACCAGTGGGTAACTGCTGTTTATATTTGAGGCATTTCTGGGACTTTTTTTTCCCCACCAGAGAAGGAAGGATTTATTACTTGCAGCAAGTAAGGAGAACACTTGCTTTCCCAAAGCAGTGTCTCCTCTGGAACTTTTTTTTTTTTTTTGTCGGCGCCAGCGGCTTGCAGTATCCTAGTTCCCCAACCAGGAACTCATGCCTCCTGCAGTGGAAGCATGGAGTCCTAACCACTGGACCGCCAGGGAATTCCCTGAAACTTTTTTTTTTTTTGCGGTACGCGGACCTCTCACTGTTGTGGCCTCTCCCGTTGCGGAGCACAGGCTCCGGACGCGCAGGCTGAGCCGCCATGGCTCACGGGCCCAGCCGCTCCGCGGCATGTGGGATCTTCCCAGACCGGGGCACGAACACTTGTCCCCTGCATCGGCAGGCAGACTCTCAACCACTGCACCACCAAGGAAGCCCCCTGAAACTTTTTTAATGGCAAGAGGTGACATTGGCGGGGAGGAGAAGGGGATGGACTGGACGTAGAGTTCCTGCTACATGATGCCACCCCTGTGTGTTGGATGGTCTACTTACTTGATTTCTTTTATACCCACAACAAGCGTGGTTGGGCAGTAGTGAGAAATAGTTACATCGTTTTACAGGGAAATAAACTGAGCCTTAGAGAAGTTAGGCAACCCAAACCAGTACGTTTGGGCCTGAAAACTCCCAACCAGTGGCATAACGATCTTATTTCTCTCTCTGCCCCTCATCCTCTCCTGCTGAAGGAGCACAAGCCAAAACTGCTCAGTCTGGGGCCCTCCAGGATGTCTCTGAGGAGCTGAGCCGCCAGCTGGAAGACATCCTCAGTACATACTGTGTTGACAACAGTCAGGGGGGCCCAGGCGAGGATGGGGCACAGGGTGAGCCAGCTGAACCCGAAGATGCAGAGAAGTCCAGGACCTATGCCTCGAGGAATGGGGAGCCCGAGCCAGAGACCCCAGTAGTCAATGGTGAGAAAGAGACTTCCAAGGGGGAGCCGGGCACAGACGAGAGCCGGGCAAGTGACGAGGTCGTAGACCGAGACCACCGAAGGCCACAGGAGAAGAAGAAAGCCAAGGGTCTGGGTGAGCAGAGGGCAGCTGCTTGTGAGGCTGGTGAGGGGAGGGAGTTTGGACCTGACATCCTGGGCTAGCCTGCTCTGCCAGGATTCAGAGGAAACCCTACTTCCAGAACTGTCAAACTACGTCGTTTAATCAAAGCCGGGACAGTGGTGCCATAGATAGAGGTGTACAGGTTGTTCACTGTACAAGGGCTTCTGGCCTTGGGAGCAAGCAGGAACCGAAGTCCAGCCTGCTCTCTTTGAGAGATGGAAAGCAGGAGTCCTGAGTCGGCAGTCTGTGCCCGCCAGCACCATTTCTAATTTGCTGTGTGACCTTGGGCAAGACGTTTCTCCTCTCTGGTCCTTAGTTTTCACTCCTCTGCACAATAAGAGAATTAGACTAGACCAGGGTTGAAAATTCAAATAAACCAAGCTAGCCAGAGGGCCCCATGAGACCAAGAGAATGCCCCCTTTATCCAAAAGCTTGACTGCCACCTGGTCCCAGTGAGTTGATAGCATGTAAAAATTGTAGCTGGCTTTTTTTTTTTTTTTTTAAGCCAGAAATCTAGAGTTACTATGTGAAATCTCTAGATTTTAATAGTTGGCAACTAATACGATAGGAGCCAAACAGAACCCATCTGTGGGTTGGATTTGTTTTGGCCTGTGTGCCCATGATTTGCATTCTCTGCATTGATCTCTCAGAGCCTCCCGGGGTTGACACTTCAGGAGCCTGGCACAGTGCTATGTACGGTGGTCCTCTCTTTGACTCAGTCACAGGCATGGGGGAGTCACTTGGGTGGGGATGGAGGGTTAGTGTGTGTCAGAGAATCAAAGGTGGTATTACACCCATGTCTTAGTCGCTACTCCCCCACCCCCCCTACCTGTTGCCCTAATTTAAAGGGTTTTTTTTTTTTAGTTATTTTAATCTTAGGATCAAATATTGAAAGCTATATTTATTAATTGGGGAGGATAGTCATTTTAAAGTGCACTCTTGTCTGCCTCTGTTGACTGGAGTGCAGTGTTCTTAAGGAGACCTGTTCCTTTTGCATCCTTCCTCTTTCAGAAGGGCCTTCCTTGCATTGAAACAGCACTGACTTCGCAGGTGGGACACCTTTCTTTCACCTGTAGGTAGAGTAGGCAGTTTTCTTTCTCCCATTCGTGGTGCTCACCACGGGGATTTGACAGAGACTCAGTCATTCATTTAATTAGTATTTATTGAGCATGTCGTCTGTGATGGGTGCTGGAGAATAGGGGAGGGCTACCTTAAGGCAGAAGAGTGGGCCCAGACCTGAAGGGGGGGCCCCCAGAGAAGGGGGTACATGCCTTTGCTCCCTGTGCTTTGCAGGAAAGGAGATCACGTTACTGATGCAGACGTTGAACACGCTGAGTACCCCAGAGGAGAAGCTCGCGGCTCTGTGCAAGAAGTATGCTGAGCTGGTCAGTTCTCCCCATTCTCCTCGTACCCTCCCTGCCCTGGGAGGTCAGCACATTTTTAATTACTCTGAGTCGCATTGTATTTCTCCTGTACAGTGCCGAATAGGCTCATGGGAGGGGACCTGAGCTGAGAGAGGACAGGGTCTGAGGAAGAGGTGAGGGTCTGTGAAGCCAGGGAGCCAGAAGGATTATCTGTCGATAATGAAAAGGCCACCTTGACTCTAGGAATCATGTTGAGGAGAGAAATGGTGAACCAGGGTCTGTTGCTGAGTATAAGGAGGTGGGTAGCAGGTGGGCTCATCTGAGGGCATGGGTGTCCCGAGAGTTGGGGGAATGTCATGGTCTGAGAGTCTTGCGAGCTTTGAATCTGCAGTCAAAGCTCAGAGAGAAACTGGCATCTGCTGGCTGTGCCCCTCTGCTTGTCCTTAGCGTCCATTTCTGTATCCTTGAGCTGGGGCCCTTGGGGTTATTGGGGGCAGTGTGTGAAGCACCCTCATAGTGTCCGGCCTGAGCTGTGGTGGCTGGAGTCGGGTCAGCTCAGGAGACCCTGGGTCCCCACGGGGCTCTTACCTGCCGTCCCCATCCCCATTCCCAGCTGGAGGAGCACCGGAACTCCCAGAAGCAGATGAAGCTCCTGCAGAAGAAGCAGAGCCAGCTGGTACAGGAGAAGGACCACCTGCGTGGCGAGCACAGCAAGGCTGTCCTGGCCCGCAGCAAGCTCGAGAGCCTGTGCCGAGAGCTGCAGCGCCACAACCGTTCCCTCAAGGTGGGCCAGCCGCTTTCCCTGACCTCACTTGTCTTTGGTGGCTTTCCCCCTAAAAGCAGCACAGGCTTTCGGCATAGAAAGAGATTTCCCCAATGATGCCGTACTTTAGAGAGCTACTTGTAACCACTTGACATGCACTTGTATTAGATGAGATAAAGGCTAAGGTGTTGAAGGAACCTGGATGCAGGGCTTTAGGTTTCTCCATCCCATAGCAGTCCCAGGTGAGCAGCTGGAGGGTGGAGAGGGTCATCAGTCTGGAGTGCTGGGGCCTTTCTCCAACCTCTGCTTCTCCTAGGGTGGGGTCAGTCTGGTTAAGGCCTGGTCATTACTGTGATCTCCAGATAGCTTTTGTATATATATCCTTTATATTTCTTTAAAAATTTGCATCAGTAAATATATTTTGCAACTTGTTTTTCTCAATTGTATTTTATTTTAAAACATTACAAATTTAATATAAATGTGATGTAAAAGATACAAAGGTGACAAAAGTCTAACAAATCAAAGGTAATTGTTGCCCACCCTCCTTGACCCTGGTCCCGGTCCCAGCAGAAACTAATGGGAAGTAAACCTACTTATATGTAAGTCTAAGTGCAGCCTTCTGACTTTCCTGTCTACATATAAAAGCTTACGTAAAGTATTTTTAATGAAATTATTATACATGTATTGTTTCATAGCCTATTCCATTTTCTCACATTACACAATGCCTTATCTTTCCCTAGCAGTTTTATAAGCCTCTCTCATTCTTTTTAACAGCATCATTGTATGGATATGCTGCATCTGATCAGTACCCTAGTTAATGTGTTTTGTGTCGTTTCCAATTTTTCACTGTTTCATGTATAGAGCTACAGTGAAAATTCTTGTTATATATATCCCTGGCTAATTACATGGAATTTATCCATAGGATAAATCTCAGAAGTGGAATGTCTGGGTCGAAGAATATGCAAATTTTAATAGATTTTGCCAGATCGCCTTCCCACCAACAGTGTCTGAGTGCCTAATTCTGCACAGCCCTGCCAACCCTGGGAATTACTGAATTTTAACTACTTGGTCAGGGGAGAGGGGGTGGGTCAGAGATAGAAGCACATTAAACTGAGACAAATAGGTCTTCCAAATCCTGTTCTGAGGCCTGGAAGAGTAGGCCTCAGGAAATCCAGATTTCTTTAGAAAGGCACTTACGTGTATGCCTGCATTTTTCTAGGGAGTCTCTGGCTCGATGTCACCCGATACACAGAGGGGTCCATTAGGAGCCCCCATTGCATGACCTCTTGGATCCTGGCTACTCCTCACTTGGAAAGCAGGGAGGGCTACTGGGAGAGAACATACCTGAACTGGTGGGGGAGCCCTGTGAGTCTGGCCAGGGGACAGTGGATGATGGAGCTGGGGCTGACTTCTCTGCCCAGGAAGAAGGCGTGCAGCGGGCCCGGGAGGAGGAGGAGAAACGCAAGGAGGTGACCTCGCACTTCCAGGTGACACTGAATGACATCCAGCTGCAGATGGAACAGCACAATGAGCGCAATTCCAAGCTGCGCCAGGAGAACGTGGAGCTGGCTGAGAGGCTCAAGAAGCTGATTGAGCAGTACGAGCTACGGGAGGAGGTGAGGGGTCGCCAGGGGACTGTGGGTTCTGGGTGGATGCCGGTGCCAGGCAGCGCTTTCTAGGCTTCATCCCTTCCCCCATTCTCCCTCCTTTCCTCGGAAGGGGAGTGATGTTGTACATCCTCATGTAGATGAGAGCTGAGGTGTTGAGAAGAGACTCGCCTGTGGCCACACAATCGCGGGTCCACAGCACCTCGTCCTAAACAGTAGGGCCAGGTGTCTTTTGGAATTAGAACTGTCCACATTTTAGACTAGAGTTATGTTCATGGACTGGGTATTACGTAGCACCCCCAGCAGGGCCGTGTGGCAGCACCCCCAAATCAGACATGTTAATGCTTATGCAATAAAACTTCTGAGTATTCTCGCCTAGGTTTATAATTAACCTTACAATGCTTATTAGCCTTACAAGTTTATCTGCTTGGTTAGGGCAATTTCAGTTTTCAGAGTATTTTAGAATTTGAGGAGCTGGAACTGTGTTCAGTGATCGACTCTAGGGGCTGTGTCCTCTGATTACTTGCTGCTCTGCTGCCCCTGCCACTTGAAAGGGCAGGATATCACTCCCTTGGCTGGTGTTGGTTGCTGCCCCAGGCGCTCAGATCCCTCTCTTTGGGTCCCCACACGCCAGTCACTTGGCGTTCTGGGCTTCTGTTTCTTAAATGTTGTGAACAGGGAGATTGGCAGCTACCTTACAGGGCTGGACCAGGCCCCTTCCTAGACCGTGGGGTGTGGTGGTGGGTGTGGTGGTGGGTGTGGTGGTGGGTGGGATGGGCAAGACCCTGCCCTCTTGGGCTCACAGTCCAGTGTAGTGATCACGTGTGCAGGGCCTGGAGGGGCCTTCCCTGACCCACCTCTTTTCCTGTGCTTCATCCTCTGGGATGAAGGCTGGTTTGAGAGGAGTTGGTTTGGTTCTTGTCCCTCAGCACTGAGAGACATGGAGGCTTCCTGAGCCACCAGAGTGAGGCACCTACTTCAAGCAGCTGAGGCCCCTCTTCGTCTTCCCTCTCCTTTCCCCCTGGTTCTCCCTGTGGGAGTGGAGGTGCACCCCATCCCCAGTCAGATTCAGGTACTCCCATCCTGCCCCACAAGCCTCCCAACCGTAGATCACAGGTGACTGAAATTCATCATGTCTCAAACTAGACGTGTCTCGAAGCCACGTTTTCTTCCCCCATCCAAAAAATATATCGCATTCTCCACCTCCCTGTTTTCAGTTGCTTTGACCTTTGAAGTAGCACTCACGTTCATCACCACCTCTCCATCACTGTTTTCTCACCTGGTCCCAGTTCCCGGGGCTCCTCCAGCAGTCAGGACAGCCATTCCTTGGGATCCACACATCTGATCTTCACCTACAGATACAGCAGATCTCTGCCAACTGAGCTAAGCTGTTATGTTGGTAGAGAAGTCGTGTTTGCCCTTTCTTCTCATTTACAAGGGAGTTGGGCTCCAGAAGTAAGGGTTCTCAGTCCAATGGAGTACGTAATCTTTCTTAAGGCTAGAGATTGGAGTATTTTTATTACTTGGTTTCCTGGGAGCTGATCTCATCCTTAAACCCCTGTGCTCACTCTAGAGTGACTCAGTGGGAAAGACACAAGGTGAGGTTGGGCAGTAGACCTTCCAGGGACTTGGGTCCCACATCCTATGGGACACGTGGGAGTCCAACATGTCAGACTGAGGTGGTAGGCTGGCAGTGCCCTGGTCTCTGCACATGGGGCATCCCTGCAGCCCCTGGGTCTCCCTGAGAAAGGGAGCTCCTGACAGATGGACCCCTCTCATGATGCTTTCCTGCAGCACATTGACAAAGTCTTCAAACACAAGGACCTACAGCAGCAGCTGGTGGACGCCAAGCTCCAGCAGGCCCAGGAGATGCTGAAGGAGGCAGAGGAGAGGCACCAGCGGGAGAAGGATTTTGTGAGGCTCAGGCCCCAGGGGTGGGGGTCTGGGAGGAGGCAGGTTGGGTTCTGGCTCAGCTTATAGTCAAGTTTGTACGGGAGAGGTTGCTGTCTGGTCAGACCAGGGCACTGCTTCCTCAGACACCAGTCTGAGAGCAGGAAGCCTTGATGGGTTATGGTGCGTGTGGCGAAGAAAATCCAGACGTAGCCTCTGGGGGCTTCTGATGGGATCTGGGGTCCTGTCTCGGAAATAGCTCCTCAAAGAGGCTGTGGAGTCGCAGAGGATGTGCGAGCTGATGAAGCAGCAGGAGACCCACCTGAAACAGCAGGTGAGACTGTATAGCCTCCCCCTGTGCCTTCGTGGTCCCCACGCTGAGCCCCATCCTGTGGGGAGGGAAATGGAACCCTCATTCTAGGACCACCTTGACTCCTGTGTGACCTTCCTAAGACTTTGTTCTCCCCGGACCCTCCCAGCACCTGTGTGGTGGTGACCAGGTGGCTAGGTGAGCTCGAAGTACTCGGCTCCTAGTCAGAATTGTTGTGCTGCTGTTGAGGAGGTGGGGACGGAATGGGTGATTTCAGTTACATTAGTTAGACTTCATTCTGGAAGAAAAGTTTGAAAACAAACATAAAAGAAAATACAAGTCACCCCCAAATCCTACTTTTTAGGCTTAACATTTTAGATTATATCCTTCCAAATATATGGTTTTTGTTTTGTTTTAAAGAAAACTGGTATCTCAAGAGAGTTGTTGGGTCAGAGGGCCAAGGGTGAGTCTGAGTGTGTTGACCAGAAGTGCCCTCCAGAGAAACCCAGTCTTACCTGTGGGCTTCTTTCTCACCCAGCTTGCCCTATACACGGAGAAGTTTGAAGAGTTCCAGAACACTCTTTCCAAAAGCAGTGAGGTGTTCACCACGTTCAAACAAGAGATGGAAAAGGTAACAGTGGTCCAGACTGGGTGTGGCTGCAGGGGCATAAGCAGCTTCATTCAGAGTTGAACACTGGGCCTGCCTTCAGGAAGCCCCCTCCCTGGAGTGCCTCACGGGGAGCTGTTTACAGTAATAGTGTGATTGAGACCATAAGTAGGGTCTGGGTGGGCTGTATTTAACTGGAGACACCCTGGGGTGGCACAGAGGGCACTGACTGCGCCCAGTAATACCTTGCCCCCTTGGGATCGTTCCCCACTTTGGAGACACAGATGCACAGACAGCCTGGACCCCTGACCATTTCCTTTTATGTGTCACATAACCCAGATGACTAAGAAGATCAAGAAGCTGGAAAAAGAAACCACCATGTACCGGTCCCGGTGGGAGAGCAGCAACAAGGCCTTGCTTGAGATGGCCGAGGAGGTGGGCTGAGTGTGACCTGCATCTGGGCTGGGGGTGTGCGGCTCTTGAGTACTGGGCCCTTTCCTGTACATTGTACCGAGAAGTGATGCAGCTGCCATGAGGTGGAGCTGGGATTCACATACATGTCCATCCAAGTCCAGAGGCACTGTCGGCTGTCTCCCCGAGGGAGGTGGTGAGCTTAGTGATAGGTCTGTAGGGGAAGCAAAGAGAGCAGATGGAAGAAAGGAGGAAAGGAGCAGAAAAAACAAGGGGTGCCAGTGATGCGCATAGCTTGCATGCAGCTGCAGAACTGCCCAGATAATTTGATTTTGTGGCTTGAGATGTAGGAGGAGAAAATAACTAATTGACGGAGAGGCTGCTGTGTGCCAGACCCTGCTGAGTGTTTAGATGTGCCGGTTCATTGAGCTCTCTTGAGATCTGTGAGGGTGACATTAGTAGTCCAGTATAACAGATAAGGCAGTAGGCTCAAAAGCCAAGTACTTTGCTAAGGCCATCTGGTGGATAAACAGAGGAATCCATTGTCTCCAAGCCATGCCCCTTCTCTACACCACACTGCCCCCAACCGACAGCCAAGTCTCAGCATAAACCAGGGCTGTTTACTTGAAAGCGGCCAGCTTTTTTACTCTGATCGGTGCCCAGCGTTGTTAAAGTGTGAATGTTTTCTACCAAGTGGCAGTGTTGGGTGGGGCGTTGATGACATGGAACTGAAGGCCCTATGTCTCTCCCTAGAAAACACTCCGGGACAAAGAGCTGGAGGGCCTGCAGGTCAAAATACAGCGGCTGGAGAAGCTGTGTCGGGCACTGCAGTCAGAGCGCAATGACCTGAACAAGAGGGTGCAGGACCTAAGTGCTGGGGGCCAGGCTCCCCTCACTGACAGCGGCCCTGAGCGAAGGCCAGAGGCTGCCAATACCTCCAAGGAACAGGGTGGCGAGGGGCCCAGGGTCCAAGCACCTAGCTCCCCAAGGGTCACAGAAGCTCCTTGCTGCCCCGGAGCACCGAGCATGGAAGCATCAGGCCAAACTGGGCCCCAGGAACCCGCCTCCATCACTGCCTAGGGAGCTGGGAAGGGAGCGAGCAGCCCAGCCAGGCCTGGCCCATGTGAGGCTCCCGCCGCTGAGGCCCAGGGTGCTGTGACCTGGCTGCCATCTGACTCTTTGCAGTTTTGGATTTTGTGGGTCAGTTTTACGTACATATGGCATATGTGCAAGGCCTCATACATTTATATCTGTAAGTGTAAAACGGGCTTGCATCAGAGGTGGGGGTGTGTACAGATGAAGTCAGTGGCTCTTCTGTGAGCTGAAGAGTCTTAAAGCGGAGTTGTCGTCTGTGGCTGCCGTCACAGTAAGTTGGCAGGAGAAGTGATTTGAGCGTTTCCCTGCCCAATTTGAGGCTCAGCCCCTCCCTCCCTGCTACCTTCAGGGCTCATGACAGGTGACACACCCAGGCCATGACTGTGTTCTCCTGTTAGTGGGACTTGGGCAGCTCTGGCTCTCCTAGCTCTCCTGGAAGCTCCTTTGCTTCTCTTAATCTGGAAAAGGGGTCGCCAGGCAGAGCATTGACAAGGCACTCAGAGCCAGTGATTAGACTGCTTCCCTACCTAGGACAAGGGACCTGGAGCATGTTCTGTGCGGGATGATGTGCTGGTAGGGAGCCCCTCAGCTTCCCCTGCGCTCCGGTAGTGCCAGGACCAGGCCAATGATGCTTCGCAGTAGCCTTATCATTCACAGGTGCCTCTGTAGCCTGCACAAATGATTGACGAGATCACCAAAAGGATTCTTTCTGAAGGTTTTTGGGTTTTGTTCTGTTTGCCTTGGTTTTGTTTCGGTTTTGCACATGACAGTGTTTGTTTTGAGGATCTTCTGAGGAAGAAGGGGTGCTATGGTGGTGGTGCCTGGGTTCCTGGCCTCCAGTGCCCCACCCCCTCACCACCACACCTGGCACCTTTGCCATGTTGGTGCTCAGGATTCCTGCTTGATGAAGTCAGATTGTTTGTTTATAGTGAGAGAAAGGAAAGGGCTTCTGATGGCTTTGTCACAAGCTTACAATCCCGGGAGGCCACTGCTGATGCCACCACCACTGTCTCCATGCAGCAGTTGCCGGGCCCCGGGTCCAGCTGTCCCTTTGGCCTCATGAGTCTGTTTCTGCTTCCTGCACCCACACCACCAATGTGCATTCTTTTGAGGTTTGCCGTGATTTTGTTGCCCAAGTAGTAAGAGCTGTGATATGTCCCCCTTGACATCCCATTTCTTCCTGTGTGGGAGCCCCCAGCTCTTATCTGACAGCTAATGGGTAAGAATGCGACTCAGCCATTGACTGAGCCCCAGAAGTCCACAGAATGGCTGCAGATAGTTGTGTGTGTTTTCCTCTCTAGCTCCACCACTCCCACCCCTCATACATGCTACTCTATACTCTGAAAGTCCTGCTGGTGGCAAACTTGCCAGTGTATTAGTCAATCTTTGTACAGAACAATGTTCTGGAACAGCAGAATGAGTCTTGGGTCAGGAAGCAGGGCTACGCTGCGTTTGGGGTCCTATAACCCCATCTCCAGCTGGGCCTCAGCTTCAGTATAGCTGAGGGAGCCACAGACCAAGATGGATCGGAGGGTTGAGTTTTTGCTTCTTGCTGTATTTCCTTGAAGTTAATTCATTATCTTATAAGTCCCTTCATCTTCCACAAATAGCCCGCTCTTTTCAGCCCTTAACTTAAATCCCTCAGATAATTAGGTTCATGAAGAGTGCTAAGTACTCCTGAATTATGTTAGGACTTAGACCAGAGATGGCAAATGAATGGCACAGCATTTCCCCTCTTCCCCCCATGGTAGGTACCACTAATCTGCTTCGGAGTATTCCCTGCTAAATCCCTGGTATATCATTTCTCAAGATTCCCCCAGCAACCAGTATGAGTGTTGAGACCTATTTGCCTTCCCTGGCTGAGATACTGCTCTGCTGAGGAACATAAGAGCTGCCAACCCCATACGGGGTTTGCTGAGCTAAGAAAGTACAGAGAAGAGACAGAAGTTTCTGCCTGCCCCCTTCAAAACAAGCAGGAAGGCCTGCAGTGACCCACATGATTGCCTGCCCCACTTCAGCTACCTCTTAAAGCCCATAGTGTTGGTGGGGAGGGGACTGTTGGAGCCCAGTGTGGTGTGGGGAATTATAGCCCTCGGAAACCAAGTCTAGCTGCTGAGGATCTACAGTGAGCAAGGTGGCCCCAGCTGTGCAGGGTAGAACCTCTGCTCTCACCTCCAGCCGCCTGTCTCTAGGCATCCAGGCTAGGCTATAATTGGGGACCCCATTCTTCTTCCTGTTCGTTGACCAAATCTTAACCGATCACTACAGCTGCTCTGCTTGCTCTGCTTCCCAAAGTCAGCCCAGGTTTCTGGGTGCTGCCCATACCGGCCAGGGTCCTGGGCCAGATGAAGAGGTGACCTATCCATGAGTGAAGACCAGTTCCTTCCTCCCTGGGGCAGGTCTCATGCCCATGACCTCAGTTTTAGGACCAAGAGCTGTGTTGGTTTCTTAGATTGCTAGTTTTTCCTCCAGGGGACCACAGCAGGTGAGGCTCTGCTGACAGTAATTTGTGCTCAGGGTCTTGTCCAGCTGAGAGCTTCATGTACACCAGATTCTGAGAGGTGTCAGCAGCACTTTTAAAAAATTTTGTTTTCCGTGAGGTTTTTGGACCATGGGCTGCGCTCAGGCACTTTCTATAAGAGAATGTTATGTCTGTAAAAATGGTTATTTCCCCTCCTCCACCCCCACCCTGGTGGCCCTTCGGAGGGCTGACCAAAAGGCCAGTGGAGCTGCCCTGGTGTCTATGGGGGAGGGCCGAGGCCTGCTGAGTTGGTTCTCCAGCTGCTGCTCCAGCCCTCCCACCTTGCACAGCACAGAGGAGGTCATCCTAGGGACATCCAGGCACCCGCCTGGGGGAAGGGTGCTGCCTTCTGTCCCTGTAACTGCTTCCCTTATGGCCCAACCTGGCTGTCCAGATTTGTTTGAAGCTGTGCTGACGGCCTTTTTTTGTCTCTGTTTGGTATTCACAACAGCCAGGGACTTGATTTTGATGTATTTTAAAACCACATTAAATAAAGAGTCTGTTGCCTTAACTTTTTTCTCTCCTGACCTTCGTGGTCATTTGCTGCTTTTGGGTCCATCCAGCCACACTGATGTGTCCACATCTGCTACGAAGTCTCTGGCTCTGCCTTCCAACAGTCACCGCAGGCTCAGGACACTAGCAAATACACTTCAGCTGCCTGAGTGGAGCCCTTGGCAAAGTTGGTGTGATGCTCATCATATATATATGATTTTTCTCAATCAAAAGTTGTCCCTGTCAAAAAAAGAATTGTCCTTGTTCCCTGAGGGTTTACAGGCTAGTGACGGGGAAAGGTGGTTTTAGATACAGAAAGGTTGGTTGTGATATGGGAGCATGGGAGAGGTCCTGTTCCCTTCAGCAAGGGGATAGAACTGGATCCTGGAAGGTCCTTAGGACCCAAAGGGCAAGTGGAAGTTTGACATTTAGTGAGGAAGTGGTTGACAATGCAGGTGCACAGGAGGTTGGTGGGAGATGAGGCAGGGGCCAAATCACGAGCCTGTGTGCCAGGTTAAGGAATTCGTGCTAGATCCAGGAGACACGGGCAACCGCCTAAGTTGTTTAGATAGGAAATCGGTCGAGTCCATGAGGAAGACAAAAAGCAAGGAGACCAGAGAGTTGGGCATAGGCCAATGGGGGCCCAAATTAAGATGAGGGGACACTGTCATCACTGCCACTGGGGGCTGTCTGCCATGCATAGCATCCTTTTGGCACTGGCCCACCCAAGGGAATACACAGGAACCTCCAGGTCCCTTTGATTCCTTTCCTTGTCATTCCATGACAAGACCCAAACTGCACGTAGTCCTTAAGAATGGGCTGTTTCTAACTCCTGTTCACCCACCCCAAGGCTAGGTGTAAAAGTTGAGACTCCTATAAGGGAGACATCCTACTGGTGGCCTCACCCAGCACCCTGTTCTCTGCCCTCCCTTGGCTGATCTGGCTCAAAGGATTATATATGAATGCCCCCCAAATGGCAGAGGCAAACTGCATTTCCCTCCAGGCCTCCACAGGCAGACATTTCCACGCTGGCTGTGACAACCCCCACAAAACCTCTGCCCCTTCAGGCCAGGATCCTGATGGGTTGATATGTTTCTGTGCCAGCCACATGGGTTGGTTCCAGTTAAATATCCTTTGGAGGGGGTCCAGGGAGACTGCCACAATTCTTGGAGCTCCAGATTAAAGCAGCTCTGAGAATAACTTCACCCTAGAGGTGCTCCTGGACTCTCTGCCACTTTCCTGGAGGAGCCTTTGTGCCACTCTCTAGCAGCCCTGGTAGGGGAGGAGAGGGACTTCCAGCTGTCCCCTCTGCCTACCTACACAGACCCCTCCCTCAGACCCCTGGTTGTGGAAGTCCCAAAGTAATGTCTCCCCTTCTGGAGCAGTCTAGGTGTTGGAAGCATCTGGGAAAGAGCCCTGTTCAGGTGCCTTTGGAAAGAGTGCCCAGCCCTCTGGAACTCGGGGAGGCCTGGGCCCAGGGAGGCTCTGCTCCTGGCCAGTGGGAGGGGAAGGTAGGTAGGGTCACTGTGCGCTGGCCCCGGGCAGTTATCTGAGACTACAGGGCAGCCTCCTGTTGCATCAGATGCTTCTCTGGGGACCTGAGCTGGGAGCCTCTGCCAGGTCTTTTGTTAGCTGCCCCATTGGTCTGGCCTCCTGGGGTGGCACCAGCAGCGCTGGGTCAGCCTCCCATCAGGCACATAAGTTTCCCGCCTGGGGGCTGGTGTCAAGCGCTGGGTAATCACACTGGTTTTGCTCTAACCTGATGCTCCCCACACGTGGCCCCTAGGCCTGGGTGTGGGGAGAGGGTCGGCTTGGTCTTGTCATTTCATGAGTGACTGAATACAGCCCTCACCACCTACCAGCAAAGAGTGTCTGGGTGCTGTGGGGGAATGGTGTTACCTCAGAAGACTACTGTTGGGACTTCCATGGTGGTTCAGCGGCTCCCAGCGTGGGGGGCCCGGGTTTGGTCTGTAATCAGGGAACTAGATCCCATGTGACACAACTAGAGTTTGCATACCGCAACTGAAAATCCCGCATGTCGCAATGAAGACCGGGTGCAGCCAAATAAATAAATATATTTTTAAAAAAAGACTATTGTTGATTTTCAGTAAAATGACTACCTTCCTTCAGGGTTGTTATGAGGATTAAATGCACGTAAAATGCTTAATAGGGGACCGGGACTCATTTGAAAGATGGTTGTCTTCTCTTGCAGTTTTTTCCTGCTGCTGCTGCTGCTTCTTGTGCTTCTTATATGATATATATATATATATATATATATATATATATATATATATATATATATTCATTCATTCTCTACCCCCCACCTCCTCCTCCTCTCCATTTCTGACAAAGCTGCCACCATTTGGTAAGGGACTGTAACTTCTCTCCAAAACTGATAGGAAAGTGAAAGCGTTTTTTTTTTAGATTGCCATCACACAACCAATGTCATCACCTTAGCTCAGCTGGAGAGGTAAAGTCGAGTGAAAGGGACAGCTTAATAAATGTGGGGATGTTCCTCCCATCTTACTCCATCCCACTCTAAAAAAGGTCACTTTCTCTTTAAATGCAAATTGCCTCTTGCGAGCTCCGCTTCCACCCTTTCCGTTCCCGAGTTGGAGAGTGCTGCGGAGGGCGGAGGGAACCCCCACGGAAGCATCACTCCAGACCCCAAACCTCCAGGTCAGTTACCCACTTCGGGAGTGGGTGCAGAGGCTCAATGACGCGGGTCTGATGCTCCATTTCGGATCCTGGCTCCCGAGATGAGCGATCCATTTGGCACACGGCTTTGGAGATTGTGGGAAATAGATCCCAGGTCGCCCCCAGCCATTCCTGGGGAGCCGAGGCTCCCGCTGCAGTTTCTCTATCGAGTCCTTAATTGAACCAAGCTGCTGCTGAGCCAGGTATTTGACGCGCTTCTGCCTCCCCTCCACCACCGCTGTCCCACAACAGTGCCAGCCAGCCTCGTACAATTTAAATGCTTATGCCCCCAGCGCCACCGCCATCCCAGAGTGCGGAGTCGGGCTTGGTGGTGGAAACTGGGAGTAAGCAGCTTGAGGAAACCCCGTAAAGGGTCTTCAGACCTCCATCTGGGGGGCGGCCTCCGCGGACCCGGGGCTGAAGGGGCGGGGCCGGGCGGGAGATCCAGCGGTGCCAGCCTCGGGCGCAGCCTTTGTTGGAGGCCCAGGCTGCCTGCTACGTGCCCGACCACGCGGCCCTCTCTGGCTGCAGCTGAAGCCAAGGGGGGACTTCCTGACTGGGGAGGGTGAAGCGGCTGGAAGTCTGTCCCAGGGAACTTCTGGGAGTCTCCTGGTGTTTGCCATTGGGGGCGGGGTGGAAGAGGAGGGATGCCAGTGCGGGGAAACCACACTGAGCCCTGCCAGCGTGCCACGGCTTCTGCCATTGCTGCCCATCCTCAGTGGGTTACTGCCTCACACCGGGGTCTTCCCAGGTGATCCCATCCACATCTCTGTCACCTTCCATGCTGAGGTTTGTCAGCGTCTGTCCAGGCAGTTGATAAATAGAACGGAGCCGAGTTAAGACACTCGTAATCCTCAGCCGGGCTCCTGCCAGCTCACATCCACCCTGTCTCCCCCTCCATTTCCTCTGCCAGCTCCGCCCCCGCAGCTACAGGGACAGGAAACCCCAGGAGCAGCAGCAGCAGGAAAATAGTGTCTGGTCCAGCCCTTTGAGGCAGGGCCTAGGTTTTCAGGCTAAAACTGGAAGGCAAGGAGGACCTGGGGTGGGCCACAGAAGGAATGTGTATTCCTTCAAATACACATCTGTGACCCCAGCAGTAGGTGCTGGCACCTGGCCTTGCCCATACTGGGCAGCTGAGGGGAGAGTTAGGAAGGTCTGGGGGCCATCCTTTGCAGCTCTCAGGGATTGCTAGGTGGAGGGATGGCTTTGCCCCTCACTATCTCAGTGGGACTGCCTCCCTCCCAGGGCCTGAGGCCTAGCCAGCATCCAATGGAGGACAAGAAGAAGAAAAGGAGTCCCAAGCCCTGCCTGACCCAGCCAGCCCAGCCCCCAGGCACACTACGCAGGGTCCCAGTGCCCACCAGCCACAGCGGCTCCTTGGCCCTGGGACTCCCTCATCTGCCATCCCCCAAGCAGCGGGCCAAGTTCAAGAGGTGGGTACAGAAGGGAAGAGGGCAAGGAGGGAGGGACCCTAACTCTGGGCTGAGCCCTGTGGGCAGGAAGGTAAAGGGGGCCTTAGCCTACCATTACTAAGCAGTAATCCATGCCTTCCCTGGGGCTCCTCCCACCCCCCACCGGCCCCTGAGAACTCAGACCCAGTTCCTACTCTCAAGTGTGTTGGGAAAAGGCCAGGTGGGTCACGGGGATCACACAGTATGATGATGCACCTCAGCGCAGGGAGTGAGCAAACTTCCAGGAAGTGAGTCAGAGAAGGCTGTTGGGCACACTGGAGAGGGACAATGTTCTAAGCTGAGGGGCTTGCCTGGCAGAAGTATGGTAGGAAAATATTGCCTGGAAGGTTCCAGGAACCACAGGTGATTTGGTGGTCCTGGATTGTCATGGGGTAGGAAATGGTGAGGGGATACTTGGGTAAACAATTTGAATTCTCCGCTTAATTTTTTTAATGATTGAAAATTTGCCTCCTACCCTATAGTGTCTGTGTTTGTTTCCACTACCCATGCGTTCTTTCTCTGATTACTGTGTTTCCCTGTGCCTTTGGCACCACCTGCCTGAGAGGCATGTTGGGAGATGGCCAAGTCGGGGTAGCTGAAGCTCAGGGCTGGGGCAGGGATAATAGGAGACGCAACTGGAGAGGCAGTGGGGCCAAGCTGGAAAGATCATTCAGTGTTATCCCGAGGGCAATGGAAAATTCAAAGAAAAGGTTTTTACAAACAAGAGGGGCAGAAAGATATTTTTGGAAGAGGTAAGATGGCTTTCATGGTAATAAGGGAGTAACTATCCCCAAGTTCACTGAGGACCGGTGAGGAGAAGTGATTCACCCAGGGTCACAGGAAGAATGAGTGAGGTGCTCAGACTGGAACCCAGGAGCCCCATTCCAGGCATGGTTCTGGATGTATCACTGGCAGAAAAAGACTTCTTTTGACTTCTCACCCTCACCCTTCTTCACCCACTCCCTTCCCTTTACCCATCCCGGTGCCCAGAACCGGGCGAAACATCCATTTACATTGGTGGGTGGATAGAAGGGTGAATTAGTGCATAGACAGATGGCACAGAAGACCTGGGGTTACCTGGCTGCCACTCACCCTGTGACCATGGCCATGCCCACCCACCCAGGGTCAGCAAGGAGAAATGCCGCCCAGTGCTGGCAGGAGGTGGGGGTGGCTCTGCAGGCACCCCCCTGCAGCACTCGTTCCTGACCGAGGTGACCGATGTCTATGAGATGGAAGGTGGGCTGCTGAACCTGCTCAATGATTTCCACTCAGGCCGGCTGCAGGCCTTCGGTGAGTCCTGGGGGCGGGGCTTAGAGGGCATGTAGGTGGGGCTGGAGGACTGGGTATCTGGGGCGTGGCTGGGACCAGGGTCCCAAGCTTGCTCCCAGAGCTGACAGGTGTTGTCCAGGGAAGGAATGCTCCTTTGAGCAGTTGGAACACGTGCGGGAGATGCAGGAGAAGCTGGCCCGGCTGCACTTCAGCCTGGACGTGTGTGGAGAGGAGGAGGAGGAGGAGGAGGAGGAGGAGGACGGGGTCACTGAGGGGCTACCTGAGGAGCAGAAGAAGACGATGGCTGACCGCAACCTGGACCAGCTGCTTAGCAATGTGGGTCAGGGCTGGGTGCTTCAGTTCCTGGGGGCACCAGAGGGTGTGTGGAGGGGTACATGCTTCTAAGACCATTCCTGGCCCCTGGGTGAGAAGCTGGGGGTGCATGGAGCCCAAAGCTCTGGGCCTCTCAACCCCCCACCAGAAGATGAACCCCAGAGCATCTGGAGTTTGACCAGGTGCCCCTCCTTACAAAAACTTCCCTTTCTCTCTCTGTTGACAGCTGGAAGATCTCAGTAATTCTATGTATCCTTTCAAGGGGACTTGACAGTGTGTAAGTGTGTGCACGCCTCCCAGAGATAAAATCAGCTTCGGCCTCCCCACCACCCTGCAGGAATCTTTACAGATAACCAACATCCTCACCCCTTTCAGTCCTACAGAATTAGCCACAAATTCCCCCTACCCAGGTAGAGGGTGCAGAAAGAATTCCCCAAATATTAGGAGAAAGAAAGGTGGTTGCAGGGAATATGTTTTACTTGCTTATCAAAATCTTTGCAAGGGGCTTCCCTGGTGGCGCAGTGGTTGAGAGTCCGCCTGCCGATGCAGGGGACACGGGTTCGTGCCCTGGTCCGGGAAGATCCCACATGCCGCGGAGCGGCTGGGCCCGTGAGCCATGGCCGCTGAGCCTGCGCGTCCGGAGCCTGTGCTCCGCCACGGGAGAGGCCACAAAAAAAAAAAAAAAAAATCTTAGCAAGTACTTTAGCCGACACCAATCCATGGCAAAGCTTGTCTGATGTCTTCCTATTCTTTCAGCACTGAACAATTCTTTTTACTGACTTAAATTATCTCCGCATCTAGTTCTATCAGAAGTAGTGCGGGTGCACGCTCCTGCATGATCTAAAGCAAAAGCGAAGGGGGTAAGGCACCTAGCAAGAAGGACAGGTGAGGACTGCAACCCCAGACCACGGAGCACCCCAGAGTCCCTGGCCCCCGCCCTTTTGCGCAGTCGGGGAAACTGAGCCTGTGCAGGTTGGGAAAATAGGGCTGCAAGGACCCGGGTCCAGAGCATCACAATCCTTGACAGGCACAGACAGAAGCTGCACCTGGCTGAGAACGCCGAGCCTGAGGAGCCGTCAGCTGTGTAGGTGTTGGACCCAGGCTCAGACCGCCCCTTCTCATTCCCTTCAAACTGTGACTTTTTACGGACTCGATTGGGTGTTCCGCGGCCCCCCCAGGTGCTATGGGGGAGGGGGGCATTGGATGGAATTAAACCATAAAGAAAGAAAGCGGCTCTGTGTCCTCCCTCCCCTCCTCGCGCCTTTACTCGGCAGGGGCGCCCGGGCCCCAGCTCTCGCGGGAACGCCCCTTTGCAACAAACTTCTGGTTTGGGAGGTCCCGCTCGCGGGGCTGGACTCCCCTGTGCTGCTCTGGGAGTGGGAGTTGGGGACAGGTGCCAGTTGGCGCCCAGCTCCAGGGCAGGAGCCAAAAAGGTTGCCATGGAGACGGCGGGGCGGGGCCTGAGCAGGCCAGCGCGGCGCAGACTGGTGACGCACTGCGCAGGCGCCGGGCGGGTCACTTTGCGCCCGGATGGAGCGGGAACGGTTGGATCGGAAGGTGACCGCGCTGCAGGTGCGGGGCAGGCTGGGGTGCGCATGATTCCTCCCCCGCACGGGATCTCGGACTGGGACCTTTGGACAAGATGAGGCTGTCACGTCTAGTAACCTGCCCGCGTGCCCACCTCTGAACCTACCGACCCAGCCCCACCGGCCTGAAGAATGCGGGGACCCCACGGACCCTCACGCGCCCCCCACTCCCATTACACACTCCTACGGGATCAGGGAAATGAAGGGAAGGGCCTTTAATCGACGAGGTGGATCCAGCCCAGCACGCTCCCTCGAACCCCCAGAGCGCCAACACACAGCGTCACCTGTCCTCTCCCGGGGGCCGGGTCCTCTCTTGCGGACCTCTCCAGGAGAATCCCCCAAGATGCCCCCATTTTGCAGTGATAAGGGTTTTCTTTCCCCTCGTTCTCCACACCAGGCCTGCGTCCGGGGCTTCTTGGTCCGACGCCAGTTCCAGAGTCTTCGAGCTGAATATGAGGCTATTGTACGAGAGATCGAGGGTGATCTGGGCACGCTTCAGTGGACTGAGGGCTGGATTCCCAGGCCCCGATTTCTCCCAAAGGTACTACACACCCTAGAGGTAGAAGAGATGGGGAAGAAGGACCTGGGCAGGGGATTCCACCCTTCATGCTGACAAGCTATTCTCATTGGAAAAGGCAGCAGACTCAACCTCCTCACACCCCAGTCCTTAATCCTCATCAACTTGTATGCTAAATCATGGCACCCAGACACTTGGAGGGTTTAGCCTTGGGGCTCTCATACCTTTCTGACTGATTTCTCAGAAGGCAAAATCCCATCAGACCTGGAAAGCTGGAGAGAGGGTACCAAATCCAGAGCAGGAACTGTGGAGCTGCTTCCCATGTAAAGAGCCTGAGAAAGAGGCCATCTGGGAGGAGATGATACTGAAGAAGTCAGGAGAGAGCGCAGCAAACTCAGGCAGTCTTCCCTGCAGAGATGATAGCCCATGGCTTCAGGATGAGCAGAGCAGGAGGACCAGGAAACCGAGCCAAGAGGAGACCAGAGACATGTCAAAGATGGAGAACCCAGGTACCTCTCTGCTTAGATCAGGGCAAGCCCCTGACCCTCTCTGGGCGTCAGCTTTCCCATCTGAAAAGTGAAAGGCTTGTGCTAGATAAGCTGCATCCCTTTCCTTCTTCCCTCTGCTTGGTTGGGGGCAACTCATGGGTGGGCAGGGGGAGGGTGCCAGGGTCTAATGCTAGGCCAGTGCCCACTGTCTGCCCCCTCAAGGCTTTCTCCCTTCATTCTTCCCTCCTTCACAGAAGCTGCAGGTCCAGGACTGCCCCACAGCCAGACTGAGCTCCAGGAGCTCCAGTACCACCGCAGCCACTTGGCTATGGAGCTGCTGTGGCTGCAACAGGCCATCAATAGCCGTAAGGAGGTAGGCACTAATTTGGAGCCCTCTCTGCACATTTAGGGCCAAGGATGGGGGTTAGGGAAAAGCCTCCTGCCATGCCCAAGCAGGCCTGCCTGGTACAGTGTTCTCTTCTCCAACAGTACCTAATTCTCAAACAAACACTGAGATCCCCAGAGGCGAACCAGGCAAGAGACGAGCCCAGCTTGTGCGCAGACCATGGGGGACAGGGCTGTGAGAAAGCTGGGTCACGACCAGGCCCACCACTGGAAGACCAGTCCTACAGAACTACTAGAGAGCCAGACCACATGGATGACTCCTGCTGGAGACTCAGATCACAACCCCATAAAACCCCAGAAATACTGGCCACTACAGACAAAACCACTGCTGGGGCTAAATACAGGGACCTATGCTACAGACAGACAGGACCACAGCTGCCCACACCATGGGATAATCAGGCCATAGGGAAAAGGCTCACCAAAGAGCCACAGTGTGGAGAACAGACCTATGGAGGGACCTGCCTGCAGCTGACAAAACTTCTAGAGGATGAGACCCACAAAGGCCTCAAATCTAGGGGCTGCTGTTCTGGAAAGGCCAGGACACAGCTGCCCACACTCTGTGAGGACCCAGACGTTGAAGACAACTCTCCCAGAGGGCCAGGCCAAAAAGAGCGTGATTGCCAAAGAGCTGGGCCACGAGAGTTGGGCCTCTCAGAGGACCGTGTCATCTGTGATGGGACTTTGGCAGAGCATGGTGGCCTGCATCTCTGGAAGGCTAAACCACCCCGAGGGCCAGACTCCTAGTGATAAAAGCTCCACAGATAGAACCTCCAATGAATCTAGCCATGAAGGATGGAAAAACCAGAGGATCAAGGCCACCTGAGAAACTGTCTTCCACAGGGTCAGACCACACAGGAGAGGATCACTGGAGGGGGCGACTGTGGAAAACAGGACCACCAGGCTAGACCCTGGGGAACCAGGGAAGACCAGGTTCCAAAGGGGGATTCTATGAAAGGGCAATGAGGGAGACAAGACCTCATTGTAGCTCCCTGGTACCAGCTCTACCTCCTGCCCCTGCCCGTGGGTACTAGTGGCGAATGAGGCCAAGAGAAGCTGGAGCACAGAGCTGGCATCAGTAGAGATAGGAGGATACGTTCATCCTCTGCCTGTGGCTCAACCCAAATTTTGGGATAGGGAGCCACCTGGGGTGAGCAAAGTTGGGGGCTGATGGAGAATAAAGGTGTTCTTTAGATTCTGAGCCTGGTTGTATTTATCTTCTGCCTCTGGTCAGGACAGACTCTGGGCCCTCCTGTTCACTTCCTGCTGACATGGGGCATCTTCCCCAGAGCTGGCTGGGAGCCACAGCCCAGGAGCAGACTAGCCATCCTTGGGGAACAGCCCCCAAAGCTGATCTTCCTTTAAGCTCAGCCCTTGGGCTGCAGAGTGGCAGGGAGGCTGAGAGTCCCTCGCTCCACCCAGTACTGGAACATCTGTGTTTCAGTGTCATCTCTGCCACTGCCTCTCTCACTGAGTCCCAGGCTCTTTCTTCATATGTAGTGATCAGACCCACCGTACTCTTGTGAGGCCCCACCAAGAGCAGGTTGGATGAGACCTTGAATGCAGACAGATGCTCCTATGGAGGCTCTCCCTGCCTTTCTGGGTGAGAGGGCAAGACTCCACCTCTGATTGGCACTGCTCCCAGCCCTGCCTTAGTTGCCTGGCAACAGCTCTGCGTCTCTAGCCGGGGATACGCTATGGCAGGTGGCAGTCCAGCAGCCAAGAGGGTAGTGGTGTCCCGGAATGGGGACCCCTTCTCCCCAGGCCACCAGGTGACTCAACACTGCTTCCCCACCCTGGAGACCTTCCTCTGTGATGTGACATCGGCTGTGCAGGCCCCACTGGCCGTGCGTGCTCTCTACACGCCTTGTCATGGCCACCCTGTCACTGACCTGGCAGACGTGCAGAACAGAGGGCAGTATGTGGCTGCTGGCTTTGAACGATTCCGCAAGTTCCCGTGAGTGGGCTGGGGCTGGTCAAAGAGCCTGGGGAGAGAGGTAATAGCGATAGCAACAGCATGTGTTCAGTACTTCCTGTGTATCTCACGGAATACAGCAATCCTATGAAGGGGGTGGTCTTATCTCCATTCTTTGGAAGGGGAAATCAAGATAGTGAAATAACCTACCTAAGAGTACATAAATAACACGTGGAGCCACAGTTCCAGTCAAAGTCTTACACTGATGTTCATGCCCATCCAGCCAGGACCAACCAGTGGGAAGAAGAACATTCTGCTGGTTGAGCCCCTTTTTCCAAAGGCTGTTCCTGATTGGGTCCTTACCACCACCATGCCCATCACCACCACCACTAAATACTCTAAATCCATCCATCACTTCCTCCCTGCTGTGCTTAGGCATCCTGTGCTCTCCATTAGGCTGGGATTGTCCTTTACAGGGTGGGGCTATGCTTTCCAAGATGGGAGAATAAATAATTTGAGTGTCTGAGCTTCCAGCTCAGATCTGGCTTCCAGGTCCTCCTCTGCTCTCAGCTGAGGTTGCTGAGAGTTAAGGAGCCAGGAGTTGGGAGCCAGACAGACTTAGAGTCTGGGCTCTGTCACTTCCATGTTGCTTAGGTGAGTCACTTAACTTGCCCTCGTTCTCATACAAAATGAGATGAAACCGCACACATCATGAATGAGAAAATTTCTGAGATACAGGAGGATGTCGACCTTTAATCTTGTGGTTTGGGTCTGAGACCCCAGACTGGATGTCCAGCCTGATACATAACCTGAGGCAGGTTCAAGTATCAGCATCCGTTTCCAGACCGAGATAACTGAGACTATTCCAGTGGGAAGGAAGACTTGGTGAACTGGGCCCCAGCCCCACGCTCTGGCAGCTGCCGGGCTGTTGAGGACCCAGGCTCCCCAAGATGACCAGTGACCTATCTGTCCTTTCAGCTCTTTACACCCTAGAGGGGAGGATCCAGGTGGGAAGAGCAGCAGACTACCTGTAAGTCCTGGGGCCGACCAGCCCCCAGCCCTCTGTTCTTCCATCCCCCTGGGGGCTGCCCCCACTTTGGTCTGGGAAGTCAGGAGCCCTGGAGCTCTGGAGCCTTCTCGGGTGCAGGATTTCAAGACACTGTTCCTTGTGCCATTCCCAAACTTTTACTTTACTTTAGCTCCAGGCTATGGTCCTCAGAGGAAAGAGGAAGCCATAAAACAGAGGGATGGGAGGGGGTTAAGAATGTGACCTAGGGGAGGTAGAAGTACCCTTTGGTGAAAGGCGTGACCAGTCCCATCCCTCCTTGCCCCCTCTTCTGCCCCAGTCTGGTTTCTTTCCCTCACCCTACCCACCTTGGACTGACCTATCCCTGACAAAAGGCCTCAACTCGCTCCTGATCTGGGGGCCTGACGGGTTTCAGGGCCCTCCTGTGATTCAGCAGCCATGTGATGGGGCCCTTGGACAGCGGCTACCTGCAGGTTCCCCCTGCTGTATCCAGTGAGTGCTCGTGTTGGGGAACAGGGGCAGAGATTTTTGTTTCAGGGAGACCAAGGGAAAGTGGGTGGATTTGTTCCAGGAGCCCCTGGCGACTGGGATATAAAAAGTCCAACATGCTTAATGGGTGAAAAACAACGCACTGGTTCTTGGACCATCTTCTGGCCGCTGTGCCATCCTTCTTCCTCTCACACGTAGGTAGTTCTGGGGACCCTTCCCCTTACCAGGCTGCTCTTTGTCCCAGTGTGTTCAGGAATGGGGACCTCTTAAGCCCCCCATTTAGCCTGAAGCTGTCCCAGGCTGCCAGCACGGACTGGGAAGCAGTGTTGAAACTCCTGACTGAGAAGGTGAAATTACAGAGCGGGGCTGTGCGCAAGTGAGTTTGGGGACTGTGGAGACCTGAATGTCCCCAAAGGGA
This sequence comes from Stenella coeruleoalba, assembly GCF_951394435.1. NCBI lineage: Eukaryota > Metazoa > Chordata > Mammalia > Artiodactyla > Delphinidae > Stenella > Stenella coeruleoalba. Next base: position 25,267,614 of record NC_137169.1, read on the forward strand.
GCCTCCCTACTGCTTTTCGCTGCCCTTGAGGATGAAAAGGCAAAAGGAAAGCATGTTTCCCCAAATGAGACTTCTTTCTGTGCCTCAGGGAGAGGCCCCTCCAGCCCAGCCCTCGGAGCCAGGGCAGAGCCTGGGTGACTGGCCCTGATGCCCAGAGGGCCAGCAGCCAAAGGGCACCTTGAAATAGCTGTACCCACCCCCTTGTAGTCTGCTGCATATGAAGATACATCTTGTTCACCGGCCCTTATGTACTCACCTCTCTCTCCCAGACTCTGCACCCTGGATGGGCTCCCACTGTCAGCAAGGGAGGCTCTGGTGAGTGGCCATTACTATGTGGCTGTCGGAGAGGATGGTTCAAGGCCCTCCCCTATCTGGTGCCTCGTCCCTCACTGCCCAGGGGCTGCTGGTATGTATGTGTGAGGTGGAAGGGTAGCAGGTTAGAGCAGAGGAAGCCACCCTGACTCCATGTCCTGCTCTGCCTCCTACAAGCCTTCTCTTTTTTCACTGCAGGCAACCCCCAGACCCAAAGTCCAGGCTCCACAGCAGGGGGTAGGTGAGGCAGGGGGTCATGGGGGGTGGGAAGGAAAAGGAGTGACTAGCCGAATCCTCTTCCAGCTCAGCCTCTGACCTTATCTCACTGCATCCTCTCAATAATCTTGTGAAACAGAGATTATTATTCCCGTTTTCCAGAGGAGAAGCTGAAGTTCAGAGGAGTGAAGTGATTCGTTCAGGTTAACACAGTTATTGACAGGGGCCAGACCAGAAACTGGTCTGAAGCCAGCTTATCTGGGCTCTGTGAAGACCTTCAGGACTCTGAGTTGCTGGACCTAATGCCAGGTTGGATGCTTGGAGACGGAATCAGCATATCTGGCACAACAGGGTCCAAAGATGCTTATCAACTCCCCATCTTATCCCAAGCCTGAGCCCTCCCAAGAGATGAGCCAGTGAGCACTGAGTGGGGGGTAGGGGGATGCGGCCTGGTTTCACTGGGCATCTAGAATACCAGGCACCATCTGCCGTGTCCCTGGATAAGGCAGCCTGATGGAAGAGGGAGCAGGGAGGGAGGAGGCAGGCTATGAAGATGGATGGCATCTCCTCTTCCAAGCTCCCACCAGGAGCATTCAAACCTTGACTGGGAGTGGAGAAGGTAAGGCCAGCCTGCACCCACGGCTCAAGCCCAGTGTTCCCTCCGCAGGCCGATGGCCACAGAGCACAGGCAACCCAGTCCTCTCCAAAGGAAGCCAGGCAAATTGAGCCATCTGCTTTTTATGCCAGCCCCCAGCAAGCTTTTCAGCATGCTCTCCACTCTCTTGAGGGGACCCAAGAATCCAAGGCCTTCTCTGCCAGCCTCTAACAGTGATGTAGGATTGTCCCTGCTATGCTGAGGGAGTTCCATGGGGGCAGAATGCCCAGGTTCAGAGCTGGTCCGGACTTCAGGACGACTGTCTCCTACTCCCCTGTGTGCACGGCCAGTCCCTTGCCTCTTCACAGGGACCTGGTTTATGAAAAGAAGCACATGGAAACTCAAAGCCATGACATTTCGGGGGTGGGATTTGGAAGGGGTGGGGGTAGGGCCAAAGGCCTGCCTCTGAGCTAACCTGCCATCCTCTGAGGTCCTGGGCGAGGGGGAGGGGAGGGGAGGGGAGGGGAGGGGAGGGGAGGGGCTGGTAGAGAGGGTCAAGGGAAAGAATGTGAGGGCTCCTCAGCCTAGGCATCGGCCTGTAACTTCCCACATCAGAAGTCAAGGGAGTGTATCGGGCTCCCCATGCAAGGATGGAGACAGCACGGGCCCAGGGAGTAGCACATGATGAAGCCACCTGGACAGAGGCACCCCTGGATCAGGTGGGCTGGGGCCAGGGCCGGAAGCCGTATGTTGGGACAGGAGTTCTGAGCTGGAAACAGGCAGCTCTAGGTCCCGGAAACGATTCTTCTCCCTTGTGATTGTGAGCAAATCTCCTAACCTCTCAGAGCCCGACTTCCTACCTTGTTGAATGAGAGGGCAGATGCTAATTTCTGGTCTCTTCCTTTCTTGGGGTGGGCAAACCCCAGGCTGAGGACTGGAGGCTGGATGTGGGGTGCTAATGGCTCCGTTCTGTGTGGCCTTCTGCCTCCTCCAGAGGGCAGCACAGGTAGTGGAAGAGGCCCTGATCCTGGAAAGCCGGCCAGAGCTGGGGCAGCTCTCTCGGCCTTGGCCCCTGCTCTGCCATCTTGAGAGCCAGCAGCTGCAGCCAGGAACTGGGGACCGCCACTCTGCGGCCACCATTTATCCTCAGCCTCCAGCGGCCGGTTCTCAAGGAAGCAGGGCCTCCCCTAGGCTCACAGGGTGCGCTGCAGCCCCTCTTCTGCCCCTAAACCCACAGCCCAGCCTCCTTTCCGCTCCGAGCAGAGCAGCCCAGCCCAGCCACAGAGGCCATTTCCTTATGAGGTTCTCTGGCCAGAGAGATGAGTAGCCAACGGAGCTTCAGGGAAAGAACACAAACTGGGGAGCGGGTCGTCCCAATAAAAGAATACTTACCAACCTCCATCTGTCTACTACACGTTTATTACAGACTTCCGCTCACCTGGCATTGCTCCAAACGTTGGGGTCTGGCAGTGCGGGGGCCCATAGATGTCGATCGGTTTGAGAGGGGCCGGCACCCACCTCACAGGAGGGACAGGCAGGGTTAACAGCAAACTCCTCTCCCCAACGTCTGCTGTTCTTATGCACCTTCCCCTCAGTTCCCTCCTCAGCCAGCCAAGGCTGAGCCCTGGAGCCCTCCTGTTTGCATTTCTGGCTCAAAGACTGTAGCTGGCTCTCTTCTTGTGGCTGGAGTTCTGCGGTCCACCAACCAGCTGCTGGGATAGTCTGGGTCAGGCACAGGAACAGTGGCAGGCCTGGGGCCTGGGGCCTGACATGGCAGCAGAAAGTGTGCTGCTGGGACAGAAAGGTTGCTGAGGGTGAGGGTGCGTGTGAAGTCTCTTGTGCTAAATCCGAGCAGCAGGTGAACAGCACGTGGAAGTTACAAAACGCTTTCACTTTTGTTCTCTTATCATGATCCATGAGGTAGCTATTATCCCAAGAGATGAGGAAGCTGAGGCTGGGGAGTGGAAGGGGGTGGGAGGGCTAAGTCCGCATGCTCACTGCCTCTACCTCATGGCCCAGGGGCTTCCTGGAGACAGCAGAGCCGGAGGGTGGCCTTGGTCCACTCAAGGCGTAGATGGTTGCCCCTGGGTCTTGGTCACTGAGCTTGTGATGCAGAGTGTAATTCCTGCCACGGTGAGCACCATGCCTGCGAATGCTCCTGGGATCATGGGGAGAAATTGAGAGGCTCTGAGACCAGCCATGTCAGTAGGAGCTGGTGCAGGGCTGAGGGAAGGGCTCAGACAGGGTCTGTCCCCAGACTACCCAGGGGAAGGAAACTCTGATGGCCACAAGGAAGCAGTGGAGCTGCAGAAGAAAGGGGCAGGATCGGGGAAGATCCTCTCCTCACCGGGCCAAGGGAGATGGCTCTGGAAAAAACTAACCCAGGGGTGTCAAAGCCCAAGTAGTGGCTCCCCAAACTTGCAGTGGCCAGACTTACGTTTTCCACCGATGTCTTCTCCAAGGACCTTCCCAACAATCAGTGTAAAGATGATGGCCAGAGAGTTACTGATGGGCACAGCTAGGGTCAGATCTGAGTGATCAGAATGAAAAGAATCTCTGAGATGCAAAAAAAAAAAGTCTTTCTAGGCACAAAACACTTTCATTACATCATCAAGACAGTCTTTTAAAAAGGGTATCTCATGACCCCATTTTCCAGATGAAGTCACAGCAAAGCTCAGGATTCAAACTCAGGTCTCCTGACTCTAAATTCAGTGCTCCCTCAGGATTCCAGCATGAAGACCTGAACTATAAGGTCTGGGACCACCTTGGTTTGCTGGTAAGGATGAGATCTTTGCACTCAAAGAGAACTTCTGAGATCTCAAGGACATCTGGACAGACAAGTACCCAAAACCCATAGGATGCAGTAGCTATTAACACCAAACACGTTTATCAAGTATACATTATGTGCCGGGTGCTTTGTGCACACATCTCATTAATCTTCACAAAAACACTGCAGGAAGAGCATTAGCATCATTCTGCATAGATAAAAGAACCAAAGGCTCAAAGACATCACATAAATTGAGGCAAATTGAGGATTTAAACCAAGGTCTGCCTGACTCCAAAGCCTGTGCCCTTATTGAATCTATTTAGATGGATAAGGACAAACCAAAACTGCAGGTGAAGCACATTTTGTTTCTGTTTCAGCTCAGACTTGGGCCTTACGGAATTACAGAAGAGAAAAAAAGTCAGCGGTAGGAAGCCAGGTATAGGACAGGCCCCACAAGGCTGGGCCTTAAGTAGAGGTCACCGCAGTCCAGGGTCTGTTCCTTAGTTTTGAAGCCCCGAGGGACTGACTTGCAAGAAACAAACTTCAAAAAGACTAATGGAGTTAAGAACACTGTTAACTTAAAATTTATTACACTTAAATTTTGTACACCTAAAGCTTTTTAAGAAGATAGATTTTACGTTAAGTGCTCTTAAACACATACAAAAAAACAAAACGAAATCAGAAGCTGAGTTACTAGTTTACAAGACTCATAACTGCCAGGCAGACTGTGCATGTTGGCTTCTCAGCACACTCTTTCCCAGCCCTCCCGGGCCTCACCTGCTTCAGGTAGCGGAGGAGAGAACCGTGCAGCTCCTCAGCCCCTGCGAGGCCCCACCGAGGCTGGCATTAGCCATCCAAGAAACTGACACAACAGCTACCTACTCAGAGCTCCTTCCTTAAGCTTTCACACTTTACATCGAGTGCAGTGGCTGCTAAAGTCTGGTTTGCAACAGGAGATTGGGGAGGGAAGCAGCACGGTACAAGGGAAGAGCAAGGGCACTGGAGTGAGGCTGACCCAGGTTTCCCTATGTCACCTTGGTTAGGTCATTCAAACACTCTGAGCCTGTGCCCTACATGACAAACAGTGATAGCAGGATAACAACATCACCTTACAACAGGGTTGTAAGATGAAATATGATAACATGTGTATATCCTTGGCTGAATGTATCCTTAATAAACAGAGACCACTGTTCTGATTATTAGAATGGGTGGGCGTTAAAGGATACAGAGTAGGTGGTGAGATAATAGGATCCTAAAATTCCAATTTGCTCAAAACTTGGTAAATGGCTAACTGCAGTCAGCTGACCAGAGGGCTTAGCATTCTGGGCAGCAGGGAGTGCCAGAGGCTTTCAAACTTTCCTTTAAATGAAGTCTTATGAGAAGCCCAAAATATAAGACAGATGAAAGCGGAGTGACTCTAGTTGAAGCTGATGTGGCAGGTCTGGAGGTCGGCCTATCCGCTCACCCTCCTATGGCCTCTGAGGGGTTTCCCAGGGCTACCTGGGACCCAAATTTCTGTCAAGTCTCTGGGGGGCCTAGGTGAGACTCCAGGAGAGGTGAAATTCTCATAGCAAAGTTCAAGAGCATAAACTTTAGTAATATGTGGCTTCAAGTCCTTCTGCACGGACATGCAGTGGGACTTAAAGAGAGATGCAATAAGTTGCCCAAAGTTCTGTAACTTCATCTCCTAGGTGGAGACAATCATGCCTACTTCATAGGGTTGAGATGAGAATTTTTTAAAATGTGAAGACTAGAACAGCATCTGACGCAGTAGAGGGCAGTCAACAACAGTGGGGGAAAGGCAATTTATGTTTATTGAGCTCCTCCTGGTACAGTGCGCACCAGGTACTCTGCCAAATGCTTTTCATACACTGAATTTAATGCTCTCAGTGTTATGAAGCCAGTTGTAAAAACTCAAGGTTCAAATAAGGGACTTGCTCAAGGTTAGGCAGGTAGCAAGCAGTGGAAGCAAGAGTGTCAAAGCCAGCCCTTGGCACAGCAAAATGAACCTTCTTTCTTCCTCTGCCACTGCATGAGACTGCCAGGCTTCAAACCAACTCTCGTGCCTGGCAGCATACTCATAACCAGCCCACCGTGCCCTACTGCCCAGAGAAGAGGGTGCAGCTCGGGAACCAGAGACAGGGGGCTCTCCCTCACTCATGGCAACAAGGTGTTTTAGACACCCTCCCCACAGTGACTCTCCGGGTGGCCTCCACCACTAAGCATAGTAGTTCTAACCCAGAGACCTACCTGTTGATGCCAAGGTGAGGTAGTAGAGAAGGGAGCCACACTGGTTGAGGGAAAAGGGCAGCAGGTACTGGAAACAGAAGAAAACTGCAGTCAGTGTGATTGCTTAACTGAGCAGTGCTGCCTTCTTTGAGCTTTGAGATATGCCTTTCCTCGGAGGGAGGGGTAGCTATAAGGGCCTAGGGCCTAAGCCCTCTGAAAAGAACCCTTCCAGGGCAGAGGGAATGTCACTGAGTGAATTCCATGCCTTTGCCCTGAATGCCCTCCCCCTCAGCCCTGCTGGTTCCTATCCTCCCCATTCTGCAAGTCTCTGAATGCCAGTGTTACTCTCTCCAAGAAGCCCTCCCCTGGTCCCCTAGCTCCAGCCTCCCTCCTGTGAACTCACGCAGCACTTATCTGTACCTCTCTCAAAGCCCTTAGCCCTAAGAGACGGTTGTGTCTATGTCTTGTCTTTCCCACTAGCCTAGACTGGCAGCGTTGGGGTCAGAGGTAGTTCTCCATATCCTGCTTCCCCAGGGCCAATTTGAGCCCTAAGCCCTCCCTCTGGAAAGGTCTGTTGGAGGGATCACCATAATAAAATATTAATAATAGCAGCTCAAAACATCATAGATTTGGGCCCTAATTATGTACTAGGCCCAATGCTAAGTGCTTTATGTGCCTCACCTCACTTAATACTCACAACTGCCCCATGAGATGGTTACATTATTCCCATTTTACAGATGAGGAAACTGAGGCTCAAGGCAGACAAGGAATTCATCCAAGAGCTTCTAGCGAGTAAGTGGTGGAATGCAGATTCTGACCCTGACCTGTTTGACTCCAGAGACCAAATTCTTAGCGGCTATGCCCGAGAAAGGGGTCATTCACCGACGCACCTCAGTATTCAAGAAGAGGGTCTTCGTCTCCTGCAGCAACTGCCGGGCCCAGGTCCGCTCATGAACCTGCTGCAGGTGCGAGGAGGCCCGCTTCAGCAGCGGCTGTGTGCCACCCCACAGAGCGGCCACCAGCACCAGAGCCAGCACCTGCCCTGGATGGAGATGCGAGTGACACTCCCTCCCCCGCCGCGCCGCCCCACCGCACGGCCCCAGCCCTCCTCCGGCCTCCCATCCCCAGCCCGCCGCCCCTACAGCCCTTCTTTGCTCTCCAACGCCCCGGGTGTGATTGGCGGGTAGGACAGACCCCGGGAGGCCGGGGAGGTGGATCCAGGAGCCCAGGTTCGGGATTGCAGCAGTGGTCGGGGTTAGGTGACGGAGGTGGAGTAGAAATGAATTCCGGGTGGGAGTCTGGAAGCCTGGGGAGGGGCGGGGCCCGCCTACCCAGGGTCGCCGCCATGGCAACGCCGCTCCTCTCCACTTCCGGGAACGAAGGGGCGGAGACCCGTAATCCGGAAGTGGTGCCAAAGCCTCTTCCGGTTCTGCTCGCGTTGCGTTTTTTCTCGCGTCACCGCCGGCATGGTGAGTTCCCGTGAATTAGAGTTGTTGCCCTGGGGGTCCGGGCCGGGGCCGATTCTGGGCGCTGACACTCCCGTCCTGTCCCCACAGAAGCCGATCCTGCTGCAGGGCCATGAGCGGTCCATTACGCAGATTAAGTACAACCGCGAGGGAGACCTCCTCTTCACGGTGGCCAAGGACCCGGTGAGCGTCGGCCGGAGGGCGAGCCGCCGGGACAGTGCGGAGGGGGCCCGGGAGGGGGCGAGTTCATTCTGCCGGGGCGAAGGGTGGACAGGCCAGTTTTGCCGCGAGAGAGAACCCAAAGAGCGCCCCATTTTGAGAAGTAGCGAGAGACTATCCCGGGATTAGGAGGGCGAGAACATTAAACCTGGAGAGGTGGGAAAGGACTCAGTTGTTGGTAGAAGGAAGGACTAGCCGGGGAGAAGAAAAGCAAGGGACCTTGTGGAAGGGGAAGGGGGACGAGGGTCAGCTTGCTCAGGGAGCGGAGAGGAGACCATTCTGGGGAAGAACAAAACTATTCTACAAGGATAGGGGAACAGACCACCTGAAGAAAGGGAAAGTTGATCCTTGGGTGGCGAGGGACACAGAGGCCTTAATGAAGATGTCCCTGGTATCATTTCAGTCAGCCCTTTCCTGCCGCTCACTGACTGCAGACAGCCCCTCACAGTACTGCCTTTTGAGGCACCTCCATATGGAGGAAGTTAACTCGAGTGCCTAAAAGTGAGGGCTCTGAAACCAAACAGACCTGATTTGAATCCGGAGTGCTGCGTTCACTAGCAGTGTGACTTTGAGCATGTCGTTTAACCTTTATAAACTTAAAAGTGTCCCTTCTTACAAAATATGGGTAGTAATAGTGCTTCTTTCTGGGATTGTCTTTAAGATTAATGAGATTATTCAAGTAAGGAGCTTAGTGTGTGTGAATGCCTAATTAATGTTAGTCATCTATATTTTAAATTCCTTAGACAGTATTTTATTGGAGCTACCCTTTGAAGAAGGCGTTACTGTCCTGACCATTTTACAGATGGGAAAACTGAAGTTCAGAGGGGAGAAGCACTAATTTTGAGATAATACAGTGAGATAGTAGCAGAGCAGGGATGGGAACCCAAGCTTCCCTACTATCAACTGCTCCCATTTGGACAGAACACCAAAGCTACTGTTTTGCTAGGCTCGCACCTGACTTGACCTTTTATTTTTCTGAGGGTTTAGGAGTCTGGGAAAGGGCCGGTATAGTGGCAAATGGAGACTTTTTGCAAGCCTCCTGACTCCCTTGCTGCTTACCTGTGGGAAGGAGGAGAATCCAGGAGTTGGTCTTTTTACCAGCAACCTGCTGTTTCCCAAGAGATGAGCAGGAGAGGGCAGAATCTGGCCTAGGTAGAGGCTGCTGGGGGCTCCTGGGGCAAAATAGGAGGCCGTTGCTCTGCCTGAGATGCCTATCACCCTGTCATATTGTCATTGACACCTCCAGATTGTCAATGTATGGTACTCTGTGAATGGTGAGAGGCTGGGCACCTATATGGGCCATACCGGAGCTGTGTGGTGTGTGGACGCTGACTGTATCCTTGTCTTTGCTCTGAGTCTGTGCTCCCAGGGTCTGCCAGCAATGGAGAGGCTGCTGACTTGGAGTTGGGAGTTTGGGTTGCTCTTGTGGGTCTAGAGAATGATGCTACCTGCCTCCTTGGTCTGTTCATTGGTTGGGGGAGCATTTAGGACAAGTTCCAGTTCTGGATGAGGAGGTTAGGATGAGAGAAGAAGGAAGGCTCTCTGGTGCTGAACAGGGAGGTGATTCAGTTGGCCTTCCAGGAGGACAAGGGCTCAGGTGAACTCTGTCATGCTTCTTAACACCCTCTTCAGGGGACACCAAGCATGTCCTCACCGGCTCAGCTGACAACAGCTGTCGTCTCTGGGACTGTGAAACAGGTAAGCCTGAATCCTTCACTTTTACAGAAAACAGTGAGGACCTACAGGTTCTGGGTAAATAGAGATAAATCCAGAGATGGTTCTTAGTCTAGGGAAAAAGAGACAGACAAGAAAATAAAGAAGACAGAGGAGAAAAGAGGCATACAGTGAGATATAAGCCATGTTAGAGGAAGCAAAGAGCACTGTGGAAGGCCGGAGGTGGGCAACTGAATGCCTGGAATGGGGGTGGGAACAGCCTGGGAAGGTTTCCCAAAGTAAATATCATATGAGCTGGGGCTTGAAGGATGAGAAAGAGGTCATCGCTCTGGAACATGCAGGAATGAAAGCAGGGCAAGTATCATATCCAAGCCGTCTGATCTGGCGGGAGTTCCTGCTTCTTGGGGAATGAAATAGACAGCAGTGGGGAAGCTGAGGCAGGCTAGGGCCAGAACAGGCCTTGAATGCAAACTCAGGAGCGTGGCTTTGTTCTGTAGGATTTGGCATGCCATGGAGGTCCCTGAGCAGGGAAGAGCATGTTTAGCTTTAGCAAGCCCAGATAGCAGTGGGGAGCATTGGAGGAACAGACAGAAGACAGGGGAGCCTATTAAGCTGCTGGTAATGTTTAGTAAATGTTTACTGGTAATTAGTAAATGTTTACTGGTAATCCAGATCTCCCAGGTCTTTGCTGGGCACTGGGGACACACAGAGAAATTAGAGCAGGACTTTGCTGTGGAAGAGTGCATTCTGAGGCAGAGACAGATAGAATGCAGTCCACTGTGAGTGCCACAGTGGCAGGTGTCTGAGGAGGGACTGTGGGGAGAAGTTAAAAGACTTGAGCCAAAGCACAGCAGTGAGGAAAAAAGTGGGGGAGGGCACTAGAGTCAGTAGTGCAGGAGAAACAGTGCAACGTGACGATAGGCAAGTGTATTTTTTTGTTTGTTTTGCTTTTAAAAAATATTTATTTATTTGGTTGCACCAGCTCCTTAGTTGCAGGACGTGGGCTCCTTAGTTGTGGCATACGAACTCTTAGTTGCAGCATGCATGTGGGATCTAGTTCCCTGACCAGGGATAGAACCCTGGCTCCCTGCATTGGGAGTGCGGAGTCTTATCCACTGTGCCACGAGGGAAATCCCAATAGGCAAGTGTAGAGAGAGTCCTCCCTGCAGTGGGCAAGGGCTAGCCCACACTCTGCCTGTCTCCAGGGAAGCAGCTGGCCCTAGTCAAGACCAATTCAGCAGTCCGGACCTGTGGCTTTGACTTCGGGGGCAACATCATCATGTTCTCCACGGACAAGCAGATGGGCTACCAGTGCTTCGTGAGCTTCTTCGACCTGCGGGATCCGAGCCAGATTGGTGAGCCGGTGCTGGGGTTCAGGACTAGAGTTGAGGTGAAGGGCTCGACTCCAGAGCCCAGGGCCTGACATCTGCTGCCCCACACAGACAACAACGAGCCCTACATGAAGATCCCGTGCAACGACTCCAAGATCACCAGTGCTGTTTGGGGACCCCTTGGCGAGTGCATCATTGCAGGCCATGAGGGCGGAGAGCTCAACCAGTATAGTGCCAAGGTAAGGGGGTGCGTGAGGCCTAAGCCCATCAGAATGATTCTCTATGAGAGGCAGGATAAGCCCAGTGGTTAAGAGGGCTGGATTCACCTACAGATTTCACCCCCTTCTCATTATGTGATCTTGGGCGTATTACATAACTTCACGGAGCCTATTTATCTGTAAGATGTTTCAAGGATCAGATGACATCAGGTGTTTGAAAAACTTGTCATAAGAGTACTCAGGATATGTTACTAATGATCACAGTTAAGCATTCTCCTGCCACTACTGAGTGCCAGGCCCCATGCTAGCCTCTGAGGACAAAGAAGTGAATCAGACATGGGCCCTGCCCCGGGGGAGACAGACTGGCAAACAGCTAGCACGTGGGTCAGATTGTGAGTTTTGCCACCACAGAGGTCTCAGCCAAGTACAGAAAGTGCCCTCTATCACAGAGGAGGTGGCATGTACATTAATCTGTGAAGAATAAATGGAGCTTCAAGCCGGAAGAGAGGAACCAGGACTAGATAGTTTGCGGGTCAGGAGACAAAGGAGTTGTAATTTTCCCTTAGGCAGGAGGTAATCTTCAAATGGTTATGGATGATCAGGTTTTCTCTTTAGAAAACTCTCGCAGGCTAGTTTGGAGAATGGACATAAACTCTAGGCAGTAGTCATGGGGATGTGCACTACGTGACAGTCAGGAGACGTTCAGAGGTGACTGATGAGATGGACCCACAAGAGCAAAGGGTAAAGTCCAGGCTGTCTCAGATTTCAGTTGTGGGTGCCTGGGTTTCTGAAGAATACTGGACTATAATACCATAAAGGTTAGTCAGTCACTCAACAAGCACTGACTGTGGCCCACTAAAGTACCAGGCCTACCTGCAGGAAGGGAATGGGAACCAAGGGCAAAGACATAAATAACGCTTGATGATAGCAAACAGTGAGCTGATCTGTGCCCCCAGATAGGCCTGACTGCAAAGCTGGTACTTGTTCCCTGAAATGAAAGAGCCAGATACGTCCCTACCATGTGTCCAAATTAATGGAGGAGACAGAAATACATTCTTCCCTCAGAATAGGTGAAAGTAACTCAGGAAAGGAAATGACAGTCTTCTGAGGGTCTCTGTTTGAGGCCTAATGCTTGAGGCCTTTTAATCATGTAACAAATGTTTACAGAGCACAGGCCAGGTGCCTGTCATTCAAAGTCAGTTAAGACCCAGTGCCAGTATCCTTACAGTGGCCCTTGACCCGGAGGGCTTTTTTTTTTTTTTTGGCCACGCCATGCAGCTTGTGGGATGTTAGTTCCTGGACCAGGGATCGGCAGTGACAATGCCAGTGAGAGGCCGAGTCCTAACCACTGGACCGCCAGGGAATTACCCCTGGGGGCTTTTTTTTTTTTAATTAATTAATTTTATTTATTTATTTTTGGCTGCGTCGGGTCTTCGTTGCTGCGCATGGGCTTTCTCTACCTGTGGAGAGCGGGGGCTACTCTTTGTTGTGGTGCGCGGGCTTCTCATTGCGGTGGCTCCTCTTTGTTGTGGAGCATGGGCTCTAGGCGCTTGGGCTTCAGTAGTTGTGGCACATGGGCTCATTAGTTGTGGCTCGCGGGCTCTAGAGCGCAGGCTCAGTAGTTGTGGCGCACAAGCTTCGTTGCTCCAAGGCATGTGGGATCTTCCTGGACTAGGGCGTGAACCGTGTCCCCTGCATTGGCAGGCAGTTTCTTAACCACTGGGCCACCAGGGAAGTCTGCCCTCAGGGCTTTTAATAATCTTGTTTTCTAGATAGAGAAATTGAGGCACAGAGAAGTTTCATTTGTTTGTTTTTGGCCACGCTGCTTGGCTTGCAGGATCTTAGTTCCCTGCCCAGGGATTGAACCCGGGCCCTTGGCAGTGAAAGCGCAGAATCCTAACCACTGGACTGCCAGGGAACTCCTACAGAGAAGTACTTTTTCTTTTTTTTTTTTTTTTTTTTTTTGCGGTATGCGGGCCTCTCACTGTTGTGGCCTCTCCCGATGCGGAGCACAGGAGCACAGGAGCACAGGCTCCGGATGCGCAGGCTCAGCGGCCATGGCTCACAGGCCCAGCCGCTCCGCGGCATGTGGGATCTTCCCAGACTGGGGCACGAATCCGTGTCCCCTGCATCGGCAGGCGGACTCTCAACCACTGCACCACCAGGGAAGCCCAGAGAAGTACTTTTAAGGGCAGACTCTAAAACTCTGTACTACATAGTCTAGCAGGTTCTTTTAGTGGGAAGGGAAATCAGGAGATGAGACGGCCTTTTGAAAAGACCTAAGAAAAGGATGGACGAGCAGTGGTCCTCGTGAACTGTGACCAAGACCCTACGAGGGAAGGAGATGCGAGTGGATTCTGCCTCTGACTGGTTTTAGGATCTCCAGTCACATCACCTCTCTGAACCTTAGTTTATTCCTTTTAAATTTTCTGTTAAAATACTTCATAGGATTGTTGTGAGGATTAAAGGAAATAGGTGTTGCTCAGTGCTTAGCACAATGCTTGGCAAATAGTAGCCATTCAATAAATATTTGTTGGAAGGATTAAACAGAAACTTCTCTACTGTTACATGATGATTAATTAATAGGTCTGTAGATTTGTCACCATAAGTGTGTGTTTTCCTAGGTAAACTAGCAGTATTTACAAAACCTGCACACTTGGGCCAGGTTGGGCTTGGGAGTGGGAGTAAATGTTGATTCAGGGGACACTGAGGCAGCCCCAACCCAGACCCCTCCCCTTCATGGAACAAGAAACAGTCCAGAACCCTGGCTGAGCAGTGGGGTAGTGAGGATCAGGTTGGTCAGAGCCTCACTCTTCTTTCTTTTGCAGTCTGGGGAGGTATTGGTGACTATTAAGGAGCACTCCCGGCAGATCAATGACATCCAGTTATCCAGGGACATGACCATGTTTGTCACTGCATCCAAGGACAACACAGCCAAGGTGAGCCCGGGGAAGGGGTCTGGTGGGGCTGATCCCACCCTCCAGCCTGGCTCTCGACTTCCCCCCAAGAAGGCTCCTTTTACAGATTTCTCCCCTGCTTTCTCTAGCTCTTTGACTCCACAACCCTTGAACACCAGAAGACTTTCCGGACAGAACGTCCCGTCAACTCAGCTGCCCTCTCTCCCAACTATGACCATGTAAGGGACCCCACCCAAGCTTCTTGCTAAAGCCTCAGAATGTTTCCAGGATCTAGTTGTTTGTCTAGCAATTAAGAAAAGATCTCTGGGGGAAAATGGTGTCAGGCAGAGAGGAGATTCTCAGAGCAGCAACAAGGCTGAATGATTGGGAAGCCCCAGGGGACAGGGTAGGAGGTGGCTGAAGGATGTTTGTTCCTTACCCTTAATATATTCCTAATCTGATGTGGGAGATAATTAAAGGCTTATGGGGTGGGGGGAAAAAAACAGAAAATGGATTTGCCTGCCCTTTGGGCCTGTCTAGAGTTTCTTCTTCCCTTGAGGTGGTGCTGGGCGGTGGTCAGGAAGCAATGGATGTAACCACCACTTCCACCCGGATTGGCAAGTTCGAGGCCAGGTAAAGGGGGAAGGAGCTCTTCCAAACTGAAACTTCATGAAATGTCTTTCATGATGGACACAAATCATAAAACTAAAGAGACTTTCCTTAATTCATTGGCTGCTAGGAAGTGCAGCCAGATTTGTGGCCCTTCTGTGACAAGTGTATAATATAGCAGTTAAGAGCATGAACTCTTGGGCTCGCTCTGAAGCTCTACACATCACTGTAGTTCTCTGTGCCCAATTACCCTTGACTGTATAATGAAGACAATGATAATATACTTACCTCATAAAACTGTGCAGATTAAATAAATGACTTGGGCTTCCCTGGTGGCGCAGTGGTTGAGAGTCCGCCTGCCGATGCAGGGGACACGGGTTCGTGCCCCGGTCCGGGAAGATTCTACATGCCGCGCGGAGCGCTGCTGAGACTGCGCATCCGGAGCCTGTGCTCCGCAGCGGGAGAGGCCAACGACAGTGAGAGGCCCGCGTACTGCAAAAAAAATAAAATAAAATAAAATAAATGACTTAATAGTTGTTAAGCTCTTAGAGCACTGCCCAGCACATAGTAAGGAAGACGTTTGGGTCCAATCTTCCCCCAACTTTGTCTTGTTCTGTTCACATTCATTTCCCCTTTTCCCAGTTTCCCCACTTTACAGTTTGTGTTTGGGGAGTGGTACCTCTCGACATGTTTTGGAAGGAGATGGAAAATGAATGAACTGTCACTTCCCACCCCGCTGTCTCCTCCAGGTTCTTCCACTTGGCCTTTGAAGAAGAGTTTGGAAGAATCAAGGGTCACTTTGGACCTATCAACAGTGTTGCCTTCCATCCTGATGGCAAGAGGTAGGGTCCAGTGAAGGGAGCTGAGCTCAGCCCTGGTCTGCCTGCCTCTGCCCCTTTCCCGTGCCCTGCCCGCTAGGCCTGCCTCCCCCAGGGCAGGCCTCTGACCGGGCCCTGCCTGTCTCTTTCCAGCTACAGCAGCGGTGGAGAAGATGGTTATGTCCGCATCCACTACTTCGACCCACAGTACTTTGAATTTGAGTTTGAGGCTTAAGAAGCCGGATCTCTGGGAATTCCCTGGCCATCCAGTGATTAGGACTCCGAGCTTCCACTGCACACACACACCACAGCACACCACAGCACAGCACAGCACAGCACACCAACACACCAACACACACACACACACACACACACACACACACACGCCGGATCTCCATATGGGCCAGGTTCACAGAAGGCTTTGGACTCTGAGAAATAAATTAGTTTGGAAATAAATGGTTTCTGGTCAGAAATTTCGTCAGTTTCAACACTTTCCCTTCTCAGTGATGCCCCAGCAAGCTCATACCAATCATGGATACCTTTATTATTTGGACCTTCTCCCTACACTTTGGACACTTCAAACCTGGAACTTCAGTATTGTGGGCTAGGCTGGGTTGCAGGCACCGTCATTCAAGGTCCAAAGGCGCTGAGGGGCCTGGAGAAGTTTCAGGAACATCTCAACCACCATCCAAGGACCAGTACTTAGGGTTGGGGCTCAGAGGCTGAATCTGTTGGCTGAGAGCCTTCTGTCTTCTGATCTGTTGCTATTTGCCACACCTTCTCCCATGCTACCTCTGAAGGCTCAGGTGGATGGGTCCAGCGCAGAAACAGGCCTGAGGAAGAGGAGGAGGACAGGTAAGGAAGCTGAGCAGAGGGGAGAACTCCCCCAGGGAGGAGGAGGGAGAGGGGGTCACCTTGCCACAGTCGCAGGCTCTGGGGCTCCACAGAGGGCCAGATGGCCAAGGGATTGGGGACGTAGAGCGGGTTCCGGAGTTTTCGTTGCTCTTTTGGCTGATTGAGCCCAGACCACAAGGAGTGTGTTCGAGTTCTCACTTCACACAGGCATCTGGAGGGGGTGAGAGAGTGAGCTTCCAGACTCAGCTATGCCCTCTGGGACTCCAGGTGAGGGCGCTGGTTAGTAGGGTGACAGCTCCCCCAGGGCAGTGATACCCTCTCCCGCAGATGACAGTAGCCAGTCAGATCCTGAACTGGGCACTACAATAAAGCAGGAACAAGACAAAGTCCTAGTTCTTAAGGAGTTCTGCTTAGCTTTGCTTTGAAAGGATCAGGGAAGGCTAATTAAGAGTGTGCCATTTGAGCTGGGTCTAGCAGCAACAGTTCACCAGGTGTGCAAAAACATGGAAATACTTAGGGGGAACTGCAGGAGCAAAAGCAAGAAAGTGGGAAAGGGCCCAAGGTGAATATTGATAGGTCTAGACTGATGGGTTAAAAAAAAAGGATGAAAGTGGAGATAATAAGAGCAGTGAGGAAGCTGTTCCAGTGGTCCACGTGGAAAGGAAAGTCTGGATTAGGGTAGTAGGAGGGGCCTTGGACAGGAAAGGACTAAGCTAAGAAATTCTTAGTAGAGGGACTTCCCTGGTGGCGCAATGGTTAGGACTCCGTGCTCTCAATGCAAGGGGCCCAGGTTCGATCCCTGGTCAGGGAACTAGATCCCACATACATGCCACAACTAAGAGTTCACATGCCACAACTAGAGCCGGCGAGCCGCAACTAAGACCTGGCGCAACCAAATAAATATTTTAAAAAAATAAATTCTTAGAAGAAAAGCTAAATATGAAGGATGGGGGAGAGGGAGGTAAAAATAAGTTTCTAACCTGAATGATAAGCAGAGTTAGTAAAAACAACATGGTGGAGAGGAGGCCACTGGGCAACAAAAGATAACTAAATATGAGCTCTACCTTCTTAGCAGTGAACCTTCCCTCCCCTCATCTCAGTCTGATGAGAGAAAGATGGCTAATGGGAGCTCATTGGTGGCATATGCAACAAGCCAACCAAATATTAAAAATGACTACCACTCGTGTGCCCACTGTGTGCCAGGCACTGTGCTAAGCACTTTCCATATTTTAACTCAGCTAATCCTCACACATGCCCCCACCCCACCTCTAGGCTATTGTGACTATTACGATTCTTTGCTTGCTACTGATGAAACAGGTTCAGGGTTGCTTTTGATCGCCAAGCAGGTGAGTGGTGAAGCCAGAATTTGAGCCCAAACAATTTGACTCAGCATTCAACCTCTACTTTATTGCTTCACTAGAATCAACCCTGCAAAGTGGTAGAGAGCCCCAGAAATGACTTTGGCAGCAACTTTCCCCTTCAGTCTTTGTTTTTAAGCTAGGAGTGCACTTGTTCTTGGCTATGGACAGAGTGGGGGGTAGGTCTGAAGGATTGGCCATAGACCCATTTATTTCGGGCTTTGCATAAGTTAGGGGGAAGTGTGAGCTCTGGAGGTAGGATAGGAGAGGACACTCCGAGTTTTTCTAAGAGAGAAACTCGTTTGAAAGGGAAAGATGTCTTTTTTTTTTGGCTGCGCCTTGCAGCTTGCGGGATCTTAGTTCCCCAACCAGGGATCGAACCGGGCCCCAGCAGTGAAAGCGCCAAGTCCTAACCATGGTCCACCAGCAAATTCCCGAAGATGTCTTCTAAGAAAGTAGGCTGCCAATGCAGCAGGTACCCACCCCTGTCCTGTGCCTGCCCTCTGACCCACCTTGACACCCCCTTAGCTCACCTCTCCTTTTCACTGTTGCAGAGGAAGGTGCCGAAAGGGGAGGCATAGGAGTGATCAAACAGCGCCAACAGCATCCCCTCCCCAAACTCCAGCGACAGCGGGAACTGGCGGCCCAGCTGCCACACGCAATCCAGGAAGAGGAGAAAGATGGGTGCCTCGTGCTTGGGGCGGGTGTGGGAGAAGGCCGAGTGAGCACAGCGCAGCTGGAAGGGGTGGCCGGCCTGGGGAGGGGGCAGAGCGATGGGCACAAGGAAGTGGAGATTCTGGATGGAGGGCTAGGGCTGGGCTGGGCGGCCACTTACCTGGATCCACTCTCGCTCTATCAGTTCCTGGAATCCAGCCATGGTTCGGCTCAAGGGGTCTAGGATGAGTTGGGCCAGTGAAGTCACTAGCAGGGTGCTGTCCGTGCCTTCGGCCCCATGCACCAGGATGCAGGCCCCTTCCCTGTGGGCCCAGGGCTTATCAGCAGTGGCCTGTCCTTCCCTGCCTGGGGTAGCCAGGCCAGGAATAGAAAGGGCCCATTTGAAACCTGTATTTGCTTACTGAGATGTGGTTTTGTGCCCAGACATTGAGAGCCCTGCCCACCCTGCCCTCTTCTCTTTCTTGTAGGGCGGCGAGGGGGGGCCCTTACCACTCCATGCCCTGGGCTGCTAGGCAGGCTGTGCTTAGTGCCTCCTTCACATGTGACAGCCAGCGGCAGCCATCTAGTCGACTAAGCCAGCGGTCCATGCTCTGCTCCGGGTCCCCACAGGCTTCCATCAGGCGCACGAAGCTCTCCTGTAAGGGCCGCCCCCTGCACAAGTGGGAGTCTGGTCATCCCTTCTCCAGCCCAAGCTCTGGTGAGCATAGCCTAGGAACAAATGCTCCAGACCAGTGAGGGAGACATAGAGCCCTCAGAGGAGCCCACCTAATCTGATGGAAGTGTTTCCCCAAACTTGAGGAGACCCAAGACCCTTTGGGGAGACCTAGTCTGTTGGGGAAGCATAGCAATGCCTGGGGAGGGGTCACATAGCCCCCTGGAGAAACAGAATGCCCTGGGAAACCCCAATTTGATGAAGGTGTCACAGTACCCTTGATGTACCCTAGTCTGATGGGAGCAACACAGTACCCCCTGGGGAGAACCAGTCTGACAAGAGAAACACAATACTCCTGAGATTCTGGTATCTGCTCCTACTTCCCAGGAACTGTTCTGCTCTAGATCACCAGTAACCTCCTGCCAGAAAATCTAATTGAGACTTTTTCAGGCTTGTTTAAAAGCTTTCAGTGGCTCCCCACTGCCTTTAGGATAAGCTCTGAGCTCATAATCATGGCATTCAAGACCTTTGCTCTGGCCCCTGTCACCCCTTTAGCCTCTCTACCTCCATCTCTCTTTCCCTGCCTCCACATCACACTCCTCACTCCCACCTCACCGAAGTGCTCGCAGTTCCAAAACAGAACAAATGACTAGGCTCCCTGCTCCTGCACACCTGCAGTGCCTTCACCTGTTCTCAGGGAAGCTTTCTTAGGATGACCTATTCTAACAGAGGGGCGCCTCTTCTGTGCTGCTACTTATCACACTGAATTCTAATTGCCCGTTTACTGCTGATCTTCCAACCATGTCTGGGCTGGCCACCATCTCAGCCTCTGTGCTGGGTCAATGTTGGCCGGATCAATGAATAAACAGAGTTTTATATTCTGGATAGGGGAGCAGTCCAATCTCAAAGCACAAAAGTCCCTCAGGACCTTCTCTTGGTTCTACCAGCACCTGGAGACAGAGGGAGCAGATAACAACTGTGCGGGTACAGCCCTCAAGGGCAGGGCTGGGACCAGTGGGGGGGGGGGGGGAGAGAGAGAGAGAGAGAGAGAGAGAGAGAGTGAGTGTGTGTGTGTGTGTGTGTGTGTGGTGAGGTTGTTCCTGGAAGAGAAATTTCAGTTCAATGTAAAGAAGTGCTTTTTCTACCCAGGCAGAGTTGGGGTGCCTAGAGAGGAATGAGCTCTACCTGGCAGGATGGCTACCAGGAAAGACCTAACAGTCCTGGAAGTTCCTACAAGACCGCCCTCCCCCTGCCCCCATCCGTGAAGAGTCCTGCACGAAAGAACCTAGGAGAGGATGGGAAGACCCCTTACCTCTCCAGGGGCCGGTGCAGCCGTTTCCAGCCCGGGTAGGCGGCCTTGGCCTCGGTGCCGCCGCCAGTCATGCGGGCCTGTTTGGCGGCCTGGGCCGAGCGCGTGTCCACGATGAAGCCCCGGGCCCCCGGGCGAGCCTCCGCCAGCACAGCTCGCAGCAGCTCCTCGTCCTCAGCGCAACGCAGCTTCTGGGGCCCGGTCAGGGGCTGGCTGGAACGTAGGAGCACCTGCGGACAGGGACTCAGCTCGGAAACTGTACCCACCAGGCCCCGGTTCAGGGACTTCGCTCAGGGGATCCCTAGGCCGGGTTTACACACTGGAGCGGGTCTAGAGCTGTATGGGGCGTGGGTTGGGGGGGTAGCCCAGGAGCCCTGGGAGCGTCGGACCGGGTCTGGGTGGGTTGTGGCCAGAGGGGGGAGGGACCCGCTGGGTAGAACGTGGGCGGGTCATGGGTTGACAAAAGAGGGACAAGGCTTCAGTGGGCCCAGACCAGCCGGAGGTGGGGCCAGAGATTGGCGAGACTCGGAAACCAGGGAGAGGGGCGGGGTCAGGATCAATGAAGGCAGGGTTGAGCTGAGTGGGCGGGGCCAGAATAGGGCCGGAGCCCGGGCCGAAGCCGGGCAACCAACAGGCCGGCCAGTGTAGAGAAGAGCCAAGAGGGACGCAGAGGGTCCTAGCGGCGGGCTCTGGGGAGGGGTGGGGCTCACGGTTCCGCGGGGAGCGTGGTAGTAGCTGAGCACAGGGAAGCGGCCTCCCTGGCGGAAGCGGGCGCTGCGCGCCAGGGCATCGTCGTCCACGGCGCGAGGTACGATTACCGCGCGGGGGTAACTGGGGCACAAGCTGAAGTCCTCGTTCGCCTCGCTCAGCCGCCACGCTCCGGTCTGCGACACAGGGAGGGGCGAAGACCAGGTCTAGGGCACACAGTGAGTGCCCTGTCCCCGCTCCCCTTCCAGACCCGGCTCTCCCACATCCCCAGGCCCCCACGACTGCGCCGACCTCGCGAGCTATTCGCTTGTAGTAGCGTTCTGGTGGGTGGAAGTGCCAGGCTTCGCCCAATCTCAAGCCCTTGGGACGGTAGAAGAACGGAAAGGAGGTGATGACCGATTCCAGGGAGGACAGCGCCTGGGGAACGAAGGCAAGGGATCTGGGAAAGGTGGGAATCCAGCCCTCCGCTCCGCAGCTCCCGCCTCTCCACGCACTCCAGAACACCCTGCATCCGCGATAACGCTGGATGCTGAGTCCCCTTGTTACGGGATAGGGTAGCTTAAGTGCCCCTGGTGCAACCCTGGCGTACCTCAATGGAGCGGGCGATGTCCAGCGTCGCTTCCACGCCCTGTATGTCCAGCTGCAGCACTCGCAGGTCCTTACAGCGCAGCGTGATGGTGCCGGCGTCACCCGCGACCCTGGGGATGGATAAACTTAGGCTTAATGTCCCCTGACCTCTACCAGAGGGGAGGAGAAAGGAGTTTCTTAGGATTGTACGTTATGCAGGGGGGGCACCAGCTCCAACTGCGCTTGCCCTTCCCCCTCTCCCTGCGGAGCCATGCGTTCCCAGACTACGGGGATGTCCCCGCCACGTCTCACCGCTTCTCGATGGAGTCGACACTACGCAACAGCAGCAGCCACAGGTCTGGAGTCGCCTGGGGTCCTGGCGACAGCAGCAGGTGGTGGCCGGTGACGCAAAGCGTGCCGCGCAGCGGGGGCATCTCCGGGCCCCGCAGGAGCTCGGCTTGGGCCTGGCCCGTACGGATCAGCTCCGAGAACTCCATTCCTCCAGCGGTGGGCCTGGGACCCGGCAGAAGGACAGACTCTAGGAGCGTCAGGCGGGGTGAGCGCGGGCTCCGAAAGGGACAGGAACTGGCTGGGCAGCTGGCGACGCCGGCAGGACAGCTGTTAAGGAGGCCCCTTGGAGGAAGGGATCGCACAGTTTCACAGGAATTTCCCCCTCCTATTTCCAGCACTTCTTAGTGAAGACCCCGGGGTTAGAACCTGTTAAGGAAACCTCAATTTCACCATCTGTGAAATGGGGAGAATATTCTTGTTAAAGCCATTTACCTCCTGCCTGGGTCGCAGGAGGCACTCACATTTTTGGTTTTTTTAACTGTGGGGTGCTGGCACTCTCACCGATTAAAAAAAAATAAAGAAAAATACCGTCTCTTCTCCTGTACCCTGGTGGAAGAGGTGGAAAGGGTGGATGTGAAACTGGGAACTGTCTGCATCCCCCCTACATCGGAGGCTGGGTGGGGGAAATCCCTTGGTCCACCTTAAATGCAAGCAGCTGTGTAGCAGGCACCCCTCCCCCACCACAGCTGGAAGTCCCTGCCTGAGGGCGCCCTCTATGGGGGCCACTTTTGGTATAGTTCTGCCCTGAGGAGCTCCATCCCTCATCACTCCATCCTTTGCCCAAACATGAATTGCCTGTACACTGAGCTGGGCCCTACACTGGGTGTTGGGACCCAAGAATGGCTGAGGAAAGTTCTGTTCACAGGATTTTCAGTCTGGCAAGAGACACACTTAAGCTGGTAAATTACTAGAGTTTAAGTCTATTTGCTGGAGGACCCATCCATCCAAGTATTCTTTTATTTCTTAAACACTGATGACTATACTGTGTTAAGTGCTGATTACTAAGAAAAATAAGATGTACTCCTGCCTTTAAAGAGCCTTCTGGTCTACTAGGTTCCAGGCTTCTGTGTGTGTGCAAAAGCCTTCCATCAAATAATGGAATCATAGGTGCCCCCCCATAACATAACATAAAGTTGGAACTGCTCTATGAAAGGAACCAGACATAAAAGAGTATAAATTATAAAATTCCAGTCCAGCAGCATCAGCTGGGATGGAAATTCGTTAGAAATGCAAATTATTGGGCCCTACCCCAAACACACTGAATCTGAAGCTTTGGGAATGGGGCAATCTATTTTAACAAGTTTTCCAGATGATTCTGATCCATGCTAAAGATTGAGAACCGGGACTTCCCTGGTGGAGCAGTGGTTAAGAATCTGCCTGACAACACAGGGGACACGGGTTCGAGCCCTGGTCCGGGAAGATCCCACATGCCGTGGAGCAACTAAGCCCATGCACCACAACTACTGAGCCTGCGCTCTAGGGCCCTCAAACCACACCTACTGAGCCCATGTGCCACAACTACTGAAGCCCATGCGCCTAGAGCCCATGCTCCGTAACAGAGAAGCCACCGCAATGGGAAGCCTGCGCACCGCAACGAAGAGTAGCCCTGGCTCACCGCACTAGAGAAAGCCCGCGTGCAGCAACGAAGACCCAACGCAGCCAAAAATAAATTAAAAAAAAAAAAAAAAGATTGAGAACCACTAGAAAGTATACAAAAAGGCAAAACTAATCTATGCTGTCAAATTAGGGTAGTATTACTGAAACCAAGTCCCCCTAAAACCAAGATTCCTTACTGAGTTTATGATTAATCTCTCTATCTAAAACTTTACTCTCTTTTATGTCCCCTCTGACTTCAATCCTGTGCTAAATGAACACTAATCAACCAGAGTCAGGGACTTCCCTGGTGGTCCAGTGGTTAAGACTCTGTGCTTCCAGGCTTCCCTGGTGGCGCAGTGGTTAAGAATCTGCCCGCCAATTCAGGGGACACAGGTTCGAGCCCTGGTCTGGGAATATCCCACATGCTGCAGAGCAACTAAGCCTGTGCACCACAACTGCTGAGCCTGCACTCTAGAGCCCACGTACCACAACTACTGAAGCCCGCGTGCCCAGTGCCCGTGCTCCACAACAAAGAGAAGCCACTGCAATGAGAAGCCTGCACACCACAACAACTAGAGAAATCCCGTGCCCGCAGCAATGAAGACCCAACACAGCCAAAAATAAAATAAATAGAATAAAAAAAAAAGACTCCACACTTCCACTGTAGGAAGCACGGGTTCCATCACTGGTAGGGAACTAAAATCCCACGTGCCTTGTGGCATGGCCAAAAAAACAAAAACAAACAAACACAGAGTCAGAAGTCTAAAATTGCTGCTGTCAATAACATCATTAATGTACTGAAACTGCTATTCTAGATATCATCATTAACATACAAATTCAAGTTGTTTCTCTAAGACAAGATGAGGTAACAGCTCATCAGCCCCTAGCTGTGGACCCCTGGCCAGATAATCATAAACCAGAGACATTCTGACTCCTGAAACAACGATTAAGAAATGTCACAGGGGCTTCCCTGGTGGCGCAGTGGTTGAGAGTCCGCCTGCCGATGCAGGGGACACGGGTTCGCGCCCCGGTCCGGGAGGATCCCACGTGCCGCGGAGCGGCTGGGCCTGTGAGCCATGGCCGCTGGGCCTGCGTGTCCGGAGCCTGTGCTCTGCAACGGGAGAGGCCACAACAGTGAGAGGCCCGCGTACCGCAAAAAAAAAAAAAAAGAAAAAAAGAAAAAAAGAAAAAGAGAAAAAAGAAATGTCACAGAAACGATTACGAAATGTCACAGAAACATCACAACATGATGGCTAATCTCAGCCTCTTTGTTCTTCCCCTGTTTTTTTTTTTTGTTATTTTGGGGGTTTTTTTTGGTCACACCACGCGGCATGCAGAACTTCCCCCACCAGAGATTGAACCTGTGCCTGCTGCCGTGGAAGCGTGGAGTCTTAACCACTGGACAACCAGGGAAGTCTGGTTCTTCCCCTTTTTTATTTTTTTACTTTATTTTTTATTTATTAAAAAATTGCTTTTCTTCCCCTTTTTTAAAAAAACCCCAACATTCAAAGACCAAGTTGGAGTGGAGCTGAGGCTTGGCTTTTATTCCCCTGCTTGGCTCCCTGCAATAAACCCTTACTTTGCTGCAAACACCCTGTCAGAGCTTGGCTTTTTGCGCTGCAGGCATATGAGCAAGCCCTATGCTTGGTTACATTACCCTTAGGAGAGTTGTGATAGGCCAGGAGCACAAAAGAGGCTTCCTGGATGATAGTAATACTCCTTTGCTTGATCTAGGTACCACTTACATAAGTGTGTTCAGTTTGGGAGAATTCAGCAAGCCATGTATTTATGACATGTAAATTTTTCTGTGTGTGTTATATTTCAATACAAAGTTTTAAAAAGGGAACCGTTCTGGTTGAAGCCCTGGGAGGGGCAGGGAGAGGAAGGTCTAGGAGGCCATCCACAGCTGTGCCCTTACCCTGCACACAGTCCTTGAGGGATTTCCAAGGGAACCAAAAGTTCCTTAGAATATAGCTTGAAATCATTGATCTGTCCCAACAGAGAGTCAGTGACTTGTCCAAGGTCCCACAGATCTAGCACCAGAACCCAGTTCTCCTGACTCCTGAGCCAGGGATCTGGACACTATTCCTTTGCTGAAGGGCCAGTGTCATAAGTGAGGACAGGGGGCAGCTTGTCAGCCTCCTATCCCCTCCCCAATCTCTTAACTTGGGTCTTGGGAAGAGGGCCAAGACTCTGGTGTGGATGATGCTTTTCTTATCCTGGAGCAACTTCCTTTCTGGGAACTGGGTGTCTCCTTCTGGGCAAAGACAATAAATTTTATCCAAGGGGCCAGAGGAGCAGGGCTCCTCCTGCCCCCACCCGGATAGGCATCACGTGGCTCCCGGGTTAGCAGTGTAGGAAAATCCCAGCCCTTGCACACTCAGCCTCCCACACCCATCTACCTACCCACCCCGACACACTCAAGCCTCCCTGACCCACCTTGAACATTCACCAGCGCACACTCCCTGCACATTTCTTTCACCCTCAGCTTCTGCCATCTCTTCCTGGGTAATATTGCCAGCCTTTCCTTAATCCCAGAGCTTCAGACTTGCCCTGTCCCTCATCCCCAACCATGTCCATGGAGCCACTGAAATTCCAGGCAGTGGGTGAAGAAGATGAGGAGGATGAAGAAGAAGAGAGCCTGGACTCTGTAAAGGCGCTGGCGGCCAAGCTGCAGCTGCAGACACGGCGGCCCTCATATCTGGAGTGGACGGCCCAGGTCCAGAGCCAGGCCTGGCGCAGGGCCCAAGCCAGACCCGAGCCCGGGGGACCTGGGACCATTTGCGGCTTCGACTCAATGGACTCTGCCCTTGAGTGGCTCCGACGGGAGCTGGTGAGTCTGGTGGGGAGGGCAGCCTTGCAGAGGGCCTTGAGGGCAGTCCTTAGGGCACAAGACACTGGGTATGGGGAGGGGATGAGAATGACCCTGCCTCTAGCAAATGCCCACTCCTGTGGCTTTGTCCCAGGGCTGAGGAGCCAGGCATGGACTTGTCCAGTGTTTTATTCAGGGAGCCTTGCTGAAGAAGGAGTCCATCCAATCTACTGACCTTGTGGTCCTGTGGCTCAGGGGACAGAGTCTGCCCTTGTGGGGCAACCAGTTATAGCTGGGGAAGGCATGGCCTCCCATACTCTGGGAATTGCTATACCCCAAAGATACAAAGGAGGTACTGACCACGCTGTACAAGAGGCCAGTGTTGAATAGGTGGTTCAATCCAATATGTGCAAATACAAAAATGTCCAGCCTCCAAATTGGAGATTCCATTTAGTTGATCTAGGATTGGGCCCCAGGTACCTGTATTTGTTTAGCTTGGTTTTAGAGCAAGATCTATGAGATGGGATGGATAGAGCTGGGGTGTGAGGGTGTGGGGAGGACATAGCCAGTGCAGAGACCCAGGGTGTTGACCAGGAGGGAAAAATGGGAGGTTCAGCAGGCTCACGCCCCCTCTCGGCCGCAGCGGGAGATGCAGGCACAGGACCGGCAGCTGGCAGGGCAGCTGCTTCGGCTGCGGGCCCAGCTGCACCGACTGAAGGTGGACCAAGTCTGTCACCTGCACCAAGAGCTGCTGAACGAGGCCGAGATGGAGCTGGAGCTGGAGCCGGGAGCCGGCCTGGCCCTGGCCCCGCCACTGCGGCACCTGGGCCTCACGCGCATGAACATCAGCGCCCGGCGCTTCACCCTCTGCTGAGGGGCACCCGCGTGCCTGCCTCGCCACCCGCTACCCATTCTCCAGCCCACCTGGGAAGAAGGAAAGGAGGGGTGCCCCAGAGGAGCCAGCACCTGGAGACCGGTGGGGGGAGAGTCCGGGAGATGCTCAGAGCTCTGGGAGCTTAAAGCCCCTGCACCCTGTTGCCCCTGCTGCCCCAGATGGGGGAGGGGGGACGGTGCGGAGGAAGGGGAGGAGTTCACAGACTCCCAGGCTTCTCAATAAACCTCTGCTTCCCATCAAGGTCTCTGCAGTCATTTATTCAGGCCCAAGGTGGCTGTATGTCACTTGTTGCTGGGACCAGGGATTCTACTGCCAGAGAGAAGGCTGACCTTGGGGGTGGAGATGGACAGATGGATCCCCATCTTCCCCACAGCTCCACTTCTGTTGCTCTATCTTATCAAGATCAGAACTGGAAAAGAACTTAAAATTCTAAATCACCCCCATGGAAGGTGAATTAGGTAAATGGGCAGCTGAAGAACGCAGGATCTGGTAGACCTGGGTTCCGTGGCAGCTCCACCGCTGATTTCTATTGATGTGAGACTCTGAGGAGGTCCCTTAACCCCTGCATCTGTTTCTTTGTCTTTAAAATGGAAATGCTAATTCTCACTCCACAAGTGGTTGGATACACCTGAAGTGAGAGAATGCACTGTAAGCCCTCAATAAATGTGCATTATTATGTATTATTACTAGCCCCAGTGGTGTTCTTGCTGTTGCGCTGAGGCCCAGAGATGGACTGTGAAGTGCTCAGGTTCACAGCAAGGGGAGCTGGGCCCCGCAGCTGGGACTCTGGGCTCTGTGTCATTCGGTAGGTTTTTTGTTTTTTGTTTTTTGTATTTCTCGGCTTTTGTTTCTGTGTTACCCTCTTTGTCTGACTTTCCAGCTCAGGCTTCCTCTTCCCCCCACCCATTTCCTGTCTCCCCCTTCCCTCCGCAGCTGAGGTGCACACAGCCTTGCAAACCCCAACAATGCTCTGTGGGCTCCCCTCCCCCAGCCCGCTCCCCCAGGGCAGGCTTAGGCGGTGGCAACATATTTATGCTTTCCGCCGGGTGGGATCAAGGCCCAGCTCTTGGGCCTGAGAGAGGCCACCTAGAGTTCCTCATAACGCTGGTGACCTGGCCCTCAGCCTCTGACGGGTGTCACCCTCAGCCTGGCCCCTGAAGAAAGGGAGATTGTTGACCTGTTTGCTGCTGTGACAAGGTCCCCGCCTCCTGCCTATAACAGAAGGCGCGGCCAGTCTGCTGCCTGCACCTGGGTGCCTGGGCAGGAGTGTCTGTTCTGTCTCCCACCTGTTGCAGGAGGTGGTGTCAGGCCCTGTGCCTCTGACAGGAGCTGTGGTCTCGCCTCTACCTGGTTAGAAGGGTTGCCCTACTCTCCAACTATAATTAGGGGGGGTTGTCCTGCCCTCTGCCCACGACAGAGGCTGTTTCTCTGCCCCCTTTAAAGACGAGGTTGTTCTGCCCACTTTCTTAAACAGCCTGTTGTCCAGTGTTCTGTCCGTAAGAGGGGTGTTAGCCTACCCTCTGCATATAATAAACTATTGTCCTGTGCCCTGAGACGGCATGGCTGTGTCTAGCAGCTGTGTGAGCCTGGTATCTATCTGACTGGAGCATGGGTGTCTGCTCTCCAGTGATGTTACAGGGATGCTGTCCTCTCCTCTGACTCTGAAGTGATGTTAGTTTTGCCCTCCGACTGTAATGAAAGGGTCACCCAGTTCTCAGACTGTGACAGCAGTGCTACTGGCCCTTCACTGCAAGCTGAGTGGGTGTCTGTTTGCCTCCCGCTCAGTGGGGTTTCAAGGCTCCCCTTGAATCTCTTGTCCAGGTGCACCCTGGGAGGGCGGGGGGAAGTTCTATTAAATATCCTCCCTCACCTCCAAGTGCCACCCTCAGGGTGAGTAGGGCCTGGACTGGAGACGTATAGGACCCCTGAGGGCTGAGAGGCAGGGGGCTATGGCAGCAGGAAGCTTGGGGTGCTGGAGGCCTGTGGTTGGGCTGCTGGGGCCCTCAGGAGGTGGCAGGAAGTCAGGGTGGGACGTGGGCGCGGGGAGACACGCAGTGGCTACGACGGAGAGGGGAGCTGAAGCTGTGTCTGGGCAGCCAGGCTAGGCCAGGAAGGCCATGTGAATGGGGCCAGAGGGCTCCTGGGCTGGGCAGGTAAGGAGTACTGGGAACAGGGGTCTAGGGGCTGCGGCGGGGGGCCTGAGAGCAGAGGGCTGCAGCTGGGCCTGGGGCCAGGCTCCCCAGGTATGCAGCAGCCCTTCAGGCTGGGGGACAGAAAAACCTGGCTGGAGGTCAGGTGGAAGACAGGCAGAACAGCCGGATGACCTCTTTCCTGCGTAGCTGTTACCTCCCGCCTCTGTCACACTGCCGGCCATCAGGCCCCACCTCACTGGGAGCGTTTTCCTTGGGGATGTGGCACATAGACCGTCAGGTGCTACAAAGGCCTTCAGAAATCCCTAAATCCAGTCCCTCGTCCCATGATGGACGAGCCTCCTGAGGCCCAGACTGGGGCAACGCACTCCTTCCCTGCCGTCCGTCAGCAAGGCAGAGGCAGAGAGGGTGACGGCCCTGAGAGAGGGTGATGGCCTAGGGTGTGACACACACCCCTATGGAGCAAGGTGATGGGCAGGCTTGAGTCAGGGGTCCCAAGAACACTTCCGGTTGCTGGGGCTGACCCCAATGACAAGACTCTCCTGAGAGAGAGAGAGAGGAGTCACCCAGAGCATCCAGATGGACACGTGAGAAGTGATTTCAACCTCAGTGACCAACAGTTTGTGAGAGAAGGAGGAGTCTTCCTTTGGGAACGGATGGGCATGAGAAGGGATACTTATCATCTGGCATGGGGCCTCCCGGGTGGAAGTATCTGACCGGACTCTGGGAAGTTGGGGGGTGAGAGAATGATGGGAGACGGGAAGAGGAAGGGCTATTTTTATCCCGGACAGGGGTGCAGTTGGCCCCGGGCAAGGACCGCGTGGACTTCCATCTGGAAAGTTGCCATTGTGTCCGCAGGAAGTCCTCCCCTCTTCCCTTTGCTCCCTCCTGCTCTAGCCCCCCTCCCACTGCTGCTGTCTGTGTAGGGCCAGTGGGTCCTGCTGATTCCTGCTTCAAACCCCAGGAAGGTGGTGGCAGCCCAGGGAAGCAGAGTCAGCTCCCTGCCCACCCCCTCACTTTCTAGCTCTCAGCCTGCTGTTTATGGGGCAAATCCCCACCTGAGCCACACTTTGCAGGTTTCCCCTGCCTCCCTCTCCGCCTTTGGAGTTTTTCTTGAAACACAGTTTCCACTGAGTCAGCATGTCCCAGCCTTTCTTTTGTCCCCAGCTCCAAGGCCTGCAGCCTCTTGTGGGGCCTGAAAAACATGCTGGGTCTCCCTGCCCTCATCCAGACTCTGGACCGGCATAAGCCGTCCCCTCTCCCACCCAGCCTGTGCTGATAGATGACTCAGGGTCCCTCACCCTCGGGGCTCAGGGACAGAGATTCTTCTCTAAGGGCAAAAAGGTCAAGTGATGGAGCAAGAGAATAGGCGGAGGGTTCAGAGGACGGGAGAAGTCTTCCCTTAGGTGATCCGGGAGGCTTCCTGGAAGAGTCAAGGCAGTTCTGAGAAGGATAAAGGCCCATTCTGCAGAGTACCTAGGACATGAAGCCAAGGTCACTGTCCCTGGGTTGTTTCTTGGGTCCCAGGAGGGCAGAGGCCTCAGGGCAAGACCAAACACAAGAGAGCCAGCGGGTTTGGTGTAGCGTGAGGGACACGCATTTCAGAGCCAGGTGGACCCAGGTACAGTTCCAGTTCTGCCATTTCCTGGAACAAATGGCTTCATTTCTCCGAACTCCAGTTTACTTATTGGTAAAGAGGCAATAATAAATCCCTCCTTACAGAGTGCCTGTGGGGAATCAAAGAGAAAATAATGGCTGTGATGTGCCCTGGGTGGTTCCTGGCATGCAGTAGGTGCTTAACAGAGGTTAGGCACCCCCTTCTCCTGCAAATTGTGCACCAAAGGGTGGGGGGGATGTCTGCACCAGAATTACTCCTACTCAGCACCTTGGGCAGGCCAGTGAGCCACCCATTCCCTCACACTTGTGGTGTGGCTTTGCAAATGAGCTTGTTTCCTGTGTGTACTAGTGGGTGTGAGAACTCTAGATTGGGCCACAGGGTCTGTTTTAGAGGAGGGTCCCACACACAGCTTCACACAGACACACACATGAACCCTCCCTCCCTAGCCAAAACACCATTCATATCATCATTGGAAAATGTATGTGTGCACGTGTGTTCAGAGGCAGAGGCAGGGACTGCAGATACATCATACACTGGATCTTACAAATCCATCCACACACCCACAAGCTGATGGCTTCAAGGCCAAGCTCAACGTAGTGAAAGCGATGCTGAGGGGAGCTGAGTATGTGGGTGGAATGGGGGCAGGTGGGACAAAGATACCATCCAGGTGTTGGTTTGAAAGCACCTGGAGCTGCATTTCCAACGCTTGTTCTAAAGAACGCTAGTCCCATGAGCCACCTGGAAAGAAAACGGTCTGGGGCCAAATCAACATGGTCTAAGCTACAAAATGTCCCACATTAACTTCACCATCAGCATTAGCTTGTTGAAGCTCTGAAAGTCTCCCCAGAGAAGGTGGCTGTTCGATTTTGTCTAACCCAGTGTTTTTCAGACTTCTGTGGTCGCAGAACCTTTTTTCCTGTATCCCCTATTCCATGCCTATACCTCTTGAGACAAGGAGAGGAGTGGAAGGGCAAGTGTACAGTTGATTCTCCTCAAATGCTTGTGTCTCTTAGCAGAGTTTTTGTGTTCGTGGGGGCTTTGTTGTTTTTTTGTTTTTCAACTACAAAATTAGCACATGGCAGTTTTAAAAAATTTAAACAGTACAGAGACATACAAAGACATATAAGAAATACAGCTCCCTCCAATCTCACTCCTGGGCTATGCTCACTGTGGGCAATTTGGTGCACGTCCTTCCAGATTTTCCTGTGTGTGGCCGTTGGAAAGCATACTGGTTAAGAGCCTAATCTCTGGAGGCACAGGTAGACCGAGGTTCAGCTCGCGTCTCTACCACTTATTTGTTATGAGGCCTCAGACAAATACCTTTACCCCATTTGGGCCTCAATTTTTGCATCTGTAAAATGGGGGTAATAATAGCACTTACTTCATAGGATTATTATGAGAATTACATGAAGTCATGCAAATGAAGGCTTAGCACAGAGCCTGGCTTAAAAGAATCCCCTATATCTCCATATTTAAATGCAAACAGACTTAAACTCTACATTCTGTTCTGTAACTTGCTTGCCGTGTTGTATCTGGGACGTCTTTCCATGTCAACACATGGAGATCTACCTCATCTTTTCAGCGGTTTTAACTAAATGTCGTTAACTTGGTTAATGGGTAATGGTGGTGATTTTGAGATGCTACTTCCTGGCAAATACTGCTGTTTTTTGTTGTCAGTTTGTCAGGGTCACAGACGTTACCGATCAGTGAGCTGAAGACAGGCCTTACTGCCTCCTGTGAAAATGGAGTGACCCACCAGAGGGGCACCCACCTCTAACACAGCAGGCAGGGCCAAGTGGATGGGAGCCTCTCTGACTGCTCACCTCTGTGTCCCCAGCTCTAGATCAGAGCCTGGCACATAAGACATACCCATTAAATTTTTGTCGATAGGCTGGCCAAGTAGGAAGAAAGTTATGTCTCCTCTAACTTACCAACAGAGGCCTAAGTCCAGAGTTCTGTCTCACAGTGTGGCATTTCCCCAGATATGGCCTGTGCATCATTGATGCAGGTGAGTGACTTTAGGGGGGTAAGGAATGAATATTTACAAATGTGAATTTAGGTATTAAAGTATGTGTTTATTTTAATATATACAGATTTCTATTTATGGCTGGTGATACTGGTTTTCCATTTTTTTTTTTTTTAATTGAAGTATAGTTGATTTACAATGTTATGTTCTGGTTTTCCATTTATGGTAGTGAAGTTTCCATTTGAGGTAAATATATTAAAGGTGAAAAAGTGGTTCGTGGAAGTGCCAAAAATCAGAAAGGAAAATGAATATATTTAAGGCTGGGGTAATGAAATACCCACGCAGGCCTCAAATAACTATTTTCATTTACTTAGTCCTTACTATGTACCAAGCACCATGTTAAGTACTTTATTATATGAGATCATCTACATATCGCATATTACGTTCACAACAGCCCTAGACGCAGGTCCCTTTTTATTCCCATTTTGAAGATAAAGGAACTGAGGGAAGTTCGGAGAGGTGTAGTAACCTGCCCAAAGGCCCTCTGTCAGTGAGTGACTGGGAGGCCTTG
Organism: Stenella coeruleoalba; assembly: GCF_951394435.1. Lineage (NCBI taxonomy): Eukaryota > Metazoa > Chordata > Mammalia > Artiodactyla > Delphinidae > Stenella > Stenella coeruleoalba. The sequence goes on from NC_137169.1 coordinate 25,301,048, forward strand.
GGAATGAACTCGGCTCACTATGATATGGATATGATGAGCTGAGCCTCCCTGACCTGCAGAATTCCAGAAACTTTAATAAAGTGGTGTGGATCGCCAAACTGTAAGTAAGGCTTCGTCCTGATAAAACCCCCATGATGCAAAATACAGACAGAGGTACATGAGGAAGGGGGCTCAATAAAAGAAATTACTAGGTACATATAAGTTACTAGTTGGAGGGCCTCTACCAAAAATACCAGCTTTAGAATAATTGCTCTATAGCCCTTGTTTATGGCAATGACTAACCAGCAGAATCAGTTCTATGTTTAAACCACTCCCAGTTTATGAGAATAAATCCATCTTGTTTGCATAAGAGAAGGCTTATCTTTTTGTTCTCTTTTTTGTGAACTCTGTGAATTCACAGAGTTTATTCCAAAGTGGTATTGTATCAAAGAGGAACACACAAAAAAGGAGGGAATTCAGGAGACATCCTTGTTTTACCCACTAGAAATTATTTACCATGGCCCTGACTCTCGAGTACCATGGTGAGGATTCTGTGCAGGCATCCACAGCTAAGGCTATTCGTTGAACACATGCAACTTTGCCAGTAACCAAACCTTGGCCAAAGAAAAAGGCCAAGAAAATGTTTTAAATTATTCCTGACAGATTTTGCCACAGGGTGGCCCAGAGCGCAACAGTGGTCTGCAGTTGAAGAGCCTGCCTGCCCTTGACATAAAGCGTTAGCCCAAGAAACCCAGGCAAGAAGCTGGCACACATTTTGGACAGAATGTTCAATAAATGAATCGGTTTACAGTTTAGGGGAGGAAAAGTGTTACATTTTTTTTTAAGGGGACAAAACACATTCTATGAGGCGAGACAATGTCTATGGAGTTGATAAAAGTGAACAGGCGAGACAATGTCTATGGAGTTGATAAAAGTGAACACGTTGGCAAGAATCAGAGCTCATTGTGATATGATTCCTAAACAACCCTGGGATCAGAAACTCTAGTCCAGGAGCTTCACACAGCCTGGGATTTTTGATCAATTCTACACAGAGTAAGAAGGGCCACTCTGTGTGTTGGGCTCTGTGCAAAGAGACAAGAGGGATGGTACCTGAAATCTAGCCCTCACTCCACTCTCCAAGTTTGAAACCCCAGGGAGGGGGGGCCCTTTATCACTGGCACAAGGTGCTCTGTGAACCATGGACAGATCTTGAGTTTGACTGAGAACATTTCAGACGCTAGTCAGACGAGGTCTAGAATCTACAAAATTCCTCCTATTGACCTTGAATTCCTGAGTTGGGGGAAGAGAATGTCCTGTTTCATTCACCACAGAATCTGCCTTTGTTACTGGTTCTGAGAGTCCTGGGGATTCTCTGGATCTGTTTCCTTTTTCTTTCTTCCTTCCTTCCTTCCCTCCCACCTTTCTCTTTCTTTCTTTCTTTCTTTCTTTCTTTCTTTCTTTCTTTCTTTCTTTCTTTCTTTCTTTCTTTCTTCCTTCCTTCCTTCCTTCCTTCCTTCCCTCCTTCCGTTCTTTCTATGAGAAATTTATATTAAGCTTTAATTTTTTTAAATTTATTTATTTTCTTTATCTTTTTGGCTGCATCGGGTCTTAGTTGCAGCATGTGGGATCTTTTGTTGCGGCACGCGGGCTTCTCCAGTTGTGGTGCGTGAGCTTCTCTCTAGTTGTGGTGTGCGGGTTTTCTCTCTCCAGTTGTGGCATGCAGGCTCCAGGGCGCGTGGGCTCTGTAGTTTGCAGCACGCGGGCTCTCTAGTTGAGGTGCACGAACATAGTAGTTGCGCCCACAGGCTTAGTTGCCCTGCGGAATGTGGGATCTTAGTTCCCAGACCAGGGATGCAACCCGCATCCCCTGCATTGGAAGGCGGATTCTTTACCACTGGACCACTAGGGAAGCCCATAAGCTTTAATTTTGATTTTCTTTTTGCCGACCTCCTTTATTAACCTGGTTGAATCAGACTAGGATGGGACCCACATTTTGTACAAATAAATACATGCATATATGACCTCACAATTACATAGGGACACGCACAAACTATACATGCCCCCATTTTGTTGCACATCCATCTGCACACAGGGGCTCCTACATACCCACGGGTATGTACACATAAGCATGATGCTCAATGATTCACATGCCTCAATATGTGCTGACTTGTATTCACCAAGCAGGTACATGTACACTCAGAAACATGCATTCCAAATAGAGGGAGAATTGCCTTAGAGAGAAAGGCCTTTGTTAACAGCACAATGATCTCATCTTGATGGAGAGTGGACCCCACTCTGTCAGACCTCCCTCCCTTCTCCATTGTCTGCATGACCTCTCAGGATTCCCTGCCCGCTTTAGTCTCCAGGGAGGGAAGAATAGAGCAGAGTACCTTGAAAAAGGAGGTGGGGCCTGATTGGAGTCCCGCCTCTGCCAAGAGCCCTCACGTGCTATTGGGAAAACCACTTACCTTCTCTGATCCGCCACCTTCTCCATCTTTAAAATGAGGCTGGTGACTTACATGAGTACTTCTCAACTCTTCCCTCCAAGGACTCCTTTGCCCTTCCCCTGTTGTACTTTTCCCCTCTTCCCCCATGGATCTCATGATTTTGAGGGTTTTGCTGACTGAATGACCTCATTTAGGTACTAATTTTCTTGTTTTCTAGTTCAAATTTTCATCAGAGACTTAAGTATGCATTGAAGAAACGATAATGCAATTTGTCATATTGAGAAACAAATCATAGTACCATTTCCTTTCAGATTTTTGAAATATTGAAATAACCTTCAACATTATCCTTGGGCTTCACAGGAGCATGTAGCTCCCAGTGGCTGAGAGCCACTCACCAAAGTAACCTCTGGCATTGCCAGGTCTTGGGGTCTTCTGATTGCTGCCAGGCCCTATACTCCAAAATTCACACTTTTGTATACGGCAGGGCCTGCTACCTGCAGCTGGAGGGCTCCAGGTGCACTGAATAAGCCACAGAGGCAACACTAGGGGTCAGATACCCAGCAGAGTTACTGAGTACCTTTTGGCTTAATTTAACACAGCTTAACTTTTTCTCGCTCCTGGCCTCAGTCCTTTCATTTATTTATTTATTTATTTGGCGTAGAGTTGATTTACAATATTTTGTTAGTTTCAGGTGTATAGCAAAGTGACTCAGTTATGCATATATACATTTTTTTTCTGATTCTTTTCCATTATAGGTTATTATAAGATACTGAACATAGTTCCCTGTGCTATACAGTAAATCCTTATTGTTTATCTATTTTATATATAGTGGTGTGTATCTGTTAATCCCATACTCTTAATTTTTCCCCCACCCCCTTCCCCTTGGGTAGCCATAAGTTTGTTTTCTATGTCTGTGAGTCTGTTTCTGTTTTGTAAATAAGTTCATTTGTATTATTTCTTAGATTCCACATATAAGTGATATCATATAATATTTGTCCTTCTGTGTCTGACTTACTTCACTCAGTATGATAATCTTAGGTCCATCTATGTTGCTGCAAATGGCAATATTTCATTCTTTTATATCTATCCCCAGTCCTTTATGGCAGGCCGAGATTTACCCAGGATATAGGTCCTGCCTGCATGCTCTCCTGGACCCTGACCCAAGGCCTTGTGGCTCCTTTTCCCTCCCCACGTGACCCCAGCCTGGACAGGTACAGTTTCCAGCCCTACGAGCTTCAGTCTTCAGAAAGTTCCTTCTGCCCCGTCTACCAGCCTTCCGTCACTGCTGCACCCCAGTTCATCACATTTTCTCAACCCCAAACTTTTCTCATCTTTCTCTTACCCTTTTTCAAAGCCTCTGAGAATGTCAAGCCTGGAAGGGACCTTACTGATCTAAGTTGACACCTCATCTGATGTTGGTGTTCTCTGTGTAATATAACCAACCTGTGGTTTTCCAAGGCCTATTTGAATATCACAATGTGCTGCTCAGGACCTTACTAGACAGCTCGGCTCATCTTAGGCTGGTTCCAGGTTGTTACCAGTACTTTTCTGGAGGCTTTTGCTGCTGATCAGTTCTTAGCCATAATAAAATTAGCAATCAAAAAAATTAAAAAGCCATTTGCAGCCACAGAGCCGAGCAAGATTTCTCAAATGTCTCCCCAGGACTCCTACAGTAGCGGAAAGAGTATATGCGTGTACACCTTTCCTTGAAAGTCTCTTGATTTGGCTTAAAATTCCATGTACATTTTGTACTTTCCTCTATTTGTAATAGATCTATGTGTGTTTAACTACGTGAACAAGGTTTAACTATGTGTTTGACACTCATGCTTTGGGAGGTACACACCCGTGACTTCCAGTACCCATGAAAGGTTATAAGTATCTCAGTTTAAAAAACATAAGCTTATCAACTATACTCCAATATAAAATAAAAATTAAATTAAAAAAAAAAAGAGGGCTTCCCTGGTGGCACAGTGGTTGAGAGTCCACCTGCCGATGCAGGGGACACAGGTTCGTGCCCCGGTCTGGGAAGATCCCACATGCAGCGGAGCGGCTGGGCCCGTGAGCCATGGCCGCTGAGCCTGTGCGTCTGGAGCCTGTGCTCCACAACGGGAGAGGCCACAACAGTGAGGGGCCCATGTACCGCAAAAAAAAAAAAAAAAAAAAGAAACATGAGCTTAAAGCCAAGAGGATTATTTACCAGTCCCATTCTCCCACCCTCCAAAGCAGGGGTTGGTAGGGCAGAATGGGCACTGGTATAAGTCTTTCTCAACTCTAAATCAAGCCAACATTCATCTAAGCTTATGAGAAAGGGATGACGATCCCCAGTTGACAGAAAAGGCAAAGTGAGGCTGGGGAAGAATGATTTCAGCAAAGAGACACAGTAAGTTATCAGAACCAGAATTTGAACATAACTCCAGGGCCTATCCTTGAATCTTTTTTTTCTTTCTTTAATTAAGATATAATTGACATAGGTCCTTAAGTCTTTTTTTTTAATTAATTTATTTATTTTTGGCTGCGTTGGGTCCTCATTGCTGCGTGCGGGCTTTCTTCAGTTGTGGCGAGCAGGGGCTACTCTTCGTTGTGGTGCGCAGGCTTCTCATGGCGGTGGCTTCTCTTGTTGCGGAGCACAGGCTCTAGGCACGCGGGCTTCAGTAGTTGTGGCTCACGGGCTCTAAAGCACAGGCTCAGTAGTTGTGGCACACGGGGCTTAGTTGCTCCACGGCATGTGGGATCTTCACGGACCAGGGCTCAAACTCTTGTCCCCTGCATTGGCAGGTGGATTCTTAACCACTGAGCAACCAGGGAAGCCCCGGATCTTAAGTCTTGCTAACCAAAAAAACCACCACTGGTCCTCACTTCTACTTGGTCCCAGCATGTATTAACAACTCTAGCTTTACTCTGCCCCAAACAGTTGTGTGAGTTGAAGCAGGCCTGTCTGGTCCTCTGTTTGCTCATCTAAAATCAGAGGTTAGACCTGGTGGTTTCTAAGGCCTCTGTAGATGGGAGAATCTGTGCATCAACCCTCCACATACCAGTCAACATTTATTAACAAGAATAGTTCCGGGTGCTGGGACATTCAGGCAAATAAAACACAGCTTCTGCTCTTGATAAACCCCCCATCTCATCAAGGGGGTAGGAGAGGCAGGGGGACTGACACACAAATTAGCGTAATCATGGCACTCAGTGCCTAAGTTGATGATTGTGGTCTAAGTGGAATGCTGTAGGAGCAAAGAGCTTTGGGCATTGGGAAGGCTTCACAGAGAAGGTGATATCTGAGTTGAGGCTTGAAGGTTGAGTTAGAGTTCAACAGATGGGCAAAAGCATTCCAAGGCAGGCGAACCACATAAACAAAGGCACGTTGTAAGAAAAGAGCGAGAAGTTTTGGGGAAGATTAGCTCAGAGCACAGGCTGTGTGAATCTGTGTGTGTGTGTGTGTGTGTGTGTGCGTGTGTGTGTGTGTGTAGCAGAATAGACTGAGGAGGTGGATTTGATTCTGATATTAAAGGTTCTTGAATGCACAGTAAATTCAATTAAACTTTACCTGAGGACTGCTGTTTCCAAGCAGTCCTGAGGAGCAGCCCTGGGGGAGGAGGTGCTGCAGGGATTTCCAGGAGCTTCAGAGTGAGGTCCCGCCACATTCTGCTTCAGGCAGAACAGCTCCACTTTGACCTGCTTGATCTGTGAGGTTCGGCTTGATTTCATCTGACAAAAAGTTTCCACTGCTAAAGCAAGCAAACGAGTAAAAGGTATGGCCAAGAGGGTCACTGGAGTGTTTTCTGCTGGGGAGAAGCAGAAAGAAGCCTCTGAAGGAGACTTCGTGTGCGGGGGCGTTTGGGGGAGCAGAAGCCTGATGGCTGACATTCGGGAGAAAGGGTCTCATATTCAGCTTCCTCGTCTGGAAAGGGGAATTGTAATTAGGAGGCGGGGCGCACACTCCCCTCTGGTAGGGGAGGATCAAAACTTAGGTCTTCCCTAGGGCTTGGGGAAGTGTATGTGATCTCTAGTAGGAAGTCCCCCAACTTGGGGGATGGGCAGAGAGAGCGGGAGTGGGGAGAGGCAGGAAGTGGGCAACTAGACTAACAAAGGTGCCTATGGCGGTTTGCCCAGCCCAGGTGGGAGCTAGAACCCCATTTCAGCTTTTCTGTGGCTTATGAATGGGGGCTGGGGAGCTGCCGATCTCGGGTCCTTCTGGAAGTTCCCAGGGCTAGGTCTTAGCATGTCGGATGTTGCAGGGGTAGATCTTGGGGGAGCCCTTTCAGCGCCCTCTCCATTCCCCCAGGGACCATGGGCTGTAGCTGCAGCTCAAACCCTGAAGATGACTGGATGGAAAACATCGATGTGTGTGAGAACTGCCATTACCCCATAGTTCCACTGGAGGGCAAGGCCATGGTAAGAGGCAAGACAGGGGGCTTGGTGTGGGAGTCGGGTGGGTGTACGACCCGGAGGAGAGAAACGGACCACCACTATAGGTCCTTGAGATAACAGCGCGCCCTCTCCCCTGCAACAGAAAGGAAAAGAACCCCGGAGAGGGAAAGGGCATTCTCATAAGGTCATGCAGCAAGTGGTCGGCAAATTCAGTGATAAGACCCAGCCAAGCTGAAGTGAAGGAGAGCAGGGCAGTAGGGAGGCAAGCCAGGGTCTGACCCAGCCCCAGCTTTCTGACTCCACTTATACCCCACCCCACAGCTGTCCATCTGGAATGGCTCTGAAGTGCGGGATCCACTGGTCACCTACGAGGGCTCCAACCCCCCAGCTTCTCCACTGCAAGGTGACTTCAACCAGCAGGGCCTGGAAGAGAAGTCCTGTGGATCCTTGGCTGTCAGCCTCCATCTCCTCACCTACTCACCCCCTGTCCTTCCTCCTCCCCCCTCTGTCTTGTCGGCTACCATGTAACTCCTGAAGTCGCTCTCCCAGCCTATTCCAGACAGGTTCTCCCTGACTCCCCCTGTCTTTACAGACAACCTGGTTATCGCCCTGCACAGCTATGAGCCTTCCCACGATGGAGATCTGGGCTTCGAGAAGGGTGAACAGCTACGTATCCTGGAGCAGTGAGTGTCCCCTTCACGCCATCCATCCTTGCCCTGCGGTAGAGTGTGAGGGAGTGGGGACCTCCGGTACTGCAGCCCCCCTGCGGCCCCTGATCTGGCTTGCAGTGGGTGCCCTTAAGACAAAATGGGAGGCTTCGGAGTGTTGAGCTGAAGGGTGGGGTGGCATGGCCTAACTGGGGGCTCCGAGGGGGTGTTCCAGCCAAGTGCAAGGCTGAGCAGACCGTGCTAACCGCTGCTGTCGCTCAGGAACGGCGAGTGGTGGAAGGCGCAGTCCGTGACCACGGGCCAGGAAGGTTACATCCCCTTCAACTTTGTGGCCAGAGCGAACAGCCTGGAGCCCGAACCGTGAGTGGGGACTCGTCGTGCGGGATGGCTGGGTGTAGATCCAGGGACCTCGGAGCAAAGGAGAGATGCTTGGGGTGGTGTGAATGCTGGAGGGTGATGGAGGAAGAACGGACCAACAGACGAAAGAAGCCCTCGCTTCTGCCTTGCTCAGCTGGTTCTTCAAGACCCTGACCCGCAAGGACGCGGAGAGGCAGCTCCTGGCGCCCGGGAACACGCACGGCTCCTTCCTGATCCGAGAGAGTGAAAGCACCACGGGTGAGCGGCTGGGCTGGCCGGGGGGCGGGGGGCGGGGCCGCGGGCTGGGGCAGCGAGCGGAGGTCCTGGCGCGAGGAGCCCGCGGGGTTGGTGTGGGATGGGTGTGTGTGTGTGTGGCGCGTCGGCGGAGGTGCGATTCGCTGGAGGCCACCGCCCCCCTCTTTTGCGCTCCTTCATCCTTTCTTTTTTTCAGGATCGTTTTCACTGTCCGTCCGGGACTTCGACCAGACCCAGGGAGAAGTGGTGAAACATTACAAGATCCGTAACCTGGACAAAGGCGGCTTCTACATCTCCCCCCGCATCACTTTTCCTGGCTTGCATGAGCTGGTCCGCCATTACATGAGTGAGCACGGCAGGGTTAGGGTTAGCACCTGTGCCCTGTCAGCCTGCCTCCCCCAGGGCCTCTCGGGGTACCCTCCATCCATCTCTCAGTATGCTCCTTCATTCCCCCCTCAGTGGGTGAGGTGCGGTACCTTGGAGCCCCAGAGATCAGGTGACAGCTCCACACACCTCCCCTGCCAGTCCATTTCCCCAGGTGGGGACTGGGTGGGCCCCAACTCCCAGTCCCGCCTTATTCACAGCCTTACCCTCCTCCCTTATCCTCACAGATTCTTCGGACGGGCTGTGCACGAGGTTGAGCCGCCCCTGCCAGACCCAGAAGCCCCAGAAGCCCTGGTGGGAGGATGAGTGGGAGGTTCCCAGGGAGACGCTGAAGCTGGTGGAGCGGCTGGGGGCTGGCCAGTTCGGAGAGGTGTGGATGGGTGAGTGAGGCCCTCCAGGACTGCGGGGAGGGGAGGCATCTAAGGTCGTGAGAGTCCCACGACAGTGCCCTGTTTCGGGGCAGCTGCCTGGCTCTGGGGGCATGGGCTCCGAGTGATTCCCCCAACCCCTCCCTGCCCCAGGGTACTACAACGGGCACACGAAGGTGGCAGTGAAGAGCCTGAAGCAGGGCAGCATGTCCCCCGATGCCTTCCTGGCCGAGGCCAACCTCATGAAGCAGCTGCAACACCAGCGGCTGGTCAGGCTCTACGCGGTGGTCACCCAGGAGCCCATCTATATCATCACGGAATACATGGAGAATGGTGAGCGCCGCCTCCGTGCGCGGCCGCTGGGGGGCACTGCCGTCTCCTCTGCCCCTGCTGGAGGGCGGAGGAGATAGGCCTGGCTCAGCGCTGAGGTGTTTTAGAGGAATTTTCCTGAGCCCCCAAAGACTCACTTCCAGGAGCGACTATAGGGCGTGTGGAGAAGAGGATGTGTTGTTCGAGCCCCGTCTGGGAGCCCAGCTTGAGGTGGCAGGCTCTGAAAGAGCATTCACCCCCCCCCACGCCCCCCTTCTTCTCTGACCTGCAGTCAGTCCTGTTTGCCTTCTTCAAACCCCACCTTGATCTAAGGATGCTTGATCTCAGGAGATGAGTAGGTCCCTAGCCCCACCTCTCTCCCTTCTGCCCCTGAGCCTTGCGAGTGCTCCAAAGCCCTCTTTTTCAGTTCTGGGTGAGCCCCTCCCCCTCCCTCAGTCCACTGTCGGACAGATTGAGAGCCCCAGGAAGGTAAATAGGAATTTCTAGGCCCAGCTTGGGACCAAGTCCCTGTGCCACCTCTGATGCTCAGTTCCCCCAAGAATAACAGCAGAAATCTAAACAGGCTTATCCAGAAATAAGTGTAGTCATTAAGGGCTCTAGAGTCTGACTGCCTGGGTTAGAATCCTGGCTTCAGGACTGTGTGGCCTTGGGCTTGGTCACTTCACTTCCCTCTGCCATGGTTTCCTCATCTGTAAAATGGTGATAATAATGCAATAGCAACCTTCTTACAGGGTCTTTTTTTTTTTAAATTTATTTTTGGCTGTGTTGGGTCGTTGTTGCTGCTCGCAGGCTTTCGCTAGTTGAGGCGAGCGGGGGCTACTCTTCATTGTGGCGCGTGGGCTTCTCATTGCAGGGGCTTCTCTTGTTGCGGAGCACGGGCTCTAGGCACGCGGGCTTCAGTAGCTGTGGCACACGGGCTTAGCTGCTTCGTGGCATGTGGGATCTTCCCAGACCAGGGCTCAAATCCGTGTCCCCTGCATTGGCAGGCGGATTCTTAACCACAGGGAAGTCCCCTTATAGGGTTTTTGTGAGGATGAAAGTTAATGCATATAGAGCAGTTAGAACAGGGCCTACCATATAGTAACAGCTTAGTAAGTTTGTTGTTATCTGGCTCTGATTCTTTGGGAGTATAAGAGCTGTCCCTCTTTCAGGAAGGGAAAAAAGCTGTTAATTGGCTAATGGATTCTGGAAATGGCAAATAGCAGATGACCTTCAATTGGTAGTTGCTTGGAGTTCTGTGTTGAGAAGGATTCTGAGGTTCATTGGAAGTGAGTACCGGGATTGGTTAGCAACATCTGCCATGGATACAATGAAGGAATGGCAGTTTATGTCCACATATTTGCTGCCTCTGGGTGAGGTCTTTGCCTTCAGTGACTAATTCAGCACTCATAGTGGAGACACTCAAGTTGTTGTCATCTTCACATAGGGTTTTAGTCTCTTGAGAAGGACCAGCGGTCACTAGCTCTGTTCCAGCCACTCCCATCCCTGGTCTTCTCCTAGTTACCCTCTGCTACCCTCTGAGGTCTCTCAGTCCTCCAGGACACCTCTTTCCAGATTCCATTTACTACATTCAGCATACATTTATTGCTGCTTACTGTGGGCTGGGAACATTGATTGATTGCTGCTATCAGTTATGCACACTAGGAAAACCAGAGTTTGTGCCATAGGAAAGTTCCAGTATACCATGGAGAAGGAAGATGATGATGTAATTTATTATACTTGGTAGATCTAGAGAGGCTTTCTAGAGGAATAGTCTAGCTGGGCCATGAACAAAAAGAATTTTTAGCATGAGACATGGGACATAGAGACTTTGGGGTGAGAACCCAGGGGTCTATGTGGAAAATCACACAATTGTCTAGGGTGGGTGGAGTAAAAGAGGCAGGAGTGGAAGGAAGAGAAGAAACTACAGATGTGGACCATGCAGGGCTTTGGATGACTCGCTGAAGAGTTTGGGCTCCATCTCATTGGTGACAAGAAGCTTGCAGACCCCTCCAAGTAGCCCCCTAGTCCCCGGGAAAAGGGCATCACACATCCCGGGCATCCTCACTCTGAACACACACTCCTCCTTTTTCAGCTTTTACTCTTCCTTTCCACACATCAGACACTGCTTCTAGACTCCCAGTTAGGGGAGAAGGGTCTGAGGGCTTTCCCCTGGGGCAACTTGGGTCAGCAGCTCTTGCTTCTGCCCACAGGGAGCCTGGTGGATTTTCTCAAGACCTCCACAGGCATCAAGCTGACCATTAACAAACTCTTGGACATGGCGGCGCAAGTAAGGAGACTGGGGAGGGGATGGGCATGGGCACAGGGCAGTGGGAGAAGGATGTCGGGCCCAGGACCGCTGACCTGTACCTGGCCTGCAGATTGCAGAGGGCATGGCATTCATTGAAGAGCGGAATTATATCCACCGTGACTTGAGGGCCGCCAACATCCTGGTGTCTGATACGCTGAGCTGCAAGATCGCAGACTTTGGCCTAGCACGCCTCATCGAGGACAATGAGTACACAGCCAGGGAGGGTAGGTACGGGACATGAGGGAAGTCTGTGGCCTGCAGGGTCTGGCCAAGCAGACCCAGGTGACCGCACTTCCTCCCTCCAGGGGCCAAGTTTCCCATTAAGTGGACAGCACCAGAAGCCATTAACTATGGGACATTCACCATCAAGTCGGACGTGTGGTCTTTCGGGATCCTGCTGACGGAGATTGTCACTCATGGCCGCATCCCTTACCCAGGTCAGGGTCAAGGGCAGGAGCTGAAAGGGTGATGGGGAAGGGCAGCAAAGTCATGTCTTTCCACTTACTTCTTCCCAGGCTAAGAATCTGAAACTCTCTAGCTGCTTCTCCTCCATCGTCTCAGGGGTGGCACTCCTACATCCCCAATTAGGTGCACATCTCCCAGGCCTGGCTTCCATCTCTGTCTCTGGATGTCTCTTCCCTCAACAATCCCAGCTCTTTTCTTTAGTTCTAACACTGGCAGCCTAATATGTAGAAGAGGATCTGGCCTGCGAGGTAAGAGGCCTGCTTCTTATTACCAGGTCTGCCACTGATGCTTTCTGTTTGGCTTTGATCAGATCATTCCTTTTTTCTCCAGTTGTAAAACGTGAGGTTAGAACAGTACCTGACCCATACGAAGCACTCAGGAGTGTTAGGCTTTATTATTAATCACTATGGGCAAGTGACTTGGGCAGGTGACTTTACCTCTCTGAGCCTCAGTTTCATGATATGAGAAACAAGATTATTTGTGAAAGAGCTTGACTCATAGTAGGTGTTCACTAAACACTGACTTCCCGTCCCTCTGAAGCCTTCCATGTAGAGTGAGAGAGACGTGTAAACAGCTAACTCCCACCCTCTCCCATTCCTCCCTCCATCTCCTGGACAGTCCTTTACCCCTGAATTCAGCCAAGACAGGAATGAAATTTTTTTTGGAAGGAACTTGCTAGGAAACTCTGGGGAAAGGAAATAGGATACAAAGACAGGGTAAGGAGGTCATGGAGCACAGTGGCCAGACTTGCAGAAGCTTCCTACATCCCCATCAGTGTGCACAGTACTTTGCTCCTGGGAAGGTAAAGACACCTTAGAATCAGGTGAGGGTATGCAGGCCTCTCCTGCCCTGGACTTGCCCCATCACAGAGTCCAGCAGCAGCGCCGGGGCTAGAAACACACTCGTTGTCCTGCCAAGAGTTCACAGTGCTCCCTTAGAGAATTTTTCTATTAGAAGAATAAAGGCAGTGAAAGCATGATGATAAATGGCAACTGACACGTGGCTTTAGGGTCAGGGAAACTATGGGGAGTAATGGGGACCTGGGTGAACTTACATCTGCTCTAGCAGATGGCTCCTATTAAGACATGGGGGCCCAAAAAACAGATCTTTGTTTTTTCAAGAGAAGCCAAAACTTGGAGTTTTAGGAAAATTTTCCCATTTCCAAATATTGGTGATGATTCACATTGTTTAAAAATGCCAAAAGGGGAGACATCCCCGGTGGTCCAGCAGTTAAGATTCCATGCTCCCAATGCAGGGGGCACGGGTTCGATCCCTGGTTGGGGAACTAAGATCCCACATGTCAAAAAAAGAAAAAATATATATATATACACACACACACAATAACAAAACAAAAAAAAACACTATAAGGGGCCAAGCCAAAGTAGGGCTGTGGGCTGTATTTAGGCTGGGTGTAGCCAATAGGTTTGTACCCTTGTTCCCTGGCCTATGTCCTTCAGTGTCCTGATTTTGAAATCTGAGTGACACATAGCTAGAGGCCCCCCAGGGGAAAGGCCTGGGGAAGAGAGGTCTGTATTGACTAGGGTCCAGTCTGAAGCTTTGTAGGAGTAAAACTTCTGTTTTGCTAGGACCCTCTAGGGGTTAGGCTCTGGGGACTGCCTGTCACAGTCTCTTCTCAGAGAATGAAGGAGAAACCAGAGGCCATACAGGTAATTTAGAAACAGGGAGCTATATTTCTGCTGTGACCATGCAGTTCTCCAGAGCAGCTCCTCTTGGGGGTCTACATGCAAAGAGCCTACTCTGGGGGCCAGGATCAGCACCAAGGGAAGGAAGTGGCCCAAAGATGATTTCATCTGGATCATGGAGGGGCCTAGTGAATCTTCTCTGCCCCATGCAGGGTCTGCCTTGCTGGGGTCCAGGGTCCATCTGGATTCCTGATGCAGCATCTCATGTGCCTGTTCTAAAAGCTGGAGAAGCCCCCCCATTGTCCTGGCTGTGGGCCCCCATCCTGCCCTGGGCCCTGACCACTCCATCCTTCCCTACCAAATAATCATCATTACAGGTACTCTTTATGCTGCATCTCCTCTTCCAGGCAGCATTCTCAATGCTATATATACACTGTCTCTTTCAATCCTGATAACACCTCTATGAGGTAGGAGCTACTGTTATCCCATTTTCCAGATGAGGAAACTGAGGCTTAGAGAGGTGCCGTGGCTCACCCAAAGTCTCACAGCCACATGTGTGCATTATTGAGTGTTTAAGCCATAGCAGACACTACAAGTGGCACGACTGACATTTAGCAATTACCGCAAGTATAGCTTTACCATTGATGAAGACCAAGATCCCTTTGGATTGGTGCTCACACTATACAAGTTGTCAAATATCTTGACCATCACCCCTGCCTGTGGGCTTCCAAAGCCTGGAGACTTGATGTCAGTTCTCCCATCAACCTCTAGGGATGACCAATCCTGAGGTGATTCAGAACCTGGAGCAAGGCTACCGCATGGTACGACCTGACAACTGTCCAGATGAGTTGTACCAACTGATGATGCTGTGCTGGAAGGAGCTCCCGGAGGACCGGCCCACCTTTGACTACCTGCGCAGCGTGCTGGAGGACTTCTTCACAGCCACAGAGGGCCAGTACCAGCCGCAGCCCTGAGGAGCCTAGCTGGCTGGGGCTTGGAGCCCTCCCCCTACCTAGCCAACCCGGCTTGGGGAGATGCAGTTCCTGTGTTACACCCATGTGGCCTATGCACATATGGACTCTGCATGTGAATCCCGCCCACATGCGACACATACACTTCTCGTGTCCTGTACCCGGGTTCTGTAGTTGGGTGGGCTCTGCACATGTGTCTTGTACATGTGTGGCTTGTGCATATATGTCTTGGACACTCGTCCAAGTTGTCCCTTTCTGGGCCCGGCCACTTCTGAGACCACCAAAGAAAGGAGAGAGGCCTGTGATTGACACCAGCTTCTCCCCACCCCCTTTTCTTTTCCCCTGGTCATCAAGAAGCTCCTTGAGGGCCGGGACCTTATCTAATACCTCTGTGCGCTCCTCTTTGGTGCCTGGCACCCATAAGGAGCTCAATAAATGTCTCTCGGTGAAGACTGCACATCTTTCTGCTCCCCACTCCAATCTCCTTTTCCTTGGGAGTGGGGAGTGAGCGTTCAGAAGATGGAAACTGGGGCACCCTGAATTGGGGTGAAAGATGGGGTGAAGGGATGTCTGAACTTTTTCCAGCCCTGCTGATGTTGGGGGCCAAGAGGAGGTCCCTATACTTTGCTGTATGGGTTCTTTGAACCCCTTCAAACCCCCACCCCAAAGGATTATGGGCAACCCCTACCCAGAACCTTCTAGAGAGTAGCTGTGTCCCAAGACACTCCCCCCTCCCATTATATAAATGCAACAGCATTTTTGAGAGCTACTGATTCAAGGACTATATTTGACCTTAGATATGTTCTGATTCACCTTCAAGGTGTTTTTAAACATTGAGTTTATTCACTCACCTAACAAATATTTATTGAACATCTACTGTGTGCTAGCCATGATTCTGGGTTCATAGGATATGCAGTAGATAAAATCTCTGGAGCTTATACTCTGTAAAGGAAGATAGACAATAAGCATCACAAAGAAGTAAATGGTATGGTATGCTACAAGGTGATAGTGCTAAGGGGAGAAAAACAAGGTAAGGGGAATTAGGAATGTCATGTTTGAGGGAGGTTTGTAGTTTTAAAGAGGGTGGTCTGGGAAGGTCTCATTGAGAAGGTGAATTTTTTTTTTTTTTTGCGGGTACGTGGGCCTCTCACTGTTGTGGCCTCTCCCGTTGCGGAGCACAGGCTCCAGACACTCAGGCTCAGCGGCCATGGCTCACGGGCCCAGCCGCTCCGCAGCATGTGGGATCTTCCCGGACCGGGGCACGAACCCGCGTCCCCTGTACTGACAGGCAGACTCTCAACCACTGCGCCACCAGGGAAGCCCGAGAAGGTGAATTTTGAGCAAAGATTTGAAGGTCAGGGAGTGAGCCACGTGGTATGCAGGATGAGCAGTCAGGCAGAGGGTACAGCCTGAGGCAGAAGCTTGCCTGGCAAGATCTCAGAGGTAAAGGTAGCCTGAGGGAGGGGGATAGATCCTATGGGGCCTGGGGCCTCGTGGCCTTTGCAGGAGCCATTTTGAGGAGCCTTTGCAGGGTGCAGAGCCATGACTTGAGCTGACTTACATTTTAAAAGGATGGCTCTTACTGCTGTCTTGAAAGTAGACTGAGTTAGCAGTCAGTTTATAAAACTGAGATAGTTTTGCATAAAACTCCAGATTTCTGCCTCCTCTTGAAAAAAATAGGAAGATTTGGCTCTTTTGGGCTTACCTGTCCTCATGGAGCTGAATAAGTGGCTAATGCCTTCAGGTGGGGTATGAGCTCTCCCATTGCCAGAGTCCCCTTCACACCCTATTGCTCCCAGACAATGAACCTGAGTGTTAGTGGTTATATATCATCATGTTCGTGCTGTTGTTTTTATAAAAAGAGGAAAATGAAAAATTTTTTGCACCATATTTCCATTAAAAAGTGGGAAAGTTAAAGATCCCTGAAGATGGCAGTGTGTTTGAAGAAAGATGGGGAGAAGGACATATTTCTTTAGAAAGTGAAAAAGAATCCAATATTAAAAACAAGCAAAGTATCTGAATCAAACCAATATAAATATAAATCCACTCATTTACATCACCTGCGTGACCTGTGCAAGCGTCTGAATTTGTGATTCCTTTTCTGCATTTTATAAAATGCTGCCACACCCATGACCTCATCTGATCCCCACCCTCCTCCTCCTTTGGACACTGCTGCAGACACAGAGCTGGTGAACTTTGTTTTCTTACACTCTCCATTTTACTAAGAGGGAAATGGGGGCCCAGAAAGGTTCCTGGCTAGGAAGCAGCAACACAGAACTGGGAATAGGGTTTATTCCACGGTCTTTTGCTGCTTCTATAATAGAAGTGCCCAGTCTTAGATCTGTTACGTTTGTAATTAGTGGCCCAAATGCAGTTCCCAGGTGAGGAACACAAGTGACCAAGCAGTCTTTAAGCTGTAAAGAGGCATAAAACATATATCTATAGATCCTATAGATCTATAGGCTTACGAGTAACTTACTTCACACATAGTAAGCACTCACTAAATATTAATATTGTTGTAGTTTTTTTTTTTTTTTTGGTACGCGGGGCCTCTCACTGTTGTGGCCTCTCCTGTTGCGGAGCACAGGCTCTGGACGCACAGGCTCAGCGGCCATGGCTCACGGGCCCAGGCGCTGCGCAGCACGTGGGATCTTCCTGGACCGGGGCACGAACCCGTGTCCCCTGCATCGGCAGGGGGACTCTCAACCACTGTGCCACCAGGGAAGCCCTGTGTTGTTATTTTATTTATTTTTTTTTTTGCAGTACGCCGGCCTCTCACTGTTGTGGCCTCTCCTGTTGTAGAGCACAGGCTCAGGACGCGCAGGCTCAGCAGCCATGGCTCATGGGCCCAGCCGCTCCGCGGCATGTGGGATCTTCCCTTACCGGGACACGAACCCGCGTCCCCTGCATCGGCAGGCCGACTCTCAACCACTGTGCCACCAAGGAAGCCCTGTGTTGCTATTTTAATAGCGCATCACAGTGCTTTTCAGTCTGTAGCTTTCAATAATGATTAGTTGATGACTGATCTAGTGCAGTGGTTCTCAAGGGTAGGGTGGGGGGCACTTTTACACTCCCTCCAATCCCCTCCCCCTTGCCCTGGAGACATTTTGCCAGGACAATTTCTGTTGTCACAGCTGGGGGTGGGTCAGGGTACTACTGGCATCTAATAAGGAGAGGCCAAGGATGCTGTTAAAAATCCTACAGTGCACAGGACGGTCCCCTACAACAAAGAATTATCCAAAATATCAGTAGCTTCAGTATCCTGAGAAACTCTGCTCCCAGTATAAGGGGACAATCAGTTTCCTCCCATCTAAATGCACTCAGTTCTCCTAGGTGACTGCATCAGGGACGTAGCCTTTGGAGTAAGAAAGGCTGGGTTCTGACACATTTTTAATGTGCCTCTGATGCATAGTAGGCATTCAAAAAATTACGATTGAAAATTGAACGTAATTACTGTGTGACTCTGAGGAAGCCACAAAGTTCCGAACTTCGAACTTCGTTATCTTTGTCTGTTAAATGGTGATAAAAAGGCCCCCTCCAGAGCCGTCGTGAAGAATAATGGAGATGACTGAGATAATGTCGGTAAAGCTATTGCACAGTGTTTGGCCTACAGCAGTTTCCTGTCCTTTGTCAATTTATTTCTCCTGCTCCAAACTCAGCTGAAGTGACCTTGCGCAAGTCACTTTCCACCGTAGGCCTCTGTCAAATGACAAAGTTGGTCTCTGATCTCCAAGCACTCTCCCAAAGCCGAATGGGACAGCGAAGTTTGCAGTCCGGCTTTCTTCCCCCGGGACGAATGGTACGGTCCTGGGGCAGCCCCACCCCCTGTCGCGGACCTTGGTACAGGCCCAGGGGGCCCTCCGAGGCCTCGCCGGGCTGCCCTTGCCCCCCGCCGAGTTCCGGGCGTCCCGGCGCCTCTGATTGGCTGGAGCGGTGCCCGGGCTGCGCGGCTATAGGTGAGCCCGGGCGGGGACGGGCGGAACGCGTTGGAGGCCCGCCCCCTCTTTGCTGGGTCTGACGCTGAGCGGAGCTGCCGGCGGGCGGGAGGGTGGACGGACAGACTGACGGGAGGGACGGGAGGCGAGCAAGATGGCGCAGACTCAGGGCACCAGGAGGAAAGTCTGTTACTACTACGACGGTGAGCACAGTCCTCGCGCCGGGGTAGGGGGCGGGGCCGGGCTAGGCGGCATCTGGGAGAGGGAGCCGAGGAGATCTGAGGGGGAAGGCTGAGGCATTGGGGAAAGACTGAGGGAGGAGGCTGAGAGAAGGAGGCTGAGAGAAGGAGGTCGAGGCTGAGGGCGGAGTTTGAAAAAAGGTGGTCGGGGCTGAGGGAGGAGGCTAAGAGGAAAGGAGGTGGAGCCTGAGGGAGGAGGCTAAGGGGAAGGAGGTCGAGGCTGAGAGGGGATGCTGAGGGAGGAGTCCGAGGCTGAGAGGGTCGCCTGGGGAAGCCTGAGGTCACTTTGGAGGGGACTTCTGAAGTCTGATGTGGAGTTTGCGGCGGCCTCCTAGAGGGGAGGCAGAGTTCGAGGGGGGAGGCAGTATCTGGTGGAGAAGGTTGCAGGGTTACATGTTACTGCTGAGAATCCGAAGGTCTCTCACTGCCCCTTTCCTTCCTCATCTCTTCTGGTGAGAGGCCATCAGAGCTCACCACCTAGAGGTCACCAGCATCCCTCCCCATCTCCCAGCGGGCCCTGCAGTTGCTGCTGGGAAATGGAACCCCTGAGGTTGGAAGGAGAAGGATGCAACTTGTTAGAACAAACTTTTTCGTTGAACAGAGATCTGTGGAGCAGCAGCTTCCTCTGTTCTAGGTAGCATTTAGGGGCTGGGGCCATGGGAAGATCAAAGCACTTGCCACCTTCCTCTCAGTCCGGAGGAGCAGGTAGACAATGACAAAGAATTGCTCTCCACTATCAGGCTGGGAGGAAGGACAGCTCAGAGTGTTCTGGGAGCACAGAGAAGAAGCACCCGCCCAGCCTGAGGAGTCAGGCAAGGAGGTGCCGTCTCAGTTAGGACCTGAAGAACAGGAGTTATTAGCCAGGCCCAGGCAGGGCAAAGATAACAGCAAGTTGAGAGGTAAGAGAAAGGACAGCACGTTTGAAAAACGGCAGGTCTATGTGCAGAACGGTGGAGGCATAGATTTGAGGGCACAGTGTTAGAAGGTAGAGAGCAGGGGTGAGAGAAAGGTTGCAAGTGATGAGGCTGGAGAAGTAAATGGGGACCAGGTCATGAAGGGCTGGGCATACCACCCTAAGGAAGTTGGACTTTATTCTGAGGGCACTTGTGAATCATTGAAGTTGTATGCAGGTTAGTGACATCATCAGATTTATACCTTGGAACTGTCACTCTGGGACAGAAATTAAACGCATGAATGGAGAAGTAAGGAAGAAGACAAGGATTCCAAGTTTCTGGTTTGGGCAGTTTGATGCTGAGTGTTTGTAGAAGGCAGGGTCAGTTAATAACTTTGGGTTTTGTTTTATTTATTTATTTACTTATTTGGCTGCTTTGGGTCTTCGTTGCTGTGTGCCAGCTTTCTTGAGTTGCGGTGAGCGGGGGCTACTCTTCGTTCGGTGCACGGGCTTCTCACTGCGGTGGCTTCTCCTGCTGCGGGGCTCGGGCTCTGGGCGCGGGCTCAGTAGTTGTGGCTCGCGGGCTCTAGAGCGCAGGCTCAGGAGTTGTGGCTCGGGGGCTTGGTTGCTCCGCTGCATGTGGGATCTTTCCGGACCAGGGCTCGAGCCTTTGTCCTCTGCATTGGTAGGCGGATTCTTAACCGCTGCGCCACCAGGGAAGTTCCGGTTTTTTTTGTTTTTTTCCGGTACGCGGGCCTCTCACTGTTGTGGCCTCTCCCGTTGCGGAGCACAGGCTCCGGACGCACAGGCTCAGCGGCCATGGCTCACGGGCCCAGCCGCTCCGCGGCGTGTGGGATCTTCCCGGACCGGGGCAGGAACCCGTGTCCCCTGCATCGGCACGCGGACTCCCAACCACTGCGCCACCAGAGAAGCCCCGGGTTTTGTTTTTTGAAGAAATATTTGTTGAGATGTCTGGGGGATATCCAAGTAGAGGTGTCCAGTAGGCAGTTGGCCATTCAGGTCTGCAGTTTAGAAGACAAACAAGAAGATAGAGATTTTTGGTGATTGTCAGAATACATACATACAGGTGATAATTTTATTTATAGGAGAGGATGCAGTCACCCTCGCATCCCATGTAAGAAGTTGTATAGGGTGAAAAGAGAAGAGGGTCCAGGGCGGAATTCTAAGGAAGTGGACTGAGAAAAAGTCTAGTGTTCTTCATGCTCTGCACTCTCTTGCCATAGCATTTGTCACTGTGTATTGGAATTGCCCATTTACTTGTTCATACTTCTTAAAGACAGTAAGGTCCTTAGGGAAAGGGATCATGTTTTGTCTACCTTTGTATGCTCAGTCCCCAAAACAGTGCCTAGCTCATAGTAGGCACATATTTTCTCAAGAAATACTTGTTGATTAAATGAATAAAGATACAAAGGGAACGACCAGAGATGTAAGTGAACCAAAAAGTGTTGGGTTACAGTAGCCAAAAGAGGGAGGGAGTGGCCAAGTGTTGGCAACAGCTGTTTCCTGTGCAGGGTTTGGAACTGAAGCTGAATTGCAGTAGATTGAAGAATGAATGGATGGGTTAAGAGGAGACATTAGGTTGAACTTTTTTTATTTTTATATATTATTTTTGGCAGTGCTGCGCAGCATGCGGGATCTTAGTTCCCTGACCAGGGATCGAACCCGTGCCCCCTGCAGTGGAAGCACAGAGTCCTAACCATTGGACTGCCAGAGAAGTCCCTAGGCTGATCTTTTAAAGGAAGCTTGTTGGGACAGAGAGAGAGGGTTGTTGATAAAGGGGAGATGTAGTGGCTGAGAGTTGAGTATATGCAAATTCTTAAGGAAAATAGCCAGATATTGGAGAGAGGGGCTAGTAATGATGGAGATCCCTGAGAAGAGACCAGGTGAGATGGAAACCAGAGCACAGGTAGGGACACTAGTCTTGCAAGGGGAAGTTCCTCCGGGACAGAGAGGTTAAGTGGCAAGGAAAAGTTCAGAGATAGGTAAGTTTGAAGGGGAAATGATGGGGAGAAAGTGGAGGGAGTTTTCAAGATGAGGTAAGAGAATATTCCTTTTCCTGAGAGTGGGGGAGGGCAGTTGGTAGAGTAGGAATCTTGAAGAGAGATAGCTGTTATGAAAGAGGGAGCCAGGAAAAAAATTGGAAGGATTGCTGGACAGTGGTGAGGGCCCATTTGAGGCTGGCGTCTGACTCTGTAGCCTTATCAGTTTGCACAGTTTTGTGATCTCTACACTCTCAGTTTAAAAAGAGAAAAAGTAGAAAGACATCAGTCTTTAGAGAAGGGAGATTTCTTACTTTTTGAGAAACTACTTGTGAGTTTTGCAGTGAGGTCACTAGTTTGGGGCTCAGATTTGTCTCTACCACTCAGAAGCTTTGAAGTATTGGGCAAGTCATTTTACCTTACCGGGCCTCAGGTCACTCCCCTATAAAGCTGAGAAACTATAAGAACAGTGCAAAAAGCTCTTTTTAAAAAAGTTTTAAAAAGTTTAAAAAAGCTGGATTGGTTCCACGACCCCAGTGCAAATATCAAAAGGATGCTCAAATTCCTTACATAAAATTGCATAGTATAGTAGGCCTTCCTTAGCCAGGGTTAGTGGATGGGGATGGCCAATTCTATATAAAAAGCATTCTTTCTTTCTTTTTTTTTTTTTTTTTGCGGTAAGTGGGCCTCTCACTGTTGTGGCCTCTCCTGTTGCGGAGCACAGGCTCCGGACGCACAGGCTCAGCGGCCATGGCTCATGGGCCTAGCCGCTCCATGGCATGTGGGATCTTCCCGGACGGGGGCAGGAACCCATGTACGCTGCATTTGCAGACGGACTCTTAACCACTGTGCCACCAGCGAAGCCCAAAAAGCATTATTTCTTTTTAAAGTCTCTCAGCAACCTGATTAAAAACTGTTAAGGAAAATGGTATCTTTGGACCCCACCCTCAGGTACTCCCTTAGCTTTCTACATAAGTTATCTTAGTTCCCCAGGTCTAAACTTTGGCTGGAGCCAGAGATATGGGTAAGCAGGAAGCCAGTTATATCACATAGTAATGACCTTGCGACTCCTGACTGCCCACAAATTGGGTCTGCATCTGGATGTCTCTGCCAATGCCTTGAGAACCTGTTCTACCCCCCCCACCGCCCCCCATGGCTGATAAGGTTGTCTGAGGAGCCCTGGGAACAAACTCTTCTGCCTGCCTTCCCTGCTACTGCGTCTCAAAGTCTGTGTCTGTATGGGACAATGGTCCCTCTTGAATGCCACTACATGCTGTGCTCTGGCTTGTGGCTCTGGTTGAGAGCACAGGCCTCACTAAGATTAAGAGAAGAGGATGGAAGGACATTAGGTGAAAACTAAGGGAATCTAAATAAAGTATGGACTTTTAGTTAATGATAATGTATCAATATTGCTTCATTAATTGTAACAAATACTTTTTATTTTACTAATGTAAAATGTTAGTAGTGGGGAAATAGTAGTGTAGTATCTAAGAATTCTGTACTTCTTTGCAATTTTTCTGTAAATCTAAAATTGTTCTAAAAAATAAAGTTTATTTAAAAAGAGAGAGAAGAGGATGAGATCCTAAATATCCAACTGTTTAGAAGCTTCCCATTATCCCAGGCCCTGTCTGTGCCAAAGAGAATTGGAGTGGCTTGGATGCTGTTGGTGGCATTCCCCACAGTGCATTGTTCCCTGGAATGAAGCCTGTTTCTGGCACTACCAAATCAATGATTAAGAGGTTGGGGCCTTTTTTTCACTGGTGCTGAAAGATCTGCCTCATCCTGATGGACTTCCAAGGAGAGAACTTTGGGTGTGCAATTCACGTGATTTTGAAATATTGTTCCAGGAACTTTCTACCAAGTAGACTCACAGAGCCCTTTAGATTAAGTGCGAACTGAAGCAGGTACCTGGGAAACCCAATGTAGTTTTTAGCATTCCGGATTCGGAGTTAGCAGGGTTGACTCCCAGATCATTCATTAGCTGTGTGATCTTGAGCAGGCACATAACTTCTCTGAGTCTCACCTCAGTTCCTTGAATCTTTATTGAGCCTCTATGATGTACAGGGCATATTTGTCCTTGCCTTCAAGGAGCTAGTCTTGTAGACATAAAATAGATATGTAAATAATTTAGATACAAAACAAAATTACATGCCATATATAAATTGCATGCAGAGGAAAAGACCATTTATTCTGATCAAGACTATGGTTGGAGCTTGAGCTGGGCTTTGTAGTATGAGGATCATCAGAGAAGGAATGACATTCCAGGTCAGAGGGACAGTCTGAACAAAGGATACTTTGGTGTGAAGATGAATGCCATGTTCAGGAAGCTGGTAATAATCTAGTGCATTTATAGCAGAGATTGGCAAACTTTCTGTAAAGAGCCAGATAGTAAATATTTTAGGCTTTGTGTACCATATGGGTGGGTCTCTGTAGTAACTATTTAACTACTCAACTCTGCCATTATAATGTGAAAGTAGTCATAGATAATATATAAACTAATGGGCATCGTTGTGTGCCATAACATCTTATTTACAAAAAACAGGCAGCTAGGGCTTCCCTGGTGGCGCAGCGGTTGAGAGTCCCCCTGCCGATGCAGGGGACACGGGTTCGTACCCCGGTCCGGGCCTGTGAGCCATGGCCGCTGAGCCTGCGCGTAGGGGAGTCGCAAGGGGAGAGGCCACAGCAGTGAGAGGCCTGCATACCGCAAAAAAAAAAAGAGGGGGGGGAGGGAGGGAGGGAGGGAGAGAGAGAGAGAGTGTGTGTGTGTGTGTGTGTGTGTGTGCGTGTGCGCGTGCGTGTGCACGCACACGCGCGTGCTGGGGCAAGGTGGTGGTGGTAGGAAGTTGGAAAAGTAGATTAAGAAACTCCTTTAATGCCAGGCTACTGAAGTTGTTCTTTATTCTTTATCCTGTAGGGGATGGGGAACCATTAAGGATTTTTGAGTAGGCGAGTGATGTTATCAAAGCTGTATATTAGGAAAATAACTGGTAACAGTGTGGCAGATAGTTTGAATTGAAGGCAGAGGGACCAATTAGAAGGTTATTGCTATAGATGAATCAAGAGATGGTGAGTTTAGTCTTCTTATAGATAAACTGGGAATAATACTCCCTATCCTAACTATTTTACAGGGTTTTTGTGAGAATCCAGTAGGAAAATGAATGCGAATGTACGTTGACACCATAAAGTGTCATGATGTGCAAGAGGTGAACTGTGACTTACAGTAATTCTAAGTAATGATGGTTATTTTTCTGTTGTGGGAATGAATTCCTTGGAGATACAGTGAGGTGAGTCACCTCACTCGCTACTGTTCCCCAGTAGATTTGGAATGACCTCCTCACACTATCCTAGTGCCTGTAGGCTCCAGGGGAAAAAACTGGGCTAGACAGACATCCTTAAATGCTCATCTCACCAAGGTCCTCTGCTTTTTGTTTGTTTTTTCTTTTGGAGTTACCCTTCCTTGAGGTGGGAGAGAATCTTGGAGTCTAGGATGAACCAGAAAGAGAGTTTGCCTAGAAATTTGTTGTAAATATTCATGGGTTCTCCTGGAAGTGTATGTCTAACTGTGTCACTGAAACTGTCACTCTTTCTTCTTCAGGGGATGTTGGAAATTACTATTATGGACAAGGCCACCCAATGAAGCCTCACCGAATCCGCATGACTCACAATTTGCTCCTTAACTATGGTCTTTACCGAAAGATGGAAATCTATGTGAGTTACTGGGAGCGTCACCCCTCCCTAACCTCGTCAGCTCTGGTTCCCCATATGTCACTCATTATCTCATTTTTTCAACTACTCATTTATCAAATGTGTTGAGTGACTGTTACATGGCAGACACTGTAAATGATAGAGATTCTCTGTTTTTAAGGAGCTCACTCTAGTGCTGGTGACTAACATGTACACAAATAAATTGTACAGTGTGTAAGTGCAACAATGAAACAATGTATAAGATGCAGAGATAATAAGGTGTGAAGGTGGAAGGGAGCCTTGGAATGTTCTCTAGAGGTGATATCTGAGCAGTGTTTTAAAGGTTGAATAGAATTTAGCCTGGAGTTCAGGAGGGGACTGGCATTCTAGGCTGAGGAAAGAACATACACAAAAAGGCAGAGAGGTAAGAACAATATGGTGTGTTTGGGGAAAATATAAGTAGTTCAGTGTGCAGGTATTGTAGTATAAAGTTCACAGGTGTGAGAGAGGGGAGCTAGAGCTGGAGAGGTCAGCAAGGATTGGATGTACTAAGCAACTCTGTGGCACCAGGGTCAAAAAATCCAATGGCTGGAGAAGAAAAAAAAAAAAAGAGTGATTGGAACTGTGTTGAACTAGATGCCAAGTCTCTAGTTACTAGAGAGTATGGACTGTCTAACATCTTGACTCAGCTCCATCTGATGACTTTTGCCCCATCTATCAGTTTTTAAAGAGAAGCCAGAACTCTAGATTATTATGTAAAATCTCCCAGGTTTAAAATATTGGCCCAAGTTTGTTTGTTTTAAATGTGTGCAAACAAAAGCACATGAGCATATCTGTGGACCAAATTTGGTCCAGAGGTTCCCAATCTGAACCTCTTCTGGAAGCTGTGAAGAGCAGGTGAAGTATTTTAGTTATTTATTATTATTTATTTAATTTATTTATTTTTGGCTGTGTTGGGTCGTCGTTGCTGCGCACGGGCTTTCTCTAGTTGCGGTGAGCAGGGGCTACTCTTCGTCGTGGGGCGCAGGCTTCTCATTGCAGTGGCTTCTGTTGTTGGGGAGCACAGGCTCTAGGCGCGCAGGCTTCAGTAGTTGTGGCACACGGGCTCAGTAGTTGTGGCTCGCGGACTCCAGAGTGCAGGCTCAGTAGTTGTGGTGCACGAGCTTAGTTGCTCTGCGGCATGTGGGACCTTCCCGGACCAGGGCTTGAACTCGTGTCTCCTGCATTGGCAGGTGGATTCTTAACCACTGCACCACCAAGGAGGTTCCACAAGTGAAGTATTTTAAATGAGAGATAGGAACAGGCATGCATTTTAGAAGCAGGGAGGCCAGTTAGGAGGCTGTCACAAGGGTCCAAATGAGAAAATAAAGAGGGGCTGGAGGCCTATGTTGTCTTTTTTTTTTTTTTAATTAATTTATTTATTTTTGGCTGCATTGGGTCTTCATTGCTGCGCGAGGGCTTTCTCTAGTTGCAGTGAGCAGGGGCTACTCTTCGTTGCAGTGCGTGGGCATCTTGTTGCAGTGGCTTCTGTTGTTGCAGAGCACAGGCTCTAGGCACGTGGGCTTCAGTAGTTGTGGCACGTGGGCTTCAGTAGTTGTGGCGCACGGGCATTGCTCTGCAGCATGTGGGATCTTCCCGGACCAGGGCTCGAACCCGTGTCCCCTGCATTGGCAGGCGGATTCTTAACTACTGCGCCACCAGGGAAGCCCCCTATGTTGTCTTACAGTTAGAGCATAAGAGTCTTGTTAAAAGTCTGTGCTGACAGCTTAAGTAACCTAGCAACAGCAGTATCCTTCCTCACCATTCCAGAGACTGAAAGGAGATAAGTCTCTGTCCCAGATGGCTGTGTCATGTCTCTAGAGCCACTGGAGGAGGCAGCTGGGGAAGCAAGGAAGGAAGGTAGATAGAGGAGCAGACGGATCTTGGAACTAGAGAGCATTTTCAGGTGTGAAGGGCATCTGGGAATGAAAAACATAAAAGGTAGCAGAGGTTTCCAGGAACTCTAGGGAGCAGACTAGCATTTAGATAAAGAGACATTACCTGAATGTGGAATAGTAAGCATCAAGGCCTTATGGCGCTTCCTGTTGCACACCTACACCATGCTGACCTGGCCTCAGCTTGCCTCCTTTCCTGCCACTCCCCTCCTCAGAACTTCTCCAAGTCAGCCAGATCAGATTCTGCCTTTTTCCACCCCATCCTGATTGGGAGGATTATTTACTCTGTCCAGTTATATCTTACTCATTTTCAAGTGTTACCTTAAGCACTCTCTTTTTCATTTAACAGATTTTTGTTGAGTACTTGTCATACCCCAGGGACTATATCAACCTCCATGAATGATATTGAGGTATTAAGAAATGGATCCTGGGCTTCCCTGGTGGCGCAGTGGTTAAGAATCCGCCTGCTAGTGCAGGGGACACGGGTTCAAGCCCTGGTCTGGGAAGATCCCATATGCCACAACTACTGAGCCTGCGCTCTAGAGCCCACAAGCCACAACTACTGAAGCTCATGTGCCTAGAGCCTGTGCTCCACAACAAGAGAAGCCACTGCGATGAGAAGCCCGCGCAACCGCAATGTAAAGTAGCCTCCCCAGCCCCCCCTCCCTCCAAGGGGCGAAGAAACAAAGACCAAAGGCAGCCAAAAATAAATAATAAATTAATAAATTAAGAAAAAAAAAAAGAAATGGATCCTGGGACGCCTCTGGCGGTCCACTGGTTAAGACTCCAGGCTTCCAATGCAAGAGGCAAGGGTTCTATCCCTGGTCGGGGAACTAAGATCCCACGTGTCACACGGCACGGCCAAGGAAAAAAAAAAATATATATATATATTTATATATATTTTTGAAATTTATTTATGGCTGTGTTGGGTCTTCGTTACTGTGCATGAGCTTTCTCTAGTTGCGGCGAGCGGGGGCAACTCTTTGTTGTGGTGTGCGGGCTTCTCATTGCAGTGGCTTCTCTTATTGTGGAGCACGGGCTCTAGGCACGCGGGCTTCAGTAGTTGCAGCATGCAGGCCCTAGGGCATGCGGGCTTCAGTAGTTGTGGCGCGTGGGCTCTAGGGTATGTGGCCCTCAGTAGTTGTGGTGCACGGGCTCAGTAGTTGTGGCTCAGAGGCTCTAGAGTGCAGACTCAGTAGTTTTGGCCCATGGGCTTAGTTGCTCCATGGCATGTGGTATCTTCCTGGACCAGGGCTTGAGCCCATGTCCCCTGCATTGGCAGGCAGGTTCTTAACCACTGCACCACTAGGGAAGTCCCCCAAGAAAATATTAAAAAAAAAAAAATTGATCCTATCTTTAAGTGAGAAGAAAAATTAACTAACATTTATTGGTGATTGCTAGGTACCAAGCCAGAGCTACTTGTTATTTCCTTAATGTTTACAGCAACCCTAATTTGGATCACTCTCCATTGTCCTCACCCCACACTCTATTTTTTATTAAAGAGGAAAACTCGTCCTAGAAGCTTTCTAACAGATTTCCCCTTAAATCTCCTTGGGTCATTTGCTGTCCTTAGACCATTCACCAGCAATTTGATTCTTGGGGCTGGGTACACGCAACCAAATTGAGATCTCTTAACAAGAAAGAAGGGAAAGAATGGCTCTTTGGGAAGCAACCAACAGCTATCATAGGAGATAATAGAGATGATTGGAGATTACTTCATCTGTGTGGTATGCTTATTGTAAACTTCTAAAGCAAAACCCTAGTATAATCTCTTTCTGAAATCTCTAGACCTCCTTCTCTTTCATGTGATCTTTTTCCTTCTCTGGCTGTCTTTATTGAGTATGAATCGTTAGTCCTCTTCCCCTCAGCAGTATTTCTTTGCATTCATCCCTTCTTTCTTCTCCTTTCTCTGGGCTATGATTCTAGCATCCCTTTCCCAAAGCACAAAGAGAGCCATTTATTTTAGTGTCTGTCCTGAAATTAATGGCTTTTTTTTTTTTTTTTTTTTTTGCGGTACCCCGGCCTCTCACTGTTGTGACCTCTCCCGTTGCGGAGCACAGGCTCCGGACGCGCAGGCTCAGCGGCCATGGCTCACGGGCCCAGCCGCTCCGCGGCATGTGGGATCTTCCTGGACCGGGGCACGAACCCATGTCCCCTGCATCAGCAGGCGGACTCTCAACCACTGCGCCACCAGGGAAGCCCAATTAATGGCTTTTGAGAGTCAGTCTTGAAAGAAGTTCCCTAGACTGCTCATAGAGGTTTCTGTACCTGAAGGAGACACGTTGAAGTTTTTTTCACACAATTTCACCCTCTTTGGTTCCTTCTCCAATTCTGTCTCTACACGTCTAATTAATCTGTCCCAGAATCTAAATCTTCACTTTTCATCCAGGCATCTTCCTATTTACATAATAAAAATCCTGCTCTCTTCCTTGCCTTGGATGCTAATTTTGTATAGTCCCAGTCTTCTTATTCATTGCCTTCTGTTCTTTTTTTAATGTTTTTATAAAATATTGAATAGATATGAAAGAATTTTTATAAAATATATGTAGGGTATAAAGAATCACATTATTATTATTATTATTTTTAAATAAATTTATTTATTTTATTTATTTATTTTTGGCTGCATTGGGTCTTTGCTGCTGCACGCAGGCCCTCTCTAGTTGCGACAAGCGGGGGCCACTCTTCATTGCGGTACACGGGCCTCTCACTGCAGCGGCCTCTCCCGTTGCGGAGCACGGGATCCAGGCGCACGGGCTTCAGCAGTTGTGGCACGCGGGCTTCAGTAGTTGTGGCGCATGGGCCTAGCTACTCCGCGGCATGTGGGATCTTCCCGGACCAGGGCTCGAACCCGCGTCCCCTGCATTGGCAGGCAGACTCCCAACCACTGTGCCACCAGGGAAGCCCCACATTATTATTAATACCACCTAGTTTAAGAAAAGGAGTATTTCCATGACTGCTAAAGCTCCTGTATGCCCTTCCCTGATCCTGTCTTCTTCCCAGAGTTAACCTCTGCCGTGAACTTGGGATTCATTATTTGCTCGCTTGTCTTTATAAATTTACCATTATGTAGTCTTTTTTCTTTTTAAAATATTTATTTATTTATCTTATTTGGCTGTGCTGCGTCTTAGTTGCGTTACTCAGGGTCTTTAGTTGCGGCATGTGGGATTTGGTAATACGGGATCTAGTTCCCTGACCAGGGATCAAACCTGGGCCCCCTGCATTGGAAGTGTGGGGTCCTAACTGCTGGACCACCAGGGAAGTCCCTACCCGTATGTATTCTTAAATAGTACATGTTTTACATGTTTGAATGTTACATAAGTGGAGCCATACAGTATTATATGACTTGCCGTTTTTGCTCAACATGTTCCTAAAAGTCATTCATGTTGATACATGTAGCTGTATTTATTTTCACTGTATTTCATTGAAAGAGTATACTACAAGTTGTCTATTTATTATTATTGGTGGGCATTTGGTTTGTTTCTAGTTTTGAGCTGCTACAAACACTGCTGCTGTGAACATTCTTGAGCATGTTTCTTGGATGCATATATGCTACAGTTTCAGAAGGGGATGTACTAGGAGTAAAATTGCTGGGTCAGGACATTGGTACACAGTCACCCTTATTAAATAATGCCAAAATGGTTTCCAGTTGCCACCAGTGTAGACGAATTACAGTTGCTCCAAGTCCTTGCCAACACTTGATTTTGTTATATTTAAATTTTTTTGCCAGTTTATGTTTCGCTTGTTACTGGTGAGGTTGAGGATCTTTTTACAGGTTTCCCTATTGAAGTTCCTATTCAAGCCTTCTGCCCATTTTTCTTTTTGATTGTATGATTATTGTTTTGTTTCTCTTTTAATTGGACCTTGGATACACAGAATTGGGTTAATCATTATCCTTGGCTTATAAGCATCTAAAGAAGGTTCATGCTTGGTCTTCTTTTTAAAAATGTTATTTTATTGTTTATTCATTCGTTTTACTTAAATATTTTAATAATGCTGTGAACTTCCATATTCCTACAACCCAATCACTCTTCTAAATTTCGTGTTTATCATTCTCTTGCTTATCATATTTTTATGTTTATCATGTATGTACGTGCCTAAACAAGTTATAGTAATTATTTACTTGTGTTTGAATTCTTTAAAAAAGGTATCATGCTACATGTAGTCTTTGGGGACTTGCTTATCTCTCACAATATTATAACTACTAAAATCCATCCACCTTGTTGCATGTAGCTATAATTCTTTAATTTTTCTCTGCTGAATAATATTTCATGATGTCAGTATACTGCAATTTATCCATTCTCCTGTGGTCTTAATTTGTATCTAGGTTTTCAATGTTAGGACCAGTATTACTATGAATATTCTTGTACATGTCTGTTAGTGCATATAGGCAAAATTTTCTTATGGCTCTTTCTCTGGGAGTGGAATTGCTGGACTGTAGAATATGTGCATATTAAATGCCAAGTTGGTTTTCAGTGTGGTTGAATGAACTGGCAATATATAAGAGATACCGTGATTCACATCCTCTCCTACACTTAGAATCAGACTTTAAATTTTACTAATCAAATGGGTGTAAAAAAAACAATATGTAATTATGGTCTCGATTTGCATTTTGCTAGTGACCAGTGAAACTGAGCATCTGTTTATATGTTTATTAGCCATTTGTATGTCCTCTGCTGTGAAATGTATTTTCATGTCTTTTGCCCATTTTCCTCTTGGGTTGTTTGACTTTCTTTTTCTTAACAATTTGTAGTAGTTCTTTTTTTTTTTTTTTTTGCGGTACGCGGGCCTCTCACCGTTGTGGCTTCTCCCGTTGCGGAGCACAGGCTCAGCGGCCATGGCTCACGGGGCCAGCCGCTCCGCGGCATGTGGGATCTTCCCGGACCGGGGCACGAACTCGTGTCCCCTGCGTCGGCAGGCGGACTCTCAACCACTGCGCCACCAGGGAAGCCCTGTAGTAGTTCTTTATATATTCTGGTATATATAGTTCATCGTCAGTATATTGCTGTAAGTATTTTCTACTTTGGTTTTGTTTTTTCAATCTAATGTATCTTTAGTGAACAGAGATTGTTAATTTTTTTAAAAAATTTATTCGTTTATTTATTTTTGGCTGTGTTGGGTCTTCGTTGCTGCGCGGGCTTTCTCTGGTTGTGGAGAGGGGGTTACCCTTCGTTATGGTGTGCAAGCTTCTCATTGAGGTTGCTACTCTTGTTGCAGAGCTCGGGCTCTAGGCCCGTGGGCTTCAGTGGTTGTGGCACGTGGGCTCAGTAGTTGTGGCTCACGGGCTCTAGAGTGCGGGCTTAGTAGTTGTGGTGCACAGGCCTAGTTGCTCTGCGGCATGTGGAATCTTCCCGGAGCAGGGCTCGAACCTGTGTCCCCTGCATTGGCAGGCAGATTCTTAATCACTGCGCCATCAGGGAAGTCCCGAGATTCTTAATTTTAACATAGTCATATTTGTTGTTTCTTTTATAAATGCTTTTTATGTCTTAATAAATCCTTCCCAACCCTTAAAGTATGATCCTATATTAATCTTTTAAAATCTTTATAGGTTTCCCTTTCACATATAGATATGTACTGTATTTAGAATTGATTTTGTAATATGGTTTGTTATGTATCTCTTTTTTTTTGGCTGCACTGCACAGCATGCGGGATCTTAGTTCCTCGACCAGGAGTGCCACCTGCAGTGAAAGCGTGGAGTCCTAACTACTGGACTGCCAGGGAGTTCCCTAAAATGATTTGAAGTAGGGAATCCACTGAAACTTTTTCCCCCATATTGTCCCAGCTGATTGGTTGAAAAGTCTGTTTTCTCCCCGCTAAGTGCCACCACTTTTGTGTCTGAAATGTCCGTATTTATTCATTTATTCCACAAATACTTATTAAGCACCTACTTAGTGCCAGGTACTATGTTTGAGTCTGTTTCTGGGCTCTCTGTTCTCTTGACTTGGTCTGTTTATTGCCCTATATGCCATTGCCACAGTGGCTTAATTATAATAGCTTTTTATGAAGTCTTGGTATCTAGTATTAAGTCCTCCCACTTTGTTGTTCTTTAAAAGAAAAAAAAGTGACTTGTTCCTTGCGCTTTGTACTTTTGTATAAATTTTAGAATTAACTCATCAAGTGCTACAAATAAATCTACTAGGATTTTTGTTGAAATTTCAATGACTCTGTGCCTCAGCTTAGGGAAAATGGGAAAATTGATATCTTGAGAATATTAAGTCTTTGAATCCATGAACATGGTATATCACCATTTATTTAGGTCTTTAATTAATTGATTTGCACCGGGTCTTAGTTGGAGCACGTGGCCTCCTTAGTTGTGGCATGTGAACTCTCAGTTGTGGCATGCATGTGGGATCTAGTTCCCCGACCAGGGATCGAACCCAGGCCCCCTGCACTGGGAGCGCGGAGCCTTATCCACTGTGTCACGAGGGAAGTCCCTATTTAGTTCTTTTTAAATGTCTCACATAAAGATTTCCTTTAGCTTCTTTATTATGAAATATAACACATGCACAGAAAAGTGCATAAAACAAATATGCGGTTTAACAAATTGATATAAAGTAAACATACATGTAAACACAAACTAGTTCAAGAAATAGAACATTGCCAGTACCTCAGAAACCTACATATGTCCCTTCCTGATCACAGCCTCTTCTCTTCCCCCAGAGGTAACTAGAATCCTGACTTTTCTGTTAATCCTTCCTTGCTCTTCATCATAATTTAATTACCTAATTACCCATCCCTAAATAATATAGTTTAATTTTGCTGAACTTGATATAAATGGAATTATACAATATACATTTTTGTGTGTAGCTGATTCATATTAATTGCTGTGTACTATTTAATTGTAGAATATACTATATTTATCCATTCCACTGTTGATGGGCAGTTGAGATTTTGGCTATCAATATAAAGTTTTGTAATTTTCTCTATAAAGCTGATGTACATCTTTTATTAGATTTTTTCCAAGTACTTCATTTCTTTAATGCTATCATAAATTGTATCTTCTGAATTTTTTATTTTTTAATTGCTTACTGGTGTATAGAAATTCAGTGCTGTTCTTTTTTATTTAAACTTATTTCCAAGGTCCCTGAGGATCTGATTCTGCTATTAGTTGTTTCTATGGGCTCTTACCTCTGGTGCTTTGTTTCCTTGTGTGTTTTGTGATTTTTGATTGTGAGGTCATATTTGTTGGAACTTTGTGGCCTGGGATAAAGATGGGTTCTTAGGGTGAGATTTGCGTTTACTTTGTAAAAGAGGCAGCTTTTGAGGTGGACTTTGTCCTTCAGAGATTTAGGATACGGATGAATTTCAAATAGTAGGAAGGCTTGATTACAGTCACTGTGGTGGGAAGCTCTGTAGGTCTTGTTGCAGAAGAGTTGTTTGTCTGGAGTATAATATTATGAAAGAGGGTAGGGGGAGAATTAGATTGGAAAAGGAACCTTGCAAAGTTCCTTGATTACTATGTTAGTCTTTAGAATCTTTTCTTTTGTCCTGAATGTTCTAGAGGAGGGCATTGACTTTTTCAAAGATTTCTGTGACACCGTTATGGAAGATGGATTGGAACAGGGTAAGGCTGGATATAAATGGAACCAATTAGGTAACCAAAAAATAATCCAAATGAGAGTTAATTTATTATGACAACAGATTTTTATTGAGTACTTACTAAGTGCTGGGCATCTGTGCACAAGCCGCGTGGGATCTCAGTTCCCCATCCAGGGATTGAACCTGGGCCATGGCAGTAAAAACCCAGAATCCTAACCACTAAGCCACCTGTGAACTCCCCTGTGCTATTTTCTTAGAATAAAGATAGACCTGCTCCTGGCGTCCCGGAGTAGAGCAAGCAAGCACAATTTCTTTGCAGTTTGAATGACAAGAGAAGTACAGGGTTCTCAGGGGAGCACTTCAGAGAGTTACTTAACTGAGACTCTGGGGGTCAAGGACAGCTTTCTGGGGAAATTAACTTTTCAGTTGCAACTTAAAGATTGAATAGAGGGTGTGAAGAGAACTGTATTCTAGGCCGTAGTATATGCAAAGGCCTAAAGATGGGAGAGGATTCCCTTAGAGAATTGCTAGTAAAATTGTGCTCAGTAGATTGGTACAATTAATTCATGAGATAAATTCAACCCCTCAAACATTTTTGTTTAACCCATAAAGTATTTTTTAATTTAATTTTATTTCTTTATACAGCAGGTTCTTATTAGTTATTCACATTATACATATTAGCGTATATATGTCAATCCCAATCTCCCAATTCATCCCACCACCACCATTCCCCCATGCCACTTTCCCCCCTTGGTGTCCATACATTTGTTCTCTACATCTGTGTCTCTATTTCTGCCCTGCAAACCAGTTCATCTGTACCATTTTTCTAGGTTCCACATATATGCGTCAATATACGATACTTGTTTTTCTTTCTGACTTACTTCACTCTGTATGACAGTCTCTGGATCCAGCCCCGTCTCTACAAATGACCCAATTTCATTCCTTTTTATGGCTGAGTAATACTCCGTTGTATATATGTACCACATCTTCTTTATCCATTCGTCTGTCGATGGGCATTTAGGTTGCTTCCATGACCTGGCTATTGCAAATAGTTCTGCAATGAACATTGGGGTGCATGTGTTTTTTTGAATTATGGTTTTCTCTGGGTATATGCCCAGTAATGGGATTGCTGGGCCATCTGGTAATTCTGGTAATTCTAGAAATCTAGAATTCTAGAAATCTGGTAATTCTATTTTTAGTTTTTTAAAGAACCTCCATACTGTCCTCCATAGTGGCTGTATCAATTTACATTCCCACCGACAGTGCAAGAGGGTTCCCTTTTCTCCACACCCTCTCCAGCATTTGTTGTTTGTAGATTTTCTGATGATGCCCATTCTAACCGGTGCAAGGTGATACCTCATTGTAGTTTTTATTTGCGTTTCTCTAATAATTAGTGATGTTGAGCAGCTTTTCATGTGCTTCTTCTCTCTTCTTTGGGGAAGTGTCTATTTAGGTCTTCTGCCCATTTTTGGATTGAGTTGTTTGTTTTTTTAATATTGAGCTGCATGAACTGTTTATATATTTTGGAGATTAATCCTTTGTCCTTTGATTTGTTTGCAAATATTTTCTCCCAGTCTGAGGGTTGTCGTTTTTTTGTTTTTTTTTGTTTTTTTGCCGTAGGCGGGCCTCTCACTGTTGTGGCCTCTTGCGTTGTGGAGCACAGGCTCCGGATGCGCAGGCTCAGTGGCCATGGCTCACAGGCTTAGCCGCTCCACAGCATGTGGGATCTTCCCGGACCGGGGCATGAACCCATGTCCCCTGCATCGGCAGGCGGACTCTCAACCTCTGTGCCACCAGGGAAGCCCCCTGAGGGTTGTCTTTTCGTCTTGTTTATAGTTTCCTTTGCTGTGCAAAAGCTTTTAAGTTTCATTAGGTCCCATTTGTTTATTTTTGATTTTTATTTCCATTTCTCTAGGAGGTGGGTCAAAAAAGATCTCACCATGATTTATGTCAAAGAGTGTTCTTCCTATGTTTTCCTCTAAGAGTTTTATAGTGTCCAGTCTTACATTTAGGTCTCTAATCCATTTTGAGTTTATTTTTGCGTATGGTGTTAGGGAGTGTTCTAGTTTCATTCTTTTACATGTAGCTGTCCAGTTTTCCCAGCACCACTTATTGAAGAGACTCTCTTTTCTCCATTGTATATCCTTGCCTCCTTTGTTATACATTAGTTGACCATAGGTGCGTGGGTTTATCTCTGGGCTTTCTATCCTGTTCCATTAATCTATATTTCTGTTCTTGTGCCAGTACCATATTGTCTTGATTACTGTAGCTTTTTTTAAAATTTATTTATTTTTGGCTGCGTTGGGTCTTCATTGCTGTGCGTGGGCTTTCTCTAGTTGTGGTGAGCGGGGGCTATTCTTCGTTTCAGCGCGCAGGCTTCTCATTGCAGTGGCTTCTCTTGTTGCGGAACACAGGCTCCAGGCACGTGGGCTCAGTAGTTGTGGCTCATGGGCTGTAGAGCGCAAGCTCAGTAGTTGGGGCACACGGGCTTAGTTGTTCCGCGGCATGTGGAATCTTCCCAGACCAGGGCTTGAACCCGTGTCTCCTGCATTGGCAGGTGGATTCTTAACCACTGCGCCACCAGGGAAGCCCCGATTACTGTAGCTTTGCAGTATAGTCTAAAGTCAGGGAGTCTGATTCCTCCAGCTCCGTTTTTTTCCCTCAAGACTGCTTTGGCTATTCGGGGTCTTTTGTGGCTCCATACAAATTTTAAGATTTTATGTTCTAGTTCTGTAAAAAATGCCACTGGTAATTTGATAGGGATTGCATTGAATCTGCCGGTTGCTTTGGGTAGTATAGTCATCTTCACAATATTGATTCTTCCAATCCAAGAACATGGTATATCTCTCCACCTGTTTTTGTCATCTTTGATTTCTTTCATCAGTGTCTTAACAGTTTTCTGCGTACAGGTCTTTTATCTCCCTAGGTAG
This sequence comes from Stenella coeruleoalba, assembly GCF_951394435.1. Classification (NCBI taxonomy): domain Eukaryota; kingdom Metazoa; phylum Chordata; class Mammalia; order Artiodactyla; family Delphinidae; genus Stenella; species Stenella coeruleoalba. The sequence continues at coordinate 25,338,720 of NC_137169.1, forward strand.
GTTTATTCCTAGGTATTTTATTCTTTTTTTTGCAGTGGTAAATGGGAGTGGTTCCTTAATTTCTCTTTCAGATTTTTCATCTTTAGTGCATAAGAATGCAAGAGATTTCTGTGCATTAATTTTGTATCCTGCAGCTTTGCCAAATTCATTGATCAGCTCTAGTAGTTTTCTGGTGGCATGTTTAGGATTCTCTATGTATAGTATCACGTCATCTGCAAACAGTGGCAGTTTTACTTCTTCTTTTCCAATTTGTATTCCTTTTATTTCTATTTCTTCTCTGATTGCCGTGGCTAGGACTTCCAAAACTATGTTGAATAATAGTGGCGAGAGTGGACATCCTTGTCCTTTTCCTGATCTTAGAGGAAATGCTTTCAGTTTTTCACAATTGAGAATGATGTTTACCGTGGGTTTGTCGTATATGGCCTTTTTTATGCTGAGGTAGGTTCCCTCTATGCCCACTTTCTGGAGAGTTTTTATCATAAATGGGTGTTGAAATTTGTCAGAAGCTTTTTCTGCATCTATTGAGGTGATAATATGGTTTTTCTTCTTCAGTTTGTTAATGTGGTGCATCACATTGGTTAATTGGCATACATTGAAGAATCCTTGCATCCCTGGGATAAATCCCACTTGATCATGGTGTATGATCCTTTTAATCTGTTGTTGGATTCTGTTTGCTAGTATTGTGTTTAGGATTTTTGCATCTATTTTCAACAGTGATATTGGTCTGTAATTTTCTTTTTTTGTACTATCTTTGTCTGGTTTTGGTATCAGGGTAATGGTGGCCTCATAGAATGAGTTTGGGAGTGTTCCTTCCTCTGCAATTTTTTGGAAGAGTTTGAGAAGGATGGGTGTTAGCTCTTCTCTAAATGTTTGACAGAATTCACCTGTGAAGCCATCTGGTCCTGGACTTTTGTTTGTTGGAAGACTTTTAATCAGAGTTTCAATTTCATTACTTGTGATTGGTCTGTTCATATTTTCTGTTTCTTCCTGGTTCAGTCTTGGAAGGTTATACCTTTCTAAGAATTTGTCTGTTTCTTCCAAGTTGTCCATTTTATTGTCATAGAGTTGCTTGTAGTACTGTCTTAGGTTGCTTTGTATTTCTGCAGTGTCTGTTGTAACTTTTCCTTTTTTATTTCTAATTTTATTGATATGAGTCCTCTCCCTCTTTTTCTTGATGAGTCTGGCTAATGGTCTATCAATTTTGCTTATCTTCTGAAATAACCAGCTTTTAGTTTTATTGATCTTTGCTATTGTTTTCTTTGTTTCTATTTCATTTATTTCTACTCTGATCTTTATGATTTCTTTCCTTCTGCTAACTGGGTTTTGTTTGTTCTTCTTTCTCTAGTCCTTTTAGGTGTAAGGTTAGATTTTTTATTTGAGATGTTTGCTATCTCTTGAGGTAGGATTGTATTGCTATAAACTTCCCTCTTAGAACTGCTTTTGCTGCATCCCATAGGTTTTGGATCATTGTATTTTCATTGTCATTTGTTTCTAGGTATTTTTTGATTTCCTCTTTGATTTCTTCAGTGATCTCTTGGTATTTAGTAATGTATTGTTTAGCCTCCGTCTGTTTTTGTTTTTTATGTTTTTTTTCCCTTAATTGATTTCTAATCTCATAGCGTTGTGGTCAGAAAAGATGCTTGATATGATCTCAGTTTTCTTACATTTACTGAGACTCGATTTGTGACCCAAGATGTGATCAATCCTGGAGAATGTTCCGTGTGCACTTGAGAAGAAAGTGTAATCTGCTGTTTTTGGATGCAGTATCCTATAAATATCAATTAAATCTATCTGGTCTATTGTGTCATTTAAAGCTCTTGTTTCCTTATTAATTTTCTGTTTGGATGATCTGTCCATTGGTGTAAGTGAGGTGTTAAAGTCCCCCACTATTATTGTGTTATTGTCGATTTCCTTTTATAGCTGTTAGCAGTTGCCTTTTGTATTGAGGTGCTCCTATGTTGGGTGCATATATATTTATAATTGTTATATCTTCTTGGATTGATCCCTTGATCATTATGTAGTGTCCTTCCTTGTCTCTTGTAACATTCTTTATTTTAAAGTCTATTTTATCTGATATGAGTATTGCTCCTCCAGCTGTCTTTTTTTATTATTATTTATGCATTTTAATTTATTTATTTTTGGTTGTGTTGGGTATTCATTGCTGCACATGGGCTTTCTCTAGTGGCGAGCGGGGGCCACCCTTCGTTTTGGTGCCCAGGCTTCTCATTGCGGTGCTTCTCTTGTTACAGAGCACAGGCTCCAGGCTCACAGGCTTCAGTGGTTGTGGCACGTGGGCTCAGCAGCTGTGGCTCATGGGCTCTAAGCGCAGGCTCAGTAGTGGTGCACGGGCTTAGTTGCTCTGCAGCACGTAGGATCCTCCCGGACCAGGGCTCAAACCCGTGTCCCCAGCATTGGCAGACGGATTCTTAACCACTGCACCACCAGGGAAGCCCTCTATGGGTGTTTTTTAATAAAACAGTATCAGTCTTTCAATTTCAGTATTTCTCGTTATATTAAGTGAGGATTAAATGAGAGTCAAATAGTCCCTGGAGCCAGACCTTTCTTATTCCGGCTTACTAGCCATGTAACCTTGGGCAAATTATGTTTAACCCCTCTCTGCTGTAGTTTCCGTACTGCAAAGTGAAGGTAATAATAGTATGGACTTTAAAAGGTTGTGCCTAAAACAGTGACTGGCACAGAGTAAATAATTAATGTTAGCTGTATTGAAAATGCTTTATAAACTATAAAAATATTGGTTATTAGAAAAGAAGAGGGTTGTCTTTGAAGGAGACCCACCTTTAAGGCAGGAGAGGAAGAGAATTTTTAAAAAGAGGACAGGCTGAATCAGAATGTTGGGATAACCTGGAAATTACTATGTCAAGGAAGTTATTATGGGGAGAATGTGATCAGAATTGTTGATGTGATGATGATTCATAAAGGATTTCCCATCTATTTCAGTTGTTGCTAGTCACCCCTTCTTCTTGAACTCTTAGAGCCATTTGGCCCATAATTATATATTGTTATATTGAATATTAAAAAGAAAGTGATTTGTAAAACAATTTACAAAGAGATTTAACAGTCTCATCCAATTCTCACCACTTCCCTGTGAAGTACATGTTGTTATCCCTATTTGGTAAATGAGGAAATTGAGGCTCAAGAGATAGACTTGCCACCATAATTAAATACTTAAAACAATTTTTTAAATTAAAAAATGGAAAAAAAGAAAAAAAAATATAGACTTGCCTAGGCAATAGAGCTTGAGATGCCATCTAGGTCTTGAGATACGGAATCTCTTTTGATAATCTTATTTGCTTAACTAGATTGTGAGTTTCTTGAGGACTGAATCTAATCAGTCATTTCTTTTTATTCTGTACAGCACCTAGCTCAGTGCTGAGTGAAGACTGGCAGTAGTCAAGAATAACATGCTCTTTTCTCCCCTCTGCCCTCTAGCGCCCTCACAAAGCCAATGCTGAGGAGATGACCAAGTACCACAGTGATGACTACATTAAATTCTTGCGCTCCATCCGCCCAGATAACATGTCTGAGTACAGCAAGCAGATGCAGAGATGTAAGTCCATTCTGTTCCCTCCCTACTGTCAAGCCCCCAGTTGGATCTCCCTTCAAGTTGGAGAGACTCACCCTACCTTCCCTTGTATCCCCCATTCAGCTGACACCTGATTTTCCCTGCTTCCTGAGGGTACCAAAGTGTTTCTTTTGTCTCAAGACTGGTTTTCTTTGTTTCCTGATTGTAAGAAATAGATTGAACTTTGTCCAGTTAGGTTCACAACATTATCCCCGCCCCACCAAACTGTAATTGTTGTAATGGAAAAAGCACTGACCTGGGTTGGGGAGACAGGTGATATAGGTCCCGGCACTGACTCTTAACTGACTGGGGCAAGTCCCTTCCCCTCAGATTTTTCTTTTGTAAAATGGACTGGATGTCATCCCATGCAACTGTAACTGCTCTCACTATGTGAGTATTAGTTAAGAACTTAGCAGCCATTTAGACTCTAGGTGATGTAATCTTTGAGTTAAGGTGATTCTGCCCCTGCCCCTTGGGACTTGAAACTCAGAACAGGTCACATCTCAGAAGCCACACTCAGCTTATAGGAATTATGGGGATTGTTTTAGCTGTGTGGAAAAATTATGTTCAAATTTGGGAAGAAACTATCATCCCTGATTTCTCACTTGTGTTATTTTAGAAATTATCCCTTAGCACCTAAGATCTCATAATAAAACAATGTAACAGTATTGTCTAGAAGAAGTTTTGAATAGTTTATGACAGCTTATTTTGAAATACCAGGAAATCTATGGCACTTTTTTGTTGCTACTGGCCACAAGGTAGTCTGATTCCCAAGGCAGAAATTTATTTGTTACAATAATTGTGCACTGGTAATGATTAGAGAACCACAGAGACCTTTTATGAAGCATTAAGCTTCTTTGCCACGCACAACTCCAGGAGCTGCTGCCCCATCTAAGTGAGGTACTTACTGTCTGAATTGACAGGGTCTTATTTCCTTCTCAGGTGAGACAGATTCATTCCTTTGCTTTAGATGGCTTTAGGGCCGTTCCATAACTTATTTATTCTAGCGATAAGGCTCTACTCTCAGTAGAGAGGGCTCTCATTAGAGAAGCAGCTTGGTATTAAAGCAAGAGAATGAGCTTTGATGTCTTGGTTTGAATCCCATAGCTCTGCCACTTAGCTCTGTGTTCTTGAGTATGTCCCCTAGCCTTTCTGAGCCTTGTTTTACCTTCTTTAAAAGGAAGACAGTAGTGCCTGTTTCATAATGGAGTTTGGGGGGATGAGTAAGATACTGTATTTATTTATTTATTTTAAAAATATTTATTTATTTATTTTTGGCTGTGTTTGGTCTTCGTTGCTGCATGAGGGCTTTCTCTAGTTGTGGTGAGCGGGGGCTACTCTTCGTTGTGGTTTACAGGCTTCTTGTGGTGGTGGCTTCTCTTATGGCCGAGCACAGGCTCTAGTAGTGTGGGCTTCAGTAGTTGTGGCATGCGGGCTTAGTAGTTGTGGCTCGCGGGCTCTAGAGCGCACGCTCGCAGGCTCAGTAGTTGTGGTGCATGGGCTTAGTTGCTCCACGGCATGTGGGATCTTCCTGGACCAGGGCTCAAACCTGTGTCCTGTGCATTGGCAGGTGGATTCTTAACCACTGCGCCACCAGGGAAGCCCAAGATAATGTATTTAAAGCAGTGAATAGTAGCTTTTGCTGTTATAACTTATTGCTTTTATTTTCAAATCTATCAAGACAGACGACATATTAGGCCCTCAGGAGTGCGCAGGTTTGGTTCTGGCTCCCAGTTTGCTCCAGTTTTCCTGAAACCAGCATTCTAAAGTTGTGCATTGAAAAATGAGGTCTGAGATTTTTTTGTCATTGAAGGTGGGGGTAAAAAGGATGAGGCTCTCTACACATTCAATGCAATCCCTATCAAACTACCAATGGCATTTTTCACAGAACTAGAACAAAAAATTGCACACTTTGTATGGAAACACAAAAGACCCTGAATAGCCAAAGCAATTTTGAGAAAGAAAAACGGAGCTGGAGGAATCAGGCTCCTGGACTTCAGACTATACTACAAAGCTACAGTAATCAAGACAGTATGGTACTGGCACAAAGACAGAAATATAGATGAATGGAACAGGATAGAAAGCCCAGAGATAAACCTACACACATATGGTCACCTTTTTTTTTTTTTTTGGCGGTACACGGGCCTCTCACTGTTGCGGCCTCTCCTGTTGCGGAGCACAGGCTCCGGACACGCAGGTTCAGCGGCTATGGCTCATGGGCCAAGCTGCTCCGTGGCATGTGGGATATTCCCGGACTGGGGCACGAACCTGCGTCCCCTGAATCGACAGGCAGACTCTCAACCACTGCGCCACCAGGGAAGCCCGGTCACCTTATTTTTTTATAAAGGAGGCAAGAATATACAATGGAGAAAAGACAGCCTCTTCATTAAGTGGTGCTGGGAAAACTGGACAGCTACATGTAAAAGAATGAAATTAGAACCATACACAAAAATAAATTCAAAATGGATTAAAGACCTAAATGTAAGGCCAGACACTATAAAACTCTTAGAAGAAAACATAGGCAGAACACTCTATGACATAAATCACAGCAAGATCCTTTTTGACCCACCTCCTAGAGAAATGGAAGTAAAAACAAAAATAAACAAATGGGACCTAATGAAACTTAAAAGCTTTTGCACAGCAAAGGAAACTATAAACAAGACGAGAAGACAACCCTCAGAATGGGAGAAAATACTTACAAATGAAGCAACTGACAAAGGATTAATCTCTAAAATTTACAAGCAGCTCAATATCAAAAAAACAAACAACCCAATCCAAAAATGGGCAGAAGACCTAAATAGACATTTCTCCAAAGAAGATATACAGATTGCCAACAAACACATGAAAGGATGCTCAACATCACTAATCATTAGAGAAATGCAAATCAGAACTACAATGAGGTATCACCTCACACCAGTCAGAATGGCCACCATCAAAAAATCTACAAACAATAAATGCTGGAGAGGGTGTGGAGAAAAGGGAACCCTCTTGCACTGTTGGTGGGAATGTAAATTGATACAACCACTGTGGAGAACGGTATAGAGGTTCCTTCAAAAATTAAAAATAGAACTACCATACAACCCAGCAATCCCACTACTGGGCATATACCCTGAGAAAACCATAATTCAAAAAGAGTCATGTACCACAAAGTTCACTGCAGCTCTTTTTACAATAGCCAGGACATGGAAGCAACCTAAGTGTCCATCGACAAAGAAGATGTGGCACATATAAACAATGGAATATTACTCAGCCATAAAAAGAAACGAAACTGAGTTATTTGTAGTGTGGTGGGTGGACCTAGAGTCTGTCATACAGAGTGAAGTAAGTTAGAAAGAGAAAAACAAATACCGTATGCTAAGACATATATATGGAATCTAAAAAAAAAAAATGGTTCTGAAGAATCTAGGGGCAGGACAGGAATAAAGAAGCAGACATAGAGAATGGACTTGAGGACGTGGGGAGGGGGAAGGGTAAGCTGGGATGAAGTGGGAGAGTGGCATTGACATATATACACTACCAAATGTAAAATAGATAGCTAGTGTGAAGCAGCTGCATAGCACAGGGAGATCAGCTCAGTGCTTTGTGACCACCTAGAGGGGTGGGATACGGAGGATGGGAGGGAGACGCAAGAGGGAGGAGATATGGGGATACATGTATGTGTATAGCTCATTCACTTTGCTATAAAGCAGAAACTAACACAACATTGTAAAGCAAGTACACTCCTGTAAAGATGTTAAAAAAAAGAAAAGATGAGGCTCTCTTGATAAACCTTTAGCCAGACACATCAAGAAAAAGAGGGAAAGGACTCAAATCAATAAAATTAGAAATGAAAAAGGAGAAGTTACAGCAGACACCACAGAAATACAAAGCATCGTAAGAGACTACTACAAGCAGCTCTGTGCCAATAAAATGGACAACCTGGAAGAAATGGACAAATTCTTAGAAAGGTATAACCTTCCAAAACTGCACCAGGAAAAAATAGAAAATATGAACAGACCAATCACAAGTAATAAAATTGAAACTGTGATTTAAAATCTTCCAACAGGAGCTTCACTGGTGGCACAGTGGTTAAGAATCTGCCTGCCAATGCAGGGGACACAGGTTCGAGCCCTGGTCTGGGAAGATCTCACATGGCGCGGAGCAATGAAGCCCGTGCACCACACCTGCTGAAGCCCACGTGCCTAGAGCCCATGCTCCTCAACAAGAGAAGCCACTGCAATGAGAAGCCTGCGCACCATAACAAAGAACAGCCCCTGCTCGCCGCAACTAGAGAAAGCCTGCATGCAGCAACGAAGACCCAACGCAGCCAAAAATAAATGAGAAAAAAACCCACAAAAGAATCACATATTAAAAAATATATGTATATTCCAACAAACAAAAGTCCACGACCAGATGGCTTCACAGGTGAATTCTGTCAAACATTTAGAGAAGAGCTAACACCCATCCTTCTCAAACTCTTCCAAAAAACTGCAGAGAAAGGAGCACTCTCAAACTCATTCTGTGAAGCCACTATCACCCTGATAACAAAACCAGATAAAGATGTCACAAAAAAAGAAAACTACAGGCCAATATCACTGATGAATATAGAGCAAAATCCTCAACAAAATGCTAGCAAACAGAATCCAACAGCACATGAAAAGAATCATACATCACGATCAAGTGGGATTTATCCCAGGGATGCAAGGATTCTTCAATATACGCAAATCAATTAATGTGATATACCATATTAACAAACTGAAGAAGAAAACACCATATGATCATCTCAAGATGCAGAAAAAGCTTTTGACAAAATTCAACACCCATTTATGATAACTCTCCAGAAAGTGGGCATAGAGGGAACCTACGTCAACATAATAAAGGCCATATACGGGGCTTCCCTGGTGGCGCAGTGGTTGAGAGTCCGCCTGCCGATGCGGGGGACGCGGGTTCGTGCCCCGGTCTGGGAGGGCCCTGCATGCCGCAGAGCGGCTGGGCCCGTGGGCCGTGGCCGCTGGGCCTGCGCGTCCAGAGCCTGTGCTCCGCGACGGGAGGGGCCACGGCAGTGGGAGGCCCGCGTACCGAAAAAATAAAAAATAAAGGCTATATACGACAAACCCACAGCAAACATCATTCTCAATCGTGAAAAACTGAAAGCATTTCCTCTAAGATCAGGAAAAGGACAAGGATGTCCACTCTCGCCACTATTATTCAACATAGTTTTGGAAGTCCTAGCCACGGCAATCAGAGAAGAAATAGAAATAAAAGGAATACAAATTGGAAAAGAAGAAGTAAAACTGCCACTGTTTGCAGATGACGTGATACTATACATAGAGAATCCTAAACATGCCACCAGAAAACTACTAGAGCTGATCAATGAATTAGGCAAAGCTGCAGGATACAAAATTAATGCACAGAAATTTCTTGCATTCCTATACACTAATGATGAAAAATCTGAAAGAGAAATTAAGGAACCACTCCCATTTACCACTGCAACAAAAAGAATAAAATACCTAGGAATAAACCTACCTAAGGAGACAAAAGACCTGTACGCAGAAAACTGTAAGATACTGATGAAAGAAATCAAAGATGACACAAACAGATGGAGAGATATACCATGTTCTTGGATTGGAAGAATCAATATTATGAAGATGACCATACTACCCAAAGCAACCTGCAGATTCAATGCAATCCCTATCAAATTACCAGTGGCATTTTTTACAGAACTAGAACATAAAATCTTAAAATTTGTATGGAGCCACAAAAGACCCTGAATAGCCAAAGCAGTCTTGAGGGAAAAAAACGGAGCTGGAGGAATCAGACTCCCTGACTTCAGACTGTACCTCAAAGCTACAGTAATCAAGACAATATGGTACTGGCACAAGAACAGAAATATAGATTAATGGAACAGGATAGAAAGCCCAGAGATAAACCCATGCACCTGTGGTCAACTGATCTATAGCAAAGGAGGCAAGAACATACAATGGAGAAAAGAGAGTCTCTTCAATAAGTGGTGCTGGGAAAACTGGACAGCTACATATAAAAGAATGAAACTGGAACATTCCCTAACACCATACGTAAACAAATCAAAGGACAAAGGATTAATCTCCAAAATATATAAACAACTTATGCAGCTCAATATTAAAAAAACAAACAACTCAATCCAAAAATGGGCAGAAGTCCTAAATAGACACTTCCCCAAAGAAGAGAGAAGAAGCACATGAAAAGCTGCTCAACATCACTAATTATTAGAGAAATGCAAATAAAAACTACAATGAGGTATCACCTCACACCGGTTAGAATGGGCATCATCAGAAAATCTACAAACAACAAATGCTGGAGAGGGTGTGGAGAAAAGGGAACCCTCTTGCACTGTTGGTGGGAATGTAAATTGATATAGCCACTATGGAGAACACTATGGAGGTTCCTTAAAAAACTAAAAATAGAAATACCAGATTTCTAGAATTCTAGATTTCTAGAATTACCAGATGGCCCAGCGATCCCATTACTGGGCATATACCCAGAGAAAACCATAATTCAATAAAACACATGCACCCCAATGTTCATTGCAGAACTATTTGCAATAGCCAGGTCATGGAAGCAACCTAAATGCCCATCGACAGACGAATGGATAAAGAAGATGTGGTACATATATACAATGGAATATTACTCAGCCATAAAAAGGAATGAAATTGGGTCATTTGTAGAGACGTGGATGGATCTAGAGACTGTCATACAGAGTGAAGTAAGTCAGAAAGAAAAACAAATATCGTATATTAATGCATATATGTGGAACCTAGAAAAATGGTACAGATGAACTGGTTTGTAGGGCAGAAATAGAGACACAGATGTAGAGAACAAATGTATGGACACCAAGGGGGGAAAGTGGCACGGGGGAGTGGTGGTGGTGGGACGAATTGGGAGATTGGGATTGACATATATATGCTAATATGTATAATATAGATAACTGATAAGAACCTGCTGTATAAAAAAATAAAATTAAACTAAAAAATTTTTTTAAAAAAAGGATGAGGTTCTCTAAGTACTTCAAGGCACCTTACTGACTTGATTCAGAGAGATGTCACTAGTGCAGTGCTTTATAACCAGGGGTGTCTACAGGGACAATAACAGGGATGAAGAGCTGAGTTTTTTTCAGTATTTACCAACACCTAACCTAGGAAGTTAATACATGTAATAAGACCAAATAAGTCTGGTTTCCTTGCTCTTGCTAGGATGTAATTTAAATGCTTTATTGTCACTTTGAGAATTTGAGAATCTTAAGCAGAAGTTCTGACATAATTTTTAATAATTAAAAATGGGAACATAAATAAATGCGATTTTTATTTTTGGCAGATAGTCTATCAAAACATGAGGCTTATGGTAGAAACGTGATAAAAGGGACTTGTGCTGGTAAAATTTGGAGGCATTCTTGTCCATTTTGTAGATGTATAAAACTGAAACCCAGGGAGGTGAGATGACTGTCCCAGGGTCACACAGCAAGATAGTGGTAGAATGGAGAATGGAACTCTGGTTTCCTGATTCTGGACTATTTTAAAATATGTTGCACATAAAATATTTCAGACACACACACAAAACTATAAAAAATTATACAATGATCAAACATGTCCCTACAACCAGCCTAAGAAAGAAAACATTGCCAGTACAGTTGAAGCCCTCCTGGGCACCTCTCTTTGATCACATGCCCTTCCTCTTCTACTCCCCTCTCCACCCCATTCCCACCACCACCAAGGTGTAAGCACTATCCTGAAGTCAGTGTTTAATCCCATGTGTCTCTTGCTGCAGTATATGCTTTTTAGTGCCTTCTTGACCTACGTCTGCTCCCCCATCTCTCACCCAGTATTGCTCCCCATCAGTCTAAAGCCAGCCTAAGAATGAGAGAAGTTTTATAGTGGGAAGAGGGAAAACCCATAGAAAAGTCCTCCCTAGTCTCACAGATTAGTCCCAAGTGAGGGTCTGCTCTCCCATTTTACCCCTTTTCCATCTGTAATCACACAGCTCCCTTGAGCTGGGAATAATGGACTGGCCATCTGAGCCACATGTTGGTTTGGGGCCTGAAGGAATATATTTTTTCTCGTTTCTAAAATACCAATTTCTTGTCATGGGAGCTCCACATCTCAAACAGGAGTATAAGCAAAGGTTTGGGAACCCAGACAGACCAAGCCCACTGAAGGAGGAAGCAGCCAGAGAGGGAAATCAATTGCCGATGGATAAATAAATAGCCTGGCCTCAGGGACCAAAGTTCTTATTGACACAGCCTCCCAGTGTTTACCTGGGAAGTGGGGGAGAGAGCCACCTACTGCTTACCCCCATACACACGCCACCTTTCCTCGGAGCACTGTGCCTGGCAGGGCACCAGATCAGAGCACCCTCCCAAGTTTAGGGCAGTGCCAGAGGTGGTAACTCTTGTGGTTATTGCAAACCTTGAGCTTCAGCTGTGTCTCAAGAGGTCACCACAGTCTAAGCTGGGCTCTCCTACCCTCCTCATCCTAGGGCTCCTCCTCCTTGCTCTACTTTGGGAACCCCTGTTGATAATAATGCATGCAATGGGAAGACTGGGACAAGAGAACGAGAATTTAGCCCCACCCCTGCCTCTAACTTCTGTATGTCATTGACATCTCAGCAGTTTCCTTTTCTGTGAGAGCAGACTTGGAGCCATAAGGTTCCTCTGTAGCTCTGAGTCTGCAGCCTTCAGGTGTGCTTCCCTTCCTGTCTTTTTCATTTTATTTGCATTATTGTTTGCATGTGGTTCCACATTATGTGTTAGTTTGTACTTTTACCCCTTAGGCCTGAAATAACTTTCCTCCAGTTGTCACTTGGTATAGTAGAAGAGCACTGGACTGTGGGAGTCAGGACACCTGGACTCTGGTTCTACCACTGCCTGGTTATATAACCCTGGGCGAGTCACTTAGCTTCTCCACATCTGTTTGTTCCTCTGCACAGTGGGGTTGATATTTGTCTCGTCCAGCTTTTATGGGCTTGTTAGGATCAAATGAGACTGTGTATGTGAAATTACTGGGGAAGAGGCCAGAGTATATTTTCGTAGGCTTTTAGGACAGGCAGACCAATCCTTGAATACCGCCTCTGCCATTTACTGACAGTTCACCTCTTTGAGCCTGTTTTTCCATTTATAGAATAGGACCAAACCCTACCTCAGGTGTGTGAGGATAAACGACACCAGGTACTTAAAGCACTGAGAATAGTGTCCGGCACGTTGTTAAGCATCCAGTGGATGACAGTATAGGTCTCTGTTCTTCACTTCCTTGTTGGCCAGCTGGAGTGAGGTCCAGGAACAAACCCAGGCTGGAATAAGAGGCTGTATTTTTCTCCCTCAGGAATGAACCAACATTTTCCAAGTATTTACTTGCTAAATGCTTCCCCATATAAGATTTCTATCAATCTTCTCAACAATTGGGTAAGGTGGATGTCATTATTGCTAGTTATAGATAATGAACGAAAGCTCAACAAGGTTAAGTGACTGGACCCAGTCACACAGCCAGTAAGTAGCAGAACCTGGACAAGAACCCAAGCCTTCTGAATCCAAATTCTGCATTTTTTCCATCAGCTCATAAATATGTAAACAAAAACTAAAGGAAATTGTGGAAACTAACCTTTTCCTATGTTTTTTCAAGTTAACGTTGGTGAGGACTGTCCGGTATTTGATGGCCTCTTTGAGTTCTGTCAGCTATCTACTGGTGGCTCTGTGGGTAAGGAATATACATCCCTCCTTAAAGGCTGTGCTGGGTTGTACTAGTGAGGTCTGTCTTTTAGGCCACTATCCCAGTGAGGCTGACCTGTGACCATGTAAAATGGTCCTGTGAGTTTTTACCTGAGGTCTTGAAAATGTCCTGGTTTAGTCCCAGCCCAGGTTCAATCTGACATGGTACAGACAGGTGTCCTTGGCTGTCCTCTCCTACCAAGACATCCTATATACAGGAACTCTCTGCAGACCTCATGGGCTTGTTGAGATGCTGTACATAAAAGTAACTTGTGAACTGCACAGTGCTATAAAAATGGGAAGTGTCATCATCTGTCTTACAAAAGAGTATGGTAATTACCTTTGGAGGTCAGAAATACTCCCCACGCATCTCCCACTTCCATTTGTAATGTCTAGATTACCTCCAGGATCACTCTACGCTTTCTTTTTTTTTTCTTTTAAAATTTAGGAAGTTTTTTTTTTTTTTTTTAATTAATTAATTTTGGCTGCACTGGGTCTTAGTTGCAGCGTGCGGGATCTTTAGTTACGGCATGCATGCGAGATCTAGTTTCCCAACAGGGGATCGAACCTGGGCCCCCTGCATTGGGAGCGTGGAGTCTTACCCACTGGACCACCAGGGAAGTCCCACTCTACCCTTTTTTAACAAATGTTTATTTTTCTATGATCATTGTTTTTTCTCCTCCCCCCTCGCTACCACCTCCTAATGTAATCTCAGAAAACAAAGAAGTGCACAGGGAAAAAAACTGACTACAATCACACTGTCCACAGATAACCATCATTACCATTTTGGTGTTTGTACATCCATGCTGTTTTCTGTGTGCATATATCTGGACATAACATATATACATCTGTATTTTACAAAAAATGTGTCATATATATGTACAGTTTTGTGCCTACATTTTTTACTCAGTAAATCATTTTATTTATTTAATTTTTTAATTTATTTATTTTTGGCCACTCCATGTGGCTTGGGGGATCTTAGTTCCCTGACCAGGGCTTGAACCCTGGTCCCCAGCAGTGGAAGCGTGGAGTCCTAACCACTGGACCGCCAGGGAATTCCCTCTATGTTTTTTTTTGTTTGTTTGTTTTTTTGGGGTACACGGGCCTCTCACTGCTGTGGCCTCTCCCGTTGTGGAGCACAGGCTCTGGACACGCAGGCTCAGCGGCCATGGCTCACGGGCCCAGCCGCTTCGTGGCATGTGGGATCTTCCCGGACCGGGGCACGAACCTGTGTCCCCTGCATCGGCAGGCGGACTCTTAACCACTGCACCACCAGGGAAGCCCCTCTTCAAAACGTTTTGACCATGCACCACATTTAGAAGTATTTACACTTGCAATCCAGGTTATGCATGCACATGCACAACACCCTCTCTCACTCTGAAGCCAGTTTCACAAAACAGTGGTTACCTTTACTATTATTCTGATATTTTTATTCTAGTCTGTCTCATTTAAAAATATATATACTAATCATAACCCATTAAACCAATTTTAAGGCCTACTAGTGAGTTACCACCTTCAGTTTGGAAAACAGTTTTTTTAGAGTAGCCAATATCATGTTTATTCCTATTGGAATAGGGTAGGGGGAGAGGACTGGCTTGTGAATTGTACAATACAGCTGTTGAATAGGCAGGTCCTACCTCTCACTGGGTTCCCTTGGCTTCTTGGAGGAAAGGGAGAGAGTGGCTTGATAACAGGCTTGTGTTCTTTCTTCCCACGTCCAGCAAGTGCCGTGAAACTTAATAAGCAGCAGACGGACATCGCTGTGAATTGGGCTGGGGGCCTACACCATGCAAAGAAGTCCGAGGCATCTGGCTTCTGTTACGTCAATGATATCGTCTTGGCCATCCTGGAACTGCTAAAGTATGCCTTCCTGGCCTTGTCTCTTGGAGGAGCACCTTAGGCCAGGTTCCCATTTCCCCCTCCCCCGGGCTTGCCTCCCTAGTTTGCTTTTCCTAGCAGTGTGCTGGCTAGGATGTGTTCGGTGAGTGTCTCTGGCCATCCTCTCCTTGACGGGGTCTTGATTTGATCTGAGCCCACGGCAAGATCAGGGGCAGGCGCTGCTCAGATCCTGCCTCCAGAGTGTCCCTGTGTGGCTGGAGTTGACCCTGGCTGTAGAGTAGGAAGATCGGACTTGATCGGCTTGGTCAGGCCTCTGGAGACACCCTGCCGCTCTTCCACCTTCCTTCAGCCAGTTTCCGCGTCTCTGGTGCTTAGAGATACCTGAGGGAGGCAGCCAGCCCGGTAAGCTGGGACCTGGCGCCCTTGGCGCGTCCCACTCCCAAAGAGCCCCCAGAACCCCCTGACCCCCTTCTGATCCTAGGTATCACCAGAGGGTGCTGTATATTGACATTGATATTCACCACGGCGATGGCGTGGAAGAGGCCTTCTATACCACAGACCGAGTCATGACTGTGTCCTTTCATAAATATGGAGAGTACTTCCCAGGAACTGGGGACCTACGGGTGAGAACTCCCTTCAGGGGCCAACCAGCTCACCCTCAGCTGCCAGCTCTTAACTCTCCTATCTCATGTCACCAAAAACCACTTCCTGCGTCTTCTGCCATTCAGAATACCACACCCAGCCTGGGACACCTGCCATGGTCTCTTTCCCTCTCTTATTCTGGAGGAAGGGAATGATGGTACATAAAGGGTTGGAAGGGATGGGGGTCTCCTGACTATTGCACTTCCCTCCTGGCCACAGCTGAGTTGCATTATACTATTCACATGTCCCAGACAGCTTGAATTTTAGGCTAGAAACATCAGGTTCTCTCCCACGGGCTAGGAATTGGGACCTTTATGGACCATCTCAAGGGTTCTTAATGTTTTTAGGTTACCCTCCCCTTTGACCATCTGACTGAAAGCTATGTACTCTCTCCCCATAAGTACATGAAATTTTACATTTGTTATCAAATAGTTAATAGATGCCTTCTCCTACTGAAGCCCATCCATGGACCTCAGGATAAGAATCCCTGGAAACTGATTCATTAAACTATTCTGCTTTGTGAGAGCATGAATACAATGAAACCAGCCATTTTGCCATGCCAGTGGCCCTTGGGTGAAAAAGTGGCACTAATTCAGTTGTTTGCCGTGGCAAGCATCATAATAACTGAGCCTTTCCAATTTTGAAGAATTCTTCTTCCGTTTCTGCTTTCCTTCCACACCTCCCTAGAGAGGAGAGTGGTGGGTAGAGGAGTGAGCAGTAAAGCGCTCTGGAAAGGAAAGGGTTGTCGTGGGGTGGGTGTTATTTCTATGGTCCAGCCCCCAGCCACCTTTAACCCAGTCCAGGGGGAGAGGTCTCATGCTGTGTGGTAGGATATTCAGTCTCTGGTTCCATAAATGATTCTCAGCCTGGGTGCAGACTCAGTGGTGTGTCCAGAGACGTGAGCTAGACTTGTTCCACCAGTGAGGGGAATGGTGCTAACCTGCTCTGTCCCTGGCCCACCTCATGGGCCCAGCTTATCTCTCTTAGAACCACTGCTTCTTTCCTTAGCCTTCCAGCCCTCATCCTTGAACTTCCTCCTAGCTTCATCATCTTTCAGTTTTACTTTAATGTGCTTCTTGATTAGGATATTGGGGCTGGCAAAGGCAAGTATTACGCTGTTAACTACCCGCTCCGAGATGGGATTGATGACGAGTCCTATGAGGCCATTTTCAAGCCGGTAAGTGGCTTAGGCTTATCCACCACTGGGCTATAAACAGGATTGATCTAAGGGAGGGGTAGCAAAACACCTCCAGTGTACTTCGGGATCTCTCCCCACTGAGAGGCTGGCTGGAAATGAGATGTGTTTGAACCCTGGATTGCATGCTGTGTGGCCAGTTAGGGGAACAAAATCCATCCAGATATTTACTGATGCCTTCTGTGGGTCAGGCCCTCTGCTGGATATAAGAATAGCTAAGACATGATCCATGCCCTTGAAGACCTCACAGTCTGTGGTGTGGGAGGCAAGCACATCCCTGACAGCATGTGGTCAGTGCCGTTTTTGAGGGATGAACATGGGCTGGGGAAAGCGTAGTCAAGATGATTTCACACAGAGGTAGTGACATTTGAGCTGGACTTTGAGAAATGAGGAGTTACCCATGTGAAGGAGGCGGGGGCTGGAGGGGAGGGGTGGCATTCAGCAGAGGGAACAGCACCAGCAGAAGCATAGAGGTGCCAATACGTGGTATGTAGGCCAGTATGATGTGAGGGAGGAGTGTTGAAGGATGTGGCGGGAAATGTTTGTCGGGGTCAGTATTTCAAAGGTAGCCTTGAATGCCATGCTGAGGAGTTAAATCTTCACCTGTAAGCAATAAGGAACCATTACTAGAGTAGTAACCTAGTTAGGTTAGGTTAGGTAGTCGTTTAGCAAACACCAGGTGCCTACTGTGTACCTTGTAGTAAGGGCAACAGAAAAGCCTAAGTTAATGGTCTCTGTCCTCAGTTACATTAGAATCTAGTGAGAATGAGATAAACAAAAGTGAAGCGCCTCCTCACAGCGTAAGGCTCCAAGTCTGCAGGGCCAAATGCATAGAGCAGACGCAGCTAAGGGCTGCCTCAGAGGGGCTTCTTGGAGCAACGAAAGGAGGGCGAGATCTAGGGAATTGACAAGGAGGTTGTCTTAGGCTCCTTATTAGAGCTAGAAGGCTCTTGGAGATCCTCTCAAATTGGAAAACTGAACAAATTGGGGAAATGAGAAGCCCAGGCTTGTACTCCCTTTTCTCTGAGGGAGAGTGGAAAGGTAGGAGTGAGTGATAAGGAGCCGAAGAAAGTGCTGCACCCACACTTTTCAGCCTGAACCTCAAATAGCTTTTCTTGAGGCTGGTAGTGACCAGGTTGTGTCCTTTCAGGTCATGTCCAAAGTAATGGAGATGTTCCAGCCCAGTGCAGTCGTCTTACAGTGTGGCTCTGACTCCTTGTCTGGTGATCGGTTAGGTTGCTTCAATTTGACCATCAAAGGTGAGGCCAGGTAGCACAGAGACGGGAGGGCAGGGTCCTGCTGGGTGCTCCTGCAACTTGGCACACCTTCTCCCACCAAAGGGCACGCCAAGTGTGTGGAATTTGTGAAGAGCTTCAACCTGCCTATGCTGATGCTGGGAGGAGGTGGCTACACCATTCGTAATGTCGCCCGGTGCTGGACATACGAAACAGCTGTGGCCCTGGACACAGAGATCCCTAATGGTAATAGCTGCAGGGCCAGATTGGGCTGGGCAGCGCAGGAGCTCACGTGCCCCTTTCCCATTGGCTCTACAACCTCTCCTCTTCAGAGTCTGATTCTCCTGCTATCCTCTTGTGGTTTTCAGACCGTAGCTGTCAGTTTTTTTCTGAGTCCTTTAGTTGACCCTGTCCCCTGTCCCTCAGCTGCTGGTCTGGACAAAATTATCAGTGCTTATCTATAGCTTTGGAATTCATACTCTGTAGGGTAACTGGGGTAGTGACTGAGGGAGTGCTCGCAATGAATATTGCCTAAATTTTTCTAAACCAGGGGCTTCAGCCTGCTTCATACACACACACGTGCACGTATGCACACAAACACACCACTGGTGTGGACACTGGAGAATGGCTTTAAAAAAAATTGAAATCCTATAGGTACCCAAGCCTCACCCTATCTTGGAGGCATGCTTCTCTGTTTGATAGTTGGGCTTACAGGTCCAGATAAACCTACAGATGCTTTTCTCAGGGTCCCATGGTGGCCAGTCTCTTAACTCTCTCACCCTCTGCCCCAATTAGAGCTTCCATACAACGACTACTTCGAATACTTTGGACCAGATTTCAAACTTCACATCAGTCCTTCCAATATGACTAACCAGAACACTAATGAGTACCTGGAAAAGATCAAGTGAGTATATCCTCCCCCACACCCCTAACAACATTCCAGGCTCTGGTTGGTCCTTGACCAGAGCCCAGCCACCTCTCTACCATTGGCCATAGACAGCGACTGTTTGAGAACCTGAGAATGCTGCCCCACGCGCCTGGGGTCCAAATGCAGGCCATTCCTGAGGATGCCATTCCAGAGGAGAGTGGCGATGAGGATGAAGAAGACCCTGACAAGCGCATTTCAAGTAAGACCGAGACCCAAGGGCCTCCACCTTCCTACTCCGCAGGCAGTTCTGACTTCCCTCCACTGTTCCTGGCTCCACATTCTCCCCAAGCTGCCCACCTGTTGAGAAACCCAAGTACCTGTGCCTGTAGGGATAATTTAGAGGGTCCAGGTCCCCTTCCCTTGGTGTCTTTTGGGGGAACATGCAAGAAAGCGCTGGGCAGACCCTGAGATAAAGAATCTGCTCTCCCACCCATATTTTCCATTACTTCCCAGTCTGTTCCTCGGACAAACGAATTGCCTGTGAGGAAGAGTTCTCCGACTCTGACGAGGAGGGAGAAGGCGGTCGCAAGAACTCTTCCAACTTCAAAAAAGCCAAGAGAGTCAAAACAGAAGATGAGAAAGAGAAAGACCCAGAAGAGAAGAAAGGTGGGTTTGAGTTGGGCCAGGACTTGGATCTTGAGCCCCAGGCCCTGGAGGAGGAATTTATGTAGGGCACTGGGAGGAGGGAGCTGACTCAGGCCCTGCCAGCTCCTTAGGGCTCTTCCTTAGCTACTTGGGCCTTTCACTGGTTCCCAGAAGTGGCAGGGCCCACAAAAGAATGAAACTCAATTCGTCATCTTCACTGGCTGATTGAGCCCTGCCAGGCTCCAGAGCCAGGGACATGCCTGGGCTCCCCGTGGTCGGGAGCATGGCTCTCACATACCACCCAAGACCTTTTCTCAGTGCTTCACCCCAGTTTCCCAGGGGGCTGCCTCCACCCACCGGGTTCAGGCTCTAGCAGGCTGGGAAACCGGTCCAACCTGTTTGTCCTCTGCAGGGCTCGCTGGGAGGGCCTGGGATGGGCTTTTCTCTCTTTTGTATGTCCAGTGAGCTGTAGTGTTGGGGAAGGGGTTTCAAAGTGGAGATCCCATGGGTCTTTCCAGAGGGGCTGCCCTTGGCCATCCCTGCACTCTTATGTTCTAGAAGTCACAGAAGAGGAGAAAACCAAGGAGGAGAAGCAAGAAGCCAAAGGGTGAGGAAGGAGCTGTCTATCATCTCCCTGGCATTGGAGCACCAGCCCCTTTGTCCCACCACGCTGAGAGGGAAGGCGCAGGGACAGCTGGTCCAGCTTACAAAGGCCTCTTTCAGGGACCAGTCTGTCTGTCTCTGCAGTTCTAGGCAGAGCTAGGAAGCCCCAGCCTTTAGCAGTCACCTGGGCAGCCGGGGTCCTGTGGAAGTCATTGTACCCACACTTTTGCCTTAAAGCCTCTAGGGTGGGTTATCTCATGCCAATCTCTGCTCTCTCCACAGGGTCAAGGAGGAGGTCAAGTTGGCCTGAACAGACCTCTCCAGTTCTGGCTTCTTGCCAAGTTCCCCACCTTTATCCCACAACCCCTCAGATTTTATATTTTCTATTTCTCTGTGTATTTATATAAAAATATATTAAATATAAATATCCCCAGGGACTAGACAGGAACCAGGGCCCTGAGCTCAGGGCACACGTGTTAGGTGAGCTTTTCTAGTAGCTGCCTTGCCACCCATCCCTCCCGAACTCTTTAATTTTGAACCGTAACGGATGCCAGGTCTGGGTGGAAGGGATACACTTAAAGCAGCCATAGGACAAAATCTTGAAGTGCCTGCTTTGAAAAGGTGCCCTTATTGAGCATTTTAGAAGGGGTGGCTGGGTCTTCAGGGACTCCCTGTTGTTCTCAGGCTCTTGTCATCAGCCATTCTTAGATTGATTCTGTTCTCATACCTTCCCACTGGCCCCCAGTGAGCCAAGAAACTCACACTGCCTGCCCTCTCTGTCCTCCCCCCAATTCTGCAGATGAAGATTGGTAGTCTAGTTTCCTTTTTGAGATACTATTTTCATTTTTGTGAGAATCTTTGTAATAAAATGGTACATTTCTACACCCTCCTGAGCTTGTCTCCTAGTAGTATCCCTGGGTTCATTTCGACTCCACTTCCCTGCCCTTCTGGTGTCCATGAGGATCTGGGCAACCCCTCAAAAACAAAAGAACCCCACAAACTTACCTGTCTCAGTCCCCCCTCAAGGTTTGAGGTAGACCAGTCTTCTCACCCTACCCCAGAAGACCACTCATTAAAAAGCACCACTAAAGGGACGACATTTATTCCTTTTCCAAATGTTACAGTAAAACCAGGTGGAAGAGAATGGTTTTAGCAGTTAGAAAAAAAAAAAATTACAAATCTGGGGTTTGGCCATTAAAAGTTATTTACAACAATGGGAGGGAAAAAAAAAAAAAAGACAACAAGAAGTTGTTTCACATTACATACCTCCCCCCCACCCCAAAGCTTAATACTTGCTTACCAAGTCAAAAAAGAGACACAGTTGATTCACAAGCTGGAGGTTCGAACTTGAGTAAGACATTTAGAAAAACCTAGACAGGGGCAGTGTCCTCCCCAGCCCAGGGGCCACTAGGCCCAGCACAGGAGACTACAAACAACAGGGGAAGGTGGACACTCAGGGCGTGGGAGTAGGCACCCCCACCTCTGGCTCAGGGATTTGGGGAGTAAACAAAGCCTACTTGGAAAAGAACTGGGGAAGAAAACCAGCAACTGCCTTCTGCACAGGTGGGGACAGGGAAGGAGGCAGGGACAGGGGCAGGAGCATTTCACATCACTAACCTAACTTGGGAAACTGCAAGGGACCATCTTCGACTGGCCTTAAGAGGAAGACCAGATGGATGATGGGAGAATCCACAGGAGGGAGAGGAGGAGAGGGAACGTGGCTAGGGGGCAACAGCCCCTTCCTTTCTGGGCACAGGAAGGCAGCCAGGTCACCAGGTCCAGGCAGTGACCTCACAAGGACAGCACAGTTTTTGCAGCTTAGAGATCACCCACCTGCCCCCACCCAGCTACTCATTCTGCTCACTCGCTGGTGTAGGGCCACTCTCCGGCCCCGAGGGAGTGGATGGCTCTGCGGCCTGGGGCCCTGCCTCTTCTGTGTCTCCTCCCTTGGAGGCAGCGCTAGCCTCTGCCCCTTTGGCCTGGGGCTCCTGGCTCTCAGGGGTGGCAGCATCCTTCCCTTCCAGGGCAGTGCCTTCCTCGCTGCAGGCACCGATCTCCCCCTGCTCCTGCTCTTCCTCTGTGGGTGAGGAGGCAGACGAATCACCCCCTCCCTCCTTCCGATTTCTCTTGAAGGACAGGCCACTCAATTTGAAAGGCTTCTTGAAAGAGAATTTCTTCTTCTTCTTGGGGGTCTCCTTGGGGGGGACCTCCCCCTTGGCCTCAGCGCCCTGGCTAGGGGGTGCCGGCTCGATGGCATCACCAGTGGCCCCGGCTGCCTCCTCTGTTCCGTTCACGGGGGTCGACTCCCCTTCACCTTTGGGGGATAAGTCTCCATTGCTTTTCACGTGGCCGTTCTCCTGCAGGGCAGAGGAGACAGCAATGAGGGCCGGGGCTCTTACTCCCCTCCCCCAGCCCGCCTCTGACCTCTTCCACGCAACGGGGTCCCGACTCGTTCCGCCGCACCCCCAGAGCCTGGTTGTAACCTCACCCCACAGCCGGCATCCCGTCAAACCTCTCCCTCCTGCCCCGCACAGGCGCGCAGGGGCCGCGGCCGACAGGAGGCGCTGGGGTCCCGGGGCCCCCACCCACCTCCCCCGGGGCGCGCTCTCTATTCCGCGCAGGGCCGCCCGCGGCCGCGGATCCCGGGCTGGCGGGCGAGCCGTGCAGCCGATATTGGGCGGGAAGCCGCCCCGGGGCGCTGTTCCCCACACCTGGACGGCCTATTTTCCCAGCCTCCTGCTTTGTGTAAACGGCCCCCACCCACCTCAGGCTCTCCCCACCTCGCGGCTCCTCCCTAAAAAAAGCCGTGGGCTATCGAGGTCGAGTCTGCGGGGGGAGTGCCCTCCCCTCCGGCCCCCGCCCCGCGGCCCCCGGGCGCCCCCTTGGCGCGGCCCAGCAGCGCCTTTGTTCCCCGCGCGGCACTCCGGGCGGCCAGGGGGCAGCGCCGGGGGCCGAGGCCGCGAACAAAGAAGGCGGCGGGGCCCGGCCGGCGCCCCCTCCCCGCCCCTCCCCTTGCTTCGCCCGCGGGGGCTGCGGCGCCGAGAACAAAGGGACCGGGCGGGGGAGGGGGCGCCGCGTGTCCCGGGCCGGACAAAGCGCGCGGCCCCGGCCCGAGGCCCTACAGGGGGCGAGGTACGAGAGGAGGGGGACGAGTCGGGCCGTGCCGAGCGCACCCACCTGTCCGTTGACCTTAGCGGGGGAAGCGCCTGCTGCCTCCTCGGCGGTCACGTCGCCCCGGGGAGCCTTGGAGCTCTGGCTGCCCATGGTGGGGGTTCTGCTGGGGGGCGCCCGGAGCCGCCCCGGGCTCGCGCCGCAGGGGATAGTTCGGTCGGGTGGGCCTGGCCGGCGGAGGGGTGGGGCTCGCGCCTGAGGGGGAGGGGTGTCGGGGGGAAACCTAGCTGCACCCCCGCTCCGTGCCGGACCCGCTAGCAACACCCGCCGCCGCTCCGCTCCGCGCCAGAATGCCGCCCGCCGCCCGCCGAGCCGCCTATATATATGCGCCCGGAGCTCGGGGCGGGGCCGGACATTTAAATGAGCGCCCAATCGAGGGGCGGAGGCGGGCTCAAATCGCGGGCCCCACTTGAGCGGTGGGCGACGCTGGCGGTCTGGTCTCCCCAACCCGCACGGCTACCGGGGGCAGGTGGGGTCCAGGGTGGGAAGGGGAGAGGCGGGTGCCTGAGGCGAGCCCAGAGGCCAGCCCAGAGGCGAGCTGGGTGGAGGGGGGCTCCTAGAGGAAAGAGGACAGAGCAGTCGTCCCTTCCTCTCACCGCCCACCTCTCAGGTGGACGCCCCAGCTCCTGGAGTGGCCCCCATCGCCTTGGTCCCGCATTGGCAGCCCCTGTCAGTCTCCCCCTAGAACTCTTCGAAGGGCTCACATGCCCAGACTCGTCAGCCGGCTGGTCCAGAGTTATTATGCTCCAGAGAATATGGTCATGGAAGTCGCAGGGCCCCAGGTGGGTTTTGTGCCCCCTCAGGCCGGGAGACCGGTCCGAGGTCCCGCCCACGTGCCTGCCTGTCCAGGGCAGCTTGGGAGGTTTGACCCACCGCGGGGTCACTCTGGTCAGACTGGTGAGGTCGTGCCTCATCCCTCCTCTCAGTCTCTTGGTGGCCCGTCACACTAAGCCCCCACAGATAAGCTCACCTTTGGTCCCTCCTGTTCTCAGCCTGAACCATGACAAAGTCCCATCTGGGGTGGTGCCGTGATCTTGAGGGGCATCTCCATCCCCATTTGAAAGCCGAGAAGCCTGAGGCTCAGAGACCTGGACATAACCTGTCTGACTTCGGTGCTCTCCCTTCACATCTGCTCCCCTACATCAGGGCTCCCCGAAGGGGGGGCGCTCAACAACCCTTAAAACACTCCAGTTCCTGAGGAGGAGGAGCCTTGGATGGCCCCTTCAGGACAGCCCCCAAGCTGCCCAGTCCAGCCGTCAGCCCCGCCTGAGTAGGGGAGCCCGGGGACAGGGGCAGGGGGGAGGAGGCTGGAGACTCTCCAGCTGGAGTCTCCTGCCACTCCCCCTAGCCCAGGCCAGGGGGAATCCCAGAGTCCTGGCTGGCCCCGGTTGTGTGTCTGGCTGCCTGCCCTCGGCCCCCAGGAGGAAGGGGATGGGGGCTGGAGGAAGCAAAGTGTTGCAAAAGCAAGGCTGTGTCCGGGACAGCTCAGCACGTCGCTCGCTTGCTCCTTCCCTCCTACAAGTATGGCCTCCTGGGAGGCCTGAGGCTGTGCGGTGTGGAGACACCCCAGGGACTGAGAAATCAGGAACTCCTACAGATCTGACAACAGAGGGGCGGGGCGGGCTGAGGTGGCTTCTACATACCAACTCACTCCTGTAGCCTCCATCCCCACCCCCACTCTGAGACTACAGAATACTCTCGGCTTCATTAGCACCACCCATTTTACAGACTAGGACACTGAGGTTCGGAAAGGGAAAGTGACATGTCCAAGGGCACATAGCAGATACCAGTAGCTGAGGCTAAGAGTTTAGAGAGACCTGCAAAAAGGGGCTGGGGGCTGTAAGGAAAGTCCTGGAAGGAGTCTCTGTTGAGATCTGGGGCTGCCTGGTTAGCGTGGGAGGTGAGAAGAGCTAGCTTTGGGGAGAGGAAGGGACACCATGCCCCACGGCAACTCACTGACAGGATGGTGACTTCTCTACCCACTGCCACTAAGGGATGGACGTTGTGACCCACGTCTCTGTCTCGGCCACAATAGGGAGCCCACAATGCTGCCAGGCGCGGCCCGCACCGGCTGGCAGGGCTCAGATGGAGGGTGTGTGAGTCCTGGAGGAGTTGGAGTCCGAGGTTAGGAGCAGATGCTAAGGCTCCCGATTTCCAGGCGCTGCCCCGTGGGGATGAGAGGCAAATCGCCAGGATGATTCCAGGAGGACAGAGGAGCATCAGGGCTAAAGGATCCCGTGTCCCCAGAGCCCCAGAGGGAGGCTGGTCCACAGGGGAGCCCAAGCGTCCCCCACCAGACATCGAAGGAGGCTGGGGAGGGGGCACCTGGGAGCTGAATCCCTCAGCAAATCCAGGTCCCAGCCGAATCCGGCTTCTGGAAGAGGGAAGAGGCTTAGGATGCTGTGGGTGTGAGTGGGGGTGGTATCGCAGACCCCACGGCCTCCTCCATCCACACTCGGCTCCTTCCTCCCCAGCTGCTGCCCGCCCAGACAATGCGCCCATTGTTCTGTATCTCCAGGGGCCTGTGTGCAACTGTGTGTGTCTGTTTTTCTCTGTGTGTGACTGTGTATTGCTCGGTATCTGTCTGTGTGTGAGAGAGACTTTGTGACTCTGTGTATGTGTGTGTGTGTGTGACCAGGTGTGTACTTTTGTAGTTGTGTGAGTCTGCATCTTTGTTTGGCGATGTGTATTTAGGGTGAGAGAGAGAGCCTTGGTGACTCGCGATGACTTTCTGAGTCTTTCTGGGTATGTGCCTGTCTGTCCTTGAGGTTGTGTTGGTGACTGTGTCTGGCTGTGATCGGGTGTGTAACTATGAGTTATGTGCACAAGAGAGTGGCTACTTTGTGTTTGTGTGAGTGGCTGTGTGTGCCTCAGCCAGTCAGGTCGTGATGCTCAGGACCTCTGAGATGTGAGCTTTTGCCAGGGCAGAGTGGCAGGGGAAGGAGGAGTGGGGAAGACAGGGGGGCTCGAGTTTGGATGGCGGAAGCTGCAGAGTCTAGACTGTTTCGCACATCCCCCATCTGTCCCAGTTCTCCAGTAAAGGCTCAGACGCTGGTCCTGTCCTGAGATGCTCCTAGTCCCCATGGACAGAAGGGAATGGGACCCCGGGAGAGCACTGGGTGGGGCTGAAGGAGGGCAGGAGAGAGCACCGCCTCATAGAGAAGGCTGTGGGGACACTTTGAGGCCTCTGAGGAGGACCCTGTGGTGGTGATCAGGTTAGATGCGAGGTGAGGGGTGAGGGCAGTATCTTGTCAGAAATGGAGGATGGGCCTTCCTAGGGGAGGGACCAGCGTATGCCAAGGCCTGGAGAGGGGAGGAGACACCAGGGGATGGCCAGGTACCAGTGGAGGCCTCAGGAATGGTGACTTGGCACGGCACAGTTCCCAGCCCCAGGGTCCCCATCTCCTTCCAGGGAGCATCAGCTGGACTCGGAGACCTTAGTTCTGGCCCCAGGTCCGCCTCCTGCTTTTTTTTTTTTTTTTTGCGGTATGCGGGCCTCTCACTGTTGTGGCCTCTCCCATTGCGGAGCACAGGCTCCGGACGGGTAGGCTCAGCGGCCATGGCTCACGGGCCCAGCCGCTCCGCGGCATGTGGGATCTTCCCGGACCGGGGCACAAACCCGTGTCCCCTGCATCGGCAGGCGGACTGTCAACCACTGCACCAACAGGGAAGCCCCCGCCTCCTGCTTTAACCGTAAGCCAGTCCTTTCTCCTCTTGGGCCTCAGTTTACTCATCTGCACAGTGACAGCTTGGCGTCTGTGATTCACATTCACGGAGACTGGAGTTCCTCATTCTGCTCCTGCATGGCAGAGCGTCAGCTGTGAGTCACGCAGGGCCCCTGCCCTCAGGGCTTTCCTGGCAACACCTTACAAGGAAAAGAAAGAGCCAGAGCAGGGTCAGATGAGGGGCCTGTGCGGGGGGCACTGGGGATGGAGGAAGGGCTTCGAGGGCACAAAGGGGAACAGCAAATGGTTTGTGTGGGGTGGGGATGAAGGTAGAGGCCTTGTCTGGAGCAAGATTTAAGGGACAGGATCCTAGGATTTGGGGACTGGCTGGTACAGGGATGGGGGTGGGGATATGGGAGTGATGATGTTGTAGCCCACATTTCTGTTTTGGGTGACACCTGCCAAAATGGATCCATGACTGATATAGGGCATCAGAGGAAAAACAAACTTGGGAGGGAGTTGCTGAATCTAGCCTTGCTGAGTTGGAGGTGCCCAGGGAATATTTGGGGGGGACATCCAGGAGGAAGTCTGCAGTCTATATGCTTCAGCACATAGACATGTGATCATGTTTCCTGAGCCAAAGGCCAGGGCCCAAAGGCTAGGGTCTGGCTGGTGACCTTAAAGGGATAACAGATAGAAGGTTTTCAGCCAGAACTGACCCCAGGAAATCTGGATCTCTGGTTGCTGCTAGTAAGAGGGTGACTGGAACCAAGCAGTGCATGAGGTCACCCAGGAAGTCCCTGGGTGGTGGGAGCTCTGCCACTGGTGGGGCCAGCAGCAAGAGAGGGCCCTGGGAAGGGAGCCAGCAGGGAGGAGGAGGAAAAACCCTAGAGGACAGAATCATGAGATCCTTGACCACACGGGAGAGTTTTAAAAAGGTAGGAATGGGGACTTCCCTGGTGGCGCAGTGGTTAAGAATCCGCCTGCCAATGCAGGGGACAGTGGTTCGAGCCCTGGTCTGGGAAGATCCCACATGCTGCGGAGCAACTGAGCCCATGCACCTCACAACTACCGAGCCCGTGTGCCACAACTACTGAGCCCGAGCACCTAGAGCCTGTGCTCCGCAGCAAGAGAAGCCACTGCAATGAGAAGCCCCGGCTCGCTGCAACTAGAGAAAGCTGGCGTGCAGCAACGAAGACCCAATGCAGCCAAAAATAAATAAGTAAAGTAAAAAATAAATAAATGTATTTTTTTTAAAAAAAGGTAGGAATGACCAACGGTGATAATAATCATAGCTGCCAGCATTGATTACATGCCTATTGTACACCAAGCCCTGTGCCAACTGCTTTCCATACGTTACCTCATGACCCGGTGAGCTGTGTGGCATCATTGTTCCCCCTTACACAGGAGGACACAAGCCCAGGGAGGCGGAGTGTTTATGTGAGCAGAAGAGGAGGAGGTCAGGACTAAGAGGGGCGTGGCCGTGCTGGGTTCAGCCGGGGCCTCCACAAAGGGTCCTGATGCTTCTGATTTGGGAGAAGCAGTTAGGGATGTCGGCAGGGAGAGGCAAGGCAGCTGCAGGGCTGGGATCCCTGGGACTTGACTCCCCAGCACCCTGGGCATGCTGGGTTCTGGCTTGTTTGTCAGCAGGACCCAGGTGTGCAGCCTTCCTGCCAGTCCTGGGCCTTGAACCTGGGTCTGGATACTGGGGCACCTCAGGGGCCCTTCACTGGGACCCACCATCCAACCAGTCACCACATGACAGAGACAAGGGATTCTGGAAATTCCCTTTCAGGATTTAAGGCCACCCAGACCTTTCATTTCTCCCTTTCCCTCCCTCTTCCCCTGGTCTCTCTCTCTCTCTCTCTCTCTCTCTCTCTCATTCTCTCTCTCTCTGTGTGTGTGTGTGTGTGTGTGTGTGTGTGTGTGTGTGTTGTGGGTGGCTGTGCAAACTGGACAGGACCCAGCCACTATCTAATAGAGCTGTATCTCTGGGGCTCAATTTCTCCAATAGCTAAGAGGTGTGTAATCCCAGCTTGCCTGCCTATCTCCCCCAGGCTCAGTGAGGTCACCAGAAATTCAACCCAGTTATTCTGGGCTGCTCTCAGCCTCTCCCTTCCTCCCTCCCTCCCCTTTCCCTAACTTTCAGTTTCTTTTCAGATCCTGGGTGCCTTTGGGGGAAGAGGTGGCCAAACCAGTGGAATGTGGACTGCTAACAACTTTCCAACCAAAACCCCCCATTTAGGGGAAGTCCCTTTAAAAGGAAAACTGAAACTCTCTCCTAGTCCAGTTCCCAGTCCCACCCTTTCCTCTCCACACTGCTCAGACCTTGACGCATCACCTCTCCCATTCAGCTTCTTCTCCCAAATGATCTGGATCCAGACTACAGCTACCTTCTAGCTTTGTGACTCTGGCCAAGTCCCTTCCCCTTGCTGAGCCTCGCAACGCCCACTCTGTAAAACGAGGACACCAGGCGCCACTTTGAGTTGTGGCAAAGGGTTCAGTGAGGTACTGCTGTGCGGAGGCAACTGTAGTGGTGAAGAGCTGGCTCCGTCATATCCCAGCGGTGTGGCTTTAGGCCCTATCTGAGCCTCAGTCTCCTCATCTGTAAAATAGGAATGATGATCATACCTACTGCCTCAGGGTTATTGTGAGACAAATGACCTAGTACCGTGACGTAAAGCCCTGAGGACCAAGCACTTGAGGCGCAGAGCACGCGGGAACATTCGACAGTGTTCCTAAGTGCGATTACGTGAAATGCTGGGCAAGGGCCATTCCCTTCCCCTCTCTTCCCTTCCTGCCCTAGGGAGAGGAGGTAGGTGTCCAGGACCACCCTGGGATAACCTTGCGCCCCCTCCATCAGCTTCTTCTGGGGCGGGTGGTGGCGCTGGTGCTGAAGTGTTCAGAAGGGAAATTTATTTGGCTCAGTCAATTCCTTAAATGGCAAAGGAATCTGCCTCTCCCCAGAACCCTGAGGATTTTCTTTCTTTCCTCTCACACCCCAGAAGTGTCCCCCGGGGACCTCCTTTTGGTGACTATTCCCAGAAAAGACATACTCTGGACCCCCCTCCAATGCACACGTCGTCTGTCTGTCCCCTCCCAGCCTCTCACATCCTCCTTCCCTCCCATCTGTCTGCACAGGGAGGCCTTACCTCCCAGGGACTGGCCGTCAATGCTCCATGTTGTGCCTCCAAGAGATCGGGCTCCCAGCCTCACCTCCTTCTTCTTGCTCCTTGGCCCACTGACCTTCAACTCTCCTGACTTTTTAGTTCATCAGAGCTGAGCCTCTCCCACCTCAGGGCCTTTGAACAGGCTGTTCTCTCCACCTACAGTGTCTCTCTCCACTTCTCTACTTGCTGAATTTCTACTCTTCTCTTAAACCACTCCTGAGGACTTTACAGATTCCCCAGGAGGAAGGGATGGCTCTCCCACCACCTGCTCCACTCCTTTGGGCTTAGGGTTCCCACCACTCGGTTTCCCACCACTTGGAACCTGGGCTGCATCACCAGGCCACCCCCGTCAGCTCATCATCCCCTGTCTCCACCTCCATAACTGGCCCTTCTCACCTGGACCTGGGCCATTTCATCAGCTTTCTCACTTGTCTTTCTGCACAAGTCTAGCCCCTCTAGCTGTTTTCTGCCTCAGGGTCACTTTCCAGTAGAGGGTGCTCAATAAATATCTGTTGACTGATGGAGTAAATGAGTGAAGGAACGAATGAAAGAGTGACAGAAATGTAGAATCAAGCCTATCCCCCTTGGCTTTGAACCTTTCCATGGCTCCCTACTGCCGTCAGCACAAAGTCTGTGCCTTATATTTAAGGTCCTCCTGTCTGATTCCCCACAGCGCACTCTGGGCTTTTCCCCAAGCCATACCCTGTTCTCCTTCCTGCATTCATGTAGCTTTGTCCTTCTTCCCTGCTATGCAGCAGGGAAACAAGATTGGTTGTTGAAATAATCCAGGCAAGTGATGATGGGGAACCTGCACTAAAGAGAGAAGGGAGAGTCAGCCAACACCAACATTTCCTGAGCTAGACTCTGTCCTCAGTGCTCGGGACTGCGAGTGTAGCCTTGGAGCTTAAGTTTGAGATGACTATTAGGGTCCCCGTGGAGACATCAGGCGGGCAGTTAATCGATCTATGAGCCTGGATTTCAGAGGAGAGCTTGGAGGCCTCCTCCAATTTTTTTTAAATAAATTTATTTATTTATTTATTTTTGGTTGCATTGGGTCTTTGTTGCTGCGCACGGGCTTTCTCTAGTTGCGGAGAGCGGGGGCTACTCTTTGTTGCAGTGAGTGGGCTTCTCATCGTGGTGATTTCTCTTGTTGCAGAGCACGGGCTCTAGGCGCACAGGCTTCAGCAGTTGTGGTACACGGGCTCAGTAGTTGTGGCTCGCAGTCTCTAGAGCACAGACTCAGTAGTTGTGGCACACGGGCTTAGCTGCTCCGCGGCATGTGGGATCTTCCCGGACCAGGGCTCTAACCCGTGTCCCCTGCATTGGCAGTCGGATTCTTAACCACTGTGACACCAGGGAAGTCCGGCCTCCCAAATTTGAAGCCACAGCACTGGATGGGATCCACCGAGAGGAGCAGCTCAAGAAGACAGTGCCGGGGGCTCTCCAACTTTGACACTGAGTGGGGAGCCAGCAGGGGGATTCAGCTCGTGGGCAGAGAAGGGAAGAGAACCAGGAGCAGGGGTGTCCTGAAGGCTGAGGGAGGAAATGGCTTCCAGAAGGATTGCGTGATCTGCCATGTCAAATGCTGCTGAAGGTGGAGGAAGACGGAGGGGGAGAGGTATAGGAGGGGTCCAGGGGCAGAAGTGACAGGTCTTAGCAAAGGACTATGGATGTCGGGAGTGAGGAGGAAGGACCGAGGATGGTGCCTGAGGGTCTGGCTTGGGAAATGGGTGGAAGGAGGTGCCAAGCCATACACAGAAGGCCTAGGGAGGAGTAGCGGGGCACCATGGAAAAGGAGAGGTCAGCTTTGGACAGCTTGAGTTGAGGTGCCTTTGGAATGTCATTAGGATCTATGCTTCTGGAATGAAATGTGTGTTGGAAAGAAAAAGAGAAGATCCCCCTGTGTGTGTGTGTGTGTGTGTGTGTGTGTGTGTGTCTGTCTGTCTGTCTCTGTCACTCTCTCCTCTATCCTTTTTTTTTTTTTTTTTGGCCGTGCCATGTGGGATCTTAGTTCCCTGACCAGGGGTCAAACCTGTGCCCCCTGCATTGGGAGTGCGGAGTCTTAACCACTGGAACATCGGGGAAGTCCCTCTCCTCTATCCTTTTCTATGTGTATTTATGAAAGAATCTATATGCTGACTGTTATGAAATCTTTATCTCCAGCCCAGGTCTCTCCAGAACTCTGGCTGCCCTTGGAGATCACCCCGCATGTCCCACAGAGACCTACAAGACACAGAAAAACAGGCTCAGGACACAGATTAGAAAGGACAGAGTTGGAGGCGAGATAAACCAGGGAAGAGTTGATCAGACTGGTCCAGACAATGGCAAAGGCGGCCTGAACTAGGCAAGGGCAGAGGGCAGAGGAGATGAAGTGCAGAGACATTCAGGGAGCGGAGAGCACCAGAGCTGGGGGCGAGGCTCCATGTGGAGGGAGATGGGCTAGAGGAGGAAGGGAGACGGCTCTAGGGGTCCGCTGGGTGTGGAAAGTGGGGACAGCTGCCCTGCAGTCACCTGTTTATCTGACTGAGACCCCTCCCAAAAGGGCAGGGGAGGGGTCATAAGTGGGTCTTACGGAGGGGGGAGGGGGCTGCTGTTGACCGCAGAGTGCATGAGTCAGGGTGGACACCCGAAGCCTCCTTCCTTTAACCATCGGCACCCTCTGCCGAACCCCTGCAGGGAGGCATGAGCAGGATCCACTCCCAGCCTCAATCCCAGGTAGGACCTGCGAGAGTGAGTAAAGGGGAACACAGGGACAGGTGCTCAGGGCCTTGGACCTAGTTGAGGGCCAGAGACCACTTGTTGCCCACCAGAGTGGACTCTGAGACCCCGAGAGGGCTCTAGGCTTAGAGATGCCACGATGGGACCATGTTCCTCCCTTGCTTTAAACCTGTCCATGGCTCCCTACTTCCTCTTGGAGAATGTCTACCCCCTTGGCCTGGCCTTCAAGGTCTTTGAAGCTCCAGGCCCAGCTAGCTTCATCTTAGGCAGAGCCCTCCTGGCTGCCAGTCTCACGGTTCTCTCAGCAGGATGACCGCTTTGATGATACCATTTCAGGCTGCAAATCACCAAGCCTTTCTCCATGCTGCCAGTTCTGCTTGGATTGCTACTCCCTTTGTAGGTCTACCCAGGGCCTGCCCATCTGTCAAGATTCAGCTCAAGGTACCCCTCCAAAAGGCTTTCCTGATCTTCCAGAGGAGTCACTGTGCCCCAAACAAACTAATGTCACCCTCTGTGGCACTTTACTGAGCTGGCGTATGTCTCTGCCTCTCTCCTTCTATGGCCTGTGAGAGTCTGGGGAGGAGGAACAAGTCGGGTTCACTCAGTCTACCCCATGGCGGGGTGGTCACGGGTGCAGTGGGACATTCAGGGGCGGCTACAGAGGCCCTCCCAGCCCTGTGGGTTCAGTCTAACTCAGTGTGTGTGGGTGGGGAGAACAGAGATCATCATCCCCCAAAGTAGGGAAAGCCAGAGAGCAGTGAAAGCTGCTTTATTCGGGCAGTGAAGGGCAGAAACATGGAGATACCAGGGGAGAGGGCAAAGGTGGACAATCTTCATCCACTGAGAGGGGACACAGGACTGTGCAGTGTTCCAGGCCATCCTCCTGCTCATCCTGGCTTGGCACAAGTTAGCCTCAGGACCATAAGGAGATGAACCTGAAGCCTGTCTTCCCAAGTCCCTGGAAAACAGACATCTGTGACCCTCCTCTGGGACCTGGGGCACAGTTTGTGTAGCCGAGCACCCTAGACTGTCTGGGCTCTCATGCAGCTCTGCTGTGAACTCGCTGGGTGTCCTCGGGCAAGTCATTTAATGGCTCTGAGCCCTGATCAGTCTCCTTATCTGAGAATAATGGGAATAACAATGGTACCCACCTCATAGGGTTGTGATGAGGCCTGCGAAGTGTTAGCATAATAACTGGCTGAAAGTAAATGTGGAATAAATATGAGTTGTTAGGATTATAACTATTCCATCAAGAGACCTGGGTTCTGGTCCCAGTTCTGCCATGTTTTCCTCACTGGACCTGCCTGAGTTTCCATCTAAAAAATGGGATATTGGGCTTCCCTGGTGGCGCAGTGGTTGAGAGTCCGCCTGCCGATGCAGGGGACATGGGTTCGTGCCCCGGTCCGGGAGGATCCCACATGTCGCGGAGCGGCTGGGCCCGTGAGCCACGGCTGCTGAACCTGAGCGTCCGGAGCCTGTGCTCCGCAACAGGAGAGGCCACAACAGTGAGAGGCCTGCGTACCGCAAAAAAAACAAAAAACCCCAAAAAAACAAAAAAACCAAAAAAAACAAAACAGGGATATTGAAGGATTAAATGAAATAATGGATGTGGCAGAGACTCCTAAGATGAGTGATGGTCTCTTTCCCTCTGAGGTTCATCTCGCTGGGGCTGCAGAGGGGTTGTCACCTCCACTCTGTCAGGCCTTTACTGGGCTCTCTGTCCCGGCAGGATCTGCTGCCGCAGGGCCAGCCCATCTCCTCCTCTTGGCCCATGAGGCAGAATGAGAGGAAAGGGCTGCGGTTGCCCCAGCAGGGACTGTGGTTACGCAGGACGAAGGACTTCCTTCCAGACTGCAGGATGCTATCCTGGGAAGGAGCCAGAGATCGTGGGACAGAGGCTGCTGAGGGGAGGGATTGCTTCCAGGGGAATGTCCAGATTAGGCTGGTTAGGCCAGAGTGGGCCAGTGGAGTGAATGAGCTCAGCAGTGACCTCACTTCCAGAGAGCCTGGAGGGGCCCCATTTAAACCTGCCCCATGGCTCCCAAGATCACAGAGACAACAGACAGGAACAGAGACATAGCCTAAGGGGTATTCCAGGACAGACAGCCAGGGGCAAAGGGCCACCCACGAGACATATACATGCTATTCCCTGCACCCAGAACACTCTTCCCAGGTCTGGAGTGGCTGATCTCTCATCCTTCAAGCCTTGATTAAGAGTTACCTCCTCAGACAGGACCACTCAGCCAACCAATTCATTCATGCAACCTTTAGTGAGCCCCAGTTATGAGTCAGGCACTGTTCTAGATCTGTGAACAAGACACAGTCCTTGCCCACTCCATATAATGTAGCACCTGGCCCACCTCGATCTTCTCAAACAGAGCACACTGTTTATCTCTTTTTTTAAAAAATATTTATTTATTTATTTTGGCTGCGCCTGGTCTTAGTTGTGGCACGCAGGATCTTCATTGTGGCATGCGGGATCTTCCACTTGCGGCATGCGTGATTCTTAGTTGCGGCATGCAGACTTCTTAGTTGTGGTATGCATGTGGGATCTAGTTCCCCGACCAGGGATCGAACCTCGGCCCCCTGCATTGGGAGCACAGAGTTTTACCTACTGGACCACCAGGGAAGTCCCCATATCTCTGACTTTTTTATTGTTGTCTTCCCAACCAGAATGTAAGTGCCATGAGGACAGGAACTTCAACTGTTGTTTTCACCAATATGAACTCAATGACTCAGAGTATAAACCTGGCACAACCCTCTAAAATAGGCCCTTGATAAATACTTGTTGAAGAAATAAATGGACACAGAGACCAGGGATAGACAGACACACAGAGAAAAAGAGCCATGCTCAGAGGTGATGCAAACATTCAGAGATGCCCCAAAATATCAAGCACACACAGACACACACAGGACAGTGTCCTTCAAGCAGGCTGCTTCCCTTTGGTCATTCAGTTTGGTCATCAGGCCTGGGGCTGGGGTGACTCCTGTCCTGGGACCGACCCAGTTGGTGCCCAAGGCCATGACCTATTCTGGTTCCACACTCCCTGCGCGGGGCACCAAGTTGGCATTATGTTTGAAGAGCCCTCTTTGGAACTCTATTTTACTCCTTTAGTTGTCCTTTGATAAACAGAAATTTTAATATAGTCGAATGTCAATTTTCCAAAAAATGTTTGTGGTGGTTTGAGAAGGGCAGGGCTGAATAACCCTGAAGAAACCCACGCCCGGCCCACGGGGCCTCTCACTGCGGCTCGACCCCTCTGGGTCCTCGAGCCTGTAAGGCAGGGCGGACTAACCTCGTGCCCGGGTATCACCCTTTCCCCACCCCAATCTCCGTCAGGCCCCGCCTCTAGACCCGCCCCTCAGAGGTCGCGCCCTCTTCTGGCCCCGCCCCTCACCGGCTCTCACGGGCGCAGGGGAACTAGATGTGTCTTCCTCTTGCCCAGATATTGGTAGTTAATATTCTGCCACCGGTGCTTCCACCTGGAGGGAGGGAAAACTGGGCCTACAGGACGGCGGCAAAGCTCCCCGCCCCCTCTGAGTCTACGCCCGCTTCGCCTTGTCCCTTCCGTGGTCAGCCGCTTCAGGCCCCACCCTTCCCACTCAGTTCCTCCCACTCCTCCTGCTCCTAGGTACAGTCAAGCCCAGCCTGTCCAACCCCTGTCCGACCCTCGCGTCTGGGGATCCGCCCCTTCCCACAGACCCCTCCCCTGCCGTAGGCACCGCCCCTCCCTCCCAGGGCTTCCGCCCCGCCCCCGCGCGCTCACATGAGGCGCGGGCGCGCGCCGTAGCAGCTGGGCCTACGCGCTGAGGGTAAGTCCGCCAGCCCGGTGGTACCCGGCAGCAGCAGTAGGTTCCGCGCCGGCCAGCGCCAGGCGGCGCCCGGCGGGCGGCGGCGCTGCGGGCTCAGCCAGTAGTCGCCCAGGCTGCGGTGGGCGGCGGGCGCAGGCATGGCCGGGCCCCGGCAGCCCCAGAAACACAACTCCTGGTCAAGGCGGTGCGGGGGCGTGGCCCGGGGGCGCCTGCGGGGTAGACGGGCAGCGGTCACCCCAGGAGGCACGAGAGGCGGGGAGTAGGCGGCCGTCTTGTGTCAGACGCGGCGGCGCGAGGGTCGGGGTCACTCCTGGCCCATGTGGAGGGGCGGGGAGGGGGATTAGAGGCCCCCCTCGGGGCCTTCCCAAGGATCTGGACTCCTCCCCCCCAGCTGCCAGACCGGGGCCCTTCATCGCGCCGACACCCTCTCCCGGGCCCCCTCACCGGGACAGAAGAAAATTCGCCGCGAAGTGGGCAGTCTCGGTGAATAGCATAGTGCCCAGTCCTCCTGGCCCGGCTTCGGCCTCTTTAATACCTGCTGGGACGTGGAGGGGGAGGCCTGAAAGCCCATAGTCCCCCCGGGCCCCGCTGTTTTTAGCAGGAGGCGGCAGCTGGCAGAGCGGGGTGGGGCAGCGCCAGCCCCTCTGGCGGGGTCTAGTCCGTGGTCTGTCTTCAGCTGCTTCAGTGGGAGGGGGTTGGTCACCAGTGCTGGAGGATCCCCTGAGACCCTCCTCCCCCAGGATCAGGGACAGAAAGGCAAGGACAGGCAGAGGCAACAAGAGGGGGCCCAGGATAGGAAGGTCAGCTGCCGTTTGGATAAACCCTTCCTTATTTCACCCAGGGGCCTCCAGCTTCTGCTTACACACCCCTGATGGTGTGTTCAGGAAGAAACCACACCTCAGAAGGCCTCACTGCTCCCGGGCTTAAGAGCCTCCCAACTCTGCCCTCATGGCCCTTACAAGAGCCTTTCCCTTGCTCTGGGGCACTCTTAGATATCAGAGGCAGAAGGCTTCTCAGCCACCTCTAGTTCAGGAGTTCTTATCTGGAAGCCAGGACTGAGTTTGTGGGAGCTTCAGGAGGCCTGAAACTGTTTGCAAAGTTCAAACACACATATATTTCTGGAAGGAATCTAGAAAGGGTCCCTGACACCTCCCCCAGCCCCACCCCCCCACCCTCCCACCAAAAAAAAAAAAAAATTAAAAGCCTACATTTTTTGCAGAAAGGAAAACAGGTTCAGAGAGGGGCAGAGAAAACCCAGTAGTAGGACCCAGGCTTCCTACTACTCTGCCCATCCTTACAAAGGGTGAGACAACCTCTCTGTGCCCTTGCCCTGCTCAGAGCATGGGGTTCCGGGCTCAGAGCCCAGGCTGGGCCCTGCTCCCCCACCCTCTGGGGATCCTGAGGAGCACGCTGGCCCCGCTCCCTTTCCCACACTGCCTGTTTGGGCTATTTCCCCCCAGTGACTCACACTGGCTGCTGGGGACAGTGGGCAGCTGTTCTGAGCCCCAGAGCCCTGTATGGCCCTGACTTGCCCCCTCCCAATTGTGTGGCTATATTTGGGGATTCCACCTCCTCTTTTCCCTCCTTGGGGAATTTCCCTCCTCTCATTCCTTTCTCCTATACCTGTCTCCAAGTTCTCCCTCCCTGATGGCTCCTTCCCAGCAGCAAACAAACAGCCTCTAGTCTTTCCTATGTTTGAAAAAGAAGAAAGCCCTCCTTCGACCCCAGGTCCTTCTCCAGCTCCCCTTCACAGCCAACATTCTTGAAAGAGTTGTGTACACACGTTGTTTCCACTTCCTCACCCAACCCCTGCAGTCTGGCTTCCTCCCCCACCATTCCACAGGGGCAGCTCGTCAAGGTCACCACTAACTTCCCTGTTGCTAAATCCAAGGGATGCTCATGAGTCTTTATCTGATTTGACCCCTTAGCAGTGGCTGACTTTGACACAAACACTCCCTCCTATTTGAAACACTTTTGTGCCCTTGTTTTTCTGGACACTGTGGACTCTTGATTTCTTTGCTATTTATTTGCAACCATGTGGTTGCCGCCACATGGCAAATTTCTCATCCTTCACTCACTGCCTAATCATGGGTGTTCTTGGGTTCCCATGCCTTTGGTGTCTGCCTGTGTCAGAGACTCACTTCTCTCTTTCAGCCCAAGCCTCTCTTCCCTGCCCAACACCTATCTCCTGGCCCCGTCCGCCTGGATGTTTCACCTCACAGCAAACATGCCCCACACCGGCCCTTCCTCCCATGTTCCCCAGCTTGGCCGTTTTCTCGGTTGCCTGAACTGGAAATCTGGGCTTGGTTCGAGACTCTTCCCTGTCCCTCCCTTTTCATATTCAAGCAGTTACGAAATCCTGTCCTCTCCAGGATATGTCTGAAATCCAACTGCTTCTCTCCATCTCCACCGCTACCACCTGGTCCAAGGCCCCATCGCCGTTCACCTGGGAGGCTGCCGCAGCCTCCTGAATGATCTCCCTGCTGCTACTCTCAATCTCTTATGTGGTCTATTCTCACAGAGCAGCCAGGATTGTCTTTCCAAAACATGAATGTGTCCCTCTTCACTGTGTCTTCACCACCACGTTCACTCGTGGCACAGACCAGTCCCAGGGCCAGGGATATTTCCCACCGCCATGTCCTTGTCTGGGTAACTGCTTCTCATCTCAGTTCCAGTGTCGCTTCCTTAGGGAAGCCATCCCAGATCCCGCAGCTGGCTCTGCTGTTCCTTCTCCTCACAGTGCTCAGCCTCTCTGTAGACCGATCAAGCAGTCATTCACTAGCCAGTCTAATCTGTAAACATTCTACCAACTCCTGAACGCTTCCATTCTAGGCCCCGGGATGTTAGGATGAATATGACACAGCCCCTGCCCTCCGTGAGTCCATAGTGTAATGGGGTAAACAGGCACTCAACAGGGATCAAGGAAGAGATGAGTACACAGTGGGACAAGCAGGTGCTATGGGAGGGGAAGGACAGGTGGTCAGAGGAGGCTTCTCTGAGGAGTGACAATTGGTGGAGATCTGAGAGGTAAGGGGGATGGGAGGAGGCTATTCCAGGCAGAAGGAACAATGTGCTGAAAGGTGGGAAGAAGGTTTTGTGAAGAACTCAGGGGTGTCCACATGGCTGGACGAGTGATGTAAAGAAGCCATTGATGAGATTTAAATAGGAGAATTACATGGCTGGGTTGTGGTCTTTATAGAATAATTCTGGGCTAGAGGAATCAAGCAGGGAAGGAAGCACAAGACCAGTTAGGGGGCTGCTGGAGTAATCAAGATGAGTAGCGATGGGGGTCTGGTTCAGGGCAGTGCGGTGGAATTGGAGCAGAATAGACTGTGGGCACCAGGACTGGGAATTGGAGAAGAGAGAGGGAGTGAGAATGATTCCAGTATCCTTACCCCAAGGGCAGGTGGGGAGAGGCCAGTGGGAGCTGGGACACCCATATTCCTGTGGGGTCCAACCCACTGATCTACCTGGTGTTAGGTTGCCTGATGTCTTCCCACGGCCCTCATCCCTGCTTTTTCCTAGAGGAGCAGATGGAGTCCCGAGTGTTAGATGCCTGCTAAGGAGGCCTAGCAGGAGGCCGGCGGGGGGGAGGAAGGGGAATTTGGGTCAGGGTCCAGATGTGATGGGGTTGCAGGGAAAGTGGCATTGGGGTTTCCTCAGGGTCTGGAAGCTCCACTGTCTCTGGCTTCACCCTGAGACCCCCCCCCCAGTTCTGAATGCTCAAACTCAGGGCCCAGTCCTTAGGGGTTCTGGGGGCCTTTTAGGGGCTTCGAGTCTATATCTGAGAAGCCACAATGCCCTGACAAGTCCCCAGGACTCTAGAGAGTCGCTAGCATCAGTGTGCACTTCCCACGAGCTGGCCCACTGCCTATTACCTGCATAATCCCCTGCAATCCTCACATTAACCCTCGGAGGCATGTAGCTTACTATCCCTGTTGTACGTACTAGACTTCCAGGGTTAAGGGACTTGCTCAAATTCAAACAGCTAAAACGATGCAGAAAGAGGATTTGAACCAAGGTTTGACTGACATCAGAGTCTGTGCTTTTAACTCCTGTGCTATATTAAGCTTGTCGACCCCTTGGTTGATTGGCTCAGTAAAGGGAGGAGGCTTTGTGGGGGATTTGCTTGTGGTTGGGGTGGCTGCCCCCTTCTCATATCAAGCGATGGGAAAGGGTAGCGCTGACGTCAATTGTTGCCATGGAGATATAGCAACCCTTTCCCTGCCATTTCCATGGTAACCTGGGGGGGGTCCATCTGTACTTCGCCCCCTCCTTCTAAAAGAGGGTCCCTTAGGGAGGGGCTGTCTAATAAGGTGTCTGAGAGAGAAGTCAGGGAAGGCAGTGATTCAAGTATCCTCCTTTCCCTGGGCCCCTCCTCATTCCTCAAACTGAGAATGAGGCTGGGATGTGGGGGTCCTGCCTGGGGGTCTGGGGAAAGCTTTACCCTCTAGGGTGAGGGAGGCAGTTCTGCCTTTCCCACCTGGGGATTCCCCTGGAAATGACCCGCGCCCCCTCCCCACCAAGTTCCTCAGCACCTGAGCAGGACTGTGAGGAACTTGGCAGAGGGAGGCGAGAGAGATTCCCCAACCCTCTCCAAGGCTGGGCATCACCCAGCCCCTGGGGACATGGCTGGCTGGCTCTCTGCTGCCCCTTGAAGCCAAAGGTAGGAGCAGCAGCAGCCTCTCTTGCTCAGTGCTAGAGGTGCACGACATTCTTGCCTGGTGCTCTATGTGCATGACTTTACTGAAAGCTTCCACCAGGTTTCATTAGCCCCATTTTACAGATTTGGAAATAGAGACTCAGAGAGGCTAAGTATGTAGCCCAAGTTTGCACAGCTAGTAAATGGCAATCAGGACTCAAATCTAGGACTAGAGTTTAGGCCAGTGACTTTTCCAGGGGGAAAAAAGCAACAGAGAACATGATGGAAAAGGAGAAGAAAAATAGAGTGAAGTGGCCCAGGTTGGAGCCTGTCATTCTCCCTGTCACCTACAGAACAAAGTTCAAACACAAGGCCTCCCTGATTCAGCTTCTCTTCTGTTAACTCATCCCTGGATCCCTTGAATTCTGAGCTCTGCAAGGGCAAGGGATCTGTCAGATAAAGGCCTGGGTTCTCTGCACCTCGTGTGGCCCAGGTAGGTGTTGGTGAAAGTTGATTGAACTGAGTTCCTTGAAATTGTCTTCCACTTTCCTGCCTCAAGGCCTTTGTCCACAGTGTTCCACCTGGAATGCCCTTTCCCCTTGCTCATGGCCATTCTAGAGCTATGTAGCCCCAGGGTCTGGCCCACTGGCAAGGTGTTTGTCTGTATTCTTTGCATCCCTCACTAAACAAACATAGCGGTAAATCTTTTTTGTTTGTTTGTTTTTCATTTTCCTTTTTTGGCCACGCCACACAGCATGCAGGATCTAAGTTCCCTGACCAGGGACTGAACCCGTGCCACAGCTGTGAAAGCTCGGAATCCTAACCACTAGGCCACTAGTAAATCTTTTTAAATTTTATTTTATTTTAAAAAATTAAAAAAAAATTTTGGCTGCATTGGCTCTTCGTTGCTGCGTGCTGGCTTTCTCTAGTTGTGGCGAGCGGGGTGCGCAGGCTTCTCATTGCAGTGGCTTCTCTTGTTGTGGAGCACGGGCTCTAGGTATGCGGGCTTCAATAGTTGCGGCACGCAGGCCCTAGAGTGCACGGGCTTCAGTAGTTATGGCGTGTGGGCTCAGTAGTTGTGGCGCACAGGCTTAGTTGCTCCGTGGCATGTGGGACCTTCCCACATCAGGGATTGAACCCGTGTCCCCTGCATTGGCAGGCAGATTCTTAACCACTGTGCCACCAAGGAAGTCCCAGTAAATCTTTCTTTAAAGGAAAGGAGTGTCGAGAAGATTGGAGAAAGGAAGTGAGGGAGATAAGAGAGAAAGGAAGAATGGGAAGGATTCAGCATTTGTGGGCTGGCAAGGTCCATAGAGATCACTGGTGCTTTCTTTTTTTTTTTTTAAACTAGTGAGGAAATGGGCCCAGAGGGAAGGGATTTGCCTCCCAGCAGGTCATTGCTAGGCCATGTGAGTTCCATGAGGGTCAAGGCCCATGTTTGTCAAGTTCATCGTTGAATCCCCAGTGTCCTGCACAGGCCTGGCTGGTAGACTTGTATTGAATGAAACAGGGGCAAAGCCTGAAGGAGAACCCAGTCACACAGAACTCCTGGTCACACTTTCTAAGGCTCCTCATTGCCTTCAAATTGAGTTGTTACACTGGCCCCTGCCACTCTCTATCCCTTTTTTTCGGGCTTCTTTTCCTCCCAGGGGTACTTGATCTTTATATAAGCTGTCTCTGCTCCTGGAATGTTTTTTCTCCATCATTACCCATTATTTTCTGGTGATGCTGTCAATCACCTGGCTGTGCTTGCATCTCAAGTATAGGCTTACTTGTGGTTCAGCCTAGTCAATTGTAGTCTCCCATCTCCCTGACAGTGGTAATTGGCCCAAGGAATGTGCATGTGATTTAAAAGGGCCAATCACTGGCCTTCCCAGGGATAGGTATACCGAGACTGGGAGAAAGCAGGTCTCCCTTCCTGGGATTTAAAATTTTTTTTTTATTTAGGCTGTGCCGGATCTTAGTTGCAGCATGCGGGGTCTTTAGTTGTGGCATGCGGGATCTTTTAGTTGCAGCATGTGGACTCTTTAGTTGCGGTATGTGGTCTTCTTAGTTGTGGCATGTGGACTCTTAGTTGTGGCATGCATGCGGGATCTATTTCCCTGACCAGGGATCGAACCTGGGCCCCCTGCATTGGGAGTACAGAGCCCTAACCACTGGCCCGCAAGGGAATTCCCCCTTCCTGGGATTTCTAAGCTGATGCAGCCATGTTGCCATGTTCCCTGCCCAGAGGAGATAATCAGGAATGAGAGGAACAAAGCAACAGTCCTGGTGGGGTTGAATCCTTGATTCCAGCCCAATGGATGCCCTGGTTCCTATAGTTCTTCCTTTAATCACTAACATATCCTTCCCAGCAACTTGAAACAATCAATTCCTTTTTTGCTTAAGCTAACATCAGTTGCTTGCAATGGAGAGACCTTATCCATACAGAGGCCGTTTTTTTTCTCTCTAAAATTACAAGGGCCTCCTAAGGAGGGTGAGTACTGTTTACTGGCAGGGAGGCCCTTTTTCTGCAGAGCAGCAGAATGGGTTGTTAAACGGAGTAGGACCTGCATGGAGTTTGGTGGGGATTGAAACAGCTGGATTATTTCACTTGATAGAAGAACAGAGAGTCCCGGCGGCAGGGCAGAGTTTGGGGGTGGTCTCCAGTAGGTAAGGGTGAAGGGGGAGAGGAGGGAGGGAGAGAGAAGCCAGCACTATGGCCTGAAGCCAGGGATTATTCTGGTGAAGGGGAAGGAAAGGCATGGAGGGGCTTTTAAGAGCCAGGATGTTAAAGGACCAGGGCACTGAATGGTCAAGTCTAAAGTCCAAGTAGATCCTTTTTGACAAACATCCTCTCTTCTTTCAATAAGCCTCCTACATCTGGGACTGCCTGGGAGGGAAGTTGTGGAAGTCGAAAAGGGTGGCCCTTTCTGGTGACCATGGGATCTGAAGTGCTCTGGGAGGCTTAGACTTCTACTCCATGTGGATTAGAGGAGGGGTGTTGAGTCAATCGTACTTAAATCTCAGGGGACAGGAGACTGACCCTGACCTTTGGGTTACATACATTTTTTTCCA
Source organism: Stenella coeruleoalba (assembly GCF_951394435.1). Classification (NCBI taxonomy): domain Eukaryota; kingdom Metazoa; phylum Chordata; class Mammalia; order Artiodactyla; family Delphinidae; genus Stenella; species Stenella coeruleoalba. The sequence goes on from NC_137169.1 coordinate 25,383,278, forward strand.
GTATTAAAATAATACAGGTTCATTAAAGCAAAATTGGAAAGTGGGAAATACTCATTCAGCTTCCAGGCAGCCTTCCTGTCATGGGCCCCTCCTATGCATGGATTTTGGGGCCTCAAGTCTGAGGACGCTGAGGAGTGCACTAGCATCACCTGTCATCTGGGGGACCCCAGGCACGTTGCTTAAGGCTCAGTTCCCTCACCTGTAAAAAGGAATAAGAAATCGAAGTTTTTCAAACGACTTCTTCCCCAGTCTTCTGGCCCCACCAGTCCTAGGAGAAACCAAAGCTCAAGATAGACGGGGCAGCCCCTAGCCCCTTCAACAAAGCCAGGGGTGCCCAGGGTCACAAAACAGCAGGTAGCAAAACCAAACTCCATCTTGGGAGAATTAAATGGGCCTGGTGTGGGTGGCCATTCTCGTTAAGTTCTCTGTCCACCCCCTCCAGTCCCAAGCTTCCCTGGGCCCCCAGAGTCCAGCACAGTAATGCTAATTTTACTGGAGAACCAAGGAGAGTGTTGGGGAGATGGATGAGGGCAGAGCCTGAGCAGAAAGGCGGCCCTGAAAGGGATCATGACCAGCAAGAAATGGGGGAAGGGCTTGGTGTCCAGGGAGAAGAAAGCGGAGTCGGAAGGGCAGGCCCCTGGGGCTGGGTCCAAGTGAGGAGGCAGCAGAAGGGAAGATGCCTTTGTGCCTTTGGATGAGGCGGAGCAGCGTGCGGGCCCGATCCGACGTGATAAACAAACACTGGCCGGAGTGGAAAGAACAGTTTATGCTGTGCTTTATTAAAATGTGCATCGTTCTTTTATTTTAAAATGTGCATCATTGTCTCCTGCTCGGCGCGCGCGATCTCAGCGTGGTGGCCTGCGGCGGGCCTCGTACACGCCCGGCTCCCGCGGAGCTGCCGTGCGCAGGCGCACTCAGGTGGCGCGGACCTGGGGGCTCCCGCCCAAGGCCAGGTAGACGTCGATGGGCACGTGCAGCAGCGTCAGGCAGTGGCAGCCGGGGCAGCGTCGAAGCGGCCTGGGGAAAGCGGGCCGCGACAGGGGGCGCTGAGGCGGGGCAGGCTCATCCTGTACGGGACGCATCGGGGAGTGCACTTGGGGTCCCTGAGGTTCGGGCGTGGATGTGGGACCTTACGTGGGGCGGGGGTGGGGCGATCGGGGGACGGAAGGTGGGCCGGGGTGGGGCGGCGGGGAGGAGCGCTGGCCTCACCTGACCGGGTTGTGCTCCGTAGCTACCCGCTCCGGGCTGTCCTGGGTCTCGCGGGGGAAGGCAAGGCCAGGGGAGTCTCCGGCCTCAATGGGGAATCTCCGACCCTGCGGGGGCTCCTGGGCACTCATGTCCGAGGCGCTCTGCGCGGGGAGTGGCGGTCAGGCAGCTCGCGGGCCGCCGGGCACCCCCTCCCCGCGCCCGCTCCGTGGGCCGTCGCTTACCTGTCGGGGGCCGAGACCGGTCCCAGGCAGGAAGTAGCTGCCCGAGCCCTGGCCGCGAGAGGACGCTCCGGTCCAGGCGGAGCCGGGCAGGTGTCTGCAGCGCGCCCGGGGCCCGGGCGTCGAGGGGGAGGGCTGCATTGTGACCCGGGCCTTGGCGCGCTGACCTTATAGAACCCGTTCCTCCCGCCGGGGAACCCCACGCCGCGCCAGCACTTAGCGCGGCGCGAGCCGGTACTTGGAGGGCTCTTGCCATGGGTCGCGCAGACCCCCAGCTGCCCGTTGAGGGAGCAGGAGGCTGTGTCCACGGAAAGGAGCCTGGCTTCCCGGGCCGCGCGCAGACGTCCGGAGCGCCCCCCACAGGCGGGGCTGCGACTCACTACCTGGCGCGGGGGCTGAGCGCAGCGGTGACTTAACCCGTTCTGGATTTGGTGGTGGTGGTGAGGGCAGGCAGGGGGCATTGCCAATTTTGGCCAAGGGTCACACAACACCTACATCACAATTGGGCCAGAGTTTTAAAATGTCTGACCCCCCTCCCTCTCCACCACCCGCGGCTTGTGTGTCCAGACGGAGAATGTTCTAGCGCTGGGGGAGGCTACGGATGAAAAGGAGCAGGCCAAGGGCAATGGTGGAGTAGAGCTGCCTCGCAGAGGCAGCATGAGCTGAGAGGGTGATAGGAAGGAAGGAGGTGCTAGACAGCATGGAGGGCTTTCTGCTCTCCAATGGGTACCAGCTGGGCAAGACCATTGGGGAAGGGACCTACTCAAAAGTCAAAGAAGCAGTTTCCAAAAAACACCAAAGAAAAGTGGCGATTAAAATTATAGACAAGATGGGAGGGCCAGAAGGTGAGCTGGGGCCCCTTTGGAGGAAGCGAGGGCTGGCTGAGGTGGGTGGGTGCGTGCTTCCTCCAGTCAGAAGGATCATTCCCTCCTCCCCTTTAGTCTGGAACCAAGGAAAGCAAGAGAGACTGTGGCTCTGGGGTAGGTCAGTGGGGAACAGAGGGATGCTGGGAGTCCAGGAAAATCACACCCTCTAAAATCCAAGATTAAAGTGGCAGGAGGTGAAGGATCCTCAGAAGCAGAGCCGGAGCCCACAAGGCCTTTCCTATTCCAGGAGGGGAACAGAGACTGGCGAGGCCATGGCCAGGGCTAGCAGAGGGCAGGAGCTGGAGCCAACGAAGGCAGAGATGGGGAAAAGACAGGGCTCATGGAAAGAACTGTGGGTTAGGAGGCAGACGTGAGAGGAGTGGGCTCACCACGCTGTGGGCAAATCAGGCCTCGTAACTGAGATTCAATAGCCTTGTCTAAAAGTCCCTAATAGTCTAAAAGCCTAAAAGCACTTTGATATCCGTGGTCTCACAGGCTGCTCACAACAGTCCCTGAGGCTGACAGGGAGTAGTTCCTTTCAGTAATATATTAACTACAAAAACAAGAGAGGTGAACATTCTTTGCAGTGTCCAAGCAGACAGACATTAAAGACTATGAAAGGGAACCAAGGCACAAGACCCAGACATGGTGGGGAGATAGGCAGACAGAAGTTGGAAGGCAGCAGACAGGAGGGAGGAGTTAGGCCCTTCTGGACTTGATGCTCCATCTCTTTTCGCTTGTTTCCGTAGAGTTTATCCAGAGATTCCTGCCTCGGGAGCTCCAGATTGTCCATACCCTGGACCACAAGAACATCATCCGAGTGTATGAGACGCTGGAGTCTGCAGACGGGAAAATCTACCTGGTGATGGAGCTGGCTGAAGGAGGGGATGTCTTTGACTGTGTGCTGAATGGGGGGCCACTGCCCGAGAGCCGGGCCAAGGCCCTCTTCCATCAGATGGTCGAGGCCATCCGCTACTGCCATGGCTGTGGTGTGGCTCACCGGGACCTCAAGTGCGAGAATGCTTTGTTGCAGGGCTTCAACCTGAAGCTGACAGACTTTGGCTTCGCCAAGGTGTTGCCCAAATCATGCCGGGAGCTGAGCCAGACCTTCTGCGGCAGCACAGCCTATGCCGCCCCAGAGGTACTTCAGGGTATTCCCCACGATAGCAAGAAGGGTGACGTCTGGAGCATGGGCGTGGTCCTGTACGTCATGCTCTGTGCCAGCCTACCTTTTGATGACACAGACATCCCCAAGATGCTGTGGCAGCAGCAGAAGAGGGTGTCCTTCCCCACTCATCTGGGCATCTCGGCTGAATGCCAGGACTTGCTCAAGCGGCTCCTGGAACCAGACATGATCCTCCGGCCTTCAATCGAAGAAGTCAGTTGGCATCCATGGCTAGCAAGCACTTGATAAAAGCAATGGCAAGTCCTCCCCAGTAAAGTAGGGGGAGAAAGCAAACCCAAAAACCCACTTCTAAAATGGTGATATATATTTTACACTTTGTTTACTTATCCTAAAACTTACCTACACCCTCTCCAGCCTTACTTCTCTTTCCCTTTAAAGATCTTCATGGAACCAGAGGGCCTCATTCAGACTTCCCTTTTATTACAGCTGACAAGTGATCTTCATACAGGTGTTTAACTAAAGTTAATTAAAAACAGACCCCAGAATCATACACATACAGGCGGAGGAGAGGAGAAAAATGACCAAGAGCAACTGGAACCACTGTTGTTGCAACTTCCTTTCCAAATAAAAGCAGAAGCGTTGGGAATGCAGTAACGGCCTCTTGACTCCTTGTCTTGGTGAGAGGCCTGTTGGGGGCCCTGTCCCTTTCTCATCCCAAAGGCCAAGGTGAGCCTGGGATGAGGACAAGGGACTTCCTCAGAACCCAGGCTACCTCCCATCCTAACCCCCAGGCTCCAAGCAGGAAGCCACCCTGCACATAGTGTGTTTTCTGCCCTGGCTCTGGGGCAGCTGCCGTAGGGTACAAGAACAGAGCCCCAGACACCTTCCAGCTTCTGTTGAATCTCTTTAATAGCTGTTAACGGCAAGTCTGGAAAAGGTTCAGGACAAAGTTCTTTTTTCTTTCTTTTTTAATTACAAAACTAACAGCTGTTAGAGTCTTTTTTTTTTCCTTTTTTCTTTTCCCGGCTACAAAATACTCTGGGGAGATACATTATAATTTAAAATATATAATATTGCACAAACAACCAAAAGGTTAATTAAACTAAAGAAATAATTACAAAGAGAAAAACCCCATCCCATCAAAAAAAGATTCAGCATTCTCTCCATCCCACCCCCTCATTGAAGGTTTGAAGTGGAAGTGACCACCACTCTCTTGGCGCCCCTGACCACAATCACTTTAAATCATTGGTGAACACACCAGATTATATACAAGAATCACCAGAGCAGCATCGTGAAGCACCAGGGTCTCCAGGGATTCCTGCAGCCCCTCATCCCCCCAAGAGAGGTGCAGCTTTTACCAGAGTGGGGGGTGAGAGCCACAAGGATTGGATCTGCCTTCAGGAAGAAGAGCTTTTGCAGAAACCTGATGACAGTCTCAAGAAGCTCACCCCCAGCATATCCCTTCAAGATGCAGAAGGGATGAGGCGGAGAAGTTGGGCTTACCAGAGTTGTAAGTACTCAGCTTTGATCACTGCTCTGTACCGCTGGTAGCTGGCTTGTGTCCTACACTACAGGGGAGTCGAGGTGGGTAGCTGGTTGGACAAGGTATCCCGCCAGGCAACACACAGAAGGGCCTGAAGTGGCCCCCTCCCTTCTTGGGGAGGGGAAGAAGAGCAAGAGCACTCTTGCAGGTGGCACAGCTGGGCTAAGGACTCGGGTGCATCTGACATGAAGAAGCCTTGGGAAAGGCGTTGGGGACATACCAGCCTGGACTGGGTAAAAGGAGGGAGTTTGGTCTCTAGATTCTGAACCACAAGGAACCTTTCCAGGAATGGAAGATGCCTGGGAGGGGGAGATTCCTAAGAGAGGCAAATTTCCCAGAAATGAATGCCTCTTACCCGCTGGGACAGGAACCAAAATGTGTTCACCATCCCTGTCTAGCCAAGGGCAGGTGGCATGGCCTTCTTTGCCTGCTTATGGGTGACAGAGTGTGTTTTCTCGGCATCCTCCAAGAGACTGGTAGCTTGGCCTCTGCCTACACAGGCAGATGGGCTAGGGCTATCCATTGGGACTTCCCAGCAAGAGTCCCCAGGAACAGTGGTGTTCAGCAGAGAAATGTAGGCTCTTCTGGTGAGGGGGGTAGGTTTCCTCCCCCTCGGGTCATCCTATGATTGGCACAAGTCAGAGTTCCTGGTTTGGATTTAGCAAGCCCCTTCCCAGATGTGAGCAGAGGGCCAAAGGGCCAACAAGGAACAACCCAGAATCTGCCTAGAGCTCTGGCTGACAGAGGCCATTTGGGGGACATTCTTAGTCAGTGTCTTCCAGGGCCGGGCGGAGACGAGCGAGGGAGGTGGGAAGTGCTGTGGGTAGGGGAGCGGCTTGCTCTGGCTCCCCTCATTCCCAGTCCTCCCACTCTACATCTTCCAGCTGCAAAGGGAGGGGATAATGGAGAGCACAAACACGTATTACTCCTCTGAGTCAAGCTGAGACCCAAGCTCCCCGGCTGCCTCCAATTCGGGACAGCCCTCCCCGCAGCCCCAGCCCCAACTCCCCCAGGCCATACCCGGCCTCCTCTCAGAGCGAACCACTTGCTTCAAGGAATGTCTGGGGAGCAGAGCTGCCCTCTGCCCAAGCGGTGGGCCTGCTGTTCTGATGGTTCCAGACTCAAAGGAAATGCTTCTACCAACCAACACTGGACACCACAAGGGGACGCCCTGACTACAAGAAGCCCGTCAGTCAATCCCCGAAGGAGAACTTGTCTCCTGCGGAGCAGGTAAGAATATGGCCCTGAGAGGCAGGGAACTTTACAGTGGTGCTGTGATCAGAAGCAAGCGTGGCACTGGACTACAGGTGCTCGCAGGGCTTTCACTAGGGGCTCCAGCACCCTAATCCCCAGCTGAAGTCTCCCCAGGCAACTGTCTCTTGGCCTCTCTTCATATCAGCAGATCCCCTGATATAAATAATTCTGTTCAGATATATTGTATGTCGGGTTTTTTTTTTTTTTTTTTTTTTTTTTTTTGCAGTACGCGGGCCTCTTGCTGTTGTGGCCTCTCCTGTTGTGGAGCACAGGCTCCGGACACGCAGGCTCAGCAGCCATGGCTCACGGGCCTAGCTGCTCCGCGGCATGTGGGATCTTCCCGGACCGGGGCACGAACCCGTGTCCCCTGCATCGGCAGGTGGACTCTCAACCACTGCGCCACCAGGGAAGCCCTGTATGTCGGGTTTTAAAGAGGGCTGCAAAGACACCAAAGCCATGAAGGCCACGTGGCATAAGAGGTGCCATGGGCCTTCTCTACCCCGGGTATAGTGAGGTCACAGGTGTAAAATACTCTTGTGTAGGTCACTACCTCCCTCTGGGCTTCAGTCTCTCAGCATGAAAAACAAGGCCCTTCCCATTCTCTCTACTCTGTTCACCTCTTTATAGCAGGTTCCTGAGCTACATGTTGGAAGGAATCATGGGGTTCTTGTGTGACAGTGGATATAACACTGACTTGAATCAGATGTGTGGGCTGGAGCCTCAGTCCTGTCCCTTATTAGCTATGAGAGACTTTTGCCCAGCCTCTCATTCAAAACGACCATCCTTGATTCTGAGAGGAAGTGAAGAATAAGAATAATAGGCCTCTGAGCTTATGACTGTTTTGTGGTGGTTTCAGGAACGTCTATTAGTGCGCCCATGTCCCCAGGCACTATGCCTAAGGTGTGCACATGCATCATCTACCACAGCATATGAAATTATAATGATCAGTGCCATGTTTTAGATGGGGAAACAGAGGCTCAGGTTAAGTGATCACATCGTCTTTTGTCTCCAAGGCCAGAAATCTGCTCAGGTCCCACACCTGGCGACCATGAGTCAAAAGGTCTGGGGCAGGGTTTGGCATCTGTATTTTTTATTTATTTTTATTTTTTTTTTTGCGGTACGCGGGCCTCTCACCGCTGTGGCCTCTCCCGTTGCGGAGCACAGGCTCCGGACGCGCAGGCTCAGCGGCCATGGCTCACGGGCCCAGCCGCTCCGCGGCATGTGGGATCTTCCCGGACCAGGGCATGAACCCGTGTCCCCTGCATCGGCAGGCAGACTCTCAACCACTGCGCCACCAGGGAAGCCCTGGCATCTGTATTTTTTAGTAGTTCCTCAGGTGATTCTGATAGGAGCTAAGGTCAAGAACTCCCCCATCCATCCCCCTGGAACTGAGGGGAAGCGGACCCTGCTAATGACTACTGTTCAGGGCCTGAGTGGGAGGCCCTAGCTTCCTTCCCGCAGCCTGCCACCTCAGATAGGAGTGGGATCCACCTTGCAGGGACAGTCGGGCTTGGCAGGGAGAGTCCTCAGACCCGGAATCATTGTGCTTGCCTCCCTGTGGCCAACCAGGCCGACTCACCTCACCGGAAGCATCCACTTTGGAAAGTGCCATCTGCACTTCTTCTTCAGTCATGTCCAAGTCAAAGTCCTTCTCCCAGTCCTCACTGATGTCTGTGCTTGAGCCTGGAACCATGATCCATAGTGTGAGAGACAGGAAGGGGTATGTGAAGAGGTTGTAGCTGGGGGTGATGGAACTCTTTAGAAAGGCCTGACAAATACACACCAAACGTCTTTACATTCTGCTTTCTCTGGCTCAGTGATCCCACTTTTAGGAATCTATTTTAAGGAAAAATCCTGGATTCAGTAAAAAAATTTAACCAAAAGGATGTTCACTGTAGTGCTGTTACAGTGATGAAAACTTAAAAAACTACCTGAAAGTTCACTGATAGGGAATTACAAAAATAAATGGTATAGTCATATGATGGAACATTATGTGGCTTTTAAAGGTTAGGCTATAAAACATTTATATACATGGCAAAATAGTCTTAAACTATTAAGTGAGAAAAAGCAAGTTACTGAATAGTGGAGAAGTACTGTGGTCCAGAAGCTCCCTAGGGGCCATGGAAATTTTCCAGAAGAAATAAACAATGAACCTCTTCCTCCTCAATCACTCCCTTCTACCTACACTGATCCTGCTACTCCTGAAACACACCAGGCACATTCCCACCTAGGGCCTTTGCAAGGACTGTTCCCTGTACCTGGAACTCTTCCTCAGATACCCACAGGCCAACTCACTCGCTTCCTTCACACCTTTACTCAAATCTCACCATCTAAACGTGGCCTACCCAGACTGTCCTATCTTCAGTTGCACCCTGACCCCTCACTCTGCTCTGGTTGTTCTTTTTTCTATTGTATTTACCACTTTCTAGTGTATTACATAATCAGATTCACTATGCTTACTGTCTAATAGTAGAGGAGCTGGAATGTGAGCTCCCGAGGACGGGGATCTTCTGTTTTCTTATGTATTCCAAGTGACTAGAACAAATAGTTTGTACTCAGTAAATATTCGTGGACTCTTTCTCTAAATCAGGGGTTGGCAAACTATGGCCTGTGGACCAAATCCAGCCTACTGTCTGCTTTTGGAAATAAAATTTTGGAACACAGCCATGGCCACTTGTTGACATATTGTCTATGACTGCTTTCATGCTGAAACGACAGAGCTGGGACAGAAACTGTATGTCCCCAAAAGCCTAAAATATTTGTGACCTGGCTCTGTGCAGAAAACATTTACTCCTCCCTGTTCTAGGTAATTCTGATGCCTGCTAAGGTTTGACAACTACTGCTCCAAACATTCATATTTGGGTATGCTTTCTTACAGGCAATATAAAAAAAATGTACATGTGAAAGTTATTAGTAAGAAGAAAACTACAAAAATAGTTCCTGTAAAAAAAAGAGTATATGCAGTATGATTCCATTAAAAAAATACACTCACAGATGCATGCACACATACAGAGAGAATGAGCAAAACACCCACAAGAATACTAACAATAATTATCACTAGGTGATGAGGTCATGGGGTAATATATTTTTTTAAATGAACACATATTACTTTGTAATCATTTTTTTTAAAAAGCACCTTTAAAAAGAGTAAGCTCTAAAAAAAAAAAAAAAAAAAAAGAGTAAGCTCTGATCCCCCAATGGCACCACCTGTAAATACCTTGTTTCTTCCTGTCCAGCTTGTTCCTCACCATGCACCCAGGCTCTGAGACCTCCCCAAGCCTGGCCTCCGCATTCCTTATTCGGGTTCTTGCACTGTTCTCTAGTCACCCAGCTAGCCCTAAGTGGTGTGGTAACAGCAGGGTCTCTGGAGGCAAGCAAACCTGGGTGGAACCCTAACTCTTTTATCTATTGTGTAGTCTTGGGCAAGTTATTCTGGGCTTCAGTTTATTTATAAAATAAGGATAAAACCACCCTCTTTGCAAAGAACCACTGGAGGAGCTTATTAGAATGCAGATTCCTGTCTTCCCATCCCCCCTCATTTAGATTCAGGAGGTGTAGGTGGTGACCCAGAATTCTGCATTATAAACAGGTACCTAGATGATTCTGTATAGACCTTGGCCTGCAGTTGAGATACAACAGTGTTAAAATTAGCAGTATCATGTAAAGTGCCTGTAACATATATACACAGTGGATATTTAACAAATGGAGCTGTTAAAGGCCTGGTCCCAGAGTTAAGTAATTTTACACATGGTCCCACACCCAGTCAGGGGCAGATCTGCAACCAAGACCCAGTTCTTCTGACTCCACATCTAAGGCTCCCTGTGCTTTCAGGACACTCTTGGTGGCTTGCGTCTGGCTCCCTGTCAGTGCAGGCTTCCTGTGGGTTAGAAGCTGGACTCCCGGCTGATCTCTCCCTCCAGAGCTGTGGCTGTGGTCATGACAGCTTTTCCTAACCCCAGGTTGCCCTCTAGGGATTTGAAACTCTCCTCTTCAGGCTTAAATGCTAGGGCAGACCCTTTGGGGTAAAAAAGAAAGCATCAGCTAACATTTTTGGAGCACTTTACACCCACCCTCTGGGATAGGTATTAACAGTCCCAATTTACAGGTGAGGAAACAAAGGCTCTGAGTGGCAGAGATGTGAATCTGGACTTTCTCTGCCACCTGCTTCCTCCCACCACCCTGTCCTGTCACACAATGAGAGTACTAAGCTCTCCTTTACACTGTGCACGTGGCAGAGAACTGATCTATGCAACAACAATTTAAGATTTCATGATGAAGTTTTACTGTTTTCTTTTGTTTGTAAGAAAGGGGAGTTTTCAGGTGATTATTAACCTCATGGTGCTGTCACTCACAGCTCATTTTATTCTGTTTAATTGGCTCTTTGCTTCTCCAGAGAAGAAATGGAAGCAAAAGCCACTCCCAGGTCAGTCAGTAGTGAAGTGGGGCTTTAAGCCCAGAGCTCCTTCCAGTCCGCAGGCCACAGGGCCTGCCCTAATCTCCCCTCTCTGCTCCCTGCTGAGGGAGCCTGAGCAGGGTAAGTCTAGTCTCCTTGCTCAAATGGATCTCGGCACAATATACAGGTGGGAAGCAGCTCTGCAATGACAGGCATCACCCTGGAACCTTAGAGGTCCCTGTGGCTGGGCCACCTCCAGAGACTGCTGTATCCAGAGACCAAGCCTCCCTCATGTCATCTGGACAAAGAGGGAGAAGGAGTCACTCTGCCTCCAGGCCTCTTTTAAGATCCTTCCTCCCTTTACTCTGTCCCTACTGTCCCACTCTAGTCTAAGACCCCAGCTTCCCCCCATTAAGTGACTACAACTACTTCTGGTGGGTCTCCTGCACTGAATCCCCCGGCCCTCCTTTTGCGAATCCCCCAGTGCATTAGAGGAAGTATAGCGCACTGTTAAGAGCTTATGCTGCATCTTCCCCATAATCTCATTTCTTCCAGTCTCTACCCACCATTCATTTTTTCTCATCACTCTCTCCAATAGCCCAATTCCCAATGGAAACAATAATTCTTTAACCTTCCAACTGTTTCACTGTTATTCCCTCCCTTACCCAGCTCAGATTCCATGAACCATCATTCTGATCACTTCTTGCATACACTTGGACTCTTGTCTTTTTGAGTTCACCTGGGTAAACCTGAACCCTGATTAAGTCCAACTCCCCATCTGCTCTGTGCCTGCACCTGAGCAACTGAATGTGGCTGGACAAAAGTACTACTGTGCTGACTGGTGTCTCTTAAAATTCACGACCATTATCTCAAATGGACCCTTCGTACCATCCACCCAGCAACCACACAACACATATTGGGTCCATCACCTACTCCTCACTCTCCTAAAGGCAATGTCACACTTTTCTAAATACCTACTGGATGGGTGATTGATCTCAGTTTCCTACCAGTAAAAAAAAAAGGGAAAATCTCACAGATCTCAGGATTTTTGTGAGGATTGAGTGATATGCATATCAAGTGCTTAGCACAGAGCTATACAGACACATGGAAAGTGCTCAGAGAATGGTACGTATTATCTGCATCATCTCCCCAAAGCAGGGCTCTACCCAAATTTCTTCCCTAACTGAGGACCTATCAGGAAATAATTACCCCCAACTTACAGAGGAGAAAATGGAGGCTTAGAGAAGATCAGTACCTTTTCTGAAGTCACATGGCTTATGAGCAAAGTTGGGATTTGAACCCAGAACTGTCTGAACTCCAGAGCCTGAGCCCTTAGCCTCTATATGTAAAGCTTTTAGTACAGGTTGGGCATATAAGCAGCATGCCCTGCTGCTTTGTGGCACCAAGTCCAACTTTCTGAATTCGGCTTAAGATTTTAAGTTCTTGTTCCTCCCTCTCCTGGGAACAATACAGAAACGTGGGCTTTGGTCACCCGCTTCAATGTGCCCCATGTCCCCAACACACAATCTGACATGTGGGGGACTTTGCAGGCCCCCTCAGCTTGGACTACCGCTCCCTGCGCACCTGCCGCAAACTCTCCAACTCTCCTATACAATGCCTGTCTCCTTGGTGAAACACCTGCTGATGCGCAGAGGTTCCTTCTTTCTCTGAACTCCTCCTGTACCAAGCCTGTCTCATACTGCTTCATGCCTCATCATAGACTGCAGCCTTTACCCCTCCCTCCTCAGTGTCTTATAAAGAGTGGGTAGGAGCTCAATGGATGACCTCACTGAATCAGAGTCAGACGGAAAACACTGTGTTGGAAACTGGAAATCAGCCTGTTTCCCCATCCACTGCAGTAAGCCAGTCCCTCACTGCCAGTAGGCCAGTGCTCACCTGCTGGGCAAGCTTTGTGGCCAACTGGTGCTGAGTGTTGGCAGACGGGATGCCTGCATGTGAGGAGCTGAGGGGAGGTCTTGCTGACAATTGGCTATCTCTGGAGAGGTATTTTGGATGTGGCAAAACAAGCTGACACCAGAGCCATCACTGTCCTTTAATTGCAGGAGTTAGAGAGAGGTCCCCCCCTTGACATAAAGTCAAAGTGTCTACAGTCTAAAATTTCATTATGCAGATAAGAAACTAAAGCTCTATTACTTAAGCTGGGTCACTGCAAGTTCATGAGTATTCATTTTATTCTTCTTTAAGCTGTACATGTAAGTTTTGTTTATATATTTTATAATAATAACAATTAACACAGGCCTAGGGAAGCTAACTGACTTTCCTGAGGTCATCCATGGAAGAAGACCCTTGACAGCAATCAATGTCACAGGAGTTCCCACCCCAAAGTTGAACTGTTCAAAAGGATAGAAACTGACACAGTGTGGTAGTTAAGGGCATGGGTTTCAGGTCAGACAGAGCTGGGTCTGAATCTGGGCTTGCTACTTCCTGGCCGTGTGAATTTGAGCAAGTTACTTAACATCTCTGAGGCTCACTTTCTTCATCTGTAAAATGAGGACAGTTATATGGAGTTGTGAGTTGTAAACTGGAAATTAACAAGCTCCCCTGGTAACTGAGAAATTAAATGCAATATTACATCCTTAACACATGATTTGACATAAACCTTATTTTGTTGAATCTAAAACCCCAACAACTGTAAGATGCATCCTAATTTCAGAGAATAAATGCATCTTGGAATTGATGGAATAGGGTATAATAAATACTACAGTAGCTGTCATCATAATATAGTAGCTGTCATCATCATCATCAGTAGCACAAATGAAGGCCATCTGCTCCTAGGATCCTCACATGGGACAAGAAGACAAGTCTGCCTTGTGAGGTGGCAACTCTCACCTGCCCTGTCCGCACACGCTCCCTGGGCTTTGGCCTTGGCTTACCTTTTTTTTTTTTTTTTTTTGCGGTACGCGGGCCTCTCACTGTTGTAGCCTCTCCAATTGCGGAGCACAGGCTCCGGACGCACAGGCTCAGCGGCCATGGCTCACGGGCCCAGCCGCTCCGCGGCATGTGGGATCTTCCCAGACTGGGGCACGAACCCGTGTCCCCTGCATCGGCAGGCGGACTCTCAACCACTGCGCCACCAGGGAAGCCCATGGCTTACCTTTTTTTCCATTGGAGGGTGTAGACTTCCCGCTGTCTGAATTCAGCTCAAACACCCGTAAGTCTGTGAGTACCTCCTCCCTGAGAGTCTCTACTCTGGCTGGAGGCCGGGGCTCTGGACCGCTGGGGCGGCCAGCAGGGGTGTGGGGCTTGGACTGAGCTAGGGGTGGGGGTCCAGTCTCGCCCACATCCACAGCCAGGTCCTGTTCCTCCAAAGATGCCTCTAGAAGCTTTTGGGACAGGTCCTTGGGCAGCACTGGTGCCTCAGATGCAGGGGTGGGTTTGGCAATCTGTGTCACGAGGGAGATGCTCTCACTGCTCTCCGATGGAGTCACCTCTGTTGGAGCCTCAACCGGGGTCACCAGATTCTCTTCACAGGGACTCCGGGGGCCAGGTCCTCCTTCAAGGGGTGTGGAAGTTTTGGCCACAGGAACCTTGGCCTCTTTTGGAGATGTGGGTGAAATGCCCACAAGCTCCTCTGTCAAGAGAGAAAGGTAGGGAAAGAGAGTGATGTACCCTGGTTAGCCCCAAGACAACCTTGGAGCTCTCTGAAAACAGACCTCAGGTTCCCACCAAAGTTTGCTCTAACCAAAACTAATGGGTGCCAGTTTCCTCACCTCCCTCTCCATCACAATTCTTCTGCAGATAATCCCTGTTGGTCAAACTCTCTCCCACCCTTGAGGCATAGCACATGCCTGGTGGGCACTCAGCTTCTAGCAGTGCAGCTCAAGATAATATTATAGCTTAGAAAGCAAAGACTTTAAAGTCAATCAGTTTGAGGTTCAGGTTGGGCTCTGCTATATCCCACGTGCATGATCTTGGGCGAGACACTTAACTCTTCTTTAACCTATCTGCCTCATTTGCAAAAGAGGGATAATGAAGTTGTGGTAAGGACCATACATGTAAAGCTTTTAGTACAGGTTGGGCATATAATATAAGCACTTAGTAACTGTGTTAACATACCATGCAGGTGGCTCCCACACACTGTCCTAAGCTGAGCTACCAGGTAAAGGAAGCTCAGCTCTGTCCCTAAGCCAGCAGTTCCCAAGTCTGGCTGGTCATTAACATTACCAGTGGAGCTTGTTAAAAATACAAGTTTGGCCACATGTCCATAGAGTCTTATTTAGAAGTGGAAGAAGGGAATCTGGAATTTCAATAAGCATCCCCTACTCTTAAGTACTGGTCCATGGGCTAGCAGGGAAATCTGCTTCAAGTGACACATGTGATTTCTGTACCTAAACCTGGGATCCACCAGCTTTGGTAAACAACCCCTTGTTAGCTCAGTGTATCCTTGGCATTAGCAAACACCATATTCATTCCCTCCTCTTCCCTGGGGTGCCACGTCCCTCCAGGCTTCAGAGAGAATGGCCCAGACAGTCTCCCACAGGCAGGACTTGGTACTTTCTCATCACCTCTCAATACCTCTTACCTTCTTCTTCCTCCCAGCCAGGCTCTTCAGAGATGCTCTGTTCTGCACGCTGCTTCAGGGCATCCCTCCGGGCCTGCTCCTGAATGTGGGGGAGTAGATGGCCAGGAGCAGTCAGGGAACCCTCTTTCCCAGACTCTGGTCCTGACCCCAGAACTCTTGGCACCCTCTGTCCCCTTCTTCCCTCAACAAAATCCAACCCCCTTCCCTCATGGCTGAGTGGAGGACCTTCCCTGGTTAGGCCAGCATACCTGCTCTAGTTGATGGACTTTATAGAAATACCGCTGCCAGAATTCTGAATGGGAAACAGCTACAGGCACCTGGAGGGAGGGGACAGTGGAGATGAGACTTTGGGAGTGGTTATGTGGGGGTCTATGTTCCCAGCCTCATCAGCCAGCTCCCAGCCACTCTGGATATCAGATGGGATAAGTGGCTGAGTAGTGATTCTTAGAGCACTTCCACCCCCCAGACCCACCTTCCTGGCCCAGCTTGGCCAAGGAGGGAGAAAAGAACTCCCACCAGGCTTTGCCAGCCCTTCCATTTCTCACCATGATTGCCAGAAGCCTGGCAAATTAGTTTCCCCCATGTGGATTCTTGGCTCAGGAGCTGGCTGGTTTGGCTCCTCAGGGCCTCCTGCTGCTCTCTAGGCCAGAGGACTCCACAATGACTCTGGACATGTCCCTCCCACCTCCCCACACCTCAGGCCGGGAGTTGGTTGAGGTCCTGCCGGCTAGGCCCTCACCATCTTGGTGTAGAGGGCCCGGATGGAGGGGCTGCCTACAAGGAGCTCTGAGATCTCCCCCTTCTTCTCCTCCAAGCAGAACTGGGAAAGCCAGGTGTCAAACAACTCCAGGGGCCCTGCAGAGGGACAGACACTGATGGTCAGTTCTGTGGGTCTGGAGAAAGAACACTGGGCCTAGAGAAATCACACCTAAGCCTGGACATGGACAATGAGGAAAACTTAAGGTTTTTCCAAAGCCATATGGCCCAAGGTGGGGGGTCAGGCAGGGTGAAGGGGTGGGTAAGCTTGATATCAGGGCATGGCCCCTAAGTGATCACTGGGAGGGGCTGCAGTCTCCACTCTCTCCCATGCCTGCCTGCTTTTTATCCCACTGCACTTGGCTACTGAATCCTCTCCTCTCTGAAACAGCTATTCTCAGGTTACCACCAGTGACCCTATGTTGCCAAATCCAGTGGCAGATTCTCTGTCCTCCTCCTCATGTGACCATCCTACAGTTTCTGCCCTGGGAGCCACTACCTTCCTCTTGAAGCCCTCTTCTCTCCTGGCTTCTCACTCTTTGTATATTTCCTCCCACTTCTTTCGTTGTTCCATCTGAGTCTTCAGTGGGCTCCTCTTTTTCCTTTCCTTATCTCTTCTCGTTTTCCATTTTCCCCCAAGATAACCTCCACTAAACCATGAGTTTCAACCTCTTCCTCCCACTGACAATTCTTCAGTGTGTCTTTGCAGCTCAGGCTGCCTTTCTGGGCTCCAGATCCAGAGGTCCAGGTGCCTGGACACATCCACCTGCACATATGCTGCAAATACAACGTGTATTCATTTTCTTCCCCCGCCCACCTGTCCTACCCACTCATCCACTGGAGAGCTGGAGGCCCTCCCAGACTCCTCCCTTATGGAGTCACTCTGGACTCCACTTCCTCAGCGTCTTTTATACATGCATACCTTCCTCCTCATTCCACCCGCCCCTTCCCTGGTTCCGGCTTTACCTCTGACATGAAGATTCCTATCAAGCCTCCTAACTGGTCTTCCCATCTTCCGTCTCTCCCTCTCTATTTCATCCTACAAAACACTGCCTGAAGGCTCTTCTATAAAATGCAAAATCTGATCACATCAGGTCTCAAAACGCTTCAACAGTTCTGTACAGGAGGGCATTTCAGGCTATGGTCCAAAGATAGGCTTCAAAGGGTTAAAGAATTCCCATATGCATATAAAATTCTGTTGAGAGAGGGCTTGTTATTTTCAACAGATTTTTAAAGGCCTTTGTGACTTAAAAAAAGGTTAAGAACCACTATCTTGAGCCTTTTAGGACAAAATTCCAACTGCTTAGTCTGGTACCCAAAGCCTTTCCAGTCTGGTGCCCCTGGCAGCTCTCACTGCCCTCATTTCCTCACATGCACCCTTTGTCTGGCCTTCCCAAATGCCTAGGTTTTTCGAGAACTTCAAATTCCTGTTGTCCTGCTTGAATACCCTTCCCCCACTTCTAAAAGTAAAATTAGTTTACTTCTAATTCATCCTTAAAACCTCAATTCAGGTGTCACATGCTAGGTTTCCCAGGTTGGGTTACATGCCATCTTCTGGGATCCCACTGCTCCCCTCTTTCTGTGGAAGCAGTCAAGTCACTCTATCGCTAGTATCTTTGCTTTATTCCCTGTTTCTGTCTCCTAACAGCAGGTTCCTGGAGGTCTGGACAGGGTTGGTTGAGGGTTTGACTCATTTCTGGTGTCTGGTTCCCATCCTGGGGCTTGCTGCACAGCAGGAGCTTAGCAAACAGGCCAAAGGGAAGGCAGGCAGGGCAGCAGGCTGGGAAGGAGCCTAAGCTGAGGATGAGGGACGAGAGGAGCAAAGCCTCTGTAGAAGGGGATGAAGACAGTCTGGGTTCAGGGAGGAAGGGGGACCATCAACCCATCCCACCAGATGTAAGGGTCAAACTAGCTCCACTCTGGTCCCTCTACACAGGGGGTGCCTGGCCACTGGTACCAGAGACAAACAGGGTGCACAATCCAGACCCGCTTGGTCTCCCTGCCCAGCAAGCCTGCCCCCTCAGTGCTACCCCCTCACCATCTGGTTCATTGCAGTAGGTTGCTGGGTCTGACTGCAGGCTATAAAGGCGAGCCTAAAAAAAACAGAGAACAGAAATTCTGGGGTGATGGGGATAGACAGCAACCCCTCTCTGCCGATCAACCACAACCAGCTTCTCCCCTGTTGGCTACCATACCCACAGGGCACCTGGCAATTAACACTGTGGGCTATGGAGTGGAGCACTGGGCTAGGAGTCCAAAACTGGGGCTCCTAGAAAAATGGTCTTTCACCCAGTATTCCACCCCTGGAAACTAAGAAAATAAAGGGTAAGGAGGCTATAAAATTATATGTATAAAATGGTTTTGAATTATGTGAGATATGAAAAATGTTAGTGCAAGTATATTAATAAAGTGCAAAATTTACTGGCAAATTTTGAAATATTTAACTCCCTCAAATTAAAACAATTCATCAAGAATTTCTTAATTTCATAGCCAGTCTGCCATTGTGTTCTGCAATCTGTGTTCCCATTAGGGCCACAGGAGTGGCAAACTTTAGCTGGTAAACGGAAAGCCCGTCCTTCCTTCCTCATTATTGCAGGAAGCATGGGCTGGCTGTATCACAACTTCAGCAAGCGATTTTGGTGATTCACTGTTATAATTTAAAATCCTATAATTAAAAAATTTTCACAATCCACTTAAATGTGTACTAAGTGGTGGTGCTAATACTAGTGCTGAAAAACATGCTTGAAAAATCATGTTTGGAATTGAAATTCAATGTGGTAAAATGCTATGAAGAAGGCCAAACTGCTGTGACACCACACTGTGAATCTGGGAGAAAACGCTCCACAAAATATAAGAAGTAATGGTGATAAAGCAGAAACTAACACACCATTGTAAAGCAATTATACCCCAATAAAGATGTTAAAAAAAAAAAAAAAAGAAGTAATGGTGAGAAGATAAAATGCAATAGAAATATACTACCATTCTTGTTGATTTAATTGCTTTGAAGATATCCTCCCCCTGTACATTTATTCCTATTGGAAATTAGTCTTAAATAACACAGATGTGGAGATCATGCCCATAAAGATGCTGTCCAGAGCATTCCTTATTATGGATGAAAGCTGAAAGGAATCCAAATGTGCAGCACTAAGGAAATGACTGAATAAGTTATGCTATATACGCTTGCGAGAATTTAAAGACATTAAAAATGATGGTGATTAGGAAAGATGCTAATAGTTAATTGCAAATTTTTAAGTGGGTTATAAAATTGCATGTATAAAGTGCTTTTTCTGTTAAAAAGAAAAACCCCAAACTATCTTTACCAGTGTTTGCAAGCAGAAAGAAATGGAAGGTTATACACCAACGAAGAATCAGTGGTTCTCTTTTAGTGATGGGATTACGGGTTTAGAAACTATTATCTTCTTGCTTATTGGTATTCTCCAATTTAATTATATACATGTATTTATTTTTTATGAACATGTACTGCTTTGTGAGCTCAGGTTAGAAGCTAGAGCCCAGTGCCGCTAGTGAATACCTTGGTGCCATCATAGGGCTCAGCCGTGCCAGAGGGTGTGCCCATCAGGGTGATGACATCACAGTCAATGGTTTTGTCTGGTGAGGGTGCAAAGGTGTCGGAGATCACCCCTAGGAAGTCAGACAGCCCTTTCTTCATTTTTTCCGTTGCTCCCGAGGAGCCTTCAGTCTGCAGAGAGAAGCCAACAGAGGAAGCAAGTGGCCCAGGAGCAGGCTGCAAACTGGGGTACAGGGTATGGAGGTATGAAGCATCAGGGGTCAAAGTGTACTGTGTGTGGGGACCACGGAAATGCTCACGACCTTTCACCCCCATCTCTGGGGCTGGAGAAGGAGAGAGGGGCAGCCAGAGTCCCCATCCCCCAGATGGGGGTGCGGAACAGGGCCACAGTAGGCCTGTGTAGGTCAGAGCAGAGCTCCTTGACTGGCTGTTTCAACAAAATTTCAAGGTCGACCAGGCTGATCACAAATTGACAGGGGAGGATCCATGCCACAGACATTCAGTGGGGAAGAGGACTTATGGGTAGAGTGATGGAAACGGTACTAGCTTTGGGGTCAGTCTTGGATCTGAATCCCAGCTCTACTACTTTTTGGTTATGAGACCTAAACCCTCTCAGAGTCTGTTTACTTATCTGTAAAATGCAGATAAATATACTTCCTTCAGGGGGGTACTGTGGAGATTAAAAGAGATAAGGTGTGTACAATGCCCAGCACATGGCAAACATTTAATAACTAGCAGTACTGTAATATTACAATCTCATCATCATCATTGCTCAGGAAGTATTTTGTATGAAAGGTTGAGGACATATGGGTAGGATGAGAACAAACAGCCTTGTGTAGAGGCAAACCTGGGACCAGCTGAGGGCCAATGTATGGACCTCCTAGAAGAGGTAAGTGGGGCACCAATCTTGAGCCACACTGGTCAGAATGCCCTTGAGCAAGAAGGGATGGGATGGGACTTTCCTGGTGGCGCAGTGGTTAAGAATCTGCCTGCCAATGCAGGGGACAGTGGTTCAAGCCCTGGTCCGGGAAGATCCCACATGCTGCAGAGCAACTAAGCCCGGGAGCCACAACTACTGAGCCTGCGTGCCACAACTACTGAAACCCGCATGCCTAGAGCCCGTGCTCTGCAACAAGAGAAGCCACTGCAATGAGAAGCCCATGCACTGCAATGAAGAGTAGCCTCCACTCGCTGCAACTAGAGAAACCCACATGCAGCAACGAAGACCCAATGCAGCCATAAATAAATAAATACATACATACATAAGTAAGAAGGGATGGGAGGCTGAGAGACAGGACCAGGCTCTGCAAACCTTGTAGAAAAGTGTCACATTTACTCCTGATTAGGCTGCCCAGGTATTTTAAACCTAGAGACTATCAATAGTGCCTGGCACATGTTGGCACAGGTATATAATCATATTTGTTGAATGAGAAAAGGAGTAAATAAATGAAAGAAACAAGTGGCATCTCTGCTACTGGCTGGACTTGCAGCAGTTCAGCTCAATTACTAATTGTCATTCATGCTCATCAGTAGCTGTGGTTAGCAGGCAGACAGTATTTTACAAGATTCAACAAAAGAAGCTTGGCTATAAAAACTCCATAACATGTTTTCCATAACATGGCCTCTAATTACTAGGCAACTGATTCAGCTGATGATCAAAGAAACTGAAATCTGTTCCAATACTAAAGGAGAAACTGTAATACAAAACTAGTATACTATATACTTCATTGGAAATCTGAGGTTTGCAGGGATATCTTTGACCATATACAATTTTCAAGTTCCATGCTGACTTTAGAATCTAACTCCTATCTCACAAGAGAATTCCACTATACATCTCTGATTGATAAAACCAGGGCCAATAAGAATATAAGTTGGCAAAACCTTTCTGGAGAGCAGTTTTACAGTAGATATTAAAAGGTCTAAAACAACTATATTCACCCTATATCCTTTCCAATACCTTATTAGGAAAAAAATATTAAGGGGAAAGATTAAGCAATCAGCATGTTCACTGTAACTGTTTACAATACTGGAAAAAACAAACAGGAAACTAGGAACTGGTCAAATCCACATAACAGAATACCATGCCATTTATGCATGCTCTAGAACGAGGTTTGCAATGATTAAGTCAAAAACTAGGTTATGAAACATGGTGTTCATTTGATCCCAGTTTTGAAAAAGAAAGTATACATAAGGGATATACTCCTCAAATATTAACAGTAGTTAATCTCTGGGAGAGGGACTTACGGGTATCTCTAGGTCTTTCTTTTTCTTTTATTTATCTGTATTTTCTAAATTGTCTACAATGAATGACTTTGCCGATCTGCTAAAACAATACAGAAGTGGGAAAGCTTATTATTACTTAACATATGTAGCTTGTTTGCTTGACGGACACAATTTTCAAAATGGGAGCCTATGGGAAAAAATAATCACTTAACGGTAGAAAGGTTGGGAGCTCCCACCAGGGTCCCAGGCAGGTCAGGCTATGTGGGAAAGTCACTTGGAGGGTGTAGGTGGTACTCACAGCCAGCTTCTCCTTGACCACGCTGGCAGTGGCTGCAATGGTGCAGGCTGTGTCGTGCTGCACCACCTGGGTGAACTCTGTCAGGTCCCGCTTCATGAACTCCAAGGCTTCGGAGGACTAAGGGAAGACAGAGAGGGATGACAGAGCCAGCTGGTGCCACCACCCTTTGTTCCTATTCCCTGTGCGTTAGTATCATACAGAAACATGGAAAACTCAGTGACATGGGAAGCCTGGGCTCAGAAACAATGCTTACTTGTCCCAATTCCATGACCTGGCATTACCCAACAGCAGAGAGCACAGGGGAACTTCCTGCTGCTCTGAGAACGGGGACTGAGCTCAGCCCAGACACTTATAAGCTATGTGGCCAGGAGGAACTCTCATCTAGCCCTCGGTTTTCTCCTGGGAAATTAGGGAGGTGGAAGAGATCAGTAGTTCTCATGAGCAGAATGGGGAAGGGGGCACAAGCAGTCTGAAAACAAAACAGACTTTGATGCATCACTTAGCTATGCTGTAAGTCATGACCTTTGTTTCCAATTTCAAACACAAAGAGAAGGGGGGTATGTGTGTGTGTTTAATCAAAGGAAAGTGTTTTCTATTTTTACTTTTTTTGTCACAGGGAAATTCAGTTGAAACATGAGACAGTAGGTGAAATTATTTTTGTGAAAGGTTTTATAAATACGTTGTACTGGTAACAGCAATAGTTTAGAAAGCTTTTATGAGCAATTTTTGACAACACCAGTGAAAAAGGTGTGTGATTTTTTACATTCAACAAAGGGGGTGTAAAAAGAAATACTGGATCAGATTCTCTCCTAGGCCGCCTTGGTTCCACCATTCCCCAAGGTTCTGTTCATCCATAGAGCTCCTTTGGGCAGAACTGATACTTGCTTGTCGGACCGGTCTGACTCTCACTCTGCACTCAAACCCAGTGTGAGACAGCAGGCCCTCAGCTCTTGTCTAAGTCTTACCTTGTCTTGCTTCATCCTCACCCACTCTAAGACACGTTCCCGGACTATCACTGTGCTCACCCCTTCAAGCCCTTTCATTTTACACAGGGATAATCACCTACATTTTAAAAACATGTTTTTGAATGTTCTGGCGATTTTTTCTTTGCAGAAGAGCCTGCCTAGTTTTCATCATCCTGGGAAGTCTCTGAATGGGACAATCTCATCTATCAGCCAGAGGCTTCTCTGCGAGTGGGAATGGCTCCATTTCAGATTCAGGACTCCTTAATTGGAGTAGAAGAGTCATTTATCAATTCTCTCTCCATCCATACCACCACCACCTTAGTCCAGGCCAACCTGCTCTTTCAACCAGACTCCTTTCCCAGGTTGCATCAGATACCTCTATTACCTTCTCCTCGTGACACCAGTGGGAGCTTAGTAAGTCAGAGCAGACCATGATGCCCCTGCTTTACATTCTTCAGTGATTACATGGTATCCTATGGCAAGTATAAAATCTTTACCTTCACTTACAAGGCCCATATAATCTCACCCTGGCGGACTCTCATCCCCTCCCACGATGCCCCTCACTGAGCTCCAGCTGGCCTTCCTCAAGTTTCCCAAATGTTCTACCATCTTCCCTAACTCAGGGTATCTGAACACATCATTCCCTCTCCTTGACACATAGTTCTAACTCTTCAAAACAAGCGAACAAACACAATGAACGAACCCTCTCACCTGGCTATGTTTACATGTCACTTCCTTCAGATGTAGGTTGGCTCCCCTGCTCATGGGCACCTGCACTTTCTCTTCTTTAACATTTACTGTCCTTTAGATTTATAATTACCTGTTCGCATCTATCCTCCTGGATAAACTGTGAGCTCTGTGAACATAGAGCGTTTGTTTTTTGTTCACTGATGCTCTCCCAGTGTCTGACATAGAGCCTGGCAT
Source organism: Stenella coeruleoalba (assembly GCF_951394435.1). Classification (NCBI taxonomy): domain Eukaryota; kingdom Metazoa; phylum Chordata; class Mammalia; order Artiodactyla; family Delphinidae; genus Stenella; species Stenella coeruleoalba. The sequence goes on from NC_137169.1 coordinate 25,407,125, forward strand.
AAAGTAGGCACTCAAAAAATGTGTGCTTGTTAGACTGGTATGTACCAGGGCAATTTTAATTACATAACCATTTACATGATTATTTGATGAATGGTTGTCTCCCTCACTAGACTGTGAGCTCTTAGGGGACCTATATGAACAGACATGGTGCCAGCCCTCCAGGTCACAGTCTACTGGGGAAAATGCTCACGTAACAGTGCTGATGTGCAAGGGCAGAGCAGTGACTGGTGTATTGTGGGGAGGTTGGGAAGACTTGTTGACAGGCCTGGTCTGAGCCTTAAAGAATGAGCAGGAGTCACTAAGGCAGCCTGGGCGTGGTGGGGCCTGGGGTTTACTGAGGCCTACAAGCACTTCAGTCCTAATGAAAATAAAGGGTAACACAGAAGTGGTGAGGGATAAAGCTTGAGAGGGCAACCTTGGAGGGCCTGGTCAGCCCTGTTGGTGATGGGGAACCACCAAAGTCTGAAGTAGGTGGGACATGATGAGACTAACGTTTTTGACAGGTCACTCCAGAGACTGGCATGGACTATAGGTCCAAGAGTGACAAGATCAGAAATGGAGGAAGACCTGTCAGGAGGCTGTTGCAATAGCCCAGGAAAGGAAATAGAAGAAAATGAACAAGGACAGTGCTGGTCAGGATGAGAAGATGGGACTGGTTCAAGAAATACTAGGCAAAAAAGGTGGATTTGGTGATTAAATAGATGTTTTGACTCAGGACAAGAAAGAGTCGGGAAGAGCTACTGGCAACTAAACTAGGTGACTGGATGATTGCAGTGCTGCCAGCTGAGGAAGAAAATGCTGAAGGGGGAGTGGGTTTATAGAGAGGATGGTGACAATGATTTTGGTATGTAGTATCTGCAGTGACTGTGGGATATCTGGGACACCCGGCTAGCCAGAGCTCTCCTCAAATACTAAATCTCACAGAAAAGGATTAGGAGTCTCCCTAAAATGAAAGAGTTTGTTGAGTGAACAAAGCAATGTGTGAGGATAAGGTTCCTCAAACACCACCTTTAAAGGGCAGGCAGAGGAAGAAGAATTCGTGAAAGAGGAAGTGAAAGCCTGGAGAAGTATGTGGAGAACTGAGAGAGAATCATGCCACAAAAGCCAAGGGAGTAGAGTTTCAGGAAAGAGAGAGTGATCACTAGCGTCTAATGCAGCAGAAAGGTCCAGAAAGATAAGACCTGAAAACCACCACTGGATTTGGCAAGTGGTAGGTGAAGCTGAGTGTTTATATAGATAAGTCTATGTGTAGTGGCTTCAGGGGTGGGGAGGGAGTTAAGAGAGATCATGTTATTGACTTCAAATTTTAAAAAGTAGGAGGTGAGCTTGTCTCCTGGAAGTAAAAGAGGAAGTGGTTGGACAGGGGACTTGAGGAAGAGTTAGGTTTGGGGAAAGTTTCTGAAGGCAAGGGGAGAAGCAAATGTGAGATTGAAAAAAGTTGCTGGGGCAGGGGTGGAGGGTGAGGGGCCCCAGCCCAGAGAGTTTGGGGAATCTGCAGTGGGCCAAAGAGCATCGTGGCTTTCCCTACTAGTGTCCGTGGGCAAGCAAGCACACACACACACCCAGAGGAATGAAAGGGCAGAGGGAAGCAGATCACAGCACCAAGGGCTGTATTTTCTGGGGCAATATATGCTATTGGGTGCAAGAGAATTGGGGGTGCTGGGAATTGAGTGGTCCAGACGGAGCCAGCATAGGGAGGGAAGGAAGCAAGGCCAGGAAAGCACTGAAAGACCAAGAACAAAATGGAAGGAAAAATGGACTGCAGGTATTTAAGAGGTTTCCCCGCGGCTCTCAGTACTTAATAATAAAAATAAGTACTTATTTAGTACTTACTGTATGCTAGATATTGTTCTTAGTGCTTTACATATATTATCATTTAATCCTCACAACAATCCTAGCAGGTAGGTATTATTAGTATTCCCACTTTACAGATGAGGAACTGAGGCTTTGAGAGGTTAAATATCTTGCCTAGGTTCATATAAGAATAGGAAATTTAAGTTTTCTCTTTCCAAATGGGGAACTGTCAAAGGCAGAAACAACACCCATTCCCCTTGCTTCAAATGAGGGAACAAAGATGGAAGGCTAACCAACTACCTATTTTTCATGAGTTATGGTAAGACCAACGTTAAGGGTAACACACAGGAGGCCCTCACAAAACATTTGCTAAATGAACATCAGACTCTCCTTCCAGTAGACTACTCAACAAAAAGCAAGCTCTTTTGGGGTCTCTCCTATTAAACCTCAGCTTGAAATTCTCTGAGTCTTCATCAACCACATAAACAGCTCAGGTCACTCTCAGATTTTGCTGGGCTGTAGTGATGTTACACTACAAATGCTCCCAGAATAGAGGATTGATTTAACTGAAGCCAGAAGCCTCTTGGAGTCTGCCCTGAAGCAGGACTCACCCCAGTTGCTTGAGCTAAACAGTAATTAACTTTTTCCAGAATTCAGTTGGGTTGGTTTTGACGAACTAGCATGGACTGAAACAGCAACACACAATGGCATTACCCACCGGCAGAGCCAAGCCTCACTCGGGCCACAGGGATTGCTGTTTCCCCACTAGACTGTGAGTTTTGGGAGGTCCAGGATTGCACCTGCTTGGCTAACGTCGGTATCCTCAGGACCACAGAGTCAGACAGTGCTGGCTGTGGCATATACTCTAATATTTGAATGACTAGAGGAGGTTTCTATCGCTAGAATTCTTTTTCTTCAAGGCCGAGATCAAATGTTCTCTCTTCTACGAAGTTGTGAATTTCCCAAGCGGAAATAAACCGCTCCTTCCCACGGATTCCTACCACAGGGTCGCTGCAGGCTTTAAGACCGTATTTATTTCACTGTAGCTAGAGTCACACTGGTCTGAGTTGGGGTCTGTCTTTCCGTAGGGCCCAAGTCGGCCTCATCCCTGAGGCCCGGAGCCTACACGGGTCCGGCGGGACGGCTCGGACCAGGCTGCAGTGAGGCGGCGCGGGGCCCTGCCGTAGGAAGGGCGCCGGCCCGGCTTACCTTCTCCTTGACTGCCTGGTAGCTCTGCTGCAGCCAGCTCCGCCACCATCCCACGTCCTCCCTGTGGAAGACAGACACATCTGGCGGCCCCCCAGCGCGACTCTCGCCCGCTCAAGAATCGGGTCTCAGTTCCCTCCTCAGATGTGGCCCGCGGGCCGAGACTTCGCAGGCCGCTTCCCCACCCCCTCATGCTGAGACTCCACTCCGCCCTTTCAGCTCCGTCCAGGCCCGAGCTAGCCTCCTGTTCCCCGCGGGGACCCTGGCCCAGCACCCCAACCCTGGGAGAATTCAGGGCCCAACGCCCGAGAAGTGGATGACTGGCTCACCCTTCCGCCATCTTGCCCGCATGACATCACCACTATTTACTGACCTTTGACCTCCGACACGACACCGCCCCCTCAAGCACCGCCCCCGAGCGCGCGGCCCAATCCTCGCGCCGACACCGCCCTCAGCCCAATCTCCACCCCGCTCCCTCATTAGGCTCCGCCTCCTTGAGCTAGGTCCAGTCTCGGTCCAGAGTTCGGACTTAAAACTCGGCTCTTGGGAGATGCAAGAGGGAAGAGAGATGGGAACATATGTATGTGTATAACTGATTCACTTTGTTATAAAGCAGAAACTAACACACCATTGTAAAGCAATTATATCCCAATAAAGATGTTAAAAAATAAAAAATAAAAAAAACATAAAACTCGACTCCTGAACGTTCGGTCCAATCCTCACCCAGCACTGTCTTCAGGCCCCACCCCAAGTGTTAGCCCCACCCCCACCAACTTCGAACCTCTCTCGGTAGCCACTGACATCCGATATGGTGGCCGCTTTGGGTCAAGATCAGCCCTGAGACTGGGGTCTCGGATTGCTGGAAGTAGAGGGGAGGAAGGGAACGAGTCGGCTTGGAGCTCGAATGTCTGCGTCCCTGAGCGCAGGGCTAGGACCGCCTCCCTTTATGAAACCCGCCACGTAGCAGCTGCCTGGGGTCTCTTCGGGCTAATTCAGCAAGCGCAGTCTGCGGAGCTCTGGGCCGGGGTTTGGAGGTGTGTGGAGGAAAATTCAGAGGTGACTTCGATGCAGCCTCTGCGGGGGGCTCTCAGGAAATGGGGGAGACACATTTAGTTACCTCAGCCCTTGGCGACCTAACTCAAAACAACGTGAGCTGGATGTGGTCTGGAGGAATCCTGAGACAGTCTGGAGGAGGGGGATTGAGTGTGTGTGTGTGTGTGTGTGTGTGTGTGTGTGTGTGTGTGTGTGAGAGAGAGAGAGAGAGAGAGAGAGAGAGAGAGAGACACGGAGGGAGAGACAGAGAGAGAGAGGCAGAGATTTTCCGGAGGAAGCCTCCCCTGCTCTTACTGCCTCATCTGCTACCAGCCTGCATCTGCGCCCTTATACTTTGGCCTAGATCCCATTGTCTCTCTCTCTTTTTTTAGTTTTTATTGGAGTACAGTTGATTTACAACGTTATGTTAGTTTCTGCTGTACAGCAAAGTGACTCAGTTGTACATACATACATATCCAGTCTTTTTTAGATTCTTTTCCCATATAGGTCATTACAGGGTATTGAGAAGCATTTCTTGTGCTCTACAGTAGGTCTTTATTAGTTATCTATCATCACTTGTCTATGGGTGTAGCTTTAGTAATTCTCCCCCCCCACCCCCCGTCATTTTGTTTTCCCTCTTTCCAGGATTTTTTCTTTCTTTTTTTTTAATAAATTTATTTATTTATTTTTGGCTGTGTTGGGTCTTTGTTGCTGTGCATGGGCTTTCTCTAGTTGTGGCGAGCAGGAGCTACTCTTCATTGTGGTGCTCAGCCTTCTCACTGCGGTGGCTTCTCTTGTTGCGGAGCATGGGCTCTAGGTGCGTGGGCTTCAGTAGTTGTGGCTCGCGGGCTCTAAAGCACAGGCTCAGTAGTTGTGGCACACGGGGCTCAGTTGCTCCACGGCATGTGGGATCTTCCCGGACCAGGGCTCGAACCCATGTCCCCTGTATTGGCAGGCGGATCCTTAACCACTGTGTCACCAGGGAAGCCTGGTGATTTCAGGATTATTTCTGTCATCATGCATGCTATTATTTCTCGCATCTTAATAGCAAGCAAACAAAAACTAACCCTCTCTTAATCTGTCACTATTTCCCTACGCCCCTTTACAGCAAAACTCCTGAAACAATTCCCTATACTTGCTGTCTCCATTCTTTCTTGACCCCACTTCACTGAGGTTTTTGCCTCCCCACGGTCCTTTGAATCACTTTTGGTAGGGTTCCAAGAGCAATGGCCAGTTTGCAATTCTTTTTTTTTTTCTTTCTGGCTGCAGTGCCCGGCTTGTGGGGATCTTAGTTCCCCAAGCAGGGATTGAACTCAGGCCCTCGCAGTGAGAACTTGAAGTCTTAACCACTGGACCGCTAGGGAATTCCCTGCAGTTCTTATCTTACGTGAACCATCAGTATCTTATTTAACACAATTGATCACTTTCCTTCTCCTTCACACATTTTCTTCACATGGCTTCCAGGACATCTTGCTCTTCTGACTTTCCTTCTACCTCACTGGCATCTCCTTCTCAGTGTTCTTTGCTGTTTTCTTTTCACACCCACTTCTTGTCGCTGGAATGTCCTAGGGCTCAGCCCTTGACCCTCTCCTTTTCGATGTCTGTAATCATTCCCCAGATGAGGTATCATGATTTTAAATGCCATCTATACACTGGAAACTCTCAAATTTTCTCTCCAACCCACACAACTTCTCTGAACACCAGGATCATTATCTCTATTTGGTTGTATAATAGACATATTAAACTTAACATGTCCCCAAATTCCTGATGTATCCACCTCAACTTCTTGCAAACTTCCCCAAAGCTGTAAATGGCAACCTTATCCCTCCAGTTGCTCAAACCAAAAACCTGGGAGACAATTCGATTCCGCACTTTTTTCATACTCCAAAGCTAATTCCTTGGCAAATCTAGTTGATGCTACCTTTAAAACAAAACCAGAATCCCATCGCTTTTCACCACCTCCACTGCTACTATGCAGGTCCAAGCCACCATCATCTCTCATGTGGGTAACTGGTATCTCTGCGTTCCCACTCGTGCCTTCGTTAGTGTAATCTTTTTTTTTAAAATTTATTTATTTATCTATTTTTGGCTATGTTAGTTCTCCATTGCTGTGCGTGGGCTTTCTCTAGTTGTGGCGAGCGGGGGCTACTGTTCGTTGTGGTGCGTGGGCTTCTCATTGCGGCGGCTTCTCTTGTTGTGGAGCATGGCCTCTAGGCATGCAGGCTTCAGTAGTTGCAGCACGCGGGCTCAGTAGTTGTGGTGCATGGGCTTAGTTGCTCCATGGCATGTGGGATCTTCCCGGACTGGGGATCGAACCTGTGTCCCCTGCACTGGCAGGCGGATTCTTAACCACTGCGCCACCAGGGAAGCACCCCATTAGTCTAGTCTTAATTCATGCTGAAAGTAATCTTTTAAAAAGCATAAGACAGTGGGAATGTGAAATGGTGCTGCTGCTGTGGAAAACAGTATGGTGATTCCTCAAAAAATTAAACACGGAACTACCATATGACCAGAAATTCCACTTCCAGGTATATACCCAAAAGAATTGAAAGCAGAAACTCAAACAGGTATTTGTACACCCATGTTCATAGCTGCATTGTTCACAATAGCCAAGAAGTGGAAGCAACCCAAGTGTTTGTTGACAGATGAATGGATAAACAAATGTGGTATATACATATGTTGGAATATTATTTAGCCTTAAAAAGGAAGGAAATTCTGACACATGCTACATGTAAGAACCATGAAGACATTATACCAAGTAAAATAAGCCAGTCAAAAAGGACAAATATTGTAATATTCTACTTATATGAGATGCCTAAAATAGTCAAATTCATAGAGACAGATAACAGAACGGTGGTTACCAGGGGTTGGGGGGAGATGGGAATGGGGAGTTATTGTTTAATGGATTCAGAGATTGAGTTTGGGAAGGTGAAAAATTTCTGGAGATAGATGATGGTTATGGCTGCACAGCAATGTGAATGTACTTAATTTCACTGAACTGTACACTTAAAAATAGTTAAAGTGATAAATTTTATGTTGTATGTATTTCACCACGATAAAAAATACATATGTAAATCAGATCACAATCTTCCTCTGCTCAGAATTCTCCAGTGTCTTCTTATTTCACTCAGAGGAAAAGCCACTAAAGCCTCACAGTTTCCTTTAAGACCCTACATAGTTGATCTGACCTTGACCTACAAGGCCTCTCATTCCCTCTGCTCCAGCCATACTGGCCACTTTGATGTTCCTTGAAAATTCCCAGCACTCTCCTGACTCAGGGCGTTTGAGTTTGCTGTTCCCTCTGCTTAGAATGCTCTTCCCCCAGACATTCATGTGCTTCAAACCTTCACCTCCTTCAAGTCTTGATTCAAATATAATCTTCTTATCCACCCTGACCACATTATTTAAAATTGCTGCTTGTACCCGCAGTATTCCCATTCCTCTCTCCTGCTTAATTTTTTTCTCCACACCATTTATCACCATCTGATGTACTACAGTTTTTACTTTTTAAAAAATTGTCTGCCCCACTATAACTAGAAATATGACCTCTGTGAAGGCAGGGATTTTTATTTATCTTGTTTACCTGTCTACCCCTAGCACCTAGAACAGTACCTGGAATAGAATATTTGTTGAGCAAGTGAAATAATAAATGTAAGGAGAGTAAGGACAAAGACAAGTCTAATTGGGAGCGAGCTGGAGTGGCTAAAATGAAAAGGGAAAAGAGAAGATGGAGGTGAGGCTGTAAAGGTCATTAACATCTAGATTCCTGAGAACCTTGGGTGAAGAACTAAAAATTCAAACTTAATCCATGGGCAGAGGAGAGTCACCAGAGGTTTTTGAATAAGGAAGTGACTTGTGCTGTGAAGGTGATGTGACCTAGTGACCACGCACTAATGGTGCCATTTATTAATCAGGTGATCATTTTACACAGTGTACCTTGTGTAATCTTCCCAATAGTCCTATGCGGTAGGAACTATTTCCGATCTCCGTTTGTCATGGAAGAAGCTGAGATTCAGAGAGATTGAGAGATTCAGAGAGATGGAGTGAATGACTTTTTCCAAGGTCACACAGCTGGGAAATGGCAGAACTCTGATTTGAGTCCAAGGCTTTCTGATAAAATCAAGTTTCTGCACATAGCGTATGCCTTAACTTTGTCCAGTCTCATGTCCTGTCTCCCCACCCAGCCACAAGCTGCAGACAGACAAGGACTGCATCCTCTCCTTCTCTCTACTCACTTTGCCTCCTTCCCTCACCTCCAGGCCTAGCACAGTGCTTGCCCATGAGGTCCTCAGTGTGTGTGGACTGAGTAGGACTCTCGTTGGGTCTCTTTGGTCTTCTCCATCTGTTCATCCCTGCACCTTGACCCTTGGCTCCCTTCAATGGCATCAAGCAGATCTGGATTCAAATCCCAGCTCAGCCACTTCCCAGCAATGTGGCCTTGGGCAAGTTAACTTCCCCTGACTTTAGTGTCTTCATCATTAAAATGGGGATACCACTCCTGGTTGTTGTGAGAACTAAGTAAAATAAGTAAAACACAGGGAATTCCCTGGCAGTCCAGTGGTTAGGACTCTATGCTCTCATTGCTGTAGGGCCCGGGTTCAATCCCTGGTCCAGGAACTAAGTTCCCACAAGTCACGTAGTTCTGCCAAAAAAAAAAAAAAAAGTAAAACACCCAACATATTTTATGGCATAAAGTCCTTAATGTGGTAATTATTATTGTCTTAGCCTTACCCCTGTCCTAGGCACTGGTATAGGATTTATAAGCATCTGTTGAATTAAATGTTATGTTGAAAAATCACTGCATTGGGAGTCAGCAGAGGTAGATTTTAATCCTGGGTTATGGGCATTGGTCATTTTTTCTCTCTTGCACTGTTTTTTCACCATCCGTAGGACCTCCAAGTTCTCTTCTATCTCTAAGGTGAAGTATGAATGCATCATTTTATACCGTCCCTGACCCTCTAACCCTCCTTTGACCCACATCTCCTCTCCTGCATTGTTGGATCCCTCCTGGCCAACAATTCTTTTCCCTGGATCCTTCTAGCTTTGGCTCCCAGGGAACACTAACACCCAGCTGCCACCAGATGGTGCTATGGACTCATTCAAGTGAAGCTGGCGTCTAGCCTCCAGCCGGGCTGATGGGAGCGGTCCTAGAATAACCTTCTGGTTCCCCTAGAGAGGCTGGGCTTCCTCAGTGGAAGGCAGCCAGGCCCGGGATGATCCTAGGAGGTGAAGTTTCCAAAGCCCGCCCTGGTTCTGCAGTGGAAATTCCATCATAGAGTTGGCAGCAGGACAAACTACATAAATTGTGGGACCCAGTGCAAAATGAAAATGCCTAAGTTGCTGGTGGAAGCAGCACAGGAAATATCTAAAAGCCAGCAGAATGGTTCTAGTTCAGCCTTCTAGAGCTGACTGTTAGAACTTTGGGAATTTTATGAGCTGGCTGTTGAACACAGCCATTACAAAAACGTAAATTATAAAAACTTACAATTAAATGAAATAAAAGCAAAAGGTAATAAATACCCCAAACTTATATTTTTATACATTTCACTATCATCTATGCTTTTGAAATAACTTGCATTTTTTGTATCTATATGTAAGAAATACTATATAATGGTGTGTTACTGTAATCTCTTCCCAACTCTGCATTAGATAATGTCACATTGGTAGTTCAAAATCAATGAAGGTGGGAGTGTTTACATCATCAAATCTACAAACGCGACAAATCATGTCCCCCGCCCCCAAGCCAGTTGTTAAACTTTTCTCAGTACACCCCTGGTCCTCGTTGTACTCCTAACACGCTGTGTTGTATTATCTTGGGCAGAGCCCTGTTCCTTCCAGCCTCTGATAAGTCTATGCATCACTTTATAATTTACAAAAGGGGGGGCATCCTTTCTGTGAGGGGTACTGTTGTCTCATGTAACTCTTACAGCAATTCAGGAGGTAGATTATTGTGGTCCAAAGAGCAAAGGATATTTCTGCAGAAGAGCTGATGACTTTGGCTCCCAGGGTGGCTGTCACCAAGGCTCCCTGAAGGTGGCGCTGTGGACTGACTTCAGGGAAGTTTTTTTTTTTTTTTTTTGCTTTACACGGGCTTCTCACTGCTGCGGCCCCTCCCGTTGCGGAGCACAGGCTCCGGACGCGCAGGCTCAGCGGCCACGGCTCACGGGCCCAGCCGCTCCGTGGCATGTGGGATCTTCCCGGACCGGGGCACGAACCCGTGTCCCTTGCATCGGCAGGCGGACTCTCAACCACTGCGCCACCAGGGAAGCCCCCACATCACCTTTCTGTGCCTCTTTTTTTGCGTTGGAAAATGAGAACAGCACAACAACAATAATAGTAATATATTTCCAGCTGCTTCCAAGCATTGTGCTTGGAACGTGTGCATCATAAGCTTGCTCCATGGCTGTATCTGAGAGCGGGTAGAGGAAAGAGCTAGCCCGCTCTGCTTCTGTAGGACCTAGCAGTGGGAGGTGAGAACTAGCATTTCCTTCCTACTGTGACAACAGACAGTGAGGGTTTTTCCCAAAAGGGAGACTGCGGTTGGATGCTGAAGGAGTACAGGAAATGTGAGCCCAAAATATGTTGCCTTGGTATATTGATTATTTTGCACTGAAGGCACTTGAAAAACAGCAAATTCAGGGAGAGGCTTTCTCTGAACCTCCCTCATTTGTCTGGGGACAAATCCTCCAAAAGGAACTCAGTTATCATAAATCCCCTCCCCTGGAGTTTCATTAACCAGGGAAGATAAACTTTTATCATAGGGAGACTAGAAGTTGACCCCACACTCAGACAAACTGTCATAAACTGTCATATCTACCATATATTCTTCTAAGGGCCCATTCATCTTTCCCCCAAAAAATCATTTACTCTCTCCCCTAAGTGCCTTACTTCTTCCCTCCCTTTTTCCTATTAAGGCAGTGTATAATCTTTCAAATCTCACCACTTTCTTTGGTATTTACTTTTTTTTTCCTGCGATGTCCTATGCACATGATATTAAAAAGGAATAAATTTGTATACGTTTTCTCCTGTTAATCTGCCTGTTACCAGTTTATTTCATAGGCCCAGCTATGGAAACTGGGAAGTAGAGGGAAAGTCTTTCCTTCCCTGCAATGTGGATGGCCCAAACATTAACTATGTACCCTATTTGCTGCCAAACATATATACCCTGTGTCCCAAACTTAGACTTGCTTCCCAATGAGTAGAAAGCGGATATCACTCCTGTAATTAAAAATACCCTTAACCCCCCAGGAAAGGCACCCCAATGCCTTGATGTTCCCCCAGTAGCTTTCTCTGAATCCCTTCTCAAAAAGCTGTAATCTATGACTGAATGGTGAAGATAGTCTCCATATACAACCACAAAGAGACAATAGTAGGGAAAGGTGAGAAGAAAGAGAAGAAAATGTATTTAAAATATGTTAAATATATACACGGAAGGAAGTTCAAGTAGAGGCTGTAATCTTCACCTCCTTGAATTACTCTAAAGCTGATCTTATATTTATGACTTTCCTTCCTCACTATCCCAGATTCCTTCTGCCTTCGGTCAGCAATAATGGTCAAGTTCTTTTTCCATGGAAGAGCCAGATCCTCTTGTACAGAATTGCTGTAGTCTTGCAGTAACTTTGATCACAGGATTTGTAGTAGGACTATGATCCTTAGTGAATACAGGTGAGTCTATCCCTAGGCCTCCCACGCCCATTGTGTGGTGACAACTTATTTCTCCTTGATAGCCAAAGTTTTGAACCCCAGAAAATACCTTGATTTCTTTTTTTGCTTATCTTTCATCAGCATGAGGTACTCAAAATGGTTGAGTGGCAGTTTCAACTTCCAGTATGGTGGAAAAATTGCATCACTTGGTGGAGGCATTCCCCCCTTGGACACTAGAAGCTTTTAACATACCTCCCCTCCCTGCAGTCATGGGGTCAAGAAGCAGGTTATTTATTTATTTATTTGTTTGTTTATTTATTTGGTTGCATCAGGTCCCCTTTTTTTTCTTTTTCTTTTTCTTTTTGGCTGCGTTGTGTCTTCATCGCTGTGTGTGGGCTTTCTCTAGTTGCGGCGAGTGGGGGCTACTCTTCATTGCGGTGTGTGGACTTCTCATTGCAGTGACTTCTCTTGTTGTACAGCACGGGCTCTAGGTGCGTGGACTTCAGTAGTTGTGGTGCATGGGCTCAGTAGTTTTGGTGCGTGGGCTCAGTAGTTGTGGTGCATGGGCTTAGTTGCTCTGTGGTATGTGGGATCTTCCCAGACCAGGGCTTGAACCCATGTCCCCTGTGCGCCGGTCTTAGTTGCAGCAGGTGGGCTCCTTAGTTGTGGCTCACTAGCTCCTTAGTTGTGGCACGTGGGGTCCTAAGTTGCAGCAGGTGGACTCCTTAGTTGCAGCTCGAGGGTTCCTTTAGTTGCAGCTTGCCAGCTCCTTAGTTGCAGCAGGTGGGCTCCTTAGTTGTGGCTTGCTGGCTCCTTAGTTGCGGCATGCAGCCTTCTTTGTTGTGGCATGTGAACTCTTAGCTGTGGCATGCATGTGGGATCTAGTTCCCTGACCAGGGATCAAACCCGGGCCCCCCGCATTGGGAGTATGGAGTCTTAACCACTGTGCCACCAGGGAAGTCCCCAAGAAGCAGATAATTTTTGAGTGAGTAAAAATAATTGCATTGTTAGAGGAAGCCACCCCTACATTCAGCCCCTTGGTTCTTGAACTCTGTGTCTGGCTAAAGGAGAAACAGTTCAGCGCATTACTGCACCTTGCAGATGGCTCTCTATCTCCCAAAATGTTGTCTAACAGCTGGTACTTTATCCGGACCTTCAATGTGCCTTTCTGTCGTTCTAGAAGGCTGACTAATGGAGCACATGGTAAGACCAGTGATTCCTATGGATGTCAGCTCACTGTCTCATTTCTTTTCTTATGAAGTGAGTTCCTTGGTCAGAAACAATATTGTGCGGGATACCAAGACTTAGTCCACAGGTGGAGGTTCTGGCAGAGGCATATGAGGCAAGGAAAGCAAATCCAAATCCAGAATAAGTGCCTCTTCTAGTGAGACAAAGTCCTGCCTCCATCATGGGGGTCCTGTATAATCAATCTGCCCAAGTAGCTGGCTGGTTCCCTTAAGGTTTGACACCAAATCAAGAGTCCAGGGCTGTTAGCTGCTTTGGACAAACTGGGTATCAGTTCTGGTGGTTGCCCTATTGGCCTTGGTAAGGGGATATCCCTGTTCTTGAGCCCAAGCCTTATCTTCACGCCTGTCATCATGGTCCTTTGTCCATGAACCCATTGAACAAGAGCTGGACTAGCTGGGGGAAAAGGCCATCAAGTTAACATCCACAGAGCATGTTATTTGCTGGTTATTAAAAGCTTCTCCCCAGTGGAGGCCCAAGGTGAGCATTCATATGGCATATCTGTTGTCTTATGACCTAGGATCATTCTAGAAATCCATCTTTTGCAAACCTCTTTCTCATGAACTTCCAGTCTTTATGACTGAGCTGCTCACATCATTAGTCACTGTCCGTGACCTGGTACAGACCCTGACCTCAAGCCTTCTCTCCTTCTAGGCAAAGTGGACAATGAGCTATACTGCTTACAGTTTTACCTGCTGAGGGATTTCCTTCTTCACTAGTCTTTGGGGCCACATAACCATTTCTATAAAACCATTTCTTGCTCTTTCAGAGTGTGCCATCTGAAAACCAAGCTCTAATAGTTTTTCCTTTACAGGGAGCCTTGGTGCAATCATCCCATAGCTGTGAACATAATGGCCTGGGCCTATTCCAGCAGGTCTGTCCTTGTGCCTCTGTCCCCAACTTTTGTTCCCAAGCCTCTCATCTTGTTTCCTTCAGTAGCCACTTCCTGGGATTCAGTGTCGATCCTGATTTCAGGCCATCTCTCCTTCGAGACAAAGTGGAAAACCATATGCCCTGCTCCACGTTCTGCCACCAGGACGATTTCCTTCTTCTGCTCTCCTTCAGGGTCATCTTGAGCGGGGTGCTCAAGCCACAGCAGTCTCCATTTCTGGCTGGTACCTGCACATTGTACAGAGCCATGCGTAAAGCAGTTCTACATTTTTTCCTTCCCAATCACCTGGGTCGAACTAGTCGTAACAGTGTTGCAGGAATGGACACACTGGGAGTGAGGACGACCTGCTTATTGCCTCTTCAGGGCTGTTTGGGCCAGGTTTTACATGGACCATTTCCCCTTGAGAACTGCGGGCATAGGGGTCAGAAAACATCCAGTCCATGATGGGAAGCTCAGATTACAAGGTCATCTGGAGCCCTTTGGTCAGGTGTACAATCTATCAGAGCCCATTAAAACTCCAGAAGCTAGTTCACAAGAGAAAAATACTCTCTTATGAATAAAGCATGGCTTTACCCCTAAACATTAAGGGCCTGTCTACAGAGATCCCTCTATCAGTGTTTGCAATAGACTCCATAGAGCATTCTAATCTACCTGGCACTCTGAGCCGTGGATCTATTTGGTCATCAGGGCCAAAAGGCTGAGCTACTTGCACTGCGGCCTGGACAGCTGGAGAAGCCTCTCTTGCCTCTCTTTGTCTGTGCCTTACTCAAAGCGGGTAACTGGCAGACGGGTAGGACTAGTGGACCAATCATACTGTATTGTTTCCTCCCAAATCCAAATAGATCCACCAAGCATTGGGACTCCTTCTATGAGGAAGGAAGTCTAAAGTGCAGCAGCCCTGTCCTTTGCTTTGGAGCTAATGTCCTGACGTGTTTCAGGCCGTATGACTCTAGAATTTTAATGAAGTGTCATGATGCTATATTTTCACTGAATTCATCTTGTACCCTTTGGTACCTGCTATTTTCTACTTTTTGTGTTCTGTCCATATGGGGCCTCCAGTGTGACTGCCTGTGGGATGAAGTGACAGATACTTGGATTGGCTCTTGACCTCTATTCCACCATCCTTCTATTTGAGGCATTGTAAAGCTAAAAACATTTCCCAGACTCCCTTGCAGCTAATGTTCTAGATGAGATTTAGGAAAACAGAAGTGAGGCAGAAGACATCTTTCTGCAGGAGTGGCTACTGGCAAGCAAGATCTGCTTGAAATACCTGGAGTGGTTTCTGTTTCCTGCATTGAACTGTCTGATCTAGATGGTGGCAGAATCAAGATTCCTGCAGGCTAAATTAGGGCATGGAGCAGAGGGGTTGGCTTTTCTCTGGAGCAAGATTATAAAGCTAATTGCTTCTTATATTCTCTGTCACAATGGAAAATATACATTTTTTTTCTAATCAAGTTTTGGGGGTTGTGCTGATACACTCCCCCCCCAAGCCACATCTGGAACAGCATTTGCAATTAGAGCCACTGTTTGATTAAGTTTACATATGATTCTGTGTTCTTCATGACCATCTGTCTTTTCCACTGTCTGAAGAATGGATAATGATGTTACAAATTTCACCATGTCTGCATATTTACCGTTGTTAATGGTGGCATTAATCTTCGCAATGCTCTCAGGATTTTTAATTTTAATTTACATATTGGTGGGAATGATGAACTTCAACGACATCTACTTCATTTTTCTTGCAGTAAAAGCTTTTAACCTGTGGTCTGGGAGCCAGTGTAGCATTCTGTCAGTGGTTTAAGATATCTATTCCAATTATACAAATGAGCACAAAAACTAGTACATGGATTTGGGACCTAGATCTCTCCGTAAGGGGACTTTGGTCAAAACTCCATTTACGGCCTGACTCCCTATACTTCATATTGTCTCTTGGTACTTAGTCTCTCATCCGTATCTTTGTCATCTCCTCTGTGCAGCCAGGTCTAGAAGCCTGCAACTCCATTTCCCAGACTCCATTGCTAGCTGGGTCCCAGTTAGGTTCTGCCAATGGGAGGCCCTTGGTTATGTTTGAAGGCGGGAGGAAGGGAGAAACTCTTTCTGTTTCAGGAGGTGCCTTGTCTTTGGCAGCAGTGGGTCCTCTGGCATTGTCAGTAGTGAGTGTGGGGTTGCAGGCATCAGCCCAAGGGTGGCAGCAGCTTCCTGGGCTCTGGGGAATGCCACCCTTTACCCCTAGCTCCCAGCATTTCCACTATCTTTGTGACCAATCCCTGAATTAAATTCCTCTCTTCTTGAAATACGTAGGGTGGTCTCTGTTTTCCTAACTGGGTACTGACTCACACATTTCCATAAGCCCACACTCTTTTGCAGCACAGAGACATTGTGGGTGCCTAGGAATAAGTGTGGCCAGTGTCTGAGCATAAGTTCTTTGGACAAGGGGAAAGACTCACAGTATGGTCTTAGGGTATTTTTGTTGTATCTTTCCTTAAGGATCCTTAACTTTCTTTTTTCTCAGTGGTCAGTGCACTTGTAAATTAATTTGGGTATGGGGATTGGATGAAAGATCAAATTTGTCTGTTATGTCAATAGAGGCCTTTGTTCACTAGACACAGAAGTTTTTTTTTTTTTCTGTTAGTGTTATAAAAACTAAATGGGAACTTAGTAGGCTGTTTATGATTAGTTGTTGCCAAAGACTTCTGTGGATCAAACCACTCTGATTTCATGCCCACTCTGCTCTTTACTGGTAACCCTTCCCACTTTGTATTTGGTGGGTAACTGTTACCACCTGGGCTCTACCACCCTAGAATCCTCCTATCGTCCTTGAGATGAGAGTCTGTTTCAATTGTAGACCCATCTACCACCATTCCTGGCTTACAGAAGATGGTTAGGAGAGTGCTTTTTAATGATTTTGGCATTTCCCTCATCAGTTGTCCTTTAGCTTTGGTAAAGGAGGTGAATTTGGGGCCTTTTCACGGAATATAATATTGGCTTGGTCAGCAAGATGCATATATAAATTCAATAAATCATCCTGCCTCTTGAGGTCTTTGAATTTCTTCCTCTGGTTTATGCCAAGAGTTTTCTACTGTCATACAAATTAATGATGGGTCAGTGTTGTATCCACGTTTGCATAAACCACCACTTCAAACTGCTAGAATAACAGGCGCAAGCTGGATGCACATTGAATGCAGACTCTCCAGGAAGTACACTCAGATCAATACACTCATTTTGATCTGAAATTATATTCAGGCTTTCCTTAAGTACCCTCCAAATCCACCTCCATAAATAGTCTCCTGCTTTTTCATTATATAAAATAGCAAATTGCTGCAATTTTTTCTTTTGGTGGACCTCCTCTTCCCTATTTTTTTTTTCCTCCGGCCCCCTCCCTTCTTTCCTCCCTCCTTTCCCCCCTTTCTGTCCCCGCCCCCACCCCCTCCCGGCCTCACCGCCCGGAGCCGTCAACTCTCCCCACTCCCGCCCAGCGCCCACGACCCCGGCCCAGCCGCCCCATGCTTCCTACCGGCTCTTCCTCTTCCCTATTTTTTTGGTCTGTTTTTCATCCTATAAGACGTGTTAGGTTTGGACTTTGGTTCTGGCCAGAGGGCAAGAAGGGACTTAAGTTTTTTCCAGCAATGAGTGTTCAGTCTTATCAATTAAGGGAGGATAAAAACCTTCAGGCAAGGGAAGAGAGGACGCTTCCTTGTGGCTCAATAGATAACCCTCTACACTCCTGCTAAGAAATTTAGTCCAGTCTCACAACTTGGATTAAATGTATTAGAAGAACCTCTCTCTTTTTTTTTTTTTTTAAGGTTTTTTGATGCAGACCATTTTTTAAGTTTCTGTTGAATTTGTTACAATATTGCTTCTGTTTTATGTTTTGGTTTTTGGCCCCGAGGCACATGGGATCTTAGCTCCCCTACCAGGGATCGAACCCACACCCCCTGCATTGGAAGGTGAAGTCTTAACCGCTGGACTGCCTGGGAAGTCCCTAGAAGAACCTCTCTCTTTTTTTTTTTAAACAATGGTTTTTTTTGTTTTTATAATTTAATTAATTAATTAATTTATTTTTGGCTGCGTTGGGTACCTTTCGTTGCGGTGCGCGGGCTCCTCATTGCGGTGGCTTCTCGTTGTGGAGCACAGGCTCTAGGCGCGCGGGCTTCAGTAGTTGCAGCTCGTGGGCTCAGTAATTGTGGCTCACGGGCTCTAGAGTTCAGGCTCAGTAGTTGTGGCGCACGGGTTTAGTTGCTCTGCGGCATGTGGGATCTTCCCAGATCAGGGCTCGAACCCTTGTCCCCTGCATTAGCAGGCAGATTTTTAACCACTGTGCCACCAGGGAAGCTTGAAGAAGCCTGAAGCCTCTCTTAATTGACCTACACTTAACTGACTTGCTTGCTTAACTTATACTCTCTGTGACCAGTTGTTTTCTCCATGCTTTTAAAGAAAATTGAAGTAAAATTCACATAACGGGGCTTCCCTGGTGGCGCAGTGGTTGAGAGTCCGCCTGCTGATGCAGGGGACACGGGTTCGTGCCCCGGTCCAGGAGGATCCCACATGCCGCAGAGCGGCTGGGCCTGTGAGCCATGGACGCTGAGCCTGCGTGTCCGGAGCCTGTGCTCCGCAGCGGGAGAGGCCACAACAGTAAGAGGCCTGCGTACCGCAAAAAAAAAAAAATTCACAAAACGTACAATTCACCATTTAAAAATATACTATTCAGGGAGTTCCCTGGAGGTCCAGTGGATGGGACTTGGTGCTTTCATTGCCGTGGCCTGGGTTCAATCCCTGGTTGGGGAACTAAGATCCTGCAAGTCCTGCGGCACAGGCAAAAAATAAAAAATTCAGCGGCATTTATTGTTTTCACAATGTTGTACAACTACCACCTCTCTCTAGTTTCAAATTTTTCATTCCCCCAGAAAAACACCTCATATCCTTATTTTCCCCTCCCCTCATTATCTGGTAATTACTAACCTTCTTTCTGTCTCTATGTGTTTGCCTATTATGGATATATCATATAAAAGAGACTCAAACAAAATATGACCTTTTGTGTCTGGCTTCTTTCACTTGGCATGTTTCTGAGGTTCATGCAACTTGTGACATATATTAGTACTTTCTTCCTTCTTCTGCCTGAATAATATTCCATTGTGTGTATGTACCACATTTTGCTTATCCATGTATCTGCTGATGGACGTTTGTGTTGTTTCTACCTTTCAGCTATTATGAATAATGCTGCTAAAAATATTTGTGTACAAGTTTCTCTGTAGACAAATGTTTTCATTTCTCTGGGTATATTCCTAAGAGTGGAATTTCTGGGTCATAGAGTAATCCTATCTATAACTTTTTGAGGAACTCATCAAACTCTTTTCAAATGGTACAGTAGCTATACCATTCCCACCAGCAATGTACAAGTGTTCTATTTCTCCATATACCCGTTATCCTTGTTATTACATTATCTGTCTTTTTCTTTAAAGACATACTAGTGGATGCGAAGTGGTATCTCATTGTGGTTTTCTTTTTAATAATAGATCTTTATTGGAGTATAATTGCTTCACAATACTGTGTTAGTTTCTGTTGTACAACAAAGTGCATACATATATCCCCATATCCCCTCCCCCTTGAACCTGCCTCCCACCCTCCCTATCCCACGTCTCTAGGTCATAGGTCATCGCAAAGCACCAAGCTGATCTCCCTGTGCTATGCTGCTGCTTCCCATCTCATTGTGGTTTTGATTTTGCATTTCCTTAATGACCAATGATGTTGAGCATCTTTTCATGTGTGTGCTGGACATACATGTATATCTTCTTTGAAGAAATATGTATTTAAGTCCTTTGCCCATTTAAAATTGGGTTGTTTGTCTTTTCGTTGTTGAGTTGTTAAGAGTTCTTTATATATTCTGAAAGCTTATCAGATATGTGATTTGCAAATATTTTCTCCCATTCTGTAGGTTGCTTTCACATTCTTTTTTTTTTTTTTTTTTTTTTGGCCATGCTGTGCATCTTGCAGGATCTTAGTTCCCTGACCAGGGATTGAACCCAGGCCAAGATAGTGAAGTGCCGAGTCCTAACCATTGGACCACCAGGGAACTCCCCACTTTCACATTCTTAATAAAACAAAAATTTTAAATTTTTTGAAGTGCAAACTATTTTTTCTTTTGTTGTTTCGGCATTTGGTGTCAAATCTAAGAATCCATTGTCAAATTTGAGATCACGAAGATTTTTCCCTATGTTCTTTTCTGAGGGTTCTATAATTTTAGATCTTATATTTAGGTCATTGATCCACTTTAGTTAGTGTTTGTATACAGAGTGAGGTAGGGATCCAACATCATTCTTCTGCACATGGTTGTCAAGTTGTTCCAATTACCAACTATTTGTTGAAAAGACTATTCTTTTCCTATTGGTCTTGGCCCCCTTGCTGAAAGTCAATTGGTCATAGATGTTTGGGTTTATCTCTGGACTCTCAATTCTATTCCATTGGTCTATATGTCTATCCTTATGCCAGTACCACACTGTTTTGATTATTGTAGCTTTGTAGTAAGTTTTGAAATCACAAAGTCTGTGTTCTCCAACTTTGTTTTTCTTTGTCGATATTGTTTTGCCTATTCAGAGCCCCTTGCAGTTCTGCATGAATTTGAGAATCAGCTTTTCTATTTCTGTAAAAAAGGCCATTGGAATTTTAGTAGGGATTGTGTTGAATCTGTAGACTGCTGTGGAGAGTATTGTTATCATAATAATATTAAATCTTCTAATCTGTAAACATGGAATGTCTTTTGATTTATTTAGGTCTTCTTTTTTTAAAACATACAGCCACAATATGATTTTTAAAATTTTTTTATTAGAGTAGAGTTGATTTACAATGTTGTGTTACTTTCTGCTATATTAGGTCTTCTTTAATTTCAGCAATATTTTATAGTTTTCAGGTACAAGTTTTTCATCTTCTTGATTACATTTATTCTTAGGTATTTTATTCTTTTGAACGCTATTGTTAACGGAATTGTTTTCTTGATTTCCTTTCAGATTGTTCATTGCTGGTATATAGAATCAAAACTGATTCTTGTGGGGTGTCCATGCTTTCTTTAAATGTACTTACTGATGCCCACAGCATGTGGGATGCTTGTAGCTTGTGGGCTACGCTCTAGTATCCCCTGTCAATGCTGATCCCACCAGCTGAGATGTACTTACGAAATATTCATTTCCCACTTTCTTTCTTACTAACACCATCCTGAGATAGCAATGTTCCCAGCTAAGAAATTATATTCTCCAGCCTCTCCTGGAGACAGGAGTGGGCATGTGATTATATTCTGGCTAACAAAATCTAAGTAGGAATTATTGGGTAGGGCTTCCAGGAAAACTCCTTTACAAGATGAGCTAGCTCAGTTAGTATATATCTTTTGCCCTTTTACATTCCCCTTCTTCCTTCCTGGAGGTTGGCTTTAATGACTGGAGCTCCAGCAGTTATCCTATGACCTCCGAGGGAATCTTAAATATGAAAGCTGTGTGCTAGATGACAGACAGAAGAACAGAAGGAACCTGGGTCCCTGATGATTTTATGGAACTACACAGCCCTGGCTGCCTACCTCTGGACTTTTTTCATTAGAAAAATTAAATCCAGAATTTAAGTTATAGATTTTTCAGATCTCTATTACATAACAATTCCTACTTTAATCAGAATTTCATATCTGTTGTTTCAGGAAACAGAACCTAGAGAAGGTGGAATCAGGGAGGAGGTAGGGTCTGGGGCAGTGAAGAAACAGATTTTTGCAGGCTGGAAAATGTGATTTTTTTTGGCCGCGTCGTGCGTTTGTGGGATCTGAGTTTCCCCATCAGGAATTGAACCCCGGGCCGTCAGCAGTGAAAGCGTGGAGTCCTAACCACTGGACTGTCAGGGAATTCCCAAGGTGAACTTTTTAATACAGAAGTGAAATATATATATGTATAACTGAGTCATTTTGCTGTACAGAAGAAATTAACACAACATTGTAAATCAACTATACTTCAATAAAATTTAAAAAAAATAAAGTGACAGAAGTGAAATATTTATTCCTAGTGTTGCCTGTCTTATCTTGGAAAGCAGATCATAAACCAACTGAGGCAGTAGCTTTAGGGGCAGTGGTAGGAAAATTCAGATTGTTGGTGTGTTTCTTTGATGGAAAGAGGAACTCACAGTAGAGCCAGCCAGTTTGCAAGAAGAGATGATTGGAGCATAGCTTTACTAAGGAAGGAACTTTGCCTAAAAAGCCTGAAATCTAAATTGACTAGAACTCCATAATTTGGTCCCTTGCACAGCTGAAAAAGCCATCTGCTTCTGTATCCCAAATTGGACAGGCCATTGGTGGTGCCAGCAAAGTGCTTACCTTGGAAGGAGATAAGACTATGGCTTTAAGGCCTTTTTAAAGCATCTTTCACCTGCCAGCCCTCGCGAATGAGCTCATCTATTGTTTCTATGACAGTGGCCATTAAGTTAAGAGAGGGGTTGATGGGCAGAGCTCAGAGGTCAGCAATAACAAGCCAACGACTCTAGAGGAGAGTTTTGGCTGTAGTTGTTTGTTTACATATGGAAGCAAATTTACTGGAAGCAAAGAGACTAGAAGCTACTAAGTTTTTGAGGGATTGTATTTGAGGCCATTCCTGGGTCCTGGAATCTACATCACCAGGAAGTGGGCTGCGCTGGTCTATCAGTTAGGATCCAATCTGGAGCCAGAAAACATATCAGTTATTTTAAAAGAGAGCATGTTATATAAATAATTTTTAAGCAGATGTTAGAGAACCAAAAAGGCAAAAAGAAACTAAAGTATCATAAAAAGAGTAACTTCAAGAAGCAGTTACCGGGACTTCCCTGCTGGCGCAGTGGTTAAGAATCAGCCTGCCAATGCAGGGGACAAGGGTTCGAGCCCTGGTCCAGGAAGATCCCACATGCAGCGGAGCAACTAAGCCCGTGCGCCACAACTACTGAGAGTGCGCTCTAGAGGCTGCGAGCCACAACTACTGAGCCTGTGCGCCACAACTACTGAAGCCCGCCCACCTAGATCCTGTGCTTTGCAACAAGAGAAGCCACCGCAATGAGAAACCTGTGCACCGCAACGTAGAGTAGCCCCCGCTCGCCGCAACTAGAGAGAGCCCAGCCTGCGCACAGCAACGAAGACCCAACGTAGCCAAAAACAAATAAAATAGATAAACAAATTAAAAAAAAAAAAAGAAGGAGTTACCACCCATACCGCTGTGGCATTACAGGGAAGAGTGTGGAATCATTTCAATTTAGAAGCTGGAACTAGGGTGGCCAGATTTTGCAAAGAAAAACACCGAACACCAGTTAAATCTGAATTTCAAATAAACAATGAGTTATTTTATATGTAAATACGTCCCAGATATCACAGGGGACATACATATACTAAAAATTATTCGTAGTTTATCGGAAATTCAAATTTCTCTGGTGGTCGGTGTTTTCTTTGTGAAGTCTGGCAACCATGGCTGGAACCTAGACCTCTGAGGAGAGGAGCTGCTTGCAATCCCTGGTATCTCTGAGAGGGGCACAATGAAATAGATTCTTGAATGTTAGAAAAGTACAAACCCAAATCAACCGCCGCTACTGGAACAAACTGCAGTGTCCAGAGTGAAAAATCATTGCTGAGGTGATGCTGGAGGGAATAAGAAGTAGACAGGAAGAAGGATACACCCTCACCCTGTTCCAGAACTGCAGTCTCCCTCTGGGATCTGCTATTGGCAGCTGGCAAAAAAGAACTGTGTTTTCCAGGAGTCTCAGCTCTGGCATCACGAAGCAGAGCTTTGAGGGTGGGTTTGAAGCCGAGAGACTTCAAAAATAAAAGCTTGGCAGCTGCCAAGAAGGACATTTTCTCCAATGCCCACCTCAGATGTGGACACAGAAAACAATGGACTAAGAAGATCCTTCCAGAGAAGAGATCCAGGTGCTAGCTGGCTGATGAGCTCATCAAGAATTTACAATATCGACTGTGCAGGGAATCCTCACTATTCCTGCCCCAGAGCTTTTAATAAATGCCTTGGACAATTGCCATGACTTCTGGGGGTTCACAATCTCTTCTTTTTGAATGACAGTTGTTGTTTTTTTTTTAATTGCAGGTTTCCTGTTTCTTCTCTATCATTGTATATTGGGAGTGTTGAATGACAGGCAGATCATGTTTTCTGCATCTGGACTTGATAGAGAAGACTGCACATCACACAGAGACTTTCAGTGAGATGCAATAACTGGATGGGACTTTAGGTGGTCTGTCAGGGAGGAGATGAGCATCTTTGATGTTTGGGAAGAAGAATGAGTGTAGATGTTGGTATCTAAAGAGGTGGACTGTGCAGAGATGGAGTAATTACCATCCTACATAAGTTCTTCCAGAGAAGAGAAAAAGTGGGAACATTCTCCAAGGCATTTTATGAAGTTGACATTACCATGAAACCAAAACTGAGGATAGGACAAGAATAAAAATTAAAATTGAGATCCATCTCAATCATAAATATGAATGCAAAAATCCTAAACAAGATATTAGCAAGTCAAGGGACTTCCCTGGTGGTCCAGTGGCTAAGACTCCACGCTCCCAATGCAGGACTCCCAGGTTTCATCCCTGGTCAGGGAACTAGGTCCCACATGCCACAACTAAGAGTTTGCATGCTGCAACTAAAGTTTCCGCATGCCGCAATGAAGATCCCACACGCGGCAGCGAAGATCCTGCATGCCGCAACTAAGACCCGGCACAGCCAAGTAAGTAAGTAAATAAGTAAATAAATATTTTTAAAGAAAAGATTAAAAAAAAAGATACTAGCAAGTCAAGTCCAGCAATTTATGAAAAAGTAAATAAATCATGACCAAGTTAATTTTATCCCAGGAATGCAAGATGCATTTGACAATTTTAAAAATCAATTAATATAATTCATTTAATTTGCAAATTAAATGAGAAAAATCATACATTCACCTCAATAAAGGAAGAAGAAGTGTAAAGTTCAACATCTATTCATGATTTAAAAAAACAAACTGAAGAGTGGTAATAAGAGGAATTGAATTGTTGAATCAGACTCACATAAGTCATAGTTCTTACCCTATGCTAGACTAATGATCTAAAGGATAAAAACAATTACAAAGCATAGGCAAATTATTCTTCCCTTGGAGAAGTCCAATACTGTCAGATGCAGCTCCCCATTTAGAGAGAGTGTCCTTCCTCTCTAACAATAAGATGTGTCCTAGTTTCAGATCTGATAGGTGAGGTTTGTTCTGATCAATGTGTAGGAAGCCATTGCTTACACAGAGGGGATTATTTTGGTTTTGGAACATCTCCATCTTACACCTGATTAATTACACTGCTTATATTCCCCATTCTCCATGCTCCCCATAAATTCATAAATTCCAGGGTTATATATGGTAAGCAGTTTAGACAGGGCAGGTATATCCTATTAAAGACATCTCATAGGGCTTCCCTGGTGGCGCAGTGGTTGAGAGTCCGCCTGCCGATGCAGGGGACACGGGTTCGTGCCCTGGTCCGGTAAGATCCCACATGCTGTGGAGTGGCTGTGCCTGTGAGCCATGGCCGCTGAGCCTGCGCGTCCGGAGCCTGTGCTCCGCAATGGGAGAGGCCACAACAGTGAGAGGCCCGCGTACCGCAAAAAACAAACAAAACAAAAAACAAACCTTTTCATAGATAAGGATTCTCTGTTATTTTTCTGCTAGTAAGTACTATTAATGTGTTTACCAAGAGCATGAGTTATTAGCATTTTTACAAGATTTGACCAGAGACATTTCTTTCCCCCTAGATCCCAGGAGAAAGAGGGAATGTGTTGCAGGCCCTATTTCCTTCCCATTAGGGAACTTCCTTAATCCCATACAGGATATTTACAATAAATGTACTTTGTATATTAAAATTCTCCAGGAAATTCCCTGGTGGTCCAGTGGTTAGGATTCCATGCTTTAACTGCTCAGGGCCCAGGTTCAATCTCTGGTCAGAGAACTAAGATCCCACAAGCCCACGGTGCGGCCAAAAAAACCCCCAAAACAAAAAATCTCCGTAATAAAAAGTAACTAGCCTTTTTCCATCTTCCCAAAACAGAAATCAAATATAGTTAATGTATACAGTCTGGTAGTTGGGTATGTCCATATGGACTCCATGGTCTTAAACATGCAGCCATGATTGTCATTCTTTATTCAGTCTGTGGAGAATATATATTGTCCTATTGTGACTCTGTTCAGTGATTTCGTTGTACGCAAGCTCTGGGCATCAGTCTATTGGTCCTTGTACATCTCTGTCCACCATACATATGGCACCAAGTTGGGAAACTGAACACCTTGAAGTTGAACATCCATAGAGAAGGCAAGCAACTTAAAGGGACCTGGGGAAGAAGCCAGCTGGGTATCATCATAGAATGCCACCTTTTTAGAAACCTCTTTTTCACAGCCTATGGATTGGGCCACCTAGGGTAGGAAAAGTGTTGTTTTTAGCCAGCTGATAATTCCTAACCAGGCATCATCTGAGGGATACTCACAGGTCAGAAAAGGAGGCATCACACATTTCTATCCTACTCTGTTTTTATGCAAAGCATTGACATGCGTTAAAAGGGAGTCTGCTCCTCACCCTACTTGGCACCCATCTGGGTAAAGCACAAGGTCCCTGGTGCTGTGCACGTATTAGTGGGAGGACCGTTGTGGTTCGGTGAGGACCGAACCTGGGTCAATGTCTACAATGTCTGATCTTGGGACATTGGGTCAAGTACTTGCCCCACTGGGTACTTGCAACTGGCTGGCATCGTGACACTGGCCCTCCATTCAGATGGAGCAAGTGCTTCCACAGGGCACCATCAGGCCAGAATATGTCCTGATGTCAGGGGTAGGGGATTTGTTTTTTTCCTTTTTTACAGAGCAAAAGTTACCTTGTGGGTCTTCACAGTTTGTCCATAACCACTAGAGGTTTTCACGAAGGTATCCTTTGCAGCACTCCAGAAAGAGTGCTTCTTGACAGACGCAGACTTGTAACATCAGACAGTAGTCAATAACTTGTTAGCTACCAGAAAGTGGGGGGTATACCCTGATACTTAAATCAATTGCTCTGGTGTGGCAGAAGCTAATAATCAGCAGCTCAAAATATCCTATTATATTTTTAATCAAAATGATTAAAATGGCAAGGGAAACAAATGGTGCCTGTGGCATCAGTTTTTCATGTTTCTTTGGGAAGATAGAGTTGATTTTCTGTAGGAAATAGTTTCTTGGGAGTTTTCCTCTATTTTGCTTTGTAGCTCCCAGGTTTTATGATCAGTGTCACAGTGCTGTGCCATCCATGGTGTTTGGTGTGCTGGATATTGTTGATCGGCACTCAGCATCCTTTCTTACCTCCCTCCAGTGTCCCTGTGCTGCAGAAACTGGAAAGCTAAAATGCCATGCCAAGATTTGGAAGGCGGAAGTGAGGTGGGGGCCATCTTCCTGCTGCTTGTTGCTGATGGCAAACATGGCAGTGGAGGTGTGAGGAGTTTCTGCAACTGGGTTCCAGGGTACCAGTCACTAGCCTTGTGGGTTGAGAGGCTGTTTTGGAGGCAGTGGTGGTACCTGGATTGCAGTGATCCCTGAATCCAGTGCTCCCTAGATTGCAGTCACAGAGGTGTGTTGTTAAACTCAACAGGTACAGTGGTTGCCTCCTGACTTCTCTCATTCCTGATTTCAGCAAAGGTAGCAGCTACCCTAGTGGGATAGTTTGGAGTCATTCCTGCAGAGTCCACTTTTCTAGCCTTCGCAAGAATTGGTATCACCTAATTTCTTATATGAACCTCTTTGTGTTTAAACTAGCCAGGACGGTTTCTGCTTCCTACAACTGAACGCTGAATGATATACTGAGGTTCAGGGTATTTAATTCTGAAGGTTTTATTGGTCTGGAGATAATGAGCTCCACAACAGACTATATCAAATCCAGGGATCATAAGAATATCTCCTATACCTCATTGCCAGAAATATCCCCTTTTCAGGCCACCTAAAAAGCCCCTTTAAAAAAAGCTTTTTCTGAAGCATAGTTGATTTACAATGTTTCAGGTATACAGCAATGTGATTCATATATATATATATTCCTTTTCAGATTCTTTTCTTTTATAGGCTATTACAAGATATTGAATATAGTTCCCTGTGCTATACAATAGGTCCTTGTTGTTTATCCATTGTATATATAATAGTTTGCATCTGCTAATCCCAAACTCCCATCCCTTCCCTCCCCCACCTCCCCTCCTCTTGGCAACCAGAAGTCTGTTCTTTATGTCTGTGAGTCTGGTTTTTTTTTCGTAGATAAGTTCATTTGTGTCATATTTTAGATTTCACATATAAATGATATATGGTATTTGTCTTTTTCCTTCTGACTTACTTCATTTAGTATGATAATCTCTAGGATCATCCATGTTGCTGCAAATAGCATTACTTCATTCTCTTTTATATATGTACCACAACCTCTTTATCCATTCATCTATCAATGGACATTTAGTTTGTTTCCATGTCTTGGCTATTGTGAATAGTGCTGCTGTGAACATGCATGTATGTATCTTTTTGAATTACAGTTTTGTCTGGATATATGCCCAGGAGTGGGATCACTGGATCATATGGCAATTCTATTTTTAGTTTTTTTGAGGAAGCTCCATATGGTTTTCCGTAGTAGCTGCACCAATTTACAATCCCACCAAGAATGTAGGAGGGTTCCCTTTTCTCCACACCCTCTCCAGCATTTATTTGTAGATTTTTTAATGATGGCCATTCTGACTGGTGTGAGGTGATACCTCATTGCAGTTCTGATTTGCATTTCTCTAATAATTAGAGGTGTTGAGTATCTTTTCATGTGCCTGTTGGCCATCTGTATGTCTTCTTTGGAGAAATATCTATTTAGATCATCTGCCCATTTTTTTTTTTTTTTTTTTGCGGTACACGGGCCTCTCACTGTTGTGGCCTCTCCTGTTGCGGAGCACAGGCTCCGGACGCGTAGGCTCCGTGGCCATGGCTCACGGGCCCAGCTGCTCCACGGCATGTGGGATCCTCCCTGACCGGGGCATGAATCCGTGTCCCCTGCATTGGCAGGTGGACCCCCAACCACTGCGCCACCAGAGAAGCCCCCATCTGCCCATTTTTTGATTGGGTTGTTTGTTTTTTTTGTTGTTGAGTTGTATGAGCTGTTTGTATATTTTGGATTAAGCCCTTGTCGGTCACATAATTTTCAAATATTTTCTCTTAGTTCATAGGTTGTCTTTTCATTTTGTTTATCATTTCCTTTGCTGTACAAAAGCTTGTAACTTTGATTAGGTCCCATTTTAAAATTTTTGCTTTTATTTCTATTAGTAGTATGTATCTGTTAATTCCAAATTCCTAATTTATCCCTCCCCCCCTTTCCCCTTTGGTAACTGTAAGTTTGTTTTCTATGTCTGTAAGTCTCTTCCTGTTTTGTAAATAAGTTCATTTGTGTCATTTTTTTAGATTCCACATATGAGTGATGTCATATGATATTTGTCTTTCTCTGTCTGACTTACTTCACTTACTATGTTAATCTCTAGGTCCATGCATGTTGCTGCAAATGTCATTATTTCGTTCTTTATTATGGCTGAGTAATATTTCATTGTATATATACCACATCTTCTTTATACATTCAACTGCCAATGAATATTTAGGTTGCTTCCATGTCTTAAAAGCCCCTTTATTTTAGTAGCCTGGACTATTATTAAGTTATCTAGCACAGGGCATATGTGTCACAGCCATAAAATTTGATACCTTAAATTTGGATACTGGATGCAGGAAATGTAGAATTACTAACACAGGGTGAGTTTCATATATGGTTGTAATTAAGGTTAAGGCACCAATTACATGACTTCCCAGGTTAGAAGATATGAGAGGCTAGCTTGGAGATTCCTCCCTTCCGATGACTTCTCCACTGCCATGAGGATCAAGCATCCTTGGGTCCTGAGCTGGTCATTGGGAACTGGGTGACAAGGAGAGGCACCCTGAGAGTAAAGATGTAACTGCTGCTGTCCTTCTCTGGGTGTCTGCTTTTGCAAGGGATAAATAAACTGCTTTTCTCTGATGGATTGTACAGTGATGTTTGGCTGACATTTTACCTCCTAAATTATCTTTATCTAAATTATCTAAGTTATTTTTAGAGTGAGCTGCAGTTTAGTCGTTGACAAGCTCTAAAATATATTCTAAACCGGCCCTCTCCATCTCTACCACCACTACCCTAACCCCACCGATTAACATCTTTTACTGTGACCACTACTATCAGATCATATCTCTCCCTTGCTTACGTTCCTTCAAAGGTATCTCATCCCATGTAAAACAGACAAAAAAATCCAAACCCCTTAACTTGGCCTACAAATCCCTAGGTGATCTGGCCTCTGCTTCTCTATCCATTCACATTTCCTGTCACCTGTACTGGCTACATAATTTGTGGGGCCCCGTACAAAGTGAAAATATAGTGATCCTTGTTCAAAAATTATTAAGAATTGCAAAAGGGCAATTAAGGCAGCAGAACATTAAACCAAGCTTGGGGCCTTTCTGAGAGTGGGGTTCCGTAGGATCGCACAGGTTGCACGCCCATTAAGCTGGTCTGCCTGTCACTCCAGGGGTCACTCCAGGGGTCATCCTCTTGTTTCTATTTTAGAGCCTTTACTAACTCTTCCTCTGCCTGGAATGCACTTCTGTTTCACCTTAGCCTGGCTCACTTCTTCTAGTTAGGGTCTCAGCTGGAATGTTACCAACCGAGAGAGGCCATCCATGACCTTCAACCTAACCTAGCCACCGAATCATTCTTTGCTGCTTTACCACCTGTCTTAACTCTTTGGCATGTACTTTACCTATTTCCTTTTTTAAGTTGTCTATTTATTTATTGGCCATCTGTCCCTGATATGGGTTGAATTGTGTCCCCTTTCACTGCCCTAATTCCTATGTTGAAATCCTAACGACCCAGTACTGCAGCATGTGACCTTATTTGGAAATACGGCTGTTACAGATGTCATTAGTTAAGATGAGGTGGTTCTGGGGTACAGTGAACTCCTAATCCAATGTGGATGGTGTCCTTATAAAAAGGGGAAGTCTGAACACAGAAGTGTATGAGCATGAAGATGGGCATCTACAAGCCAAGGAAAGAGGCCTGAAACAGATTCTTCCTTCAAAAGGAACCAACCCTGCCTACATCTGGATTTCGGATTTCTAGCCTCCAGATTAGTGAGCCAATAAATTTCTGTTGTTTAAGCCAGTTTGTGGTACTCTGTTACAGCAGCGCTAGCAAACGAATACACCCTTCATTAGAACTAAACTCTCTGAGAGCAGTAGCCTGGTTTGTCTATTTCACAACCGTCCCAGAACGTGCCTGTACTGTTACTTGGAACATGTCAGTACTGATGTTTATCAGTTTCACTTGTATTTATAAACCTGAAATCCTTTCAAGGGAAGAGAGTATTGCGGGTGTTGAAGAAGAACCTGTTGAGTACATTAAACCATTTCACTCATTTCCAGAACTTTTGCGGAGAGCGCTGGCGGTTGTAAAATGTGTGCGGACTGACAGGTCATAGCTCTTACTCTCCAGGCTGTATTAATATGCACGACGTGCTTTTAGCTCTTCGGACAAAGAGACCGTTACTTCGCAGGTCCCTCAAGTGGGACTCAGAAGACCGAACCGAGCTCCAGCCTTTTACAAGCGCTGGCCCTTGCCCCTTTTGGCATCTTGGTACTTGTAGTTTTGTCCACTGTATCTTTGCCCGAAAAATGAACGCTGAGACCACAACTCCCATCACCCCGCGAGAACTGGAGCCTTCAGAGCGCATCCTCTGGAGGGGGCACCAGAGCCATTGACCAACCTTCTGGCCCAAGGGCCCGCCTTCCTCAGCCCAGCAGCACCCATGATTAGTCGGCTGCCCAGCCTCTCACCGGAGGGGGCGACAGGTGAATGAAAGGGGGGCGTGCCGGTGCGCGTAGCTCGGCGGCGGCGGGGCTGCAACGCGCTGGAAGGTGAGAGCTGAGAAGAGGGTTTACGCTGCCGCTTTCATTGGCTTGGGGAGGATTCGGGGCGCGGGGAGGGGCCCGAGGTGGGCAGCGGGCAGGGATGTTCCGCCTCGGTCGGCCTCTCTCGGACCGTCCTGCCCTGGCGAATCCCCAGACCCAGCCGGGCGAACCCTCACTCGATGACTGACCCCCCCCTCCCCTCCTTCCCTGACATTGGGTTGCCCCCTACCCCGGGCGTCGTCCAGCGGGTGGTATGGGCACGCGCTCATTCTGATGGCGCCAGGTCGCTGGGGCAGTGACCGTCGCAGCGATGGTCACTTTGTCCGGGAGAAGCCATGGGAGGGGCAAGGCCTCGGTTCTCACCCTCGGGGGCCAAAGACCATGTACAGTAACGGGTTCTGGTGATTTCTGCAGGGTCGTCTGGCTCCGGATGGGGAAGGATCCCCTTGTCTTGCGATCAGTTTAGCTGGTGAATCAACGATACAGTTGACCCAGAAATACTTTCTGTGAAAGTGGAAACTCTTCTTCCGAGTAGTTCCCCAGCACTCCGTGCGTTGGGGAAAGGAGTGAGTGAGTTCTCAGCCCTTCTCGCGGTTTCCTGGAGGGTTTGGGAAATCAATTTGGCATAGTGGTTAAGGATGTCAACTCTGGGATTCAAACGAATCTCTGTCCCAATCCTAGCTTCAGCGTGTTATCTGTAAATCTGAACCTCAATTTCCTTCTCTGAAAAAGAGGATATAATGATTTTATCTACTGCACTGAGTTATTGTGAGATTAAAATTAATTAATGCTTGTGAAGTATTTCTTACAGTGCTTCATGAGGAGTAGCGCTCAGTACATGCTAACAATTGATGAGCGGGTTTCCATGATTCTCCTGTTGGTGATACTGGAGGAGTGTTGTCAGAAAGAGTGGGTGGAGTTCAAAGCTGCTTCTGGCACTGGAGTGAAGAAAGTCTTGCGATCCCCTCGGGGGTATGTTGGAGTTGGTTGCAGGTACTAGTGTTGGCATCTGCCCTCTCCTGGAGGACATGAGCTGTACTTGGTTCATTTTTCTATTCCTAGCATCTTCCTTGTGTCAGGCATTGCTTGTAGCCAGTAACTGTTGAATTGGAACCGTGGGAAGGTTGGGAGTGTCACTGCCAGAATGTGGATGAATGTGCTTCTGGGAGCAGTGTGCCCTAAGAGCTTCCTTTCCAGGAGAAGTGGTGCTGCTCAGCATGTGCCAGGGATGCAGAGCACTGAAGGCAAGTGGGATTGATGTGAATAAATACTTCCACATTGTATGCCAGATGCAGGATTGGAGAAAGGTTTGAAGAAAGTATGTGGATAGAGTTTTGCAAAGTCAGGGGGTATTTATACGACCAGGTAGAATCTAGAATGTTTGCAGAGAGGAAGCCAGAGGAAATGGGTTTTGGGTATTATTGCTGGAAAGGAGCATCTTACAGTGAAAAAATGCAAGTACCTGGGAGCAGGCCCTGTAGATAAGACCATTCTACAAGTTAAGAAGTATTGGGCCTACTTAGGTATTTATCTCTCTGATTTACCAACTCCTTATCCCTCTGCGCCTCCTCCTTTTTCTTCTTTGCTAAAAAGGAAAGGAAAAAAAAAAAGCAATATATGCACACAGTAAAAGATCCTAACAGTACAGAAAGTTTATAAATGAAAAATGAAGGTCCTTCCACACACCTCTTACCCCTAGTCCCTCTCCTCAAGGATATCTGCTGTTAATTCTTGCTCATAAAACCTTCCAGAAAAAAATTCTTACATATACCAGCAAAAACATGTACATAGATCGGATCATACTGTACATTTTGTTTTGAATCTTGCCTTTTTCCTTAATATATCTTGGTGACTTTTTTATAGGAACACAGACAGCTCTAGCTCATTGAATGCATGGTTGCATAGTATTCCACTGTGTGACTGTACCTCGTTGATTTAATTTGTCCCCTACTGGTGGACATTCAGATTGTTTCTACTTTTGCACTTGAACAGAAACCTCATGCAATGGATATCTCTGTACTTTTGACTTGATGTACTTTTGGGAATACATTCAAAAGGGTAAGTTTTTAGCCATGAAATTTTGGGGACAAAAGATGTGTACATTTTAAGTTTTGATAAAATTGCCAAATTCCCCTCTAAAATGGTGTTCCAAAGGACAGTTCCATCAACAGTGGATATTATTACATTGAAAAATGTGATTTTACCAGTCTGATAGGTTTTCTTTCAGTTCTGAGGAAGAACAGAATGTGGTATTTCAATGTAGCATTCTCTTGTGTCTTGTTTTCCCCTTAATATTTTGATTGCCAAAGCCAGGAAGGTTTGGAGTGGCTGGAAGAGGTGAGAATGACAGTGAAATCTTAGTCCTGTGAAAACTTTCAGAGCTGATTTATTTGGGAAGAGTAGAATTTTTCAGATATCTGACAGTTCTCTTCCTTTCTGAATGAAAATGTTAATTATAACTACTTTGGATGAAAAAAACAATTCCCCAAATTGTAACTTCCTTGAGTCTAAAATGAATATAAAAAGAATCATCTTGATGACTTAGTCCCACCTATTATAGCCCTGGGCTATAGTTTAGTGATGTCCTCAGGCCATTTTGAATGTGTAGGAGCATTTAATACCCTTAGTCAAGTGGCCTCAGGCTGATATTTTGAAAAAATTTCTGGGTCTGTTTTTTATAACTTTTTTATCTTTTCCTAGCTGTCAGTTCTCACTTTTAAGTTTGTCGGTTTACTTGCTTAGAGAGGCTCCTCTACTTCTTTCCCTAACTGGTTCTCTAGCTTCTAAACTTAATGCATCACTTGTTATAAATATGTGTAAAGTAGGTGTAAATTGGCATTTAACGAGGTTGTTGTTGGTCTTTTATGAGTAAAGTCTGTTCGGTTAGCACATAGGCCTTGAGGGATCTATTTGGCCAGTGGAAAGAGTCTTTCTGGGGGGTGGAGGTGCCTCATTTCTGTTGGGTGAGGTAATTGTTGTGTTCCATTTGTAGAAAGAAAGAGTGCTGAAGAGTTGTTAGCTGTGGTTAGCAGCTCTAACTAGGCCTTTTGGGATTCCGATAGAGGGAGAAGATGTAGGAACTTCTCAGAGCTCAGTGGGTCAGTAAATAAACGGGGTAAGTTGATGGATGGCTGCGTGCTTTGTGTGATGGGAAAAGATGGAGAGGAGAGCTCGGGGTAGATCAGCTTCTGTCTTCCTCTTTAGCAGACGGATTTTAAACTTGATTTATACTTGTTCTACTTAGCAGGTAAGAAAGGAGTATTCTTTTGTATTTAGCAAACCTACTTTGTCCAAAGCACTCTGCCAGGGGCTGTGGGGGAAATCTATGAAGTAAGACACGGCTCATGCCTTCAAAGGGCTTATAGTCCACTGACAGAGAAGGTCCAGGACATAAAAATACAGAGGAGAGAACCAAGGGTTGTGGAGTCAATCAATTAGGAGTGTCTGTGTTGTAAGAGATAGAAAATCCAACTCAGACCAGCTAAAGCAAAAAGGGACTCAATTGGCTTCTGGCACAGCATGAGCTGGGGCTCAGATGGTGTCCCTGGGCTCCATCTGTTGCTCCTGCTTGAGCTGGGCTGTCATCTGTGTTAGTCTGGTTCCCCTTGTGGTGTGGCAGCAGCATCCCTCACATCCCACATGCCCACAGAGTAGAGAGTGCTCTTCTTTGGAGACCCCAGCAAACATTTCATTGCTTTTCATTGGCTCTGACCAAGTCACATGGCCATCTCTGAGCCAGTCACTGTGGTCAGAGGGTAAGATGTGTTGATGGTTTTAGCCTATGTTACCTCTTACGCGTCCGGAGCCTGGGGATGGTGCCAGCGTTATGCAAAGCACGTTGGCTGTGGTTGGGGCCAAGGATGATTCCACCAAAGACAAAAAGGGCACTAAAACCATAAGAATGGAGAATGCATGCTGGCTATCCCAAGCATCCACTAAATGTTTCCACAAACTTATGGTAATGGGTGTGAGCTGAGACTGTACTTGCCAGTCTCTAAGTTCTGTATTGGGACACTGGAGACTTACCTGGAGACTGTAATTCTTAGATTCAGGTATTATCTATATTTTGAGCCTTGAAGAAAGTAGAATGTAATTTATAAGAGCATGAACTCTGGAGGTTTTGAGTCCTGGCTCTGTTGCAGCTGGATCATCTCCTATCCTCTCTGAGTCTCAAAAGTACAGTATTAATAAGTACAATATTGTAACGTATAATATTAGTACTTACTCGTAGGGTTTTTATAAAAATTCATTGAAAGAATCCATGTAAAATACTAAGTACTGCACCCATGTACAGTTAGGAATAGTTACTTTTCTTGTTTTCATCAGTTAACCCAGTTAGACAACCTTTGATTTTTGTTAGATCCCAAACAGCCCATATTATAAAGACATTGCTCAACCAGGGTTTATGGAAGAATTAAAAGAAAAACAAAACAAAACAAACAAACAAAAAACGAACATCTTATTTATAAGGTTGGGATTTGTGAATTAACTGAAAAAAAAATCTTGGCAGAGATCCAGGTAACTCCAAGCGGCAGCAGCTGGTGGAGAAATGGAGATGCAATCCTATTACGCCAAGCTCTTGGGGGAATTGAATGAACAGCGGCAGAGGGACTTTTTCTGTGACTGCAGCATCATTGTGGAAGGGCGGATCTTCAAGGCCCACAGGAACATCTTGTTTGCCAACAGCGGCTATTTCCGAGCCCTGCTCATTCACTACATCCAGGATAGCGGGCGGCACAGCACTGCCTCCTTGGACATCGTCACCTCCGACGCCTTCTCCACCATCTTAGACTTCCTCTATTCTGGGAAGTTGGATTTGTGTGGAGAGAACGTGATTGAAGTTATGTCGGCTGCCAGCTACCTGCAGATGAACGACGTGGTGAACTTCTGCAAGACATACATCAGATCATCCCTAGACATCTGCGGAAAGATGGAGAAGGAGGCCGCTGTGGCTGCAGCGGTGGCAGCAGCGGCAGCGGCAGCGGCAGCAGTGCCTCATCGGGTGGACAGTGGAAGTCCCAGTTCAGGCAGGGAAGGGACCTCCTGTGAGACCAAGAGCTTGGTCTCTCCAGCCGAGGGGGAAGAGAGTGTGGATCGGCCCAGAGTGTCCCCCTGTGGTGACTGCAGAGGCTGCCACCCTCTGGCACTGGTGGGGAAAGACAGCCAGGGCAGTGGCTCAATGGACAGTGACCGCTCCATTCGACCCAAACAGATGGAGCCCAAGGTGGAGTTCGATGCCGAGGAAGTGGAGGTGGAGGTGGGTGGACAGCTGCAGCAGCGTACTGCCCTGCTGAGCCTGGCCCACGGGGAGGAGGGTTTGCCCAGAGGCCAGGCGGTCGAATTGGCTTACAGTAACTACCATGTGAAGCAATTCCTGGAGGCGCTCCTGCGCCACGGTGCTGTCCAGAGCAAAGAGGACGCGGACCAACACTTTTCTCGGAGTTTGGAGGGAAGACCAGGTGGTGCAGAAGTAGCAGCCATGAGTTCCATGATGGATGTGCAGACTGACTGGTATGGAGAGGACTCAGGTGAGCTCCATGAGCCTCCATCGTCTGCCACTCATTTAGCATGCACTTGTGTGCCCTCTGGTCTCCCACTGTCATCCTCATCACTGGCACTGTCACTATTGTCATCCTCATCACCACCATCACCACTGCCAGTGTTATCACCATGTTATCACTGCCACCACCGCCAGTAGGTATTAATTGAGCACGTGCTGTGTGCAGGGCATTGCCTCTTCACGTATGTTTGTCTTTTACCTCTGCAACTAGAGTATAAGCATGTTGAGTGCAGTATGGAGACATGGAAAGAACCCATTCTCTTCCACTAACCAGCAGAGAGACTTTGGTTAAATCATGAAATTTCTTTGAACCCTTTTTGTTCAGGAGATAATCACCCCCACCTTGCCTTTCTCACAGGGTTGAGGACCAACTGAAAAGGTTTTCAGAATTTTTTCTCACATATGAGAACATGTTCTATACAGGTAGGAAATTTATCCTTCTTTGTGTCAATCATGGTGCCTGGCCCACGTAGACACTCAGTTAACATGTTGTAGTTGATGGTGTGATTTACTGGAGAATATTTTAGAGAGAGTTGAATTTGGTTTCATGTGAGTAAATTTCTTGTATCCTTTGGGAGACTTTTTAAACAGGAGAAAATCAAACAGAAATTTAATAACATGAACACAGAGGAGAGACCCAGGAAAACTGAGTCTGTCTGGAGACTTTTAATTTCTTTCTTTTTTTTTTCATTTTTACAGTTTTTAATGAACGATTACTTCATTCCTGCATCTAAATTTCATTTTTAAAAAAATCAAGAATGCTCTGTATGTCTGATTAAAACTTGACTTGAAAAACTTGAAAGTACGGTTTCTGGTCCTCAGAGACAGTGGCTTAACCAGCATGTAAAAGTGGTTTACATGTGGTTGTTTTCAGTGACTACACTGTGGGAACTTGTTGAAATCTAATTTTCGTGTATATAGTAGCACTTCACAGACAGTGTCCCCCTTTCCCATCCAGCAGCCCCTCATAATGCCACATGAGTTAGGTAGAGGAAGTGTGGCGAAACTGAGACCCAAGAGGGTTTAGTGAGTTTCTTAAGAATGCAGAGCTGGTAAATGTCACAGCTAATACTAGCAACCCTGGCTGGCTTCGTTTCACTCATAAAACAAACTGTGAAGGCAGTACAAGCGATTAGAGGATTTCAGTGCACTGGTTTAGTCTGTCAACCCCTCTGCCTGTAAGCACAAGTATCAAGAAATAGTAATTCAACTGTATGTCACCCTCATTCAAGTCCATCTGTCCATCTGTAGAGGCAGCTTTCCAGCTACAGGGATCTGTGGCAAGGCAGCCATCCCAGCCGCTTGCCTTGCCTGGTGTCCGCCAGGTGTTGATTCGGTTCACCTGGCTCTGGGCTACATTTATTCCAAGCGCCAAGGCACAGAGTAGGACTGATTTGTTTGGTTATTCCTTTATTTGCTTAAATATCTGAGCACCTTCCTTGTGAAGATACAAAGATAAGTCAGATGTGGCTCCAGCTCTCAAAGAACTGATGGTGTCTTAGAGGAGTTAAGAGGTGTGTAAATGGCACTGTGTGGTCCAGAAGCAGAACTGGCTTCCTACTGGTAGGTCAGAGAGGCTTTTTGAGAGTGGCATCTGAGTACTCACTACTATATATAAAAGAGATAAACAACAAGGACTTACCGTATAGCACAGGGAACTATATTCAGTATCTTGTTATACCTATAATGGAAAAGAATCTGAAAAAAATACATGTATATGTATAACAATCACTTTGCTTTACACCTGAAACTAACATAATATGGCAAATCAAACTATATTTCAATTTAAAAAAAGTGGCATCTGAAGGTAAGAAGAGAAGACATGGGGAGAAATTGTAGTCAGATCATGGAAAAACTTAAATGCTAAAATGTGGGTTTCTATCTGTAGGCACAGGAGAATTTTTAGTAGTTTCTGAGCTTGGGAGTGGACACGAGAGATTAATTTGGCCTCAGCACAAGATGGTGCAGAGATGGGAGATGAGGGCAGGGAGACGGTCAGGAGGCTGTTACAGTAGTTCTGTGTTCACATTGCTCATCTCTGACACTAGCAGACACTGTCAAAGCACATGGTCCTCCTATAATCTTCTCCCCTGGACCTCCCATCCCCAGCTCCAGCACCTGCCATTGCTTCTTGAAAAGTTCATCTATATCGGCCACCTCCACTGTTTTACTTCCCAATCTTTTCTCAGCCCACTGTGCTCTGACACTACCACCAACTCCCCCTTCCCTGAAACCACTGTCATGAGGTCAGCTATATATTTCCAGGGCCGATCCAGGGAGTGATTTTCAGGTGTTATCTTTCTTGACTACTCTTGGTAGTTAACTCTGATCTTTCCTTCTTGAAATTCTTTCCTCCCCTGGCTTCTGACACTACATGTACCCATTGCTCTTACCTCTGCCCATTCCTTTTTTTTTTTTTTTTTTTTTTTTTTTTTTTGCGGTACGCGGGCCTCTCACTGTTGTGGCCTCTCCCGTTGCGGAGCACAGGCTCCGGACGCGCAGGCTCAGCGGCCATGGCTCACGGGCCCAGGCGCTCCGCGGCATGTGGGATCTTCCCACACCGGGGCATGAACCCGTGTCTGCTGCATCGGCAGGCGGACTCTCAACCATTGCGCCACCAGGGAAGCCCCTGCCCATTCCTTTTCAGCCTTATCATGGGGTCATTTAATGTCCGTGTGTCAGCATTCCACCATTGCCTTGCTTCTTCAACATCTTATTCGTTCATTCATTCATTTAACAGAGATTTACTGAGCACGTCCTATATTCCAGGCACTATTCATCGCAGTGAACAGAAGACAGTCTTTGTCCTCATGAAGCTGATATTCTAGCGTAGGGAGCCGGACAATAAACCAATAAGGACATATATAGTATGAAGAAGAACTAAAGCAGGGACAAAGTTGATAGAAAGTGAAGGGGATGCTGTTTTATTTAGTGTTGACCAGGAAGGCCTTTCTAACAGGTTGCCTTTAAGCGAGCAAACTGTAGAGATATCAGGGAGAACATTCCAGGCAGAGGGAAGAGAAAGGTGCAAAGGCCCAGGTGTATGATCACACTTGGCAACTGAATGAAAGGAACAGCAATGATTCTGGTGTGGCTGGAGTGGAGTGGGCAAGGCAGAGAGTTGTGGGGGATAAGGTCAGAGAGGTTGAGTGAGGGCGGACTGGGTAGGGTTTTGAAGGCCATGAGAAGGCCTTTGAATATTGCTCTTAGAAGGAAATCCACTAGAGGCTCTTGGCAGAGAGTGACTTGAGATGACATATATTAAAAGGATCCCTCTGGGTATTGTGTGCTGTCACCTCCTAAGTGGGCCTCTTGCTTCCACTCTTGCTTTCCTGTTGACTAGAGGGGAGCATAGGTGGATGCAGCAGGACCGTTTAGGAGGTGACTGCAATAACCCAGGTGACGGCTGTGCTCCTTGAATCAGTGTGGTAGCAGTAGAGAGGTGAGATGTGGTTGGATTAGGACTACACTGTCTCTGAAAGGTAGAGCTGACCAGATTTGCTAATGGCTTATATAAGTGGTATGAGAAAAAGAGGCATTAAAGGTGACCTTAAGGTTTTTAGCTTGAGTGATTGATTTAAATGTTATGTTTGTGGTGCCTTTTGGATATCCCACTGAAGACGTGCAGTAAGTAATTACATCTATATGTTCGGAGTTCTGGGGAGAAATCAGAGCTGAGATATAAATTTGGGAGTCATTAATGCGTCCATGAAATTTAAAACCTTTATGTTCCATGAACCTATAGATCTAGAAGGAGAAGACAAGAGATCTAAGGACTGAGCCCTGACCCAACATTTAGAGGTCAGGAAAATAGGGGAACAAGCTAAGGAAACAGAGAAGGGGCAGCCAGTGAGGTAGGAGGGAATCAAAAGAGTGATAGATGCCAAGAGGAGAAAATGTTTCAAGAAAAAGGGGAAATCAACTATGTCCAGTACTGTGTATAGGCAGATTGAGAACGGATCATTGGGTTTAGTAATGGAGAGGTCATTGATGAGCAGTATCAATGAAGTGGTGGACAAAAGACCAAACAGAGTAGCCTTAAAAGAGAACTCAGGGGTTCTGAGTTCTGGCTGAAAGGGCATATGAGGTTAAGGTTTTTATTAAGGTGGAGGATCTAAAAGCATTTCTTTACTGATGAGAATGATCCAGGAGAGAGGAAGATAAATGATAATGGAAGAGTGAGGGACAATGGATAGATCGAGGAGAGATGGGGGTCCCATGTATAAGTGGAGGGAT
This sequence comes from Stenella coeruleoalba, assembly GCF_951394435.1. Lineage (NCBI taxonomy): Eukaryota > Metazoa > Chordata > Mammalia > Artiodactyla > Delphinidae > Stenella > Stenella coeruleoalba. The sequence goes on from NC_137169.1 coordinate 25,448,677, forward strand.
GGTCTCGCCTTGGATGGGAGGGAGAACAATTCATTCATAGTAACAGGAGTGAAAGCGGATTAGATGTGTTCATATTGGAGGTTGGGGGGTGGCTGGGACCATGTAGACATTCTCTTCTGCTTGCCCCTCCTTCTCAATGAAATAAGAAGCAAGGACAGCAGCTGACAGTGAGGAAGGGGTAGGAGGGGTGGGAGATTTGAGCAGTGGGAAGGTATGAAATAGTCACTGAGAAGAGTGGGAGAGTGAATGAACCAGGGAAATACTTAGGGTTCTTGGGCAGAACCAAGGGCTCTTTTTTTTTTTTTTTTTTTGCGGTGCGCGGGCCTCTCACTGTTGTGGCCTCTCCCGTTGCGGAGCCCAGGCTCCGGACGCGCAGGCTCAGCGGCCATGGCTCACGGGCCCAGCCACTCCGCGGCATGTGGGATCCTCCCGGACCAGGGCATGAACCCGTGTCCCCTGCATCAGCAGGCGGACTCTCAACCACTGCGCCACCAGGGAAGCCCCCCAAGGGCTCTTTTGATATTATAGTAGTCAGATGGTGATGGTTGGATTGATTTAAAGCGAGACCGGAACAGAGTTGTGCATTTTTTTCCAGTGACGTGAACTTGCCTTGTTTCACCTACAGAATAGGCAGAGAGTTATATTGAACTAGATGAATACGGATAGAGGGAGACAGTGGACCAAGGCAGCTGAGGGCATATGCAAAGGAGTGATTTCATTGATGGGCTATAGGCACTCAGCTGGGGAAGGAGGGGAGTGAGGACTCGAGGAGGAGAAGGGCACTGAAATGGAAGTATAGTCCATGGCTTGGACGTCCCGGTAGAGAAGGAACACCTACGGGGTGAGCTGGAAAGATATAAAGCGGTGATTGGAAAGTGGAGCGCTTGAAATGTGGGTTATGGAGTGAGTACAGTTATTGGCAATATCTAGGCCTGGGGCCATGATTCTCATCCCTGTCCGTACATTAGACTGGGAAGGATGCTTTAAAAATATGATGCTCGGGTCCCACCCCACCCATTAGCTTGGGATGGGGATTGGATATCAGTATTTATTTTCATTTTAAGCTTCCCAGATGATTCTAATATGCAGGCAGAGTTGGGAGCTCTTTGTCTAGGATTGGGTGGCTGAGGTGGAGTGGAGGATAAGGACTTTGGAAGAAAGGAGGTCCGGGAACAGGCCAGGGTATGGCGAGGGTCATTTTCGGTATTCACACCAAGAATTATGCCAGGAGTTGAGCCTGAAGGCAATGTGATCAAATCTCCAAGGAGTGAGGGGATGATCTAGGGGCCCCTGGATGACTGTAACAAGGATGAGTAGCAGTATCATCTGATGGGATGAACTCCAAAAGATCTTAGGGTTTTTAAGGAAGGAGGGAGGGACAGTGGTCTGGAGATGACAGTGAAGCACAAGGAAGACCACCCTCCCCTGATCCAGGGTGTCAAGGCAGTGGGTTAAGGGAAGCAGGGTGCTTAGGGGAGAGCCAGACCTCGGTTAAAGCAACCACTCCAATCTGCAGAGGACTCTCAAAACTGTATGCTTCTCTTCTTTCCCTGAGCTCCAGATTTATCTGTCTAACTCAGATATTTCCCCGTGGATGTTCTGAGCCTGCCTCAAACATCGTAAAACCCAAACAGACCTCCTCATCCATCCTGCACCTGCTTTTCCTCCTGTGTTCCCTGCCTCGGTTTATTCCACCGTCACCCACCAAGTCAGCTAACCCAGAATCAGTGTCATTTAGAATCTTCTCTTTCCCTGCTCTCTCCTCCCCAATGTGGTCATCGAGTGGTATTAATTTTACTTCTCAAACCTTTCTCCTTCTCTCCACCTCCACAGCCCTGGCTTTAATTCATGTCATCGCTCTTCCCCTCCCACCTGGACTTCCTACCTTTAATCTTGCCTCTCTTAAATCCTTCCCCTGCATTATCCCCAGAGGGATCCTTTAAAGGTCAAGTCTCACCTTGTACCTTCCCAGCTTAAAACCCCACCTGCTTAGAGAATAAAGTCCAAGTTCCTTAACATATCAGCTTTGCAGAGGCAGGGATTTTTGTCTTTTCTGTTCACTGCTGTATCCCCAGGGCTTAGAACACAGCCTGGCACATCATAGGTGCTCAGGATAAATTTGTTGAATAAATGCATGAATGTGACCTTCTTGACCTTTCCTTGCCCTTTCCTTGGCTTCATTCCTCATCCCCCTCCACCCCACTTAACATTTCATATTCTCATTTACCTCTGTGCCTAAGCATGTGTTGTTCCCCTGCCTGAGATACCTTTCTCTTTCTCAAACTCCCAGTGAACTCCTATTCATCCTTTAAAACCTTGCTCAAAGGTCATCTCTCCTGTGAAATCTTCTCTGAACTCCAGGAGAGAATTCATTACTTTCTTTTCTACATTTCTTCATCACTTTGAACTTTGCCTGTGTTATATTATATTGTATGAATTTGTTTCCATGTCTTTCTCTCCTGCTAGACTTAACTTCTTGAGGGAAGAAACAGGTATCTTGGTAAAGATGCACCTTGACACAGTGCCTCGCATGTAATAGGCATTCAGGTGAACTGTTTTTTTTTTTGGAGCAATCAGTTCATAAGAGAGGAAGGAAAGTGTTGCGATAATTCATACCTTTCTGATGGAAAAATAGTTAACAGTTGTTTTTTTCCAAGGATTTACACTGGACCCATTTTACTGAATGTCTTTATAGTCGGGAAGAAGGTGATAGTACAATGCCAGGCTGATGGGGATAAATGACGGGAAGAGTCCACAGTACCAGAGGAGTGAGCAGGAAACTGGCATCTCAGCACCAGTGTGATCAGTGACAAACAAATAATCCAACATATATATGCAGTGTTGAGCCATGAGCTGCTGCTTTTATTCTGGGAAACAGATTTTGGAGTCACTATAGATTACGCAAAATGTTAAGCATTATCAGGTTGGGAGCTAGAAACTAAAGAGAATAATCTTCACCCGTACATAGAATGATGTTGGGTTCTCACTTGACATTCAGTTTGCCATACTTTTGGCAGCACCTCAGGAAAGGTAAAGCCCTATTAGGTGTCCTGAGAAGGTCCCAGAGAAAAGGAGTTACTCCCGTGTTGAGAGAGACCACAGGAGCCTTCAGAAAAGAAACACCGAGGTGATGATGATGTGACAAAAATGGTTAACATTTATGAGAGCTTACTATATGCCAGCTGCTGTGCTTTAGGCATTACCTCATTTCATTCTTACCACAATCCTATGAGGTGGGAACTATTATCATCCCTATGTTGCAGATGAGTAAAGCACAGAGAAGTTAAGTGAGATGTGCAAGGTCACACAGCTGGTAAGTGGTAGAACCAGGACTTGAACTCAGGTTTCTGTGCCTGGAAAGCTTGAGTTACTAGTGCCTCCACATATAATATGATGTGATCAAAGTCTGTAAAATTCTGAAGGGCATGGATAGAGGAGACAAATCTTGGAATACTACAATAAGGGTAACTCAGGAAACTTGAAAGGAACAGTTTTTATACATGTGGGTGATAATCATGTTGTCACCTTAACGGGTGTATGAGCAAGGTGGAAAAAAAAGAGTTCTAAAATATTTAAGTGAATTTTTAAGATATTTGATGATTTCAGATATATAGAGCTAATATGAACTCCAAACAATGTAGGGTCTGCATCATAGCAAATCACTTCTACACATGCCTGGAAGCTATTATTAGGAGCTGCTGTCAAAGAAAGCATGAATACTGACCCAGTGGTCTGTTCCATCATAATAGTTTTTTCAAACTTTTGAGGATCATTAAATCAACTCAGGAGGTTTGTATTAGCCAGCTCAGGCAACCATAACAGAATACCACAGACTGAGCAGTTTAAACAACAGAAATTTATTGTCTCACAGTTTTGGAGGTGCAGAGTCCAAGATCAAGGTGCCAGCAGGGTTGGTGTCTGGTGAGAGCTCTCTTTCTGGCTTGCAGACGACTGCCTTCTTGCTGGTCCTCACATGACCTTTCCTCTGTACAAGAGTAGGGAGAGAAAGCCATCTCTGGCATAGTTTCCTCTTCTTATAAGGACACCAGTCCTACCAGATTCGAGCTCTACCCTTACAACCTCATTTAACCTTAATTACCTCCTTAAAGGCCCTGTCTTCACATATAGTCACACTGGAGGTTATGGCTTCAATGTATGAATTTGAGGGGGATGAAATTCAGTCTAGAACAGGGTCTCAATCATTATTGTCCTAAAATGAAATCAAAGAGAATAGACATTATCAGATTGAGTATTACTTTGGGAAGCTTTTCAAGTTGTCCACATGAAGATATATGTGTTCTAAGGTTGTAATATAAGCTGTGTTTTCTAACTGTGAGCCACAGAGAGTTTCAAAGCTGAGGCCTTACAGCATTCCTTACAATCTTATATCAGAAGCCCACCTTCTCCTCTGGCTGACTGGGAGCCAGAGTGGCAATTTGCAGACACTGTTTCGCTGTTAGCTGCTGGTGGAGTTGGGGTCCTTCTTCTCGACCTGGGCTGGTCGAACTCCCCTGCTCTGGATCCCATCCATCGGAGGGCGGCCAGTGTTGTTGCTGCTTACAGTACCATTTGGTTCCCCAGGTGGTGTGCTGGTGGTGCCCATCAAGCTGCACAAGTGTCCTTTCTGCCCCTACACTGCCAAACAGAAGGGCATCCTTAAGCGTCACATCCGCTCACACACAGGGGAGCGGCCCTACCCCTGTGAGACCTGCGGCAAGAGGTTCACCCGCCAGGAGCATCTGCGGGGCCACGCGCTCAGCGTAAGTGGAGGAGCTGGCGGTTCTCTCGGGACGGTGGGGTGGGAGTGGCGGTGGTTCATGACGTTCGTCTAATGTGAGGACAAGGCCAGCCTGTATTTCTCTTCTCTGTCCACTGGGGTATTTCCAGAGAATTTTAAACATGTATTTCTGCTACTAAATTACACCTGGGTTGGTGGCACTTAGAGAAAGTTAAAACTTATATGGTAACAGACTAGTTTGCTTAGGAGGAAAGTTAAGAAAGTTTAGATCCTAGTCAGGAATGGTTGTCAAAAGGCAGAGAACACTGAGGCTTAGACAAGGGATTGTGGGTCTGTTCCCTGTGGTGTGGTGCCAGAGGTAAGCTGCATTCTCGGTTTCCCACCCAACCTCAGCACCCCAGGGTGGGGAAGAGATATACTGCCAGTTATAGGGCTACCTGTGAGCAGCAAAGAGGACCCCAGCCCAAGCGGACCTCCCCTCCCACTGGCTGCCGCCTAGGATTCTGTCTCCCATGTGAGTGGGTGATTCCTACCTGCTAAAAAGCATTCAGGCCATTTAGAAAGGCATTGCATTTAAGATCGTCTTTGAGCAAGGCAATCAGTCTTTGGAAAATCCAACATGAAAATGGTTTGGATTTCAAAAGACACTATCAAGAATGTGAAAAGACAGAATGGGAGAAGAATCTTTGTGAATCATTTATCTGCTAAGGATCTAATAACCAGAATATATAAAGAATTCTTGGGCTTCCCTGGTGGCACAGTGGTTGAGAGTCCGCCTGCCGATGCAGGGGACACGGGTTCGTGCCCCGGTCCGGGAAGATCCCACATGCCGCGGAGCGGCTGGGCCCGTGAGCCATGGCCGCTGAGCCTGCGCGTCCGGAGCCTGTGCTCCGCAACGGGAGGGGCCACAGCAGTGACAAGCCCGCATACCGCAAAAAAAAAAAAAAAAAAAGAATTCTTATAATTCAACAATAAAAAGACAACCCAATTAAACAATGGATGTGAATAGACGTTTCTCCAAAGAAGATAAACAAATGGCCAATAAGCACATGACAAGATGCTCAACATGATTAGTCACTAGGAAAATATAAATCACAGCCACGATGAGATGCCACTTCACACAAACTAGGATTGCTATAATAATAATAAAAAAAACAAAAACATATAGTAACAAAGTGTTGGCAAGGATGTGGAGACACTAGAACCCTCATATACTGCTCGTGGGCACATAAAATGGTGCAGCCACTGTGGAAGAGAGTTTGGCGGTTCCTCAAAAGGTTAAGCATAAAGTTACCATTAGGACCCAGCAATTCTACACAAGAGAACTAAAACAGACATTCACACAAAAACTTGCGTACAGATGTTCATAGCAGCATTATTCATAATAGCCAAAAAGTAGAAACAACCCAAATGTCCATCAACTGATGAATGAATAAACAAAATGTGGCATATCTGTACGATGGATACATTTTATTCAGCCATAAAATGAAATGAGTTCCTGATACATGCTACAGCATGGAACAACCTTGAAAGCATTATGCTATGTGAAAGAAGCCAGTCACAAAAGGCCACCTATTATGTGATCTCGTTTATATGAAATATAAAAAGTGGGCAGACCTATGGAGATAGAGAGTAGATTAGTGGTTGGGGCATGGGGGATGGAAGAGGCATGACGGTTAATGCGCACACGCTTTCTTTATGGAGTGATGAAAATTTCTGGAATTAGATGGTGGTGACGGTTGTACAACCTTATGAGTATACTTAAAACCACTGAATTGTACACTTTAAAAAGGTGAATTTTATGGTATGTGAATTATGGTTTTGAAAGAATCCAGATTTAAGATAAATACAAGGTTACTGACTGCCTCTGCTCTCCGTGCTGGCCCTAGCATACTTGTCTGAGAGTGGCCTTACCCCAAGGCCTTAAGTTTTTGTTTGTCTTTTTTTTTTTCTTCAAATTATATCTCCAGTCCATCTTGACAACAATAGGTCCCTGGGTACCTTTAAGATGTTTCATTGGTTGGAATCCTCATTCCCTCTATTTTTCCACCTTGTACGAGGCCCAGTCTACTGCAGCCCAAAGACGTAGTCTTCAAAGGCTCCATCAGGTTGCAAGGGTCACATACACACTCGGGTTGGCTCAGGCATTGGGGGTTTAGCATAGGAAGCCCAGGAAACCTCAGGGGAAGCAGGGACATAGGTCAGGATGCAACGGCAACTCCAGCAACCTGGGTATTGTTGTTGACCCTTCTTCTGCATCAGCCTCTCTCTGTCACTGCCTCTTGTGTGTATCCTGCATCCAGAGCTCTCTAAAAGAGAGGCTCTGATTGATTCACAGATCCCCTATTGGCTGGAGTTCCTGAAAAGTGCATGCATTAGAAAGATAGCTCCTTATACAGAGGGGACCCCTGGGACTGCTGCCCTCATAAGGAGCTGCACGGAGTAGGAGATCAGGTTCTCTTTTCTAGTATGCAAAGCTCTTTTCATAAGTAAGGAATGCATTTATCAATGAAAAAATCAAGGGTGAAGCATCTGCTGACACTTTTAGAGAATACACTGTCTGGCAAATCTGCCTTCCTAATGGCTAAACAATCCAAGGTACGTAAGAGACCATGCCTAAAATCCTAATCGGTTCACTGAGTGCCCTTTATGTGCCAGGCACTAGGGATATAGTAACAAATGTGACAGAGGACAGAGAACATGAATGAGGATAGTCCGTGACCTCTTGGAGCTTAGAATCTAGGGAATTTTACCAATGATTTGTTAGAAATAAAACAAAGGGAGAAGTATAGGTGAGACTATATAGCTGGGGGACCTAATCTGGCCTGGAGTATCAGAGACGACTTCCTTGAAAGTCATTAGTGGGAATTCCCTGGCGGTCCAGTGATTAGGACTCTGAGCTTTCACTGCTGAGGACGTGGGTTTCCATCCCTGGTTGGGGAACTAAGATCCCCGTAAGCTGCGCGGCACAGCTTGGGGGGGGGGGTAAAAAAGGCATTAGTAAGGAGGGAGGGGTGACCGTGGGGAGGAGGGCACACTCCACGCATGTCCGATGGCCCTGGGGTGGAAAGGACCTTGGTGAGGCTGAGACTGGCAGAGAGAGCAAGAGGGAGAGTGGTGAGAAATGAGACTGGAGGGTCAGCCAGGGGCCATGTCTCATGGGGCCCTGAAGGCCATGACTCAACCCCTTTTCTGTGACATTTACTGTGCTGGTGATTTTAGGTCCATAGGTCCAACCGTCCAATTATCTGCAAGGGCTGCAGAAGAACCTTCACAAGTCACCTGTCGCAGGGGCTGCGGCGCTTCGGGCTGTGTGACAGCTGCACCTGCGTTACAGACACACATGATGATGATGACGAATTGATGCCCATCAACCTTAGCCTGGTGGAGGCTTCGTCCGAGAGCCAAGAAAAGAGTGACACAGACAATGACTGGCCAATCTACGTGGAGTCTGGTGAGGAAAACGACCCCGGCGGAGAGGATTCAGATGATAGACCCCAAATTCAGCCCAGCTTATCAGATGGAGAGATGCTTACGTAGCAATAAATTAGTGGAGAAGAGGGTTTAGAATTTGTTCTTGCCAGTCCTGTGGTTGAAAGCCACCCTTTGTCCAATTTTGTGGAACCCTGAGAAGAACATTTTTTCACTGTTATTTGCATTTCTGTTAGACTACATGGTGGAGGTTGGATTCTGTGACTCGAAGGACTTTTTAGTGCCGCCCTTGATTTCTGAAAGCTTTCTGAGTGAATCAAGGTTGGCTCTGAGGCGTCCCGTTTTTCCTGCCATGCATCCAAACTCTGGTTTGAAGGAAGATAACAAAATCTCCATACTTTTTTCATAGTGTCTCAATCTTTCTGCATTCCTATGTCGTCATCCTCTTGCTTTGAAAAGGTGGGCAAGAATATATTAAGTTTTGAGATCAATCTTACTTCTGCCAAGCCTCTTCTAATGAATTCCATACTTTAATTTTCTGGTGAAGTATTAAGGAGAAAGTTTCCTTGATATAAGGCAGACACGGTCGTCTGGCTATATGACTGTAAAAATTACTTTCTAAATCTAAGATTGCAGTGTTAAAGGCTGGGCGTGTTTATGTGCAGATAAGCATGGAAATGAGCTGAAAGTTTCCTTATGGCACTGTGACTTGCCCCGTTGAATTAAATTTTAAGTTAGCCCCGGGAAGGGAGCCTGAGAGCCCAGGTCTGGGTGGTTTCCCTGTCTGGCTTGGGATTTAACAATTCTGTGCACACAAATAACCTGTTTTATGATCATAAAACAAGGCATTTGGGCAAAACTCAAAATGCTCCTATGCGTTTTCCAGCCATTTCCAAGAAGCCACTACTGTGTAACCTGGAAATGCAGCCAGCACTGACATTCCTTTACTTCATTTATGAATAGAACTTTAATTGGAGGGAAAGGGTAAGCCAATATAAGCAAGTTATATGTCTAAATTGTTTACCTTTTAAAAGATCCTTTGGAGGGAAAGGGAAGGTTACTAGAAGAACAGGTTTTTAAAACGAGTCTGCTTTTCACCCACTTTGCAGCCATGCAATTATTCTAACAAAAGAGACTGTACTTCTTTAAAAGTCGAAAGAGCAGGAAATATTAGGGATTAAAGATATTTAAGGCACTTTCATAATTTTGTCTTATGTTAAAGTATCCAAAATGAATTTTCTTCCTTTAATTTTACTATAGTTGTATTTCAAAAGACAGTAAAAAAAAAAAAAAACCACTTTCCTTTCTGCCTCTTGAACAAAAAGAGATAATCAAAAAATTGTAAATTGGCTTGTAAATAAATGTTAGCATTGAAGGGTTCAGAAGGTGTTTAAACTGTACTTCTCAATAGAAGTTAGAACCCTAGGATGGTGCTAGCCCCAGACAGCAGCTGAATTCTTGGACCCCAGTCCACACAGTAGGACCACACATTGGCCTGAAGTAGACTGGAAGTTTAAAAACCGGTCTATTAACAGAGATAGTCGGAAAATTATTGTTCTAGATCAAGAATTCCACATTGAAAATTTTCAAGGACCAGAAACACTTCTTACGAGAAATGAAAATATTAGCGTTGTTTTAAAAGCAGGACCTTAGCAAAAGGGAAACCTAAAAGGAGGTGTAGAAGATATACTTTGCAGGGAGTTATGTTTGATATTTTCGTTCTCTCCGTTCAAAGCATTTCTGATGTTTTCATATGACTTTTCTACCTCACAGTTCAATGCTCTGCCTGCTTTCTCTGGCAGAGCAGGGATCCTCTCTGGTGACCCCATAACCTATTCACATCACTGGGTGCCAAATAAAAAATTTTACATTAGAGATTACACTCTAAGACAGTGATTTTCAACTGGGGGTGATTTTGCCCCCCAGAGTACCTATATCTGGCAATGTCTGGAGACATTGGCTGTTTGCGTGTTGGCATTGGGAATAGCTGAATTCGGTCACTGAATTCTATCACTTTTAAAGGAGATAATTCCTCTGTGTGGACTATCAGATAATAAACTGTCCTCAGTTTTAAATTTATGTTCCCATTTGGTGGTCAGTATTTATAATCTACACAGTGTCTTTGAGGTTTAATTTGTGGAGTTGGTGATATTTTTATAAGTAAATTCACAATTGGGCCCAACGCAGACCATTAGTGATTTAGTTTATATTTGGCATCTTTCTGGCATATTCAGTCCAAGTTTGCAAAGGGATTTTTTTTCTAATATTACATATACTGCATGGATGGGAACAGGATTTTTACTTGTAATGGGATTGAAAAGCGGCACCCTTGGGAAGTTGTTTCTCTTGGGAGAAGGAAACAGGCTTTCACAGGGGTTGGAAAGGAATATAAATAAGGCCTGGATCTGTAATACTTTTAGAAATGACATAGAGCATCATGGCTTCTGGTCATTTGACAGAAAGATGCCAGTCTGATGTAAATATTTTGGTGGTCACTATACTTTGAATATTCCTTAAGAAAGCTATTGACTCAGTGGTCTGCAGAATGTTGTGAAATAGAGTATCCTGGAGGTTCAGAATATTATGAAGGGTTTTTTTATTTTGTTGTTGTTGTTAATTGATGTTGTAATAAACCCCACGTAGAGAAAGGCAACAGGCAGGGCTGCATGCACTGATTCTGAGGGCGGTGGGGAGACTGGAGTGGCCTTTGGTCACTTGAATTCTTACTGTTTCATTTGGACGTCTAGGTTTTTCTTGTGTGTCCTTTGTGCATTGACAATAGAATTATCTCTGTGAAGTGTAATGTAATAGGGTAGAGAGGGGCAAGGGGATGGGGTGGGTGAGAAGTTCCTGTTACGCTCTGTTTTGAGCATTACCACTGTACTTCCTGTCATTGTTGGTCCTTTGTAACTTGCTTTGTGCTTTCATGTGTTGTGCTGTCTTTTAACCCCAAAAGGGGGGTGCTTTATTCAGTTCCTTATGATAGGCAATGTTTTCATTGATTTTTGCTCAATATTTCCACCAAATATTGCTGTGTTCCTCAAACGTTTCATTAAAGCTATGAAAATTTGAATTCTTTTCTTCAAATAATGCTTCTATAGAGTTAAATGAAAAGTTGTTTGTTTGGCAAGGGTAGTTTGGTTGGTTTCTAATACGTCCTAGTTTTCAAAGGTGACACTAACTCACACCATTGTGATCAGATGATATGGAAGCTTCATAACTTGAGGAGGACATTTAGCATCTGTTCTGACCCTCCAGATGGATAATTTTACTACTGCCAATGCTTCATTGACAGCTGTGGTTTGGGGAAACTATTCTTATATCCATCATTTGATATTTTGGCCCTCTGTCAGTAACATATTAAAAATTATTGGGGGTTAGGATTGGGATTATGTGTTCAGATGAAGAAGGTTCAGCAGTAACAAGCTTGGGGATTTTAAGGGAAGGCATCAATTTGACATATATGTCTTGATCACGTGTAATGGATATGGATTATCTGTCATGCAGACTGTGAAGGGTATGATTAGGATTTTTTTGGAAGCAGAAGAATGTGCCAGACAGTTTCACTTCTTTCTATTATCCATAGTCTCTGAGGAGCTTCTCCTGCCACCAGAAAAAGCAAGCAAATAGTAATACAGTGCCCTCCAGGGGTCTACTTAGGCACAATCGAATGTTTAGAAACATTCAAACTCATAAACTACCACAGCAGATTCACTTAGAAGGACATAGGATGGGAAGCACGGGTCACCAGCAGGGCAGAGCCAGTCGTTGCTCCTCCGTCGGAGTCCCTGCCTCTGTCCCTGTGGTTCAGGTGCAAGGAGACAGACACACATCAGGCAAGTATGGAAGCTATTCTGGCTTAAAAGCCTCTTGTCCCATGGGGGCAAGTATCTCTTATAACAACTCCATAGAAATAACTTCCAGGGTCCCCACAAGAGACATGTCTCTTCCAAGAGTCACTGTGGTTCAGGAAGCCCAGAGGTGTGGCTTCCTATCAGGCATTTGTAGTTCTCCCAGTCTGGATACAGTTCACCAGTTCGGGGTCATTTCTACCATATGTAATGTTGCCTAGCAACATGGTTGATATACTACTGTTTATTAGGTTGCCAGGGGAACAGAGCTAGAAAGTTAACCCAAGGTTAAATTCTCACACAGAAGGGGAAAAGGTTTTGTTAATCCTTTACCAAACGGTATGCTGAGCAATTACATAAGAGTTATTGCACCTAGTTCCTATGAAATATAGCCAGAGGAATTTCCTGTTAAAATGTAGCCCACACCAACTCACTTTTCCTTGAAGAGTATTCATTCTTTGTGCTTAGCTACTCATGATTAATACACTGCAAATTTTGCTGAGGTATGTGTAAGAGTTGGATAAATGGTCCCGTCAAAATTATCCCATCAAAATGTCTTGCATCCTTTGGTGCTACTCAGAGTAGGCAGGTATAGTATAACATACTATAGGGACATCATTGAATGGAAATTTCTGGGGATCCTATCAATCACACTTTGATAGGAACCTATGTCCACCTGGCAACCACCAAACACTAGGCTCTTGATAATGGTGCCTCTTATTACTGTATGATGTGATGCTACCCTTGCCTGCTTCTGTTGCTCCTGGAAGAGCAATAAGTGAGGACAGCCAGTTATTTATTCAATGGTTATTCAATAATTATTTATGGAGTCCTTATTATGTGTCAGGCACTGTACCCCTGATGTACTGTCAAGGGTACATCAATGAACAATTCCTGTCCTCGCAGAACTTGCACTGTGTAATCAGGGGGGCCAACAAACAACAGTTTGGGGTGTGACAATAGGGGCAAGGACAGGGCGCCCTGAAAGTGCTTGGGTAGAGCAACCAGCCCAGTCTTAAAGCCTCAGAGAAGTCTTTCTTGTCTAAGCTACTGTTGTGGTGGTCCTTCCCGTCCAGTAAACTTCGTGCTTTGGGATACAATTTATAAGCAACTTAAATAGTTTCTGACATTTCCTGCCTTTTCCAAACATGGTGGCTTTGGACATTAACAGTGTTTAAATTACATGCTTTATTCAGGTATATAAAAATATTACAAAAATTCAGAATATCCTAGTCGTTAGAAAATATGCATCAGATGCTGTGGGATTTTTTGTGTGTGTGTGTGTGGTACGTGGACCTCTCACTGTTGTGGCCTCTCCCATTGCAGAGCACAGGCTCTGGACGTGCAGGCCCAGCAGCCATGGCTCACCGGCCCAGCCGCTCCGCGGCATGTGGGATCCTCCCGGACCGGGGCACAAACCCATGTCACATGCATCGGCAGGCGGACCCTCAACCACTGCGCCACCAGGGAAGCCCAGATGCTGTGGTTTTCTTATTCAAGAAACAACAACAGGGACTTCCCTGGAGATCCAGTGGTTGAGACTTCGCCTTCCAATGCAAAGGGGTTCGGGTTCGATATGTGGTCGGGGAGCTAAGATCGCACATGCCTCACATCCAAAAAAACCAAAACATAAAAAAAACTCATAAAACCCCCCCAAAACAGAAGCAATATTGTAACAAATTCAAAAAAGACTTTAAAAATGGTCCACATAAAAAAGAAAAGAAAAGAAACAGCAACAAATAATCTACCAACAAATAACTTCTCCACCCCCTGTAATAAGTTAGAAGAAAGGTATTGTTACTGTGACAGATGTGGAGGAGCCCTATTGCATATGGATCGGGTCTTGGTTGACCATGTAAACCAGTTAATTCCCAGACCAGATAGATATGGAACAGAACCATTAAATCAAAGGATTTGAGAAATAGAAAGGACTTTGAGGATAGTCTCCTCCAGAGAGATTTTACAGAGAAATGAAATGACTAGTTTTTAGTTCCCACACAGCTAGTTAGCATCAGAAACCAGATCCTGTCAGGCCAACGCTGATAACAAACAAACATGTTTGGGCAGGCAGCAAAGACCATCTGTAGACAGCATTTGTTTCCTTGGGTACCCATCAAACTAAAACTGCAGAAGAGGAAATGGCTATTTTAGCCTCATGTGGCTTTGTGTGATCCTGGCCTGAATTCTTGTAATGCTTAGACAGGGAGGGGGAAAATCACATGTTGAACATGAGGGAGTTAATTTAATTTCTTTTCCTATAATACCCACATATATATATATATATATATTTTTTTTTTTTTTCTTTTTTTCCGGTACGCGGGCCTCTCACCGCTGCGGCCTCTCCCGCCGCGGAGCACAGGCTCCGGACGCGCAGGCTCAGCGGCCATGGCTCACGGGCCCAGCCGCTGCGGCATGTGGGATCTTCCCGGACCGGGGCATAAACCCGTGTTCTCTGCATCGGCAGGCGGACCCCCAACCACTGCGCCACCAGGGAAGCCCCTATATATATTTTTTTGATTAATTAATTAATTTATTTATTTTTGGCTGTGTTGGGTCTTCGTTTCTGTGCGAGGGCTTTCTCTAGTTGCAACAAGCAGGGGCCACTCTTCATCGCGGTGCGCGGGCCTCTCACTGTTAAGGCCTCTCTTGTTGCGGAGCACAGGCTCCAGACGCGCAGGCTCAGTAGTTGTGACTCACGGGCCTAGCTGCTCTGCGGCATGTGGGATCTTCCAGACTAGGGCTCGAACCCGTGTCCCCTGCATTGGCAGGCGGATTCTCAACCACTGCGCCACCAGGGAAGCCCCCCCCCACATATTTGAAACAGCATAACCACCATCAACACACACACACACACACACACACACACACACACAGAGCAAATCGAAATTTTATTGTCCACTTATCTAATATGTATCAGGTATTTGATATTAATGTATTCACTTTGTAAAAACTTTCAAATTAAAAAATTTACATTATCTTGAAATTACTTTTGCCAACTTCTCTAGCAGATATTTTGAAATATAAATTGGGTATGATTCCGGGAAGGTGACAAGGACAATCATATTTGAAACAAAAACCCACATATTTTTAAGACAGCAACCCATATAATATTATGGTATTGAGTGAAAATGTATTTTCGGTATTTCTTGACTCAGTGGATTTTTACAAAGCTACTGCAAAAGCTATTTTTACTTAAAGTTCTGTGATAATATATAAAAGTTAAAAGTAAAAAGATTAGTGACTTGACAATCTAAAAATATGTAGAAGCAGTGATCCTGATTGTTAATTATCTCAAGATTGGGATTAAAATTAATGTAAATCATGTTTAATTTGGTTAAATAAACCTGGGGGTAAACAGGGAATAATCTCAAACTAAATTTTTGTTTTGATTTATAAAAAGTCAGATTAAGACACCTGACAAATTTAGAATAGGAACAGCCTCCTCTGGGTTCAAGGAAAAGTCTTTTGTTCCTTTATTGCTCATTTTGTCTTCAGAAACAAATGTAATTTAACTATTTTCTGTACCTCCCAGATTTAAAATTGACCCAAATTAGATAACTGCAAGTTTTACAATGGCTAAGGTCAAAATGGTCAAAACAATTTCTTTAGAATGAATGAAATATATTGAGGGTTGAGCTTCTCACATGAATGAGTTAATAATCCTTCATCATTTAAACTTAGTTAACTGGTTTTCTCAGGGCAATTATTTTACATGAAATTTTATGAATATAATATTAGTTAAGAAAAACCTCCCACAAAACAATGAGAGCTATTAAATAGAGCTCTAAACAGAAGCTTCCATCAGCATCCTTTCCCAACTCTGTCCCCTGGTATTGGGACCAATTACTTCCTTATATTAAACAGTTTCCGGGCAGAGTATTCCAAGCCAGGACGTTTTAGATTCTGTGAAAGAAGACTGACCACCTCTTGATGAGTGGGTGATGTGGGATGCAATATAAGCAAAAGCAATGGCAGATAACACAAAAATCAGAAAAGGTGCAGCCTTTCTAAGTGCTTAGATCTACAGGCATACACTTTCCAACAACTCTTAGAAGAAAAATAGAAACTGACTTTATCTTTGGCTGCCAAGTTACCAAGTGGATTAGTTCCTCTACCAAAGGCACTTGTCAAAACTATCAGGAAAAAAAAAAAAAAAAGACAAAGTTGGAAGTGATCCTGACCATTAAAACAATAGCAACTGATACCTTTTTTAAGGAGTGGGAAATTTTCTGCTTTTTAGAACTGAATTGGTCTTGATGTTATAGTGGTTATGTACCAGATCTGTTTATATGATTCAATGTTGTCCCCAAGTGTGTTGCTTTGCCATTTTTACTCTTTATATATAAAGAACTACAAATAAGACAGAATGAAGTAATAAATTGGTGGATATAATCTATATAATTTAGATGTGACTTCTCATTTCTGTTGTTTTGGCATTCCATTTTTAACATAAATCTTTAAGTCGTGTTTTAAATATTATTTCTGCTTAAACAGTTTCAAATATTTATCTTCTGAAGACAGGAAGTTGGTTCAGTTTTAGCAATGTACTGATATAATTTTACATTTTAAAAAATGTTGAGGCAGGTTTATTTAAGATTGGCTGGGCTCACTGCCAGCTCTTGAGAAAAGCATTTACAGCCTATAGATTTTAAAAAGATTCCCTCATAACAATATAGAACTGCTAACACTATATACACTTTCCATCTGTTTGAAGACTCATTTTCATTTAGTAATAAGCAAAAAAAGTTACTGTCTAGAGCAGAGGTTGGGTCAGATCTGCTTGCTGCCTGTTTTTGGCAAATAAAGTTTTCTTAGAACACAAGCTCACCCATTCCTTTCCGTATTGTATATGCCAGCTTTTGCGCTACAGGGGCAAAGTTGAGTGGTTGCAACAGACACCTTTCGTCTACAAAGCTCAAAATATTTACTATCAGAACTTTATAGCTTGCCCACTTGTGATCTAGAATGTTGGATGGGACGTGAGATCTGTTATTCCTTATGTGGAGATGATGGAGATGAGGTAGGTTCCACCAATATGGTGAGCATCACAAGCATTTAAACCAATCTGGGTATGTATGAACCAATCTGTGAACATCACTAGGATTTAAACATGTCTCGTATGTATGAGAGTCAGTGAAAGGGCACTGCTGATGTGTATGAAGTTTTGGGGGGAAGTCGCTGGAAGGATCTGACCAGGAGAAAAGAGAGTCATTTGTCTCAGCTCCAATGAAGTACACCTGAGCCTTCAGTGTGAGAGCTACAGGCAGAAACTCAGTGAGTATGATCCAAGATCTTGGTGAGATGCTGGGAGCTCAAACTTCACTGCTTTGAACATCTGATGCCAAAGCTTGAGACGGAGTGGGAGGGCAAGAGCACTGACTGCCCTGCACTTCTGTAACTCTGCACTTCCTTGATGTATTCTTAGCACAGCTGTGGCTCACAGGCAGTAGCAAGAGAGGTTAAATCCAGATGGACAGGGAATTCCCTGGCAGTCCAGTGGTCAGGACTCCGCGCTTCCACTGCAGGGGGCACGGGCACTAAGATCCTGCAAGCTGCGTGGTGTGGCCAAATAAATAAATAAATCCAGCTGGACAGCCTCTAATGGTGAGCACTGGAGGCAGCTGGGATGTCAGTTTTCCCAGGCACCCCTGATTTCAGCAGCAGCAGACATCCAAGTGCCCCTCTTTGTCAGGGCACTTTTGGTTTCAAGGAACAGGCACTCAAGCAAGCTTAAGACAATGGTTCTCAAAGTATGGTTCTAGGACCAGCAACATCAGCATCATCCCTAGAAGCATTCTGCTTCAAGCTAAAGTTTGAGAACAGTTTTAAGAGGACTTATTTCAAGAGTAAAATGAGCGACATTATGAGTGTTCTAGGAGAGGAAGTCAGCAGATCACCCAGAATTAGAAAGTCAGGACTGAGGCTGTTATGGTCCTTGTCCGCCTTGCTGTGCCTGTGTGAGGCTCCCCAGCCATTCTCAGACTAGCTTTTTTTCTGCCCATTTATCAATTCTAAATGACTGCCCCAGCCCCTACCTGTCCTTCAGTTAAAATCCTCCAAAGGAAAACACCTCAGTTTCTGCCCAGCAAAGGATGGGTTCCCTTGGGTCACATGGTAACTTGGGCAGAGGAGGGCTCTGGCTGGAGATGAGGGTTGGGGGTCAAGGCGTCAGGGGATATTATTTGGATGTTACTTGGGTGGGTGATGACAGTATGAGAGGCAGAGCCCCTGAGAAGGGGCCTTAGAGAGGGCAGCTATATTGACATATATGTCTCCTATACCAAGAAAGTCAAGGCAGACAGGAAATTTGGGCGCATGCCTCATACAGCTCCAAGAATTCCGAGAATCAATGGGAGGAAAGCTGCAGATGGCTGTTGTGTTTTTGATTAGAAGGGGAGCAAAAGTCTATTTAGTTATATACCCAAAAGAATTGAATTTGAAAACAGGTGTTCGAACAAAAACTTGTACGCAAACATTCTTAGCAGTTCTATTCATAATAGGCAAAAGGTGGGAACACCTAAATATCCATCAACTGATGAAAGGATAAAAACAAAATGTGTTGTATGCATACAGCAGAATATTATTCATCCATTAAAAGGAATGAGGTTCGGATACATGCTACAACATGGACAAACCTTGAAAACATTATGCTGAGAGAAGTCACAAAAGATATCGTCCTGTATTATTCCATTAATAGAAAATACTCAGAATAGGCAAACCTATAGAGACAAAAAGCAGAGTAGTGGTTGCCAGCAGCTGGTTGGGGAGGGATATAACCACTCAGATGTAATGGGTGGTTTCCCTTTGAGAGGATGAAAAAGTTCCGGAACTAGACAGTGGTGATGATTGTACAACACTGTGAATATACTTGATGCCACTGAATTGTACTTTAAAATGATAAATTTTATATGCATTTTACAAAAAAAAAAAAGTCTATTTAGTAGGACTCTCGTTAGGTATTCCCGGGAGGGCGTCGGGGCAGCCCCGAGACTGGCCCGCGAGCCTCTCTGCTGGCCCAGGCGCGGGCGGAGGCGCCGCGGGCTCTGGCCCCGGGCGGCTGCGGCGGCGGTGGCGGCGGTGGCGGCGGGATGCGGCCCGGGTGCGGCGCCCCCCAGAAGTCCCCGGGGCCCGAGAGCAGCGGGACGCGCAGAGGCGAGCGGGCACCATTTGCAGCCTTGGGCGCAGGGGCGGCGGCACGCCGGCTCGGAGGGGCTGGAGACGGTCACAAAAGAGACGCGGCCGTCCGGCTCCGAGGACCCGGCCTCGGGGCGGCGGCAAGGCGGGTGGTAGCTGGGCGCACCGGTTCCCGGACTGCGCGGCCGCCACGCCCTCCCGGCCCGGCCCGGCCCGCCTGCGCGCTTCAGAGGGTGTGCGGCACAATGGCCGCGCCCTCCGGGCCGCCCCCGCCGAGCGCCGCGCCCCCCTGGCCGCTCGGCCCAGCTCGGCCGCGGCGCCAGGAAAGGCGGGAAGGCGCGCGGAGCCTCCTGGCGGCGGCGGTGGCGGCGGGAAGGCGGCGCGGAGCCGGTGCCGAGGACTGTAGCCGTTGGGCACCGAGGACTCCCGGAGGGTCGGCGTCTGGCCGGGCTCAGGCTGCGTGGCGAGTGACGAGCGGCCCGTCGGATGGAGCAGCGGAGGTGGTGGCGGGTGGGAGGACAGGCCAGCTAATCTGTAGCATCTCCCTCTCTTGGTTTTGTGTGTCTCATCTCGACTAGATTCAGGCTATGCGTTTAGGCAGGACTCTCACAGGACTTTCAATGCGTTCTTCTCAAAGCATCACATCAGTGGCCCACTTTGTCAATTTGTTTCATTACTGATGACGTTCATTTTGATCCTTGATTAAAATTATGTCTGCTGAGCTTCTCCACTGTAAAGGTACACTTTTCCCATTTGTAGCGAGATACTTTGAAACTATATACATCACGCATTTCTCATCAAACCGCTAAAATTTTATTCATTAATTTTTCCTTCCAGTTTTTTTTTTTTTTTTTTTTTTTTTTTTTTTTTTTTTTTGCGGTACCCGGGCCTCTCACTGTTGTGGCCTCTCCCGTTGTGGAGCACAGGCTCCGGACGCGCAGGCTCAGCGGCCATGGCTCACGGGCCCAGCCGCTCCGCAGCATGTGGGATCTTCCCAGACCTGGTCACGAACCCGTGTCCCCTGCATCGGCAGGCGGACTCTCAACCACTGTGCTACCAGGGAAGCCCAGCACTGTAGAATTTAAAGAATCTTTCATTCAATAAAAAAAATTAATTAATTCGGGAGATTGGGATTGACATATACACACTACTATATATAAAATAGATAATAAGGACCTACTGTATACCACAGAAACTCTTCTCAATACCCTGTAATGACTTATATGGAAAAAGAATCTAAAAAAGAGTGGATATATGTATATGTATAACTGATTCACTTTGCTGTACAGCAGAAACTAACACAACACTAAATCAACTCTACTCCAATAAAAATTTTTTTTGAAAGTCAAAAAAAGAAAATGGCTCTATAACAAACGTGGGAAGATGGTAGGGAGCTGAAGAGGCCTCTCCTACCTTGTGTCTCCCCCACCTCTAGCCATGTGGTCTGAGCAGGGATAAATGCTGAGACACCTTCTATTTAGATCTCTTTAACTGAAGGTCAGCCATGAGTTTATTATTTGTATTATTTATGTCTGTAATTTTGAAAGTGACATTTAATTTTTTCAATACTTATATTATTGAGAGGTGGGGTTTTTATATTCTCTTCTTGAATCTGGGTGGGCTTATGATGGCTCTACCATGTCGTGTATGGCAGAAGTGATGCTCGGAGACTAGGAAAGGCCATGTGCCTTCCACCTAGCTTTCTTGGAATGCTGGCTCTTGGGACACTCCCTCTGGGTTTGCTGCCCCATGGAAGCCAGCCACCGTGCAGGGAAAAGCCAAGCCATGTGGAGAGGCCACGTACATAGCCTCTCCAGCCCAGGCTCAGCCATGTGAGTGAAGAAGCCGTTTTGGAGTGACTCCTGCAACTGACATTCTAACTCCTAGCTGTCAGCCACCAGTTGAGGCCCGGGATGGGGTGGAGCACAGAAGAGCAGCCCCCACTGTACCCTTTCAGAATTCATAACCCACAGAATCAATATGCCCAATAAAATGGTTCTTTTGTAATTATAATTATTATTATTAGCCATACCGCATGGCTCGTGGGATCTTAGTTCCCAGATCAGGGATTGAACCTGGCCCACAGCAGTGAAAGTGCTGAGTCCTAACCACTGGACCGCCAGGGAAGTTCCAAGTGGTTGTTGTTTTATACCACCAAGTTTGGGATGGATGCTGTACGGCAAAAGTAACTGGAACAATACTGTCTCAATACAGGACCAGTGAAAAGCCATGGAGAGCAAAAGGATAATTAAAGCTAAAGGTCATTAGTATAACTGAATATTAAATATAGTTCTGAGTTTTCTAGCAGCCAAAAATATAAGCAGAAAGATGGCTAAATGTAATAGTTCTCGTTGTATAATAATAGGAAAATGGCTATTTGTCAGGAGAAAGGTAGTTTTTCTGTCACTAAACTCTAAAAGGAATTTATTAAACAGTTCCCTCTAAAAGGGATATTGAGGGACTTCCCTGGTGACACAATGGTTAAGAATCCGCCTGCCAATGCAGAGGACACAGGTTTAAGCCCTGGTCTGGGAAGATCCCACATGCCACGGAGCAACTAAGTCTGTGCGCCACAACTACTGTGCCTGCGCTCTAGAACCCACGAGCCACAACTACTGAGCCCACGCACCTAGAGCCCATGCTCTGCAGCAAGAGAAGACACCGCAGTGAAAAGCCTGCACACTGCAACGAAGAGTAGCCCCCCCTCACCGCAACTAGAAAAACCTTGTGAGCAGCAAGGAAGACCCAACGCAGGCAGAAATAAATAAATAAATAACGAAATAAAATAAAAATAAAAGGGATATTGAAAAAATATTATGGGCAAATTCTTTATCAGTAGTTTTATAGAATTCATAAGGGCTATTTCTAATATGGACCATCAATGAACCTCAAGTACACAACACTAAATAATAAACTCATATTGTCTAAGTGTGTAGCTTGATGCAGAGACAGAGCTCATAAAATCTAGAGGAAAAAAAGCACATTCCTTTGACCCTCTGAGCAACCATACACACCAGGTTTTTGGCAAGGGCTTGTCAGCAGCCAATCATTAAAAGATAACTTTTCTGGTGGATGTCTGGATTGCAGGAATTCTGTGATGTTGAGTGAAGGTCCCTTACACGCTTTAAAACACAAGAAGACAAAGTGGCAAGGTCTACAACACCTCATCATGAAGGCGGGACTACAGACTGGAGGCAGGGCTGAAGCTTTCTTTAAAAAATAATCTTGAAACACATCGAAACAACTCAATCTTTAAAAAATGAGCAAAAGATTTGAACTACACCAAAGAAGATATATGGACGGCAAATAAGCACATGGAAAGATGGCCAATGGCGTTAGTCATTGGGGAAATACAAATTAAAACCACAATGCGAAGCAAAACCACCACACACCTACTAGAGGCTAAAAACAAAAACAAAACCTGACAATACCAAGCACTGGCGAGGATGTAGAGCACAGGAACTCTCATATGTTGCTGGTGGGAATGAAAAAAGAATACAGCTACTTTGGAAAGAAGTGTGGCAGTTTTTAATCAAGTTAAATGCACACCTAGTGTATGCCCTGGAAACCCTCCTAAGTATTTACTCCTAAGAAGTAAATACTTTTAAGTATTTACCCAAGAGAAATGAAAACTTAGGTTCACACAAAAAAATCCAATGTGAATGTTTATAGCAGCTTTTTTGTTTTTCATAAATGTCCCAAGCTGGAAACAATCCAAAAGTTCTTCAACTAGTGAATAGATAAATGGGTGTTACATCTGTACAATGGAATATTACTTAGCAATAAAGAAGGGAGGAACTAGTGTTACATGCAACAACATGGATGAATCTCAAATGAATTATGTGAAGGGGGAGAAATCAGACTCAAAAAACTACCACTTGGGGCGTCCCTGGTGGCGCAGTGGTTGGGGGTCCGCCTACCGATGCAGGGGACGCGGGTTCATGCCCCGGTTCGGGAGGGTCCCGCATGCTGCGGAGCGGCTGGGCCCGTGGGCCATGGCCGCTGGGCCTGCGCGTCCGGAGCCTGTGCTCCGCAGCGGGAGAGGCCACGGCAGTGAGAGGTCCGCGTACCGCAAAACAAAACAAAACAAAAAAACTACCACTTAATGTTTAAAATGGCAAATATTAACCATATATATCTCTATATATGGATAGATATCTATCTATCCATATATATAGATAGATATCTATATATCTATCTCACAATTTACAAAAAGACTATATGCTGTAGGATTTCATTTATATGCCATTCTGGAAAAAGCAAAGCTATAGGGACAGAGAACAGATCAGTGGTTGCCAGGAGATGGGGGGGATGGAGGGGTGTTAACTACTAAGGTTCAGCATAAGGGAGGTTTTTTGGGGGGTGACAGAGAATTGTTCTGCATCTTGATTGTGGTACTAGTTACGTGACTCTATGCCTTTGTCAAAACTCAGAATTGTGCACCAAAAAGGGTGAATTTTACTGCATGTTAATTAAAAAATAAAAAAATTAAATTTCTAGTGGCCACATTTAAAAAGAAAAGAGATTACATAACATTAATGTTAAAATTATTTGTTTAATATATTTTGTTTAACTCATACTCAAAATATTATCATTTCAGCATGTAATCAATGTAAGAGATTATTAATGAGATATTTTACATTCTTCATACTAAGTCTCAGGAATTTGTAGCTTCCACTTACAGGACGACTTAATTTGTAAGGGCCACAGTTCTAGCGCTCAGTGGCCACCTGTGGCTAGAGACTACCATATCGGACAGTACAGGCCTAGATCATGATCTGAAAAAAAGGTAAGCATAAGAAAGTAGGATATTTCCACCGAGTAGAATATACTACTTAAAATGATCAGGCTTAGGGACTTCCCTGGACAGCGGTTAAGAATCTGCCTTCCAAGGCAGGGGATGCAGGTTCGATCCCTGGTCAGGGAATTAAGATCCCACAGGCCACAGAGCAACTAAGCCCACGATTACTGAGCACACGGGCCCCAGTGAGGAGCCAGTGCAGCACAGCCCGCATGCCGCAGCAAAGATCCCGCCTACGGAAACTAAGACCCGATGCAGCAAAAAATAAATAAATAAATAAGTATTTAAAAAAACTGATCAGACTTAAAAAAAAAACCTTAAAACAATCATAGTGAAAAATTATAAAATATTAACTCAAGGGAGTCATATTTTTGCTAATGCAGCCAAACTGGCATCATCTTCAAAGATGACATCACTCTCCCACTTGCATCATCTGCAGTACTCCCTGAAAACGTCACTCCCTTTCATGTTGCTTTTGCTCTTGTTTTCTTCTGCTCTCTTATCTCTTCCTCACTCCACACACCCATATACACTTCACCCTGGTGAAAACTTACTTCTCCTTTTAGACCTAGTCCCAGTGGGCTTCCTTTTCTCCCAAATGCCTGCTCCGGGAGGGCAGGAACCATGCCTTGTTCTTTGCAATTCTGATACCAATTCAGATGTGTGGGGTTTCCAGCCCCATCACGCAATTCTCCACCACCAGCTGGGTGTCCTACAATTCAACTCAGTTCTGACACTACCTGGAGATAGAATCAGATCAGTCCTCCGAGATTAAGTTTTTCTTGTCTTGTCATAAAATATGAATTTTATTTCACAATTTCCCCCTGTTGATCACTAATATTTCAATAGAAAGCATTAGGTGATCAAATATTAGGTCCCTTAAAGCTAGGGTGGCTGCTTGCCTGCCCCAGTGTCCATCATGTCCCTCGATGCTGGGTCCTAATAGCCCGGTTTCTCTCTTTTGGTGGTTATACTAGCAGAATGTCTGGCAAGGGCTGACAGCCAATTTTAGGTTGTCTGATAAGGGACTTAAGCCATTAAGCCAATTTTCCTTGCATGTGCATTGTGTATGCCCATTATTTTACAGAGAACGATAGAGGTGATCTGTAGTTTCAAGTTTAGACATCATTATCCTAGTACCAGCTGATGACACACAGCGTGAAAAGCAAGAAACTATCACCTTATAAGTTCCACAAACTGTAATTTAAATTGGTAGTAGGAGCAACAATGTCATTAGCACGGATTTAAACCAAAATCCTGAATCAAATCATTTCCCTAGATTTCCCCTAAACTGGGAAGAGGATTGTTCAGAGCAGAAATTTGACACCTTACGGGTCATAAGATGAATTAACAAATATTGTGACCAAATGGGCATACCATTGGAAAACTGATAGAAACCAGCATGCCTGCACTAAAGACAGATTGACAGATTGGCAGGGGCTGTTTCCAAAGCTGCTTGTAAGTGAGTGACTTTGAGCGCAAGGGAAACCAACTGTGCCTCTCCCTAACCAACCTGGGGAGAGCCAAGGTCATAAACTTGTTCCATAAATCCATTGGGTCCTGTTAGGAGCTACCCAACATTCAATATCTTATAAAAAGGACTATTTATGGCCAGAACCAACATCATTAACTGGCCGGGTAAAGGGGTCTCACTTAGTAATATTGGCGGTAACATTATCTTGCAGGGTGCTAGACTTTCTTTCCCTTAAAATAAAATTTCTCAAGACCATTCAATTAGAGTCTTGGAGAGGTGAAATCCACCAAGGCAACCTGGGTGTACTGGACATAGGTAATTGGCCATAAACCCAGCAATTGGATTGATTTTTTTTAAGACTTTATTATTTAATTTAATTTATTATTATTATTATTTTGGCTGTATCAGGTCCTAGTTGTGGCACGCGGGATCTTCGTTGAGGCGTGCAGGATCATTCTCATTGTGGTGCATGGGCTCTTCCTTGCGGCACGCAGGCTTCTCTCTAGTTGTGGCACGCGGGCTCCAGGGCGCATGGGCTATGTAGATGTGGCACGTGGGTTCCAGAGCGCGTGGGCTCTGTAGTTTGCAGCACGCGGGCTCTCTAATTGAGGCGCGGGAGCTCAGTAGTTGTGGTGTACGGGCTTAGTTGCTCCGCGGCATGTGGGATCTTAGTTCCCCAACCAGGGAAGTTTTTAGGATCATCACCCAAACAATGAGATCTGAATACCAGAACTCACTGGCACACCTGAGGAGTACCGAGAAGCCGGTGGGACACAATGCACCCATGCTGGTACCAAGCACCAGTTCTGGGTAGACTCCAGGTGTCCTCTGGTGGGTGTCTCTGATATCCTGCCTTGACTATGCCAAGTACATATCAATGAAAAATTAATCAGTCGATCTAAGAAAGAATTGGGAAATTTTATTCAAGCCAAATTTGATGATTATAACACAGGAAGAGCATCTCAGGAAGCTCTGAGAACTGTTCCACCCATTAGAAGTCAAGACATAGTTTATATAAGTTTTTTGAGACAGAGGGCTATATATTAAATGACGTATTATTGACAGTTTACATAATACAGATTTAAGCGCCATGTGGGTCCTGGTGGGTCATGTGACCCTTTATAAGATCAAGAAGGAATGGTATCTTTTAAGGAGCTGTCTTGTTGATCCTGGAAGAATGTTGCTATTTATAGTTGAACAGGTATTCCTGCTGATGGAGGAGGTTTGGTCAATGCATAATGCAGATACACAATGCACAGTGAGGGGAGAGGGGAGGCCAAAGGGCAAACAAGAATTTTTATGTTTAAATTTTTCTTGTCTTGCCATAAATTTGAATTTTATTTCACACCTGGAAGGTCTCCAAACCCCGTTCTTTTGGGTTTTTATGGAGGCTTCATTATATAGGTATGATCGATTAGATCATTGGTCTTTGTCAAATGAGTCAATCTCCAGCCTCTCTTCCCTCCCCTGAGGTCAGGTGCTTTCCAAAGTCACCACATTAAGATAAACTCAGGTGCAGTTGAAAAGGTTTGTTATAAATATCAAGACACTTTTTAGGTCTTATCACTTAGGAAATTCCAATGGTTTTAGGGGCTCTGTGCCAGAAAGAATCACAATATAGCACACACAATATAATGGCCCTCACCATTGTCCTTTCTTCTAATGTTTATTGAGTACCTCTAGGTGCTGGGGATACTGAAGCTGAATCTGGCCTCTGTACCGTGAAACTGTATTAATCTTAGAGACAGAGTTTTGGGTGAAGTAGAAAAGAATAGCTTTATTGCTTTGCCAGGCAAAGGGGGGCACAGCCAACTAATGCCTTCAAAACTGTGTGTCCCAACCCCAGGTTGGGGGGTGGGAGGGTGTTATGAGGAGTTTTATAGTCAAGGGCTGCGGATAAGGATCAGGGTGTGCGCAGGGCCCACATTCCTTCAATTCAGAGATCATCTGGCACAGGTGATAATGAGTGAACTGTGACCTTCTCTGGAATGAAAAGTGCTTCATCAAATAGTTAACATCTTCCATTTGGTGGGGGTTTTAGTTCTGCAGAAGAGCTCAAAGATATTATTATGTGTATCCTTTGAGGTGGAACCAGGACCCTTCCCCCAAGTCTGCACTATTGTTTCTTGACTGCTCCTCCCTTGTCTCTGCATCCCCTCCCTTCCCTAATTAGCAATTGTTCTAATCTGCCCTTTGGAACTCAGGGGAGGGGACACAGAAAGGCTTTTGTGCCCTGGAGCCCCACAGGGTCCTGCTTGGTTTCAATACCTGGGTGAATGAGACACAGCCCTGTCCCCAAATATCTTGTGGTTGGTGGGGATGACCAACAAATTAAAGAAGCACTTTTGGATAGCCTCATCCACCAGAGGGCAGACAGCAG
Organism: Stenella coeruleoalba; assembly: GCF_951394435.1. Taxonomy (NCBI): domain Eukaryota; kingdom Metazoa; phylum Chordata; class Mammalia; order Artiodactyla; family Delphinidae; genus Stenella; species Stenella coeruleoalba. The sequence goes on from NC_137169.1 coordinate 25,476,487, forward strand.
AAGCAAGAAGAACTGTAATCCTGCAGCCTGTGGAACGAAAACCACATTCACAGAAAGACAGACAAAATGAAAAGGCAGAGGACTATGTACCAGATGAAGGAACAAGATAAAACCCCAGGAAAACAATTAAATGAAGTGGAGATAAGCAACCTTCCAGAAAAAGAATTCAGAATAATGATAGTGAAGATGTCCAGGACCAGGACCTCGGAAAAAGAATGGAAGCAAAGACTGAGAAGATGCAAGAAATGTTTAACAAAGACCTAGAAGAAAGAAAGAAGAAACACCTAGAAGAATTAAAGAACAAATAAACAGAGATGAACAATACAATAACTGAAATGAAAAATGCACTAGAAGGAATCAGTAGCAGAACGACTGAGGCAGAAAAATGGATAAGCAACCTGGAAGACAGAATGGTGGAATTCACTGCCACAGAACAGAATAAAGAAAAAAGAATGAAAAGAAATGAAGACAGCCTAAGAGACCTCTGGGACAACATTAAATGCACCAACATTCACATTATAGGGGCCCCAGAAGGAGGAGAGAGATAAAGGACCCAAGAAAATATTTGAAGAGATTATAGTTCAAAACTTCCCTAACATGGGAAAGGAAATAGCCACCCAAGTCCAGGAAGCACAGAGAGTCCCAGGCAGGATAAACCCAAGGAGAAACATGCCGAGACACATAGTAATCAAATTGACAAAGATTAAAGACAAAGAAAAATTATTAAAAGCAACGAGGGAAAAACAACAAATAACATACAAGGGAACTCCCATAAGGCTAACAGCTGATTTCTCAGCAGAAATTCTACAAGCCAGAAGGGAGTGGCACGATATATTTAAAGTGATGAAAGGGAAGAACCTACAACCAAGATTACTCTACCCAGCAAGGATCTCATTCAGATTTGATGGAGAAATCAAAAGCTTTACAGACAAGCAAAAGCTACGAGAATTCAGCACCACCAGACCAGCTCTACAACAAATGCTAAAGGAACTTCTCTAAGTGGGAAACACAAGAGAAGGAAAGGACCTACATAAACAAACCCATAACAATTAAGAAAATGGTAATAGGAACATACATGTCGATAATTACCTTAAATGTGAATGGATTAAATGTTCCAACCAAAAGACACAGGCTTGCTGAATGGATACAAAAACAAGACCCATATATATGCTGTCTACAAGAGACCCATTTCAGACCTAGGGACACATACAGACTGAAAGTGAGGGGATGGAAAAAGAATTGCATGCAAATGGAAATCAAAAGAAAGCTGGAGTAGCAATACTCATATCAGGTAAAATAGACTTTAAAATAAAAAATGTGGGCTTCCCTGGTGGCGCAGTGGTTGAGAGTCCACCTGCTGATGCAGGGGATGCGGGTTCGTGCCCCGGTCCAGGAGGATCCCATATGCCGCGGAGCAGCTGGGCCCGTGGGCCATGGCCGCTGAGCCTGCACGTCTGGAGCCTGTGCTCTGCAGCGGGAGAGGCCACAGCAGTGAGAGGCCCACGTACAGCAAAAAAATAAAATAAAATAAAATAAAGAATGTTACAAGAGACAAAGAAGGACACTACATAACGATCAAGGGATCAATCCAAGAAGAAGATATAACAATTATAAATATATATACACCCAACGTAGGAGCACCTCAATACATAAGGCAACTGCTAACAGCTATAAAAGAAGAAATTGATAGTAACACAATAATAGTGGGGGACTTTAACACCTCACTTACACCAATGGACAGGTCATCCAAACAGAAAATTAATAAGGAAACACAAGCTTTAAATGACACAATAGACCAGATAGATTTAATTGACATTTATAGGACATCCCATCCAAAAACAGCAGATTACACTTTCTTCTCAAATGCACACAGAACATTCTCCAGGATAGATCACATCTTGGGTCACAAATCAAGCCTCGGTAAATTTAAGAAAACTGAAATCATATCAAGCATCTTTTCCGACCACAATGTTATGAAATCAGAAATAAATTACAGGGAGAAAAACGTAAAAAACACAAACACGTGGAGGCTTAACAATATGTTACTAAATAACCAAGAGGTCACTGAAGAAATCAGAGAGGAAATCAAAAAATACCTAGAGATAAATGACAATGAAAACACAACGATCCAAAACCTATGGGATGCAGCAGAAGCAGTTCTAAGAGGGAAGTTTATAGCAATATAAGCCTACCTCAAGAAACAAGAAAAATCTTAAATAAATAATCTAACCTTACACCTAAAAGAACTAGAAGGAAAGAAATCATAAAGATCAGAGCAGAAATAAATGAAATAGAAACAAAGAAAACAATAATAAAGATCAATAAAACTAAAAGCTGGTTCATTGAGAAGATAAACAAAATTGATAAACCTTTAGCCAGAACTCATCAAGGAAAAAAAAAACACTTTTTTTTTTTGGCTGCACTGCGCAGCTTGTGGGATCTCAGTTCCCTGACTGGGGACAGAACCTCCATCCCCTGCATTGGAAGCCTGGAGTCCCTGTGTCCACTCAACCTCAGCCAGCCATTGGCCGAGCTGTATTTGGGTGGGGGACACTTAAGTGGAGGTCCCTGGGAGAGTGACCACAGATGTTAGACACCCTTCTCTATTTTCCCCTATACCAATATTATAATGTGAGTGCCTCCACAGCAGGGAAAACTCCCCAGTAGTCTCCTCCCCTGGAAACCCCTGCCTGCACCAATCTAAAGAAACAATTCTCCCACAGTAGCAATCCTGGGGCCAGGTCCAAGGGCGAACAGCCTCCTCTTGAGGCCTGAGCCATCAAATGACAATGACATACACCGAAGTCAGCTGTCACAAACCCCAGGGAGCCCCAGATTTGTCACTTATAATATCTTCTGAATTTTGCTTTCAAAGTGGGGAGGAGCAAAGAGGTGAGGCTGCAAGGCTAACTGCGCATACTTTATTTCTAACATCTAAGGAAGAAAGGATGGTTCTAAAGAAGGGAGGAAGTGGTGTTGGTGACAGCACTGGTGGTTGGAAACAGTTTTGATCCCACTTCTCTGCCACAGAATGACTGTGTTTAAACACCTCCTCTTTCTAAATGCAAGTATATTTGTGAAATTTAAACATCATTCTTAAATTGTCGTGAGGCACGATAGTAAAACAACCGAACTGACACACAACAGAGTTAGGGGATGAAAGTTTTAATTATGATTGGGAGGAAGAAAAGACAATTATGGTTGGGAGAAGGGCTCGAAGGAGGCAGGAAGATGGGAGAACTATAAAGACAAACTTTGTCTACTTTGTGAGTTTTATTTGAATTCTGCATCAGCTGAATAGATTGTAACTGATTTTTTAAAAAAATTTTACTGTTGACTGATTGGTAGGTGACAAACAAATCTTCTCCTCAGAACAAAATAATTCTTCTCTCCTCCAATTCTCATAGCCTCTCGGTCAACAATGCTTATTCAATGCCTACTATTTGCCAAATCCTGCATTAGGTTCTAGAGCTTTTGAATCTTTTGCATTTAGCATATTTCATCTTGTATTATGGATAAGGAAAAGTTCATGCATTTAAAAACGACCCCGCAAATAGTGCTGGCTTTTCTCCCCCTGGGTGGTGAGTTCCTATCCTACCTCTGCAAGGACTGAGACTTATTTAGAAAAGGAGCTTGCTGAAAATATTCCAGTCATCTTTGTAGCACTAGTATCTAGCTCAATAACTGATATATAAGAACTGCTTAATAAGTGTTTGTTGAATGACTAAAAGACCTCCCTGTGCTCACCAGCACAGAGCTAAGAAGAGTGATGTGGCAGACATGGAGAGATGTGCCTCTGAGACCTCTCTTAATGAAAGAACTTGCTGAAAGCCTCCAGCTGTTAGTGCCTTTGACTGTTTCAGCTTTCCAGAAGTCCAGCCAAAATTTTGGAGTCTTCCATCCAGCAAAGTTCGCTCTGGAGATTCCCAATGGGCTGGCAGAGACTGTCACTACTGAAGTCTTTTTTCAATCCTGCTTCTGCTCCCTTTCCTTCACAGGTGTTACTCCCCATTAATCCTTTTATACTCCCAACTCTAACTCAACAGCTACTTCCCAGAAAACCCAACCTGTGACAAGGGACTTTGGTCTTAAACTCACTCACTCTAGACTAGTATGAAAAGCCCACACAATTGTAGCAATAAGCCAAAGTTGATTGACTGCATAGGAGGTAATGACAATAGTAAACATTTTCTTAGTGCTTTTGTACAAGGTTACTTGCTGAAATTATACACTTAAAAATGTTTTAATTTTGTATTGGAGTATAGTTGATTTACGATGTTGTATTAGTTTTAGGTGTACAGCAAAGTGATTTAGTTATACATATACAAATATCTATTCTTTTTCAGATTCTTTTCCCAATAGTTTATTACAGAGTATTGAGTAGAGTTCCCTGTGCTATACAGTAGGTCCTTATTGATTATCTATTATATATAGTTGTGTGTAGATGTTAATTTTATTTTTAGTGTAAAAATGAATACTAAAATGGTCAGAAAAGGAAATTTACCTTATTAAGCCTTAATAAAAAAGTTATTCCACTTAAAATTAGTGTTGTAAAATATAATACAAAGCTACAGTAATCAAACCAGTATGGTATTAGTACATCAATGGATAATAGATGAATGGAACAGAATAACACATCCAGAAAAAGACTCTTGAATATATGTAAATTTAATATCTGATAAAAGTGACTTTTTAAACCCATAAGAAAAGGATGACTTATTATATAAATACCATTGGGACAATTGGATAAGTATATTGGAAAAAAAATTAGATCCCATACATCAAAATAAAATTTAGATGGATCAGAGTTCTAAACATAAAAAGACAAAGTTATAAAAGTATTAAAGGAAAGTAAAGGATAATATTTTATAATCTTTATGTGAGAAAATCATTCCTAAGGAAGACTAGAAAACCCAAAGACAATAAAAGAAAAGGATGAACAGGTTTTACTACATCAAAATATTTTGTAGAGTGAAAGACATTACAAGCAAGATTAAAAGATAAGAAAGATTGGAGTCATATATTTGCCAAACATGTAACAGAAAAAGGATTAATAACAATAATACATAAAGAACTCCTTAAGAAAAAGCCCAAATATCTCAATAGGAAAAAAGACAAGAATTTACAGAAGAAGAAAGATAATACCCAATATCATATGAAAAGATGTTCAGCCTCACTGATCAGCAGGGATGAAAATTAAAACAGTAGTTATTCTTAAATTTATTTATTTATTGGCTGCACTTGCGTGGCTTGTGGGATCTTAGTTCCCCAATCAGGGATTGAACCCGGGCCCTCGGCAGTGAAACCTGTAGTCCTAACCACTGGACCACTAGGGAATTTTCCATAGTTATTATTTTTAACCAATCAAATTGTCAGCAATTAAAGTGATTCATAATAATCCAGTTTGATGAAGTTGCAAGAGAATGAGCACCCTGATACACCATTTGTGAGAGGGCAAATTGGTAGCATCTTTTGAAGGGCAATTTGTCAGTATGTCAAAATTTTAAATAGGCATACCCTTTGACCTAGCGATTCTAATTCTAGGGAAACTCTTTTGCAGAAACTCAGGCAGGCAATGTGTAAGGGAAGATGGAGGTAAATGGGGAGATCAGAAGCAGACTGGACCCACAAGCAAGAGCTAGCACACCACAGGGATGGAATGGAACCCATGTTAGTTTTCACTGCTTCCATTCTTGCTGATATGGGCATCCTGCAGAAGCCAGAACCCTTTGTCACAGAGCAAAATATGTGTAACTGGCCCAGGAGTTGGAGAAGCTGAAGGAGGATCCAGGGGAAGGTAGAGAAGTTGCAGGTCCATCTGTTGCTTTACCTCTAAGGAGGTTAGTCAGCAGATCACCAACAAGATGTATGAACTATACAATGCCTGCTGCTTTCCTTCTGTCCTCCAAATCTCCCTTGTGGCCCACACTAAATGAAATATACAAGAGAGGAAATTCTGGGAAATGTAGTTTAGCCCAACCAAGTTGACACATTACAAATCAGACACATGAGTGGATACATGTCTGTGCATCATTGTTTGTAAGGCATATCTCATTTTATTGCACTTGGCTTTATTGTGCTTCACAGATACTGAGTTTTTAACAAATTGAAGGTCCGTGGCAACCCTGTGTCGAACAAGTCTATTGGTACCATTTTTCCAACAGCATTTGCTCACTTCATGTCTCTGTGTCACATTTTGGCGATTCTCCCAATATTTCAAACTTTTCATTATTACTATATTTGTTAGGGGGATCTTTGATCAGTGATCTTCGATGTTACTACTATGACTTGTTGAAGGCTCAGATGATGGTTAGCAATTTTTAGCAATAAAGTATTTTTAAATTAAAGTATTTCAATTAAGGTATGTACATTTTTTAGACATAATGCTATCACACACTTAGTAAACTATAGTATAGTGTAAATATAACTTTTATATGCACTGGGAAACTTCAAAAATGCATGTGACTCACTTTATTGCAATATTTGCTTTATTGTGGTGGTCTAGAACTGAACCCAAAATATCTCCAAGGTATGCCTGTAATAGGAAAAGTTGAAAATAACTCTAATGCCCATTGATAGGGAATAGTCAAGAAAGTTATGATATATATATATACCATGCAATACTATGCAGCCCTTAAAGATAATACCATCACAATGCTATTTCACTACACACCCACCAGAATGTCTAACATGAATAAAACTGACACCACCAAATGTTGGCATGGGTGTGCAGTAACTGGTTCTCACATACTTTGTTTTTGGAGGTGTAAAATGGTATAGCCACTTTGGAAAAAAGAAGGCAGTTTTTTATAAAACGAAACAAATACCTACCCTATAAAGCAGCAATTCCACTCCTCGGTGTTTTCTCAAGAGAAATGAAAACTTTTGTGCATAGAAAGACTTGTACAAGAATGTGCAGAGCAGCTCTATTCATAATGGCCCAAAACCTGGAAACAGACCGGGATCCATAAGTAGGGGAATAGATACATAAACACTTATAAGTTCATACAGTGGAGTACTACTCAATTATGTAAGGAACAACAGTGAATCTCAAAAACATTATGCTGAGTGACATAACTCTTACACAAAAAGCACGTATTTTGTAATTCCATTTATATGAAGTTCTAGAACAGGTAAAACTAAACTTTGATGAAATAAAATTGGAACAATTGTTGACAATGGGGGATTAAGGGCAGAAATTGACCTAAGGGAATTTACTGGGGTGATTAATGATATTCATACTGATTTTTTAAGGGGGAGGTGTACTGATGCCTGCAATTTACTTAGGAATGCATCAAAAGGGAAAATGAATGGATGAATGGAGGGATGGATAGATACAAGTCTAGTAAAATGTTAATGGAAGGGTCTAGGTGGTGAGTATATGGGTATTCATTGTAAAATTCTTTCAACTTTGCTGTATGATTGAAATTTTTCAAAACAAAATATTGGGAAAAAAGAATGAGATCAATTTTGTGTGTACTGACATGGGAAGATATCCAAAACATATTGTTAAAAACGAACCTCAGGGGAAAAGTGTAGTTTGATATCATGGACATAAAACAACTACACAATACTTAATACAAGTAAACCTCATTTATGTGAGTCAATTAATAGAGGATCCATATTAAACTGTTAATAATGGTAACCTTTGGGGGAAGAAAGTAGAATGAGAACACTGGTGTCTTAGCCTAGTTCCCTAGAAAGCAAAGCCTGAGGCAAAAGCTTATGTGCTAACACTCTGGGGAACAGTGCAGTCCCAGGGAAGCAGGAGTGAGGGAGAAAGGGGAGTAAAGCAGGGAAGGAATTCAATAAAGATATACATGCCTTACTGAGCTGGCCACAGCTTCATAACAAGTACAGGTGATTGGTCTCCGGGGATGTCATCAGCAAGGCTGTATGAAATTACTGCATCCCCTAACTGTCCATGGTGGGGAAGAAGGGAGAAGAAGGTATCTGCTGCTTCCTGTATCTCACCAAAGTGTACGCCAAAAGGCATCAACTCCCTCACATTTCTGGAACCAGCCTAGCCAGCCCGTCTGGAAGCATGTGTGCTGAGTGGGTCTTGCAGAACATTTTGTCTCAGCAGCAACAGATAAGCCCCAGAGGTAGTTCTGAGGCTTAAGAGTGGGTTGTGCCTGTGAGCAACTTGGGGGGCCAAGAGTAGTCCCCGCAATAGGTCCTCCTGGACAAGGTTGGGGAGCACCAAGACAGTATCACTTCTGCCTTAGGAACGTGGCAAGCCTCCCTCCTGCCGCCTAGAGGAATGTGCTTACTACCAGGCAGTCCTTCTGGGGGAGTCTTCAACAGCAGTGAGAGAAAAGGGGACTGAGCAAATCTGGGTCCAGCACAATTTATCTTGATAAACGAGGACTTTCCCTTTTTGGGGTAACATTTTGTAGCCAATAGAGTAGGGAGATAAACAGAATGAATTATGGAAATGCTAGCCTAATATTACATTAACGAATAACTTTAAATAAGATATTATTTTGGGGCTTCCCTGGTGGCGCAGTGGTTGAGAATCTGCTTGCTAATGCGGGAGACACGGGTTCAAGCCCTGGTCTGGGAAGATCCCACATGCCGCGGAGCAACTAGGCCCGTGAGCCACAACTACTGAGCCTGCGCGTCTGGAGCCTGTGCTCCGCAACAAGAGAGGCCGCAATAGTGAGAGGCCTGCGCACCGCGATGAAGAGTGGCCCCCGCTTGCCACAACCAAAGAAAGCCCTCGCACAGAAACGAAGACCCAAGACAGCCAAAAAATAAATAAATAAACAAATGTGGGTTTTTTTTAAAAAAAAGAAAAACTGAAATTATAATGATTTGAAATATATATATTTAAAAAAAAGATATTATTTTGGATAAAGCAATACATTTTTTTGTTTGTTTTCGGCCACACTGCGCAGCTTGTGGGATCTTAGTTTCCTGACCAAGGACTGAACCCAGGCCCTAGGCATTGAGAGCACAGAGTCCTAACCACTGGACTTAAAGGAAAACATTAAATGAAATGAAGTGAGATTTAATTTTTATTCCCTTTGTAAATGTTTTCATGAAAATAAATTCAAAAATTGGAAAATAGTTTATTCTGATAATGTGTTTTGAGCTGTGGCATGGGAATGAATTTATGGTCACTGGAATAACAAGCATACAAAGTACAAAGGTTTCTAATTCTGGGATAAGGGTAAGATAATTACATTTGTTAAAGAGCTGGTACAGCTTCCCAGGTATCTGGCCCATCTTGTTGTCCTCATAGTGCTTTATTATTCTCTATCTCCCTGGTTACCATGATCCTGTCTTATAGCCTATTTCCCCCTTTCCTTCCTATGAAGAGCCCCACTCCCTTCATTAAATTTAAAATTTTTCTCATTTGAATATCTCAGACAACACATGACCTTCCTAATTAGTTACAGTTTTTGGTGATAAAGACATTTATTTATTTATTTATTTATTGTTTATTATTTATTTATTCCTCAACTGTAGCAAGTTATCAATTTATTGTCACTTAGCTCTAAATCTACCCTTCTTTTTTTTTAATTAATTAATTTATTTTTATTTTTGGCTGCATTTGTTCTTTGTTGCTGCACGCAGGCTTTTCTGCAGTTGCGGCAAGCAGGGGTTACTCTTCATTGCAGTGTGCAGGCTTCTCATTGGGTGGCTTCTCTTGTTGCAGAGCATGGGCTCTAGGCACATGGGCTTCAGTAGTTGTGGCACTCAGGCTCAGTAGTTGTGGCTCACAGACTCTAGAGCGCAGGCTCAGTAGTTGTGGCACACGGGCTTAGTTTCTCTGCGGCATGAGGAATATTCCCGGAGCAGGGCTCGAACCCGTGTCCCCTGCATTGGCAGGCGGATTCTTAACCACTGCACCACCAGGGAAGCCCAATCTACCCTTCTTTGCCCGGCTTCATGAAATGAGCTGGACCCTATAGACAAGTCTTCTTCGTCAGCTGGGGCAATCCTAAGCCTAGTTAACAGAGGACACTGGAGGGATATTACAAAAGCAGAGACAGGGGTTTCTTGTCCTGGACCTAGTGGGCCTGTCTTCTTGATCCTTCATGGCAGCTGCCAATGTAGTAGTGTTCACTTAGCAAGATATACTGGCATCCTTGTGGCTGTCCTCTGATCCTCCAGTCCAGGCCTGCGGCACTTCAGTGAACTTCCCCATCCAGTGGGCTGCAAATACATTCTCAACAGTTGTCTGAATCTCAGTCTTGTCAAGAGCTGAAGAAGGTTGGGGAGTCTTGCAAACCTGTTCCCTCCTTCAGTACTTTCCTTCAACCCTAGAGGTGTTAGCTTCTCCTGTTTTCTTTGCCATTTGCTACATTTGCTATTCCTGTTTTCTTTTACCCTTTTAGTAGATAACCACCTGTGATGATCAATTTTATGTGTCAACTTAGAGGGTGTTTTTGGATGAGATTAACATTTAAATTGATGAACTTTGGGTAAAGCAGATTGCCCTCCATAATGTGGGTGGGCTTTGTCCAATCAGTTGAAGGACTGAATAGAACAAAAAGACTGGCCTCCGTGAGAAACAGGGAACTCACCAGCAGACTGCCTTTGGACTGAACTGGAACATTGGCTCTTTCAGGTCTTGAGCCCTCTGGCCCACACTGCAGCTTTGGACTTGCCTGGCTCCATAATTGTATAATCTTTATAATCTATCTATCTGTCTATCTCGTTTACTAGTTAATAATTTTTTATACTAAATTCGTGGTGTGGTTTCTGTCTCCTGACCAGGCACTGATTGATATCAGCAGTATATCTGATACAGGGCACACACATGGAGATTACACAGTGAAATAAGATAAAATGCCTGCCCTCAGTAGTTGAAAGAAATGGACCAAGGAAAAGTTATGAAAACTTTTCATAAGGACAGTAATGGAGATGTTTGTTTAGGGCCACAGGGAAGCAGAGAAGAGGGAGCACTTACCTCTAGGGATTTCACAGGGTGATGTCTGAACTGAATCTTGAAGGAAATTAAGAGTTTTCAAGGCAAGTGGGGGTGGAGCGTAATAAAATCCAGATGGAGGGAAGAAAGTATATGCAGAGGCAAGAGGAAGCACATTACATTTTGGGGATTGTAAGTGAGGTTGCTCCACAGGCTGGGGGAGAGGAGGCTGGAGGGGATGGTAAGGACTGTGAAAGATCCTGTGAACCACTGTAAGTAGTTTGGATTTGGGGCTCTAGGACAGGACAGCTAACGTTCATATTCATAACAGTTCCATACCTGTGCCAGGTTTTTGCTGAAACAACCCTCCATTAATTTGAGAGAGTAACACAACGTCTATAATTCAAAGTTGCTTCAACTATCAGTGGAGCATCAGTAATGGTTGCTCATTACCATCTGTAGCATAGATAAGATAGGCTGTGTGCTACACAAAATTGCTGCCTCTAACTCTATCTCCTTCTCTTCCATTTAAGAAAACAAATCAGAATGCGTACATTCTCCTCCACCTTCTCCAACTCTCTGCTGGGACAGCTGAACCACTCGATAACTGACCCTGTTGGAGTCTGGGGGAGATCTCAGGTACATCCAAGACCCTGAGTTCTTGCGAAGAAGGCATAGACCATCAGCATTTGCAAAATGGAGCACAGCTTGGGGAGAGGTCAAAGGATGCAATGTTGGAAGACAGTGTTTCCTCCCAGGAGGTAGCCAGGTCAAAGATACTGATGCTTGCTTTCTGCATGCAGCACTGGGAGAAGCTTGTATTTCTCAGATACAGGTGGCATGGAGGAAGCTGCCATGCTGGGCTGAACTCAATGCTTCCTGCTGGCCTCCAGCAAACAGAAAGGACACTTCCACGTACCTCAACACAAAGATCCCAGCTTGCGAACTGTTTGCTCTAAGCCCACGGGAGAAAAAAACACTTCTTATATTCCACTGTCACTCATTCATTCAACAAACACTTCCTAAGACTTGTCCTGAATGCTAAGGACACAGCAGTAATCAAGATAGACAAGGCATGAATCATATATTTTAGTTGGGGAGGATAGACAATAACAAAACATACGCAACATAATTTTCAGATGGTGATAAGGTTATAGAGTATTGGAATAGAGACTTACTGGATTGGGGAGTGCTGCTTTGGTGAGGTGATCAAGGAAGGCTTCTCTTGAGGTGGTGACAATGGAACTGAGATCTGAAAATGAAGAAACCAGTCAGAGGGAATAGGAATAAAAGGTCCTGATGAGGTACCTAGAATAGGCAAATTCATAGATTAGAGAGAACTAGGGGCTGGGGGCAGGGGAAATGGGGAGTTACTGTTTGTTTTGTTTTGTTTTTGCAGTATGCGGGCCTCTCACTGCTGTGGCCTCTCCCGTTGCGGAGCACAGGCTCCAGACACGCAGGCTCAGTGGCCATGGCTCACGGGCCCAGCCGCTCCGCGGCATGTGGGATCTTCCCCGACCGGGGCACGAACCCGTGTCCCCTGTATCGTCAGGCGAACTCTCAACCACTGCGCCACCAGGGAAGCCCGGGAGTTACTGTTTAATTGCTACAGAGTGTCTGTTTGGGATGATGAAAAAGTTCTGGAAATGAATACCGGTGATGGTTGTACAACACTGTGGATGTTCTTAGCGCCACTGAATTGTACACTAAAAAAATGGTTAAAATCGTAAATTTTATGTTATGTATATTTCACCACAATTTTAAAAAGAGACAGTAAAAGGCCCTGAGGCAGGAACTGGCTTGTCAGACTGAGGTGGTTGTAGTCAAATGAATGAGGGAGAGGGTAGAAAGAGGCAAATGAAAAAGGACACACACCTAGACTAGTCCTGGTGAAATTTCAGAAGTCCAAGGGCCAAAGAAAATTTTTACAAGCTTCCAGATAGAGAAAATAGTTTTCTTATCAAGGAAAGGGAATTGAACTGGCATCAGACAACTCATTAGCAAAAGTGGAATCTAGAAGACAATGGAACATTCCAGGCCTTGGAGAAAAGAGGACTGATCCAAGAATCCTACAGTCAACGAAGATACTATTCATATGTGAGGGCTCATGCCTCACCTTGCTCCTACTCTGTTCCGACAGCCGTATTTATCCTATTTCCACAATTTGAACTTGGTTTCCCTGGCTTAACCTTGGGTTTCCTCCAAGGATTTGGTTCGGAAGTTATCTTTGACTCTCTGCAGCTCCCTTGGCTGGAATGAGCTATCACAGCTCTGGGTCCTGGAGCCCAACCACAGGCATCACCATTCCCGGCTGGTGGTCTGGCTAGCCCTCCACTGAGATTTCCATACAACTTGTTATACTGGGTAACGTGGTCATATAAGATGCCCGCCATGTCAGTGATGACATTGTAGCAATAGGACCTGGTGAAGAGAACAAGTATCTAGATGCATTGGTCGGACACATACAGGCCAGAGGATGCAAGGGAAGCTCCATGATAATTCAAGGGGCTCCCACCTCGGTGAACTTTCTAGGTTCCAGTGGCCAAAGGCATGTAAGGATAGTTCCTTTAAGTAAAAAGCAAGTTGCCGCGCTTTCCAATACCTACCATTATGAAGCACACTTGTCATATTGTATGTCATGTCTACTTCAATGAAGAAGAAGGAGAAGAAGTAAAAGAAGAAGGAGAAGGTGAAGGAGAAGGAGAAGCGGCGCACTTGTATGAATATGAATTTTGGAGGCCACATATAGCACATCTGGGTGTTGCTCTGATCCATTTGCCAAGTAACCCAAAGGACTACCAATTTTGAGTGGGGCCCAGAGAAATAAAGATATTTTCAACAGGTTCAGGTTGCAGCGCAAAGAGCAAAACCCCAGGCTACCAGTACGGACAGACTAGTATCGACTCAGTGCCAAGTCCTGCTGGGGGATTAGAGATGGGAGTGGGCTGACTACAGCACGTGGGCATTCTCTCTGCCAGCCTCTCTTCCAAATACACAAAGCTAAGGAATTATATGCTAAGAGACCACCTCATCCCAATGCTACTTCTCTGGAAGAGCTTCAAGGTAAGAGTTCAGAAGGGCTGCGTGTCCACAGTGAGAGCAAATGGGAATGATCCAGAATAGTTCTGTGGTGCCTGGCACTCCCTTCTCTGGGGCTACTCCCCTATCTCTCCTTAAACTCATCTTGACTATATTAGTCATTTTTGCTGAGGTACCAACCAACCTCATAATCTCTGTAGCTTACAACAGAGGCTGGCAAACTTCTGTGAAGGGCTGGATAGTAAATATTTTGGGCTTTGTGGGGTATAGGGTCCCTGCTGCTGCCCTTCAGCTCTGCCCTTGTGGCATGAAAGCAGCCAGAGACATACATAAAGGAATGAGTATGACTGTGTTCTGACAAAATTTTATGAACACTAAAGTTTGAACTTCATGTAGCTGTCACGTGTCACAAAATATTCTTCTTCTTTGATTACCTCTTTTTGAGATATAATTGACGTATAACATTATATTAGTTGCAGGTGTACATCATAATGATTCAGTATTTGTATATATTGTGAAATGATCACCACAAAAAGTCTAGTTAATATCCGGCACCACACATAGTTACAAATTTTTTTCCTGCTGATGAGAATGTTTGAGATCTACTCTCTTAGCAACTTTCAAATGTACAATATTGTTAACTATAGTCACCATGCTGTACATTACGTCCTCATGACTTATTTATTTTACAACTGGAAGTTTGTACCTTTGGGGGTCACCTATTTTGCCCATCCCCCACCTCCCTGCCTCTGGCAACCACCCATCTCTTCTCTGTATCTATGAGCTCATTTGTTTTGTTTTGTTTAGATTTCACATATAAGTGAGATCATATGGTATTTATCTTTTTCTGACTTATTTCACTTAGCATGATGCCCTCAGGGTCACCCATATTGTCACAAATGGCAAGATTTCATTCTTTTTTTGGGCCAAATAATATTCCATTGTATATATACATTACATTTTCTTTATACATTCATCCACTGATGGACATTTAGGCTGCTTCCATGTCTTGACTATTGTAAATAATGCAGCAAATGAACATGGGGGGTGCATGTGTCTTTTTGAGTTAGTGTTTCTGTTTCCTTCAGGTAAATACCCAGAGGTGGAATTACTGGATCATATGGTAGTTCTATTTTTAATTTTTTGAGGAACTGCCATACTGTTTTCCATAGTGGCTGGACCAATTTACATTCCCACTAACAGTGCACTATGGCTCCCTTTTCTCTACATCCTCACCAATACTTACAGCTTGCCTTTTTGATAACGGCTATTCTAACAGGTGTGAGGCTTTTTTTTTTTTTAATAAATGTATTTAGTTATTTTTGGCTGCATTGGGTCTTCTTTGCTGTGCATGGGCTTTCTCTAGTGGTGAGCAGGGGCTACTCTTTGTTGTGGTGTGCGGGCTTCTCATCGTGGTGGCTTCTCTTGCTACAGAGCATGGCTCTAGGCACGCAGGCTTCAGTAGTTGCAGTGTGTGGGCTCAGTAGTTGTGGCTCGCAGGCTCTAGAATGCAGGCTCAGTAGTTGTGGCGCATGGGCTTAGCTGCTCCGTGGCATGTGGGATCTTCCCGGACCAGGGCTTGAACCTGTGTCCCCTGCATTGGCAGGTGGATTCTTAACCACTGTACCACCAGGGGAGTCCCCAGGTGTGAGTTCTGATTTGCATTTCCCTGATGATAGTGATGCTGAGCCCCTTTTCAGGTACCTGTTGGCCATTTGTATGTCTTCTTTTTAAAAATGTATATTCAGATCCTCTGCTCATTTTAAAATCAGACTGTTTGTTTTTTTGCTGTTGAGTTGTTTGAGTTCTTTATGTATTTTGGATATTAACCTCTTAGCAGATAAATAATACGCAAATATTTTCTCCCATTCAATTGTTGCCTTTTTATTTTGTTGATTGTTTCCTTTGCTATGCAAAAACTTTTTAGTTTGATGTGGTCCCACTTCTTTTTGTTATATTTATTTATTTATTTTTGGCTGAGTTGGGTCTTTGTTGCTGTGCGCGGGCTTTCTCTAGTTGTGGTGAGCGGGGGCTACTCTTTGTTGTGGTGCATGGGCTTCTCATTGTGGTGGCTTCTCTTGTTGCAGAGCATGGGCTCTAGGTGTGTGGGCTTCAGTAGTTGAGCCTCACGGGTTCTAGAGCGCAGGCTCAGTAGTTGTGGCGCACGGGCTTAGTTGCTCCATGGCATGTGGGATCTTCCTGGACCAGGGCTCAAACTCGTGTCCCCTGCATTGGCAGGCGGAGTCTTAACCACTGCGCCACCAGGGAAGCCCGTCCCACTTGTTTATTTTTGCTTTTGTTCGCTTTGCTTTTGATGTCAAATTCAAAAAGTCATCACCAAGATCTATGTCAAGGAGCTTACTGCCTGTGAGTTTTCTTCTAGGAATTTTAAGGTTTTGGGCCTTACATTCAAGGCTTTAATCCATTTTGAGTTGATTTTTGTGTATGGTATAAGATAGTGGTCCAGTTTCATTCTTTTGCATGTGGCTGTCCAATTTCCCAACACCATTTACTAAAGAGACAGTCCTTTCCCCAGTACATATTCTTGGCTCCTTTGTCATAAATTAATTTACATATATGCATGTTTTGATTACTTTTCAACCTTTCAAAAATGAAAAAAAAATCTTAGCCTTACAAAGATAATAGATTGGATTTGGCCCATGGACTGTAGTTTGCCAACGCTGGGTTTACAACAACCAACAAATATTTATTGCTTATTACATGTTGGCGACTGCAGGTCAGCTTCTGTGGTTCCATGTGCTTCACTCTAGGGCATAGGCTGGGCTGTAAGAGCAGCCCCTATTTGGGTCACACTATTCTTGCAGCAGAATGGAAGAACAAGAAAGCTGGTGGAAACACAGGATGCCTCTTAAAGCTCCTGCTTAGACCAGGCATGCTGTCACTGCTCATATTCCACTGGTCCAAGCCAGTCACAAAACCAAACCAGATGATGAAGCAGGGAAGAACACTCTGTCTCCAGAGAGGCATTGAAAGTCACATAGCAATGGGTGATGATATATAATCCTCTCAGAGTAAAAGAAGGGAATAGTTGGAAAGTTTAATACAATATACTACCCTGAACCAATACCATTTCCCAATATGCATTACAACAATACTAGTCAAAGTATAGTTCAAGGACTGATGTCCCTGGCTTATAATAAGTACAGAAAATGAAAGTAGGCGTGTAAAAAGTTTTATATAATAAATAGGCCTGCAACAGATTGGGAAAAAAGCAATCTGGTTCTTCACCACAGTTTGAGAAGCACAGTGTGAGAAGCATTAGCAGACAGACTAGCTAATACTCCCAGGGTAACATGAGTTCACAGGCCAAAATACAACCATCATAAAAAAACAACAAAGTAAATCACACACACACACACACACACACACACACACACAATTACACACATATAATCTAAGAAATATTGGAATAAAAGGATCAAAGTTTTAAGATAGGAATGATAAATATACTTAGATAACAGATTACATTAACAATATGAGGCAATAATGAGAAATCATAAAAAAGAGCCATGAAGAAATATTAGCATTTAAATGTAATACTTGAGGGCTTCCCTGGTGGTGCAGTGGTTGAGAGTCCACCTGCCGATGCAGGGGACACGGGTTCGTGCCCCGGTCTGGGAAGATCCCACATGCCGCGGAGCGGTTGGGCCCGTGAGCCATGGCCGCTGAGCCTGCGCGTCCGGAGCCTGTGCTCCGCAATGGGAGAGGCCACAACAGTGAGAGGCCCGCATACCACACACACAAAAAAAAGTAATACTTGAAAGAAAGAACACAAGAGATAGAATAAATGGAAGAATAGATATGGGTGAAGAAAAAATAGTAAATTTCAAGACCATATTGAAGAAATTTCCCATAAAATAGCAAGAAAGGACAAAGAGAATATAAAAAGAAAAGTCAAGAGACATGGAGGATAGGAGTAGAAATGTCAACATCTAGAAAATTAGGGGTCCCAGCAGGAAGGGGGAAAATGGAGAGGAGTAAATAAAATTTTAAATAATGAAGGTAAATTTCACAGAATTAAAGAAGGATCAAAGGTGTTAGACTAACAGAGCCCATGGAGTGCCAAACAGGAGCATTAAGGGAAAATCTAGACACATTATAACAAAATCTAAGAATATCAAATGTAAAATGTAAGAATATCAAAGACAAAGAGAAAATTGTAAAGGTCCCCATAGAAAGAGCAAATTGATATCATACTACTCAGCAGCAACACTGGATGCAAGATAAGAATAGAGCAGTATGCTTTAAAGTATCAAAGGAAGAGAAATCTGATTCTAGAATTTTATATCCAGTCAAATTGTCATTCAAATTTTAGAGCATAATAAACATATTCTCCATCACACGAAGCTTTAGATGCTTTGCTGCACAAAGACAAACATCTAAAAACAATCTTGGGACTTTCCTGGTGGTCCAGTGGCTAAGACTCTGTGCTCCCAATGCAGGGGCCCTGTGTTCAATCCCTGGTCAGGGAACTACATCCCACATGCCACAATAAAGATCCTGTGCAGCCAAATAAATAAATAAGTAAATAAATATATTTTTAAAAAAGGATCTTGAAGAAAGTAGGATGAGAAACAAATCTGGGGGATGCTCCAAGAGATGGAAGAAATAAGAGTGTTCAAATACTTTGGTAAAGTTTATCTTTGTCTTTAAAGAAAAAAGGTTTATGTCAAATAAGATAAAAAGAGAAAAAAAATCCATTATATCAAAAAAAATCCAAAATATCAATATTGGAGGAAGGTGGAGAAAAAGAGACATGAGGGTGTGCTTTAGTATTTGCTTGTTAAAGGGAAGAAATATATATTTATACATTTAATTATCCAAAAGGGTAAAACAAACAAACAAACATGAATATAGGTAATAAATTAAGGGCAACCACAATTCAAACAAAATATAAATATATAACTTTTAAATCAGCAAAAGAAAACTCAATATAGCCAATGAACTATATGGAAGAACAACAACAATAGCATAAAATAAATAAAACATGAAGCAAATGTAAAATATAAAATAATATGACAGTAAACAAGGTCCTATTTTATAGCACAGGGAACAATATTCAATATCATGTAATGAACTCTAATGGAAAAGAATAAAAAATATGATGGAAGTAAATCCGAATTTAACTGTAAATACAATAAATGTAATTGCATTAAATTCAAAACTAAAAGGCCAAGACTCTCAGACTAGCTTTAAAAATCCAACAATATGATTTACCAAAGCATATATTTCTTTTGAAAAAGGAAAGGTTAAAAATAGGATAGAAAAAGCTATGACAGGCATATATGAATCAAAAGAATCCAGAAGAGAGTAATCCACAATCTAATAAAATAGATTTGAGGTAAAAAAGACCATAGGAGACAAAAGATATTATGGAATATGGAACATAGACTAGGGAGTAGAGGAAGGAAATTATAAATGCCAACTATTGTCTTGTGACCAGTTTCAGAAATAGGACTGTAGTAGCTACACCCATTTTCTTTCTTGATTACAGAATATCATATTGTGGGACTTCCCTGGTGGCGCAGTGGTTAAGAACCCACCTGCCAATGCAGGGGACATGGGTTCAACCCCTGGCCCAGGAAGATCCCACATGCCACGGAGCAACTGAGCCTCTGCGCCACAACTACTGAGCCTGTGCTCTAGAGCCCATGAGCCACAACTACTGAGCCCATATGCCACAACTACTGAAGCCCATGTGCCTAGAGCCCATGCTCTGCAACAAGAGGAGCCACCACAATGAGAGGCCCGCTCACCTCAACAAAGAGTAGCCCCTGCTCACCACAGCTAGAGAAAACCTGCGCACAGCAACGAAGACCCAATGCAGACAAAGAAAAAGAAAAAAAGGAATATTATATTATGACTGAACAGATAAGATATGAACATTTCCCAGAAATTGATGCAGTTCCTGATGAGACATTGGGTATTCCCTTTCACAGACAGGGCGAGAATTTTTTTTTCTAAAATGATGGTTGAATTATATTAAGTGGGACTATTTTATTGCTACTGCTGTTTTTTGAAATTTAATTATGAGAAGGTTGTATGAATAACTAGTATACAAAATGATGGACTATTGCATATACTGTGTATTGGCTCACTAAACATACTTTCTAATCCCCTTATAGTGTTCCTTTTTTTTTTAATTGAAGTATAGTTGCTTTACAATGTTGTGTTAGTTTCTGCTGTACAATGAAGTGAATCAGCTATATGTATACATATATCCCCTTACTCTTGGACCTCCCTCCCACCCCCCACCCCCAATCCCAGTCATCTAGGTCATCACAGAGCACCGAGCTGAGCTCCCTGTGCTATACAGCAGGTTCCCAGTAGTTATCTATTTTACACATGGTAGTGTATATATGTCAATCCTAATCTCCCAATTCATCCCACCCTCCCCTTCTCACCCTGTGACCATGTTCTCTACATCTGCGTCTCTATTCCTGCCCTACAAATAGGTTCATCTGTACCATTTTTTCTAGATTCCACATATATGCATTAATATACGATATTTTTCTCTTTCTGACTTACTTCACTCTGTATGACAGATTCTAGATCCATCCACATCTCTACAAATGACCCAATTTCTAGTATGCATTCTTATACTGCATAGGCTGGAAAGCTAGAAACTGTATTTCTTAGACTCCCCTGAGGCTATATAGTTCATCACTAAATAGATGCATCGACTTGAGACTGGAAAGGACGAAATGAGAAATGTGAGGCAGAAGCCATACTCACGGGTAGATCAGCTCTTCTTGCAAGCAGAGTCTGAAGGCACTTGGCTCTTCTGGGGTAGCTGTGGCAGGGACTGCCCTGTCTATTCCTAATGTCATAGTATCAAGAAGAGGCAGCATTGGGAGTTCTATAACTATAGCCATGTGGTAGAGTTGGCAGTTTCTCTTGGTTGCTAATGTCCTGAACTTTCAGCAATTAAACATGATTCCCTGGACCACCTAGAGATTCATAAGCCATCTCATATTGCCTAATAAATCCCCTTCTGTTTAAACTACCTAGAGTGGATTCTATTATCTACAATTAACAATATTGACTATAGAAGGCTATTAGCTGTCCCTCGGTATCTTTTCTCTCTTTCTTCTTTGGTAATAGAACATGTAGCTATACACATTACTACCTTGTTTAAAGGTTATATTTCCTAGGTTCTCTTGCAGCTAGATGTGACCATGAGACTAAGTTTTAGCCAATGGGATGTAAATAAAAGTGTGATATGGCAGTTCCATAATCTTCCTTAAGAGACAACAAGTACATGCCCTTTATTCCTCTTCTCCCCTTCCTCTATCCTTCTGCTTGGAATGTGGAGTTGGAGGTCCATTTTAGAATAGGAGCATGAGGGCCACACTTTAGAAATGGTAGAACAGAGAGTTGGTAACAGCCTGGTTCCCTTAGGGCTTCACAGAATGGAGCTTCTATACTAGCCTTGCATAATCTACCTCCAGATTCTTTTGTGAGAGAAAAATAAACTTCCATCTTGTTTAAGCCATTGTTACTTTGGGTTTTCTGTCACTCTCAGCCAAACAGAATTCAAATGAAGCAATGATCAATAAACCATTGCCCCAATTCAGAAAATATACTCCCTTCCTTTCTGTCCATTAATTTCCAGTTCGTATTTCAGGGACTGGTTAAAAATTCCATTTCACTGAGTCTCTGACCACTCTAATCCACATCTGCCTAAGGGTGTAATTCCTTAGGTACAGCTCCTCAAGTACAGCTTCTTTTGATCTGAAGACCCATGAACTAAAAAGACAAGTTATCTACCTCATACACACCAAACAGGCAATGGGGGTACATATAAGATAACCACTATAGACATTCCTATTCAAAAAAGGCAAAAATGCAGGAACAAATGAATCATTGGTCCATAGCAATTCTGAAATCCAGCTGAGCAAATGTCGGAAATTCCTTGATTAGGACTCAAGGCCTAGTGATAATCCTCCATGGCTTTTGGTTCTACCTTCTGGGCTCTTGGTTCTTCCCTCTGAGTCACTCTTCCTTTTGCATGAAAGACAGCCCATGTTTGCAACTGCATAGTCTGCACAGATTGCATCCTACTAGTTGAATTTTGGGGGTCAGAAGATATTTTTTCATTTTGTATTGCCTTTGATTCTTTCAGTCTAAGCAGTGTTCCTCAGAACAGTCTTTTAAAAACGTGTATCTCCTGTGAATCTTCTTAGGGTTCACTCTGTTAAACAAAAGCCACCCTCACAAAGCTCTTCAAGGTAAGTTCTTCTCTATCTTGGCCCTCTGCTGAGGAACAATGCCCTTAAACTTCTTAGAATTCTATTGTTTGATTGAGAGGATCCATGAGTCACATTCTTAAATCTTTAGAGGACTTTTAAAATCAACTGAAGAGTGCTCTGAGGTACCACCTTAGATCTTTCTTCATCTTAACAAAGGCTTTTACAGCTACTCCCTTGACTTCATCTTTAGACTGTGTTTTCTGGCATTTAATCTGTTCTCAGAAGCCATTTCTTAATTTTAGCATCATTTACCACTTGGAGAGGCTAGGACTTTTCAAAACCAGCAAGCTCTGGTTTCCTTTTGTTTAACAGTCCTTACTTTGGTTTATCTCTCTCTTTCATATTTTACAAGTGGCAAGAAGATACCAGGTGACCTCTTCAACACTCTGCTTGGAAATCTCCTTAGCTAGAGTACCCAATTCACTAGGTACATTTTCTACTTTTTGCCTTACAGTAGGCAACAGTGTTGCTAAATTTCTGCCAGTACCTAACAAGGACACCATCTCCTTCAATGTCCAGTAAGATTTTTATGATTTTCCTTTAAGTCCTCATTTACAGCTTCCTCAAAGGCAATCAGGATTCTACTATTTTTTTTAATTAATTAATTAATTTATTTATTTTTGGCTGTGTTGGGTCTTCGTTTCTATACAAGGGCTTTCTCCAGTTGCAGCAAGAGGGGGCCACTCTTCAGCACGGTGCGCAGGCCTCTCACTATCGCGGCCTCTCTTGTTGTGGAGCACAGGCTCCAGACGTGCAGGCTCAGTAATTGTGGCTCACGGGCCCAGTTGCTCCACGGCATGTGGGATCTTCCCAGACCAGGGCTTGAGCCCATGTCCCCCGCATTGGCAGGCAGATTCTCAACCACTGTGCCAACAGGGAAGCCCAGGACTCTACTATTTTTTGAAAGGCTCAAGATTTCACTAACACTTACATACAAGTCCTTCCAGCTTCAACCCACTGTTCAGTTCCAAAGTCACATTTTTAGGTTTTTGTTATGGTAGCACTTTAAAAAAAAATTTATTTATTTTTGGCTGCGCTATGTCTTTCCTGCTGCGCAGGGGCTTTCTCTAGTTGTGGTAAGTGGGGGGCTACTCTTCGTTGTGGTGCGCAGGCTTCTCATTGCGGTGGCTTCTCTTGTTGTAGAGCACGGGCTCTAGCTACACGGGCTTCAGTAGTCGTGGCTCACAGGCTCTAGAGCACGGGCTCAGTAGTTGTGGCGTAGGGGCTTAGTTGCTCTGTGACATGCGGGGTCTTCCTGGACCAGGGCTCAAACTCGTGTCCCCTGCATTGGCAGGCAGATTCTTAACCACTGCACCACCAGGGAAGCCCAATGGTAGTACTTTTTAAAAAAATATTTATTTTATTTACTTTTATTTTTGGCTGTGTCAGGTCTTCATTGTGGCATGCGGGATCTTCATGGTGGCATGCAGGATCTTTTTGTTGCGGCACGCGGGCTCTTCATTGCAGCATGTGGGCTTCTCTCTAGTTGTGGTGTGTGGGTTTTCTCTCTAGTTGAGGTGTGCAGGCTCAGTAGTTGTGGCGTGGGGGCTTAGTTGCCCCGTGGCATGTGGGATCTTAGTTCCTGACCAGGGATCAAACCCGTGTCCCTTGCATTGGAAGGTGGATTCTTTACCACTGGACCACCACGGAAGTCCCTGTTATGGTAGCACTTTTCATCACCACAATCTGTATAAGTTGTCTGTTGTTTCGTAAAAAATTACCCCCACAACTTAATGGCTTAAAACAACAAACATTGAGTACTTTACAAGGTTTATCAGGGTCAGGAATTCAGGAGCAGCTTAGCTGGTTGGTTCTGGCTCAGGGTCTCTCCTGAGGCAGAGTCAAGCTGTTAGCTGGGGCTGCAGTCAGCTGAAGGCTTGTCTAGGGTGGGAGGATGCACTCCAAGATGGATCACTCACATGGCTGTTGGCAGGAAGCCTCTGTTCATCTCCACATGGCTGCCTGAGAATCCTCAGGCAGTTGGCTTCTTCCAGAGCAACTGATCCGAGACAGAAAGAAAAAGCAGGACGCTGCTTTCACCTGTATCGCCAAGACTCCGAAACCCAACACTATCACTTCTGCTTTATTGTATTATTTAGAAGCAAGTCACTAAGTCCAGTTCACACTCATGCAGAGGGGAATTAGGATCTACCTCTTGAAGGGAGCAATGTCAAAGAATATGTGGGCATTTTTAAACCAACACACCTATCCATACTCTTCTCTTTGCCCCCCCCCCCCCCATTTCAATGGGGATAGCAGTGTTATCACTTTTCTGATCTAGGGGCTCTTCCTCTATTTAAGATTTTGATCTTCTTCTCCCTGAATTTGTAGAGATTCAGCCACTATTAATTGTTCCTCCTGAATATTCAGTATCTCCCTCTCATCTTCATGCTTTCCATCATCATTAAACATTTTAAGGTCATTTATGTATATCCCCTTCTAGCTAATATCCTGTCTCTTTGCCTGGAATAGTTTTAAAACATAGCCCCAAATTTTCTGACATTCTTCCCCTTAAGAGATCGCAGCTATATTCCCTTCTTCTTGAATCTTGGTAGGCTTGTGACTACTTCAACCAATGGAATATGGCAAGTGAGGCAATGCAACTTCTGTAGCTGGGTATAAAAGACTGTGCAGTTCCTTCCTAGTTTTCTTGAAATACCCCCTCTTGGTATGCTCTCTTTTGGAGACACTCCATTTCGGAACCCAGCCAGCATGCTGCAAGCTCAAGTCACATGAAGAGGCCATGTTTAGGGCTCCAGATGACAGTCACAGCTGCGCCTAGTTTTCAAGTAGTCCCAGTGAAACAGAGCAGACCCTGTGGGGCTCTTGGACCAAAAGTCTTTCTGTGTCCCCCATTTCTTGATTACAGGAAATAGGCTTCATTCAGCCTCCATGATCTTCCCTGAGCTCCAATGGGCAGGTTCAAACAGTTGCTAATCAGGAAAGGGAGGGGATGCGGAGACAAGGGAGGAGCATCAAGAAACAACAGTACAGCCTTGGGGCAGGGTCCTGGTTCCTCCTCAAGGGCTATACCTAACAATGTCTTTTGAGTTGTTTTGAAGATACTAAAACCCCAGGAGGTGAAAAAAGTTAACTGTATGCTGCCCATAAGCACACAGACCCCACACAGGCTGATGGTGCTGACTCCCAGTTGCCTCACCACCAACCAATCAGAAGAATGTCCACAAGCTGATCATACCCTCCTCTTTGAACCATTACTGTGAAACTCCTCACTATGCCCTTCAGTTTGGGACACACAGTTTTGAGGGCATTATCCCTCTGAGGCCCCCTTTGCTTGGCAAAGCAATAAACCTATTCTCTTCTACTTCACCCAAAATTCTGTCTCCAAGATTCAATTCGGTACCAGGGTACAGAGGCTGAATTCCGGCTACACCAGCCTTGGTACTAGATCTGTCAGTGAAGAAACCTCCAGGTGATTCCAGTTCCCAGCAGTTCAAGTCACCCTCAGCCATTTGAGTCTTCCCAGCTGAGACTCCAGACATTGTGGAACAGAGACAAGCCATCTCTGCTGTGACTTGCCAAATTCTTGACCCATGTGTTAGAGGAACCACTGACTGAAACCGCCCTCTGGCCAGACAAGGTAGTAACCACTTGCTTGAGTTATCTTACAACAGGAGGTCCTGGTAAGGAATGTGGAACTAACAAGCTACCACCAACCAGAAGAATTCGGGAAAGATCAAAAGGAGAGAGGAGATGCCAGTCCATATCTCCTACCAACCTCCCAGAATCCTTCTCGTTGGAATCCATCTTGGCTGAGTGATGCGTGCCACCAGGAAGGACCCTGAGTCAGAATGACTGGCCAGACACAACCCGGAAACTAACCCCATTACCATAAAACCTGAGACCGGGAGCCACGTGGTAGGGCTGTTCTCCTGGGTTCCCTTACCCTGCTGCTCTCCACCTGGACGCCCCTTCCCAGTAAAGTCTCTTGCTTTGTCAGCACTTGTGTCTCCTCAGACAATTGATTTCCGAGTGTTAGACAAGAGCCCACTCTTGGGCCCTAAAAGGGGTCCACCTTCCTGCAACACATGGAATCCATGAGCATAACAAAATAATCTTTGATTTATGCCACTATGTTTGGGTTGGCTTTTTACACAGCAATTGTAATTGGAATATCACCTTTATAACCAAATCTCTCAAGAGTTGTCTATTCTCACCATCTCTATTTCTTCATCCCCACGTAGTCCGATAATCTGGATTTTGCTCCCTTCTTTCAAGCTTAATAATGTTCTCTGACGTCAATGATTTCCAAGTTGTTAGATCTAATAGACTTTTTCTCTTAGACTGCTAAGAGAAGTATTTAACACTATTGTCCAATTCTCCCTTCTTGAATTACTCTCTTCTAGTTTCTGTAACACCACACTATCCCACATCTCTTCCTTCTACTCTAGTCACTTTTTAGACTCATTTGCAATTTCACCTTCCTCTAGCCAGCCACTAGATGATGAAGCTGGTGATGCTTGGTTCTTAGTTTCTTCTCTTACTTCATATTCTCTTTTCTATCTATATTCATGGTTTTAATTCCCATCTATACAACATTGATGATAACATTTTACCTCCAACAATTTTATCTATTAAGCTTCAGGCCATATGTCCAAATGCCTTTTAACATTTTGTACTAGTTAGAGTTCTTAGTTGCACAGAGACTGGCCTTGGCTGATCTAAACAGAAATGAATGTATTAAAAGTTCACAGAATCACAGGAAGAGCAAAGCACAGGGATTGGAGCCTATGCTAACCAGGCAGAAACAATAGCCAAGTCATACCACAGAACTGGTCTGGTGAGGACACCAACACTGCTCTCAGCAGAGCCATGGCAGCTGGTGCCACTGATAGCACTGGAACTGGACAGTGGATACTGCCACTAGCGGCACTGCCACTGTGGCACCTGGAGATACTATCTTGCTGCAACTATCACCACTGTCAGAAAAGATTCTTTGAGTTTCCTGTTTCTTACAGCTCCCTCTCCAAAGTCCCTGGTGGGTGCATCCGATTATCACCCAGTATAGATCCTGGCCATTGTCTTAGCCACAAGGGATCCTGGGAAAGCAAGTCACTGGCATTTCCAGATTCTGTTGCAGAAGGCAGATTCCACCTCGTATCAATTACTCATAACGTAAGGAATTCTCCAAGTATATAAATGAGTTTCAGAAGCTAGAGGGGGAAGTTGAGGGAAAAAAATTCCCATTACTTCTTCCTTGAAACAAAGAGTTTATCACCCATCTGATGCGCTCTCTTGAGGAACAAGTTTGTAGAATTCTTTTGCATGTTTTAATTAATTAAGGCTAAAAAAACAAAACAAAACAAAAAAACCCTTTGGCTATAACAATGCCCAGGTCTTTCTGGGAGAATTCTCAATGCGGATGCTAGCAAAAGAGTTTGAGTACATCCAACACTCCTGATACCAAGTGGCTTTCAAACACGTTTTCAATTACCTGTTCAGAATGTGAGGACATGCAACTAAATAGGAAAACAATTCAAGAGTAATACAGCAGTGACATTAAGAGATAGTTGTGAATATTTTGTATCCTTCTAGTAGAGAGTATGATCCTCAAAACGCACAGCTAATTATGATCAAACCAAAGTAATAAACTTTGTCCAGTATAACTGAGTATGACATAAGAGAGAAATCCATCAAAAACTAAATGTTTTGAAAATCTGAGTCTTTTTTTCAGTTTTACTATATCACAGTACGTTTCAGTACCTGACCCCAACATAAGGAACTAGAAAACTAATTTATAGAATTGTTTCCATAGTAACAATGAAAATTCAGTGACTTAAGATTTTAGCAAATATATAACCTGACGTCAGAACCCTAAATATTAGGGACATAACTATATCAGAAGAAAGGCTTGATATACAATTAATTTTTGTATTTGAAAACACAAAACCTGCTATTCTTACTAGTTTTATATTTTCTCTGAACTTAACCAAGAGTTATTTTCTCTTATCTCAGCTCCTTGGGTTATCCTCTTCAAAGAAAATGCTTGTGACCTGTAGAGATTTAGAAAAGGTTATCCCCGACTAAAACGAGTGCTTCAATAAAGGGAAAAATTCTGTGCAGATCTCTTCCATTTGACGTTGCTAAACTTAAGTACAATAATGTCACATGTACTTACACAGTAATTGTGGGCACGCCTAAGTCCCTCCCTCTTTCCTAAACCAAATTCCCCAGATCCTAGAAATCCAGCCCTTCTGCCCTCCGGAGGCGCCTTTCCCAACGTAAAGTACAATTTAAAATTTAAGCTCCTGACTAAATAATGACTCTGTAGTCAACTGCTAGGGGATCCGGGCACCCCAGTGCCTCTGGAGGGTGCAGCAGGGTGTAGGCAAGGGCAGGGGAGTGGGCGAAGCTGCTGGTTGGTGCCTGAAATCTGTGCGTTGCCCCTTTAATTGTGTCCCCAGCCCTCGGGCGTTTCTGTCCAACGCCCACGTCAGCAAATACCTTTTGTTTCTCTCACGTTGGGGCTACTTGTTTTAGGGCGCAAAGGAACGGCTTCGAAAGGGGGTATTTCCCCTGCCGAGAACCGGGAATCTTACCCCGGCCCGCGCACGCGACCCGCCGGTGCGCCTCGGCCCGCGGTAAGTGGCTGCGCGCGGCGCGAGCGGAGGGCGGGCGGGGCGTCGGGGCAGCCCGGGACGGGCCCGCGAGCTTCGCTGCGGGCGGGGGCGCGGGCTAAGGCGCCGCGGGCTCTGGCACCGGGCGGCGGCAGCGGCGGGATGCGGCCCGGGTGCGGCGCCCCCCAGACGTCCCCGGGCCGGGAGAGCGGCGGGAGGCGCAGAGGCGAGCGGGCGCCATTTGCAGCCCCGGGCGCAGTGGCGGCGGTGCGCCGGCTCCGAGGGTCTGGAGACGGTCACAAAGGAGGCGCGGCCGGCCGGCGCAAAGGACCCGGCCTCGGGACGGCGGCCGGCGAGGAGAGGCGGCCGGCGGCGGGGCGCACCGGTTCCCGGACTGCGCGGTCGCCCCGCCTGCCCAGCCGCCCGGCCCTGCCCGCCTGCGCTCCCGGGAGGGGCAGCGGGACAATGGCCGCGCCGTCGCCGCCCGCGCCCGCCCGGCCGCCCCCGCCGAGCGCCGTGCCCGCCTGGCCGCCCGGCTCGGCTCGGCCGCGGCGCGGGGAAAGGCGGGAAGGCGCGCGGAGCCTCCTGGCGGCAGCGGCTGGAAGGCGGCGCGGGGCCGGTGCCGGGCGTGTCTGGAGCCGTCGGGCGCCGCGGACTCCCAGAGGGTCGGCGGCCGGCCGGGCTCGGGCTGCGCGGCGAGTGATGGATGGCCCGCGGGATGGGGCGGCCGAGTCTGGGGCTTCACCCCTTCGGCCCCGGGCGCTTCCTCGGGAAGGTGGCTGCCTGGGCAGTGGTCCGAGTTTCTCCGTACATCCTTCATCCTTTGGTTTTATATCGTGATGCGACAGATCCGAGCTTAGAATCCAAGGCAGACTTACTATACCTAACAAATATTGTGCTATAATTATTGTTTTATGACGGACCCACACAGACGCACCTCTTACCTATGCAGACGGCATCTTTTTTAAGTTAATAGCGGTTTGGCCCCTTCCCCTTCAAATGCGCTTATTTATTATTGATTGTGTCAGTAGCCAGGCTCTGTATCGTTCGAAGGCGTGTTTTTTTTCTCCTCCCCTTTTTCTTTTTTCTCTTTTAAATTGAGATATCGTAGACATATAACATCGTGTTAGGTTTAGTCCAAGACGTGTTTGGAAGCGGTAGATTCTCACCTATTGGGCTTTTAAACTACCCACGTCAGTATTATTTGTTCTTAATAAACGTTTATATTTGCAGAACTTTAGTCAATGGAGTGCTTTCGCCTATATGAATTATTTCACATAAAACAACCACCCAGTCAGGCTGATGCTTTTTCCACTTTCTAGGTGAGGAAACGCATTAAGCATTTAAGCCTTAAGCCAGGTGACCGGTGGCAGCCTTCCAGCGGCCTTGCCTCCTGTTCTTGCTCTTTATTTCCTCCTAAAGTCACCTCCAGAGTCTTCCAGTAAGCAAGTCATATTGCTACCGTGCTCTAAAGACCTTAACTGATCTTTATCAGAAACGAGTCTAAAATCCTCAGCAGAAGAACCAAGGCTCAAACTTCTGTAATCTTCCCCAAGCCTCAGGTATGGTTGGGTTTGTGACACCCCTGGAACAAGAAGAGCCCTTCACTGATAACCGGGGATCAGATATCTTTATTCCTGGGAGCCCCTCTGGCCACACAAGCAGTAAATGGGAAGTGAGAATCTAACCTGCCACCCTTGGCCAAATGGGCATGTTCGGGTTTGGCTGTAAAAGGTCAGAAGGAGGCATCATGAGGACCTAGGCTTCTTCCAAGTCATGTAAATTTCCAACCCCATGAAAGACAGCCCTCTGCCAGACTTTATCTCATGGCCTTGAAATCACCAGCTCTGCTGTTGATGGTTTGAGCCCAAAGTTTGTAAGATAGGGTAATACTTGATTCATCCTATATCATTTAAATCTTATTTGCTAGATAAAATGGAATTTACATCTAAGAGGCTCAACCTCTTCAGTGACTAAACTATATGTTTATAATATTTAAAGGATTTGGTGCAAGCTTTTTGATCCCCTTGAGGGAAGTTTTTGTCACTTCTTTGCTCAGAATTGGTCAGTGGCTCCCCATCTTCAGTGGCTCCCCATCTTACTCAGACCAAAAGCCAAAGGCCCCTAGGTAGTCTACAAAGTCCTACAGGAACTGGTCCCATGATGTCCTACCTGCCTCACAAGCTGTCCTTCCTTTCTGACTCCATCTCTCATTGCTCTCCCCAGCCCTCCTTGATGTTCCTACAATCCTCCTTGCCTGCTTCACCTCAGAGCCTTTGCACTTGCCGTCCCATCTGCCTGGAACACCCTTCCTCCAGGTGCCCAAATGACTCTCTCTCATCTCCTTTGGTCTTTACTTTAAATACCATCTTCTCATTGAGACTTTCCCAAATATGGTTTTGATTTTCTTAAATACTTTTATACTTAATTCTGAATCTCTCCAGTGTTAAAAGATATTTATCCATATAGTTACCATGCCAGTTTGCTGAAGTTCCTTATGGCCCAGAGATTTATGCTAAGAAGGCTAGTGAGATTTGTGTTGGTGACCCTGATGGGACACACTAAATTCTTAGTTAAAAACTATGTGCCTTGGGCTTCCCTGGTGGCGCAGTGGTTGAGAATCTGCCTGCCAATGCAGGGGACATGGGTTCAAGCCCTGGTCTGGGAAGATCCCACATGCCGCGGAGCAACTAGTCCCGTGAGCCACAATTACTGAGCCTGCGCGGCGTCTGGAGCCTGTACTCTGCAGCAAGAGAGGATGCAATAGTGAGAGGCCCGCGCACCGCGATGAGGAGTGGCCCCCACTTGCCACAACTAGAGAAAGCCCTCGCACAGAAACGAAGACCCAACACAGCCATAAATAAATAAATAAATATTTTTTTTAAAAAAGGCAAAATTCCTTTAAAAAAAAAAAACAATGTGCCTTTATAAAGATGGTCTTCTATCCCACAAATTAATTGGAGTTACACTCATTACCTAAATCTTTCGTCTGCTTGTGGAAATTCATGTCTTTTCCTTCTGTTCCAAGGACCTTTGCACTTAATGGTTTCTAAAATATGTATTGTCTTTTTCACCCACCTTTAAAGATCTTTGAACTTGATGGGAATCATTAATTCTTTAATATTCTTAGAACTATTATAGATATAAACTCTTATAGATATTTTAAATGTTTCAAATTGAATTTGGACTGTCTACATGAACTAGTACAACAACTTGCTGTTTCAACTTATAAGGTCAATCTACTGAAAAGAAAATTTGAAACATATTACCCATTTCCATGACTTAATCACTTTTTTTTTTTTTGTGGTACGTGGGCCTGTCACTGTTGTGGCCTCTCCCGTTGCGGAGCACAGGCTCCGGACGCACAGGCTCAGCGGCCATGGCTCACGGGCCTAGCCGCTCCGCGGCATGTGGGATCTTCCCAGACCGGGGCACGAACCCGTGTCCCCTGCATCGGCAGGCGGACTCTCAACCACTGCGCCATTAGGGAAGCCCCTTAACCACATATTTTGAGAATAACTTAAACCTTTCCTGGTGACTCGAGTACAATTATGAATGCAGGTTATGTTAATGCTTTGTAGTATTATGAAGTTGTAACTGATCCCAATTTATAGGACAATTCCTATTTTCTTGCAAAGGTTCCTGTTATCACTTCTGTTATTCACTGTCCTCTGCCTTAATTTAGTTCCTCTCCATTTCTTGCTTTGACAACTGCATCAAGCCTTTAAAATGATCTCGCTGGCCCTGCCTCTCCCACTGTTTCTCTTCCTCCATGCTGTCTCAGGTTTTCTTCTGGGTATACAAATTGGATCATCATAACAATAATACCTTATATTTATTGAGCCCTAACTGCATGCTAGGTATTGTGCTAGGCATTTTGCATACATTATGGTCAGAAGAAAAGTGCGAGACTTATGAGTGCTTTGGTTTGGGGTCAGTCAGCCTGAATTCCAATCTCTGTTCAGCTGCTCGTTGCGCAGTCTTGGAGAAGATTTTCTTTTCATTTCTCTGTGCCTCCAATTCTTGATCTATGCAATGTGAATCACAGCAGCAGTTACTTCATGAGGCTATTGTGAGGACTGAAATAAGATAATGAGTGTAAAATGCTTAGTACTGTGCCTAGTAAACATTCAAATATTAGCTATTTAGTTTTATTAAGATATAACATATACCATAAAATTCATCCTTTGAAAGTGTACAATTCAGTGCTTTTTAGTGTATTCACAGAGTTGTGCAACCATCACTACCCTCTAATTATAGAACACTTTCACCACTGCATAAGGAAACTCCATATCCATTAATAGTCATTCCCCATTCCTGCATCTCCCTAACCCCCGACAACCACTAACCTACTGTCTGTCTGTTTCATCTGCCGATTCTGGATATTTCATATAAATGAAATCATAAAATATATGGTCTTTAGTGACTTGCTTCTTTCACTTAGCTTGAGGTTTTTAAGGTTCATCCATGTTGTAGCAGGTAATCAGTTCTTCTTTCCTTTTTATGGCTGAATAACATTCCATTGTATAGATCTACCACATTTTGTTTATCCATTTTCCCAAATGTTGACGGACATTTGGGTTGTTTCCACTCTTTCACTATTATGAATAATGCTGCTATAAACATTTGTATACAAGTTTCTGTGGAGACCTATTTTCATTTCTCTTGGACATATACCTAGGAGTGGAATTGCAGAGTCCTTTGGTAACTCTGTGTTTAATCATTTAGGAACTGCCAGACTGTTTTCCAAAATGGGTGTACCATTTTACATTCCAACCAGCAGTACATGAAGGTTCTGATTTCTCGACATCGTGGCCAACACTTGTTATTTTCGTGTGTGTGTGTGTGTGTGTGTGTGTGTGTGTGTGTGTGTTGTAGTCATCCTAGCGGGTGTGAAGTCGTATCTCATTATGATTTTTACTTGCATTTCCCTAATGACTACTGAGGCTAAACATATTTTCATGTGCTTATTGCTGTTTGTCTTAATTTATTTCTTATTGCTGTTAATCTTATTTATCTTAGCTATTATCTTATGTAATCCTCTTAACAGACTTCCTTAGAGCCTCTTAACAGTCAATATCCCCACTTTACAAAAAGGAAGCTGATGCTTAGAATTAAGCAACTTGACTAAGTCACATAGCTAGTCATTGGTGGACCTATAACCATGTCACTCTTCTTAAAATCCTTCAAAAGTGCCCCAAACCTACAAAAGTGGAGGGGCTTCAGGATCTGGCACCTACGTACTGTTCTCCGTTCATCTTCCACTGCCCCTCCACAGACCCTGAGTCTCTAGTCATAGCACACTTTTTTTTGAAGAGGTCATGCTGCTTCATACCTGTCTGTGCCTTTGCCCTTGGTGTTTCTGTTGAGAATGCCCTTTGTCCTCTTTTTCATGTATGAACTTTTACTCATCCTTCAAGACTCGACGGTTCTGCCTTTTGGAAACTTTTGTGGACACTCCCAGGCAAAGTCATTTGTTTCCTTGGTTTTATAGTTTACTTCTACTAGGAGTATTTTCTTTCTCTCTCTTTCTCTGACTCTCTCTCTCTGCTGATAGACATTGAGTTGTTCTAGAGCACTGATCTTTGACATGTCATCATCTTTGTGTTCCCAGGGCCAGGGATAGCCTGGCATAGAGCAGATGCTCAATAAATAGGTATTGAATGAATACATTCCACATTTCGGTTTGAATATCTGACCTCATGAAAATAGAATTAAAAGATTTTTTCTTAAAAAAAGGAAGAGAGGGGCTTCCCTGGTGGCGCAGTGGTTGGGAGTCCGCCTGCCGATGCAGGGGACGCGGGTTCGTGCCCCGGTCTGGGAAGATCCCACATGCCGCGGAGCGGCTGGGCCCGTGAGCCATGGCCACTGAGCCTGCGCGTCCGGAGCCTGTGCTCCTTAATGGGAGAGGCCACAGCAATGAGAGGCCCGCGTACCGCAAAAACAAACAAACAAAAAAAAAAAACAGAAGAGAAAATATGTATAGCTCTATGAAGTTCAGAACAGTGTAAACCTAACTACCGAATCAAGGATGAAGCTGCTTTCTTTCAGTTGTTTTTCTAACCCTTCAGGAAATCTGCACTGCTTTGAGTCCTGGACTCTCAGCAGCATCTGAACCGTCGAGGGTATAACAAACACCTTTGTTTAGGCTTCAGGTCCCTCTATCTCACTGGCATTGTTGGATAAGGCGCAACACAAGGTTCTTATAATTTCAGAATATTTGGGGGAAGCTTTATTCCAAAATCTACAATATATTTTTTATCATCAGAGGACACTTCTGCAAACCAAACCAGGCCATCATTTTATCTATGACCTTCTTAATATGTAAATTAGAATAGTATTCTAAGCCTAAACATTAAATTTTAAACTTTGAGATTGCAAATCTTATACACATCTCATTCTTATGAAACCTCCTCTGTGATAACATTTTAAAAACAACCTAAGTTTTGAATAACACAACAACCTAATTGTCTGTTAATGGATGAATAAGATGTGATATATATATTATTATATATATATAATATGATTGTATATATACTGGAATAATATTCAGCCATGACAAAAAAGAAATCCTGTCATTTGTGACAACATGGATGGACCTGGAGGGTTTATTATGCTAAGTGAATTAAGCCAGACAGGGAAACACAGGTACTGCATGTTATCACTTATATGTGAAATCTGAAAAATGAAAGTCCAGTTCATAGAAGCAGAGAGTAGGAAAGTAGTTGTCAGGGACTGGAGGGTAGGGGGAGTAGGGTGAGGTTGGTAAAAAGGCACAAACTTCAGCTATAAGATGAACAAGGTCTGAGAATCTAATGTATAACATGGTGACTATAGTTGATAACACTGTATTGTATAATTGAAATTTGCTAAGGGAGTAGAACTTAAATGTTCTCACCAAACAACAACAACAAAAAAAGATAAATATCTAAGGTGGTGGGTGTATTAATTAACTAGATGGGAGGAATCCTTTCACAATATATATGTATACCACAATGTACACTTTAAATATCTTACAATTTTATTTGTCAGTTATATCTAAATGAAGCTGAACAAAAACCTAAGTAACAAACACCCTGGTTCATAGAGCATAATTAATGAGGTAACATTTGAAATGGGAAAATGACAAAAATTGTTTCTAAAGAATAACTCTTCCACACTGTTGGTGAGAATGTAAATTGGTACAACTACTATGAAGAATAGTATGGAGGTTCCTTAAAAAACTAAAAATAGAACTACCATATGATCCAGCAGTCCCACTCCCAGAGAAAAACATGATCCGAAAGGATACATGCACCCCAATGTTCATTGCAGCACTAATTACAGTAGCCAAGACATGGAAGCAACCTAAATGTCCATCGACAGAGGAATGGATAAAGAAGATGTGGTACATATATACAATGGAATATTACTCAGCCATAAAAAAGAATGAAATAATGCCATTTGCAGCTACATGGATGGACATAGAGATTATCATAGTAAGTGAGGTAAGACAGACAGAGAAAGACAAATATCATATGATATCACTCATATGTGGAATCTAATTTTTTTAAAAAAGAAACAAATGAATTTATTTACAAAACAGAAACAGACTTAAAGATATCCAAAACAAACTTATGGTTACCAAAGGGGCAATGTGGAGGGGGGGAGGGATAAATCAGAAGCTTGGGATAAACACACACACACTACTATATATAAGATAGATAACCAACAAGGACCTAGTGTATAGCATGGGAACTCTACTCAATATTCTGTGATAACCTATATGAGAAAAGAATCTAAAAAAGAATGAATATATGTGTATGTATAACTGAATCACTTTGCTGTACAGCAGAAACTAACACAGCATTGTAAATCAACTATACTTCAGTTGAAAAAAAAAATAACCCTTAGGGTGAGGTCTCCAATAACTAGTTAGAGTAACTAATTAATTGACTAGTTAGAGTAGAGGTTTGCTATCCTCAGGTACACTGTGGTTTTGAAATGATCACTCTCTCTGAGTATACAAATATGGGAACCAGTCAAATTTTTTCTGTGTCCACTTTTGTATAAGTAAGCATTCTTTAGGCTACAAGAAAATGTGTGGTAATAAAATTCTAAAATGTTTACATTTCCTGCTCAGTTAAAGTAGTATTTTAAAGTGGCCTGCATAATTAATAATAGTGATTACTATTATTACTCTAATAATAGCTAACATCTCTCAGGGGCTTGTTATAAGACAGCCACTGTTGTAAGCACTTTACTTAGATTATCTTTTCATTTACTGTGTCGCATAACTCTAGAAGGTATAGGTATTATTACTAGTCCCATTTTACAGATGAAGAAACTAAGGCACAGGGAGGTTAACTTCCCAGGGAGGTTAATGTGTGGCAGAGCCAGAATTTGCACCTAGGCAGTCTGATTCCAGAGCCTGTACCGGCAAGCACACTGCCCAGTACTGCTGCCCACAGACTAATCACCCTTCTGCTTACATTTTGAGGCAACTGATGTGCTAATATGTCATCTGGGCCTAGTTGCAGGAAAGAGCAACCGCTCTAGCATTTTAATTCGTTTGCAGAATCATTGGAAAGGCTGAGAGGAGTGGGCTCTGGGCTGGGCCTTCAGAAATTACTCCCAGGACCAGACTGCCAAACAGGGCCTCCAAGGGAGGGAATCGGGAGGCCACCACTGGCACTTCTGAGTTCCAGATGACACTGCTCACTGCAATTCAAGGGTCAAGAAATTGCTATTCTGAAACTGCCCCTTAACACCCACCAGCTAGTCACGGCTGTCTCCACCAAACTTGTCTCTTGACAACCATGAGGCTCTGGACACTGGAATGCTGCAGAAAAACCCAATGTTTCCATAAATGTACTTGCCAGCATTAACAGCCAGAGCAGCAGAAAGGTGGCTCCCACCTCATTTCTGCCTCCAAATCTCACGGAAGAACATTGATAGATGGGCCCCATTTCACGTGGGGAAACGTAACTGTAAAGGAGTCTGGGAAATGGTCTTTTTAATTTTCCACAAGGAAGTTAGAAAGGATGCTGGGGGTTAATACACAACTCTACTCTTAACTAATTTCTGCCAGGGTAGAACTTGGTTATTGCTAAAACTGACATTTCATCAAGCATGTATAAACTGTTTTGGGTACAGACAATGTTCAGAAGTCAGTTCTCTTAAAAAGCCTCAGAATTAATTTTGCTTGCCACTGTACAGACCCAGTACACTGCACAGTGCTAGTTAGTGCTCTTAAGTAGCATTGTTGAAATAGTGACATTAAAGCTATCAAAGTGAATACCCTTTACTAAGTGCCCTCCTCGCTCACTGGGGTAGATGAGCTTTTAGGGTCGGGAGGAGTTGTTCTCAAAAGTTATTTGTTTTTTATAAAGCAGAAACTAACACACCATTGTAAAGCAATTATACTCCAATAAAGTTGTTAAAAAAAAAAGTTATTTGTTTTGTTCCTCCGAGTACAGAATCCTAGTTTACCCCTAAATTAGATCCTGCTGTTTTAATTATGGGTATTTCTTAAAATCCTTTTCATAGCCAATTCTATTCTTTGCTGTACTTTAAATGTAAACACATAAAAAGTGTTGATAAACCACTGTAAGAGGTTTGCTGCTTCCCAACTCCATCACCTTTTGCTCTTAGTTTGTTTTTTGTCCCTTTGTTTAAAAAACAAAATTTAGGGGCTTCCCTGGTGGCGCAGTGGTTGAGAATCTGCCTGCTAATGCAGGGGACACGGGTTCAAGCCCTGGTCTGGGAGGATCCCACATGCCGCGGAGCAACTAGGCCCATGAGCCACAGCTACTGAGCCTGCGCGTCTGGAGCCTGTGCTCCGAAACGAGAGAGGCCGCCATAGTGAGAGGCCTGCGCACCGCGATGAAGTCTGGCCCCCGCTTGCCACAACTAGAGAAAGCCCTCTCATAGAAACGAAGACCCAACACAGCAAAAATTAATTAATAAACTCCTACCTCCAACATCAAAAAAAAAAAATTAAAAGAAAATTTTTTTTTAAATCTCCCATTCTTCCCACATATAAAGACTGTGGGACTTGTTTCTTCTTAAATAAACTTTGCCAATCATAAGAGGAAATCACATGACACTTTATGGAATACTCAGATCATCTTGGCTATTTTCTCTTTTGGTTGCTGTTCAAAAAAATTTTTTTGTAAACTTCTAGGTCAGTGTTTTAAATAGCAGTGTTTTGAATGGTTTAAGTTGCCAGAATTTCGACCTCCTCATGGGTGGATAGCTGATGCATTTGTTTTACTAACTAAAGTATATTTGAGCAGTTCTCTTTTCTCTGGTGGTGTTTTCAGGATGCTCATTTAAAAGTTATTTCATTTTGCTTTCTTCTTTATATCTCCCTGTATTTTTAAAATTTTCTGTAAGTATATAATACTTTTATAATCAGAAAAAAACATATTATTTTAAAAAGTGATTTCATTAATTTAGTCAGAATTATTTTGGTGGGAATTCTTAGCTTAATTCATTGATTTAAAAAGCATTAAATTCATTTTTCCACTACCTATGGACATAAAGCTTTAACAGTCACTACATTAACAAAACTTCATGGTCAATGAACAAAATAGTTGAACAGATTTTTTTTTTTTGGTAATGAAAAAGGTTTGGAATATAGTAGAAACTGAAACATTTTTAATACACGTTGTTGCAGCTCCTCTCGCAAATTGTGGTACACTGTAGTACAATCTGGCAAATTGAACGATAGATCTGGGTGACTGCAGTGCGGCTTTCTGAACATATGTAGTAGGACTTTTTTCCCCCACTTCCCTCTTAACCATAGAGTTTTAAAGAAATGTTTAACTTTTCAAGTTGAATCTTTAAAGCTATTCTGTTTGGTTTTCTTGCAAATCATATTGATGCCACTTGCAGGAAAAGAGTAATAGAACATATGTTGCTGTCTTGGTATTTCATCTATTGGCCTGCCTTTGAATAGCTGTTGTCTTAAGAAGTTTATTTTATTCTCAAAGTTAAAAAGTATGTTTGCTTTCAGTTTGCCATAATTTAATTTTGGAAATCTTTTCTTGCAGATTTTAATTTTAAGTTTTGGGTTATAAATAGGTAGATAGATAGGTGGATAAGATTCCCGTCAGCTAATATTCTGTGCCAGATGATCTATTTTTGTATGCTTAAAAATGATACCTGATAAATGCTCCCATATAATTTATTTGAATAAATATTTATTATGTACCTTAGCAGATGTTTCTGTCTCTTATTACAAAAGTTCATTGTAAATAGCTCTTTTCTGTCTCTACAGGACAATCCTTCATACACAGACTTGGAATCTTCCCTTTTTTTACTCCATTCAATCAACTTAGCAGGGTTTCAAGAGCAGCATTTATAAATTTCCAGGTATGAAAAATTTTAATTCTTGATGTTATACGTGATTTAAATATATAGATAAAAAGTAGAGTTTTGCAATTATAGATTTTATGTATCAGAGTATGGGTTTATTGCTTGAAAAGTCACTGTATAAAACATTCAACATTCTGATTTTCTTGGCCAGGTCTCCCTGTTCACTTATGGCTAAGTTTTTAATTCATTGCCTATCTTGTGTATGTATTGCTTCCATTCTGCTTGAATCAAAGACTCAAATTTACATAAGAGCTGGAGTTTATCTAGACCAATACCCTCAATTTGCAGAGAAGGAAATGAAACTTAGAAAGGGAAAGTTACTTGTCCATGGACATATAGCTAATTTAGTGGTAGAACTAGTGTCAGAACTCTGATCTCCCAGCTCTCCCTGAGACATTGTTCAAGGAGTATAGCTCATCAGTTACATCCTGCAGCTTTGGAGTCACTGTATGGGTTAATATCTGCCCACCCCCCCCTTTTTTTTTTGGCCTTGCTGCGGCTTATGGGATTTTAGTTCTCCAGCCAGGGATTGAACCTTGGCTCTCAGCAGTGAGAGCACAGAGTCCTAGGAAGTCCTAACCATTGGACCACCAGGGGATTCTCCGGGTTAATACCCTTTTCTGTAAGATGGGGCTAGCAATACCATCTACCTGATAGGTTGTTGTGTGTCAGGATTCAGGAGACAGTGCACATTGCTACTATTATTGCTATGGTCTTTTCATTTCTCACCGTGTTGACCCCTTCACTGCTTCTTAAAGCTCCCCACCCTCCGTGTACATGTCACATGCTCTCCTGATTCTCCCTGTAATTCTCTGACTGTAACTCTGGCTTCTCTTCCCCATTCTGCTCCACGGTCGGCACAGTCCTCCTGGTTCTTTCCTCAGCCCGGATTTCCTCTGAGCCCCTTCATCACTATTTGCAAATATCTCCCACGTCTCCACCTTCAAGTCTGACTTCCCCTCTTAAACTTCAGACTAGCATTTCCAGTGGCCCTCTGGCCACGGCTACCTGATTTCCCACTCACATCAAACACCGTGTACTTAAAACCTAAGTCATTGCTTTTTCTCTAACCTGGCTTTCTTCCTCCTGGCTTCCTAATTTCTGTTAGTGATACTACTAAACACCTATATTTTTAAAATCGCTGTGTTCTCTTTATGTCTCTCTAGCCTTCCACAGCCAATTACAAATCGTGGTACATTTCGGTACAATTAGGCAAATCGAATAAGAATTATAAGAGCTCTGGGGACTACTGTGGGGCTTTCTGAAAATATGTAGTAAGATTTTTCAATCAGCCATCAAGACCCATGGATTTATTTCCCATTCAAGACATTTGTATCTTTTCCTTCCTTCCCATTCCTGTCATCATCACTGTGTTCAGACCAGTAAGCAGATTGACAGTTGCAATAGTGTAGCTGTTTGTTCATCTGGCAGTAGCTTGGTTGTTCTCTCTGTCTCTCTCTCTTTTTCTCCCAAGAAATACAACCTCTTAACATTTCATAATGGAATGTCATCTTGTCACTTGTTCATGTAGCACATGAATCTTGACTTAAGTAGACACAGAATATCATTACTCTGAGAGCTCCCAACATATCTTAATCTTGAATTACAACCTAGATCTGGCTAAATATGAGACTGATAGTTAATATTTCACCCACTTGTTTGACACACTTTAAAATTTTTATTTTTGAGTATATATTCATATGATTCAAACTCAAAATATTGGGACTTCCCTGGTGGCACAGTGGTTAAGAATCTGCCTGCCAATGCAGGGGACACGGGTTCGAGCCCTGGTCCGGGAAGATTCCCACATGCCGCAGAGCAACTAAGCCCATGTGCCACAACTACTGAGCCTGCGCTCTAGAGCCTGTGAGCCACAACTACTGAGCCCACGTGCCACAACTACTGAAGCCCACGCGCCTAGAGCCTGTGCTCTGAAACAAGAGAAGCCACCACAATGAGAAGCCTGTGCACCGAAACGAAGAGTAGCCCCCACTTGCTGCAACTAAAGAAAGCCTGCGTGCGGCAACAAAGATCCAACGTAGCCAAAAATAAATAAATAAATAATTTTTAAAAATTAAAAAAAAACTCAAAATATTAAAAAAGTATACCATATAAAGTCTCCCTTCCATCTTTGCCTCTATCTCCCAGGTCCCACCTTGCCTCCAACGGCAACCATCATCCTGGTTTCTTGTTAATCCTTCCAGAGTTTCTGCTTTTTTCCCTTGTATTTTGTGTGTGTATACACACACACACACACACACACACACACACACATATACTCTGTTCCTTGCTTTTTAAAATTTTTTTATTATTTTTAAAATTTATTTTTTTGGCTGCGTTGGGTCTTAGTTGTGGCACGTGGGGTCTTCATTGAGGTGTGCGGGATCTTTTGTTGCGGTGTGGGCTCTTCGTTGTGGCATGCGGGTTTTCTCTCTCTAGTTGTGGCGCATGGGCCTCGGGGTGCGTGGGCTCTGTAGTTTGCAGCAGGCCGGCTCTGTCGTTGAGGTGTGCGAGCTCAGTTGCAGCACACGGGCTTAGTTGCCCCTCGGCATGTGGGATTTTAGTTCCCCGACCAGGGATCGAACCCGCATCCCCTGCATTGGAAGGCGGATTCTTTACCACTGGACCACCAGGGAAGTCCCTGTTCCTTCCCTTTTTTAAAAAAACTATGTGTATCATGTATCATATGTGTCATGTATGTATCATAGCCACCTTTCCATCTGACTGTCCTCCCCTACTGCCGGACATTTTTCTAGTCTTTTGCTATTCCAAACAGTGCTGCAGTGAATAACTATGTACATGTGTCACTTTGATCATGTACCAGTATACCTGTAGGATAAATTCCCAGAAGTGAACTTGCTTGGTCAGAGAATATATGCATTCATAATTTTGAGAACTGTTGCCAGATCGCCTGCCATGGGATCATACCAATTTATATTCTTGCCAGTAAAGAT
Source organism: Stenella coeruleoalba (assembly GCF_951394435.1). Taxonomy (NCBI): domain Eukaryota; kingdom Metazoa; phylum Chordata; class Mammalia; order Artiodactyla; family Delphinidae; genus Stenella; species Stenella coeruleoalba. Next base: position 25,519,571 of record NC_137169.1, read on the forward strand.
TGAAAGTGCCTGCTTTCCCACAGTCTTATCAATATTATCAAATGTTTGGATTTTTTTGCTCATTTGAGAGAGGAAAAATGAAACATCAGTGTAGTTTTATTTTTTTTTCACATCTTTACTGGAGTATAATTGCTTTACAATGTTGTGTTAGAGTATAGTTTTAATTTGCATTTATATTTTTATGGCTGAGGTTGAACATCCTTTCATATGATAAGGGACATTTGTATTTCTTTCTCTGGGAACTATCCTTTGTCTTATTTTATCTTAGGTTACTGTGCCAATTTCTTAGAAGCTTGGTGTGTATTATGGAGATTGCCCTTTCTCTAATAGACATTTTTGCCATGTTGTTATTTGTCTTTTGCCTTTTTGTGATTTTTTTCTGCCATACAGAATTTTGTTTTATCTTTATGTAATTAAATGTATCAATCTTTTCTTTTATGGCTTTTGTATGTTGAGTCATGGTTATAAAGGCCTTTCCCACTTTGAGTTTATAAATCTTCCAAATGTTCTCTTAGCACTTTTATGGCCTTATTTTCACACTTAAGTCTTTGATCCATATGTAATTTATCCTGATATGCGATGGGAGGTGAAAATCCAGCTTAATTTCTTTTTCCAGAAGGCTAAAAATTGTCCCAGTGCCACATAGTAAGTTGCTCATCTTTTTATTGTTCATCATATATTAAATTCCCGCATATACTGGGGTACATTTCTGGATTTCCTAGTGTACTCCACTGGTCTGTCCTTCTCTCTCTTTCTTTTTAAATAAATTTATTTATTTATTTATTTTTGGCTGTGTTGGGTCTTCATTGTGGTGCGCAGGCTTCTCATTGTTGTGGCTTCTCTTGTTGTGGAGCACGGGCTCTAGGCATGCAGCCTTCAGTAGTTGTGGCACGTGGGCTCAGTAGTTGTGGCTTGCAGGCTCTAGAGCTCAGGCTCAGTAGTTGCGGCACACGGACGGACCTAGTTGCTCCACGGCATGTGGGATCTTCCCGGACCAGGGCTCGAACCCGTGTCCCCTGCATTGGCAGGCGGATTCTCAACCACCGCGCCACCAGGGAAGCCCTGAATGAATACTCTTTTTGTTTGTGGTAATTTTACAGTTGCTTCTGTTGCATTTTCCAGGTATACAATCATCTTATCTGAAAACAATGGTAATTTTACCTCCTACACTCCAGTGTTCCTTTCTGTAGTTTCTTTCTCTAGTCTAATTGCATTGGCTAATGTCTCCAGAACAGTGTTAAATAATATGTAGTGGTAATAGAGGGCATCCTTGTTCTGTTGCTGACTTTACTGGGATGCTTCTATTAAGATGCTGGGTTTGGGGCTAAAATAGATATATTTTATCACCAACAAACTTTTAATAAATTGTAGACCAGACTCTGTGCCATAAAATGGGGATTAAAAAAAGATGAGTATGACTCCACCTGCCTTCAAAGAGTTTACAGGAAAAGACAGACACAAAAATTAGTGTGATATGTGTCACAGTGGGGACACAAAAAAAGGTGATAGCTAATCAGCTTGAACCCCATGTCAAGATAAAATTCCAAAGGACAGTGTACTCAAAGCATATTAGCTTAGCTTGCCTTTGAAATGTTTTTGTTGAATTAATTATAGTATGTCCTTGACTTTATTTTATTTTTAGTTTTTAAATATTTATTTATTTATTTAAGCCGCACTGGGTCTTAGTTGCAGCACACGGGATCTTCACTGGGGCATGCAGAATCTTCAGTTGCAGCATATGAGCTCTTAGTTGCGGCATGCAGACTTCTTAGTTGTGGCATACATGCGGGATCTAGCTCCCGACCAGGGCTCGAACCCAGGCCCCCTGCATCGGGAACGCGAGTCTTACTCACTGGACCACCAGGGAAGTCCCAGGACGTCCTTGACTTTAGAGGCAACAAAGAACCTTTGTTAGTTCAGGACTTTCCTGGTTGCGCAGTGGTTAAGAACCCGCATGCCACTGCAGGGGACACGGCTTCAAGCCCTGGTACGGGAAGATCCCACATGCTGCGGAGCAGCTAAGCCCGTGTGCCACAACTACTGAGCCTGCGCTCTAGAGCCTGCGAGCCACAGCTACTAAGCCCTCCTGCCACAACTACTGAAGCCCATGTGCCTAGAGCCCGTGCCCCACAACAAGAGAAGCCACCGCAATGAGAAGCCCACGCACTGCAACGAAGAGTTGCCCCCGCTCATCGCAGGTAGAGGAAGCCCACACACAGCAACGAAGACCCAATGCAACCAAAAATAAATAAATAAATTTATTTTTTTTTAAAAAAAGAACCTTTGTTAGTTCAGTAAGGACACTGGTGAAGATATTTATTGAATGTCTACCACATCCCAAACATTAAACTAAGGTTGGGCATACACATAGACATGGTCTCTCCTCATACGGATATTATTCAATACAATGTAGCAGGGAAACATACATCAGAATAGGCAAATAAAATGCATTCTAGCACTTGCCATGGCATACATGTATACAGTACAATGGGGCATGGAGGGAATAGCAATTAACATGAGCCCAGAGGGGACTTTCCTGGTGGTCCAATGGTTAAGACTCCACGGTTCCAATGCAGGAGTCACGGGTTTGATCCCTGGTCAGGGAACTAAGATCCCATATGCCACGTGGCATGGCCAAAAAACAAACAAACAAAAACATGAGCCCAGGGAAGTCAAGGAAAGCTTCCCAAAGGATCCTCTGTTTGAGCTGACTCTGAACGAAGAGTGAGAGTTTCTCAGACTGAGAAGAGTGGTTTTATTGTAGCACAGGAACAATATGTACAAAAGCTTGGCGGCATGAAAGGTATAGCGTGCCTGGGAATGGCATATAGCTTAAGAGTGGGAGGTGAGGTAGCTGGTAGGAGATGAGAGTGCAGAGATTGGCAGAAGCTGGGTCGTAAAGGGTACTAAATCCATTCATAGAAATATGGACTTTATCTAGTAGGCAGGAAGGGGCCACTAAAGAATTCCAAACAGGAGAATCTGGAAAGAAAACATACTTCAGGGTCGATTGAAGAGAGAAAGATAAAAGGCAAGGAGACCAATTAGGAAGTTTATTGTATTAGTCCAAATATTCTCTATAATGAAATTTTATGTCCTCATAATAATTCACATACAAATTCCTCCTAAAAGTTAGTGCCAGAACAATGCTCATTTCTACTGGGCAAATGATGTGAGCACTATATAAATTGTTTGTGTTTCTCTGTTTTTTGCTTTTGCCTTGGATTCCAGGACAAATGGTGCTAAATGTCAACCTACAGAAACCATCTCATCTCCATTTAAAATGTCTAATTTCTATTGTAAAATGTGTTTCATATATATGTATTTAAAACTACTTTAAATCACTTTAAAAAGGATGTATGATCCTTTTGGAAAATATAGACAAATATAAAGAAAAAATATAAATTCCTGAAGTCATCTAGCCCCACCTCTCCCCAAGTGTATTCACCCTAAGTCAATGACATTCTGCCTCTACCTCAACTGCAAATAAAACTCGTTACTTTGCAAGGGGGCAAATTCTGTTGTTGAACAGCTTAACCCAGTATTTCTCAAAAAAAAATTTTTTTTACCAAAACCCGCAGTAAGAAATACTACATTTTACATCTTGACCCAATACACACATACCTGGGATTCTGCTTATTAATCTCTCTCTCTATCTGAAACAAAAAATTCATATAAGAATTCTTACTATTTGCAATAAGCTCTGCTATTTTAAATTCTATTTTGTGTTCTTTAAAATCCTAACTAAATTGATTTCAAAACCCACTAATGGACTGAGACAAGCAGTATAATAACCATCGACTTAAAACTTTCCAAACCTTAGTTTGCTTGCATATACATATGAAGGCACTAGATCAAGACACCTGAGTTCAAAAAAATCCCATCAAGTTCTCATTTTTAAGAAACTGTCCTTTATACTGAGTTAACATCTGTCCCCCTTTAGTCCTATCCATCCGTCCTTCTTGCTTTTCAGAACTACACTGAACATTTATTCAACAAATATGACTGAGCATCTGTGTGCCAGACACGCTCTGTGCGAGGGATGCTGAGGTGAACAAAACAGTCAGCTCTTTTGGAACTTACGTTCTAGTGATCAGTCCAGAGGACTAGTCTACTGCTGAAGAATAATTCTACTTCCTCTTCCACGTAATTGTCCTTCAATATTGGAAGACAGCTATCATGTTTCCTTTTAATCCTTTCCCCTGGTTTCTAAACTGTGCCACATATGACATAGTTTCTATGACAACAGCTATCGAGCCCTAGTGATCAACTGAAACTTCCCACACTAAAGATGGATTTGTCAAGATAACCTCTGATAGTGATACTGAAGCAAAGATTTGTATAAAGTTGGGGAACAAGTTATGTGAAGATCTGGGTGAAGAGTGTTCCCGACACAAGGTCCATCAGGAGTGCATTGGCACATTGGGAAATATCAAAACCAATGAGGTTAGAGCTAGGGGCAGGTAGAGGGAGGAAGGGAAATCTTGCAGCCCTTTTAGACGAGGGTAAAGATTTTGTCATTCTTTCTGAGAGGGAAACTATTGGAAGTTTTGAGTAGAGGAATGATATGACCTGACTTACATTTTAGCAGATCCCTCTGGTAAAAGCAGAGAACAGAAAGGAAGCTAAGGCAGGAGTCTGTTTATTCAAGTGTTCTTTTATGATCCTCATTACAGAGCTTTATCATATTCTTCATAAAGTTTCTGCATATTTCTTGTTAAAATATTTAATTTTCACTATTTTGCAAGAAGAACCTTCCATTGCATCTGATAACTAGCTACTCATTTTTTGTGTATTCACTTTGTATATTTTATAACTGGGATATCTTCCCAAATTCTCTTGTTTCTAAGAAGTTTTTAAAAATTGACTTTATTAAGGTATAATTTACATACAATAAGATGTACTGGTTTTAAGTGTACAAGTTCAGTGGGTTTTGATATGTATTCATGTGTAACAATCAGCATAAATAAGATACAGAACGTTTCTATCACCCAGAACTTCCGTCCTTTTTTTTTCTCATGCCTTTTTTTTTAATAGTTTTTAATTAATTAATTTATTTATTTTTGGCTGTGTTGGGTCTTCGGTTCTGTGTGAGGGCTTTCTCTAGTTGTGGCAAGCGGGGGCCAGTCTTCATCGCGGTGCGCGGGCCTCTCACTGTTGCGGCCTCTCTTGTTGCAGAGCACAGGCTCCAGACGCGCAGGCTCAGTAGTTGTGGCTCACGGGCCTAGTTGCTCCGTGGCATGTGGGATCTTCCCAGACCAGGGCTCGAACCCGTGTCCCCTGCATTAGCAGGCAGATTCTCAACCACTGCACCACCTGGGAAGCCCTCCTCATGCCTTTTTGAAGTAAACGCCCCTGTCTCACTCTCAGCCCCTGGCAATTGTCAACCTCCTTTCTGTCACTCTAGATTAATTTTGCCTGTTTCTAGAATTTCATGTGACTGGAATCACAGAGTTTGTACTGTTTTGTGTCTGGCTTCTTTTGTTGAGGCTAATGCTTTTGAGATTCATTCATGTCATTGTGTGTATCGGAGGTTTGTTCCTTCCTGTTGCTCACTACTATTCCATGGTATGGATGTACCACAATTTATCTATTCACCAGTTGATGGACATTTCTTTCTAGATTAGGGCCAGTATGAATGAAGCTGCTATGAAGATTCTTGTATTGATACAAGTCTCTTTGTGGACATGTTTTCATTTCTCTTGGGTAAATACTTAGGAATGGAATTCTTGGGTCCTAGAGTAGGTTTAACTTTATTGGAACTGCTAAACACTTTTCCAGAGTGATTGATTGTACCATTTGACATCCCCACCAGCAGTGTATGAGATCCACTTTCTCCACATCCTTGTCAGCAGTTGGTACTGTCAGTCTTTTTAGTTTTAGCCATTACAGTGGGTGTGTAATGACCTTTCAGTGTTCATTGTGTAAAACCACAATTTGTATTTCCCTAATGATTAATGATGTTGAAATTTTTTCATGTGCTAATTTGTATATCTTTAGTGAAATATCTGTTCAGATCATTTGCCAATGAGTTGTTTGTCCTATTATTGAGTTTTTTGAAGTCTTTATATATTCTAGATACAAGTCTTTTGTCAGATATATGTATTGCAAATATTTTATCCAAGTTCATGGCTGGGCTTTTCATTTCCTTAATGGTATCTTTCAAAGAGCAGGGTTTGTCAAATTTTTCTTTACGGTCCGTGCTTTTTGTGTCCTAAGAAATCTTTGCCTACCCCAAGGTCCTAAAGATTTTTCTCCTATGTTTTCTTCTAGAAATTTAACTTTCACATTGAGTTCTATGATCCATTTTGAGTGAAAATTTGTATCAATATGTGGTGTAAAGTAAGGGTCAAGGTTTATTTTTTTCCTGTAATGGATATACAGTTGTTCTGGCACCATTTGTTTGAAAATATTACTCCCCCCATTGAATTACTGTGTCACCTTTGTAAAAACAATTGATGAAATGAGCCTTACTTAAAAAAATTGACTGATAAAATATTTGCATGTCTTTTTCTGACTCTATTCTATTCCATTAATCTGTTGCATAGAGTGTTCTATAAATGTCAGTTTGGCCAAGTTGGTTGATAGTGTTGATCAGGTGTTTTATATCCATATTGATTTTTCTATCTATTCCTTCTACCAATTACTGAGGAGTGTTGAAATATACAATAATAATTATGAATTTCAGTATTTCTTTTTTCACTTCTGCCAGTTTTTGCTTTATGTATTTTAAAGCTGTGTTATTAAGTATGTACACATTTATCGTTGTTATATTTTCTTAATGAATTACTCCTTTTATCATTATAAAATATCTTTTTAGCTCTGGTATTGTCTTGAACCTGATTTGTCTGATGTTAATATAACCATTCCAGCTCTCTTACAATTAATCATATGCTTTTTTACCTTTATTTACTTTAACATTTGTATCTTTAGGTTTAAAGTGTGTTTCTTGTAGACAGCATATATTTGAGTCATCAGTTTTATCCAGTCTGACAATCTCCTTTTTAAATGCAGTTCAGAATATTTTCATAGATATAATTATCAATATAGTTGGATTTAAGTGTACCGTCTTGCTATTTGTTTTCTATTTATGCCATCTCTGTTGTTCCTCTTCCCCTTTTTTCCTGCCTCAATAAAAGAATATTAAGTAATTTTCAGTATTCTATTTTATCCCCACTGTTGGCTTATTAGCTTAATTTCTTTGTTTTATATTTAACAGTTGCTCCAAGAGTTGTAATATGCATTTTCCCTTATAATTATCACATATTGTACCACTTCATATATAGCACAGGTTAGCAGACTACAGACTTCAGGCCGAATGGGGATTACTCCCTGCTTTTGTAAGTAAAGTTTTATTGGAACACAATCACAGCCACTCACTTACGTATTGTTTATGGCATATTTTTATGCTACAGTGGCAGAGTTGAGTAGTTGCAACAAAGACTACTAGCCTGCAAAGCCTAAAATATTTACTATCTGACCTTTTACAGAAAAGGTTTGTCAACCTCTGATGTATAGTGTAAGGACCTTATAACTGTATATTTATGTTTCTCCTCTTTGCTTCAAATATTTTTTCTGCCCCCACCTTTTCTGGAACGTCAATTACAAATATATTAGACCAATTTGATATTGTTTAACATGTCACTAAGGCTCTGTTTATTTTTTGTCCGTTTTTTTTTTTTTTTTTTTTTTTTTTTTTTGCGGTATGCGGGCCTCTCACTGTTGTGGCCTCTCCCGTTGCAGAGCACAGGCTCCGGACGCGCAGGCTCAGTGGCCATGGCTCACGGGCCTAGCCGCTCCACGGCATGTGGGATCTTTCTGGACTGGGGCACGAACCCGTGTCCCCTGCATCGGCAGGCGGACTCGCAACCACTGTGCCACCAGGGAAGCCCAAGTTCTTTTAAAAAACTTTAGTCTGGATAATTTCCATTGCTATGTCTTCACATTCATGGATTATTCTTGTGCAGTTTATAATATCTGCCACTAAGCCCATCTACCGAATTTTTAATTTCAGATATTGTATTTGTTTCTAGATTTTTTGGATTATTTTTACATCTTGTCTTTCTCTCAATATATTCATGTTTTTCTTCAAATTTTAAATTAAACTTAAATATAAAATTTTTAAATATAAAATTTAATTAAGTATATTAACTCTTTTTTACATCCTTGTTTACTAAGTCTAGCATCTCTTTCATTCCTGGATCTGTTTCCATTGACCAGTTTTTCTTCTGATTTTAAGGTGACTTTTTTTGCTTTTTCACATGTCTAGTGATTTTTGATGGAATGGTGAACATTGTAATTATATGTTTTTGAGTATCTGAATTTTGTTGTTTTCCTTCAAAGACTTTTGAATTTTGGTTTATGTGTTAGTTAAGTTGCAGATGAATCAGCTTGATGATTTTGAAGCTTGTTTTTGAACTTTGGGGCAGTTCTAGAGTCATCTTTACTGTTGAGTTAGGTTAGTCCTTCTACTAAGGTGTTTCTCTTCTGGGGTCTCTAGTAAATGCCCTAGGTGTTCAGTGAAGAATCTTTATCCTGACTGGTCAAAACTTAATTGTCTCTTAACCCTGTGTGAGCTCTGGGAATTTTTCTGCTCACAGTTCCCCAATTGTTTTTCAGCTGAACTCTTGTAGTTTAACCTTACACATTTGTAGATTAGTGTTCAGCACAGACTCTAGAATACTCCTGTGCAGATTTATTGATCTCTTTGCCTGTGTAGTTGCCTCTCTCTGGTACTTTGCCCCACAACTGCCAGGCGCCTCAGCCTTCTTGAACACCACCTCTGTCTGTTCAATCCAGTTTGATTTCCCCTCCCTGTATCAAAATCCAGAAGGCCAAAGTGATAATAGGCTGCCTCATTTGTTTCCTTTTCTTGGAGATCACAGTCTCACTTGCCCTGTTTTCATTGTCCGAAGACAATTTTTTCATGTATTTTGTCCAGTTTTCTAATTGTTTATAGCAGAAGGCCAAGTCTAGTACCAGTTACTCCAACATGACAAAAGCCCAAGAATTTTACTTTATTTTATTTTATTTTTTTAATTTTTATTTATTTATTTATTTTTGGCTGCATTGGGTCTTCGTTGCTGTGCATGGGGTTTCTCTAGTTGCGGAGAGCGGGGGCTACTCTTCATTGCGGTGCACGGGCTTCTCATCATGGGGGCTTCTCTTGTTGCAGAGCACAAGCTCTTGGCACGGGGGCTTCAGTAGTTGTGGCTCGTGGGCTCAGTAGTTGTGGCTCACGGGCTCTAGAGCACAGGCTCAGTAGTTGTGGTGCAAGGGCTTAGTTGCTCCACAGCATGTGGGATCTTCCCGGACCAGGGTTTGAACCCATGTCCCCTGCATTGGCAGGCGATTCTTAACCACTGTGCCACCAGGGAAGCCCAGAATTTTACTTTAGAAAATAGTTTTCTAATTTTACTTTTAAAGATATATAATATCTGCAATAACAATAACCATTTCATCTTTTCCAATATTCATATTTTAATTATATTGCCTAATTCATTGGCTCGTAATTCCAGGACAATGTTAAATAATAGTATTGATATTTCCCTGGTATTTTTCCTTAAGGGTAGAAGAGAAGCATTTTAAAGAGATAATATCCAGAGTTAATGAAAGTGTTGGGGGAAAAGGGCACTGTCATTTCATGTTGGTAAAGATTTAAATTGATATAGTGTTTTGGGAAGGTAATCTGTCTGTACTCTTCTAGGAATCAAATTATTTCACAAGTGCTCAAGGATCTGTGTGCAAAGGTACTCATTGCAGCATTATTTATAATAGCAAAAAATTGTTAAGTCATGACCTACTGCTGTGCTTCAGATTAGAATAGAGGAATTATTAGATTTTAACTGATAGGATATGATAGTAAAAGATTGGGTATTGATTTCATGCTTCTTTAGCAATATTCCCAGATGTCCTGTTTCGGCAATTGTATGCTATAACCTTGAGTATATTCTACCTCTGTTAGCACAGTATCCCTGGTTTGTCTGTATTCCAGAGACTTGGGCATATAAGAATTCAGCAAAAGCTGGATCTTTGGGCCTATAATGAGAATGTGAAGGCCCCAATCTCTAGCCAACTGCTTTTTTAGTCTTTTTAATGAAATAATTTCTGGGAAGTTTGGGATTTCAAAGCCTACTATTAGCTAGAACCTAGATTATTTTAAACATGAAAGAAATTTCATTATAGACGTAACTTCTTGAGCACTAATTTATTATAGTGCTTTTCATCTCTGTATATGTTCATATTTATAAATTTGATACAGTACTGAATTGTGGTTAATGCATTTAAAAAATAACCGCTCAGCCAGTGAATACAGTTAACACTAAAGAGAGCTGATTTAGCAGATGGTATGTTCCTGAGTTTGAGAGCCCTCACTAATCTATTTGTGTTTCTTTGCCACAGTCTCACTTTCTGTCATTATTTCATGTTCTGCCGAATGATTTTGACCCGTAATAACTTATCACAAGTGTTAAAGCTAAAGTTACCGTAAGAGTACTAAACAAAAATACTACTTTGGATGTTAAAATCGATACTTTACAGTGGTTCAAACCAGGGAAACACTTTTAAAAACCTGATCAGCTGTTAATTAGAGATTGGTGGAAGACTTCTGACATCCTGAAAGCTATCATAGGAATTACTGTAGCCTGAGAAGAAATGACTCACAACTATCTGAATGAACAAAGTTGGAAGAAACTTTGCCTGGAGGCATACCAGGATTTCAGGGAATATGAAGGGAAAAAATAACTGCAAAATAGCAACACCAGAAACTATGCTTTAGTGATATGATGACCTTAATGGCACTGATTCTATTAACGTTTCCATTTATAGAAATATGCTCTCCCTGCTAAATAGAGTATTCTTGAATGGGCTATCGCTGCAGGCTTGGAGAGTGTTACAAATTAGTAATAAATGACTCTTGGTCACACATGATAGAAATCCAACTTAAATTTAAGCAGAAAAGGAAATTTATTGGCTCACATAACTAAAAATCCAGAAGGAGCAGTGGTTTTAGGCACAGCTGGATTCAGGTATTAAAATAATATCATCAGGACTCTCTCTGAAACAGTTCTATCTAGTTTTCTTCTGTGTTAGCATAGTTCTTAGGTGGGCTTTCCCAGTTGTTGAAGGTAACTTTTTGCAGTTCTAGGTTAATGCGATCCTTAAGGCCCATGCCCTTGCGTAGAGAGACCTTTATTCTCTAGCTTCCATAACACACTCAGACTGACAAGTGTAGTTCATATGTCCATGGAGTCAGGGAGGCAAAGGGATGAACAGCATCACCAAATTTTGGAAGGCAGTTCCCAAAAGAAAAAGAAGAATCCTATGCTGAGGAAGAGAAAGGGGTCCTGTGCAGGCAAAGGATAACAGAGGTCCAACTGTAATTACAGAAATGGAAGGAGGCTCATGTAAAAAGTACACAGGAAATATTATGGGTGAAATGATTTGATGCCTGTGATTTTATTTTAAAATATTCTGGGTGGAAAATGGAGGTAGATACAAGACACAAAATTAGCAAAATCGATCAGTGTTAAAGCTGGGTAATAAATACACAAGTATTCTCTATATTTTCTTCTTTACTTTGGTGAGTGCTTAGAATTTTGCTTAAATAAGTTAATGACAAAAAACAATGCAACAACAATAACAACAACAAAATAAATGCAGCTTCTATTGACTATGGTTGTTTGTAAGAAGTAAAAGTTAAGAGAGAAGCTGAGAGGGAAGATTATATCATTTGTCCAGAAGGGCAAGCCTCAGGATAGATCCTTTTTTTAGATTTATCTGTTTTAGGGACTAGAAATGTTATCAGTCAGGGTCTCCTCAGGGAAACAGAAACCACTCTGGGTATTTCAAAGAGAAGAAATTTAATATATGAAATTGCTTCCAAAAGTTTAAGAAGGGCTGGAATAGCAAAAGGAAAAAAAAGGGGCCAGGGGAGCTAGAAGAACTTCAGTCATAGGGACTTCCCTGGTGGTCCAGTGGGTGAGACTCTACGCTCCCAATGCAGGGGGCCCAGGTTCGATCGCTGGTCAGGGAACTAGATCCCGCATGCATGCTGCAACTAAGGGTCCACATGCCGCAACTAAGAAGTCTGCGTACCGCAACTAAGACCTGGGGCAGCCAAAATAAATTAAATAAATAAATATTTAAAAACAACAACAAAAAAGAATTCCAATCATAGATCAGAAGCTGCTGTGCCCCTGAGCTGGAGCTCTCAAGTCTGTGCTGGCTGCTGTGCAGTTGGAGTTGCTGTCACAGTCGTTCTGGATCTGCCGGAGAGGTACCACTTCTATCAGAGAGGGGAAGTCCAAAGGCTGGAAAGTCTACTGGAGTCCAGAATCACCTGCTCCTGCTGCCGCTACACCAACAGCCAGCAGCCACCAGAAATTGCTGCATTTTCACTGCCCAAAGCAGGAAACATTTTTCCTTTTACTGATCTCCTGTTGGCACCTCCTACTGATAAGACTCTAACAGGAAGCCAGCTGCAAGGATGGAAGCCTGGGAAATGTCATTTGCAGAATTCCAATTACATCAGTAGAGAGTAGAGTAGAGCATGGCGGGTGTTGAACTGAGAGACAACAGGTAAATGACCAATATAGTCCACCCTCTTTGGCTACATGGCATCCACATATACCACTCTTCCCATATTTAAAATTCTAAACAAGTTCACGAGTCTGCTTTCCAGTATGCAACTATCCTTCATACAAACAATGACACCATCATCGTTTCCCCAAAATGGGTGACGTTCATTCTTCTTTTAGGTCAGTCATGATCAAATTTAGTGGAAGCATGCAATGTTTCCCTGGTGGCAACATTCCTGTTTTGAGAGATAAGATCTTTGTAGGGACAGAAAGCAAGAATTCTGTAAGTGGGCTGTTAGAGGTAAAAGTGAAAGGAGGCACTGCCACTTTCACCCCTTGATTTCTAGAAGTGAGTATTCTAGTTATGGAAATAATAGCATCTATATTGGTCAGTGGCTAAAATTATATACCACATCCATTTGGATAGCACCCCGATCTCTCAGGGTATCATCTCTCTTATGGGGCCATAATGGAATATTCAGTTGGTTATTCCACCATTTTATCAGGTAAGATGCTTCTGGGTGATGGAGTATACAGCAAGCTTCATGGTGGCTAGGGAAGGAGGCTGCCTGACATCCACAGAACAGGTCATCTTGTCTACCTTCTGAGAGCCTCCTCTGCAATGGGTACCCTTTATTAAGCATTCACGTGAGACACTAACGTCTCTTACCCTGTGGCCATTCCAAGAGGTATTTCCACCTGCCTCTTTGCCCCATGCCTTTTGCTCACGAGTTCTTCTGTCTGGTTCTTTCTAAATCCTTAACTCTTTGGCCAACTTGTTAGCTACTGTCCATGAATCAGGGTAAAATCTATACCTGTGTCTATCTCTCTCTCTATGCAGAGTGGGCAACCAGATGCTCACTGGGGAGATTTTCCTTCCCAAAATCTTTCAGGGACACTTCTGATGGGATTTGTGATGTTTCAACTATCCACTTCCAGCTGATGCCGGCATATTGTGCAAAACCATCTCTAAATCGGCCTTAACTTTTTCTTCCTCAGTCAACTTGTTGTAGGGAGCTCACTTTGGAACCATATGTATGAGCTGAGGAAAGGCAGCAATTACACTTCATCTCCCAAAGCACTGCCTTCAATAGGAATTCATCCTAAGCAAACACAGGTGATAAGGTAGGTAGGTAATCATAGTGCTACTACATCTCCATTTTCCATTGGCAGTAAGGCCATCACTCTGTTCAAGCTTAGAGGGTCTATTTCCTGGAAACTTTTCTGTCACCAAGATTATATAGTCCTATCCAGAAAATGGGAGTCATTCTAGATATTCCAGACAGAGATAATATGATACACGAAATTATTTTCCATAACATGTTATGGAAAAACCCAAATGAACTTTTTGGCCAACCCAATACAAGGGTGTGGGAAGGCCTAGAAGAGCACAAATGAGGATGGGGTCTAGAGGAACAAAAAGAAAGAAGGAAATGATACTCAGAGGCGACAAGCTGCTAATCACAAGGGCTTAGAGTTCACCAGCCCTTAAAGCTGAGCCCACAAGCATATACTGCTTGCTGGACCTTTGGAGACACAGTGTTAGATCTGCTGAAGAGTTGCCACCTCGATCAGAATTGGAACCACCAAAAAGATTCTGCATCTGCCTGAGCTGCTGTCCAGAATCCTCCCATCCTGCTACTATTACAACAAACACCAGCCACTGTGAGAGCTAGAAGCTGGAAATATCTCTCTTCCCCTGGTCTTCTGATATCCATTATGACCCATTTAGCATATCCTACAGAAAGTTAACTGATGAAAGATCCTGGGTCATGAAGTTGCAGACTCTCAGCCCCAGACGCTACCCATCAGAACAGAGCAGAATACAAAAGGACAGTTGTTTGGCTTAAATAGGTAAGGAAGAGGTAAAAATTATCAGTACGGAAACCAAAATCCGTTTATGGGCTTAGTTATGAAAGCCCTGCTTCCTGACAAGAGCAAAAAACAAACTTATTCAGCCATAGATGGGTAGGTTAAGGAAAAATGGCAACTTCTCCTGCCTGTCACTTGCTATAGTCTAGCAATGAAACAGTTTCACCAGTACAAATCCACTGAATATTTATTGAGTATCTACTATGGTTTAAGCTCAGCTTATGTTATGATACTTTAATCTTGTGATTTGAGTGAAAAGTATAAATCAGAGTAGATTAAAAATCAGCTATACATTTTTACATTTAACTACTGTAATTCTACCACATTTCCCCCATCCTCATCATTTTCACAAATAGTGATATTTTAGAGATCAATGGCATCTGTAATGAGCTCCCATGTCACTCCTTCTCTTAGATATCTGTACATTTTTTCAGTCTCTCTTCCTGTTGCAGAGAGGGTACCCTCTTCTCCCACCCCTCACTAATCCTTTCTAATAGTAACCATTTTAATGTGTTCTCAATCCCTTCCTGCTTCATCTGGAAGTTTATTTCTTCAGTTATTTTTTTTTTCTAAAATATTCAGATTCTTCTTCAGTCTTAACCCCAGTTTCCTCCCTTATTCTCTTTCCCTTTACAGCAAAACTCTTTGAAAAGAGTTGTGTGTGCTTGTTTCTCTCATTCCATTCTCCCTTAAACCCACCCTAACACACACACACACACACACACACACACACACACACACACACACACACACACACACACACACACACACACCCCACTGATAATCCCAGTGGTCAACTCTCAGTCCTCATCTTACCAAAACTAACAGAGTTAGTTGATCACCCCTTCTTCCCTGAAACACTTTCTTCACCTCCAGGATGTTTCTTCCTATCTTTCTGGCTTTCCTCTCAGGTATCTTTTCTTGGTCCTCTTCATCTCTCTGTTCTCTAAATGTTGGAGTGCCAAGGACTTGTCTCTGTTCTCTGTAGCCTCCTCCTTTGGTAATCACATCTAATCTCATGACTGTAAATACCGTCTATATGCTGACGATTCCGAATTTTATATCCCCAGCCTGGACCTATTTCCTTAATGCTACTCATATATCCAGCTGCCCACTCTTTATTTCTTATTAGATAAATAACAGGAGATGTTAAACTTAATATGTCCAAAGTTGAGCTCCAGATACCAGCCCCTACAACCTGTTTCTCTCCCAGTCTTTCCCATTTCAAGAAATGGCAAGTCCCTTCTGCCAGTACTCAGGCCATAAAGCTTGGAGTCATCCTTGATTGTTCTCTTTCTCCTCCCTGCCATATGTGTGTTACCTAGCTAGATGTGTGTGTGTGTGTGTGTGTGTGTATGAACTGCCTTTTCCCTTTTATTTATTGGAATCTTTTCATTAAGCCCCTGGAACTCACTCTCAATCCTATCTTGAAATTATATTTTCAAGAGTATATAGCACTAAGAATTCAGCTGCCAACTTGGGGTACTTCACTTTAGGGATGAGTTGTGTGACTGCCCTTTGACACAGTCCATTGCTGAAGTCATTCCCCACAGCTCTCAGCCTTTTCAGAGGTCCTCTGTTGTTTCTTCTGCTTGTCAAAGGCAGTGCTCAAGTCTCTGCAGTCAGGAGAAGAAATTTTCCACTTTACTTTCACTGTTAACATCCCCCCACTCCCTATCAACTCTCAGCAAGGAGCCTGTTTAAATTTGTACAAAGTGACTGCAGTTTGCAACTCTTAACAATACTGATGCTCACTTCAAACGTCTACAAATTGCCTGGAAAGCAAATTCTTATTGAAACTTAAACTGAAAAAGAAAATCTGTTTCCCCCCCAAGGAATTAACTTTTTATTAAATCTTTTAAGAATAGAATTTGTGTTTATATAACACTTTTATGTCTGAAAAAGAACTGGCAATGACTTGGACATCAATTAATCTTTCCTCTGTGAAGCCAACTTTGATTCCTTTCCGGATTAAGAATGGATTTTAAACACAAGTTGCACTAATAGTTAGATGAAAGTTACCAAAGAATTCAGAATCTTCAGATATAACATAAATTGGGATTCTTTGGTTACAAGTTAAAAGGAAAGCCAACTCAAATTGGCTTAAGGAAAAGGACATTTATTGGCTCAAATAACTGAAAAGTCCAAGGATAGATACAGCCTAAGCCGTGACTGGGTCTAGGGCTGGGGTTAGCAAAAGGAGCCTGTGTCTGTTTTTGTAAATAAAGGTTTACTGGAACACAGCCATGCCCATTCCTTCTCATATTGTCTAGATGCTTTTGTGCTGTGACTTGAGCAATATAGTGGTGAAGTTGAGTAGTTGTGAGAGAGATCTATGGCCCACTACAATGTGTGGTTTTTTCCCCCAAACCAAGCAATTCTCCCAACACTAACTCAACTCAATTCTGGTACTGTCTACCTGGAGATAGCATCAGATTCCATAGGTTAAGAGCTCAATCCCACAAGACTGCCTCCGTTTCAGATGCCAATCACAAGTCAGGTTGTTACCTGTGCGTCTGACCAACTGGTTATAAAGGTTCCCAGGACCCCCTCCTTGGTTAATTTGCTGGAGTGGCTTACAGAACTCAGGAAACCAGTTTACTTACTAGACTACTGGTTCATTACAAAGTGTGTTAAAGGATATGAACCAACAGCTGGATGAAGAGATACATAGGGCAAGATGCTGAATCCAGGAGCTTCTGTCCCTGTGGAGTTTAGGGCTGGCAAGTGGATGAGTTCTCTTTCACCAACCTGGAAGCTCAGAACCTGTCTTTTTTGGGTTTTTATGGAGGCTTCATTACATAGGCACAATTGATTAAATCATTGGCCATTGGTGATTGATTCAACCTCCAGCCTCTCTCTCCAGAGGTCATGAGGTGAGACTCTGAGTTCCAACCCTCTAATCTAATTAATCTAATCCACTGATTGGTTTCCCTGGCAACCTCCTCCAATCTTTAGGGGACTTCTGAAAGTCACCTTATTAACATAAACTCAGTTATGGTTGAAAGGGGCTTTTCATAATAACAAGATGTCCATTTCACCTTTCTGGCTCTGATGCGATTTCAGGAACTGAGGACAAAAGACCAAATATTATAACAAAAGATGTTCCTATTGCTCTTACTGCTTAGGAAACGCCAAGGGTTTGGGGAGCTGTGAGCTAGGAACCATGGACAAACTCCAAAATATATATTTATTATAAATCACATTCTCACACCCACAAGCCCTAAAATATTTCCTATCTGACCCTTTATAGAAATGAATGACCAGGACTTCCCTGGCGGTCCAGTGGTTAAGACTCCACACTTCCAATGCAGGGGATGCAGGTTCTTCCTGGTCGGGGAACTAAGATCCCACATGCCGTGTTGCACAGCGCAAACACCTCTGGTCTAGGGAAAAATGATGTTGATAGGATCTGGCCTGTTTCTTTGCTCTGCTTTCCTCAGTGTTGGTCCTTTCTCATGTAGGCTCTCTCCTCATGGTGGCAGAAAATCTACTATAGCTCCAGGCTCACATCCTCATAAGAGTGGTCTTCTTTTCTGGTCGCTCCAATAAAAAATGCTAAGATTTGCTTTGATTGAACCTCTTTTTCTGGCCTTGTTTGACGTGTCCATTCCCAGACCAGTAACTGGCCGTGGGAATGCAGTGCTCTGATTTGCCAGGTCTAGGTCACAAGTTGACCTCTGGAGTGATGAGTTGAGCCAGTATCTCCCAAACCATAAGAACCAGAGAAGTGAAGGGGTGATCCTCTTAAGAAAAGTTGAGGAGTTATTACCAGAAAAAGGTACTGAGTGAGTAGGGGGAGCAGTAGGAATAGAATAATGAATAAACAGAAGGGAAATTACATAACAGACTGGTAAACAAAAGCGTCCACTGAAACAATTAGAGTAACAGTTTTTAAATAGCTACCGCTTCAGGACTTCCCTGGTGGTCCAGTGGCAAAGAATCTGCCTTACAATGCAGGGAACGGGGGTTCCATCCCTGGTCAGGGAACTAAGATCCCACATGCCACAAGGCAACTAAGCCCGCATGTCACAACTACTGAGCTCACGTGCCTCAACGAGAGAGCCCGCGTGCTGCAAACTACAGAGCCCACGCGCCCTGGAGCCCGCGCAACACAACTAGAGAGAGAAAACCCACACACAACAACTAGGGAGAAGCCCGTATGAGGCAACTAGAGAGAAGCCCACGCATCACGACGAAGAGCCCGCATGCCTCAACGAAGATCCCAAGTGCCGCAATGAAGACCCGACGCGGCCAAAAATAAATAAATAAATCTTTAAAAATTTTTATTTATTTTTGGCCACATTGGGTCTTCGTTGCTGCGCACGGGCTTTCTCTAGTTGCGGCGAGTGGGGGCTACTCTTCATTGTGGTGCACAGGCTTCTCACTGTGGTAGCTTCTCTTGTTGTGGAGCACGGGCTCTAGGCGTGCAGGCTTCAGTAGTTGTGGCACACAGGCTCAGTAGTTGTGGCGCATAGGTTTAGTTGCTCTGCAGCATGTGAGATCTTCCTGGACCAGGGATTGAACCCGTGTCCCCTCCATTGGCAGGTGGATTCTTAACAACTGTGCAACCAGGGAAGTCCCTAAATATTATTCTTAATGGTAACATTTTAGCAGCATTTCCATTCAGCTGACAAAGCCTGCTATCCCATTCACTATAGCAATAAAACCTATAAGCAACAGAAATAAATCTAACAAAAAATGTGCAAGATCTTAAAGAAAATAAGGAAACATAACTGAAGAATATGAAAGAAGACCTGAGTGGCAAATTATACCATATTTATGGATGATAAGACTCAATATTATAAAGATGTGAGTTCTCCCATAATCTATAAATTCAATTCCAGAAAACAAATCCCTATAGGATATTTTTTAAGTGAAACTTGATAAGCTTATCCTAATTTTTATATAGAAGAACAAAGAGACAATCAGAATTTTTTTTTAAATATTTATTTATTTATTTCGGGTGCACCGGGTCTTAGCTGCGGCACACAGGATCTTCGTTGCAGTGTGCGGGATCTTTAGTTGCAGCATGTGAACTCTTAGTTGTGGCATGCATGCAGCATCTAGTTCCCCGACCAGAGATCGAAGCTGGGCCCCCTGAATTGGGAGCATGGAGTCTTACCCACTGGACCACCAGGGAAGTCCCCAGAATTTTTTTTTTAATGTTATTTGAAGAAGACCTAGGTGGGGGAACTCATTTTAGAGATTTAGTAATTAAAGCTGTGATGTGGGGCTTCCCTGGTGGCGCAGTGGTTGAGAGTCCGCCTGCCGATGCAGGGGACACGGGTTCGTGCCCCGGTCCGGGAAGATCCCACATGCTGCGAAGCAGCTGGGCCCGTGAGCCATGGCCGCTGAGGCTGCGCGTCCAGAGCCTGTGCTCCACAACGGGAAAGGCCACAGCAGTGAAAAGCCCACGTACCGCAAAAAAATAAAAAAAAGCTGTGACGTATTGGTGCAGAGAGATAGTCAAATTAAACTGAACAGACAGCTCAGAAACAGATCCATGAGTTTATGGAAACTAGATGAATAACAGAGGTAGCATTACAGATTAGTGGGGAAAGGATTTGCTGTTCAATAAGCAGTGCCAGAAAGATTCATTATCTATATGAAAAAAAATTAGAATACCATATGCAAAATCAATAGTAGATTAAAGCCCTAAAAGTGAAAAACAGAACTTTAAAAAATATCTTTATGTCCTTGAGATAGTGATTTCTTAAACAAGATAGAGAAAACACTTTGATTGATAAGTTGACTGTATTAAAACTGAAAGCTGCTTTTTAATGAAAACTATCTTTAATGGAGTTAAAAAGACAAACCACAGATGAGAGAAGATATCTGCAAGGCATATAACTGATAAAGGATTTGTATGTTGGGTATATAAAGGATACCTATAAATCAATAAGAAAAAGATAATCCAGTTTTACAAATAAGAAAGGATATTGTGTAGATAACATTACTGGCCCCAGTTCATCACCCCCTACCAACATGCACACACTTTGTTGTATGACTTTGCAGTTCTTCTCACTAACAGACCAAAGGATATTTCTCCCTTTTGGCCATGTGATTTGCTTTGGTCTATCAGAATATGTGACAGTGTGGCAGTTACAAGCCTAAGCCTTAAGAGACCTCATGTATCTCCTCTTGGGCTTTTATACTTCAGCCATTGTTGTGAGAGGAAATTGTCTGGGCTGGCCTACTAGTCCCAGGAGGAAGATGTAAGACCACGTAATAACACAGCCACTTTAGACAAGCTGCCCCATCCAACCCAAAGGCACTAAGCTAAATAAATACTATTGTATAACATTGTTTTTGTGGTTAGCTGTTATTCAGTGTTACTTGACAACATTGTAATGAGCAAGGAAATTCACTTAATCATGGTCAACAAACATTAAAAGTTGTTCAGTCCATACAAATAAAAGCAATAGCATACCATTGCATATCCATAAGATTGGCAAAATTTAAAAGTCTGATAATATTAAGTGTTGGCAAAAATTGAGAAGTAGAAATTGATATATACCATTAGTGGGAGTGCACACCTAAAAAGCAGGTGACATGATTCTGGCCATTGAGTTGCAGGATGTGGCATCTGGAAGAACTTTTTTTTTTTCCTGATAAAAAAGAAAATAAGACTGGGCTGGTAATTGCCTTTTGTCTTTTTGTCTTCTTCCTGCCAGGAATATGGACATGAGACTGCAGATGGGGCACTCATCTTGCAGCATGAGGTGTTTATGGATAATAATAATAAAATAAAAGGAGAATAGCTAAAATTTGTGAAGTACTTACTACATGCCAAACACTGTTTTGAGTGGTATATGTACATCAACTCATTCAATCCTCACAATAATCCTATGAAATAAGTGCTATTTTTGGTTCCACTTTACAGATAAGGAAACAGCAATACAAAGGTTAAATACATTGCCCAGGTTCACACAGCTAGTTAAGTGATAGCACTAGAATTCCAATCAAGCTACCTGGTTCTAGTGTCTGTGCTCATAACTATGTGCTAGTCTACATCACCTTTTATCTTTGATCATTTTAAACATACTTATTTAATAGCCTATTAGAGTTTTGTACTATTTTTCTCAAATTCTTGGGGTTCTAATTCTCTGCTTGTTATGCCTGCTGATTCTTCTTTATAAAGAACAATTGCCTTGTGTATTTTAATATTTTTGACTCATTCATTCAACAGCATTGATTGAGCAGCTGTTGTTTGCTCAAGTGCTGTTCAAGGAGCTGGGAATATATAAGTAAACAAAACAGGCAAACTGTGCTCTCTTGGACCTTAAATTCTAGTAGGAGAAAACAAAGAGTAAATGAGAAAGGGGACGGAGAGTGGGAGGAGGTGCCTACATGGAATGGTAAAGGGGGCTTCCCTGGTGGTGCAGTGGTTAAGAATCCACCTGCCAATGCAGGGGACACGGGTCTGGGAAGATCCCACATGCCACGGAGCAACTAAGCACGTGCACCACAACTACTGAGCCTGCACTCTAGAGCCCGTGCTGCACAACAAGAGAAGCCACCACAGTAAGCCTGCGCACTGCAACGAAGAGTAGCCCCTGCTTGCCTCAACTAGAGAAAGCCCGCGCACAGCAACGAAGACCCAACGCAGCCAAAAATTAACTAATTAACTAATTTTAAAAGAATGGTAAAGGAAAGCCTTTATTTAAATTAATTTATTTTAATTAATTAATTTTTTAAAAAGAACGGTAATGGGAGAAGAAATCTTCTCCCTTCATTCTTCACCTGGCTAATGGTAAAGGAAATGGTAAAGGATAAGGTGACATTTGAGCAGAGTCCTAGAAAATGTGAGAATGTGAGCTATGTGTATATCTGGAGGAAGCATTTCCAAGCAGAAGGCATAGCAAGTACAAGGCTGCATGACAGGAACATGCCTTGAATGTTTGGGAACAAGCAGAGGTCTTTGGAGCTGGAATGCAGTGTGTGAGGGGTAGAGCAGAAGGGATGCGGGCAGAGAGGTTCCTGGAGGGGCAGGATGCAGATGGTGTAGGTCATGAGAAGAACTTTGGGGTTGGGTGGGGAACCTTTCTTTGGAGAGTTTTGTGCAGAGGGGTAACATGATTTCATTCGTGTTTCAGAAGCGTCACCATGGCTGCTGTATTCAGACTAGACTGAAGTTGCAAGGAGACTAATTAGGAGGCTGTTGATAATAGGTGATGGAGTGAAGTGGTAACAGCAGTAGCACAGAAGTGGTAGGATTTTGGATTTGTTTTGAAGGTAAAGCTGACAACACACAGTCAAAGATGACTCTTCATGTTTTTGGTCTAAATAAGTGGAATGGAGTTACCATTTCCTGAGATGGATAGGACTATAGGAAAGGCAGGTTTAAGATGAGGATGAATGAAGAGTGGTTTGGGATCTGTTGAGCTCAGGATGCCTATTAAACATCTAAGTGGAGATGCAGATAAACAGATAATTTGAGTCTGAGGTTCAGGGAAGAGGTCAGGGGCTAGATATGTAAAATGGTATTTAAAGCTATGAGACTGGATGGGCTCACCTAGGGAATGATATAAGTAGAGGAGAGGTCTGAGCCCTGAGGCCCGCGACATTCCAGCTGTAGGGGAGAAAAAATTTTCCTTGACCTTCTTCCGGGCTGTGTCTGAAAATCAAACTAACAGATTAGCAGGAGAAATGCATACAAACTTACTCAATATAAATTTTACATGACACAGAAGGCTGCATAAGGAAATGAAGGCCCGAAGAGACAGACCTGAGTATTTTTATGCTAGGCTTGGTGAAGAGTGGAGAGTCGTGGAAGAATGTGGTAGAATAAGGAGTAAGAGGTAAGGTTAGAAAACTGGGGCACACCCAGCAAAGCCTGTTTGTTCAGAGTCTTCTCAGCGTCCCTTTGTCTTCTGAGATAAGGAGGCTCCTTTCCTCTGGGTATAGGGTGGACACCTCTCACCTGAGGGTTTTGTGATCTGTTACAGTGGAAAAGGGAGGGGGTGTCAGAGTGACCTTCCTGCTTCTGCTGTTTACTCAGACTCCTTCAGTTCAAAATACTCAGTATGCCAAGGTGCCATCTTGGGGGGTAGCATGTCCTGAATCCCAAAGCACTTAGAGATTAGACAAGGAAGAGCCAGGAGAGGAGACTGAGGAGTGAGCAGTAGAAGAACCATGAAGGAGTGGTGTCCTGGCAGCCAAGTAAGTGCAACAAGTGTTTGAAAGGATGAAAAGAGTGATCCACTGTGTCAGTAAAATGAGGACAAAGAAGTGACCATTGGATTTGACAACATGCAGGTTACTAATGATCTTTCAAAAAATGGGTTTTGATGGATGGGGATGGAAACCTGATTAGAATGGGAGAAGTGAAGATAGCAAATGAAAAAACCAAGACAAAAAACTCTTTCAATGAACTGTGTGTAAAGGGAGCAGAGAAATGGAGTTGTAGCCAGAAATAGATGTGAAATCAAGGGGAGTTTTAAAGATAGGCCATATTAGACATCATGGTGGTACAATATTGGAAATGATCCACTCTGTACAGAGGCGGGAATGACTGAGTTCAGTTTAAGCAGAGCTTATTTCCCACCTGGCCTGGGTTCTGAGAGCTTCCCTCCTGAGCAGTTTGGCATTTGCTTCTGCAAGGTGTCCCCACAGACACCACCAGCCCAGGACTAATTCTCACGGTAATTTTTTAGTTTAAGGTTTCCCACACCAAGCAGGTAAAATAAATTTGGACTCCAGAACCTCACAAAGCACAACCTTGGGTTTGATATCTCACCTAGGGATTTTTTTCTTCCCAACTAAGGCCCTGCAAAGACAAACTTTCTTTGCCTTTTCCCTGGACTTCGGGGCAAAGTTTACTAGTCCTTTTTCATTACCGTTGAATCCTTAGAGAGTTCCAGTTTCTGTTACTGATAAAAACCGGAGCCCATGTTGCTGCCCCAGCAGCTCAGCCATACAGTTTAAAGCCTTGGCAGTATTTAGCCAGCATCTCTAGAGGTTTGTGACAGCAAAGTTTCAGCACTTTCTAGACCACCATTTTGCTGGAATCAGAAATCTTCTCCCTTCATTCTTCACCTGGCTAATTCCTAGTCATCTTTGAGGTCTCAGCTTAAATGTGACTTCTTGGAGAGGTATTCCCTAACCCTCTCCATCCCAATCTAAACTAGTTCACCTTTTTATACTAAGAGCACGCTCCTTCTGTCTTAGCACTTAACTTGTCATTTATAACTTCATATGAGTATTTGTTTCAAGCTGGTACCTGGCTAGATTAAAAACTACATGGAGGCAAGAATCAAGCCTGTTTAGTTCACCATATATAGCAGAAGGCCTGATTTATAGAAGATGCTCAATCAGGTTCAGTGACTGAACAAATAATTGTCTAAAAATGTAATAACTAACTAAGAGTAGAGTCTTACATGATATCCTGAAACCCATTATCTTCTGTGTCTTGGAGACGATATTCTCTAAGGAGAAAGTGTTTTTAATGGAAAAAGGACAGAGGTTTCTGACTGTCATTTTACTTGACTCAGAGAAGCAGTGTTACTCCGATTTTTGGTAACCACTGTTTCTTTTCCTCTTTAGAATGGAGATCTCCTCTCATCAGTCTCACCTCCTGCAACAACTGAATGAGCAGCGCAGGCAGGATGTATTTTGTGACTGCAGTATTCTGGTTGAAGGAAAGGTCTTTAAAGCCCATCGAAATGTATTATTTGCTAGTAGCGGCTACTTTAAAATGCTTCTTTCCCAGAACTCCAAGGAGACAAGTCAGCCAACCACAGCAACGTTTCAGGCTTTCTCCCCTGACACTTTTACAGTTATCCTGGACTTTGTCTATTCCGGCAAGCTCTCTCTCACAGGTCAGAATGTCATAGAAGTGATGTCCGCTGCTAGCTTCCTTCAGATGACTGATGTCATTAGTGTATGTAAGACCTTTATTAAATCTTCATTAGACATTAGTGAAAAAGAAAAGGATCGCTATTTCAGCCTTTCGGATAAAAATGCCAGTTCTGATGGTATAGAACGCTCCTCTTTTTATAGCGGTGGCTGGCAAGATGAAAGCAGTTCTCCACATTCTCACCTAAGCCCAGATCAAGGAACAGGTATAAGTGGGAAATCTTGGAGTAAGTATAATTACCATCCAGCCTCCCAAAGGAATACTCAACAGCCTCTGGCCAAGCATGAACAAAGGAAAGATTCCATTAAAAAATCCAAACATTTGAGGTTGTCACAGCCTTCTGAAATGGCTCATTATAAGTCAAGCAAACGAGAAGCACGAACATCTGATTCTTCCAGCCACATCTCGCAATCTGAAGAACAGGCACAAATGGATGCGGAAATGGACTCTACTCCTGTTGACTATCAGTATGGTCAAGGATCCGATGTCACATCAAGAAGTTTTCCAGGTACCCAGAAAGAGAATCAGTCCCCTCAGTCAGGTTCCAAGACTCTGATGTAAATCAATCCTATCTCAACCTGCCCTTACTTTTAGGTGTTATGGGAAGTTGAAACAAGTGATTTTTTTTAAGTCATACTTCTCTAATGAAATCTATGCATAAAACACAAATTTTAAAAATTATAATACTGGATAAATTTAATGAAGTCAAAACAATAGAGTTCTGAGGGTCAGAAACCCATGAATTTCGAAACCTGCTTATCTGTGGGCAATTAGATTACTGTTAAATGTAAAGCTCTTTTGTAAAGTGGTTCAATCCTTAAGACACATATTTTCACTTTATTTTTTAAAATTTTATATTGGAGTATAGTTGATTAACAATGTTGTGTTAGTTTCAGGTGTACAGCACACTTTGCTGTACAGTTATACATCATATTCAGTTATATATCATATTTTCACTTTAAATAGTTTACTTTTTTTTTTTTTTTTTGCGGTACGCGGGCCTCTCACTGTTGTGGCCTCTCCCGTTGCGGAGCACAGGCTCCGGACGCGCAGGCTCAGCGGCCATGGCTCACAGGCCCAGCCGCTCCGCAGCATGTGGGATCTTCCCGGACCAGGGCACGAACCCATGTCCCCTGCATCGGCAGGCGGACTCTCAACCACTGCGCCACCAGCGAAGCCCTACTTTTTTTTCTGAGTATTCACTCAGGAGCAGTATTTTTATACAGAAAAGTTAAATAGAGCAACCATACATATTGGTAAAGGTTCACAGACCCAGTATCGAAAAGAAATTAAACTAAATCTGATTTTATTAAGATATAAATACATAATTTTAAAAAACTTAACTAATACAACATATAATATTGATACTGTATCTCTGTACCACCATGAGGCATCTCATTTTTATCATAGTAGTAAAATGCAGAGATATTATTGGAGGCTGATAGTTTCAAAGTAGAGAACAGAGATTAGAAATGTATATCATCCAGTTCCCCCCACCAATTAATCAGTTAGCAAATTTGCTTAATATTTTACATGTGAATTTAAAGAAAAATTATGATAAAATTAAACTCTTGAAGAGTATAAGATTTAGATGACAATTATACTCCAATAAGGATGTTAAAAAAAGAAAAAAAGATTTAGTTGATATATTTAAGTTTTTTAATTTTAGAAAATTTCCAAGTATATATAAAAGTAGAGTAGTCTAATTAACCGCCATGCACCCGTTACCCAGTCCCACTCATGACCAGTCTTGTTTCATTTGTACCTCTGCCCCCGACCACTCCCATTTTTAAGCAAATCTCAGACATCATGTTTTCATGTGTAAATATTTCAGAATGTGTCCCTAAAATATAGTCTTAGAAAAAAAACTACAATACCATTATTATCATACCTAAACAAAATTAACAAGTCCTTAATATCACTAAAAGCCAATCAATATTCACATTTCCCTGGTTGTGTAAATTTGAAAATAATTTGGTTATAGATAACATATTTAAAAGTAATAGGCAACCTGATTGATTTTTACTAATCACATTTTCCTGTAGGATACTAACATGAAAATACATGAAACTGTATCATATTATAAAAGCTTTCTGAAAATGCTGAGGCACTCTACCATTGACCAAGGCAGACAGAAATAACAGCAAAAATGGGAAATCTCTGTTGCATTTTAAAACAGCAACAAAGTTATCCTTTGTTGGGCTTTGCACTTTTGTAACTCTAGGTTATTTAAATCTAACTTCAATAATGAACAGCTGAACTTAACTGCTGTTAAATTGAGAAGGTTTGCCTCCAACCACAACTAACATTTTGAATATGTGTGAGTTTTAAAACAAACGATTAAAGATCCTTGACACTTTTTAACCTTTAAAAGAAAAGCAGTACAGCTGTATGAAAAGTAAGAGCAAGGGGGTTCAGACATCTGGTGTGTGTGCTTGGCTGCGGAGCCAATGGGGTGAAGCTACCATCTGTGGGATTATGACTGAATGCCTGCGAGTCAGATTCCTGCCCAGGTGGAACGATTAAAAAGATTTTTTTAAAGAAAAGTTAAGAGCGGGGGGCGGGGGTGATAAACCCATGTAAATAAAACAAGTTACTTAAAAGCGTAAAGACCCTGGATTGTGTCTGTAGTTTTAAAATCTAGTAGTACTACTTCTTTACTTAAATCTAGTGACTCTATGCCATTAAATAAAAAGATAAGTGGGACAGTCTAAATCTACCCAGGCTTTGTAAATATATCAAATCCTGAAGGTACGGTTCTATACTTAGGATTACACTGACAATCTAGTCTTTATAAAATTTCTTCCTTCTCCTTGTTGCCTACCTTTCCGAGATTGGACTCTCCAGCCCCTTTTGGATTCTTGATGTTATCAGAACGGTGATTATGAACTTTACGGTGACTTAATCAAACTGTCTCTTGACAGATGACCTGCCCAGGATGAGGTTCAAGTGCCCGTACTGCACACATGTGGTGAAGCGGAAGGCAGACCTCAAGCGCCACCTTCGTTGTCACACAGGAGAAAGGCCCTATCCCTGTCAAGCTTGTGGGAAAAGATTTAGCCGGCTAGACCATCTAAGTAGCCATTTTCGAACAGTATGTATATGATTTTTCATCATTTTACTTTTTAGGAAATACATGCATTTATCTGCTTAGGATAATCTAGTTCACTGAGGAAAATCTTTTCACACAACTATGCAATATTAAACAATTTTTCCAATTTAATGTTTTACTTTGCACATAATGCATACTTTTATATATTTTAAATTTTTATTTATTTTTTTATTTTTGGCTGTGTTGGGTCTTTCGTTGCTGCACATGGGCTTTCTCTAGTTGCAGCAAGCGGGGGCTACTCTTCTTTGCAGTGCGCGCTTCTCATCGTCGTGGATTCTCTTGTTGTGGAGCACGGGCTCTAGAGCGCAGGCTCAGTAGTTGTGGTGCACGGGCTTAGCTGCTCCACAGCATGTGGGATCTTCCCAGGCCAGTGCTCAAACCCTTGTCCCTTGCATTGGCAGGCAGATTCTTAACCACTGCGCCACCAGGGAAGCCCCATATTTTTTAAAATAGGTTTTTTTTTCTCCTCTGAAACCTTGAAATAAGAGATATTCTTTTGAATATCCATTTCAATTCACTTAAAATCTATTATTTTTATATCCCGGTTTTTTCAGAGCCAAAGACAATGTAAACTTTTAAAATGTTTAAAACTTTTTAAATGTCTATGTCAGAATCACCACTTCAGATATTAAGCATCTGCTAGTGATTCTTGAATCCTTATCTGGTAGGTTGTCAGTCTAGTTTCTGCTGTCTGACCTCTCTCCACTACAGCCTCTTTCTAGTGTCTCTCCAGTTTCTCTGGTCTCCTGAAGGAATGGAGTGAGATGGGCAATAGGGCGACTCTCAATCAAGGACTGGACTGTCAGCAGTCAGAAAAATCTCAGGGAATTTTCTGTTCAGTGCTCTGGTGGTTTAATAAGGTAGTGATGGGACTTCCCTGGTGACATTGGTAGTGACATTGGAATTATTCTGCTGTTCATCTTGCAACAAAAATTTTTTCCAAAATTGATGTTCTATTACCCATACTTTTATTTCATTTATAAGAGCTCCTTTTAATTTGGAAGGGTATTGGTCACTTGATGCATTGCTTTCTAGGGATTCATCCAACAAATATATATTGAGCACCTACTATGTGCCAGACCCTTTTCTAAGAGCTAGGTATACGGCAGTGAGCAAAACAAACTCTCTGCCTTCATTAATCTCTGAAGCTAATTTAAAAGTTAAAATAACCTTTTATTATTACAAAAGCAATAAGTATGCATTATAAAAACTACGAAACTAGACGTAAGAATAAGAAAATTAAAATATCATATTTTTACCACCCAGATATTACCATTCTTAACACTTTATCATGTGCATTTATTTTTTTTTAACCAAAATGATATCATACTGTATATGCTATTTTGTAACCTGCTTTCTTTTTTTGTTTTTAGATTTATTTATTTTATTCATTTATTTTTGGCTGCATTGGGTCTTCGTTGGTGCACGTGGGCTTTCTCTTGTTGCGGCGAGCGGGGGCTACTCTTCCTTGCGGTGCACAGGCTTCTCATTGCGGTGGCTTCTCTTGTTGTAGAGCACGGGCTCTAGGCGTGCGGGCTTCAGTAGTTGTGGCACACGGGCTCAGTAGTTGTGGCTCGTGGGCTCTAGAGGGCAGGATCAGTAGCTGTGGCGCACGAGCTCAGTTGCTCCGCGGTATGTGGGGTCTTCCCAGACCAGGGCTCAAACCCGTGTCCCCTCCATTAGCAGGCGGATTCTTAACCACTGCGCCACCAGGGAAGCCCCTGTAACCTGCTTTCTTTAGTGAATAATCTCTACCTTTCCATCTCAATAAAATTTTATGTGTTACACAGTTCAAATTTACCTATAGTTTCCTAAAATACCACTTATGGCTGGTGTGTCCAAGCCAGAATCCAATCCAGAACTCATCTCATTGTTAGATCCCTTAAATATGTTTTTGAGCTAGCATAGTTACCTACCCGCCCCTGCCACCCCCCAACCTTTTTAAAAATAACATTGACTTACTGAAGATATTGAGCCAATTGTTTTACAAAATATCCTACCTCTGGATTTCTCTGCTTGCTTCTACATGGTGTCATCTTTAGCTTGTTCTTTTATCACCCCCTGCATTTTCCGAAAACGAGAAGTTTTATCTAGAGGCTTAATGGATTCAAGTTAAATACTTTCATCAAAGACAAAATTGTATGTTTCATATTGTGTCACATTAGGAGACACATCATATCTGGTGGACCCATCATTCATGTTGTTACAATTGATCACTGGATTAGGGTGATGATACTATGATCCCACCATTGCATTGTAATTAGAAAGGAATCTCTGCGTAACTATTTTGGTATTATATGACTATCCATTTCCCCATGAACTATTCATTTAATAGTATTAATACCAATTAGTAATCTCTGTCCAAATTATTAATTTTACTTGGAGTTGTGGAATGATTTACTAGTATTACCCTTCCTTCTATATGATTAGCTGGAATTCTATAAAGTAAAGCTTTCCTTCATCACCTGGGGCTACTTTGGTTACTTTGAAATAGGGTTCCTGCAGGAGAAGCAAGATAAATGTTTAATTATTTCCCTTTAACCACCAATTTTCAAAGTGAAGAGTGATTTAATAGTAGTCTCAAATGGTATATGAGTTTTTTCTGGCTTTGTTTTTTTAAATAGCATATGTTCTCATGAATTTTCATTGGTTCATTATGTTTGGATCCATAACAATTATTATTTTTTTGATAC
The DNA here is from genome assembly GCF_951394435.1 of Stenella coeruleoalba. NCBI lineage: Eukaryota > Metazoa > Chordata > Mammalia > Artiodactyla > Delphinidae > Stenella > Stenella coeruleoalba. Next base: position 25,550,687 of record NC_137169.1, read on the forward strand.
TCAAAATTTCAAATTTGTGCAGTGGGGACCTTTGAAGCTGGCTCTTGTGTCCTTTTGTCACAACTCCATTAAATTTTCAGTGCTCTTGTTCTCTGGCTCCAAAAGAGCCCTAGGCTCATCTTGTACTTCCCCCGCCACAAAACTGGAATCAGCCATTTCTCAAAGGAGCTTTGGTACCTCTTAGCGGGGAATGAAATTAGAAACCAAAATTTGGACACGCAGGGTGCTTATTGTTATTAGGGTATCCTTTTTAGATTGTTTCTGAGCTAGAAGGTATATATTTTTAAAATAGTGAGTTCATGATGATATTTTCAGTTTTAACATTACAGTGTTTCACTTAATTTCTTTGTCTTCATAACTGTATTGGATTTGGAGGGGGATGAACATGAATCTGTGTCAGAACTTTGTAATAAAAACAGTGCCACAAAAAAAAAAAAAAAAAAAAAAAACAGTGCCACATAGGATAACCATAATATTGATTCTATCTCAGGAGAAATAAAGGTACACTCAAATTATGTACTTTCAACATTTACTGATTAATATGTCAGTGGTTAAGCAGAAGATAATAACTGTACTGAGTGGTAGTCCCATACATTTTCTTAGATATTTTACCAGACTGCTTTAGTTCTCTTGGGTTTTTTGACTATTTGTGTTTGGTGGCCCACTTTCATACCATTCTGACATTATCTAAATGAATATGCCATAAACATTAATTCAGCATATATAGTTAATTATATGTAATAATTTTTAGATTAGAATCTATAATCTATTGCTCTGACAGCTATTGAACAAAGTTACTAACTATAATATACAATTATTCATCAATTACAACTTCTTCCCAAAGCATTTCACACATATTAACTCATTTGGTCCACAGAACCTGAGTTGTATCCCTATTAGTAATAACGGAGCAGTTAGGAATAATAATAGACTGATATGTAGCAGAACCACCATAGTGGTTGTTTATAACCAGTGTCCATTCTGATAGTCAGGCTTCTGTTCTGTTTGGGTGGTGCCCATACCTTACCAGTTGTTAAATATTTTGACAGTCACCTGGAAGCAGGTTTATAATGTTTTAAGTTACTTGCTTCAAGATAACATGGTTATTAAATGACAAAAGCAGGACTAGAACCCAAGCTTTCCAATTCCTAGTCCAGTCTTCTTTCTATTAGATCTTTCATTAATAAAAGTGGCAATAATCCTTATATTGAAAAATATTTTTTGATAAATTTAAATTTGGGACAATATTTTTTCTTTCTCTAGCGAAATAACACAATATTAGTATTCAAATGAAATGAGTTTTTTCTCCTGAATTAAGATATGTAAAGTCCTGGGCTTCCCTAGTGGCGCAGTGGTTGAGAGTCCGCCTGCCGATGCAGGGGACATGGGTTCGTGCCCCGGTCTGGGAAGATCCCACATGCCGCAGAGTGGCTAGGCTCGTGAGCCATGGCCGCTGAGCCTGCGTGTCCGGAGCCTGTGCTCCGCAACGGGAGAGGCCACAACAGTGAGAGGCCCGCGTACCGCCAAAAAAAAAAAAAAAAGATATGTAAAGTCCTTAGAAAAGTATATGGCAGATATTAAGTGTTTGCAATAATTTTGTATTATTCTGGGAATGTGTCCCTTGTTACCTCAGATATAAAAATATTATTGGATTAAGGGATATGTGAAATTATTAAGTATGTAATATTAATCATAAAAACATAGTAGACATTATTTAGAGAAAGCTGGTATTTAATATTTCTGTGACATTAATTTATCACCAAAACCTGTGATTTTTTTCTAATAACTAGATGTTAATTTAATACTAATGCTTGGCTTTGAACATTTTAAATTTATGAATTGGTACTTAGAATATCAAACTGTTCTGCTTTTGAAAAATCTTTTTTTATCACTATTTAAATCTCTACACAGATTCACCAGGCATGCAAACTCATCTGCAGAAAATGCAAACGCCATGTGACTGATCTAACAGGTCAAGTGGTACAGGAAGGAACCAGGCGCTACAGACTCTGTAATGAGTGCCTTGCTGAAGTTGGCATAGACAGCCTCCCCATTGATTTGGAAGCTGAACAGCATCTTATGTCCCCATCAGATGGAGATAAGGATTCCAGATGGCACTTGGGTGAGGATGAGAATAGATCATACGTGGAGATTGTAGAGGATGGGTCTGCTGATCTGGTCATACAACAGGTTGATGATAGTGAAGAAGAAGAAGAAAAGGAAATAAAGCCCAACATCAGGTAGCTGGGGTGTGAACCAACAGATCTGGCATGTCTGCAACTTACATTGACTTCCCATAACTCTCTCTTTCCATGGTCAGAGTCTGGTTAACAAATTATCAGACTGACCTGAAAGTAATGACCTGATACCATTTGCATGCTTTCTGAACAGACCATTGTATCCATTCTGAACTTTGTTGCCCTAAAATCTGTTGCTGCACTGGAAAGAAAGAAAGACCTAGCTTGAGTTGGCATGATGGATGAACAATTAATCCTCTTACTTTTATTACAGAGATACCTTTTTTTTTAATATTGGAAGATCTACTTAGTGAACTTTTTTCAAAGAAAATATTTTAAATAAATTCACCACAACCAAACTGTATATAAGATAATTTCAAGGTGTTTCAAAAACATATAAACTACCACTATTGAATTTTCACAGGGAACCAGGTAAGAGCACATTTAAGGGTCTGGCACCCTACCTGACTAAACTAATTAGTCCATTACCTTCAGACTGAAAATGACCTATCATTATTCCAATAATTATGGCAGAAAACAAACCTAAACTGTTTGAAATCATTCATATTTGAAACTTTTGTCATTAAGTTAAAAATTACTCTTACGTAGTCAGTGTTTAAAAAGAACAAACTCTAAAATAGAAGCTGATCAGAGATTATATACAGACATCACTTTCTTAAAGCAGGAAACTAATACTGTCAAGGTAGTTTTCTGAGGATCTGTCTATATAGCTGTCTTCCTCTCCAGAGAAAAAAAGAAAACTGGAGGTTCTTACCGGTTCTTAAGATTAATTTCCTCCATTTATATACTACTATATTACTTATAAAGTGCTCTTTCACACATCTCCCCACCTAATCAGCAAGGTCAATAGTATTGTCTCTGATTTACAAATGAGGAAATTAAGGTCAGAAAGTTTAAGTGGTGGGACTGGTAACTGGACAGGTTTTGATTTTAAACAGTCCTCTTTCAACTGCCTCTCCCTGGATAGTCCCCTGAAATGGTGAAGAAGTGAAGTCAAACCTCACCAATCTGCAATTATTATAAAAAGAAGCCTATGAGAATTAGAAAGTATGAAAGAAGAGGAATTTAATCACCTTCAACAACATATAATATCTTGAACTAGAGTTATTCAAGTAGTGCTAAGTAATGTCCCTATAGTACCTATTGACATTTTATGTTATTTATATATAAATTTTATATATAAAACTATTTGAACACATTATTCTCCTAAGTTCTTTAAGCAGTTTATATAATTTATATATAATTCTTCAAAACAAACTTTTCTACTAGAATACAAAATTAAGTTTTAACTCCTCCCCTATATGAATTATGAAACATTCCAAAATTACAGTCAAATTGGAGATGCATTATTTTAGTTGTAAAGATAAAATCTAAATACTAGAAGAACTGTTCATAAAGGTCTTGGCAAGTTATCCCAATTAAGCTTGTTTTAATTTTGATAGAGGCTCCATGTATTATACTGTATTTTTAACTGCCATGACATACCTCAAGATCCTTTTTATGTTATTTTCTCTTATTCTTTAATTAATGATTGTCCTTAATACCAATTTGTGGGCCAAAATGGTTAATTTCTTTAAGTTTTTTTTATAAATAGATGAATAACCACTTTGTTTTATGGTACCTAATTCTGAGATTTTTTTCAAGATTCCCCTGATGGTAAATTTCCAATTGCTTCAAGACCGGATAGTGTGCATTGAGTTCATTGTCTCCCAACATGACCATTCCTGAGTCAGGAGTCTTAACAATTACATTGTTCCAAATGAGGGAGGGAACACTTGTCATTCTTTAGTCTCACCAGAGGGTGATAACATCTTTCAAAATTGTAATCCGATTTTTAATCATTGGAACCAATAGGAAAAATGACTGACTTGAGCTTTATTTATAGAAATGAAGTTGTGCTTGCATGTGTATACTCTAACGCACTTTAGTCTATGATCTAAATGTTCTTTGATGCTACTATATTCTGCATGCAAACATCAGCATGATTGTCAGCAAGGTCCACTGAACACAGTGCCACCAGCACTTGTAGAGCCTTATCAGAAATAATGCTTTCTCATAATTGTTTATAACAAGCATCAAGCAATCCCCACAAAACAGCTATGAAATTCACCAAACTAGACAGTGCATCTGTTCTATCATTTTAGTATCATAAAAGAACATACGTGACATGTTTGTAAGTTGTAAATAATAACTCCAGTATCATCATATTTATCTAAGACTTTAGAGACCAATTCTTTTCTAGAGCGTAACTATTAATGGTTTCTAAGAAAACTGAATTCTTTGGCTCTTAAATGTGGGAAAATATTACATAGGGGTATAATCTGTTAATATAAGCTTTATTTATGCCAATTTTTTTTGTTTTTTGTTTTTTGTTTTTTGTTTTTGCGGTACACGGGCCTCTCACTGTTGCGGCCTCTCCCATTGCGGAGCACAGGCTCCGGACGCACAGGTTCAGCGGCCATGGCTCACGGGCTCACGGGCCCAGCCGCTCCGCGGCATGTGGGATCTTCCCGGATGGGTGCACGAACCCGTGTCCCCTGCATCAGCAGGCGGACTCTCAACCACTGCGTCACCAGGGAAGCCCTTTTTCTTTTTAATGTTAGGAAAATAATGGAAGTTGGTTAGACCAAAGTTTGCTCTTACAAGAATGCTGTTTTATCAGCTTCTGAACACCCTTCTAAATCTATGGTCCTCAAGATCCGGTTGATAAGATGAAGTTTTGCAAAATATAGCACCACTGAGTCATGCCTACTGTCTGGAGGAAGCAAAATTGACTAGGCCAGTGGGTTAAAAGATTTTTTTTTTACCCAAGAAACCCCTTCTTCAAATGAATTGTTTCATAGAGAAGTTCAACATTTAAGGAAACTCTAAAGGACAGAGCTGCTCTGGTTTAAGCTCCCTACAAACCTTTCCCCAGACACTGCAGAGCTCAGGAGTCCAGCACTGAAAACCTTGGGCTGTATCACTTTTTGAATTCCCTTTGAGCATTACAGTCTCACTTCATTACTCCTGTTACTCCTTGCACTTATAAGCTGGTAACCATAGAGCAGCAAATCACATCTTTACAAGGTTCCTTCTATAGTTATCATATATCTTAAGACCTTTTTAAGAACAAATTTTTCAATATTGTATGTCTGAGTGATGAAATCAAACACAGTTACTGCTTTTATGTGGCCAAGTTACTGCTTAATGGATGAAAAGTTTAGTGTTTCAGTTACTTATGAGCTCAGAACTCAATTCGTTAGTTATTTTGCTGAGTCATGCTAAGATATATTGAAATTTCCACTCATATTGGTTATATATGTTTGGAGTCCTAAAATTAATACTATGGAAAAATCACTAAAAACAGTACAGCATAAGATGTGTTTAACTGGGAAGGGTGATAACAGTAGGTACTGGAGGACCAAACTTTAGATTATAAATGGAAAGTTCTAAGTTATTTTATATTAGAGTGGATCAGTATTACTATTTATCATTTATATAGCATTTTATATTTGCAAAGTATTTAATAATTTTTATGTTATTCTTTACATATCTATGAAATAGGACATTTATCACATGAAAGGTAAAGAAATTGAGGCACAGAACAGTAAAGCAACCTGCCTAAGACAACCCAGTGAAACAGTGGCAAAAATAGGAATTAGAATGATCAGATTTTCTGAATCCTAGAATATCAGCTTAAATCACTGAGGTGTGTTGTGTATTACTCTATTTTATAAGATGAGTTTATACAAATTACAGTCAATTGTTTTAAAGCTGACGTCATTGTATGTGGATAAATCCTATACAGAATAAATATTATGTAAAGGATGTGACTTTGGTTACACGAGTTTCAATGATAAAAATTCAGGTTGTCACACAAGTGGCATTATTTAGCCAATTTTATATATTGTGAAGTATAATTAATATTTTATTTTGATACAGGAGTTTCTCAACTATTCATGCCAATTGAGCCATGAATAGAACAGAAAAATGAAATCCACAGAGAATCTATAAACTTCATTTTCTAACTTATCAGCCTTCTCCCTAAAGTACCTGTGTTAATGCCAATGAAAAGTGAAATATGTTAATAAGCCACACACAGGAGAAGCCAGGGGACTCTTAATTATTATTTTGTTTGGCTGCACTGGGTCTTCGTTGTGGCGTGTGGGCTTCTCTCTAGTTGCAGTGCGTGGGTTCTCTAGTTGTGGCACGCCAGCTCAGTAGTTGCTTAGTTGCCCCACGGCCTGTGGGATCTTAGTTCCCTGACCAGGCATCAACCCCCTGTACCCTGCATTGGAAGGCAGATTCTTAACCACTGGACCACCGGGGAAGTCCCGGGACTCTTAACTTTTAAATGCAAAATATTTTGAAATGTATTTACTTAAAAGCATGATAAACACTTTTCCCTGCCTCTTTTAATTTTCTTCACACCAGCAAAAGCCATTGGTACTTCATCATCTTTAGATAGGGAACCAGTGACCAGGGTAATGCCAGTCATCTCTTTACCTTTGGGCTTGATTAGATCATTTGCAAACATTATTAAAGACAACTTGTAAAGTATATCTAAGAACTGATTATACTTTACTTCACTCTTTTGGATTTCTAGATACACAGATCCATTATATAGTTTCTTGATTTTCCCACTGGGAAAATCTTTTAATTCCTTGTTGATATTATTTACAACTACTTAATTCTTTTATTGAGTAAATTATTTTATTCAGCCTATAAGGGAAAAAAATGGAACATTTTTACCTAGATAGTAGTTCTCAACCTTGGCTGCACTTGAGAATCACTTGTGGAAATTTCAAAAATACAGATGCCTAAGTAAAGCAGAATCTCTGGCAGATGGGGCCTGGATACATTTTTTTTTAATCTTTCCAGTGTCTTTTATGTGCAAAATAGGTCCCCTAGTCAAGGTTTCCCTTTTTCTCCCCAGATAGATAGATGCTAAAGTTGGGCAGTGGAACCATTTCACATTCCAGTCCACTGGTTCGCAACCCTATCATTAAGGAAAAAAAATTAAAATATGGTTGCCCAGTCCAAGAAAATATTAATTTTTGTGAAATTTTAAGATATTGTGTATGCCCCCTCATCTAAGCTTTTTATTAGGGTCAAATAGTATGGACACTAAATTAAAATAGCCCATTTTTACTTTGAGATGTATTTGCATTTTTATTTGATCATGGGTTGCAGTCTGGGAATTCACACAGTAATTCAGAGTAATTAAAGGACTATATTTGGAATATGTGACTGAAATACTATATCCTGAAATTTTGCAAGCTGTAATGTTTTCTTTGCTTTTGAAAAAGAAACCAGAACACTCTCCAAGCACTGTGAAACTTAATTGCTACACATTTGTATTCCACCAATGAATTGAATTAAATCAGTTTTTATTCAAGTTAAATGCCATACCAGAGAAACCAAGAAAGATGTCTTCTTTAAAGAAGCCTTCAGATTAATTTGGAAAGAAAAATAAATGTCTTTGCTTTACTTCAAGTATTGCCATTAAAATTTTGTTTTGGAAAATAACTTGAAACGACTTTGGCATAAAGCACCGTCCTCATTCCCATAATTGAGGTTATGTATGCAATTCAAACATGACAAGTATATCCGTTCAGTAGTACTGTATATGCAGACACCATTGCTTAATCTCCTACCAAAAAAGAAAATTATCCAATAAGGAAGTGGCACTTTCTTGCATAATTCAAAAAGGTTAAACGCTGAAATACAAGAAGATAATGTGTCTTTTGTTGCATATTTGAGTTGATTTTAAACTTCTTTTCCCCTGGAGGAAAAAAATCCACAAGGAATACAGCAGTGGAAAACGGCACCTGCACCAGACGCTCCAGTATTTGGGGGCCGTGTTAAAAAATGAAAGCCGTTTTCCCCTCAGCAGCAGCAACATCTATTCGCGCTCAGGCGGTTGACCACGTGGCTTCATCCTACTCTCCGGGAGGACTGCACCAGTGAGTGGGATTAAGGAGTAGGAATCTTTCTTTTCCTTTTCAGTCCTGTTTCCCGCACAACTACTTTTCCTGGAAAGTTATCACAGAGTCCAGCAGCGAGATCCCCGTAGAGAACCCCAAAGTTCCCCGTAGAGGCCCTGACATACCAGACACCCCTAAAGCTAAATTCTGGGGGTGCAAGATGAATAGAAAACGCTGTGTTGTGTGCAGTGTGCACCCGATAAAGAGCCCCTATTTGCCGGGTCCCTACTCGATCCAAGGCCGCTGAGGTAGGCACACATGCCTCCCCACTTGAAACAGGAGGAAACTGAGGCTTGAGAACGGACCCATCATTGAGTCCAGCCCACGCAGTGGGTTGGCTAGCGGTGTCCGAAACCGCCGCCCTACCGCCAGGGGGAGCTAGTGTCCTTTATCTCTACTCTCGGTTCCCATAGTGCAGTCTGTGCGTCACAGAGGGTCACTGCCTTGGGCGTCACCCCCATTCCTCCCCACCCCCGTCACGCAGAGGGGAGACCGCGCCCTTGGCCTCGCTGCTGCTGGAAGAGATGTACCGGATGAGAGCCTAGCTCTCCAGATTCTGTGGTCACTTCACTGACGTTTTTTAGTTTACCTGTCTTGCCTCCCTCCCCTCCTTCCTTTTTCAGGGAGTCGTAACTCTTTTAGAGAAAAAGTGAGCAACAAATGTTTTAGCCTGACAGCCAGGTGAGGTAGGTACTACTGTATTATGGCAGATGAAGAAACTGAAGCTTAGAGTGGTGAAAAGACTTGCCTAAGTTCAGAAAATTTAGGAGGTTTCAAGAAGGAAACTGGAAGGAGAGGCCTTGACTCCTACCTTTAGGTAACAGACATACATATAAACACCCACATATTGGAAGATGAGGCATTTGTAGTGACTTCGGGAACCCTTGTCACATGCAAGGGAGAGAAATGAAATAAAGTCCTGGGGGAATTTTACATTCCAGCTGGAGAGACATACATATATGGCCAATGACGATGTGTGGTAGATAGTACCAACAGCCAGAAGTACATCCATTTATTCACCCAACCAATGTCTCAATATCTACCAAGCACCCAGATTCCTAAATGGAATTCAGACAAAAAATTTGGGTGGGGAGAGTATCACATTTATTAATTTCGTTTTTACTCAAAAATAAATACAGATAACAAAAATGGTCCTTAATGCCAACATGTAAAATAGCAATGCTATATTTAAAATGAAAAAAAAAAAGATGATTTTAAGCTACACCTTGAATAATGGAAAGAACATCCAATTAGGAGACACAATGAAAGGAAAAGATAAATGATCAGTATAACTAAGGAAAACTAGCAAATAGTTGAGTACAGGGGATGGAAGTGTAAGAGGAGTTCAAGAAAACTCCAATGTGGGCTGTGGAAGGATAAGAGCACTGTTGATAAAAACAAGGAACTCAGAATTTGGATATGAAAACATGACATTAAAGATCTCTCCCTAAGGAGCATGTCACTAGGGGGCTTTGGAATCAGGAAGAACTGGAAGCATCACTGAAACAGACCATTAAAAGATGGAAGGTACAAATAATAACCAGAAGCCAGTTCCCTTGCTCCTTAAGGTGCTTCCAACTTCAAAGCGGAGTTGACTACTACACACATTAGCTGACTTAAGGAACTTTATGCAATTGTTGTAAAACAAAGAGAAAAAGAATCTGCACAAGAATTCAAAGGTAGGAACTGGTGAGTTGTATGGTGTGAACTTTGATGGTGGGTGATGGTGGGCGGGCTACACTGGTACTGAGAGAAGACTTGGAGAGGCCATGGGAACATAAAGGCAGAAACAAAGTTACCCTATAATTGATTCATCTTTCTTCTAATTGTGACACACCCCTTGAATGGTTAATACTTCGAGTTGCAAGGGAATCAGGATGGGACAGTAAAATGGGGGTCCTGTAGAAAGGCACCCAGCTTGGCATAAAGGGACAAGCACAGCTTTTGAAAACAGCTCAACTCTGATAATGGAAGAAAGAAAACTAGACTAACATAGGAAAGATTTGGAGTAGAGAAGCAGGAAAGGAAAAAGTCTGAAGAGAAAGCAGGAGGAGAAGCAGAAGGGAGTGGCTTTGTTTGCCCTTCTTAATAAACAAGAGACTGGCAGAATGGCACTGGCTCCAGGGTTATCCTCAGGCTGGTCACCCCCTAACCAAGTGCTGTGGCCTTTTTAAAAAATTAAAAGGTGGGGCTTCCCTGGTGGTGCAGTGGTTGAGAGTCCGCCTGCCGATTGGGCCCGTAAGCCATGGCCACTAAGCCTGCGCGTCCGGAGCCTGTGCTCCGCAACGGGAGAGGCCACAACAGTGAGAGGCCCGCTTACCGCAAAAAAAAAAAAAAAAAAAAAAAGTAAAAAAATTAAAAGGTGAAAAAGTAAGGGGGCTGTTAGCTTTTAAGCTTGTCCCAATAATAGTACTAGCCCTCACTGAGCATTACTATGTGCCAGGCACTGTCTTGAGTTTTATGTGTATACATTTATTTAATTCTCTCAACAACTATTGTCACGAGTTAAAATTTGGAAATTGAGGCACACGGAGATTCAGCAACATGCCCCAAAGTGGAGAGTTAGTAAATGGTGGAACCAGGACTTGAACCCCCATGATCTGGCTCCAGTTTGTGCTGTTAACCACTGTACCCCCAAAATCCTCAAAATAAAACTGTTAGCACAGTAGTGTTTAAATTCGACAGTTCCAGGTATAATTCCAAAATTACTCCCTTTCTCCTCTTCTACAAAATAAGATTCTTAACTATGGTAGCAAAGCTGGGGACACCTGGTCGGTGAGTAGTCACTATCTCCATTTCAGTGTTGAAGAAACCCAGCCTCAGAGACGTTCAAGAAATTTCCCAAAGTCATATAGCCAGTGAGTGACATGGTCAGGATGTGAATCCATGACTCTAATGTACTTAAAGTTTGTATTTGGAAGTAATTTAAAAAACACACACAGTTGTGTATTTATTTGGCAATGGGAAAAAATAATATAAACCCACTATTTTCTACTGCCTTGTCCTGATACAAGATATTTCTATAGTCAAAGTGTTTTTGCTAAATAACATTAGCTTTTGAACTTTTAGAGTATGTGTCAGAGAAAATGAGACAGCCATTGTCAATCATCTATTTCTGAGTTGCACCTTACGAATATCACCCAAATGTAAAGTGTTTCCTTATATATAAAACTTGAGGGCTTCCCTGGTGGCGCAATGGTTAAGAATCCGCCTGCCAATGCAGGGGACACAGGTTCGAGCCCTGGTCCAGGAAGATCCCACATGCTGCAGAGCAACTAAGCCCGGGCGCTACAACTACTGAGCCTGCGCTCTAGGGCCCGCAAGCCACAGGTACTGAGCCTGTGCACCACAACTACTGAAGCCTGCGTGCCTAGAGCCCATGCTCCACAACAAGAGAAGCCACTGCAATGAGAAGCCCATCAACACAACTAGAGAAAGCCCGCGCGCAGCAACGAAGACCCAACGCAGCCAAAAATAAAATAAAACTTGAGTAATGAGAGCTGTTGTGCTAACCTCACAGGGCTATTACCTGGATCAAAAGAACAGAACATAAATGTGATTTGTTATATATTAAAAGATACCGTATAAATACAATGAACAAGAGTCCTAAGTCCCAAATCTGCCTCTTCTAGCCAGTAGGTTTTAGGTGTCACTAATCCCCTTATTTGTAAAATGTAGGACAACTGTACTACATATAGAATTGCTGAAAGGACAAATGGGTAATATACAGAAAGCATCTGGGAAAATGTTTTGTACAGAGGAGACCTGGATATGTGTTTATGACAAAATAAATATGTTGGCCCTAAGACTACTTTCTTGCATGTCCAGAATTCAACATTAATTGTTCATTTTACAGGCAACAGAACAAAAAAGTACAGACCACGTTATATGGGAAAACACATTGATAAATTACTACAGTCACTAAATTCTGAGGAAGTTTGCTCTGGAAGGAGCTTTTGGAAGCTATCTTTTCCAATTTCCTGTCCCCCCCTCCCACCCCCTGGTTTTTGTAGATGAAGAAACTACATTCTCAGTCTCAATCTGGAATTCCCCAAACCTTCTGAAGCTCAGACTTCAGGAAGGGGCAGAACTGTAGTCCACTTGGTGCGCTTCCTCCGCTTTGAGGAGGCTATAAACTGTACTTTTTCCACCATTTCTTTTTGAACATTCTCTTCCAAAGCCCAAGTGGTAATAGCAAGGTGGAAAGAGAACTAGCAAGGGTGGCTGTAAGGACACACATAACCACTTAGCCTTCTTGGAGAGGCACCAGTGAGAAAAAGTCATCACATCACTACTGTTACTTTCCTGAAAAGTCACTGCCATCATGTAACACAGCCCTGTACCCATGACAATGACTGTCTGATTAGTGAGCAGACCTGGATGGTGTGATCTGGACCTTTTAGGCTAAACTGTTCCAGTAAGATACCTTCTTTTTCTCAGCTCAGTTGTTTAAAATATTACTAGATCACAGAAACTTAGAACTGGAAAGGAATTGAGGAATCACTAATACACACCTATAATACATAGATGAGGAAGTAGGTCCAAGGTCAAACAGTAGTAGAGCAAAGGCTAGGAACTGAGGCTTGTGGCTTGGGATTCTTATGTTCTCATAGATATGCTCAAGGGGCTGACCTGCAGTCTCTGCCTAAGAGTTTGACGTTGCTCTAAGATGCTTAATCCACTGACCACTAAGTAACTGACCATCTATTATGTGCCATCTAGGAGCTTTCCTTCTATTCAGAGGTATGAGACTAGTGAACATTAAACAATTATAAAATTGAATAAGCCTGCAAATCTTTAAAGCTAACTAGAGAAGCATAGTTCAGAGACCCCTGAAGGCTGAATGGTAAGGGAGGCATTGTGGAAATGTGATTTGAGTTGGGTTTTTAAATTTTATTTATTTTTGGCCACTCTGCGAGGCTTGTGGGATCTTAGTTTCCCTACCAGAGATTGAACCCAGGCTCACAGCAGTGAAAGCACCAAGTCGTAACCACTGGACTGCCAGGGAATCCCCTGAGCTCGGTTTTAAAACGGAGCTGCAGACTAGCAACCTGTGGACCAGATTCCGCCCACACACAACCTGTCTGTACTTCATTGTGATGACCCATAGTGGTTTGGGTTTCTTTCCAAAAACTTGGGAGGTTTTACATAAAAATCCCACTCTCTGGGGTTTTATGAAAAACTGCCACCCTAGGCTTGTATTCCCATTAGAAATGAGGGCTGGAGCTGAGAGGCAGCTGCCCGCTTGGCCCCTGCGTAAACCCTCAGTTCAACACCTGCAGCCCTCCCATTACCTGCCTGACTCCTTGGGCAGCGGATTTGCTACCCGACATCTTCAGAAATGAGAACGGCAGCCCAGAAGTAAGACAGAAGTGAAGATGGGTGGGTACGTTATGGGGAAGGAGAATTAGCTCTGCAATGGGGGAAGTCTGTTCCTTAGGGAAAGACACATACTTGAAACTAGCAGAAGAATCTGGTGAGAGCACAGTGCAACCATCTCAATAAATAAACTAAAAATAAATAAAACGTGTGCTGCTACTGATGGATCAAGAATGCCAACACTTCACGTATAAAGGGTAACATACTCATTTTCCTTCTATTCAGTATCTTTGTTTTGGCATATTTTAAAACTAACACAAACTAAATTTTAAAATTTACCTGAAATTGTAATGTTATAAATTTATTAAAAATAAGAAAATATAATTTGTCTTGCATAATTACATCTGCCTTGTTTTTATTGAGCCCCATTATACAGCTCTGGTGGTTAAGAGATATGGCTATGCTTTACCCCACCCCACCAAGTCAAATGTGTACCCTACCTGGCTTAATACATCCCAAGAGCTCTTCTTACTTTGGCTTCAGCTCTCCCATTCCCCTCACAGTATCCCATTGTTCACTTGCACAATCAACCCCCCCAAGTAGCCCATGATGTGTAAAGGAGTCGAAAGAAAGAGCCCCATCTCAGGCTGGAAATTCATCCTAACAAAAGGTAAAGAGATTCTTCTAGACATTGTTGTGCTTGGAGGTCCACAATTTACACTTATAAAATATGCCTGAGAATAAAGAAGGTAAAGGAGGGCTACCTCAGAGATCCTGCTGTGTATCCATTTGAAGAGCTACTATTAAAACCACAGGCTCGGGCTTCCCTGGTGGCGCAGTGGTTGAGAGTCCGCCTGCTGATGCAGGGGATGCGGGTTCGTGCCCCCGTCCGGGAAGATCCCCACATGCCGAGGAGCGGCTGGGCCTGTGAGCCATGGCCGCTGAGCCTGCGTGTCCAGAGCCTGTGCTCCGCAACGGGAAAGGCCACAACAGTGAGAGGCCCACGTACCGCAAAAACAAAAAACAAACAAAAAAACCCTCACAGGCTCTTGCCCTTGTCTTCATTATGCCCCGCTACTTTCTGTTAAATTCCCAGAGAGGGACTTCCCTGGCGGTCCAGTGGATAGGACTCCGAGCTTCCAAGACAGGCGGCACGGGCTCGATCCTTGTTTAGGGAACTAAGATCACACAAGTCGTGTGGCGCAGCCCAGAAAAAAAAAAAAAAAATCCCCAGAGTAAAAATAATGTGGTGCTCCGAGAGAACAGTTAGAAAGCTCACAGACAATCTCTTCCTTTTAGGTCAAGTTCAGCACACTATAATGATATTTGGCAGCACCCAGTGGCAATCTTTTTTCACATATGTGTGAATAAATAGCAACTTTGCAAACTCTTGCATCACAAGGAAGAATACCTCAATCAATGAATAGAGAATGGAATAATGCTGCAAATCAAATGAAAGCAGCCTCATGTTTTCAAAGGTTATCTACTTTGAAAAGTTCAGATCATTTTAAAGTTGTTTTCCTGGCCTCCTGTCTCCTTAGGAATGAAAAGCTTAGGTAATTTTTAAAAACAAAAGACATTTTAAAAAATTCTCCTTTTCTTCTCTAAATATAATGGCTTTAATATAAAACTATATGTTAGAAAGAAGGGCCCATTTGTACATGCATCAAATTTTTCTTATGGGAAAACAGGAAAGTGTCAATACTTCAGTGCTTAGAAAAAAGTGAGAACAGTAAATCAGGGCTCTTTCTAGAGAAGCCTTCCAATTGTTCAACTATAATTGTTTCATCTGAGAAAACCAACTGGATTACAGGATGGCTCTTTCCCACAGCAATCTAAAACGACCTCTTTTCATGTACGTATAGAAAATATATGTGTTAACCAATTTGGAAGAAAAGCAAAATCCTGGTTGTAGGATTCCTCAAATTTCTTTTTTTTCAAGCTGCATTCAGTAAGAGCATGGGGGCTTCAGAGTCTCTCAGGCTGCTCTTAGATCAATGATCCTTTCTGGGACCAGGCTGGAGGGCTGGCATTCCATGGGAAGGGTGTAAGGCACCTGCTGCTACAGCAGGGAATTAACAAATGAGATACCATACTTGCCACCTAAAGGTTTCTTTAAACTTTGAATATTTGGATAACACAGACCAAGGCTGTACCTAGATTTTCCATTTCTGTAAGTCACATTTTAATTTAAAAATTTCTGTTCTGCAAATCTCCATATATTAAGATACTGCAGAATTTATATCATGGTATCATGGTATCTTCTCAAAAGGAAGAGAAAAAACAGTTCTTCATAGGGAGGTTCTTTTTTGTGTGTGTCTTAAATGTCAATGATCACAAAAACTTCTGGCTTCTCTTCATTATAGACCTGCATTGCTGAATATGTTATTGCCTTGACTTCAGTTCCCTGAAGTTGGGGTTAAAGAAAAAACAGGAAGAAAAAGGACATCAAAATCAGAATCATTAACTCTAGCAATGATTGGCAGAAAGTCAAAATTCTAATATTGCTCTGAAAAACTCAGACGAAACAATTAGTTATCAAATTAGTATAGTATTATCCACTGATCCAATAAAAATGAGAGGCAAATATGTACAGCAGAAAAATCACTGAGTTAGGAGACGAAGCATATTATAGTCCTGGCTTTGTTTGCAACTGGATACAGAAGCTGTCTGACCTCTCTGGGCATCAGCTTTTTCATTTATCAGATGGGTTGAATCCAAGAACACAAAGCTTTCCTACTGTTTGGGTCAGGGCTCCTTCTTAAGGCTTCTTCCATACAGTCGAACCTGGGCCCTAGGAACTCGGCCTATTCCCTTCTCTGAATGGCAGTCAAATGCCTATTATCCACCATCTCTGTTTAGATGTCTAATAGGTATCTCAAATATAACAAACTCAAAAGAAAATGCCACTGTCATTTGTATTATAAAAATAATTTGTTTTCAGTCCACATGCTTCCTCTCTACTGGCTTCTGTTCTTTTTATGCTTCTCTTCCCCGAGGCTCCCTCCCAGGCTTCATTTTATTGCACTGTGGTTGAAGAAATTCTATTGCAGCTACCGGAAGCAAACAGGATTTTCCAGTCACCTCCAACTAACTTAGGTCTCCTTGGCCTAAACACAGGAGTCAGCGAACTACAAATTGAAGGCCAAATCCGGCCTGCCACCTATTGTTGTACAGCCCCACGAACTAAGAATGGTTTTTACATTTCTAAATAGTAGTGGAGGAAATGTTTAAAAAAAGTTTTACTGGAACACATCCACATTCATTCATTAATGTGTTGTCCTTGGCTGTTTAGTGCTATATATAAGAGAAGAGTTGAATAGTTGCTCTTCCATCATTCTCTGCCCACAAAGCACAAAACATTAGGAAAAAAATTGCCTACCCCTATTCCAACAGATTTAACTCGTATAGAGCGAAGCCATACATGCTGGCAAATACTGAATCTGGAGAAGCACAAAAGGCAGAAGACACTTTAGAGAACATCTAGTCCAACACCTTCATTACGGGGGAGGACATCAAAACTCGATAAGGCAAAGGGATTTTTACACCCCACAACTCTGTAACAAACCTGACCCTATGACCCAAGTGCTGATTCCTAATCCTCCAAATCAGGTGTGTGAAATCAGTGTTTTAACATAATATGTCCCAACAGGTCATATTAGTCTGAGAAAAATTTAGGACTTTACACCAACTTATTAGAACTAGTTAACTGTCACATTTACTGACTTTATGGTAAGGTAGTATAAAATGTTTCTAATGGCTGGATTTAAAAACATACCTGAGGGTGCTTGGACAATGAGAATTCTTCTCCCCACCTTGAGAAGGAAAAGTGAAACATGATTAAGATTTCCAGGATTTAACATTTATTCTCTCTTTCCACATTTTAAAATAAGCCTTATAAATGTGGTTTAGATACTAGAAAGCCAAAAGAGATGGAGGGGGAAGGGAGCTATAAATTTCAATTTGATTGTTAGCAGATACAGCTGTTGAGGGACTTATGTATACAACAGCCATTTCAAGAAGGTTGATAGTTGCTCTTAAAAAAAAAGTGTCCTAGCATAACGTACATAGGTAGATTCTCAATAAACATTGTTTAATGAATATTGGTTCACAACAGAGTAGCATGTTCAAAATTTTCACTGTACTCAGGACTACAGAACTAATTAATATCTTCCACTGGAGAAAGCCCGTCTGAACACCATAAAGGCAAAATACTAGATTCTGTAATACAGTCTGAACTTGGTTTGTATTTTATAACTTTTCAAAAAATGTCCATGGTGTGTACATGGAAGGCCCTAGAAAGGTACCGCCCTGGAACCTGGGATGAACATCCTCTCTCCCTTCAACACTAATGTGGCTGAAGATCACAGTAGCAGAAGCAATAGTAGAAAGAGCAACGTTTTAAAATTCTGTTCAACTATTTATTAGCTAAGTACCCTTGGACAACCCTGTTTTCTTACCCATAAAAAAAGGGAGGAGGAGATAATAAAAGCTCTCACTTTACAAAAAGAAACTAAAAAAATTCAACATAAAATAGAAAAGATAAGCTCTATATAAAAATAACCTAAAAGAGCTGCGTAAGGGTTGGAGTGAGCCCTCACGTGGCTGAATAAGACCAGAGGAGGCAGTGAGTGCTGGGAGGAAAGTGTAAAGCTCAAGATGGAAAATCGTGAACCAGATGATACTGTCAAGGAGAACTTAATTGATATCACACCCAGAAAAATTAACCAAATTCCAAAACAGAAAGGAATCTTCTTGAAAATGGATCAACATATGTTGGACTTAATGCTGCCCTCTATGGCCTAATAGCAGATAGTCTTTTTCGACGAATCTTACATGTGACACAGGCTCATATACCTGCTGGCTTAGCAATGGCAGAGATCCCATTTTTGACGGCACACGTATCTTACAAAGATTTTGTAAGTTTACCTTTGAATACAGGTGATTTGCATTGTGAAACCTGTACCTTCACACGAGGTGAATTGGTTGGTCTTGTTTTTGGTGGTCTGTACCCTGTTTTCTTGGCTATCCCTGTGAATGGTGGCCTAGCAGCAAGATATAACTCAGCCCTGCTACCCGAGAAAGGAAACATCTTAAATTACTAGATTAGGATTTCTAAGCCTATCTTTAGAAAGATGTTATTTTCCATTTTGCTCCAGATTGGGTTTGCAGCATACCTTGGGTCTAGAGAATATAAACTACTTATAAAGGCTTTTTAGTTACCTGAACCTGTCCTAGAAACCGTGATTGTTAAGTAAATCTGTACACAAAAATAAAAGAGTAAGAATAACCTATATCTAAGTATGAATAAACAGAGACTTGTTAAAAAAAAAAAAAAACACCTAAAAGATATCATTAAATGATAGAAAAGAAAAAGAAACTCGGAAAAGAAACTCGGAAAACACCAAATCCAATCAAAGTGCCATAATCAAGTGTTTGCAAACTCTGGAAGGAAGTGTATAACTTGTTAATAGAAGGAAATGGAGTCCAGGTGTGAGGATCTATAAGAAAGGATGCATCAGCATTTCTCATCACCAAGCTAAGCTTTATGCAAATATCTGTGCCATCTACCAATGATATATTTTTTGTGCTAAAAATCAACAAATTGGGAATCCTGTTTAATAACACACATCAACTTTGTTCTGACAAGTTTCTGGTCCACCAAACCTGAGGTGAACCCTGGCTCCTAGGTATCTCAAGAAGCTTAACCTGCAAAGCCCTACTGGGATGCAACTGGTCTTCTGACTTAACATTGCTATTTGTCTTCCTGCCCACTGAGTTCACTGAAGAATAACTTAACATCTTTCATGACCCGCTACTTAAAAGGTTTTCAAAACTTACCCAATTGACCGTAATTTGAAATTTCTTTGATCAATATTAAGTACTTTTACTTCCTAAAGAAGAAAAAAAATTTCTTTTAATTTTAATATATGCTCATAACAGACCAGCTCCTAAAACATGTCTAGGTTATCATCTTTTCAAGATAATAGCATAAAACTTCTCTGAAGCAAAGAAAACTAAAATGTTAACTAAAACAGAATAACAAACTATATATTTCAAGGAAATAGTTTTTTCTTACATATTCAAGGGACATATTCTTAAAAATGTACAATCTAAAAATATGAGTCAAAAGAATTTTTCTGTGAGATACATAGAGGAGGATGACCTAGGATTTCAATCACTCTGGATTTTTTTCAGCTTTATTTATTTAGAGTTGACAAAACTCTCAGCCTATTTTTATATAATATTGTAGGATGAATGACCCAGTTCTGTAGGACGAATGACCCAGCTGGAAGAATATATGTAGTGGAGCTGGTAAGGGAGAGAATGGAGGAATTACGAAAGCAAGGAAGGCCATGTGTGTTAGATGACAATGAGGTTGGAGAGGTGTTCCCTCTGGAGGTTGGTGGCAACAAGTAAACTCCATTTGGCTTTTCCTTTTTCACGTTAAGGAAAACTAAAAGCAACAATTTTTAAACTTAGGCCAACATGGTAGAACTGCCAAATTACAAATGGGACAAAAGGAACATATGGATGGACATAAATACAGCTCAAACTTGGGAGACATAAAATGTGCAGAGACAGTGGCAACAATAGGTGCGTTCTTGTCACACAATCCTGATGAGTGACAAGTATATAATAAGAGATCTAAATACAAAATGCACATACATAAGCAAACTCGGGTTATCCAAGAAGAGCCTATGGTTATTATAATTTCTGCAAATCATCATCTGTATGGCTTGGTTTTGCATCACATGTTCTAATTTAAATCACTAGTCTTATTATAAAATATGGGTAAGAACGCATTTGCTCAGTAAAAAAGAAAAACTTTTGCTTACCCGGGCTATGAAGAATTCATCAGCACTGAATTTATAAAGCCATTCATTCAAAAAGTGAAACAGAAGAGATTGTAAGTCATCTCCTACACAGGATCAAAAAGAACCATGACAGTATCATGTTTAATAACTCTTGTCTCTAAAAAACTGGTTTGAATTTAACAGTGCAGTGAATTTCTTAGGCTAGTTGAAAGAACAAGCTCATAATCAACTTTGTTGTTCTTACTGTGAGCATATACTGAATTTACATAGAATACTGAACATCTATAACAATTTCTTCCTTGTGAATAAATTGGTTACCTTGGGTTTCTACTTCTGTTGCTTGGAGGGGCTCCACTGTCCCAGTATCTGTCATATAACCAAACATGGCCATTGCACATTGCTCAAATGCTTCCTCCAGAGTATCTCCCCATGCGTGTAACCTAAAGAAATACATTCATGCCCTGTGTAATATAATCCACTGCAAAGCAGAAAACTTGTGAGGAAAGTCAAAATAAAATTAACATGATAAATACAAAACCAAAGGTCTCAGTTTAATGACACTGAAACCAGATGCTTTTAAACCATCATTTGCATGTCGTAAAGGAACCAAAAGAGGAGGAGAAAAATTAAAACTCGGGACATCAAGATTAAAACATCAGCCTTCCTATGTTAAGCACGTGGTTGCAAAGGCATAAACTCTAGCTATACTCACTGAACATCAGCTGTATGATCCAAATCTGAGGGAGAGAGGAAAAAACACTTATAAGTGACTAAACTTGACTTGCAAATCACAAGAAAATAACTCTAGATCATTACTAAGAACATAATCCTTGAACAGCAAGAAAATGTGGGCTGGCCACACACCTTTCACTAACCATTTACACAAAAGTTAATTGTTCTGTTAAGGGTTATTTTTTACTTTTTAAAAATTTCTTCTAAGCATTCACAGTTATTATTCTGTTAATATTAAATGAACTAATATTAAATAAAAGAATTAATAGTTCCATAATATTAGCATATTGATGCTAAAGGGTTATTTTTTTAAAAGCCTAGATTTATATTTAAATGAATGACAATTTCTGGAAGGCATCACGGCCACGGTCTTCTAGGTGATCTAAAAAGTGTCTAATACATCATAGTTTTTCAATAAACAAATGCCATTCTCTGCCATTAGTTACTTTTCCTCAACAAAACAAATCAGTATCTTTTCTAAATATCTACTTGTGTGAATGACCAAAATTCTAGAAACTACATCATCAAAGATATAAAATTCCAGATTTCATTTCACCTTTTCATGAACAGCTAGCCAAATCCCAAACAAAATAGTTTTTTATTTTTAACAAGAGCCAAGTTTTATATTTGTTGATTTCTTTCATTTGAAGGACTCCTCACCGATATCCTTGACCAATAAAACTGTTTTGGAAAGTAAACTCTACAATATGTATTATGAGCTTTTTCCTGATATTCTCACAGCAACACTAGGAAATAACAACTGCTACTACAGCAAGTTCCCATTGGATCTGTTATCTCAAGATTTCAGAGTCAGGACTTCCCTGGTGGTCCACTAGTTAAGAATCTGCCTTCCAAGGCAAGAGATGTGAGTTCGATCCCTGGTCAGGGAACAAAGATCCCACATGCCAAAGGGCAACTAAGCCCACGCACCACAACTAGAGAAGCCCAAGTGTCACAATGAAGATCCAGTGCAGCCAAAATTTAAAAAATTAACTAATTTAAAAAAAAAAGATTTTAGAGTCTATCCTTCACTCTTACCTGACTTCCATCAATTCTTCCTGCTTAGAATCATAGAATATTCAGGCTATAACAAAGTCTTAGAGTTCATTTAACAGAATTCCTTCAATTACAAGAAGAAACCTGAAATCCAGAGAGATTGTGCGACTTGTTTAGGACTACACTGCTGATTAGAGTTGGGACTAGAATTGAGATTTTCTGACTCCCAGTTTAGTGCCGTTTACATAACACATCTTGTTCTGGTAACACTCAAGGTTTAAGCTCATCTCTAATTTACTCAGAATATTACTGAGAACTCAATACATTTTAGGCATTAAGAGGCTCAATGATCAGCAGAGATGACAAACAAGTTAAAAGAATATAACAGGTTTATTAACCCTAGAGAAATGAAAGTATGTGGCCACAAAAGGACATAGAAGGTTCACAGCAATTTTATTCCCCCAAATTAAAAACCCCATATCCATCAAGAGAAAGGATAAACAAACTGAGGAATACAATGCCACACTACTCAGCAATAAAAAAGCATGAATTACTGATACAATGCATTAACAAGAGTCAGGGAGCTCACCTCTTTCCCCTGCTGTCAGTAGTTACTGAATAAAATCCATTCACCACTTTAACATCTAGCTGTGTTTGATACTGAGTGAAGAAGCCAGACAGAAAAGAATCTATACTGTGTGATTCCACTTACACAAAACTCTAAAACAAAAGTAAACTGTGGTGATAGACATCAGAGCAGTGCTTGCCTCAAGGTAAGGGGCTAGGGGACTAACTGGAAAGGAGCAAAGGTAACTTTCTAGGTTGACAGAAATGTTCTAGAGCTTGACTCGAGTACTGGTTACACAGATGTTATTTGTTTATCAAAACTCATTGGACTTGGGCTTCCCTGGTGGCGCAGTGGTTGGGAGTCCGCCTGCCGATGCAGAGGACGCGGGTTCGGGCCCTGGTCCAGGAAGATCCCACATGCCGCGGAGCAGCTGGGCCTGTGAGCCGTGGCCGCTGAGCCTGCGCGTCCAGAGACTGTGCTCCGCAACGGGAGAGGCCACAACAGTGAGAGGCCCGCGTACCGCAAAAAAAAAAAAAAACTCATTGGACTTTATACTTAAGATGTGAGCACTTTTATTACATGTAAATTGTACCTCAATTTTTTAAAAGACGGTTTAAAGAGACAATGACAGATTGCTATAGGGCAGTAGTTCTCAAATTTTTTGGTCTCAGGAACCCTTTATTCTCTTAAAAATTACTGAGGACCTAAAGAGCTTTTGTTTATATGGGTTGTATCTGGCAATATTAACCTAGAAATTTTAACTGAAAAAAAATTTTAAGTATGTATTAATTCACTTAAAAATAATAACCCAGGGACTTCCCCGGTGGTGCAGTGGTTAACATTCCACCTGCCAATGCACGCCACAACTATTGAAGCCTATGCGTCCTAGAGCCCCAAGCACCACAACTACTGAGCCCACGTGCCGCAACTACTAAAGCCCGAGTGCTATAGGGCCCACGGCTGCAACTACTGAAGCCCGCGTGCCTGGAGCCCAAGGTCTGCAACAAGAGAAGCCACTGCAATGAGAAGCCCGCGCGCTGCAACAAAGAATAGCCCCCCTCTCGCCGCAACTAGAGAAAGCCCCAGAGCAGCAACGAAGACCCAATGCAGCCAAAAATAATAAATAAATAGATACAAATAATAAGCCCATTTTATTTAACATAAATTATATATTTTTATGAAAAATGACTACATTTTCAAAAAATGTAGTGAGAAGAGTGGCGCTGTTTAGCATTTCTGCAAGTGTTTTTAATGTCTGGCTTTTCAGTGTGCTGCAATCTCACAGATATGCAGGAGGAAAAAGGAGTATTTTAAGAGCTAAAAAAAAATGTGGACTTTCCTGGTGGCACAGTGGTTAAGAATCCGCCTGCCAATCCAGAGGACATGGGTTCGAGCCCTGGTCCAGGAAGATCCCACATGCCGTGGAGCAACTAAGCCCGTGTGCCACAACTACTGAGCCTGCTCTCTAGAGTCTACGAGCCACAACTACTGAAGCCCGTGTGCCTAGAGCCCGTGCTCCACGGCAAGAGAAGCCACCGCAATGAGAAATCCACACACCGCAACAAGGAAGAGCCTCCACTCGCCACAACTAGAGAAAGCCTGCCCGCAGCAATGAAGACCCAATGCAGCCAAAAATAAATACATAAATAAATAAATTTATTTTAAAAATGCATATGGGCAGCACAGCCGGAGTAAGGAAAAAAAATTGTATATAGTCTTCCTTCACCAAAACTAGAAACTGGTGGTTTTTTAAAGGTTAGTTGCAATGCAGAATCTGAGGCTTTAACAATGAATTTTTCGAACTCTGTAACATTAAAATCCATTGCTCTATCTTGTGCTTAGAACAGATCTTATCTATGCCTGATTGTGTAATATCAAGCATTGGTTTTTGGGATAATATCAGTTCATCAATGTTGACACATTCTATAGAATTTTAAAAAATCTATTTGTTAATATCACCTCCAATCTCATCAGAAAAGTCTTTAAGCACTGGGAAACCGTGAAGCTCATGATGGCAGATACAAGTTTTCCAAAATTCTGACTTCACTTGAAAGCTTGAATTTTATCATTATATAATATACATTATCAATATACCAACAAATATTGTTATTTTCCTTGATGTGACAGATTACTTTATTTTCGAGAAGATATTGGAAATACCCAAGTCTGAATAACAATAGTATGTCTTTCAGTCATTCTTTTGAGAAAAAATAGTGTTCCGAGAAAAAAGGCATCTCACAACTCAAACAATCACAGAAGTTCTTTTCCTCAAGGTAAGCATCAATACTTTGAGAAGCAGAAACACTATGCATACTTCCCATTTTGTTACATAGAATATTAAAAAGGTGAGTACTCAATGGTTAATATTTAATAAAATTAATAGTTCTTGCCAAGTCATCAAGGACATTTTTAAGTAAAAACGACTTTTTCTTTTTTTAATTATAAGTACATAGTGGTAAATAATACAATGGCTACCAATACAGTTTGGTGCCACTGCCTCAATTTGTGCCAAGGGGCCAGGACTTTTACCTATTACTGCCTCTGCACCACGAGTGCAAATATCAACACAGTGAAAAGAGCAAGTAACATCTAGTATTATTAAGAAAGTAGTTTTAACTTCACAGATCCTTTGAAAAAGTCTGGGGAAACCTAGGGTTCTAGAGACCACCCACTTTGAAAATTCTATTATAGGAGAGAATAAGAGATAAACTAAGCTAGACTAAGAGGTTCAGGTAAGAATTCCCAAAGGAAACAAGACTTAACACTTTATGTGCCAACAGACTAAGGATGATCTTTATCTATCTGCTCACTCATTTATTGCCAGTTTCCGCTCAGTGTCTGATACACAACAGGTGCTCAATAATGTTGCTGAATGAATATATGAGATGACAATTGAGCTGAGTCTTAAAGGAAAAACAGCGCTACAGGGAGAGCTTGGGGTAGATCTGGGGGTAGTCAGTGGCAAGAAATGAAGCTGGAAGAAACAGACTAATCTCACATTACATCAATGCCAAGATTCTGTACAAAATGTCGGCAAGTAGAATCCAGAATGACCAAGTGCGATTTATCCCTGGAATGCAAAGATTCAATTCTTAGGAAACAGATTACATCATCTCCATAGATGTAATCATGAGGCATAACATAAAAATTTTTTTTTTTTTTCGGTTTTTTGCCTCACTGCAAGGCTTGTGGGATCTTAGTTCCCCGGAAAGGGATTGAACCCCAGCCCGGCAGTGAAAGTACCGAGTCCTAACCACTGGATGGCCAGGGAATTCCCAAACAAAATGTTAACAGGATTTTTGAGCAAACGGTCTTTTCTCAACTATTTCTCAAAAATACACTATTGTTTATTTTTTCTCTCATTCTTTTTTTTTTATAAATTTATTTATTTATTTTTTTGGCTGCGTTGGGTGTTTGTTGCTGCATGTGGGCTTTCTCTAGTTTCGGCGAGTGGGGGCTACTCTTCATTGCAGTGCATGGGCTTCTCATTGCGGTGGCTTCTCTTGTTGCAGAGCATGGGCTCTAGGCATGCGGGCTTCAGTAATTGAGGCACATGCGCTCAGTAGCTGTGGCTCGCAGGCTCAGTAGTTGCAGTGCATGGGCTCAGTAGTTGCGGTGCATGGGCTTACTTGCTCCGCGGCATGTGGAATCTTCCTGGACCAGGGCTTGAACCCATGTCCCCTGCATTGGCAGGCAGATTCTTAATCACTGTGCCACCAGGGAGGCCCTCTTCTCTCATTCCTAATTGCTGCTTTTCCCTGAATGTTTTTGTGGTATAATGAAAATATATACTTGGTCTTTGTCCCTGGTTCCTGGAACAGAGCTCTTAAAATCCTGGGAATTTTCTGAGTGACAGGAGTGTCACTCAGGGTTATTCATAAAGAGCCCCTTCTGACCACACTTGAGTCTATGCTAATAAGGTGATTCAGGGTTGGGCCCCTAAGTAGCCTCAGGATGGAGAGAAGATGAAACAAATGATTAAAAGGGGGGAGGGGATACCAACAGTAATTCTTATGGATCTTCACAAGCTGATTTTTATCTACATATAGAGAAAAAAATAAAAACAATAAGAATGGCAGGAAAGGAGCAAGAACTGAGAGGGAGATTGTCCTAGAAGATATTAAAAGATACAATAAAGCCTCAATAATTTAAAATGTGGCACTGGCACATAAAAAGAGAGCTACAACAAAGGAATAGAATAGTAAGTCCAGCTATAGACCTAAATATAGTTAGAGGAATTCTGTATATGATAAAGATGGAATATTTCAATCACAGGGGAAAAGACAGACTGTTGATAAATGATTTTATAGCATCTGGAAAATAATTATCAGATATTGATACTTAATTTCCACCTTACCCTAATCCTAAGGTATTCAAAATTTAAATATATATTTTTTAAAAACCATAAATACTAGAAACATGAACAATCTATAACTATTAGCAAAAATACGGTTCTCATAAATATGAGACAAAAAAAGCCAAACACAAAAGGAATACATACTACATGATTCCATTTAGATTATGTACAAAAACATGCAAAGCTCATGTATGGTGTTAGTAGTCAGGCTAATGGGAAAAATACGGAGAGAGGAGAAAGGAGCATGAGAGGGTCTTCAGGGATGCTGTAACATTCTGTTTTTTGATCTGGTTACTAGTTATACAGGTGTATCCAGTTTGCAAAAAGTCATTTGTAACATGTGTACTCTTCTATATGTATCTTATACTAAAATATAAGTTTTATTTTGGGAAATTCCCTGGCAGTCCAGTGGTTAGGACTCTGTGCTCTCACTGCCGAGGGCCCAGGTTCAACCCCTGGGCGGGGAACTAAAATCCCACATCCCACAAGCCATGTGGTATGGCCTAAGAAAAAAAAAAAGGTTTATTTTCAAATGTACTAGAAGAAAACATGGGAGAATTAATTTACAGTCCCAGAGCGAGCAATGCCTTCTTAAGTATGATATCCCAGTAGCCATAAAAAGGGTTAACAAATTTCACTACATAAAAATAAACTTCTGCACAGTAAAAAAGACCAACAATCCAATAGAAAATATGGGTTAAAAATATGAGTATACACATTCCAGAAGGTAAATACAAATAACTCCAAACATACTAAAATACGTTCAGCCTCACTTATAAGTAAAATGCAATTAGTATAAGATATTTAACAGACTGGAAAAGATCAAAAAGTGTGGTAAAAAAAAAAAAAAGTGTGGTAACACAGTAAATTGGTAAAAGTGTGAGAAAAGAGGCACAGTCGGGACTTTCCTGGTGGTCCAGTGGTTAAGACTCTGCGCTTCCAATGCAGGGGGCACGGGTTCACTCCCTGGTCGGGGAACTAAGACCACACCTGCCGCGCAGCACAGCGCAGCCAAAAAATAAATAAATTTTAAAAAGTAAAAATAAATTTAAAAATGAATTTAAAAAAAGAATTCAGCCTTCTTAAAAGGAAAGAAAAAAGACACACACACAATGCTAGCAAGGGTATAAACTGGCACAACCTCAATGGAGAGCAATTTGGCAATAATTGTTGAAGTTTAAAATGCAGATATCAAAAAGATGTCTACATATGTATAACTGGATCACTTGGCTGTACAGCAGAAATTAACACAACATTGTACACCAACTACACTTCAATTTTAAAAAACATTGATAAAATGCAGATACCCTTTGAAAAAGCAATGTAACTTTTGGAAATTTATTCTACAGATACACATGCACATGTGCCAAACAATGGATGCACAGGTATAGCCACTGCTGCATTATTTTTATTGGCAAACGAGTATAAGTATAAACGTCCATCAACTAGAAATTGGTTAAGTAAATTAAGTAAACATACACCTTTGCATGTACACATAAGAAAATGTTAAGGATGGTCGATCTGGATAGCAAGACTAAGGGGCTGGGGATCAGGGCTGAAAGAAAGACTTTCGCTGCATACCTGTTGTATTTTTTGAATTCTAAATCATATATGTGACCTATTAAAAGTAATTTTTAAAAAATTAAGTGAGAGACAGTGAGCTAGGGAGATATGCAGGGTCCAGAAAGTACAGAGCCTAGTATGCTATGGTAAATAGTTGGACTCTATACAGAGGACAATGGGAAATCAATGAAAGAACTTTAAGAAAGGAAATAAGAGCCAGATTTGTGCTCCCCAAACCACATCCACCTTTAGGGACGGCAGCTTAACGTTTATGTACAACTTCAGAGTCTGCACTATACTTTCACATTTATTATTATCTCATTTATCCCTCACATGAAGGAACTGAGTGCAAAGAGGTTATGTGATTTTTTTGCCTAAAGTCACTAAGCTAAAAATGACAAAACCAGGTCTTTTTGCTAACAACACGATACAGGTAAGACACCAATTTAGAAGTCCCCTACTCAAAGCTCTCCGAGTCCTCTACCCTAGGCACACTCTAACTATCCCACAGTTGGAGGGAGATACTTGGGGGCGACAACCCCTCAAACACTTGAAAATACGTTACTTTCAGAATTAATACGGAAGTAAAATTCCCACAAGATAAACGTAATTAGGCATATGCAGAAAAAGTTCAAAGGGCTGTAAATTTGGGAGCCCGGGTTTCCCGACTCTCAGACCAGGAGGCTTTAGCCTTCAGCCTTCCCCAGAGAAGTACATAAAAGCCTACAATAAATGGCAAAACGGGAATGCCTGAGCCACCCTATGGGGCAAAATGGAAGAGGAAGCCGGAAGCCCCCGGCAAGAAGAGAAGTGAGCCACCTACTCACACTCGTACTTCCGATTGACTGGAGGATACTTGGCCTTGATCGCCTTCTGCTTCTCAGTCAAATTGTAATCTCTAACATTTTCCCCTTCCAGCGCCATGATTGCGGCTTGGGCCCCAAACTCAACTTCCGCCCTTCGTCAGCCGGACTTCGGCCCGGACTTACAACTTCCGCCCTAGACTCCGCCCCTTGACACACACCCTTAAAGGGCCAGGACTCCATTCTCGAGGACTTACTTAATCCCCTAAGACTTCCGTCCTAGGTCCCGTCGCTTGGAGATCTTTAAAAGTCCAAGGCCTCATTTTCTGGGTTTGCTTCATCAATAGTTCTAAGAACTAAGGGAACGAATAAATTGGAGGACCTAGGAGCAAGGGACACTTGAATTAGACATCTCGAGGTCTGATAGAAGCCTTTTCTTGCAGCCTCACCCCCAGAGCTGACAACTAGACCCTAAAACATTTTAGACTCCTCATCTAAAGTCCTACTTTGAAGGGATCGCTAGCTTCAAGAAAATGGCTGCACCCAGGAGCGTGCGGACTAAACCTCTCACGTGACCTCGAGAGGCGCAAGCTCACCAACCCCGCGCGCGCGCAATCGAAGGAAGTCGGCTCCCGGCAGTGTGGGGGCAGGGGAGGAGCGCGCGCTTCGACCCCGCGGCAAGCGACTCCGCGCGTCTGGATAGGCTACGAACGCGGCTTCCCCGCCCACATCGCCGCTCGGCGCGCTCCGATTGGCCGGTGTTGGCGCGAAGGTGCGCGAGTCGGCCCTCACTCAGGGGCAGCAGGAAACAATAGAGGCCGCGCGCGCAGAGCGAGCGCCTGCAGCCTCCCCGCCCCTCTCGCAAAGCTCAACCCGATCCCCCCCGGCTTGCCTGCCCGCCATGGCCGACAAGGAAGGTGAGGGTGCCGGGGCGGCCACAGGAGAGCGGGGGTGCCGGGCTTGCGTAGCGGCCTCGACACGGCCTAACAGTGAGGACAGGCCGGACTCTGCTGAGTGCCGTACCCGCCATCGCAGGCGTGAGGAGAAATCGCCCCGCGGGGAGGGCTAACGGCGCGCCAGCTGCTCGGGAGCGGAGGCCCGGCGCAGCGGCGGGAGGGTGGCGGTGGGGGCCCCGGCGGGTGTTTGGTCCCTCCCCGCACTCCCTGTCGGTCTACCTGTCTCTCTCCGGGTCCTCTCTGCAGCGCTCGCTACCCGCAGGGGTCGGTGTTCGGCCCTCCTCGCGGGTTCTGTTCTCCTGCCGACGCCGTCGCCCGAACGGCTAACGGCGTCTGGCCGGGATGACCCCAGCAGTTAGGCCCCGTGAAGCTGGAGAGCGGTGTTGGTGCCTGCGCCTCGGGGAGATTTAGACAAACCTCCATTTCAGAATCGGGATTCTGGAGCCGTGCCGGTAGCTTTGAAAGTGTCTACTCGGTTTCCATTTGTGGTCGCTAACTTAAATTTGTTTTTAATGTTTTAGCAGCCTTTGATGACGCAGTAGAAGAACGTGTGATCAATGAAGAATACAAAATATGGAAAAAGAACACTCCTTTTCTTTACGATTTGGTGATGACCCATGCTCTGGAGTGGCCCAGCCTAACTGCACAGTGGCTTCCTGATGTAACCAGGTGATAGGAATCTTTTGAACGTTATTTTGTTGTGTTCTCGGTGTAGATTTCTTGCATCGATTTTCCCTGTTTTTCTTTTCTCCAGTCACCCGTAGCGGGCACGTGATCAGAACCTAGTGGTGACATTTTTTTTCTAGGCCAAAAAAGGCAAAATGTAAAACAACTTTGCAGTTTACCTGATAAGAGAAAACATGTTGTCTTTTTTATCTGATTCTGAATTGAATAGCTGTATTATAACTATAGTTGACCAAACAGTTATGTAAAATTTGTCAGCTTTCAAAAAGTGTTAAGATGAGTCCAGTTCTTTCAACAAAAGAAATTTGAATCTCACAGTCATTGGTAGTAGCTGGTTAATGCAAAGATGAATGTGACATGGTACCTGCCATTCAGAACATTTAGAAATTCTATAAGTGTACTAAGTAAGTAAATTCCTTCAAAACTCAGGTCTTTAGAAGTCAAGATATTTGCGAATTGCGGTTATTTGGCTACGTTTCAGCTCAACAAGTTTTATATAAATGTTATTAATAACTTAAGAATGAGCCTGCTGCCTTCACATTGGCATTTTTTTAAAAAATGGCAACATCTGTCCTAAGTATGTTAATAAGTACTTAGAAATTTAGAGCTGGAAGCTGGTTTATCATGACCAGGAGTTCCCATATTCAGCTGATCATCAGAATTACTTGAGTTCAGGATAAGTGGAGTCATTTCTGTCAGGAGTTCTCAGTTCAAACCACTTAGGAACTTGCGGCAGGATACTTGAGAATAGTTGAATGGTGATTCCAGATTTACTGTAGACATGTGCTAAATGATACTGGACCAGAGGATCCCAAATATTGGCCACCCCATACCTACTAAGTCATTCTAGAAAATCTTTCCATATAATGTGATTAGCTATGTTTGGAAAGCAGTGAATTAATCTTTCTGCAGTATTAGACATTGGTCCAAATATCCTTCCCCTTTTTTTTTTTTTGTATTCTGCTCGAATAACAATGTCATTTACTTATTTATTTTTTTAGAATGAGGGGTCCTTTAAGCAACTATCTCTAATGTCTACTGTTTACTGTGTGTGTGTTCTTTTTTATTCATATTTTGTTTCTAAACACAAAAAACCATACAATCATAGTTTTGTAATATTCTTCCCTCCCTCACTTGCTCTGAGTCTTTAACTTTCTAAATGCAGGTATCCCCAACTTTATGTTGACAGCCCTCTTATCTTTCCTCTGTTTTTTTCCCATGTGACATGTAGACACCTATTAACTCTGTGCAGAGGAATTTCTGTTGAGTTATCTCCAGATCCAACTTCTGAGCGCTACCTGAATTTTCAGCTGTCTTATCTGGAGTATTTTATTGGCTTTCCCAACATGACATATTTCAAACTGAGTATATTTTTTCCATGGAGGTCCCAACCCAACTTTTTCTATTGTTCCCATTTCTCCTTTTCATAGTTGACTTTGGTTTGACATTTTTTAGGTTTTTCCCCCTTTATCCACTTGACAGTCCATTTATAAGCCCTGATCAATTCTTGTGTAGCATCTTTCCCATCTAGACCATGGGTTCTAGAACTTTAACAGGCATCATAATCAGCTGGAGGGATTGTAAAACAGATTTTTTTTTTTTTTTTCAATTGACCACGCCTTGC
This sequence comes from Stenella coeruleoalba, assembly GCF_951394435.1. Classification (NCBI taxonomy): domain Eukaryota; kingdom Metazoa; phylum Chordata; class Mammalia; order Artiodactyla; family Delphinidae; genus Stenella; species Stenella coeruleoalba. The sequence continues at coordinate 25,583,334 of NC_137169.1, forward strand.
AGCTTGCGGGATCTTAGTTCCCTGACCAGGGATTGAACCTGGGCCATGGCAGTGAAAGCGCTGAGTCCTAACCACTGGACAACCAAGGAATTCCCTGCAGAACAGATTGTTGAGCACCACAAACCATCCCTCCCCCCCAAGTTTCAGATTGAGTAGGTCTATAGTGGATCTCAGAATTTGCATGCTGAAGTTCCCAGATGATGTTGATGCTATTGTTCCTGATACTACGCTTGAAGAACCTCTGCTTTACACTGTTAAATTAATCCTTCTGAGGTAACTCAGATGATGCTATGTCCCTTATAAATTTTCCATGGTTCTTTGTTCCTTACAGTAAAGAGTCCAGAATGCCTTAAGCTGGCATTCAGTACCCTAGAGTCTGATTTTTATCTGCTTTCTAGCCTTCTCTCTCACTTTGTTTTCCCACATTCAAAGTCAGATTTGGACTTCAGTTCTAGTTCTGTTAGTTCGTAGTTGTGATCTTAGGCAAGTTGCTTAATTTTCCCAAACCATCTTTAAATTAGAATAGTACTTCAGAGTGTTGTTATGGTGTTTAAGTGATATGAGGTATGTGAAATGCTTAACGTGGTGTCTGGCACTTTGTAATCTTCCCTTTGCTTACTTCCCTTAGAATACTGTCTTCCAAAGCCCTTGTCCCCCTCTTCTAGATTATCTCTCATTTTGAGACCTGCTCAGGTAACACTTCTGCTAAGAACGTGTCCTTTATTCCAGAACTAATCTTTCGTATCTAAATTTCCATGTTCTTGGGTACTTTTCATGAATTATAAGTTGACTTGTGTTTAAAATGTTTGTGTATATGACTGTTTAATTGTCCCTGGTTTTTTGAGGATATGGATCACATCTTAATTATCTTTGTGCTTCAGTAGTATTTGAACAGTTAGTTTACCTGATGTTACTTCCTTTTCCTTTTAATGAAGTAACCTAAAGTGGTAGTATACCCACCAATTGGTTTCTTTCCCTCCAACTCCTTGTAAAGGGTGAGTAGCTAATTCGTATTTTATTCCATCAGACTTTTTCCTCAAAGTAATTGTAAATATTTGGCTAAGTTAATAATTATGAAATTAAGTGTTCTGCGGTCCTTATACTCAGCTCTATGGAAGATATGTGAAAAGTAGGAACTATGGCTCTTAATGACTTCTTCCTCTGAAAACCTGGTTGTAATAGTGCCTTGTGCATACATGTATGTCACTGACTTTGTAGTCTCTCTTAGTGTACTGATTTGAATACTGACCATATATTCCTATTATAGACCAGAAGGGAAAGATTTCAGTATTCATCGACTTGTCCTGGGGACACACACATCAGATGAACAAAACCACCTTGTGATAGCCAGTGTGCAGCTCCCTAACGATGATGCTCAGTTTGATGCTTCACACTACGACAGTGAAAAAGGAGGTAGGAATCTTAAAGGTGAAGGAAAGAATGATATATGGGTTATATTTTTCATATCTCTAAATTATAATAAAGAGTGTGTACAGTTTGATAAAGTAGTCTCTCAAGTTAGGAACAAGATAACTAAGCTTTGGAAAGCCTGATTTTGCAGTATAGATATTAGATGTCAGAAGACATATTTAACACATACTTGGTTCTGTACCTTTTCTGTAAACTTTCTTCAACTAAATTTGGTGGTGGGGAAATTTCTAGAATTGAAAGAAGCCTAAATCCACCATATATTACTGCTACGCATGCTTGCATTCTCAACATGGGAGATACTGCCCCTGCGGGAGTGAAAATTGGTTCTCAGAGGGGTGTGTGTGTGAAAACAATCTTATTCTTTGAACTGTTTAAAGCACAGAAATACATAGCAGGCATAAACAAATACACAGGAATTTCATCAAGGTATCAGAAAAAATGTCCTACAAGGTTCCTTACAGGGGCAATAATGAAAAAAAAGGTTGAAAAACACTGGCTTAAATTACACTTTCCGGGTTTAAGTGGTATAAATGACTTAACCATGGCATTTGCTATATAGTACATAAAAATTGAGTGTTTAATTATATCCTATTTTTAGGAGATATCCTAAGGGCTTAACTGTTCATGAAATACTTTTTCCCTTTCAGAAGAGATAGAAATGAGTGGGTTTCCTTTATTGTTGTCCTTGAACTCAAATTATTACTGGGAGGTAGAAGATAGGCTCTCAGTATTGAGATTTGTGCCAAAAATGAATGTTTAATGTTTTTTATCTTAGATTTCTCCTGATTAGCAGAATCCATTCTTTTATCTAAGATATTTTGGGTTCCAGTTACTTGCCAGGATTGTAATGTATAGTTACTCTTTTGATCATTCCATATTTAGCTTAGGGTAATATAGAATGCAAAATAAGTCCTTAGGATAAAGGTCAGCAAACATGATTTTGTGTCGCTGACCCAAGTGTGTGAACTATAGGATATGGTTACTACAGAGTTATTCTCTAGGTAGGCATCAGTGATTGAGGGGATAAAACACTGAACTTAAGAATCAAGACTGGGACTTCCCTGGCAATCCAGTGGTTAAGGCTTCGCCTTCCAGTGCACGGGGTGCGAGTTTGATCCCTGATCGGGGAGCTAAGATCCCACATGCCTTGCGGCCAAAAAACCAAAACATAAAACAGAAACAATATTGTAACAAGTTCAATAAAGACTTTAAAAGTGGTCCACATCAAAAAAAAAGAATCAGAAGATGGGCTTGAGACCCTGTTGAGCTGCTCACTAGCTGTGTGGTTTGAGGATAAATCATTTAGCCTCTCTGAGCCTGTTTCCTTTTTATTAAATAAATTGTCTTTAAATAGGACTTTTGGTTATTTAGACATAAAGCAAATATTCTGATTGGTAATATAATAAATCATCTTTAATAAAGCAGGGAATTCCCTGCTGGTCCAGTGGTTAGGACTCCATGCTCTCACTGTGGGGGCCCTGGTTGGATCCCTGGTCAGGGAACTAAGATTGGGCAAGCCTGTACAGTGCAGCCAAAAAAAAAAAAAATTGAAGCAAATATAAAATACTGTGAACCCTCCTCCCCCTGTAAATCTATCCCTTATGGATCGCTTTCTGATTGATAGTTTTCTGAATGGTTTATCTATCCCATTTATTGGATCACTCATTCAACAAATATATTAAGTACTTACTGTATGCCAGGCAATTTTTCTTGGTACTGGGAATACAGCATAAAATACAGTTTCCTGGCCTGGTGTATCTTGGACATCTTTCTGTGTGAGCATATGGAGATGTGCCTCCTTTTTGATGGCTGTATACTATACTATAATTAACCATCCCTCAATTAACATTTAAGTGGTTTCCAATCTTTTGGCTTCAAAAACAGTTCTTGTACATGTATCTTGCATAGTTTTGCTGTAGAATGATTAAGTGGAATGTTAATCAAGTGGCAAGAACATTTTCAATTATAATTGGTACTGCTAAGTTGCCCTCCAAAGAAAGATTCACAATTTCACCAATAGCAGATGTATTGATGTCTGTTTCTGCATGCCTTTGCCAACATTGAATGTAATACTACACTCTTTGCTTTTTTTTTTTTTTTTTTTTTTTCCTTTAATGGCTGCACCACACTGCTTGCAGGATCTTGGTTCCCTGACCAGGGATCAAACCCGTGCCCTCAGCAGTGAAAGCACGGAGTACTAACCACTGGACTGCCAGGGAATTCCCTACTTGGCTTTTTAAGTTATTCGTAATGTTGGACCTATTTTAAAATATTTGTCTGTCTGTCTCTCTCTTGAGCTGCCTATTTATGTTTTTTGCTCATTTTTTCTTTTGAGTTATCTCTCTATATAAGGTAAGTTATCCCTAACTAATAGGTTATAGGTAATTTTTTCCCTCTTTATTTTATAATTTTGAGTCCTGTTTTGTTTAGAAGCTATGAATTTTAAATTATCCAGCTTTCCTCTGGTGTCCTTCCGATTTTGTCATTCACTGAAAGGCCTTCATTCCAAGATTTTAAAATAGTTAGCTGTTGTTTTCTGGTACTTTTGTGTTTTGACTATTAAAACTTTAATCTTCCTTGTATTTGTTTTGGTTTTAGGGATGAAATAGGAATCTGAGCTTTTTTCTAAGTGGTTAGCAATTTTTTTTTAATGCCATTTGCTGACTAATCCATTTTCTTCACTGTTTTTGTTGTAAGTAGAGTTGATTTACAGTATTGTGTTTCAGGTGTTCGGCATAGTGATTCATTCGGTCTGGGGGGTTTTTTTGGATTTTTTTATATTCCGTTATAGGTTACTACAAGATATTGAGTATACAGTAAATCCTTGTTGCTTATCTATTTTATGTATAGTAGTTTGTATCTATTAATCCCATACTCCTAGTTTATCCCCCCAACCCCTCCCCTTTGGTAGCCATCAGTTTGTTTTCTATGTCTGTGAGTCTGTTTCTGTTTTGTATATAGATTCATTTGTATTCTTTTTTAGATTCCTCATATAAGTCTTCCCTGGCTTTTGAAATGGCATCTTTTAACATACACTCCAGTCTTTCTGGTAACTGAATTTTTTGAGTGGCATCAAACCAATTTACTTTTATGTTCTGATGATACCTTTATCCCCCTTACTAATACTTAATAATAGAGGAACTATGAAAAATACCAGTAATATGTATGATACATTTGTATGACTGTATTTCGCCCTATTTAATCCTCACAAGGAAACCGATGCTTACAGTTGTTTTGTAACTTGCCCAAAGGTTACATAGCATATCAGCTCCCATTCCTTCCTTTTCTCTTACTTTTACCTCTCCTTTGTCCTTCACATCACCCTCGGATGACTGAACAAGCTTGGTGCTTGAAGCGGGGCAGGTGCTCTCCATGTGGTCTCAACAGTGCTGGAAGTAGATATACTAATATCTCTTAAAGCTTCTTGGGTTGTTGTTAGATAGATAGCTTCCTAGTCCCTCCTTGCTCTCAGATGAAATGTCCTGGACTCTCAGATTGAACTATTGTAATTGATTACCTTCTACTTGACCCCATTTGGTTTGAGGTACTTGGTGGCAGACAGCTTCAAAAGATCATTAAACTTTCAAAGAGAAAGAACTAAAAACTGGCTTAGGCTTGTTTTGACATTAAAAAGAATGTGTGTGTTTATATTAGATTCAGCCAGGCTATGGTCACATTTTAAGCCTGAAAATAGATTCGGTTTAAAAGTTTACTTCAGACTCTGTTACCAAGATCTTCAAATATCAACAGATTTATTTTTAGCAACTTATTTGGGGAATGGGTTGGGGGGGGGCGTTTGTTTTTGTTTTTAAGTAATCTTTAGTCTTTTGCCTCAATATATAATAAACTATTACTAAATCATGATGAAATAATGGAATATTTGACTCAAGACGTTACAACTTATTCTTCTTAGTTTCAAAATGTTTATGGACTCAAAAAAACGGTACGGTGGTAGAAATTAGAATGCCGGTTATCTAGTTTGTCAGGCAGCATTGGTTGGGAGGGACACAGTGGTACCTTGTGGGAGGATAAGAGAGGGCTGAAGATGTTCCGTATTTTTATCTGTGTGGTAGTTCCCCGGATATATGCATATGTAAAAATTCATCAGGCTAGACACTTTTACTATATTGTTGTGTCTCAGTCTTTTTTTTTTTTTTTTCAAAAGCATTGACTAATTTAATCCTCACATCCACGGTGACATTGGTACTTTTCTTTTTAATTAATTTATTTATTTTTGCTGTGTTGGGTCTTCGTTTCTGTGCGAGGGCTTTCTCTAGTTGTGGCAAGCGGGGGCCACTCTTCATCGCGGTGCGCGGGCCTCTCACTATCGCGGCCTCTCTTGCGGAGCACAGGCTCAGTAGTTGTGGCTCATGGGCCTAGTTGCCCCGCGGCATGTGGGATCCTCCCAGACCAGGGCTCGAACCTGTGTCCCCTGCATTAGCAGGCAGATTCTCAACCACTGCGCCACCAGGGAAGCCCCAGTCTCAGTCTTTTTAAATGGTATTTTATATGGAGAGAAGCAAACAAAATGGCAACATAGTTAGACCTTTATAGTCATTCAAATTATTGTACATTTCTACCTCAGTCTTTCTTTCCTACATCAGATTTGGTCTTTTGCGTATCACCTTCAACTTGGGGAGTCTATTTGTTAAATAGATAAATCCTCATCTTCATAAATCTCAATTGTGAATCCTCTAAGCTGATTTCTTATTACTGTACTTCAACTACATTTGGGGGGGGGCCTCTGATTAGAAGTATATAGCTGATACTGAAATAACCCACATTATATAACAATTACCCCTTGCTCTGTGGGCTCCATGCCAGCTATTGCTCTTTCCTTGTTGGTATCTCTTTTCTGGCAATTATTCTTTTCTGTCATAGTCATCTATAATTGTGTGCTTATCTTATCTCCCTGTGTTTGGACTAAAAGTTCTTTGAGATCACATATCCTAATCATGCCTTCTATTTTTACAATGTAGATGCTTGTGGTCTAGAATTCTGGGGGGGAAATTGTTTAATGTGTTTGGGGTTTTTTCTCTTTTAGAGTCTATTTTGAACTGTTTCTAGGTTTTTAGCTTGTTTAAACCACTGCTTTTCAACTTATAAAGTTATTTTGAGGTTGAAAGTTATCTGCTAATTATATTACCCGACTATGTCTCTGCTTTTTGAAAAGATTTTTGTCCTTCAGAGTGTCATTTTCATCTACAAGTTACTTTCATAACTTTGTTTTATGGGTAAGGTGTTTGAGGTTCACAGAAATTGAAGGCCTTCACCAAAACCACCAAGATAGTAAGTGGCAGAGTCAGTTATGCCATGGCCTGACTGTTACTCAGGTACCTTATCATGCTGCCTTCTGTAATTCTTTGGCTACTTATTAACTACCTTTGTTTAAATATTGCTTTGCCAAGATTTACATAATCACAAATTATATTGTTATACATTTTATAATGGTACTTGGGAGAATTCTGTAAGTGCATACAGTAGTCAAATATGAATAAAAAATGTTTTTGTCTAGCCCTTGCCTACCTGGTTTATTTCAACCAAGGACTCTGGTTGGCAAGTGTAAGTGGGAGGTCAGGAAAGTGGAACCAGCTGTTGTGGCTCTGTTTTTCTTCACTGGTGTGAGGAAAGATGTGACGGTATTTCAGAAAGGTCATCCCAAACTAGAGTTTCAAATAAATAGTAAAAGGGGCTCTTTAGTACCTAGCACACTGTGTACTTAATATTCATTAAAACAGTAACTTTGATTTTATTTATTGAGCACATTTTTTTTTGATAGTTTAAGTGAGGCTTGAAAGCCACTTAGTGAGAATTTTTGAAGTGGAGTCAATAGTGTTCCTTACTTTTAGATAGTAATGTAATACTTATTAGGTATATTATTACCTAAATCATTGCAGGTATAGCTGAAAGAGTACCAGGCTAGGGATCAGAAAAATAGGGATTCAGTTTAGGTTCTGCCATAGTCAAGTCACCATAAACAAATTAATGTAGGTCCTCTGAGCTTCTCTTTTCTTGTGTAAAATTTTTATTTACTTATTTTTTATTTTTGGCTGCGTTGGGTCTTTGTTGCTGCGCGCGGGCTTTCTCTAGTTGCGGCGAGCGGGGACTACTCTTCGTTGCAGTGCGCAGGCTTTTCACTGCTGTGGCTTCTCTTGTTGCGGAGCGCGGGCTCTAGGCTCGCGGGCTCTAGAGCGCAGGCTCAGTAGTTGTGGCGCACAGGCTTAGTTGCTCCGCGGCATGTGGGATCTTCCTGGCCCAGGGCTCGAACCCGTGTCCCCTGCATTGGCAGGCGGATTCTTAACCACTGCGTCACCAGGGAAGCCCTCGTGTAAAATTTTTGGAGATAATAACTCTTCCCTACGCTGTAGGGTTATGCTAAGAATCAAATGAAATAAGGAATGTGAACGCACTTTATACTGCTAACAAATTTTTAGATCGCTTCTAGTATTACACCAGTTCGTTGATTAAAAGCCTTGCCTGTGTCATACTTTGAGTGACATAGAGTAGCTCTTGCTTTGTCCTCATTTGCAGTTAATTTATTGTATTTACAGAATTTGGAGGTTTTGGCTCGGTTAGTGGAAAAATTGAAATAGAAATCAAGATCAACCATGAAGGAGAAGTGAACAGGGCACGCTATATGCCCCAGAACCCTTGCATCATTGCCACAAAGACTCCATCCAGTGATGTTCTTGTTTTTGACTATACGAAACATCCTTCTAAACCAGGTACTTGCCCTCTTCGATTCAAATACAAATGATGAGTCACTGTGGGGATACATTGCTTCTCTCAATTTTAATTGCTTGTTATTCTTTGTATAACTTAACATCTTATATTTGTATTGATATGTGTGGGTACTCTTCCTTCATCCTTCTTCCCTACATGGGGAAAAAATGCTTTTTTACATAGGATAGAATCTGCAGCTCTTAAGCATTATCTGTTTGGTCATAATGGGTCTGTATGTCTCATAAAAAGTAAGAGCTTTAGACCTCTTGATAAAAATTCCATTATACTTAGTAGATCCAAAGAGGAGGTGGACTGGATAGTCTTGATGTGTCTGTTACTTTGTAGACCCTTCTGGAGAGTGCAACCCAGACTTGCGTCTCCGTGGACATCAGAAGGAAGGCTACGGGCTTTCTTGGAACCCAAATCTCAGTGGGCACTTACTTAGTGCTTCAGATGACCATGTGCGTATCCTTTACATTTTGAAGCAAATCTGGGCTAGTTATATCAGTTTTTTTCCTCTGGGGTGTGTCAGGAAGTGAGACCCTTTTATATAATAGTTAATTTTTCATTTAAGACTATCTGCCTATGGGACATCAGTGCTGTTCCAAAGGAAGGAAAAGTTGTGGATGCGAAGACCATCTTTACAGGGCATACAGCAGTAGTAGAAGACGTCTCCTGGCATCTGCTCCATGAGTCTCTGTTTGGGTCAGTTGCTGATGATCAGAAACTTATGATGTGAGTAGAATCCATTTTTTTCTCAATATATTATCTAAGTTTTATATTTAGTTACCCATTTCAAGCATTTTTCCTGTTTTTTCTCTTTTACTAAAGCTGGGATACTCGTTCAAACAATACTTCCAAACCGAGCCACTCAGTTGATGCTCACACTGCTGAAGTGAACTGCCTTTCTTTCAATCCTTATAGTGAGTTCATTCTTGCCACAGGATCAGCTGACAAGGTCAGTGTGATTTATTCTACAAGAAAACAGGGTGGATTTCTCTGGCTTCTTTTGTTGTTAGTATTTATTTATTTGGCTGTGTCAGGTCTTAGTTGTGGCATGCAGAATCTTTCATTGTGGCGCGCGGGTTTTCTCTTCTCCAGTTGTGGTGCATGGCTCTCTAGTTGAGGTGTGTGAGCTCAGTAGTTGCGCTGCACGGGCCTACTTACCCTGCGGCGTGTGGGATCTTAGTTCCCCGACCGGGGAATCGAACCCGTGTCCCCTGCATTGGAAGGCGGATTCTTTACCACTGGACCACCAGGGAAGTCCCTCTCTGGCTTCTTTTGAATGCACAGAGATCTTTTAGTTATGGGTTTTCTTTTTCTCGATAAAAAAATTTTATTGATTGTACTTGCTTTCATTTTTGTATGTAGACTGTTGCCTTGTGGGATCTGAGAAATCTGAAACTTAAGTTGCATTCCTTTGAATCACATAAGGATGAAATATTCCAGGTGAGAGAAACTAATGCTCCTCCCCCCACCCCAAGGGAAACCTGAATGTGGGAGTGGGCACACTTGTGCCTTATCCCATTGCTATAAGAATAAAAATCATCTTTATGCCTATGCTGATCTCTGTATGAATTGGGATTGTTTTCCCTCCATTGTTTCTATATTAAACTTAGTGCCTGATTATTTTATCTGCCTTGTTCCTGACGCTTGTCTCTTCCCTTATTTCCACTCCTTTATCCTTTATAACTTGCTGTATCTGTTAATTTCACAGTTCATTCGTAAAGTACTGACTCCATGTTTTCTGCCTCATCCGTTTAATTAAGCTCCATATGCAAAGCCCTCTGACTCAGTTCAAGAAATAATTGTTACATTATGTTGGAAGCTTAATGCAAGGGCACTGTGAGGAGTACATTATAGTCTTTGCAGTCCTATGTGTAATACTGAATTCATTATAAGTACTTGGGTAAATAATTACTTTGTGTGTGATCTGTACTGTAGTTCTTAGGTCAGCACTGGATGACATTTGGCTAGAAGCTGGAATTAGACAATAAGAATAAATGAGATCTTCAAAAATATGAAATAGAACAAGAGCTGATATCCTGGGTCTAGTAATGGGTTAAATTGTTAAATATAATCTTAGATTTTTTCCCCTCAATTTTCTAATTGATGGCTTTTTTCTTATGTATAGGTTCAGTGGTCACCTCACAATGAGACTATTTTGGCTTCCAGTGGTACTGATCGCAGACTGAATGTCTGGGATTTAAGGTAAGTCTTGTTAATTATTACTCTTTGTGGAGTTATTTTCTTACACTTCCAGAATTACTCAAGGTAAGTCTGTTTTAACTTTTTTTTAAATTTATTTATTTTTGGCTGCATTGGGTCTTCGTTGCTGTGCATGGGCTTCCTCTAGTTGCGGCGAGTGAGGGCTACTCTTCGTTGTGGTGCGCGGGCTTCTCATTGCGGTGGCTTCTCTTGTTGTGGAGTGAGGGCTTCAGTAGTTGCAGCACGTGGGCTCAGTAGTTGTGGCTCGTGGGCTTAGTTGCTCCGCGGCATGTGGGATCTTCCTGGACCAGGGATTGAACCCGTGTCCCCTGCATTGGCAGGCGGATTCATAACCACTGTGCCACCAGGGAAGTCCCTGTTTTAACTTCTAAAAATCTTTTTGTGCTAGTAAAATTGGAGAGGAACAATCCCCAGAAGATGCAGAAGATGGGCCACCAGAATTGTTGGTATGTTACAGATGTTGAGCAGAACTGAAATAGTTTGTGATTTATTGTCCTCTGTCTGCTTTTCATCTGTTTTCCTTCCTCTTTCAGTTTATTCATGGTGGTCACACTGCCAAGATATCTGATTTCTCCTGGAATCCCAATGAACCTTGGGTGATTTGTTCTGTATCAGAAGACAATATCATGCAAGTTTGGCAAATGGTAAGTGTTTCTTTATTTGGGCGAGTTTAGATAAATGAGACCTAGTATCACTTCATATTTATATACTCCATCAGTACAACTGGCAACTCTGTTCAGTTTACTCCCGAGTGTGACTTGCCTGCACATTATCATTTTCAGCTGCCTACCCTTTAACTTTATCAAGTTGTCTCACTGGTATCTCGAACTCAACTAAACAAAACTAATCTTTTCTTTTCTCCTTCCTTTCCTTACTCCCCTTACCTCCTGACTTTTTGTTTTCTATATGGCTTCAGTGTCTCCCCAGCTCACTAGATCTGAAAACTCAGGTCTTCCTCTATTGTCTATTCACCTCTAGGTGCGGTTCACTTATCAGATTTTATATTGTTGATCTCTGCAATGCTTCTCCTGTCTTTACTCATCTTACAAACAGATATAACCAACTTTCCTGTTTGTATTCCACACCTAGTTTTTTGGTCAGGTTCTCATTACTACTTGCTGGGCTATTGCAGTAACCTCCTAATTGTTGGCTTGCCTCCTGTTTTTCCCTCTTTGCTAGCAGTCGAATCTTTAGGAATGATCATTCCCTTGAAATTACTTATGAACATGCCTAGCACAGTTCCTACTGCAAAGTCACAGCATCAAAGAGTACCATTTCTTCATGAAACTTACCTAGATGTCAAAAACATTCCCTGCCTTTATACCCCAATTGAAGGTGATCACCCTTCTTTGAATTTTCAGAGCACTTGAAATTTAATAAAAGCAACTGTAATGTCTGATATATAGCAATACAGGAAACAGTTGCCTTCTGGAGATGGATGGTGGTGATAGCTGCACACCGTGTGAATGGACTTAATGCCACTGAACTGTACAGTTAAAAATGGTTATGATGGTAAATTTTGTTATGTGTCTTTTACCACAATTTACAAAACAACTGCATGACTTTTAAGTGACAGTAGCCTAATAAATGAAAATAATTCAAAAGAAACTTTTGGTGTCTCAGAGTAGATCTAGAGCCAGGAAGAAGCTCCAGAGGTGAGTGTTTGGCTCAACATGAGGGAAAAAGTTTTTGATATTCATAACTTTCTTACGGAATAACCCTATTAATCAAAAATAAAGAAATAAAATGGGAGTATTTGTGGCATATGAGATTAACACATTATATACTGGATCAATACTTCGGAATATTATGTATCAGAATGAAGTATACTTAGTTTTATAAGCTATTCATGATATGCTAATAAGTAGGAAAAAAGCAAATTATAGAACAGCATGATAGAATCCCTCTTATTAAAATTTGGGTATCTAGTCTTATGTTTAATTATATGTAACTATTTAATAGAAGGCTATTTGCCAAAATGTGGTTGGTATGTTTAGAGAATTCTTGTTTTCTTCTTTATACCTTTCTGTATTATAATTTTTTATAATAAGGATTTGTTTCATGTATTAACAGAAAATCCACTTTATCCTTTTCCTTGTAACACACCCACACAAAATTAATATAAAAAATTAGAGTTCTAACAAGAAAGTGAAATGGGCTGCCTTAGATAGTCTGTCAGTGAAAGGTATTTTAGTGGTTGTCATGGGAATGTTGTAGGAGATTAAGCTGCATCACCTTCAAGGCCATCACCTCCAGTCCAGGTTGTTACTTTACTCCGTTTGGGGGAGGGTTTTTGTTTTGCTTTGTTTTTAAGAATTATTGTGATATAATGAGTAGTAAGCATTTGGTCTTTGTCCAGATTCCTGGCACAGAGTTCCTAAAACCCTTGGGATTTCCTGAGTGGTAGGAGTCTCTATTGCTATTTATAAGTAGCTGCTTTTGGCCTCACCTGAGTTTAGGCTAAGGAGGTAACTTAAGGGGGCCCCTATAAAAACTCTTGGGAAAGCTCCATAAAAAGCTTTTGATTTCATGAGCTTCTGGGTTGGTGAATATATCAATGCCACCAGAAAGGGTGTGGAAGCTCTGTGCTCCATCCCCACCTTGCCCTGTGCATCTCTTCCATTTGGCCATTCCTGAGTTATGCTCTTTATAATAAACCAGTAGAGCGCTTTCCTGAGTTCTGTGAATCATTCCAGCAAATCATCAAACCTGGGGGGTGGGGGTGGCTGTGAGAAAATTTATAGCCAGGTTGGGCAGGAGTACTTGGGTAGCCTGGGCACTCAGGGCTTGACACTGGCCTCTGCTGAAGTGAGGGTAGTCTTGTGGGGTTGAGCCCTTGGTCACAGTGCTACCTCCAGGTGGTCAACATCAGGATTGAACTGAGTTGTTGGACACCCCATTGGTGTCAGGGGAGAAGATACCACACTTTTGTTGTCAGACTACTCACATAATTGTATACATTGTTTGTCCCTGTAGTCAGATTGAAAGCTAAGACTATCCCATCCTCTGTAGCACCTACCCTAGTGATACTAAGTGCATAGTAGATACTAAGAACAGTAAGTTTTGCCCAAGTGAAAGTGGTATCTGTGTTCAAGATGCTTTTGGATATGGGTATTTCATCAAGTCGTACAAGTAGAGTTTATTTTATGCAAGAACAGTTTCTCTTTTTAAAATATTTATAAATTGAGATTTAGAACATGGGTTTTGCAGTACAGTCACAGAATTGTGCAACCATCACTACAGTCAGTTACCCCAGAAAGAAACCCCACACCCAGTAGCCATCCCTCCCATTTGCCTCCAGTCCACCCAGTACTAGGCAACCATTAATCTACTTTCTGTATGGATTTGCCTATTCTGCACATTTAATATAAATGAAATCATGCAATATGTGACTGACTTTTTTTATTGCCAAATAATACTCCATTGTATGGACGTATCATTTTATTTGTCCATTTATCAGTTGATGGACATTTGTGTTGTTTTTACTTTTTGACTGTTACGAATAATTGATTAAAAGACTCAAGGTTGATTATCAAGACAAATGGTAACCATACTTCAGTTTTTAGGGACTATCCTAATCCGGGGGGTTGGCCTGTGGCCAGCTGCCTGTTTTATTTGGCATGCAACTATACTTACCCATTTGCAGGTTGTCTGTGGCTACTTTCATCCAACAACTGCAGAGTTGAATAGTTAAAACAGAGTATATGCCCCACAGTCTGTCTCCCTGGCCTCGTCTATTTGAAACTTTAACTTCAAGAAGTAACTTTCATGTTTACTCAATATCCTTTTCTCTTTTTCTTGTTTTTGGCAGGCAGAGAACATTTATAATGACGAAGACCCTGAAGGAAGCGTGGATCCAGAAGGACAAGGATCCTAGAGAATGTCTGCACTTCTTGTGATTTTAGACTCCCCTTTTCTTCTCAACCCTGAGATTGATTTAACACTGGTTTTGAGACACAGACTTTGGTTATCCCTCTATAATAAGTTCTATCAACAATGTTATTAGTCCAAACAGAAGGTGTTTTCTAAATATTAACTGGGGGCTTCTTGATTCAGGAAAGCCACAGACTTATATTTAAATTTTCTTCAGGAATTTTCTAGTAACAGAGGTCTAAAGTAGCCACAAAAAGGGGAATATTGTGAGTGGTTATTTTTCTTCTTATGCTATATCCCCAAGTTTTTCTGACTCATTTAAGTAAATGCTAGAGTGAGTAAGAAATAGAGCCAAGTGAGGTAGGTGTCTGAGCCATGAAGTATAAATACTACAAGATGTCATTTTTATTCAGGAAATAGGGGAGATTCAAGTCATATAAATTCCTGCTCTAAAATCTTCACACGAAACTTGACAGGATACACATTTTCTTACACAGACCAGTCTCCTCTCAGTTTCTTCAGTTAAGTCAAAACAATGTGTTCCTCTTTCCCCATATATTTTTGCTTGTTAGTGTATTTCTTGAGCTGTTTTCATATTATTTCTTTCCTTTCTGTGAAATGGTTTAAAAAAAAAAAAAACTTGGGACCACCAAGTTGTAAAGATGTATGTTTTTACCTGACAGTTATACCACAGGTAGACTGTCCAGTTAAATTGAGAAGAGCGAATCAATAGCTTGTATTTGTTTTTAAAATTAAATTAATCCTGGATAAGAGTTGCTTTTTTTTTTTTTTTTTTTTTTAAAGGAGTTAGTCCTTGACCACTAGTTTGATACCATCTCTATTTTGGGTGACCTGTTTCACCAGCAGGCCTGTTACTCTCCATGACTAACTGTGTAAGTGCTTATAATGGAATAAATTGCTTTTCTACATAATCCCACGCTGATGGGTTTTATTTAATATATAATATCCATCAAACACCAGTCTCTGGCGTCTAGAAGAGTTGTTCAGGTGACAGTTATTTTCTATGGTCTTTGACTACCAAGAGCAGAATTAAATATAATAGACCCAGAGGTATAGCAAAGAGCTTTACTCCTTCCCGGGGGAAGTGAAAGACATAAAATGCTGAATCAGAGGTACACAGATTAGTCTTTGATAAAATAACATCTTTTTGAAGTCTATCTCTGGAGAACTACATGAACTTTCAAGAATGTCAGAGGCAGTGTGGCAGAGAGAATTTAAGGCAAAATTTAAATTTGGAAAAGGTGTTTGACCTTTTCTCATAGAGAGGTTGAATCTCCCCAGTATTTTTTTCACTGGGGCCTGTACTTAGAGGTTAGAAAAATAGGCTCTTGAAAGCCAAGTGCCTTAACCAGGTAAAATGCTGGGTTCTTCAACCACCCAATTTAACGGAGTAGATCACTCTGACCCAGAATCATTTTCATGAGGTGAAAAATCAAACTCATCTTTGGGGAAATCTGGATTGGTTCTTTATTCTAAGTCAGTAGTACTTTTTTTTTTTTTTTTTTTTTTTTTTTTTTTTTTTTTTTGCGGTATGCGGGCCTCTCACTGTTGTGGCCTCTCCCATTGCGGAGCACAGGCTCCGGACGCACAGGCTCAGCGGACATGGCTCACGGGCCCAGCCGCTCCGCGGCACATGGGATCTTCCCGGACCGGGGCACGAACCCGTGTCCCCTGCATCGGCAGGCGGACTCTCAACCACTGCGCCACCAGGGAAGCCCAGTAGTTCTTTTAGAGTATAGTGAAAATTACCATGACACAAGAGTAAATCTACATGAATCAGCACAGACTTAAAGAAAAGTAAACTTTGTAAAGGAATTCAATTAAAGTCTAACATTCATGGCACAAAAGAATTCAAATTGTAAACCCATGTACAGTTGACCCTTGAACAACGTGGGTTTGAACTGCATAGGTCCACTTACAACATACTTTTCAATAGTAAATACCACAGTACTATACCTGCAGTGGTTGGTTGAGTCCGTGGATGTGGAGGAACCTCGGATACCGAGGGCCAGCTAAGTTATGTGCAGATTAACCGCCACATTGTTCAGGGGTCAACTTGAATATAAGGAAAATCGTCTGCCTTTTTGACTCCACCTGTGTTCCTGAAAAACTTTTGGGTCAACAGAAGGTAAGATACATTCTTCACAATACAGCAAGGTGTGTCCATACATTCTTCCTTTACTTTGTGCGTGTGGAGGGTTGTTGATGGGTGACAGGAGACTTATTTTTCCATTTCTCAGTGCATCGAAATCAGTACCAGCAGCCTATGAAATAGAATCCAGCTAAGAGTTGACTGATAGTATTCTGCCTCCAGCCAGCCCTATGATCTTTTTAAACAGGTCAGCCAGTATTTGTAACTTTCCCAGAGTGAACTGCTTGCCAAATCCCTGGCACTCCCTTCTCTGTTTAGAAAAAAGTATGTCCAAAGGGTACTCAGTGATCCTTTGCTAAGAAGTTTTTTTTGTTGGTTCTTGGTTACAGATTCGGCCATATGTTTCTAAACAGCCCCTGTAAGGTTGAGAGAAAAAAGGATAAGTTTAAACTTTCTGCAACTTGAAATAATACAGTATAAAGTTTTTGTGGGGGTTTTTTGCTTGTTTTTTGGGGGTTTTTTGTTTGGGTGCGCTGCATGGCTTGTGGGATCTTAGTTCCCTGACCAGGGATTGAACCTGTGCCCACAGCAGTGAAAGCGCTGAGTCCTAACTGGACCACTAGGGAATTCCCAGTATAAAGTTTTTAATAATGAATTTCTGAAGCTTAGTGCAGGCCATATTGAGGAGAGATTGCTAGAGTGTGTTTTGCATCTAATCAAGGATGATTTTGGGAGGGGCTAGCTAAAAAGTTTTTCTGCCCACGTTAACTTTACACACAGGTATTACAAGGCCTGAAATTCTGTAATTTCGATTCTTTGGATTAATCATTGTCTTTTCCATGTACTTTTCATCTTATCCACACAAAGGTGTTTAGCAGATCATTTTCTTCGGTTACAAGGTTCTAGTAATCTCCCAAACAATGGGCATAGTCAGTTATTCCTGGATGAAACATGGTAAAAGAAAATCCTAGTATGGGAGTTCCCTGATGGTCTAGTGGTTAGGATTCAGCACTTTCGCTGCTGTCGCCCGAGGTTCAATCCCTGATGGGGGAACTGCAAGCCATGCAGGCTGGCCAAAGGAAAAAAAAATCCTAGTAATTTAGGAAAAGCATCAGTAATAATAGTTATTTGTGAATTTGTATACAAAATGTAGGATTAACTAGGAAATTAATAAAAATTTATGGATATTTATCTAGTATCCAACTTGATCTTTTTTAATCCTTAGTTTCTTTATCCAAGAGAATCTAGCACTTTATAAAGAATGTGAGGACATATTGGTATGTAAAGAACTTAATGGATAGGTGTGTTGCTTGTTTCACAAATTAAGCAATAATCATGTCCTTTAGTCTACAAACAACACCCTCTTCAGCTTTGTAAATGACTGTTAACAGATTAATTTAGCCTTCTTGGCCTCCTTAGTCATAGTTTGAATTAGGTACCCTAACTGCCTTCTCTGCTATTCTAAGGAAACTTTATGAATAGCATATGGGGTCACGTAGGGTGAGGAAAGTAAGAATGCACAGAGCCTAGATGTTTTATCCTGTTCTGGATTTCCTGATGATAATCAGGACATATTTTAAGTCCTACTAGAAATTGAAACATTCCAAATGAAGCCTGAATGCTTGAACCAGGCAACCTGGAAGTATGTGTTATCCCTAAATGACTGACTTGTCATTAGACACACAATCTTTTTTTAAGGCACTAGTCTTGTTAGGTTAGGAAAGCAGCAACAATGCAGACACTGCTCTTATAACCTACAAGGATCACCTTGCGGCTGTGTCTGGATTCCACTTGCCTCAGAAGTGGGAGCATTAGCCTGTTCCAGGCTCTTGGGTAGCATAGGCGTTTAAAAAAAAAGAGCCATTTTCCATCTGTTCACGGATGAGCATAATTTGAAAAATTTCCCCCAGTTTTCTTTTTTTTTTTTTTTTTTGCTTTTCACTGTCAAGAGAAATTTCTCCTGAGCAACATCTGCCCTCCCCACCATTCCCTCAGCCTTTGTTAGTTGAGATTTGGGTAGCAGCAAAAACTGACTTGTATGTTGCGAGCTCTTCAGCAAGGCTGATCTTTAGCTGCTCCATCTCTTTGTTCTTCTGTTGCTGGAGTTGCACCCCGCTTCTTAGCTGCCTCTGTTGTTCTTCCATTTCCTCCAGCTGTTCCTGCGTGAGGACCAAGAACATTTCTAATGCACCAAACAACAAAAACCTGACATTGTCCGTAATAGTATATTTCCTTACACATTGTTTAATCTCCATAGCAGTATTGAGGTTGAGAAATAGATTCAGAGAATTTGTGTTTTGACAGTGATACTGTTTTTGACAGTGATACTGTTCTGAAAGGAGTCTTGTCTGTTAACCACAGCTTACATCTTAAAATCCTGCAAAGGGTGGACAGATTTTCAGAGGGACTTTTTTGTTTCCCAATTTTAAGAAGTGTCAGGGGCTTCCCTGGAGGCGCAGTGGTTGAGAATATGCCTGCCCTGGTCCGGGAAGATCCCACTTGCCACGGAGCAACTAAGCCTGTGCGCCACAACTACTGAGCCTGCACTCTAGAGCCCGTGAGCCACAACTACTGAGCCCGTGTGCCACAACTACTGAGCCTGTGCACCTAGAGCCCGTGCTCCGCAACAAGAGAAGCCACCACAATAAGCCTGCACACCGCAATGAAGAGTAGCCCCCACTCTCTGCAACTAGAGAAAGCCAGCAACGAAGTCAGCAACGAAGACCCAACGCAGCCAAAAATAAGTTAAAAAAGTGTCGGGGAGGATTTTGATTATCTAGTGGTGAACTAAGAATTTTATAGACCCCTTGCTCTATGTACAAGTTTGTTTCCGTTAATAATCAGTAGTCTTTATAATGCCCAACAACTTCAGCAATTTAAGTTGAAAGAAACCAAGTCTTTGTGTAAGCAATTATTCTTTTTTTTTTTTTTAAATCACTACATTTATTTATTTTTTTTGCGGTACGCGGGCTTCTCACTGTTGCGGCCTCTCCCATTGCAGAGCACAGGCTCCAGATGCACAGGCTCAGCGGCCATGGCTCACGGGCCCAGCCACTCCGTGGCCTGTGGGATCTTCCCGAACCGGGGCACGAACCAGCGTCCCCTGCATCGGCAGGCGGACTCAACCACTGCGCCACCAGGGAAGCCCTAAGCAATTATTCTTGAATATTATATTTGAATCTCCTTGAAGTCAGAGATATCTTTACTTAGTACTTGCCACAACATGGCATGCAGGTAGATGCTTTATTAGTGAGGGTATCAGAGTTGTTAATTTCCTATATCCTTTGCTTATTACATCAGGACAATTCGTTCTAAAGTTGGAAGATGAAGGCGCTATGCCCTGGAGGCCCTCAGGGGTCTTCAGATAACTATTTCCCATTCTGCCAAAACCAGGCGGGATGCATTCTGTAAATTGTGTCTGCCTAGGATTAATGCCTGACGAATGAAGATGTCAGCAAATCAGTCTGTGCCTTGGTTGCTAGCTGACATGGATCCTCAGGATCCATGGGGTAGCTGGGAAGGGAAGAGAGCGTTGAAATTGGAAGGCACATCTTTAAGGAGCAATGACTTTACCTCAGATTTTGAAGAATAATACAATAGGAATCCGGTTTAGGTGCATACTGTCATTAGAAGGATCTAAATAATTTGTTCACTGAGTCACCCTTAATATACTTGTGGCCTGTCAATCTGCAGTGTTTTGATACTCTGGCTGAATCTCAACTTTCATCAACATTGTCAAAGGTCTTTTTTTTAGTGCCTAGCCATGCTTTGATACCACACAGAGATGTAGCCTTACGATCTAAGAGCATGTTATCTAAAGAAAAGCATCTGCATACCTCTGTGCCCCAGTTTCCCAAGCCTCACCATCTAGCAAACCTGTTGTTTGCTGGATATACAAAAGACCTGCTTGTGAAGGCTGTCTGCACCATCACTGATAAGCTCTTGACAAGGAGAAACTGTCACAGAATGAAGGAAGTATTGTACAGTGACAGAAATTAAGGACAATCTCCATTCTTAATCCTGTGTAGCACCACTGGGTTAACTTTAAAAACTGCTTTATTGGGACTTCCCTGGCGGTCCAGGGGTTAAGACTCCATGCTTCCACTGCAGGGGGCACGGGTTCGATCCCTGGTTGGGGAGCTAAGATCCCACATGCCGCATGGCGTGACCAAAAAAAAAACTAAAACAACAAAACAAAACAAACCTGCTTTATCATCTCAATCTTTCATAGGCTTTCCATTTTCTTTAGTCTGGCATTCAGACTCCTGCTAGTTGGACCCTTACTTCTAACTAGAACCTCCATTATTCCTGTAGTCTGCACTGTCCAGTATGGAAGTCACTAGCCACATGTGGCTATTGAGTACTTGAAATATGGCTAGTCTGAACGGCGATGTGCTGTGAGTGTAAGATACATAGCAGATTTCTAAGACTTGACACCAAATATATATATATATGTGTGTGTGTATATATATATATATCAAATTTTAATGTTGATTACATATTATAGTGGTAATATTTTTGCTATGCTGGGTTAAATGTATTATTTTCACCTGTTTCTTAATTTTTTTTTAATGTGGCTACTAGAATTTTTTTTCTTTTTTTGGCCACGCTGTGTGGCGTGTGGGATCTTAGTTCCTCAGCCAGAGATTGAACCCACGCCCCCTGCATTGGAAACGCAGAGGCTTAACCACTGGACCGCTAGGGAAGTTCCCCTAGAAATTTTTAAATGACATCTGTGGCTTGCATGATACTTCTGTTGGAGAGTGCTGCTCTAGTCTGACCAAGTCAGATTTCTGTGCCTTTACTCCTGCCATTTCTGTCACCTAGATAGCATCTGTTCCCTTATATTGAATTTTTTTTTTATTCATGTCTAACTCCCAACCAGATTGTAGGTTCCTGGTTCTTAGTATGTCCGGCACCCTACACATAATGCTTATTGAGGTGAAGCATGCAGATAGTAAGCATATTCCATCTTTTGGCATTAGAAGTCTACCAATTTCAAGCTAAAAACTTTGAGATCATTCTCAGCAAATTCCTCACCCTGCCCACTGCAACCAGTCACCAAATGCTACCCATTTAACTTCACATCTCTCCTCTAAGTGGTGTTTCCAGGCTCTTTCAATCTACCCTCCACACTGCCACTTAGAGTACGTAACTACGTGGCAGGCACCATTAGCAGCACTTTACAGATATTAACTAGTTCATTCCTTGCAACAGCCCTATTAATCCCATTTTACATGTGAGGAAGCTGAACCACAGAGGTTAAGTCATTTGTCCAAAGTTTCCCAGTTAGTAAGTGGTAGAGCCAGGATTTGCCACTGACTTACAGCTCATACTCTTAATTGCTTTATTGCCTTCATATAGATAGATACAAAAGTAGACATAGATGATAGATGATTGATAGATGATAGATAATAGATAGATGATAGATGAAAGATAGATGATAGATAATAGATGATAGGTAGATGATAGATGAAAGATAGATGATAGATGAAAGATAGATGATAGATAGATTGATAGATGATAGGTAGACAAATGATAGGTGATAGGTAGATAGATGATAGATAAATAGATGAAAGATAGATAATAGATAGATAGATAATAGATAGGCTCTTAAATGGTCTTCAAACTGTTTTCCAGGAAACCACAGGAGGAGGCCATGCTGGAGTGACCTTGTCACTCTTTAGTTAGAAAGTAGCTCTACTTTTACTTGTTTTACATGTTGGCATTCCATATAAAATTGTTTTGGGGAAAGGGTCTGTGGCTTTGAAGAAAACCTTTTTAGGAAAACCACTGACCTAAAGAATACATAAAGCCGGGCTTCCCTGGTGGCGCAGTGGTTGAGAGTCGGCCTGCCAATGCAGGGGACATGGGTTCGTGCCCCGGTCCAGGAAAATCCCACATGCCGCGGAGCGGCTGGGCCTGTGAGCCATGGCCGCTGAGCCTGCGCGTCCGGAGCCTGTGCTCCGCAACGGGAGAGGCCACAACAGTGAGAGGCCCGCGTACCGCAAAAAAAAAGAATACATAAAGCCCTTTGCAATCTGGTCCCAATCTACCTCTCCAGCCTCATCTCTCTATTTCTCACATTCCTTATGTTCCAGCCACACTGAGCTTCTCACTTCCCATAACAACGTCTGTGTTTTCATGCTTTTGTATAAGCTGTTCCCTCTGCCTAGAATACCCTTCCCTTGTCTACACAGTGAATTCATTCTTTAAGGCTCAGCTCAAACACCCTGTAGTAGTTGAGTGTGGACTTGAACTAGATGGCACAGGGTTACATCCTTCCTTCATCACTTCCTAGCTGTGTAACCCTGGACAGATGACTTCTCTGACTCACCTGTTTTCTTGTTTTTCAAATGGTGACAGCAGTTATACCTATCTCAGATGTAAGAATTAAATGAATTATTACATGTAAAGAACTTCACGTACATGCTAGCTATTGTTAATCCTCTAATGAAATTTCCCCCTTTTCTCCCCAGGTGTAATTATACCTGCTTCAGTACAATGCTTTATTCCTACAACTATTACATTGTCTATCACACTGAAGCATATTAATTATTTCATTGATTCTAAAACTCACACTTTAACATCTTACTTTGATCAGGATGCATCTTACAATCAAGTGTATTAGATTTTATGAAATTTTATCTTGCATCCTTCCTGGACTATAAACTTTTATTTCTTCTTTTCTTTTTCTGTTTAATTTTTATTTTTTGTATTTTTTGTTCATTTTATTTATTATTATTATTATATTTTAATTGGACTATCAACTTTTTGAGGACAGGGGCTGCCCCCCACCTCCACCCTACACCAC
Organism: Stenella coeruleoalba; assembly: GCF_951394435.1. NCBI lineage: Eukaryota > Metazoa > Chordata > Mammalia > Artiodactyla > Delphinidae > Stenella > Stenella coeruleoalba. The sequence continues at coordinate 25,606,517 of NC_137169.1, forward strand.
AGCGTCTCATCCCTTGCCAGCACATAGCTCATTGCCTGGCCCATAGAAAATAGGCACTTAGAAGATACTTGTCAAATGAATGGATGATGGTGATGAAAGAGGCAAAGTTTATAGTCATAAGAGTGAAGCGTACCCTTGAAAAGTAATCAGATGCCATACATGGCCTTTGGCAAACAGTTTAGGAAGAAGCCATTTCAGAAAGAAGAATTGGGACTTCCCTGGTGGCGCAGTGGTTAAGAATCCGCCTGCCAATGCAGGAGATACGGGTTTGAGCCCTGGTCCGGGAAGGTCCCACATGCCGCAGAGCAACTAAGCCTGTGCGCCACAACTACTGAGCCTGCGCCCTAGAGCCCGCGAGCCACAACTACTGAAGCCCACGTGTGTGTGCTCCACAACAAGAGAAGCCACTGCAGTGAGAAGTCCGCGCACTGCTACGAAGAGTAGCCTGTGCTCGCCGCAACTAGAGGAAGCCCGCGCACAGCAACGAAGACCCAACGCGGCCTAAAATAAATAAATTTTTAAAAAAGAAAAGAGAGAAGAATTAGCTCTTTCATACCTTTATTCCTACTTTAATTATGGTATGGCGATAGGAGACACCCATCAAGATTGTTTTCTATAGAATGATCTTTGGAAAGGTGCACAGATCATCAAATCTGAAACAAATCCAGTACAGTGACGAAAATCACTGGGGAAAAAGTTCTACAACTCTAGCACTATGTCAGAAAATTCTAATCCTGAGGATTCCTTACTTAGAGCACCACCATCCTAGTTAGTCTTGCCTGAAATCTAAGCATCCTCTTTGACTTCTCACCTCTCTGCCCCACTCATTCTGTAGCCAAGTTTATTCTACATTTGTTCTTGTATCCTTCCCCTTCCTTTTATTCCTGCTACCATTGTTTCCTTTTACCAATAGTAGCTTCCTAATTAGTCTCCTTGCCTTTGGGTCTCTAGCCCATTTTACACACTGCCACCAATACTGTTTCTAAAAGGAGAGCAACGATCATGTTAATCCCTTGATTAAATACCTTTATGGGGGCTTCCCTGGTGGCGCAGTGGTTAAGAATCCGCCTGCCAATGCAGGGGACACGGGTTCAAGCCCTGGTCCGGGAAGATCCCACATGCGGCGGATCAACTAAGCCCTTGTGCCACAACTACTGAGCCTGTGTGCCACAACTACTGAAGCTTGCGTGCCTAGAGCCCACGCTCTGCAACAAGAGAAGCCACCACAATGAAAAGCCTGCACACCGCAACAAAGAGTAGCCCCTGCTCAACACAACTAGAGAAAGCCCACGCACAGCAATGAAGACCCAACACAGCCAAAAATAAATTTTAATGAATAAATAATAAAATAAAAAGAAGCTCTTAAAAATAAAAAAACCTTTATGGATGCAACTGACCACTGAATAAAGTCCAAACTCCCTAGTTTGGATTTCAAAATCCAATGTGATCTGCCCCGATTTACCTTTACAGGTTCAACTCACCTCTCAGTTTTTCACCTTTCACATGCAGCCAAGTTACAAATTATATTTTAGATCTATTAGATTAAATAAAATATATTAAAATTACCTTCACCTATTTCTTTTTTTATGTGGTTATTAGAAAATTTCAAATTATATATGTGGCTTGCATTATATTTCTGTTGGACAGCACTGCTCTAGATCTTACCTATACTTCAACACTTAGTTCAAATAACATTGTCTTCCGTTATGGGTTCTCTGATTTAATCCATGACTATTATCCCATAGCATTCTTATTTGTACCTCTCTTAAATCACGTTACTTCCTACCCTGGGTTACAATTGTTAATGTAACATTTGATTGAGTGTAAGCTGTTAAGGTTAGTATTTATTTATGCAAGGATAATTAGTGCCCTTTCACTAGATTGTGACCCAGTAAAAAAGCAGTGCAGTGAAGGCGGCGGGCAGTGTTGGGTGAGTGAGGGGAGTGCATATATGTATAGTTTGAAAACGTTCAATATTATGACCAAAAAAACCCCACCGTTTTCATAATACAACTACAGAAAGCTTGATAAAATCTTCAGTGAAGTAAATGCAGCCATTTTCAACAGAGGACATGTTCCCTTAAGGATACGTCAAAATCTCTGGCAGGGCATGAGATTAAGTTCATCCAAAAAAGGGGGGTTCCAAAAAAAAGTACTGCTCTGAAAAGCACCACACTGTGGTCTTCTCATGGTACCCAGCAGCTCTTAAGTCAGCGCTTAACTGATGCATACTCTGAGCCTGGTGGCAGAGATAAGTAAAACATACTCCCTACCTTCCGAAAGCTCACAGTCTGTGGGGGAGAGAGACTTGTTTATGCACTTAGTGTTCATCTCCCACTCTGTTCTAAAAGGGATTAGAACTGGCTCACGATCAGAAATAGCTTGAATACAAGTGAAATGGTGACAAATGCACAAAAAAGGAAAACGAGGAATTGAGATTTATAGATTTCATCCCAGTTTTTTAAGACTGGAAAAACTTCAAGGCAGAGATCAGATAGGTGGGGCTTGAGGGTGAATATGGGAGAGGGGAGAGAATGAATACTACCTAGCCTCATTCCCTCCTGCTCTATATAAACCCAAGTGTGATTCACTTAGAATTGGAAACTTGTGCTGTGGAAAGAGCACTGAAATATTTGGGGGTGGTCAGACTAGAGTTCAAATTACTCCAACTCACTGGGCCTCAGTTTCCTCATCTATGAAAAATGATAATAGTTGACTTGGAGGATTAATGAAGATCAAGTGAGATAATTGGTGTAAAAGTGCTGTGTAAATTAAGAGTGCAAGATAACTTTCAGCCCTAGCACAGGCCTGAATGAATGAAATGCAAAATGGCATAAAGAAGTGAGTGAATGGCCCAAGGAACAAATTGTTCTTCCTACATATGCTAGTATCCTTCAGCCCAAAGACATTTGGCCCCGATCCCCTTTTCCTCCCCAGGCTAAAAGACTGTACTTCCTTTCATGCCAAGTGGGCCTACCCTGTACTGCTGCACATCCTCGTCTCGTTTTTGCCTCACAAGGGTGGTCTGGTCCTCCAGATTCCTGTTTTGCAGCTGGAGCTGAAGGGCCTCTGCTTGCAGGGGTCGCAGAGCCTCCTTCATCTCCTGGATCTCGGCCTGGGTTTTCTGCAGAGCTCTGGCCGCAGCTTCTTTCTTCTCTAGGAGCCGCAGCAGCTGAGGCTCATACTCCTGCTCCAGGCCCTGGCGGCTCTCCGCCATGAGGTTCTCGAACTGGGCAGAGAGCTGCCGGCTCTCCTGGAGAAAGTGCCCATCCCTCTGGCTTGGAGGTGCTTCTAGTTGTTGCCGTAACTGCTCCTTTTGCTTCTGATAGGCATCCCGAAGCTGGGCTAATTCCTCCGAGAGCTGGGCTGCCTGGGCGGTCAGCACTTCCCGGAACTCGGCAAACTGGGCCACGTCCTGCCGGCGGCACTCCAGCTGATATTGGTAGGACACACATTCCTTCGTCACCTTGAACAGCTTCTGCTTGACCAGTCGGATCTCCTCCCTCAGCCCATCCCTCTCCAGCTCTGCCTGGGCGTGCAGTTTGTAGGCAGCCAGGATGTCGTGGTGGACCCGTTGCACCTCCTGCAGGGCTGGTTCCCGGAGCAACACAAGCTCATGGATGAGCTGATCCCTCTCCTCTTCCAGCTGGGCCACGGCTTGGACACACTGCTGGAAACGCCCCTCCAGCAATTCCAGGTCCTCTGTGCTCAGGTTCCCCTCTGTGCTGGGACTTGGCCCAGCTCTGAGGCTCTCCTCGGGGTTAGGTTTCTCCTCGCTCGGGACAGTCTTTCCCCCATAAACCATCTGCTCTGGGCTTGTAGTCTTCCCCGGCTTCACGGGCTCTTCCACATATAGCATCTCCTCTGGCTTTCCTGGCTCCTCCACATACAGGGCCTCATCAGGCGTCCTGGTCTCCTCAATATGCAGCGTCTCCTCAGGCTTCTCGGTCTCTTCCACACACATAGCCACATCAAAGTCACCTGTGTCCCCCGGGTAGAGAATATCCTCTAAGTTCAAGGTCCCTTCCAAAGACAGAGTAACTTCTGGGTTCCAGGTCCCCACCTCATACGGGGATTCAGAGTTCTCCTCTTGCAGAGAAGTGGCCTCTGCTCTTGTGTTCCTGCAAGAGAAATGACAAGGTGAGAGGGCAGCCACAGTCCTGGGATGGTTTGTGACTGGAGCCAGTAGGACACAGGCCTAATTTATATCAAATTCTCACATCTCAGAGAGCACATGTCTGCCCCTTCCCTCCATTGATCCACCCCGACACAGCCCATTGCTTAGATCTGACACCATCCCCATGATGTCAGTGTCGAGTCTCTGCTTACATACCTTCAAGGACTGGAAACTCACACCTGAGCTACTATATGTTCCACCGTCATAAGAAAATTCTAGTGTTGAGGTAAAACCTTCCCTGCAATTTTTCCCTGGGTTTGATTCTTCTTTCTAGAATCAGACAAATCTAATTTCTCTTCCATGTAAGTTCTTTGAACACTTAAAGAGAACTGATTTATCCTTCAATTATTCCATGCATGCCAAGGTTTCCAGTACCCACCTCATTTGGGTCACTTCTTTCTGACAGGCTCCAAGTTGACAGGCTCGCTATCCCTTGGGGATGGGTATAGGAAGCAATACCCAGGTGTACTCTGAGCAGTGATTCTCTGGACACTATACTCCTATTGTTGCAGTCAAGACACCCTTAGCATATAGGGCAGCTCCATCATATTCTGGATAAATGCTGAGTTTGACTAAAATCCTGAAGACTTTTTCACACCAAGTGCTTTTAAACCACATCTCTTGTTCCTATAAAACTTCATCTTGTTGGAATTGGCCCATCCTTCTAGCCTGTCAATGCTCTTGAATTCAGATTCTGTGATTCTAACAGATGAGCCCCTTAACCCAGCTGCCCATTGCCTGCTAGCTTACTCAGTTCCTGTGGAGGAATGCTCTCCTGCTGCTTTGGCCCTCAAGTGGCTTTGGTCTTTCCTGTTTCAAATGCATCTTACCTGCCTTGGATCTCTGAGCAATTCTTTGAAAATATAAAATACCATGGAAATAATAATAAATTATACTTTTAAAGGTCTTATATATACCAGGCCCTGTTCTAAATGTTTTACATATATCGATTCATTTAATCCTCAAAACAATTCTATGAGGTGGTTACATTTATTATTCCCATTTTACAGATCAGGAAATGGAGGTCAAAGAGATTAAGTAATTTGCTCAAGGAAACTCAGATACTCAGAGTGCACCACTTACAAAACAGACTAAATTTGAGTGTAGCTTTCAATAAACTTTTCTTTTTTAAGATATAAAGTATAAATGAAAAGCCTCACATATCAAACAAAGAATTTGATTTGTCTTGAAAAGGCTTACTTGTGTCCAGGTTTTCAGCTCTATTTCTCAGCTCCAAGTTCCTAATAAAGACTACTTTTATTCTAAATCGTCTTCTCAGTCCTCCTCTCTACACCCCAGGAATCCCTGGCTTCCCTTTTGTATCTCCTGATGGCCCTCTGGAAACCACAAAAGTGTGTCTTCACCAGGCCCCAAACATCACTGGCCTCATTCAACCCCAGCACCTGCACCAAAACCTAAAACTTAATGACAACTCAACAGTCACCTAGTCCATTCACTTCACTTTACCAGAGATGGAGTGCTTTTTTTGTTTTGTATAAATGCATGTATTTATTTATTTTTGGCTGAGTTGGGTCTTTGTTGCTGGGCGCGGGCTTTCTCTAGTTGCGGCGAGTGTGGGCTACTCTTCGCTGCGGTACATGGGCTTCTCATTGCGGTGGCTTCTCTTGTTGCGGAGCACGGGCTCTAGGTGTGCAGCCTTCAGTAGTTGTGGCTCGCAGGCTCTAGAGCACAGGCTCAGTAGTTGTGGCGCACAGGCTTAGTTGCTCCGCGGCATGTGGGATCTTCCCGGACCAGGGCTCAAACCCGTGTCCCCTGCATTGGCAGGCAGATTCTTAACCACTGTGCCACCAGGGAAGCCCTGGAGTGCTTTTTTAGATATCTTCATCTGATGTTACTTGGCACCTCAAACTCAACTTCCACCAAATTATCCTTCTCCCTGAGCTTGTTACACCTGTATTTTCCAGCTCAGAGAAATATATCACCATACACCAGGCTGATGAGACAAGCAGTCTTTTTTTTGTTTTTTAATTGGAGTACAGTTGATTTACAATGTTGTGTTAGTTTCTGCTGTACAGCAAAGTGAATCAGTTATACATATACATGTATCCACTCTAATCTTCTAGATTCTTTTCCCATATAGGTCATTACAGAGTATTGAGTAGAGTTCCCTGTGCTGTGCAGTAAGTCCTTACTAGTTATCTATTGTATATATAGTACTGTGTATATGTCAATCCCAATCTCCCAATTTATCTCTTCCTCCCCTTTCCCCCCTGGTAACCATAAGTTTGTGTTTTACATCTGTGACTCTATTTCTGTTTTGTAAATAAGTTCATTTGTACCATTTTTTAAAATATTTATTTCTTTCTTCTTATTATTTATTTTGGCTGTGCTGGGTCTTAGCTGCAGCAATGTGGGATCTTTAGTTGTGGCATGCAGATTTCTTAGTTGCAGCATGCATGTGGGATCTAGTTCCCTGACCAGGGATCAAACCCAGGTCCCCTGTATTGGGAGCGTGGAGTCTTACCCACTGGACCACCAGGGAAGTCCCTGTACCTTTTTTTTTTTTTTTAGATTCCACATATACGTGATATTATATGATATTTGTCTTTCTCTGTCTGACTTAACTTCACTCAGTATGACAGTCTCTAGGTCCATCCATTTTGCTGCAAATGGCATTATTTCATTCTTTTTTACGGCTGAGTAATATTCCATTATATATATGTACCACATCTTCTTTATCCATCCCTCTGTTGATAGACAAGTGGTCTTTAAACAGCCAACTCACTAAGAACTGACGTTTCTATCTCAGAAAGTCTCCAGTCTCTATCTCCCTCTTCACCCCATTGCCAGGACCCTCGTCCAAGTCATCATCCCTCACCCGCACTTTCGTACCAGCCTTCCCATAAGCCTTCTTCCTTCTCATCCCAGTCTGTTCTTGACAGTGCTGCAGCTTGCTATAATATAAAGCAAACTATCTTGCTCCTCTTCACCATATATAGCCAACTGCTTAGCATAGATTTAAGGCCCTTAAAAATGTGACCTCAACATACCTCTTCAGCCTCATCTCACATTACTACCCATAGCCCACCCAATGCTTGACAACCCGTAACATGCGTTAACTTTTCTACCTCCTACTCCTACCCCACAATGTCTAAAGGGTCCAGCTGAGAAAATACAGTTCATTGTATACCACCTGACTAGAGAACAGTCCTACACTACCTGGAAAAGTAGAGTTCCTAATGCCAGGAAGGATGCACCTGCTCAGCTAGCCAGACCCACCCGGATCCTCAACAGAGTCCCTGCTTTGCCAGCAGACGGCCCTCACATCATGCTCCAGCTGAGTACTCCACCCTGGAATAACGTAATTGTGTTCAAGGAAGTATTCTAAGCGTTTCCCATAAATACTCATTTATCTGATGCTCATCCATTATCCCCACTTTATAGATTAGGAAACCAAAGCACAGAGTAAAGAACTCACTCAAAGTTCTACAACTCGTACGTGGTGGAGCCTGGCGAAGGCCGGCAGTCTGGCTCCAGAGCCGGAGCTCCTTTTTACCACTCTCGTCTTAGAACAGGCATAAGATCTGAAAGAGGTAAAACAACTACGGCAGGTACAGAGCTTGGCCCTAGCATTCAAAATATATTTATATCTATTTACCTAACAAATTTCTACTCATCCTTCAAAGCCTGCTCAAACTCCACCTCCTCTGTTAAGCATTTCCCAGACAACTCCCATTCTTGTGTTCTCAAGGCACTTTGTAGGCAGCTCATCTTTGAACTAAGTGCTTTGTGTTACAGAAGAGCATGTATCTGTCTCCCCTGATGGTCCATTTCCTAACAACAAGTACAGTTATTCTCTCTATATCCCAGGGTGGGGCTCTGTAGAAGGTAGGCAGGCAGCAACCAACTGAGCTCCAGGGAGGAAACTTGCCCAAGGTCGAGTGGCAAAGCTGGAAGTAGATTCCAGGTCTCCTGACTTCCAGGCAGTGCTGTTACCACACACCACTCAGTCACCCCATCCACAGTGCCAGGCCTCTGCTAGGTGCTGTCCTCACACTGCTGTCTCTCTCTAAGGAGCTGGGGAAAAGTAGATTATGGGAGGCCTAGGGGCAAAGGGGCCAGCTTAACTGAGGCCCCTGACCTCAGGTTTCCTTGGGCTCCAAGCAGCCTCCCTCTCTGCCACTTTGTCCCTGTCCCTAGAGGATTCCATCAGCTCCCAACCCATCAGGGATGTGACTGGGAGTGTTTGTGATACTGTGCAGGCATGAGTTGGTGTGTGACTCTGTGTGTACCCCTATGTGTGTACAGGTGAGTGCACATGTAAAACAAGGCTCAGCTTTGTGCCCTTGGTGACAGGGGAGGGGTGTCAGGTATGTGTGTGTTTGCACCTCTACCTCTTGGTACAAGAGGAAGTCCAGGGCTACAGGCTGACCTGGAGCAGAAATGCTCCCTACTCGCCCCAAATCCTTCAGCCACAGGTCCCTTCCCCGCTAACCAGTGGTGGAGCTGACCGTTGAATGTTGGAGAGGGCCTCCCCTCCAGGGCCCCTGCCAACCAAGGCCCTCTTGCTGGTCTGGGACAGTAGATTCTCCCCCCAACCCCGCCCCGTCTAACACCACCCCAAGCCCCAGACCAGAGAGAACCAGCTGCTTGAACACTCTCAACTCCAAGCTGGCAGCCGCCCAACCTTGCGCGAAGTCTCTTCCACACGGCAAATTCAGCAACTGGAGGCCTCCATCTCCAGCTGCATTTGGGGTGAGCAACGAAAGAAAACGGGTAGCGTCTTTGGCCACTGGGGGCCGAATGGCATCTCACGGTTGGTGCCCGCTAGTGTGAAGCGGTTAATCCTCGCACCGCCCGTGGGAGGGGGAGGGGTAATTATAAAAAGTCCCAGACAACCGGAGATGCCAGGCCGGGACGAGACGCCCCGATCTCCCTTCGCGGGTGGCTCCGCCCCGTGCCCCACCCAGGCTGGACCCCCGCCCCCGCCCGGCGAAAGGCGCTCGCGGGGGGTGGGGATCCGTCCGGCACCCCTTCCCCAGGGGGCGGCGACGCGGCCCCGGGACGGTCCTTTCCTACCTCGCGGCCTCGGCGGCGCCGTCCCCGCCGCGCCGGGGCTCCGGGCTGGCCATGGCTGCGCGACCCGGGCTGGGCGGCCGCGGTATTAATAGCTGGCCCCCCGGGCAGCCCGCGCCCGTCCGCCGCACTGCCAGCTGCAGCCGACACCGGATCCCGCCGGCCCCGGGCCGGGCGCGCCCACTTGGCCCAGGCTCCCGCCGCGGGAGGAGGGAGCGGGCCGCTAGGCCCGGGGGCGGGGAGATGCCGCCCCTCCCGCCACCAGCGGAGGGTGTGGGGGGAGGTATGGGGAGGGGGTCGGCGTCTCCAAAACCAATCCCCTTGAGGTCTTCCCGAACCTTCTTTCTCTCCACCCTTCCCTTCCGAGGGTCCGGGTTTGGGCGGGGCGGGGGGGCAGTGGAGGAAGGTGGCTCCGCAGCCTCAGGAGAGCGCTTGCCCCGCCAGACCGGCCCGGGAGGGGGTCAGGGTGTGGGGTTGGGGACCTCGAGGGACCCCGCACCCTGCCCGCCGCCCGCAGGAGTTCGGGGGTGTCAGCCGCCGCCCGGCGCCCTGCGATGCCCCCTCGCCTGAGCGCTGTGCCCCGCAGCTGTCGCCGAGGGCTGGCGGAGGAGGGGGTAACACTACACCCCGTACGTTTGCGGACAGTCCGGAGCCTGGGGAAGGGCGATGGGAGGACTGCGTGGGAGGGTTTAAGCCTCTAAGTTTCAGTCCATATTTAACACCGCTTTCCGCCCTCACGCTGCGAGGTTTCCAGGGGTCTCTCCGCTTGCTCCACCTGTCACCCCCCACCCGCCCTGCTTCTGCCCACTCCAAGGCGTGCCCCCTCCCCCAAGTCCTTAGGCCACCAGTGTCAGGATCAAACTCAACACTGAAGGCTGTCTCCCTAAGCGAGGAGCTGCCAGGCCCCTTCCCAGACCTGGGCCTCGGGCATTCTCCCTTCTGATGCCTTTTTTCCACTTAGCCCCTGTCTGGGGGAGGTCTTTGACTCAATCGCAGAAGAATGCTGTTCACTGTAACCAGCAGAGGGGCTGGATGTGTTTAATCAGAGAGGCCTTGAGTAAAGGGGTGGTCGGGGCGGGGGGTCGGCCGTGCGGAACGCTTGTGGGCTGTGCCTTGTGATCTGTGTGCCCACTGCCAGCTGTGTGAACACCACGTGGTTGTGTGTGTGCTCTGTGGAGGGGGAGGCTGTGTGATGGTGTGTCAACGTGTGACTCTGTGATGACCGTGGAGTACCTGTCCGTGTGGATGTACCCCACACGGATATGTGACTGTATAATCATGGGGGAGCGATTGTGTGTGTGGTGATTGTGCTGGTGGTGGAGTGTCTGTGTGGCCGGCTGTTGTGACTGTGTTGTGGGGCGTGTGTATAGTTGTGTGCGTGATTGTGTAGTTACAGGAGACTGGGGACTGAAGTGTGTGGGAGGGAGGGCTCATAAGCAGCTGTGTGGAGTGTCTTCTGTGTGTCACTGGGGCCTGAGTATGTCGTCCTTAATCCAAGTTTCTGAGTGTGCTGCCTTTGGCGTATATTTATATCTCTCTGTGTAGTGCAAGGGGGTGGGAGATTAACACCCAGGGCAGCCAAATATACCCTTGTAAGGTATGCACGAGAAAAAGTCGAGTTTTGGAGGCTGCTGGTCATTTTCTGACTTACCTCTAAAATATCCCAGGGGAGGAGGTTGGCAAAGCCTCCGGGGCTGGTCCTTTGACAGCCACTGCCAGTCAGAGGGGAGCCAAGGGAGCAAGGGCAGGGCCTGCCAGCAGCACTATTTGCTGTGGTGCTAGGCAACAGGCAGCAAGGGTGGCATTAAGAAGGGCTGTCCCTTCCCCTCCAACCCTCAGCCCAGGACCTGGCCCCGGGCCGCCCCCAAGACTGATTCCTTAACCGCTCTTAAACTCCCCCTAAGCCCTTCTTTCGGCTGAGACACTGAATCCCCCAGGGTCCCAGAAGCACCTACGGTCCTTTGTTTTTGCTGTTCCCTCTCCCTAGAACACCCTTCCAGCTCTTCATGTCCTCTCTTCTTCAGGTCTCAGCTTACATGTGATCTCCTCAGAAAGACCTTCCCTGACGTGCTCCTCTCCCACATAAATATCCATCCTTTTACTGTTTGTCTCATCATCTTGTTTATTTTCTGTACAGCACTTACTGCAATCTTTAATAATACTGTACATTTTCCATTCCTTCCTTTTCTGCTTCCCCCACTAGAATGGAAACCCCATGAAGGCAGGAACTTTGTGTGTCTTGTTCACTTCTGTGTCCCCAGGGCCCAGCACAGGGCCTGGCATATAGTAGGATCTCAAAAAGTTGTTGAATGAATGAAGGAAAGGAGTATGGTCCTCCCTAGGCCAATTTAGGCAACATTTGATGCCTGCTGTGTGCCTGGCCTGGGCCACTCGTCACCAAGGAACCCCTTTGTACTCAGGGAAACAGACATACACATGTGCCCAGGCTGTGTACACCAAGGCAGAGGGAGGTGGGTGAGGCCACAGGACTCCGTTCACTTGGCAAACATGGGCACTTGGCCTGCGCTGGGTCCTGTGTCAGAGCAAATGGCCTTCTTTGGCCCAGGGCCCTGCCTGCAAAGAGCTCACAGTGTAGAGGATGCTAGAACTGTCCCCTGGGGCGACAAACCCCTGCAGAGAATAATGCTAAATCACTGAGCTGAGTGATGGGCTAGGCACTGAGAACCAAGGAAGCCAAGAATGGGAGAGATTAACTCCAGGACTGGGGACAACCTCACGGACGGACGAAGTAACGTGGGCCTGGAAGAGGAGAAAGGGTGTTCCGGCGTCAGGCACAGACTGCTTGGAGAGACAAGCACAGCCACTCTGTCTCTCAGCCCCTCCACAAAGCCGAGTCCACGAAGAGAGGAGAAGCCCCTGGGCTGGCTACTCTTTGCCTACCCTTCATTCTCTGTGCTTCTCTGCCCTGCCCTGTGTCCTGGGGCTGACTACCACTGACAGTCTCACCTGGGCTCCCTTGCCTTACGGTTTCAGGTAAAGTTTGGCCAGTAGGAGACATTGCCAGGAGATCAGAGGGAAGGAGGAGAGTGAGATCAGGATATTTATAATACTGTGATTTTGACAGTTACTATGTTCCCCCACTGAAAGGCACAGCTCCCGTTGGGTGGCCTGCAACCCCAGGGCATGACTCCCGCCAGGTTCCTTAACAAGGCTCCCTCCCTTGCCCCTTCAGGCACTGGGGCTAGTGACTCTATCCCACTGTTGTGAGCCCCAGGGTGCTTCACCATTCCTGCCAACGCCTCTGTAAATAGTTCCTTCATTAAACCCTCTTCTGGCAAATGCTTTGAGTTTTCTCCCCTGCTTCCTGCTAAGACCAATAAGGTAAGAACTAAACTTAGGGAAGATGAGTCTTTGGCAGAGAATTTGGGGAGACCCTCTTTCTAAATCACCACCCAAAACCAGAATCAGAAAATGTTGTGAACTACTACAAAGCTACAATAATCAAAACAGCATGGTATTGGCATAAAAACAGACACATAGATCAATGGAACAGAATAGAGAGCCCAGAAATAAACCCACATGCTTATGGTCAATTAATTTATGACAAAGAAGGCAAGAATATACAATGGAGAAAGGACAATCTCTTCAATAAGTACTGCTGGGAAAACTGGACAGCTACATGTAAAAGAATGAAATTAGGGCTTCGCTTGTGGCACAGTGGTTGAGAATATGTCTGCCAATGCAGGGGACATGGGTTCGAGCCCTGATCCAGGAAGATCCCACATGCTGCAGAGCAGCTAAGCCTGTGTGCCACAACTACTGAGCCCGTGCACCTAGAGCCTGTGCTCCGCAACAAGAGAAGCCACCGCAATGAGAAGCCTGCGCACCACAACAAAGAGTGGCTCCTGCTTGCCGCAACTAGAGAAAAGCCCGCGCGCAGCAATGAAGACCCAATGCAGCCAAAAATAAATAAATAAATCTATTTAAAAAAATAAAAATTAAAAAAGAATGAAATTAGAACATTTTCTCATACCATATACAAAAATAAACCCAAAATTGGGACTTCCCTGGTGGTCCAGTGGTAAAGAATCTGCCCTCTAATGCAGGGGACATGGGTTCAATCCCTGGTCAGGGAACTAAGATCCCACATGCTGAGGGGCAACTAAGCCCACGTGCTGCAAACTACAGAGCTCACGTGCTCTGGAGCCCCCACAACACAGCTAGAGAGAAGCCCGCGCACCGCAATGAAAGATCCCGCGTGCCTCAACAAAGATCCCTCGTGCTGCAACTAAGACCCGATGCAGCCAAAAAAAAAAAAAAGGCTCAAAATGGATTAAAGACCTAAATGTAAGACTGGAGGGGCTTCCCTGGTGGCACAGTGCTTAAGAATCTGCCTGCCAATGCAGGGGACACGGGTTCGAGCCCTGGTCTGGGAAGATCCTACATGCCGCAGAGCAGCTAAGCCCATGCGCCACAACTACTGAAGCCCGTGCGCCTGGAGCCTGTGTTCTGCAACAAGAGAAGCCACCGCAGTGAGAAGCCCCCAGCAACTAGAGAAAGCCCGTGCACAGCCACGGAAGATCCAACACAGCCAAAAAATAAATAAATAAATAAAACAAAGCTATTAAAAATTTTTTTTAAAATAAAAGACTGGAGGTCATGAAACTCCTAGAGGAAAACATAGACAGAACACTATTTTACATAAATCATAGCAATATTTTCTTGGATCTGTCTTCTAAAGCAAAGGAAATAAAAGCAAAAATAAACAAATGGGACCTAGTTAGACTTCAAAGCTTTTGCACAGCAAAGGAAACTATCAATAAAACAGAAAGACAACCAGCTGAATTGGAGAAACTATTTGCTAATGATATGACCAATAAGGAGTCAATATCCAAAATATGTAAACAGCTCATACAACTCAACATCAAAAAAACAAACAATCTGATTTTAAAAATGGGCAGAAGACCTAAATAGACACTTTTCCAGGGAAGACATACAGATGGCCAACAGGCACATGAAAAGCTACTAAACATCATAAATCATCAGAGAAGTGCAAATTAAAACAACAATGAGGGCTTCCCTGGTGGCGCAGTGGTTGAGAGTCTGCCTGCCGATGCAGGGGACATGGGCTCGTGCCCTAGTCCAGGAAGATCCCACATGCCGCGGAGCGGCTGGGCCCGTGAGCCATGGCCGCTGAGCCTGCACGTCCAGAGCCTGTGCTCCGCAACGGGAGAGGCCACAACAGTGAGAGCCCCGTGTACCGCAAAACAAAACAAAAATAAAAACAAAAACAAAAAAACCACAATGAGATATCACTTCACACCTGTCAGAATGGCTATCAGCAAAAAGACCACAAGTAGCTCTTTCCCATCTTGCAAGATGGCAGATAAAAGAGCTGAGAAGCCAGATACTAAGGAGAAAAAACCTGAAGCCAAGAAGGCTGATGCTGGTGGCAAAGTTAAAAAACTTAAGAAGGTTAAGAAGGGGAAGCCCCACTGCAGCCAAAACACTGTCCTGATGAGAGGAATTGGCAGATATTGCCAATCGGCTATGTATTCCCAAAAGACCTTGTACCAGAGGAAGTATTCAGCAGCTAAATCCAAGGTTGAAAAGAAAAAGAAGGTGACGGTTCTTGCTACTGTCGCAAAAAAAGCTGGTGGTGACAAGAATGGTGGTACTGGGGCTTCCCTGGTGGTGCAGTGGTTGAGAGTCCGCCTGCCGATGCAGGGGACACGGGTTCGTGCCCCAATCTGGGAAGATCCCACATGCTACGGAGCGGCTGGGCCTGTGAGCCATGGCCGCTGAGCCTGCGCGTCCGGAGCCTGTGCTCCGCAACCAGAGAGGCCACAACAGTGAGAGGCCCGCGTAACGCCAAAAAAAAAAAAAAAAAGAACCTAATTAAGTAACTGGTCCATTAAAAAGAAAAGACCACAAGTAACAAATGTTGGTGGATGTAGAAAGAAGGAAACCCTCAGGGAATTCCCTGGCAGTCCAGTGGTTAGGACTCCGCACTTTCACTGTTGAGGGCCTGGGGAACTAGGATCCCGCAAGCCACTTGGCGTGGCCAAAAAATAAAAAATTAATTAATTAATTAATTAAAATAAAAAAGAAGGGGACTTCCCTGGTGGTCCAGTGGTTAAGAATCCGCCTTCCAAAGCAGGGGACACGGGTTCAATCCCTGGTCGGGGAACTAAGATCCCACGTGCCGCGGAGCAACTAAGCCCGTGCACCACAGCTACAGAAAAGCCCGCGTGCTTCAACGAAGAGCCCCTGCGCCGCAACTAAGACCCAATGCAGCCAAAAAAAATAATAAATTAAATAAAATAAAATGTAACATGTATTAAGAAAAAAAAAGGGACCCCTCGTACCCTGTGGGTGGGAATGTAAATTGGTGCAGCCACTGTGCAAAATGGTAAGGAAGTGTCTCAAAAAACTAAAAATACAACTACCATATGACCCAGCAATTCCACTCCTGGTTATATATCAAAAAAAAAAATAAAATACATGCACCCTAATGTTCATAGCAGCATTATTTACGATTGCCAAGATATGGAATCACCAGATGAATGGGTAAAGAAGATGTGGTATATATATATGATGGAATATTACTCAGCCATAAAAAAAATTAAATTCTGCCCTTTGCAACAACATGGATGGACTTGGAGGGTATTATGCTAAGTGAAATAAGTCAGACAGATAAGGACAAATGCTATATGATATCACTTATATGTGTAATCTAAAAATTAAAACAAACTAGTGAATATAACAAAAAGGAAACAGACTCAGAGATATAGAGAACAAACTAGTAGTTACCAGTGGGAAGAGAGAATGGGGAAGGGGCAAGATAGGGGTAAGGGATTAAGAGGTACAAACTACTGTGTATAAAATAAATAAGTTACAAGGATATATTGTACAACACAGGGAATATAGCCAATATTTTAAAACAACTATAAAAGGAGTATAAGCTTTAAAAACTGTGAATCACTATGTTGGACACCTGTAACTTAATATTGTACATCAACTATATCTCAATTTTTTTAAAAATTATTTATTTATATTTTTTTGGCTGTGTTGGGTCTTCGTTTCTGTGCGAGGGCTTTCTCTAGTTGCGGCATGCCAGGGCCACCCTTCATCGCGGTGCACGGGCCTCTCACTATCACAGCCTCTCGTTGCAGAGCACAGGCTCCAGACGCGCAGGCTCAGCGGCCATGGTTCACGGGCCTAGTTGCTCCGCGGCATGTGGGATCTTCCTGGACCAGGGCTCCAACCCGTGTCCCCTGCATTGGCAGGCGGACTCTCAACCACTGCGCCACCACGGAAGCCCAACTGTATCTCAATTTTAAAAAGATTTTTTAAGAAACCATTTTCTACTAAAAAAAAAAAGTTGCAAACAGATTAAAATCCCATTTTAGGTGAACAGTGACCTCCTGGCCACCACTCCAAGCAGGGTCCCAACCCAAGAGGTCCCTCTTAGCTCACCTTACTCGGGCTTAGGCCTCTAGTTACCCTGACCAAGAGAAAGGGTCAGGGAGGGGCTAAGAGTGTGGGGAGGACTGGGGGGATAACTGGCAGAGGGATGAGCTGGGAAGTAGAGAGGCTCCAGAGGGCAGCAGGGAGGGGAGCCTTGGCAACTGTCTCCACCAGACCCCAGAGCACACCCTACATAAGCTTGGGAAGGCAACCCTGAACCTCGGTTCCCTGCCTGTGAAATAGGCGACTAATACCGTCTTCACAGGACTGTCATGAAAAGTAATTAAACATGAGGCTCAGCACAGGAGTAATTGCAAGTGAACTTGCTTCTTGGAAGCTCAGAGTAGCACATTCCCCATTATTACTGGTGCAGGTGGAGGCCATTCTGCTGAGTTTCTTTTGCATGCCAAGAGCTCCAGCAGACCAACTAGACATGGGGAGGTGGATGGTGAAAGATGCCCTAGCCGGGCCCTCCAGCCCACTGCTTCAAGGGAGCCTGGTACAAATCCAAGCTTTGGAGGCAGCAGACCCGAGCCTAACACCTGCCTCTGCACTTACTGTGTAACCTTAGGAAAAATCACTCTTATCTCACAGAGATTGTTTTCTTGTCTATAATCAGATAACAGTTTTGACCTCATGGGTTTGCTGTGAGGACAAACTGAGAACACAAAAAGCATTTACTCGAGTACCCGATGCAATGTAAGTGCCCAAATAATAGTAGCTATTATTTAGAAAACTCTCTTTTCTCTCTCTTACTCTCCCTGAAACTGCAACCAGGGACTGACTTACTGCAATATGTCCATTCATTCATTCACCCCTTTATTAGTTCATTTATTCATTTCAACATTTATTAAGCCGGACAATGTGCTGGATCCTAGGAACACAAGACTAGGAAATCATTAAAGCAAGACAAATATCTGTATTTTTTCATTGCTGTATCCCTAGCCCCTAGGCTTTAAATAAATAATGGCCATATGAGCAAATGGTTTTAGCTATTTTCTTGAGCACCTATTACATGCCAGGTGCTAAGTTAAACCTTTTTCTTTTGGGGGGGAGGGGGCGCCATGCAGCTTGCGGTATCTTAGTTCCCCAACCAGGGATTGAACCCGCACCCTCGGCAGTGAAAATGAAGAGTCCTAACCACTGGACCGCCAGGGAATTCCTAAGCTAAGCATTTTGTCTGCATTATTGCCGTGTATCCTCAGAACAGTCCTAGAGCATAATGCCTGTAATAAAGCTCATTTACAGATGTTTATGTAAAACAGGCTCAGAGGGGTTAAGCAGGTTAGATGACCAAAGTCACAGGTAGGAAATGCTGGCACTCAAATTCAACGTACTGCCTCCACTAATGACTGAATTTATTTTTTATAATCGTTATCATTATGCCTGACCTCCAGAGGCTTATAGTTCAGTGAGGGTCCAGTGGCCATTTCCTCCTTGGACTTACCCCAGAGGGGCCCTTGGCATGGCCACACACTTGGGCAGAGTTGGGTTCAAACCCAGCTTTTCATCTCTTGCGAGTTACTTAACCTCCCAGAACCTCAGCTTCCACTTCTGGGAAATGAGGTTGGGTGGGCGTTAAATGAGAAAATGTGTTGGAAATGCCCAGCGCTTTGCCCAGTGTACAAGAGTCACTTGATAAGTGTTATTCTCATTATTTCCTCCTTCCTCCCTGCCCCCTCGGATCGCTGTGTGGGAGCCTCCTGTCTGCAGCCAACCAAAGGTGCAAAGGACGCCGCACTGGCGGTCGTCCCTGGAGGCAACGCCGAGCACTGCCTCCAGGGGGCGCCACCACACCGACCACCCCATCCCCCCGCCCCCCGGGTCCCGGGGGTTGCTGTTCCCACCGCGGCCGCGCGGGGTCGTCTGGGCCCGTGGTTTTCAGGGGCCGAGGGCGCGCAGGCGGCGGGGAGGTCCGAGCCCGAGTTGAATCAAGGATGTTCTTCGGGAATCACAGGGATAATAATAGGCAAAAATAATAGTAACGGCACCGGATCCAGCAGTCATCAGCTGTTACCGATTTAAGAGGCGCATTCGAGTGCTGGGAGGGAGGTTGCGGGACTCAAGGGAAGGAGCCAGGCTTAGTCTCGGGCTGCGTTCTAATCCAGACAGCCCACTTTCGCGTTCGGCTCTCTAGCCTTGGGCCTCTCTGAGCCTGCTTCGTCAGCATTTAAATGGGACCATAATAATATAGTTCTTGAGAGGAATAAATGAGCTCCTGGAGAGCTCATCCGAGAGCGACTTGGGAACGTGCGTTTATTGTCATTCTCACCTCTACCCTGTGAGGGAGCTATTATTAAATACCCTTTACAGCTGAGGATCCTTTGGGGGGCCTTTCCCAGGCTCCCTGCGCTGGGTCTCTCTCCTAGCACAGCCCACAGGCCAGTCCAGGAGCTCACCGCCTAAACCCACCACTCAGGAGCGTCTCCTCTCCTCTCTGGAGGTGCGGGTTCCACTTCAGACCCTCAAGCTCCTCTGGACACTGCCTTTTCATGCCTAGGTAACGGCTCAGGCAAGTAGACTTCCTCTGGCTGGTTCTGCTACAAGCCCCCTCTCCATACCTACCTACCTCTTCCAAAACGCCATCCAGTCACCTCCTCCAGAAAACCTTTCCTGGGCTCTCTCCCCCCAGGTCCACAGCCTTTGCACGTGCTGTTGTCTCTAGCAGGAACATCCTTTCCCTCAGCCCTAAAGCCTGTTAGGGCACAGCTTAAATATCACTTCTTCCAGGAAGTCCACTTCCCCTGTGCTACTGCAGCCCCCTGTGCTTCTAAACAGGTTGCAGCATAGGGGACTGCTTATTCTGTGCTTCCTCTACCACCCTTACATAGTGATGCCTCTGAAAGCAGAAACCACACCTACTGAAGCCTCCATAGCCTCCCAGAGTGGGGCCCAGCAAATGGGACAAAATCAATGTGCAGTGAATGCATGTCCATTGAATGAGTGCTTAGACCCAACTGGGTCCACTCGCTGAGTGGAGTCTCAGCTCAGAGGCACATGCCTGGTCACAGAAACAGAGGCGACAGTCATGCAGAGTCACATGCAAGCATAGAGTCACAGTCAGACACAAGAGGCACGTGCACAAAGCCGCGTTCATCTGTGCTCATTTCTGCTTCTCTGTGTCTGGGTACCTTTGTGTCCTAGGTATGTATTCAGTCTCTTCTATTGTGACTTGGGGTCCCTGAGAACAAGAATTGTGTCTCCTTTCCTAGCCTGGTAGCCCCTAGGGAGAATGAATTGCCTCCCTCGGACTGGGAGTCCCAGGGGAAGTGTACGTCTCCCCAGGTAGTTTGAGGAGCTGGGCCAGGGAGTGTCTTCCCTACCAGCCTGGGTGCTCTTGGATTAGGCTGTCTCCCACATCAGACTTGGAGCCGTTGGGACAGGGCCATAGCCGCCCCCCCCACCCCCGCACTAGCTATTCTTGGGCCCTCAGGACAGACTGGGTCTGATTAAGCTGGGTACTCCAGGAGCAGAGCTGGATCTTCCGCATCAGACTGGTGGCTCCTACGGGCATGGCTGTGTCCTCCCAACCCCTCTCCACCCCTGCCACCTGCCCATTCGCCAGGCCCTCCTCCCACCATGGTACAGTGATTGGGGCTGGATTGGGCTGCTGGGGCTTTGGAAGCAGCAGCAAAACCAACAGCAAACCTGGGAGAGGCTGGTCATACAGGATCCCCCAGGAGGTGACGGGATCAGGGAGGCTTCAGCAGTGGGGGACCTGGCCCAGTGCAGGGTATCTGGGCAAGTCCTTCACGTGTCTTCCATTCATTCACCAAGCCTGTCCCGAGTCCCTGGGCCTGGCCCTGCAGCCACCACGTCTATTATCTTGTTTAATTCTCTCACCGGTCCAATCCTGGGAGGTAGGTGTGATCATCACCACGTTTCTAGGTGAGGAAACTGAGGCTCAGAGAAAAGCAGTGACTTGCCCTAAGTCACATAGCTGGGAAGTAGCAGAGGTGGGCTTCCCACCGGACAGGCTGCTTCCTTCCAGCCCAGGTTTGAGGAACACTGGGGAGGTAGAGTCAGCAGGGTGCAGTGACTGTGTGTGTGTTTCTGGCTTGGGCCTGTGGAGCTGGCTACGGAGATGGGACTGCCAGAAGTGGGAGTGCCTGGTAGGGAGACCGGCAACAGTGAGGAGAGGCAGGTTCCACAGACAGCCATCCAGGGCAGGCAGGAGACAGGCCAGGCCTGGAACCCAGTCTTCCCAGTTCCCAGCACCAGCATCCCCTCCCCAGTCAGCTCCTGGCACTGGAGTCCTGGTTTCAAGTCCCATTCATCATCTGACCCCTCTCTGGGCCTCACTTTTCCCATCAGAGGAACCAGGGCAGAGACCTGGTGGGGACCGTGGCCGGCACTCCTGCTTCTTTAAGCCCTTATCGGAGGAGGGTGCGGCCGGATGCAGGTGAGGAGAGTTGCCACATCAGCAGGGTGAGCCCCGCCCCATTCCCTCCCCCAGCTCCAGAGGGAGCCCCAGAGGACGGTGGGAAGTGGGTGGAGAGAGAGCGCTGAGCCTAGCTGGCTGGAAGGGGGTGAGGTTAGCCGCACGCACGGGTGAGTAGGGGAGACGGCGTGTGCAGGTACCTGACCGTGCTCTACCTGACGGAATGTCTGTGAATGCTTCAGATCATACAGGAGTGTGTACACAACGTGTGTGGCTTTGAGTGTGAGCATGTACTCAAGTGTGCAGGATTGTGTGCAAGAATGTATGCGTGTCCCTGAGCGCGTCTTTGTGTGCCCGTGTCTGCGCGAATAGCTCTGGGTTTGCCCTCTTGTCTGTGTGGATGTTGTGGACAGGAGCTCGTGTGAATATGTCTGAAGGTGTGGATATACTTGAAGGTAAAAACGTGTGTGGATGAGTTTGTGAGTGTCTCTGAGTGTGTCTTTGTGTCTGGGGGTGACTCTGTGAATGTCCTGAGTGTACAGGAGTATGTGAATGTTTCCAGGGTGCCTTCGTGTGACCACGTGGACAAGGGTGTGTGTGACTCCGTGTGTCGCTAGCAGAGTCCTCTCAGATTAGGTCTGAACCTTTGTGAGTCCACATTGAGCAGCCTCCTCCCACTGACCCCTGACCCTTCAGAAAAGCCCAGCCTCTGTGCCTCACTCCTTCATGGTGACTCACCTCCCTGCCACCCCTGCTCCCCACCCATCAACCTCCTGCCTTGAAGGGCAGTCCCTCTCTTGTCCAGTTTCCCTTCTTCCCACCCAAAGCCTTCTGTGACCAGAAAAGGAGCCCTAACGTTAGCTAAGCAGTTGTACCTCCACTTGACAAATGAAAATGTGGGCTCAAAGCACTGCAGTGACCTGCTGCAGGTCCCATAGAGGGCACATGAATTTGACCCCATGACTCCTACAACTGAGGGTAGGACCCCTGGCCTCCTCCAGACCCATCAATGGTCCCAGTCCAGGGCTCTGAGAAGGAGAAAGGGAACTGACATTCAGGGACCCCTAGCCACTTGCTTGGCTGTTCTCGTGTTGTCATTTCATTCACTCCAGTCTTTTGCTGTTGTTGTTGTTTGTTTTGTTTTTGTTTTTTTTCTGTGGTACCGGGCCTCTCACTGCTGTGGCCTCTCCCATTGCGGAGCACAGGCTCCGGACGCGCAGGCTCAGCGGACATGGCTCATGGGCCCAGCCGCTCCGCGGCATGTGGGATCCTCCCGGACCGGGGCACGAACCCATGTCCCCTGCATCGGCAGGCGGACTCTCAACCACTGTGCCACCAGGGAAGCCCCTCATTCACTCCAGTCTTGCTCAGAGAGGTGAGGCAGCTTGCCCAGGTCACAGTGAGGGAGTAGCTGAGCCAGGATTTGAACCCAGGTCTCTCAAGCTCCGGAGCTCATACCTTTAGGGACAGTGTTGACGGGTGAGGGGTCAGTCTGGGGCTGACTGGCCATTAGTCCCTGAGAGAAAAGCACAAAGGTGATGAGACATGAGTAGAAATGATGAAGGTGGCTTGAGATGGTTCCCATGTGGCATCACGCCCAGAGCCGAGATGACACAGTCTCACATGAGCCCTGGGGGCTGAGCCGGACTTCCTGTTCTAACCCGAGTCTGGCTCCCTGTCTCGGGGCCCCCTCCCCTGGACAGAGCCCCTGGGTTGAGGGAAAACGTGACTAAGTGGGCCCGCTTGAGCAACCTCCCTGCTGGCTGGTCATAAGTGTTTGAAATTCCACTGCTCCTCTGACCTCTGTCCCCTGGAGGCTCCCCTTTTAGACCAGAAGCCCCGGCTCCAGCGGAGGCATCTGCAGCCACCTCGCAGACTGAGGGAGTCTGACTGCAGTGAGGGTCTCAGATTGATGGAAGTCCTGGATGCCCATCTGGAACAGGGATGGGAGCAGTGAGACAGGACAAGGGCCCAGAGGGAGTGTGGAGGGTGGACCCCTGGGGAGGCTGAAACGGGCTCTTCACCACAGCCTCATTTCACTCCCGCCAGCAGCTCCTGGGGTAGGCTTTACTCCCATATTTCTAAGGAGAAAACTGAGACTCTGAGAGGCAGATACCTCGTAAAACTGGACTCAAATCTCATCTTTGGAATTCAAGTCCGGGGCTCTTGTTACCATTTGTGGCTCCCTCTGGATCAGCTGGGAGGAGGCCAGAGAGGCAGGGACGGAGAGGCGGTGCCCCTTTGGTTCCTTTGGATGAGAAGGACCAGGGAAATGCTCACCCTGTGCTTCAGGAGACGGGGCTGAAGGAAGACAGGGGGAGGTGCCCCTCACCTGGGGCCTCACATGTCTCCACAGGTGTTCAGGAAGCAAACAGCTCCCCTGACCTGGAGTCTTGTCTTGGCCACAGCTGCAGGCTCCCAAGTCTGGCCCTGAGAGTCACAGAGGCTCGGTCCTCCTGGGCCTTCACTGCTGTCCTTCCTGCACGTCTTGCCTGCGAGACTCCTTGCTGGGCTTGGCTCCTGCGGCCTCATGAGACTGCACCTGGCTCTCTCTGGGTCGCCCGCTTACTCCCTGAGAGAGGATCTGCTTCGTTCAGTGAATCTGACTCCTGGAGGGCAGTTTCCAGCCAGACCACTTCATGGGCCCCTGGCCAGCTGAGTGAGGGCCAGGCCCACCTCTGGTCCAGTTAGGGGCAGGGCAGTTGGGCCACTCGGTTCAGAGTATAGTGACCGAAGAAATCCTTAGAAAGGACTGTGGGTGAGCCAGGCATCTAGAGCATAAACTAATCCCTTGAGTCCAGACCCTGATTTCAACCGCTTCTGTGAAGTTGGGGACCGTGCCTTGTCATCTCTTTGCTCCTAGTGCCCCACCCAGGGCTGGCAGGGCTGAGTTGTGGCGACTGTGCTGAGGCACAAGTGAGTGAAGTCCACTGAGGAGCCTTGGGGCTCTGGCCAAGGCTGTGGCTGTGCAGTGGGGCCTGCGATTCCTGTGCCCTTGTCCAGGGCACTCAGGATCACCATCACCTCCAGCCTCCCTGGACTTGGGTCTCCCTCGCATGGGTCTGCTTCTCTGTGTCCTGGAGACGCCTGGAACGCCCGGTGGCCACCCCTGCCACTCCAGACTCAGGGCTGTAAGCCACAGCCTCTCTGCCTGTAGGTCTGACTCTGTGTCCCTGACCCTGGAGCTCACAGCCTTTCTCCCTTGCCCCCTCGCTGCCTGGGTGTCCTTCTGTTTCCGGCCTCCATGTGTGGCCCTGCCCGACCCTGGCCTGGCCTGAGGGGAGGGGTGGAGGGGATGGGAGGGTGTGCACAGTACAGCTTTGTTCAGGGGATCGGGCTGGGACCGATGCCTGCTCTTCTGTTCCAGCGCCTGGCCTGAGTCTTGGCAAGCCAGAGGGGGAGCTGCCTCTCTGCAGCAGCAGCATCTCAACATCCGTGCCACTGGCAGAACGGGCCCAGAGCCACCATGGAAGCTGACCAAGAAGGCCCTTAGCTGGGCTCTCCTTCCAGGCTATTATTGATCCCTTTGCCTCTGGCTCCTCCATCTCACGACCTGGGCCCTGGGCCAGGACAAAGCCAAGGATGTGGCTGAAATGGGTATACCAGAGACTGGGTAGACGCAACACTGGTCTGAGGGCTGCAGTTTGCAGTGGCTCATCCAGGAAACGAAGGTTTACCAACAAGCCTCCATTAGGGAGATAAGGAATCAGTGAGCGGTTAGGGCTCAGTTGGGGGGATGGGGGGGTCTCAGTGAAGGGATGAGGGTCTCAGTGAGGGGGATGGGGCTCAGTGAGGGGGATGAAGCTCAGTGAGGGGGATGAAGCTCAGTGAGGGGATGGGGGCTCAGTGAGGGGCCTGGGGGCTCAGTGGGGAGGACGGAGCTCAGTGAGGGGCCTGGGGGCTCAGTGGGGAGGACGGGGCTCAGTGAGGGGCCTGGGGGCTCAGTGGGGAGGACGGGGCTCAGTGAGTGAGATGGGACCTCAGGCAGGCAACACCAAACAGTCCTCAGCAACAAACTGTGAGGCCTTAGGGGCTAGGGAGCCAGGGCCGAGAGCAAGGCCCTAGAAGCCAGTGAGAGGGAGGTCTGGCCTGGGGCCATGGGGGACAAGAGAGCCTTCCCAGCTTTTCTCATTTCCTGGGAGCTTCCTCCCACCTCTGGGGTCCTTAGGCTGGAGGCAGCTTCCAGAAAGACATTTGGAACCCTGGGATGGCCCTATTCAGGGATCTCAGGGACCACCCCACTGGCCCCTCAGGTTATAGCCCTTGGCAAGCCTGCAGGACTGGGAGGGGGAGAAAGGGACGGGCGTGGAACCACACCTCAGATTCTTGAGATTTACCCACCTCAGTGAACTCCCACCGTCCGTCCCCCTCCTCAGCACCTTCCTCATCACTGAGTCCTTTCTCTTTTTTTTTTTTTTTTTTTGGCAATACGCGGGCCTCTCACTGTTGTGGCCTCTCCTGTTGTGGAGCACAGGCTTCGGATGCGCAGGCTCAGCGGCCATGGCTCACGGGCCCAGCCGCTCCGCGGCATGTGGGATCTTCCCGGACCGGGGCACGAACCCGTGTCCCCTGCATCGGCAGGCAGACTCTCAACCACTGTGCCACCAGGGAAGCCCCTGAGTCCTTTTTCTTTTACAGAGGACCTCCCCCTTGATGGAGCCCATCCCCATCCCTAGAGAGTCCCTAGCTTTCTCTGAGTCTCTGTCCCCTTACTGAGCTCAGGTCCGCCTCACAGAGCCCTCACGCCGGAATGGGAGCTGGTAAATCTTTCAGTTGAGTCCTTCAGGCACTGTCCTTTCTCACCTGCAGAGAGGGCTATCTGGACCCTGAACCCATCCACTCAGGTTGGGTTGAAGCCCTATTGCCCAAAGAACTGCAGGGCTGCTAAGGAGAGAGGATGTGCTCATTTGCATGGGATCATTTAATATTCAAATGCCCAAGCTTGGACTGGTGAGGAATGACTGCTAGAAGGCATGCTATTTGCATATTTCCTTTTTAGTGAGGAAAACACCCAAACCCTCCTCCCTCCCCAGCTCCCCTGTTTGGAGCCTGACTGGGGGAGAGCCTTAGCTGGGCTCTGCAGAGAAGGTACAACTATGGAGAATGTTAAGTAGGAGCTAGTTTAGGTACTAGACCCCAGAAGTATGCTGAGGACAGGCCTTGGGTGGGAGAAGAAGCAAGGATTCCCTCCCCATTCTCCAGAGGAAGCCAGGATCTGGAACAGAAAGTAGAATGAAAAGGGGGAAAGGTTCTTAGAATGTTAAAAACTGAAGTGGTTCTTAGGGATTTCTTAGACTCTACACAGTGGCTACACAGGTTACATATACTACCACTGCTCCATTCTGCATCCCCTGCGTCCATGGCAGACATGATTAATTGATCACGGCACTGTGAACCCAGAGCCATTTGAGGCAGCAGTTAGCATATGAAATTAAATCTATTTGTCTTCCCTGATTACTTCAACCCTTTTCTTTCCAGACAGGGAACCGGAGGCCCAGAGAGGATGCAGAAAATGCAGATTTATCCACCCATCCTCCCTGGAAGCACATGGGTCATTCTCTTGGAGGGTGAGGGAGGGCAACTCCACTCTGTGTAAGAAAATCATCACAAAAAGGTGCTTCTGGGTGGAATTACAGGTGATTTTGATTTACAACTTTGTACTTTTCTGCATTTCCCAGATTCTCTTTGAGCATGAATTCAGTTTGTAATCAGATATCTCCCAATAATACTAAGTATCTCTCTTTTTTTTCTTTTAAACACTGTGTGGTACCTGCTTTAGGCATTATCTAAATCAACCCCGACAACCACTCTCGTAGGGAGGTGTTATTATTGCTATTCCTGTTTTAAAGAGGAAGAAACCGAGACTCAGGGAAGTCTAGAAATTTGCCCAAGGTCACACAGCAAGTGGCACATCTGTGACTCTAGCCACATTAAATGCAATTGAATCAATCAAAAGTTAGTATCAGGGATGGTCCAGGTCTATGGGAGAATGCTGATTGGCTTGCTTTTCTGTATAATCTACATAGCCTGCCCCATTCAGGAGGAGGAGTGTGACTTGCCCAATGTCACTCTCAAACTCAGTGTTTGTCCACTGTTGTGTGGACAAACAGCCTGGGCCCAGAGAAGGCTGCTGAGCAGCCTGAGGAGAGAGTAGAGGCCTGGCATGATCCCCCGCTCCTCCCCAGGACCTGGACACCTCTCACTGCTCAAGACAATGGGAACACTGTGCCCTGGCAGAGTGCAGAATGGTAGGACACCGCCTGCCAAGGTCCTTGCTATTCCTCTCAGCATGGCACGGTGAGGAGAGGATGGAAGATGCTGAGGAATGAGATGGGGTGCCTCAGAGCTGAGCCAACAACAGCAAGGGCAGAGCAGGGAGTGGGGAGGAAGGAGGGTCTGCCTTCCACTGGGGCTTGGGAAAGGGGCCGTTTTGGCAGGACCATGGGCCTAGTGCCTCCCTCCACCCAGCTTTTGCAGGCGTCACCCACTGGTATGCCTGAGCCCCTCAGCCTCCTTGTCCACTGTCTCCAAACACCATCCCTTCCTGTGTGCCCAGAGCACGGGATGAGGACACCAATGGACCAGCCCTCCAATCTGTGTGACCCTGCCCAAGTCACTTTGTCTCTCTGAGTTTCCTCACCTGTGAAAGGGAGGTGACAGGTCCTACTTTTCAGGCAAGACCCTACTTTTTTTTTTTTTTTTAAAGAAGATGTTGGGGGTAGGAGTTTATTAATTTATTTAAATTCTTGCTGTGTTGGGTCTTCGTTTCTGTGCGAGGGCTTTCTCTAGTTGTGGCAAGCGGGGGCCACTCTTCATCGTGCTGCGCGGGCCTCTCACTATTGCGGCCTCTGGTTGCAGAGCACAGGCTTCAGACGCGCAGGCTCAGTAGTTGTGGCTCACGGGCCTGGTTGCTCCGCGGCATGTGGGATCCTCCCAGACCAGGGCTCGAACCCGTGTGTCCCGCACTAGCAGGCAGACTCTCAACCACTGCGCCACCAGGGAAGCCCAAGACCCTACTTTTTAAAGGCAAGCATAGAAGCAAAGGACCCCAGCTGGAGTGGGTGAAGCAGCTCAGCAAATGCTGGCTGTTAATGTGACAAGGGCTCTCCTCTCCCAGCCTGCCCCACTCAGCTGGCAAAGTGAGGACTGGCCAGGAGAGCTTGCTGGGGAGGAGCCCTCTTCCTTCCTGCCCCTTTCAGCTGGGTATCAAGATCTGAGACCAGATGTGTGGCCGAGTGACTCAGCCCTTTCCTGCCTGGAAGCTCCTCCCTGCCTGCCTCACCAGGCTGGGCCAGGGAGGGTGAGACAGCAGATTGGAAGTGGGGATGGCTGGTCCTGAACAACCTCAGGGGAGCGGTGAGGACAGGGTGGGGGAGGGAGAGGAAAGGATGAATGAGGCTAGTGTAGCTTGGCCTGCAAGATGGGGATGGGATGGAGGAGAGGGTTTGATCGTGGGGCTGTCAAGGAAGAGACTGAGGGTGTCCTTGAGGCTAGTTGCTGACTCAACCCACAGTGCTCATATGCTCACCCCCCCCCCACCTGCTTGCATCCCTTCCCCAGTATTTCCAGGCCAGCCCCAACCTGTTTGCCCCGCCCTCGTAGGCCTGCATACCGATGGGATGCTCCCTTTCTTCCCTGTTCTCTCCTTCTCTTTCTAGCCAACCGCCTCCACTTTCTCACCTCCCACTCAGGCAGGTCCTATTATGGACTCCCTGAAACACGTGGAAGCAGCTCTCTGGAAGGTTGCTTCTCAGTTGCTAAATCCCTTGCCCAACCTTGATCTCTCAGGGACAGTAGGTACTGTTGACGTGACCCTTCTTGGAGCTCTTTTCTTGGCCTCAAACACCACCCTGCTGGTTTCCCTTCTATCTCTTGAATGGTTCCCTCTCTGATCTCAGCTTCCTACTCTCTCCCTTAAAGGTATGTGTTCTATAAACTCAGTCCTCCATAGTCTCCATATGGAGGCAGGATTAAGTGCGTGGACTTTGGCATCTTGTGGATCTGGATTCAAATCCTGCCTCTGCCTTTTATTAGCAATGCAACTTTGGAAAACTACTTCTCTGAGCCTCAACTTCCTCCTCCATCAAATGAGTTGATATTACCTATCTCTTGGGGATCAAATGGGATAAGGCACATAAAGCTTTCAGCACTGAAGGACTTCCCTGGTGGTCCAGTGGTTAGGACTCCAAGCTTCCACTGCAGGGGGCATGGGCTCCTCCCTGGTCTGGGAGCTAAGATCCCAATGCTGCAGGGCGTGGCCAAAAAAGAAAGTTTTCAGCACTGGGTCTGGCACTAGTCAGTATTCAGTTACTGGCAGTTGCTGTTAATATCTTTTCTTCCTGGTCAATTTTCCTCCCCACCCCACCCCAACTCCTACCTAGTAGGTGTATCCAGCTGAATGTCCTAGTAGCACTTCAGACTCCAAATGGTCAAAAGCAAAATCCCATCCCTTCTTTTTCCTCCCTAAATACTAGCTTCTCTTCTTTTTTTTTTTTTTTGGATAAAAATAATAACAAATGTTTATTAATAGCTTCTCTTCTTGATGCCCCTATTTCTTTTTTTTTCTTTTTAATTAATTTATTTGGTTGCGCCGGGTCTTATTTGCGGCACGCAGGATCTTCTTCTTTACTGCGTGTGGGATCTTCCATTGCGGCATGTGGGCTCTTAGTTGCGGCATGTGGGATCTAGTTCCCTGACCATGTGTCAAACTGGGCCCCCTGCATTGGGAGTGTGGAGTCTTAACCACTGGACCACCAGGGAAGTCCCAATGTCCCTATTTCTGTTAGAGCCCTTGGGATGTCATTCATTCATTCAATGAAAAGCTATGTGCAGGGAAGACAGACTTGAAAAATCATTGTCTTTGCCCTTAAGGAGCTCATAGTCTGAGGAGGGAGACAAGCAATTTAATACAATAAGATCTATTAGAGGTTTGTATGGAGAAATCCATACAAACAAATCCTTACAATCCAGGAAGCCTTCCTAGAGAAGGGAGCATTTGAGTTGGCACTCGCAGGCTGAGTAGGAGCTTGGAAGGTGAATGAGTCAGGGAGAGCTAAGGAACCAGCCACGGGCAAAGGTGTGGCAGTGAGAGGTATGAGAGAGCAGAGAATGGCCAGGCCCTTAGAGCTGGAGGCTCATGGTTGGGTTTATTTATTTAAATTAAATTATTAATTAAGTTAAAAAAATTTTTTTAATCGATTTATTTTTAATTTATTTTTGGCTGTGTTGGGTCTTTGTTGCTGTGCTTGGGCTTTCTCTAGTTATAGCGAGCGGGGGCTACTCTTTGTTGGGGTGCGCGGGCTTCTCATTGCGGTGGCTTCTCTTGTTGCGGAGCATGGGCTCTAGGCGTGCGGGCTTCAGGAGCTGTGGCATGTGGGCTCAGTAGTTGTGGCTCACGGGCTCTAGAGCACAGGCTCGGTAGTTGTGGCGTATGGGCTTAGTTGCTCCGTGGCATGTGGGATCTTCCTGGATCAGGGCTCGAACCCATGTCCCCTGCATTGGCAGGCGGATGCTTAACCACTGAGCCACCAGGGAAGTCCCTAAATTAATTATTTTATTTTGGGCCACACCATGTGGCCTGTGGGATCTTAGTTCCCTCACCAGGGATTGAACCCAGGCCCTCAGCAGTGAAAGCACAGAGTCCTAACCACTGGACCGCCAGGGAATTGCCCACGGTTCAGTTTAGAGAGCTCACTTGGGGCAGCAAGGAGGACTGCTGGGAGGAGGCAGAAGTGGAGGCAGCAGGGAGACACAGGAGGAGGGTTAGGGTCTGAAAGTTTACCCCTGCTTTGCTCTGCATGCTCTGTGCAAACTTGGGAAAGCCACCTGACCTCACCGAGCCTCCATCCCTCATCTGTCGAATGGAGATAATAATAGGCACCCGAGGGGATGTTGGGGAGGGCTGGATGAGCTAATGGAAGGGAAAGTGCTGGACAAAGGCAAGCTATTGTTGTAAAATGTCCACCAGGGCAGGCTGGGTTCCAGCCACGCCCCACCTCAAAAATGGCCTCCTTGAGTCTTGTCTGAGTCAGCCCACATCCTCCCTGGCTCTGAGGTGGGGGGTAGGATGCAGGGGCACAGATGCCCACACAGCTGACTCTGGATCTTGGCTCACTGGCTGTGTGACCTCGAACCAGTGTCTTCCCTACTCTGAGCCTCATTTCTCCAGCTGCAAAAATAGGGTTGAGAGACTCACTGCAGGGCTGTTGGGAGGATTCCATGGCACCTGGTAGGTGATCATTAACTGTATAGTTCCCTGTTCCCTGTTCTCTGGTCCCCTTGTCCAGGGCCTGGCACCAAGCTGAGCAGAGTGGGAAACAGTAAATATTTAATAACAGATTGGCTGAGAGCTCCTGATGGGAGGGACATGTGGAGGAGCCAGAGGACACCTGCTCCCCTAGCAGGGTCTGCACAGATGTCCCTGAGATCTAGGGGCAGACACATCCCAATCTTGAGGGAACTCTTGCCTTCAGTGACTTCCTGGGGAATCCCATCTAGCAGGGGTCCTCCCAGGGTACCCCAGTGTCTCCTCGCCTATCCTCTCTTATTCTGTCACAGCAAATGGATGGGGACCTCATTCAACAACCGTTCACTGAGCCCCTCCCCACTGTCCAAGCCTGTGCCAGCACCAGAGGTTCAGAGACGAAGGAGGCCAGGAAGAGACGAGGAAACCTGCTCTCCAGGGCTTCTAGCTGGGAGGGCAATGGAAACATGTTTGCTATAATGTGGTTGTATGTGATGTGGCCAAGGACTGACTTTTGAGAAAATCAGACCTTAAAGAAGGGACTCAACCTCTCTGGGCCTCCATTTAACCATCCGTAAAATGGGGACAATACTTCTTATCTCTTTAGGGCTGTTGTAAAGATTAAGGGAGGCAATTATATAAGCACTTAGGGCAAGCCCTGGAAGCTGGTCAGTCCATCAGCGGAGATGCTTTGACAGTGATGATTGTAAGTCATGGCGGGTGTCTGCTGAGCACACTGTGGGGCCGGGGTGAATCTGCACGGGGGAGTCAGTGAAGGCTCAACAAGAGGAGCATTTGGGCTGGTCCTGAAGGACAAGTACTTTGCCAAATGCAAAAATGGGGAGAGGGGGCTTCCCTGGTGGCGCAGTGGTTGAGAGTCCGCCTGTCGATGCAGGGGACACGGGTTCGTGCCCCGGTCCAGGAAGATCCCACATGCCGCAGAGCGGCTGGGCCCGTGAGCCATGGCCGCTGAGCCTGCGCGTCCGGAGCCTGTGCTCCGCAACGGGAGAGGCCACAACAGTGAGAGGCCCGCGTATCGCAAAAAAAAAAAAAAAAAAAAAAATGGGGAGAGGGAGGTCAGGCTGGAGAGTGAAGGGCCCTAGGTGTCCAAGAGGCTGGAATTTACACTGGAGTCAACAGGAAGGGATTTAAGCTGCCAGAGGGACAAGATCCAGATATAGCATCAGAAAAGGTGCCTCTGGGGTGTGTGGAGAAGGGATTGAGAGGTTAGGAGACTGGGGGGAGCTGGGGTTGGAGCTGTGCCTGCATCACTTAGTCACCTGCTTGGTGCTCACCTGGGGTCAATGATTCAAAGGTTCCTATCCCAGGAAGACATCTGCCCCTTAACAGGAATTTATAGGGGCAACGCCTTTAGCCAGAAGAACCACCCGGGGAACCCAGAGCAATCAGACAGAAAGCCTGTTGGGCCAGCCCTGAGGTGCAGCCCCTCCCCCTGCCCTGGGCCTCCCCTTTGTGAATTTGTGTCTCTGTGGTTGTCTGTGGGCTGAGGCAGCAGAAAGAGTATTTTGGAGTGAGCCAGAGCTACATCCAAATCCTGATTCTGCTAACTGGCTCTATGACCTTGGTCACATTTCTTAACCACTCTGAGTTGCTTTTGTGGGAAGTGTTCAGACTTGTAATATTTTTAAATGCTTGTATGTAAACGCGTAGAAAAAATATATGCATACTGCCCACTACCACTAACAGTGGTGAGGTGGAGGTGGGGAACATGCGTAAAGAGGCACTTTCACATTTTACCCTGTTTATTGCTGCATCGTTTGGGCATTTTATAGATACATATATTCTACGTTATCGCATTTGTAAAAGGAGGGGATAACGATGCCAACTTCACAGATTGTTGGAAGGATTTCAAGAAGATCCTACAGATATAATCCCTTTCACACTGCCTGTGCAGAATTGACCCTCACCAAGTATTAGTTCCCTTCGCTTCCTCTTGCCTGAATGTGTGTTGGGTTTTGTGCATCGGTGCTGCCATCTGTAACTGTTTGTTTATATTTATGTGACTAGGCCTTCTGTATATCTCTCTCTGATTTATGGGCCAGTGGGTATCTGTGTGTGTTGTTTTTGTATCAGTGGATGACAGTATGAGTGTCTGTGCATCTGGGAATGTGAGCATTTGTGTATATATGTGTGTGTGTCAGCATGTCTGTGTATAATTGGGTATGTTTCTGTACCTGTGTGTGTTTACATGTGTTTAGATATCAGGCTGTCTCAGTGTACCTGGGCGTTTATGGGTACTCAGAGGTATCAGTGTGTATCTGGGTTTGTGTCTTGGTGTGTGTCCATGTATCTGAGTATGCCAGGGTAAACTGGTGTGCATGTGGGTCTGTCAAGCTGTGTTTGTGTCTCGGCGTGTTTGTGTAGGCCCCATGTGCGATCATGGGCCCCATACATCTTGACCCCTCTCCCAGCTTCCAGAAGGCCCTGAGTGTGGGCACTTCCCTCCTAGCCCTGCCCTTGGGCACAGGGCCAGCCTTGCTGCCCAGGACTGGTGGAGTGGGTGTCTGCAAACACCTGGAGGCCCCACCCAGCAGCTCCCTACAGGAAGCCTTATCAACTGGCAGACCAGGCTGGTCATGCCCCTGTTTCGGGGGTGAGAACTGAGAACTGACCGCCCTCCTTGGACAGCAGTGAGCCCTGTGGATCTGGGGGTCAGGAAATCCTGGCTCTCTCAGCCTAGGTCAGTGTCCATCTGGCCAGCTTTTGTGCTTGTCAGATGCAGCCAGACAGTTGGGAAACAAAGCACGTCTCCATGGCAACTCGCCTCTGCCTTTGAACTTGGGCAGTTCAGTGGTTTTGTGGCTCCTTCTTCAGGTCTGGCACTGGGATGGGGGTGGGCGGTGAGGATGAGTAATGAAGTTTCCATATATGCTCGATGCATCACCCCACACACCCCAACCCACTCCAGTACCTCCACTCACACTCTCCTTTTCTAGGTGAAATCAGATATTCAGATGGGGTAACTGGTGCCCAGAGAGGGCAAGTGTCTTACCCAAGGACACCAAGTTAGTGGCAGGACCGAGATGAGAAACTTGTTAGGCTAACTTTTAACAAGCCATTAGGCTGGGCTGGCTGGATAACTCATTTCTGTGCAGACATCAGATAAAGCTTCTCCTGACATTTCTACCAAGATGCTAAAACTCTTACCATTTGCCCTTGCTTGTCTATGAAGTGTAGTATTTTCTAATAACTGCCTAAGAGAAACTGTTGCAGAAATAAACTGAACGCTGGCTCTCTGTTAAAACAATAACCACACCTGTAACTCAGGATTTCAAATTTTTAGTCCATCAAAATGTTGGCATTGTTCCTGCTGATTTATTTTGTGTTAAGTAAAGGTTATACCTTTTGATTTATAAAAATAAATTCATATGTATAAAGCATTGCTTTTATCTGTTTTATCTGTCAGATAAAATTCAGGGGGCTTTTGTTTGCAGGGAAAAATAAAAGTTCCACTGCTAAAAGAAAAAGGTTGAAACCCACATTTTTACACTGTGTACAGCTCAGAGAGTGACAGTCTGATCACAGAATAGCTGGTCAGTCTGGAAGCCTGGAGCACAGAGCTGGTGCTCAGGAGATAGTGGCTGAAAGAATGCAAGGAATCAGAATTCATTCCACAATGGAGACTGGGCAGTGGCAACAGCAACCTTTCCTTTCTCTCTGTCTCCCCCTCCTCTCTCTCTTTCCTTCCCTCCCTCAGCCTCCTAGGAGCTGGCAGCAACTCAGAGCTGAGAACCCACAAGACTCCGTCTCCATTCCACACACATCACCAACACCTTGGGCATTATTTCACCTCTCAACCCAGCAGGGAAAATGGATGGAATTAGGCTTGGGGCCTGATTCTAAGAGATGCTGGGAGGATCAAAGAAGACCTCAGCAGGGAGGTTGTTTGAAACGTTGATACGCTGCCACAGATGCCAGGAGCCACAGAGTAGGGGCCACAGGAGTGTCCACTGTGGGGATGAGACCTGCAGGGTCTCCCCGCGCCCCCAGGTTAGGGAGGAAAGAGGTAGAGGGCATCAGATACAAGGAGCCCGTTTCTATCTTCTCCCACTGAAAAGGATCAAAGTGTAGATTCTTAGTTCATTCTGAAACAGGAACCCCTTTGAGAATCTGTTAAAGTTGTGGACCCTTTCCCCAGAAAAAATGCATACAGGTGCATTTGAAGTTAAGCAGAACATTTCTGGAGGTTCCTGGAGGGCCAGCTGCGGCCCCAGGATAAATACTTTGCTTTTCCAGGGTCTTAACTGCCCACCCTTGAAAGCAGCAGGGGTGGGGCAGGGGCACAAAGCAAGTGATCAATTAGACCCCCCCCACCTCCCCCCCCCACGAACACAAATCAGTTTTAAATTCCATCTCTGCCCAGAGGTAGCTGTGTGCCTGTTGGCAAGTCACTCCTCCTCTATTTACACTTTCTTATCTATGGAATACGAGGACTATTAATCTCTCAACATCCTCGACTTTGCAGAACTGCTCTGCCCTCCAGCTGGTCTAAGAACTGAGGGAAGCCAAAGTGCTCCCACCCACAGCTGCATGATTTACAGACTCTGTCCCTTCCTGGTGTTCCCGGTAAAACGAGGGAGGCTCAGCCATACCTTGGCGTGGCTGCTTAGTCTGGAGTCTGTAGGTGGAGGCCAGGCCTAGCAGGGGACAAAGCTGGAGCCTATGGGAGGCAGGTCTCCCAAGGGTGGGGGGTCAGGAAGTGTAGGATGGGTGTGAGGGCAACATGGGGTGGTCCTGGGTTTTCCAAAAACAGAGGGAGCAGGGAAGTCCCTGGCGTTCCAGTGGTTAGGACTCTGTACTTCTAAGATCCTGAAAGCCATGTGGCACAGCCAGAAAAAGGAAAAAAAGAAAAACAAAAACAGAGGGAGCAAAGCTAGATGGCCTCAGGGGCTGTAGCCCCAAGCTTGGTTATTGCTGGTTCCTCCCTGGGGACAGGCTGGCAGCTTCCTTCCTGGTCAGGTGACAGCCTGGCTCCAGGATGGACTTTGGGCCCTGCCGACAGCGGCTGCTGGGAAGTCAGTTTCCTTAGCTGCCCAGAGGGCCAGCAAAGAAATGTAGCTGAGCTGAGCAATCATGAATCCAGAGAGCAGTGTTGCAGGCTAGCCCTTCCCAGCTAGCCCTGAGGGTCGCAGAAGCAGGCCAGTCCATTAGGCCAGGGGACAAGCAGGAAAGCTGGGCTGCTGGTCTGAGGGGTGGCTGGAGATGGGAGGTGAGAATGTCTGGGTGTTAGAGTTAGGAGCAG
Organism: Stenella coeruleoalba; assembly: GCF_951394435.1. Classification (NCBI taxonomy): domain Eukaryota; kingdom Metazoa; phylum Chordata; class Mammalia; order Artiodactyla; family Delphinidae; genus Stenella; species Stenella coeruleoalba. The sequence goes on from NC_137169.1 coordinate 25,643,049, forward strand.
TGAGGGGAACACAGACCTGAGCTCTCCCCACTCCCCTTTCCTCTCCTCTTCTCCTAATCAGGGGACCCAATCTGTGAGTTGACTCCTCGGGGTTGTGTTTCTAGGGGAGCTTTTGCTGAGAAATTATATGAGCCACTGGCAGGGCCAACTTCGTGGGCGTAGTCCACACGGCCCTGCTCTTAGAAAGGCCCCATGTTTGGTTGAATGCTCTGCCGTTGCCTTCTTGAAATTTTTAATAAATTTTGAATAAAGGCCCTGCATTTTCATTTTGCACTGGGCTCTGCAAACTGTGTAACCAGTCTGGCCACCAGGAAGAAAGGAGGTGCTGAAAGGGTTGGTGGGGGGCAAGATTGCCCAACGTTCCTCTCCTGATCGCCACTTCCAAAAGCCAGAGCATGTTTGCTTTCCTCTTTCCTCCCTACCAATGCATCCAGACTCTCCAACAGGCCAAGGCCCTGTGCATCGCTCGCTCTCGAAGTCTCAGCCCTGCCTATAACAATTTTCCTCTGATACTCACCAATGGAAGGAGAGGTAGGGTCCTTAGGGATAGTGCTAGGCTGGGCAGAAACCAAATGAATGGTGGTTAGATGGGAAACTGAGGCCCAGCAAGGACAGTAATCTGCCCCAGGTCCCCCAGGTGGTAGGGGGGAGGTGTCAGTGATGGCCCAAGTTTGCCACAGCTGAGCCGCTGGGGGCACTCGGGGGCTAAGGCAGGTTAGAGAGGTCACAATGCACACTCTAATCCTTCTATAATATAGTGAGTGTTGTCTATACTACAGCAGGGCTGACTGGGCTGGGTGGGGAGCAGTAGAAAGCTATTTGACCAGGGTCAGGTTGGGCGATGAAGACAAATTCTAACCGGTGGGGTAATCATGATGCCCTTCTGGGGACCCAGTGAGGGAGTCTAAGAGCCCTGAACCCACAGCTGGACCCTAGGGCAATTTCTAGCTCCTGGGGACCAGGCAGAGACAAGACCTAGGTTGTCGATCTTAGCTCCTCTGCTGCTGACCACCTCTGTGCTCTTGGGCAATCACTGTCCTCTTCTGGCCTCAGTTTCCCTTCTGTACTATGGGGGTATCACTCCCTGCCCTGCTTCCCTCAGAGCTTGTTGTGGGATCAGATGATATGAAAGTGCTTGATCAGCTATAATAAAGAGCCAGAGGTCTGGAGGAAACAAGCACAGCATTTTCATGATTCTTAAAGGCTTCCTTTCCCTACCAGCTTCCTCAGTCACACTTGTCACCTGCAGAGGATCTCAAAGCACCTTATAAAGTTGTGAGTTTAATCCAAGATCAGCTCTAATCAGTGTTGAGCATCTCAGTGGAAAATTCAGACCCAGGCAGGAGTGCTCTGGGGACTCCCTGCCTGGCCCAAGGGTAAACTGAGGCACGGCTCTCCTCATCCCAGTCACCCAAGGATGAAGCAGGAACCCAGGAGGCATGGGTCCCAGCTCCACATCGAGGACAGATGGAGGCTGGGGGAAGATGGGGTGAGGAAAGGTGAAGGTGGGGTGAGGAAGGGGAAAGGAGCGAAGGGACGACTCCCAGTCGCCAGATGGGAGAGGAAGACCCACTGTCGGTCACAGGTCTCGGGTGGGTCTGACGTCTGTCTCTAGAGCAAAACCTCCAGTACTGCCCGGGTCCTGGAAAACATTCTCAGAATTCCCTTATTGCAGAAGAATTCCAGAATCCCCCATCTCGTCCCGGACCAAACTCAGGGCACCAGGTTCTCTTGGGGTCCAACCCCAACACCTCTCTCCCCCCTTTCCCTGCGCATCCCCATCATCGCCCCGTACTTCTCTGTTCGAAGCCAGCTCTCCTCAGTGCCCCCGCAGAAACGGAACCTCGGTACCGCCCCCTCCCGGACCCGCCCCGCCCCGCGACCCCGCCCTCTCGGCCCCAGCCCGCAGGCGCGGCTTGGGGGCGCGGGACCACCCTCCCTCTGCACCGGACCTCGCCCTCCCCGAGTCCCCGACCTCCCGGACCCGGGCCGGAGGGCCGGAGGAGGCGGGGAGGGGCCAAAGGCAGCACCGCCCCCGCCCCGCGGCCTCTCCCTCCCGGCTCTGTCCCTCCCGGCCGGCCTCCGCGCCCCGCCCGCCGCCCCGCGGCCCCTCCCGCGCCGCTCCCGCCGCCCGCCCCGCTCCTCGCCCTCTCTGCCTCCGCCGCCCAAACTTTTCTGCGGGCGCGTCTCCGCGCGGCGGCCGCCTGCCCGCCCGCCCACCCGCCCCCCGGCCCATGGGCGCCCCGCCGCAGGGGGCCTGACCCTCGCGCCGGGTCCCCCGGCCGAGCCATGGCGGCCCGCGCGCCCCCCGCCGCACCTGCGGCCGAAGAGCCGGGGGGCCCGGGCGGCCCCCCGCGCAGGAAGAAGTCTCGCTCCGGCGTGTCCGGCCTCCGCCGTGCCTTCAGCTGGCTGCGGGGCAAGCGGCGCAAGAAGGCGGCAGGGACAGAGGGCGCCGAACCGGCCGCCCCCCGGGCCAAGAAGGCGGACGACAAGGCCAGGAGGGCCAAGGGTAAAGGCCGAGGTAAGGCGACCGGGCACCTGGGCAGGCGCCGGGCGGCGCCGAGGGTGCGGCCTGGGTGGCTCCTCTGGGGGTCCGCGGCATGTCGGAGGTGGTGACTCCCTAGGCGCCGTTGCTTGGGGAGCGAAGAGCCCAGGGCTCAGCCCCGCTCGAGATGGAGAGGACCCCCCGAAGGGGGCAGGAATCCCCTGGCTTAAGCAGGAAGTGCTGGCCGCCCGGCTCTTGGGACGGTGAGGCGGTGCCCCCTTCCCCCAGTCTCACTCACGTTCTGCCCTCTGCTGCTGAGTCAGGGGGTCAGAGTCTTGGCTCTGGCCTGGGGCCAATGGGAGAGGCACGTGACCTTACATCTCTGGTGGGGGGGTCCCTCTGGGTCTGGAAAGCCAACTGCACTCAAAAGGTGTTTCAGTCGTCGAGGTGGATCCGGGTTTCCAGCCCCACAGAGGACCCAGCACGGAGCATAACATGCTTTAGGTTCTTAGCAGTGTTAGCTTTTCCTACCTGGTCCCCCTCACCACTCACCTGGGCCAAACCGCAAACATCCACCTCCTGGGGTGGTGAGCTCAGGATCTGAGCCAACTGCCCCACCCACCACTCCTTCCCCCCGCCTTGGTAGAAACGGTCTTGTGTTGGAAGTGTGCTTGCAGATGGGGGAAACAGGCCCAAGTTAATGGAGAGGCTGTACCTGGGGCAGCGGTGGTTACCTGAAGTACTACAGCTAATTTCTTGCCTCTAGGCTCCCTCTGGCCTGATGGATGGGCAGCCTGACGGGAGGGGTGGCTGATCTGGCCCATCCCTACTGGAATCACTTTTCTTTTGGCCGCTTGCTTTGTTCTTCCCTCATCTTCCTCTCTGTTTCTGTCTCCTGATTGAGGTGGAGGGCATGAGTCTCTGCAAGAGGGTGGGGCTCCCTTGGGGCCAGCCGTCCTAGGAAGTCTACCTTTCCTGTGCTCCTGCTTCAGTGCTAGAGGTGAGGAAATGGCGGTGTGTGCAGGCCCATCCCATTCTGCCTGTGTTTACCCGCCCAGTGTCCTTTAACCACCTCCTCTGGAGGATAATTAGATGGAACACTTTAGGGGTCAGGAAGAGGGTGAAAGGCCTCTTGTGTGATTGCTTCCGGCCTGATCTTCCTTTTGGATATGGGCCCTGCTCCCCTGCAGCCCAGCCACAAACAGAAGTTGGGTGCTGAGGCTGAGATGACTGGGCCAGGCCCCATGGGAAGGTTTGCATGAGGGGTGTTTCCAAGGGCTCTGCAGTCCCCACAATATATGAAGTCTGTCCCAGGGCTGCCCCACTGGGATTCAATCTGAAGTCATCCCTATCACACTCGAGGGGGCATGGGTCAGAATTGCAGCAGGATGGTTTGTGGTCAGACTGTCAGGATTAGAGATAGAAGGCTAGTGGCATACCCCAGGGCAGTGGACACTTTTCCCCTGGGAGATCAGCCTGGGTGCAGGGGCTGGAAAAGCTGACTCTGTAGGTCCTTGCTCCGACAGTCTGGGTTAAGGGTCATTGGGTCAGTGGCAGGCCTCCCCCTGCCTTGTGTTTGGTATTGGGTAGCACTGGGCTTTCTGGGCAGCAGGTCGACCTGATTTGGGACCACGTGCATGGGCAACACCTCCCTGCCCCTGGCTGTTGTTTCCCCAGGTCTGAGGGTGGCCGTAGGTATGTCTGGAGGAAGTCCTGCTTCCTTTTGCTCCAACCTCCTATTATTCCAATTGTTTCCTTGTCACCTGCCTGGCCAAACTTCTTTTCTGTTTATTAAGAGAAATAAATCCAATCTCTCTAATCTCCACTGGCACTGCTGGTCAGGAAGGGGAAGCCCAAAGAAGGCTTAACTCTTTCTGGGGAAAATGTTTAGAATGAAGATTGGGGGAGATGGGGAGGAGGCACACACAGAAAATTCCTGGGAGGTCAGGGGCCTTTGCTAGGGAGGTCATTATCTCCCTGCTCCCAGTTGCTGAACCAAAGACCCATAGATGCAGGTCTTGGCTTCTTTAATCTGAGTCCCCTACTATAAAAGGGAAAACTGAGCTTGGGATAGATTTTGAGCCTCTGTTTTCCAGAACCCCCGTGCTCCCCGCACTGCCCTGCACAGACTTAGAAAGGAAAGAGAGGAAGTCTGACATTTATTTATTATTCTGAATGTGCCAGAACGCCCCCCCCCACCTCCCCGCCCCACATCCATTACCTCCATTATCATTTACGACCATTTGAAGATGGAAAAACTGAGGCTCAGGGACAGTTTTGAGCGATTGATTTGGTCACCTGGGATTTGAACTCAAATCATCTGACTTCCAAAACTGGTCCTGCTTTCATGATTCTCCCAAGGACATAGACCAGGGGGTAAGGCTTAAAGATCTTCTCATCCAACCCATTGTACAGATGGGAAGAGGCCCAGAGAAAAGTGAGGGAACTTGATAAAGTAGGAGGAGTATCAGAGTCAGGCAAGTTAATGAGAGTTCACATCCTGGCCCAGCGGTTAGCAAGCCCTGTGACACTGGGCAAGCAACTTCTCTGTGGCCTCACTGTTTCCATTACTGTCTGTTGAAGAGAGGGGACCTTCTCACTGGGCTAACCTTCCGGCTAGACATATCCTTGATGGGTCTGTGAGCTTTCCAAGATTCTTACAAAAGAGGATGTGAAAATTATTTGAAAGTGAAGTCACCATAGAAATGTAAGGGGTCGCTGTTATTGTGTTTGTGAGTTTATTCCCCTGAGTTGTGAGGACCCAGTCTGGAAGGAATGGGCTTTGAAGCCGACAGGACAATTCTGTCCTGGGCCCTGGTCTGCCCCTCCCGGGCCATGTGACCCCGGCAGGTTATTAACCCCTCCAAGCCTCAGTTCTGCTACCTGTAAAATAGAGATAACAAATCCTGGCTTTACAGGGGTGTTTCAAGGATCAAATTAGAAAACAGACATGCAAGTGCATTGTGAATTGTGGAGCATGGTCCAGATGTCAGCGGGTTGCTGCTGCTGTGATGCTGAGGACTTGAGCATTAGCTAAGTTTATCCTGATTCATGTTTGGAAAACAACTCATTGGTTACACCTCAGATACCCGTGATGATGATGATTATTGAGGGGGGATCCACGGAAGGTGGAGTCTTACCTTTGTCCAGCGGAGGATTCAGGCACAGAAAAAGTAACAGACAAACAAACAAGCAGACATCCATATATTTCAGAAATATCATGTGGACTCTAGACAAGTGTGTGGGGAGGAAGTGTTTCTGGGATGGATGCCAGGACTGGAGGCTGGCAGATAATCGGGGGAGGCTTCCTGGAGGAGGTGAGCAGAGTGTGGAAGGAGGGCAGGGTGCTGACTAATTTGAAGGGGAACATGAAGGCTGCTATGTGCCAGACCCTGGCCAGGCATTTTCATGAATGTTTTCCCTTGTCCTCAACAACCTGGGAGGTGGTCAGTTACAACCATTTATAGGTGAGAAAATAGGCCCAGAGGGTGAAAGTAAGTTGGTCAAGGTCATTCAGCTTCATTCATTTGAAAAAGACATATTCCTTACTAGATAGTGTCATGTACTGGTCAGGGTAATGCAAATATTTGGGACAAGACGGGCAAGGTTCTTACTTGCATGGACATGATGAACATAGCGTAGCACTGACAGAGCCACTCAATCTGTCTCCAGAGGCCATACTCCAAACAAGATAATATGAGGTTGGATGTGTTTCTGACTCGAGGGGAGTAACTGCTGTAGAGCTTAGGATCAACTTCGGGGAAAGGAGTATACAGCCCTCCCGAAGGTTTCTCTCAGGCAGTGGGCAGTGGCTGGGGGGGTGGGTGCTGGGGATGGCTCCGATACTGATAGTGAGAATTTAGGAGCTACCCTGCCAGGCTCAGCAGATTTAACCCCATGAACGTTGGCCACTCACTCAGGGAGAGCTGTGCTGGGCATGGGGTTATGGAGAGAATCCTGCGTTTGAGTTCTGCTTTGCCAAGTCCTGCCCCATTCTTGGCAAGACACTGTCTGTCTTAATAAAGATGGGGTTTAATGACCTCTGACCATTAGTGGCCCTTTCTCATTCTAGAATTCTATGAGTTTGAGAATGGTCTGGAGGAGCAAGCTGGAAGGGGGAACTGGGGGTGGGAGCTATGTTCAGGGAAGGAGAGCCTACCTTTGGCCAGTCAGATGGACACGACATCGGGACCCAGTGGTCTGGATGTCATAGGAAGGTGGGTGAGGATGCAGGGTGAATAATGCCAACTCTCCCTGCTGAGGAAGGGGCCTGTGTAGCTCTAAAGCAAAGTGAGGACCCAAAGGCACTTTGGTTAGTGGTCACTTTGCCTCTCTGAGGTCCGGGTGGTATCTGTTTGCCTTTCAATAAACACTCCATGTATTTCCACATTCTGTGCCATTGCATGTGCTGTTCCCCACCTAGTATGTGTTTCCCTTCCCTTTTCTATCCAGTACTTCTATTCATCCTCAAGGCCTGGTCCAGTGTCATCATCTCTGTGATACTCCTGGGGAAATTATTGCCCCCAGACTCTAGAGCAGGGTGCTCAAGAGATTTGGAGTTGAACAGCATATGCTTTTCTTTCTTTTTTTAATATTTTATTTATTCGTTTATTTATTTGGCTGTGTCGGGTCTTAGCTGCGGCATGCGGGATCTTTTGTTGCAGTGCGCGGGCTTCTCTAGTTGGCGCACGGGCTCTAGAGCACACAGGCTCAGTAGTTGTGGTGCGTGGGCTTAGTTGCCCTGCAGCCTGTGGGATTTTAGTTCCACGACCAGGGATTGAACCCTTGTCCCTTGCATCGGAAGGGGGATTCTTTTTTATTTTTTTGGCTGCAATGGGTCTTTGTTGCTGTGCTCAGGCTTTCTCTAGTTGCGGCGAGCAGGGGCTACTCTTTGTTGTGGCGTGTGGGCTTCTCACTGCAGTGGCTTATCTTGTCGTCGCAGAGCACAGTCTCTAGGCATGCGGGCTTCAGTAGTTGTGGCTTGTGGGCCCTAGAGCGCAGGCTCAGTAGTTGTGGCGCACAGGCTTAGTTGCTCCGCGGCATGTGGGATCTTCCCGGACCAGGGCTCGAACCCGTGTCTCCTGCATTGGCAGGCAGATTCTTAACCACTGCACCACCAGGGAAGCCCAGAAGGTGGATTCTTAACCACTGGACCACCAGGGAAGTCCCAGGATATGCTTTTCTGGTCACCTTCTTCTTGGGGAGGGGCATCTCAGTGTCCTTAGCCTGGGGCCTTGGCTGATGTGATATGGGCAGGGCTCCCTCTGCTGTGGGATACATCAGTGGGGGAGTGGTTTCCATAAAGGAGTCTGGGTCCACCTTCTCCAAGCCCCTCTGAAGTGATGAGCATTGTCTGCCTTGGGTCCAGATGGGAGAGGGGGTCTCACTAATTTATTTCACAAATACTTATTAAGTATTTAATGTTAGGTAATAAGTACCTACTATGTGCCAGACTCTGTCCTGAGGATGAATGAAAGACAAGGTCCCAGTCCTCGTGAACCTCACAGTTTGAGGGGGGTAGTAGACATTGAACAAGTAATTAAGGGTCAAGAAGTGTGACTAAGGAGGGAACAGAGTGATCTTCCCCGAGAGGTGATGCGAGCTAAAATGGAAGAATGAGGGGAAGCTGGGGTTGAGGGATTTGCAGAGCTGGAACCAGGCAAGGCTTCTGTTGGGGGTTGGGACCAGCTGGCTGTCGCATTCCATGGGCACAGGCATCACCATACCTTACTGTTCTGAACATCCTGAGGGCAGGCCCTGGGCTGACTGTCTTTTCCCTCTGCCCTGCCCAGCACAGGGCCTGGCATTAAGTGGCTTTGGGTGATAGGTGGGTAATCTGATATGGGCCCCCAGAGCACGGGTATCTCCAGATCCTGGGCGCTCAGAGCTGATAGCCTGAGATGTCACAGGGAGCCCTCACGGCACATACAGATGGGCAACTGAGGCCCAGAGGAGGAAGTGACTTGCTCAAGGTCATACAGCCAACCAGTGTTGGAGGCAGAACAGGAGCCCACACCTGCCAGGCTGACCTCAGCTTCCCCACTCCTTTGTTCTGACTTCAAATGGAAAATCCCATCCCAGAAAGGGCCCTCGAGCAGGGGTGGGATGAAAGGAGCTGGAAGCCGAGGAGGCCGAGAAGGCCTCATCCATCCCCTCCCTTACCTCTGACACCTTCAGAAGGGGCCGGGTCCAGCTGCCTCTCCCCCTCACTCCTCAACGGAGGCCCTGGATCCGCACCGGTGGCACAGGGCCCAGGTTCTCCTGGAAATCCCCTTCAGGCTGGGGGGCCCTCCCCCCACCACTCTCCCTTTCCCTGTGGCCAGAAAAATCTCTAATCTGTTGTCGGCAGAGGGCAGTGGGAGCGCCTCCCCTCCCCCACCCGCCCCTCGGAAATTCCCCTCTCCCCGAACCCTCAAAGCTGTCTCAGCTGCTCCTGGCCTGTCACATGCTGAAGAAAACTAATGAGAGGCGGCATTGTATATTGTTTAGGCCGCAGTGAATGTGGCGGGGTGGGGAGAGCAGGTATACACACCTCTGCCTCCCATCTGGAGAACCCATGGACGGCCACCTCCAGTCCTGTGGCTGACTTGGGGGAGGAAGTGGGTGGAAGCAGCTTCCTTGGGCAGCAGGGATGAACTCGTTGTCCACCTCCCCCATGACTATACTCCCCAGGACTCTGTGCTCTAGTGTTCCGCTGTCCTGGGGGCCGGTTCACCAAAGGCTGTCAGCTGCACTCCCAGGGTGCTCTGTGCTGGCATGGAGGGGAGATGGAGACAGCTCAGCCTGCCAAGGGTTTAAACCCTGAATCTTCTGGCAAAGTGCATGCTTCCAGGAGGCTGCTGATGGGGTCTGTTCCGAGTAGGACCTCCTGCCTGCTTTAAGATACCCTCTCCTCTAAGCCCCTAGCCAGCCGAGGCCTTTAATACTATCCTCCAGGAGGGTCACGAGACACTCAAGCCCTGCCTTGTGGTTCCAGGAGTTCTGGTCCATATGCCTACCATATCACCTACTTCTTCCCACCAGTCCTACCCCAGGCTCTCCCAGGCTCTCCCATGCACTTGACTCGTTGGTAGTACTCTTCCTCCTGGATCCGGGAGCAAGCACAGCCTTTGTAGTGAAAGAAGGTAAGACTGGGAGAGTGCCTTGGACTCTCTTGCCTGTGCCTCTTCACCTCCATTAGTGCTCAAGGTGCTATCATCACCACCTTTGCCAGTTTCTGTTCAACACGTAGGGATACCTACTGTGTGCCAGACACTGTGCTGAGCCTGGGGCTACTAGGAGGAGTGAGAGGATCAGTGTCCTTGAGGAACTTGTTTTCTGGTTGGAAAGGGACATACCAAAGCAAACTGTTGCCTTGAGACAAGTGCTGGGTTGGTGTTACACAGGGTGCTGGGGAGCCCTGAGGTGTGATCAGTTCTGTATCAGCGGACAGCATTAATGCCTGTGGGAGCCCCAAGAACTGGGCTGGGGGAGGGGGGGGTCAAGGAAGACATGGAGGAGGACACTGTCTAGCAGGGCCTTGAGGACAGGCAAAGGTGGAAGAGGAAGGAGCTCTGAGAATGAGAGGGGTGTGGTCAGAGATGAGGCTGAACTGGTGAGCGGGGGCAGCTCCTGCAAGGTATCCTGTGAAGGCCAAGTTACCTGCTACACTCCAGACATCCTTCTAAGCTCTTTGCATGCCTGTCCTCACTGAATGTATGCCAAGGGATTTGGACTTTACCCTTGAGTGTTCTCTCTGCCCCCCCATACCACCTTTCCCCTTTATGGGCCTCAGGTTCCCCACCTGTAAATTAAGGGAATTGGGCCAGCAAATCTCTGAGGTCTCATCGAGCTCTGCCACTAGGACCCTCTTCTCTGTGCAAGGCAGGGAGCCTGCTGCACACAGCATGGGATACAGTGTATGCTCAACAAGTATTTTCTGCGTGGATATATAAAATACCAGCCCCTCAGGGACTACACTGTTGTCAACCTCAGTCTCTTAACAAGAGATGGGCCTCAGGGAGGGTGTGGTTCCGCTTTAACTCTCCCATTTTGCAGGGAGGGAACAGGGTGTCTTGGAGCCACTGGGCATAAGAGGCAGCGAGGTGTAGTGGAGGGGCTTGCTGAGGTGTAGTGGAGGGGCTTGCTGCGGTGGCAGAAAGGATGAACCTTAAGGGGATTAGAACTGAGGGCCGTGGGCTTCCAGCCCAGTGCTCTTTCTCTGTCTATACCATGCTGCCCCTGGTTGGAGAGATGGCAGAGTGATCGTAAAGGAGAGTCCTTGCCCAGTATGTGGGCTCCTGGGCAGGTCCCTGGACACAGGGCACTTGTGAGAACATGAAGATGTGGGGGCCTTGGGCAACCTGGAAGGCTTTCAGAAGAGGTGAACCTTGGCCTGGGCTTTGAAAAACAAAGACTTATTTAACGGGAGATGAGAGAGAGTTAGGGTTAGATGCACACAGACATGTGCTTCCATGTATGTTTACCTATATGCTCCATTACTTACACATACCCCGCCCCCCAAAGGTAGATAGATATGGGTATATCAGCAGACAATTGCACAGTCATATTGATACAGAAAAGCACATGCAATTACAGTCTTATAGACAAACGTTTTTACTTACATGCACTCAAGCAGACTATTACACACTCAAATACACAAAAAGCAGGGATATTCAGCCAGCTTGAGGGAGTCACAATTATATAGGCAAATACACAAAAGCACACATCCAGACCTATGTAAACAGACTCAATTATATGGATACAGGCATGCAGTCACAGAGGATGACACAGAGAGGAACCCACATGTTCAGGGTCACAGATGCACAACTACACAGCCACATTCAAGAACGCAAATACAAATGCCCAATTACATGCCCTCCTTCAAGGTCATGGAGAGGCACAGATAAAGTGGTGGGGTAGGTAGCCTGGAGCAGTGGGTATTGGACTCAGTCTGGGTTTGAGTACTGGCTCTGTAGCTTAATGCTGTTTGACTTTGGGCTAATCATTTGATTTCATGGAACCTCAATTTTCCCATCTGTAAAATGGAGATGATAAAAGTACCTACCTTACGGAATTGTTTTGTGCATGAAATTAAGTAATGCATGAAAGCAGTTATCACAGTGCCTGGCACATAGAAAGCGCTATATAAAAGGGTTCTATTGTTATTTTGAACACCATTACTACAGAAATACAGTCAGATAGATGTATTTGTACAAACAAGCAGAGACAGGAGATACACAGACACGTGACACTCACGGGGTGGTGGTTGGTGGGCCCTAGCAGCAGCAAGGCTCCAGACCCCGCCTGTCTGGAGCCTGGGCCCCTAGTTCTCTTGGTTCAACTGAAGTCCTCAGAGGCAGCCCCTGGCCTGGGAGAGCGAGCGATCCGTCGGCCCCACCTGGACAGGCCCGGCCTTTCCCAGAGCACTGGGCGGGGCGGCTCAGCAGGTCTCCCAGGTCCTCAGAGGGGTGGAGCTTACGGGATGTGCGCCAGGCCCCGCCCCCTGCCGGCCCCTCCCTCACCCCGGCCATTGGCCGCAGAGCCCGGGGGCGTGGCCGAGCTGGGGCTGGGGGCGCCTGCGGTGGCCGCCCGCGCTTCTCTCTGCCTCCCTCCTGTGGCTGCGGGCCCGGCTGCCGGGCTGGTAGGGCTGCGCTAGGGTTCCCGCGCCGGCTCCCGCGCCCACCATGGGCAACTCACACCACAAGAGGAAGGCCCCAAGCGGCCCCCGGGCCCGCAGCTTCTGGCGGTTCGGGCGGTCGGCGAAGCGGCCGGCAGGTAGGGGCTGGGGGTGGGGGCGGGGCAGGCGGGGAGGAGGGTCTTCCTGCCGCAGCCGCCGCCGCCGCTGCTGCCCCCTCCTGGGGCTTGTTGGGTGTGAGTTTGGGGGGCCGGGAATCCCCCGCACAGACCCCACCCCTCACATGCAGACAGAGACACATGTACGCACGAATACCCGCGGGCGGGCACATGTACATGTTCACAATTTACAGTCACATACACAACACCCACTCAGATGTATGGACATGCAGACACAAAATCACATACACATTCACACCCACACGATCGCTGTGGGAGGCACAGATCCTGAGATACAGGTACATATACCTATGTATACGGTTTACCCAGCCACACGAACACCACCACAGTCGCAGATTCAGACACATTCGTGTAGGTACAGTTGCCCAACGTCTTAGGCACACGTATGTACACACAGGTTCAAAACTGCACAACCAGCCAGACCCCAAAGCACTTATACACACACACACACACATACACACGCACGCACGCACATTTGTTCCCCAGGCTTTAGCCCTCACAGGCTGAAAGTTTGCAGAAAGGAGGGGAGACAAAGGTTGAGGGGAGAAGCAGGAAACCAGGGGCTGGAGACTCGAGCCGCCTCCATCTGGCTTGATCGGGAGTCGGACTGGTTCTCTGGGCTCCCTCCCCACCCCCATCCGCACCGCCGCTGCCTCTCTCTGTCCCCCTTCCCCCCCCCACCCGCGGTCCCCATGGTCGCTGCCGCATCTCCCCCTTTCAGTGCAGCCACCGAGCTGGAACGCAGCCCTTCCCAGCGTGCTGCGGGATCTGTCCGCGGGTCACATTCCATCCTCCAAGTCGGGGGGAGGGGGCAGAATGGGAAGGCCTCCAACCCCAAGGCTGGGAGCCAGGATTCCTGGTTCCCCCCAGTGGGTGTGGCGGTTCAGGGTATCCCCGGGTCCCAAGAGGTGTTGGAGGAGGGGCTGTCTAAAGTGCCTAGTTCCTCCGCCTGGTGAATCCAGACATGGGGTAGGGGCAGGGTGGGGATCCACCCCCCACCCCGCAAGATAAGGGGTCTCCAACAGAGTCGGGTATCTGCTGGTTTTGGGGAATGAAAAAATCCTGGAGAAGGTGGCTTGGGGGGCCTCCCTCCTGTGGTGGGAGAATCCACCCATGACTTCCCAGGATGGCCTACCTTCCTAGAGGTTCTGAATTGAGCCTGATGATCTCATCCCTCCATGCAGGGTGCAATAGAAAGGGCCTAGGCTGGGATTTAGGGTGTCTGGGTTCTCAGTGTTCCTCTGGTATGGGCTCTGTGACCTTGAGCAGATTGCTTTCACTTCTCTGGACCTTCCTGGCTCCTAGAGGGAGGTCTGTCTGTGAAATTAGGGCAGCTTAGCTTCGGTGACTTCTTGGGACCCTTACAGTTCTGGCTGGCTATTTCGTCGTGAAAGAGACTGATAGAGAAGGTGGGCTTGTCCAAGGTCATTGCCTGCAGTGGTTTGAAGAATAATCATGATTATTAAGAAAAGAATTAATTAAATTCTGGTACGCTCTCTGAGGTTCCTCAGAAGCTGGGTTGATGAGAGACTCCTGGACCTTCCAGTAGTCTCCCTGTCCCAGTAATCCTGAAATCTAGGTTGTGCCCACCTGTCTCTCCTCTTGGAATCGGCACCAAGGGGCTGGGGCTGGGGCTGGTGAATCTTCATCTGCCCTCGTATGGCCACTCTAATCTGATGGTTTCCTGAGAACCAACTGTGGATCCAGACTTGTGACCATTTGTGGTGGGGGAGAGAGAGATTAAGAGGGCTGTTTACAATCTCCTGCCCGCCAGCCCTTACAGAAGAGGCCTGGGGCTTCTAGCATCTCTTGTGCTCTTCCAGTTCCTGCTGCAACTCAAGGGTCAACCAGGCTTTAAAGGTGTTCCTAAAAGCCCAGAAAGCAATGTCAAGGCAACATAGAAGAAAGCGTGGGGGGCTAGGGAATATTCTAGGCTATATGTTAAAAGGCTTTTGGGTTGCGGTCAGTTTTAGAAAACTGGGGAGCTGGTATTAAAGAAGTAACTGTAGGGTTGGAATTAGTCCTGGATTGTTGATTAGACAAGAGAACCTGCCCAGGGATGCATTTCAGCTCTGGGGTATGGTCGTGAGCAAAGGCATGGGGTTGAGACTGAGTGTGGAGGCTGGAAAGCAAAGTAGTTGAGGTTTCTTCCTTGTGCCTGGGAGGATAAAAAGTGAATGTAAACCTCAATCTCTTTGTTTTTACTTGTGCTGAGGATTCTAAGGCTTCCCTGGCTTCAGCCTCTGCTGACACAGGTCCAGGTATGGGACTGGGGCTTGAGTGCTTACTCCTTTGATTAGTCTGTGAAAGGATGGGGGAAAGAACGCAAGGCAAGCAGAGAGGGCTGGAGTCTATAGGCCAAAGGGAGCCAGTGAAAGTGTTTGAGCAATTGAGGAGCCAATGAAAGTGGTATGTTAGGAAGATGGCAGGTGCAGGCAGGACAGGTTGGGGGGTGGGGTGGTGAGAGTGGAAGCTCATAGAACGGTCTGGAGGCTGTTGCAGTAATCCAGGGGAGAGGCTGATGAAGTGAGGGCTGGGGACATGTTGAGGGCTGTAGGAGTGGAGAGGAGTGGCAGCTGCAGAGACACTGCAGAGGAGGTGGCGGAAGTGATAGGAAGGACCTGGGATTAATCAGACGTTGAGAGTATGGGCCAGAGAGTGCTGTGAAGGCTCTATGCGTGAGGCTGCTTGGCTGGGGGTGGCAGCAGAGCTAAATGCTATGCTAAACCCTTTACTTTGATTAATTCATTTGTCCTCCAACGGTCTTACAAGCTGTAAGCTATTATTCCCATTTTACAGATGAGAAAGCTGGAGCTCAGAGAAGTTAAGTCACTTGTCCAAGGCTACTCAGCAAGGAGGTTGCTGAACAGGGATTCAAACCCAAGCCTGTCAGATTCCAAAGCCTGTGCTCTTAATTATTTTAGGTGTAGATGGATATCCTCTTATGACGGAGGGGCCTGCATGTCCTCCGGGTGAAGAAAGCCTGAGGCCCTGGGGGATTTGGACTCCGTATGGTGCACAGGTGGAGGAAGCACTGTGGAGGAAGGGCAGGGGTTGAGGACTAAGCATTGAAGCCGCCAAGAGCTCAGAGAGGGAGCTGGTTGGCAGTGGGAGGGGAAACTGAGTTTCAAGGAAGGGTTGGTCCCATGTTACAAATGCCCTTGGACCATAGAGAAGGGTGAGGGTGAATAGGGAGAGGCCTCCTCACTGCTGCAAAGACATTGTAACCTGCTGGGATTGTTTGGCCTTGGTTCTCAGGAATCCAACTCAACCCTCCCAGCCCCAGGCCATCTAGGCACTTGGTCCTGGGAGGTACGGAGAATTGGTGAAGGATGTGAATTGGGAGCTCAAGGAGCACCCCCAGCACTCTGTCCTCTTCCTGTTCCCATGCATTATACTGTCAGGCTTACACACATGGCCCTCCTCCTGATAGGGTTTATTGTTCCCACTTTGCAGATGAGATTGAGGGAAGGGACTAAGTCATTGGTGGAGTCAGACTCCGCCCTGCCTCTGGACCTAGAGCACCAGTGGCCGCAGCTGGGAGAAGACCTGCTCCTGTTACCTCCCTTGCCCCCTTTCTTCCTGTTTCCTCTCCCTTACTGGGGTGGGGAGACTTGTGACCAACTGTATGTCTAGACTTGCTTGTGGGAGCCCTGGGCTTCCAGATAAGGGGCTGGCCCAGCCCTCTCTGGTCTGAGGGATCTGAGATAAGCTGAACCCCCTTGCTGCCCCAGGTCCTGACCCAAAGTGAGGGACCACTCCCCTCCTTCTAGCGGCAGAGTCATACATGCCAAGGGCTCCTTAGAGATCATCTCCCCAACCGTCCCACCTCACAGATGAAGAAACTGAGGCCCAGAAGATGGCAGTGCCTGATTCAGGATCATGCTTCAACTGAGGGGCAGTGAGAGCTCAGGCCTAGGACATCTGACTCCCGGGGCAATGGGATATCTGGTGTGGGCTCCGAATTCCCTTTCCTCCCAAACAGGGGGCAGTTAGGGCTGCTAGATAGGGCTAGGTCACTGAGGAGCTGATAGGAAGCTGATGTTAAGTGTCCCTTATCAGACCTTATCTTAATAATGGTTCTCAACTCCACTTGAGATTTGAAGAGAGCTCCAGAAGTGGATGGGAGAGGAGGCCTCTAGAGGCATGGGAAGAACAGCAGCCAGTGTGAGCTGGGCTCACATCCTGATTCTGCCATTATTAGCTGTGTGACCTTGGGCAAGTCACTAACCCTAGGGGAGTGCCTCTGTATGGTGAGGAGGATTTAGTGAGAGACCATGTGTGTCTCAGTCAATTGGCACTCAGTAAATGCTGGCTTATGATTGGCGAAAGTGAAAAGGCCCCCATGCCTGGATAGGCAGAGGCTCCCTCTGATGACAACACTGTGTTTACACTTGGTTGCGTGGCTTTAACTTTCCCAGGCACTCTGTGAGGTGGGTGTTAGTCCCACTTTACAGATGAGACTGCAGCCCTGAGAGGCTGATTCATTTGTCCAAAGCCTGGAATCCAGACCTTCCGACTCCCTGCCTTTTTCTCTCCTGGCTTCATGGTGGCTGCCTCTCTGGCATCTATGAAATGAGGATAATCATGCCTTGAAGGAACAAAGGAAAGGGCTTTGGAAAGTCAGGATCTCACCCTGGCCGAAAGAGATTATTATGTTACTGTCGGCAGCAGATACTGACCCGGAAACTCATTATGACATTTACTAATATTATGGTAGCTAATTCCTCCCTGTGTTACTGCCTGTTCCCCCAGGCGCCTGTAGGACGGGATCCTCCCCTTTCTGTCCCAGGCGCTCCCTACCCACCAATATTTACCGTAGAACCGGCCTGTCAGCTCTGCCCTGGCTAGGCTGGGGCTTCGCACTGAGAAGAGGAAGGAGGGAGATTCCCCTCGTGCAGAAGTGGGGTGCAGAGCTCCCCCACTTTGGGCAGTGACTGAGGCTATGGCCCCCTCCCTCCCACGCCGACCCCTTAACTTCCTGAGACTTAGGGTCACTAAGGCGTTTGCAGTGAGACCCAGGTTCTGGGCTCTGCCACTTCCTGTTTGGGTGACCTTGAGCAAGTCACTGTCCCTCCAGCCTTGTGCTCATTTGTAAGAAGGGAACTCACACCTACCTTTCATGTTTCTCATTCGCTTTCTTCGAGACAGTAGAAGAGGAAAGTGTTTTGAGAGAACGGTAAAGCGCCTTCACCTGAGAGTTGTGTTCACTTCCTTTTGTCTTGCCTCTAAGAGAATAAAATCTACGCATGCTCTGGATTCTGCTCCTATGGGAAGGCCCGGGTCCCCTCTGGGCCTTGGTTTGCCCACCAGTACAAAAGTGAGGGGCTGAGACTTAAGGGCCTCCAAACACCCTGAATCCTGGCTCCAGAGCAAGGCCACCTGGGCAGCTGTGCCCTCCCACTTCATTCCTCTCCCCTGAGTCAGGCCAGCCTGGCTGCGGGGCATGCCGCAGCCCCCGCCCCTTGCTCTGGAATGGGGCAGGTTGAGGCCTCACCCCGTGGAGGATGTTGCCAAGACAGTACATACGCATGCGCACAGGTGCACGTGGCCTTGGGGGGCGGGGGCAGGGGCTCCCTTTCCTATTCCTCTCTGTTTCCAGGCTCAGGGGGGCCCCAGAGCAGCGGGTACATGCATCTGCCCTCGTGTACACGCAGCCACCCAGCAAGACCCTGCATGAATCTGCGCAGTGGCGCTCGGGTGTGGGGAGGGCGTGGACTAGGGAGGCGTGGGTGTGCTTTGTGGACGTGGTGGTGAGAGCACCCACCTGTGAGGGATGGCCCCAGTGAGGCTTTTTGGAGGTGCGGTCTGCACACTTCTGCTGGTGGTCTGTATCTCAGCTCCTTCCGGAACTTGCAGGTGTGCTTCCTGGTGTGCGTGGCCTGGAGCAAGGTGTCTTCTCAGATCCAGGAAGCCTCCTCCCCTGGGCAGGTAGGGGAGGCAGAGGCTGCGTGGTGAGCTTCAGTCCCAGGCTGCACCTCTGGACTGTGCTGAGGCTGAAGGTCCTGGAACACGGACTCCAAGTGTGGCCTTAGGCAAGGTCCTTCTGCTCTCTGGGCCTTAGTTTCCTTGCGAGGTGCATGCTCTCCATCCGAGGCTCGGGTTGCTGAGCCTCTCCCCAAACAAGCTACAGGTGTGTAGACCTGCGCCTGGGGTGGCTCAGAGGGACCTCAGGCTCTGGCCAAGGCGTGGGTGGGGGTCGGGGGGATGGGTGTTGCTGGGGGAACCAGATGTTATCAAGTGTGAGAGCCTTGGATCCTGCTGGGGAATTTGCAGCTGTGACCCTGACTGCAAGCTATGGGCCTGGGACCTTGATGAGCTGATGTTTCCCCACCCCTGACTTAGCAGAGCTCAGCCCTTAGTTTCCCTGGTTGGGAGAAGCTGAGCATGCCTTTGTCCTGCATGGTTGAAGGCTCCAGTTTTGGAACCAGCCAGAGCTTGGGAAGTCACCTGGCTCTGTGAGCCTCACAGGTCAGTTACCAGGAGAGTATCTTTGAGTACCTGCTTCGAAGGACTGTTGTCAGATCTGTGAGGGTAGAGACTGCCTTCCACCAGCACCTGGCATGGTGCCTGGCACGAATTAATCACCCTACAAGTGTCGGTCTACTGCTCTTTTCTGTTTGAGTGGGACTAATAAGAGGGATGGATGGGTCTGGCCTAAGAGAGAGGGAAGAGGGGAGGATGTGGTCAAGAAACCTCAAATTTTGGGGGATGGTAGGGTCATCCAAACCTTCTTCAGAGGGAGATCAGGTTTGTAGCTGGCACAGTGGGCAGAACGTGGCTTTTGGATTCAAGTGGTCTTGAGTGTGAATGCTGTCCCGCCACTTACCAGCTTTATAATGCTTGCCCTCTCTGGTGTCCATTTCCTCATCTGTAAAATGGAGATAAAAGTGCTTACTGGGCTTCCCTGGTGGCGCAATGGTTGAGAGTCCGCCTGCCAATGCAGGGGACACGGGTTCGTGCCCCGGTCTGGGAAGATCCCACATGCCGCGGAGCGGCTGAGCCCGCAAGCCATGGCCGCTGAGCCTGCGCGTCCGGAGCCTGTGCTCCGCAACGGGAGAGGCCACAACAGTGAGAGGCCCGTGTACCACAAAAAAAAAAAAAAAAAGAAAAAAAAAGTGCTTACTTCTTGGGAATTCCCAGGCGGTCCAGTGGTTAGGACTCGGTACTGTCGCTGCGGGGGCCTGGGTTCAACCCCTGGTTGGGGAAATAAGATTCTGCAAGCCGCACAGCACAGCCAAGAAAAAAAACGTGCCTACTTCTTAAGGGTGTTGTTTAGATTTCAGTGATCTGAGGATATATACTATCTAGCCCCACAGAATTTTGTTCTCTAGAGAGCAAAGGCTCAGGTATCTGCATGAGTGGTCCCTGAGAAGTGGCACAGCAAATGGGGAAGGACCAGTAGGAGGATCTTGCAGCATGGGAGCCATTGTGAATTCTTAGATCCCTAGAGACTCAGAGAGAGAGAGGTGCTGTGAGAGAGGGGTGTCCTCAGAGTCTGGGGGACAGCACTTTATAGTTCACAGACCTTCTCTTCCACAGTCTCAGCTACTCTGTTTTTTTTTTTTTTCTGGCTGCAGCGTGAGGCATGGCATGCAGGCTCTTAGTTCCCTGACAAGGGATGGAACCCATGCCCCCCTGCAGTGGAAGCACGGAGTCTTAACCATGGGACCACCAGGGAAGTCCCTCAACTACTCTTTTTGGAGTTGCCAGGGGGAATCTCTTTTAACACCGTCAATACTCAGCTGAACCTTTAGTACTGACCTCTTGGGGTTCTTTGAATAAAATCCTGACTCTGCCAAGGCCTCTGGGGCCCAACCTGACCTGGCTCCTGCCTTTTCTCACCTGCCATTCTCTCCCTTGCTCATCATATTCCAGCCACACTGGCCTCCTCTCTGTTCTGGGAAAACCACCCCACCACACCTGCCTCAAGACACCTTTATGCTTGCTGTTGCCTCTTTCTTTTCTTTCTTTCTTTTTTTTTAATATTTATTTACTTATTTGACTGCGCCAGGTCTTAGTTGCAGCACACAGGATCTTCGTTGCTGCGTACGGGGTCTTCATCGCGGCATGCAGAATCTTTAGTTGTGGCATGCAGACTCTTAGTTGCAGCATGTGAGATCTAGTTCCATTACCAGGGATCAAACCCGGGCCCCCTGCATTGGGAGCGTGGAGTCTTAGCCACTGGACCACCAGGGAAGTCCCTGCTGTTGCCTTTTTCTAGAAGGTTCTATGCCCAGCACTTGCCCTGGTTGGCTTCTTCTTTAGGTCTCAGTTCCAATAGCCTTTCCTTGATGCCCCCTAAAGTCACCCACTTCCTGTCACATCTCCTCAGCCCTCACTATCTAAAATTATTTTGCTAGTTTACCTCATTTGTGTATTCATCAAATATTTATTTATTTATTTATAAAATTTATTTATTTATTTATTTATTGGCTGTGTCAGGTCTTTGTTGCTGCGTGTGGGCTTCGTCACGGTGCATGGGCTTCTCATTGCGGTGGCTTCTCTTGTTGCGAAGCACGGGCTTTCGGCACGCGGGCTCAGTAGCTGTGGCTCGTGGGCTCTAGAGCTCAGGCTCAGTAGTTGTGATGCATGGGCTTAGTTGCTCTGCGGCATGTGGGATCTTCCCAGACCGGAGCTCGAACCCATGTCCCCTGCATTGGCAGGCGGATTCTTAACCACTGTGCCACCAGGGAAGCCCCTCATCGAATATTTATTGAACTCATAGTATGTGCCAGACACTAGAGATATACTGGTGAACAAGATAAAAGTTTTCCAATAGCTGTAGCCCCTAGTACTAGTTTAATAAATATTTGCTGATTAAATGAATGGATACAACAATCTTACAAAGAGGAGTTCTTAGCCTTGTTTCCATGTGAGGTCATGACTTGTATGTGATGGAGCTGGATTTGAACCTGGACCTGACTTCCCTCCAAGTACCTTCCCTCCTGCCCCCCACTCTTACTGCCCCCACCTGTGACTAATTCTGTTCTCCCCCCTGCCTGGTGATCCAAGAGAGTCGCTGAGTCACAGAGTGAGACCAGTGAGAAGAATCCTGGGCTGGAGGAGGGAGAGGTCTGTGTTGAAGGCCTGCCTCTGTTTGTGTGACCTTGGCAAGTTAGTGCTTTTCTGGCTGTTGATGTTACATTACTGAAGTGGGAAGATAATCCTTTGGAACGTCTGGGGCTGGACAGACACGTGAGGGGTTGTTAGCACCAGCCACTGTGATTCCGCTCTGGGCATCTCCCCGGCTTCCCAGCACTGTGTCCTGGGCTGGCTCCTGCTCCTCCAGGGACCTCTGCCAGTGTGTCCTTGCCATCCGCCCAGGCAGTCCTGGGCTTCTGCCTGGCTGCTGCATGCTGTGAGCCCCTTCCCCAGGGAATCACCCTCAGCAGCCAGGAGGACTTGGGGGTGGGCACCATGCCAAGTCTAGTCTAGTGGCTCTTCCACCCACCATCTGGCAGCCGGCACCCTTGCCTTAGCTCTGGCTCGTGACCGTTTAGAAAAGGACTTGGAGACAGGGGTAGTGGGCTGCCCCTGGAATTGAGTATCTTTGGCCCTCCTAGTCATCCTTTGCACAAGAGCCGAGCACCCAGAGACTCCGTGCCTCAGTTTCCCTGTCGGAGTCTGGGAAGGTGCCTGCTCCTGCCCTGCACTCGAGGGGCGGGGTCGGTGGATGGGCGGGAGCAGTGGTGAAGGTGGGAGGAGGACCTGGAGAGTAGCCCCTCCCCCTCCTCTGCCTGGAGCCGGCGCTCTGCGGCTGGGCGGGCAGACTCATCCCCTCAGCGCTGGGTTATGGTGAAGGCATCGCCCGGCGTTCTGGAGAGGTCAACGTAGGGGACGGTCCGAGTGGCGTCGGCAGTCATGGTGGTGTTCCTGGGCCGCCACCTCCCGGCGCTCCTCGGGCTCTTCAAGAAGAAGGGTGAGTGGGTGTGGCTGTGGGGGAGATAAGAGATCTCCGACACCCCCATTTGCCAGACCCTTACGTAGAATGGGGGATCAAGGCCGGGGAAGGCAGTGGGGTGGGGGATGCGGGCTGGTAATGAGGCCAGACTCCCCTGTCCGCCACGGTGCCTTTGTCCAGCAGCTTTCCTACTGCCTTTGTTTGATTTCTGCTTGTGTTTCAGAGGATGGCTCTAGGTGTCTCTGACCTTGAAGCCCGCAGTCCTCGGGCAAGATTGCCTTCCTCCAGGGGTACTCACGCTTTACTGGGTACATCCCAATACCTCAGTTCCAAGAGGTAGTGCACCCCCTCCCGGGTCAACTCAGTGTGTGTGTGTGAGGATGGGATGTGGGGAGCAGAGTAGAAAGGAAAGTAGTGCCCCTGGAAGTTGGGGAGCAGATCAGGAAAATCGTGTTTAGAGGCCTGGGGGTGAAGTTTTGAGGGGAGGGGCCTATCCCCTCCTCCTCCTAGGAACTGGGCTTTCAGGCCTGGATTAAGATGTGGGGGCCAGAGGGCCCCCAGTTTGAGTGTGATTCAGGAGTCCCCTCGGGAAACCTGGAGTTTAGTCTTGGCTCTGACTCCGATTTGCTGGGTGACCTTAGGCAAGACCTTTCCTCTTTGAGCCTCTTTGTGGACTTGTAAAATCAGGAGGTCGGGGAGAGGAGGGTCACTGAGAGACCTCCTAGCTCTGACCTTGTGGGATTCCTGAGGATTCCCTGGGCGGGAGCTTGGCTGTTGAAGAATGCGCTGAGGAAGGCGGAATGGGCAGTTCAGGTGTCTGAATTGAAGATCCTGATCTTGGGGCGTGGCCCTTTAAAGGGCTTGTTTTGTTCCTGTCCCTCCACAAGGTGCTGCCAAGGTCACATGACCCTGCCAGAGCTTTTGCTTATGTTGTGGGTTCTGTTTAAAGGGGGGCTGGGGCTGCAAAGTGCTGACACAGCCCCTATTCCCAGGATTAGATGCCCAGCTCCTCCATGGGCAGGGCCTGTAACAATATCCTTTGTAATGGACCCCAGGCTCCTCTGCACCAGGGCCCTGGGCCTCCAGGAGAGGGGGATACCTGGGACTGTTCCCCAAAGAGAGGCTGGAGCTGCCTCAGGGGGAGTGGAGTGGCTGGGGTCCCTCTTCTCCCCTCCCCAGCCTATCCTTCCACGAAGGGACAGCTGCGTGGGTGATTAGGGGACCCAAGTGGCCATATCCTTGGCTTAGCCCACACCCCAGGACTTCCTGGGAATCTGGTTATGACCTTTGCTAGTGCCCACCCCCTTCCTAGTGTCCCATGTGTCTTTTTCTTGGGGTGTACAAAGAGGTGGTTTGTCTTCCTGTAAAGTGGAGCTCAGGATCTGGAGACAAGAGAAATGTATTTGCTATGGGCTGTGTGTACACTGGAGTGTCTTGCATGGGGCCCTGAGTGACAGTTGTGTGTATATTTGGGTACTGTTTGTGTATATACAGACTGGGGACTGTGGGTGTCATGTGTATATGTGGTGGCTGGGTGTGCTCTTGGTTTTACTTGGATGCTATGTGTTTGTATACATACTGAATGAAGCCTGTGGGTGTTGTGTGCATATATGGTGGGCATGTGTGCCTTGGATATGGTGCCCTATATGGGGCCCTTTGTGTGGTGTGGGTGCTCAGGTATATGTACACTTGGATTATAGCTTGTGTATGTACTTGGGGGCTGTGTATATTGAGTGTATACCCCAGGACTGTGGGTTGTGAGTACAGACTGGGGGAAGTAGGCACTGCATGTATGTGCAGGTGCCCTGTGCACTCTGGGGACTGTGGGCGCCCTTGTTGCAGTGCCTGTGCCTTCCCAGGGCCCAGATACCTTTGGGCCTCACTTTCCTTCCTCCTCCATTCCCAGCAGGCTCTGCCAAGGCTGAGAGTGACAAACGACTAAGTGTGGGGCCAGGCCAGGGGCTAGGGTCTGCAGTGGATGAGCACCAGGACAATGTCTTCTTCCCCAGTGGGCGACCGCCTCACCTGGAAGAGCTGCACACGCAGGCCCAGGAGGGGCTCCGTTCCCTCCAGCACCAAGGTAACCTCCTCCTCTTCTCTCCAGCGCTACTTTCAGCTCCCAAAGTCAGAGGCCTAGCTCAACATACCTTTCTGATGCCTTTCAGAAAAACAGAAACTGAACAAGGGTACCTGGGACCATGGAGACACACAGAGCATCCAGGTGAGCCCTGCCCCCAGCTCAGTCTTGATGTATTCCTCTCTCCCTGCTTGACCTCTGACAAGTATGTCTTTGAACCCTTCTGGATCTGTTTCCTTTCTGTATCATGAAAGGCTAGACGAGATGCCCCCGAGGGCTGGTCCAGGGTAGCTCTAGCTGATGCCTGCTCAGTGCTAGGTGATGCTGGGGCAGGTCGGTGGGGGGTGAATCTGAGTCAGAAGTTACAAAGGGGAGCCTGAGGAGGCAAAGGTAAGCCCCACTCACGCCTCTGGGCTGATCCTTCTTCCCCCAATAGTCCTCCCGGACCGGACCAGATGACGATAGCATCTCCTTCTGCAGCCAGACCACATCCTACACAGCTGAGAGCTCCACGGCAGAGGATGCTCTCTCCGTCCGCTCTGAGATGATCCAGCGCAAAGGTATCCACTCACCAGCCAGGATTGTTGGGCAGGAGAGGGGGTGGTGGGCACCCAGCACCTGCAGCTTTCCCTTTTGCTCCTAATCTAGTGTTTCCCAAGACTGTGATTCAGTGGATTCAGGAAACATAGTACCCTGTGTCCTCTTGGAGGTTCATAATGAGCATTAACTGAAAAGCAGGACAGTGAAGAGTTGAGAAACCTGGTTTTGAGCCTAGTGTTGCTATTTACAGCTGTGTGATCTTGGGCCAACCCTTTACCTCTCTGTTTGATGTTCTAGAAAAATGAGGATAAGAATACGTACCTTATTGGAATGAATGCCAAGTGTTTAGCATGCTAACACATTTAATAAGTGTTCGCTAAATGGAAATCATCATTATTGACCTAGTAAAGCCTTCCAGAAAGCTTGCAGAAAAGTGTCTAGCTTTGTTTAACCCAGCTATGCCCATGCCTACTTGACTGTGGAAGTCTTTTCTCAGAGTTCTTATTAATATTCTATAAAAGTTGTGCTCTGCAGAATGTGCCCCAGACCTGCTCTAACAGTTTCTCTCCCTGGACTCTGCCCGCAGGCTCCACCTTCCGACCGCATGACTCATTTCCCAAATCATCTGGAAAGTCAGGGCGTCGGCGGCGGGAGCGGCGGAGCACGGTGCTGGGACTGCCACAGCACGTGCAGAAGGAACTCGGTGAGCGCCTGATGAGGAGGCTGTGGGCGGGCAGCCCTGGCCGCCCCCTCTGCTGACCATCCCACGCCCTCCTTGTCCATTCCAGGCCTGCGGAATGAACGTGAGGCACCAGGTACTCCTCGGCCTCCCGGTCCACGGGACGTTGTACGCATCCCCACGGTGGATGGCCATCCGGCAGGCCCGGCCTCAGGGCCAGGGGCCAGGGTGTCCCTGCAGGCGCTGGAGGCAGAGGCTGAAGCCGGTGCCCAGGCAGAGGCCATGCTGCAGCGCCACATCGACCGCATCTACCGGGATGACACGCTCGTTGGCCGGTCCACGGGGGCCCGGCCCTTGCCACTGACCCGGCCCATGTCCCTAGCAGTGCCCGGACTGACCGGAGGGGCAGGGCCTCCAGAACCCCTGAGCCCGGCCATGTCCATCTCGCCCCAGGCCACCTACTTGTCGAAGCTGATCCCGCACGCCGTGCTGCCGCCCACAGTGGACGTGGTGGCCTTGGGCCGCTGCAGCCTGCGCACGCTGAGCCGCTGCAGCCTGCTCTCATCCAGCCCGGCCTCCATCCGCTCGCTGGGCCACTTTTCCTCGGTCTCCAGCCCGCGGCCCCGCAGCCGCCACCCTTCCTCCTCCAGTGACACCTGGAGCCACTCTCAGTCCTCTGAGACCATTGTGTCTGACGGCTCTACCCTCTCCTCTAAGGGTGGCTCAGAGGGCCGGCCAGAGAGCTCTGTGGCCAACAGTAACGTGGCGCCCCCTCCCCTGGGGGGCAGCGGGAGGGGCTCTCCCAGCGGGGGCAGCACTGCCGAGGCCTCGGACACTGTTAGCATTCGGAGCGGTGGCCAGTTGTCCAGCCGGAGTGTGTCCCTACGGAAGCTGAAGCGGCCCCCGCCACCTCCCCGCCGGACCCATTCGCTCCATCAGCGCAGCTCAGCAGCACATGATGGGCCCCTGGGGCTGCCTCCCAAGCCCGAGCGGAAGCAGCAGCAACAGCTGCCCCGGCCGCCCACCACTGGCGGCGGGTCAGAAGGGATGGGGGCAGCACCCTGTCCATCCAGCTCAGCAGGCAGCTGGGTGCCTGGCTTGTCTCCAGGTGGCTCCCGGCGTCCCCCACGCTCCCCAGAACGGACACTCTCACCCTCCAGTGGATACTCGAGCCAAAGTGGTACCCCTACCCTCCCTCCCAAGGGTCTAACAGGGGCCCCTGCTTCCCCAGGCAAGGCCCAACCCCCTAAACCAGAGCGTGTCACTTCACTTCGATCTCCCGGGGCCTCGGTCTCCTCCTCCCTCACGTCTCTATGTTCCTCCTCCTCTGATCCGGCGCCCTCAGACCGCTCTGGTCCGCACGTGTCGACCGCCCTGGGTGACAGGTTTGTCATACCTCCTCACCCCAAGGTGCCTGCCCCCTTCTCCCCACCTCCCTCTAAGCCCAAGAGCCCCAACCAAGCTGCCCCTGCTCCAGCTGCCCCTGCTGTGGTCCCTGGGCCCATCTCTACCACTGCTGCCAGCCCTGAGACCCCACCTACTCCCCAGACATCCCTAACCCCGCCTCAGGCAGCTCCCGGTGCCTCCAAAGACCAGTCACCCCCACCATCCCCACCCCCATCTTATCACCCGCCCCCGCCACCCACTAAGAAGCCAGAGGTGGTTGAGGAGGCCCTGTCTGCCCCAGAGACTGCTGAGGAGGCCCTCCAAGATCCCACCTGGCCCCCACCCCCGCCTCCTGCACCGGAGGAGCAGGACCTGTCCATGGCTGACTTCCCTCCACCCGAGGAGGCCTTTTTCTCTGTGGCCGGCCCTGAGCCTGCAGACCCTTCACAGCCCCCGGAGCCCTCCTTAGCTACTGTCTCTTTCCAGAGCCAGCCCTGTGGTACCCCAGATCTTCCTCCAGCTCTGCCAGCCCCATCTGTTGCTGGTTCTGTCCCAGGGCTTCAGGCCAAGGTCCCTCGGAGGGAACCAGGGGGCTGCAGCAAGGGTGGCGGCCTTCCCAGGGAGGATGCTGGTGCACCCCTGGTCACACCCTCACTCCTGCAGATGGTTCGGCTGCGCTCTGTAGGCACTGCCACAGTGGCTCCGACTCCAGCGTCAGGGCCGTCGGCCCCCCAGAAGCCACTGCGAAGGGCCCTGTCAGGGCGGGCCAGCCCAGCGCCTGCCTCTTCAGGGCTCCACGCTGCTGTTCGGCTCAAGGCCTCCAATCTGGCTGCCAGCGTGGGCCCTGTGAGTGACCAGCCCAATGGACCACCTGAGGCAGAGCCGCGGTCCCCTGCCTCTACGGCCAGCTTCATCTTCTCCAAGGGCACCAAGAAGCTGCAGCTGGAGCGGCCCGTGTCCCCTGAGACCCAGGCTGACCTCCAGCGGAACCTGATAGCTGAACTTCGGAGCGTCTCAGAGCAACGGCCACCCCAGGCCCCAAAGAAGCCACCTAAGGCCCCCCCGCCTGTGGCCCGCAAGCCTTCTGGGGGAGTCGCCCCCCCCACCTCCCCCAGCTTTCCTCCGGCTGAGCCCCTTCCTGCTCCTCCCACCAACGGGCTCCCCCATGCCGAGGACAGGACTAAGGAGAAGCTGGCAGAGAATGGAGGTGTGCTGCAGCGGGTGGGTCCAGAGGAGAAGCTGGGCCTGCCTGGCACAGGTACGGTGGGCGGGGAGGGGTGGGGTGTGGGTCCCATCACTGGTAATGGGAAACAGGTATCAGAAGTCCTGCCATTAGGGATTTGCTCTTGGATTCTGGTCTTGGGGTGCCTGGGAAGGGTGACCTGTCACCTCTGATGAGCTGCACTGAAGGAGCATGGATGGTGGGGCTTTGGAGTCAGACCTACTGAAATTTGAATTCCAACTTTGCCATTTTATCTACCCATCCTAGCCTCGGGTTCCTCACTGTAAAGTGTGAGGCAACGATACATTATAGTGGCAGAGGGAACGTTTGTAAAATGTCCAGCCCAGTGCTGCTGTCGTGGTCAGTAAAGTGAGGGGGTGAGGATGTGCCCTGGGCTCTCAGTGGTCAGAACCAAGCTAGGGGGTCCCTTGCTGAGTATCCCTTCTTTTCTCTCCACAGACCCACAGAAAGAGCTGGTCTGACCACCAGGCACCTTGCTGGCACTGCTGACCCATCCCAGGAATACAATCTCAGGGACCTGAGCGGCTCCAAGGATGAGAGGATACGGCAGACACTTAACCTAATAGGGAGGACGCCTGCAGCCTTAACCTCCACGGCCTTCAATATTTACACAAGCCTGGTGTGGCTCCTGTCCTCCAAGTCATCCGGCTCTCATGCCTTTTCCTGAATGGATTCACCTCTGGCAGCTGCCGCTTCAGTCGTGGCCTTAGCCTCATCTTGAAGGAGGTAGCTGGTGGGAGTGGGTGTCTGTGCCCCCTGCTGGCCTCAAGGCCACAGAATTGGGAACAGAACACCTCACTTGAGGTTTTTTTTTTTTTCCTTTTTTTTTAAATGTCCAAATCATGCACATGCTGTAGTCCAGAATCAAAGCACTTTTGAAAAGTGGCTGCATGTCCATCCTCCAGGGCCCACGAAGCCACATTCCAGGGGCCTGTTTACATGGCAGCAGCATCAGTCCCCAGTAGCCAGCCCATGGCTGGGACTAATCTGTCCCCCTCCTCCGATCCAGTTTGCAACTTTTCTTAGTTCTTGGAGGTAGGCAAGTCGTTGTATTCCCACAGGCTTCTCCAGGCTGGAGGCAGGAGTGGGGCTGTGGAATTCCAAAGCACAAAAGGTGCAGTGGGGGTTAGCCCTCCTGTGCCTCAACTTACCACCAACCAGCCTCCTACCTTCTGGTTCTGCCAGGTGCTCCATGCAGGGGACAGGAAGTGGGAGACTGCCAGGGCCCAAATGGGTGGGGGAGAAAGAACCAGAGGGGAGGTCCACAGGCGCTCTCTGTCCTGAGAGAGTGGGAGAACAGAGTAGAGAGTCACGTCATGGGGCACTTGGCCCTGTTTTACTTGATCAGGTTGGGGTGGGTGGGCACGACTCTTCAGAGGCCGGAGCCGCAGGCCATGGCAAAGCTGGGTTCCTGTCAGCTCGACAGGAAGTACTGAGGACATGGATGGAGGGGTGGGTCTGGCAGGGAAGAGCCTACTTGGGCAGTGGGCCCAGACCCGGCCCTATGGATTATATCCTCTGACCTTTACTCTGCTCTGAGCATGTCCTTTCTGCAGCTGCCTTTCAGCACAGGTGGTTCCACTGGGGAGAGCTGACGCTGAGTGACAGGATGGGAAGCCAAAGAGGTGCATTCTATGACAGACTCTTCCCTAGTCAATGAGGGGGAACTCAGCGCTCCTAGCGGCGGGCTGGGTGGTTCCCCCCTAGACATCAGCCTCTGCTACTGATCTCTCCTCCAGGAATTTTGCTGACCTTCCCACTTTCAACCTGTGCCACCTATCTCGGTAAGCTGGTTTCCTCACTGGCCCCGGTGGCTCCACGGGGGTGGCCCTAGTGCCTCCTTCCACTGCAGCATGGCTGTCACCAGGTCACCCCTTCTGTCTTGATCCTCTTTCCTCAACGGTGACTCAGGCTTGAGCCGGGCAAGGGACCTTGCTTTTAGCTGCTTCTCCTCCACCCAGGAGAGAGGTTGACCCCCTCCCAGAAAAAGAGCTGGGAACACAGGGGATGTGGTCTGAGATCCCAGGTTCCTATGGCCCTCTCTCACTATTCTCTTCTCTCTGTAGCTATAAACCAATGTTCTTCCCTGCCCTTTGGGTAATGGAGAGCTGCTGCTGGGTATGTGTTGTGCCTGCCCAGTGAGTTGGGGAAAGAGGACAGTCAGTAAGCCCTCCTCTGCTCAGAGCTCCTGATTCAACCCCCCGGGAACTGGGAACCAGAAACCAGGACCAGGCCAAAGCTTCCATGACACCAGGCCCTGGCAGCAGCCTCGGAGCTGCTGGAGGTAGGAGGGAGCCCACCTTCTGTGTTTCTTTCCCTCCCCTTCCTATGTTACTGGAGCCCCTTGTCTTCAGTTAAGACTCCTCTGAGCTTGTTTTCCCACTGGGTGGAACAGAGTAGAAAGGAGAAGGGAGGACCTCCAAGAGGCAAATCCTTTTGTCCTCTTGGGTAAATGAGCTTGCCCTAGTGCACATGGAGACCAAAAGCCTCTGATTTTTAATTTCCATAAAAATGTTAGAGAAGTGTGAGTGTGTGTGTGTGTGTGTGTATACACATATATATATATGTATATACACACACATATATATATATATTTCTTTAAGTTTCTGAGTCTTTGATATGTCTATATAAACAATCTATTCCCTCTGCTCTGAAGCTGGAGTGATACACATGGAAAAAGCTCTGTGTGGGTTTCATTCGAAGATGTTAATTAATTAAATGATTAAAACTTGGCTGTGGCTGCTGCTTCTTAATGGGGTGGGTCAAGGTCGTGGTCTGGGCCCACATTTAGAAGGGACAATGTTCTGGACCCTAAAATGAGCCTCTTCTTTTTAACACTGCTAAAGGGGAAGTCAAGGTGTCTGCCATCCAGCCTAGTCCACCCCCGCTCCCATTACAGGGTCAAAAGTCCAAGATACAAACAGCCCGAGGCTGGGTGAGGGGCCCAGAAGCTGCTACACACTGTGTTCTCCTTTCCTGAGATGGTGCAGCTCACAGACAGGTCCTGTCCAGACACCCTTGTTCAGACATTTTATTTGAATTTATGACACTGATGCTTAGTGGTCCTGATTGAGATGCCTTATGGAGAAGCACCGCACCCTCCCTGAAGAAAGAACCAGGCTGTGCCATCTAATAACACGCAGCTGGTTTAGGGAGTGTCCCCCCAGCAGGATCAAAGGGCAATCCAGGAGTCCTGGGGCAGGCTCTGCCCCCAGCGACAAGCCTCAGGGTTGGCAAGCATTCGGGAAAGGTGCCAACCACTTGGTAGACCACTAGGTTCTCTGTTTTCCCTTCCCTTCCCTTTTCAAACCCACAGTTTCCTGTTGGGGAGAGGCTGTAATTAGCCCAGTTCAGGCACCAGATCCCAGCCAGAGGCATAGCTGCTGGGATAACGCTAAGAAAACTGGAAACCAATATTTTTCCAGTTACAAGGATTATGCCATAAACTTTTTCTGAGTTAACATCATATTGAAACCAGATTTGTCAGGTCAGCTGCCAAGGGAAGAAGGTAGGGCTGCACTCCCTGCATTGCCCCGTGCTCATCACTACCCGGGAGGTCAGCCTTTCCCTGCAGCCAGACAGGATGATCCTGGATCCTGGGGAGGCTGAGCTGCACCTCACCGAGTCTTGCACCTCACAGAGTCCCAAACTTCCTGCTTCAGTGTCCTGGGAGATGGGTAAGCAGATGATGGATGGAGCAAATTAAGGAGACAGCAGATGACTCAGGATGATGAGAGAAGGAAGGAAGACGCCAGGTTGGCTAGCTGATGTTCCCCCCTTTCAGTGATTTACAGGAGATGTACCCTAGCTTGGTCATGAAGTTGGTTTGCTTCCACTGTGCGATGCACTCCTCAGAAATTTTGAAGTCAGCCTGGACAAGAAAAACAACAACAAAAGTGATTATAGTGATGGTGGCAAGACTACAAGAAAACAAAGACTCTTATACTACTAGTAGTGTAAATTGACTTAACTTCTCTAAGAGGGCAGTTTGCGAAAAGCTTTCATTTCAAGGTATTTCTATCTTTTGCCTAAGGTAAGTCCATTTTAGGGATTTAGTTGTAGAAAATAATCATGAATAAATACAAAGAACTAGGTACCAGGACATCCATCGTAGTATTCTAAGAGTGAAAAACTGAGAACCACCTCAATGTCTAATAAGGTTTGGGGTTAATTATGATCATTATGATATAATACTGTATATATGTATGTATATGTGTGTGCGTGTGTGTGTGTGTATGGTTCTCCCCCGCCCCTCAGTATTTAAGAAGATGGGGAAATCTTTGAGGCCTAAAGTTAAATTAAAAAAAAAAAAAAAGAAGAAGAGGGACTTCCCTGGTGGTCCGGTGGTAAAGAATCTGCATTCCAGTGCAGGGGATGCAGGTTCGATCTCTGGTCAGGGAACTAAGATCCCACATGCTGCGGGGCAACTAAGCCTGCGCGCCACAACTACTGAGCTCACGTGCCTCAACTAGAGCCCGCGTACCGCAAACCATAGAGCCCACGTGCTCTGGAGCCCGTGCCACAACTAGAGAAGAGAAAACCCGCAGGCCACAACTAGAGAGAAGCCCGCACTGCAGCAAAGAGCAACAAGCAGATCCCACATGCCGCAAGGAAGACCCGACACAGCCAAATAAATAAATATTTTTTTAAAAAAGAAAAATAAACATGGTATGACTCAAACTATAAATATATTATCACTATGCATAGAGAAATTCCAGAAGGAAATAATCACTAATGACATTTTTCAGCATCTCTAGGTAGCAGGACTATGGATGTTTTATTTTCATTTTCCCCTACATTTTAGCCACTTCTACAATGAAAATTTATTTTATAGCTAGAAAAAAAAGTGGATTCAAAAAACTGGCCTGGAAAACTAGGAAAGGAGGGAGGGGACAAAGCCATTTGCCACTTGCAGGAGGATGGAGAGGTAGAAACCAGTCTAAACACCCTCCAGAAATACTGTCTAGTTGAGGAAACAAGGAACTAACTAGGAAAAGTCACACGTGTAGTGTTAGTTCCATGAGGAGAGTGAATCTCTGCTGCTTTACTCAATGATGTAGCCCAAGCACCTAGAACAGTGCCGGACACATACATTAGGGTGCTGAATGAATGAATGAATTCGGGGCAGGCCATGTGAGTCAATGCCCCTGAAGCAAAGAGAATGAGTGCTCTCAGATCAAGGTGGGCAGGAGGGATCCCGGGAGGGCTCTGATCCTGGCTCCATCATTTCTGGTGACCCTGTGTGGCCTTGGCAGGTATCCTGCCAGATAAATTGGGGATCATCTATCACAGACGGAAGGTCAAATGAGGAAATGTCTCAAGTCCCTGACACAGTGCCTCAAACAGTCTGTCAGTGCTCAGTACCTGCGAAGGCCCACAGGCTCCTCAGGCACCTCATTTGACAGGTCTGGAATGAAGAAGGAAGAGGGGCTTAGACGCAGGAAGGCCCAGCTGGGAAAAGGGCAGGTGTGGACTCAGTAACAGAGCAATCTGGAGACAGTCCAGGCAGCCCTGGTATGAGGGAAAAAGTGCAGATTGTTACCTGCAATTTCTCAAAGACTTTCTTCTTGGGCTTAAGCTCTTCATCTGGTTGGCCTTTCTCATAGCCCTTCACAAACACTCGCTCACCAGGAGCAGAGCCGGCAGGAGGGTCCAGAGGCTCAACCTTGCGGCTTGCCCCTTCTCTGGGAAGACACACAGGACAAGATAAGAGTGAGGCTATGGACTGTCTCCAGCTGCCATGGAGGCCAAAGCACTGGGGCCTTTTCCTAGGGGCCTAATGGGATTTAGGGAACCCTCAATGCCAGGGCTGTACTACGTCTCTGGATATCACCCGCATTGGGTTAACCAGGGCTGAACTGAAATTCTGTCAGGAGAGACTCCAAAATCTGGGCTTTTAGGGGAGGGAGTATATGACATAACAGCCAGCGAACTGGGTCTGAATCCTGGTTTCACCTCTTACTAGTAGAGAGACCTGAGCATGCACACAGCTTAGAATCTTCAATTCCTGTTTTAATAAAGTTAACTTTAGGTAAAGTGCTTCATCCACGGCTCTTGTACAATAAATAATCCCTCCATGCATCATCTTTTGGGTAGTGTTCTCAGGGCCTCCACCTGGCATGTGGAAGGGCAGCATGTGGGCTAATCCCCCCTCTTCCGGGCCTCCCCAGGCCCTGTGCTCCCCACCCCCCAAGTCCGCACTCACATAGAAGCACACAGAAGCATGCCTTTGGACTCGATTCCTCTCATCTTCTGGGGTTTCAGATTGCACAGCACCACCACCAGCCTGTCCTGCAGTTCCTCCCTGGGCGCAAACTGCACCAGGCCACTCACCACAGTCCGTGGTTC
This sequence comes from Stenella coeruleoalba, assembly GCF_951394435.1. Classification (NCBI taxonomy): domain Eukaryota; kingdom Metazoa; phylum Chordata; class Mammalia; order Artiodactyla; family Delphinidae; genus Stenella; species Stenella coeruleoalba. The sequence continues at coordinate 25,677,506 of NC_137169.1, forward strand.
AGCTTCCCCCACATCAATCTTCTCCACATACAGGCTGTCTGCATCCGGGTGCTGCCAGCAAGAGATGTCAGGCTCAGAGAACATCATAATGGAATAGATCATGGGGCCTGGTGAACCCTCTGACTCCAGAAACGGGCATCCACTCCTTACTGAGGCCCTGGAGGAACCCTCTTAGCGCTAACTCTCCAGGTCCCAGGCAGCAGACATGAGAAGGGGCCCCAAAGAGGCAGATTTGAGTAACATGAGCCTAATTACTTGTGTTAGAAGTGGAAGGAACCTCTAACAGAGATTAAAATGGCCTGAACTGCCTGGGTGGCCACCATTATGGCCATGTGTGCACCAGATCAATCCCAGTCCTGAGGGGACTGGAAGACAAGAGGCAGCTGCTGGCTTCACCATCCGAAACAAGAGCATCAGCTATTTCAAGGTAGTTTTGGTGGTTAGTCTAATACGGTGAAAAGCAAATCAATACTGGGAGAAAAAAATACCCAGACCACTGGTCCCAGGCCACTGGTTGCATAGCCATCTGCCTCTGGAAAAAGGAAGTCCTCCCTTCACCATTTCCTGGGGTGGGGAGAGGGAAGGACAAAGCAGCTGATCCAAGATAAGGCCTGTGGCTAGTCCAGACAAGCTGGGAGAGACCAGGTGAGTCAATCAGACTGGATTTGGTAGATAAACAAGCTCCTTCTGACTAACATCCCTCCGTATTCTGAGTTCCTGGCTGTGTTTGTTTGAATAAGGTCCAGAGATAGCAAAGGGAAAAAGCCTGATGCCTGGAATTAGATGCCTGGGTTCTGACTCGCAATATGACCTCAGGGATGTTACTTCCCATCCCAGGCCAGGTTTCCTCCAGATGGAAGCAGACAAACCTGACCCCTGTCTGCCTCTCCGGGACGTGGTGGAAAATGAGTACCTTGTCCACACTTATGACTCTCCCCACACGGATATCCAGGCGGGATGGGATGACCTCCTCTGGTTCTGAATTCTTGGCTGGGCCTTTGGCAACTGGCTCTGGAGATGAGAAGAACCCAAGGCTCAGAACTCTCCTCCTTCCCATGACAGGTCAGCTGCTGATCCCCCCAAATGACAATAGCAGGACTTAGTGCAGAATCCCCAGAATCTACCCACTGAATTATACCTTCTTTAAAACAGAGCCAGCAGCCTTTGAGAAGTGACATGCCAGATTTCATCTCTCTCTCCTTCAGGTATTGGGCTGGAGGGGAGGGGAGGGGCCCAGTGTAGCTTTGCCACCATTCGGGCATTTCACATATATTCAGCCATTCCTCCTTTTCTGGCAGGGCCACACAAGACTCTCAATGTTATCTCAGCATCGTTGATGCGTGGCTGGCCAACTAAGAACCAGTCAGGAGCACGTGGAAGGGAACTGGGCAAATCTAGAGATGAGCTTCCCTGAGATGCTGCGCAGACCCTGCCCAAGCAGCTGTTACCCTCATGGTCTAACCCAATTGGTCTCCTTAACTGAAGCAGCGGATTTTGTGAAAGGATCAAAGTACATGTCTCAAACCAGCACTCACAGCAGTGTTGGTAGAGCAGGATGTAATCACTTCATAGTACCCACCAAACCCAATTCAAGATGACTGGAGTTCCATTCCACCAGTCACGGGGCATGACATTCCTGCACTTCAGACCATGCCCCCACCACCGGCTTCTTGGGCCTGAATTGAAGACAGACCCTTTTCTGAGGCCCACTGACAGGCTCTCTACCTGATGATGTCACACCCAACCCCCCCAAGCCCGACCCCTCCCCAGCTGGCCTTACTCTGCTTCGAGGGATCTGGGTAGGCAGCGCTGGACAGTTTCTTTAGTGCAGGAGTATTAAACTTTTCCCGGATGGGATCCAGCAACTTGTTGAGGGCGACTTCAACAGAATTCTTTAGGTCTCCAGGGTGCACAACCTGCAAGTGTTCAAGGCCAGGTGAGAAGGGGCACTGGAACAGGTGAACTGGGCACAGGACACCTGAATCTACTAAGAATAATGTGCATATAGGATGCAGGGTGTTTTCTGAGCAGAGTCTTATTTGAACCTCAGAACAAGCTTGTGAAGCTGGTAGAGCAGAGAAGGGGAAATAGGTTCAAAAGGTTATCTAATACGTCCAAGACCCAGGTCTTTTGACACTGAATTCCACACTAACGTGGGGGTTTTTAGAGGCTGAATGTTTTTAATTGACTTCTTCTAGTCCCTCCATTTATGCTCAGCGTAGTGGCGTAAAGCACATGTTATTTACAGGTAGGGAAACATTCACATAGGGAAGCTAGGAGCTAGAGACAGCCTGAGAGGGGAGCTGAGTGAGCAAGAAGGAAGAACAGGGCTTTGGAGTTAGAGCCTGGGGTGAGTCCCAGCTAGCTGGCTGACCCCCAACCAGGCACTTAACCCCTCTGAGCTTTGGATTCCTCACTTAAAAAATGAAAATAACAATACCTTTACCTGCTAGAGTCAGAATAAGGATTAAATCACTTAACATGGGTAAAAATGGTGAGTAGTGCTAGTACATGGTGGGAGCTCAGTAATTCCATTTTTTCTTCTCATGTCCTGTGACTACCACTTTTACATCCAAATCTGGCCCCAAAGGATCTTCTAAGATATTCTGAGGGGATGTCCCCTAGGTATGAATACATGTAATAAAACAATGCCTATGTTTTTGTTTCTGAGGTTATTCCTTCGTTTCCTCGGGAATGTTTCATTTTTTTAAAAAAATAAATTTATTTATTTTAGGCTGCATTGGGTCTTCGTTGCTGCACATGGGCTTTCTCTAGTTGCGGCGAGCGGGGGCTACTCTTCGTTGCAATAGGCATGCTTCTCATTGCGGTGGCTTCTCTTGTTGTGGAGTGTGGGCTCTAGGTGTGAGGGCTTCAATATTTGTGGCACGTGGGGTCAGTAGTTGTGGCGCACGGGCTTAGTTGCTCCGCGGCGTGTGGGATCTTCCCGGACCAGGGCTTGAACCCGTGTCCCCTGCACTGGCAGGAGGATTCTTAACCACTGTGCCATCCAGAAAAGTCCTGAATGTTTCTTTTTTTTTTTTTGCGGTACACGGGCCTCTCACTGTTGTGGCGTCTCCCGTTGTGGAGCACAGGCTCCAGATGCGCAGGCTCAGTGTCCATGGCTCATGGGCCCAGCCGCTCCATGGCATGTGGGATCTTCCCAGACCGGGGCATGAACCCGTGTCCCCTGCATCGGCAGGCGGATTCCCAACCACTGCGCCACCAGGGAAGCCCCCGAATGTTTCATTTTTAATAGAAAAGCTTTAGACCTGCACTGTCCAATATGGTAGCCACAAGCCTCATGTGCATATTTAAATGTAAGTTAAAATTCAGTTCCTCAGTTTACTGGTCACATTGTGAGGTTCAACAGACACATGTGGCCAGTGGCGACTGTGTTAGTACAGACAGAACATGTCCACCATCACAGAAAGTGCCGCTGGTTACGCTGTCAAACTCTTTCTTCAGAAGCGTTTCTTCTATTCCGTCTCATCAGTCCCACAAAGGACTGTTCACAGGGTTGAGGAATGGGGTGTGCGTTCTGTGGCTGCCTCAGATGGCAGACAGAAGGGTTTCAGAGCAATTAGCTGCCAAATGTCCAAAAAATGGGCCTTAAGGGCCCTCAGACCTCAGAGGTCATTGAGTCTCTTCTTCCACTTGATGCTCAAACCCTCATACAACCTTGCCTCCAGTGGTCCTCTGGCCTCTGCCTGAACACCTCAGTGATGGGGAATGCAAGGTCAGGCCAGGCAGCCCTACCCACCACCACATCATTGAGGCCACTAGAAAGTTCTTCAAGCCTAAACAAGCCTCCCTGTGGTTCCCCACCCGCAGCCCTAGTTCAACCGTCTGGTGCCACTAGAAGGAACCTCACCCCTCTCCCAGGAAAGCCCTTCCTGTGTTCAAGGATGGGTGAACACATACTTGCTTCCCAGTTCAACACGCCCAGTTCTTTCAGCTGTGCTTTGTGACACAGTTTGCAGTCTGTTCCCTATCATGGCATCCTTCCTCTCCCCACCAACACACCCCAGATTGTCAAATAAACCTCACACAATTGAAGTCCAGGGCTGAATGCACAACCCCAAAGGTACTCAGAACAATGTAGAACTGAATGGACGATCAACTCCCTGGTTCCAGACTCTACATTTCTGATGGCTGAGGCCAAGACCTCATGAACATTTCTGACAGCCCCGTCACATTGCTGATTCAGCCCAAATTCAGTCAGTCAAGACCCCTCCTTTCATTCCCCATACACACTGTTATCACTCCTTCCCTTCATGATCTGGCCCTGCCTCCCTCTCCCGCAGTGCCCCCCCATCACCTTGTAGACTCTAGTCAGACGAAAGCACTTGTGATTCCTTAGACACCATGCTGTTTTCATCTTACCACATCTGTGCACAATGCATTCCCTCACAGGCTTCCTCATGAACTCCTAATCCTCAAGTGAAACCGTGTTTGGATGTTGTCCCCTCCATAAAGCTTTCCCAGACAGCCAGGTAATCACTTCCTCCTGTTCTATTTCTGGACCATGTATACTTGGTACAGTAACCAGTAAATGATTATTTATTTACACGTCTGCCTCTCCTAGGGACTATGAGCTTCATGCGGATTTAATCCTCTTCGTAATGCCAGCCCCTAGCATGGTGCCAAACACATGCAAACCTAGTGAGTCTTTTGTTAAATTGTTTGTCGAAATGAGTAGTATTCTCTATTCTGTTCTTTAATAGTTGTGTCTCTTTTCTGAACCTTGATTTTGTACCTGTCCCTGAAATGCTTCATCTTGTTGAGTCTGTCGGCCCTTCATTCCAGGTTAAGTCCTTTGGAGTGCGATTAGGACACCAATATATTAGTTTTGTGCCATTTGCTAATCTAATCCATGAACCACGTGAATCTAAGCCATTGATACAAAATATATGGACCCAACAGCATGATGACAGAGCCCTGTGGCACGTAACAAGAAACCTGGCGAGGCCACGTGGAGAGATTTGTCAGAATGAGTTCAGTGGAGATTACGCCTCCTCTGGTATTACCTCATCAGCAAAGTCCTTTTCCAGGTCCAAGTAAGCTGTGTAGGTTTTGTTTCCACCCCATTTTTCATCTCGAAGGATCACGAACTCTGTAAGAAAAAGGATCCATGCCAACAAACTCACTGATAATGGCAAGTCAGCATTCCTGGCCCAAATGTATGGGTATCTGTAGTTTCTGCCATGTATCTTGAACTTCATCATATGGCATTTTATTGTTTTTAAATTGGATGAGTGGCGACGTCGTATACCCAGCTAGCATCCAAGCTCGGGGGAACGATCGTGTCTTACATCTCTTTTGTATTCCTCTAGTCCACTTGCCTGACCCCTTCATTTCTACCACCCTTGCTCACCCTGACACCCCACTTAGAACCTACCCTGTTAACAAACACACAGATAACTCAACGATATCCCCACTTCAATCACACATTAATATATGAGAAATCAGAGCAGAGATTCGGGGAAGCCAGCCCCTGGAGGAAGACTCTGTGACAAACCGCAAGTATGATCACAGCACTGGTTTTGCTTTTTCAGCCTGGCCTCCGAGAAGAAAACAGGCAGTATCTTACCAGACTTGAGGGGAAAGAGGACGTGCTTGATGAAGGACAGAACGCCGTTGTTGTCCACATTCCCCGGCTCACAGAAGGCCTTCTTCAATTTTTTCTTCACATCCTCTTTCCGATCCAGGAGATCTATCTTGGACTCCTAGAAGCCAGGGAGGAAAGGAGGACCTCTTGTGGTTGAAAATGAGAATATGCTCAACTAATCTGTATTTTAATTTTTTTGGACAAAGATTTAAACATTAAATGACTTTAACAAAAGCAGAATTAATCGGAGTGAAGGACCACTCACAATACTAAATAAAAATATTTTAATTTTTCTCTCTTCTTCCCAGGCCTTATTTGCAGCATATGGAATCGTTACAAATTTGTAGCTGGAGAATAAACCTCCTGTGTTTTTTCTCTTGAGACTGTATCATAAGTACTTTTGAGTAGCTACCTAGTCTTCGCTTGTAATTTTTATGCTGTATTATATTCCCAATTATTAGTGACAACATAATTTATTTGGCAATTTCTAAACTGTTGGATTATGTTCTCATTTTTACAAACTATATATAATGCTATGATGAACATCTCTGCAGAGGTCCTTTTGCCTTCTCTAGGATTATAGCTACCAAAAACTGCTAGGCCCCAAGCTGTTTTCTGACAGGCATATATCAAGTGACATTGCCATCAGCAGTGTGTCAGAATACTTGTTTCACAGCCATCACCAACACCAGGTATTAGGTATTATCTAGAGCCATTTGTCCTTTTTAGGGTAACAGGCTTTGTTTCTTATTTTGGAGTGAGTGAACTCAACGCCCGTTTGTGTCCAGTGTTTACCAAGCTCTGGTCAACATACGACTGTATGTGAATCACCTGGGGTGCTTAAAATAACACAAATTACCAGCTCCACCCAAACCTAATAAATCAAAATTTCTTGGGGTTGGCCCAGGCATTTGCATTTTAAAAAGCTCTGCACGTGATTCTGCGGCAGTCACATTTAGGAACTGCTGCTGGCACTGATTTCCAGGATGAAGATATGGTGAACGTTACTAAATAGGGTGAGTGATAGACTTTGTCAGAGAAACAACTGACACATAGGGCATTTTAATGAGAGAAAAAGGAACGAGTCTATTCCTTTAAAAATAACAATAATGGTTTCTATGCCTATATTTACTAATTCATGATCAGACAAATATCTAGAAATCAGACTTAAAGCACTAGATGAGTGTCCAAAAATGATTCCAATCAGAATCAACTAGTAAGCTTTGAAAGAAAATACAGATTCCTGAGTTGTTTCCCAGAACCACTTTATCAGAATCTCTAAGGACAGGGCCTTAATCAACTCTCTCTCTCTCTCTCTCTCTCTCTCTTTTTTAAAAGTCCCCTAGCTGATTCTGAAGATCAGCCACATTTGGGAACTCAGAACCCAACCTTTCACATCTTTGAGTTCCACTAATTCTTCTATTCTGTGCCTTAGTGATCAGAACAAAACTGCACTTTCCCCAAGCAGGAGTTTTAAATGTTAAAAGACATCATATTTATCAAAATCATTATATTAAACATCACCCTAAGAATCAAGATGCTAACTGGTGTCAACAAGGACATACTGTATAGCACTGGGAACTCTACCCAATATTCTGTAATGATCTATATGGGAAAAGAATGTGAAACAGAATGGATATATGTGTATGTATAACTGAATCACTTTGCTGTACACCGGAAACTAACACAACATTGTAAATCAACTATACTCTAATTTTTTATATAAAATTTTTATATAAAATAAAAATTAAATGAAAAATAAAAAGATGCTCAGGACTTTCCTGGTGGCGCAGTGGTTAAGACTCTGAGCTCCGGGCTTCTCTGGTGGCACAGTGGTTGAGAGTCCACCTGCCGATGCAGGGGACACGGGTTCGTGCCCTGGTCTGGGAGGATCCCACATGCCGCGGAGCGGCTGGGCCCGTGAGCCATGGCCGCTGAGCCTGCACGTCCGGAGCCTGTGCTCCGCAGCGGGAGAGGCCACGGCAGTGAGAGGCCTGCGTACCGCAAAAAAAAAAAAAAAAAAAAAAAAAAAGAGACTCTGAGCTCCCAATGCAGGGGGCCTGGGTTTGATCCCTGGTCAGGGAACTATATCCCACATGCATGCCGCAACTAAGAGTTTGCATGCCACAACTAAGGAGCCCGTGAGCCACAACTAAGGAACCTGCCGGCTGCAACTAAGACCCAGTGCAACCAAATAAATAAATAAATAAAATATTTTTTTAAAAATATGCTAATTGGTGAAATGCAACCACAGCCTTCTCATTAATAAGGCTGACTTTTATCACAGTTCTATGGGTGAAGAAACTACTTTTGCTTGTACATTTTTTTTTTAATTTATTTTTGGCTGCGTTGGGTCTTTGTTGCTGTGCAGGGGCTTTTTCTAGTTGTGGCGAGCGGGGGGCTACTCTTCGTTGCGGAGCATGGGCTTCTCATTGCAGTGGCTTCTCTTGTTGCGGAGCACAGGCTCTAGGAGTGTGGGCTTCAGCAGTTGGGGCTCACGGGCTTAGGTGCTCTGTGGCACGTAGGATCTTCCCGGACCAGGGCTTGAACCCGTGTCCCCTGCATTGGCAGGCGGACTCTTGACCACTGCACCACCAGGGAAGTCCTTTTGCTCGTACTTTTTATCAGCAGCGGTAAAATTTAAAATTATGATTGGATGTCATCAGGACTGCTCCCCAGGTCCTTCAATACTCAAGAACCACTGGAATTAATTGGATAACTTAAGATTTCTTATAGCTCAGATATTTGAGAATCTTAGTTAGCCAGGTTACTGTTCTTTCTAGTCCTCAATTTCTTCATCTCTTGAAGATTTCTCAACTCAAGTCAGAGCTGGCAACCTACCTCTTCAGAAGAGCTCATTTTGCTGCCAGTTAATCCTGGAACCATAGGGTTCATCAGGTGGACCCGTTTTGAGTAGCCAAGTGCAGGGAGGTACTAGGGGGTTAGAAAGAAACACACGAAAGCAGATATTAGTATGCATTCCTCCTCGGTGCCCTGATCTCATCTAACCTGGCCTGCCACATAACAGTTTGATATATTCGTGCCAATCTTTTTTTTCTACTGAATATATAACTTTTCAGTGGTGATCATAATATTAACAAGGGTTTTTTTTTCCTACTGTTTTTCTATTAGTATTACATTGTGAGGCTATTGGACTTACCCTACCGCCATAAACTACTCTAAAAGCTGGAAATATAGAAATATTCCATTTCTATAAGCTGCAAATAACCATTTGCAGACATTAGACAGCAACAAGTGTAGGGCTACAAATCTTGAGAGAAGGGAGTTAGGTGACCCTACATCCACCCTGGCTTTCTCCTTGAGGGCATTTTTTTCAAACTGAGTGCTGAGAAAAAAGAGACCAAGCAGAGAGCAGCAGTCTGACTAAGCAGAGGAGATAGAGATTGGAATTCAGGGCTACCAGGAGGCTAGGATTTGGGGAGGGTTCCAGAGAGAAGGGAGCCCCCTCCAAAAATCTAGGTCAAAGTTCTCCATTGCTTTCTTGATTGACTCATAGCTGTGCGTTCATTCGGAGAGACAGCAGGAAGCCCAGCAGAGAACAGGCTCTCGGAGGCTGGAGACCTGAACAAATTTTAGGGGCTCCACAGTGCTGGGGAGACAGAAGTTGAAGTTTAGGTCCAATCAAAGCAGAGAGGGCTTTGTGAAATACCCTAAGATTTCAGTTTGAGACCCCAGAAAGGCCACATACTAAGATAAGGTCCATATTATAGGAGTAAGAGCAAACTGAAATAGACCTATTCTAACAAAGCCTAAAACCCACCCTTGACAGAATCAAGGTGACAAGTCAGTAATTAAACAGAAAACATGCACTCTATAAATATAATTCAGAGCCTCTACAGCATATCTACGGTGTCTCTGATATACTGAAAAGTACTAGAAATGGGAAGCAGAAAAAAAATGACTGATAGCCAAGAGGAAACAGTCAATAAAAGCAGATGCAGAAATAATCCAGATACTGGAATAAGGAGATCAGGATGTCAAAATAACTACGATTGGTGTGTTAAAGGAAACAGTGGAAAAGATGGACAAAATGGATAAAAGATGGAGAACTATAAAAGAGAATTGGAATCTATAAAAAAGGATCAAATGGAAGTTCTAAAATGGCACAGTACAATACTGGATGGATTTAACAGAAGACAGGATTAATGAACATGAAGAAAAATCAATAGACAATAACCAAACTAAAGCACAGAGGGAAACAACAGAACAGGCTATGAGACATGTGGGACATGATCAAGAGGTCTAATGTGTGTAAAATTAGGGTCTCAAGAGGAGAGACAGAAGAGGACAGAAACAATAAAGGAAATAGTAGGGGACAATTTTCCAAATGTGATGAAAATATCAACCATTAGACTCAAGAAGCTCAGCAAAATCCAAGCAGGATAAATACAAAGAAAACTAAAGCTAAAAACACCATTGTCAAATTGCTAAAAATCAGAGGCAGAGAAAACATTAAAAGCAACCAGAGAAAAGATATACTATCTGCAAAGGAGAAACAATGATACTTACAGGTGACTTTTCAATGGAAACTATAAATGCCAGAGGCAACAGGACAACTCCTTAAAATGCTAAAAGAAAATAACTACAAACCTAGAATTTTTTACCCAATGAGAGCCAAGGGAAAAAAAAAAACAAAAAAGAAAGCAAAGGAAAGATGTTTTCAGACAAAAGAAAGCGGAAAGAACTCATTACCAAGAGACCTGCATTGCAAACATAAAACACAAAGGGGGTCTTTAGGCCAAAAGAAAATGATCCCAGAGGGAAGCACAGAGGCACAGAACCGCAGGAAGAAATCAAGAGTATCAGAAAGGGTAAGTGGAGGTAAATATACATGAAAATTGACTGTTTAAAAAACAATTATAGGGCCCCGGTCCGGGAAGATCCCACATGCTGCGGAGCGGCCATGGCTCATGGGCCCAGCCGTTCCACGGCATGTGGGACCCTCCCAGACCGGGGCACGAACCGGCGTCCCCTGCATTGACAGGCGGACTCTCAACCACTGCGCCACCAGGGAAGCCCTGGGATTTAAAATATATGTAAAAATGAAATATATGACAACAGCACAAAGGGCAGGAGGGCAATAAATGGGGTAAAACTGTTGTAGGTTCTTGCATTGTTGGGAAGTGGTAAAAATATCTAACAAACTGTAATAAATTATAAAGACAGATGTTGCAATCTCTAGGGCAGGGCTGAGCAAAACTTTTCTGTAAAAGGTCAGATAATAAATATTATAGGCTCTGTGGGCCACAAGTGGTCCCCACTGCATATTCGTTTTCATTTTTTTTTAATAGCCTTTAAAAAACATAAAAACCATTCTTAGAGCTTCTGAGTCATACAAAAACAGGCCATAGGCCATACCTTTGCTAGAATAATAAAAGGTTCAACCAAAAAGTTAATAGAGGAGATAAAATAGAATAAGCAATACTTGAATAATAATAAAAATACATGGACTGTAAACATTTCCCCATTTATTAAATATATCCAAAAAACATTTTGAAATATTATATGATATCCCACTGTTAGGGGACTTCCCTGGTGGCACAATGGTTAAGAATCCTCCTGCCAATGCAGGGGACACGGGTTTGAGCCCTGGTCCAGGAAGATCCCACGTGCCATGGAGCAACTAAGCCCATGCGCCACAACTACTGAGCTTGCACTCTAGAGCCCATGAGCCACAACTACTGAGCCCGTGAGCCACAACTACTGAAGCCCATGCACCTAGAGCCTGTGCTCCGCAACGAGAAGGCACTGCAATGAGAAGCCTGCGCACTGCAACGAAGAGTAGCCCCTGCTCGCCACTAGAGAAAGCCGGCGCATAGCAACGAAGACCCAACTCAGTCAAAAATAAATAAATGAATAAATTAATTTTTTAAAAATCCCACTGTGAGGATTTATCATAATGTATTTAACCAATCCCTTGCCATTGAATGTAAGTTTATTTCCTAGATTTTGATTTAATTTGATAAAATAACAAATACTTTTATACATAAGTCAAGCTGTACTTTAATTTTTTTGTAATTAAAAAAATTTTTTTAATTTTGGCTGTGCCACATGGCTTGCGGGATCTGTTTCCCCACCAGGGATTGAACCTGGGCCACAGCACTGAAAGTGCCGAATACTAACCACTAGACCACCAGGGAACTCCGAAGTTGCACTTTTAAAATTATATCTTGGGGCTTCCCTGGTGGCGCAGTGGTTGAGAGTCCACCTGCCGATGCAGGGGACAGGGGTTCGTGCCCCGGTCCGGGAAGATCCACATGCCGCGGAGCGGCTGGGCCCGTGAGCCATGGCCGCTGAGCCTGCACGTCCGGAGCCTGTGCTCCGCAACGCGAGAGGCCACAACAGTGAGAGGCCCACGTACCGCAAAAAAATAAATAAACAAAATAAAATTATATCTTGAGGACATTTTTGTATACTTATTTGGACAAAGGGTAGAAACATTTTAGAGTCATCAAATCACCCATCAGGAATCTACTTTTTTACTAGCAGTGTTTTCTCTACTCCCTTACCAATAAGAGGTTTTGAGAAGCTTTCAAAAATACCAACCACTTCTCAATAGCCCCTTTCAACTTACTCAAGTTCTTTCCCAGAAAAGAAGTATTATGGGTTTGTGCTAATTTCCTCCTTTAAACCCTGTTAAACCTCATCTCAGAGATGAGTCGTTTATTTAAGATCCAGAGCAATATGGACCAAATGGTCTGGGAAAGAACAGTAGTTCTGACTGGTGTTAGCTTTCCCTGGAAACTGAGCTACTAGGAAAGAAGCAAAAAAGAAGAAGAAGAAAAAAGAAGCAAATCCAGCAGCTTTGGGGGCAGCTTCCTGGTGGCGGCAGCAAGAGCACAGGCTTTTGAGTCAGACAGATCTGAATGCTAATTCCTGCTCAGTCACTAACTGTGTGATACCGGACACCTTTCTTACTCTCTCTATCCTCAGCTTTCTCATCTGCAAAACAAGGTGAATAATACCTACCATACCATATGATTGCTGGCACTGGCACATTCAAGAAACTTTAATGCACACCTCTGCGGGTCAAAAGAAAAAAAGATAGGAAAAAAAGGACTCTAACCTTCTCCGCAAAGGTGAAAATCTTTCTCTGGTCAACTCCTCCAAATTGGGCATCTACTTTCAAATACTCTTCATCCAAGGCCTGTGGAAAGAAACACATGAGCATAAACTCCTACTGTATTTCCTCTCTATGGGTCTAAGAAATCAGAAACTTTTGAAAACCACTAAAATTTTCCAAAGGTAGAACCAGGAAGCAAATAAGCAGCACTCAGCCTTCCTGTTGGCTTCAAGAGCTAGATACACATTTGCTGAGTGCCTGCAGTGAACAATATTCGATGTGGATGTCATGGGGTAAAAAAATAAGAAGAGTCTCTGCTCTCAGGAAGCTCACAATCCAGTGAGGAAGGGAGAGAAGACATATCATAGTCATGTCAAAAGTACCTGTGAATAAGGCAGCCTGTGATAAGTGTCAAATAACTGGCATAAAAAGGAAGTCCTGTGAGAGCTCAGAAAAATGTGGCAAGACTGAACTAGTATAAATAGTTACTATCACTTATTAGATGTCAGGCCTAGTGCCAGTCCTGTGGACGCAGAGATGAATCAGACCCAGATTCTGCCTTCAAGAAGCCAATTAACTAGCTGGGGAGAGAGACGTGTGAATACGTAATTTCTATACAGCATGTCAAGGGCTAACTTACATGTTCATTTAAGGAACATGTTAACACGAAGAAAGAAATTATTACCTCTGTTCAGACTGGTGGTGGTGAAGGCTTCCTAGAATCAGATTGTGGGCTAAGCTTGGTTTTGAATATATAGATGCTTTTCACCATGCAGAGGAAACAGAATGTGAGAGGGCACAGAGGTGTGAAGTGTTTAGGCAAATTATGAGTGATTCAGTCTGCAAAAGCACAAACTCCAAGGGATGTGGGAAGTGGTGAGTGATGAGGTTAGAAAAGTTGGTAAAGGGCTTCCCTGGTGGCGCAGTGGTTAATAATCCGCCTGCCAATGCAGGGGACGTGGGTTCGAGCCCTGGTCTGGGAAGATCCCACATGCCGCGGAGCAACTAAGCCCGTGCTCCTGCGCTCTAGAACCCACGAGCCAAAACTACTGAGCTCGAATGCCACAACTACTGAAGCCTGCGCGCCTAGAGCCTGTGCTCCACAACAAGAGAAGCCACCGCAATGAGAAGCCCGCGCACCGCAATGAAGAGTAGCCCCCGCTCACCGCAACTAGAGAAAGCCTGTGCAATGAAGACCCAACGCAGCCAAAAAATAAATAAATTAATTTTTTAAAAAAAGAAAAGTAAAGTTGGTAAGGACCCTGAATGTCACGTGAGGGTGCCTAGCAACATCCTGGCCAGTGAATGATTTTAAGGAGGGAAGAAACATGATTCACACATAGCAGAAAAATCACACCAGTAAGGCGGCAGAGTGTGGAGTGGTGGCCTGAGGACTAGAGATAAAGAAAACGGCCAGAAGGCTGCTGTGAGAGGCCAGGTGAGAAATAACAATGAACCAAGTCGGTGAGGACGTAGAGCAAGAATGAATTTAAGAGATTTTTAAGAAATAGAATTGATAGGGCTTCCCTGATGGCGCAGTGGTTGAGAAAAAAAAAAAAAAGAAATAGAATTGATAACATTTAGTGTCTGACTGGATTCAGGGGGAGAGGAAGAGAAGGTGAGCAAGCAGTTAGAATGTGAGAACAGCATTGTCCAACAGAACTTTTTGTGAGGATGAATACGTTCCATATCTGTGCTGTCCAACAGGTTAGCCTCTAGCCACACGAGCAAACTGCAAACTGAAATAACAGCCAGTGTGATTGGAGAACTAAAAATTTTAATTTTAATTACTTCAATAGCCACATATGACTATGACAAGAGGCTACCATAGTGGACACTGTAGATCTAGAGTGCCTGGCCAAGGGAAGACTTGATTTTCTTTTCTTTCTTTCAACTTCTTTTTTTTTTTTTTTTGCGGTATGCGGGCCTCTCACTGCTGTGGCCTCTCCCGTTGCGGAGCACAGGCTCCGGATGCGCAGGCTCAGCGGCCATGGCTCACGGGCCCAGCTGCTCCACGGCATGTGGGATCTTCCCGGACCGGGGCACGAACCCGTGTCCCCTGCATCGGCAGGCGGACTCTCAACCACTGCGCCACCAGGGAAGCCCTCTTTCTTTCAACTTTTAAAAAAAAAAAATTATTTTTTAAATTAAAGAAAATTTTTTATTAAAGTTTAGTTGATTTAAATGTGTGTTAGTTTCTGGTGTATAGCAAAGTGATTCAGTTTTTTATATATGTATATAAAATATATATATATTCTACATATGTATATATCTATGTACATATATTCTATTACAGATCCTTTTCCGTTATAATTTAATATAAGACATTGAATCTGGTTCTCTGTGCTATACAGTAGGACCTTGTTTATTTTATATACAGTAGTTTGTATGACTTGATTTTCTTATACCAAACATTAGAGAAATATACAAAGGAAAAGCTAAGTCTATCGACATTTTCATCCTACCTTCCTGAGCTAATAACCAGTATCAATAGCTTGGTTTGAATTTTTCCATGCTTTCTCCATGCTCACACAAATATGCACACACAGGAAATATGATGTGTTTGTTTTGCTTAATGGGAAATAAGATCATGCTTAAAATTTATTTTCACTTATCACTCTGAAATTAATGTTCTTCAATTAAGGGATCATGATTACCCGTAAAGAAGACATGTGAGATTAGCAGTGTTTTAAAGGACAGACAGGTAGGGGAAGAAGGCAAAGAGTGGTTCAGGGGCTTCCCTGGTGGCACAGTGGTTAAGAATCTGCCTGCCAGTGCAGGGGACACAGGTTCGAGCCCTGGTCCGGGAAGATCCCACATGCTGCAGAGAAAGTAAGCCCGCAAGTTGTGGCTCTAGAGCCCACGAGCCACAACTACTGAGCCCGCGTGCCACGACTACTGAAGCCTGCACGCCTAGACCCCATGCTCTGCAACAAGAGAAGCCACTGCAATGAGAAGTCCTCACACTGCAATGAAGAGTAGCCCCTGCTCGCCGCAACTAGAGGAAGCCCGCGTGCAGCAACGAAGACCCAATGCAGCCAAAAATAACTAAAGAAAATAAATAAATTAAAAAAAAGAGTGGTCCAGGAAGCCTGGGGGAGGGGCAGTGGGAGAAAGGAAGACAGGAAGGCAGGCCTACGGCAAGGTGAAGGAACAGCCAGTATGTGGGTCTGACTGGGGCTGAGAGAGAGGTTTGTGACCAGTAGTAGTTAGAGTAAAAAAGGTCATCAGGCAACTCCATCCCTCCCAGGTACCTGCAGGCCTGGGTACAGCAGGCCACTCAGCAGAGGGTGCTCCACCTGCTTCACCACCTCAGCTCCTGCTTTCTTGGCATCGTGCTGTGTGACCACGGACGAGAGGCGATACACATCTAGCGTGTACTCTCTGAGAAGAGACAAGAGGGGACAGCTGTAAGACAGGGCCCAGGCCTCAGTTTAATCCTGAAGGGTGGTGTTAATTTACTCTCTCAATCTTAAGACATTCAGAGAGCATACTGCCTGGTAATTTCTAAAACGTGAGCAGTCCATCCTCTCCTTTAAAATATGACTTTATCGGGACTTCGATGGCGGTCCAGTGGTTAAGACTCCGAGCTTCCACTGCAGGGGGCCCGGGTTTGATCCCTGGTTGGGGAACTAAGATCCCGCATGCCATGTGGCACAGCCAGAAAAAAGGATATTCTTTTAAAAAATAACTACTACTTTATTTTTTTTATTTTTCCTTTTTGAAGATGGCTTTAATTTAATCTTTTTCTTTGCTTATCTCTTGAAATAGGGCTTCTCTGCCATTCCCCTCTACTCTCTTCTTCTGGAATGCCTATTAAATAAACATCAGAATTTCTTCAGTCTATCTTCCTTGTCTTTTTTTATTTCTTTTAACTTAAACACATGTAAGGAATAATGAACAATATTTAGAATACCCATCACTCAGTTTAAGAAAAGGGACCTACACTTGTAAAGCTCCTGTGCACCCCTCCACAATCCCATTTCTTCCTTCTCCAGAGTAACCAAACACGAGCCTGAACTTTTGTATTTCTTTCCTGTTTTATACTATGTTTGTATCTCTAAACAATGTGCTATAAATATTCTCATATGTGTATCCTGGTGTACATGTGCAAGTTCCTTTATATATGCTTAGGAGTAGAATTTCTGGATCATAGGGAATTTGCATCTTGAACTTCAGTTCAAGATAATGTCAAACTATTTTACAGAGCGGCTTTTAATCAATTTTATTAGTTAATACTCTCACTATTTTAAATTTTGCCAATTTGGTAAGCAGGAATGGTTTCTCACTGTAATTTTAACCTGTATTTCTTTGAATAATAACCAAGGGGGTTAAGCAAATGTACTCATTGTTTGGTTTCTTCTGTGAAATGCCTATTTAAGTTTTTCCCACTGGATTGATTCATTTTTGACAACTGATTTTGCAGTTTTTGACATATAATACTGGACATTACTCCTTTGTCAGTTATATATGTTATAAACATCTTCTCCCAGTTGGTGGCTTGTCTTTTTACTTTATCTTACTTTTGATGTACTGAAGGTCTTAACTGTAATGAAGGTAAATTCATCTATCTTTTCCTGTGATTTGTGCTTTTGGTGTGTCTGGTTTAATTTTCCCTGACCTGCAATCATAGGACAGCTTTATACATTGTCTTTTTTGTTTTTTTGCAGTACGTGGGCCTCTCACTGTTGCGGCCCCCGCTTCCGCCGCGGAGCACAGGCTCCGGACGCACAGGCCCAGGGGCCACGGCCCGCGGGCCCAGCCGCTCCGCGGCATGCGGGATCCTCCCGGACTGGGGCACGAACCCGCGTCCCCTGCATTGGCAGGTGGACCCCCAACCACTGTGCCACCAGGGAAGCCCTATACATTGTCTTTTATATGTTTTGTAGTTTGGCCTTTACAATTAAAATTTTAATCTACTTGGAATGAAGGGATCATCTTTTTCCCTATGTGGATAACCAATTGTGTCTGCACCATTTTTTCTTAAAAAGTTTATTCTTGCTCTGCTGACCTGCAATGCCAGCTCTGGCATATATCAGGCTTCCATATTTGTGAGGATCTATTTCTGAACTCTTTATTCTGTTCCAGTAGTTAATTCTCTATACTCATGCTATATAAATGAAAAAGGACTTGGTATATAGAACACACAAGGAACTCTTAAAAAAAAAGTTAAAAAATGGGCCAAAACACTTGCATAGATACTTGATTAACAGAAAAGGAAACACAAATAGCCAACAAAAACATGAAAATAATTTTTTTTCAATAAATATTTTCAGATATTTTATCACTACACTTGAAAGGTAGTTTGGGTGGGTACAGATTTTTAGGTTGGAAATTCCTCTCCTTCAGAATTTTAAAGGTTTTGCTTCAACCCCTTTTAGCTTTCACTATTCCTTTGGAGAAACGCAAAACCATCATGATTCCTGACATTTTGTATGTGACTTCTTTTGTCCCTTTGGAAGTTTGTATAATACTTTTTTTTTTGTCCCCAGTGCTTTAAAATGTCAAGATAATTCACTTTATTTATTAATTGATTGATTTATTTTTCATGTGGGATCTTAGTTCGCAGACCAGGGACTGAACCTGTGTCCCCTGCAGTGGAAGTGCACAGTCCTAACTACTGGACCACCAGGGAAGTCCCAAGACAATGTACTTTAGTGTGGGTTTATTTTCATTCATTTTATTAGGCACTCAACAGGTCCTTTCAATCTGGAAACTCATGTCCTTTAATTGTCCTTAAATTAGTACTTCATTTCCTTCCCTCTGACTCTTTGTTCTCTTTTCTGGAACACTTATTACTCAAATATTGGACCTTTTGGCCTAGTACTCTAGTTTTATCTTTTCCTTTTTTTTTTTTCCCCATTGTGGTCTGTGAGGCCACAAAAATCAAAATTCAAGCACATACAATTCAACCAGCTCCCTCAAGGTACATGTAGTCTTAAGTGTTCTTGTATTTTACAGATTCTAAGACACATTTTTTTAAACATTTAGCATCTCTGAAATCTAGGTGACTTTTTAAAATAAAGGCATGTCATAGATTAATTAGCAATGCTTTTTTTTGTTGTTTTTATTTTATTTTTTTGGCTGTGCCACATGGCATGTAGAATCTTAGTTCCCTGACAGGGATTGAACCCGTGCCCCCTGCAGTGGAAGTGCAGAGTCTTAACTGCTAGACTGCCAGGGAAGTCTCTAATTAGCAGTATTTTTGAAAGCATCTTAGATTAACTGAAATACAAATCTCTTTGTATTTCCACTTTCACTTGGTTTCTGGACACTGAGTATTCTTTTTTAAAAAAAAATAAACAAATTTATTTATTTTTGGCTGAGTTTGGTCTTTGTTGCTGTGCGCGGGCTTTCTCTAGTTGCAGCGAGTGGGGGCTACTCTTCATTGCGGTGAGCAGGCTTCTCGTTGTGGTGGCTTCCTTGATGTGGAGCACGGGCTCTAGGCACACGGGCTTCAGTAGTTGTGGCTCACTGGCTCTAGAGCACAGGCTCAGTAGTTGTGGCGCACAGGCTTTGTTACTCCGTGGCATGTGGGATCTTCCCAGACCAGGGCTTGAACCCGTGTCCCCTGCACTGGCAAGAGGATTTTTAACCACTGTGCCACCAGGGAAGCCCGCCACTGAGTATTCTTGACTAATTTGCCAATTCATTTATTTGAAGCATCTAGGAAACTTTAAAAATATTTTATCCAGCATTTTTTTTTTAATTTATTTGGCTGCATCAGGTCTTAGCTGCAGCACGCCAGCTTCTCTTTAGTTGTGGAGTGCATGCAGGCTCCATAGGGAGCGGGCTCAGTAGTTGCAGCATGCAGGCTCTAAAGTGCCGGCAGGCTTAGTTGCCCTGCAGCATATGGGATCTTAGTTCCCCAGCCAGGGATTGAACCCTCGTCTCCTGCATTGGAACGTGGATTCTTAACTACTGGACCACCAGGGAAGTCCCTTATGCAGCATTTTAAAAATGCTTTTCAGGGTCTCCCTGGTGGCGTGGTGGTTAAGAATCCACCTGCCAATGCAGGGGACGTGGGTTCGAGCCCTGGTCCAGGAAGATCCCACATGCCACAGAGCAACTAAACCTGTACGCCACAACTACTGAGCCTGCGCTCTAGAGCCCATGAGCCACAACTACTGAGCCTGGGAGCCACAACTACTGAAGCCCATGCGCCTAGAGCCCATGCTCTGCAACAAGAGAAGCCACCGCCATGAGAAGCTTGTGAACCGCAACAAAAGAGTAGCCCCCACTCGCTGCAACTAGAGAAAGCCCGTGCACAGCAACGAAGACCCAACACAGCCAAAAATAAATAAATTAAATAAATAAATTTAAAAAAATGTTTTTCAGCAGGAAGGTTGGTCAGAGTACCTAGTCTGCCAGATTGTTGGAAACAAAAGTTCTTATCCACATCTCAACCATGCTTACAGTTTTTCTGTCCATCTCTCTGGGCTGTATTCTGGGTGAATTTCTTAGTAGAGGCAGACCTCGGTTTTACTGCACTTCACTTTATTGTGCCTTGCAAATACTGTGTTTGTTAAAAATTTAAGGTTTGTGGCAAACTCCTTTCATCAAGCAAGTCTATCGGCGCCATTTTTCCAACAGTGTTTGCTCACTTCATGTCTCTGTGTCGCATTTTGGTAACTTAAATATTTCAAACTTTTTCATTATTATTATATTTGTTATGGTGATCTGTGATCAGTGATCTTTCATATTGTAGGCATACCTTGGGGATATTGTGGGTTCAGTTTCAGACAACTGCAAGGAAATGAATATTGTAATAAAGTGAGTCACACAGATTTTTGGTTTCCCAGTGCATATACAAGTTATGTTTACACTATACTGTAGTCTATTAAGTTTGCAATAGCATTATGCCTAAAAAAATGTAATACCTTATTTAAAATGTAATACCTTATTTAAAAAAATCTAATACCTTAATTAATAAATGTTAAAAAACACTAACCATCATCTGAGCCTTCAACAAGCTGAAATTTTTTGCCATAGTGAAATCAATAGTTTTGCGAGCTTCAGACTTCATGAGGTTTACGGAAAGAAGCCATCTCCATAACATAAAAGTGCAAGGTGAAGAAGCAGGTGCTGATGTAGAAGCTGTAGCAAGTCACCTGGAAGATCTAGGTAAAATAATTAATGAAGGTGGCTCCACTAAACAACAGATTTTCAATGAAGACGAAACCACCTTATATTGGAAGAAGATGCCACCTAGTACTTTCATAGCAAGAGAGAAGTCAGTGCCTGGCTTCAAAGCTTCAAGGACAGGCTGTTAGGGGCAAATATAGCTGGTAACTTTAACTTGAAGCCAGTGCTCATTCATCATTCCAAAAATCCTAGGGCCCTTAAGAATTATGCTAAATCTACTCTGCCTGTGATGTATACATGGAACAACAAAGCCTAGGTGACAGCACATTTGTTTATAACATGGTTTACTGAATATTTTAAGCCCACCATTGAGACTTACTACTCAGAAAAAGTTTCTTTTCAAAACATTACTGCTCATTGACAATGCATCTGGTCACCCAAGAGCTCTGACAGAGATGCACAATGACATTAATGTTGTTTTCATGCCTGTTAACACAACATCCATCCTGCAGCCTGTGGATCAAAGAGTAATTTCGACTTTTAAGTGTCATTATTTTAGAAATACATTTCGTAAGGCTATAGCTGTCATAGACAGTTATTCCTCTGATGGATCTGGGAAAAGTAAATTGAAAACCTTCTGGAAAGGATTCACCATTCTAGACAGCTATTCCTCTGATGGATCTGGGAAAAGTAAATTGAAAACCTTCTGGAAAGGATTCACCATTCTAGATGTCATTAAAAACATTTGTGATTCATGGGAAGGAGTCAAAACATCAACATGAACAGGATTTGGAAGTTGATTCCAACCTTCAGGGGTGAAATTGAGGGGTTCAAAACTTCAGTGCCTGAAGTAACTGCAGATGTGGTGGAAACAGCAAGAGAACTAGAACTACAAGTGGAGCCTGAATTGCTGCAATTTCATGATAAAACTTAAACGGATGAGGAGTTGCTTCTTACGGATGAGAGGAGAAAGTGGTTTCTTGATATGGAAACTACTCCTGGTGAAGTTGCTATGAAGTGTAGAGAACAAACATATCGACACCAAGGGGGGAAAGTGGTGGTGGTGGGGGGTGGTGGGATGCATTGGGAGATTGGGATTGACATGTATACACTAATATGTATGAAATGGATAACTAACAAGAACCTGCTATATAAAAAAATAAATAAAATTTTAAAAAGATACTATGAAGACTGTTGAAATGACAACAAAAGACTTAGAAGATTACATAAACTTAGTTGATAAAGCAGTGGCAGGGTTTGAGAGGATTGACTCCAATTTTCAAAGAAGTTCTACTGAGGGTAGAATGCTGTGAAAATGTATTGCAAGTTATAGAGAAATTGTTTGTGAAAGAGTCAATTGATGTGACAAACTCCACTGTTGTCTTATTTTAAAAAACCGCCACGGCCACCCCAACCTTCAATAACCATCACCCTGATCAGTCAGCAGTCATCAACACCAAGGCAAGACCCTCCACCAGCAAAAAGATTATGACTTGCTGAAGGCTCAGATGATGGTCAGCATTTTTTTAACAACAAAGTGTTTTTATTTTTTAATTAATCTATTTTTAAAATTTATTTTATTTTTGGCTGTGTTAGGTCTTTTTTGTTGCATGCGGGCTTTTCTCTAATTGCGGCAAGCGGGGGCCACTCTTCATTGCGGTGCATGGGCTTCTCATTGCAGTGGCTTCTCTTTTTGCGGAGCACAGGCTCTTCGTGCGCAGGTTCAGTAGTTGTGGCTCGTGGGCTCTAGAGCACAGGCTCAGTAATTGTGGCGCATGGGCTTAGTTGCTCCACGGCAGGTGGGATCTTCCCGGACCAGGGCTCAAACCCATGTCCCCTGCATTGGCAGGTGGATTCCGAACCACTATGCCAAAAGGTAAGCCCATGACAAAGTATTTTTAAATTAAGGCACACACATTTTTTTTTTTTAGACATAATGCTACTGCACACTTAACAGACTACAGTATAGTGTAAACATAACTTTTATATGCACTGGGAAATCAAAATATTCATATGACCCGCTTTATTGTGATATGTACTTTATTGAGGTGGTTTAGAACCAAACCTGCAATATCTCTGAGGTATATGCTTTATTTAAAACTCTAAATGTCCAACAGTGGGGAATGTAAAGAAAGTTAAGTTAGATGAAGTAAAAAAAGAAATCAACTTGTAAGCAAGATCTGGGTTCACATGATGGTCCTTTTACTTACTGGCTGCATGAACTTGGGAAAGTTAAATCTGAATCTATTTCCTTATCTGTGAAATAGGATAGAACAATGCTTACCTTAAAAAGTTGTTCTAAGGGTTTAAATGCAAAAGCGGCCATTAGAGTGATACATGGCTTATTTGAGAGGTTAAAAAAATTAAAGAATGTGGAAACTATGAGGCAGCGGGCAGGGGATAGGGGGAGTGGGCGGCAGTTACTTAGGAAACTGTACATTAAAAAATTAGGACATAAAATTATATGTATGTTAATGTTACAAATATAAATTTTTCTTTCACATTTCTTTTATCATTATTTGCTGAGGCTGGAAGGAGAAAATGAGACTGAGTTTTTCACCACTCTCCCATATGCTGTGAGGTCTGCAAGGCCAAGGACTTTGTTGTGGTTACACTTATATTTCCAGCAAACAGTATGGTACCGAGGCATTTACTAGTCAGTAGATTTTTGATGGATGAATTAAAAGGACAAAGTGTATACAATTTTTAATGGTTCTTAACAGGTAGAGCCCAACAACTTCTAATCCTTGACTCCCCAGGCCTGTAACTAGCTAGGAGCACCAGAGCCACAAGGAGGGTGGATGACTGAGCACTTACTTGCTGAGCTGGTAATCAGTGCCTTTGATGAACCTGAGCTTCTCCAAGGGTACCCCAATGCTCTCCAGCATTGCCTTGATCACATTCTCATAATAGCTGGTTCGGAGTTCTAGAAGTTCCCATGGGGCCTTCATGTTATCCAGGTACGCGTGAAGATCCGCAAACAGAATTGTTACCTGGGCATAAGAGATAAGGGGCCATCAAAATGTGAATTCGTCCAAGTACCTCCAAACAAGTGAGGTAAGTCTTGTTAAGTCTCTCTTTTGGCCATTGCCCAAGGGCAACTGCTTGCTTTATAACATTAGTTCTTACCTCACATCCTGCTTTCAGGAAGTCCGCGATCTTAGACATAGGCACAAAGTAAGCCACATGTGGTTTGCCTGTGGTTGCTGTCCCCCAGTAAACTTTAAGTTCCCGCTCCTTCAGTATCTCCTTCACCTTCTCTTCCCCGAGAACCTCCTGTTGTGGAAGCAGAAGAGCTGGTTTAATGCCAGTGCCCCACCTTGCTCATCCTTTACCCTGTGACAAGGAAAACAAAGGTATGTTTCACTGAGGGTCCAGGCTCAGAGCCAGCAGGGAGGTCTAGCCAGGCTCTCAGTGCTGAGTGACAGCCAAATGAAGCCGGTGCTCTTGCCAGTACCACTCCAGTGCAGACACTGATGTTAGGGGAATGGAGCATGTCTCTAACCGTATCTTCCCCTCCGTCTACTTTTAGCTCATGCTCCTTCCTTTCACAGCCAATTTCTTGAAAGGTGTCTCTTATTCTGCTCTCCATTCCTTATCTCCCCTTCTAGTCTGAATTCTACACAGCATCACACCACTGAAAATGCTCTTGCTAAGATCACAGATGGCCTCCGTGTTGCTAAATTCAGTGAATACTTTTTAGTCCTCACTCCCCCCGAAACAATCTCCTCTTTTGGTTTTCTCTATTTTACTGTCTTAGTTTTCCTCCTACTTTTCTGGCTGCTGGGACTCAATTTTCTTTGCAGCTGTTCTTCTTCCTAATCATTTAAATAATAGCAATCCTTGGGGCCCTATCTCTTCTCTTCTTACTCTACATTCTCCCTAACTAATCCTCTTCAGTTGCTTCAATTACTACTTATGAGCTAGTAACTACCAAATCTCCTGCTCACACCTATATACATGTACTTGTTATCAACCCAGTTAATTCAAACACAACACGTGCAAAATTAAACTCATGCTTTCACCTTCTTACCTCACTCCCCAACCATCTTTTTCACTTAGTTTCACCCCAGTGCAATAAATGGTACTATCATTCACTGAGTTGCATAAGTTACTCTGAAACAGCTCTTAGGTCCTCCTACTTCTTTCCGCCTCTACACCACCAACCTAGCCTTGGCCATCATTAGAGATCACACCAAGATAACCGTAATAGCCTCTTAACAGGTCTCCCATATCTATTCTTGTTCTCTCCAATCCATGTCCCAAAAGGAAGCCAGAGAGGTCTTTAAAAACCAAAGTTTGATTAACTCATTCACCTATTTAAATACTTTAATAATAATTTCCTTTTGCCCTAAGACAATATTGGAAAAATCCTAATAGGCTAGTATGCTGCTGATAAGAGATTTTAGTGTTTCTTCAGGTGACGGTTTGTGGGGGGCTGTTGGAAGCCATGAAAGACAAAAATTGTTTTGCTGGTTTGAATCACCTATTAGTAGGATTTGTTAAAATCTTGTGTTCCAAGCCAGCTGGAGGCTGATCCTCTGAGCCGCTGACTATTTGGATACTTGGAGAGTTTTCACTACTCAAGGAAAGGTCATATCACTTACCCTTTAAAACCTGAGTAAGTCAATGCCACTAGCTTTGTGTGCCATTTCTTCCCAACCTCTCTTTATTTTATGGAGAGAGGTTAGGAAACAAAGGATCTGCCTAAAGGGAAGCATGCAAGAATCTCTGGTTAAGATCAAATTATGAGTGAAAATAACCCAAATGTCCATCAACTGACAAATGCAGAAACAAAATGTAGTATATTCATATAATGGAATATTATTCAGCCGTCATAAGGAATAGAGTTCTGATAAGTGCAACATGGATGAAACTTGAAAACATTATGCTAAGTGAAATAAGCCAGACACAAAAGGCCACATATTATGATTCCATTTATATGAAATGTTTAGAACAGGCAAATTAGAGACAGAAAGCAGATTCATGTTTCCCTAGGGCTGGGGAGATGGGAGGAATGGTCAGTGATTGCTAATGGGTACAGGTTATTTTTGATGATGAAAATGTTCTGGAATTAAATAATGGTGATAATTGAACAACCCTGTTGCTACATCAAAACCCACTGAATTGGGCTTCCCCGGTGGCACAGTGGTTGTGAGTCCGCCTGCCGATGCAGGGTACATGGGTTCGTGCCCCAGTCCGGGAGGATCCCACATGCCGTGGAGTGGCTGGGCCCGTGGGCCATGGCCGCTGGGCCTGCGCGTCTGGAGCCTGTGCTCCGCAGCAGGAGAGGCCACAACAGTGAGAGGCCCGTGTACCGCAAAAAAACAAAACAAAACAAAACCAAACCACTGAATTGCACACTTTAAAAGGGTGGATTTTATGATATGTTACTTGTATCTCATAAAAAGAGAAAAGCAAGCTGTGGCCCAACTAATGTAACCAC
This sequence comes from Stenella coeruleoalba, assembly GCF_951394435.1. Lineage (NCBI taxonomy): Eukaryota > Metazoa > Chordata > Mammalia > Artiodactyla > Delphinidae > Stenella > Stenella coeruleoalba. The sequence goes on from NC_137169.1 coordinate 25,703,729, forward strand.
TGCCCTTTCTAAAACCCCAGTGTTAAACATAGCTTACAAGGCCTTCATGACGTGGTCCCTGCCTGTGCCTCCTAAACAAACACGTAAAATGTATAGGATGTCAGATAGTGGTAAGTTCTATGGAGAAACAACAAAAGGCAGAGCAAGGGATGTGGCAGTTCTGGTGGCAGCGGTTTGTTATTTAAATAACGTGGCCAAGAAAGGCCTTCCAGGCAGCGTGACAGTAGAGGCCTGAGTCAAGGGAATGAGCAACATAAATATTTCCTAGTGCTTGGTCTGCATTTTGCTTCCTCTACTCCAGCCAAGTTAGCCTTCTCTCTGAACCACAGGGTTCTTTCTTCCCTCTGGATCTTGACCTGGGTTCCTTCTACCTGACACGTTTTTAGCCCCCAGTATTCTGGTTAACTTCTACTCCTTCAGTGCCTGGAACCAGCAGGAACACATGTGGAGTGAAGAAGTGATCCGCATCCTTCAGGGCGCAGTTTAGAGGTCACTTCCTCAGCTTTCCCTGACACTGCCCCCGGCCCTCCCCCGAAACTTCCTTTCAAGAAAGATCTCCGCGTAATGTACCTTCCAGTACTTGTTTCGACTGTAATTAAATGTTTGGATTATGGGTCATTTTAAACGTCTGATTTCCTCCAGACATGCTCTGGGAGGGCAGGGTCCGCCCGACGTATCCCAGAGCGCCTAGCACCGCGCCTGGCACATAATGGGGTGGGTGGGGTGGGAGCCCTGGATTCGAAGCCTGGCTCAACACAAGTAACTGCACACTGGAGGTGAGCCTACTGTGATTTCTGTGGGACTGACCGACGGGCAGTGAGGACTGCAATCTCTCTCAGGGCGGCCTCGGCGCGGAGTCCCCGGCCTCACACACTTATGACCCCGTAGCGGGGCTCAGGATCACTGGACCTCCGGCCCCCAGTCCCCAACGGCGCACTTCCAACCCCGAGGCCCAACCTGCAGGTTCCGGGTGATAAGGTGCAGCTTCTCTTCAGGGCTCAGAGCGTCCCCCATGGCTCTGTCCCCTCCGTCTCCCGCCCTGAGCCCAGCACTCGCGCCCCTTTCTCGGTCGCCGCCGCCGCCGCCGCCGCCGCCGCGTGCCGGGAACTGTCACGCAGGTCCAGTTAGGTTGCATCAGCTGAACTCGTCGCTCGGCTTGCTCGGCCTGGACCCTTGTCCTCCTACCAGCAGCCAGGAAAGAGTCAGGAGCAGCGAAAAGTCGAGCCGGTCGATGAGACGAAAAGGGGTGGAGCCAGTAGGTGGGGTAAGCGGTGCGGAGGGCGGAGCTGCGGCGCCTGCGCGGGGCACAACCTTCTGAGAGGCGGGGCGGTTTCCTGCCAATCACTGCCTGTTTGCCCTCCCCCTGGCGCTGGCCCGGCAGCCTCGCGGTGGGGGAGGTCGGGGAGGGGGCGATAAAATGGCGCAGGGGGCGGAGTGAGGTGCAGTCGTTCACCTAGGCTTGGGCCCGGCTTCTGGAGGTGAACAGCTGAGGGACGAGGGGGTCGGCGTTCCTCGGCTGGGAGGGGGATGGGGTCGCCTGTTGCTTCTCCAGAGGGCCGCGCAAGCCGTCCGCCCCGTTGAGGGGTTGAGAGGCCCTCACCCTGGCGGGAGAAGGGCTTGTTGTCGTTTCTGAGGTGATGGCGGTGGGGGGGGGGGGAGTGTCTCTGCCCCCCACCTCCACGTCGGCGGGCGATAGATGCCCCTCACCCTGCCGAGGCAAAGGGAGGCCGTCTGGTTACCCGAGAGGGGGAGTGAGGTCCGTTCTCCCTACCCGGGGGGGCGGGGGGGCTGGAGGTGGAGATGGAGGGAGTGCTTCTGCCCTCTACCCCACGGGGCCGGGAGGGTGTCGGTAGGCAGAAGATCGCGGTCTTTCTGGCCGCGCCTTGCGAGCGGGGGGCTGGGGGGTGGAGAGGCTGAGCCGCCCCAGGGGGGAGCGGAGGCCCGGGTCCAGCTGAGGTGTGGGGTGGGCAGCCATCGCAGGGTGAGGGTGCACTGCGCTGGCCTGCTGGCGGGCCGCTTTTGCTCCTGCTGGGGGAGGGGTGGGCAGCAAGCTCCGCGCTTCTCCCGCCTTTCCCGGGAGGCGGGAACTCTTGGTCTTTTGGGAGGAGGGGAGCCGGAGGCGGGAAGTGCGAAGGCCCAGCCCCGAGGGCGATGCAGTGTCGCAGCGCTTCTGAGGGAGAGCTGGGGGCGGACAAGCCGTATCCTACGAAGGGTGAACTGCGATTCCCCTTCCTCCTAGCGCTGTAGGACTGGAGGCGGCACCGGTTCCTTCCTGGGCTGGAGGGCGGGCAGTTGGCACTGCAGGGTGGGCCCCGGAGAGGAAGTGATTGAGTTGCGTTCCTGCTGCCCCAACTTGACCTCGTTTCCTGTGGATTTGTTAGAGGCTTCGAGCTTTAGCAAACCTATCTAAATCATTTAAAAGACATTTTCTTTTTAAAAAGAAACCTGTTGCTGCAGCTGGGAAGTATTTTGTCTTTATGCCCATGTGGGATGATGTCCTGGCACCCTTATCTAAGCGAAACGTTACCTCAAGCAGAGATTTCCAGTCCTGGGTCGTTTTTCTGTCCTGCAGTGTTTACGGCAAAGGGCATTGCAGAATTCTCAGATAATTTCAGTTCAGTTTGATTTTGATTAAACTTTATGGCCGTTTTATGGAGTGATAAAGCCTACTGAGTGCCTTTAGTGCTGTATGTCTCACATGTATTGCATGTAGGAAAGGTTGGAAATTAAAGGTCATTGGGGAAGTCCGGTCTCTTGGAAATAATCCTTTCCCTTGGCCATACCTGTCAGATCCAGCTTGGTAATGGTCTTGGCTTTAGAGCCTTGAAAGAGGGATGTGGGGTTGTGTCTGGTGTTGCAGTTTTCGTGGCCTTAATAAAATAAGGCTTTGTGCTTTAAGGCAGTAGGTTTTCTTAGGTACGATAAAAATAGAAAGGGAGCCAGTTTCTGAAGTTGCAACCAGGAGGTTAGAGAACAGAGGGAGGGGGTGGTAAACTGAAGTGTGAAGAGGGGGGTGGACAGGTGAGAGAGACATGGAAGGACAGAATAGGGTCACAGAAGGGATGGGGAGCAGAGAATTAAGAGATAGACTTGGGAGATGGTGAAAATATTTTTCCTTTAAAAATAAGGAGATCCTCATATTTCAGATCACTACAAAGCAAGTGCCAAGAAAGGCAGGTGATGGTGGAATGGCAGACAGGGAAGTACTAAGGCTGTCTTGTGGAACTTCACTTTAGAACTTCAGTTTTATCCGGGATTATTTTTCCTCCCTTGCAGATTTATTAAATATCAACTTTCATTAGTATAAGGCTTTTAGAATGCTTTCATAAACATCCCCTCATTTGATCCTCATGATAATCTGTGTTTGAAGTTAACAGTGACTAATTATCCCCCATTTTTCAGAATGGTGTTCTCATCTGTATTGAGGTTCAGAGACTTCAAGTGAAATACAGAGGTCTCTGAATTTTAGTCCAGTGTCTCACTTCAGTGACCGTTAATTTGCAGAATTTGCCTGATATTTCAAATGTCCATACGGCCTCATCTTTAACCAATTTATTGTGACAGTGTGGTTGACAAGATGCTGGGTTAAATTAGAAGGGATTAGAGCATACTGAATAATTTCTTAACAAGCAGGGACCAGGGGAAGTTTCCTATCGGTTTAACAATCTTTTCCTACCATTACTGTGCTTATCTTAAGACTGACTGACTCTTCAGGGGTCAGGGAGATGATGATGGTGGGGTAAAATAATAACCAGCCACTACTAATTTAACTTTTACGTTGTGCCTGTAGTATGCTAAGTACTTTGATGTTCATGATCTCATTAATTCTTGCAACAGCCTTATGAGGTAGGTACTGTGATGGTCCCTATTTTACAAGGGAGGACATTTGAAACTTCAGAATATAATCATTGTATCTTTCCCCACTGACTTCTTAATTTTAAAATGTTTTTATTATTAAATATTTCAAGCATATAAAAATTATAGTTATACCATGTAACAATAACGAATACTGTTATACCCACCACCTAGCTTTATTGTTTTAGGTCTTTTCTTATTAATGTTTTTTAAAGAAATAAAACATTACAGATAGAATTGAACCTACTCACACCCCCTTGCCATTCCTCTTCCCTCCCCACCACCAGAGGTAGTCACTATCCTGAACTTGGTGTTCCTTATTTCTATTTAATGATGTATATATATGTATCCATACACAATTTATGTTATTGTTTAACAAATAAATTGTAAGAAAAAAAAGATGGGAATCTGTAGATTAAAAAACTCACAAGACCTATCAGCCGATTGCAATATATGGCCTTTATTTGGATACTGGTTTTTTTTTATCTTAAAAAATATGACATTTATAAAATAGCTGGAAATATGAACTGGATATTTTATGATGAGGAATTCTTGTTATTTACAGATGAAATGATGTGATTCCTGGGACTTGCTTCAAAATAATCTGGTAAAGGGGGAAGTGGATGGGGCAAGGTTAGTTATGGGTCGATAGTTGTTGGAGCTGTATGATGCGTATGTGGGAATTCATTATACTATTACGCTGTTTTTGTATATGTTTTAAATTATAATAAAAAGTATTTTTTAAAATGAGGAAATAAAATTGTGAAGAGAATGATTTGTGAAAGTTAAATGTTATACGTATATGGTATTCTGCATGCTTTTGCTCCTAGACCTATTGGAACATTCTATGAGAGAAGCTCAGAAGAGCCAGCTCTGTGCCTGTGGATGTCATGTGGCATAGGAATTGATGCTTTCAGTGGTTATGAAGAATAGTGGTCCTTTGTGTGCACAGTAAAGTTTGCAAGTAGTGATGTTTTTCTTCCAATGAGGTTTGGCCACATTCACAGTTATTTCTCATGTTATTCCATTCCACTTAGGAAATCAAGGGAAGCCTGTGCAAAATAAGGTGGCTTAAATTATTTTTGCCAAGGGACCAAAAGCCCTCTTTGATGTCTGCATCCTTCGTAGTATATTAGAGAGTGTACTGAATGTAGAAGGCTCTGCCATTTGCTTACTGATCCAGGGCAAGTCTATCACAAGGGTGGTAGAAAAAAACAAGAAAAAACATTGTCTTTGGCATTAGACTTGGGTTTGGATCCTTGTTCTAGCATATTAGCTCTGTATACTTGGTATACTAAATGCCTCTGAACTTTAGTTTCCCAAAAGTGAAAATGTATTGAACTCTTCATTTGATTAAGCAAGTGCTTGGACTAGACCTTTTGTTTGTTTGTTTCATTTTTCTTTTTGGCGGCACCATGCTGCATTTGGGATCCCGTGCCCCCTGCAGTGGAAGTGCGGAATCATAACCACTGGACTGCCTGGGAACTCCCAGGACTAGACCTTTTGGAAAGAGTTGGAGAGTGGGGGTGGTGGCTCAGAAAGAGCTTCTCTCGGAAATGTGGCTGCTTAACCCCTGTGCCTGTGATACTTGTGCTTGACACCCACAAACTTCGTTAAGTAAAAGAAAAAGTTTTCCAAAAGTAAACTTTTTTCTTACTGCTGCCTAAAGAAATAACTTCACTCTATAATATAACCCAGTCACTGGGCAGAGAAATTACTTTTCATAGAGACACCTGCTTCAGTGCCTAGAACTGTCTCCCAATTGCTGAAATATTGGTAAAATAAGATAAAAAGCCATGGCAACTCTTAAGTTTAATTATAACAGCTTAGTTTCTTTGATAAGATCTGTGTTATAGAGTTATATTGAGGGGTTAGAGTTGTAAAATGTGTCTCACAGTGCGTAGTTTATAACAGGTGCTTAATATTTCTTCCCTTTTTGTCCCATCTCATCTCTAAGATGGACAAGCCTTTTTCTTTTTTTTTTTTTTTTTTTTTTTTTTGTTTGTTTGTTTTTGAGGTACGCGGGCCTCTCACTGTCATGGCCTCTCCCGTTGCGGAGCACAGGCTCCGGACGTGCAGGCTCAGCGGCCATGGCTCACGGGCCCAGCCGCTCTGTGGCACATGGGATCTTCCCGGACCGGGGCACGAACCCGCGCCCCCTGCATCGGCAGGCGGACTCTCAACCACTGCGCCACCAGGGAAGCCCGGACAAGCCTTTTTCTTTAACTTGTTTTTCCCCCAGTTTTTTTGAGATATAATTGCCATATAACATTGTATTAGTTTAAGTTATACAACGTGATTTGATATATGTACATAATGCAAGATGGTTGCCACAATAAGTTTAGTTAACATACATTACCTCACACAGGAATTTTTTTTTCTAATGATAAGAACTTTTAAGATCTCTCTTAGCAACTTTAAAATAAAAAAATACACTATTGTTAACTATAGTCACCATGCTATACATTACATAGGTCCCTTCTAATTCTAAAATTCTATAATCCTTCCCATTTCCTTCTAACTTTCTCTAGTACTTCCCCCCACCCCGCTCCACCCCGCTGTGCTGCGCCCCGCCCCGCGGCTTGTTGTATCTTAGTTTCCCGACCAGGGATTGAAACTGGGCCTTAGGCAGTGAGAGTATGGAGTCCTAACCACTGGACCACCAGGGAATTCCCTCTTTCTATAGTACTTTATTGTCCATAGCATTTTGTATTTTCTCATATTGGTACGTAACTTTCAGTGTTGTCTCTGTAGGAAGATTATACATTCCTTGAGGGTGGAAATCATATCTTTATTTCTTAGAAAACTTATAGAGACAAATTATCTAGCTCAGTGCTGTGTGAGGATAGTAGCTCAGAAAATGTTTCCTGAAAGAGTGCATGAACCAAAACTAAAATTCAGGGAGGGAAGTGGGGTGGGGGAGAATTCACAGTTAAAAGGCTACAAGAATTTTCCAAATTATTGAGTTTGGTGATTAAGTGTTTCTTATAGCTTCTTAGCTGTTGACATGTGATATGTAAATATCAGCTTTCTATCACCTTTGCCATCTAGAAAATAATTAGAGATTAGGTCCGTCATTAGCTATTTAAGAACTAGGTTTTAATTATACAAGTAATATATAAATATTCAAGTAAAAAAGTAAAATACTAAAGTCTCCCCTTGTCCTCTCAGGATTCCCCCGCAGGTTATGACAGTCATCAGTTTTGCATTGTATTTTTCCAGACCTGTTCTTTGTGTTTATATATGTATTGAAAATGTATGGTCATAATTATATATGTATATATGTATGGTCATAATACATATATCGTATGTATTATGTATGGTCATAATTATAGCTTTTATATATATGGTCATAATAATAACTTTTAGATCTTGGGGGAATCTTAGACATCACCTAATCCCTGTTCTCCATCCCTTCCCTATTTTGTAAATGAGGAAACAAGTCCCTGGTTAAGTGGCTTGCCCAAATTATCACAGCTGGTTATTGACAGAACCAGGACAACAACCCAGGTCTTTGGACTCAAGACAGTACTCATCTTACTAGAGCAAATGATATTCTTAAGAAAGTATTGTTGGGAGGAGGAAAATTAGTTCCTTAGTTGCATAATTTTTCCTCTAAAGGTTTTTCTTTGATGTTCTTGACTCGAAATCCAACTTTGTGGTATTTAAAAAAAATCAAGATCAAAATTAATAGATGGAGCACCTTAAAGCATAATGCAGTTGACTTTGTAATTAGCAGAGTTGAAAGTGATGAGAAGATCCTCTAATTTTCTTTGTGCCTGCAGGAAGGTGGGAGTCAATCATTTTGACAAGTCTCCTGAAAAGAACAGCTAGCAGGAGCTGAACCCTTTTTCCATTTGGTCTCGTGGCAAAGGCAGAGATCACACCAGCAGCTCCACACAGTATGAAAGACAATTCTTTATCTTATTGTATGCTTAAAGTTTTTTTTGTTTTTCATTTTCAGAAGTAATACATGTTTGCTTTCTAAAAAGTGTAAACTGTGAAAATCCAAACATTTTACATACATATTTATTTTGTTTGTATGTTATAGATATTATTCCATGATAGTATATACAGATCCACTTCATTGTGTTTTTAAATAATTGTAAAGTATATACAGATCCACTTCATTGTGTTTTTAAATAATTGTAAAGTATTCTATAACATGAGTGTACCATGATTTTACTGAACAGTTCTGGTGATGGACATTCAGGTTGTTTCCAATACTTGGATGTTTTGAATAATGCTGCTTTGAACATCTTTGTAAATGTATCTGTGTGCCTTTGTACAGGTACTTCTGCAAGATAAATTTCCAGAAGTGAAATTGCTGGGTCAAATGCTGTTGCCAAATTTCTCTCCACAAAATATTGTGCTGACTTATACTGTCACTGATAGTGTGTGAGGATCCTTGTTTCTCACATTCTCACCAAACTAGATTACTGTGTCATCTTAATTTTTGCCATTTTGATAGGGAAAAAAGTATCTCATTGTTCTGATATATATTTCCATGATTCTGGTAAGCTTAAATATCTTAAAACTTTCTCATGTTACAAGTCATAGTGCAAAGAATTTGAAATACTAAGACACCACCACTCTCTAGAGCAGATTGGAATTGATATAAGGATATTTCCTGTTCCTCAGCGAAACTGCCTTTTATTTCTCCAGATATGCCGTGCTCACTAGTGCCCTCTGAACAGTCTTCTGGTACCTCTCTTTTGCCTAAAGACAATGCCCCATTTTCTTGGGATTCCTTGGATGAGGACGGATTGGATGACTCCTTGCTGGAGCTGTCTGATGGGGAAGATGATGGCCATTTCAGTTTCACGGAGGAAGAGATTCAGGAACTCTTGAAGGATGATGACCTATCAAATGAGCACTTTTCTTGGGGAGGAGGCTTGCCTAACCATGACAGCAGGAATGTTGAGAAGGGAGGGAAAGAGAGTCAAATTCCACTTGATACTCCCCAAGAGAAAAATTCATTGTACAGCTTGGGACCAGAAGCTGAGACCACTAGCCTCTTCAAACTACCTCAACTAAATACATCAGTTGGTCATGGACCAACTCCTCCTAAACCATTGAACAGACGCTTTGCACTAGAAAAGAATCTTATAAAAGTTACAGTTGCACCATTTGATCCAACAGTTTGTAATGTTGTACTTGATAAGGACAAGACTGATACATCCAAAGTTACTGAAAAACCCTCCTCCCTTGGAGAAGAGATGAGAGAAGATGGTCTTAGCCTAAATGAGAGCACAGTTTGCACAGAATCTGAAGGGATCAGCCTCAGTAACTCTGCCTATGATGGGTCCCCACTCCCTTTTTCAAACAGTAACTTTCAACAAACTGTCTCTGATAAAAATATGTCTGACAGTAAGAAACCTACACCTGTATTCTCTCAGATCTTGGACCATTCAGAAACTCCTAATACAGGGTCAGCCTGGAGAAATGGATCACATAAATCAAGTTTTGAAATGAGGTTTCCGGTTGTTTCCAGTTCATCAAACAAAGTAAGTATATTTTTCAAGGTGAAGAGCAGAATGAAATTATTTTCATTCAGAAGCTGTATAGCAGAGCTTTGTATTCAAATAAATTAGGGTTTGAATCCTGACTAGCACTGTGACCCTGGGCAAATTATTTAGCTTCTCTGTTTCCTCACAATTTCTTATCTATAAATTGGAGTAAATGATACTTTACAGTATAGTAAAGATTAATTAAATAATTTATTGACAGTAACTGGTACATAGTACTAAATTAACCATTTACTGAATAGACTAAGATGATGATGATTTTATTATTTCTCCTTTCTTTGGGTTTCAGCCTAAGCCTCAATCTTTGGTTGCCATGCTGTATATATTAGATAAAACAGCTCTGAGTCAGCCACTGAAGAGCTGAAAAATCTTGGACAATTTACCTAACCTCTTTGAGCCTGATTCCCTATCTGTCAAATGGGTGTAACAGTCCATACCGCTTAGGGTTTTTTTTTTTTTTTCTTGAGAGTATTGTCATTATCTCATTTAAAGCACCTCCCTTAGTGCCCAGTACACACTAGGGTTCACGAGTATGCCTATGTAGCCATTAGTTCAAGAATATTTCCATAAATGATGTTCTGTTATAACTAAGGGCCATCTTTGCTTCTTCATTCTTTCTGCTCTGAAAAAACGCAGGATGTTCTTGACAAGGATTCTGGGAAGCTGAAGGTCCATGAAAAAAGACTAGGCAAAGTCATTCCTGTTCTGCAAACCAAAACAAGGTAATGGTATAGTGAAGTATTCTGGTTTCTGTTGGTTCTCTTCATTTGCTTTCTTCCTCTCCTGAGTTTCTCCTTAGTGTGGGGAAAAAGCCCTGCACCAGAAGTAAGCATACTTGAAGTTCTGGGACTACCAATGACTGTGTGACCTTGAACAAGTCAAATATTCTCTGACCTTGGTTTCTTTGTCAATAAAATGAGGCTAATGATGCCTTCCCTGCTGCCTCACAGGGTTATTTTGAAGAGAAAAAAAGACATATTAGTGAAAGCACTGTATAAATGTAAGATTTCTTTCCCTGCGTGTGGAGAAACTTGGTCACAGATATAGGAAGTTAGAATAATTTTTACAAAAATGTTAAGATATAACTATGTAGAAAATCATTTAGCCATCTCTCCCAACTTGCATATAACTGTCCTTGGGGAGAAAATTTTATAGAGTTTGCAGATCTGGGTCACCTTTTCAATCTGTTCTCTTGTTGCCAGGAGATGGCAGTATCTCTACATGGGCCTTTTCAATTAGCAAAGCTGTTTTTTTAGGTTGACTCAGATTGGCTTCCTTACAACGAGATTCTTTTAAAATTTTTGATTACACAGATACTAAATTTATTCCTACCACCCCTAATCCCAGTTTTCTGGGTTTTTTTTCTTGTTTTGCTTTGGTGACTTGAAGGAACTTTGTGAATTGTATACAGTGGAAATTAAGGCTACTTGGAGCAGTCATAAACTCACTATCTCATCCACAGACTCCTTAGTACAGTGTAATCAGCATGAGTGAGGGCCAGAAATTGTTTTTGCCAAGGTCACCAATGTTTTAATTGCCAGATCCAGCTGGTTCTTTTTGGTCTTTATCTTATTCAGTTTTTCTGTGGCTCTATGAAGTTAACTATTTCCTGACTAACCTTGAATTACTCAACAAATGCTTTCTGTCTCTATGGAGTAGGCAGTCTTTGCTTTGCTATGCCTTGTTTTGGTTTTTTAATTAATTAATTATTTATTTTTGGCTGCGTTGGGTCTTCGTTGCCGTGCGCGGGATTTCTCTAGTTGTAGCGAGTGGGGGCTATTCATTGTTGCGGTGCATGGGCTTCTCATTGGGGTGGCTTCTCTTGTTGCGGAGCTCGGGCTCTAGGCGCGCGGGCTTCAGTAGTTGTGGCACGCGGGCTCAGTAGTTGTGGCGCACGGTCTTAGTTGCACTGCGGCATGCGGGATCTTCCCAGACCAGGGCTTAAACCCCTGTCCCCTGCACTGGCAAGCAGATTCTTAACCACTGCACCACCAAGGAAGTCCCTATGCCTTGTTAACAGGAGGTTATATCTATTTTTTTTCTCTCAACTCCATACTTGGTTGCAGCTTCATATTACGTGACTAACACTGTCTTTTGTCATTGGATCTTAGAGAGTGTTTTGAGAGTTAGTTGTTCTAATCCATCAGCTGTATATGTCTTCTCTGTACAAAGCACTATATTCATGGTTCTAACTGATTGTTTTTCCTCCTGGTTTGCTTTGTTCAAGGACTAATATTCCGACGTTTTCACCATCAGATCTAGAAAAGCAGAAGCAAAGTTATCTCAGGAATGTCATTGCTCATATAGAAGACCCAGTGGACTCTAACCAAGGTAACACAGTAATCAAAGAATGGCATATAAAAAATGTGATGAGACTTTTTTTTTTCCAGTGTAATATAGCTTAAACTGAGAGCTTGTCTTGAATTTTTGTAAATTGGTGAGAAAGATAACTTCTTTTCCAAAGATTTTTACTTCAAGGGATTGCCTAACCAGATAATCCTCAAAGTGGTTTGGCTAACCAGTATTAGAGAGGGGTCCAAGGAGACTCATACCAGTACATGAAAAGTGTCTCCCCCATGGCTGAGGGCTGTAACCAGACCTTTTTTGCTAGGGATTTTTTTGCTTCGGATTTTTTGGTCTAAAAATTAGTAGAAAAAAAATAATAAAAAATAAAAATTAGTAGTGGACGACCAGGCACTGCTTGGTAATCATTGGTTTTTTATTTGGAATTATTTTCCCTGTTGCCTTCAGCATTTAAATGTAAAAAGCAGGCATTTCAAATACCATCTTGCATCTTGGCATCTGAATAAAAGCTCTTGAAAGGCTTTGACTATCTTCCAGATCCTTCAGTCTGAGTTCTCCCTAGTTCATTAAAAGCTGTTGCAAACCAAAACGGCTGAATTCTTTCTCCAGCCCTCAAGAGACTATAGTCCATGTTTTCATTCATTCATCCTAAACTATTGGCTGATGGGGAAATTCCTAAAGTGAAGCTTGTGAACTGTACTGAAGGTGTAGATATTAGAAAATACTGGTAAAACAGTTCCTTCTTATAAAGATCACTCCATATTCTATCATCTTTAGCTTTTTTCTCTATTCATTCAGCACACCTTTCTTGAGTACTTTCAGTGGTGCTCAGTTTGAAGATTAGGGATTGGAAATGTAAAGACTAAGATAGGGTCTCAGACCTCTGGGAATTGATAATCCAGAGAGGAAAAGATAATTACACTGCAGTATTGATTAGTGCTCTAGTAGAATTATGTATAAAATGCAGTAGGAGCAGGGAAGGAGCCCTTCTGTTTGTGCTTGGGCAGAGCGGAAGATGGGGAAGGAGGATGCCCTTGGTAGGCTCCACAGAGAAGATGATGTAGTTCAGTTACTCTAAGATCTATTGTAAATCAGTAGGGAGGGTTTTAGAAGAATTTTTGGCTGAAGATCAAAGGAGAACTCCCCTTTCTTTGACAAATCTTGAATTACTTAGTAGTTTTTTTTTCTTTTTATAAGGCTGTGAGTGAAAGGTTTAGAACTCTGAGACATCAGCCAGAAGAATTTTATATTCCGGGGTCCTTTTATTTTTTACCCAGAGATTTCATTAAGCAGTCAAATACTGCTCATACTGATTACTTGGCCTTACGTGTGAGATCACTTTGCTTGAACTCAAGGACTTGTGGAACTAGAGACATCCCCACTCCCACCCCCCGCTGTCACTGGAGGGGCAAATTAAAAGAAGTTCATCTATATTCAACCTCTGTGGAAGAGACTTGATCATTGCTTTCCCTCTATGAGGTGACTTACTTTCTTTTGTATCCTAGGCAGTTGACAATGATGATATCCAATCACATTTTTCTTTCTCATTTGGGGCATTTAGAAAAGAAAATTTCACAAGAAGAGCAGTGAGCAGCTGCTCATATTATTGCATCTTTTCCAGTCTCTTCCTCATTCAGCAGTCCCTCTTCCACTTTATCACAACAATCTATATGCCATAAGGAACGGCTAGAATAACTAGAATAGAGAAAAGTCAGCCTGCTTTAGTGGTCGGGAAAACAAAGTCTGGGCTAGAGTTAACTTCTGGGTTCATATCCTTGCACCACTGCTTACTGGCTTTGTGACCTTGAGCCAGTAAAAACTCAGTTTTCTCATTTATAAAATGGAGATAACAATGAGGCTTAGTTTATGGAAAAATTATACGTGAAAGTAGTAGTATAATGCGTAGAACAGTACCTAGCCATAGCAACTAACATTTATTAAATATTTAGTATTATTAGCAAGGAAGTGTATCTTCTCATACTGAAGTTTTTATAGGTAAAAATAGTGTGATGTCAGGTGTTTGCTTTTAAATCTAAAAACAAAACAAAATGAAAAAACTCAACCTGAAAGATTAGAGAAAACAGCCTTACAAAAATGTTGATAAATGAAGCTGAGTGATTGGGGGGGGGGAGGCTTATTATACTATTCTCTACTTTTGTGTATATTTGAAATTTTCCATAATAAAAGGTTGGTTTTTGTTTGGTTGGTTGGTTGGTTTTTTAAGTGCATCTTTTGGGGGATTTCTTTTTTACATCTAAGAATTTTCAACATTACCAGTTACTCTAAAACCTTCATAGGCCTCCAGTGCTTGCTTCTGCCTTTCAGGAACCGAATGTGATACTAAATGCTGTGTCACTTTCCACTGCCTAATAGTCATACATCCAACATTTAAAGATTTTATAAACCATATTGCAGGGGGGGTGTGGGCATATTCTTTCTCTCCTCTCTTTATGTATGAATTACTGGGCAGCTAGAAGCAAAAAGAAGGAGCAGAGCGTCTCCTGCCCTTCTTCTTTGAGATGTTTAGTGCTATTTCACTATTTCACTTCAGGTTCCTTATTAGACACAGAGAAATTAATAGGGGGCAGGTTCAAAATTAGTTCCTATCGATTCAGTTCGAATTCTCTCCATTAGGTTAATCAATCATCTTCTTTTACTTTATCAATAATGTATATATTATTGATAACAGAATAGAATAATGTAAATCATTCTTCAACTCTATTATTGTAATATAGGTATAATCTCTTTTTAGTTTAGTGCCACATGGGTCTTTAATAGCATTTATAAAGAAATACCAACCACTTCCTTTCTGACATCCCAGCTAATGGATAACTTTATATGGGATTATAAATTCTTAGAGTAGGAAAGGACCATTAAGATCTCCTTAATCTCCTAACATATAAATCTGTTCTGTATTATCTTTGCCAAGTGACCCTTCAGCCTTTGCTTAGAGTCTAATAGTGCAGAACTCATCACCTCATGAAGCAGGCCATTCATTGCTTAGAAAATTCTTTTTTTTTTTTTAATTACAGTATAGTTGATTTACAATGTTGTATTACTTTCAGGTGTACAGCAAAGTGATTCACTTATACATACACATATGTTCATTCTTTTTTAGATTCTTTTCAGAAAATTCTAATTGTTAGAAAATTAGTCCTTACATTGAGCCAAACTGTGCTTCCTTATAATTTCCAATGGTAGTTCCTAGTTCTGCCCTCTAAGATCCCAAAATATAACTACTCTCTTCCATTTACTTAATGTATTAGGGACCTTTCCATGTTAAATATCTCAAATTAAGATTTTTTAATGATTATGAAGTATCATTTATTATACCATCTTGATAATTAGCTTATGTCCATTTTCATTAGTAATGCTGCAGTGAACATTCTGGTTCATAAATGTTTATGTACAACTCTTATTTCTATAGGATGAATGCCTAGAAGTGGAATTGCTGGGTAAAGTATATAAACATTTTTAAAACTTTCATTACATGTTACCAGATTGTCCTGCCCAAAAAAATTGTATTAATTTTTGTCACCAATTTGACAGGTAAATTTTAACATTTTTTTTAATAATTAATGAGGTTAAACATTTTTCACATGTTTCTTGGCAATTTATATTTAATCATAATTTCTTAAAATTATCTAATATCTAGTCCATATTCCAGTTTCCCCTGTTTTCCCAAAAATGTCTTCTTGTAAATTGTTCAAACAAGATCTAATCAAGGTTCATGTGTTTAGTTATTGTCTCTTTAGTCTCTCTTAATCTAGGTCACTTGGTTTGTAGTTTGTCCCACCTTCTGAATTGTGTCTGATTGTTTCCTCGTGGCGTTGTTTAACTTGTTCCTCCATCCCCTATATTTCCTGTAAACTGGAAGTTGGGTCTAGAGGAGGGATTAGATTCAGACTAAGCGTTTAAAATAAGCTGGAATAATTCATAGGTACCATTGTGTGTTCATCCCATATCAGATAAGGAGGCACCACCTAATGACAGATTGTTCTACTAATAGTGATGCTAAGTTTGATCACTTTGTTAAAGTGTTAACTGCCATATCTTTCCATTCTAAGGTACATTTTCCCCTTTGTAATTAGTAAGTCATCTGTGGGGTGATTCCTTGGTACCATTTGAATATCCTGTTCCACAACAATTGTTCACCTAATGGTTTGAGCATTCATTGGTGATCTCTGCTGGAATCAGCTACTACACAGAGTTGCATAGAAAATGTTTGTTTTCTAAATATATCGTTTCTTCTACAAGTACTAGCTAGCATACTTGTATGAAGATTTCAATTTTTTTTTTAGTATCACTATTATCTCATGAATTAAAAAAAATCAATGTCTTCTAATCAATTATAGTCAGTATTCTTTTTGATGCTCAATTTGTCCCAGTTTTGACCAATGAGAAATCCTTCAAGCGGGCTCATGTGTTTTCTGACATGACCCGTTAGTCTTTTTTTTTTAATTGTGGTAAAAAAAAGTAACATAAAATTTACCATCTTAACCATTTTTAAGTGTATAGTTTAGTAGTGTTAAGTTTATTCACATTGTTGTAAAACAGATCTCTAGAACTTTTTTATCTTGCAAATCTCAAACTCTATACCCGTTAAAAAATAACTAGCCTTCCCCTGCCACTCCCCCAAAGCCCCTGGTAATCACCATTCTACTTTTTTTTGAAAAATAAATTTATTTATTTAATTTATTTTTGGCTGCATTGGGTCTTCATTGCTGTGTGCGGGCTTTCTCTAGTTGTGGTGAGTGGGGGCTACTCTTCGTTGTGGTGCGCGGGCTTCTCACTGCGGTGGCTTCTCTTGTTGCAGAGCATGGGCTCTAGGCTCACGGGCTTCAGTAGTTGTGGCACACAGGCTCTAGAGCACAGGCTCAGTAGTTGTGGCGCACGGGCTTAGTTGCTCTGCAGCATGTGGGATCGTCCCAGACCAGGGCTGGAACCCGTGTCCCCTGCATTGGCAGAGGGATTCTTAACCACTGCACCACCAGGAAGTCCTCAGTGGGCCTTTTTAATTTGGATATATATTTCTCAGTTCTGAGAATTTCTTATATTTCTTTGATAATTGTTTCTTCTCTGTATAATCTACTCTCACTTTAAGAAATTCCTAATAGTTAGATATTGAACTTCCAAGGATTGATCTTCTATGTCTTTTACTTTTTCTTTCCCTTTTCTGTCTCTGTCGCTTTATTCTATTTTCTGGGATATTTTCTATTCTTATTAACTTCTTTATTTTTACATTCACATTTATGACTTCTAAGAATTCTTTCCTGTTTTGTTTTTTTTTTTATGTTCTTATTTTATGAATTTCTTACCTCTCTCAAGATATTTTTTCTCTCTTGAGTTTTAATTGAAATACAATAAACTGCACAAACTTAAAGTATACAGTTTGTTGAATTTTGACATATGTAAACACCCATGAAACTATCACTGCAATCAAGAAAAACATACTGTAACACCCCCAAATTTCTTCGTGCCCTTTTGTGATTCCTTCATCCTGCCTTTCCTTGCTCCCTCCACTCCCCAGGCAACTGCTGAGCTGCTGTCACTGTATACTCTTTTTTGAGCCTGGCTTCTTTCTTAAAACATAATTATTTTGCAGTTAATCATTTTCTTGGTAGTTTATTCCTTTTTATTGCTGAGTAGTATTCCATTATATAGATATACCACAGTTTGTTTATCCATTCATCTAATGATGGGCATTTGGATTGTTTCCAATTTTTGGCTATTTAAATAAAGCTGTTATAAACATTCATGTACAAATCTTTGTATGGATATGCTTTCAAATGACTGGGTCATACAGTAGGTATGTTTAACTTTTTGAGAACCTACCAAACTGTTTTCCAAAGTGGTACCATTTTATATACCCACCAGCAGTGTATGAATTCCAGTTACTCCCATCTTTACCAAGATTGTTGCTAGTATATGGAAATTCAGTTGATATTTGTACATTTTTATTAGAAACAGGTATTGGGTTTTATTAAATACTTTCTCTGCATCTACTGAGATAATCATATAATGTTAGAGAATTGTATTATTTGATTTTCCAGTATTAAACCAATCTTGCATTCCTGGTCTTAAGCATTCTGCACTTGGTCTTAAAGTATTATCCTTGTACTAATAGTGTTGGGTTGATTTGCTAAAATTTTGTTATGAATCTATCTTCATAAGGGATATGGTCTGTACTTTTCTTGTAATTTCTTTGTGTCGTCTTGGTAGCAGAGTAATGGTGGCCTCACAGAGTGAATTGGGAAGTATTTCCACCTCTTCAATTTTTTGGAAGAATTTGTATAATAGAAGAACTGGTATCTCTTTTTGGGTGAGCTTTGGTAGTCTTTCAAGGAATTTGTTTATTTCATCTAAGTTATTAAATTTATTGGCATTAAGGTTAATAATACTCTGTTATTAACCTTTTATATAGTATCTAGTGATACCATCTTTCCCATTTTTAGTATTGGTCATTTGTGTTTTCTCTCTTCCAATCAGTCTGGCTAAAACTTTATCAACATTATTATTTTTCTTTTTTAAAAAAACAGCTTTTTCATTGATTTTTCTCTGTTTTTCTGTTTCATTAATTTCCATTCTGTTATATTTTTTTGTGTGTGGTACGTGGGCCTCTCAACACTGTGGCCTCTCCCGTTGTGGAGCACAGGCTCCGGACGCGCAGGCTCAGCGGCCATGGCTCACAGGCCTAGCTGCTCCACGTCATGTGGGCTATTCCCGGGTGGGGGCACGAACCTGTGTCCCCTGCATCAGCAGGCAGACTCCCAACCACTGTGCCACCAGGGAAGCCCCCATTCTGATATTTATTACTTCCCTTTTTCTGCTTACTCAGAGTTTCATTTGCTCTTCTTTTTCTAGTTTCTGTAGACGGTTGCTAAGATCATTCATTTGAGACCTTTCTTTTCCAATTTAGTGAGGGATGTTAGGAGCAAGAAGAGATAAACTCATGCAGTCAACCTGTTATATTTATCTGGAAGTATGCATTAACTTTTTTTCTTTTTTTAAATCAACTTTAATGTGGTATGTTTTACATGCAATAAAATGTACCCATTTTAAGTGTACTTGGTGAGTTTTGACAGAACTATGCACTTGTGAGATCATCACAGCAATCAAGCTTGATAGAACATTCCCACCACCCTAAAAATTTCCCTTGTGTTCCATCCCAGTCAATCTGTCCCTGCCTCCACTTCAGCTCTAGGAAAGCACTGATTTCTTTTTGGTCATTATAGATTAGATTTGTCTTTTCTAGAGTTACATATAAATGGAATCATGCAGTATGTGCTCTTTTGTGTTTGGTTTCTTTTACTTGGAGTAGTTTTTTAAAACAACAAGAAACAACTCCATGTTGTTGCATGTATGTTCTATACATCCACTGCTGAATTTTTCCTTGTATGAATATACCACAGTTTAATCATTTGTTGATGGACATTTCTGTTTCTAGCTTTTGATTATTATGAATAAAGCATCTATAAACATTCATATATGGGTTTTTTGTGTGAACATGTGTTCATTTCTCTAGGGAAAATAATTAGGAGTGAAATTGCTGAGTCATTTAGTATGTGTTTTTTTAACTGTATTGGAAACTTTCAAACTGTTTTCCAAAGTGATTATACTATTTTATGGCTTTTTTAAGGCAAAGGTTAGGTTCTTTTTTTTTAATATGAATATCTAAGTGTTCTAATACCATTTATTGAAAAAATTATTCTTTCCATGTGTTTATTTCTGACTTCTCTATTCTGTTCCATTAATATATGTGTATTTTCTTATGTCAATATTACACTGTCTTGATTACTGTAACTTTATAGTAAGTCTTAAAATTGTTTGGTCCTTTGGATTTCCATAATTTTTTAAAATCAATTTCATCTTGTCAATTTGTTAAAAAAAATACCTGTTGGGTATTTCACTGGGATTGTGTTGAATCTGTAGAACAATTTGGGGAAAGTTGATATCATAACAATATTGAGCCTTCCAGTCCATGAACAGGATATAGTTCTCAATTTATTTATGTCTTTAATTTCTCAGCAGTTTTTTGTACAGGTCTTGTACATATTTTGTTAAATTAATTCATAAGTATCTTATGCTTTTTTATGGTATTGTAAGTGATACTTTTTAATTTTCAATTTCTAGCTGGTCATTGCTAGCATATAGATATACAGTTGATTTTTTATGTTGACCTTGTGTCCTACAACCATGCTAAGTTTTTCTATTACTTTTGGTAACTTTTTAATAGACCCCTTAGAAGTTTCTTTGTTAACATGACTTTATCTGCAAATAAGGACAGTGTATTTCTTCCTTTCCAATCTATAAGCCTTTTTTATTTCTTGCCTTATAGCACTGACTAGGATCTCTAGTACATTAAGTATGATATTAGATGTAGATTCATCATAGATGCTCTTTATCAGGTGAGGAAGTTCCCCTTCTATTTGTAGTTTGGTGGGAGTTTTTATCATGAATGAATGATGAACTTTGTCAAATGAATTTTCTGCATTTATTTGGATCATATTGTGTTTCTCCTTTATTTTGTAACACAGTGTACTACATTTATTACTTTTTTTTGACTGTTAGGCCAACTTGCATTCCTGGGGTAAAGTCACTGGGTCTTGATGAATTATCCTTTAGTCAATTTGCTAGTATTTTTAAGGGTTTTTATGTCTTGTTTATGAGGAATATTGGTCTTCAATTTTTCTTGTATGTACTGTCTTCCTCTGGTTTAAGTATCATGGTGATGCTGGCTTCATAAATTTAGTTGGGAGTTGTTTTCTCCTCAGTTTCTCAGTTTGTGCAGGATTGGTATTGTTTCTTCCTTTAAATGTTTGGTAGAATTTACCAATAAAGCCTGGAGTTTTCTTTTTGGCAAGGTTTGTAACTACAGATGTAATAGATACCGGGCTTTTCAGAATTTCTTTATCTTGGTAATTTGTGTCTTACAAGGAATTTGTCCATTTTATCTAAGTTGATGAATTTATTGGCATAAAATTATTCATTAAAAATTTCCTTATTATTCCTTTAATTACTGTAAGATCTGTAGTGATGTTCACTGTTTCATTTCTAATATTGGTAATTTGTCTTTTTTTCCTTAAACAAATCTAGTTAAAGGTTTATCAATTTTACTAATTTTTTCCCCAAAGTAAGTTTTTAGTTTCATATTTCTATGTTGT
This sequence comes from Stenella coeruleoalba, assembly GCF_951394435.1. Classification (NCBI taxonomy): domain Eukaryota; kingdom Metazoa; phylum Chordata; class Mammalia; order Artiodactyla; family Delphinidae; genus Stenella; species Stenella coeruleoalba. The sequence continues at coordinate 25,724,580 of NC_137169.1, forward strand.
TGGCTATTTTCTTTTCTTCTCTTTATTATTTCTTTTCCATTTACTTTGGCTTTAATTTGTTCTTGTTCTCTAGATTTTTTTTTTTTTGTGGTATGCGGGCCTCTCACTGTTGTGGCCTCTCCTGTTGCGGAGCACAGGCTCCAGACACGCAGGCTCAGCAGCCATGGCTCACAGGCACAGCCGCTCCGTGGCATGTGGGATCCTCCCGGACCTGGGCACGAACCCACGTCCCCTGCATCGGCAGGCGGACTCTCAACCACGGCGCCACCAGGGAAGCCCCTCTCTAGATTTTTAATGTGGAAACTTATGTCATTGATTTGAGACCTTTCTAAGTCTCAAGTTTCCCTTTAAGTGCTACTTAGGTGCATGTCACAAATTTGATGTGTTTTCATTTTCTTTTGGTTCAAAGCAATTTCTAATTTCCCTTGTGATTTCTTGTTTGACCTGTGGGTTATTTAGAAGTGTGTTGCTTAATTTCCAAATATTTAGGAGTTTTCGGCTATCTTCCTATTATTAATTTCTAGTTTAATTCTGTTGTGGTTAGAGAATATACTTGGTGTGATTTCAATCCTTTTAAATATACTGGGGCTTACTTTATAGGCCAGCATATGGTCTATCTTGGTGAATGGTCCATGTGTACTTGAAAATGTATATTCTGATGTTGGTAGAGTGTTCTATAAATTTCAATAAGGTTTTGTTGGTTGATGGTAGTTATCAATTCTATATCTTTACAGATTTTCTCATTAAAAGAAGAGTTCATATCTTCAACCCTAGTTGTGGATGTTTTTGTTCCTCCTTTCAGTTCTGTCATTTTTGCCTCATGTATTTTGAAACGCTGCCATTAGATGCATATACATTTAGCAATACTATGTCCTCGTGAAGAATTGACCCCTTTATCATTATGAACTGTCTCTTTTTACTCTTAGTAATATTCCTTGTTTTAGAGTTTAATTTGTCTGATTTAAATAGCCATTCAAGCTTTCTTTTGACTAGTGTTTGCATGATATGTTTTTTTCATCCTTTTACTTTTAAACTATCTATATGTTTAAAGTGGATGTCTTGTAGACAGCATATAGTTGAGTCTTGTTTCCCCCTGGTCTCACAATCTGTCTTTTAATTCAAGTGTTAGTCCAGTCACATTTAATGTAATTATCGGTTGGATTTAAATCTACCATCTTACTACTTGTTTTCTATTTGTCTATATGTTCGTTGTTTCTTCTTTCATCTTTTCCTGGTTTTTTTTTTTTTGAGTATTTTTTAGTATTCTGTTTTATCTCCATGCTTGACTTATTACCTATACCTCTTTGTTTTATTTTCAGTGGTTGTTCTAGGGTAGTAGTTCTCACAGTTTCTGGTCTCAGGACTTGTTTACACTCTTCCAGATCATTCATACTCTTAAAAATTGAGGACCCCAAAATGTTTTTGTTTGTTTGCATTGTATCTATCTATATGCAACCATATTAAAAGTTATAACTGGTAAATTGTTAAAATATTTATTAATATATTTTAAGATAATTCATTGCATGTTAACAATGTTTTTATTAAAAATAACTATAATTTTCAAAACAAAACCAAAAGTTTAGGGAGAAGAATGCATTGATTTACATTTTTGCAGATTTTTTTTAACATCTAGCTTAATAGAAAACTACCAGATTCTCATATGTGAATCTGCATTCCATATCATGTTGTGTAGCCTCTTGAAAACTCCCCAGTACACTTTTGAGAGATTGCAAGTAGTAAAAACAAATAACATCTTAGTGCTGTTATGAAAATAATTTTGATCTTGTGAAGCCTCAGAAGGGTGTTGAGGACTCCCACAGATCCTGGGACATACTTTGAGAACTGTTGCTCTATAGTTTACAATACAGATCTTTAACTTTAATCAGTCTACCTTCAAATAATATACCACTTAACATATCCTGTAAGGCCCTAACAATAGTACCCTTACAAATCTCCATTTTTTGTTACTGTTTTTATACATATATTATAAACTCTTCAATACATTATTGCTTTTACTTTATTTTTTTGTTTTCTTAAAATATTTATTTATTGATTTTGGCTGCTCCAGGTCTTAGTTGTGGCACGTGGGATCTTCACTGCGGCATGCAGACTCTTAGTTGCAGCATGCAGACTCTTAGTTGCGGCATACACGTGGGATCTAGTTCCCTGACCAGGGATCGAACCCGGGCCCCCTGCATTGGGGGCACGGAACCTTACCCACTGGAACACCAGGGCAGTCCCTGATTATTGCTTTTACTTTAAACAGTTATCTTTTAAAGACACTTTTTAAATGAGAAAAGGGCTTTTGTATTTACTCACATATTTACCATTTCCAGTGCTCTTGATTCCTTTCCATCTCATATTTTCTTTTTTCCTGATGAACTCCTTTTAGTGTCTTATAGTGCAGGTCTGCTGTTGTGAAGCCTCTCTGCTTTTGTTTACTTATTTTATATTTGTTTTGCCTTCATTAAAAAAAAACTTTTTATTTTGAAAAATTATAAACTCATAGACTCATAAGAAGTTTTGAGTCTCACCTCAATTGTTTCCTTTCCCTTAGGGATTACAGTTCTGAGCAGTCTGAATATAGTTGTTTCATACATTTTGCCCAGTCTCTAGTTGCTTACAGTGGAGGTATGCCCATTCATTATGATTAGAAGTGGAAGTCTGCTTTGATTTTTACTGAAGACCATAAGCAGCAGTGATTATGTAAATTCTGTTTCTACATTTGCCATTACTGTTGAGAACATTCATACATTGTTCAATATCCCCCGTACAATACAACACTGCAGAAATGAGTTATATAATAATTCCTGTTTCTTTCTTTTGTTTTTTGCCCTGTATGCATGGAAAAAATCAGTCAAGATTTGTACTAGATCATCACACTTTTGTTGGCCTGGATGTTTGCATTCTGGCTTTCTACTTAATCTTTTTTTCCTTTTTTTTTGACCACACTATGCGACTTGTGGGATGTGGGATCTTAGTTCCCCGACCAGATATTGAACCCGGCCCATCAGCAGTGAGAGCATGGAGACCTAACCACTGGGCAGCCAGGGAATTCCCTATTCCTATTCTATTAATCTTTTTGTAAAAGCAATAGCCTATACCCCTGTAGCACATTTTTTTTCTTTCCTTCCCTCTTCATTCCCTCCCCTGTATTAGGTAGTTTTTTGATTGCATTGAATAAAGACATTGTGATTGCCTTTAAGTAACTGAGTTTAAGGATTTACAGGAAAAGATGAAGATTAGAGGCTCAGCTACATAGCTTGGCCTCATAATAAAAAGAATCAACCATAGAGCCAGGCCCCTTCAGAAATGGATGCCTTTGTTTCCTTTTCAATAGGTTTTCCCTGCTGAGTTAGTGATTCTGGTACTTCTAATCTTATCTATCTCTATGACTAGTGCTTCTGCTGCTCTCTATTAGCTATCTCAAGTGTCTGTCCTCTCCTAGAGCCCTACCTCTGTGTGCTGTTCTCTCTCTTGTTCTCATTATTAAAGCTCACATTCACATTCCAAGGGAGAGTATCTGATTGATTCACTTAATGACCTGTTGGTGCCAGGCCAGATCTTAGGTCATTAGCCAGCAGAGAGAGTCTCTGTTCTTGGTCATGTGGTACAAAGTATGGTGATGTATAAGACCTGTCAGAAGGGCCATTGGCATAGCAAGCATTCAGCATTATTATTACTCCTCCTTTATAACAGCTGCATATTTATAGATTGTTTCGGTGAACCGCTGATCTCATCTCTGAAATGTTGAGGTTTTTTCCTCCTAATTTCATTCTTAGATGAATTTCATTCTTAGCCACAAAACAAAGGACAGTCTTCACCACCTTTTAGCCACAACTTAAAATAAACCCATCGTACTGATTGTTGATCCAAGAAAGCCCATCTGTTGGAAACTATGAAAAGAGAAAATTTAAATGTTTCTATTCTTGTTAGCATCTCTAAATTTGGAGGAAGAAGAGATTGAAGCTGTGAGCTGAAATAAGGTTTTTGGATTAATAGCCCCACATGGGTTTGAATCCTGGCTTTCCCATTTACTAGATGATAGATGAGTATCTTTTCTAAGCTTCAGTTTATTCATGAATAAAATGGAGATAATGGTATTTGCCTCATGTGGTTGTTAGGATTAAGTGATAAGATACATGGAAAGCAGTTAGCAAAGTGCCTGGCACATAATAAATGCTTGATAAATATTAGCTCCCATTATCTCTAGATCATTAACCCTTATTAATAATAAAGGTTACCCTGGTACATCAGTTAAGTTCTTAGTGCTAATGAAAACTAACATTTCTTGGTACATAAGCCGAGACAATAGTTATTGAGCCTTTGTTTACTCAGCGCTGTGCTGAGGTACCAACTGGATATACAAGACATATTGCAATGTGATTCTTGCTTTCTAATCCCCACAGTGAAATGTCAGTCCTAGAAAATTTTTCAGGAAACTCAACCCTATGATGGTATTCTGTTATTGGAATTTGGGCTGTCACTAGCTGTGTAACCTTGGACCAATTACTTCTCTGTGCCTCTTCATCTGTAAATTGGGGGAAATACCTCATAGGATTATTGTAAGGAATAAATATGTTAATATATGTAAAGCACATAGGATACTGCCTGATACATGGTAAATGCTGTATGTAAGTTGCTGCTGCTAGATTATGACGCCTAGCAGTTGAATACTTGAAGCCTCATTGGGCCTAATTGATCAGTCTTTTTCTTCTTTTAGTTTAAAGTGAATAGGTTTCTTTGTAGGAGGTTTATAGGTATATCTTTAGTCTCCATCGTCAGGACAGTTTTATAGAGTCTACGTGGTAAGAGATGAGTAAGCTGAAGGACATGGTCTACAGATAATCTTGTCGCATTTGAGACTGGACACCAGACTTTCCATATCTTGCCAGCCCTCCTTTGGTGATGCTTTGGCAAGAAAAATGTATCTTGAAATTCTTGGAAAGCTGATTTCTCACCATTGAAATGTCCTTTTTGTGGGGGCTAGAGGGAGGGGGATGCTAGTGATATGAAAGTATGGTAAAGGAAAAGCAATTTGAGTAGAGACCTTTGATTTTAGCTTAACAAATCAAACAGGCAAGGGATTTTCTAATCAAAAGCTACTTCTCTCTTAAAGGGAAAACTCATTTCTTTCTTTTTTTTTTTTTTTTTTGTGGTACGCGGGCCTCTCACTGTTGTGGCCTCTCCCGCTGCGGAGCACAGGCTCCGGACGCGCAGGCTCAGCGGCCATGGCTCACGGGCCCAGCCGCTCCGCGGCATGTGGGATCTTCCCGCACCAAGGCACGAACCCGTGTCCCCTGCATCGGCAGGCGGACTTTCAACTACTGCACCACCAGGGAAGCCCAGGAAAACCCATTTCTGATTTGTATTTCCTTTTCAAGAAGTGAGATAATATGTTTTATTTCCATATTAGTGAGATTGAGCATCTTTTCATTACGTTTATTGATTACTTGTATTAGTTTTGAGAATTACCTATTCATGTCCTTGACCTCTTTTGTTTTGTTTGATGAGGAGACTTATCTTTGCAGAATAAGGACAGTAAACCCTTGCAAATACGTTTCAGGTACATTTTTCATTTTGTCAGTTGTCTTCTTTTACCCTTGGTTGTGCTTTTTTATTTTAACTGCATAGAAACATTTAATGTAATGAATCTATAAATTTTTGCTGAAAAGTATCATCTCATTATGGTTAGAGAATTTCTGCTGAGTGTTATAAAGCATGTCATAGTTTATATGTAGACTGATCCACTTAATAAGCATTTTTTCCTTATAAATAGGTGATTGATTGTCACAGGCTTTGAAGAGTCTTTGCAAACTAACATAGTCCCGAGGCTGTAACACCATAATAATAATAGCTACCACTTACTGCACACTGCCTGAGTGCCAGAAGATATGCTAGGTCTTTTATGTACTATATCCCTAATATTTAAGTTCAAGCAAAATATTATTATTGTCCACATTTCATAGATAAGAGGAATGATTTACCCAGGGTTACAGAGCTAGTTAGTGGCTGGATTGGAATTTTAACTCAAGTCTGCCTAAACTCCAAAGTATATACTTTTTCTACAGAGTTGGGCTTCTTGAGGCTTCAAATAAATTATACTGGTCCTAAAAGTTAAGTAAATATCTTCTACCAGAACATGAAAAGATGGTCTGTCGCCTAGTTTGACGGCTCTTGGTTCCTGAGAGCAGGGTAGATACGATAATGAGAAGTATGTAAACCAGCTGAAAGAAGGGTCTCCACTGTCTAGGGCAGAGGTTTTCAAAATGTGGTTCCCAGACCAGCAGCAGCAGTAGCATCACTTGGGCATTTGTTACAAAAGCAAATTCCCATGTCCCACTCCAGACCTACAGAATCAGAAACTGGGGTTGGGGCCCAGCAACCTGTTTTATATTTGCAGCTGATTATGATGCATGTTAAAATTTGAGAGCCACTGGTCTAGGGGAATTATTCTCTCTAACCATAATTTTTGGCTTTGTGAGCTTCAGCCGAATTCTCAGCCCTTAAGTGCAAAATAAGCATTATCAAATAGTGGCAAAAGCATGGAATCTAAAAAGAGCCAGTTTTTAGTCCAGTTTAATAATCATTTAAGGCAAGTTCACCTCCCTGAGCCATAGTTTCCCATCTCTAAAATGATTTTAATAAAAATCTATCTCCCGGGCTTCCCTGGTGGCGCAGTGGTTGAGAGTCTACCTGCCGATGCAGGGGACACGGGTTCGTGCCCTGGTCTGGGAAGATCCCACATGCCGTGGAGCGGCTGGGCCCATGAGCCATGGCCGCTGAGCCTGCGCGTCCGGAGCCTGTGCTCCGCAGCGGGAGAGGCCACAACAGTGAGAGGCCCGTGTACCGCGAAAAAAAAAAAAAAAAAATCTATCTCCCTACAAGATATTTTTTTCAGAATTAGTAAGATAACATGTATAGTGCCTAGCACCTTGCCTGGCTCCCAGGTGTTTGAGAAATTGCCTCCAGTTATTTTTCTTGCTAAGCAAAAAGCCCCTACCCGCCTTCTATTCTCAACTTCTCTTGTTTCTTGAATGTATTTTGCTGTCTTGTGTCTCTGGGCCTTTCTATTAGCTATTTCTACTGGATATCCCTACCTCCCACCCCTCCCACTAACGTCTATACATCCTTTAGATCCCTGCTTATAATTTACTTCCCCTGGAGGGGACTTTCTCTAACCCCCACTCCCCAGTCTCTGTACTCATAGCAGCATGTATTTCTCCTGTCACTACATATCAAAGTTTTTGGAAACTGGTTTTTGCCCAGTTTTGCAAAGTTTTTGCCCGTCTTCTGTATAAACTTCATTGGGCAGGTCCAGTGTCTTGTCTGTACCATATTCTAGGACCCAGTAAAGTTTCTCACACATTATAGGAGCTAATAAATTAATGTTGAATGAATGAATGGTGGCTGTCATTATTGCTGCTTCTTCATCATCATATCATCCAAGAGCAAGCTCTCTTCTCTGGCTTATAGTTTCTGTGCTGACTGCTTGTGATAATCATAAATAGATAGTATTAGGACCAGTGCCTGTTTTCTCCTTCCCTGAAAGTACATGTTTTGACCTAGGCTGACACGGTAGTTCACTGAGCTGCTTCCTAACCACTGATCTCTCTGTATCACAGGTACCTTGGGGGAGCTGTGTGCCTTGATGGGTCAAGTTCATCACATGCAGAACCCAAAATGGCAGCATCCTTCGGACCTCACCAGGCGGTGAGTGGGTGTTTAGAAGAAGGAAGAAAAGGGTAGAATTTTGCTACAGGAGAAATGTGGTAGGGCTTTGGTAGGGCTGTAATTATTGTTTAATTCCAGAGGTAGAAAAAGAAGTGATATAGTATAATAGAATAAGAATTGGACTGAAATTCAGGAAACCTGGGATCTAATACTGGCTTTGCACTTTTTAACTAGCTATGTGATTTTGATCAAATCACTTCATTTCTCTGGTCCTCACAACAGTAAAATTAAGATATTGGACTAATTGATGTCAAAGAGCCTTTCTAGTCCTGAAATCTTCTGGTTTCTTGATGTAGTGTGGTTTTACAGATTTATTCAGTTACTTGATCCAATTATTCAGAGACCTTGGAGTCATCTGTGATTCCTTTCTCTCTTATTCCATAGTCAGTGCATTAGCAAATTCTATAAGCTCTACGTATAATATATCCAAAACCTGATCATTTCTCAATCATTTTCACTTGGATTGTTGCAAGTCTCCTAAATGGTCTCCCTACTCCTGCCCTTGCCTGTCTACTGTTCTCAACTCAAGCAGCCAGAGAAATTCTTTTAAAGCATAAGTCAGATTCTCTCTTCTTTGCACAGAGTTTTCCAGTGGCTTCCCATCTCCATGATCACAAGTGCCTCTATGTTTTGGTCTAGGCTGACTTGGTTAGCTCACCACCCTCATCTCCTCTACTATTCACTTTGCTCACTCTGCTCTAGTCACACTGGATTCCTTGCTATTTCTGTTTTTCATACTGTTTAGTTTATTTATTTATTTATTTTTGGCTGCATTGGGTCTTCGTTGCTGTGCGCGGGCTTTCTCTAGTTGCAGCGAGCGGGGGCTACTCTTCATTGCGATGCTTGGGCTTCTCATTGCGGTGGCTTCTCTTGTCATGGTGCACAGGCTCTAGGCGCACGGGCTTCAGTAGTTGTGGCTCACGGGCTCTAGAGCGCAGGCTCAATAGTTGTGGTGCACAGGCTTAGTTGCTCTGCAGCATGTGGGATCTTCCTGGACCAGGGATCGAACCGGTGTCCCCTGCATTGGCAGGTGGATTCTTAACCACTGCGCCACCAGGGAAGTCTCTCCTTGCTATTTTTCAAGTATGTCAGACGTACTCCCACATCAGGGCCTTTAAACTTAGTGTTTTCTTTATAGTTGCCAAAATGACAGCAGTACTCGGAAAGGCAGTGTTGTGTAATAGTTATTAAATTCTGCAGTCAGATGTGAATTCAAATCCAGGCTCTTCTACTTACTCCACTCTACGACCTTGGGGAAGTTATTTTACCTGAGGCTTAGTTTCCTATCCTGTATAAGGAGTTAATGAGAGTACTTTTCTGGTAGGATTGTCATTAGGATTAAATGGTGTGAGATGTTTAAAGAATTCAGCAAGTATTTGCATATAGGGCTAGATAAATACCAAGTACTGTTAAAATTATTTTCAACCTGGGCTATTCCCCATAATCACCTATGGAGATGTCTAAAAATACAGATGTCCAGGGCTTGACTCAAGGGATTCTAAATTATTAAGTCTAAGGGTGGAGAGAGGGGCCAAGAATCTATATCTTTACATTAAAGCTTCCCAGGTGGTTATTAGGACAAGCTGGAGTTGAGAATGGGGTGAAATTATCTCAGAGGGTCCTGCTCAGAACCCCAGCCCAGTACACAACTAAAGGAGGCTCTCAAGAAACTTTGAGTCTGTTCAGTTTCTAAACTTGCAGTGTGATTCTCACGTGATGCTTACCTTCTCTGGGAATTTTATTCTAATTTTAACTGCTGTGTCCTGAGCAACCTTGAGCTGTGTCAGACAGTGAAGTCCTGTTGGAGGTACAGGTCTGATGCAAGCAATAAAATATAGATCCTGTTCTAAATGTTTCCAGAGGGAGAAAATGGGTTTTTCCTGCTTAAACATTATTATACATTATACATTGGGTTTTCTTAGAACATTCATGTATATGGACCATATCACCATAATACCTGTATGGGAATTAGGTGGCTTTGGAAATTGGAAGGAAATAGAACTTATAGTGTGACTTTCATATAAGGAAAATAATATAAAATTTCTAAAATTATGAGAATCGAAATATAAAATGAATATCCAATTTCCAAAAGTAACAGTATTCTTTAAATAGTTTTCTTGGCCTTTTTTGTGTACAAATAACCATTCCAGCTGAAACCCTCATCTGTCCTCTTTTTATTTTCCCTCTCTGCTGATAGAAACTACGCCCGGTTCCGACAGAAGTCTCTGCAAAGATACAGTCTGACTCAGTGGGTTGACCAGAACATGCGAAGCCACCATCGGTTCCAGCGTCTACCAGATTTCCCGTACAGTCCATTTGTCTCCTCCCATCAGCAGTGAAGGTCCCTATCCAGGGTCCTGTCCAGAGCAGCATCTCATCTTCTGCTGTTTTGTGCTTTGTAGATTTTGAAATTTATTTTTCACAACATTTTAATTTAAAGAACTCGTCACCTTTTGGAAATGCCCATTGCTGACTTGAAATTTTTTGTATAAGGTCCTTCCTGTTTATGTGTGTGTATGCATTTAAGCAGTGTTGAGTTGATAATAGTTTTAATTTTTTAATTTAAATTGAAGGTGGCTGCCGCCTGAAAGCCGGCATTAAGTCAAAACACCCAGGATCAAGCAAAACACCCACCTCTATGCAGAGGTGAAGTCTACTTCTGGTGCCCAAAAGAAATCATCTTTTAATCTCCTATGAGGAAGAGATTCTTTATCAGGCTGCAAGCCAGTGTTAATTATTGCTGATGACTTATAAATGGATACAAGTCACTTTTAACAACGCCTCTTACCTTTTTTATTTGAATCTCCGAATACCTGTCAGTATTTTAAAGTTGGTAATCCAGGACATCTGAAGTAGTTGAAAGGACAAATTAGAAGTGTAAATCTTTTCTTCTTTTTGTACCTACTAGCTGCCTTTATTTTTTGGCTTTTTTTTTCATTCTTCATTAAATTTATTTTGCACAATAGTGTTTACAAATCTTGTACATCTTAACTCTAACAGAAGACTGGTGACTAACAACCCCTGTTGATTTGTGATCTTGTGACTGTCTGCCTTCTCTGCCTTTCTTCAAGGATATTCCTTCTTTTTTCCCCAGTGAACTTAGGGCTCTACTGGCATATTCCTGTATCCTGTTAGACATAGATATGCCTCTTAAGAACAGCCTTACTGTGCTTTTTATTGAAGAGCCACCCACCCAGAGTCTTGACTCTAGGACAGGCCAGAAAGCAGTGCTATTGAGAGGTGTCAGTTGGTCTTCAGTTTCATCTGCTGAACTCCAGTTCAAGTATGAGTTGACGTGTTAGTGAGCTTCCATCCTGTGGGAGAGACTTTGGAGAAGCTGTCTTTTGTCTCCATTATTAGTTAATAAGAGGTGCCTTTTGATCCAGGATCTCCTTACTTGGTCAAACCTCTGATGTACAGTTTTACAAACCTACTAAAGTGAATCTAAAATAGTTTTGATTAAGCCTGTGCACAAAGCATTACCGGATCTTAAGGGTAATGCTATATGCAGCTATCTTAATGGATGTCTTAGTAGTTTGTTATTCTCTTTACAGACAGCTCTAGACATCTATTGGGAGATTTTGCAGTCTGGCATTTGTGCTGTTGTTCACTCTGTGTGACGGTTGTACCTAGTTGCTATAGCACACAGCCTGTGATACTGGGCTCATTGCCTCTGTCTGGTTTTGTTGTTCCATCAGCCCCATCTTTGTATGCAAGTAACCCATCTTAAACATCCTACCCTGCTTTAGAAACTGATTTGGGAGAAACTTGGTCATAGTTACCAGTAAACTTAGATGGATATCCCTAAGTGTTAACTATTTCTATCCAGTCAAGGATTCTCTTTTCCTTCGACATCTGGTTTAGAGTCTGGGACCAAAATGCAAAGGAGAAGTTCTGTTCAAAGGCAAGAGTCAAAATCTGTTATTTCAGTTGGCATTTCCTATATCAGTCACTTCTCCAGGTTTCCGTAAATTAGTATGATGGAGTGGGACAAACATCCACCTTTGGAACTATAGCATAGTTAGAATTAATTGTTGCTGGAATAATTAGCATTGCAGCTGTCTTGTTCCCCACAGATAGCCAAGGAGTAAAGGGACAGCCTTTTGCTTAGGCAAAAGTCTAAGACTCATGTTCCTGCCTCCCTGGTACAGGAGGGTTTAAGACTGATGTGTAATGGGAGCATCGCCTTTGCCAAATCAAATGAGTGATGGGTTAACGAGAAAATGTGACAATCACATTTCCTCTTTGCTCAGATAATTCTGTTTTTCAAGCTTTAGCAGCTTAATTAAATCTGTTGGACTGGGGGAGGAGAGAACTGTTCCCTAGCGGTTAACATGGTATTCTTTAAGAAGAAAAACAAAGCCAAAGAAAACTGATTATCAGGCATGTTCGCCTTAAAGACGGTAGTGGGTAGAATCTGGAGTTTTAATCTGTTTTTAAAAGCTACATATCTCACATTTAGTGTTGGCCTCTAAGTCTAATTTTCATGTAGAATTCTTGCCGTGTTTTATTTACATAAGCGTTGTGTGCATTTAACTGCCTACCTAGCTTTCTTTATCTGTGATGACATTCTCGCCACGGGGGTCTTGACAATGCAGAGTAGGAATGTGCTGTTTACATAGTTTACTTGTATATAAAGAGCCTGAAATAACCTTAGTTTTGCATCTAATGCAGGCCCCAGTTTACTTTGGTTGTTGTCAGGATCAATTATGAAAGTGAAGTTTGGTGCCTCCTCTTTATCATGTATTTCTCCTTGTAGCAGTTGTATTTAATGTCATTGCAAAGAAATAAAAGTTCTTGTCGGTGGCTTATGTACCGTGGCCGTCTATTGCGGGCTCTGAAGGAGGGCTTCTTCCTTCTTTGTGCAGGTAGGTTAGTGGGGTGTGGGAGGGGCGGCAGTTAGTAGAATGTGGTACCGGGGAGGCGAGGGTGTGTGCTCCCTGTTCTTTTGAGGGTAAATTACAGTGTTAAGAAAGGCGTTCCAGCAGTTAAGAAATGTTGAAATTGATTGGGATTAGCAGCTACATATAGTGCACATCAGGAGCGTGACATAGGGAGAGCCTTAAATATCACTGTGCTGCTGTTTTTGCAGAGGGGGAAAATGGCTCAGCCCCATCACACAGACACTGCCTCGCATTCCTTCCTGTGGCTGACGGCTGACCCCTGTGTCTCTCTGCCTCTCCAGAGCCAGCACTGATAAGGAAGAAACTGAGCTACCTGGGGCATTCTCCCTTTGAAAGGGATGTGAGAAACCAGAATTGATAGTTGTTCTTAACCCAACTTCTCCAGAAATTGTTCCTAGAACCTGGGGTGAAGGTTGGATAAGTGTGGGTAGATGTGGGAGACAGCGTTAGATCACTTTTGTGAACCGAAGCTTCTTAGACTCACCCCAGGAGCAAAGATGAAAAGGAAGGCAGTAAGAGCTTGTCACCTGTATTAGCCAATGCTTTACAGTCTCAGCTTGTGCTGAGACATTAAGTAGCAACATACTTGGATAGGCTTCTCTGTCCTGCTGTCCTGTAAGTTTTGTGGGGTTTTTTTGCGGTACGCGGGCCTCTCACTTTTGTGGCCTCTCCCTTTGCGGGGCACAGGCTCCGGACGCGCAGGCTCAGCGGCCATGGCTCACGGGCCCAGCGGCTCCGCGGCATGTGGGACCCTCCCAGACCAGGGCACGAACCCGTGTCCCCTGCATCGGCAGGCGGACTCTCAACCACTGCGCCACCAGGGAAGCCCTGTCCTGTAAGTTTTTAACATGTAGCCTACAGTCCAGGTGAAAGCCTCAATATAAATTTTCTAAATACTCAGCTGTTTAATATTCTTGTCTGAATCCGAGGGTCCCTTGACCTATACATACACATATCCATTTTGTCCTCTCAGGTGTAGGTGTTCCTTTGTCCAGTAATTGCTTATTTCCTTTTTAGCAATGTGTTATTGTAGGCCTCAAAGGTTTCAGAGACTAGGCTGGATTCTCTGAGCTGGTGGTGTCCTTTACCCTCAGTTCGTTTTATGTTGTGGAGAAGTGAGGAGGAGGAGAAATGGACCTTCTCTAAAAGCTCATTCTCTAAACAGCCTGTTGTGAACTTTTACGGGAAGAAAAAGTCCCAACCACCTAAAACTAGAAAGCAGAGTTTCCTGCTTTTCTAAGAGAAAACAATTATTCCTAAGCTGATTCTAGGGTATGCTTGTTTTGTAGGCCAGAGCACCTGTCAGGAAAAAAATGTCCACTTGTCACAGGAAGTATCAACTGGCCAACGGTGGAATTCCTTAATTAAAAGCTCCCGCCCTGTCACTCCTCCCCACCTGTCTTCCCCCTATGACAACTGGAACATGCCACAGACAGAAAAATCTGACCCTCCCAGCACCCATTGGGAAGCGGTGGAATGTAATCTTTTGGACAACCTTTAAAGCCATCTAGTCCTGAAATGCTGTATCACTAAGGAATTATTTGTATACAAAGATCTCCTTCAATTCGGCTTCAAATAACATTTGAGGGTTTGGGAGTATTGTACCGATGGAGCTTGGGGGGTGGGGTGTCCCATTTACAAAAGCATTTTGTTCTTGGAGGCTACTTTTTAAAAGCAAAATCCAAAATCTGTCAAATAGGTTTATAGAGGGTGAGAAAGTAGAAGTCTGAAACATTACGTGACTGGGGTGGTGAGATGTTAAATATTTCTGTAAAGGGTTGAACTAGAGATCATACAAGTGGGTTCGAAAGGAGGCCTACGCTGAAAAGCTGGGGTTGAGGGGACGACTGGAGAGAGGAAAGACTCGTGCCTCATAGAAACACCAGTCCTCCTTCCTTTCCGTAGACCCCGGGGTCTGTCTCCTGTCCCATAAGGAAACCCTTTGGCTCCTACTCTAGGTGGTGGGTGGGGTCTGGGAATCCTCTGTTCTTACCCCTTGGTTTTTGACAGATAAGGAGCCCAGGGCCCCATCAGAGAAGTAACTGGCCTGAGGGTCTCCTGCCTCAGTCCACCGTTCCTCCCACAGACCTGCTGTGGTCTTGCAGGGCAGGTCTCTCAGTCTCAGACAACTTGCCTGAGCCCTTCCCAAGCTGTGGGGAATCTGCAGATCTAAGTGAGGGGTGAAGAAAGGACCACAGCCCAAGTCACAGCCGTAGGCTTCCACTGTGTCACTAGTTGATTCGGGAAGAGTTCAGTTGTAGAACTTGGGGGTTTAGGGAGGTGATTAAAGGGAATGGTGTTTAGTGAGGCGTGTTGTTCACTCCACTCCCCTCATTCCCTAAGATGATGTGCTACAGGCACAGATAAGGTAAAGACAGCAAACTCCCATTAGCGGCACTCCCTGGACCCCACTGACAGCTGTTTATACCTGATGCTGACTTGGAGTTTCTCCATCATCTGGCACTAAACAGGCACAGAGGACCTGGGAAGTACCTCTCTGAGGTTTGGCTGGCAGTTCTGCGTGCTAATCGATTACCCACTCTCCCACCCAGCCTGTAAGACCTGCTCCTCTCTGCTCTCAGAACCTTCCAGAACAGCCTACCCTAAGCCCCACTCACCTGACATTTCCTAAGCTCCTCCCGGCTCTGGACAGAAATGTTCAAGGTGCCCCATTTACTGGTTTGCTCATTGGCTAATGGCATCATTCCTCTACCTTTCAGCCTGCTGCGGGATCAGAGTGATGTTCCTTTAACATCCCCGAACAGCATGCTGTGAATCCTGAGCTGCAGCAGGCAGCTTCTGCAGTCCCGCTTTACTTCCCCTTCATGCTGGGAGAAGCAGGACTGCATTCCCTTTGGCCAGGAAAAGCACCAACCCTATCCAGAGGGGAAAACCCTTTGTTTTAAAAACTGAGCTCCAGCCTGCATACCTATGCGGTGAGGCAGCCCAAGCTCGGTTTTGGGGGGGGGGGCTCAGTAATGGGATGATAGAGCAACTATTTTCTCCTCTTACACGTGCACCCCCATCTGTTAGAGATTTCCCTTCCAACTCCAGCTTGGCTGGCAGGCTTGTCCCTAAGAAGCTGCAGGCCAAAATGGAGAGAACTGACTCCCTCCTCCACACGTCCTGATTTGCTGCCAACTGCCAGAAAAAGAGGGCAACACTTGGGCATTTACCAGAAGACGAGGATGTGCCTTTTCATATGTCTTTTTATTTTACATTTAAAAAGTGGTTATTGCTCTAACTGGATCAGAGGTAAGGACCTCTCCCCTAAGGAGCCTTGGCCTTGCAGCCCCATTCAGCAGGGATGGAAGTCACAAGACAATGAGTGGAGCCTCATGCCCTCCCATGAGGAAGCCCTTAGTGTTGCTGACATCTGCCTTTCACCCTGTCTCTCCTCCCTCTCTGTGCTCCACACTCGGGCAAAGCAGAGTGGCAGCTGCCCCAGCCCCGAGAGCTCTTGTAGACCGCAAAGCAGGGGCGGTCACTGGGGAATGGCTTTCAGCTCTCTGGCTTGGGGGTCACCGCGCTTCTCATTCAGTTCAGCAGGTACTCACTGGGCGCCGACTGCGTGCCAGGCTTGTGCCAAGCGCAGTCGCCCACACTGTCGTCCTTAGCCACGAATGGAAGACGCAGAGGTCCGTCTCTTCCTATGCAGGCATTCAGCAGCCGCAACTTGTCAGTCCTAGGGAAGGATCTGCCTTCCTTAGCAAGCACCATTTGTTTTTTAAACCAGAAAGAGGCAGTGGAGGGAGAGACCTGTCACCTCACACCACTCAGGCTCTAGGGAAGGACATGAGGACCCTGGGTAGCTTTCACGAACCCTGGATGAGATGGCAAGATATGGAGACCCCAGAGGTCAGGACTGCTCTGACTGTCCATGGTGAATGGCTCGGGCCCGCCTTCCAGCAGCGTCCACCCCAGAGGGGGTGATTTAGCAGCCCCCAGTTTGTCCCAGGTGGATGTACCTTTTCAGTTGTGCAAGCCAGCACTGTTGCAACTCCAAGAGACTTTTCCTAAAGAAATGGGGCCAGTACCTTCCAGGTCTCTTTCCCACTTTGTCTCCTTCAGACCCCAGACTGATGATCTTACAGTCAAAATAAGGGCCAAAGAAGACAAAGGACACAGGCAACCAGCTCGGGGAATCCCTCTGCCCTCTGGAGTGAAGCCCTTCGGTTGTGTTTTCCAAAAGAGACAGAACAGATAACATCTTACACACTCGCAAAGTTGTGCATCGCGCCACAAACAAGTCCCTGATGGCTGGATCCAGCAAAGGCTTGATGGCCGCCAGGCCCCTGCCCGGCAGGCAGCCCCACAGCTTCCCTGAAAGACACAGCTTCTGTCAGTCTAGGTGCTTGTCATCTCCCAGGAGCTTTGTGCATTTTCTCAAAGAGGAAGCCAGTCCAGGAGAGGCGAGGAGGCAGAAAGACGGCTGTGTCTCACGCAGCTTTGCCTTTTCCAGGACAGGGCCAGGCCTTTTAGTTTTGTGGCTTATTTTTTGCAGAATTGGGGTTTGCAGTTCAGCCTTCTTCACCAGACTAGGATGGGGGGGCAGAGGGAGAACTGTGCAGCTAGCTGTGCCTCCCCCCATGGTAGTCCTCTTTCTCCCTGTGCCCATGGACCTGGGGACCAGCAGAGAAGAAAAATGAAATCCTTCTCCCTGCAGACAGGCAGTCATGCTTCGATGATGTTCACCGAGGGCTTGTTTGGAAACTGGGAGGAAAAAAAAATGAGAGAAGCGGCCAGGGCTAAATTGAACAGACTTCTTGCAAGGATGGAAACAGGGAGAAGACACCAGAAGGAAGGGAGCAGCAGGGCTGCAGCCTAAAAGCCAGGCTCTTGTTCTCAGGTGGAAGGAAAGGAGGAGCCCTGCCTGGATGTCTTATCTCTCTGCCTCTCAAACCCAGCCTTCAGCTTCACTCAGCTGAGTGGCCAGGACTGGGTCCGGGGCCCTAGCCGAGCATCCCGCTGGCTGGTTCTCTCACATCCTGCAGATCTGCCTCTGAGCGTAGCCTCAGCCACTGACATTGCTGAGGTGCTTCTGGAGATGGTGGATTAATAAGAGGCTTCAGGAGAGTGCCAGAGAGAAGCCAAGAGAGAGGACAGTAAGCCAGAGGGTGTAAGGAGATGGAGGAAGGAGGAAATGTAGAGAGAGCCAGATGTTTGTTTGTTGGATAATCATCGTCAGAACCATGAGATTCTCTTCCGTTCTCTATGTCTCTCTTCTGAGCTGCTCAAAGCAAGCACTGAAAAGGTTTTCATATCTGTTTTACAGAAGAGGAAATGAAGGTACAAAGAGGTGAAGTACATGCCCAAGGTCATACAGCACAGCAGGAGCATGAATGAGCCCAGAACCCCTACTCTTGCTGTCCCGCACCTACTGGGAGCTCTGCCCTCCCCACTCACTGCCCTCTTTTTAAACCCCTACTGGCTCCTGGCACCCTGCAAAAGGAGAGGATCCAAAATCAATTTGCAGTGTCCCCTGTGTCACACGGGCAGCGGCCAAGCTTGGCTCTGTCCAGCTGCAGCCATGCCAGGCCCCATTGGTAGTCCCCAAGCTGACCCCTTCTGCAGCCCAGGGACTACCAGGGTGCCAGCCACGGGGCCCCCATCCAGGCCCAGGTTTTGCCCTCACCTTGCTGCGGAGAAGGCCCCCACTTTGGTGCTCTGGTGTGCTGGTTTCTGATGCGCTCTTGGTTTTTTCCTTGTTGTTATTGGGTTCATTGTCCTTGATAATGTCATACTGGCGGCAGAAGAGGGCGATGACGCCTGCAGGGGACAAAGGAGAGCAGTCAGAGGCCAGAGCCCCAGTCCTTGCCCCTCCACTTCATGCCCACTAGACCAGGCTGAGCTCCTGTGGGTACCGGGCTCCAGATGGCCTCTCACCATCTGGAGCCCAGTACTACTGCAAGAGGCTGCCTCTGGCCTCTGGCTTCTGTGTCCACCTGTCCCCTTCCCCACCAGCCCCTTCACTGCTGCTGGGCTGATCTTCTTACAACATGCTTCTGATCGTGTCTCCTCCCTTTCCTTCTTTTAAACCTCAGAGGGCTCCCCTTTCCTTTAGGGCAAAGAGAAACAATAGCATTTGTCTAGCATGTGCCAGGCCCTGTGCTGGGCCCTGACATTCCATCTCACTGAGCCCTCATAGCTCTCTGAGAGCACTGGTTATTACCATCCCCAGGTTACGAGGGAGGGCAGTGATGAAGAGCTTAGATAACTCACTCAAGGTCACACGGTGGAATGGGGGTGTGCACTCCAGGGCCTGCACTCTCCTAAATGTTTATCGCTATCAAACTAATATTTTTTGCAAGTCCTATAGTATTAAGGCAACCACCTCCAACTCTCGTAGGTGTTTTCCCCATTTTTACCTCTATACTTGATTTATAGCGCTATTTCTTTTCTGTCTGCGCCACACGGCTCGCAGGATCTTAGTTCCCCGACCAGGGATTGAACCCGGGCCACAGCAGTGAAAGCCCAGAATCCTAACCACTAGGCAACAGGAAACTCTATAGTGCTATTACCTGATCTGTTTTAGAGATTATCTGTTGACGTCCCACCATGGCATATAGAGCCTAACCACTCCCTCTACTACCTTCCTCATCATCCTAGCAGAATTACCTCACAATTTCGAGTTAATTCACTATTCTATATTGTTACAATGATGTGAATACTGTCTGTGCCAAGACTAATAATGCGCCATAAGCAAACCTCCCCTTTTGTACAATCCTTTGTTTTTCCAGCTTTGTTTTTTCAAGTGTCTGCTTTTCTTTGTGTCTACGGAACCTATTTTTCCATATGCTTCTAAAACAGAGGCTGTCCTCTCAACCACGATGCTCATATAACTTCGACATGGTGTTTAATTCCCTCAAGAAGGACTCCAGTCCACTTGACAGCCTCAACATCCTTTACCCCTCACTTTCTATCTTCTCTCTTGGGTCGCAGCTGCAGAGTCAGACTGAGCTTAACTTCCTTCTTGAACACACCATGCCCAGAATACCCTTCCTTTTTTGGCTGCCTGGTGAACTCCTACTCATCCTTCAAAGCTCAATCCCCATTTACCTCCTCTCTGTGTTTTTCTTGATTTCTACTCCTAGCCCCAGAATTAATTCATTCCCCGTCCTCTGCTCCCATACATGGTGCTATTAGAGCACCCATCACGTTGAATTATTGTTAAGTACGGGCCTGGCGTCTCCCAGACTTCTTACAAGCACATGGCTCTTCTTAGTCACGACTGTAGCACTACTCTCTGGAATGGAGTGGCTGTTCAGTAACTTCTGGTTGAGTTGAGTACAAAGGTGATGGTCTTTATCCCCAGGGAGCTCACAGACAAGTGGGAAAAGAGAAAGACAGGAACCCAACTAACTTAGCTAAGAAGGGCTAAATTTAGAGAGGAGCACACAGGGTGCCGCGGGAGCATCGAGGCAGGAGAACATTCTAATGGATGGGTTGGGGAGGTTTCACGCAGGCGGTCTCTGAGTTGTGTCAAGAAGGATGAGTGGGTTAAGAGGGTGTCCCAAGCCTGAGCTGCCCAGGCCTGAAGCACCTGGAGGCACAGCAACCCGGAAGAATACGGAGAGGCTGCTGCAGCCAGGGCTGGAAGGCCAGGGGCTTTGGCCATTCATTAGGGAGGGCACTCACTCATATAATCCTACGAGGCAGCTACTGAACTGCTATGTTTTTGGTGAGAGGTCAGTTAGAGAAGGGATCCGATCTGGCCCCCAGAGCAGAACTTAGGCTCCTAAGTCCTCTCACTGCCTCCAAGCCCCTCACCCTTCGTTTCTGTGAGTAAAGGGTCTGGTGAGGGTCCTCCACTTCCCCGAGGTGAAGTGAAGAAGGGCTTGGGGCCAGACTCACCGGCCCACATGAACAGGACCACGACGATGATCAGCACCTCGCCCGTCCGCAGCTGTTGGTTCCTCCCCATCTCCTTCATGGTCACCTCATCTGTGTGGAGAGAGACACTATAGCTCCAGGACTCCCTGGGCCCCTGCCAGCCACATTTCTAGGGCCAAGTGCAAAATATTAAGGGCTTATTTCTACAGGTGCCCACACACCTAACAAAAAGAGATTCTAGAACATGCTGATGGCTACTTGGGTGGCACCGACTAGACTTAATCCAGAGCTGAAAGTTTGTATCCCATAGCTTGGGGGACCAGAGTGGGCCTCCCTCTCTCAGGGGCTGCTTGGCTAGGCAGCAGGGGCTGGGGGAGGATGGGGGGCTCACGCTCTCCTCCAGCCGCCCGCCGCGCTAGCCCTGACCGCCCCTCCCCGCACCCCCTCCCTTGCTAACGGTGGCCCGGGCCTGCCTTTGTTCTTCGAGGCCATCTTCTCAGCCTCCCGTGGTGTCTTAAAGAGCACGGGCTCGCTCGCCGGACTCTGGCCCTGAATGGAGATGGCCTGCACGTGCACGATGTACTCGGTGTCCTCCTCCAGGTCCCAGAGCGCGCACGAGCGGGTGGTGGTGTTCACCTCCTGGATGAAGCGCAGCATCCGCACGTCCTTCTTCTGTGGAGCAAAAGCCGGGCCCCAGGTTTCAGTGCCCAGGCCCCCACCCCACGTCTGTCCACCTCTCCGGCGGTGATAAGGCCTCACCTGGCTACCATGTTAAACCCCGGACATCCACAATCTGACTCAAGCATCCCATCACCTCTGCAGGTAGGTATTGATATCTTCATTTTACAGGTAAGGAGACAGGTTCACAGAAGTTAGGGAAATTGCCCAAGGCCATACAACTAGCAAGAACTGGAGCAAGGTCCTAAACTCAGATCTGTTTAAGATCAAAATCATGCCCTTAATTCCCAGATTCCAACCAAAGGATTCCCTTCTGGGGCCTCCCTTCCCAGCCACGTGTGCAGCTTTCTGGCCATCTCTCTTGCTCCTCGTTCCTTTTTCCTTTCTCTTTCGGCACCCCTTCCTCCCCCGTCCACCACTTCTATCTTGATGTGTTCTTCCCTCCCAGGGACCCTCAAGGGTTACCTGCTGAGAGATGGCAAATCCAATGACGACCTCATCCTCCAGGACGTCCCAGCTCACCACTGCAGAGTTGGCCTTGAGGTGCCTGACGGTGACATTCACTGGGGCCGAGGGGCTATCTGGGGGTGGGGAGGCACCTGAGCCTGAGCACCCCCTGTCGTGAGGCCCAGGCCCATGGTCTCGTCAGTATGACAAGATAACCTGGGAATGGCCATGAGGTGGGAAGGAAGAAACCCAGGCCTTCCAGTGGGATTGGCACCTGGGTCTCAGTTCCTTAGTGGTTGAAGAGCCAGGCCTGAGAGGCCCCAGGCTCCTTGTAAACAGGGTGGGAACCCCTGCTGGCCACAACTGGCCCCACTAGGTTTCAAGCTAAAATTGATGAGCCCGGGCCAGGGCCAGGTCTAAAGGAGGAGGAATGAGAGGTGAGGAGACAGGCATGGAGGAGACATAGGTGGCCGGGCTGCAGGAGCTCAAGGTTAGTCTGGTGCAAAGCAATCAGAAGGCTCCCCAGTCCAGTGCTCTTTCTACAGAACTGCACTGTCAAGTGAGTGACCTTGAGGGAAGGAGAAAGACCCAGAGGTCGAGAAGAGCCTAGCTGGGTGAGCCCTGGGATGGGAGTGAGGACCAAGAAAAGAAGCCCCAGTACTGTGGAGACCCAGGCAGGATGAAGCCTGGGGAAAGGCCTCTTCTCCACACCCCTCCAGCCCCAAGAGGCAGGTGGGAAGGCGGCAGAGGAAGATGGGGTCACTCAGAGCACGGCCCCTCAGTGGAGTCAAGAGAACAGGGTAGGGCCTCTTGGATGGGAGGAGAGGACAAAGGGGACCAGATGAGAGGAGGGTGATGAGGATGGTGGGGGTCAGGGAAGGAAGAACTTTTTAGGAGAGGGGCAGCGGACTCACACAGCTTCTGTATCCCCCAAGAGGCAGGCGCTTAAAGGGGAAGAAGACCTAAGCCTGAGCCTCACCCCTCACCTCATAGGTCTGGGGCCTGGGGAGACAAAGACAGACGTGGAGGCAGAGAGAGACAGAGGGTCACAGACAGGGGCAGCAGACACAGAACCAGAGAACAGACAAGTGGGGTATCAGAGACAGACACAGGACAGAAGCAGGGAGACAGCACTGAGCAGCCAAGGAGAGCTGGGTCGGAGGAGAGATGAGCAAGGTGGCAGCAGCCAGAAGGGACAGGGACAGGGCGTCAGGAGGGGCGGGGTGAGGAGGAGGCCAGGCCCCAGGGGGCAGGCCAGACTCCAGGCTCGGGGTCCACCCCACCTGTCCCCGTGCCCTCGGGTGCCGGTCCCCATCCCCCTCACACAGTGGGACCCCATCCCGCTCGACCTGCAGAGTTGGCCTGCAGGGCTTTGGGTCAAGGAGGGAGGCCCAAGGTGGGGGGACCGGTGTCCTCAGCTGCTCCCTGGGCCAGAGAAAGGAGCTAGGGCTCCTGAAGGAAAGGCCTGGGGTCAGGGCAATGGGATGAGGGGGCTGGGGAATCCCAAGACCGTGGATCCCAGGGCAGTGGTGGTGGGAAGGGGTTTGAGAGCTGGAGGTCGGGTCTGGGGGTCAAGCAAGCAGGAAAGGGGCTGGGGCGTGGGGCGAGGGGAGCAGTGAGCGGGCCTGAGACGGGGTCCCCAGGGAGCAAGCAAGGGACCCGAGGATGCCCGCCCGCGCCCCGCGCCCGGACCCCCTTACCCGCCTGCACCAGCGCGAGGCAGACGCAGCCCAGCCACAGGCGGAGCGCGGCGCGGGGCGGCCCGGGGTGCATGGCGGCGGCTCCGGCGTGCGGCAGCCGCTCGCGCTGGCGCTCCGGCCCGCGGCCCGCCCGGCCCGGCCGCCCCGTGCCGCCCCGCGCCGCCTGCATGTCGGCTCCGCGGACAGCGACTCCCGCGCGGCGGCGGCGGCGGCGGCGGCCGCGTCCACGTCGGGCGCCCGAGGGGCGGGGCGCCCCCGCTGCGGGGAGAGGCGCGGGGGCGGGGTGAGGGGCGGAGGGCGCCCCCTCGCCGCCCCCACCCCCGATGACCCGGCCCGCGGGGCTTCGCCGACCCGCGCTGCCACCCTCTCGCCTGTGCCGGAGCCCGAGCGGGGTTCTCCGTGCCCCACTGTGCTCAGCCCCAGGCTCGCACGCAGCCTCTCTCCCCGCCGCGCAGCCCTGACCCGGCCGCCACCGCTGCCCTTTCCCGAGGGAGAGGGAGGACAAGTGCCACGGAGACTCTCCTCTGGGCTCCCATCGCACCCGCCCCAAAGCTGACCTGCCCTCCCGCGCCTGGGGGTCCCCACCCCTCTCCCCTCCCCAGCCCCAGACCCGAGGCCTTGCAGGCTGGGACAGGAGTGAGCAGAGGGGAGCAATCCTAGTAGGGATGGGGGTGACTATAGAGTGCTTCGTAGGTGCTGGGGTGCAGACAGTAGGTGCTCAGCGTTTGCCATGGGGCTGAGAAGAGGGTGCTCTGACTCACTGGAGGGCCTAACTCTGTGACCCCAGGCCAGTCCTTCCCTTCTTGACATCCATTTTTCCCTCCATAATGAGAGCAACAGCATCTCATAGGTGCCAGCTGCGCGCTGGGGGCTTTACTTGCATCATGTGGACTGCTTCTCACTGCAACCCTGTAAGGGCCCGCTCTGTTGTCCGCATTTTCCACAGGAGGAGACTGCAGCTAGGAGAGGTTACTTGACTCCCCCAAGGACCCACAGCAGAGCCAGGATTTGAACAGAGGCTGATTTGACTCCCCATCATGTGCTTGACTGGACTGCCTCCCACCTTGGGATCCCTGAGATCCTAAAACTTGCCCGTGCCAGCTTCTCCCCAGCCAGAGAACAATCTGGAACAATCTCTTCCCAAGAGCAGGGTGAGGGAGGAATGGCTCCAGCCCCCCTGCCCCCACCCTTCTGGACTGGTTGAAGGATGTGAGCAGTGAATGAGCTAATGACTCTGAAGTGCAGGGGACTTTGGAGACGTGGCCAGCAGCCACAGTTCAAAAAGGGCTCGGGTGACCCCTCCCTCATTACCCTGGGGACATCCATAAGCCTACCACTGTCCCTACCTTGGTGCCACACACCCTGCTGCCTAATCCACTCTTTTTCTGATCTTGGAGTGGCAGAGAAATACCCTCACCCTGCGCCCACCACCCTCTCCCTAATGAGAGGACCTCTGGAGCACCAGACACCTGGGGAAGCTCCCACCCACCACCCTGTGTCACTCTCCACCATGAGTCCCAGTCAGGGAAACTAGGTTGAGGAGAGAGGCACAGACCAGGGCCTCAGGGCCCCTGACATGGAGGGACCACCCATCTTTCTAAATGACCCCCTCCCTGCACTGCCTGAAATTCCACCACTAAGGGCGCATCCCTTTGGGTCTTAAAAGCCTTCTGGGGCTTCCCTGGTGGCGCAGTGGTTGGGAGTCCGCCTGCCGATGCAGGGTACATGGGTTCGTGCCCCTGTCCGGGAAGATCCCACATGCTGCGGAGCGGCTAAGCCCGTGAGCCATGGCCGCTGAACCTGCGGGTCCGGAGCCTGCGCGTCCGGAGCCTGTGCTCCGCAACGGGAGAGGCCGCAACAGTGAGAGGCCCGAGTACCGCAAAAAAAAAAAAAAAAAAAAAAGCCTTCTGGTCTTCAGAAGCCCCTGAAAGAACGAATTCTTTTTGAAAAAGGGACACCTTGCAAAGTTATCCCACAAAACATCTTCAAGAGCCCCCGGCCTCTGCCTCCATTTTAGATTAAGAAACTGAGGTTCAGAGACGGGAAGAGCTTGGTGCAAATTCACGTATCGAGTCCAGAACAGCAATAGAGCCTTTGCCTCCTAATGCCCACCCCTCGACTCCTGTACTGCCCCCCAAGTCTCTATTTGGTCACCTTGGGAGGGGTGAGATGGGAGGGGGCTCAGGGGTCCTTGCTGAGCAGCAGAGCAGGCCTAGGGGTACTGAGGGGCTAGCGGGTTAGGTTCTGGCCCCTTCTGCTTCCTCAGCCACGTACCTTATCCTGGGGCGAGCCTCAGCTGGGACCTCCACCTGCTTGGGATAGGAGCCAGGGAACCAGAGCACCTCTCCCTCCCTCTCCTTCTTCTCTTCTCTCTCTTTTTCTTTCTCTCACCCGGCAGCTGCTTTCAGCCTCACCCCGCCCAGCCCCGCCCCACCAGCTGCATCTTGGCCCCGGGGACCCCCCCCCCCCTCACCCACCAGGCAGGAAAAGACAACCCGGGGCCTGCAGGAGCAACTGGAGTCTCCTCAGGCCTCATCGCAGGAGCCAGCAGGAAAGAGAGGGGTCAGTTAGAGGTCACAGAGTCCGCTCCTGTCCGTGCTGGGGAGAAAATGAGGGAGGGACAGGGTCCTGGTGGGGTGTGGAGTCCAGTCCAGGGCTGGGGAAAGGGGAGTCTCAGCGCCACCCGCTGGCCACGTTGGGTATAACCCCAGGTAGATGTAGGGCACTGGGTGGGCGGAGATGGCTGTGTCTGAGGCTTTTAGAGGGATGGGGAAGCGTGGCTGGAGGACGGGGCATGAAAGACAGAGAGGATTTGGAGAGTTGTGGCTGCAGGTGTGCAGCCTTCCCAGGCCCCATGATGCATGGGGTGCTTGGGCATTACCTCGATTCTGGGAAAAGTCCTGATGCCTGGAGCTTGGCAACCAGTGGAAGCTGGCTCTGGAGTGGGAAGAGCTGGGAGGATTTAGAGCCCCCCTGGGTGATCTTGGGAGAGAGCTGTCAGGACCAGTTCCTCTGTGTGCACCATCTGTACACCATCTCTTAGCACAGGGCTAAGAGCAGTAGACAATAAGTGTGTTGAACATAAAAACTTGTTCTTACAACATATATTTATTGAGACCTATTATGTACCAGGCTCTGTGCAACCTTCTGGAAATACAGCAGTGGAAGAATGATTAAATGCATGAACGGGGATCTGGGTGGGGGGCGTGAGGGGTGGGCCTCTGTCCTCCAAAGATGATCTGCATTTGGAGGACCCCACAGACACCTCCTAGGGGGCTGACTGGTCACTTACACTTTGGCACCTGGTGAGGTCACCAGCATTTGGAGCCTCCTGAGTGTCCAGAGCTGTCCAGAGTCCCAGCCCCTAACCCAGGCTGCAGGTTAGCATTTAGAATGGGGAGGTTCCTCTTTGCCACCTAGAATGGTCATGGCCCTGTCTAGGGGGTCCCCTAGATACACAAACCCCAAATCACAGGAAGAATTAGGAGAAGGGAAGGAGATTGCTTTGAGGACCAGTAATCAAGCGCCTACCCAGACTTGGCTTTTTGTCCATGTTATTTTGAGTCTTTGGCTGATAAGTGTTATTAGCTCCTGTTCCAGATCAGGAAGCTGAGGCTCAGAGAGGTGTGAGGACTCACACTGGGTAACACAGCCAGTGAATTATGGAGCCATGTCTTAAATTCAGTGATGTGGCTTCAAGTTCAGGGCTTGATCCAGTCTGCCTATATCTTCCCTTCAGCTCTGAGGGCTCCTCAGAGGTCCTGGGCCCAGGGCTCACTAGAGGATAGACATTTTCCTCCCCTGAAGGGCTTGAGGGGGCTGGCTGCTCCCAGAGGCAGTTGCTAAGCCCAGGCCCAAGTCCATACTGGAAAAGGGACCCACCACTCACCTAACACTTTCCACATGCCAGAGCACTACATACACTAGAGAAGTTTCTCTCGAATCCTCACAACCCTAAGAAGTTGGGAATGTTATACTCATTTTACAGATGAGGAAACTGAGTCTTAAAGAGAGGAAGTAGTTTGCCATGGGTCATACAGCTGGGAGACACTGGTCTGGTCTAATCCCCCAAAGTCCCCATCACAGCAATGATGAGGCCAGCCCAGATCAATGTTTCTTGAATGCCTGTGCCAGGCAGTCTGGGCTGGGTGCCAAAGACATCGTGATGAACCAGATTGGTCCAAGTTCTTGAGGAGCTCCTTAAGGAGAGAGATATTCTTAATATACAAGGAGAGGACTGCCTTACGGACCAGGAGGGACCAAGGATCTTCAGGGGCCAGGAGAGAGTATTAACTTAAAAGGAAAGCAGGGAAGGCTTCTGGGAGGAGGTGACACCTGAGTTAATTAGTATTGACAGTCAGGTGGGAATTAGTCAAATGAGGCAAAAAGGACAGAGGGAAAAAGGAATCATTGGCCTGAGGCCTGGGAGAGCATATTGTCTATGTGGAGGAGGAGGAAGGGAGGCAGAGTAGGGTGGCAGGGAGGGATGGGAGGGGTTGCTACAAGCTCTGGGCTGTGACAGTGGGAGCAGGAAAAATAGGATTGGATTTGAAAGACTGCTCTGAGCATGCAAAAGAAGTCAGGGCTGCGGAGGGCTTTCTGCATTCAACAAACACATATTGAGCATCTACTAACTGCCAGGTCCTATGCTAGGTCCTGGGGACACAGCTGTGGACAGGATGACAAGGTCCCTCCCCTATGGATCTCATGTTCCAGTGGGAGAGACGGGCAAGAAACAAGGGAGCTAACGACAGTACAATATCTTCGGAGACTCACATGGCTCTGGCAAAAATGGGGGAATATGGTTGAGAATGGCTGAGTGGGAAAATGTTAGGTAGTGTGGTCTGAGGGGGCGACATCTGAACTAAGAAGGAAAGGGGGGCAGGCACAACACACATCCCAGGAAGGGTGCTCCAGCCACAGGAGCGGCAAGTGCAAAGGCCCTGGAGCAGAAGCAGGCTTGGCATGGTCAGGAAACTTAAGCCAGTGAGACTGGGGCTTCATGGGGAAGAAAGAGGAAATAAAGGTGACTAGGATCAATAGCACAGGGCCTGAGGGAGTGGAATGGAGCTTAGATTTATTCCATTTGCAGTGGAAACTTTCAAAAAGAGATGTGATATGATCTGATTTACATTTTAAAAGGGTCACTTCACCTGCTCCAGTGTGTAAGCCAGACTGCAGAAAACCAGGCCGAGTGACCTGTGAGGAAGCAAGGAGGCTGCTGCAGTCACCAGCCCAGAAAAGATGGGTCTTGGCCTGGGTAGTGGCAAGGGACAAGGAGAGAAGTTGATGGAGGGTTTGGGGAAAGTTTTGTAGGAGGAGCTGATGGATGAGATGTGATGAGTGAGGAGAGAGGAGGTGAAGAGGGAACAGGGGAGGGGTCAGCTCACCAAAGTCTGGATTCTAAACCAAAACACCTGGCTGGGTGTCGCTGGGCCAGTTACTCCACCTCTCTGAGCCTCAAATGCCTCCTCTTGAAAAGAAAGATAATATCCACACCACAGAGTGGTGGACGAGATAGTGGGGAGTGGAGAAGAGGAGCAAGAGAGAAAGAAGGGGGGGGAGGGAGGAGGAGGGGGAAAGGAGGGGAGGAGGGAAGAGGTAGAGGAGAGGTCTGAGTAAAGACCTTCTAAATGGGTAAAAGAGACCTCCTCCAATTTCTTCAGTTCTTCAGAGTCTACAAAGGAACTGACTCCCATCTGACAGTGCTCAGAGAGGTTGAGAATCTTGCCCAATGTCACACAGCTAGTCAGTAGCATCTCTATGCCTCAAATTACCTCAAATCGTGGACCCCAGATTTGCCTTTGGAGACAGATTCTCAGCTACAAACCACAGTCACTAAGATCCCTCAGGAGCAGTGGGGCTAGAGGCTCTGTTTTAGGGGGTCCAGATGCAGGGAGGGGGTGGAGGATGCGAAGGCTGCTGGAGTAAAACTCCTTCCCCACCAGGGAGGGGTGGAAGGACGGGAGGCTGAGAATCAGACAACGCTAGGTTCAAACCTTAGCTCAGTCCCTGACTGGCTGGGTGACCTCAGGTACCACCATCTAATGTGAGGGTCTAGGTTCAAGAGCCCACCCACCTCCCACATCCCAGGGTCTCCCTCAGCCTGAAAACAACATGGCTCTGCAGAACCAGAGCATGGCCAGCAGAGGGCGCCCACCTGGGCCATAGTGCTGCCCAGAACAGGAAAGGCTCCGGGACTGGGGGGACCCAGAGCCCTAGCTGGGGAGGCCGCCCTGCCTCCCGCTTTGGTCCCTCTGCCTGGGTGCCAGGAGGCCAACTCCCAGGTGAGCAGATCACAGACGCAGCAGCCAGGCAGAGTCTGAATCTTGCTGCCGTGCCTCTCTGAGCCTCAGTTTCCTCATCCATAAATGGGCCTAACGATAGTGCCTGCCTCACAGGGTTCTGTGAGGAGTCAATGATGATCAAGCGCAAAAGGGCTGAGTACACAGGAGCTGCTATTTTTATTAGCACTGGTGGCAGTTGTATCTTAAAGTGCCTGACACAAAGGGTATCTAATCAGTGCTGCTATGACGGCAGTGATGAGGAGAACGATGCAGCACTCAGTCACTGGTTATCTTGAATTTCCTAAACGGGGAGCATCCAGTGCCTACCAACTTGGGATGCCTCCAGTGACAGGGAGCTCACTCCCTCCCCAGCAGCCCATTTTCACTGTCACATCATCTTTTTGCTGAAAGCTGCCTCCTGCAAGACAGCCCACCTCCCAGCTTCCTATTCAGGATGATTCAGTTGGCCCAGCCTCCAGCCTCAGGCCCCCTCATTTCCCCAAGTTTTGCCTGAGAGGCCCGAGAGGTCGAGAAGCCAGGACCCTGGCAGCTGGATTTCTGTCTCCGGAGGAAGGGCAGGGAGCTCACAAGTGAACCCAGATGGCTTTACCAGCAGGAAATTCCCAGTGGGTCTTTCTCTGGCTGTTCAAAGTTCCTTTTCTGCTGACTGGGAGAAATCAGTGGAAGGAAAGCCCTCGCGGTCCTCTGGGCTTCCCTTCACTCCTCAGTCTCAAGAATGGCTGGAGGCCAGAGAGGGAACACAGTGCCCAGAGCCACAAGTCCAGGAACCCTGGCATCCTAGCTGGGAGGCCTCAGCTCTGGCTCTACCTGCTGCCAGGCACCCCCATCTGTATTTGTGGGTCCCAGGGTGAGTGCTCTTGAGTCTGGCACCAAGGGATCTGTCGTGGAGGGCAGGAGCCAAACAGTCCTCGGCTCAAATCTTGGCTACTGTGTGACCTCAGGCAAATCACTCTACCTCTCTGAGCCTGTTTCCTCACCAGGCACCTCTCTCAGAGTGGTGTGGGGAGTATAGGAGATGTTATATGTGAAAAGGAAAATGCAGTACTGGGCACATAGTAAGTATCTATAGATGTATTATTATAAAGTGGAAGTCATTCATTTCCCCAAAACCCTCCCCCTGCCTGAGTGGGCCAGGGTTGCTGTGAGAGTGGATCGTGTCAGGCAGGGTGATGTCCTGACCCACTTCTCGGCTAGTGGGCACATTGTACATGTGCCTTCATGTGCAAGGGGGAGTGGGTGTGCACACACATGCACTGGGTGTGCATGCATGTGCAAGGGTGTGCGTGGGTATGCGTGCGTGTACCTCAGGCTGTCCATCCCAGGGATTCCCAGGGCACATGCATACCTGCCAGTACCTGTGCAGTATCCCTGCACTGATTCAGGAGGCCCCCCTGTTCGCTATTACTATGGAAACAAAGAGGCAATCCCCAGCTTCGGGAAGAGCCTAAGGTGCCAGAAACGAGAGCTGACCCAGTCTTCCCAGCAAGAAAGACAGATCCAGAGCATGAGGGCCTTGGGATGTGGCAACCTCAGCCTCTGGGGGTTGGGTTCTGGGACTCTGCGTCCCTCTGAATCCTCTAGGAAGTTCTCACTTCTCTAAGGCATCCCAGCCCACTGGAAAGAGCTCAGGACATGGAGCCGGGTCTCATCTTGAATCTGGCTCTAACCCCACGCACAGGCTCAGGCAGCGAACTCTATCTCTTGTGCCTGTTTCCTCTTCTATAAAATGGGGATAATCGCAGGTGCCCGCGGAATCCTTGAGCTGGAATGTTACCTTTCCTCTCGCTGGGGCCCTGCCCTCAAGGCTGTATGAGTGTAGACCCCAGAGCCCTGGAGTGTCACAGAGTAGCCTCCTTCATGGGCACGACCCTCCCAGTGTCTCATGGGCTGCTCACAGCAACTCTGGGAGGGAAGCTTTTCCCAGTAGTAGAACCGGGGCTCTAGGAGGACAAAGCTGGCCAGTGGTGGGGTCAGGTCTGCTGGGAGGAGAGTCACACTGGCCACGGGTGCTGGGTGCAGTCTTCAGCCTGGGCAACCCCCTAGGGCAGAGCTGGGCTGCTGGAAGACTTCTGGGAAGCAGATCCCAGAGGAGGAAGAACCATCTTTTAAAAATCTTGACTCTTGGGACTTCCCTGGTGGTCCAGTGGTTAGGATTCCTCACTTCCAAAGCAGGAGTCCCGGGTTCGATCCCTGGCTGGGGAACTGAGATCCCACATGCCATGCGGCACAGCCAAAACTTTTTGAAAAAATAATTAATTAATTAAAAAAAGAAATCTTGACTCTTTAGATTTTGACTCAAGTCTCAAATGTCCTGCATGCAGGTTGTAATACATCCAGGCAGAATTGCTTATGAAGTCACAAGTGAACACTCAGCCTCTTGCCCTTAATTCCACTTCCAAGAGTGACCATTCTATTTGCTGTGAACCCAGCAACAAATTTCAGACAGTCAGAGATGGACCAGGAGAAGCGAACCAGCAATGGAAATGAGTGAGAAAGATCTGAATGCTTATCTGTCAGGAAAGCTGCCACAGAAGGAGTCACTTATGACTTGGGGAGGGGACAAAAGGGTGCCCTGGCAGGGTGACCTCAAGCAAGTGACTGTTTCTCCCTGGCTGAGCCGGAGGCCCTTCCAGCTAGGAGTTGCTTTAACCAGCAGAGGGATTATTGTGCAGACAAGGGTTGGCTGGTACGTGATCCCAGCTGCCTGCTTCACTTCACCCCACCCCCAACTAGGTTAAAACCCATATGCAGCGTTATGGGGGTCGGGGAGCAGGGAGCCCCCTTTCCCCAGCCTTTACTCTGGATCTCTTCTCTTGGTGTAGGAGATCCCAGCAGTCTGGTAGAGGATTGCTGGCTGGTGGGGAGTTGTTGAAGGAAGGTGGACGGGAAGAGCTGAGATGGGAAGCTAGGGTTGGGGTCTGTCATGGAGAGCCTGGAATGTCCACTTACTTTGGTAGGCAGTGGAGAGCCATGGAAGGTTATTAAGCAGGGAGGAAGGGGATTAGATTTACAGAAACTGAAGGCAGGCGCTGTAAAAGGGCCGGAGCCGTCACACAGGGCCAATCCGATGAGGACGTGGGGAAGGGGAGGCGGCAAGGAGAGCGGAGGTCGGGCCTGAGAGATGTACCCAGTAGACACGCTGACTTGGAAAGGAAGCAGGTGTGGGGATGAGGAGAAGGGAGGGGTCCTGGATGGTGGATCTCGGGCCTGTTTGGTGATGGAGGGGGGCCCAGGTACAGGGCAGGCTGTGGTGGAAGGTGATGACTTGGATACTGACTGGCTTGAGTCTGAGGTGTCTGTGGGTTTGTGGGAGCAAGTCCAGAAAGCAGCTGGAAATGCAAGTTTTGCAGAGAAGGAGCCAGAGGGTCAGAGGGGTTGTTGTTGCCAACTTTCCCAAGTCTGGGAAGGGGCCACATCAAGGTCTGAGCCTGGGTCTATTGCCCTCCGAAGTCCGTTCCTTCATAGTGAGGGACCGGCAAAGACACGCCCCTTTCTCTCTCCCTGGGGGTCCTGGATTCTGGGCTGGGCAGAGTCATCAGCTGCTGTTACTCGGGAGGGAGGTGGTGCTCTTCAGCTGCTTTCACCCAGGAGGATCCCCCTGCTGCAGAGCCCGGCAGCCTCAGGGGCTCTTGCGGCGGGATCTCCAAGCCCTGACTGCTGCTCTGGAGAGGGACACTGTCCAACCAGCCCCGGCCTTCCTGATCCTCCTACAGCAGGGAGGCCCTATTAGCAGCCTGGAGTGCCCAGGGCCCTGAACTTTACAGGCTCCATCTCACTTAATCCTCACAAGCCCCTTCCAGGGAGGTGCTAATATTATAGTTTCCATTTTACAGATGGAGAAACCGACCAGACCTTCTGCAAGTGAAGGGCCTTGCCCCCCTCCACCATGGGGGTGGGTGGTGGGACAGGGTTCAGCCCTGCTCAGTGGGAGCTGAGCCCCATCTGTAAAGTGAGGCTTGCTCTGAGGGATGCCAGCCCCACCGCAACACGCCCATGCCCGCCACTGACTTCAGGTCTGCGTTCCCAGCTCCCAGGACTTACCCACCCTCCCCACCCTCCTCTCTTTCTGTTCCTCTCAGCCCAGCTCCCTCGGGAACAGCCAGGCCCACCCCCTCCCCCTCCCGGCTGTGCTCCTGGCAGCTCTGCCGCCCTGGGCTCTGGTCCGGGGGTGGTCCCCGGCAGTGAGGGAGGTGAGCAGAAGCTGGGATCAGTTGGGCTAAGACGCTGGGCATTCAGAGACCCCCAGGTCTCCACCTCTGGGTCCATTGTGCTCCAGGCTGGGGTGGGCAGGGCCCTTTGGAAAGGGGTGGCTTGAGGTTTTAATCACTTTATCAATGTTTGTTTGTGTAATTCAGCCCTGAGATGCTTTTCCCTCCATCTGTCCCCACCATCTGCTCCCATCAGGATTTTCCAAACCATTTGGGACCTAAGAGGGAGGCTGGGGGCTGTGCCTCTGAGGGGGATGGGGAGGGGCTATGTCTACCTACCTCACTGAGAGGTTCCAGAGAGGGGCCTGGGCTCCTGAGTCACATGGAACTGGGTTCAAATTCTGGCTCTGTCACTCTCTTGCTGTATTACCTCAGACAGGTGACTTCACTTCTCTGGGCCTCAGTCTTCACATCTGTAAAATGGCATTCACATTACTGCCTCCTCAGGATTAGTTTGGATCAAAGGAGGTGACATAGGCAAAGCACTCTGCACACAGTAGGTGCTCAAGAGCTATGCAGTCCCCTCTCCACTCATCCCTCGCTTGATTCTCTCAATAACTCGCTTCTGCATTTCTCTCCCTCCTAGACATGCCTCAGTCTGGGTTGCCGGAGGGGGGGGGGGGCGCTGAGTATCATCAGCAAGGGCACCCCTCACCTCCACCCCTGCAACAGGCCTTCACAGAATCCAAATCTGCACGGCTCCGGGGCCACTGGGATCTCATCTATGTAAAACTCACGTCCCCACACTCCCCCAGGGGCCAGTGAGGCAGTAAGTGAGGCCTGTCTTGTCTGTGCTCTGGTTAGGGTTTTTGACAGGGGATGTCAGAGCACCCAGGTCACCTGTCTAACCTTTCTCCTCACAAAGGGGAAGAGACTTGCTCCAGGTCGTTCAAAGTGAGGGACCCAGGCCTCCTGACAACTGCCCTGTGCCCCCCTTTTCTGGGCTATACCTCGTGGGCCAATGGCCTTGGGGTACAGTATGGGGAGGCCCAAGCCTTCGCCTTTGGCTCAGCGTGGCTCCCAGTACTTCTTAGGCCCCCAGGAGAGGAGAGGTGGCTGATGGGAAGTAATCAGCAGAGCTCCCAGAGCCAAAACTCTGCCCTGTCCCCGCCATCCACCCTCCTCATCTGAGGTATGGAAAGTCAAAGGGATGTGGGGTACCCAGGGTGAGGGTAAGACATAGCCTTGTCTTCAGAAGCCCCATCTATTGGGGAGACAGAAATGCAGACTGGGGGTCCTGAGGGCAGGGCATCAGAGTCACTGGCACAGAGAAGAAGAACAGTGGGGTGGGGGAAGTAGGCTCCCCTGAGGCTGAACCAAGGAGTCAGCCCACAGGAGGTGAAGCTGGCGGGGGAGGGGGGAAAGCAGGAGGAAGCAGAGTGGCTGAGCAGTCCCCAGTGAGGGAAAACTGAGACCCCACAAGGATGGAGAGGAGGATCCAGATCTGGCTGGGAAGATTCTCAGGCTGCTGGCAGCGTGTAGAGGAAAGAGGAAGAGGGTGAGGAGGACCCAAGGGCAGGTCCCTCTCCCAGCCCCAAGCCGAGCCGGCCTTCCAAACCTGGGGGGAGAGGGGCGGGAGCTTGTCACTCAAGGGGCCTGAGCGGCAAGTCTCTCCCCACCCCCAGGTCCTCTTGCAAGAGGCAGCTGGGAACCACCCACACACGTCTGGCGCCTCCCTAGGGGTCCCAAAACCAGAGCCAAGGTACAGAGAGGAACTAATGTTCTGGAGGGTCCAGCTGCCCTCACCCACAACGGCCTGGCTCCCCAGTTCCTCCAGTTGAGACTCCCCGCTTGTCCTCTAGCAGGAGAGACTAAGGCTAGATTTGGACTACCTGAGAGGCTTGGTCTGAGAACCTGGAGGTCTGAGCCCTAGGGAGTCATAAGGGTCCTAGCTGCTGCCAAGGAAGTGGGAGGAACTGTCCAGTCAGATGACAAGTTCTGTCAGCTCACCTTCAAAGTAGGTCCAGAAACCAGACCCATCTCTGCCACCCTGGTCATCTCTTATCCTGAGATGGCCCCCTGATCCCATCCTGGACCCCACTCCTCAAAGTCAGTTGAGGACAGAATATCTGAGTAAGCTTCCAGTCTGCTCAAAGCCCCAAGAGCTTCCCATCTCACCTGGAATAAAATCTAAAGTCCTTGGCATGGTCCTAAGCACTGCCACTATCCCAACCTCTGCACACTGATCTCAACTTTTCCCAAAACACTTATCTAATACACTACAGAACTGACTTGTATATTATATTCATGCCTTACTGTCCACTCCTGTAACCCCACTGCCTAGAACAGTGCTGGGCACAGAACTAATGCTTGATAAACGTTTGTGCAATGAATGGATGAGGAGACATGGGTTCAAGTCCAAGCCCTCTCCCTCGCTGTCAGACATTGGAAAAATCATTTAACCCTTCTGAACCTCAGTTTTCTCATCTGTGAAGTGGGGACAATAAGGATCAACCCCCCCCCCCCCCGGAAATACAGAAAGAGCAAAATTCGAGCCCAGAGGTCGGGATTGTTGCTGAGGCTGTGGGAAGGAGGATGCAGCCCCCATCCTGGCAGGAGAAGCTTTGATAGAGTTCAGCGACTCTGGAAAGGGGCTGTCCTGTCTGCAGGCAGGGGGCTTACACACCTCAGAACGCCCCAGGTGGAGATGCTCCCCAGCCCTCACTTATCGCAATCCAGTACAGGCACTGGGGAGGCTGGGGAGGGAGGGAGAGGGCTTCTTGACTGGGGTCGGGGGGAATGGGAAGAGCAATTTAGATCCACGTTAAGAGGTGGAATTCATTCTGAGAGAGGTCCTGGGCACGAGACCCGGTGTGGCGGGCGGGAAAAGGGGGTGGGGCTCTCTAAGGCAGAGGCGGGGTAGGGGGCGTGTCTGCCCCCCAAGACCTCAGGGACTGGAGGAGTGGGCGCTGCCCCCTCTCTGAAGAGCTCAGTTAGATCCGGAGTTGAGGCGCAGGTGCAGGGAGGGTACATATCGAGGCGCCCAGGATCCGATTTCCGCCCTCGTTGTGACTTGCGGCTCCAAGCCCAGGTAGGGATGGGGGAGGCAGGCGGGTGGAGCTGTCGGGGGTTGTCCCTGGCTTAGGAAAGAGGTGTCTGGGCACTGACTATCCCTACCGTCCACCGTATTCGGGCTACCTGAGTCGAGAGGTTGAGGAGATGGGGACCTCTGCCTTTCTCCCCAGGCGGGGTGCTCCCTCGGGATGGGGGCCGGAGAGGTGAGGGCGTCCCCTTCCCTCTCCCGGGCAGGGGCGGGGGCGGAGCCTAACCCTTTGCTCCACGCACTATCAGGGCTCTAGGGCAGAGGGAGGAACGGGGACCCCCCCCAGAGGAGGGGCACCGGGCTAACGCTGCGGGGCGTCTCCCTCGCAGTCCCGCCCCCCGCCCCCCGCCCGCCCCTCCGGCCGCCTCTGCCGCCGCGCGCTGCAGCAGCGCCGCCTTCCCTGCGCAGTCGGTGTCTCCGCGTCGCTGGGTGAGTGGGGGCTGCTCGGCCGGGGCCAGGGGGTGCGAGGAAGGGGCATCCCGGAGGTAGGGGGCCACGTCCAGGGCTCCCCAGCCCCGCCGCTCCCGGGCCTCCCAGGAATTTTCCCTCCGGGGACTCAGGGAGTGGGGCTCCCGCCGGGAAACGCCTGGCGCTCTCCAGGGTCCTGACCGCCGAGTGGCCAGCCTGGGGAGTCGCGTTCCGGCCGCCTCCGGACGCCCCCTCCAGGAAGGGCCACGAGCCTGGCGCTCCCCGAGTGCTGAAAGGGTTGAGGCGGGGGCCAGGGCGAGAGCTGGGGAGAGGACTGGAGAGGGTCCCCGAGGCGGGTTTCTCAGACCGAGCTTAGGTCCTTCCCATTTTGGGGACGGGGTCTTTGCGGAGACAGCAGAATCTATTACCGCCCTCGTTTCCAGTTCTTCCAACTGGGGGCAGGGGGACGGACTCAGAGGGTGGCAGGGGGGAGGGGGCACTAGAAGATCTTTCCTGCCCAGCGCGTCTCTCTGCCTCCGCCCAGATGACCCAGTTCCTTGGACCTTGAGGAGGGGACTAAGGGACACATTCGGCCACCCCGGCTCCAGGCATTTCCTCAGTGCCCTCCCACACACTTGTTCAGTGGATCCTCAGCCTGGGGCAAAAAAGGTTGATTTAGAAAGAAAGGGAACCAACTTACAGAAACATGCATGTGACACACTGCTGAGGACACACACAGGTCCCCCAAATGGCCACACAGGTACATGCCCCTCACACTGTAATGGGTGCACACCTAGTCACACGCACATATACGCACATGCACAGATGTAAATTGAAATACACGGGGAGACAAATGCAAGGCAGAAGCCAGGGACACACACGCATACATGAGCACATGCACTTACACACGCTTACCCACATGTGCACATGCACGCACAAGGAATAACCCCCTCACTCTGTCTCACAGCTGGGGGGAGATTCACCTACACACATCCCTACATCCCTGTCCAGAACCGCCTGGCTGTCTCCTTTCCAATACCTTCCCCTCAGCCCTCCACAGTCTAACCTCCTGCACTGAGGGGACCTTTCTGAACTAGATGAAAGGTAAGTGTTGGGGGAGGGTTGACTGGCTAGAGGTCTCCCTGGAAGAGGGGGCTGTCATAAGCCTGAGAAGGGCTGCAGCTCCCTCTCCTGGCACCTGGCAGCACCCCTGGGTAAAGAAAGAAAGATGGCAAAGGTGTCTGAGGGTCCCACGTGCAGCTGGCCATGTGAGAGGTGTAGGCATGGGAGCTGGCTTGTGATGGCATGTGTGAGACATGTGGGGCTGTGGGCTGGTGTGTCTCGATGCACAGGGTATGGGAGTTGTGCGTGCATGGTGCTGTGTCAGTACATGTGAGTTGTGGAACAGAGGGAATGTTGTCGTGTGTGCAGGCACGGTGACCCTGGGTGGGTGTGTGCTGGTATGTGAGTGGCATGGGATCCATGTGTGGATTTGGTGAGCTGTGTAGCATAACATGTGTCAGTATGTATTCATTTGTTTACTGTTGGCATCTGGACACATGTAAATCTTTTAAATTTGTTTAACACTTAGGTAGCACTTATATGTGCAAGCATCTTTCTAAGTGCTTCATATGTATTAACTAATTTAATCCTCACAACAATAATGAGGTAGGTACTATTACCCCCACTTTACAGATGAGGCAGAGAGAGTTTAAGGAACTTGCCCAAGGTCACATAGCTGGTAAGAAGCAGAGCTGGGATTCAAACCCATGTGATCTGGCTCTGGAGCCCAGGCTAACACCTACCTTATTCTGCCTCTTGTCAAGCACACATGGTGGGAGGGAGAACAGGTCAGTGTTTGGATTGCAGGTGTATTTTGTGTGAGCAGGTGTATGTGAGGCAGTAAGGGGGCAGGGGGTAGGAGGGAGGAAGACCAGAGGGCCTTTCTGCACTTCCCTTGGCAACTCTGGGAGTTAGCCCTGCCACTTCATGGCTATGTGACCTGAAGCAGGTCACCTCAGTTCCTTGAGCCTACCTTTTCATCTGTAAAATGGGCTAATTCTCAGGCTTCACTTTGTGAGGGTGAAATGGTATACCCTGGGAAGGCTCAGTGGCTGGCACTGAGAAGGGCCTCAGTAAAGGTGAGCCCCCTTCTCTTCCTCTGTCTCCAGGTCTGTTCCCTGGGGAAGTAGAAGGTCTGGGGAAATGGTGTGGAGCTGACACAGTGGCAGGGTGCCTGGGTATATGTAAGCTGTGTGATCTTGGGCCAGCTCCTCTCTCTCACTGGGTCAAAAGAGAGGCTGGAGTGGCCGGTGTCTGGAGTGTTGTCAAGGGGCCAGGAGTGCCTGACCACTCCTCTTTGTCCCTTGACCCCCTCGGGGACCCAGGTGGGACTTGGCTCGGTGGCCATGGGCAAGCAGAACAGCAAGCTGCGGCCCGAGATGCTGCAGGACCTGCGGGAGAATACAGAGTTCTCAGAGCTGGAGCTGCAGGAGTGGTACAAGGGCTTCCTCAAGGACTGCCCCACGGGCATCCTCAACGTGGATGAGTTCAAGAAGATCTACGCCAACTTCTTCCCCTACGGTGACGCCTCCAAGTTCGCAGAGCATGTCTTCCGCACCTTTGACACCAACAGCGATGGCACCATCGACTTCCGGGAGTTCATCATCGCGCTGAGTGTGACCTCACGTGGCCGCCTGGAGCAGAAGCTCATGTGGGCCTTCAGCATGTACGACCTGGATGGCAACGGCTATATCAGCCGTGAGGAGATGCTGGAGATCGTGCAGGTGGGCCCCTGGGCCCCTCAGAATGGCAGGCACAGGGCCCAGCAGCTTGCACCTGCTAGCCCTCTTTACCCTCCCAACAGCCCTTGTGGGTAGGCAGTGGCAGGTGCTATTCTTACGACCCATTTAAAGAAGTCTTTAATAGGAAGTAATTTCCAATTTAAAGTTGAGAAAACTTCTACATCTTCACCAATGAACATTTTACCACATTTGCTTTACCATCGTGTGTGTGTGTGTGTGTGTGTGTGTGTGTGTGTGTGTGTATGTAATGTTTTGTTGTTCTGAACATGACCCTCTGCCCCTGAATACATCAGGACAGATTTCCTAAGAACAAGGACATTCTCTTACATAACCCGCCCCGGATTATCAAAGTCAGGACATTTAACATAGAAACAATGCTATTATCTAACTTACAGACCATATTGAATTCTGCCAACTGTCTCAATAATGTTCTTTATAGCGATTTTTGCCCTGGTCTAGGATCACACATTGCATTTAGTCATCCTATCCTCTTTAGACCACTTTAACCTGTAACAGTTCCTTAGTCTTTCTTTGTCTTTCAAGACTTGACATTTCTGCAGAGTACAGGCCAGTTATGTTTCACTGATCCTCATTTACTCATGAGGAAACGGATGCTCAGAAAGGTAAAGACACTTGCCCGACATCACACAGCCTGTGAATGGGCCACCTGGCTCTGTCACCCACATTCCATCTGGATACCCAGCCACCTTCCAACTAATTGATTGAGAGCCCACTAAGAGCCTAGTACTGTGAGACGCTTATACCCATGAGCTCAGTGCATCCTTACAACAACCCCATAAGGCTCAGAGAGGTGAAGTGGCTTGCCCAAGGTCACACAGCATCTAAGTGGAGTCAGGTTCAACTTGGTCAACACTCAGAGCTGTCTCTTAAAAGGGGTCTGACTTCCAGTTCTGGAGTTGGCTTCAACTCCTCGGTTGCTCATCTGTAAAACGGGGATGGTGAGGCTGATCTCACAGGGAGACTTAAGAACCTGATAGGAATGTCCTTTCTTAGAACAAATTTAAGCATAGTACGTTGGCTTTATCTCAGAAACCTTCCAGAGTGCCCATCCCCTCAGCAGCATTGAGGTCCATCAGGGATCTGGTCCTATTTTACCTACCAGTTCCTTGTTCACTTTTTTCCTAAGCCTTTGTTTCTTCACCTATAAAGTGAGGGTGTTAACCCCTTCTTCTTCCAAGGCTATTGTGGGTGTAAAGCAGGATAAAGACTCTAGTAGATGGCCTGGCATATAACTGGCGCTCAGTAAACATTAGTGATTGTCAGTTATTATTTTCTCCTCTGCACATTCTCTGCTCCAGCCAGAATGGCCTTTTCAACATCCTCGGAATGTGCCACTTTGTACAGGCTCTTGCTCCCTTTCCTTCTGCCTCTCTGAATTCTTTCCCTTCTGGTCCCTCAGCTCTGCTGTCTGCTCCCCCTCCCAACTCATCCAGCCACTAGTGGACTCTTGACTTTGGCTTCTGGGTCTGCTCTCTCCAGCTAGAGTAGAATGGGCTGCCTTAGGATGTGGTGCTCTCCCTATGTCTATCACTAGGGAAAAGACTTAATGATTATCAATGGCTCCCATGGGCCAGGCCTTAACTCTCTAGTTGATGGATAGTGGGGGTTTCTGGGGGTGCTGGTGGAAGGGTTGGGGTAGCCAGGGTAGTGGAAGATCACTCAGGGATTGGGCAGCAGCTGGATACCAACTAATCTGTATGGATGTTCATGTTTACCACTTAAGTGTGGTTGCCTGGTGTATACTGGTAAATGTCAGCCTTGCTGGAAGCTCCAAACCCAGGGCATTGGTCAAGCCAGTACCATTCTTTGGGCATCCTTGGGACCCCTGCCTGGCTGGCCTCTGCTATCTAAGCACTGGGTTCCTTTACAGCAACCCAGAGGCTCCAAACGACCGGTGCAGACAGAACTCTGCAAACCCTAGTGACCGATTAATTACAAGTCGGCTCCACTGAAACAATGAGCGAGCAGTAATTCCAGACAATTAATTAGGAGGCCCAGGAGAAGGGCTGTCACAGGGGAGCAGTCACTCTCTAAGCCACTTGCTCAGTCCTTCTCAGGATGGAGCCCTGTGCCAGGTGGTGGGCACACTGGAAGGGAAGAGACCTCACCTCAGCCTCTTGGAGCTCCCACTCTGCTGGGAGAGACAATTGTGCAGGCCACACTGACCAGCTCGGTGACAGGGGTGTAAAGGTGACATCTGGGAGTCCAGGGGATTGAAGGGCAGGGAAGACCTGAGGCTGTGGTGGTTGAGTAATGGTTATACTATGATTATGTTTACTGACCACTTACTCTAGCCAGCTATACACAGTATCTCATTTAATACTCTAGACAGTCCAAATGAGGAAGATATGATTACCCCCATTTTACAGATGAGGAAACTGAGGTTAAGTACTTGTCCAAGGCTACAGAACAAGTGATTAGTGGAACCAGGCCACCTTACTTCGTATACCCTGCTTTGAGGGGTCATTAGCACTCCACAAGCATCTATCCAGTGGCTAAGAGGCAGCAATTTCTAATCTGGTGTCTGCCATCAATTTCCTTTCTGAGCCTCAATTTATTATCTGGAAAATGGGGATCTCAGTACCTGCTTTTCAGGGCTATTGCAAGGGTGAGAATAATGTATGTAAAGGACCTTGCACATAGTGGGTGTCTGTAAATGGTAGTTAGTATTATTGTTCCAGGCAGAGGCTGTAAACACTGGGAGACCTGAAAGGCACAGGGGTATTTGGTTATGGCAGAATCACCTACTAGGGGAGGCCTGATGGTGGAGAGATCAGCAGGGACCAGAGTGTGAAATGCCTTGAATGCCAAGGGCCAAATGTTTGGACTTGATAACAGAGGGCAGTGGGAGGTGCCAGTGGCTTTTAAACAGGGGAGTCCCTGTCAGATTCCAGGCACTGTGCTAAATTCTGTGGATCTGGGCACTAGCTAGATGTCCATGGTCCTTATCTGTATGCTGGGACCGAGGAGCAATCCTACAAATGCATAATTACTTCCGGAGAGTTGCCCCCAAAGGAGGCTCTGGGGCAGCATATGGGCCCTGACCCAGCCTGGATCAGAGAAGGTCTCCCTAAGAATGCGCCATGTAAGCTGAGCACCAAGGAGGAGTGGGAGGCAGCAGAAGGAGCGTGGGGCAGCATCCAGAAGGAGCTGGGTGCACGGCAGGCCCGGAGGGAGGCCTGTGTATGTTGGGAACGAGGGGGCGGCCCCTGGGCTGGGGACGTGGCGGTGGAGATCTGTGTTTGTAAAGAGGTCTCAGAGGCAGCGTTGGGGACAAAACCTAGAGAGGCCGGAAGAGACCACTGAGGAGGCCAAAGCCGGATCTGAGGCTAGGGAAGTTTATGGGATGGGAGAAGGAAGGCTTTTTGAAGGAGGTGTCAGTAGCAAAAAGCTGGCAGATTGAGGCGACGGGTCTGGTCCTTGAGCTCCGGGGCGCCGGAACCCAGCCCACAGGCCAAGTCCTTTGTGCTCTGTGTACGCTTAGCGCATAAACCCTCCTTCGAGTCGCCTCCGAAGCTCTTGCATCTGGCAGCAGCCGTCCTCGGCCCAGCACAGCCGAGGCTGTCCCCGCCCGGGGCAGGTACTCACGTGCGTTTATTTGCATAATATCCCCCGCCCCCTGTGGACCCAGCTGCCTCACTCCCTCCAGCTCTCAGGGCAGCTCTACGCCCCCTGCCGGCCACAGTAACATCGCAGCCCAGTGTCATCCCCTTCGCCCAGCGTCCCCTGTCGGTCATCGAGGGCGGGCCGCCCGGAGCCCCGAAGTTTCTGAGAAGCAGCTCTTTCAACCTGGGACTTAACTGGGAACCTGG
Source organism: Stenella coeruleoalba (assembly GCF_951394435.1). Taxonomy (NCBI): domain Eukaryota; kingdom Metazoa; phylum Chordata; class Mammalia; order Artiodactyla; family Delphinidae; genus Stenella; species Stenella coeruleoalba. Next base: position 25,768,480 of record NC_137169.1, read on the forward strand.
GGCGTCCGGCACAAGCTCCTTGGCCGGGCGTTTCAGGCCCTTCTCCCTCTGGGCCCCGATGTCCTCCAACATCTCTTCTGACCCCCTGCATTCAGCCATCCCTAAGTTCTCGGCGTCCACTCAGGGCTGCCCGCTCTGGGGCCTTTGTACATGCAGATCCTTCTGCCTGCAATTCCTTTCCCACAGAGCGCTCCAAGGGAACTTGTTCAGGGCTCTCTCCAATAGCCCCCTCTTCTGGAAACCTTCTCAGTCTCAGAACGTCCCAGTTCCCCCATTCCTCCGTCACCCCCTCTCCGCCTCACCTTGGCGGGAGCGGCGATCGTCAGCGCACCTGGGGGCGTTTTTGGAAAGTTGGGGGTGGAGGGATCAGGCAGGCTCCCCCTCACTTCCTCCCCACCCGCCCCCCAGGCCATTTACAAGATGGTTTCGTCCGTGATGAAGATGCCGGAGGACGAGTCGACCCCGGAAAAGAGGACTGAGAAGATCTTCCGCCAAATGGACACAAACAACGACGGTGAGGAGGCAGGGGCGGGGCGGGACGGGGCGGGACGGGGCGGGAGCTACTCCCCCTCCCTCTCCCGCGGCTCGGTTCTGCAGCCCCCTCGCTTTGCTGCCGTCTTCTCCTCCGTCACTGTTCCCCTCACCCCGCAGGCAAGCTGTCCTTGGAGGAGTTCATCCGCGGGGCCAAAAGCGACCCGTCCATCGTGCGTCTGCTGCAGTGCGACCCCAGCAGCGCCTCCCAGTTCTGAGCGAGGAGCCAGGTTTCCCCTCCCTGCCTTCACTGGCCCTCTCCCGGCTCTCAGCTTCCTCGCCCTTGTGTCTGTCCAGGCTGGGGGTCAGATTGCCACCCCCAGGGTCTGCACTCTGAGGGGCCTATGGAGAAAGGAACCCTGCAGCCCCCCCCCCACCAAGGCCCAAGCCAGCAAGTCGTTGGCACTCCCCATCCGGGAGGCAATATCTCCCTTCGGCAATGATAAAGACACAGGCTCTGGCTTGGTCTGCCTCTCAGTCAGCCCTCCCTTACCTAGCTATCAGAACGTCAGCCATTCCCCCTCCCCCACCCCCGCACACACCCAGCCACGAGGCCAGACTTCCCTCCGCCAACCACGGGGCAAGCTTCCCTGCCTCCACCCCAACCCTTGTAGATCTCAGCCTTGGTGGAGTTGGGAATCATGCCTGTCTTTTTATTTGGAGCGGAGAGAAGGATTCCAGAGGTTTGGGGGCTTGAGGAGAAACCTTCCTTGAGCCATCCTTCCCTGCAGGAGGGCCTCAACCTTGCCTGTTCCTGCCCTTGTTGTCCCGGAGGCCATGATGCAAAAGGAAAACCTCCTGCTTCCAGCCCCCCAGCTGTGAGTCCCATGAACCCCCGCCTGCGTTTCAGCATTTTGATGAACACAGACCCACGGACCCCTCTGTGTGTCTTGTCTCTCTCAGATACACACACAGGCCCACAGACAGATGGGCAGACACACCTAGAGCGCCACCCACAGTGTCCTGTGTGGGAGAGCAGCACAGGCCCCCGGCCGAGTCCCCTCCCCCGCTGCATGCATCCACGTGGAGCATCTCTGTTCTTTTTAATATCTTCAGAATAAAGTCTCGTTTCAGTGCAGCGGGCTGGGTGGCTGGAGGAGAGGGGTGAAAGACCCACCCGGGTCCTGGAGTGGCATTGAGCCCTCTTGGCTGGCTCCAGGAATCCTGGCCTGATCACGGTGCAGACTTGGCTGGAGGGCCCCAGTGGCCACGGGGCTTGGGTGAGGCAACAGCTGTCAAAGGGTCATCAGCCCAGAGCTAGTGCAGCTCTGCAGGTCGTGGTCCTCCACAGGCTCTGGGCTCTCCCGCATCTGTGGAGATGTCAGAGGCTGCCAGCCCACTGGGTCTGGGTCTTCTCCTCCAGGACATCCAGAAAGTGGGAGGAGTCGGGGGCTGGGGTGATCTTTGGGTGAAGGGACATCATTACTCTCCACTAAGCAAGAGTCAGGCCATACCCTTGGAGTGCCCCCAATTCCAGCCCAGATACCTCTCCCCCTCCCCAAGACTCATCCTGGGCCTTGGGAGAGCCAAGTGTCAGCTGTATGACTTAGCTGGGAGATCTGAGTTCTCTGAGCCTCCAAGTCTCTCCTTTTGGTCCTGGGGAGAACACTATTGCCCCAGGTTTCAAGGTGGGGGCCCTTTACAGAGGGGTGGGGACAGATCAGCCTGAGCTCCCCAGCAGGGGCTCCCAGGAAGTATGAAGAGTCAGGGCTTGGGGGATGGCAGGCCTTACCATGTGATGGCTGCTCTTCCCCAACCAGGGCCTCAGTTCCAGCAACTGGTGGGTGATCTGGGCGCTGCGGACAGCAAACACACTCTCTGCCATGCAGAACAGTAACGAGATGCCCCAGAGACACAGGCTGGAGCTCTGTAGGGGGACAGGGGGCAGTGATGGCTGCCTGGGGTTGGGGAGTGGAGGGCAGGACTCCAAGAACCCTTCCCACCTCTGATGAGCACCTCGCTGCCCTCCCACCCCATCCCAGGCCTAAGCACTTACGTAAATGCGAGTGGGGTCGAAGGGACAGTCGGGCGCCAGTGCCAGTAGTTCGGGGTCCCCAAAAGTACAGGCGGCCAGCAGTGCGTGGCCCTGGGTGGCAAAGGTCACAGCAATCGAGGCCAAGAGGCCGAGAGCACAGGTCAGAGAGAGAAGAGCACAGGCCACACTCGAGCTAAACACCGTCCAGCGCTGGATGGAGGAGGCCACTGGTCAGTGGACATCAGGCTCGGCCCCATGGGCAGCTCTGGCCCCCATGGGGTCAGCCTCACCCCCTCCAAGCAGGTCAGGCCTTTGGGGGTGGCTGCTGCCCCTATCCGCACAGCCCCATCCCAGGAGGTACCACATACCAGAGGGATGCTGGGGAGGTAGCGTGATAACACGATGACTGCAATGCCTGAGGTGATGACCTGTGGAGGAGGCTCAAGTCAGCTCTGACCCCCTACTGGAGGAGAGTGGGCAGGGAGTCAGGGCCACTCTCCAGCAAAGATTCCACCAACACCAACTCTAGCCCTCCAAACCCACACCCCCTGCTTAGCTTTGGTTTCATTACCTCCATCTGCATGGGGACACTGCCTCTTCATGGTCCAGCCCTGAAGTGACGTTTCTAAAACACAGTCACTCCCTGCCTACAACCTTCCATGACTCCCCACTGCCTACAGCTGCATTTCTCAAGCAGGGACCTGTGTATCCCAGGGCCACAGAGCCATGTCACAGGATATATATGAAATGTTTCCCCGGAGTGGAAAAGATTTTGGAAGAAACTCAGTAACTCAACTGGCGAGGAACTAAAAACAAAATTGTTACTTTAAAATAAACCAGGATACTTTATGGAGTAGAATTCAAAATCCCTAGGAGTATTTTTAACTATCGCAGGCTCTCAGTGACCTGGCCCCTGTCCCATCAGTTTCTCAACTCCACCCTGGGCCAGGCTCTTTCCTCATCGCCCTGGATACGGACACCCACACAGAGCCTGGGCTTGATGCCGCCTACACAGCGCCTTCTCAGGAAGGCCTTTCCTGTTCCTCTTTACCTGCGTGGGTTCTCCCTCCTGCAGGCCCCCCTAACCACCCCCAGCCCCAAGAGGCGGGCCCACCTCACTGTTAAGCCCACCAGCTGCCCTCTGGATCTTCTGGGCTCCACTCAGGTGGGCTCCCTCCTTCAGTTCCCTCACTTTACCAGGCACGGGCTGGACCCGCGGGAGGCAGGTGAGATGATAGGGGGCCCAGCAATGTCTGTAATTCACTGTGTAGCCACTAGTTAAGTAACTCAAATTCTCTGGGCTAAGCCCGCTCAGCAGGAATGAGCTCAGGGAAAGGACACTGGCTTTGGTGTCAGCCACAGATTGTTTCACATCCAGGTTGGCTTCTTTGTATCAGCAAGAGGTTGGGTGAATCCCTGAGTCAGTTTCCCCCTCTGTAAAGTGGGGAAAATCATGGTCCCGTGTTGCAGGGAGCTGTGGGGATTAACTGAGGAAATAAGAGCACAGCTGAAGTGGTCCAGCCCAGAGCCCATCCGTGGTGGACCTCCTAACCCCAAGCTCACTGCCTTGCCTGCCTTCCTCACAAGGTTGGTGAGACGAATAAACAACAATAATAGTAACCCTAAGGGACACTGCACATATCTGTACAGCCTAGCTCTGTCCCACTGACTGAGGCTCTCCTACTTGCCGGGGCCCATGATCCTTGCTTTAGGGCCAGCAGGCTGTCTGAGCTTCATTTTGCAGGGGAGGGAACAGGCTTAGAGAGAGAAAGAAATCCCTCAGCCAGGCGGTGGCAGGGATGGAACTCAGACACTGATGTGCAGATGTTCCCCAAAGGCTGTAGCCATCTCTTCTGACAGTTGGGAAAGGGCTTTACGAACTTGAGAATACCAGGCCCCTTCTTCATGTATTCATCAAACAGGTACTGACATCCAGCCATAACCATGTCTACCACTTATTGAGCACTTATAGTCCGGGCCTAATGCTAAACTCCTGCCAAATTGTTTTTTTTTGTGTGTGTGTGTGGTACGCGGGCCTCTCACTGTTGTGGCCTCTCCCACTGCGGAGCACAGGCTCCGGACGCGCAGGCTCAGCGGCCATGGCTCACGGGCCCAGTTGCTCCGCGGCATGTGGGATCTTCCCAGACCGGGGCACGAACCCGCGTCCCCTGCATTGGCAGGCGGACTCTCAACCACTGCGCCACCAGGGAAGCCCCCAAATTGTTTTTTTCAGTGTCTCCAGAGCCGACCTTATCCATTCCCACCTCCACACCTTTGCATTTGCCATTCTCCGTACTTGAAAGCCATCCCAGCTTCCTCTCCTACCAGCTGGCCCCAGCAGGCTTCATACCCAGGTTATGGTAATTGCAGCCTATCTCTGAACTCCTATTCATCCATCAATACCCACCTCTGGGGCCTCCACCTCTGTGAACCCTCCCAAGCTGAGCTGATGCTCCTTCCTTCTGGCCAACAGTGCCTTGACTATTTCCCTATTGTAATGATAATCCAAGCTCACAATAGTGAGTTAACCACGTGCTAGGCACTGTGCTTAGCACTTTATGTGGATGATCTCATTCAGTACTCATCAGGATCTTCTCAGATGGACACTGTTACCGTCCCCATTTTATAGATGAGGAAGCTGAGGCAAAGGGAGGTTGGGTGACTGGTGCCGTTGGTAAGTGGCGGAACAGGGGTTAGTACTTGGGGCTCTCTGCCTGCCCACCCCAGGCTGTGGGTGGGGACTCATCGAAGACCCTTCCAGCCCCTTCCAGCCCCCTGTTGCCAGCCACCCTCCCAGCCTGGCCATACCACGATGGCGGAAGTGACAGAGAGGATGTTGACCACAGAGTAATGCAGAGCCACAGCATCGTTGGGGGCTGCCACATAGCGCAGCACCGTGCCGTGGAGGAGAGCGGCTGCGATGAAGCTCACGTGGCCCAGCACCACCAGCACCAGCCCCGTCTTCATCAGCACCTTCCGGAAGTCACCCACACTCAGGCCACCTGTGAGGGACAGCCATGTCAGGGCCATGGGTAGGGCTTATCCTGCTGGGCAGAGGAGAAAACTGAGGCCCCTGCAGGAGTGATGGACATTGGGTTCTAAATCTATTTCTGGATAACTCAAGGCCAGTAACTTGCCTTCTCTGTGCCTCAGTTTCCTCATCAGGAAAAGGGGTTCACAGTGCTTTCATGAGAGTCCTTGGATCTCTAAGGTTGGAAAAGCATACAGGTGGTACTTAATAAAGGGTAGTAGTCCTTGTTAGTGTTCAAGGTCATGCGTGGCACAGTTAGGATTTGAACCCAGGTCTCTAGCTCTAGACCCATGATCCTTCCACTAAGCTTTGCATCCACTGATTTTTTTCATCCATACATTTGTTACATCAATGTTCACTGAGTGCCTGCTCCATGCCAGGCCCTGAGGTACCACAGAGAGCTTGATGGGCACTGCCCAGGCCCCAAGGAGCCCCTAGTTCACTGGGCAGGGATCAGGTTCTATTTAGGATTCAGTTTGGTGTAAAGGGCCTGGCACACAGTAGATATTCAACTCACAATTGCTGAACTGACTCCAGCAAAATACTCACACTTCTGAGTCTTCATTTCCCCATCTGTAAAATGGGAAGAATAACCCTTGTTTCCCAGTGGGGAAGGAGGGTCCCATGAGGACATGGATGGGAAAGTGGGGCATACCCGGGGGGTGCTGGGAAAAGTGAGCTCTTGGTGCAGGGCCACTAGGCAGGGACACGGCAAGGTGCGGGAGGCTGAGGTCAAAAGAACATCAGGGACTCATACGCAAATCCTCTCCGAGTGTCCAAGCGGCTACTCGGCCCCTATCTGCACACCCCCAGGATCGGGAGCCCTCCTTCCAGATCTGCTCTTTGGAATGTCCCCTTTGGGTCCTGGCTCTGCACCATGCTGGCCCCTTAGGCCCACCAGCCCCCTCACTCTAGCCAGCTCTGTGAGACTGGAAGACTGGCCTGGTGCCTAGAACTAAACAGCCCCCCCTTCTTCCTTTAGCTGCTCCTTGTGGGACCCGTGAGTCCCTTCCTAGACCTCAGTGTCCCCATCTGTGGCAGCAAGAATTGGGTCATATTTCATATATGGGAGTTTTGCAGCCAGAGAGAAAGAGAGAGAGAAAGGAAGGAATCCCTAGACGGATGTCCCTGGGGGCGCTGCGCCCAGAGGAAGCCCCCGGGAGCAGAGAGGGCTGGGGCTACTCAGTCACACAGACCCTCTGTGCGACTTTGCACCAGCCTCTCTCCTTTTTGGGCCCCAGCTTCCCCATATGTAAAATGGGAAGGGGTTGGTCTAGCCGGTCTCTGAGATCCTCGGAGCCTTCAGGAGCCTCTGGAGCTGTACCAGATGGAGGAGAAGCAGAGGGCAGACGATGGGCTGGACAGGCACCGTGGGACTGGATGGCATCATGAAGATTAACAGCTGGCCAAACAGGAAGGGGCATGGCAGCTTTGTCCCACGGGCCTGACCCACTTCACCCCATCCACCCACCTACCTGGCCACCCAGACACCACTCAGCTCAGGGCTGGGCTCATGAACAACAGCCTCCCAGGACCAAGACTTTGGTCAAACTGGAGGTACAGTGGCAGCGTGGGGCTGTGCCTGGAGCACTGGACAGAGTCTCAGGGCAGTCCCTGGCTCAGGATGGTTCTAGGCCGTGGTGCTCCCTCGCCACTTTACAGATGAGGAAACCGAGGCTCACAAGTTCTCTTGGCTAGAGGGTAGGGACTCCCCAGGTCTGTCTGATGCCCAAGAGCAGCATCATTGTGTCCAGGAAGTGAGAGGAAGGGGCACATCAGTCCCACTCCTCTGTCTGGATCATGTTTGCCAGTGGCCCTTCTCACTTGGCTCGGTTTGGGGGAGTGGAGGGTATGGGAGCCGGAGCCCTTTGGGAGGCTGAGGAAGCCGAGGGCAGGCAGCCTCTGGTTCGCAATGCCCTCCCTGTGCTCTCCCTTCTGCGGGATGTGGAGGTTGGCTGCTCTCCTCCCACCTGGGGGTCCCTCCTCCGCAAGAAAGGAGAGTGGGGGGCAGTGGGGACGGGCGAGAGGCCGTGGTGCTACCCCACATCGGAAGATACCAGAAGCCCTCCTCTCGCCAGCTCAGTGCTGAGGAAACTGAGGCCCAGAGCAGAAAGTGAAGGCGGCCTGGACCCCGGGGTTCCGGGCGCCCACGACAGTGCTCCGCCCCTGCCAGAGGATCTGGGGCGGGTTCGGGCCTCCCGGGCCGTCCCCCCGCGGCTCACCCAGGCGCAGACACATCTCGGCTCCCGGGCGGGGTCTCCGCGGCGGCTTCAGCGGGGCTCCAGACGCTGCGGGCGGCCGGTCGGCCCCACTCCCATACTGGTCCGCAGCCGCCGAGCGCCCAGCAGAGCCCGCGCCGCGCCCACTTCCCGCCTCGAGCCCGGAGCGCCCGGCCGGCCTCCCTTCCCGTCACCCCCTGGGCGGCCCGGCCCCGTGAGGGCCCCGGCGGCTCGTTTGCATCCCGGGCCGGTCCGACCGGCTGGGCAGCCCTTCCTGGCCCGCCCGGCTGAGTCACAGCGCTGGCCTCACCCACCCGCCTCGATGCCGGCCGGCACCCGGCCAGCAACCCCCCGCAGCCCACCCCGCTCCAGTGATGCCCATTTTACAGATAGAAACTGAGGCCTAGAGGAGCTGCGATCTTCCGGGCTAGGGAGTGAGACGGGGGGCCTGATGCGTGGTTGTCACGACCTGGTGGGCAGCTGGACAGGAAAGCCCCGGGGTGAGAGCTGGGAATCCACTTCTTTCTAGAGAATGGGGAAGTGCAACAGTGGGTGGTGAAAGAGCACTACCTAGGGAGCCAGGCTCTGTCCTTGACCTGCGCCGTGACCTCAGGTTTCCTCCCAGCCGTGGCCTGAGGGTCTTCGGCCACAGGCTGAGCAAGGTGCTTTACTTGTGGGGGTGGGGATGGGGGGGTGTCTCTGTTCCCTTCTCAGAAAATCAGGGATAATAATTCCTGTCCCCTAAAGTCATGGTGAGATACAAAAATGAGGTAAGAAAATGCTTTGAAAACCCTCTAGAGTATCTTTGCAAAGTGCAGACTTAGCAGGAACACGTAACAAGAGCTTTTCTATTCCTGGCTATTGGTTACTGTGCCCCTTTAATGTGCCAGAATGACCCTTTGTTTCATCCTCAACATGTAGAAATGGACTCACACAAGAGTGTCCAGCGGAAGGAGTGGAGTACGGGTCTCAGTGCCCTTTCTCTAATGTGGCCGTGCTGTGGCTGCCAGCCTGGGCTCTTGGCCCTCAGGCAGGACTCTGGGAGGCACTTCCGTGGTATCTGGGCAGCATCAATTCACAGTCTGCACCCCCTACCCCACTGGTCAGTGGCCTTGAGGGTAGGGGCTGGCTTGATGCATCTAACACCAGCTGTCCACTGAATGCGTGTGCCTTGTGTGTGGGGCACACAACTTACTGATGACCAAGTCCACCTCCCAAGGGCTGCCCTGGAGAGCACGTGTGGTCACTGCAAAGCCAATGTCAAATCTCATGCATGTGCGTGCACGTGGCTTCTTTATCAGTGTCAGGCTGTCCCCTTGACACTGACCCCAACCAGGGCAGTCTGGAATTAGGCTGGGGACCCAGACTTTTTAAATGTCTTTGCTTTCAGATGAATAAATGAGGGTTCTCTCTTTCTATCTTTAGAAAAATACTGAGAGTTAAAGATTATTACCCCATTTTACAGATGAGAAAATGGAGGCCCAGAAAGGTAAAGGAGCTTTTTAAAGAGCACACAGCATGTATCATTGGTAGAGCTGAGACTTGAATCCAGATCTGTTTAACTGTGAAGGCTGCTCCTGAGTGTGCTGGGCGACAGGGGAGCCATAGTCTTCAGGGAGTGGGCCTACTCTCTGGGGCCTCTGAGGAGGGAATGGCCCACCTGTTTCTCTTCTGACACAGTTTCCCGGCCATGGCCCAGCCTAAGCGCCCTGAAGTTATTGCCATTTCTCTTTGCTTATTGCCAAGTGACCAAAGTCCATTCTTCTGAGTTGTCCAGTGTCCCTTGCCTGCGCCTCACTCTTCTGCACACTGGCTAGGGTTCTGGGGTTCTGGAAAGAACCCCAGGCTACAGCAATAGCTCCTTGTGCTCTACCAACACACTGTGACACCCTGGCAGCTCACAGCCCTTCCCCAGACCTCAGTTTCCCCATCTGTCAAATGGAGATAGTGATCGCCTTCCCAGATTTCTGAGCCATAAAAAGACTTGAGAGATGTGAGAGTTGGCTGAAACCTAGCCAGAGAAATACAAATAGAAATTCTCTCTCTTCCTGGAACACTTAACAACCAGGTGTGGTCCAGTACACTTAAATTGGACTCTGGGTCTTCCCAGGGCATGGCCTCCCCGCCGGGCTGCTCATCTGGGAAGGAGGTTCAGGCTTCCAGTCCTTGTGCAAGTCCTCTTCACCTGAGAAAGGCTTTTTCCTCCCTGACTATTAGAATACTTCCTCCCTCTAAGTAGAACAATCACACACGGACCCTACCATATTCAATTTTGTGTCTTTCCATACACATACATAAAACGAAAGGCCAAGTGATCATGCTGAGAGGAGGAGGTGGTTGAAGGGGACTTAGGCATATTTACAATGACAAATTCTACATGGTGTGAATGGGGAGTTTGTTATTCTTTGTATATTTTCTATCTTTTACATTTCTTTCTTTCTTAAGTATAGAGAAGAAATCAGAACTACTCATAATCCTCCCTATCCCCACGGATAATCAGCATTCACATCTTGGAGGGTTTTTTCCTATGTGCGTATGTAATTTTCTCCTCTGAGACTCTTGACTCCCGGCTTTACGCTGCCACCCCTTCTCATCACCTTGATCTGTTGCCCTCTCTGCCATCCCCTTCCGTCTATCAAGGACTTGGGTTTCCAGATTTTGGTGAGGCAGTCATTCCAAATTGTCCTGCTCATCCATGTGAAGGACCCTCCAATACTCTTCCTTGACCTTCTCAGTGACCTTCATCATGACCCCAGCCATCCTGTCTGGGTTCATGCCTTGAACGGTCCCCTCTGAAATCCCACCCTTGAGCATCCCACAAAGACTTCTCTTGCACCATGCTGGTGTTTTGACTCCCATGGCCTCATCCTCTGACTTCCCAGAGGCCGCCAGCCCATTCTCCTTTCTTCTGTTCAGTTAACCCCCTCCTGGCTTCTTTACCACCAAGCCTACATCACAAGGTTGAGCATCTGAAGGCCAGCTCACTTGTCCAGGTGAGAAATGAGAAATGTAGGGAACTTGGACCAGGATGGTGGCTATGAAGATGGAAAGAAGAGGGGAGATTTGAGATATGTGATTAGTATGCATGTTAAAATTTGGAAAGCACTGTTCTAAATCCACTCACCTTGCTCTCTCTCCCAGTCACTCCTACAGCTCCACATGGACCACACTTCATTCCTCACCCTCTTCCTTTCTGCCAAGTCTTTCCCATCAGCCTATAAACATACCCAAGTCTCTTCTATCCTAAAAAACACACCTTCCCTTGGCTCCCTTTACATTTCTACTTACTGCTTTTGTACTTCCTTTCCCTTCCCCTCCAAACTTCTGAAATGAATTATCTTTACATGCTGTTTCCATCTTCTCAACTACCACCCCCTCCACACTCCACAGCAGTGCGGTTCAGCCCTCCGCTGGAAGAGCCCTCTTCTAGGTCACCAGTGACTTCTGACCACACTGAATCCAATGAAGCATTTCAGTTCCTAACTTATTATTATCAGCCACTCTCTCCGTACTCCCGTAACACACCTCCTTCCTGGTTTTCCTCCTGCCTCTGGCTGTTCCTTCTCAGTCTCCATTGTAGACTTTTTGTCAACAGCTCAACCTTTAAATATTGGTATTCCTCTGTATCCTTGCTGCTGCCTTTATGGGTCCCATTGGTTAATTCATGTAGTCTCATGGCCCCCCTTTCATATGATGATTCTCCCAGACTAGACAGCTCCCCTGAGGATCAGACTTAAATATCCAATGATCTTACCTCTCCACCTGGGTGTCCAGTCACCTCAAGCTCAACATGTACCAACTTTTACCCCCTACTGCTTCTTGTGTATTTTCTATCTCAGTGGGTTGGCATCATGAGGTACCCAAGCCAAAAACCTGGGAGTCATTCTTTCCTCTTTCCTCTCTTTCTACATAAAGTCAATCATCAAGTCCTGCCGATTTACATCATATTCCTGTAACTAGTGCTTCCTCTTTGTCTCTGTGACTATTGTCCTTGTTCATGCAGCATCTCTTTCCCCCAATTGGTTTTTCATACTACTGAGTAATCTTCCTAAAGTATAAATCAGATCACATCACTCTTCTGCTTAAAATCAGTAACATAAAAGAAATTTAAGAAGACATAACTAAATGGAAAGACATCCTGTGTTCATGGATTGTAAGCCTTAATATTGTTAGGATGGCAATTCTCCCCAAAATCCAAGCTGCCTTTTTTTTTTTTTGGCAGAAATTGACAAGCTGATCATAAAATTCATATGGAAGTGCAAAAGACTCAGAATAAGCCAAAACAATCTTGAAAAAGAAACAGGGACTTCCCTGGTGGTACGGTGGTTAAGAATCCACCTGCCAATGCAGGGGACATGGGTTCGATCCCCTGTCTGGGAAGATCCCACATGCCATGGAGCAACTAAGCCCTGGCACCACAACTACTGAGCCTGCACTCTAGAGCCTGCGAGCCACAACTACTGAGCCCGTGCACTGCAACTACTGAAGCCCGCACGCCTAGAGCCTCTGCTCCGCAAGGGGAAGCCGCTACAATGAGAAGCCCACGGTCTGCAACGAAGAGTAGCCCCCACTGGCCGCAACTAGAGAAAGCCCGCACACAGCAATGAAGACTCAACACAGTGGGTCTTTCTGAGGCACTTGTCCGTGTTCCAGGCTCTCAGTGCTTTATGCATATTAACTCATTTAATCTTCACAATAACAATAGTACCATTGTTATTCCTCATTTTACATCTGAGGAACTGAGGCACGGAAGAATTTGCCCAAGATCACAAAGCTAGACAGGGTTAGAGCTATGACTTGAATCCAGGCAACATGACCTCTGAGCTTATGTATTTACAGCTTTGCTAAGAGAGATAGCCTGTAGCCAGCAATCCAAGCTGATGCAGAGTCTGACGGTCACATGCTTTGCAAGATTGAAAAAGCTCATCTATTCACGTCAAAGCTAAAGTGAGTGGGAATAAAGGCAGGGAGGTAGGAAGCACAACCCCTCCCAAACACTTCCTACCTGTTCCCACTAAGAGGACAGTGACCCTATGTAAAGAACCTTCCACTGGGATGCAGCCTAGAGGTCAGGAACAGCCAGCTGTGCCTTCCCCCCATGCCTGGTGTTCACAATTGCCTCAAGGCAGAGGTGAAGCTGGAGGCCCTGAGCTGAGGACTGGGAGGTCCTGCTGCTAAGATCATGCATGGTAGTTTTCAACTACCCATTCTAAGGTCAAACCCTTGATCTTGTCATCTTCAGTAACTATACTACGTCTAAGACCTTACATTTCAGCACCCTACTCCCTGACACCTATCTCCTATCTTTCCAGATTACTTTCTCTATTACCTTCTCAATTCTTCAGCTTCTTAAGAGCCTTCCACTCTCTTGATGCTTCATGATGGCATGCCTAAGAATTCGGGCAAACGTCTTTTTTCCATCTGCACCCTCTTTCTGAGTGATTTCATCCAGTCTCTTAGCTTTTATACTATCAACATGTCAATGATAATGTCAGTAACAACAATATATATCTCCAGCTCTGACCACTCGCTAAGTGCCAAACTTGTGTACCCAAATGCTTCCTTGTCATCTAATGGCCATCTAAACTGAATATACCCAAGAAGAGCCCTTACTTCCACTCCCCTTAATTCATTCTTCCTCCAGTCTTCCCCATCTCAATAAATGGCATCATCATCTACCTAGCTGCTCAAGCCAAAAGCATAAAACACATTTCTGATTCCTCCCTTTTTCTCATTCTCCATATTCTCTCCATCAACAAGTCCTGTCGTCCTATCTCCAAAATATATCTTAAAAAGCCTCTTTCCATCTCCACAGTCACTCCCTGCATCTAGTAGCCTCCTAACTGGCCCCTCTAATCTACCCCTAAAATCTATTTTCTACATTGCAAAGAGAGTGATCTTTCAAAAACATAAATCAGGTCATATCAACACCTCCCTGGGAATTCCCTGGTGGTGCTCTCACTGCCAAGGGCCTGGGTTCAATCCCTGGGCAGGGAACTAAGATCCTGCAAGTCATGCAGCGTGGCCAAAAATAAATTAACAACAAAACAAAATGAACACCTCCCTTTAGTGGCCTATGTAGGGCTTCACCACAGCTTACAATGTCCAACATGCCAAGGTCCCCACTCATCTCTCTGATACCACATCCTACCACTCTCCTCTCAATCCCTGCACTTCAGCCACCTGCTCTTCTTCCTTTTCTTTCAAGGCACTAAAGTAGATCTTTGCTCTTGCTGGTCCCTCTGCCTTCAACACTCTGTCCTCAAATCTTTTCTCTGTCTCACTGTCTAAATCAGTGCTGTCTACTAGAACTTTCTGTAATCATGGAAATGCTCTATACCTGCACGGTCCAATAGGGTGGCCACTAGCCACATGTGGTTACTGAACACTTAAAATGTGGCTAGTATGACTGAGAAACTGAGTTATTTAATTTACATAATTAAAATTTAAAGTTAAATAGGCACAGGGTTTCGTAGACACCATATTGAACCGTGAATGTAAATTACCCCAAAGACTCTTTCTATTAAATTATCCAGTTTTCTTTTCTTTTTTCCCCTAAGCTTTATTGAGAAATAATTGACATTCATTACTATATAATGTTCAAGGAGTACAGAGTTTTATTTTTCCAAGGTACTTTTCTCTAGGTGAAATAACCTTTGTTCATTTATATATTAATTCTCTGCTCTGTCTACAAGAATGTAGGTCATATGACAGCAGAGAGGCCTTAAGTATCTCATATAAAACTCACTACTCAAAACTCAGAGCCTGGAATGGTGTTAGTTAGGGACATGGTAGATGTATGATACATATTTGTTAACTGATGAATAAAGCATTGGTAGTGGTTCTCCAAGTGTGGTCTGCAAACCTCTGAGGATCCCCAAGACTTTATTGGGGAGTCTGTGAAGTCAAAACTATTTTTATCATAATTCTAAGATGTTATTTATTTTCCAGTTTTTTTTTTTTTTTTTTTTTTTTTTTGCAGTACGCGGGCCTCTCACTGCTGTGGCCTCTCCCGTTGCGGAGCACAGGCTCCGGACGCGCAGGCTCAGCGGCCATGGCTCACGGGCCCAGCCGCTCCGCGGCATGTGGGATCTTCCCGGACCAGGACACGAACCCGTGTCCCCTGCATCGGCAGGCGGACTCTCAACCACTGCGCCACCAGGGAAGCCCTATTTTCCAGTTTTGATGGTAGAAAAGCAATGGTGGGTCAAACAGCTGTCCCCTTAGCACTACGAAAAGTAGGGACTCCAGGACACCCTTGTAGTCATTGTATCCGTCACTGCTGTGCACGCACAACAAAAAAAATAAATATACCAGATTCATTTAAGAATGACTTGATGAAACAGTAAAAATTATTAACTTTATTAACTCTCTACGAGTATACTTCTTTTAAATATTTTGACAGAATGGGAAGAATTCTGCTGTCTGCCTAAGTACCATGGTTGTCTCCAGAGAAAGCAATTGTGCAATTGTTTGAGTTGTAAGATGAACTAGCTGCTTTTTTTCATAAGCACCATTTCTACTTGAAAGAAGGATTGAAAGACATACTGTGGTTATGGAAATGTAGGTTTTTTTGCAGGCATTTTCTCTAAAATGAAGGAAGTGAGCCTGTCAATTCAAGGGAAAAAATTGACAATATTTGCTGCCAAAGATAAAATTTGAGCTTTTGAGTGAAAATTAGGTGTTTGGAAAATTGGTATGCACTGCCGTGAGCTTAGCAGCTTCCCAATATTAAAGACTTTTAGTGCTGACATTAACATATATGACTTTTATATTGTATAATGAAATGTGTCAACATTTGGAAGATCTGTAAAACTCAGTGAACCAATCAATACTTTCCAAGTGACCAACACATGCCTGTACAAAATCATGCACAGGTTAAGGATGAATTCAAAGTGCAAGACAGACCAATATATTTTAATGTAATGGAAAATTGACAGATATGGTTTCAGATTCCACATTGAAACTAAATTTTACAAAACTGTGACTTGTCAAGTTTAGGTAGAGTATCAAAGAGGAATATCCACAATTATCTGAGAATCCTTTTAACATACTCCTCCTTTTCCCAGTTATATACCTGTGTGAGGCTGAATTTTCTTTATGTACTTCAGCCAAAACAACATATCTCAACATATTGAATAAAGAAGCAGATATGGGAATTCTAGCTGCCTTTTATTAAGTCAGACATTAAAGAGATTTGCAAAAATGTCAAACAATGTCATTCTTTTCACTCATTTTTTTGATTTGTAAAATGTAATTATTTTTCATTGAAAAGGGTATTATTTACTTTAACATTGATGGGTTTATTATTTTTTAATAAATAATTATTTTTAATTCTTAATTTTAGTTTATAATATTGCAAATATCAATAATGTAATCCACATAAACAAAAGCTCTTTCAGGTCTTCAATTTTTCAGAGTGTACAGGGATCCTGAGACCAAAAACTTTGGGAAACGCTGCTACAGATAAACAAAGTTAATCAGCCCCTAATACCTTGATGCATTGATGAAGGGAACACAAGGTAATTATAAATAAGCAATCCCATTTTGAACAGGAGAGGAGGGGAAAAATCACCCAGTGGTCCGTGGTGTGTATTGTATCCTTCAGAGTGAGAACAGCAAGGATTCCCTGCTTTGATAAAATGAGGCCAGTCTGGCTGCTCTGCCAGGTTGGGGGAATCTCATCTAACCATTGTAACTGTGGCCACATCTTAGAAGAATTTTGAGGATTTCCGATTGGTATTGTTTGGGGCCAAGACATTGCCCCTGGGGTTGATCAATTACAGGATTCCACATGCCAGGATTGGGGTTTCTCTCACAGAACCACTCCCTTAAAAGCTGTGTAAGTTTTCTGGCTATTCACATTTGGATAACTCCATGAATTAATAACCAAGTCAGCAGAATGATGAATTATGGTCCCTAAATCTAGACCTTGAGCTTGGTATGCAGGGTCTTAGCAACAGGACCTCCCAGTCCTCAGCTCAGGGCCTCCAGCTTCACCTCTGCCTTGAGGCAATTGTGAACACCAGGCATGGGGGGAAGGCACAGCTGGCTGTCCCTGACCTTTAGGCTGCATCCCAGTGGAAGGCTCTTTACATAGGGTCACTGTCCTCTTAGTGGGAACAGGTAGGAAGTGTTTGGGAGGGGTTGTGCTTCCTACCTCCCTGCCTTTATTCCCACTCACTTTAGCTTTGACGTGAATAGATGAGCTTTTTCAATCTTGCAAAGCATGTGACCGTCAGACTCTGCATCAGCTTGGATTGCTGGCTACAGGCTATCTCTCTTAGCAAAGCTGTAAATACATAAGCTCAGAGGTCATGTTGCCTGGATTCAAGTCATAGCTCTAACCCTGTCTAGCTTTGTGTTCTTGGGCAAATTCGTTCACGCCTCAGTTCCTCAAATGTAAAATGGGGAATAACAACGGTACCCATTTCTTTGTGTTATTGTGAAGATTAAATGAGTTAATATGCATAAAGCACTGAGAGCCTGGCACATGATGTGTGCCTCAGAAATGTTAGCTTTTATTCTTCATTATTCTTTCTGCAAAATTTATGCCTTTGACTCTGAAATCAAGGCTTGGGAAAATAGCCAACACATACAACCCCCTGACAAATTTTTTTCAAGCCCCCTAATCATCCCACCTATGTCAGGTACATGGTCTGAGCTTCAGGAGACCCTGGCCTTGAAGCTGCATCTCAGGGAATGCTGACCTCCTAGCCTCCTGGGAATGGAAAATCCCAGGATTTTCCCAACAGTTGGAAAATCCTCACTGTTCTGTACCTCACCTCAACTCAGCCATTTCCACGTGCTAGGGACATCACTGGCAACACTCCACTTCTCATAGTGGTCAGAACTTCAGTTGCAGGTGACAGAATCCTAACAGAAATGGGCTTTGGGTAGCGGGAAGGAATTTGTTGGATGATGTTCTGGGAAAGTTTGGGGGCCTTAGGCGTGGTTAGCTCTTGGCATTAATGTCACATAGGGAGTTCCCTGGTGGTCTAGTGGTTAGGATTCGGTGCTTTCACTGCTGTGGCCCTGGTTCAATCCCTGGTCGGGGAACTGAGATTCCGCCAGCCACGTGGCGTGGCCAAACTACAACAACAACAACAACAATAACAAAAAAAAAACCCAATGTCATTTGGTATGCTCAAATGTGCCTCTGTCTCTTGTCTTCTCTCCATTTCTCAGCTCTGCCTTTGTCTGTGCTGGTTTCAGTATCAGGCAGTCTCTGTCCATGTAGTGGAAGATCCATGCTTACAACTTCCCAGCTTTGGAACCTCAGGAGAAAGCAGCCTCTACTCCCCTGGAATTCCAGAAAAGCTTGGGATTGCCTTTAATTTCTCCAGCTGGAGCTGTGTTCTTTAGCCTTGAAACATTCCAGAGTGACGTCACATGTGGCCTCAGGGGACTGAAACTACACCGCCAGGGAAGGGAGGAAAGGCTTGGTATTTATCAACCATCTGTTCTGTGGCAGGCATTTTATATCTTCTCATGGTGAAGATTATCCCTTTTGGGGAAGGAGACTAGATCTCATGGTGGTCTCCAACTCCCTCCAAGCTGAGAGCAGAGGGGGTCCTTCTCATGTCCACAGTCAACCCCTCTGCCTGTGCCCTTGATCCCATCCCTCTATCTTCCTAAAGACAAAGCACCATCTAATAGCTTCCTTTCTCTTATATTGTCACTCTCTCCATTTCTACCCTATTTTCTCCTGAGCCGCCAAACATGCTTGAATCTCTTGTACTTAAAAAAAAAAAACAACAAACTCCTCTTCTTAGCAGTACCTCCTTACTTTTCACTCACACCTCAACTAAACGAAATCAGTTTTCTATTGCTGCCATCTTTTGAAACTGCTCCTTCCAGAGTTACCAGTTACTTCCCCTGTGACAAATCCAGCTCTTGGCCAGCCTGACCTGTCTCACATGTTAGCTAACCCTGCTTTCCTTCCTGAAATCCTCACCCCATCATTTCCTTCATTCCCGGTTCTCCTTCTCCGTTTCCTGGCTGCTCCTTTCCTGCACTCACTGGTTAAAGGTTTATGAAAAGAGAAGGCCAATTTCCCTTTCATTCACATCTATGATTTCAAGAAGTGTTTTTTTCATTGGTGATTTTCCATCTCCAGGGCCTGGGTCTGTCTCCGGGTGTCAGTTTCTGTGCCCTGACACAGAGCCTGAACAGAGCAGCTGTCCACATATGGTGGGCAATGAGTGGATTTCCTCAAAGGCTGGTGCCTAAGGAATGACAAA
Organism: Stenella coeruleoalba; assembly: GCF_951394435.1. Classification (NCBI taxonomy): domain Eukaryota; kingdom Metazoa; phylum Chordata; class Mammalia; order Artiodactyla; family Delphinidae; genus Stenella; species Stenella coeruleoalba. The sequence continues at coordinate 25,787,479 of NC_137169.1, forward strand.
GCAGTATCCAGAGCTGGAACTATATTCCAAGCCACTCACAAAGGCAGACGCACAAAAGTAAGAGGAGGGGTGGTTATCCTGCCCTTGCTGGATCCTTGTGATGACAACTCAGGCCTGATAATTCAGCCACAAAGAACCAGCAGTCTTCTCTCTCTGTCACCCTCCACTCATGAAGCCCTCTCCCTCATGTCTGCATGAGGGACAGCCATATTGGAGTGGGAAGAGCACGAATTCCAGATCTGGGTTTGCGGCCTGCTTCTTTTTTGACCAGGCTTCGATCTCCAGAAAATCAGTGGCCATGGCTGGGTATGTTCCTAGCTTCCTCAGGTGCTCAGACGACTTTCAGGAATGGGGGCGAATGGTACGGACTCAGAGGATGTGGGGTACCAGGGGAAGCCATCTCAGGGGCCCCAAGCAGGTCCCTGGAGAACAGGAACAATGTTCTGGCAACATGCTCTGGATGTGCTCCTAGCACTTAGGTCTCTCATACCAGACGGCCTCACACGGGTGCGTGGCCTCCATCACATCCATGTTGTTCACAGCAGCATTTGGCCTGGGCTGGCCTCATTGGATTTACGTGACCTAGATCCCGCTGATTTTATGAAGCAAGATCAGCTCAGGTCTGCTGGCCCTGGGAGATGGGAGAGGGAGGTGCAGGTCCTCAGCTTCATGGTTTTTGTGTCTTCCTCACTGTGTCTCCATTTCCTTCCTTCATTTGAGAAATGAAGGGATTGGCACAAAGGTGTGTCCAAATTTGACTTTCCAGGAATTTATTATTATAGTTGGGCTGCACATCAGCTCTAGCAAAATGACATGTCACATCCTTGCTCGAAGTTTTCAAGTTGTGCTGTCTACTAGTCAGGGATCAGTTGCAGGAAACAGAAACCACTCTATTTTAAGCAGAAAAGGATTTGATACAGGGAATCAGAGGTTTAAACAAAATAGTTGGGAGGGCTGGAGGAGTGGGCTCCAGGAATGACTTCCAGAAGAAGACCCCAGAATAGCTGCTAACTGGCACAATCATGAAGGTGATGAGTCAGGAGGCTGCTACTAGAATTCTTGCATTAAAGAACACACCAAGTAAAAAGACAACCCATGGAATGCGAGAAAGTATTTGCAAATCATATATCTGTTAAGGAACTTATAACCAGAATCTATAAAGAAGTCTTTATAACTCAACCATAAAAAAGGCAACCCAAGTTAAAAATGAGCAAAGGATTTGACTAGATATTTCTTCAAAGAAGATATACAAATAGCCAAAGATTACATGAAAATGATGCTCAACATAATTAGTCATTAGGGAAATGTAAATCAAAGCCACAATGAGGTACCACTTTATGCCCAGTAGCATGACTATAATGAAAAAGACACAATAGCAAGTGTTGACAAGGATGTGGAGAAATTGGTACCCTTGTGTATTGCTGGTAGGTAAAATGGTATAGCCTCTATGGAAAGAGGATGGTAGTTCCTCAAAAAATTAAACATAAAATTTCCATATGATCCAGTAACTCTGCTTCTGGGGTATATACCCAAAAGAACTGAAACCAGGGACTTGAAGATATCTGTATACCAATATTCATAGCAGCATTAATCACAATAGCCAAAAAGTAGAAACAATCTAAATATCCATCAACTGACGGATGGATAAACAAAATGTAATATATCCATACAAAATCCTTACAATATTCAATGGAATATTATGCATCCAAAAAAAAGGAATGAAGTACTGATACATGCTACAACGTGGATGAACCTTGAAAACCTTATGCCGAGTGAAAGAGGTCATATACAAAAGTCATTTTGTATGATTATACAAAATGTCCAGAATAGGTAAATTCCATAGAGAAAGTAGATTAGTGGTTGTCAGGGCTGGAGGGAGGGGGGAAATGCGACTGACTGATAATAGGTTTCTTTCAGGGGGTGATGGCAATCATTTGGAATTAGAGAGTAGTGATAGTTGCACAACTTTGTGAATATATCTAAAATCTACTGAGTTGCACACTTTAAAATGGTGAATTTCAGGACTTCCCTAGCAGTCCAGTGGTTAAGACTCTGCACTTCCACTGCATGGGGGCACAGGTTCGATCCCTGGTCAGGGAAGTAAGATCCTGCATGCCTCACGGTGCATCCAAAAAAAAAAGTAAAATGGTGAATTTCACGTTATGTGAGTTATATCTCCATAAAGAAATAAGATGGTTAGAAAACACACACACCATGTGGCTGCAGTCTAAGGACCAGGGATCAGAAATCTACCTCTGCTGCTGCCACCACTGCTTTTCAACCTCATGAAACTAGTGCTTGGACATTGGAATGCTGCTGAAGTAACTCAAGGTTGCCACAAACATGAAGCAACAACCACACAGCTGGAAGATGGCCTTTGCCTTATTTTCTCCTCCCAACTCTTATATAAACGGATGCAATTTATAAACCCTAATTTGCATGCAGAATGTTAACTGCAAGGGATTCTGGGAAGTGTAGCATTTAACTCTGGCCTTGGCACTATGAGAAAGAGATTGGAATGGATGCTGACAAGCAATTCACCACATCTACACAATTTCACCCTCCCTAAAAGGAGAGATCCAAAATCTCATTAGTCATGTATCCAGCTCTGGGTGATACTCATTCCAGTTCAGTTACGATCCTGTCTCAACAACCTGTAACCTAATGATTAACTGATCAACTTACCAACACACCTTATGATACTAGGGAAAATGTGGGAGGGGAAGAAATGGGATGATATCTATAAATATATACATACCAGAGCAAGGGAAAAATATGAAACGCTAATATAGTCCTCATCTCTCCACCTTTCAGGAATTACTTATATTCATAAATATCTTTCTCTACTACTTATGAAGTTCATTTTCACAGCCAGTATCTCAGCCGGATGAGGCTCTTTATCTGGTGTGGTGACCCAACTCTTCATTCCTAAAGGAATTAAGCCTTCCCTGGAATAGCCTTTTATCCTTGACTCCTGCATACAGCAGTACTAGAAGTAGCCCTTTAAGCCCTTTAAGTTCCAGGCACATTCCTTCCTGCCCCCACTGAGCAACAACAAACCTATCTCCCTTGATAATCAGGATCAATCTCTCCATCTAACACAACTGCCCCCTTTTAGGCTATTGGTTCAGTGGATGAGGAGCCAAAATTGGCCAAAAAACTTCCAGTTCAGTGGACTCATTGTTATGTGCCCTGGTGGAAGTACTTCTCCTCTGGGTATTGAGACTTCTAAACTAACAAAGACCAAAGTCACAGGGGCAAGAAGCAAAACTTTTGTGAATGGGTTATATATATATAGGTCACTGTTTCAGAACATACCTCATCCTATAGGACAGAACATCACTGCATGAGATGCTGTCTTCCAATAGCTTCCAATTTGACTGTTGGGTGAGGCCAGCTGCTTTGGATGATCCCATGGGTCTTAGCCCATTGCCTCACTTGATGAGAGGCAGTGTTGTGTGGAATACTACATGATGAATAGACATTCAGTAAGTTCATGGATAGTAACAATGATGATGATGATGAGCATGATAATAATAAATGAAAAGGACGATGCTAGCTAATACATATAGCTCTTATTACAGGCCAGGCACTGTCATATGTATTCACTTAATCTTCATAGTCCCAAATGAAGAAACGGAGACAGAAAGGTTAAATAATTTGCCCAAGGTCATAAGCTACTTAAATAAATGGTGGAGTTAGAATTCCTACTCAGGCATTCTGGCTCTGTTGTCTGTCCTCTTAACCACTATGCTTCTCAAAGTGAACATATAGTCAAATTTAGAATAATGGGGGGATGGATGTCTTTGCCCTGATAATTGTTATTTTTCTCATTTAAAGTTTATTCTTTATGAATATTTTAGGCTTGGCATACATGGAAACAATTCATATCTCGAGTGTCTTTTCCAGTGAGGACAAATCCCTGCCTTCTCTGTGATGGGAGGGCTCTGATCTGATATTAAGTGCCCAGCTGGTCCCTCCAGAGCATGGAGCAGGGCTCAGCTGTAAGCCAACATCAGCTTCTCAAAAGAATTGCCACTGCCAAAAATATCCTGGCTTGACTCTGAAATCTGATGGCCCTGTGCTGTGTTTCTCTTATGGATGTTTGCCACAGTGTGTGTACAGTAGCCTCAGTTGCCAAGGGATTTTGCACACCACTGGATCTGCTAGGTCATAAAATTCTAACTGCTTACATTGCAGCCTGTACCAACTGGTGACCATTCTCTTTCTCTGGGCCCATCAAAGCTAGTAGCCCTTGTGGGTTACTTGGAAAACGGGTCAGTGCAGCATAATCAAACGGGGTATGCTACCTCCCAAATCAAGAAATCCACCAAATGCTCAGGATTTTTCTTAGTGGTGGGGGGTATACAGTGCAACAGCTCATCGATCACTTTAGATAAACTGCCATCCTCCAGACTCCTGCTCTGGATCCCGAAAAATTTTATGGAGCTGAAAGTTCCCTTAAGCTTCCGCAGGGACTATCCCCTATCCTCCAGAACACATGTATTTTACCAAGGCATTTAGATACCTGCTACTTCTTGCTTATTATGTCCAAAAACATGCCATCACATACAGAGTGATGTTCTGGGAAATATGAAATGATTGAAGTGCCTGCACATTAGATTTCAGCAGAGCTGGAGAAGTGATGCCACCCAGAGGGAGGACAGTAAGCGGTACTGTTGACCTCGACAGGTAAAAGTAATCTGCTTTTCATGTTTTCTGCTATTTGGGCTAGAGAAAAAAAGCATATTCCAGGCCAGTAGTTGCATGGCTGCAGGTGCTGGGGCAGGTGTTGACTTGCTTCAAAGTGATTATATCTGAAATAACAGCTACATGGCAAGTCTTCTACCGCGCAAATAATTTAAATGTAGATATGATAGGGATCACCACTGTGGAACTTCTCAGTCTTGGATGGTGGCGGTAATATTTATCATGCCCTCAGGGATGCACTATTTCTTCTGGCTTATGATTCTGGTGTAGGACTGCGCAAGGGGCTTTCCTCTGCTCTTCTTACAATAGCTTTCACTCTACCGGTCAATGTGAAGATTCTGCCAGGTGCCAAATACATCTATTACAATTGTGCTTACAGGAACTGGGAAATAACCATACACAGGATGAATATGTGAGATAGATACAGGCCAAGATTCCTTTTAAGTTACATGATCCCTGTGTATTAGTTTGCTAGGTGTGCCATAACAAAGTACCGCAAATTGGCTGGCTTAAGCATTACAAATTTATTGTCTCACAGTTCTGGAGACTAGAAGTCCAAGATCAAGGTGTTGACAGGGTTGGTTCCTGCTGAGGGCTGTAAGGGAGAACCTGTTCCATGCCTCTCCCCTAGCTTCTGATGGTTTGCTGGCAATCTTTGGCATTCATTGGCTTCTGCTGCATCATCCCGATCTCTGCCTTCATCTTCACATGGCATTCTCCCTGTATGAGTGACTCTTTGTCTAAATTTCCCCTTTTTATATGGCACCAATCATATTGGATTAGGGGCCCACCCTACTCTGGTATAACCTCATCTTAATTACATCTGCAACAACCCAATTTCCAAATAAGGTAACATTCTGAGGTATTGGGGATTAGGACTCCAACATATGAATTTTCAACCCATAACACCCCAAAGGCTTTTTTTTTTTTTTTTTTTTTTTGCGGTACGCGGGCCTCTCACTATCGTGGCCTCTCCCGCTGCGAAGCCCAGGCTCCAGACGCGCAGGCTCAGCGGCCATGGCTCATGGGCCCAGCTGCTCCGCAGCATGTGGGATCTTCCCGGACCGGGGCACGAACCCATGTTCTCTGCATCGGCAGGCAAACTCTCAACCACTGTGCCACCAGGGAAGCCCCGAAGGCTTCTATTTTTAACTAGTGGTCCACAAAGACCTTTTAGGTCCCTTGAGATTAGTACTGGCTTAGGGTCGGTTTCCAAGTATTCGCTAAAGGCCTGGGTGTTTCCATTTCCCTAAGCACAGGAACATAGTTAATTGACTTAAGATTCCTTTGGGGAAGATTAGAAAACTTACAATTTAGTTATGGTAATATTGCTGGGTGCTTTCTCCAGGGTACTCAGCATTCCTTTATTCAAGGGCTTTGGGTCTGAGAATTTAGTGAGTGTCCATAACTCTCCATTTTGGTGACTTAAAACAGGCCTCTCTTTGCCAGACTTGCAGTTTTGCTTTGTATATACAAACCAAGTATTCCTGCTCTGTTGCCTTGGTACTGCCCCTTGGCCCCTGCCACTCCAGGATCTCCGTCATACCTACTGATATCAGGGATTCCATTTCAATGGCAGCATCTCTTAGCTTCGCTTCCGACTATAGAGAATTTACATTACAGCACTTTGAAAGTAAGGTGTTCCCTTTATCTATGTACTTTCCAATTCCTTTGTGAAAGGAATGTCCTCTGAGCAATTTTAGAGGGCAAAATTAGGAGATGAGTAGGTCACACGTATGATAAATCTATACCGTCACTTCTATCTTCATGTTTCTGGATTCATCTTCTAATGCTATACTAAGGAATTTTTAGCATTTCAATTTGAGTGTAGACCACTGTTAAGTCCAGCTTTCATCCAACCAACCAGCTAAGAGCTACTCTTAGCTGCTAAAGTCAGTATACTGATTCCAGAATCTCTAGAATGCCCATATTAATAAGTTCAACCCAAATGAAAATAAAATTGTTCTTTTCTTCCTGGTCTAATACCTTTAGAATCCAGTCCACACACATTCCTCAGGTTTCTGCTGATTCAAATTAGCAAAATCTCACAATTCTGTAACCTTTCTTTCTCTCAGGTCAGATTTTGTGGTTGCCTTTCTGAAGCATACTGGGATCTGACTCTAGTCACAGATTTGGTAGCAATAAGGGGTAGTGGGTGGGACATGAGAAGTACATGAGAAGGGACACAAAAGCCTTCCCTTTCAAGGCAACTACCGCAGGTAAGTTGCCCTATCAACGGGGGAAGACAGGACCAGCCCTATCAACGGGGGGAGGACAGGACCAGCCCTATCAACGGGGGGAGGAGAGAGGAGGGCTGCTTCTGCTGGTAAGAGAAGTTAAGTGGAGTCTGTGGGTTCAGAACACTAGGATTTACCCAAATCTACTCACATGTCCCCATTTCACATCTTACTCTTTCCTAAACAACATCCTAACTTTTATATAAGAGACCTGGTAAGCTAAGAATTTAACTTATGTCGTAATTCAACAACCCAGAATCCCTCCTTGATTTTCATGTACATCAGCCTTGTGGCTACAAGAGACAGCTTTGAGCTGAAAATTTTAAACTCTTGAGGCTTTCATTTTCTTTCTTTAATCTCTCTAGCATAAGCCACCCCCATTTAAGTCTTCATTTCTTACACGATGGTCTGTTGTGGCTGCCACTTGGTCTATCAAAGTCTTTTATCCAAAAGACAATTCATTTAATGTGACCACAGATGTAAGTCATCTTTGCCTACTACCTTACCATTTTCAATGGCAACTAGATTCTCATTTCCTTCAAATCCAACTTAGTCATAACTAATCAAGAATCCCATCTTTGAGGGACTATTGTCTATAACCAAATTTGGAACCAAATACTGTATCAGTTAGGGTTCAGTAACTGCAGAAAACAAAACCCTTCCACCTATTTTAAGCAGAAAAGAATTCAATACACATAAATTAGGTGCTTACAAAGGAGTTGGAAAGCTGGGCAAGTGGGCTCTAGGCTGGACCTCCAGGAAAGACTCCCAGATCGGTCCAGTATGGGAGCCACTACCTCTGCCACCATCAGGAAGATGAAGAACCAGGAGGCCAGCATAGGCTGACTACAAGAACATGTATTACTGACGGTTATTTGTGGATCAGGAGTCCCTTCAACATCCACACAACTATTGATGGATATTAGAATACCACTGGAGGGAAACCTAAGGGCTTTATACTTTTGCAAGAACAACAAAGTTGCTGAAGATGACCCCTGAATCACTTCCTCCTTCCATATCCTTGTTTGTGCATCTGGCAAAATAAATTACATTTACAACCTTGGTTTCAAGGAAGTGTGAGACATGTAGTTTTAACTTTCCAGCCTCTAGAGTATAAGACAGTACATTAGAAAGAGGTCAGAATGAATAAGTACCCATTTAGCACTTCCACAAATTTCTTTCCATTGGCCCATCTAAGTAGGACTGGTGACCAGACATGTCTTCTCCCAGTTTTAGCCACTTTTAAATTTGAACACAACACCCCATCTGTCTGGCTTTGAAGATTACCTCTCTTCCTGGCCTCAGAGTAACCTAAAATGTCATTGTCTTCAGAGTTGTTTTGATAATCTACACAATCTTGTCCTCAGCCACCTCTTCAACCTGATCTACTACTCTCCTCCTTGGTCCACTCTGTTCTAGCCATTTAGGCCTCTATGCTGTGTGTGTGTTTAAACAGACTAAGGATGCTCCACCAAAGGACCTTCATACTTTATTTTTCATGTCTGGTATGTTCTTGCCCTAGAAATCCACATGGTTCTTTCTCACTCCATCAAGACTCTAATAAAATGTACCTTTAACTCCATCAAGACTCTAGTAAAATGTACCTTTATCAGAGAGGCCCATAGTACCCACCTAAAGCAGCTCTCTTTTCCACTTTCCCTGCTTTTCTTCATCACACTTATCCTCATCCAGATTATACATCTGATCGTCTTTTCCCACTAGAGTGTGACTTTCACAGGAACAAGAATTTTGTGTTTTCCTTATTGCTGCATCCTGTACCTGAAACGTAGTAGGTATTTCAGAATGAATGAACGCTGTACAAGTAAGAAATTAAACTTTCCCCATTTTCTAAATTGAGAATCAACTTTTCCCATGCATTACTCATCTTCTCCTCCAGGTGGTGCTGACGGGCCTTTTCATCTAATGTCTAGGAGATACAACCGTGTTGCAAGGGATTAGAATAAGCTTAGTTTTTTCATAGCCTCTGGTCTAGAGCTCTGGGCTTTTTTTAGATGGCACCCATAATATCCCTTAACTTATTTCTTCTTATTCCTGCAGGAGAAAAAAAAATATGGGCCTTTAACAAAAGCGTTTTCAGTACGCCATCTCACTTAATCTTTACAACTCCATAATTAGGATTATGATCCCCATTTTGGCTAAGTGTAAACACACTCAGAGTACGTAGCCCAACTCTCGCAGCAGTAAGAACTGGAGCCTAGATAAAAATACAGGTTTGGCTGCAAACTCCTGCCCCTCCAAAAGACTTCCTTGATTTTATCCAAGTTAATTGCTCTCTTCATGCTTCTTCAAGAGAAATACAAGTCTTGAGTTGATAATTTGCATTTCAGAGATTTCCATACAGTCTGCCCCTTTTCCCAACAAGTTCCCTTTTTCACACAAAGACACCCTCTTGGTCATTCTTCTAGAGACCCAAAGTCCACTAACAGCACCTCCTGTCCCAGGTGCAGGGTAATGTGCTAAGTCTGGTTGCAGTGCCCAAGAGATAAGAATCTTCCAAGATGGCTGTTGTCCAGACTCATCATCCTCATCGTAGTAAAGCACAGGTCAGGAAGACAAAGAGCAGGTGCATCTGTGAAAGGAAACAGAAAGCCATCTGGTCCTCAGGGAAAGGATGTTTTCAATTCTTCCTCTGGGCCCAGGGTTAAAGTGACACAGAAGTTTGGCACTGGAAGCTCCTTAAATACTGTCTGAGAGTTGGGGATATTAGCGGCATGAGAGAGTAACTGACTCACACAGTCACAGAGTAAATTACTGCCAGATTTGGAATCTCAGATCAGGTTTCATAAATCTTTTAATTTTTCTGCTATACTATGTATGAGCTTTGATTTCTAAGGCCATTATTCTAGACAGAGCCAAAACCCCAAGTAGCACTAACTTAGCTCAATTCTGACAAAATTATAAGATCAGATAAAATTAAATATGTTGTGATTTTGATGACATGCCTCCTCTCTCCTTTCATTACAAATCCTAGTCAGATTCCTTAGTCCCTCTTACTTAAACTAGATTGGCAAAACTAGAGAGTTTTTTGGAACAGGGAATGTATACACGGGAGCATAACAAACACCTAGGATATTGCTTGGTGATTATGCAGAATAGGTACATTTCTTTATCCAGTAAGAATACTCTGTTCCCCAACTTATAACCATGCAACATTCACTGGGATTTCTGAAGAGCCACTGGAACTGATACCCCTTCCCTCCTCTGAAGCACGTTTCTAATAGTGACTATAATGCAGAAAGGGGTAAATAAAGCTTTAATAGGAAAACTGCACAGCTGCCTCTAGAGGGCAAACAAGGCTCATTTTAATCTCCAGCTTCTCTATCTGGCTGACTCAGCTAATTCTTCAGTCTGACTACACAGTCCAAGTCAAGCTTGGCTTTGCTTCCTGTCATACTAGGAGTCATTGGTTTACAGATGACTCCACTGCAGTCTGGTTAGAATACCATCCTTCTTCCCTGGGATTAGGAAAGCTTAGATCTAGAGACTGTTAAAGATGTAGTGGTCTGTTTCAAACACTTGGCTCTGGAGAACTATCCAAGCCAAGGAAAATGAGAGGAGTTGAATTACGACAGAAATCTTTATTAAAATGTGTCCTGCAGTAATATGTTAGCATACATACAATATACACACATACATCTGTACACTCTTTGACACACCTCACAGATTGCCACCATCAGTTTAACCAATAAATTAAAACTAAAAAAGGGGGGGGGGCAAAGGGGATGGGGGGTGGAACCAAGGGCAAAGTTTCCATGTTTCCTCTGTTAAGAAATTGCAAATTTCTCAGAATTTCCCTGGGGAAAACCTGTGACCAGAAAATCTTTGAAATACAATATGTAAATCCCTGCCCCCCCCCAAAAAGATTCCAAAAGATGCAGTTACAAGTGTGCTTCTCAGAACAGGAGCATTTATTCCACTTCATACTCTGGCTTCTGCATCTTCCGGCTTCAAGACAGTCGTCCCCTCAGCTGGGGCAGAGAGGTTCATATGGGCACTTGGGCTCGGTGCACCTGGGGCTCTGGGTGTTGAGGGGCAGGCTGCGGCTTGGGAGTGAGGGGAGCCACACTCATCCGAGGTGATGTCTGGCACATCGTCGGACTGCGTATCAGAGCTCTCCAGGTCACTGCGGATGCTCTCGGGCTGGGCCAGGCTGATGTCCCAAGGTCTGCTGGCCTGGCAGTCTTTCTGTTCACAGTTTTGGTGTTTGCAGGGGGGATCCTCTTCATTGCTGCCACCGCCACCACCACCTTCTTCTTCATTCTCCACCATCTGTGAGTGAACATGGAGTGAGTCCTCCGTGCTGCTTCCACTCACCAGCTGATAGTGGCTTGGTTTGGCTTCAATGTCCACTTGGATTTCCATATTGTTGCATTCTCTGTGGAGACAAAATCCACTTTGCTGAATCATGCATGGGTCATGCTATACCTGTTGGTAAAAGCAGTTTGTGGGTTCAGGATTAGAAAGTCCGAAAATATAGGTAAATAGTAGAATAGAGCTCACTTTTAGAGAAAATAAAATTTAACCTAACACTCAAATAAGATGGAGAAGAACAATTAGATCTTTTTGTTGATTTAAAATACGCACACAAACATCTCTGCCAATTTCTGTATTTCTTTATATTTTAACTTTCATTGGATTATAGTTGATTTACAATGTTGTGTTAGTTTCTGCTGTACAGCAAAATGAAATCAGTTATACATATGTATACATACTATACATCTATACTCTTTTTTAGATTCTTTTCCCATATAGGTCATTACAGAGTATTGAGAAGAGTTCCCTGTGCTATACAGTAGGTCCTTATTAGTTATTCTGCCAATTTCTTTAAACAACTAAAAATGAGCTTCCAAAATTCAACTAAGGTTCGGAGCCTCACACTATCTAACTCAAAATATGAAAGTGAAAGAAGAGTCACAGCTTTTCACTTCTCTGCCACAATTAGAAGAAACCAGAATCTCTCCAGTAGGGAGTGCTGCAGTCACACCATACCAGATACACTAGCTTCTCAAATATAAAGAGAAATAGGCTACAGAAGCCACATCAAGCAAAGAGCAACATGAGAGCAGAAACCATAGAGCTACATACATACATCAATGGACACCAATCTAGCTCTTCAGTTCCATGTGAATAATTACACTGTTGCAATAGCCAAGAAAAGAAAAGGAAATAGAAAAGGAAGAAAGAACCTCTAAAAATCAAGTGCTAACAAGAAAAATCAATCAAGAGATGCCAAATACTCCCATACCAAGAACTTGCTCAATGAATTTACAGGGTATACACACTATGTATCACACTAGATGGTACACAGAGCCCTAACATGAGGCATTGAGCTTCTAAGGCCAAAACCCAACCAAAAAAATGCAACCTCTCCTAGGCTTCTGACTGTTCACATACCTGTCCTGTGGGTTGTAGGAACTGATTATGGAACCGGCCATAGCACGAGTGCTTGCGTTGTCACTAATTGCACCAAGACTGGCTGTGTCTTTGGGGAAAATTTCCTTTTGGACATCGGCTTGGACTTCTAACCTGTGTAAAGAGGGGACGTTTAAGTTAATGCGAGACCTGGGTATTCCGAGACAGTCTGCTTCCTGGCACATACCTCTTCCATTATTCTCTTGCAAATTGAGTTGATCTGATCTTCTCCAAATGTCAAATAGCTCAAACAGATGCCCACACATCTTCTCTCTTAAATTTATCTACTGAAATCGTCCCCTCCTTTCCATCCCCACTGCTACTGTTTAACTTCAGGCCCTCAACAGCTCCCGAGTGGGTAACTGCAATTGGGTTCTCTTTCCAGTAGCCCTAAGTCCAAGTCAAACAACTTCCAGATCAGTGCCAATGTGGACAAAAACCTGATCACTCTAACAGCCCTCTCTTGGCTCCCTCTTGCCAACAGGCATTTAAGGTCTACTGATTTGCCTCCAAGCTCTCTCTCCAGTTCCATCTCTCACCATAGGTCCTAAATCATAATCACACTGAATTTTTTTCTTTCCTTACACACCTATACACATTTTATACCTCTATGACTTTGCATATGCTAGTCCCTCTCTCTGGAAGTTTCCTTTCTCTATGTGACAAACTCATACTCAGTCCTTAACAACAAAGGAAGTATCATCTCCCTTCATTCTTCTATCAAACCAGTCACTTCCTGCTAAGTGCTCCCACAGCACCTACCTATTTATTAAATCAATTTATGCATCTCTTTCCCAGTCATCTGTGAGCTCCAAAAAAGGAGAGACCACACCTCATTCACGCTTTACCCTCCATGTCTTGCACATACTAGGAACTTAAACATTTAGCAATCAAATTACCCCCAGCCTACGAGCTTAAAGGACATAATAAGAGTCAACCTCTGACAAGAGCAGCAAAGTTTCCCAATGGTGTCTCAGAGGACCCATAGCTTTTCCTTTCTTGACTCCAATATCATTTGGTTGCACACTTAAGTATTTCCTCATAATGGGTTTCACAGTCAAACCCATCTGACTCATTCACTTCCTATAAAAGGCTTTCACAGTACTGGAACAGCTGGACTGCCTAAGTTGCAGTTTCAGCAAGTCAGTCTCCAATTATGTCTGCTTATTTACAGGGGTGTTGGTTTTAAGAAAGCACAACAGTGAATTCTCCAGCATGTGTGGGCAGGATCCCCTAACAAGAGACAACCAGAGTCATGAAACGCAGACAGGTCAGCAGCAGCCTGCAGCTGCACATTCAATCAACCTCCATCCTGCTGCCTGAGTCTTTGCTCTGCTGCTCCAGCCTTAGATGCCCTTCAAAAATGTGCCATGGCTCAGGAAAATGAGGCAGTGCAATGGAAAGTACATTGAGTCAGAGACCTGGGTCCTAGTTTCAGCTCTGCCATAGAATCACAGTTAGAATTGGAAGAGGCCTTTCACAAAGGCCATCTATCACCTTAGGTGTTTCGCAGATGCTAGTCTGTGCAATGGCTATGCTAAAATCACCTGGGGAACCTTTTCAAAACACAGATCCCTAGGAGATTAGGAGAGAATCTGGGAGATTTTAATTTATTAATTCTGGGATAGGGTGCTGACATCTATTTTGAAAAGGCTCCCAGGTAACTGACAAGCACTCAGGTGTGGGATCCAGTCCATCTGCCATCTGTTGCTTGACTCCTTCTAAGAGCCAAATGGCCCTCTGGTCTCACTTTATAAACACTTCCAGGGATAGACGTAATCCATCCCTTCTTTGGACTTTATATAGATTTTTCCTATAGTCTCTATAATGAAACAAAATTAGTTTCCCTCTAGCTTCTGCCAAATCGTCTTAATCTATCCCTTGGCATAAGGCAGAACTCTTAATCCTTTTTTCCAGTTCAAGGCCCTTCAGATATCTGAAGGCAAGCATCTCCCCTACCTCCCTACCTTGTTTTGTACCACCTTTACCCCTCCCCAGGGCTCTCTTCTCCAGTGCGTTCAAATAACTGCTTCTCATGTAACATCTGCTATGCTCCTCTGAATATGTTCTGTTTTTTCTAACTGGTAAAACGACCAACCAAGTCATAACCTTTTTAGTCATAAAGCTTTACATATTCTCAACACAAGTTTATAGAATTGATTTACCTTATCTATCAAATGGGAATCAGAATTAGGAAGGTTTTAAGAATAACAGCACCAATAAGCCACAAGATATAGTATAAATGCTGTTCAACTAAAAGCCAGTGATAAGCCTAATGGAGGACACAGTCTTGGGAATTCTACAAAAATGCATGCTTCCCCTTCCTGATGGAGGCAGCCTAACGTAGTAGAGGGAGGATCTGAAGTCAAGATTATCCTTTATTGGGACTTCCCTAGTGGTCCAGTGGCTAAGACTCTGTGCTCCCAATGCAGGGGGCCCAGGTTCGATCCCTGGTCAGGGAACTAGATCCCACACGCATGCCGCAACTAAGAGTTCACATGCTGCAACTAAAGATCCCGTGTGCTGCAGCTAAGACCTGGCGCAGCCAAAATAAATAAATAAATATTAAAAAAAAAAAACAGAGAGAGAGATTTGGCCAGGAACACAGGATTATTGTGTTTAAAAAAAAAAAATTATTCTTTATATGGAGCCACTATGGTGCAGTGGGAAAAAACACAGAACTTTTAAGTTGCTTAACCTTTCTAGCCTATTTTCTAATTGTAAAAGTTAAAACAAAACAAAACAAAAAAACACCATTGATGATTAAATCAAAATGATATGCTATACGAGACATGCCTGGCACAGAGAAATGGCTCAATATGATATGTTACTTCTTATAATTCCAACTGGTTCTGTCAGAAATTGCTTACCTGCTGTACTTTCCCTTGCCACTGGAAAGAATGCCACCACTCAGTGTGCCCCCTGAGAGGGCTGCAAAGCTGGCTGTTTCGCTGTATGGACCTTGCATAACACTGAGTCCATCTGTAGGGCTTCCACTGGTGCTCAATACGCTAGTTAGACCTTCAATGCTACTTTCCCCAATGCTGGGATTCTTGAGGGCTCGCCAGGCATCTGCCACTGGGGATGGAACCAAACATCTCAATTAATGATAGCACAGCATCAAAACAGAGTCTGGCATTTTCCTGCAATGACTCTTCAGAGCAGAGAATATTCATGTAGAAAAATACTCATTTATTCACTTAATGAATAGCTACTACAGGCAGCCACCACATATCCGGTGTTTTAACATATGCTCACATGTAATCTTCCCAGTAACTAGGAACTAATAGCCCCAATTTTAGGTGAGGAAACAAAAGCTTAGAACTAAATGCCTTGTCTGTGGCTAGTCACACAAAACTACAATCTGATTCTAAGTCTCCTATTCTTTGCATTACACTATAGATGTCATCTAATTAAACATGAAAATTTCAAGATACACTTAGGTCGTGTGCTGACTGTAGTAGGAAGTTTGAAAGACCTTTGGGGATCTCTGTGTCCCAGGTTAGTTAATATGGTAAAGTGAAAACAACATCAAAGTATAAGTCAGAAGACTTGCTATAGTTCCAGCTCTGCAGAAGCTCTTAAACACATTTAACAGATGTTGAGACAAAGGCTTAAATAAGTTCCCTTTAATTGGGGATAATAACAGCCCTGGCCCTCTCTCTTCAGAGCTGTTATAAAAGCCAAGTGAAAATAACAACTGTGTAAGTCCTGAAAATTATAAAGTACCATGCAGATATAAGACTTTATTATAATTATAATTATGTAATTTACTATTACCAGCATACTTAGAGTTACTTGGAGTCCTACTAGTTTGTACCTTGGAGTCCTACTAGTTTGTACTTTGCCACACAGAGGCAAGTACCAGGGGAATTAACCTAATAACTCTGGAAAAAAGAAATGAAAAGCTAAAAATACTTTACCTCCTATAAAGCTCATTAGCCAATGTAATCCAATGTCAATCTCTCTGTAAAATGTGCTGAATTTTACTGACTTTTATCTTGTGTTCCAAAAATTCAAAGGGAAATTAAAATTCTCCTTTTACCTGTGATTGGGCCATCATCTTCATCAAACTCAATTTTCACTCCCTTTCCATTGGCCGTACTAACTCCACAGCCACCTCCACGACAGAGAGAAATGGGCACAACCCCATAAACATAAGCCAGCATAATAGGGACACCAATACCTGGGGAAGATAAGGAAACATGTCAGCAGGCCATCAGGTTGCAGCTGCCCTGAATTCTCCTTCCCAGGGCTGAACACAGACAAACCACTTTATAAAGGGCCAAGGAAAGACAGAAGATAGCTATGCTAGAGAGGTAGACTGGTCCAACAGAATGATGACTGGACTTGGAATCAGAAAGGCCTGGATTAGAATCCTGTCTCCAATTTACCAGCTGTTATAACCTTGGACATATCTTCCTAGGGTTGCCAATGATCAATGTATATACAGTGCTCAGCACAGTAAATATATGTTGCTTTCATTTTCCTCCTTCCATTCACTGCTGAAGTGCTAATCCAAGAACCAATCAATAATCAAACATTAAATAAGTGACTCCTAGGGTTTAGGATCCCCCCCAGAGTGTTAATTCCAAAATCTTGCTGCTGTGGAAGGCAGAATGGCTTAGTTGTTAAAGGCCCAGACTCTGAAGTCAGACTGCCTTAATTCATGTCCCAGCTAAGTGACCTTGGGCAAATTACTGCACCTTTCTGTTACAACTGGGCTGCTGTGAGGATTAAATAAATTAATACAGGCAAAACACTCAGACCTGCTCCTGGCACATGGAGAGTCTCAGAAAATATTATATTATTATTATTCTAAAACAGACCCTCATGCCTTCCAAAATACTGTGAGGCATTAAGCAAATCAAAAGTAATTTTGTTTTGTGGGTTCTGTGGCAAATGAAGAAGGAAGAGAAAAGGTGAAAAACTAGGCCTTAAAGTAATATTTTTTAATTCAATCTTTTTAATGTGCCAGATGGAGTTCTAGGCACTAACTTACGAATGAAAGATCCCAAACTCTGATACTTTAGTGTGGCTGATAATAATAACAGTGCCTAATAAACTCCCAAGGTGGGTCTGACATAAAATGTAGGAGCATCCAGGGTGAAACATCTGGCCGGCTGGCTAAACTGCGAGGCCAGAAAGCTAATGGGAGTGGGTCGTGTAAGGGGAGGAGTCATGGTCCTGGCTAGCTTCTTACCAACACTAACTGCAGCAATAACTGGGGATGCAATGACCGACAGAGTCACTCCTCCTGTGATAGCCAAATTCCTCTTATGTTTGGAGGTTTTCCTTCCCTCATACCTGCTATGAATCTAAGAATAAGAAAGAAAATTCAGGTCAGCAGGTTAGGACATCAATCTTTTTGCTAGGGAGAAAAAGGATAAGTGAATATTCTCTTTTAAGTTATCTATATTAAAACATATTCCCCCATGTCAAAGAGACATCTTTCTCACATTTTAATCTAACTCAGACCAGGACGATATAAACTAATACAGAAAAAGTTAATATAAGAAGAGACAAAGTAACTCAGGGGAGTGAAGTAAGCATTTTATCTTTAAGTCACTGAGACAAACCAGGCCCAGGATGTTAATAAGAACTTTCAGATCTCTTGGGAATTTATGAAAAATCCATTTAAAAAATTAGTTTTACTTAAGAACCAGCTGGTTTTCAGGCAGCTCTGAAACATAAGCTCCTCCCCATTTCCTTCAAACCTTTACCAACAAACCTGAAGATGGAACATGCACAGAACTCAACATATCTTACCTTCCTGCCAACATAAACAGGAATGCCAATGACCATGGCAGGAATGGCAATGCCAGCAATGAGGGATATCCCCACCGGAGCACCAATCAATGTGCCCAGCTGCCAAAGAATTTTCTTCTTACGGCTCCATGGTTTCTTGCCCCAGAATGTACAGCCAGAGGGGCTACAGAGGAAACATGCTGAAGTTAATGTCAATATTACAAATGCAGCTATTGTCATCAGAGAGCTTGATAAGAGCAAGAGCATTCTTTTCTATAGGAGTGATTAACAGTTACAAGAGATTACAAGAAATGAATTTATTACATGAGGGGGAGCAAAGGACAAGGTCAGACTATTAGAGTTCTGGCTCTTTACTTGTTTTTTCTTTTTTCGTAAAGGCAGGCCTCCAGACTTGAAACGAAACCTCTTTTCCATTCTTTTCTGCTGCACTCTGTCCTCTCTAACCCACCAAAACGAACCTACTTCTTTGAGTGATACTACGTGGGATCCTGCATAGTCTATGCACTTGACATCTCATCCATACATACTGTGTCCTGCAGCTAATGAACTCTCTCTGATTTGCATAGTTTTCTTGGCATATGTAGATACTGCAAACCATCTTCCTGGGATAGGATATAAAAAGACTTCATCATACCCTTTATGACAGTTTCATACTCTGAGTTTGGCTACTTTTACACTCAGCCCTTCTGAGTCCAACCACTTTTGTCCACTCCCTTTGTACTGTCTTCTCTACTAGATAAGAGTAAGTAATTTTGAAAGTAGGGATCATGTCTTACGCACCCCTGTGTCCCCAATAATTGGTATACTGTAAGTAATCAAATGTTTGCTAAATTGGAAATGAAAATGTTTCATCCACACGATGAATGTTAAGTTTGTAAATATTAACTCCTTCAGGA
The DNA here is from genome assembly GCF_951394435.1 of Stenella coeruleoalba. Taxonomy (NCBI): domain Eukaryota; kingdom Metazoa; phylum Chordata; class Mammalia; order Artiodactyla; family Delphinidae; genus Stenella; species Stenella coeruleoalba. Next base: position 25,806,524 of record NC_137169.1, read on the forward strand.
CAATATTTTAATGACTACTATATCCAAGGAACTGTAAAAAGGTAATACTGGCCTGAAGACTCTTAATATAGTTTAACAAAATTAGACACGTAAATGAAGTAATTAAAAGTCATGATGACGTTTATAGAACATTTAAAGAATGTCAGTAAAGAAGAATGAGGCAGAAAAAACTGGGGGAAGGCATCAGAGATGGAATGACATTTAAAGTGGCCATTGAAGGCTGAATAAGAACTGAACAGCTGAGATAAAAGGGGGTTGCTGGGGGGTGAGGTGATTATAAAGCATTCCAGGTGAAGGAAAGAACATGAAGAAGTATGGAGGTAAGATAACACAGAAGAAACACAGATAATCTGGGACATAGCATTTATGAAAGCAAAATGGAAAAAGGTATATTGGGGCCAGACTGCAGAAAACCTTAAAAGTCATGATAGGGAAACTGAACTATATCTGGAAGGTAATGGAAAACAGTCACTGGAAGTTGCTGAGCTGGAGAAAAACATGATTGGAAGGGTGTTTCAGAGGAACTTTTTTACAGCATAAGCTTCCTTATGCTGTAATGAGAGGACAGACAACGATGGTTCTTTGACATCCTTTCCCTACATCAGTAAGAGAACAAGACTATAAAAACAACAGACACTTTCTCATCTCACCTGAGGTAATGCAAGTCTGAGATCTCCTTCATACAAAGCCAACAGAATTCACAGCCACACACTGCACAGGTCATATGATTACAGCTTCCATCATTCATCTTGATAATGTAAGCACTGCATCGTGGGCATGGCTTGATGTCATCTGCTAAGTGGGGGAGAAAGAATGGGTAGAAAAATATCCCTAGTTAAACCTCGTTTGATTTTATTATTCCTAGGAGTATGCACAAGAAATGAAGAGGCAGTCAAGAATTCTTGACTGAGGATTCCAAATTGTGCAACCCACTTCACTGGAAGGCTGGCTATGTCTAGACCTCAGGAAATTTCATAAAATGGATCCTGTCTCATACTGAGCTGCCTATCCCCCAATCTGGCATCTTACACAGCACTAGAGCCACACTCTGAGCAAGGAGACTTCCCTAGAGAGAAAGATGGTTCCAAGAAAAATGGAATTTCAGCAGCCAATAGGCTGGCAGAATTAAAAGCACAGTCCTACAGGAAGAATAGTCTGCAGCCTGCATTTGGCTTTAAACTCATTTCTCAGGTACAAGTATCACTGTGATTTGCTGTTAACATAATTCACAGTCCCTTCCCATGATACTTTAAAATTCAAAACCTACAAACAATTGAGTATGCTATATAGCATACACCTGGTAATTTTCACAGCAAGCTAGGAACTATCCTATTACAAAGAGAATTTAGGAGATTATACTGTGCCAGGAAAAAGTGAATGGTAAAATCTTTCCTACTAGCTTCTCTCAAATGACATCAGTGAAATAAAGCACACTTATAAAAGGCAATAAACCCACTGACATTTTAAAAGAGGTTCACTCTGACATGTCAAGGTTGGAACTGAATGTGTGATATTCCTCCTTTTAAGGTTAATCATTAATCCATACTAATATTATTTCCTTTCCTTAAATCTGTACCCTACTTCCAAAACCAGTGATGTATTTAAAGCTAGTAGGAAAACAGTAGTTTTAATACTAAACGTCTTTCTGCTCACAGTGAAAGTTCTGAAAAAGCCCCTAGCTAAAGGACCCAACTGCTCTCCAATCTGAGACACATTACTAAGAAGGTAGAAAGTACAGAATTCAGTTTTGCTTTATTCCAATTTCACCTGGGTTGGACAACCTATAAATGGTCAGAGAGACAAGCTACATACCAAATACAGTGTTGAAAATATTACCAAATAGTTTCTGCACTTGGGACTTCCTTGGTGGCGCAGTGGTTAAGAATCCGCCTGCCAGTGCAGGGGATACAGGTTCAAGCCCTGGTACGGGAAGATCCCACATGCCGCGGAGCAACTAAGCCTGTGCACCACAAATACTGAGCCTGCGCTCTAGAACCCGTAAGCCACAACTACTGAGCCCATGTGCCATAACTACTGAAGCCCACGTGCCTAGAGCCTGTGCTCCACAACAAGAGAAGCCACTGAAATGAAAAGGCCGTGCACCGCAACGAAGAGTAGCCCCCGCTCGCCGCAACTAGAGAAAGCCCGAGTGCAGCAACGAAGACCTAATGCAGCCAAAAATAAATAATATAAATAAAAATAAATTTATAAAAACAAACAAAAAACAAATAGTCTCTGCTCTCTAATCCTTGAGTTATACAGGAAGGTAATCTCTCCCAGCTTTGGGCTCACATTATGAAATATCAATAAAGAGACAAATGAGACAATGCCAACTCATACCTGGTCCAGATTCTTGCCCATAACTGAGACCTGAAGTGTGCTTGGTCCGAACTCGCAATGTCTGCGCCCTCTGCTGACGGGCCATATCGCATGTCTGATTTGGATGCCATATTTGCTTGCAGTGGTAACAGAACTCAGTCTGGCAGCCTTCCCTCTCACAGGTCAGCTTTGGGCAGCTGGCACAGCCATAGGCAATAACAGCATACCTGAGTAAGGAAATAGGAAGAGATATAAGTAAGTTAAGACACGCATCAGTCCCAGTGGGGTAACACTGTGTGGTACCCCCACCACTTCATACGATGCAGAGGAAAGAACACACATATAACAAATAACACATGCACGAGCACACCTAACAAACTTTAAAACATTCTGTGTGAGAAAGTAAATTGTTTCTTGAGATTCTAAAAACTCATATCATTTATCTCCTGAAAAAGTAGGGGAAAATATCATACTTAGCCTGAATTTTTTTTTTTTTTTTTGGCCACACTGCATGCCATGCAGGATCTTAGTTCCCCGATCAGGGTTCGAACCTGTGCCCCCTGCAGTGGAAGTGTGGAGTCTTAACCATTGGACTTCCAGGGAAGTCCAGCCTGAATTTCTAGCATGTATTCAGTCATAGTTTAAGCTGCTTTAGGAGCAGTTTGTCCCAGTAAGTTTCATAAATAAGGGTACAAAACTATTTCCTTTTGATGATTTGATATACTTAGAGAAAATAGAATTTGTTTATAAAGGATAGAACATTTGTAAAATAAAGTACAACAGCAAAAACTAAAGCAAGTATACTTTTTTAAAATTGCAATTTAGTTGATGTACATTATATAAGTTTCAGGTGTACAACACAGTGATTCACAATTTTTAATGGTTATATTCCATTTATAGTTATAAAATATTGGCTATATTCCCTCTGTTGTACTATATATCCTTGTAACTTATTTATTTTATACATAGTAGTTTGTACCTCTTAATCCCCTACCCCTATCCTGTCCCTTACTCCTTCCCTTGCCCCACTGGTAACTGCTAATTTGTTCTCTATTTCTGTGTGTCTGTTTCTTTTTTATTATATTCACTAGCTTGTTTTATTTTTTAGATTCCACATATAAGTGATATCATCCAGTATTTTTTTTTCTCTGTCTGACTTATTTCACTGAGCATAATACCCTCCAGGTTCATCCATGCTGCTGCAAATGGAAAAATACTTTTTATGGCTGAGTAGTATTCCATTGTGTATATATACCATATCTTTTTAATCCTTTCATCTGTTGATGGACATTTAAGGTTGTTTCCATATCTTGGCAATTGTAAATAATGCTGCCATTGGGGTGCATGTATCTTTTCGAATTTGTGTTGGTCTTTTTTTTCTTTTTTCAGATAAATACCCAAGAGTGGAATTGCTGGGTCATAGGGTAGTTCTATTTTTAATTTTTTGAGAAACCTCTATACTGTTTTTCATAATGGCTGTACCAATTTACATTGCCACCAATGGTGTACGAGGGCTCCCTTTTCTCCTCATCCTTGCCAACATTTGTTACTTGTGGACTTTTTGATGATAGCCATTCTGATAGGTGTGAGGTGATGTCTCACTGTGGTTTTAATTTGCATTTCTCTGATGATTAATGATGTTGAGCATCTTTTCATGTGCCTGTTGGCCATCTGTATGTCTTCTTTGGAGAAATGTCTATTCAGGTCTTCTGCCCATTTTTCAATTGGATCATTTAAAAAATTTTTTGATGTTGATTTGTATGAGCTGCTTATATATTTTGTTTTTGTTTTTAATTTTTTTTAACATCTTTATTGTAGTATAATTGCTTTACAATGTTGTGTTAGTTTCTGCTGTATAACAAAGTGAATCAGCTATACATATATGTCCCCATATCCCCTCCCTCTTGCGCCTCCCTCCCACCCTCCCTATCCCACCCCTCTAGGTGGTCACAAAGCACTGAGCTCATCTCCCTGTGCTATGCAACTGCTTCCCACTAGCTATCTATTTTACATTTGGTAGTGTATATATGTCATCGCTACTCTTTCACTTCATCCCAGCTTACCCTTCCCCCTCCCCGTGTCCTCCAGTCCATTCTGTACGTCTGCATCTTTATTCCGCCTGTCCTGCCCCTAGGTTCATCAGAACCATTTTTTTTGAGATTCCATATATATGTGTTAGCATACAGTATTTGTTTTTCTCTTTCTGACTTACTTCACTCTATATGACAGACTCTAGGTACATCCACCTCACTACAAATAACTCAGTTTCGTTTCTTTTTATGGCCGAGTAATATTCCATTGTATATATGTGCCACATCTTCTTTATCCATTCATCTGTCGATGGACACTTAGGTTGCTTCCATGTCCTGGCTATCGTAAACAGTGCTGCAATGAACCGTTGTGGTACATGTCTCTCTCTTTTTTTTAAATTACCTTTTTTAAAAATTTTAATTTTTTTAAACATCTTTATTGGAGTATAATTGCTTTACAATGGTGTGCTAGTTTCTGCTTTATAACAAAGTGAATCAGCTATACATATACATATATCCCATATCTCTTCCCTCTTGCATCTCCCTCCCACCCTTCCTATCCCACCCCTCTAGGTGGTCACAGAGCACCCAGCTGATCTCCCTGTGCTATGTGGCTGCTTCCCACTAGCTATCGATTTTACATTTGGTAGTATATATAAGTCCATGCCACTCTCTCACTTCGTCCCAGCTTACCCTTCTCCCTCCCTGTGTTCTCAAGTCCATTCTCTACGTCTGCATCTTTATTTCTGTCCTGCCCCTAGGTTCTTCATAACCATTTTTTTTTTTAGATTCCATATATATGTGTTAGCATACGGTATTTGTTTTTCTCTTTCTGACTTACTTCACTCTGTATGACAGACTCTAGGTACAGTCACCTCACTACAAATAACTCAGTTTCGTTTCTTTTTATGGCCGAGTAATAATATTCCATTGTATATATGTGCCACACCTTCTTTATCCATTCATCTGTCGATGGACACTTAGGTTGCTTCCATGTCCTGGCAGTGCTGCAATGAACCGTTGTGGTACATGTCTCTTTTTGAATTATGGTTTTCTCAGGGTATATGCCCAGTAGTGGGATTACTAGGTCATATGGTAGTTCTATTTTTAGTTTTTAGTTTTTTTCTTTTTGGCTGCATTGGGTCATCATTGCTGCGTATGGGCTTTCTCTAGTTGCGGCGAGCGGGTGCTACTCTTCGTTGCAGTGCGCGGGCTTACTGCGGTGGCTTCTCTTGTTGCAGAGAAGCACGCGGGCTTCAGTAGTTGCAGCATGCGGGCTCAGCAGTTGTGGCTCACGGGCTCTAGAGTGCAGGCTCAGTAGTTGTGGCACATGGGCTTAGTTGCTCCGCGGCATGTGGGATCTTCCCGGACCAGGACTCGAACCCGTGTCCCCTGTGTTGGCAGGCGGACTCTTAACCACTGTGCCACCAGGGAAGTCCTGTTTTTAGTTTTTTAAGGAACCTCCATACTGTCCTCCATAGTGGCTGTATCAATTTACATTCCCACCAACAGTGCAAGAGGGTTCCCTTTTCTCCACACCCTCTCCCGCTTATATATTCTGGATATTAACCCCTTATCAGTCGTATCATTAGCAAATATTTTCCCTCATTCAGTAGTTTGTCTCTTGCTTTGTCAATGGTTTGCTTTGCTGTGCAAAAGCATTTAAGTTTAATTAGGTCCCATTTAGTTTTGCTTTTATTTCCTCTGCTTTAGGAGACAGATCAAAAAAATATTGCTATGATTTCTGTCAAAGAGTGTTCTGCGTATGTTTTCTTTTAGGAGTTTTATGATTTCAATACTTTTTCATTTTTAAGTTTCATAGTGAAGCTGGTCTGATGGCAGACTGAGAGACAATGAACATAGATGGGTTCGTGATCAACTTATATTGAAAGCTCATTTTATCTTTCCAAAAAATTATTTTCCCCAATTTGAATGTATACCTTGAAATCTCTTTTCTTGACAGGTTCCAGAATCGAAGAATACCACTCATCTATCTTATGAATTAACATAGAATATGGCCATATCTTCCCCCAATCCCTTCTGACACACATTCTTAGTAAAGATGGACAATTCAGAATCTATCAGCACCAGTATCAACTGCTTCTTATAATTCATGTTTATTTACCAAGAATTACTTTCCTACAAGCAATCCAATATATTTACAGGGCTTCCCTGGTGGCGCAGTGGTTGAGAGTCCACCTGCCGATGCAGGGGACACAGGTTCGTGCCCCGGTCCGGGAAGATCCCACATGCCACGGAGCGGCTGGGCCCGTGAGCCATGGCCACTGGGCCTGTGCGTCCAGAGTCTGTGCTCCGCAACGGGAGAGGCCACAACAGTGAGAGGCCTGCGTACCGCAAAAAAAAACAAAAACAAAAACAAAAACAAATATATTTACAAACTATTAGCCTTTCTGACTAATTCTAAAAATGTCAACTAAATGCACAGACTAACAAGTAGACACCTGTTTAAAATAACTCTTTTTTTCAAAAAAAAGTAATTTAAACAAACAAATGAAAAATGGAGGACAGCAGTTGTGAAAGTTCAAACAAATTTTAGACAGGTCAATGAGTTCAGGCTTAGGTGTTGCCATCGGGGCTTTGTCACCTATTCCATGTTCTACTCCAATAGTCAAAGACCTCAAACAGCTTAAACAAAAGACTAATAACATTTTCTTAGATTTATTCTATGGTTTGTTTGCTTATTTGATTGTGCATTAGATGTTCACGATAGCAACTTAAGTTCTCAGGTTCATCATAGATTCTGCAAGCTGATTTGAGAATGACACTGAAATTACCGATGACAAGGTATCATCTATGTTACATAATACAGGGTGTATTAAAACTCTTCTCAGAAAGAGCAAAGTGAGAAGAGGTCAATGTATGAATGCAAATGATTCATACCCTGTAGGAGTTCTGAGCAAATTTATTCCACCTAGTTGTAAAATAACTACTAAAGATAAAAAACGTTTCTCCTGAAGAAAGTGACTTGCTTGCTATTTTGTGTTAAATGAGAAAGGTATTGGATGATCTCAGAAAATTATTAAGTCAACTTCTGACAATACATATTAGATAGACTGCCAGTCAGGAAGCCTTGAGCATTTCATGATCCATTCCTACCTCACATGGTGGGAGTAAATATTTATTAACAGATACTTCTTTTTTTTCAAAGAACATTTGATAGTATTGACAATGTCAATTTTGGGTGTGGAATTTGGTTCCAAGGAAGTAAAATAACCCCAAATACTCAAGACCCCCAGCAACCTATTACCATGACACAGAATTACTCAGGGCACGAGACTTGGCATTCCTGTTTTTGGGTGCCTGGTCTGGGCTCCTTACCCCTGACTCATACTGCATGACACTGAGCTAATTAAAATCTCCAAACTTTAGATTCTATCCCTAAAATGGTAGTATAGGTGCTTGCAGCCTTCGAGTTTTAAAACTAAACATGTTTTAAGTCTAAACATGTTTTAAGTCTAAACATGTTTTGGGACTTCCCTGGTGGTGCAGTGGTTAAGAATCCGCCTGCCAATGCAGGGGACACGAGTTTGAGCCCTGGTCTGGGAAGATCCCACATGCCGCAGAGCAACTAAACCCGTATGCCACAACTACTGAGCCCGAGTGCCGCAACTACTGAAGCCCGCGCGCCTAGAGCCCGTGCTCCACAACAAGAGAAGCCACCGCAATGAGAAGCCTGTGCACCGCAACAAAGAGTAGCCCCCACTCGTCGCAACTAGAGAAAGCCCGTGCACAGCAACGAAGACCCAATGCAGCCAAAAATAAATGAATAAAATAAATAAATAAATAATAAAAAATAAATTTCTATTAAAAAAACCCAAAACTAAACATATTTTAAAACTGCAGTTGAGGACTTCCCTGGTGGTGCAGTGGTTAAGAATCTGCCTGCCAGTGCAGGGGACACGGGTTTGAGCCCTGGTCTGGGAAGATCCCACATGCCATGGAGCAACTGAGCCTGCGTGCCACAACTACTGAGCCTGCGCGCCATAACTACTGAAGCCCGCATGCCTAGAGCCGTGCTCCGCAACAAGAGAAGCCATCGCAATGAGAAGTCCATGCACTGCAGCAGAGTATCCCCTGCTCGCCGCAGCTGGAGAGAGCTGCATGCAGCAACGAAGACCCAACACAGCCATAAATAAATAAATATATTAAAAAAAACAAACAAACTGCATTTGAGATCTTGTCCCAAAAGTTATGGTATAGATAAACAGCGTGTTTTGTCCTACTTCTTGGCCTTTGCATATTCTATTCCTTTCAGCCTCGAAACGCCCTCTCCTTACTTCTTGTCCTGGCAAATACTTAGCCATTTAAGAACCAGCTCAAATGTCATCCTCTCTATAAAATCCACTTAACCTCTCCAGGCAGTTGGTTGCCCACTTTGTGTCTGTGCATAATTACTTTACAATACTTAACACATTATATTGTAATTATCTGTTTATATGTATGCTTCCCCAACCAGACTAGAGAAGGAAAAGTATCAACCATCTTTTAATCTCCAGGGTCTAGCACACTGATTCATGCTTAAAATACCTGTGTTGAATGAATGATAGAGACCCTCTCCTGTTTGGGTTTTTTACTTTCCCCAGGTCATTTAGCTCTTCTCCTGGGCCATTACTTTTCCCTAAAGCAATCTTTTAAACTTATCCATGTATCTATTGGCTTTCTTTATGTCAAGTACTATAACTTAATCCTAAAATTCTGTTTAAGCCCCTTTTCGGAGCAAACTCCTAAATTCTGAATAGGGCAATCTTCTACCCCAGGCAGTCAAGAAAAACCCTTCATCCTTGAGACCAAAACTGCCTTGACTATCTTGTTCCCTCTCTTCCATGTCCTACACGGGAGCCTCCTACTCTGCTTTCTTAGTTGAACAGAGCATTCAGGTCTGCTAATTAGAAGCTAAATGGAAGGTGTAGGAAATTGCATGATGCTAAGAACACAGAAGCATCCTTTCCTCCCCCCATTAAGTTCATACAACTTTTATTAATTTCCTAACTTGAGAAACATTATAATGTGTGACAAGCCAGACCACAGCATTACCTTACTCCAGCCCTGGGGGAAAAATTCCCAATAGTATGAATTTGATTATGCTCCAACAAACCCTGGGAGTTAAAGGAATGTGTTCCTATATTATGTCTGTACTTCACCGTTCCAGGCCATATAACCATTTACAAACAGACCCTGAGCATATATAAGGGTGGAAAACATGGGCCAAGTTGTCACAGTGAGCCATACTCTTACTATCTTCCTTTTTACTGCGCTAGTTCAAACCCATGTCATCTCTTGACCAGACAACTGCAAGAGACTGCAGTCTCTTTATTCCCTACTCCAATCCAAATTCCAGTTCCAAAAGTTTATCTTTCATGATGTTACTCTTTTGCTTAAAATCCTTCAACAAAAAAGAAAAAAGTCCTTCAAACTTACACTTCTTTGCATGGCATAGATAGACCTATAAATCTGAATCCAATCTACCTTTTCAGATGGATCTCAAGTCACTTCCCAGATCATGTTCCCCATATTGTATATCCAGAGGCTAACCAAACGAGACTCCAGACTTAGTCTTGAATTCTTATACCTCCATGCATTTGCTCATAACATTCTGGTTTAAGACACCTTTTTCTCTACCCTCATCTTTGTTTGTCTGGTATAAATTTCTACTCATATTCTTCAAGCCCTGATCAAATATCACCTCCTCCACGAAGTCTTTATTGACACCATCATGCAAAACCTTTCATCCATCTTCTAAGAACACTTGTATTTTCTTTAGTATATATTACATTGCATTTATAATTATCTTCCTACTTACCTATCTGTCTCCTCTACCAGGCCAAACTCCCTGTCAAGAGGCCCATGTCTAAGTCCTTTTTGTAATACCCAATACTCACCTAAGTTTCAACACCATATGATTTTGAAAAGTGTCTGTTTAATGATTACTTGTCTGTCCTTTCTTGCACACCCTCCTCTTATCTGTTTCTCCTCTCAAAAGTGTGGTGTTTGTATTCTTTATCCCCCGTATCAAAAATTTAACTATTCATCCCATTCTTCTGGGACCTAATCGAAAGATTTTGTTCAGAGTTGTAGAAAAAGTTGGAATATAGATATCCTAGTCTAGAGGAGCTCTCAATTTACTCAGAGCACAAGATTTAGTGTTAAATAAGGACAGTAACAGAAGGCAGGACATAATAACTATTAAAGGAGTTTAGAGAACTGCAAATAGGGAAAGTTTCAGGTATGCTTTAAAGATGTCATGGAAACGAAACAAAACAAAACATGTTTCCTGGTGATCTCAGTTTACGGAAATTATACCAGACTGAAGATTTGCATATTAGCATTAACAAGATTTACAGTGTATATTAGTATTTTTTAAAGGGTCTAAGGAGCTCAGAAATAGAGTTGCTTTATTTTGTTCAATCCAACATTTCCCAAGCTTATTCAATCATAAAACATTTTTCTTTTCAATAGTAATGCCTATACCTTGGGAAATATTGATGTTGGTGAAAAATAGAAAACAAGATCAAAAGATGGTTGGAGACCATAAAGGGTCTTAAATCATAAGGATAGATCATATAAAGAATAAGTTCTTAAAGACATAAGAAGTCATCTTGTAGGTCAGGTATGAGCAGTTTTAAGCAGGGCAATGATATAAAATGTTCCACTTTAGAATGAGTACTCTGGCAAATATGAGAAAGACATATTGGGCTGTAGGATGATGTAAATGGCGAGGGGCGTTGTAGGGGGAATAAAGAGTTATGAAAATGAAGGTACAGAGCTAAATTAAGAAGAGGTCCAGGGGACTCCCCTGGTGGTCCAGTGGGTAAGACTCCATGCTCCCAATGCAGGGGGCCCGGGTTCGATCCCTGGTTGGGGAACTAGATCCCGCATGCATGCCATAACTAAGAGTTCGCATGGTGCAACTAAGAGAGTCTGCATGCCGCAACTAAGAAGTCTGCATGTCGCAACGAAGAAACCTGCATGCTGCAACGAAGATCCCGCGTGCTGCAACTAAGACCTGGAGCATCCAAAATAAATAAATAAATAAACATTGTTTTTAAAAGCTCCCCATCTCCACCTTTAGGGCCTCCCTGGTGGCGCAGTGGTTGAGAGTCCGCCTGCCGATGCAGGGGACACGGGTTCATGCCCTGGTCCGGGAGGATCCCACATGCTGTGGAGCAGCTGGGCCTGTGAACCATGGCTGCTAAGCCTGAGCGTCCGGAGCCTGTGCTCCGCAACGGGAGAGGCCACAACAGTGAGAGGCCCGCGTACCGCAAAAAAAAAAAAAAAAAGCTCCCCATCTCCACCTTTAAAAAATAAATTAATTAATTATATTTTTTAAAAGAAAGAGAGAGAGAAGAGGTTCAGGAAGGCTTCAGAAAGTGAAAATCCTCCCTCACTGATTGAGAAATCTGTCTTGTTCAGGGAGCGTGCTCTTCCCTCATAAAAGTGTTACGAGACAAACAGAAGCTTCCTGCTTATGGGATAATCCAGTCCAGTTATCTAGGATGGCCAATAAGTGATACTACCTTCTGGGGTCAGGTGGGATGGGGGTCTCTGCAGGAGACAGAGGCAGCAATGAGAGGCTGGAGTGGTGGACCTGCACAAAGAATTTAGGTCAAGACAGCCTTATCTCCTGTTCTTCTGTAAAGAAGATCTGCCCCCTGTATGCCAGGAAATATTCTGTCGTCTCTTTTGCTCACCCCTCAGTCTTCTAGAGATTCTGAAGGGGTTTAAAGATAGGCAACAGGGCACTTGAGAGGAAAACATTACATGTTTACATGATTTGGAGGTTTCTGAAAAGACCTTGTGCTTAAGTAGAGACTCTAAGGGGTAGCATATCAACTGTACCATTTATCAGCTGTGAGACACTGGGTCCCACACTTAAACTTTTCTGAACTGGCTTCTCTTTTATAAAATGAGTTTACCACCATCTACCTGTATGAAACTAAAATGAAATTATTTCTGAATGAAGTTACAGTCTGAAGATTATAAAGGACTATAAAAATGTCAGTTATCTGTATTCTGAGTTAATTTTATCTCATTTGAAAGTATGTTTTAAAGATTACACTTGGTGGGAATTCCCTGGGAATCCAGTGATTAAGACTCGGCACTTTCACTGCCGTGGGCCCGGGTTCCATCCCTGGTCTGGGAACTAAGATCCCACAGTCTCGCACAGCAAAAAAAAAAAAAAATTGCACTTGGTAATATTGTACTTAATAATACTAATAATAATGTGAATGTTTTCCCATAGAAATCAGTTCCCTTATTTATGAATAAAATAAAATTGTATTTAAGTATGAAAAAAGAAAAATTCAAGATTCTTTTCTCTGTTCCACAAATATCTTATAAACAAATAATGAATCGTTTAACATATAGTGTTCTTATTATCGTGAGTGATCACAGTAAAACTAACGATCAGATCACTTATATGCTCCCCTCATCCTGCCAAATACACACATATACACACAGAGAGCAAAAAGGAACTTGATAAATTTGGCTGGCAGAAACTTAATCTGCAGGCAGTAAAGATGGTCAGGTATGAGAAGACACAATTGGGGTCTTAGGCTTCTCTTCTAGTTCTCATCCATGATTTCTACCTGACCCAGAAGAATAGAACAGTTTGATTAAAACGAAACAAGTTATTTTTCTCATGACATTAAAAAGAGGTGGCAAAACCACTGGCCATATCCCCACCTATTTGGGAAGTGACAGAAATTTAAAGTTACTCCCTGTTTATCTCCCTGTTTATCTAACACCTTCAACTGAATTCTCAAAACACTCTGAAAATATCAATTAGGCCTCTCAAGTAAGGAAAGGATTAGGCCTATTTCAGGTAAGAAAAATAAAGTAGGTAATAGGCTGTTAACAATAAGAATCAGAAGAGAAACCAGATTCTAGCATTTTTGGCTCTCTCAACATTGTCCTTAGGCCACACTTGATGAAATGACCCAAACAGTAGCATCCCCAATAATGTTGATAAGCCTATGCTTTTTTAAAGCTTTTTATGCTTTGAGAGAAAAGAATACTGGCCTTGGTTGGAGTTAAGACCAGTGTTCCAAGCCTGATTCCACCACCCACTAGTTATATGACCCTAAACAAGTCACTCAACTCATTTAAACTTCAGTTTCCTTATCTGTAAAACAAGATCAAATCTATCTTACAATGTTGCAGGGATCAAATTAAATTATGTATGCCTGACACATAGATACTCAGATGCTAGCTTGCTTGCTTTTCCCAGACTTCACCTTCTTTAAACCCACAGATAACACATTTAAAGATTATATTAAAATTGTTAGCTTTTTAACTAATTTAAAAAAACCTCTGGATGGTAGTAATCCAATACTTGGCTAAAATAAGAAATGGCCTAATTTTTTAATAACTTCCAAATCAGTAATGGTTTAGAGTTGTCATCAAGATTGTAAATTAATTCCTGTTCATTTTTATTGACGTGAGCAAAGACAGAGATTGATTTCAGAGAAATAAAAACAAAAAGAGAACTTTTCCAGAAATATAATGAGTGATGCCACATTTCTCAGTTAAAATTCAAGGAAATTCACATCTGAAAAAGGAGTTAATATATTATTCCAAAGTTAACCAAGCAGTGTTCTCTTAAGTAAATATTCCTTTGGTTCAGAAAATAGATCAATAGTGTCTGTAAAACTTCAATACCATGTAAATTAACCCCTTAAGGCTAGGAAGATCACCAGATGTCCAGATATAAGCAAACTTTTCCAAGAGCCTACGAGGTTCTTTCTGATACTTATTAACTGAAAGTGAAAGTGACCTACCATAGTTAAATGCCCCAACCTTTGACCACAACACTTCAAAGTAATTTAGAAACCCCAACTCAGTGAGCTTAAATAACACATCCATCTCTAAACAAGTTTGTCAGAACAGAAAAATAGAATAACTCATCTTACTCCCCTAGATACTCTAAGTCGGCTTCTTTTGAAGGAGACAAATAGCAGAATCATGGAAATCTTAAAAGCCTTGATATATAGGCTACAATTAAGAGCCTTTCTTAACTCCTCTGAAAGAAACGAACACTCAGCTTTTTACTAGGAGTCCCTAGCATCTTTTTGTCCTCAAAACATGACACACAAGAATAAAATGATCTGTCCAAGGTCGCAGAGCAGGTAATGGCACAGTCTGACGCCCCTCTTTGCTGCATGCAATCGTTCATGGGATGTACTGACAGTAACACACAATCAGATTTTAAAAGGTAAGGGTCGGGGGTGGGGGGTGGGGGTCGGGGGCGGTGTCCACTGAATGCTCCAGATAGTGAAATCTGGTAGTATTATGTCTCTGCATCTACTGCCTATTTTCTCACTGACCTTAAAAAGTCGGCATACATGGTGCATCGTCAAGAACTCAAGATCAGAGGAGCTGGGAAACACATTTTCTCCTACCATGTCAACCTCTGGGCACCCTTTTCAGTGCCCCGTTGCTTCTCTGGACAAAGAAAGGGTCTGTCCACTCTGCACCCTGCCCAAGACAGCAGTGTAAGAACCACAGGGGGCCCCCCAATAGCTTGGCACAGAAGACACACCACAATGCCCAGGGTGCCCCCAGAGCGCTGCCTGGGAGCTGTCCTTTCCCGTTAGTGCCATTTCAGTCACCTGCATTCCAACTTTCAGCCGTGGTGGGCAGAAAGAACACCCCTTCTCCTGAAACGCTGCAAAGTATGCCCCTAGCCAAATGGACACACCCCTCCAAAGCGCTGCCCCCTCAGAATGATATTCTCATTCCATCCTTTGCCAGATATCCCCTCTCCATCCTCATTAAGACATATTCCCTACCTCTGGACAGAGGGGCATTCACCCGACCAAAAACGGCCTCTCCCTGCCTCCTGACTTGATGGACAGCTCCCTTCTCACCGACTGCTCAGCCCCCACTTCAAGCCTTCGGGCAGTGGTGGGGTGTTGGGTGCGTTTACCCTACTCTTCTGGGCGTGCGGATGGTTAGCGGTTACCGGCTCTCCGCAGTTGCCGCCTGGCCCTCCCTCCCCCTGGTCATCCCTCACCTCTCCCTCCACGCTGGGACACACACACACACACACACACGGTGCGCAAAGGACGGCCCCTGGGGCCGGTCACACGCGGTGACCAGCCCCAGGCCCCAGGTTCCCTCCGCCGCGGCCACCGCCCCCGGGCCACGCCCCCGCTCTCACCCGCAGTCCGGGGCCGGGCACCAGCGACAGTCGGGGTCCGAGGCCAGGTAGCGGCGCAGCATGAACTCCTCGTACTTGTGCATGAGCGGTGGGTCGGCGAGCAGCAGGCGGATGTCGTGCGGGTTCAGTCGCTCGCTGCACTCGGGGCAGCTGATGGGGACCCGGCTCTCGCTGATCTCCAGGCGCAGGTAGTGGCGGAGGCAGTCCCGGCACGAGCGGTGCGGACAACTGAGGAGGCGCGGGGCCCGCTCGGGCGGCAGCCGCACCAGGCACAGAGGACACTCCACCTCCTCCGGGCCCGAGCCGCCGCCCTCCGCCGCCTCCTCATCGTCTAACCCGGGCCCCGCCGTCGCCGCGGCCTCCGCCTCGGCCTCGGCGGCCGGCTCGGCGGGCAGCGCCTCAGGCGGCGGGGCCTGGGCCGCGGCAGGGGCCGGGGCGGGCGGCGGCGGCGCGGCCGGGGGTGGCGGCTCGGCCTGCGGCTTGGCCCGGGCGTGGCGACCGCGGGCCGAGGCGGAGAAGACGCTGTGGAAGGTGAGGCGCCGGCGCCGGCCGCCGCTGCGGCACTTGGGGTCGGGCGCAGCCGCGTGTAGGGATGTAGACCGCGGCGACTCGGAGTCTTTCTCGGAGCCCATGGCCCCCAGAGGCCGAGGAGCGAGGGGCGCCCAGCGCCGCCACAGCTCACGCCTCAGCGCTCCTCAGTCGGCGTCCCGACCGCCGCCGCCTCAGCCGCCCTCCCAGAGATAGAAACCGAACGGCAGCGACTAAGTGGTTATAAAGCCTCCGCCCCGCGCGCCGCTGCCCACTGCGCAGGCGCCTCGCGAAGACACCTCACAACCCGCGCCGCCCCGCCCGGGTGGGGGCGCTGGGCGGGGCCGAGCGGGGGTGGGGCGTGCTGGGCGTGCTAGAGCGGAGCTCCGCCTCCTCGGGGGTCAGGTGATTCCAGGACCTCCATCTTGAGGAGACGGTAACCCAACTGCTTTTTAGACCTCCTGCTACAATACCTTCTCCCCGACCCCCGTCATCCATAAGGTGGAGTTTTCGGTTTGCCTTTCCTCAAGGATGGGCCGATTGCCACTTGCAGCAAATGATACTTCAGTTACTCCATCTGTAAAAAGCAGATAAGGGTAAATCAGATGGTGACTCCAAGCTGGTCCACCTTCCAACACTTCTTTTGTTGTTGTTTATTAAGCTTTAATTAATAAAGAGTATATTCATTGAGCATCTGTTAAGTGGAGGCATTACTAGATAAGACAGACGGGGTCCCCCTATCTGCAAGAGAATTATAGAACAAAGTCCAAATCCCTTAATCTAACATTCAGTGGTCTCTGTGAGCTAATAAACTATTGCTAGGCCCACCTCCCATTCTTACCTCCCGGTAGCTTCGTTACTTACAATTTGTAGAAGGAAGCCCAGCATTTTTCTGCCTGAAAGTGCCTTTCTTTTGCTGGTTCCCCACTGCTCTGACCGGGGGAAGATCTGGATTCAGACTTACAAATGCGAGGCAAGCAAGCCACTTTAACAGCAATGGGAATGTATCAGTTAGGATTATACTCAGTTGCAAATAACAAAAGAAAAAAAATGACTTACGATAGAAATTTATTTCTCTCTTTGTGAAAACTAAGTCGCAAAGTAGGCAGTTCAAGGCTGCTCTACCATCCTCAGCACTTGGTTTCTAATCGTAAGATCACCTCATTATGGTCCACATTCCAGACAGTGGGGAGGGAAAAGAGAAGAAAGGTACACTGTTTTCCTTTTAAGAAGACTACCTGGAAAGTCTGGCACGTTTGTGTTTACATCTCATTAGCCAAAGCATCGTCACATGGCCAAACTGGGACATGTAGTTTTCTAACTGGGCACAATGTGCCCCTAAAAATAGGTGCTCTGTTATTTTTTGTTTTGTTTTTGTTTTGCGGTACGCAGGCCTCTCACTGTTGTGGCCTCTCTCGTTGCGGAGCACAGGCTCCGGGTGCACAGGCTCAGCGGCCATGGCTCACGGGCCCAGCCGCTCCGCGGCATGTGGGATCTTCCCGGACCGGGGCATGAACCAATGTCCCCTGCATCGGCAGGCGGACTCTCAACCACTGCACCACCAGGGAAGCCCGGTGCTCTGTTGTTAAAAAGAATGGTGGAATGAGTACTGGAAGGTAACCAGCTGTCTTTTTCATGGGTGGTATTTAAAACCATGAGAAAGGTCCCCAGGAACAAACCCTGAGAAAGTTCAGACTCATGAGGTAAAACAGTGGAAGAGGAGCCAGCAAAGGAAACTGAGAAGCAGGGGTTGTGAGACAGGAGAAAACTCAAGCCGGCATGATGTCACAGACACCTAGATAAAATGTTTCCAGGGGGGAGTGGTCAATTGTGACAAATCCCGCTGAGAAATGAAGAAAGATAAGAACAGAAATGACCGCTGGATTTGGCAATACCAAAGAGTCCCATAAGGAGGAGAAATGTTTCTCCTCAAGGAGGAAGGAGATTTGATGCTGGATGGCTAAACAACAATTAACTTCTGTATATTGGACAGAGTAGGCTAGGTTTTGCTGTGGTAACAACTCATATCTCAATGCCTTAACACATTGATATATTTTCCCCACTCATACAAAGCCTGCTATGAGGCAAGGCAGTCTCTGGGTCACTCAGAAGTCTGGGCTGTACCACCTCAACCCAAGGCTTTCAGGATTGCCTCAATAGGGGAAAGAGAGCTGGAGGGTTGTGCACCATCAATTCAATACTTCAGCCTGGAAATGACAGCCTGCCTAGTAGTCTGTTACTTCCACTCACAGACTACTAGGCAGAAAATGTCATACAGGCCCAGTTTAATTGCAAAGGAGGCTGGGAAATGTAGAGGGGGGTGAGGCATGGACTATTTAGTAAGTGATGTTATCTCAGCCACAGTTCCCTATAATCACTGTTGACTTTGTTCTCAGTGCCCAATGTCCTGAGCGGTTGCAGAGCCCCCTTCGAGGAGCTGTGTGCCTGTGATATGGATGAAAGATGGGGGAGAAGTCTGCCTTGTTCCTTGGGTCAGATTATGCTGAAGGAGATGGGGACCCCTGATTCCAGGCAGACCCAGCTGGCTTTGAGATGCCTCCTCTTGTGCAGCTGACAGAAACAGCTGTCAGAATCCTAGCTTGCTGAAAAGCTCAATGTACCGAATGTTTGCTTTTCTTGGCTCTGGTTCCCAAACAAACTCTGCCCCAGCTCAAAGCTGCCACCATCAGTGCTTTGGCAGAAAACTGACCTCTCATAAATGCCACTGGACTTTGCTATGGCCCCATTTCTCCTGGGTTTTGTCTCCTGAATCCGTCACCCGTGAATCAAGGGACTAAAGCAATTCCTCCCACTTTTTCCTCTGTGTCTCCACTTGATACAAGCTGAGCAGTGACTCAGGGAGATGACATGAGAGAGAAGGATTCTCACTTATCTATTCACTCATTCAGTAAACATTTATTATACTTACTTTGTGGAAGGCTCTTTGCCAGGCACTATGGTCATAGAGATGAAGCACAGTCCAATAGGGGTTGCAGACAAGAAAGCAGGTCATTGGGATACTAAGTGATAAGGTCATGTACAAAAAGCTGTGACAGGCCAGAGGAGGGCATGGTAAGCCTTGCTGAGGGTGGTGAGGGATGGCTGTTCTGAAGAAGAGCCCTTTGGATTGGGTCTCAAAGGATGAGTTAGAGTTGACAAGTTGTAAGAAAGAGAAAGGACATTCCTAACTGAGGGAGCCTGAAAGAAAGGCATAGCGGTACAAAGGCTGGATCAGCCTGAGGAATAGAGAATGTTTGAAAGCCTGTGTGAGAGAAGAGAAAATGGAAAGGTTCTGTATTATGACTCCATTGGATGCAAGGAAAAGCAGCGCAACGTAAACTAGCCTAGGCCAAAAAAGTGATTTGGGGCTCATGTAACCCTTTGAGACAAGTACTACAGCTACTGAGCCCTTGGCCATGGGGGATGGGATGCCATGATTGGAACATATAGCTGGACCAGGGGAAAGGGCAATTCTTATGTTTTCACAAGAAGGGAGGGGTCAAACATGAGCAGGTAAAATATGAAGTGTTCACCAGAGGTAGGCTGGGGCCAGGTCACCAGGAGCCTTGAATGCCAGCCTGAGAACTCCAGCCTTTATTCTGTTCAGCAGTAGGGCGCTGTGGAGACATTCTGATCAAGGAGAGCCATGTGTACAATGGAGGTGGTCTGGAAAGCCTGCTCTTTCTTTCCTTGAGGCTCTACTTTTAGGCTTTCTCTTGCCTTTCCAGGTTGCTTTGAAAGCTAATTTTGATCAGATGTCACCTGAATACTGCTGGGCCCCAGCTCCTTCCTCTGGCCTCAGGAGTGATCTACCTGTTGTTACCCCTAATTATTCCCTCTGGATCAGAATGGTGAATGCCACTGGCCTAGTCAGTCTGATCTGGGTGGCCTCCTATCTCCTAGGTTTCCTGGCCCTTCCCCCTCCCTACCTGCCTCAGTGAATGGCCTCCCCATCCACCTGGAAGTCCTCCTGCCTCTGACCTGTCCTCCAAGCCCCATATCCAAGTCTTATTTACTCCAAAGTGCTTATGGAACCTCACTCTGGTTCAGGCCTCAACATCTCTCTTGCCTGGACTTTGGCCCCAGCTCCCCTCGATTGGTGTCTTTTGTGAAATCATCTGCTCATGTCAACCCCTCCACAAAAAACTTTCTACAGTTCCCACTGCCAGCCTCATCTCCTTCCATGCATCTTGCTTCTTTGCAAATGCTAGTCCCTCTGTTTGTAATCCCATGCATAATTCCAGGTTCATTTCCATGGTCACCACCTCCCTTTCTACTTTCAGACTCACCTCCCTCCCTCTCTTGTGTCCCCAGGGCATGATGTAGATAACACCAGTGTCACACCTATTACTAGGATGACCACATGATTTACTGTCCAAACCCAGGACACTTTTGAGAATGAAAGAGAATGCTATTATCAATTGCCCTGGTTCAACAGGTGTCGATCAGTCTGTTCCGGGCAAACGAGAAGGTACGGTTATCCACCTACACCCAACATTGTCATAAAACCTGGCACGTGGTGCTTTCATATCTCTCAGCCCAAGAATGTTATCCCCATTTTTAAGATAAGGAGGTGAAGCCTCAGAGAGAGAAGAGACTTGTGGTCACACAGCCAGAAGGCAGCAAAGCTGGCCCTGGAGGTCAATCATATTTCAAATCCTGAACTCTTCTGACTCTAGAGGTTGGTATGGGCCACCACCCCTGACTCCCCAGTACCTCAGAGTCTTACTGTCTAGGTTAGTCATGTGTGGTCCCCCCTCCCCAGATGTAGGGGGAAGGTAGAAATGCAGTCTTACTCATCTTGTGCACTGGTCCCCCCCAGCACCTGGTGTAGAGAAGGTCTCAGGGTGGGTTTGTTGGATAGATGACTTCTTGAGGCTAGAGCTGTGTGTTTCATCTTAAAATCTGAGCCCCTTTTCCACACCTAGTACAGTACTTGCTGTGCATCTGTTCCTTCAGTTAACACTTATTAAGCACCTACTATGTGCCTGGTACGGTGCTGGTGATACAGCAATGAGCAGAACAGATAAGGTCCCTGTTCTCATGGAGCTCACTTACAGTCCAGTGGAAAAAACTGTACAAAAACAATCACAAATAAACATAGTTACAAATCAGGAAAAACACTGGGTACTGAGTTTTAAGAACTATTTTGGAGGTAAATTTAATAGGTTTTTGTCATAGATTTGATGGAGGACAGTGAGACAGATGGCTTTTGGGCTTCTTGCCTGAAACAGAGATGAAGACAAAAAGAAGGCACAGTTTGGAGAGAGAAAAATGTCGGTTTGGATTTGTGGAGGCTGGAAGTGTCTGTGGGATTTGTTTTAATCTTTGCCGCCTGGTTAATTGATTTACCCCAAATTGCAACATTGCGGCCAGTAACAGAAACCTGTTTCAGCCAGTCTAAACAAAGCTGGCCTCCAGCTAGCATGGTAGTAAGAGGGGCAGATGTGGGAAGGCGGGAGAGAAGCAGAGAAGGGATGTGCTCACGGAGACAATAATCAGACCTCCCAAGATGCAGTGAGGACCGTGGCGACCAGCCAGGCAGCAGGCTGCGTTACACCCCGCGGAGGGAGCAGCATCCCCACCCTACCCTCCTCCGCAAGAGACCAGCACACCCCGGAGCCCTCGAACGAGGGGAGGGCGCTGCTTCGTGCCTGGAAACCCAAGCAGCCCGGGTGGCTCCGCTGCGGGACCTGCCAATCGGACTGTGCCTAGTGGCGGCACCACGTGACCAGCCTCCCCATCTCCTCCCCTCCTCGCCTTCTGGGGGAGACTGGCATCCCCACCATCCTGCCACCCCCGCTTTCCCGCCCCCGCCCCTCGCGTGCCGCAGCCGCGCGGGAGTGGGCTCCGGCGAGGGGCCGGGATTCCGCCGCAGTCCGCTGCGGCGCGGGGGAGGGGCGGGGAGGCGAGTGAGCTGCAGCGGCAGCGCACGCAGTGTTTTCCGTCAAGGTCAAGCATACCCACTCCAGGGCAAGGCTGCCTCCGGAATCCGTCCCAGCCATTACTACTGCCGCTGCCACGCAGTCAGGCCACAGCATCCCTGGCCCTCCTGGACCACTGCCCCAGCCTGTCGCTGGGCTTCCTGCAGGGACAGCGGGGGACAGGAGGGTTTCAATCTATCCTGCCCCACGAGCTTCCCAGCCACTTTTGTCTTACGGCACACCTCATGATGTGTCGCCCTGCTTTAAACCCCACACTGGCTCCCAATAGCCCTATAGGAGAGCATTAAGGCCCTTCATAACCAAGCCCCAGCTTAACCCTTTCCAGTCCCACTGCTCTCTTGCACCAGAGACCCAGTCCCTCTGGACCTCTTGCCCATCCAGGAACAGCCATCACTTTCATACTCGTGACTATACTTGCTGTACTTTTTGCCTAGAGTGCCCTTTGCGAACCTAGCACATTAATAGACCCAACTTTATTATAATAAAATTCGATGGGGGGTGGGAACTGCTGCTGAAATGCTTTTCAGCAAAGGTCACAAATTTGAAAGATTACAGGGGTCAAACAGGAGAAATAAATAGGGCCAGTGGGCAGGGGCATAAGAAGAACCTAGCTAGAGGGCAGGGACTCTGCTGTCCATTGAGGCCAGCATGCTTCTTGCGGGGACTGTGGGTCCTATGACGCCAGATATTGTGAGTGTACAGGAAAAGCCACAAATCCAGATTTTTATGTGTAATTGC
Source organism: Stenella coeruleoalba (assembly GCF_951394435.1). Classification (NCBI taxonomy): domain Eukaryota; kingdom Metazoa; phylum Chordata; class Mammalia; order Artiodactyla; family Delphinidae; genus Stenella; species Stenella coeruleoalba. The sequence continues at coordinate 25,829,263 of NC_137169.1, forward strand.
TCACTTTTTAAATATTGATTTGATTTTTTAAACATCCTGTGGACCAGATGCAGCTCATAGACCCTCAGTGTGTGACCTCTTCTCTTTAGGAAAGAGGATGGCTTTCACTGGGAAAATACTTTGAAAAATTATTTAAGGTGAAGGTGTGGTCTTGAAGCTCCCAGAGGCAGCTGTTGTGGAGGCAAAAAAGAAGAGGAATTGGATTTGAATTTGTTCTTAAAACAACTCTAGATGTTTTAAGCTACTGAGGACTCAGAGAATCTACCAGAAACTGGAGGCCTGGGTTTGGGAAATGGGTAGGAACCGACGCGGGGGGAGGGCAGAGGCAGCAGAAAGCCAGCCAGGACACCTACCCACCAGCATCAACTGCTATGAATGATGGCAAACATTTCCTCATTCATGGGGTCTACATGAAGGCCAGGGAGGGGCCCTGTTGTGCTTGGACTTGCAGGGGGTGAGGGAGAGTGTGAGGGGGTGACTGGAGATGGGAGGGGAAGCCAGCCCCCCAACCCCTAAGGCTTCACACAGTGGGATAATGCCTGGAAGGGAAATTGGAGAGCTCCTTAGGAAGAGAGAGTAGAGACAGTAGCCATATGGCAGATATCCATGGCCAGGAGACAGGAGCTGGCCACAGCTGAGGGGGTGGGAACAGTGTAGAGGGAAGCAGAAGAGCTGCTGATGCTGTCTTGGGAACCAGAGTATTTTTAGTTCACCCTGAGGTCTTTTGTAATTGTGATGTGGTCTCTTCCTCTGTCTCTCATTCCTGGAAATCTTCAAAAAAGTCTTCTATACTCACTGAAGCTGCCCCGACTGGGGTGTTTGTGAAAATGGCTGAAGGGGCCAAGCTTTACATCTGTTTTGGCATAGTGCTGATCAAAGACAGTACAGGCTGAATCAGGAGCTGGACCACGAGATATCAAATCTCCCAAGAATTGGGGCTTCCCTGGTGGCGCAGTGGTTGGGAGTCCGCCTGCCGATGCAGGGGACACGGGTTCGTGCCCCGGTCCGGGGAGATCCCACATGCCGCAGAGCTGCTAGGCCCGTGAGCCATGGCCGCTGAGCCTGCGCGTCCGGAGCCTGTGCTCCGCAACAGGAGAGGCCACAACATTGAGAAGCCAGCGTACTGCAAAAAAAAAAAAAAAAAAACCTCCCAAGAATTCACAGTAATTTTGGTGAGGGTTTTGGAATGAGTGCTTGGGCTCATCCCATGATCTCAAGGGGTCAGGAGGCCCCTGGCTGACATCTAGGTTACAGTAATAAAGAACCAGCTATAATTTACTAAGTGCTTACTTGTGCCAGACATTGTGCAAATACATACATTACCTCTGTTATCCCCACAGTGATTGTATGAGAGAGATATTATTATCATAATCCCCATTTTACAGATGAAGCAATTAAAGCCCAGAGAGGTGCAGTAACTTGCCCAAAGCCACAGAGATAGAAAATAGTGGACTGGACTCACCCTCCAGCCGATTGCCCCCAGCAGAAGAAATAATCATCTTCTCTGGAGTTTTCCTGGACAGCACTTACTATGTAGAGTTATAATTATTAACTTGCATGTCTGTCCTTCCCACTCATCTATAAGGGGACAGGAGCCAAGCTGCTAATTTCAAGTGCCTGGCACACAGTGGGTATTGAGTACCTGTTAAATCAATTAGTTTAAGGAAGGCCAAAAGCAGCACCTCAAGTCTCAAGTCTTTGCGCCCTTGGACAAGTCATTCACCCTCTCTAGGCCTCAGTTTTCTTGTCTGTGGAATGGGAATTATAGATCTCACAGGATTATTGTGAGATTTAAATGAGACCAGGTCATGGAATTTCTGTAAATTTCCATTCAACCAGCAGCTGTTGTTGCTGCTATAAAGATGATGATGATGATGACGACAATGACATGATGATGCCTGAGAAAGGAGCAGGGGAAAGAAACCAGGATCCAGAAATTCCAGAACTGTATCAGTTCAAACAGGGAGGCCCAGCCAGTGTGCAGCATTTCCAAGACTACTGTGTGTTCATTCATTCATCATTGCTGGAACACCTACTACGTGCCATCGCTTGATCATTCAAAACTGTGCAGAACAGAAACTCAAATTATCCTCATTTTTCAAGTGAAAACAATGAGGTAAGATATATGACGTGACTTCCTCAAAGGGAACACAGCGACAGTGGCAGAGGCAGCATTTGAACCTAGATCTGTGTGGTTCTAAAATCCTTGATCTTTCTGCTTTCGATTCCACAGCTTCTTCAATCTTCACTCAATTCACCAGAACATTTATCAAGCATCAGCTAAGTGCTAGGCCTTCTGCATGGGTAGGGGATACAAGGCCCAGACTGAAAGCCATTTCTAGGTCAAGCTGGTGAGGCAGACAACTCAGCGGACATTTCCAATTCAGTGTGATAAGCTCTGTGCTGTGTGAAGTGTGGGTGATACGAGAGTGTGCCATTGCCTTAGACTTGCCTTTCTCTTTGGTCTGTGGACCCCAGGTACATCTCAAACTTGCCAAGTGGTTCCCTTCAAGTCCACCTCTCTGGGGTGGAGGGGATTTTTCAGTGGGGACCAAACAATAACCAACAGTCCTCTCCATAAGAAACCCTCCCAGGGCTTCCCTGATGGTGCAGTGGTTAAGAATCTGCCTGCCAATGCTGGGGACATGGGTTCGAGCCCTGGCCCAGGAAGATCCTACATGCCGCGGAGCAACTAAGCCCATGTGCCACAACTACTGAGCTTGTGCTCTAGAGCCCTCGAGCCACAACTACTGAGTCTGCATGCTGCAACTACTGAAGCCTGTGCGCCTAGAGCCCGTACTCTGCAACAAGAGAAGCCAGTGCAGTGAGAAGCCCGTGCACTGCAACGAAGAGTAGCCCCGACTCACCGCAACTAGAGAAAGCCCGTGCGCAGCAACAAAGACCCAACGCAGCTAAAAAAATAAATCAATAAAATAAATACATTAAAAATTTAAGAAAAAAGAAAAGAAATCCCTTCCAACCAGCCTCTCCTCTCTCTTCATCTCTGTCTCTGTTTCTCTCACAGACACACACACACTCCATGATGACCGGAGGTGGGTGATGGGGTAATGCTGGTAGAACTGGTTTCTCCATCCTTTGGCATGCTCTGCCTGGGTGGTCCATGGTTCATGGCATTTGTTATCTGCCAAAACAACAGGGACATCCTGTTACACATTCATTAAAAAGAAATCAGGGAGGAAAGTCACCCAATCAATAGTGATTATCTCTGGGTGGTGAAGTTATGTGTAATATCTATTTCCTTCTTTTTACTTATTTGCTTAAAATTTTTTTTCTAGCATGGATTTATTACTTTTGTAATCAGTAAAACTATTTTAACAGTTATTTGTGGCCTCATAGATGTGGGAGAAGGTCTATGAGAAGCAGTCTCAGAAGGGGCTTTGTCCTGAGCACAGCAGGACTGGACAAGGCAACACACAGGAGAGGTGAGGAAGTGAGAGGTCATCGAGGATTAAAAACAAAAGCCACCATTCCTGAAGGCTTGCTCTTAGCCTAGGTCCTTCCTGGCCTTGATGTGTGTTTCTCAGTTAACCCTCAAAACCAGTTTAGGAGATAAGCTATTATTTCACAGCTGAGGAAACCAAGGGCCCATTTTATAGAAAAAGAAACCAAGACTCAGAGAGGGTCCATTACATGTCTAGGAACGCACAGCTAGAAAGTGATGGAGGCAGGATTTGAATCCAGGTCTGTGTATTTTTAACTTATGGACTTAGTGGCCATTCCAAGGCCTCCCGGTTGCACAGGGCTTACGTATTCCCAGCTCCTCACACATACTCATTGATAGTAGTACAATGCAGAGGGGCAGGTGAGATAAAGATCGTTGTCCCATTTTCCAAAATGAGAAAATTAAGACCACAGAGGAGATTTGCTCAGCATGGAGCTGAGAAGTGGTAGCACTCCTAGAATCCTCCTTTCTCTCTTCTGCTACCTTCTTCTGCCTACTGCAGGGGCTTCCTTTGTGAAACAAATGACTCAATGTAAAGTGCTGGCTGGACTTCCCCTTTCTCAAAACACAGGAAGTCTGTGTTGTTTGCCTTTATGAGAGAATAATTTCAGGTCAGTTACAATACAGGCCACATAGAGGATTGGGTCCTGGGGTGGGGGTGGCAGGCAAGGTTCCCTGCGACCTGGGCTGCCTGGAGACACCTGTATTTTTTCCTTCCTGAGGTTCATGTCAGTGTGTCTGCCCAGGCTTGAAGTCACACCCCAGATAGCTGACAGAACTATTATGGAATTTAGAAAAATGAGCCCATGAGGAGAGAAGGGGGGGACCCTTCAATAACAATAATAGTAAGAGTGATGATGATGACGGCAGCCCACATTTATGGTACAATAACCTTTGTACCAGGCACTGTGCTCAGTGGCTTACACATGTGAACTCATCTGAGCCTCGTTAACAGCCCTAGGAAGAAGATTCTATAGCTTTGGAACCAAATAAAATTGAATTCTAATCACAGCCATGCTGCTTCCCAGCTGTGTGACCTCAGGGACATTATGGACATTCATTCAACGAATATTTTTGAGCCCCTACTATGTGCCATACTTTGTTCAGTGAACAGAACAAAGATCCGCGCTCTCACGGTGCTTAACGAGGGAAAGCAGACAACTTGTAAACATAATAAGTAAGTTATGTGGGAAGGTGATAAGGGCTAAGCAGGGTAAGGAGGTCAGGGAGTGCTGAAGGTGGAGGAGGAGAAGAAGGATGCAGCGGTTAAGCGGTGGTGTCAGGGAAGCGAGCCTGCAGAGCATCCCTGGTGCGCGCTGCCCTATCCGTGCCGTGTGCTTGCACTCTGGGGGTGTTGTTTTTCGCTGTATAGCCTCTCAGCCTGATTCTCTGGCCCTTTTCTGCAAGGTGACCTTTGCAATTGAGAAAGCTAACTGATCCAGTGCTGAGTGCCCACTTCTAGGCCTGGTACTTTACATTCATTTTTTCATTTGCTCCTTATCCAGACCTGAGAGGTAGAAATGATGAATCCCACTTTACAGATGAGGCAACCAACTCAGAGAGGTGGAGTGACCTAAGGTCACATAGCCAATGAGTGGCAGAGCCAGGGTTTGGGCCCAGGTGTGTCTCCAGATTACTCTCTTAAGGTGCCTCTCAGTGGTGATGAAAAGGCCCCGGCAGGCTTTTCTCCTCCAGCACTTGCTGCTGTGTGTGCTGACAGCCCACAGCTCAGCTCTGCCTAGAGAGAAGGAGTCATGTAAATCTGTCCCTAAGCTAGAAAGATAGACAAGTTTGGGCTGCCTGGGAGGACCTCTAGGACCTGGAAGGGAACTGACTGTGCCTCGCCTGGGTCAGTGCTTCAGAAGGAGAAGCCTTTCTCCCTACCGCCCCATAAGCCAGAGACTTTTCTCTCTGAGGTCTGAGCCCAGTTGTCACTGCGTGGCCTGATTCCCATGGAAGTGTGGAGATAGAAAACATCTGGGGCTGCTGCAGTTGCCAGGCAACAACCAACTACTCACTCACTTGACCAAGTCTTGGATCTGCGTCATTTTTTCATTTGCTCCTTATCCAGACCTGAGAGGTAGATATGATGAACCCCATTTTACAGATGAGGGAACCAACTCAGAGAGGTGGAGTGACCTGACTAAGCTCACATAGCCTTAGAGATTCTTGGATGCTGTCAGAGATTCTCGGATCTGAGACCTGGAGACTTCAATTCTGGTTCTGATTTTCTGTGTGATCTTGGGCAAGTCCCTACCCCTTTCTGGGACTCAGTTTCCTATCCCTTGTATCAAGAGCAGTCAGACTGTCTAAGCTGCAATATGAATAGACACCAGGTGGTCAGAATCAAAGTGGGGCAGGGCCAGAGGCTCAGGGGCTGGTCATAGGTGAGGGAAGACTCAGTCCTCCTCCTTTCCATCCTGTCCCAGCCTGTCCTGGCCCTGGTTACCAGCTGAGGGCAAGGGACATTTCCCTTCCCACCCTGAACTATTTCAGGCTACCCAGACTCCATCCCAGGCCTACTCCTGCAGCTCAGTCTGGGAATCATCTTTGTACTCACAAGTTAGTGCAGCCACCGCCCACCCGTCATAACTCCCTGTGGGGAGTTTCCTCAGTTCCTGCCAAATGCAGCCACCCAGTTCTGGGTGTTTCCCTGAACACCCATCAGAGGACCTTCTGACGCTGTTTGCCGAGACTGCACTGGTGGTAAACCCTGAGGGTGGTGCATTCTGCAGAAATCAGCAGAGTTAACTCGTTCCACTTCACAACCATAACAAAAAATGACCACAGCTGCAACAGCAACAAATGCTTTATGTCCCTGATCTCATTTAATCCTCGTACAATCCACAGGGATGGGAACAAAGGCCTCATCTGTAAAACAGTTGAGGAAATGGAGCCTGAGAGAGGTGAAATGACTTGCCCCAGGTCCCAGTAAATGGTGGAGTCAGGACTCCCACTCAGAGCTGGTGCCAGTCTGGGATTTCAAACCACTGTAGGGCGCTATTTCTCCATAGTCCCAGAGGGACTGTGTCAGGGCTGGAAGGGCTCAACCCACTTTACAGATGGACAGATCAAGGCCCAGAGAGACCTGACTTGTCCAAGATCACACAGCAAGTTGATGTCAGAACAGATTCTAGGACCACTCCCTGCAAAGCTTCACCACACTGTTCCAGAAAACAAAAAGTGCCCCAGGCATGAACAAGAAACCCCAAATCTTAAGAAATCCCCAGCATTTTCTAGGAAGTAGAACTGTGCCTAGGGTTCACAGACAAGAACCTCTTAAAGGTCTCAGCGTTAGGGCAGAGAGTCCCAGGGTATCTTTGGGCAGCAAGGGGACTGTGGGTGTCACTCTCTTGGGTCTACAGAGGAGGTCTCAACTCTAGCCACTTACTGAGGTAGTTTGCATGCCTGGAATATTCTCCCGGTCAGTCCTCTTTGCTGGTTAATGTTCACCTGTCCCCCTGTCCTGCAGGTGTCAGTTCAATGTCACTTCCTCTGGGAAGACCTCCATGGGACCCCGTGTTCTTCCAACCGTAGTTTCTCATGGGTTCAGCTCTTTTCCATAATAATACTGCCCACAGTTTGCCCTGTGGATTCATATCCGAGGCATATTTAAATAATACGACCTTATCCTCCAACCACTGACCTCCAAAGATGCAGCTCCAGAATTTGTATTATCCTCATAAAAACAAACTAATCTTTGAACATGCACTAAGATGATACATGCGTAATATAAAAGCAGACTGGAATCACCCTGCAGGTGCCAGGAGCACTCCCAAATTCTCTGCCCAACCTCAATTCATCCCTAGGGATGGGGTCTTTTTCTTAAAGGCAGAGCAGCTTCAACGTACAGATATCTCAAGACAGCCTTTCCTTTAGTTATTCCCTTCAGCTGAGTTCTCAGACCCAAGCATGCAAAAGAATTATTGTGCATTATAGGTAATTTAAGGGCTTTCAAATGTAATTTTGAATGATATATCCTTTCCTCCTGGGTGCTGACTTTAGAACTGAACCCCCTTCTGAGACACCCACACTATAATTATGAATTATGGTCCCACCCCCAGACCAGAAGCCCCATGAAGATCCATTTGGCTTACCTTTCATACCCATGTCTGGCACCAAGCTGGGCCCAGAGCAGGTACTCAGTAAATGTTTATTGAGGAAATGAATCACCTTTGCTTACTTGTGGAAGTAAGCCCAGAAGTGGTCTGGGTGGGTCTAGGTGGCTCCAGGTACTCTCACTCTTTGAGGCCGGATGCCACTGAGGCCACCGTATGCACCTGCTCCCCTGCATGCACAAGGCAGAAGCAGTGTGAGTGTGAACGTGGATGTGTGTGTATTTATTGGCTCACACACTTATGGAACAACTAGAGGCAGTTTTCTATTTTTGGCACATATTCATACCAGTTTCCTATAGCTTCTGTAACAAATTACAATAAATTTAGTGGCTTAAAACAAGACAATTTTATTATCTTATAGTTGGAGGTCAGAAGTCCAAAATGGGTCTTGCGGGGCTAAAATGGGTCTTGCAGGGGTTAAAATCAAGGTGTTGGCAGGGCTTGCATTTCTTCTGGAGGCTTTAGGAAAGAATCTGTTTCCTTGCTTTTTCAGCTTCTAAAGCTGCATCCCTTGGCTTGTGGCCCTTCCTCCATCTTCAAAGGTAGCAGCGAAGCATCTTCCAATCTCTCTCTCTGTGCTTGCCTTCTCTCTTATAAGGACCCTTGTGACTATATTGGGCCCACCCTGATAACCCAGGATGATCTCCCCATTTTAAGTTTCTTGATGTAGACACATCTGTGAAATCCCTTTTGCCATATAAGGTAACATTCACAGGTTCTGGGGATTAGGACCTGGTATCATTGGGTGGCCATTATTCAGCCTACCCTGCTCTATCGAACAAGATGCTCAATACGTGTTTGGTCAATTGCATCCTAAGAAAGGGAAGAACGACTGCCCCAGCAGAGAGCCCCCAACACGAGATCCTGAAGCTGTAAGAACTGAGAAATGCTGGGCAAGGTATAATCCAAAGCCCCTCCCACATGGAGGGAAGAACTGAATCATCACTCCCGCCTCCCCCGCAAGGCTTTGCTTTTTCTCGTCTCTGGAATACTGGTGACTCCTGCCCAGCCTCTTCCAGGATCAAAATTTTTATTTCTTTAATAACTTGAAGGAAAAATTTACAGGTTTGCTACCAAATAAGAAAATCTTTTTTAAAAAATGTTATTGAAGTATAGTTGATTTACAATGTTATGTTAATTTCAAACAATAGAATCTTGATTTCTATTTATTAGTTACCTGAAAAAAAGAACTGATTGTTTTGGTTAAGTCTGAAATTTGGAGTCAGAAAAACCTGGATTCAAATCTAGGCTCTGCCACTTGCTAGCTGTAAGCAGTAACTTTACCTCCGTGAGGAACATCGGATGTGTCTTGTTTTGTTTGTTTTTTGATCTGTAAAATGGGGCTGATAACAGAACCTCTACTGTAAGGCGGTTGTGACAAATGTATATTGTGGTTCTCAAAGTGTGGTTCCCAGACCAGCTGCGTTTAATCACCTGTGAATTAGCCCCACCCCTGACATACTGAATCAGAAACTCTTGGGGTGGGACCCAGCAATCTGTGTGGCAAGAGGCCTTCCAGAGGATTCTAGTGTAGCTAAAATTTGAAAGTCACTGGTATATATATCACCAGGCTCTTTATGCCTAACTCTCTCTCTCTCTCTATATATATATAGTTATATTATAAACATTATATTTTATATTATATAATTATATAACACACCATATATAATAACTGACATAATTTATATTATATACTGTATATAATTACATGTATTACAATATATATTACATATAATGTGCTAGGCATAAAGAGCCTGGCACACAATAGGCACTCAACAAACAATTCTCATTATTGTTATCACTATTGTTTACTATTGATAGTTCCAGCGTATTCCCTCTGAGATGTTGAGTTGGGGATGTATCTCTCTCCCGTCATATCTGACTAACATTGTACATATTAGGGAGGTCTCCTAATGCGATCTATCACCCACACAGCTACCCTTTAATGAGGTGGTCTTCCAGCCTCTCCTTGCTCACTACTTCTCCAGACAAGTTAAGCCCCCTGGTTGCCCTGCTCATACCTGCACGCCAATTGTGTGTGTATTGTGAAGACCTCTCCCCAGGTGCCTCTTCTCCAAGATCCCTCAACTGTGCTTAGGTCTCTCCCCAGCTGCAGGGCAGCTCTCCAGCTTGCCTGAGGCTCAGATGAGGTCTGACCAGCCCTGAGGCGGCAGGGGAGGTTTCCTTCTCCAATCTGGGGCCCCCATTTCTACTTGTCTGCCCAGTGTTTGGCAGTTACTTCACTGAGATGACTCACTCTTGTCTGAGGTCAACCAATACCCCCAAGCCTTTTTCTCAGGAACTGCCTGAGCTCTGGTGGTTCAGGTCATTGAGTCCTTGACGAGTGCAATTCATTTCTTAAAAATAGCATTTACTTTCGAATTACAAAGGTAATTCATGCTTGATGCAGTAAGTTAGGAAAACACAGAGGGAAAATAATCACTGAAAATGGTTATTTTTAAAAGGACTGATTTTCAAAAAATGATACTATATTTTTGTAATCAAGGAAGAAAAAAACCCCCACAGTCAAGCAATTTCCGTTTCTGGGGGAAGAAAAAGAATAGGAAAAAACAAAACTAATCTGCCATAGGGAAATTTTGAATTCTAACATATACAGACATCTCGTATCATACATAATTCAAATGCATAACGATGTAAACTCACCTCCCAGAGACTACCTTTGCTAATATTTTGGGTATAGCCTCCAGGCCTTTATAGGTAACATTTGGTATTTTTAAACTTAAATCTAGGTCTAAACTTGGAGATAGACCTGGTTCAGATTCTGGCTTTTTAAAAATTTATTGGTTGTATCACTTTGGACAATTTATGTAAACTCTTGAAGCCTCAGTCTCCTCATGTGTAAAATGAAGGTGATAATATCTACTTCCCAAGACTGTAGTAAAGATGAAAAGTAATGGAAATAAAACCGACAGTAAGAACCTGCGAAGAGCTTATATTTGGGTTGTTACTATTATTAACTTCACCTGGCCATCTGTTGCTCCTTTCCTGATCCAGGTCAGATGCCACTCCCCTTTGTAGCCTTGCCTGGCTGCTCACACTTGAGGCTCCCTCCCCGTCTTGTTGCTGTCCTGCGCCCATCCTTCTGTTATAGCATCAGACACACGCTGCTGTGCCCCTTACACTCTTTTTTTTTCTTTTAAATTAATTTATTTATTTTTGGCTGTCTTGGGTGTTCATGCTCCGCAAGGGCTTTCTCTAGTTGTGGTCAGCGGCGCCTACTCTTCGTTGCGGTGCGCGGACTTCTCGTTGCAGCTTCTCGTTGTGGAGCACGGGCTCTAGGCAGGCGGGCCTCAGTAGTTGTGGCGCAGGGGCCCAGTTGCTCTGCGGCATGTGGGGTCTTCCCGTACCAGGGATCGACCCCATGACCCCTGCATTGGCAGGTGGATTCTTAACCACTGCACCATCAGGGAAGTCCCTCCTTACACTCTTAAACTCCTCCAGAGCAGAGACCATGTCCACCTTGTTCATTTCTGTGTCCCCAGAGTCCAGCAAAAGGCGTGACCCAGTGTGGCTGTCCGGAGAAGTCTAGTGAGAGAATTAGAAGGTTCTGGGATAAGAATTTGCTGATGGAGTGCACGAATGAACATCAGGGAGGTTGAATGCATGAATGGATGAGTGTATGAATGAGTCAGTAGCAGCAGGCATTGCCCACCAGCCAGACCCTCTTTCTCCTATGAGGAGCGAACCTTTCACCTCCCAAGGTGGGCCTCCTCAGGTAGAGGGGCGGGGCTCCCGCCTGGCCCCGCTGGGACGAGAGGCTCTGCCCCTTACACCTGGCGCACCGCTGGGGGCGGAGCCTTTCAAGTCCTCTGGTGCTTGGGGTACAGGGGGCGGGGCGGGGTCAGGGCTGGAGGGGTCAGGGAAGCTAGAGGGGGCTGAAGGAACTGCCCGCGCCAAAGGGGGCGGGGCGAGAATCTCTGCAGATGAAAAGGTTTCCGCAGGCACAGCTCCCACAGTCTGCGGCGCCACCGGAAGCATGAGCTCTGGAAGGGCTCCCCGCCTAGAGAGCCTAGAAGCTGAGGCCTTAAGGGATGGGAGGCGGCAGCCCTGGTGTCAGGGTGCAAGCCTGGCAGGTGCTTCCCGCCGCCAAGTCTGACCCCAGCCAGTTAGTTAGTTCGCTTGCCGTGTGACCTTCCCTAAGTCAGGTCTCCTTTCCCGCTACGGTTTCCCCAACCCCGGAGGACCCTTCCGCTTTGGCGCTCTGCGAAGCTTAACGCTTTCCCAGGCAACCTCCAAAATAACCTCCGAAAGCTAAACAAACTCAGAATGTGATACTCGACACTACTGAGCAGACCCTTAGGAGGAGAAGGTTGCTCAGTCAGAGGGAAAAGTCGTTACTCAGAGCTCTTTCCTGCTTTCAGTTTCCTTACCTGTAAAAGGGCCGTTGATAATAACTGTTCCCACCCGCATGGGATGGCTGTGAGGATTAAGTGAGCTGTTGTGTGTGATGTCTGATGGCTTTGCAACAATGGGAGCGTGTTAGTCTGAGGCTAACCCAGCACACACCCTCAGTTGTGGCAGTAGCAGAGGCAAGGGGGCCTCCTGGGACATTCCTGAGCCTGGTGTGGCTACAGCTAGAGCAGCTAGTCTGGGTCCTCCATGTTGACAGCCTGGCTGGCCTCAGAGCCTGTGGCGAAGGGAGTTTTTAGAGAAGGAAATGGTTGTGGTGAGACAGGGTGATAGAGCAACTTCTCTCAGAGATCTGGGTGGAAAGCCCCTCGCTCCTGGTGTGCTTTCATGGTGGGATGTGGGGCAGGCGCTGGGGCCCAGCCCATCCTCCATCACCGCCAGAAAGTACCTGGTGTTCGCCAAGTGGCGTGATAGGGTAGCAACATGTCTTAGCTCGTGGAGCCTCAGGCCAGCCCCTTGCCATCTCCGGGCCTCAGAACCTTCCTCTCCACAGAGAGGTTTCCCATGGTCGCCCAGAGGCTGGTCCCACCACCAGTCGAGCCTCTATTATGCCAGTCCAAGGGACAGCCCAGGGAAATAGTTGGAGTTAGATCCTGATTTTCTGGGTGACATGGGAGGTTGTTCCTCCTCCCTGGATCTCAGTACGGAGGGTAAGATTGCATCTGGCTCCGCAGTGGCATTATCTAGAACCGAAGATATAGTGGCCAAGACAAATATTTTGTAAACTCTGGGCTTGGGGACCTTAGAAAGGCCCAGTTCTGTGGAGAGATGAGAAAATACCTAGGACAGTTGGAGGGCTTGACCACTATTTACTGAACAGCTTGGAGAAGACCCAACCTTCCTGTGTTTCTACTTCTTCATGGGCAAAATGGGGATATTCCCCTCTGGGCCTCTCGTTCTTTCTCTGTAAAGTAGGAGGGGGATGGGCTCCAAGTGATTCTCTTCCCAGCTGTGACCCTGGGCACACACCTCACCTCTCAGTGTCTTAGTTTCTCATCTGCCCAATGTGCATTTACCCCTCCCCACTCTCAGGGTTGCGGAGCTCAAATGAGGTGAATGGGGAAGAAAGTGGATGCTGATGTGGGCACAGCCTGGCTTCATCTCCCCCTACTCCCTGAGGAATCTGAGGGTGCTATTCCCATGGTGCTTGCTGGAAGTGCCCTTTGGAATCATCTCTCCAAGGATCTGCTTACCGACCTTCAGTGGCCCTCCACTGCCCCGAGGGAATCAAGGACTAACCTCATCCTCCATTCAAAACCCTCTACCACTCATACCTAATTCTTGCCGCTCTCCAAGACACACCAACAGCCTTCCCCAAACAAGCCTCTTACTTTTCCTTCTCCAGAACTTTACTCATGAGTTCAAGGTCCCAACTGTTCTTGTCATCTTCCCTCTAGATCTGCACTTCTTCCAACTGTCCTTAAAATTAGAGAAGGATACCCCCATGTACCCAGAAGCTGAAGCCTGGAACCTGCGATGTATTATCCTCAACCCCTTGACTCTTACCACCCACATTTATACTAGCCTCATGTAGCTTCTGTTCTCTGTGTCTCTCACAGGTACCTCAGGACCTTGTGGAACATGTGGGGACACTACTGAATAGCCCCACACCTTCTCTACGCTAGGCCCTGTACTCACACTGGAGGCCCAGAGGTGGATCCATTTTTATTCCTTAGAGGCTCCAGGCTGGTGGGGAAAGTGTCACGTAAGCACACTCCTGGACTTGCCTATCCAATCCCTTTACCATTTAAGCCCCTGCACAATAGAAAACAGTGAGACGTATAAACATGGGTTGACAAGAACTGGGTTCGCTGAGTAGGAAAGCCCTTTGGACCTCTGTTTTGCCATCTTCATAATGGTGTGGAATTGATTTGAAGAAGGGAAGTTTGGGGGCTTTTCCAGTTCCAGCAATCTTGAAAACAATGGCTCTCCAGGCCAGGGAGCGGGGCGGGGGGTGGGGGTGCTGGGGACGGGAGACCGAGGAGGCATAGCTGCTCAGATGCCTGACTAGGGCGGAGCAGGTTCTGCTCCAGCTGGGCAGTTTCTCTGAAGCCCCAACCCCCTTGTCCTCACCTTGCCTCCCAAGAGGGTGTAAAACCCTTTGTAAAGCCTTGCCTGAAACAGAGAGGCTGTTGTTTAGTCCTTCCTTCCCCAAGTCCTGCTGGGTTATCTGACTGGCCCACGGCCTAACCTGGCTGGTGACTGGCTGCTTCCTTCCAGCTGGCGTGGGGCTGGAGACCAGGCTGGGGAAGCAGAGCCCTGGATCTCTGCCCAGAGGCTGCCGCAGCCACGGGTTCTCGAGTCAGATAGTCCTGGGATGGAACCCCAGCTCTACCACTATTTAGCTGTGAGGCTGTGATAATTTTGTGTGTCAAATTGACTGCTCACAGAGTGTCCAGATAGCTTCAGACTCGGACTGGAACTAAACCATCCATTCTCCTGGGCCTCCAGTTTGCCGACTCACCCTGCAGATCCTGGGGCTCGCTGGCCTCCATAACGCATAAGCCAATTCTTTATAAAAAAATCTCTTTTATATACATGTGTGTATATATTATATATGTATATTTATTATACATATATGTATAATAAATCTTTTATAGGTATAATATAAATATATATAAAATATAAGTGCATACATACATATAAGTATGGAGATATACATCGCTCCTATTAGTTCTGTTTTCCTGACGAATACAGGGGCTTTGGGCAATTTGCTTGCTCACGCTGAGCCTCTATTTTGAAATTTGTAAAAAAAAACCGAATAACCGTTTCTTGCATAAGTACCACTTGCCTGCTTTAGAAGTCCCATTATTTACTGGAAAGGACTCCAAATCTTCTTGGTAAGCACTGCAGCGCTCTTTTTTGCCCCACCCTGGCCGGCCTTGCCAAGGCTCCTTTGCCCCATTGCTGACTGCACTCTCTGGCTCTAGCTGGACACCGTCGTTCCCTCTCCAGGCCCCCCTGCCTTTGCACCAGCTGTTCCTGTCTTTGCAATGCATGTCTTCCCTTTTGTCTACTTGGTAAACTCTCACACATCCCTCAGGGCCCATCTCCAAGGTGTCCTCCGCTCAGGGCCTTCCCCTTCTTCCTTAGGAGTTGTCCGTGCCCTCACAGTGCCCGGCACATCCCTTGGCCGGCACACTAGTCATGCCATGTTGAGGTTGTGGGCCTGTGTGTCTGTGTAGCCAGACCGTGAGCCCCTCAGAGGCACGACTCCAAACCACCCATCTCTGTACGGAGCAGAGTGGTGATTTCCCCTTCTTTGTGTTGGTTCAACATTTTTCAGTTTACGAAGCACTTTCAGATCCATGATTTCACTTAAACTCACCGCAATGCAGGGAAGGAGGCAGAGCCAGGATTAAGGTCTCCGGTTCATCCTATCTCCCCAGACAAGGCTTTTTCAGAGAGGAGAACTCAGGTGGGGAGTGGGGATTGGTTCTTTGGCTTCTAAGGCCTGCAGCTCAGCAGAGGCTGGAAAGGCAAGGCCAGCTGGCTTGGGGGAGGGTGGGCGGAGGATGGGCAGAGGGTGCAAGGGCAGATGGAGGCCACAGGAGAGGGTCAGGTCTGATTCTCGATGTGTCCCTCTCTGTGGGGATTTCGTCAGCTCTTTTTATTTCTCCATCTTCAATCTCTTTTGCTCCATAAGATGAAGCTCTTAGGGCCAATGTGGAACACATAAGATAATCAATGAGTGAGTGCTCTGGGAATGAAAGGGACTGAAGCAACTCCATAGATACACAGCAAATATATACACACAAATATATTCAAACCCTCAACTGTTCCCATGTTTCTGACAAGTGATCTGTTATTGTTTGAACCCCCTCCCCGGGGTCCACAGTATCCAAAGACCCCTCATTAGAACCCCCAAAAGATATTCTCCGTAATGACCTACAGGTCTTCACACTGGGACCCAGAGTCCCCTGAATGGGAATGAGACCCCCTTGGGGTCCAAAGATACCCATCCCACTTCAGGGCTTGAGGGCCCAGTGCTCAAGGGCTTAGAGCTTCCTACAGTTCACAGGTCTTTCTGAGGGTGGTGTCCATATCCCCTAGAGGCCTGTCCAGCCCTTGCTTATGCTCCATTTCATTCAAAAGCAGTCTGTTTGCAACATCAAGGGCAGAAAGAACCATGGTCTGAGTGTTTGCTCTGAGCTCTGGGCTACCAGTAAGGGGTTCCTGGGCATCCTCTTGGGCAGCTCTCATGTCCCTCAGGGAAGTTGTTTCCCAGGAAAGTCCCTTGGGTGTCTGTCATCCCGGGGATGGTCTGGTCCAAGGCAATGCTGGGAAAGACAGCAGTGATTTTCCTCCATGATCTCACCGGGTATCTCAGAGCCCAGACATGTGGGTTCTTGTCCTAGCTCTGACTCGCTGTGTGGAAGTGGGTGAGTCATTTGGACTTCCTAGGTTTCAGTTTGCCTCTAAATGGGCAGGTGGGCCCTACCTCAGGGAGGATCCAGCAAGATCAAAGATATGGAAATTCTTTGCTGCTGACATTTGAATAATGTGAGAAAAATACTGATGGGAGGGGACTGTGAGACGCTGGGCCTGGAGTCAGATCCCCCTTGTGGCCAGACGACCTGGGACAAGTCATCTGGGACTTGGTAACATTCTTCCCCTGATGCTTCACTGAGTAAACCAGCAACTCTGCATCCTCAGGCTCGGATTGCGACATCACTTCCTCAGGAATGCCTTCTCTGTCTCCCAGAGAGGTCAGCTCCCTATAAAGTTCTCCAGCTACGTATATTTTTCTAAACAACCCAAACAACGGTAAATCATTAATTAGTGGCATTGTTAGTGGCCACTGTGGCACTGTTTAGCATTAGTGGCACCTGTTTAGCATTTGTCCTCCCAGCCAGACTGTAGGCTCCTTGCAGGCATCCTGTCTGGCCTGTTCTCTAGAGGTCAACATGGTGACTGACCCACAGGTGCTCAGTAACTGTTTCTGCATCGCCTGGAGGCTGGCTTCTTTGAGTCTCAGCTACCTCACTGGACTACTGGAGAAACTCAGCAGCTAGAGGATGAAGCGCACAAGGATGAGGTGTTTGGGATGAATGGGCAGCTCTGTGAAGGGCTTTATCTCAGACTGGAGGGGATGAAGTGCCCCGAACAGGAAGGCAGGATGGCCTTTGGCCTCGGGAAGGGAGGAGGTGGTATGGGCCACCTGGGACTCCAGAGGCTCCTGGCCCTCCCAGCTGCCCACAAAGCCTGTGTGTGGGCCCTGCTCTTCCTGGCTGAGGAGACTTCAGCTGTGCCTTGGCAATTTGGTGCTCAGTGCGGCCCCTTGCTGCCTCCCACCTGCCCGTTCAGCCCCATTCCTCGAACACATACACACTGCCCTCTCCACCACCTGCCACATGGCTCTCACCCTTTCCTCAACAGACCCAGGCTTTTCTGCCTCCAGGTCTTTGCATAGGTTGTTCCCTCAACAGGAACGCACCACCCCTGCTTCTCCACCTGGAAGATGCAAGACACAGTCCAGCTCCGTGGACTTCCTACCTGGAGGCCTTCCAGGTCATTGCAGGCAGAGTCAGTTGCTTCCTCCTTGGAGCCCCACAGACCCCTCCATGGGTACCCTTCTCTCTATGCAGTGCAGTACCTACCACACTGGGCTGTGATTGGTTTTCCTGTCTGTGCCCCAACCCCACAACTGACTGGGAACTACTTGGAGGCAGGGATCAGCTCAGCCCTGCTCTGTGGCTCAGGTACACAGCACAGGGCCCGGCACCAAGGAGAGATCCTAAATAACGTGGGGCCTGGCTTTCCTGGAAGGAGAGATGACTTTGCGGTACTCCCAGTGCCCTGCCCATCACAGGCCATATAAGGAAGGAAGGTCAAGGACAGGGGCAAGCTTATTCATTCACCCTCCAGGAAACTGAGGCCCATGGAGGGGTAGGGATTTGCCCAAGATCCCACAACACATCAGTGGCCAAGCTGGGCCCAAACCCAGGGGTCCTGATGCCTGGTCCCCATTTATGGGTTGTAGCAGCCTTGCACAGTGTCCTGGCTTTAAGCCAGGGCGCCTGGAGGTCCCTGGGGCCCAGGCCCTGCAGCTGCCCACTCCACACTGGCTCAGCCCTTCTGGCTGGGCTCTCAGCCAACTGCAGCACGAGGCTCCGGATGCCTCTGCCAAAGGTCGCTGTCAGCAATTTGGGGAGGTGGCCAGGTCCTCTGAGTGGCTAAGTCACAGCAAGGCCTGGACTATGGGCTCTGGGGATGGCCTTCCAGCTGGACAGTGTCCTCCTTGCCAACCTGATTAGAACTTGATTAAACCTGAGGTAAGAGTCCGAAGGGCACAGAGCAGAGCCTGGCACTGAATATGCACTCAACAAACACTCGTTAGCATAGCATTATTATTATTACTATGATGATAGTGAGAACCCATATAGCACAGAAACTAAAAGCACGGGCCCTGAAGTATGCCAGCCAGGGTGCAAATCCAGGCTTCACCACTTACCAAGTAAAGCAAGGTACTTAACTTCTTTATGCCTCAGTTTTTCGATCTTTAAAATAGGGTCCTTGGAGAATTAAATCAGTTGACTTGTATGAGGTAATCAGAATGGGGCCCATACAGAGTGATCACTGAGTGTTAACCATTGTTATTAAGTGGCCCAAATCCCTGGACTAACAGAGCAGCCTCCTCTCTGGCCTCTCTATCGCTTCTCCCCTCTACATTAAAATTCAAACTGACCACATCATTCCGTTCCTGTTTGAAAATCTTCAATAACTGGATCTAGGACATGTATGTGTCCAAACTCCCTGGCATGAAGGTAAGGTGTGCTGCTCCTCGGCCCCTGCCTGCTCCCCTTGCCCCATCTCCCAGCCCCCGGCCATTCCTCCCAGGCCCCAGCCATGACGAATACTTGCTGTCCCTGGAGCATGCTGTGTGTTTTCATGCCTCTGTGCCTTGTATAATTTTTTTTCTTCTTTCACCACCCAGCAAATTCCTTCTCCACTTCCAAGGCCCAGGTCCAAGTTGACTCCCACAAACCTTCCCCAGTGCACCCAAAGTTACAGGTATCCCCTGCTTTACACCACTTTGCTTTTTACAAAAGACCTACATTACATTAGTACCTGTTTTTGCTAACCAGGAGAAATCCGTAGGGGATTTTTGCTTTTACAAAACAAGGCAAAAAGCGAAAATAGCATTCAGCGTTTTTGTTTGTTTTTTTTTTAACATCTTTATTGGAGTATAATTGCTTTACAATGGTGTGTTAGTTTCTGCTTTACAACAAAATGAATCAGTTATATATATACATATGTTCCCATATCTCTTCCCTCTTGTGTCCCCCTCCCCCACACTCTCCCTATCCCACCCCTCCAGGCAGTCACAAAGCACCCAGCTATCTCCCTGTGCTATGCGGCTGCTTCCCACTAGCTATCTACCTTACGTTTGGCAGTGTATATATGTCCATGCCACTCTCTCGCTTTGTCACAGCTTACCCTTCCCCCTCCCCATATCCTCAAGTCCATTCTCTAGTAGGTCTGTGTCTTTATTCCTGTCTTACCCCTAGGTTCTTCATGACATTTTTTTTCTTAAATTCCATATATATGTGTTAGCATACGGTATTTGTCTCTCTCTTTCTGACTTACTTCACTCTGTATGATAGACTCTAGGTCTATCCACCTCATTACAAATAGCTCAATTTCGTTTCTTTTTATGGCTGAGTAATATTCCATTGTATATATGTGCCACATCTTCTTTATCCATTCATCCGATGATGGGCACTTAGGTTGTTTCCATCTCCGGGCTATTGTAAATAGAGCTGCAATGAACATTTTGGTACATGACTCTTTTTGAATTATGGTTTTCTCCGGGTATATGCCCAGTAGTGGGATTGCTGGGTCATATGGTAGTTCTAGTTGTAGTTTTTTTAAGGAACCTCCATACTGTTCTCCACAGTGGCTGTATCAATTTACATTCCCACCAGCAGTGCAAGAGGGTTCCCTTTTCTCCACACCCTCTCCAGCATTTATTGTTTCTAGATTTTTTGATGATGGCCATTCTGACTGGTGTGAGATGATATCTCATTGTAGTTTTGATTTGCATTTCTCTAATGATTAGTGATGTTGGAAAACTGGACATGTACATGTAAAAGTATGAGGTTAGATCACTCCCTAACACCATACACAAAAATAAACTCAAAATGGATTAAAGACCTAAATGTAAGGCCAGACACTATCAAACTCTTAGAGGAAAACATAGGCAGAACACTCTATGACATAAACCACAGCAAGATCCTTTTTGACCCACCTCCTAGAGAAATGGAAATAAAAACAAAAATAAACAAATGGGACCTAATGAAACTTCAAAGCTTTTGCACAGCAAAGGAAACCATAAACAAGATGAAAAGACAACCCTCAGAATGCGAGAAAATATTTGCAAATGAAGCAACTGACAAAGGATTAATCTCCAAAATTTATAAGCAGCTCATGCAGCTTAATAACAAAAAAACAAACAACCCAATCCAAAAATGGGCAGAAGACCTAAATAGACATTTCTCCAAAGGAGATACACAGACTGCCAGCGTTTGTTTTGCATCCAGCTGTAGAGGCAGCGTGCATCCTGAGCAGAGCAGTGGAAGTGGCGCTGCCGAGCTCCTTCCCTGGGAACTACACTCAGCATCTCAGCATCAAGCCGCCATAGCTTTGAACTGTGTCTGTGAGCATCTGTGCTTTATGTTGATTTATTCTGTGCATCCTTGTGTCCTAAGGTAATTGCTTCTTTACCTTATGCCGTTGTAGCTTATGAAAGGTTGCAGTGGAATGCTCTGCTTTCGGATAGCTAGGGAAACCTACAGTTGCTCTCATCTGTGTTCCCACCATGTCACCTAACACTGTAATTACCTGTTGACACGTGTTTCTCCCTGGACTGTACCCTATACTTCTTGTATCCTCTATGCCTTGCTCAGCACCAGCAGGCCAGAGGCAGGAGCCCAGTGTTTGCTGAAAAAGTGACTTTGAACCATCCATCCAGAAATGCAGCTCTGGATCAATCCCCGTGCTAGGCATTGGGGGAGCAGAGGAGACTGAGACCTACTTTTTGTCCTTGAAGAGGGCCCAGTCATTTGGGGAGGTAGGATGAGTCCATGTATTTATAAATAAAAAGGTGCCTAGGTGGCTTCTGGGCCCAATCACGTTTCCAGGAGATGAACTGGAGGTTGCCAGGTGGGTGTGGAGAGAGAGGAGAAATAGGGTGGTGCTGATTTCAGGGACCTCTAAGTGGTTCTGTTGTGCCAGAGCGTGAAATACAAGGGGAAGATGAAGGTGCACGGGCCTCTGTGTGGCAGGCTGGTGAGTCTAGACTCTGCCCTGCAGGTGATATGCCTCCCCTGCCCCTTGTGCTAGGAACTCTTGACCTGGAGATGAGTTTCTAGGGCATTTCTTTGTTTCCCCTGTGAGCAAGGTGGGCTGAGGTAGGAGCTAGTAGGGAAAGGCAGCCCAAATAATAAAACACATTTGACACAAGACCTGTCCCCAGTGGCTGCATGGCAAATTTCTACTCACCTTTCAAGGTGTGACTCAGATGTCTCCTCCTCTGAGGGCTTCCCCAATCCACCTGAGCTAAGCTGGTTGCTCCCTGCTGTGTTCTTACTGCTCCCGCCATGTGTCTCTGATTTTACATTTGTCTCCCCTACTAGACTGTGAGGTCCTTGAAGGCAAGCAGTCTCATTCATCTTTGTTTCTTGGTCCCCAGAGCCCAGTACAGACAAGAGTAAATTTGTCGAATCAATGAATGTGTCTATTTTGCAGATGAGGAAACTGAGGCTCATAAAATGTGAATGATACATAAAGGCTGCCTAGTAAGGGGCAGAACCAGGACCAAGCCCAGGTGTTGGGAGTCCATCTGGTGGGGACGGAAGGCATGACTTCAGACAGCCATGGTCAGAACTTGGCAAACTTTCAAAGGAACCATGCCTTGGTTCTGATCCCTGCTGCCCTGGCAATGGCACAGCTGAGAGAGGAGAAGAGAAACGTATATTGAGCATCCACTGTGTGAAGACCTATCAAGGGACGCTCTCACATATGGGATTCTATTAATTCTGAAGAAGGCATCATTATCCCCGTGGTACAGGGGAGGAAGCGCACAGGAGTGAAATGACTTGTCTACCATCCCCCAGTCAGGGAGAAGCAGAACCTGGGGGGTCAGGGGCTCATATGCGCAGGAGCAGGGGTTGGGTGGGGACTCTCAAAGGGGATTACCTGGTATGTCTTTTGGATGGGAGCGGGGGTGGTCCAGTCCTGGGATTGTACTCTCTGGCCCTGGGAGCACCTCCACCCCAGAGACAAAGGACCTCGCATTCTGGGTGTCTGCCCAGTGCTGTCATTCCTATTGTCCTGCTGGTCTGGAGCACAGCATGTGAGGGACCACACTGCTGCTGCTGCAGGCTGCGACTCTGGTCCGGCTCCAGCCCAAGCCCGCCCAGCTCTGCAGCTTCCCCACACCTGTGCCAGCCTGAGGCCAAAGCAGCGGAGGCTCAGGGCCTGGCTTTGGTGGCCTCAGGCCAGTGAGGCAGCAAGGGGCAGGGGAGGGCTCTGACCTACAAGGGAGTCATAGTAGCCCAAGCCAGCATCCCAAGGCGGGGGACTCTGGCCCACCCCCACCCCAAAGTTAGAGCAACTTCCTTTTTGTCTCTCAGCTGCTCTGAAGGGAAGACGCGTGGACTAGGATGTGGAAGAGGAAAGAACTCCAAAGGCCCTGCTGGGTGGGGTTGGTGTCACCATGTCTCATAACTCCTATAACAAAAGCCCTCAGTTCCTGCAGAGCCATCGTGTGCTGGAAACTCTATTAGGGCTGTCTAATTTATTTCTCACAACAGCCCTGGGAGGTAGGCTCCATTACAACCCCACTACACAGCTGAGAGAAATGAAGCTCAGAGAGGTAAAGTGACCTGCCCAGGTCACACAGCCTGGGCACAGAGAAGCTGGGATTTGAGCTCAGTCTGGCTCCAGAGCTAACAATGTTCTTCAAGTCATATCATTTTGGAATCCCAGACTCCTGGGTCCTATACTCAACTGCTTCCTTGGGCAAGTCCCAACCTCTCTGGCCTGTTTCTCTCCCTATAAAGTGAGAGGATTAGATAAGGCAAATCTGAGAGCTCCATCATTCTGTGTCTATGATGTCTCTCCAGCCCTCAGAGGAGGTCACCATGGCAACTGTAAAGGGCAGTTCACTGTGTCCAGCCTCCCCAAAACGAAGATGAAGTGCAGTTTTTGTGAGGAGCTCACAGAAGGCTAGTGGGAAGACAGTCTCATGCAATTCACACAGCTAGGCATTATCATATATTATGGGGCTCAGGCCTTGAACTGGGCCACGAAGAAGTAGGATTTGAAAAGGTAGGTGGAGAAGGAATTCCAGGTAGAGGAGACAGCATGAACACAGGCTGGGAGACGAGACTCTGGAGCCTAGCTTTACACTCTTCACTACCTTTGAGGTCAGGCCACTCCACTAGTGCACAGGGTTCTCAGGTGACTTGGTCCTTTTCACTCACTTGTATCACGGCTCCAGAGCCAGACAAGCTGGGTCCAAGTCCCAACTTCAACACTTACTGTGTGTCCTCTGGGCTTCAGCTTCTCATCTGTAAAATGGAGATGATGAAGACACTAACCTTGCACGTCGCTGTGGGGATTAATTGAGATAATGCCTACAGAGGATTTAGCATGAAGTCTGGCACATGGAAAGGCTCATCACATCTTCATGGGAGGTCCTTCCCTCCTCTTCACCCACCCCATTACTCCCCATTGCCTAAATCGTTCATCTCAGGGTTTAGTTCCGTCTCTTCTCCTCCTCGGTGAAGGCTCCCTTCTCTGGTTGCTGCAACCCTCACTCACTGCCCTCTCTTAACTTCTGCAGCCCTTGTCTATGCCACACAATTCAGCGATTGAGTCAGATTCCTGTTTGTTACATCTCCAGGATCTAGACTGCTTTCCCTTTCTCCAAAGTCTCAATACCCACTGGGAATACATATGGTTTCAGGGAAGCTGATTCTACTCCCTCCTGCCCCCCATTCTAAGGGTAAGGCACACGATCTAAGCTAAGCCAATAAATAACCCCTGCCCGTAATGGCCGATTCACAAGTGGGCCGATTACCTTATTCAGTCCACAGTGAATCTTGCTGGAAATTCTGGGATACAGATGCTCTCTCTGGCTCCAGATGGTATAGAGCATAGATGTGAGGTCTGGAAGTACTGCAGCCATTTTGCTGTCATGAGAGAAGCCAGCCTGAGGATGATACTGAGAGTACAGAGCTAGGGGACTAGCAGAGAAATAGAGTCCTGATCAAATCATGCCCGTCACGCTCCACTAGAATTTTCAGTTGCACGAAACAAATTTCCTTTTTAAAGCCAGTTTTCTGTTATTTGCAACTACAATCATCCTGATTCAAACACCATCTAGTTGAACAATTTTGTTTACTGAGAGATGTATTTATTCACTTACATATTGATTAGGTCCCTGCTACATACCAAGTGCTATGCTAGCTGTTAGGGATTTAGCAATGAACAGTACTGATGTGGACCTACCCTCAAGTTTATAGTCTGGTGGAAGGAATCAGGGATTTGAATGACTGCTTTGGGAGCTGACTCTGATGTTGTATTTAACCTGCTTAGCATCCATCCCCACTCCTTTGGATCGTAGAACTCTGACTTTTCTTTGGACACCATCTAAAGGGCTGATCAACTGACCTAGGCCTGGCTGATTGGTATATTCCATGCCCCTGGCCACAGCGATTCATTCAGTAATGGGCACGAGAGTCAACTCTGGGACTGCAAACTTTAAAAAAAGGTCCAGTACTTCTGCCAGGGGTCACTTAACTGGAGAAACATAAGCCTGGGATTTCCTTGAGTTGAGAGTGCTAAGACTAGTTGTGAGAGCTGGTAGCAATAAACTTCTCTGACTTTACTCATTCATTCAACCAGAATTCAGTAATTCAGTGCCTCCACCCGTGCTTCAAGATGGGGAAAGGGGGATGAAGCAGACACGACCCCTCCTTTTGAGGTCAGTCTGAAGAGAAGGACGAATGAACAAATAATCACAACACAGCACAGCCATACTAGGAGTAATCGGAGAGGGCACCAGCTCAGCCTGAAGGCATTTTTAGTTTTTGTTAAGTATGCGATACATTAAACACAGAAATATGAGAAGACCCAAGAAAAAATTTAGAAAAACTCCTTAGTTCCAACACTCAGCTATGATCACAGTTAAAATATTTTCATCTATAACCTTCCAGATGCTTTTTCTATGTGTATAAACTTAAGAACAAAAAACACCTAAATGCAATGTGGTATATTGGGTTGGATCCTGAAACAGAAAAAAAAAGAACACTAGTGGAAGAACTGGTGAAAACCAAATAAAGTCAGAGTCTAATAATGTACCAATGTTAATCTCTTAGCTTTGACAAATGTGCCATAGTTATGTAAGATGGTAACATTAAAAAAAAAAAAGATGTTATTACGGGAAGCTAGGTGAAGCGTATGCACAAACGTTCTGTACTATTGTTGGAACCTTTCTGTAAACTTAAAATTATTCCTAAATAAAATGTTTACTTAAAAAAAATGGACCCATTCTCTATTGTTTAATAACCTTTGTTTATTCACTCAATAGTTTATCATGAAATTTTTCTGTCTTGGAATGATTTCACGATCGCATACTATTTCATCCCATGAATGAATCATAGCCTATCCCCCCTGTTGCTGGAAATTTAGGTTGTTTCCAATTCTTACCCTGTCATACAAACGCTGCACATATTTAGTCATTTCCTTAGGATGTTTAACAAAGTGGAACTGCTGAGCCAGAGCCAGCTAGGGAACAGATACTGAGCACACAGGCCCTCAATGTTCTAAAGCCCCTGATATACGTGAACCTGTTTGATCGTGCCAACCACGATGCTGAGGTACTGCTCTCATTCCTTTAGGGCAATTTTCAGCCCAGTCCGGCACCTCCCTGGTGCCCCTGCCTTGGAAGCACACAGATCTCTCCCATCATGCTCTTTTGCACTCCCTCTCATTTTGCCTTCAAGGGCAGTTCCTGCAGGCAGCCATCGAGTGGTCTGTAGAATAAGAACAGGTATGGCCAGCCCAAGAGGTGGTTTCAGCAAACACTGCAGTGAAAAGCAGCCTGTCCTGGTTTGGTGCAGTAGCCAAGGGGGATGGAGGCAGCAGTGGGGAATAGGAAGGGGTGAAGTAGACATTCTGAAACACCTGGTAGCTACGGTAAGGTCCTTTTATCCTCAGCAAGCGGCCATGGGAAAGCAGGAAAAAAAGGGTCATTTATTGGGCAGCCGCTATTTTTCAATTCACATTGACTCTGCCCACCCACAGATGGATGCTATGATCCTCATTTTATAGATGGGTTCGTTGAGGCTTCACAATTAAGCGTCTCCCCAAGGTACACAAGTGAGCTACAGTCAGTGCCAAGATCTAACTACAGGTCATCTTTGTCATCCCCAAACCCATGTCCATACCACTAGGCACATGACTGAACACTGAGCTGACAGTAAAACTGAGGGACTTCCTCCACTTCAGTCCGACAGCAAAAGGATCACCCAATTCATGGTCAAAGCACCAATGCGGAGAGTTTGGGAGAAGAGGGAAGAAGGATGGCATGTGGGCTAAGCTTACGGTGGGCTCTCAACCCTATGTGTACATGTCCTTGTTTCCTGCTCTTCTGTGTTCTCGACATTCTTCTTCTTCTTAATATTTATTTATTTGGCTGCGCTGGGTCTTAGTTGCGGCATGCGGGATCTTCATTGCCACGTGCAGGATCTTTAGTTGCGGCATGCCAACTCTTAGTTGTGGCATGTGGGATCTAGTTCCCTGACCAGGGATCGAACCCAGGCCCCCTGCATTGGGAGCATGGAGTCTTAGCCACTGGACCACCAGGGAAGTCCCTCGACACTACTCTTGAGCTGAAAAACTTCCCTTCTGTGGTCCCTATGCTTGGTTTGAAAAACACTATTTCCAACCAGTTGTAGATTTCCCAAGAATTCTAGGGACTCACTAGGTAAAAGCTGCCAGTGAGCACCAGTGGTCTCTGTACCTTCCCTCGGGCCGTGCCCTCTGCCTGGAACGCCCATCCTCCCTCCACCAAGCCACCCTGATCCACCTCCTCCACAAAGCTACCCTCTTCTCTGCAGTCTGACCTCCTACGCCACATAATTAGCCCTTTCTCCACTCCCCACTTCTTTTCCAAAATAGACTCAAGGCAGTTTACAACACACATCCGCGCACAAAAACACTAAAATTACAACAGCGGAGTTCGGATGAGGTGGAGTAAGAATTTTGTTAAGAAACCATGGCAGAGGAAAGCATAGCAAGTGAACATAAGGCGAACTTCCTCACAGCCAGGGCAGAAAGGAAACAGTAGAAAATGAAGCATTTCTTACCTAGTAGAAGAATGCAGACCTGCTAAATAGGAAGCAAAATTATCTCCTAGCTCTAAACTCAAGAGCGACTTGTCTCAAAAGTCTTTAAGGAACACCGTACAATGTAATAACTTGCTCTACAGAGATTTTACCCCCAAAGTGCAGATCTATTCAGCCTGAGTTACCGGCACAGTATCGGAGCTTAAGTCTTGTCTTGCCCTTGCCCTCTGACACCTTGTCTTTCTCCTCCCTTCTGCTCTCTGCTGGGGGCAGCTCATCCAGACTGGGCACCTGAAAGAGGCCATTCTGTGAGAGCAGCTCACCGTCACATTGCCCTGGATGACTCTAAACACAGAGCTGCCACATTCCCAAGATGTCAGGAGCGCAGCACTCCCTCTGGGGTTATGAATAACGCAAAGCCATTAGACGTATGAAGCTGCAGCCTGAGAGGGACGACCGTGAGGCAGAGCCTCCTGTTGCCACCCTTTCCAGAACCGGGGTGGGGGGGAACTGACTCCTCTCTCCCACAGTAACTCGTCCTTCTGGACCAGGGGTGGTTCTACGAGCTTTGCAAATCCAGTCCATTGGTGCTTTCACACCCATAGCAAGGAAGCAAGAAAGAAAAACGACACAGAAAACGGTCTTACCCTGAGGCAGCACTCCTGACCCAGGCCCTTCACTGTGACAGAGCAAACCTACTCGAATTCTGCTCTGTTCATTCAGGCTGCTCCATATCGCACGAGTGCCTTGAGAATCTTTCCCTTCTCCCAGCAAAGTGTCAAAACAATTGGTGCGGTGGCAGGAGGCTGAGGTGTGGAGCCACGGACCAGGCTCAGCCATTCACAGGTGTATGAGCCTCAAAGTGCATAGACATAAGATGGAGATAATAATAGTACTTACTTCCACATGGTTATTGAGAAGAATAAATAAGATAATGTATGTGGAACCTAATTATGAAAATACAAAAACAAGAATTCTGCATACAATTTCAGAGGTCCACAGACTTCTAGGAGATCTTCAGGTTAAGAATCCTTACAGGGCTTCCCTGGTGGCGCAGTGGTTGAGAGTCCACCTGCCGATGCAGGGGACACGGATTCGTGCCCCGGTCCGGGAAGATCCCACATGCCGAGGAGCAGCTAGACCCGTGAGCCATTTGCCGCTGAGCCTGTGCGTCCGGAGCCTGTGCTCTGCAATGGGAGAGGCCACAACAGTGAGAGGCCCGTGTACCGCAAAAAAAAAAAAAAAAAAAAAGAATCCTTACAACCTAAATGTCAAACGACAGATGAATGGATAAAGATGTGGTATACATATGTACAATGGAATACTACTCAGCCATAAAAAAAGAATGAAATAATGCCATTTGCAGCAACATGGATGCAACCAGAGATTATCATACTAAGTGAAGTAAGTCAGAAAGAGAAAGACAAGTACCATATCATATCGCTTATACATGGAACCTAAAATATGGCACAGGGGACTTCCCTGGTGGTGCAGTGGTTAAGAATCTGCCTGCCAATGCAGGGGACATGGGTTCCGGCCCTGGTCCAGGAAGATCCCACATGCCGCGGAGCAACTAAGCCCATGGGCCACAACTACTGAGCCTGTGCTCTAGAGCCTGTGAGCCACAACTACTGACCCCACATGCCGCAACTACTGAAGCCCAGGTGCCTAGAGCCCGGGCCCTGCAACATGAGAAGCCACCGCAATGAGAAGCCTGCGCACCGCAAGGAAGAGTAGCCCCCGCTTGCTGCAACTAAAGAAAGCCTGCATGCGGCAACAAAGACCCAACACAGCCAAAAATAAATAAGTAAATAAATTAATTTAAAAAAATAAAGAGGGCTTCCCTGGTGGTGCAGTGGTTGGGAGTCCGCCTGCCGATGCAGGGGACATGGGGTCGTGCCCCAGTCCGGGAGGATCCCACATGCCATAGAGTGGCTGGGCCCGTGAGCCATGGCCGCTGAGCCTGCGTGTCCAGAGCCTGTGCTCGCAATGGGAGAGGCCACAACAGTGAGAGGCCCGTGTACTGCAAAAATAAAAAATAAAAATAAAATAAAATACGGCACAAATAAACCTATCTACAAAACAGAAACAGACTTGCAGACATAGAGAACAGACTTGTGGTTGCCAAGGGGGAGGGGGAGGGGGGAGAGGGAGAGGGATGGACTGGAAGTTTGGGGTTGGTAGATGCAAGCTATTACATTTAGAATGGATAAACAACAAGGTCCTACTGTAGAGCACAGGGAACTATATCCAGTCTCCTGGGATAAACCATAATGGAAAAGGATATAAAACAAGAATGTCTCTCTGTGTATAACTGAGTCACTTTTCTGTATAGCAGAGACTGGCACAACATGTAAATCAAGTATACCTAAATTAAAAAAAAAAAAAAAAAAAGAATCCTTAACCTAGCCTGGTTCCTGAGTCAGGAAGACAACAGCTCTTGCCAACACACACATCTTCTCTCTGAACCCCATCAGCATACACTGAGCACCTGCTGTGTGCCGGGCATCCTGGCCCGCGTGAATGTCTTGGTCACCAGTGTTGTCAGCACATCTGAGGGGTGGGGATCATTCCCATTCAACTGATGAGGTGCCGTAACTTGCCAGAGGGCTGGTGGTGGAGGAGTTGCTGCTGAAATCTGTCTTCTGACTCATTCAGCTGTCTTTCTGAGAAAAGGCTGGCGAGGCTTCCTGAGGACCAAGGCTGCTCTTCACCCTGCTCTGTCCTGTCTGTGACATTTCATGCACACAAAATCCCAAGCACACACCTTGGGTCCTCAGACTGGCGATGATTTCCCCCAAATCAGCTCTGGGGGTGTGGGCGTCCGCGAAAAAAAACCCATCTGGAGGAGCCCTTTCCGCTGCAGCAGTGCCAAGTCACTCGATCACTTCAGCAACAAGGTCAAGTGGAGACTCCGGTGTCAGAGACTGAGTTCTGACTCGGCTTCTTATGGTGCCCTCAGGAATGTGACCACCACTCCGAGGCTAGGCTTCCTCGAGTGTGATAGGAGAAGACACCTCCAACTGCCTAGGGTGCTTTGTGGGGTTGTAGGTGTGAGGCCACTGCGCAGTAGCTGGCGTGTCAGCCCTCCCTGCATGGTGGCGACTCTTACCTCAGCCTATCTCGGTTTCCAGATGAGGAAACCAAGCCCAAAGAAGTGAGTGAATAACAGCTCACCCGGTCTTCTTTCAATTTATCCTTTTCAACCATACTATGTATGCTCCCAGGTTGCTCTGACAAAGATTTCCCCATTTGTTGCACGATGATCACGGAAGGGAAGAAAATTTTCATGGAGCATTTAAATACCTCAGGGGATGAAAAGGTCAGGACAAATAAGTCATGCTGACACCTGAAAATGACTCTGTAGAGGTGGGGGAAGCGGTGGAACAGAAGAGGGAGGAGTTGGAAGAGGGGGCAGGATTTCATATGCCAGGGACAGCCCTGCCTCTCTCCAGGGCAAGAGCACCTGCCTGGAGAAGGACAGCGCTTCCAGCCCAGCTTCCTCTGTTTTCAGGACAGCTGTCATTTTTCAGAAACCTCACTAGCAAAGGCAGCCCTTCCAAACAGCATGAGAGCTTCAGTTTGGACAAATGATTTAAGCTCATTTTTGCAGGGGAAGAAATGGATTTACAAAGCAACCAAGAATATTAAAGAGGCAGCTGAAAAGGCAGCCAAGAATCTGGCTTAGGGATTAGAAGCACTGGCTTTCTAGGCTGCGGACAACTGTCTGCTCAATAATCATCCAGCCTGGCAAGAAGCAGATATTTTTTCTGTGTATCCTCGGTTCCAACTAGCATTTATCCAGTGTCTGTTGTGTGCCAGGCACCAAGCAAAAAGCTGCTTCTTGTAAATTTCATTTATTGCCAATGAGTCCGAGAAGGTGGCATCACCAGTCTCTTTTTCACATGGGAAACAGGAGCAGAGTAAATGATTGGCTGGGATTTGTCGTACATCCCCTGAACTCCAAGCACAGTTCTGGTCTCCACTAGACCAAGCTGCCTTGTCCTTGGGCTCAAGAAAATCCTGCAAATCAGCTGAAGGTCAAGAGGGTGCAGGCTCTTCTGACGAACATACGCTTGGACCTTCCTGCCTTCTCACGACTTCCAGTGACCACAAGATCCAGAATTCAATGTCAGATCCAGAATTCAGTCATTTTACTGGCCCACATTCCCTTAAAAAAATGCCACAACAGGGGATACAAACATTTAACACACTTTATTGATATAGGGGCTGAACAAGGCAGCATTTGGACAGTTAAGAAAGGCACCTCATTGAAAATAATACATCACAGTGTTGTTGAGTGATCCCAGTCACAGGATTTGAGGATGGAAAGGACAATCTTTGGATAAGGTCGCTTAGGACACTTGCTCATTTATTAAAAAGGGTCCTTTCACACGACATGGATGGAGGAAGGCAAGAGTGTGGGACTGTGGCATATGCTGGGTGGCTGTCGAGGGCTTAACCACGAGAGCCGGCGGGCTGGTACATCAGTGGTAAGTTGGGAAGGGAGTGAGACCAGCCTGCTCCACCTGCCTCATGACTCCAGTAAACCTGATTTGCTGAGCCACTACCCCCATGAACATACTCTATATCTCTTTCAAATGGGGAGATGACTTTTTGATCTCATGGTATGGGGAACCAGGGTTAGTAGTCAACTCCTGCCCTGTTCCAAGCTACAGGACAGACAGGACAACAGTGTGATTTCCGGCATTCCTGGGCTGGCATGAGGTTCTGATAAAAGCTGAGGTCTTAGGGCACTGGCTTTAAAAAATATCGTCACCAGTCTGGAGTAAATGACAACGTGATTCCTTAGAAATAATACTGCATCTCCCTGTTTCTATTTATACCCTCCAATCAGTGTTCTAAAAAATCAATTTTTCCCTTTGCTTATACTTTTTAAGGCTCCTACTCCATGGAAAAGAAGTTGCTTCACTACAGCACTGCTGCTCTTCCCATTCTCCTCTTGAGCTCTCACCACTCCGCCCTCTCCATCCTTACCCTGACCACCCCTCCCCTCTGCCCAGCACCTAAGAGCAGGGATCACGCCGCAGGGTGATGAGCAGTGGTGCAGTCTCGCCTGGCCTTCTGTTACTAGGCTGAAATAGAGAGGAAACAAGAGAGAACAAAATGGGTTTTTAAAAACCAAGTAAATATCAGAGAAGCTTGGCATGCACGCCCCGGCAACCAAATGCATTAAACACCGGACATTTCTCTGCCAGGTGAAAGCTCTCATGCCTGCTGAGGTTAAGGTTCTGGAATTAAACGAAGCAAAAATTGAATCGTACCTACCCCCAAAAGGGCATATGCAACCCCGACGATCTTCCAGTTTTCACTGATAGCCCAAAAATCACACGCACGTGTGTGCACACGTGAATGCATATAGACGGATGACAAATATCTGAGTAAGGATCACGCACACTGTATCAGCAAACATTCAAGGACCTCACCTTTGAGGCCAAATGCCTGCAACTGTCCCTACTCGAAGAGGAATCGACTCCAAGATTCACGAGGCCACCCTCACCCAGAGAAGGAGCCCAGATCCCCACAGACAGAGCTGACAGTTTTGGTTTCACTGCCCTTCCTTGTCCATTCCCAGAAGTCATGTGCTTCCCAGAAACACCCCATGCCAGATTGGGTTTCCGCTGAGAATGGATGGAGTTAGTTTACAGCCAGGGAAACAGGCAGAGCAGAGTCAGCAGACACTCACTTGAAGCAGACAAAGAGGGACACGAGATGGCCACTCTGTCCACCTGCAAGCTGTACCCATAGCCAGCTTCCAGGTGGACAGAGGACAAAACCTCTGGCGGGCCCACAGACAGCAGGAGAACTCACGTCAGATGGGGACTGGACACTTTATAGTCCACTAAACTGAGTCAGCAGATTACACTGGGCAGGTGGCATTATTTATTGGACCTGCCACTGATTTTTTTCATGGTTTTTTTCCAGAGGCTGCTGTTTTTGTGGTCCCTCACAGCAGTCTATTAATTCATCTGTTTGCCCCAAATCAAACCAGAGACCAAAAGGCACAGCACGGACCTCAGGAAATGTTTAATAGCTGGGAGCTGAGGTTAAGAATAAAAGCTGGTTACTGCCATAGGTGATCTTATTTTTGGGGTGATCCTTTCTTGGGGAGACTGGCCACCACCATCATGACGTAAGGGGTGAAGGATTGGATCTGGAAGGGAGATGGTTTGAGTGTAAAAGGGATACATCTGATTTGGGTTTCACATCCTGCAGAGAGACTGGGTTTGAATAAATTCTAATCAAAACGATCCCAAAATGATCCTCAAATCACTGTTTTGTTCATACTTGGAAACAGAGGCGAACATTAAAAATAAAAACAAACCTACCCTGGTCTCTCTTTGGGGAAGTGGACTGGCTGCCCTCAGATGCCCAGCCTGGATGTTCAGAAGACTGTCTAAATTCAAAAGGACCTTTCACCTGGTTTAATTCTTTGGCAACAATTCAGTATTCAACACAGGTCCCGGATGATTCCTACTTTACAGAACCATGGTGCAGTTCACAGAAATATTCCACCTTGGCCTGGCTCTTTCTATGCTGATACCCTCTCCCAGTTAATTTCTGGAATCTATAATGTAAGCGCCTTTTCCTTCCTGTTTAGGGGGAAAAAATTAATGATCCCTTTCCACACACTGACTCATTTGGCTTTTCATTACGGGTGAGAAAACAAATGGAATTTCTGGCCAACAGTCTGCCACTAGGAACTGTGGCCCTGCCTGACTTCATGTGACCCAGGACTTCTAATTAGCTGTTGGAGATGGGAAAAATACTAGGGAACTGGAATGCCTGGTAGATACCCGAGTTAGTTTATTTTGGTCAAAAAATAAAACCTAGAGTATGGCTAAAGAAATAAACAGCTAGTAAAGCAATCTTGCCTATAACTTAGAAAGTAGGAGAGTGTACACATACTTATACCAACACACTCATGCGCACACGCACACACGCCCACACACACAGATGAGATGAGAGTTGCACACACGCCAAAGATACATGAAGCAAGTGCTTTTTTAATCAGTACATCAAACGATACTCTTGCTGGCCTGAAGCAGCTTCCCTCTGCCTGCTCTGCCATTCCCGCCCACTCCTTAAACAGGGATAGGAAGAAGAAAGAAGCTCCTTTCTGGACCCAACATTATATAAACATAACCAAGTCTTTACATGTGGCTTTGGAGAAGGCTGCTAGGATGCTTGCAAACACAACGTCAGGGGTCTGGGAGGCATCGATGGCAGAGTGGATCCCCCGTTTACTGTAGTACTCCACCAGCGGGGCAGTCTGAGTGTGATAGGCCTCCAGGCGGATTTTCAAGGCCTTCTCATTATCATCTGATCGGCGGACCAAGGGTTCCCCGGTGATCTGAGAACAGGAAGAGGGTAATGAAAGGCCAGGACTCAGCAAGTTCTCCTAATCCAATGCTGGATGCAGATCTGAGAGGCCGTCTGATCCCAAAGTCCGTCAGAGGGAAAGACAAGACAGTCTAGACCCCCTCCAATAAAGAACTATAAAGAACTTCACTATTCCCAGCAAGTTGGTCCCAGGAGCAGACCACTTGGTACAGAGAAATCAGGGAGCCTGAAACAGCAACTGTGAGGAAAGGGCTGAGACAGGGGGACAGACAAGGTCTTTGTCTCATGGCTTGTGCTCAGGCTGTTCAGCTTCCAAGACAAACACTTCTAGGGTGAGAAACAAGAAAGACAGAGGCCCCTGAGACCAGGAGAATACATCAAAATCACAGATGCGGTAGCAATTAGGATCTTAGCTGCATAAGTATTCAGTGTTTTCACTGGGGTGCCGGCCTTCAACATTCTGAAAGTGGCAAGTGACAGGGAACACTGAGTGACAGAACTGCCAACTCTGTGAAACGTGACTAAGTTGCCAGATAGCTTTGGAACCTGTATGACCTGATGAACTTGTCTCATATGACAAAGGTAAATCCAGGAAATTCTTACTGTTGCCTGCGTGTTCTAAAACAGACAAGGTGAACTATTTATGGCAAATATTACAGTGTGAGACCCCCCTTTTACATCTGCAAACAATTAAAGACTGTCATAGGAACCTGGCAGTGTTAACCTGGCCAAGCTCTTCTGAATCTGTAGGGCACAGTACAGTCACTAGAGAGAGAAGATATTCTTCTGAAGCAGGACTGGTCAACAAACATCTCTTCAGTACTGTCCTTCCAACCGTGGCTCTAATCCGGGGCTTCCAAGCAGCCTTCTCCCGATTAGTTCACCATTTAGGTTGCCATGATGCCAGGAAGGGGCTGCTCTGGACAAAAGACAGGTACAAACTGGGCACTGGGAAGTGGCTGGCACTGGTGGCTACCTCAAGGTCAAGCAATAAACCACTTGGAGGGACACTCTAAAGATGAGCCACAGCCCATGTGATTTACGTGACAGCAATATTTCTCATGGTTAAGTTCGTAATATTGGTAGGAATAAGGGGAAAATGGGAAGAACAAAGGGAAGAAAGAAAAAAGAAAAAAAAGCGAAGTAAGAGAGAGGAAGGAAAGAAAAGGAAACTCCCCGTCCTGAATTTACATACATCATCTTTCATGGGCTCCTTTGGGGGGTTGAACTCCTCGTGGTAGGAACGGCCACTCTCGGGGTGAATCAGTCTGAAAGACAGCAAATGAACAGGAATCAGGCTGCTGGAACCCCAGGGGTCTCCAAGATGACAAGCACAGACAGAGAAGCTGGATGCAAGGACTTTAATCCAGCAGAGAACCTCGTTATAGGAATCTCTTGCTTAGGAAAATAACTGGGCATATGCCAGAGGGAGTATGTTTTCTCTCTTTTCTCTCTCTCTTTTTTTTTTTTGTGGTACGCGGGCCTCTCACTGTTATGGCCTCTCCCGTTGCAGAGCACAGGCTCTGGACGCGCAGGCTCAGCGGCCATGGCTCACGGGCCCAGCCGCTCTGCGGCATGTGGGATCTTCCCGGACCCGGGCACAAACCCGCATCTCCTGCATCGGCAGGCGGACTCTCAACCACTGTGCCACCAGGGAAGCCCTGTTTTCTCTTTTGACCCAACATTAAAATACGTGTCTGGCTGAAGAGGCTGGTATAATGACAGCCTAATTCGACTGTGTGAGACCATTCCGATTCAGGCCTTAAGCTGAATTCAGGGGCTACAGAGCAACGAGTCACGATCCCTGCTCACAAACAGTGATTAATTTAGAGGGGGAGACAAATGTGGAAATAAATAACTACAATAAATTTGGTAATCCTTTAAGAGATTTGGACAAAGTGCCATGGGGGACAGAGGACAGAGAAACTAACCTTATTTTCTAAACTAGTTTGGTTATAAAACCAGAAAGGTGCTATAGGAAAAACATGTGCTATGGATGCAGACATCAGCAGACAATGCTGAACAGCTCTGCGACCACACAGACACAGAAAGCCCAGCCATCAGAGGGAAATATTCAAGGCATCAGGGAAAACAACATATTAAGTCATAGAATAAAGAGCTCAAGAAGAAGCATTTACTTGGCACAGAATATGTAGCTGGCAGCTGCATCTCTGCCGTGTCCCCTTAAGCAACAAGCCCACGCTCCTGACTGGGAGTGGTCACACCACAGGAGCCCCGAAACCTAAGAAGGAAAGGAGGCAGGCCAAACACTGCTCGGCAGCTGGTGCCCACAGCTTCGCGTGGCTTCCCAATTCTATGCCAACCAAGGCCTGCTTATTTACCTGATGGCTACTCTCCTCATGAAGGTCTGTTAGGCCAGAGCTTCCCAACATTTTCCACCTCTTGGCATACACAGAAAGTACTCAGCGTGCTTGCTCTGGTGGCTGAGGGGGTCAATATCTCAGCACATCAGTTGGGAAAGTCTGGGTTAGACTATCGAAGCCACATGTTTGTAAAATGTGATACTGTGTTTTAATGACAGCATATTTTGGGGGGCCAAGTGGTCCATTTATAGAATGAGGTGGTCCATTTACAGCATGGGGGACAAGTTGATAGCAGAGTGAGTAAGTTACACTGAGTGGGCCTGTGACTGCAATCATGTAACATGAGGTTGGGCCCTCCTTTATTTGAGTTGCTGGAGGGGTTCCTCTGGTGCATCCACTGGGAAATGACACCCACTAGGAGACCCAAGGAGAGGAAGAGCAGAAGCTGCGGGGCTCAGCTACAGCTTTCCTTTGGGAAAGGCTGGGGGCATGAAGTTTCTATTTTTTTGGCCACGCTGTGCAGCATGCAGGATCTTAGCTCCCCAACCAGCATTGAACCCATGCCCCCTGCGGTGGAAGTGTGGAGTCTTAACCACTGGACCACCAGGGAAGTCCCTGGACCTTGTTTCTTCACCTTCTGGAAAGCACAGGGCACACAGCAGCCAGGCTGCAACAAACACAATTCTCTCCTCTCCATGTCTCTACATCAGCTCTTGCGCATTCCCAGATTCCCTCAGCCCTCCAGTTACATATAACACTGCTCCTTCCCCACTTCCAAGTATCATTTTAAGAAGAAGGCAAGATTCATTCCCTAGAAGGGAAAAGAAACCAATCTCCAAGTTCTTAAAATGGGACTGGTCTTAAGTACCAACCAAAACAGCTTTACAAGCCACTGAGCCTGGCCTGGATGCGGAGGTGAAGATGTGGAGGGATCGGGCTGGGATGCTACAGCCACTGCTACCTTGGGTGTGATACTTCAGACACCTGTTTTCTCATCCACAAAATGGGGATGGTACAAGACATTAGGCTAATGATACCAGAAAGCCAACAATGAATAGGTTAAAATCAAAACCCACCAGCCATACTTACGGCAAGAAATAAAATAATAACCCATAGAAGTGAGGTCAGAGCCAATTCTGAAGACATTTACAGTGGGGTCCTTATCATGTCAGATTTAAATAAGATCCATATTAAACTGGCTAGTTCCTGACTCTTTTTCTTGCAATGATCAGCATAGTGGATGAGGAGGCAGAAAGCAGGTTTTTGGTGCTAGTTCTGCCACTGACACGCAGTGGGCTTTGGAAAAACACCTTTACACAGTCTGACCTGTTCTGTTTCCTCCCCTGTAAGGGAGAGGGCCACACTACACCACTCACTTCCAAACCGAGAGACCGAGTCTTGCCTCTTTCGCCCTCTACAATTCTGGAGTTTGTTCTTCAGAAACTCTCAGTGCCCCACCAGCCAACCCCAGTCTCCATCACTTCACCGGTGGATCACATCAGGCTGCTCCAAGTAGGGTCCTTGTCTGTTTCTTATTTCCCTCAATTTAGCCTGTATACCAGGACCAAGCTAATGTTCTCAAAATGCTGTATCTGCCACAACGCCTAGTGGCTTAAGAACATCCCATGATTCCTGACTCAGTCATGTCTACCGTCTCTTCCTTGGCAGACCGTCCCCAGCCAGGCTCCCATTCCACCTTCCCAACCGCACTCATTCTACCACCCAGCCTCCCAGGCCATTTCTCCAGCGCTGGACAGACATTTTGCCAGAAGCCTTAGCTAGAGCCTCTCCCTC
Source organism: Stenella coeruleoalba (assembly GCF_951394435.1). NCBI lineage: Eukaryota > Metazoa > Chordata > Mammalia > Artiodactyla > Delphinidae > Stenella > Stenella coeruleoalba. Next base: position 25,868,117 of record NC_137169.1, read on the forward strand.
AATGCATACTCATTCTTGCCTCTACTCCCTTATGGGAAAGCCTCAGCAAAATCCTCTCTATCCAGGAAGGTCAAGTCAGACTTTACACCTGTCCTAGCCAGACTTCCCTCCCTGCCCCCAGGCTGTCTTCCTGGACCCCTACTGCACTAAACAGCCCAGGTTTCATGTAGGGATTGTAGACGCTCTGAGGTCAGACATGGGCACCAGCATATTGTTCTATATTCTCTACTGGTCCCCTGCTCCCAGAGCTGTGCCTGCACAAAGCAGGCACTTAGGAAGCTGAGCTGATCAGATCAAAGGCCCCTCGCGTCACCTAGTACTATTAACATCTGCTTTGCAATGTCCGGGACCCCAGCCCTGGTCATGTCCCTTCTTGTCAACCCTACTGCTTCTTGGACTACATCAACTTTGCTTGCCTACTCTGTGCCAGAGCAAAGAAACAAAATTCCTGCACTGAAGAAGCCTATGCAATAGCTGGAAACATGAAACCTGGACATTTGAAAAGAAAATTAATATAAGGTGGATCCCACTGTATCTAACACAGCCTTCCAGGAGAACACCTCTAACACTTACTCTGCTGCCTCTCTCCTTAAAGATATGGACTGCAGACACATGGAGAAAAATGTTCAACCTCATTAGGAAATCAAAGTAATAACATTTATAATCAGAAAACACTGCCCCCTTAATTTAAAAACTTACATGTCCTATGATGGCCAAAGCATGAATTTAACAATGGAAAACTGGAAGAACACAAATGTACAACAATCGGGGAACAATTAAGTAAATGATGGTTCATGTACTGTGAAATATCATGCAGCAATTAAAAATAATGGTCATGGAAGTCTGGTTCAGGATGGTAGGCTGACCACCTTCCTGAGGCTCCATTAAAGTGACTAAGGGGGCTTCCCTGGTGGTGCAGTGGTTAAGAATCCGCCTGCCCATGCAGGGGACACGGGTTCGAGCCCTGGCCTGGGAAGATCCCACATGCTGCGGAGCAACTAAGCTCGTGGGCCACAACTACTGAGCCTGCGCTCTAGAGCCCACGAGCCACAACTACTGAGTCCCAGTGCTACAACTACTGAAGCCCGCGTGCCTAGAGCCCGTGCTCTGCAACAAGAGAAGCCACCGCAATGAGAAGCCCGCACACCGCAACGAAGAGTAGCACCCGCTCACCACAACTAGAGAGAGCCCACGCACAGCAACGAAGACCCAACACAGCCAAAAATAAAAACAAATAAATAAATAAATTTTTAAAAAGTGACTGAGGGATTAAAAAAAAGCTATATAGCCCATAATAAGGACAAGAATGGGAGGGTCTGTTAGTGGTTGAGAGCTTCCCACATATTTTTGGAAGGCATAAAGCAGATGGTAGCGCGGTAGTGAAAGAGGGCTGAGGAAACTGTAGCCTAAAGCAGTGGCACTTTTTAGGAGCAAACTCATCAGAAGCAGAAGCATTTCTGTGTTCAACGTTAACTACTATAGTGAAATAAGCACTTTAAAACAAAACACGCAAAAAAATTATAGAGTTATTTGCTAAGCTGGCTGTACCATGAGCAAGTTTTTCCTCAATTTTCTAAACTGTATAGATGGTCCTATTATTTTTATAATAAAAAGCCTACAGCAAGGTATGGCAACTTCAACTGAAATCGGACTTAAAAAGCACTAAAATGGAGATACAGATGTAAGAAATTTCGTATTTCTTTTTTTTTTTTTTGCGGTATGCGGGCCTCTCACTGCTGTGGCCTCTCCCACTGCGGAGCACAGGCTCCAGACGTGCAGGCTCAGCGGCCATGGCTCATGGGCTCAGCCACTCCGTGGCATGTGGGATCTTCCCAGACCGGGGCACGAACCCGTGTCCCCTGCATTGGCAGGCGGACTCTCAACCACTGTGCCACCAGGGAAGCCCAGGAATTTAGTACTTCTTAAGCACCCAGGTAAGCAAGGCTCTGAAATATGCACAACATGCTATCTACCATGCACAATGGGTCCTCGAAGCAGGTACTATTACTTCCTCTCTACATATGAGGAAACAGCCTTAGGGAGGTTAAGAAACTTGCCTAGGGTTCAGAGTTAAAAGATGACAGGACTGAGTTGCTGCTGGACTTCAGATCCCTTGCTCTTCCTTCCATATCCCCATCCCATGTCACCACATAAGGTCAATCCATGTGGAAACGGCACTAAGCTTCATGGCTGGGATTAGGCCGGAGCAGTTCCTGTCGTCTGACAAAGCTCTGAGGAAGCATGAAAAGAAGGGACCTTCAGGGGACAAATACCTTCCTGTGATTCTCCGGATCAGCAGAGAGTCTGGGATGCTGAATTCAATCACAGAATCAAGCTTCTCTTTCCTCTTCTCCATGAGGTCATCAAGCTGTAAAAAAGCGTGTGGCCCACCTAAGCTACCAGAGCTTGATAAGACCCATTTCCCTCAAAGGAATAAAGAGATAGAGGGCCAGGATTTGCTTTCATGCAATGGTCATACAAAACCAAGCCACTCACCATTTCTGCCTGCCTCACAGTCCGAGGGAAGCCATCTAAAAGAAAACCATTTTTGCATGGAGGCGTCTCCAAATTCTTCTCAATGAGCTCCACGACCATTTCATCGCTCACCTGGAAGTCAAGAACAAAACAATCTTGGGGTTAAATCCATTAACTAGGTGGCATTAGCCCAACTCCAGGGTCATAAGTTTATGTCTGTATAACCTGATTACTAAACAGGTTCTTGACCCCAAAGAAGCAAAAATCAGAGCAAATATGGAGTGGCTGCATTTGGAAGATTCAGTTTCATGATTATTTCTGTGGTTGCCATATACACATTCTCTTCCCTTGAGATTCTCCTGTGTCCCAGTAATCTGGGTGAGGGAACAGGAATGCCTATCACCCCACCAGGAGACCCCCATTTCTTAGGTCCTGAAGGCCCCTCTGGCCATTAGTCAGAGTCCTAGCAATCAGATAACAGCTCCTCAGCAATCAGCTGTCTTCAAGACGTAAGTGAGGACATATGGCTGAGAGACCACCTGAGGAGGGCTCTAGGAGAGAATGGGGGTTGACCAGAATTGTAGAAAGGCACCAACTTTTCCTGTTTCACAATTTTGATTGGGCTAGCAGTAAAGCAACCCAGGCGGTCTCAGACAGGAAGCAACAGAGAAGTTCACTGACCTTGGCAAGACTGGTTCAGAACCAAGGAACCAAGAAGCCAGCCCAACACTCCTCTGAGCCCCTCTAAAAACCCCAACAAGGATCCTTCCTAGCTTCCAAAAACCAATTTTCCTCCTGGGCTTTCACTGCAAGAAAAGTTCCCTGCCAGTATTAGAGTGAAGGCTGCCCATTTTGGTAGCTAATGCTCTTATCTCCTGGGACCAGCTGTGAACTTGGGGACAAAGTATAAGCTCTGCGACTAAGTGAAGGCTGGAGATAAGTAATCTCATTGCCACAACCCAATTTTTTCTCAGTATGGGATCTTCCACCAAGACCCAAAGTCCAAAATATCTAGCTTTATGGCTTGACTTATGGCCTCATTAACATGAAGGGAAAGCTAGAAGTAAAGGGGCAGCTGGGCGCACAGGCAGGGCTACCCCAGGTCCAGAATCTCAAAGCCTGACGGGAGGCCCAGCACCCGCCCCAACCAACATTCTAAGATACGTAAAGACCAGAGAGCCAAGCACAAAATGACTTCTTCCCAAGGCCAAGTCCCAGAATAACTCAGTTACTATTAAGCTCTGGCACTAATCAAAAAACATTTAGTAGGTAATAAATTGTACTTCTCCAATCAGATCAACTGGACTAAAAACAAGAGGAAATGCTATTATATTCACCAAATAAGAAGGATTACTTTTGTCAACTGCCAAGCAACCCCTCTGTTAAAAGACACAGAACAGAATCACAAAAGTAGATTAAAAACACTTCTGAGACTTCCTGAGTCCTCTCTTGAATCACCCTTGAGTTAGGGCCTAGGGATGGCAGTTTCATTCTTGGTCTTAAAACTGGGTATTTAAAAAAAAAAAAAAAAGTAAAAAACAAACAAACAAACAAAAAAAGCTGGGTATATTACAAAATGTGCCGGCACAAAGGAACTTCAAGAGTACCGTGAATAAAATAAGTGTCATAAATTCAGAATGAACCAAGTAACTTGCTACTGTAAAAGTTCATATAATGTGCCAGTTTGTTAAAACACCCCGCAGCACAGGGCTGTCCAACAGAACTTTCTACAATGATTAAAATGTTTTATATCTGTGCGGGCTAGCAACAACTTGGAATGTGGCAAGTGAAACTGAGGAAGTTAATTTTAAATTAAATTAAATTAAAATTAATTTCAGTAGTTACATGTAGCTGGTGCTCACCCTATTAAGCAGGGCAGATCTAGACTCTGAGGAATATCAACATTCACTGGTACCACCAAACCTACCAGTTTCCCGGCATCCATAGTGGCCTTCAGCTTTTTTCCCAGCTCTGAGCCAGAAGCCACCATGGCTCTCAGCATGTCCCCAGTAGCCAAATGGCAGACACAGAAGTTTTCAGCCAACTTGGGTGCCTATGAAGGGGAAGACAAAAAACAAGATATGGTTAACAGTGCAGGCCTTGGAGTTAGACTGCCTGGGTGTGAACCTGGCCCTGCCACTTACTGGCTATGTGAACTCTGACAAATGCCTATTTCCTTACCTGTAACTGGGATAAAAGTACCTTACATTATATTCTAACATATGACTATAGGGTTGTAGTTAAGAATTACATGAGATAATAGATAGGCACTTAAAACAGTGCACCTAGCACAGGAAGCCATCATAAATATCAGCTATTATCACTACTTCCACTAGACACACTAGTGACACATAAGCCTCAGTTTCCCCATTATAAATGGGAAAAACAGAAACAGCAGTACCAACACTTCACACGGTTGCTCGGAAGTTTAAAAGAGTTCATGTATATAAAGCACCCGGCCCTGGCATGTAACGTGCTGAATGAATATTCGCCAGAGGGATGGACGTGTGGCTGTCAAGTACTGTGGTCACCAGTGTGGGAGGCAGCTGGAGCCAGGCGCGGAAGTCTCCCTCAGGCAGACTCGGTTCTTCCCTTCCCTGTCTCTAGGGTACCTGCATTATCTGGGCCAAATCACTTAACCTCTCAAGAGGCTCAGTTTTCTCATTTGTCTAAAATGAAGGCAAAAAGTCTCTCTCAGAAGGTAGCTGTGAGGATCAGATGAGATATATACATGAAGAGCACCTGGCAAACAGTAAGTGCTTAGCAGCTTTAGGGAGCAGTATAGCCTTTTGGCTAAGAGCATGGGCTTGAGAGTCAAACGCCTGGGTTTCAGACACCAGGTTCACCAATGGCTGGTTATGTGACGTGAGAAGAATTATATCACTTTTCTAAATTTTAAATTTCCTCTAGGTATAATGGAGATGGTAATAGTACCTATATCACTGGGTTCATGAGATTATATAGAATTCCACATATGCAGGGCCAGGCACTTTGTAAGTGCTCAGTGAACATCAGCTGTTACTGTAATCCCTGTCTTAATTCCATATTCATTCATACAGAAAGAAAATAGTAATACTTCGAAGATGCCTCTTCTAAGAACCTTGCTGGGTACCAGGGAAACAGATGAATAGGAGACACAGACTCTGTCCTCTATGAGTTCATAGTTTGGTGACTATACCACAGAATGAAGACTAGAAGAGAAGAGACCCTGGAGAGTCCGACATTGGTTTGGTAGTGGCAAAAAAGAATGCAGAATTCATGAGGAATAGAATCAGTTCAAGGAGCTTAACACTTTGCTTTCTGGTTCAATTGTTTTGGAAAAGAAGTAGGGTGGGAACCTTGCTCAAACCAGTTCATTGGGAGCTTTCTTAGGTGCACATGGTAAAGGCTAAATAGATAGGGCTCAGGGCAACAGTGCTGGTTTGTGACTCATGGACTGATTCAGCTCAGAGAACTGACTTCATAGCAAAATGGAACCCAGATGAGGTATTTAAAACCGCACTTGGGAAACCAGTGAAGGTCAGGACGCTCTGGTGATGGAAAATCTTCTGGTCCTTCAGGCTGGCACAGTGGCCACAAACCCAGAGAGCTGTGCTTTTCTGCCGATCTTTCTCCTTGGTTGCTGAAATTAACTTGGGTGAAAAATTGGGAGGTCAGGCTTGTTCCAGGGGAAAGAGTAACCAAAACACCAGAGAAGAGCTGTTAGCACCTAACCTTCCAATTTTTACCACTCTAAACCATAGGACTCTTCTGTGCTATTTCAGGTGACTAGATTCTACAGCTGTGTGGAAGCACACTCCCAGAGGGAAGACGCGGCATGGCGGAAGACTAACTCCTTCTTTTCTTGCTGGCTGCACGGAAGTCAATGGGGTGGGCTGCAAAGAGCATGAAATTTGGAGTCAGACAGATTTGCACATGACCCCTGGCTGCCCTCAATAGCTTTATGACCTTTGGCTAGTTACTTAATTTCTCAGAATCTCAGTTCCCTTACCAGTCAAATAGGGATAATGTCTACTCCATAGGGCTGTTGTGAGGATAAAATGAAATAAATATGAGACACACCGTAGGCATTCAGTAAATAAAAGACCTCCTTTCAAGGTCTTTCTTTTTTGCATTACTCTTTACTTGCAAACTACAGAAGAAGCCTGATGAAATAGCTGTATTTCATTCCCCTTACACTTCACGCTTATACTTTTTTTTTTTAATTATTTATTTATTTTTGGCTGCATTGGGTCTTCGTTGCTGGGCGCCGGCTTTCTCTAGTCGCAGTGAGTGGGGGCTACTCTTTGTTGCCGTGCATGGGCTTCTCATTGCGGTGGCTTTTCTTGTTGCAGAGCGTGGGCTCAGTAGTTGTGGCTCGCAGGCTCTAGAGCGCAGGCTCAGTAGTTGTGGTGCACGGGCGTAGTTTCTCCCCAGCATGTGGGATCTTCTTGGACCAGGGCTCGAACCCATGTCCCTTGCATTGGCAGGCGGATTCTTAACCACTGTGCCACCAGGGAAGCCCTCACGCTTATACTTTTTTTAGAGGAATGCTTCTCCTACTCCAAACCACCTGAGGGTACTGCTAAAATGCAGATTCTGATTCTACAGGGTGGGCCCTGAGCATCTGCATTTTAAATAAGCTTCCAGGCCTGGCTGTGCTGCTGACCCCTGGACCACACTCAGCTGCTGCTGAGGCCCTGAGACACATGTGTCTCACTAGCCATGGGCTACTGTTGAGCCCAAGAAATAGGCCCCCCATCTGTAGGAGAAACCTGTGGTTTGGGAAGGGCGTGTGGTTCAGAATGGCTAAAACCACTAGGGAGGCAGCATGGTGAGGTTAGTGTTCTCAAACATCAGTGTATTATCACAATCACCTGGGGCACTTGCTAAAAATACAAAGCCAGGCACGCCCTTGAAATGTATGATTGAGTGGTTTTCGGGTAGCATGGTGGGATTCTGACGCACACAGATTGTGAAGCCCTGGGGCAGGGGTGTAAGACTGGGTTTTACAGTGGTACAGATCCGGGATTTACAGTTTACTCACTGTGTCACCTTGAACAAGATATATAGCCTTAAGGCCTTGGTTTCTTCATCTCTAGAGTACAGTAAGTCCCCTACATATGAACCTTCAAGCTGCAAACTTTCAAAGATGCAAACGTGCGTTCACATGTCCAATCATGTAAGTTTACGTGTCTGGCATACATTGTCACGTGCGTGCATCCTCTACAAGTGGCTGCGCTTTTGTGTACTTTACCGTACAGTACTGTATAGAGTACAGAAGTAAAGTGTCTTTATTTCAAGCCCAGGGTGTCCTGAAACAAGTGTAAAAGCAGCGGTGATGTAGCTGGTACTGCTAAGAAGCGCCAGGAACTGGAGGCCCAGAGAAAGGACGGAGACAGACAAGAGGAAGAAGTAACTGCAGAACCGAAGAGATTCACGACGCAGGAAATGGCAACGGGATTTTCTTTATTTGAGGAGGCACTGTTAGTTTTTGAGGCACAGCACCTGAAAGTAGAATGGTACACGAAGATTGCAGCAGCCGTTCAGAATGCAATCCAGAGGTACTGTACCATCTATGACGAGAAAAAAAGAGGTACTACCCAGACATCACTGGATCATTTTTTCAAGAGGGTAGATAGAGTTGAATCCAGCAAGGAACCAGAACCTGTGCCATCGACGTCAGGCGTGAGTGAAACTGCAGCTCGCCCTCCATCTCCTATAGCTGACGATCCTTCAGCTCTACCATTTCCCACCTCCTCTCCCTCCTCCAGTCAGTAACTCTTCTTGCCTGTTCACCCTATGCCCCTGTATGCCAGCTGTTGTACTGTACCACTGTACTTTTCAAGGTACTGTACTGTATGATTAAAAATGTCTTCTTTATTTTATTTTTATGTATTACTGGTGTGAAAAGTATTATAAACCTGTTACAGCACAGTACTATATAGCTGATTGTGTTAGTTGGGTACCTAGGCTAACTTTGTTGGACTTACGAACAAATTTGACTTACCAACGCGCTCTCGGAATGGAACTCATTCGTATGTAGGGGACTTACTGTACACACAACAATGTCTACTTTCAGAGCTGTTATGGGGATTTGGCAAAATCATATACGCAAAAGAATCCAGCATAGTGCCTGGCATTTAGGGAAATAAAGGGAAAATGTCAGTCTTTAAGATTTGATTTAATCAAGCTCACTTGTTTTCTTACCTCGAAATCATCTTTCTACTGCTGTCTTTCCCACTTCCACCTCCAATGCTTCTGTACATGCAGCTGCAATCATCTCCTAAAATACTGATGGACATACTACCCACCCCCCAACAAACATACATTCAGAAGCCTCAACGTTCCCCCAGGGCAACAGGGGAGAAGTCCCCATACCTTAGTCCAGCACTCAGTGTCGTCCACAACCAACTTCCTGTACCTCCCAATCTACTCAAATTTGCCTCCACAAGTCCCCTACCAGGATGCCCTGCACAACGGCAAACAGCTGCTCCATATATGCTTTCCAATTACATAACATAAGCCTCTCCATGGACCTCGGCTCAAGATCCTCTCTATGCAAGAATGCCCTCTCCCTTCCTCCTACTGGTCCAAGCTCTACCCTCCTCTGTAGTCAAATTCTGAGCATATCTCTCCCACCAAAAACCCTCCCCAACTACCCTTTCTTTCTCCAAGAAGGAATCATATCAACATCAGTTAACTGGGTGTTTGCAAGATGCCAAGCAATTTTTCCATGCATTGTTTTACAGTATTTAATATGTATAATACATAACAAATATGTTAGGTAGTAACTATTTTTATGTGCATTTTACAAATGAAATTCAGAGGCTAAGTTGCCCAAGATCACAAAGCTAGTAACAGCAGATCTGGCAACTGGCCTCCAGACTGTCGAGCCCTAGCTCTTATCCATGACACCACATGGCTTTACTAACACCCCCACCCCCCCGCCAGAGCCTTAGTGGCTGTCCTTGGGGAAGTGTGTGTATATGTGTGGAAGGGAGCACAAGGCCTTCACAGTGCTGGCAATGTTCTGTTTCTTCATATGGGTATAAGCTACACAAGTGTGTTCACATGTGAAAATTCATCAAGCTGCCCACCTAGGATATCTGTACCTTTCTCTATGTATATTATACTTCAATTAAAAAGTTTTTTAGGGCTTCCCTGGTGGCGCAGTGGTTGAGAGTCCGCCTGCTGAGGCAGGGGACGTGGGTTCGTGCCCCGGTCTGGGAAGATCCCACATACCGCGGAGCGGCTGGGCCCGTGAGCCATGGCCGCTGGGCTTGCGCGTCCAGAGCCTGTGCCCCGCAACGGGAAAGGCCGCAGCAGTGAGACGCCCACGTACCACAAAAAAAAAAAAAAAAAAAGTTTCTTAAAAGCACAGAAACTTGTGTTTGAATTTCAGCTCTGCCTGTTAACTGACCATGTAACCTCAGGCCAGAGATCCTTTAATCACTATAAATTGGATATATTAGTACCAACATCACTGGGTGTGTAGGAGGAAGAATGGAAGATTCTCAACAAATTATAGTTCTTTTCTAACCCTGAACTGTCCTAGCATTTGTCAGTCATTCATCTCACACTTCCCATATGGTACTCTGCACTAGTAAGGACTGCTTGCATGCATGTTCATTTCCGCCCCTACACCTAGACTGATAGCAAAGATAAGATGGTAATGCTGTTCAAGCATCAGTCACGAATTCAAATCCTATCTTTGCTACTTTACGTATGTCCTGGGGCAAGATACACACTGGGCCTCAGTTTACCAGGCAAAGGCAAAGATAACAACAGGACCTTCCTCCTAGGGCTGCAGGATTAAATCAGATGATACCTGTAACATCTTTGGCTGTGGGGGGTAGGGTCTGTCACGTAACCCAGCAAAGGGTGACTATTTTGCAATATTAAACCCTCTTGAGGGCAAGGGCTGCCCTGCATCTCTAGCATGGAACTTATCCAACAAAACATGCATAGGGCAAGAGACAAATCTAACCCAGGGCAGCAGATAGCAGCAGAAAGAGCAGGAGCTTTGAAGTCATTCAGATGCAAGATCAGCCAATTACTTGCCCTGTAACCTAGAGCACAAGCTCTTTGAGCTTTAGTTTCTCTACCTGTAAAAGGGGGTGTAAGAGCATGGGTCTCACAGAGTTGGTTTTGCACTGTGAGCGTCAGTGCACTGACATAACTGACAGAGCCTACCTGCAAGATGGCAGCTGACGGCCTAAGTGTGCTGGCCTTGAAGAACTGGTGTCAGCTGGACACATGGAAGAAACTATGAAAGGGGCTGGCAGAGGAAACAGAAAACATACCCGTTTTGGCCACACCATAGGAACATCTAACCCTAAAAGGGAGACAGGGAAGTAAGGTTATTTAAACAAAACAACAAATCCAGTGTTCCAGGTGTTTTAGACATTATTATGTTGATGCAAAAGCAGGTAGTTTAAAAATGTTTAACTATTTTAGTTAAAAATAAAAAGTTGTAAAAGGAAACAGATTATTTCAGTCATGCCAACATTAAATACCTAAAATACTGAGTTATGCAGGTATAAAAGGAAGCACTAGTGGGAAGAAAACAAACATTACTGAGCAGGCACTAGGCACTAACCCAGGTTAGGATTTTACATCAAAGATCACAAACATTTACCAGGCAGGCAACACAAATGAAGTGGGTCAAATAAAGCAACAGGCAGCAAAGAGGGCTATGCAGGGGACAGGAGAGCACATGGACCACCCAAAGTGGCATCCCCACTCAACTGCGTGCCACGCTGGAATGGAGGCCCAGAACCACCAGATCTGACTTCTCAAGAGAAACGAGAGCTCTGGATTTTTAAGTGAAATTTCACAACTGAAACCACTGTGTGGTCAACTTATTATTTTGAAAGCTGACAAATTATAGGAATAAATCAAGCACTTAACCTACCCTTACTGTACAAACCATACCAAATAGTAGGTGAGAAGTTTCTCTTTATAGAAATATTTCAGCTAATAAATGAAAAGGGAATGATATAAGTAGAACATCACCATTTTGCCACGCACAGTGAATTCCTGGACCCGGGCACTGAACACTAGAGATAAGCAGACACAGTATGCCTCCTAATGGACAGCACACCACCACCTGTGATGTAGTTGGGTCAAAAATTGAACCCAGATCTGGTTGTTTTTTTTACAGGAAAGAAAGAGGAAGATGTTAAGTATGGCATGGGGATACAATAAAAAAATTCTCAGAAAGAGGGATACTCCCAGAATAAACAACTTCCACAAAAAAGCTGCAAGGAAAAAAAAGGGGGGGAAACCTGTAAATTAAAAGGGACTTGAAATGATCATATTTGTGAGACAAATGAATGGAAATGTAAACATTTGCTGTTATTATTGTTTTTAGGGGATAGTGTGCTTGTTTACAAAAAAGAATTCGTCTTTTAGAAATACACATTGAAATATTTACAAATGAAGTGTTACAATGTCTGGGAGCTGCTCTAAAATAATCTGTGAAGGGAGAGTGGATGGGGAAGGAATGGCCACCAGCTGATGGTAGCTGGGCTGGATAATGGGTACATGGGGGCTCATTACACAATCCTGTCTTCTTTTGTGTATTCAAACTCTTCATAATAAAAAGCTGGGGTGTGTCTGCAGGCTAAATTCTGCTGCAGGCTGCCACTTTGCAACCTCTGATTTAGGAACACTGTTCTTTAAAACTCCATTAAAACTACAACCACCAGTATTCCTATTGTTCCAGTTATGGAGAGAAAGGTGTACAGAGGTTAAGTGACTTGTGTAAATCTTACCCTTAAGTCCCAGCCCTAATCACATCTCCTCGACTTCTACAAGGCCTTCTCTGACCAACTCCCATCATACATACACCCTTATAAATCAGCTCATAGGATAATTTTCTTCAAAACTTCCTGAAAACATTACCCTTTACACCGAGATACAGCTGAGTTGGGGGGTGGGGGGATGTGTTACTAAGATAGGGAGTCAATAATTAGTGAACATCTAGTATGTGCCAGGTTGTCAGCTAGGTGTGCTTTACACACATATATAACATAATTTTCCAGTATCCTTGTTAACTTTTGGTCTAGGGGGGCAAGGACCTTATCAGTTTTCTTTACTGCTCTGTCTCCAATGTTCGGTGCTCATGACATGTTGAATGAGTAAGGTTAAGTATTAGCCCCATTTTTCAGGTGAGAGCAGTGAGGCTCAGAAGTTACAAAGCTTGCTAAACTATAAAGCCCTTGTCTCAGCACAGGGATGGGTTGTCCATTTCACAACTACTGAAATTATTAACTTCAATATGAACTAAGAGAAAACAACTGATGCATTTGAGCTACCTCGTTTATCTCGGTCACTCCGCAAAAGTCCGTAGAGTTTGGGATTAAACATTCCTAAACTGCAGGTTACCTAATAACTGAGGGTGGTAGCAACAGGAAAGAGGAGCATTCAATGTTACTGAGGACAAGGGGGTTGGGTAACAATGACCCTCAAGGGCAAATCGGCTCTGGCTATAGAGAGAAAAGGGGAAGTGGTCTTTCTTCACCTAGTAGACACAGCCAAAAAGCGAAGTCACAGGAATGAACTGAATCTCTAAGACTCCCCTTCTCCTCATCACCCACATGAATCTGTGTTCATCCATTTCCAGTAACCTCATCAAATAATGTGCTGGGTGTCACAGGAGCCCCAAGAATGAGTAAGACAAATGATCTGTCTGCCAGGACTTTGCAATCTTTGCAAGGGCTCAGAAGAGGGGGCATAGAGCAGCACCCAGAACCCCATTCCCTTAGAAGATCAGACTTTCAGGAATTCCCTCTTTAGACCCTAACAGCAAGCAAAAACTTGAGGGCGGGGGGGGGGGGCAATGCCAGACCCCAGGCAGGAGGAGGATATTGATAATCCAACCTATGGGCTTCGAAATCCTAAGTGAGATCATAAATCCCAACCTTGATCTATGGGCCCATTATGTCCCAGGTGCCAAGTGAGGCCCCACGGTCAGCAGAAGGTAACTTCAGACTCCAATCACTCAGAGCCCTGAGGTTCCAGGCTCCATGAAGTCAATTTTGCTAACCTGAGAAAGCCGCCTGACCTCTCTGAGCCTGTTTTCTCACCTGTATATTGAGGTACTCTCTCCCATCCCCCCAACTTAACTGTCTCAGGCAGGTCATACCTCATTTCTCTTAGCAGTACTCCTAACCAGCACAGGCCAGCTCCCGCTTTCCCCCATGAGTGGGAGACGCTACTCCACCTTCAGGCATTAGTCATTACCAGAAACGTCCCCCTACCCCGAGTGCCTGGAACGTAACCCTCGACAACCCACTACCAAATCGCAGGCAATCTGGGGTCCCTGCGTCCACTCGGGTTGTGTAAGCTACATGCCTCAGCCCAGGGCGCACCTTACCCTTCAAATCTTCCCAGCTTCTAAACCCTTAAGGGATCTAATCAGTCCTTAGGATCACCTAACACGGCACCTCAAGCCTGGGTCCCTCAAGAACTCTAACTCAGACTCCCTCGACCTCCAATGTGGACCCTCCCCCAAACACCTGCTAGAACCCCAGACTCCAGCCAGGGTACCCCTCCAGGCTTCAGCCAGCGGCCCGGCTCAGGGGCGACCCAGACCTCTGGCAGCCCTGACCTTGGAGTCCCACGGGCTCTGCCGACAAGCCCGGCTCAGCAACTCACCTGGGTACCCTTGCCGGCTCCGGGCGGCCCCAGAAGCACGGCCCGGATGCCTTCAGGAGACTCTCTAGCCGGTTCGGCCATGGGAACGTTGGGAGCCATGGCCGCCGAACCCTCTCGCTGCTCAACCAGCCGGCAGTCCTCCCAAGTCCACCGCTTCCAGGCCAGCGCGCCACGCACGCCACGCACGCCCCGCTCGCCGTTCACACTGGCCCGTCGACACGTCCGTCAGCCCACTCCGCCCACCCCTGAGAGCGACGGAAACTTCCTCTTACCAACCACTCAGCGATACTGGGGAAGGCTGCTTTTGATTGGACAGAATCGGTAACGGAGTAAGGAAGGGGAGGGCCATCACGGACGCGGGTGTGGGGCGCGCGGCGGGTATGCGGAGTGGGCGGGAAAACATGAAGCAAACCTAGAGGCCCGGCTGGGAGTTCTAGGTTGGCTTTTGACAGTTAGTGACACCGGCAACCCCAGTGAGGTCCTATAAAATTGCCCGTGGGAGTACAAATGGGTGAAATCAGTCTTAGAAGACAAATTGGCAAATATGTATCAAATATCCTTTGGTCCAGCAATTCCACTTCCAGGAATTCAAAGGACGTAATCTACGATATACGTGAAGATCTGTCTCACAAAGATACTAATTGAAGCACTTATAACAGCCCCAAAGTCCAAAACAAGTAAACAAAAAAACAAAAACAAAGGCAATATGCTAAATGTTCAACAATAAGAGCTTAGTTAAATAAATTGCAACAAATTTGTATACTGGAATCCCCCCCACCCAATGCATAAAATATTTAATTGCATGGGAAAATGTTCACCAAATGGGATACAAAACTACAGTTGCAACAAAATTCCAATTTGTTTGATAGTTACAAGTGATGATCTATGTATAGTGTGATTACAGGAGCTTCTCCCCTTCTTTATGCATATTTATATTTTCAAAAAATTCTATAATGAATTCTGTAATAAACAGGAGAAGGTAGTTTTTCTCAAAAGAGATGACCTTCTCTTGGACAGATTTGGTGTGTGCAAGTTTCATCCACACCCCCCATGAAGCAACCCCTGAGGTCCTGGCAAGACCTTTAGTCCAGAGAGTGATTATAAAACAATTATGTTTCCCCACAGGCTTATTGCAACTCATTTCCTCTCTTTTTTTTTTTCCTGCCGTGCCACGTGGCATGCAGGATCTTAATTCCCCGATCAGGGATCAAAACCCATGACCCCTGCAGTGGAAGTGTGGAGTCTTAACTACTGGACCGCCAGGGAAGTCCCGGAACTCATTTTCTGTATCCTGGAAATAAATTTTCTATCTTTTCAGCTTGGTCTCTTCTATTTTACCTCACAAAAGAAGTTAACATTCATTCCTCATGCCCGCACTGGACTTCCACAAGGTTCCTGACCTTAAAGGATGCAGGGATTTTTATGCCCATTTTTCAGGAAGATATGCAGTGACCAGCCCAAAGTCACACAGTTAGCAGAGTCACAATTAACACTGAGAATGGCAAGCTGGTACCCTAGAGAGCACAAGATTCATGGGCGTGAGGGTGGGGAGCAAGCATATTTTCTCTGGTGGAAGCCTCTATGCGCCCCAAATTCACCTCAGTCCAAGAAGACCAGAGTTTATCAAGGTTTCATGTGCCCGAGGCACCAGACAAGAGGGAATAAGAACAGCCTTTCCGTTCTACCATCACTCCCGGCAGTGATCCTGACCAGGCATGGTCATTCAATTTTTTTTTTTTGGGTTCACGGGCCTCTCACTGTTGTGGCCTCTCCCATTGCGGAGCACAGGCTCCGGATGCGCAGGCTCAGCGGCCGTGGCTCACGGGCCCAGCCGCTCCGCGGCATGTGGGATCTTCCCAGACCGGGGCACGAACCCGTGTCCCCTGCATCGGCAGGCGGACTCTCAACCACTGCGCCACCAGGAAAGCCCTTCATTCAAGTTTTTTAAATGTCCTAGTTTGGGGCCATACTAAGGATCATAAAGGGAATATTGATAGCCCAGGGAAAGGAGAGAGTACTCCATTCATTTATTCACTCAACTATTAAATTTAAAAAATATATATTTTATTTACTTATTTACTTGGCTGCGCCAGGTCTTAGTTGCAGCACGCGGGATCTTCGTTGTGGTGTGCGGGATCTTTAGTTGCGGCATGCATGTGGGATCTAGTTCCCTGACCAGGGATCCAACCTGGGCCCCCTGCATTGGGAGCACAGAGTCTTATCCACTGGACCAGCAGGGAAGTCCCCCAACTATTAAATTTTAATAATAACTGCTATCATCTACTTGTTATTGGGTACTGTGTGCCAGCACTGTGCTCAGCACTTTATATGCATTGTTTCATTTAATTCTCACAACAAAATATAAATGAGGTAACTACTTTATTATCTGCATTTTTTAATTAAAAAAATTTAAAAGAGTTCTTTATTATTATTTATTTATTTTACTTATTTTTGGCTGTGTTGGGTCTTAGCTGTGGCATGCAGGACATTTTCGTTGCGGCGTGCGGGCTTGTCTCTAATTGTGGCGTGTGGGTTTTCTCTTCTCTAGTTGAGATGCGTGAGCTCAGTAGTTGTGGCATGCGGCCTTAGTTGCCCCGCAGCATGTGAGATCTTAGTACCCTGACCAGGGATCAAACCTGCATTCCCTGCATTGTAAGGCGGATTCTTTACCACTGGACCATGAGGGAAGTCCCTACATTTTTTAAATAGAGGAAACAAAGGCACAGAAAGTTAGGTCTGTCTGACTGGCTGGTACCCAGTACTGCCAGGTGACAAGACAGTTTCTGCAGATGTGGGACTCATGGTGCAGTTGCTTTCCAGCCAGAGGGATCATGGAGGTTTCTGTGAGAGGGACCTTGAAGGTTACAGAGGATTTGGCTTTGGGGTGGGGGAGCATTTCAGGCTGAGAGGAAGTTTGGAGCAAGAGTCGGGTGTGTTATGGGGTTTATTCAATGGGCTTTGGGGAATCAGGAAGTTTCTTAGGTAGGATCGTCATGACTAGATTCACATTTTATAAAGATCACTTGCAGGACAGACTGCAGAGGAAAGAAATGAACGCAAGACAAGCTAAGAAATCTTTCTGTTAGTGTTTTGTGGTAGACAAAATAATGCCCCCCAAGGCTTCCCTGGTGGCACAGTGGTTGAGAGTCCTCCTGCCGATGCAGGGGACACGGGTTCGTGCTCCGGTCCGGGAAGATCCCACATGCTGCGGAGCGGCTGGGCCCGTGAGCCATGTCCGCTGAGTCTGGGCGTCCGCAGCCTATGCTCCGCAACGGGAGAGGCTGCGGCAGTGAGAGGCCCGTGAACCACACACACAAAAAAATAATAATAATGCTCCCCAAAGACGTTCACATCCTAATCCTGGAATTTATGATCATTTTACCATACTCAGCAAAACGGACTTTGCAGATGTGATTAAGTTAAGGAGTTTGAGATGGAAAGATTATCCTGGATTATCTGGATGGGCCCAATATAATCACAAAGGTCCTCATAAGGATAAAAGGGAGGCAAGAGAGCCAGAGAAGATGTGATGACACAAGCAGAGGTCAGAGTGGTGTGATTGCTGGCTGGGGACCACAAGTCAAGGAATGATGGCAGCCTCTGAAGCTGGAAAGGCAGGAAACAGTCTCCCCTAGAGCCTCCAGAAGGAGCACAGTTTCTGCCGACACCTTGATTTTAGCCCCATAAGACCCATTTTGGACTTCTGACTTCCATAATCGGAAAATAATACATTTGTGTTGTTCTAAGCCACCAAATTTGTTAACAGCAGCAATAGGAATGAATGCATGTTCCTGGGGTGCAAGCAACAGAAACAGACTCTGGCTACATTAAGCAAGAAAGAAGTTAATTGGGAGGATACAGCTGTACAACTCCCAGCCCCAGGAATGAGAGGAGCCAGAGCTGCTTTGGGTAATCTACAATAGATTTCAGGAACAAGGGCACAATACTGAGGGGAATGTTTATTTCTTCCTCCAGCTTTTTTCCATGTGGAGGGACCCCTTTTAGAGTAATACTCTTGCTTCCTGCTGCACCCCCTCATCCATCTATCCTCCCCAGAGGAGGAGGAGGAAGAGTGACTTATCTGATTGGTAAGTTTAGGGAGAAGGAATGGAGCTCAACTCAGCTCTTCCTCCTTCTTTCTCTTTCAGATCCACCTCCCACAAGAACCATGTTTTTTGCTCTCTTCCTCAATGTTCTAAGCTTCCCAGGGTCTGGCCTTCACAGGAAAGACCACAATTTTCCAGCACTGCCTAAGACTGGGTGGAGAAGATTAATTTGGGGGTTCAGTATTAGTAAACCCGCTTGTCAATCGGACTGAAAGGGACATCCCCAACAACTTTGTCAGTAATAAAGCTGATATTCTGATCTCCCTCTGCCCTACTTCTGTAGCTATCTCTCTTTTGGTTCTAAACTTGGGTGAGGCTACCCCCAAACAAACAATTTCTCATGGATGCTATGACTGGAATGACTCAGCTCAACTGTTTTCTGCATCTGTGCCATTCCATTCAACAGTGAAAGTCCTGGCTTGGCTTGGATCTCATGTTCGCCCCTTGGCAAAGGTGGAGAGTACCTTGACTGACGGTCCCCTCAAGACTTCAAGAAGGGAGAAGTAATTCCCCCAAAGCAGATGATGACAGTTTCCAAAATAAAGAAGGAAGAACTGTTGGACATGACAGCTGTCAAGTCACAGGTAGCTATTGCAAAGGTCCAGGAGAGAGGTAATGAGGAACTGGACTATTCTATGGGGGTAGAATTAATGCGACTTGACAGCAGACCAGATGGGGATGAGAATGTCCCAGTCTTGGGCCAGGTGAATAGGGGGATGCTGGTGCCATTAATATTCATCTCATTCATTCTTCAGTTGGTTGATTCAATATACACTTAGTGAGCATATATTATGTGCCCAGTATTGTGCTTCGTGCTAGGGATCCAGTGGTGGACGAGAAGGGTAGGATATCTACCCTCATAGAACTTGCAGTCAAGTGGGGAAAAAAGACAAGATGGTGAATTTCAGTACAGTGACGGAGGCTATGCTGGGGAAAGAACGGGCTGCAGCAGGAGCACAATGGAGTGGCACCTAGCCCGGATTTGAGGGGACGTGACATCTAAGAGATGAAATCTCAAGAATGAGGAGGATCTGCCTAGAGAGGAGGGAGGAGACAAAGGGAACAGTGTGTGCAAAAGTCTGGAGGCAAGAGAGACTATGGCAATTTGAGGGAACTGTGGTACTCAGCAGAAGAACGCCTCTCTTACGCCATGGAAATTCTATGCCGCAAAGGGCTTGGGGAGAAAAGAGCCACGGCTCACCTACAGAAACTGAAAGTGTGGAACCTTGCTTGCCTCCCTGGCAACTGGGGAATGAGCACATGACCAGGCCTGAGCAGTGGGATGTTCCTGCCCAGGACTTTGGCCTTTGAGAGAGAGAGAGGAAGTGGCAGAGCCTGTTCTTGGTGGGAGGGGAGAGTCCCACAGCAGCTGGTGGTCAATGGCTAGTAGTGGCCGTCCAACCAGGCTTTTCCTGTGCCATGTCTTTGCCTGTGTTCTTAGCCTAACTGCTTTTGGTTCCTATCCACGTTTAGAATTCATAAACACCCCATGTTATTCAATCAATTCCTTCACTGTTTGGGTTAGGCACCAAAACCCTGATTGGTACAGAGCTGAGAGAGGGTCAACCTGACTGAAGCTACAACTTGAGAGGGTAAGAGAAGAAAGAAGAGGATGGGGAGGAAGGGACTCACAGGAATTTTCCTAGGGGCTTCTATGGAAGGTTTTCTTCTCCAGTAAAAAGAGAGATGCCCAGGAGGAACATATCCCTTCCTGCTTGCTTTTGGATGTGGAGGGAGGATGCAATGCTTAGTTTAACAGCCATCCTGGGACCATGAGGGAGGAACCAAGAGACTCAGAGAAGCTGACCCAGAGTCTGACATTACTAGCTGCTCAATTAAACAATCTAGTAGCACCACCTTCCTCTAAGTTTCTTGTGATGGGAGATAAATCCCTCGTGTTCAAACCACATTCATTTGGGTACTCTGGTACCTGCTGCTGAAGGCACCATATGGGACTTGGGCAAGTTACCTAACCTCTCTGGGCCTCAGTTTCTCTTTGCAGAGTGAGGATGATCATACCTGCCGCATAGGATCGTGGTGAGTATTGAATTAGCTGATGGATATAAAGTATTTAGCGCAGTGCCTTAACTATTACTACCTGCATCAAAACCATGGAGCAGATGCATTTGTCTCGGGAGAGGGTAGAGAGAGGAGAAGGGGAATGAAGCCTAAATAAGGGGACCCAGAACTTAAGGGGAAAGAGGTAGCCAGCAAAAGAATCGGGGAATGATTAGAGAGTTAAGAGGAAAACTTGAAATTTCATTCTACCCACCATAAGTTTTTTCATCTGGAAAACTCCTACTTTTCCTTTAAAGCCCAGTTTACTTATCCTCTTCTCTGTGAAGTCTTCCTGGGCACCTGACCCACAGCCTCACACTCTGAGTTAGTTGTCCTGATGCTCTGGCTCCCAGAGCACACCCTCCTTTTCTTGCACTTGTCATGATTTATTGTAATTTTCTGCTTTTATTGTGATTCCTGCCTCAGACTGCAAATAAACTCCCCGAGAGCAGGGGTGCCCTGACTGGAAATTTTGCTCCTAGTGTGGGGCCTCGTGGCCAGGGGTAATAATACAAGCTAACATTTAATGATTGATTACCCTGTGCCAGGCACTGTGCTAAGTGCTTTGCAAATATTTAATAATTTAATCCTCATGACAACTTTATAAGGTAGGTGCTAATATTAGTCCCATTCTTCAGATGAAGAAATGGAAGGACTAAGAGGTTAAGTAATTTACCCAAGTCATGGCTAGTCTATGGCAGAGCTGAGCTGGACGACAAACTCAGGTGGCCTGGCTCCCTAGCCTGTACTGTTAACCGTGTGCCACATTGTCTCCCATATGCCATGGGCACTGATAAATGTTTGTTGATTGAAATGATAAGAAGGAGTGTTACCAAAGCCAAAGAAAGAGTTTCAGGGAGTGCACTAGTCAGCTTCAGCTCAGTCATGCTGCAGTGACAAGTAACCCCAAAATATTAACTTACAGAAAAGGGTACATGTCAGTTGCAGGTCAGCTGTGGTTTTGTTATACGTCGGGGATGGTGGCTGAGCAGTCCCTATCGAGAACAATGCTGTTCTCAGGGGAGGGACAAAAGGTATACAGCTGTGTTAGAGATGGCTTGTACTAGTGACAGCTGATAGCGTGAATATCTTCCCAAGTCCATGCTCAGTGATGTCACATCAGCAGCTTGAAATCAGTCATAGTGGGAGCATTTATACTATAGAAATTGGCAAATATTTTTTCCCCTTAGAGAGCCTGTTGTTAAACATTTACCAGCCCAGCACTAAAAAAGGACAATGATGTTGGGTCTTAAAGCTTCTGCCCAGAAATGGCACAGGTCACATGCACTCACATTCTACTTGCCAAAGCAAGTCTCATGGCCATACTGCAGGCAATGAGGACAGGAATATACTTCTCCCACTGGGAGGACCCCAGTAGAAGGAGCAGTGACTATTCATGAACAATAATATAATCTGCCTCGTGAAGGAGTCAGAATGAGGACTGAGAAAAGCTCCTCGGAACCGGCCTCAGAGAGTTTGTCCATTGCCTTTAACAAGGGAGCAGTTTCAGTTAGAGTCTGGGGTGGAGGGTAGATTGAGGTGGGGGAGGTGTGAGTCGAGATTCCACATCCTTGAGGCTGGGCAGGGAAAGGACAGAGGCAGTGGGGAGCTGATAACCTGAGGAGTAGCCAAGTGGAAGGCAAGGTGTCTTCTAGAAAGAGGCAGGCTCTTTATCAGCCTGTCATTTTTAGTATCAACCAATCTCTTTCTGCAACTATGGTTTTTCTACCTTTATGCTTCATGCCGGGGATGACACTAGGTAAGGCAAAGAATGAAAGAAAGAGTGTCATTTGAGGATGCTAAAAGTTGAGATCCTGGCCTAAGGAAAAAGAAAAACAGAAGAAACAGAATCCGTTCCCCACTGCCAGAACCAAGCATTTTCATAAATATGGGGGACCCTGGGGGTAGGTGGTGTGGGGAGTGGCAATGATAGGATTCCCAGACAGGTGTGGGAAATCCTAGAGCAGATGAGGATCTATCACTTTTCTGGGGGCAGGATTGTGGGGTGAGAGGAGGGCAAAGAAAGCATAGGATCTCAGAGTCCCACCCCTGCCCCCAATTCAGGGCAAGACCAGGGACCTGAGACACCCTCATGGGCCCCCTCCTGACCCAGTATGCTGCAGGGCATCAGAATGTGTAGTTGCCCATTGTGGGTTGGGGAGCGGTGGGCATGGGTGACCAGTGGACTAGAAGAGGCCTTGAGGGGGTTACAAGGAGCTCGCAGTAGGGACCTCTGTGGACTGATGACTGGAAAGCAAATGGGGACAAGGACAGCCCTGCATGCCCTCTTAGGAGGAGCCTAGTGTGGTGGTGAGCTGCCGCCACTGCTATTTTAACAGGCTCACAGTCCCTTATCTAAAACCAGATGTGATTCAGAACTTGGAGTTCTTTGGGACTTTAGACAAAGGTGACACGGGGCACAGCAGTGCGTGATGTAACACTGTTAGTGTGGTCTGGGGCAGCCCCACGTAATGAAATACATTAATATTTCTTCAGTAAAATGTATGGGATGCCTAAAGATTACAGAGTCTCATATCCTTCAAAC
Organism: Stenella coeruleoalba; assembly: GCF_951394435.1. Classification (NCBI taxonomy): domain Eukaryota; kingdom Metazoa; phylum Chordata; class Mammalia; order Artiodactyla; family Delphinidae; genus Stenella; species Stenella coeruleoalba. The sequence continues at coordinate 25,890,944 of NC_137169.1, forward strand.
CAGACTGTCTTTCAGGTCAGATTTTGCTGTCAAGTTACTTTTGGTGCCAAATTTTCAAAGTCTTTCCTAGAGCAGTCCTGGAAGTCGGCCTGACTCCTTCCTTTCCCTCCTCCCCCTCCCCCAGATCCAAGTGGTCGGCAAGTTGCATCTGTCCTATCTCCTTAACACCTCTCGCGTCTGTCTCCTTCCTTTCATCTCTCCTTCTACCTCCTGGCTCAGGCCACCTTCCCCTCTCACCAGGATTATTGCAGCTACCCCCCTGGCTGACCTCCTACAACCTCCAGTTTCTCTCCCATATTGCCCTCAGAGGAGCTGCTGTAGAATGCAAACTTTTGGCCTGGCTGGGGTGTTCCATCAGGAGAGTGAAATGATTAATGAAAAATACCAGCAGAGGGCTTCCCTGGTGGCGCAGTGGTTGAGAGTCTGCCTGCCGATGCAGGGGATACGGGTTCGTGCCCTGGTCCGGGAAAATCCCACATGCCGCGGAGCGGCTGGGCCCGTGAGCCGTGGCAGCTGAGCCGGCTCGTCCGGAGCCTGTGCTCCGCAACGGGAGAGGCCACAACGGTGAGAGGCCCGCGTAGCAAAAAAAAAAAACAAAAAAAACAAAACCCAGCAGAACTAAAGAATGTCAACTTTTCTTTAATGGCCCTGGGTATGGAAACATCTGTTTTTTGTTTTAAGTCTTTACTGAATTTGTTACAATATTGCCTCCGTTTTTTGTTTTTGGTTTTTTGGCGGAGGGGCATGTGGGATTCCAGCTGCCCGACCAGGGATTGAACCCGAACCCCCTGCATTGGAAGGTGAAGTCTTAACCACTGGACTGCCAGGGAAGTCCCTCGAAATATCTGTTTGGAGTCCACTAAGCAGGAGACGACGTGCATGTTCCCAGATAGAGGTACGGGTAGCTCAGGACTCCCAAAGTTCCACATTAAGATGTAAGCTGCAGTTGCTGCACAGAAAGAGGGTTCTTCTAGGTGTGAGAAGCTCCCATCTCCCATTCTCAGGAGTCTGGTTCCCTCCTGGCTCCTCCTGACTGCTCAGGCAGGAGCTGGTTATGTGCCTACCTGGTATAAGCAACTGGTACAAAACACACATCTCCCACCTGCCAGACTGCACCCCTTCTTCTGTGCCCTTCTGGGGCTCCATAACCTCTCCTGACCTGGCACCACTTCCCAATCTCTGCAGCATGCTTGCTGTCCCTTTGCCACCCAAACCACAATGCTGAGATGTGGTTGTCTAAAGAACTGGCTAAGCCCAAGAGACCTAAACAAGCAAAGCCTTTCAGCTCACAGTGTTTTGAGGTCACTGTGGCCAAATGCTAATTTCCATAAACGCTGCAAGCCTCCCAAGAAAAGGCTTATGTTGTTAACAGCAACAAATACATGCTTTGGGGGGAATGCTGCACATTGGACACTGCCTGTGAGGAAACCCTTGTGGAATTAGCCAGAAGTTCTATTGGAAAATGATGACACAGAGCAGAGGGCACTGGGTGAGAAGTACTCCTAGAACAACAATTATTGAGCACCTATTATTTCTGGCGGTCAGAACTCTGTGGTCCCTGTGTCAGGGACCTCAGGTGATGGTGGACACAGACAAGAGAGTGAGCACAGGATGATAGTACAGTGTGATAAATGAGGTGGGTTGGCTAATTTAGTCATTCATTCATCTGATGCGTACTTATTGCGCTCTCCTGATATGCTAAGGACTGGGCATTTAGTGTAGACCAGGCAGGGATTCTCACTGCCCTGCTGAAGTTTATAGTCTACCAGACATGAGAGATATACACAATGTACTAAGGAAGCATTTAGTAGAGGTGAATAAACTAATCTGGGATGGGGATGGGGGTTCTGGGATAACTTTACAAAGGACATGACTCCGGAACTGAGTCCTGAAGGATGAGCAGGAAGGAGGCAGCAAAGAAGAAGCAGGAAGGGTGTTCCAGGCAGAGGGAACTGTTTAAGCAAAGGCCTCGAAGCATGAATCAGCTTAGTGCATTTGGTAAGTGCAAGCAGTTTGGTATGACTAACACACAGAGTTTAAACTAAAGAGGGGCAAGAGATAAGGTGAGAAGCTAGTCTGACAGGCACTATTTAATCTCAAAGGGTCCTGAGTTCTGGGTTCACTTGCTTGGACTTAGCCTGAAGATAGTAGGAGATACTGGAAGAGTTTTGAGTTGGAGTGTTTATTAATTAGGAAACAGGCTCAGCTACTATAACAAAGGCTCCAAAATAACATTGGCTTAAACAAGGTAGAAGCTTGCTTGTCACTTATGTAAAAACCCGGGTAGGTAAGCCAGAGTGGGCATGGTGGCTTCACAATCCTCATGGACCCTGGCTCCTTCCCGCCCACTGCCCGGGCATCCTTTAATATACAGCTTCCTTCTAGTGGTCCAAGAGGGCGGCTCCAGCTTCTACCATCACATCTGCATTTCAGCCAGCAGGGAAGAGTAAAGGGGCTGTGGAAGACACACTCCTTCCCTTGAAAGGCATAACCTAGAACTTTCACACATCACTGTCATTCACATTGCTCCATCCAGAATGTAGTCACGTGGCCACCACTGGCAGCCAGGGTGCTGGGAAACATAGTTTTTATTCTGGACAGACATGTGCTTATCTAAAATGTAGAGGCTCTGTTACTGAAGGAAGGATGGATGCTGGGGAAAAACTAGCTGTCTTCAACAGGGAGTGTTAATCCTATTTGCCATTTGGAAAGGTGTCTCATGGGTGGAGAATGGACTAGATGGTAAGAGGTCAGAGCCAAGTGTATAATCCAAATGGTAGCTACTGAGGCTTGAACCAAGGCAGACATCTGGGGTGTGGGAGGTGGACAAAAAAGGCCTAGGGGATATTTGGAAGTTGAATGGACAGGATCTGGTGACCAGTTGACTATACTTTTAATTTACTGTACTTAAGATAGTACTGTGCCTAGCACAGTGCCTGGCACACAGTAAGTGCTTATGAGTGAATGAATATATGAGGTGAAAGGGGAGTGAATGAGTGAGTGAATGAATGAGGTGAAATAGGAGGAGTCAAGAACAACAGTAATAATAATGGCTTCAGGAACTAGTTTGAGGAATATCAATACTTAAAGGTAAATATCAAACAGTTTAAAAAATAACATACCAGTTGTAATCTGTCACTCCCCCTTTCCTGATGGGCACTCCGCCCCCCCCACCGTGATGTCTCCAGCTGGTTCCAAAACTTTCAGTCATTTTTAGTTTTTAGTGCAGTTTCTCTCTCTCTCTCTTTTTTCCCTCTTTTTTTTGGCCGCCCCTCATGGCATGCGGGATCCCAGTCCTCCAACCAGGGATCGAACCCGCGCCCCCTGCAGTGGAAGCGTGCAGTCCTAACCACTGGAGCGCCAGGGAATTTCCTAGTTTTTAGTGCAGTCTCTTGTTTGGGGGCATTAACTTGGTTTTTCCTTTTTCAAAGGTCAATCTCTGTTGGATTCAAAGTCGCAGCAGGCAGGACTGGTGGCGGGAGAGGAGATGGGCGTGCTGTGTTCTCTCTTCCTCCCTGCCCTCCGGTGGAGGAACAAGAAGGAAAAAAAGACTTGTTTCCTTTGGTGCCCCCAGCTGGCCCTGGCTGACCCCTCCGTGACTGCTTATAGCCAAGCCATGCTGCTAAAGGGCTCTGTGTCAAACAGCTTTCTCTGCCGGCAGCCTCGGGCTCCCGCCTCACGGCTCACCTCGTAGCCCCCGCCGGCCTGCTGCCCGCGGAGCTTCTACCCTCTGCAGCCCCAATCCCGGGGCCCGTGGACATGCGCAGAATCAGTCTTTCTTCCTCTTCTTGCCCAGTTGCCACCCGGTCACCTCCTTGGCCTTGTCTCTCCAGTGCCCTTTCCCTTATCTCGGTAGCACCAGGGCGGGTCGGCAGGTGCGGGGCTGAGCTGACAACTACGGGGAATGAGCGGTGAGACGCCCTCTGGTGGCACTCCGAAACGGATGAATAATTCCCTTGGCTCTGTTCTCATTATCTACCACTGTGTACTAAAGCACCCCAAACTTCACGGCATAAGCAATCAGCCCTTGATCATGCTCATGGATTCTGTGGGTCAGGAATTTAACAGGGCACCTGGGGTGCGGGGGGAAATGCTTGGGCTCTGCTTGCTATAGGCAGCCTCCAAGATGATTCCCAATGACCCCTGCCTCTGGGTCCGCAGACCCTTGTGTAGTCCCCTCCCACTTTGCATCAGGTTGGTCTGTGTGCCCAATAGCATATGGCAGAAGTGATATATGTCACTTTGGAATCTAGGTTATAAAAGATACTGTGGTTTCTGCCTCTCTCTCTTTTAAATTAATTAATTAAATTTATTTTTTATTTTTAGCCGCGTTGGGTCTTCGTTGCTGTGCGCCGGCTTTCTCTAGTTGCGTCGAGCGGGGGCTACTCTTCGTTGCGGTGCGCGGACTTCTCATTGCGGTGGCTTCTCTTGTTGCGGAGCACAGGCTCCAGGTGCACAGGCTTCAGTAGCTGTGGCTTGCCGGCTCTAGAGCTCAGGATCAATAGTTGTGCCACATGGGCTTAGTTGCTCCGCGGCATGTGGGATCTTCCCGGACCAGGGCTCGAACCCGTGTCCCCCGCATTGGCAGGCAGATTCTTAACCACTGCGCCACCGCCAGGGAAGTCTCTCCCTCTCTCCCTCTCTCCCTCTCTCCCTCTCTCCCTCTCTCCCTCTCTCCCTCTCTCCCTCTCTCCCTCTCTCCCTCTCTCCCTCTCTCCCTCTCTCCCTCTCTCCCTCTCTCCCTCTCTCCCTCTCTCCCTCTCTCCCTCCCTCCCTCTCCCTCCCTCTCCCCTCCCTCCCTCTCTCTCCCTCTCCCTCCCTCTCCCTCTGTCCCTCTCTCTCTCTCCCTCCCCCCTCTCTCTCCCTCCCTCCTCCCCTCCCTCCTCCCCTCCCTCCCTCCCTTTCTCTCTCTTTTTAAAAAATTTTGATTGACCTTTTCCCAGATTTAAAAATCTCAAGTAAAAATCATACTATTTCCCCCAATGAATTATAATACAGAGCATTTCCCAGCACATCCCAATAAGGCCAACAGAAATTACTTTGAACTTGGCACACTTTTCTCCCTGGGGAAACCTGGTAATAGTGTTGAAAACACTCTGAGGCTCGGCCTCTCTTTTGGATCACTCACTCTGGGGGAAGCCAGCTGCCACGTTATGACGACACTCATATATGGAGAGGCCCATCTGGAGAGGAACTGAGGCCTCCGGCTAGCCCCAGAGGAAGACTTAGATGACTGCAGTCCTAGGCAGACCGCTTGACTGCAACTTCATGAGAGACCCTGAGTCAGAGCCGCCCAGAGGGGCTGCTCTCGGATTCCTAACTGTCAGAAACTGTGTGAGATGATAAATGTTTGTTGTTTTAAGCTGTTACACTTTGGGGGTAATTTGTTATACAGTGATAGATAACTAATACATTGCTCCATGATGTCTGGGCCCTTAGCTGGGAAGACTCAAATAGCTGTGGGCTGGAATCACGTGAAGGCTGCTTCATTCACCGGCTGGTGCCTGAGCTGGGATGACTTGAAGGCTCAGCTGGCATTGTCACCTGGAGGGCCGACCTGTGGTCTGTCCAAATGGCTTGTCTTCTCACAACAAAGTAGCTGGGCTCCGAGAGGGAATGTCTCAAGAGGGAGAGTCTACAGAGTGAGCTTTCCAAGAGACTATGGAAGAAGTTGCAAGGTTCTTTTTGGCCTCGTCTCAGAAGTCACATGGGTCACCTTCTGCTGCATTCTGTTGTTACAAGTGAGTCACCAAGACCAGCCCACATTCAAGGGGAGGGGATGTGGCTGGTCCTCCTGATGGAGGAGTGATCAGATTACACTGCAGAAGACCAAGTGGGACAACGGATACTATGGTGGCCATAGTTGGACATAGCAGCCCGAGAGGAAACAATCCATCGATCCCTGCTCTGCCCCTCAGGGAGAGAGAGACACAGCCTGTGTCCTGTGAATAGTGCTGGCTCTGCTTAAAAGGCGCTTCCTACCGAGCCCTGAGGGGAGCCAGCAATCCTCTGAGCTTGGAAGGTGGAGTACTTCCAGCCTTTTGTTCTCATCTCTGGATTCTGGTGTTAATTCTATCTTTCTGGATAAACAGAGAAGGTCCCACCTGGCACCTTGTCCCACCAAGTTGCACTACCCTTTCTTTGCCAGCCACTGCAATTAGCATTTTTTTTAAAAAATATTCATTTATTTGTTTATTTGGCTGCACAGGGTCTTAGTTGCGGCATGCAGGATCTTTTTTTTTTTTTTTTTACTTGAGTCATGTGGGATCTAGTTCCTTGACCAGGGATCGAACCCCGGCCCGCTGCATTGGGAGCATGGAGTCTTAGCCCCTGGACCACCAGGGAAGTCCCTGCACTTAGCATTTTGCCTCAGTCTACCCCACACTCATCCTACTAGCTATGACCGCATTTTACAGAGGAGGGATTCATCTGGCCAAGGTCATGTAGCTGGAGGGTGGTAGAGCAGGGACTCAGTACCCTGACCCCTAAGTCCCTGCTCTAGGGAACCTGGGATTCCAAAAAGCTTACTGGGTGTTGGAGCCTTAGCTCCTGGTCTCCTCAGGGCCCTGCCAAGGATGAGGCAGGTGTGCGCAGTGTGAGACGGAAGGGTTGCCGGGAGGTGTTCAGAGAGACTTGGCTTCAAACCCCTGCCTGAGGGTGGGGGCTAGTTGTCAGGTGCACTGTTTGGATGAAAAGGGAGGAAAAGAGAGAAGGAGAATCGGCTTTTACTTTCTTCTTGGGCCTGTCCTCAGCCAGTGAGCTTTTTAGTGGCCAGAGGTGACAGCCCTGGCCTAAGACCCCTCTGTGTTTGTTGGACAAGAAGCCCCTCTCTGTCCTGGAACCTCTGGGTGGAGATCCTTCTGAGCTCATGGGGCCTGTGGATTCTGGGTCTTGGAGTGATTTCTGGCCTCGGTGAACAGGTCTCCCGCCAGTGTCCAGCCTGCCCTACCCCGCCACTTTGCTCCCTGCCGACCCCTACTTCCCATTATGCCCCACTTCCAAGTCCCCGGATGTGACAGTTCCCCGCACTTACTGCCTGCCAGGCACTGAGCTCATGTTGGGGACCCAAAGATAAATGAGATACAGCTTCTGTCCTTGGGCAGGTCAGAGTCCAGTAGAAGGAGAAACATGCAGAGTTAACTGGCAGATGTCAGGTGTCAACTGAAAAACAAAGCACACCCTAAAAATTGAGAATTATGTTTTATTCAGTGGACATACTGAGGACTAAAGCCCAGGAGACAGCCTCTCAGACAGCCCTGAGGGACTGTTTTGAAGAGGTAAGGGAGGAGACAAGATATATAGGAGTTTTGAAAAAAAAACAACCCAGGTAGTCAGAATGTCAAAAGATTACTTTTTTTTTTTTTTTTTAATATCTATTTATTTATTTGGCTGTGCCGGGTCTTAGTTGCAGCATGCGGGATCTAGTTACCTGACCGGGGATCGAACCCCGGCACGCTGCATTGGGAGCATGGAGTCTTAGCCCCTGGACCACCAGGGAAGTCCCAAGATTACTGTTAATTAAAGAAAAACCAGACATCTCAAGTTAATGAATTTAACACTTTTCTCTGCATGGGAAGAGGCAAGAGTCTGGGCTTACTGGCATCATCCTCGTGATATGCCTCTTAGCTATCTAGGGCCAGGATCCTGTTTTTCTCCATCCTGAATCCCCTCAGGGTACGTGGTTGGGGCAGTTGTAGTGGCCGATGGCTTGATGGCCACAACATCCTTTGTTTATTGGAATGGCAGGTGACATTCTTTGTCCACACAGTTTGCAGGGCACACTGAAAAAGGGTAAGACTCATACCGAGGTGAGAGTGCTTCACTCAGCAATAAAAAGGAACGAAATATTGATACACACAACAGGGATGCGTCGCACAATCATGTGGAACACAAGAAGCCAGACACAGAGTACAGACTGCCCGATTCCATGTCATGAAGTTCTAGACCAGACACAACTGTGGATTATGTGTTGATAGAAATAAGATCAGCAGTTGCTTGCGAGGAGGGGGGATCGACTGGGAAGAGGCATGGGGCGATGGCTGTTCTGAGGAATGTTCTGAGGACGAGGAATGAGGGTGAGGGGCAATGTGCGGTGATGGAAATGTTTTACACCTTGATAGGAGTGTGAGTTTCATGAGAATATTCGATTGTTAAAACTGATCAAACCTAAGACCTGTGAGTTTCATTATATGGAAATTATACCTGTGAGGAGCAGCCTTCAAAATAGCTCCCAGTGACCCCCACCTTGGGTATGCACACAACCTGCCACATTGTAGCAGGTTGGTCTGTGTGGCGAATAGAATATGGCAGAAGTGAGGACGTGCCACTTTTGAGATTAGATTACAAAGTATGCTAAGATTCTGTTTGGGGCTCTGTCCCTATAATCACTTCATCTGCCAAGTGTTGAGCATCCCTGTGGAGAAATGCACAAGGCAAGGAGCCAAAGCTTCCTGGCTCTGTGAGTGGATCTTTCAGCCTTGGTTAAAGCCTTCAGATATCCGCAGCCTTGGCTGACCACAAACTCATGAAAGACCCTGAGCCAGGCCACCTGGCTAGGCTGCCTCCTGATTCCTGACCCTCAGAAACTGTGTGAAATAATAAATGCTTGTTGTTTGAAACCATTATGTTTTGGGAGTTTTTTGTTTTGCAGCTGTAAATGACAAATACGATATTTTGATAAACTAAGCGTGGGGAAAACATCTTCTAAGGGCGCCTGACCCAGATGGCTTTCCCAGAGACCTTCAAGTGCTTGCTGTGACTCAGACTTCTGGGCTCCATCTCCACGATGGGGAAATGAGAGGGCTGAGCTCTGTCTAGACGTCAGGAACTGGCGTCTCCGAAATAGCCACAGCCTCCACCCATGCCCACAGCAGGAGCCAGCTGCACACAGCGCCCAGGCCCACACATGCAGAGCAGAGAGGACTCCAGAAATGCTCCCCCCACCCCGCCGATGTGCACCTACCTGCAGGAATCCACTCGGGGCTCAGAAGCTAATAACAGCTACAATTTTTAGAACACTTCCTATGTGTCAGGTGATGTGCAAAGCATTTTGTGTGCATCTTTTAACTTACTCTTCCCAACAACCATCTGAAGAAGATATTACTAAACCTATTTTACAGTGGAGAAAACGGAGGTTCAGAACACTCAAGCAAATTGCCAGGGTCATAGAGCTACTAGGGTGTGACAGCTCTAGATTTAACTCCAGATTTGTCTAGTTCCCAAACTGGGAGGCGGGGAAGCAGCAGCCCCCGACCTGAAAATACTTTTCTCATCTATTGCCTGTAAGAACAAGCCACACATTCTTCCATCAGACAAAAGGGCACAATCTCAACCCAGATTCCCCAGGGCAATGATGTCAAGAGACTGCGGAGGATATCTGAGTCACCAAGAGTCTCAGAGGTCATGGGAGTCACAGAGGAGGGAATGGAGACCCAGAGAGGAAAGTGACTTTTCCAAGGGCTCCTGCCCAGTGCTCTTTTTTTAAAAAAAATAAATTTATTTTATTTATTTATTTTGGCTGCGATGGGTCTTTGTTGCTGCCCTCACGTTTTCTCTAGTTGTGGCGAGCGGGAGCTAGTCTTCGTTGCGGTGCCCGGGCTTCTCACTGAGGTGGCTTCTCTTGTTGTGGAGCACGGGCTCTACGCACGTGGGCTTCAGTAGTTGCAGCACACAGGCTCAGTAGTTGTGGCTAGCGGGCTCTAGAGCGCAGGCTCAGTAGTTGTGGTGCACAGGCTTAGTCGCTCTGCGGCATGTGGGATCTTCCCGGACCAGGGCTTGAACCCGTGTCCCCTGCATTGGCAGGCAGATTCTTAACCACTGCACCACCAGGGAAACCCGCTGCCCAGTGCTCTTTGCACCAAACTGCCCTGTCCCTGCCACACAGGAGGGGAATGGTTGTCACATGGGGGAAGCACATTGGGGTAAAGTGTAGCTTTGGGGTGGGGGAAGGAGAGAAAAAGGGAAGCCAAGGTAACAACAACAAAATGGAGATGTCATAATTTTGTCTTGGGTCATCCCCACCGTGGCTAGGGTCTACATTAACCAGCGTCACAGATGGACTCATTGAAAGCCTAGGCAGCCCCTGAGGACATCACAGAAAAGCTCCAAGAACAGGGCTTGGCCCGTGGCAGCACCTGATGAAAAGCACTGCGCCATCATTTGCTGTGACCCCGAGTCGCCTCACTCACTCATTCAATAAATATTTATCGACTATCTGCTTTGGGCTAAGTTCTGTTTTAGGAGCTTGGGATATTTCAGTGAACACGAGATCCTTGCCCTTATGAAGCTTAAAGTACACAGATTTAATATATAAATTCTAAAGTATATTCTAGAAAGTGAAAGGTGTATAAAAGAAGAAAAAGTAAGGAGGGGTAAGAGGACCAAGAGTGACAACAGTGTGTGTGGAGGGGGTGGGGTGAAATCTTTAAAAGGGTGATCAGGGAGGCCTCCTTGAGAAGGCTTCATCTGAACTTTCAAAAACGTGAAGGGGGTGAGGGTGTGCCACACCCAGAGTGGACCATCTGGATATCGGGAGGAAACGCGTTCCAGGCGGAATACACCCTGATGTATTTGGGGTGAAGGGGAATCATGTCTGCAACTTAAGACAGTTCCAAGAAAATAAATTATATGGATAGATAGAAATAGATATATAATATGTATGTGTGTAATTACATATGTAAATATAGTTGTATTTAGAGAAAAAGAAAAAGCAGTGTTAAAATGTTAACATTTGGGGAATCTGGGTGAAGAGGATATACAATTTTTAGAAATTTTCTGTATGAAATTCCAAAATAAAATATATTTTTAAAGAGATTTATATTATTTAAAGAGGAAAAAAAAAGCATTCCAGGCAGAGGGAGCAGCTTGTGCAAAGATCCTTAGATGAGGGCTTCCCTGGTGGCGCAGTGGTTAAGAGTCCGCCTGCCGATGCAGGGGACACAGGTTCGTGCCCCGGTGTGGGAGGATCCCACATGCCGTGGAGCGGCTGGGCCCGTGAGCCGTGGCCGCTGAGCCTGCGCGTCCGGAGCCTGTGCTCCGCAACGGGAGAGGCCACAACAGTGAGAGGCCCGCGTACCACAACAAAAAAACAAACAAAAAAGACCCTTAGATGAGAGGGTGCCTGGTTTGTGAAGGAGACACTCAGGGCACTGGCAAAGGAAATACAGATGGAACCCAACTTAGGATGGTTCAACTTACAATTTTTCAACTTTATGGTGGTGTGAAAGCGATACGCGTTCAGTAGCAACGGTACTTTGAATTTTGATCTTTTCCCAGGCTATCAATGTGCGGTACAATACTCTCTTGTGATGCTGGGCAGTGGCAGCTGCAGCTCCAGGTCAGCCACGTGGTCCCCAGGGTAAACCATACATACACTTACAGCCATTCTGTACCCACACAATCATTCTGTTTTTCACTGTCAGTACAGTGTTCAATAAATTGCATGAGGTATTCAACACCTGTGTTAGATGGTTTTGCCCAACTGTAGGCTAATGTCAGTGTTCTGAGCATGTTAAAGTAGGCTGGGCTAAACTATGATGTTTGGTGGGTTGGGTGTATTAAATGCATTTTCAGCTTATGATATTTTCAACTTATGATGGGTTTATTGGAATGTAACCCATCCTAAGTTGAGGAAGAGCTGTAAAGGGAATGCATCGGTGTTTTTTACTTGCCTAGAATGCATCCTCATTCTTCAGGTAACAACACCCACTTTTCCTTTGAGGAACTTCCCCTTCCCCACTCTCCTTCCGTACTCATCCCATCTCCCAACTTGGCTGGAGATGCAGGTCCAGCCGATCAGAGAAGTGCACATCAAGCAACAGGGCCAAGGAGACAGAGTCCCGGGGTCCAGGGCTGGCGGATGTGGTGAGAGCCTGCCTGAGGAGGAAGCCAACTCCATGGAAGGCCCAGCTGAGACTTGAAGCAAAGTCAGAGTCTCAACTTTTACCCCTTGGTGGCTTAGTTACATGAGGCAACAAATTCCCTTCTTGCTTGAGCCAGTTTGAGTTGGATTTTCTCTTAATCGCAACAAAAAACGTGTTGACTGATCCCAAGTGTTAAGGTCAGCCTCTCTGAGGAATGGACATTTAGGCAGAGACCTGAAGGATGAGCAGCAGTTGGTCGGATGAAGAGGCAGGGAAAGCATTCCAGGAAGAGGGACCGGCAAATACAAAGGCCCCAGGAAAGGAAAGGGCAGTGAAGGTTTGAGGAGCTGCAGAAAGGTCCAGATGGTGGTGGCAGGTAGAGTGAGGAACCTGGAACTTGGTCCCTGATGGAGGGTCTCACAGGTTTTGTTAAGGATCTGGGACGTTCTCCCAAGAGCCATGGGAAGCCATTGCAGAGTTTAAAATGGGGATTGACTTAACTTGCATTTGACATTGTTTGTATTTTAATAAGAACACTGGTGGCAGTGTGGGACTAGATTGGCAGGAGGTAAAAGTAATGAAGGGGGATCCCTTAGAAAATTATTGCAGACCTCCAGGCTAGAGATGATGACAATTTAGAGTGGGGCTACGGCTATACAGAGATTGGTTGGATTTTGTGGTGCTAGGCCCCAAAGATGCCCCCAATGAACCGTGCCTCCCAATAGTCATGCCTTGTGTAGTCTCATCCCACGTTGACTCTGGGACAGCTCTGTGACCCACTTTGACCAGTAGAATGCAGAGGAAGTGACACTGTGCCTTTCAAAGGCAGGAGGTCTCGTGTCCATGCTATAGAGGACTCTGCTATGTGGTCTCTGTGAAGGGGTTTAGCCAAAGGACACAGGGCCTCTCACGGACACCAGGCAGGGCAGGAACCCTCAGAGACAGAGGCAAACACTCTCTGCCTCCCTCTGGAGAAGATTCCACTGACCCTGGCTCTGACCGGTCACCTGACCACAGTCTCTGTGTCTCTGACTGGTCAGTTAACTGGAGGCCTATGGACGCTGTGTGGTTCTATTGGCAGTGGGGCAGGGGAGCAGGATCCCTGAGGTACAGACACGGCTGCCTGTCTCTACTCCACCCTGGGGTGAGTGAGCAGTTTTCAAAGGGAGAACATGACACTACAGCAGTTTAGAAAGAGGCCCAGCTTGGGGCAGGCTTCCATGACTCAGTGCTCAGCACACTGGCTCTGCCCCCGTGAAATCCCCTGGGGTTGGAATGGAATTCCACCACCCATCCCCTCACACTGCATGCACTCTCTTCCTGAGCCTCTGCCTCCTGCTGGGTGTTCCTCAGCTCAGGTCCCAAAACCTCCCTGTGGGGCTGCTTCTCCCATCCTGTCCCAGCAGTATCACTCTGACACATTTCTGAATTCTCTCCTCTGGGCCCCTGCACCCCCAGCTCAGGGTCATAATACTAGCAGCTACTACTTAGAATGCATTTACTAATGTGACGTGCCAGGCACCAGGCAAGAGCTTTTACATGCTCATGAATTCCTTACACCAATTCTAGGAAGTAGGTACTCTTACTATGTCCATTTTACAGATGAATAAAGTGAGGCTCACACAAGATAAGTAACTTTGCCAAGGTCACACAGCCGGTGAGTGTGGCCCCAGAAGATGGAGTAAAGCTTATATACCCATGAAATTTGTTCTCTTGTTATCTAGAAACTGTACAGCCATTCGGCTAGCCCAGGTTGGTTTTTGCCCCGCCCTACTTCCCTGCCAGAGAGGGGATGGAGGTAAGAGCCTGATGCCCTTTTTCAAAGGTACACAGCTTTGACCTCTTTACCTGCTGTGCTTCAAGTTCGTTTAGGGCAAGGGTTCTCAAAGTGGGGTTCCTGGGCCAGAGCATCAGCATCACCTGGGAACTTGTCAGAATGCATATTCTCAGGCCTACCCAGACTTACTGAATCAGAAACTCTAGGGTGGGGTCCAAAGATCTGTCATTTAGCAAGCCTTCCAGGTGCTTCTGATGCACACTCATTTGAGAATCATTGGAGAAAGCAGAAGATCAACACGTTTTTCCATTCTACGCCCAGGTGGCTCTGGCGACAGCAGCTGGCCAAGGTGAGAATTTTCATTCGAGTATTTTTTATTTTTTTATTCGGTTGTTGTTGTTGTTGTTTTCTCAACACATTTGTCAGAGATGACTCAGGGTTGGCGAGAGATAGTGTGTGAATTCCTTAATTGTCACACCTTATTATTATTTTTTCACATATGTGTTCGGCCTAAAAGAGAGTGAAAATAAATATAAAGAAATCCAAAGTACCAAATGCAGTATCTTAGCATCCTGTCTGTCTAGGGAAGGGTTGCAACCATAATTCCACACTCAGTCGACACACTCAAGCTTTGCCTTCTTGGTGCCCGGTCCCGGGCTGGGCTCTGAGGCACAGACTGGGCCTCTGTCCTGCCTGCTTCTGTGTCAGGGGACACAGACACCTCACTAATAACTAGAATTGGGGGGTTCCAAGGGCTGTGGTTCAGGGTCTGCTCCAACACGACTCTGGACTGCAGCATTTCAAGTTCCTCACCAGCGCACAGCCCTGAGTTTGGGTCTAGGCTCTACCACCTACCAGCTGTGTGACCTTGGGCAAATCACTCAGCCTCCCTGGGCCTCAGGTTCTTCCACTGTGAGACGAGAGTAATAATTCCCCCCTTGCAGGCTTGCTGTGAGGATGGAGGAAATGTATGTAGCATAATGGTGCCCCTCACTAGCTGTGTAACCTTGAGCAGGTGTGTTAGTCTCTCTACCTTGCTTCCTGCTCTGTAATACCAATAGCACGAATCTCATAGGGTTGTTGTGAGGTTAAAGGTTATATAAATCAAGGCTGCCGAATAGTAAATACTCTGGCAATGTTAGCTGCTCTTGTTATTATTAAGCACACAATACAGTGCCTGGAGCACAGTAGATGCTCAGTAAATGGTGGCTGCTGTTGGTGCTTAGTTTCCATCTTAATGTGAAGACAGGTCTGACCTAACAGTGCCTAATGCTGCTTTCAGCTTCTGGTTTCTGGTTACTTCAGGGTCTCCATCTCACTGACGCCTTCAGGGAGTTTGCAGTGCTGACTTGGGGTTGGTGCCTTTTCTGCCAATCCATCTTGTGTCTAACTCTGAATTCCAGCCTCTCTCAGGTCTTCCTGCTGTTTGCACTTAGCTTGATCTTGAGGTAGGAGGTAGATGGGCTCCAGGCTAGACATTTACAACTGGCCTCCTGTTCACACTACCTGGGAAGAGAAGAAGATGGGCTCCAGGCTAGACATTCACTACCAGCCCCCTGTTTACAGTTCCTGAAGCAAGAGACAAACGGGCTCCAGGACTACGTATTTATGACCAGACTCGTATCCGTATTTCAAGATCTGCACCTCGATATAAAACCAGCCACAGAAATAGGGTAAATAACCAGACGGGACATTTTTATGGCAGGGACAGAGTGGGACTAAACCCTGTTAAAAGATCAATAGGTCATACATTTCCCACCCTTGGGCCAAGGGAAACATTGCACATGCACAGAAAGGCTCCTTGGGGGTCAAAAAGGAGGGGCCACCACCCCATAACCTGTGACGCTAAGGCCATCCCATAGGCCTCTGGGCTGTAATCCATCTTGGAAAAAAGCTGCGCACACATGTTGGAGAGGGTCCTAAGGCAAGTCAGGTGTGGAAAACGAAACCAGATAATTGGCCAAAGGTAAACAAAGACCCGGAAGATCTGCCCTATATAAAAGACTTCACCGCCTCCTTACTGCACTCCTCCCCATTAGGGAGGACGCCCACACCCTTGCTCTCCGGGTGTGCATCTCTGCCTTGCTTCTGTCGTAACTAAACAAACTGTGCTCTCCCACTTGTTGTTACGCTATGTGTCTAATGATAAACTTTGTACCTGTTTTTACAGTTTTTGCCTCCGTGAGAAATGCATTTTTCACTGGGTGCAAGAGCCATGACGTGTGGTGGCTAGGATTCCTGCTTTCCATCCAGGCTACCCAGGTTCAATTCCTGGGCAGGGAATTAAGATCTTGCTTCATGCCACCACTCACTGCTGCCTCTCTGAGATCAATCTCAGCATTCTTTGTTCTGGAGTCATGCCCTCTTCCTGGGACCCATCTCACAAGCATAATGTCAGTCAGACGTTAGTTAAGTTAAGTCCCAGCTCTGTTACTCACCAGACAAAGGATTTAATCACAATTTTCTCATCTGTAAAATGGGACTAATGATGCCTATCTTGCAGGGTTGTCTAAAGATTAATTGCAATCATGCATTCAGCATGATGCCTGTCATACAGTGGGTGGTCAAAAAATGTTTGTTTACTTCTCTGTCACCTCTCCCTATGGAGTAAATCCCATAATCCTTCTGAACTGGTTTCTTTACTTTCTTCTTTACTATTTTGACTTTATTGGGGGTGGGAGGAAGCAACAATGTACCAGACTAAAGACATCTTCCTGTCTCCTTTGCAGCTAGGTGGCGCCATGTATCTATGTTTTGGCCAATGATATGAAAGGAAGTATTGGGTGCTGGTATGGTGTGACTTGTGTCCCCCCAAAAGATGAGTTGAAGTTCTAACCCCCAGTATCACAGACTATGACTCTATTTGGAAATAAGGTCTTTATGCAAGTAATCTGGTTAAAATGAGATCATTCGGGTGGGCCCTAATCCAATACGACTGAAGTCCTTATTAAAAGGGGTAATTTGGTCACAGAGACCGACATGTATACATAGAAGATGATGTGAAGACACAGGGAGAAGAAGATGGCCGTGTGACCGGAATGATACATCTACAAGCTAAGGAATGTCAAGGATTGCCAGTGGACACCAGAAGCTAGAAGGGGCAAGGAAGGATTCTCCCCTAGAATTATCAGAGAGAGCATGGCACTGCCAACACCTTGATTTTGGAATTCTAGCCTCCAGCACTGTGAGACAATATATTATTTTAAGCCACCCAGTGTTTGGTACTTTGTTATGGCAACCCTGGGAAATTAACACGTGTGGAATCTGGGGGTGGCTGCTTTCTCCTCCCTGGAACGTGCAGGGTTGGTGTTTAAAATATTTAGCAATCAGTATGAAGATGGGCACTGATCAATCAGAAAGGACGCTGGCCGTGAACAATTTTTCTGGTCACACTTGTGTGTACTGGTTAAATATTAGCTCTAAGAATGTGGCTGGAGCTCTTGCAGCCATTTTGGACTATGAGGCTAGAAGCCAGTCAGTGAGGATGGCAGAGTTGAAAGAGAGGAGGCACCTTGGTTCCTGATGACCTTGTGGAGCTGCCATACCAGATTTGGACAGCCTCCCTCCAGTGTTATACTACATACATAGCAGAGTAAACCTGTTTGTTTATGGCTCTATTACTTTTGACTTTTCTGTTTTCCTCAGCCAAACCTAAATTTAACAGATATCCAATCTTGCAAAGTACTGTGAAGCCCAAATAAATGATGAACAGGAAAGTATTTTACAAACTCTCCAGTTCTATGCACACGTAAGGCATTTTTGTTATTGCAGTGTTTGTGACTACACTTATGATTAATTTAAGAATAGGTTGGGGCTTCCCTGGTGGCACAGTGGTTGAGAGTCTGCCTGCCTATGCAGGGGACACGGTTCGTGCCCCGGTCCGGGAAGATCCCACATGCCGTGGAGCGGCTGGGCCCGTGAGCCATGGCCACTGAGTCTGTGCGTCCAGAGCCTGTGCTCCGCAACGGGAGAGGCCACAACAGTGAGAGGCCCGCGTAACGCAAAAAAAAAAAAAAAAAAAAGAATAGGTTGAAATTGACAGATATGATCCTGGTCAAAGATCAAAGGCTCTTTGTCCTGCTTCAGCAACATGTTTTTGAGGGCTCTGCATGGCATCCATCGATAACAGTGGCATGAGAGACCAGCAGGAGAGGGGCCACCAGACTTTGGGCTGGATGCCAACAGGATGACTTTTTTTGAGCTGGGGCCTGAATGCTCAGCTACTGGTTGGCAGTTAAGCATGAAGGTTAAGGGTCAGGACAGATGGGTTTAAATCTGAGCTCCACCCTTACTTGCTGTGTGACCCTGGGTAAGGTACTGAACTTCTCTGAATCTCAGATTCCTTATCTGTAAAATGGGGATAATTATAGCCCTATGACATAGGGTTGTCATGGAGTTTCAGTGACATCACATACCCAGTAGGGAAAAAGATAAATCCACAGCTTATTTGTATCCAGTCCAGGAGACAGATTTTTCTGCTCTGACTACCAACCCTTGACAAATTACAAATGGACAGATTGGATGATGGTTTGTTTCTTTTTACCTTTATCGATTCATTCAGTTAGCATACTGAATGTGCCTATTATGTGCCTACTATGTACCAGGTAATGAAAAGAGCTAGTGAGGCAGACTTAGACCATGGCATCCAAATAAAGGCAGCTCAAAGAATGACTTAAAGAAAAGTATAGCCAGTTTGTTTGGGTGCCTCTCCCATCCTCTTACTATCATCTTTTCTTGAGGACTCCCTTTGAGGTTTCTGCCATGGCCATCCTTATCTACCCCCTCCCATTCAGTAGATGCTTATTCTTAGGAGGACTTCAGTCATTAATTCACACTATGGTGCAAATGACTACAGATCTCTCAAAGAATGGATCTCAAATGACACCTCCTGTGAAGGTGACTGCCTACTGAAAGTCTGTTCCTAGCATAGAAAGCAAGAGTGTTCAAGGCAGAAGAGCCCAGAGAAATCATTCAGTCTGAGCCCTCTCAGTTCACAGGTGGAAATCAGGCCAGGCAGATGTGACCCTGGTCTCAGCAGGATGATCCAACAAAGGACTTCCAGCAGTTATGTGGCCAGGCTGGGTGGGGAGCAGAAAATGGCTCTTGCAGACTCCATGGTCACTGCTCTATACCATCTGTGTGCTAAAGATGCTTTGATTAGGTTGTGCAGGGTGCCCTAGGGAGATACTGATGCAGAACAAGAAGTGCCTCTGGCTTTCAAGAAGCCTACAGCCTGACAGGGGACATGAGCACATATGTAAGGCCAAAAGCTCTTTGGTCCCACTGATTTGAAATGCTGCCTTCATTGTGACCAAATTCTCCAATATGCACAAGACTGTTCTAAACTCTGTTCTGTTCTAGCACTGTCTTTTCCTGCACCAGCACCATGATGTTTTAAAGACCATAGCTTTATAAAATATCTTGATGTATTGTAGAAGACGTCCTCTTCTTTTTCAAGAATGTCTTGGCTGTTCTTGTACAATTACTGTTTCAGATGAACTTTTGTATTAGCTTTTGAGTAGCATAGATATTGAATCTTCCTCAGCACTCTTTTTTAAAAAAATAATAAATTTATTTATTTATTTATTTTTGGCTGCGTTGGGTCTTCGTTGCTGCATGAGGTCTTTCTCTAGTTGCAGAGAGCAGGGGCTACTCTTCGTTGTGGTGCACAGGCTTATCATTGGGTGGCTTCTCTTGTTGCAGAGCATGGGCTCTAGGCACGTGGCCTTCAGTAGTTGTGGCATGCGGACTGAGTAGTTGTGGCATGCGGGCTTACTTGCTCAGCGGTATGGGATCTTCCGGGACCAGGGCTCGAACCCATGTCCCCTGCATTGGCAGGCGGATTCTTAACCACTGCGCCACCAGAGAAGTCCCAGTACTCTTGTTTATGCCAGGCCCTGGGTGTTCTGAGGAGCCAGGCACTCAGTTGCTGCCCTTGGGGGCTCAGACTAGCTGGGAAGTGTAACCAAACAAGAAGTGTAAAGCAACAACCGGAATCTCAAGCTACGGGTAACAAAAGCCAAAAGAGTGAGGAGTCCACACAGATGTAAGTGCTGTGAGTTCCATTGTTCCTCTGGCTAGGGAAGTCATGGGAAGCTCAACAGGGGAGATGACATACTGGACTTTGATGAATGTGCAGGAGCAGGAGTTCAATAGGTATAAAAGAGAAGAAACGCTTTGAGTTGAGGAAGTCAGAGAACGCTTCTTGGAGAGGGAGACATTTTATTTGAGAGGTAAGAGTTTGCCAGATCCAGAAGATGGGATGAAGGGAGGGATTGCCCTGAGCTGGGAAAGTCACAAGAAGGATCTTTGAAGACATTTCATCTGGGTTTTGAGTTGGAGGATGCTGGAAGAGGCAATTAAATAAAAATGATTTTATTAGAAAAGTAAAACAAGGAGATGACATTTGACCTGGGCTTCCTGGGATGAGTGGGCAATTCACCAGATCAGAGAGGAGAGGCACCGTCGAGCTGAGGTAGTCACAGAAAAGGCTTCCCAGAGCAAATAAAAAACCTCCTGGCTTCCTGCCCATTCTCCAAGATCTAATATCCAGGAGCTAAGCGTCCCACCGCGTAGACGTTCGGGGTTCTGAGCTAGCAGGCCTGCAGTTGAGATTTCCCAGCGTAGGGTAGCGGCAGAGGGGTCTCTGTAGGACTGAGGATCACGTTTGCGGAGCCGGCTAGCAGGGTTGAATGCTTTATGTCGGAATCGACCAATGGGATGGTGGCACCCAGTTGCCAGGGCTACGGAGGGGGGGCCGAGCGGAGGAGGGGCCTGAGCGCCAGGGGCGGGGTCTGGGGGGCTTATATAAGTGAGCGCCGGGCGAAAGGCGGGGCGTGGCGTCGGTGGCTGCCGGGCGGGAGGGCGGCAGGGCAGCAGGCCGCGGGGCCCAAGCCGGAGGAAGCTAGCGAGCGGAGGCGCGGAGGTGCCGTTTCACTCGCTGGGGGGACCTATGGGTCGAAGCCGTGTAAATGCGTTTTAAGGCGAGTGCGGGGGAGAGGCTTGGGGAGCCTCGGGAGCGGTAGTTCTGGGCTCCATTGCTGACCTGCTCCCTGGCCCCTCTTGTCTCCTCTCAGCAGGGGCCTCGGCTCCGCAGCTGCCACTCCTCCTCGGGGTGCTGCACAAGTTTCGAGGTCACCGGCGACCCCCCCTAGCAGCGTGCCTGACTCTGGCCCCGCGAAGGAGCACGGGGCTTGGTAAGGGGGTTTGGGGGGGCGGCACCTCGGCCCTGCACTCAGGAGGGCTCACCCGGACAGAACCTCAGCCTTCAGTTCTTGCCCGGGAGCCCTCGGCCATCACCCACCACGTGGAGCCCCCACGCACGCTTACCGTCCTAGCACGTCAGGACCAGCCCGGCCCCTCTTTACAAACGGTTAAACTGAGGCTCCGAGAGGGGACGGGGCGTACCCAGGGTCACGCAGCAGAGAGCGGACTCGAACCTCAGCTCTCAGGCTGAGACTCCTTGGTGGGACCACCTGCAGCCACTTCAGGTGGGCGTGGTCAGGTTGGGGGGGGGTCACCTGGAAACTTCCCCACTCGGCTTTCCTGCTCTTTCTCTCTCATTCTTTCCCTTTAAACCCAAACCCTAATTTCAGAACTGGAAAGGATCTCCAAAACAATGCATCCATTTTACAGATGGGGAAACTGAGGCTCGGAGAGGCAGTGACATCTAGGCAGATAATGCCTTGTCCCAGTCCAGGATTCCTGATCGTCCTTCTCCTTCACTCCTCCCAGTGAACCTAAGCTCCCCAGGCTTGTGCTGGGGGCAGGGTGTGACAGGAGTGGGCGCCCTGGCCTGGGGAGGTGAGGGGTGCAGCTGACGCCAGCCCCCCAGCGGCCCCCTCACTCTCCTCCAGCAGTGTGTTGCATACTTTCTAAGGCGCCGGAGGCAGCGGCAGCTCCATCCAGCCCATCGGCTCCTCCTCGGCATGGCTGGCTGCCTGAGTGAAGCGGACTTCGTGATGGTGGAGGAGGGCTTCAGCACCCGAGACCTGCTGGAGCAGCTCACTCTGGGGGCCTCACAGGCCACCACGGTGAGGGCCTGGGAGTGGGGATGGGTCTTCTGTTCTCCCAGCAGGCTCAGCTGCCTCCTAGGGCCCACATCTGATTCTTTCACTTATTTGGTATTCATTCCTTTCTGTTTGTGAGAGACGTCTCATTTTTTCTCCAAATTCCTGGTCCTTGCCCCCATACCTGCCCCTCCTGTGTTCCCTGCCTTCATGAACAACACTACCATCATCTACACAGGCCTCTAGGTCAGAAACCTGGGAGTCCTCACTGCCCCTCCCACACCTGGGCACCCCCAAACTCTGTGAATGCAGCCTCCTTGAATTACCCTTCAGTACGTTCTTCTGGGACCTCACCGTGTAGTTTAGGCCTCATCTCTCTAAAACTCCCCTAACCTTTTCCCTGCCTCATCCCACCCCTTCCAACTCTATCACAGCCCTGCTCAAAATCAGAACTCTTCGGCAGTTTCCCCCTCCCTACAGGGTCCAGGCCCCTCTGCCTTCACAGCCCCCTTCCTGGCTTTTCCCACGGTGTGTATTATGCCCCATCAGAGCTGAACTACTCTGCTCGTATTTCCCGAAGATTCCATGGGCTCCATTATCACTCCTTTGCCCAGGCTGTTCCCGCTTCCCTTCTCCCAGCCTCTCTTGCCTCTTACCTATTTCTGCTCATTACTTATTACTCATCCGTGTCACCTTTTCCTGACTGCCCCAGGCAGATTTTGTACTTTCCTTCTCCATGGCCCCCTCTGCATTTTGTAGAAACTCCTGCTTAGCATTGATTGAATGGGCTTGTAATTGCTTAAGGGGTTCTTTTGCAGGCCCAAGCATACTTAGCATACTTGCATAGGTATGCTTGGTCAGACACCAGGGGGGCATCAGTAAAAAAGTGTTGCATAAAAGGGAAACTGAGTCCCAGAAAAGGTTTAATTAATGTGGTCTCACCAATGGCCTCATATGTGTTCAACCCTCAGTAAACAGCTGTCCTCAGGCATGGGTTGCAGTAGCAGTGGGACTACTTCAAGTCTTCTTTGAACACCTAAATGCGAAAGGCAGTGGCTGTAGGCTGTGGGTCTTCAAGGAATTTATCTTTTTTTCTGGAGAAAACAGTTGTCTATATACACAGAGTTCTGATACTTTGGAAGCATGTGCAAAACGCAGTGGGAGCCTTAAAGGCGGAGTTGTCTTATTGGTTTGGGGGAAGGTGGCATTTCAGCTGGAACTTGAAGGTGGATTAGGAACTTGCCAGATACATGTGGGGGAAGGATATTCTGTATGGAGGACATGGTGGGAATAAAGGCTGGGAGGTGGAAAATGATCTAGGATAGAGCTGGAGTTTGAGCTGAAGTGAGGGAAGGGACTGGAGCTGGATCACAGAGCCTCAAATGTCCTGTAGGCTTGGGGATCCCCAGAGAATATTAGAGCAGGGTACTTGGGAGGACCGTGAATGGCACGCACTAGGAGGAAGCTGGGTGGGGTCTCATATTCACCCTTCTTGTTGTGCAGGAAGAGGTCGCTGCCTTCTTTGTGGCCGACCTGGGAGCTGTAGTGCGAAAGCACTTCTGCTTTCTGAAGTGCCTGCCGCGAGTCCGACCCTTTTACGCTGTCAAGTGCAACAACAGCCCGGGTGTGCTGAAGGTCCTGGCCGAGCTAGGACTGGGCTTCAGCTGTGCCAACAAGGTGAGCCCCTGCCCCCCACCTGCACACTGACCCTCACTGCCTACTGAACACCCACATGGCCCGGCTGCAGCTGCTGTGGGTGGACCTGGGGAAGCAGGAGTGACCTGTAATTGGCCCCTGCCCTCTGGGAAGGGCCACCACATGCAAGGGGTGTAAGGGATGAGGGTGGAATTTGCCAGCCTTGAAGTTCCACATTGGAACCACGTGTGACCCTGGGTAGGTGGGTCACCTTTTTAATGGAGATTTTCAAACTTCTTGGCATAGAGCTATATGTGATATTCTTCTAATTAAAACAAAACAAAAACATCATTTTATCATTGGTTTTATTTTTTTCTTTTATAATATTAATAACGTGTGACTGTACATTTTCTTAACTAATCCTTATAGAATTTTGTTGTTGCCAGTTCTGCTGCCTTTCTGATTTGATTAATGCTGTTGTCTTAATTCCCTCCTGCTCTCTTTAGATTTGTTTATTACTGTCATTCTCTATTCATTGAACTCTTGCAGTGTGCTAGACACTGTTCTAGGTAGGGCTGGCAATACAGTGTTGAGTAAAACAGACTCTGTTGTCCTTGAGTTGAATGCACGGCTCATCTATTTCCATTCTGTTCTTACTTGATAAGTCTTTTAGCTATAAAGGTTCCTCAGAGTACAGCTTTGGACATAGTTATTCATTCAGCAACATTTATTGAGCACCTACTGGGGGGTCAAGTACTTTTCTAGGTGGGGATTTAGCAAGTGAACAAAACAAAAGAAGTCCCTTCGTGGAGCTTGCTTTCTAAAGAACAAACAAGTGAAACAATGAAAGTCTATGGTATTTTAGATGGTAAATGCTGTGGAGAAAATTAAAGAGGGAAAGGGAAGTAGGGAAGAGACATGGATGTCGGGAAAGAGGATTGTACTTTTAGATGGTTTGGCCAGGGAAAGCGTCACTGAAATTTGAACAGAGATCTGAAGGAAGCAAAGGATCCAGGCCAGGTGGATAACCAGGGGAAGAGCATTCCAGGCAGAGGGACCAGCAAGTGCAAAGGTCCTGAGGTGGGAGCAAGCCTGTGGGCATTGGTTTGTGATATTGTTATTACAATTATTTAAAAATGTTTAGTAATGATTGTTTTGAGGGGGAATCCCTTTTAAACCCTGGTCAGCAATATAGCTGGGTGTTGTGCGGAGGATTCTAGAAAGGGATCTGGAGGAGACAGGAGGAGAGCTCATCTGGGTAGGAGGCTGGAGGGATTCCAGGTGGGAGAGAGGTGCACACCATGGTGGACGGTTGGAACGAGCAGGTTCACCTTTATCAGAGACGCATGTTAGTGTCCTTATTTGTAGGTGAGTCTCCCTCATGTCACCCGTGAAGCCCCTTTGCATCAGCTCTTGTTTTGCACACCTGGTTTCATGCATGCCCCACATAAAGCCCCGTGGAGTGCCTAGGAGAAGAGATTGCCATTTTGCAGTTGAGGAACTGGGGGTCAGTTTCACACAGCTTGCTGGTAGCAGAGCCAAGATTGCCCCCTGCAGCATGCCGGGTCTCTGCTCTGACCGAGGAGGAAGGGGACCCTTTTCCATAACCCTTGGCCTAGGGGTGAAGAACAGGACCCAACCTCACTGACTAGAGTCCTCTGCTTCCAGAAACCCAGAGGTGGGGCCCTGTGCTGGCCCTCAAGCCTCAGGACTGGCCTCCAAAGGGCAGAGTTGTGGCGTGTAGGGCTTGAAGTCGGGGGGGCGGACGTTTGCTGAGGGCTCCTGTTGTGTCATGTGCTTCGCCAAGCGTTTTCTGTACATGATCTCATTTGACTCTTGAAACAACGCTGTGAGGTAATTATTATCACCGTGATTTTGACAACAGCCCCATGAGGAAGCAGTTAGTGTATGAGGCAAGGAGGCACAGAGGTTTGAGGGATGCCCTGGGAAGGGGCCGCTTGAGTATGGCAAGGGGTCTCTGACTTTATCACTGCTGTCTTTGCCAAGATCCCTGGGGAGGGGATGGCAGAGCTGAGACCCCACCCGGTAGGTGGGATCATGTGGCCCTTGGGTGCATTTCCTGAGAGGTGGCACAGCTTTTCTTGGAAGGCCAAGGCTGCCCTCTTCTGGTTGGTTGGAGCTGGTGGCCACGCTGTACAGCACCATGCTTTGGCGGCCACTAACCTAGGGTCAGGCATGAGCTGGGACTCGGTGTACAGATATGCATCAGACAGGCTCCAGGGTCAAGAGCACCAGCCACGCCTTACACGGGGCTCTGGTCCACCCACCCACCTTCCCAACGACCTTATGTCACCTCTCCTACCCCACCCCTTGCCCTCTCTGGCTGTCTCCCTCAGCATCCTCCCATCTTAAAATGCCTTCTCTGGACACCACATCGTCCCCCAGCCCAATCCCTCGCTCCCCCTTCGTGGCCAAACTGAGTTGTCTACACTTGCCTGTCTGCAGTCACTTGTCTCTTTCCCTTAGCACCCAGTCCTTAAGCCACTGCTTCCCGACCTCCACTCATCATTCCAAGGAATCTCCTCTTGCCAACGTCCCCAGCAATCTCCAGGATCCAGTGAGCACTTTATTCTAGACATTCATTTTGAATTATTCAAATAATACGTTGATTCATCTGCAAAAAAAAAGTAGAACGTCAGCTTTATGTCTCCAGAGATAATCAACATTCTGAGTTCGGTGGCCACATGGTATTTGAAAAATACTTACAAATATGATCCATAGGAAACATACAAAATATCTTGTGATTTTGTAACAAAATATAAGCTGTTCATGTGGTAGGTGTTGTGCCACATAGCTTTATTTTTATTTTAAAAAATAAATTTATTTATTTATTTATTGGCTGCGTTTGGTATTCATTGCTGCACGTGGGCTTTCTCTAGTTGTGGCGAGTGGGGCTACTCTTTGTTGCAGTGCGCGGGCTTCTCCTTGGGGTGGCTTCTCTTGTTGCGGAGCACGAGCTCTAGGAGCACAGGCTTCAGTAGTTGTGGCACGTGGGCTGTAGAGCGCACGCTCAGTAGTTGTGATGCACTGCATGGGCTTAGTTGCTCCACGGCATGTGGGATCTTCCCAGACCAGGGCTCGAACCCATGTCCCTTGTATTGGCAGGTGGATTCTTAACCACTGCGCCACCAGGGAAGTCCCTTACAGTAGCTTTAAGCTCAGCAGGTTTTGGAGATGTGTCCATGTTGATGCTTTTAGACCTTGTAGGGGACACTCCTGGTTCTCCTAGCTTTTGATCTCACCATGAAAAAGTGTGTGTGTCTGTGTGTGTCTGTGTGTGTGTGTGTGTGGTGGGAACACTTAAAGTGAGATCTACCCTCACAAATTTTTAAGTGTTTAATAAGGAATTGTTAAGTATAGGCAACATGTTGTACAGCACATCTCTAGAACTGATTCCTATTGCAGAACTGACACTTTATACCCATTGAGTAGCGACTCCTCATTTGAAACATTCTTTTTTTTTTTAGTATTTTTTAATTTTTTTTTTTAATTTTTATTTATTTTATTTTTGGCTGCGTTGGATCTTTGTTGCTGTGTACGGGCTTTCTCCAGTTGCAGAGAGCGGGGGCTACTCTTCGTTGCGGTGTGCGGGCTTCTCATTGTGGTGGCTTCTCTTGTTGTGGAGCACGGGCTCTAGGCGCGCAGGCTTCAGTAGTTGTGGCGCACGGGCTTAGTTGCTCTGCAGCATGTGGGATCTTCCCAGACCAGGGCTTGAACCCGTGTCCCCTGCATTGGCAGGCGGATTCTTAACCACTGCGCCACCAGGGAAACCCTAAATTTATTTTTTTAATTTATTTTTTATTGAAGTATAGTTGAATTACAATTTTGTGTTAATTACTGTTGAACAGCAAAGTGACTCAGTTATACATATATATATTCTTCTTCATATTCTTTTCCATTATGGTTTATCACAGGATACTGAATAGAGTTCCTGTGCTATACAGCAGGACCTTGTTTATCCATTCTACATATGCCAGTTTCCATCTGCTAATCCCAAACTCCCAATCCATCCCTCTCCTCCCCCTCCCCCTTGGCAACCACCAGTCTATTCTCTATGTCCCTGATTCTATTTCTGTTTCATAGATAGGTTCATTTGTGTCATATTTTAGATTCCACATGTAAGTGATTATCATATGGCATTTGTCTTTCTCTTTCTTACTTCACTTGGTATGATAATCTCTAGTTGCATCCATTGAAACACATTCTTTTTTTTTTTTTTTTTTTGCGGTACATGGGCCTCTCACTGTTGTGGCCTCTCCCGTGGTGGAGCACAGGCTCTGGACGTGCAGTCTCAGTGGCTGTGTCTCACGGGCCCAGCCGCTCCGTGGGATGTGGGATCTTCCCAGACCGGGGCACGAACCCGTGTCCCCTGCATCGGCAGGCGGACTCTCAACCACTGCACCACCAGGGAAGCCCTGAAACACATTCTTTTTAAAAACACAGGCCTAGCCTAGGATATTATGGGTTGGGTTCCAGACCACTGCAGTAAAGTGAAGATCACAATAAAGTGAGTCACACAATTTTGTTGGTTTCCCGGCGCATATAAAAGTTATGCTTATACTATACTGTAGTCTATTAAGTGTGCAATAGCATTATGTCTAAAAAAATACTTGAAGTAAAATGTACATACCTTAAGTAAAAAATATTTTCTTGCTAAAAAATGCTGACCATCATCTGAGCCATCAGCGAGTCGTAATCATTTTGCTGGTGGAGGGTCTTGCCTCCATGTTGATGGCTGCCAACTGCTCAGGGCGGTGGTTGCTGAAGTGTGGGGTGGCAGTTTCTTAAGAGAAGACTCTTCCTTTCACTTGAATACCTAGAGGACATTGTAGGGTTATTAACTGGCCTAATTTCGATATGGTTGGGTTGTTGTATGTCAGGGAATAGGGAGGCCCAAAGAGCGGGAGGGAGATGGGGAGTGGCTGAGGGGTGGAGCAGTCAGAACAGACATTTATCCATTAAGTTCACGGTACGGGCATATGGGCGTGGTTCGTGGCACCCCAAAACAACGACAATAGTAACATCAAACATCACTGATCACAGATCACCGAAACAAATACTAACACTGAAAACATCTGAAATATCACAAGAATTACCAAAATGTGACACAGAGACATGAAGTGAGCAAACACTGCTGGAAAAATGGTGCCAATAGACTTGCTTGATGCAGGGTTGCCACAAACCTTCAATTTGTAAACATCGCGATATCTGCAAAGCACAAGAGAGTGAGGCGAAATAAAATGAGGTATGCTTGTACTCAACAACACGTGCTCTTGGTTTTAAGGACTTTAGAAACATATCCAGTGAAAGTGGACGCTGCTGGGAGCCTGCTCCACCCTCCTGGGGTGCCTCTGACAGTGGAGAGGTCTCCTTCTGCACAGATGTGAATTGCAAGACAGGGTTTGCTTTGACAGGAATGGCATAAGAACCTCTGCGTTGTTCTGCCTCTTCTGGGGACGCTCTCTCCTCCCCTCGGTCCTGTACCGGCTCTTCCTGCTCTCTAGCTGGGAGAGCTCCTCTGGATTCTGGCTCAGGCTCTCTTCTCTTATAAACTCTCTGTCTTCGTAGGGGATTTCATCTCCTCCCATGGCTTCAAATACCCCTAATATGCCACCACCTCCCCTGTTTTGATCTCCAGCCCAGACCCTGTGTATCCAGGTGCTGACTTGTTGCCACACGATGCCTGGAACCCAGTGTGTTCAAATGCACTCATGATCTTCCCCTCGAGAGGGGCCCCTGGGTCTGCTGGGCGAGGAGTCCCCCCCAGACATCTAACCCCACATCCCCATGTGCAGTCCCTCACCAAGCTTGCCAGCCATGCCTACAGATGTCACCACCCCCCTTTCTCTGCAGCCTGTCCTGTTTCCCAGGGAGGTTGTGACTGTCTCCCAGAATTCTCCTATGCCCTTCCTTGGTCCATTTTCACACGGTAGCCAGAGTGACATGCATTTAGACCTTGCATTCAAAATGCCCATCTGATCATGTCCTTTTCCCTCTTGAGACCCCTCAAACTGTTTCCCACCACTGGCAGGGTCAGATATAAATCACATCAGCCTTCTTGGTCTCCCTGTTGGCTCTGCCTGCATCCCTCCAAGCTCATCGTCCCCCACTGTGGGCACCCTGCCCAGGCCACCCCAGCGTTCTCTGTTCCTCCCTCAGGCTGAGTACATTCTTGCCTCAGAACCTCTGCACAGGCCACTTCTCCTACCAGAAACATTCTTTCCTTCCCTTTCAGCCTGGCCCAGGCCTCCTATGGGGCTCAGCTTAAATTTCTTTTTTTTTTTTAAGTTGAAGTATAGTTGATTTACAGTACTGTGTTAGTTTCAGGTGTACAGCAAAGTGGTTCAGTTATATATGTATCTATTATATTCTTTTTTCAATTCTTTTCTATTATAGTTTATTATAAGATACTGAATATAGTTCCCTGTGCTATACAGTAAATCCTTGTTGTTTACCTGTTTTATATGCAGAAGTATGCATCTGTCAATCCCATCCTCCCAGTTTATTCCTCCCTCCCTTCCTTCCCCTTTGGAAGCCTAAGTTTGTTTTCTATTTCTGAGTCTGTTTCTGTTTTGTAAATAAACTCATTTGTATCATATTTTAGATTCTACATATAAGTGATATCATATGGTATTTGTCTTTCTCTGACTTATTTCACTTAGTATGATAATCTCTAGGTCCATTCACATTGCTGCAAATGAAAGAATTTCATTTTTATGGCTGAGTAATATTCCATTGTGTGTGTGTGTTTGTATATATATATATATATATATATATACACCACATCTTCTTTATCCATTCATCTGTTGATAGGCACTTAGGTTGCTTCCATGTCTTGGCTATTGTAATGATGCTGCTATGAACATTGGGGTACATGTATCTTTTCAAATTAGAGCTTTTGTCCTTTCCAGATATATGCCCAGGAGTGAGATTGCTAGATCATATGGTGACTCTATTTCCAGTTTGTTAAGGAACCTCCATACTGTTTTCCGTAGTGGCTGCACCAATTTACATTCCCACCAAAAGTGTAGGAGGGTTCCGTTTTCTCCACACCTCCTCCTCAGCTTAAATTTCTGACCTTCAGAAAACTGTCCGTCACCCCCTCGCATCCAGGTTTCCCCATCCCACATTCTCTAGTATCCCGTACTTTTTCTCCATGGCTCTTATCCATTTGTAATCCTATTATTATTCAGTGTTCATTCATTCCTCCCCTTCTTTCCCATCTGCCTGAAACCTCCACAGGGTCAGAGACCCTGTCTGCTTTACTCACCACTTGTTTTCATCAGCACCTGTCTCAAAGCCTGGCAACTCAGTAGATGCTCGAGATACACTTGCCAATTCAACATCAAGATGTCTTCTCCACTGAAGTGCTGTGGTTAAGAGCTGGTGTGCTAAAGTCGGACGGTCCTGGGTTAGAATTATAGCAGTGCCACTTGTAAGCCGTGTGACTTTGGACAAGTCACTTAAGGCCTCTCTGAGCCTCTGTTTCCTGCCTCATAAGATTAATATGGTGATGAAATGAGAATGTCTATAAAATATTTAATGCAATGGCTGGCATACAGTAATCCTTTAATGAATGACAATGGTTATTATTTAAATAATTTTAATCAAAGCTAAACCACAGGTCCCCAAAGTGTTACCATTGCTGCTTCCTCTCACCTCTTGGGTGAAGCAGGGAGCGAAACCACATTTTCATAACTGCTCAGACGTGGGGTCTTTGGAAGCAAGCTGTGATGACAGCAGTTCCAGCTCTGGAGGTGGACCTTTGTGTCTCCCTCTGCTACTCACTGGCTGTGTCACCAAGGCAAGTGGGTTTCTTTGAACTCAATTTGTCCTCTGTAAAATGTGGCCGATAAATATTTCATAGGATAGTTATAGGCATTGCATGCGATAATGCACATAAATACCTTGTGCTGAAAAGTTGCTACATTAAAATTACAGTCTTGTTACAAACTTGGGATGGCTGAAGATGGCCCTGTGTCTCCTACCGTGCTTCCAAACTGCCACCTTCTTAATCATGGAGGGTCAGGCTTGAATTTGAAAGTTGGTTCTGCCTCCTACTTGCTCCATAGCCTCTCTGAGCATGTTTCCTTCTCTATAGAATGGAGCTAATACCATCTGGTGGCGTATTGTAAGGAGTAAATAAAAGAGTGAGCCTAAAGCAAGGGTTGGAGACTTCCCTGGCGGTCCAGTGGCTAGGACCCTGTGCTTCCACTGCAGGGGGCACAGGTTTGATCCCTGGTCGGGGAGCTAAGATCCCGCAAGGTGCGCGGCGAGGCCAAATAAATAAAAATACATACATACACACATAAATAAGTAAAGCAAGGGTTGGCAAACAACGGATGGTGGGGCTTGTAGAGTTTTATTGGAGCACAGCCACGCTCACTCACTTATGCATTACCTGTGGCTGCTTTGGTGCCACAAAGACATTTGAGTAGCTGTACAGAAACTATACGGCCCACAAAGCCTGAAGTATTTACTCTCTGGCCCTTCATGGAAAAAGTTTGCCAACACCTGATGTGAAGCCTCTCATTCAGTGCCTGCTTGTGGTAGGCGCTCTGTGAGCACGGTTGCTTTCGCCATCATCATCATCGTCTGGATCATTAATGCAGCAGTCAGGTGGAGCACCGTTCTGGAAAGGTGAGGAAGAGGAGGCCCTGTGGGGAGGGCCTTGCTGGAGCCGCCCAGCACCATGCCATGCACAGAGCAGGTGTCTGGATGTTGGATGTCCTGTGTCAAAAAGACTATTGGTCTGGTGAACTTTCTAATACATCAAGTGATAGTCTCTAAACATTTCAATCTGCCAGGAAAATGTGTCAGAAACCTGTTTTCAGGGCTACCATGAATCTGTAGAGTGCCTTTGTGTGAATTAGAAAATGTATCCCTTCCTTAAGACACTTAATTGTTGTAAATAAATGTACTGATTTTGTTAGGGCAAGATGCTTTACTGTTAGGAAGTCATAATAAACATACAAATCTACCATGTATTCTCTGAACGGGACCCCTCCCTCCCTAGGATTGTGCAGTAAACCACCCACACAGCTGTACATGGCAGCCCTGCCTGTCAGTGGTGAACCAGCGTGCGTACTGATTTTTGTATACCTGTTGTCTAAAAGTGAGGCCCACTTTTTATGGACCTCCCCAGGCACAGTTATGACTTTGCCCCTCATCTGTGCTTCCTTGGCCTCCGTGGGCCCAGCAGGCTCTGGTGCTTCCTCACCACCACCTTTGGGATCCCACAGGCAGAGATGGAGTTGGTCCAGCATATTGGTGTCCCCGCCAGTAAGATCATCTACGCCAACCCCTGTAAGCAAATTGCACACATCAAGTATGCTGCCAAGCATGGCGTCCGGCTGCTGAGCTTTGACAACGAGATGGAGCTGGCAAAGGTGGTAAAAAGCCACCCCAGTGCCAAGTAAGCTGAGAAGCACTCATGTGGGAGGCTGGGCTGCGTGTGAGGGCAGAGGGAGTGGGAGGAATGGGGCCGGGGCTGAGGACCCTGCCTTGGACCCGGCCAGAGTCACAGGAGGTTGGGGCAGGCACTCCTGGACTGGACCCAGGATGCAGAGCCTGAGTAGGACAGAGGTAGAAATGATGGATTACAGGCCAGGCAGAGCAAAGCCCACGGTACTACGGAGGTCAAAGTCACGGCAGAGGAAGCAAGAGGGGGTGGTGGTTTCACAGAGGAGGTGGCATTTAAGGAGGGCCTTGAGGGGTGACCAGCATCTGGGGAGGGCATAAACAGGGTGTCAGAGTGAACTGCGTGAGCAAACGCATGGAGGCCAGAAGCAGCATGGGGCATTTGAGGGATAAGCAGAAATTTGATGTGGCTGGAACATACCATGTGCAAGGGGGGAAGGAGAAGTGAATGATGCTTGTCACGGGGCAGGGACCCCAGTGCACGTGGGCTTTGGGAGGGGTCAGGGCTGGACATCTTGCTCAGGCTGTGCCTCTCACCTGGTCACTGGACACCCTGGGGAGCCAGGTGGCGGGCCACTCTAGTTCACCCAAAGCAGCTTCCATTTTGTCTGTTTTACATATTGGGGATATCGGGGTTCTCAATAAGACTGTGTTTAAAAAATGGTCCCCCCGATACAAGAGAAGTTGGAAAAGCCTGGCTGGTGTTAAGGCTGATTCGGAGAAGTGGGGCTGCCCAGAGGAGAACTGGTGAGGTTGGGACCAGGGCAGGGGCCCCAGGGAAGGGCCCAGGGACATTTAGGGAATGGATTGGACAGGACTCAGAGGCTGACTGGCTGCGCAGGGAGAGGAAGGGGTCCAGGGGCTTGTGGGGTTGGGTAGCTCTGAGCCATGAGGGTTCACGCCTCTTGACTTAGAGAAGGCTTGGTCGGGGGTGGGGTGGGGGGGGGTGAGGCATGGCGCCCCCTGCAGAGGTGCCGCGTGTCTCCTCAGGATGGTTCTGTGCATTGCCACCGATGACTCCCACTCCCGGAGCCGCCTGAGCCTCAAGTTCGGAGTGTCGCTGAAATCGTGCAGACAACTGCTTGAAGATGCCAAGAGGAACCACGTAGAGGTGGTGGGTGTGAGGTGAGTGCCCAGAAGCCCCGCCATCACCACCCACGCCCACTGCCCACTGCCTGTTTTCCCAGGACTTAATCAACTCTGTGTGAGACCTCCCTCAGGGTCTCCAAGGAGGGCCTGTCCCTGGGCCTAGAATTCTGCCATTTGAGAGCTTCCTCCCTTTGGAAAGAAGTTTTGGAGTGTCCCACTGCCCCAACCCCACAGTCTGCAGAAGGTCCTGTCCCAGGAGGTTCCAGGAGGGACCTGGCTTTGCAGGAGTTTTCCCAGCCTGAGGCCAAAGGTCATCCTGGCACACCTTGGCTGTGCCTCTTTTCTGGTAGGGGATATGGAAGAAGCAAGAACTATGACCTAACAATATAGCTTTCCTTTTTTTGGACTTAGGATGGCCAGACACTCTGCTAAATGCTTCATGGACACTGTCCCATAACTGTGGGATCTTATCCCCACTTTATAGATGGGGAAACTCAAGCACAGCTTGTCAGACTGCTGAGTGAGATGTACATCAGATCTGGCTGAATCTGGGGCCCTAGCCCTCACCCCAGAAGGCTCAGACCCAGGGGCAGCATGGAGGGATGGGGGGGGCGCCAAGTGCCAAGGGACCTTGGATCTAGTCTCCTGTCCACTCCTCACTTGCCACATGGCCCCTGGCAGCCCATTTAACCTGTTATGCCCACAGTCACTACATCTGGAAAATGGGCACAGCATCCAGTGTGCTCGGCCAAGTTGCTCCTGGCTGGGACTGAGGTGGTGGTACTTGGGCCCCTGTGTGTAAGCCGAGGCTCTTCCTCCCTTCCCAGTTTTCACATTGGCAGTGGCTGTCCTGACCCTCAGGCCTACGCTCGGTCCATCGCAGACGCCCGGCTTGTGTTTGAAATGGGTGCTGAGCTGGGCCACAGGATGCACATCCTGGACCTTGGCGGCGGCTTCCCTGGAGTGGAGGGGGCCAAAGTGAGATTCGAAGAGGTAACCCTGGGATCGCAAGTGTCACACTGGGCTGGGTGGGGGTGGGGATGGGGCAGGGAGGGTTATAATGATCCCAGGAAGCTCACTGTGAGTGGGTCCCATGTGCTACGTGCTGTGCTTAGTGCTTTACCTGGATTATTTTATTATTAACCCTGTGTTACAGCTGAGCAAACTGAGGCTCGCAGACGTTAACTTCACTTCCTGAGTCCATGGAAGAGCTGGCTGCGCACCCAGCTCTGCCTGACTCCGTCCATGCACCTATTTGAGGCTTAACCAGACCATATTTGCATAAGTCATAAGGCTTTCTGAGGGTCTGGGTGTGCCCTATTCACCCTCCGGCGGACTGATGAGAAGTCAAGTGGGCAGGGGAAGGAAAAGCCAACCTTCTGTCCACTCCTAGTCCGTCTGTCTCCTTCCCATCTGGAAGGTGAAATCAGGAAAAACGTGTCGTTGCAATCTCAACTTTAACCACTAGAGGTCGCTTTTTCTTAGTAGGTGCCTGGTCCTGGAATATTCACATCTTGGAACTGAATTTTAGAAAATAATACGTGATGGACACTAAGAATTAGCTTCAAAGATGAGCATTGCAGCATTCTTCATAACAGAAGTCCAGTGGACTTCCTTGGTCCCTATAGCACTCATGGATTGGTTAAATTATGGTATATTCTTATGGTGAAAACATTTACACACATGGGGAGGTCATTCAGTTTATTGAGTGAAACAGTTTATAAAAACATATATACTTATAGCCCTAACATGTTTATAATAAAAAAATCAGGTTTTTAGGTTTGTATAAAAAGGAACTAAAGGAGCTACTCCAAACAGTTAACACTGATTAGGTTAATCTGGGTAATAGAATTAGGGGTGACGTTGACCTTCTTTTTCCTTCTCTGTAGTTTCTATTTAAAAAATGTGTTATTTAGCATATTGGTTATTTAGGAAAGAAAAATCCACGTCAGGGCTTCTGGAATCTGAGTACCAAGTCTTAGATTAAGAGTGTCTTTTCCCATTGTAGGGTCATTGAAGGGTGATTTACACAAGTGTGAAGGTCTTGACCCAACTCTGTCTCTGCCTACCTTCTTGTCCAGCTGTCCGTGGTTACCAGCTGGGGTAACCTGAAATCAAAGAAGCTTTCAAGAAATAGACTTGGAGCTGCAGCAAGTCTTCAGCATAAACCCCACATTTCAAACATGTAATTGTCCCCCATCCTCTCAGATTTCTTCTGTGGTCAACTCAGCCTTGGACCTGTACTTCCCGGAGGGCTGTGGTGTGGACATCCTTGCCAAGCTGGGGCGCTACTATGTGACCTCGGCCTTCACCTTGGCAGTCAGCATCATCGCCAAGAAGGAGGTTCTTCTGGAACAGCCTGGAAGGGAGGGTAGGTACCAGGTGGGCAGCGGAGCCCCATTCTTCCCTAAAGCCAGGGACAGTGGCTGGCTGAGCCGGGTCTGTTTTTAAGGGGTGGGGGAAGCTGGAAAATGGGTCCTTGCTTTAGGGAAGTTTACAATCAAGTATTCTCACCCCAAGACACTCTTTAGCATCTTTTTTTTTCCTATGCATGTTTATATTTTATGAAGATTGAGATCAAAGCAACCTTAGGGAGAATAGATGCTTTATTAACCCTATTGTACAAATGAAGAAATTGAGAACCAGAGAGAATACAAGTGAATTGCTTAATTGCTAGTAAGTGGTAAAGCCTGCATTTCACCCCTTGTTTGTCTTCTCTCCAAAGTACAGGCTCTTACTCACCCTACTGCTTCTCACAACATATTGAAAGTAATTAATGACAACTTATATTTGTCTAAGCCCACTTTATAGAGGACAGAATGTAGGCATGGAGAGGTTGAGTCACTAGCCCAAGGTCACACAGCTGATAAGGGGCAGTGCCAGGATTCAAGTCCAGGCTGGGCTGACTCAAGGCTCCTCTGTCCACACTGCCAACATCAGCGCTCTTCCCTGACCTTCCAGATAGATCAGTCGTCCCAGCAGCCTCTTGAGTGAGAGGTCTGACTCTGATCTTGGGGCTTTTTTCTCTGCTCTGGGACCCCCAGGCACGAGAGCCTGAGGTCAGTGTGCTCTTCCTCGGAGAGGGGTGGTGGGCTCCAGGTGGAAGGTCTTCTGTGTGTGTGTGTGTACGGATGGAATTCTGGCCTCCTTTACACATCTGGGGGATTATACTTTCTAGTCCAGCCGGGAGACCTGGCTTCTCATTCCAGCTCATGCGCTGCCCCATCGTGTGCCTCTGAGCAGGTGGCTTAACCTCTTGGGGTCTTGAGTTTGGGTGGGCTGCTCTTCTGCCTTTGCTGGGGCATTGAGGGGCTCAGATGCAGTCGGGGAGTGTGTCCTGGGCAGGGTTGCTCAGCTGCAAGGTGTTTCCAACACAGTAGTGAACCTCCTCTCACAGGAGGAGGCTGGCAACCTCATAGCTGAAGAAGGGGCAGCCCTCTTGCTTCAGTAGCTTGTCCCCTTGCTGAGCCTGCCACAGTTCCAACCCCTCATGTGCTGCTTGTGCTGCCCCGCCCCCTCCCCTCCCTGCAGAGGAAAACGGTTCCGCCCCCAAGACCATCCTGTACCAACTCAGTGAGGGCGAGTATGGAATCTTCAACTCAGTCCTGTTTGACAACACCTGCCCTACCCCCATCCTGCCGAAGGTGAGCCTACCCCACTGGGCCTGTTTTCAATTGGGTGGGTGCATTTAAATAACATTTGTGTGTGTGTATTGTTATCTAATTTAAAAAAAACTAAAACATTCATTGTGGAAAACAGACAATAGGAATAAAGAACGTTATCACCCATAATTCCACCACAGAGACTCTTTGAACATTAGATTTCTTTTCAATCTTTTAAAAAATGTATTATACTTTTTTCCCATAAAGTTGGGATCATATCAATTTGTAACCTGATTTTTTTCCCACTTAATATGGGGTGTAGCTCTTTGCATGCCATTAACCAATCTTTGACAACACGCCTCTTGATGACTACATAATATTTTAGCCAATCTAACTCTAGTGATTGTCCATTTGGTTTCCTGATTTTGAGCTTTGTGGGTCTATCTTGACATCCATCTCTGATCACTGCTCTGGGATAAATTCCTAGAAGTAAAAATTCATCTTTAATGAGTTTTCCATGTTAACGAGGGAATAGGAATAGACAGAACATTCCTTCTAGCCTCTGCAGAATCCAGCCCAGGGCCTCTGGCAGCTTTAGCGGGCCTTGTTAAGAGGGGAAAGGAAATCAGAGGCACTTGTAAGATTTTCGCATCTCCAGGCCTTTGTGTGGTCTTGCTTTGGGAAGGAAACTTAAGTGCCTAACTAGTACCTAGACCATCGTGAGCTTTCAATGTGTTTTTGTTTTTCTTTTCGTTTCCATGCTGACTAGTTTTTCCAGAGGCAATCAGATGTTAGCTCCTCTTTGTAGCTCTTCCTGCCCCTCCTCTACGGCTGGCAGAGGGAGCCCCTCTCTCCTCCAGGCGCCCCTACCCCACCCACGACTTGATGGATATTCATTCCATAGCTGCCTTGTCTGAGTAAGCCTTCCCGACGACGATGTGCTCAGGAATTCAGTTTTCTACGGTGATGCACTAGCATTCCCTGCATTCCTGTGGTCTCCCACATCCTACCACACAGAGGAAGCACCAGGCCTAGGCCAGCCAAGCCCCAGGCTACACAGCAGGCAGCAGCTGCTTCCCAGTTACTCTCCCTTCCAGTCGCCCTCCCAGTCCCGGTTCCGCTCCCTTCTTTCTGTTGCAGGCGGTCCCTGGCCCACTCCCCATTCCCTTCATCAGCTCCTCAGACGAGCAGGCAGGGCTGTAGTCCCAGCCCAGCCCCATACCTGCTCCAGGAGCTCTGGCTGACCAGTCTCTAGTTGGTGTTCCTGACTTGGGCACCAGGATGGTACTGACCCTCTCGGTGGTCTGTGCTGCTCCTCCTCTGGTGGGTGCTGAGGTTTCTTCTTCAGGCTGTCAACCGCTTAGGAGTCCTGCCACGTGACCATACCCAGGGTGGGGACCGCGGTGTTGCCCGCGGTGTGGCCGCGGAGACAGACACCGTGTAGGTGACAGCACACATAGTCAGTTAGCTACAGTTGTGCTGGGAGTGTGTCAGAGGGACCCAGCCTGGCCAGGGGTATCTGCACTTTCTTCCCCAAGGACGGTGCCCCTCACTAGCCAGGATGGCAGCTTTGTACCCTGCTCTTCATGCCCAGGCACTTTGTTTTTGGACCTCAGGGAGAAAAACTCATATTAAACATAATCCTTGGTTCAGGGTTTTCTTCTCATCATTGGAATATGCATGGCTCCTTTTTGTTTCTTTTCTTTTCTTTTTTAAAAATTCAACAAATATTTGAGTACCCTCCACATGCAAGGCATTGTGCCGAGGTCTGCAGAAGACAGCAGGTGAGGAATAATTGCCTGTGTCTTTGAAATACAATCCTGCTGGGCAGAAACACGTGTGTGTGTGTGTGTGTGTGTGTGTGTGTGTGTGTGAGAGAGAGAGAGAGAGAGAGAGAGAGAGAGAGAGAGAGAGAGAGGAGAGAGAGAGAGGGAGAGAGAGAGTAGTACACAAACTACAACAGTGTCATGAGAAAAGTACAAAAACTACAGAACAAATGTTATTGAACTTTTTTCAAAAATATTTTAGTAGTTGTCACTAAAAGATAAGGACTTAAAAAAAGAACACAGTAACATCACCAAACTAACAAATGAGCAGTTCCATAGTATCCCCTGTCGTCTAGTTAGTGTTCAGATCTCCCCTCATAAATGGTTTATATAGTTGATTTTACAGGTGAGAAAACTGAGGCATAGGGTGGTGAAGCAACTGACTCAAAACTCACACAGTTGATAAAGGAATAAACTGTAGACCGTTGGGGGCAGAGTTCCTGTCTTATTCATCTTTGATTACCTGTCTGCTGCCAAAGAACAAGCTCTTGACTATTGATACTTTCCTATAAAATGATGGCCTCTCTATAAAATCACCGCCTCCTTGTAAAATCTCGCCACTGTTGGGCATTTGGGCATTGCTAATTTTTGTTTATTCTTATTCATGTTTCTATGAGTACTCCCTCTGCCTAGAATGCTCTTTGTTAGTCTCTTTGTATGCTGGCTTAATGCACATGCTTAAAGTATATTCCCTTTTAAAAACTATTTTCTTTTCTTTTTTTATACATCTTTATTGGAGTATAATTGCTTCACAATGCTGTGTTAGTTTCTGTTGTACAATAAAGTGAATCAGCCATATGCATACATATATCCCCATATCCCCTCCCCCTTGAGCTTCCCTCCCACTCTCCCTATCCCACCCCTCTAGGTCGTTGCAAAGCACTGAGCTGATCTTCCTGTGCTATGCGGCTGCTTCCCACTAGCCATCCATTTAACACTTGGTAGTGTATATATGTCTATGCTTCTCTCACTTTGCCCCAGCTTCCCCCTCCCCCACCCCCGTCTCTGGAATAGGACTACCGGGTAAAATGATTTGAGCATTTTTATGCCTCTTGATACATATTGTCAGATTGTTTTCCTCAAAGCTTGGACCAATATTTATTGTTACCATTTGTACCATTTCACAATAAGCTCACCAGCATTATGTGCTGTGACCATTTTCTTTTTATTTAAAAAATTAAAAAAGTTTTTGGCTGTGTTGGGTCTTTGTTGCCGTGCGGGCTTTCTCTAGTTGCAGCGAGCGGGGGCTGCTCTTCGTTGCGGTGCCCGGGTTTCTCATTGCAGTGGCTTCTCTTGTTGTGGAGCACGGGCTCTAGGCGCGCAGGCTTCAGTAGTTGCAGCACTTGGGCTCAGTAGTTGCAGCGCGTGGGCTCTAGGGCACGCGGGCTTCAGTAGTTGTGGTGCGTGGGCTCGGTAGCTGTGGCTTGTGGGCTCTAGAGCGCAGGCTCAGTAGTTGTTGTGCACGGACTTGGTTGCTTCATGGCATGTGAGATCTTCCCGGACCAGGGATCGAACCCGAGTCCCCTGCATTGGCAGGCGGATTCTTAAGCACTGCGCCACCAGGGAAGTCCATGACCTTTTTCTTGTTGGCTAATTTATCTGAAATGGTATACCTCAATATTTCTTTCATTCTTGTTTCTTTGACAAGGATAAAACTTTTTTTTTTTGGTTTATTTTATTTCCTTTGATGTCAATGTCTTTTTTTTTTTAAGTGATCCTTTTTTTAAGAAATAAATAAGTTTATCTATTTACTTTTGGCTGTGTTGGGTCTTCCTTGCTGCGTGGGCTTTCTCTAGTTGCGGCGAGCGGGGAGTACTCTTGGTTGCGGCGTGTGAGCTTCTCATTGTGGTGGCTTCTTTTGTTGCAGAGCGTGGGCCCTAGGCACGCAGGCTTCAGTAGTTGTGGCACACGGGCTCAGTAGTTGTGGCTTGCAGGCTCTAGAGCGCAGGCTCAGTAGTTGTGGCACACGGACTTAGTTGCTCCGCGGCATGTGGGAGCTTCCCAGACCAGGGATTGAACCCATGTCCCCTGCATTGGCAGGCGGATTCTTAACCACTGCACCACCAGGGAAGTCCCATCAATATATTTTTATATTCTCTGTTCGCCTAATTTGGGAGGTCTTAAATTTTTTTTTTCTTGCAAATGAAGATGAGCCTGCATATGCATGTGTGTATGTATTTAATATAATATTTGATACATATATTTTTTCTTAATCTGATGGTTTATTATTTTAGTTTTGTGATTCTTTGTTATTCTTTCATAGAAGTTTCAACACACTATCATATATCTTAACTAAGTGTGCTGCAATTAATAGTAAGGAAATTTGTCTCTAACTGCTCTGCGGTTTATAGATTATCATATATATGGTGTATATATATAACAAATAGAACATTTATTGGAGAAAAATTTAGCACAAACAGTAAAATAAAATAACCCACTAATCCCACCATTCAGAGACAACTATTGTTAAAATTTACTTTCATTCCTGTTTTTTTAAGTGTCATAGTGCACATTGTTTTTAACTTAAAAAAAATTATATACTATGAGATATGGTTTTCTTTACTGATATGTTAGATGGACTCTTTATTTATAAACATTTTAAATGTTCAGTGAGTGGTCTAAAATGACATATATTTAGGGTATAAAGATGCAATTCAATAAATGGGTATTAGCACTTCATAAATGCAAGGTATAGTTAGGTGTGGGGAGGTACCCAGAGGGGGCAAGTACCATGGGAGTTTTACGAGAATCTTGGGAAGCAAAATTCAGGGTACAAGCTCTAGTTGCCCCACTCTGTACAGAGACACCCCCTCCCTTGAAAAGATTGGGCTTTCTTACTTGTCATTGTATTTTATTCTAATTATTTATGGTTTAAAAAGTGTGAATCCGTATGGAATATATTGCAGTAGTATTTGTCAGGTCTGAATCTGGTTAGTTCTTGCCTTAACAATTCTTAAGTAATGATTTCTAACCCTTTTTTATTTCTGCTTTGCCATACTGTACATTAATTTCATTTTTTTTCAATGATCTCTAGTTTTTATCCCATTCTTTTGACAACAGCTTTGTGCTATGTTTAGAAAACTGGTAGGGTGCCTTCTATCTCCAGCAATGTGGTAGACTAGATACCCCAAACAGCCTCCCCACTGACAACAAAGAAAACTGTGTCCTGACTTAAGAGATAGCAGGGAATCTTCAGAGGTCAAAAAATAAGTGAAAGTAGGAATCTCCATTTCACTTAGAGTAAATGCCAGTCAACTCACCAGCCTGAGGGATCCTTTTTAAATGTAAGTCAAATCATGTCTCTTTTCTACCTAAAACCCTTCTTTGGCTCCTGTCTCACTCCATATTAAAGCCAGAGCCCTTACTATAGCTCCCGCAGCCCTTTGTGATCTGACCCTGTTTCCTCTCTGACCACCTCCCCCACCCTCTTCGCCTTGCTCACCCCACTCTAATCATATCAGCCTCCTTGCAGTTCCTTGAACTCACCCAGCATGTTCCTGCCTCAGCATCTTTGCACCAGCTTTCCCCTCTGCCTGGATCACTTTTCTAGGTACCACACTGGTTCACTCCTCACCTCCTTTAGGTCCTTGCCCTAAAGGAGGCCTACCCTGACACCTTACACCTTATTTAATATTACACCTGTACCCCCCACCTGGTCTTTTGTTTTTTAATTACTTTGTAACACAGTATATAACTTCTTTATTTTGTTTTCCTCCCTCCTGCTAGACTATAAACTCCATGAGGACAAGGATCTTTGTCTATTTTGTTCACTAGTGTGTCCCAAGCACATACAACAGTGACTGTTCAAATATGCGTTAAGTGAATTAATTAATCCAGAGAGAAAACCTAACTCTGAAACTGGCTTTCTCTCTGGGAGGTGTATACTGAATCCTTTTAGCACTGATCTTCAGTTTTCATAGTTGTGTGTGTTCCTAGGGACTAGTCAAGATAGAGAATATGATAGGATCCCTCACATAAAGCTGGGAACCCTGAAAAAGTACATAATCATTAGTGTAAGAGAATATTAGGAAAAACTCCCACAGAGGAGGACAGCAAGAAAACTTGTCTGTTTTGATCTTATTAGTAGTTGGAAGAGAGCAAAAAAATGAGAATTTGAAACCACAAGCCGGCCTTTTCTTGGGTTTGTTGCCCAAATTCATATTAACTGTGTGGTCTGAAAAACATCAAGCCTAGAATTCATTTTATCTTGCAGAAGCAAACACAAATTCTCTCTGGAGGAGGAGTTCTCAACCTAGGCTTTTAAAAATTCTCACAGATAAATTTCCAAGGTACATGAGATCACAATAAAAAATCACAAAACACAAAGAAACAAGTCACCATGAGGGGGAACCAGCAGAAGCAATAGACAGCAGATTCAAACCTGCAATTACTACATGTACTGGAATTATCTGATGCTAAAAATAAAAATATTTACAATATTTAAAGAAATAAAAATTGAAAAT
This sequence comes from Stenella coeruleoalba, assembly GCF_951394435.1. Taxonomy (NCBI): domain Eukaryota; kingdom Metazoa; phylum Chordata; class Mammalia; order Artiodactyla; family Delphinidae; genus Stenella; species Stenella coeruleoalba. Next base: position 25,934,647 of record NC_137169.1, read on the forward strand.
ATGACCCAAAAGTAAGCAAATATAAAAACATGAACTAGCAGATTTTTAAAAGAACTAAATAGAACTTCTAGAAATGAAATATATGAAAATTGAACTTATGCACAGGGTAAGAAAGATTTTAGAGACAGTTGAAGAGAGAATTAGGGAATGGGAAGATAGAGCTGAAGAAACTATGCAAATGTAGCACAAAGAGACAGAGATAGGAAAGAAAATAAGAAAGGCAAAGGAAGTGGTAGATAGAATGAGAAGGCATAATGTCTAATCATAGTTTCAGGAAGAGGTTGTATCAGGATACAGAAATGAGACAAGTAATTTGAACAGGGGAATTTTAATATAAAGAATTGCTAACTTTAAAGATGGTTAATTACTAAAAAGGATAAAAGCAGTTACTACCCCTGGTAAGGGAGAGTGAAAAAGGAAGAAACTTAGAGGAGGGCTTCTCCCTCCAAGGCTGAGATTGAAACCTTTAAAGAGAGACTGTGGCTGTTACAAGGATGTGCAGCCTACCAGTGGCAAAGAAACTTTCGGAGGGTTCCCAACACAACTGCATCACAGAAGCAGCCTGCTGCGGAGTGGAGGGAAGCTTGTTGGACTGTGCAGGCCAAAGTTGAACTGTGGGGGCCACTGAAGTGAATGCAACCAGACCCTCATACCCTGAACCAGAGGTGGCCACACAGAAAACATCAGGCTAAAAGGAGGAAAGTCCTTTCTTCCTGATCTGTTCTTGCAGTGTCTTTCCAGCAACTTCTATTGACAAAGCCTAACATAGAGATGGATAGTAAAGAAGAAATGTCTTACTCCAGCATCACAAACCAGGGCAAAGAAGGGTGGATTTGGAGCTGAGAGGCAAAATAAATAAATTAAAATTAAAAAAATTAATAGCTGGCAGAGAGTTAATAAAATGTAAGAGAGGAACACTTATTCTTAGATTTGGGAAATCCAACAAATTCCAAGTATGTTACCTAAAAATAAATCCATACCTAGACAACATATTAGTGAAACAATACCAAAGACAAGGAGAAGATCATAAAACTAGTGAGAGAAATGAGACAGATAGAAGAATACCTGTAGAAGAATGTTAATTAGACTTACAGCTTATTTTTCTCCTGTAACAATGGAAGGCAGAAGATAGTGGAATAGCAGCTTCAATCTATCAACCTAGAATTTTATATCCAGCAAAATTGTTTTTCAAGAATGAGTATGAAACAAAGGCATTTTCCGACAAGCAAATACTGAGAGATAGATCTTCACTAAAGGAAATTCTAAAGGATATATTTCAGACATAAGGAAAATTATCCAGATGGATGGTCTGAGTTGCAGGAAGGAATGATGAGCAAAGGTAGGTAAATATGCGGGTATATTTAAAGGATCACTGACTGGCACCAGCATCACCACCAACAACAATTATGTGACTAGAACAAGACCCTGAAGTTTATTTTACTCTTATGCAACTGTCTGGATGCAGGCAATTCAGAGTTGGTATAGTGGTTTCATATTCACATGGAACCATATGGCTTTCAGCTGTACCTGTTTCTAGGTGTTGCCCCCATCTTGGTAGGTGCATTTTGAAGCTCCAGCCATTATAGGAAATAAGAGAAGTCCCTCTGCCAGTTGTCTTTCAAGGAAATTTCCTGAAAGTACTTATGCTTTTATCTTATGGCCATAACTACCTGCAAGGGAAGTTGAGAAATATAGTCTTTATTCTGGGTGGACATATGCCCAGCAAACATTGAAGATTGGAATTGCTGGGGGTAGGCAACTAGCAGTCTCTGTCACAAACAAGATAGACTAAAACACTGGATAGCAATAGAATGTAAGTTGGGAGGTAGAGTGACCAAGCTGGTCTTCTAAGATTTTGAATTGTTTGAGCAGAAGGTAAAGATATCGATTAATTTTAGACTTTATGTTAGGTATGCATGTTAAAATGTAAATGTCTACAGTAACCACTAAAATAATAGAAGTTTATTAAAATAGTTTGGTTTGGAGAGTGGCATAAAAACATAGACCAGCAAAACATAGTTGAGAGCACAAAAAAGATCCACATATATCTGGAAACTTGATTTGACAGCACTTGCAAAGCATATCATTGGGAATTGTTTAATATATGATGCTAGACCACCTGATTGTCCATATGCAAAAAATGAAACTGGATCCCTATCTTACACCATACATATATATAAATTCCAGAGACCAATATAGGAGAGTATCTGTTTGGCCTTGAAATAGGAAAAAACAGTGAAGAATATCTTTAAAACCAAAAAGGAAGACTGATGTTTGTCTACATTAAAATGAAGAGCTTCTGCTCATCTGTTAGTGAAAGGAAGGAGGCAATCATAAAGTGGGAGAAAAATACTGAAACACATATAATTGATAAGGGATTAGTAGAGAGAATATATGAAGGATTCTTAAAAAGGAAACAGAGACAAATAAGAATCTTATGAAAATAAGGGGAAAAAAGTGAAGCAGAAAGCAATAGAAATAGGGGCAAAAGACTTTAACAGGCAGTTCACAGAAGAGGAAAGCCAAATAGAAAATGCAAAGGTGCTCAACCTCATTGGTAATCAAGAAAATGCAAAGTAAAAGGAAAACAAGATACATCTTCTACCAACTAGATTAGAAAAAAGTGTAAAGCATGACAATATCAAGTGTTGGTGGCATATAGAGTTGGATCTCTTAGATACTGCTAGGTGGAGTTGGTATTTCTACTTTGGGAAACAAGTTGGCATTATTTAGGTAAAGTTAGACATGTGTACACTCTCCCAGCAAGTTCCTAGGTATATATTGCATAGAAACTCTGGGCATGTGTATTTGAAGAGATGTCAGAATGTTCACAGGAGCAATTTCTATAATACAAAACGTTGGAAACAAGCTTAATGTTGTCTTGATGCTGGCTAATAATCAAATAAATTACAGTGTATTCCATACAATGAATTCTATGCAGCTTATTGTGAATTATATCTACATGCATCAGTTGGATGAATCTTGGGAATGTAAGTTTCAAATAAACAAAAAAGCAAGTTGCAGAGATTACATACCCTATATTTCCAATCATATACATTTTAAAAAGTGCAAAATCAAATTCTAAATTGTTTAGGGTTAGGTATACTCATGGAAAAAAGTAAAGCAAAAGAATAATGAAAACAAAATTCTGGATAATGGTTACCTCTGGAGGAGTTTGGGAAGGGACATGTCATTGGGATGGGGATTTCAAAGATAGAGGAAATGTTCTATTTCTTTAGCTGGGCAGTGGGTACACAGATATTCATTTTATCATTATTCTTTTTATTTTACACATGATACAAATGTCCTTTTGTATGAATTAAACATTTAACAAAAAATTGAGTCTGTCACTGCTACTTATTAATATTCTGTGATAGGCTCATGTTTATTTTTTGTCATATTGTTTCTAATGTTTAGAAAGATATCCTGGGAGTTTTAATTAGTCGTAGCATATTTAATCTATTAAACTGGAGAGAATTCTTTTTTGCTTTACTCAGCTTTTCTAGCTAGGAGAGGGTAGAGCTCTTGTATTTTATCTCTCCTTTTAAGGTTTTATTATTTTCTTTGAATAAGTATTATTGTGGCCCAAGTACATCCTTGAGTTTAGTAATGCTTTCATTACTGTTGTGAGTGAAGACGGTCCCCTGTGTGTTTGAGCTGAGACACTGGCTTGCATGCTGAAACTCACTGAGCTCTTCTAGTAACTACCTCTCTCCCCTTTGTTTGCCAGGTGGGCAAGTGTTATCTGCAATGTGATATTTTATTTCTTCACTTTCTCTGTATTGTTTATTTTTTCCCTGCTAGCTATTGCCAGCATTTCTCATGACAGAAAGCTTCAGACTTGGAGCCAGAAGATGTGGGTCTTAGTCCTGGCTCTGCCATATAGTAGCTGAGTAACATTAGGCAAATTACTTAACCTCTCTGGGCCCTGTTTCTCTCGTTTCTTCATCTGGAAAATGAGGGGGCTTAACTTTAATTACTAAGGTTGCTTCTAGTTCTGAAATGAAGCCATTCTAGTGTATCTCCATTAAGTTAAGAGTTGGCTCCTTATTTTAAATAGTTTCTCTTCGTTGTGGGGTTTAGTTTTGTCTGTAGTTTTAATCAAGAAGAGATGCTATAGGCTATTGAATGCCATGTTGACACGTATTGGGAAAATTTAATTTGAATTGTAGATCTATATTTTCCATATTATGATGAAGCCAGTGATTGCCTTGCTCATATCATCCCTGCCTTCCATTTAGAGACAAATTATCTGATCATTGAAAGTGATTCTTTGAATATGAGTGTGGATTTGATTAGCTAGGGATTCATTTTGGATTTTTGCCTATATGTTCACGAGTGAGATTTTGATCATAGGCTTTTATTCTGTTTCCTCTTTTTCCTTTTTTGTGTGCAGCCCTTGCTCATGCCATTTTTTTCCCTTTGAAAATATTTCTGTATACTTTATGCAGTATAGGAGTTAATTGATTTATTGTTTAAAAGTTGGGGAACTATTTAGGGATTACATCAAAGCCATGTGCCATTCTAAATGTTTCACCTTGTTTCATCTGTGGATCTGCTCACCTATTGGGTCTCTTTGAGGAAAGCAGCCATTCAGGTGCAGCTAGGAGGCACCAGGTGTCTGGGACCACCTGGAGTTCTGCTGCTAACCCCCTCTACTGAAGCAGGTCATTTCTTCTAAGTTTTCTCATCTGTAACATGGGAATTGCAACTGCCTCCCAGATGAGGTGTAAAGTAGTGGTGGGCATGCTTTGTAAAGTAGGAACCCTCTGACCTCTCTCTCAGAGGGGGCCCTAGTAGCAGACTGGGCATCTTATATTTTTACAGGTGCCTGTCCATTTCCATTCAGTTTTCCGACTCATAAACAGAGCTGAGACTTACAAGCCTGTCCCCACATGCTTTTGGAACATTTATTTTGCATATTCCTTTTTTGTTTCCTTTTTTTTTTTTAAAGGTTTTAAATGATAATTGCATTATTTCCTGTGAAGTTTTAAAATCTTTCTTTTCCACCCATTTTTAATTTATACCACTACTAAGAAATGAGAGAACTCTGATTATAACTCAAGGGTTCCTTTTTATCTTATTGTGGAAGAATCTTTGGAACCTATTTTCTTAAGGATCCTCATGGATACAATTATATAGCATTTCCTCTCACAATTCTTTAAAGGTTAGCTTATTGGTTTTTTTTGTTTTAAGTTTTTTTAAAATTATTTATTTATTTGGCTGCGTTTGGTCTTCGTTGCTGCGCGTGGGCGAGCAGGGGCTACTCTTTGTTGTGGTGCGTGGGCTTCTCATTGCGGTGGCTTCTCTTGTTGCGGAGCACAGGCTCTAGGCGCGCGGGCTTCAGTAGTTGTGGCATGCGGGCTCAGTAGTTGTGGCTCGCGGGCTTAGTTGCTCTGCGGCATGTGGGATCTTCCCAGACCAGGATTCGAACCCGTGTCCCCTGCATTGGCAGGTGGATTCTTAACCACTGCACCACCAGGGAAGTCCCTAGCTTATTGGTTTTTAAGAACTGGAGCTAAGGGAAATAATTCAGAGCAACTAAGATGAATTTTACTCATTAACAAGAAGCTTGTGAACAAGCTCGTTAAGTTATATGAACAAGGATGTATTGGTTTATCTCGCTTTCCTAGAATGTGAGCTTCATGAGCACAGGAACTTTGTTTTTTTGTGTGTGTGTTCACTGATGCGTCTGCAGCTCCTAGATCAGAGCCTGGCATATAGTAGGTGCTTAATAAGTATCTATTGAATGAATTAATGAGTATAGGATAGTTCTCATGTTTGATTTTAATAACGTGCATGTTTTCTTTATTAATGAGACAGTGGCTTATGCATTACCCTTTTGTCAACTATGAGTATTATTTCTGCTTATGGCACCCATGACTCTTCTCAGTCTGACTCATTCCTGCTCCTGGCTGAGGTACTGAAACACCTTTCCTTCATCCTGCATTGGTTTCCTCCACTGCCTCCTTCTAGGCTCTTTGATGGCTTCCATTCGTACCTTCTTTTTCTTTCTTTTTGGCTCTTCCTCTTTCTCATCACTCATGTATTCTCTATTCATTTATTCATTCATTCACTTAAGAAATATTATTGACAAAAGCACCTACTGTATGCCAGACTGCTAGGCTTGGAGGAGATGGGGGTAAACAAGACTGTCGTGATCTCTGGACTCATGGAATTTATAGTCTGACAGGGAAGACAGGCCTGGGTGATACATTTCATAAATATCTAATCATAAATCATAGTACGTGCTATGATGACAAAGCTTGGGGAGCCTTAGGAAAGCTTCCATGAGGAAGCTGAGATCTAAAGGAAAATTAGGAATTGGTAGGTTTGGAGCCTCAGGGAGTAGCATGGGGATGGCTGGGGCTGGGGGAAGGGAAGCAGGGTTTACCTGGGGAGCCTAGAGCAGCTGGACTAACTGGAACGAGGGGCTTTCAAGGGCATGATTCAGCCAGGATTCGCTTCTGTCCCTCTTTCAGTCATGACTCCTCCTCTAGGACCTGCCTGGCAGGATCCCTACACTGTGACAAACTGCAGTGATATCTTGGTTGTCCGCAAATGGCCTATGTTACAGATTTCTTTCTTGGATTTGGAAGTCACTTAAAAAAAAATAAAAATTTTATGTCATTGTTAGTTGTGTCTTTGGGTAAGTCACTTAACCTCTCAGAACCTTAGTTTCCCTGAAATGGGAGTAATTCTATCTACCCTGTGAGGTCCTCTGTGACCTCTGGCAGGTCACCCTGTGACTGTCTGTGGGAGGCCCGTCTTCCTCACCAGACTGAGAGCCCGAGGGAGGGAGGGAGGGTCGGTCTAACTCACTGGTGTGCTTCTAGCTCCTGTTACCAGGCCTAGCATGGAAGGAGGGGATCGTGGAGGCCTGCATAGAAGAAGGAGCCCCAGGGCTGGGTCCAGAGGACAATCTCTGATTTGAGGGAGGGGGTAGGGCTGCAGAGGGGGGGACTCACCCAGGGTCTGGAAAGTGGCAGACACACCAGTGAAGGCCCAAGCCGGGAGCTGACAGCAACACCAACAATAATAAAGATAGTGCTAACTTACTGGGCCCTTGCCATGTGCCAGACACTGTTCTACATGCTCTACCTGTAGTCATTTATCCTTTCGGTAGCCCTGTGAGGTAGGTACTGTTATTATTCCCATTTTACAAATGAGCAAACTGAGGCACAGAGGGATAAAGTATCTTGCCCAAGGTCACACAACTAGCAAGTATTGGAGTCTGGATGTAAGACCAGGCACTATGGCTTCAGAGTGTAGGAAGCAATGAATGCAGAGAAGTGGGAGGGCCTTAACTGCAGGCTTAGAGGCCCATCAAGTCTTTATTCTATTGGCTCTGGGAGCCATGCAGGCTTCGGAGGGAGGGGGTGCTCAGGCTGTGCACGTATGCCCAGGAAAGCTGACCGTTGTCATCCTTCTCTCCTGCAGAAACCATCCACGGAGCAGCCCCTGTACAGCAGCAGCCTATGGGGCCCAGTGATCGATGGCTGTGACTGCATAGCTGAGGGCCTGTGGCTGCCGCAACTACATGTAGGGGACTGGCTGGTCTTTGAGAACATGGGCGCCTACACCGTGGGCATGGGTTCCCTCCTCGGGGGCGCCCAGACCTGCCGTATCACCTATGCCATGTCCCGGGTGGCCTGGTAAGGGGGCCCTGCTGGGAAATGGAGTGGGGGGAGAAGGGAGCAGCCTGGGCAGAAGCAATAAGGGGAACCCCAGGTCTGGGTCCCTGCTCCTGTGTAACCCAATGTGACAAGTAGCTGTTGGCTGCTGATTCCAAGTGAGGCCTGTGCTTGGCTGTGGCCATGAATGAGACTGAGCTTCCCTTGAGGAGCTCAGAGTCCCGTGAGAGACACAGAAGCAGACAGACACTCCTGATAATGCAGTGCTGGAGGGAGGGGGGCAGGCTCTGGAGGCTTAGAGCCCAGCTCCCAACCCAAGGCCCAGATCTCCCTCCCTGAGGAAGGAAGGATGAAGCCAAAGCCTGGTGGACGAGTGGGAGTTAGGTGGCAGGAGGGGTGGGAAGCAGGTTCCAGGCAGAAGGAACAGGGAGCGAGCATAACTTCAGGAAACTACACGAGGTTGGTCGGGGCTGGAGAAGGAGCAGGGTTGGATCTGGGAAGGAACTTGAAGGAAGTTGAGAGCTGGTTTGAAGCCTGAAAGACCGCTCTGACTACTGGGTGGATTAAGAGAAGACGAGGGCAGATGTAGATAGGGCTGATCACTTGGGTGGCTGCTTTGTGACCTGGGAAAGACAAAGACTCGCCTGCTCACTGAGCTCGCCCACGGCAGGCCAGCAGTGGGATCCAGTGAGGCCAGATGGAAAGAAAACTAACTCTAACCCTAACCCTAACCCTAACCCTAACCCTGAACCGTTGAAACTTTCTGTCAGGCCCTACATTAGGCACCTTTTGACGATTTCCTTTTACCCACACGAACAGAGGTCACTTGCTTGAGGTCACACAGCTGGTCAGTGATGAAGAGGCCCCCTCTTTGGGGGCTGGGGTAGTTGGGAGGGGCTTTTATAATAGGCCCTCAGGAATGAGTGCAGCCTGTGTCCCCAGGGACATGCTGGGTTCCTGAGCCTCTTCCCTGCACCCCCCACCCCCGCCCACCCCCACCGGAACAGTGCTACCAAATGCCAGGCCTGACGGGGCTCAGTATCAAAGTTGCATGTCATTTATCCAGTCAACAAACCTGTTGTTTCTACTCCCTGCAGGGGCACAGGATAGGCTGATGCCACCGTTTTGACATCAGGGGGCTGTTTTGACAAGGCCTAAAAAACAAAAGTAAAAAAACAATAATCACACAGACTTCCTTATCCCATCCTGGCACCGTCACCAGCAAGCACAGTTGGATGAGGCTGCAGGGAGTCAGATGCGCTCATTACTTAGGGACACAAAATTCTGATGTATTGAAATGGCCATGTCAAAAAATTCCCCATATTAAAGGGGCCTCATCAAAATGTCCTACTTTAGAGTCTGGCTCTGTGCTGGGTCCTGGCGGGTAAAAGAGCATCTGAGAACGTGGCGAGCCAAGGCGCAGACCTGCATACACAGACCCTGGCATAGAGAGTGCCAAGGTCACTAGGGAGGGAGGGCCAGCAGGCTGGGGAGGTGGTCAGGGCTGCTTCTCAGGAGGCCTGATGGGTAAGGAGGGCCAGGCAAGCTGACAGGAGGGTCGTCTGGGCCAGGAGGGGTAGGGGCTTCAGAGTCTAGTCCATCCAAGGAGTTTTTAGTAGCTCTGGCTGGCTGGAGTGGACTGTGGGGAAGAATAGATCAAGAAGAAGCTTGGAGGCCCAGGTTGGACTTGATCTTGAAGGCAGTAGGGAGCCAGTGAGGGGTTCTAAGAAACTTATCTTTCAAAACCCATTTTGAAAGATAAGGCGACAGAGGCTCAGACAGAGGGTGCTTGGCCCAGAGGACCTCCCACCTGGAAGGGAACGGCCTGACTGGACTCCGCAAAGATACTGACTACTGATTTGCTGCTGAATTGCACATATCGGCAAAGAGGGAGGCCTTCCTGCAGGTGGGGGACTAGAATAACCTGGAAGTATGAAGGGAGGGAAGGGAAGATGTAGGTGGAAGAGGGAGGGTTTTGTGGGGAAGCAGAACTTGGCAGAAGTAAAGGACAGGCTGTCCTGCTGCCCCTACCCCCAGGCCTCTTGACACTGAACCCAGTACTCTTTCCCTGTCCTCCTACCCAGCGTCCACCCCTCCTCACCAAGTGTTTACCATGTACCAGCCTGCTGTTGGGGCCACTAGGCAGTGAGTAACTCAGACATATCCCCTGCCCTGCTATAGTTGGAGGAATGTCAGGGAAGCAGGCATTGAACCCTTGTTGCTATGAAGGAGTACACTGGGCTGTGGGACTCAGCGAACGGTTGATGATGCAGGCAGAGGCCGGATGTGCACAGGCCTAGGATGAGACGTGAGCCCAAAAGATGGCTGCTGTGGCTGGCAACCAGGCAGCACTGTTGTGTGTGATGGGAGAGGCTGGCAGGGCCCAGATCTTGTGGGGCCTGAGAGTGGAAGCAAACTGCTGGCGACTCAAGAGCAGGGGTTTACGTTTTGGGAAGATGAACCTGGGTCAGAATTGTCCAGAGGGGGCAAGAGCAGATCAGGGAGACTGCACTTTCCCGGCTAGAGATGGTGGTCTCAGCGGGAATGGAGAGAAGCAGGTACCTTTGAGGATGCTCAGGAACTAGGCTCAGCAGGGATCTACTGGGTGTGGGAAGAAGACAACGTGTGGCAAGAGCACGAGCCGTTTATTAACGTGGGGATGTAGGAGAAACAGCTTGTAGAGTTTTTGAGGGGAGGCAGATGATTCTTTTAAAGTACTAAGCTTGGGATATGAAGAACGTGGGCACTGAAGTGAGCATTGGGTTGAGTCCTAGTTCTACCACCTTCTAGGGTAGAAGATGTGACCTTGGGCAGGTGACTTCTGAGTCTCAATTTCCTCAGAGTAAAATGGGGTCGATAACGTCACCCTTACAGGGTTTTGGGAGGATACTAGATACTGTAAGCAAAGTGCCTGGCCCAATAGTGGGCACATCAATGAACGTGGGTTCCTCTCCCTTGTGGGGGTAGACTATGGGGGAGAAGGGAGCAGCAGAGGAAGAAGGGGCAGCAGGCCTTCCCCTGCCCCTGGGTTCTGCGGCCCCAGTGGCGCCAGGTCTTCCAGTGCATCGGCCAGCAGTGCCTGGCCTGCGGGCCCCGTGCTGGCTGCCTCCAGGGACCCCCTCTCACTTGCAGGGAAGCCCTGCGAGGGCAGCTGCTGCCTGCAGAACAGGATGAGGACGCCGAGGGCACGTGCAGGCCTCTGTCCTGTGGCTGGGAGATCACAGACACCTTGTGCATGGGCCCTGTCTTCACCCCGGCGAGCATCATGTAAGCGGGACCTGTCCCCCCGCCCCCGGAGAACCCCAGCGGGGCCGCAGAGACGCCTCTGGGAGCGGAGGGGAAGGTGGCGATTAGGAGCACCCTCTGGCCAGGACTCCGGCGCTCACTCTGCCGGCCCCACGCTCCCCCTGCAGTGTTTCTGCCCTGTAAATAGGACCAGTCTTGCGCTCCCTGTAGTTCAAGTACGCAACATAAATCCTGTGCCTCCCAGTTGTGTCTGCCTCCTCTGCAGCGCCAGGGGCCTGGTCAGCCAGGTATGGGGGTGTTCTTGGGGTCTCCCTTGGTCTGCTTCCTACCTTTGTAAATATGAAGCGAATAAATATTTAGGTTGTTTAATACGCCAGTGGAACCCGGCAGTTCAGTCAACGAAGCAGCCTGGGTGAGGCCAGGGCCGAGACTTCCCCACCCTCCTATGATAACCCCATGCCCTCTGCTTCGGTCCTGACCCGCTGCAGTGTGGGCACCTCCCACTGGCACCCAGCTTCTCTAACTCATCTCTCTCGTCTTCACAAGTTTCCATGCCTGGCTTTGTGAGGAAGGGGGAGCTGTCAGGGTCTGGGGTCGGGGTCACGGTTGTCTCTGTGCGGTACCGGGGCTGCAGCTCATGGCTGGTGAGGGGCTTCTGTGTGAACCCAACAGCCAGCTTAAGTCCCGGCCCAAAGTGGGGAAAACTGAATATTTGACACCGCTTTTGGAAATTCATACCAAAGATAACGAGCAAAGAGGTGGGTCCCTGGGAGGTTCTGAGGAGACTCTGTACCCTTCCTCTCCTTGCAGGTCAGCAAGGCAATCAGAGTAATGCAAATACGTGCTGGTTGGTTTTGCTTATTCAGGCAGTAATTGTTAGAACATGGTTGGCCACAGACTACTGCCACATCCAGTGCCAACGGCTCTGATGCTCACGTCTCCTCAGACACTGGCAGTTCTCTTCAGGACTTCACATTGCTAGGGTCTCAAGCTATGCAACTGGGGTGTGTGAGCCGCTTAGCAAAGGAGTTCAGATTTTAGAGTTCCCCCAGCTGCTACTGGTGACCCTAAAGATTTTTCTTCTGCAATTAAAAAAAAATTGAGATATAATTCACATGCCTTAAAATTCACCCTTTCAAAGTGTAGAATTTGGTGGTTTTTAGTATATTCACAGAGTTTCTGCAACCATCACCACTACCTAATTCTAGAACATGTTAATTACCTCAGTAAGAAACCCCATATCCACTAGCAGTCACTCCCCATTCTCCCCTCCCCCAGCCCTGGCACCCACGAATCTATTTTCCATCTCTGTGGACTTGCCTGGTCTAGACATTTCATTGCGATTGTTTTTATATCTTCACTTGAGCTTCTCACTGGGTAAGCCTAGTACAATGTGTGTTTTTTTTTTCCCACACCACCAAGCAATTCTCAGACACCAGCCGGGCGTCCTACAACTCCACTCAATTCTGACACTACCTACCTAAGAGATAGAATCAGCTCCCACAGGTTAAGGGCTCAGTCCTACAAATCGAACAACAGAGCAAGGAGTCTGAACTTAATTCTGCAGGCAGCAGGCAGCCCTAAATGCTTCTGGAACAGAAGCATGACAGGGCCTTTGAGAGGATAATTGAAAGTGTATTCAAAAGGGGCCGAGGAAGACCTAGTGGGCTGGTGGTAGCATGCACTTCACCCTCCTTCACCCCCCAGCCTGTTTAAGGCAGGTCCAGCCAGGGAGCCTGATGGGGGTCCAAGTTGTCATCTCTGTCCACCCCTGCTCAGGAGGGGGATGGTGGCTCTCTGGGTGTCCCCGGGTGTCCCCCGCCCCCACCCCCGGCCACTCATTCCAGCTGTAAAGGGACCATACGGAAGGCAACAGGATGTGAGTTCCCAGTCAACCCTTTGCTCCATTTTAAACCCTCTTCCTGGCACCTAGGGGATGAGTAGCTAAGCCCGTGTAAACTTAACCTACAAAATTATCTGATATAGGCTCCTAACAGTCAGAGGGATCTTTTTGAAACACGAATCCGATCTTGTCAATCCTCTGCTGAAAATCCTCCGGTGGATTCCTACTGTGATGCCAATGAAAGTTAAATTGCTTGAGATCTCCGTCCACTTTCCAACCTCATCTCCTGCCACTCTTCTCACCATGCACCGGCCTACTGGCCTCTTTTCAGTTCCTCACGTCTACTGAGTTCTTTCCTGCTTCCAGACCTTTGCCCTTGCTGTTCCCTCTGCCTAAATAGCTCTTCTTCCAGCTTCTCCAGGGCTGACTCATCCTTATCTTAAAGGGCTCACGTTAAGTGTCACGTTCTCAGAAAGGCCTTTTCTGTACACCCTATTTAAAGTGGCCCCCCCCCAGCTAATTATGTGGAGTCACATTTTACAGAAATTAGATTCTAAAGGCAGTATTGAAGGCAAGAAACACACTGTCAAAGTTGTCACTGAAAACCCCTGAGAAAGCTATCATACTGGAGGCAGTACATCATTCCTCTCTTTGTGTTCCTCTAACACACCAGGCACATTTCCTTATAACCCCAAATAGCTCCATGATCTTTCCCCCTCACACCTTCAGATCTTTGCTCACGTTACCTTCTCAGTGAGGCCCTCCTCACCACGCTCTTTAAAACTGTGATACTCGCACCCCAGTATCCCATGATCCCCTCCGTAGCCTCACCTTTTACTTCTGCACCCCACAGCTCATCATCTGACATGCATTTTACTTAGACTTAGGCTCTTCAGGGCAGCGAGATGTTTGTTTACTGCCGTGTTCCTAGTGCCTAAAGCACTGCCCACAAACAAATATTCAACAAATAAGCTGAATGAACCTTTCAAGCCTCAGCTTGCATATCTCCCTTTTCTCTTACTCTCTGCCTGGATATTGCACCTCTGTGCTTTCACAGCTTGCTGCATTTACCCGTATGAAAGAACTGTTGATCGCAATGTAATGTCTACTCGTCTCCCCGCAAATCTAAGTCCACAAAGAGAGGGAATATTTCTCCTACTTGCCAATGTCATCTGGAGCCTGGGTTTGTGCTTAGCACAGAGTAAGTGCTTAGTGTCTTCGAATAAACTAGTCTTGGAGGATGGTGGCGCGGGGGGGGGGGGTTACCCCTGAACCTCGAGGCAGGGGTATCTGGCCCCTTCTCCTCAGCTCCTGAACAGCAGCCTAGATCCTGCGAAGGGCAGGCCACTAACTGGAACGAGTTGGGGTCGCTAAAGGCTTCCAGGGTTACACCCAGGAGGGGTGCGGGTCCAGAAGGGGCATGGGTCCACACACTAGTGAGCCTTAGGTGGGGAGGGATACAGGATGTCTCAAAAGCTCTTTCTGCTCTTCCACTCAGCTAGGTGACCGTGAGGTAGGACTGCCATACAAAATATGGGACGCCCAGTTAAATCTGAATTCAGAAAGCGACGGCTACTTTTTCAGCAAACGTATGACCCACGACTATTAGGGGTATCCTTATACTAAAACACTGTTGTTCCCCTGAACTTCAACTTTAACTGGGCGTCCTGCATTTTAGCTGCTAAATCCGGCAACCCTATCCTGCAAGTCCCTGTCTCTCTCTGGGTTCGTTTACCCCATCTGTGCAATGCGGGTATTCCTGTGACACTTGCCTCAGGGACTCCTCAGGCGGAGCAAACCACCCCAAGGCCGTTCCTCCGCTAAAAGGAGTCGTGTGCGAAGCGCGCTGGTCTCGGGAGAGGTTCTCGCTGGGTGAATATGAACAAGCCCCTGTCTCCAGGAGCTCACTTTTCTCATCTGAGCCTCCGAGCCTAACCGGCGTGGAAACGATGCCCTTAAACACCTTCTAACGTAACCTTACACGCTCGGCTTTCAGCCGCTTCAACTACCCGTCACACCCTGGAGTCCCGGCGGACGCGGATTTCCGGCGGCGTGACGTCACTTCCGTGTCAGAGAGCCTCCCAGGCTTCGAGGCCCGTCTTCTGGCGCCCTCTGCTTGAGCGGAGGAGGACCTTACCAAACAGCGAGAAGAGACAGCCGAGTCCGTTGGCTGAAGGACGGACAGACGCCGCCCGCAGCCTCCACCAGTGGAAAATCAAACCTTCGCCGAGGGCGGGCCCCCACGAGCAAGGGGTCCTGTTGGCACGCAGGAGGCAGGCAAGGGGGCTACCGGGCCCCTGCCCGGCTAGAAAGGCCCGCAGTAACACCGGCACTGGGCTTTTGCCCACCAGCTACTTCCGCTTCCCCTTACAAAGTAGGAGCATCCCTGAGTAACGGAGACAGAGAGGTGTATCGGTATTGGGAGGCTCGTACCCGGTGTCCTCCTCACTCATCCATTTCATTCCCTACAGGAGACACCCGATGAATTCACGCAGAAAATCATGGGCTTTGAAAGAATTCTTGCAGGCCAAGGTGTTTCACGTTTTAAAATAATAAAGAGTACTCACTGTGTGCCATGCCCTGCCCTTGACCTTGATTCGCACTTTTTCGTTTAATCCGCACTAACCTGTGAAGTGGATATTATGACACAGACTCCGACTCCTCAGTGCCTGTGTTGGAATCCTGGCTCTGCCAGTTATTACCTGTGTTTTCTGTGCCACAGTTTCTGCATCTGTAAAATGGAGTAATACACCTACCGCATATCCTAATTCTAAGGATTAAATAAATTAACATTTAAAGTGCTCAGAATAGCAGCTGATCGGTGGTCACCATAGGAACCACTTAGGTTATTTCCATTTATAAATTAGGAAACTGAGGCTTAGATATGATGTAACTTGTCTAGAATAGATAGTAACTAGTGGAGGCAGGTTGGGAAGCATCTCTGCCTACTCGGAAGAATCTCTCAGTCATACTCACCCAGCCCTCTTCCTATGGAAGCCTGTGGGGACCAGAATTGCCTTTAGAGCAGCACATGTATTTATTTAGTAGGACACTATTACCAAATGACTGCTCTCTGGGCATTTAATAATGCCAGTTAAGATGGTGAGATTCTATAACTAGTTCTATACATCTCCATTGAAGATGGTGAGGCTGCAAGATCCATCTCCTGCTAAATTTCATTGATATAAAAATCAGCAGAAACGAACTTCTGAACATGTCGACTTTGAGATCCAAGTGGAGATCATTATAATTTGGTGTGCTAAGTGGTGTGTTAGTGGAAAGCACAGGGTGCCAAGGGAAGTCTGATTAGGGATAGACGTAACTGCCTGCTAGAAGTTAGGATGGACTTGGCAGAAGCAATGGATGGAAGCAGAAACCTTGATGGGTGAGTAGGAGTTGGCCAGGTAGAAAAGTCTGGGGAGGTGGAGGGAAGCATTCCACACCAGGGAAGTGGCGTGTAAAGGGATAGAAGTGCGATAATTCAGAGCTATTTCTTAGGAACTGGAGTACAGGATGGAAGATGAGAATGAAATAGTGATTGAGGAATATTATGAAAGGGTTATGTCCTAGTATGAGCAAGTTAACAGAAGTTTCTGAGAAAGGGAGAGAAGAGATCAGCTTTGCACTTTAGGTGGTTCACTAGGAGGCAGTGATGAGGTTGTGGTAGGCAGGCTCTAAGATGTCCCCAGTGATCCCAAACCATAGTGTTCACATACTGATATGACTCTCTCTCCTTGAGTATGGACTGGGCTTATTGATTCCATTCTAATGAATAGAATATGTTAGAAGTGATGGGTTACCATTTCTGAGATTAGATTACAGAAAGGCCGTAACTTCTGTCTTTGGCACCTTCTCTTTCTTGCTCACGTGCTCTTAGGGAAGACATCTGCCATGTTGCAAGCTTCCCTATGGAGAGGTTTAGGTGTCCAGGAACTGATGTTTCTGTCCGCTAGCAAGGACTTGAGGACTTCTAATAGCCACCTAAGTGAGCTTGGAGGTAGATCCTCCTCCAGGTGAGCGTTGGCATGACTGTAGCCCTGGCCAACACTTGGTGGCAGCCATGTGAGAGACCCTGAGCCAGAGGCACCCCTAAGCCATGCCCAGATTCCTGACCCACAGAAACTTTGAGGTAATAAATATTTGTGGTTTTAATTTTTAACAAAAATTTAAGGTAATTTTAATGCAGCAATAGTTAACTAGCTAATAGAGAGGGCTTAGAAGCAAAGAGAAATCGGGGGGATTAGGAAGGAACACTTGTTCTAGGTCAGGGAAGAGATGATGAGAATCTGGATTGGGGCAGCAGCTGTGGGGGTAAAGAGCAGGGAACGGATTTGAGATAGGTCTGGAAACAAAGGAAAGACATTTGGCAATGGAACTGGATGTGGGAATGATGGAGGAGGCAGAGGAGAGAGCAACACCAGTGTTTGCTAACACGGGGGGTGGTGTTAGCTAGAGTTGCCATCATGCAGACCACTGGGGATGAGTTTAAAAAGTAGCTCCTTGAGATTTCTGGCAACAACAAGATAGATCAACAAGCAGACTCTAGGTTGGACAAAGAGAAGAGTCACTCTGGTCTGGGGAAAAAGTACTGCAGAAAAATAGAATCAAGGGAGTAAGAACTGGAAGGAACTCTCTTCCCTGAATTAGGTTTTCTTGTCAAAGTGTATGGTATACTACTCTCCCCTTCATCCGGTCATTCATTCAGCAAATATGTATTAAGTGCCTTCTCTGTACCAGGCACTATCCCAGGCACTGGGGATGTAAAAGTGAGCACGAAAGTCTCTGCCTTCATGGCATTCCTATCTTCATTGCAGAAAGAGAAACAAGATTTTTGGCTTCTGGTTCTTGCTCTCTCCAACATTGCTTCTGTCTTAATCTTTGACGATTTCAGTATACACAGAGATGATCCAACATTGTTCTTTCAGTGCCTTGCTTCAGAGATCTTGTCCTCTCTGTACCTCAGGCACTCACTTCATGGTCATACCCTAGACCTTATCATGAATCTAATGTTCTAAACAATACCCCATGTCTTTCCAACTATTCTCCCTCCTGTTCTGACCCCATCAATCCTTCCATGGCAGGAAGTGAAATCTATTAATCCTACATTTTGCATTCTCTCTCTCCCTGTTAATGTCCTCTCCTCCAGTTATATCAGTCAGGATAGGCTAGGTACTGCTGCAGTAACAAATACTCCCAATATTTCAGGCTTATATTTAAGGCTTACATTTTAAGCTTTAATACAACGAAGAAAGATTTCTTTCTTTCTTGCACAACTTGAACATCGTGGGTCAACAGAAGGCTCTGCTTTTCATAGTCAGAAACCCAGGGTGATGGAAAAGCCACCATCTCTAATAATGTTGGTCACTATGGGAGAAGGAAAAGAGAACTCTGGAGGGTCATGTTGGCAATTAACTGCTCCATCTAGAATCTGTAATCTGATTGGCCAGAACCAGTCACATGGCCATACCTAGCCTCAAGTGGACCGGAAAGTGCATTTCTACCCAAAGTCCAGAAGCAAGCGGTGGGGTTGGAGAACTTGAATATTTGTGAATAGCAGTTAGAGTTTCCCATGCCAGCTGAAATTCCATGGTTAATCTTTATCATCACTCCCTTGCATTCACCCTCTACTTCCTTGCCTCTTTTTCATTTGTTGTATGTGTACTCTCTTAGCAAAACCACAACTCTGGTTAAATATAACTTTCCACCTTCACCCATGAAGCTGAAAGCTCCTCTTAGAGTTGCCAGAAACTTCTCAGGACAGGACCTCCAGCTTACCCTAGATTGGGCCAATATTCCTGTCTTTCATACTTCAGGATTGGAGGTGAGGTGTGGGCAGGAGCATTCAGAGAAGACTTCATTGAGGGAGGAAAGAAACATTTGTGAATTGATCTCCTACTGTGGACCACTGTGTATGCATAACTACCCTGGACTATGCCTTAAAGATTGGGGAGGATTTGCCTCTTTGGTCGCCAGAGAGGAAATGAGGAAGATATGTGGGATGGAGTGATGGGGAGGAGATACACAAAGATGTGCAGGTGGGAAGTAGATTTAGTGTGTAGGGGCAGCAATGAGGATGAGACATGTTGCTCCTGCCTCCTAAGCCTCTCTTGAGTTCAACTGTATCTTAATATTCCTGCTGCTGCTGCCAGTCTATCATCATAATCTTTACCTCTCCTCTCTCTTCAACTCCTCCTAGGCGATCTCCCTAACTCTAGCCTCAATTCCTGTCCAGTCCATTCTTTAAGTGGAAGTTAGAGTGATCTTCCTAAAATTATCTATCTATCTATATCTATCTATATCTATCTATCTATCTATCTATCTATCTATCTATCTATCTATCATCTATCTATCTATATCTTATCATGTTACTTCCTGGCTTGAATCTCTTCAGGGGATGCCCACTGCTTTCAGAATGAAGCCAGGACTTCTTAGCAGGTCCTTTGCTGCCTTGAAGGTTCTAATCTGTGCTGTCCATTATGTTAGCCCCCAGCCTCATGTGGCTATGGAGTACTCAGAATGTGGCTAGTCTGATTTGAGATGTGCCATAAATGTAAAATACACCCCAGATTTCAAAGACATAGTTCAAAGAGAAGAATGTAAACATCTCATTAGCAATTTTAAAATATTGACTATATACTGAAATGATAATATTTGCCTATATTGGGTGAAATAAAATATTATTAAAATTAATTTCACCAATTTCTTTTTTACTTTTTAAAATGTAGCTACTAGAAAATGTAAAAGTACATGTGTGGCTCATATTGTACATATAGTGGACCATGCTGACTGTATACCCCACCGGTTTCATCTCTCTGCACTATGTTAATTTTAGTTAAAGTTTTTTCATTAAAATGAACAGAAACTGAAAGAAATGAAAATTAAAAGTTTGGGGAATTGATTGCAAGGGGCTTCAGAATCAAAGGGATTATTGATGAATGGGTCTGGAAAGGAGCAGGGCAGCTCTAAGGGCCTCAGCAGCAGAGGTTCACAGACCTTGATGTAACTCAGCTCCTTTTCCGGGTCTCACAATCCACATTTCAAATTCCTAGGAAGAGAGAATCTGATTAGATCAGTTTAAATCAGGTGTGTCTACTCCTGGATCAATCCACTGTGGCTGAGGAAAGAAGGACTCATTGTGAGCTGACTACTGCACAGTTCCCACCCTCAACCCTCCAGCTACTATGTTCCTAAAAGGCAGTATAAGCACTCTAACCTCTAGGAGTCAGCAAGCTTTTTCTGTCAAGGGCCAGATAGTAAATGCTTTATGCTTTGTGAGCCATAGCGTCTCTTTGACAACTATTCCACTCTGCTGTGTAGAGCGAAAGCAGTCAGAGACAATATGAAAGTGAATAGACATGACTATATCTCAATATAACTTTATTTATAAAGCTAGACAGTGGTCCATAGTTTGCCAGCACCTTACCTTGTACTTTCTGTTCCCTCTGCCGGTACTGTCCTTTCCCCTCTTCCTTCCAGCAAGCACCTAGTCATCCTTCAGTTGTCAGTTTAGATGCCACTTCTTGGAAACTTTCCTTAACCCTCCTCCCCTGGCTAGTGGTCTCTTCTTTATGCTCCCCCAGACTCCTGTACCCCATCCAAGCGCTTCTCATACTCTGTTGTCATTGTTCTGTTACGGCCACTAGATTATTAGTCTGGGTCTCATTTGTTGTTATAAACCCAGCACCTGGCATGCCCGGCACATGGTACACACCTGAGTGTCACTGGATGAATGGAAGAAGCCGTGAACCTGTGGCTGGCAGACAGAGCAGATATCCTGAGATCTTAGGGCAGTGGTGAGAATTCTGGGCTTTTGTGTTAGCTGCATGAAACCCATTTCCTCACTTTGTTGCTCCTCTGAATCCCAGGGCTCAGGCGGTAGACAGGGAGAGAGGAGGCTCCAGGCCGGGCAGGGGTCCAGGGATCAGGCAATTTCCATGCCATCCAAGCCTTGCCTGTCAGGGGCCTTAGGGCTGTGTTCCCCCTAAGAACCATGTAATAAGCTGAAACACCATGACCTCAGGAAAGCACTGGTGATGGGAGTGTTTAAAAATATGAGAAGTGGAAAGTTCTAAGGACTGCAAGCCTCGGATAATATGATAAGCCACACCCCAACTGGGTGAAACCGGGAGTGCTCTCATCCAGTCCCTGGAGGAGGACTTCCTGCTCCTTGGTCAGGTTCCCTGTGGAGGCCCCATGAGGCAGCGGGCATCACAGGGAACTAGGGGGGCAGCGTGTGGCCAAGGGTAGCCTTGGTCTCATAGTTAGCAAAGGCCACAGTTCCTTGACCTGAGAGTTTGATGAGTAATTTCCAGCAGAACCTGGACAAGGGTACAGGAGACTATGAGGCCCCACACGTGGTTGTGGCCTCTGTGAGGCTTCTTCCAGCTCAGCACATCATCCCTTGTTGCCTCAAAAGAGTAAGGAGAGTTTCTCCTCTTAAGGAAGACAAAGAATAAAGCTGAAATAGAACCTCTCTGTCCTTATGGTCCTTGAGTGACTTACCTGGGATCCTCATGTGGATGGCAGGCTGGGGTGGGTGACCCGAGACCACCGACGGCAGGTCTTCCATAAGATGCAGCTTATGACCAGCAGAGCGGACGAGGAGACCAGGGTTGGGATGATGATCACTGCAGCCTGCAAGCCACCCACGTCTGGCCGAAGGGATGGAGGCGTCAGGGCAGTGGTAGTAGACTGCTCCCCAGGGGCAGGCTGTGCCCCTGCCCTCAGTAGCTGTGACCCACACAATACTGGGCTCCCAGGTCTGGAGGAGGCATGGTACAGAGCAAGAACAGGCTTGGAGGCAAAGATTGAGTGACCTGAGACAAGTAGCCAAAAGTACTTTTCCCAGTGTTTGGCACTTGTTGCTTGGTACGTGTTTGTGGACTAAAAGGGAGAGAAGGGATGCTAATAACACCAGGTGCTTCATGTACCTTGACTTATACAGGTTGGCAAGATGCTATTCCCATTTACCAGATGGAGAAGGTGAGATGCAGGGGCTGCCCCTTTGCCTCATATTCAACCCTTAACCACATGACCTCATTTCCGGACTCCTATCCCTAGCACATGCTGTTCCCTCTTCCTGGAACACTTTCCCCAGCTGTTACTCATGCTGCAGGTTTCAGCTTCTGTGGTACCTCCTGCAGCAGGCCCCTCTTCTCTGAGTTCCTGCACCTCCCCTATTGTTCCAGCCCAGCCCTCCGCACGTGTGCTGTGACTGCCTGGTCACTGATGGCTCTTTGCTGGAGACCTGAGATGCACCTGTCCTTGCTCATCTCAGTGCTAGCACATCGTAGGCACTAAGTAGGGATTTGTTAGGTAAGTGATTGAATGGGAGAGTGAGGGAGTGGAGAGGACAGTGGGACTCTCTAGGAGGAGAGCGGGGATGGGGCTCCTCTGGCCCAGCCCTCCCCCACCCACAGGTAATGCTACCTTTTCTCCTTGGGGACCTGCCCAAAGTCAACACTTCCTGGATGGAGCTGGGGGAGGGCGGACCCAGGCTGGGCTGAACAAACATGGCCTTCCCCACCTGACTGCCCCACCCCCAATCAGTTCTGGGCATTTGACTCCAGTCCAAGGGCTGTTTCTCGTTCACTAGCTTCCCTCTGTGAAAACTGGTCAGTGCTATGTAGGAGGTGAGGGTGGGCTGGGAGGCACAAAGCCTGGATTCACCTAGCTCTGCCATGAACATGCTGTGTGACCTTGAGGAATTCACCTCCCCTCTCTGGCCTCAGTTTCCTTAACTGTAGCTAGGGAAGAATGATCCCTGCACACATCACAGTGGTATTGGTATGGGAGGATAATAACAAGTATGGGTTTGGGAGTCACACAGCCCTGGGTTCAAATCTGAGCTTTACCACTTAATTGGAAAATCATCTTAACTCTCTGGACTTAGTGTTCTCATCTGTAAAATGGGAATAAAATGGTACCTCCTCTCAGGCTTGTTGTAAGGATTACACGAGATGACAGCTAATAATATGCATTCTGTTAATGAGCCCTCAAGGTCTGGCGTACAATTAGATTTAACAAATCATAAGGGTGTTGGAGGCTTCAGGGGCTGTTCAGGGGCTTGGAGAGAAAAGAGAGCATTTGGAAACATGGGTTCGAACTGGGTTACAGAATTTCAGAGCTGGGAATGTGCCTTAGGAACCTTGTGGTATGTCAGTGAGGAGACTGAGACCCACCCCTAAACTTCCCCCAGAGTGGAGGAGTCTTGTCCAAGATCACACTTAATTCTACACTATTTGGCTGGTAAATTCCTGGGGCAGAGCATGGGCTTGGGTTGGGAAATTGGGTATTTGCTTTGGAAAACTTTCAAGTGGCTCAGCTCCTTCCCCCATCCTCCCCCCACCTCGATCTGCCCCTGTTCCTCCCCCAATCTGGTCAGTATGCAAGAAAGCTGGCTGAAGAGCTGGCTGAAGTGCAATGGCAAGTGGCACTCCTCCCCTCACCCCCCCACTTGATTCCAGAGGCCCTTCTCCACCTCAAGGTCAGGATCACCCAAGTCCCCTACGCCCCAGGATTGGAGGATCCAAGGGTCCAGGAAAGCAGCCGAGGAAAGGGCAAGGCAGGTATCTACTTACTGCACCGGTGGGCAGCAGTGGAGAAGTTACAGGGGGGCTCTGAGCCCATCAGTGAGGTGTTGGGGCCTTCGCTCAGGAGGGGTGGAGGCAGCAGGTGCTCAAGGCCTTCCTGGGCCTTCCCTTCCTGAAAGTAGGGGCAGGCCAAGGTTACACCCTGGAGCGACAGGTTCTGGCCCACTGTTGTAGCAGGCTCCCTACTCAGAATAGGGCTTAGAAAGAGCAGGCTTCTAGGCGGGCCCTCAAGGTCAAACAACCTGACTGTATTAAACTGATGCTGTAGAAGACTATTTAACAGCATGGAAAAAAATAAGTGGAGAAAAAAATAGGCTATGGAACAATAGGAGAGTGTGTTCGATTTTGGTAAATAATACTCACATGGAAAATAAAAACTGCAGACCTTATCACCCAAACGCTAGCTGTTCAGAGTGGTTATCTCTGAACAGTGGTTGATGGGTAATATTTACTCTGTGTGTCTTGACTGTATTTTCCAAATTTTCTACAATGAACATGTTATAAGAAAAAAATTTACTTAGGAAAGCAACACGTTTCAAATGAGCAAGTCTTTTGACCAACAAATTCTATTTGTAGGAATTTACAGAACTCATAGGAAATAAAGAGTGAACATATTTTTGTAAAAGAAAATTCTATTTTTGTTTATGCGTAAGGAAGAATGCCTGGAAGGACCTGCACCAAACTGTAAACAGCTGTTGACTCCTGGGAGTGGGATGAGGGGACTTTCTGTTTTATGGTCTTACGTCTATTTGAATTTTTTGCAATAAGCAGAAGTTATTTTATAATTGAAAAAAAAAAGACAAACAATCAAACAATGTCCCTAGTCATTGCCGGCTCTTCCTGGTTCTTTCTGTGCACAATCTGGCTGGGGGTGGTCAGTGTGCTCACCCTGGGCGTCTTTAGGGAGGAGCCATCCCTGGTCTCTAAGCTCTCTCCCAACTTGGAGATGGAGTGCTTTTCGTGATTCCAGCTTGGGCACTAACAAGTTCCAGCCAGCACATATTTTCTGAGACACTCTCTGCACCCATGTCCCCGGGGAACATGATCCCTGCTTCGGAATGCTCATGGTCTAGTGGTAGTGGAAGACCCAAAGTGCTACAAGGGTCCAGAGCATTGAGTTCTGCCGGATCTGAACGACCAGGGCAGCTTCACCTTGAATGGGACGTGAAGGATGAGTAAGATTTCAACAGGAAGGGAAAGGAGGGCAAGGGCATTCTAGGAGGCGGATGGGTATTACAAAAGTGGAGGTGTTAAGGACCAGAATCTGCTTAACACTTTCCATTTGGGATCCTAACATTCTGAGTGCTCTGATTCTAACATTATATGCACCATTTTTTTCTCCTCCACCGTGAGACCCCCAAAACAGAAAGGCAGTTGTTGTGTCACCATTAGCCTGCTGGGTATTGGTGAGGGGGAATGAGGGCTGAAAGCTTGGCCAAGAGTAGGACTTGGATTGGTTCGGTGCATGGGAGCCACGGTCATTTCTGGCTGGGTCTCTGTCCACACAGTAACAGCTGCTGTGGTGCTGCCCATGTGGAGTCGTAAGAGTTCTCCTCTGCCTTCCTATCCCTACTATTATCTTTCTCCCACCTGCTTGGTGTGGTGCCTGAAACCTCACCACTAGCTACTCTTTAAGAGAGGTTTCTGGGACTTCCCTGGAGGCGCAGTGGTTAAGAATCCACCTGCCAATGCAGGGGACACGGGTTGGAGCCCTGGTCCAGGAAGATCCCACATGCCACAGAGCAACTAAGCCCGTGAACCACAACTACTGAGCCTGCGCTCTAGAGCCCGCGAGCCACAACTACTGAGCCTGTGTGCCACAACTACTGAAGCCCGCGCCTAGAGCCCATGCTCCACAACAAGAGAAGATACCACAATGAGAAGCCCGCGTGCTGCAATGAAGAGCAACCCCCGTTCACTGCAACTAGAGAAAACCCGCACACAGCAACAGACCCAATGCAGCCATAAATAAATAAATAAATAAATTTATTTATTTATATTTAAAAAAGAGGTTTCTCTTATAAATGTGCATGGGTCAGGGAGGGAGGCATTGCAAACCATAAGTCAGTTACCCCGAGGAACACAGGAGGGTAAGTTTTGTTGGAGGAACGAAAGGGATGGAGGAATGCATTCCAGAAGTGTGACAGAGGGAGGTCCTTAAAGAAGAGGGGTGGTGGTGAAGGGGGTGGGCACTGCTGGACAAACTCCATGAGGCTGCCTCAAGTTAGAACCTTAGAACCGGGGGCTGCCCCATAGCCCAGGGCCACCCATCTCTCTTGCTGAACCAACAAGGAGTGGGCACCCATAAGGTGGCAGTGCCAGGAGCTGTCCAGGGTCACTGGTGAGTCAGGCACCAAGTCAGGGCCCCCTCCCAATTTAGCAGGTTTGCCCAGATCTCCACCCTCAGTCTGCATCTGTGGGATGCACACACCTCCAGCTGGTCTCTGCTTTTTCTGGGACCTCCTGGGGCCCTTATCTGCTTTTGCCTTCCCCCAGTGGCAGAGGAGAGCTGCTGGGCCCCAGGGCCCCATTCCTGGCTTGTAGATCTGGTAGCTTAGTCATGGAGGGGCTTTGCCTGGGGTGTGCAGTGGGCAGAGGAAGCAGGCCCAGGGGCTCAGCCTACAGGGAGTGAGGGAAAGCCCCTTCTCCGGGGAAAAAGATTTCCAAATCCCCGACCACCTGGGGTAGCGGGGCTGACACTAGTGCCATGGAATCAGGGGATGCCCTCGGGTCAGTGTCCTCACTTACCTGTGACTCCCCGTGGCTCCAGTAGCTGCCCAGGTGGCTTTGTCCCTGCTGTGGCTGGTTCTGGCTCTGGCTCTGCTGCCAGAAAGGGAGGTACCAGGTGTGGGTAGGCACCGACTGACTCTGCCCTGGAGGAGGGGCTATGGAGGCCCAGGCCAATTCTCCATTCTCTTCGCGGAGGAAGATGGAGCAAGGTACCCACTGTTGGTGCCTGGAGCTGCAGGGACACAAGCCACTCCCCTTCTCCTTCTGCTCTGATGCCAGGTTCCCAGGGGGTGGGAGGAGGCATCAGCATCCACAGCGGGGAGATTAAAGGTTGTGTGGAAAGAGCCGATGGCTGTGCGTCTGCAGACCTGGGTCTGGGCCTGGCTCTTCCTCACGGGCTGGTGACTTTCCTTTTGGGCCTCGGTTTTCTTCCCTGTGAAATGACGGTCATCGTGGAATCTGTGATGCTGGCTAGCACGCTCAGCTGGGCTAACTCCACCCCAGAGAGGACTTCCTGACTCTGCTTTGCTCCTCTTCCTCGCCGAGGAGCTAGAGCCACCACTCTGAGGGCACCCGTACACCCCGCTGACCTTTTAGGTATGGGGCCCCTTCTCCTCCAAGCACCACCCACCTCAGCCCTGCCCCCGCCCCCTCCCAGCTGGCCGTCTGTGCTCCTTTCTCTTTCCTGGGTGGGAGGCCCTCTCAGCTGGCCATTCTCCCTCCTCAGGGACTGGGAACCAGGACACCTGGGTTCTGGCCTTGGCTCTACCATGTGCTCTATGACCTTGAGCTAGAAACCAACTCTCTCTGGGCCTCCGGATTGGGCTGGAGGAGCCCCAAATCCTCCAGCATTCAGACTCGATCACATCATGGCCCACAGTTTTGGGGAGCTCACCAGGGCCTGGGCTTTGTGCCCCTGGCTCCAGCCTCTCGAAAGGCCCTCCCTTGTCATGACATCAGAGTAGGAAGCCCCTGGTCCTCTGGTCCAAAGTGTCCACTCTTCCCCTAGTTCACTGAATTCCTAGGGTGAATGGGGGGTATTTTGTAATAGAAATATGATAGAACTGTCAAAATTTTGAAAGAAGATGGAAGACTGTTCTTTTCTCTATCTAGGGTAAACAAAAATCCACCTAATTTAATCCAGATAGAAAAGAAAAACAAAGGAAAATGAGCATATTTCAGAACAAAAGTATCCCCCCCCGCTATTTTTTGGAGGCTGTGCTTCCTGAATGCATCTCGACTTCTCTCTCCTTCCCTCCCCCTCCCCCCTCACTCCCTCTACTTCTGATTTCTGCTCTGCTTCCCATCACCCCTTGTTCCCCCGAGACACTGGCTAGAATTGTAGGTGTCCCAGAGTAAGGAGAAATCATCATGCCCTGGTGGCCAATGACAATTCAGCACCTTGGCCAGCACACCACCCCTCCCCCGACCTCACCACTCCTGGCCACCTGCATTTAAGCCTGTGACATGGTCCTTTGTGATGGACATTCTGGTGGAGCATTTGAGGATAGTGAACAGGGCAAGACTCAGGCAGGAGGGGAAGAAGCCAGGAATTCTGCCCAGGTGTGAACAGTCAGCCTCCCAGGATGTCTTCTCTGGCAGGAGGGAAGGCCCATCCCTAGAGCCCCTGAGCTGAGACTGTGCTGTCAAGAGACCTTATTTCCTCTCTCCATCTTCTTCTCCTTCTCTCTCTCTCTCTTTTCCCCCACCCCACGTTGGGCCCTCTCCCCCTCTCCCTTTCAAAGCTGAGCTAACGGGAGACTGTTTAACTTCACTGTTTCTATAGGAGCTGGTTGTAGTTTAACTCCTGCACACCAGTAGCTGAGGTGAACAAAGGAGAGACTCGAGGTCCAACTATTCATCCTTTCTTTGCACTTTAAAAAAAAAGAAAAAAACACACAAAAAAGAGACCTTATCTCTGTTTTTTGTTCCTGCTGCCTGCTGCCACCCCAGAGAGAAAGACCCAGAGCTAATGGCCTTGTTAGGTGCTGAGCAGGCCAAGCCCTGGGGCCAACATTAGACTTAGAGAATCCTGGATCATTAGAGCTAGTAGCTTGGCAATCAGTTAACTAGATCCCTAGCCCCTCTCTAATAGAGATGGAGAAACAGAGGTCGAGGAAGGGAGAGGGACCCGCTCAGGGTCATATAGTGCCTTCATGAGTCCACCTCTGGCCTGGGAAGTACATGAGGCGGAGCCTGCAGATGAGACTTGACTCACAATTGTGTAATTTTTTTTTTTTTTTTTTTTTTGTGGTACGTGGGCCTCTCACTGTTGTGGCCTCTCCCGTTGCGGAGCACAGGCTCCGGACGCGCAGGCTCAGCGGCCATGGCTCACGGGCCCAGCCGCTCCGTGGCATGTGGGATCTTCCCGGACCAGGGCATGAACCCACGTCCTCTGCATCGGTAGGCGGACTCCCAACCACTGCGCCACCAGGGAAGCCCCCATGAGCAATCTTTAAAGCTATATTAGTCTTAGGCTCTGCCTCCATTATTCATAATTAAAATGATGAGCAAGATCTTCAAAAAATAGGAGGCCCATTTAAAGCTCTGCCTTTTACTAAATCTTTGCTGAATATTGGAAGTCTAGCACCAACAGGCATACCATTCTCGACAGGCTTCTATTATGAAAAAAGGACAACGGAAGTAAGGCCAATCTTTCGAAAGTTCTTTACATTAAATAGATGAAGTAATCTTAATCGAAATAATAAACACTAGCTCTGCTCCCATATGGGCTTGTTAAGGTAGCAGAGCCTGGTACAATTGCACAATTCAATGGTGTGCAGCCTGGGTTAAGCTCCCATCTTGAATCCACGGGGATCACAGTTCTGGTGGCTGCTGCCTGTCACTGAAGCGGTCCTCGAAGTTGAAAGGCATTTCCAGGGAGGTAAGTGAAGAACTGGGCTTCAGCTTTGGACAGGCCTGGGTCTGATTTCCAGCTCTGCTGAGTACTGGCTGCGGGTTCCCCGGCAAGTAGTGTTTCCTAGCTCAAACACTGAGATAATGATACAACCTCATGGGCTTGTCTTGATGTTAGAGAAGGTGCAAAAAGTACCAGCGCTTTGCTTGCTGACCACAAACAGGGATGCAAATGGGGGTTTCTGTCATTCTGTCAATTCTTTCCTGCCCTGGGGAAGATCTTTCCTGATCCCTCCTTCCTCTCCAATGCTGTGCTGCCTTTACCTCCCCTCTTTGCTTACCTGTTCCATGTGGGGTTCCTGGTATTAGCCTGATAATCCCAGATTCTTTCATTCAGGATTTCTCTGGACACTTCATACCTCTTAGAGGTACCCTGATTTCCCAGAGTTCCCAGTTGTGTGTTCAGATTAGGTCCCTACAGTTACTCCCAGACACTTGGAAACTGGGAGTGAAGACTGGGCAGCGACCAGCCTTTCTTGGACCTGGTGCTGAGACTGAGTGGGGGAAGGCGAAGGAAGGAGCATGGATGGGGTGCTTCTCCTCCAGAGGACAGATCCACTGAGCAAAAATAGAGGGGTGTGGCTTTGGGGGAGTCACAGGGATCTGAGAGCATGGAGCTGGGGGGTGGAGATACTCTAGTTCCAGTATCAACTCCTACAACTTCTCTGTAAACTGGGGTGTTCTCCATCAGCCAATCAGAGACCTCTCCCTCTGCCCTTGCCAAGGGCCCCTCCTCCTCCTTGTTCATGTCCCTCTTCTTAGAACTGCAAACACATCATGACTGGGGTTGTTCCCTCTCTCCCCTTCCCCGCCTCCTTGTATAGGTGAAGGTCCACCTCAGAGAGCATCCAGTATAACCTCCCTCATTCTGCAGGTGAGGAGACTGTGGAAAGGACCCTCACGGTACAAAATGAATCAGCACAGAACAAAGACTAGGCCCAGGAGTCCTGTTTCCAAGGCTGCTGCAGTGCACAACTGCAGGGGGTCCCAGTGGCCTTTCTACTTACAGTGTGAACAGCCTTTGTGTCCACATACAGGGCCCTGTCTCCTGGCCAGGCTGCTTCCCCATGAGTCAGAGGTGGGATGGACCTCCTTCAACACAGCAGACCTGGGGACCTTCCTGGCCTAGGTGGTCCCACACCCCTCACAAGGCACAAGGAAGAAGATAGACTGCTTAGGGGCAGAGCCAGCCCAGAGGTTCAGAAAACCCACACAGTTCCAGGCACTGATTCTGGGTGGCAGCTGGTGTGAGGGGCAGGTCCTCCCTAAATGCACTGCACTTTGCAGCTTCTCCTCCAGAGGACAGAGCCGCTGAGCAAAAATTATGTGAGATTGGTGTGATTATCCCCATTTTCCATGTAAGAAAACTGAGGTCCAGAGAGGTTAAGTCATTTCTCTAAAGGCATCCGGTGACGGAGCCTGGATTTAAGCCTAGGTCTGCGGGGTTCCAGTGACTAGGCTCTTGCCACTGTCTCATAATCTCCCCTCTGTCTGCTCCCAAGGCTACCACCACGCCCTCCTCCAGGCAAAGACTGACAGTCTTCCCTGGCTGGTAAGTTCTGACGTGAGTGCCTTGGGCTCACTCAGTTCTAAACTCACTTACCAGGTGTGCGACATGGGACTGTAGGCAAGTCATGTCCTCTCTATGAACCTCATTTTTCCCCCTCTGTAAAATGGGCATAATACTATCTACCTGGTAGGGTTGCTTTGTGGTTTAGCCATGCTGATGTATGTATGCTGCCTGCGCCAGGATAGATGGGCCTCTGTGTGTGTCAAAATGAATGGAACTGACCGCTCACAGCCTGTAACTTTAATTTAATATAAATTCATCATAACTCACAAAATGGGCAACATTTAAAATAAAAATACTGCTGGGGGTGGCCCAGATTCTGGTAGCTGAATGGTTGGGGTGAGACTGAGGATTCCTCCCACCCAAGGGAGGCCCCAGTGGGCAGCAGTTGTGAGGTGGGAGCACCCCCAAGTTCAGCTAGTCTGGCTCCTTTGAGATGGGGGTGGTCAGAGACGCCAAGTTCAGAATCTAGGCCCCAGGACTAGAAAGAAAAGCTAAGGCCTGGGAGACATTTCAGCTTGGTCCTGCAGGCCCGCTCCTGGGGCTCCTGTCCTGGACAAGGACAAAGCCACGGAGCAGGACAACTAGAGGCTCTGCTGCTTCAAAGCCAAGGCCTAGAGGTGGATTCCAATGGCGAAAACTGAAGGTGGGCTTGTTCAACAACCATTCTAACTTTCTCCTATTGTGCCTTTTTGTACGGATGAGGCTGGAAAGAAGAAAAGTACATTTCCCAGACTCCCTTGCAGCCCAGGTTCTGGATCTGACTTAAGTTTCCCCACACAGAATCCCTCGTAGACATTTGTTTTTTGTTTTTTTGCAGTACGCGGGCCTCTCACTGTTGTGGCCTCTCCCGTTGCGGAGCACAGGCTCCGGACGCGCAGGCTCAGCGGCCATGGCTCACAGGCCCAGCCGCTCCGCGGCACGTGGGATCTTCCCGGACCGGGGCACGAACCCGCATCCCCTGCATCGGCAGGCGGACTCTCAACCACTGCGCCACCAGGAAAGCCCCCCCTCGTAGACATTTGGATCTGGAAATTGAATTGAATGGGGGGAGGCGGCCCTCAGGACATCCACTGACTGGCGCGGACAGTAGCAGAGTCAGCGCAGTTCTGCAGCCAGCGGCTTCTTCATGCAGGGGCTTCCTGCAGATGCGAGCAGTGTTCCTGGTCTCAACAGACATGATGAATTTGGCGGCTGGGAGCTGTTCCTGGAAATTCAGCAGAGTCTGCTCCTCCAGCCCTTCCAATGATTTTACAAAGCCACTAGGGACCTGGTAATAAATCCTTGTCTAAAGCTAAAGCAGCTCTTGTTTTCTGCAACAGGATCCCAACTGAGACACATGCCAAGATTGATGAGGGGGGCCCAGCTGACACCCACCCCAGTGCTCAGGGCCTGACTAAAACACTGCTCCCCACAGCCTCGCTACACCCTAGCCTGGTCACAGAGGCCTGGCTGGACCCTTGTTTGGAGCTGCTGGGGACCTCCACCATCCAGTGATGCTTGTCCTACGTCCGGGTGTGCCATTATCTGGCCTTAAGACCTGTGGGCAGGAAGGTGGTGGCACAGTGACCGTAACATGTGGGCTTAACTACTGACAGTCTTCCCTGGCTGGTAAGTTCTGACGTGAGTGCCTTGGGCTCACACGGCCTGTGCCTGTGGCTTCCACAGGCCACAACATCATTTCTACCCACAGATAAGTGGGAAAATCATGAAGCTGTTGGTACAGGGATGGAAGGAGAAGGTGGTTCTCAGGCAACCCTGGGACTAGCTACCGCCTGTGTCCACTGTGGGCTGGGATTGAGGTTATAAAGGCCCATCACTAGCTTGATCAGGGGCAAGTCTTAGGCCTGGAAGCATAAGAGGGTTCTGTGTCTCTTTCAGGCAGACAACTGCTGGCAACCACTGACACATCCTGAGCTTAGCGCATGTGGGCAGAAGGGAGACAGAGGGACGCAGTCCCCTGCCCCTGAGAGGAGGGGCATGAGGGTTGGGCAGGGGCTGCCCTGAGGAGAAGCCACGTCACACCCTTGGACCAAAGCTGCATCCCCAGTAAGGTCAGAGCTACAGACATCAATGCTGGAAGAGCTTCGGAATCGTGGAGCACAACCTCCATTTTACAGGGAAATGAGGGTAAACAACAGGCCTGAGATATCAGGTTGGCCCGGCTGGGCTGGAGTCCCGGCCTCCGCTCTCCGGGGCAAGGCTCTCGCTGGTGGCCATGCTCAGGCCTGCGGTCTCCCTCCGCGGTACTAGATGCGGACCGTGTTGATCCGCAGCGGCTGCACGTTCTTGCCATTGGCGTGGCTCTGCCCGGGGCTGAAGTAGGAGCAGAGCTTGCCGGGGAACTTCTCGCGGAAGGTGTACAGCCAGGACATGTCATCGGCGTTATAGAAGATGAGCAGGCCTTGGTCGTAGTCCAGGAAGACGCCCACCTTGTCGAGCTTGTCGCGGACATTGAGCCGCGTCCAGGGCTCGGTGCAGGCGCTGTACTGGTTGCCGTCGTGCATGACGATGCAGTAGAAGCCACGGCTGGGCTGGATCTGGATGCTGCCCTTACGGCTCGCGGCTTCGTGCGCCAGCCCGATCACCCACTGGGTCTTCTCCGCCACCACCACCTCCCAGTAGTGGACGCCGCCACTGAAGGCCTCAGAGCCCAGCACCGACACCTCCACATCGAAGCGCTTCGGTGAGTCCTGCAGCGGCTGCGGGTGCAGGTTGCCGTAGGCCACGATGGTGCAGTCGTCGGACAGGATGAGGCGCTGGTGGGCAGTGCCCGGGTCCAGGGTCAGGGCGGCTGGCACTGCCAGGGATGGAGGAGGAAGAGAAGATGAGTGGAGAGAAGGTGGTGGACCCACTCTATGGTTCCTCCCTGAGGACAGGTTCTGGTTGGCCCCCAGGAGGCTGTGTGATGCTGAATCTGAATACAAGCCTGCCCTCCCCGGGCCTCAGCTTCCTCCTCTGTAACATGGAAGGGTGACAGCTAAGGTCCTTTCAGATTTTAACCTGGCTGCAGGGGACAGGAGCTATGGCTGCTTGCTCACTGATGGTGTCCTGGGGCAAGGCACACAGGGGGCACTCCACAAAATTTGTTGAATAAATCTGAATGTGGTCCAGAATTGGGTAACTTCAGAGCTGGGAGGGAGCTTAAAGATTATTCGGGGGTTGGATAATCACCCTATGGGGTGCTTTGGAAATTTGTTGGGGTGTTTGGGTCGTCTCAGTAGGTGGGATCCAGGGATGCTAAATGCCCTGTATGAAATGCACAGGGCGGTCCCATGCCCCCACCGATGAGTTTCAGATGCTCCACCAGATATTCGTGTGGATGAAAACTCTTCACAATGACCTGAAGCTACAGCTTAACTCCATTTTACATATAAACATGAAATAATTTTTGTACAGTTTTAATATACACTGAACGTTTTGAAATGCAATTACCATATAAACTGGGGGAAGACTGAATTTGTTTTGTCTGGAACGTCACTGAGAATTGTTCACTTTTTTGGAAAATACATCTCTAAGAAGAACACTGTTGACCAATAAAACCTACCTATTTAAGACTGCCTTTGAGGCAGAATGATATTTTAGCTATGGTGTGAGCACCTGACTCGTTCACTATGTTTTCCAGGGTGGTTGTGAGTGAGCATCTACATACTGACATATACAATGTTTTATTATACATAATTTCCTTCTATTTTTCCTTCTTTTATATCATAGAGTATATACACACATATACATATATATGTATATGTGTATATATACTTGAAATTGTGAAAAGGTCATACTATCTTTGAGACATTACAAATTATTTGTTATGAAAAGTAGATGATGGGTCTGAAAAAGGTGAAAACCACTGATTCTAGGCCAACTCTCCCATTTGACAGATGGGGAAACTGAGACCCAGAGAGGAGATGTGACTAGTCTCAGGTCACCAGGCAAACACTGGCAGAGCCAGGTCTAATCAAGACCATGGGCAATCCAGCCCCAGCCCTCTCTTCCTGCCTACCTCTCACTCAACACCCACCACCCCACTCAGGCCCAAAGCCTTCGCCCAGACTGTTCCCTCCACCGCCTCATCTCTGCTTGTTGTAATCACACCCCATGAGGCTCAGTTCCAGGGCCCATCCTCAGGGAAGCCTTCCTGGTTGCCCAGCAGGTATGCTCACTCCTTACTCTGAAATTCCTTAACTTTGTTTGTGCCCCTCTCCTGATACGTGGGGTAGTCTTCTGTGCCCATTTCTTACCCCCATGTACACCAGGAGGGCAAGGACTGTGTACTCTCCTACCAGGCCCTCCCTGGTGGGCCCAGTGCCCAGCACACGGCCTGGCATGCGGAATGTTTCCAGAAAGGCTCACCAACCCCGCTTGTGTTGGTCTTTGGGCAGGCAGCACAGGCTGGGGCACCCGGTTCTGGGCCGGCCACACTGGCTTAGCAGGTCTGGCTCTCAAAGT
This sequence comes from Stenella coeruleoalba, assembly GCF_951394435.1. NCBI lineage: Eukaryota > Metazoa > Chordata > Mammalia > Artiodactyla > Delphinidae > Stenella > Stenella coeruleoalba. The sequence continues at coordinate 25,969,627 of NC_137169.1, forward strand.
CTCATGAACTCTTTCAAGGACTCTGTTTACTCTTGCCTCCCTGAGGGAGCTGATGCTCAGCCGGAAGGAGGAACCTAGAATTGGCTCTCATTAGCCTGGATGAGCATTTCCAGGGCAGAGTAAGGCAGAGGGGAGAAAAGGAGAAGGAATCCTGTCACTAGTTCCTTGGAGCAAAGAAAGGACTCCTCCAGCCGGCTCTCTGGTGCTTTCCTTATCTGGCGGAGCGGAGGCATGACTATACGTGGCAGGAGCATCATCAGCTCCTACTGGAGCCACCTCTGCTGGCTGCATACACACAGAGAAGTAAAATGCCTCGATGACGGCAATCATCTCTAACAGGGGGTGACAGCCCGTCCCTGAACTGTGCTCCTGTTCACAGTCCACTGACAAAACTGGCCATTGACTTGCAGCAAGCTCATTCCATGAGCTCTGTCAGGAGTAAATTTAGTCTTGAGTTTTACACTCTTCTTTCCTGTTCTTAGAAGTCAGAGGGCTGTATGGAAACAATTAGCCCTGTGACTAGAGGGGTCAATGCAAACACAATCTTCTATCCAGGGACATAGAAGAGGGGAGCCATGAGAAGGAGTTCATACACTGAGTCAGCGTATGAACGTTTCGCCCTGTCATCTGGTCACAGCGCAGCCTGTCGGACCAGAAGGCTCCTGCCATGTGGAATGTGGGTGTTCCCACAGTGGGATCCAGAGGTAGGAGGTGGAAGGGATGTAGGAAGTATGTGTGAGGGGGAGCTCGGGAGAGAAGAATCATCTAAACAGACACACATGGGGCCACTCCTACTGGCTGTGGAATGTGGGTCATACTCAGGTGTCTGGTGGGGCAAGAGGGACAGAGCGGGCACATTGCCAAGGTGTGGGCAGCTGTGGTTGAGTGCCTCATGTCTCAGGTGCCCAGGATGATTTGAGGAGACCAGCGACAGGCAGAAACCGAGGTTAGAAGGACCAGTGGGGAGACTAGCACGCAGGCAGGAGGGCTCAGCCCCATACTCTTAAGCCTAACTAGGGCAACGTGGGCCCTTCCAGTGCCACTGATGAGTGGGGAGGACACCCTAGGAGGCAGGCAAGTGGGCTTTCAGTGGTTCTGAGATTGGGCCTGTAGGACGGAGGAAATCCTCACTGCACTGAGGGCTAACTCCTTGGCATGGACCCACAGGCTTGAAGCCCGAGGGACTTACCGGAGATAGGACCTGCCACTCATTGGGTGTGCTTAGGGGCGGGGTCTGCCGTTCATTGGTCAGTTCTGGCAATAGAGGCAGGGCTGGGGGGGCGGGACCTGATCCACAGGGGGCAGGGCCCAACAGCCCATAGGGTGAGGCTAGGGGCAGGGCCTGGCATTCTTCTGAGGCAAAGGGTGTGGCCTGATGCTTAGGAGTCTTTTACACCCCAAAGGGTGGGCTGAGGTCCACCTCCTCATAAACAGGTCCTGTCTTCGGGCCTCTCTCAAGTCCTCCCAGGGGCTAGGGCTGACAGGCGTTAACAGCCTTTAGGCCAGAGAGGTGCCCAGCTGGGGACATGGCAATACCTTTTCCCCCTCTGAGAAGTCAGTCCCTGTGCGGGGACTGGCAATCCCTCCACCCATCCTTTATTCTCAGGAGAGGTGACAGACTCGTCAGACAGACGCAAAACAAATCCCGTCCCCTGGGGTTCACAATTTTACAGGTCAGAGCTCTTTTCTAGGTCCTGGGACACTTTTATAAAAACAGAAAGCAGGCACTGAGGCAGTCCATCTGGTCTCCAGGTGTGTTCTCCATCCATTTAAGCCTCTCTGAGACCTCCAGGTCAAAAGGCAAGGAGCGTGGACTGCGGGGGGCCCAGGAACTGTCTCCTGGCCACCATCAGCCACATACCGCAGTGGCCCAAGCGGCAGAGGAACCCCAAAGTCCAGCACCATCACCTGGCAGCGAGTGGCTTGTGCCTCTTTGTTCTCGAGGACAATCAGCTCTTTCCTCTGGCCAGGCCTTTAAGAAGTCTGGCCCCTCAGTCCTCCTGCCTTCTCAGGCCCTCAGCGGCACAGTACGGGCATTCGAAAAACATTTTCACACCTTCTAGCTCATGGGACCAGTACAGCAGCTCCAGGAGCACAAATTACTATACCCATTTTTCAGAAGAGGAAACTGAGGCTCCAGGGAGATTTCTCTGAGTTAAGTGGCTTGCTCAAGTTGCCACTTTGGGTGGAAGCAGAGCTGGAACTTGAGCTAATATCTTTCACACCATGCCCTTTCCTTTATGTGGCCCTAGAAAGCCTGTTCAGCAAGACTGAGGAACCATCTGATGATTCATGATAATCATAAGAAACAGGTATCAAGCATTTACTAAGTTCCAGGATTATTATCACAAATAAATAATCTTATTTAATTCTCCTACCTACCCTGGGAGACAAATCACACCTTCCGCATCCCTGTTTTACAGATGAGGAAACAGGCTCAGAGAAGGCAGACATCTGCCCTGCGTCACACAGCTAGGCAGTGAACATACTGGAACCCAAAATGATTGGATTCAGATAAGCAGGAGGAGGAGAGAGCAGCCCAGGAGAGGGAGGTGGCCGGAGCAAAGGAAGTAGTGTCTGGTGTCCTCTGGACAATGGCCACCTGGCCTGGGTGGGGAGGAAGTTTGTGCCTGGCAGCTGGGGCAATCAGGCCAGGCAGTTGGAGGAGAGTTTCCAATGTCAGCTGAGAGGTAGGGCAGGGGTGTGGGTAGTGGTGGAGAGTGGAGGTTCCAGATCACGGGAGTGACAGGTGTTCTATGGAGTTCTCAGGTGACCCAATAGGAAGGCTGAACTGGAAGAGGGGCAGGCAGGAAGCTGCTAGAATCCAGGGCTAGGTCCCTGGGGGCACCTGCCCCTCCCAACTGGACAAAAAGAACCTTGGTTTTGGTAGAGGAACCAGAGTGACTTCACAGGTCCTACAGACAAAGGAAGGGGCCCAGCTAACCAGGTCACTGTTCTCTGAACCCCCAGGGGCCGCTGTCCTTGGCAGGATGTTCAGGGCACACCCTACTGCTCCCTCAGCCCCTCTCCTACAGGCAGCTTTCCCTGGGGCAGCGGTTCTTAACTGGGGCTGATTTGCCCCATAGGGGACATTGGGCAATGTCTGGAGACGAATTTGGTTGTCACAGCTGGAGGGGGTGTGTGTGCGGCATCTAGTTGGGTAGAGACCAGGGATGCTGTTAAACGTCCTACCATGCACGGGACAGCCCCCAAGACAAGGAAGTATCCAGCCCCAAATGTCAATAGTGCTGGGGCTGAGAAACCCTGCCCTGGGGCAATCAGCAAATTCCCACATCCATTTGTTCACTTGTGAGGGAGTCAAGGAGGGAACACTAGCACCCTTATAATACAGAGGAGGAAACTGAGGTTCAGAGGGAGGAAGTGACTTGTCCAAGGATGTGCAGCAAGTTCCTTCATTCAACAAATAATTATTGAGCACATACTTAATGCCAGGCCCTATTCTATTGGGTTGGCCAAAAAGTTCATTCAGATTTTTCCATATGTAAAGGACAAACCTGAACGAACATTTTGGCCAACCCAATAGTAACAGAACTGAGAGCAGGACTCATTCATTTCTTTATTCATTCATCCACAAACATTTACTGTGCTGGCTGCTGGGGATGCATAGTGATGAATCAGACTCAGCCCCTGACCCCTCAGAGCTCACGGTCTAGTAAGAGAGACAGCCATGCAGACATTAACAAAACAGTGAGACCAGGAAAGCCCAGGGCTACCTGGAGAAATCCAGGAAGGCTTCCCAGAGGAGGTGTTTATAAACTAAGATGTGAAGGAGAGTAGCAGTTAGTCATCAAAGATTAAGGTTTGTGTCGAGTGTTCTTGGCAAAGGGAAGAGCATGTGCAAAAGTGTGGAGGAGAGGGAATATGGCTCATGTAAAACCTGAAGATGGTTCAGTGTGGCTGACTGTGATACAGAGGGGAGAATGAGAGAATGGCTGGGCCCAGATCTCATAGGGCCTTGACTGTCAGGCTGAGGTGCCTGGATTGCCTCTCTGAGCTGTGGCAGCTGAGATAAATAGAGCTCCTGAGACCATCTGCCTGAGGGGCCTCCCTGGGTCAGGGGAGGGGACAGGACCCTTGGAGGGGCTTCTTGCCTGCTTCAGTTATGCTGCTTCACCCATGTGTGGCCCTCACCCTGCTGGGTCCCAGTGTGCAGGTCTCTCCAAGGCTGGGAGCACACAGAGACCCACAACTCCAGGAGGAGAGCCAAGAGCCCCACCCAGTCGGCTGGAAAGTGGGCCCTTCGCCCAACTACTGCCCCCTTTGTCAATGAGGGCACAGATCCAGATTTAAGGGCTCTAGGAGATGTCCCTTCACTTTTGTGCAATTGGTCATGATGCATCCATCCAATGAGGTCTTCAGTCACCGGGAGGGGAGCCCCATCCCTGTTCAGCATTCACACCCTCAGTGATTGTCCTCAGTCCTTCTCCATCTGTACCTGAAGGCCAATCGTGAACATCCTGGGATCATTCATGCCCCTGCCCTCCCCACCGCCTTTGCCTACACAGTTCCCAATGCCGGGGATTGTCCGAGGCACCTCCAGGCCCCACCCTTTCCTGAGTGGGAAAGCCCTCAGTTTTCAGCGCTCAGTTCAAACATCATCTACTCAGTGTTCCCCTGGCTCCTCCCTCGCCCCATCCAGAGCCTCCTGTTGTCCCTCTGGGCTCCCATGACCCCATGTAAGTCCCTCATCATGGTCCTGGTCCCACCGGACTATCAGGCTCTGTTGTCCCATCTGTCTCCCCTGATTCTGAAAGTGCCTCGAAGGACTTTCAGTGTTTGTAGATCAAAAGAATGAATCCAGATAGGTGGAAAGAGCACTGATTGCTGTGTGACCTTGGGAAATCAGTGAGCCTCTCTGAGCCTCAGTCTCCCCAGCAGTCTTCCTGGGTTGGTAGTATGAGGCCAGAGAATGCCTGGTTAGTTTAGTAGGTAAGGGCACAGGCTCTGGCATCTGACGTGTCTGGGTTTAAATCCTGGCTATACCATTTACAGGTTGTGACCACGACAAGTTCCTAACAGCTCTGTGCCTCAGTTTCCTCATCGAAAAAATGATAATAACAGTGTCTACCTCTTAGGGAGAAGTCTCCTCTATATCCTTGTCTCACCTCTAAAGGACATTGCGCCTGACTCAGGAACACAGAAGGTTCCCTGCTGCCAATAGGTTCCACTCTGATGCCCTTGTGGGTTGTGTGATTTCGGGAAGGTGTTGACCTCCCAGTCCCAGGGTCTACTAACTCTACTAGAAACCCATTTCAGACTTTCTCCTCTCTCGGCAGATTTCCCATGACCTCCTCTAGCCCATCCTCATCTCAGTGGAGGACCTTGCTTCCTGCCTTACTGGGAGAGGTGAAGAGAATTCCCGGGAGCCCCCACCACTGCCCGCTCTGCTTCGGGGCCCATTCATTCTACCTTCTCCTGGCTCCCAGCAAAGGCAGAGGCAGGTCCCACTCGTGGCGGTCACCCCAGCACCTCTCCCTCCTTCACCCTCAATTCTGCCTTCTGCTACTGGATCTTTTCCGTGCCCCCCACCCCTCCCATATATGCTACCATTTCTTCTACCTTAAACAAATAGCCACGGTCACATTCTCTCTCCTTCCCTTAAATAAAACTCATTGAAAGCACTGTCTCCACTTCCTCTCTCATTTTCTCTTGGACGGTCTCCAGTCAGGCTTTTGCCTCTATTGCTCCACCAAAGCAGCTCTTGTCAAGGTCACCAAGACCCGGAGAACAGTCAGTTCTGATCCTCCCACACTTGGGGTCACAGCTTTGCCACCACTATCCACTCTCTCCTCCTCGAAACACTTTCTCCACTTGGCTTCCAGGACAGACGCAGGTCTTCCTCCTATTCTCTAGCTGTTCCTTCTCGGTCTCCTTGGCTGGGTCCCCCTCCTGTCCTTGACTTCTAGGAGCGGCCTAGGGCTCCATGTGTTAGAGTGGCCCTCTCTCTTTTCTCTCTACCCCCACTTCCCAGGTGACCTCATCCCGGCTCATTCAATACCGTCCACAGGTAGACAACGCCAGCCCTAACCCTCCTCCCGTACTGCAGACGTGTCATTCCCACTACCTTCTCCATGTCTGCACTGAGACTTCTAACTGGCATCGCGAACCTCACATGATTACAACTTCATCTTCCCAGTCACCTCAGCCAAAATCGTTGTAGTCTTCCTTGTCATTTTTTTTCTGAGATCCAATCCATTAGCAAATCCTGTTGGCTCTCTGTTCAAAATAGATCCAAATCCGATCACTTCTCACCACCTCCACTGCCACCACCCTGCTCCAGGCCACCATTGTCTCTCACTTGCATTGTTGCAGTGGTCTCCTAACCTCTACCCTTTACCCCCTGCAGTCTATTCTCAAGCCAGCACCCAGAGGGATACTTTAAAAACTTAAGCCGGCTTATGTCACTTCACTGCCCCAAACCTTCCAATGGCTCCCATCTCACTCAGCATAAAATTTAAAGTTTTCATATGGGCCTCCAGGCTCTCATGGTCTGGCTACTGCTACTGACCTGACCTCCTCACCTCCACCCTCCCTCTCACTCATTCCACTCCAGCCACGCGAGTCTCCTTACTGTCCCTTGAACATGCCAGGCTTGCTCCTGCCTCAGGGCCTTTGCACTTCCTATTCCCACTGCCAGGAACACTCTTTCCTCAGATACCTACACGGCTCATTCTTCTCTTTCCTCCCTCAGGTCTTTACTCTACTGCTTCCTTCTCAGGGAGGTCTTCTAACTGGATCCCCTACTAAACATTCAATCCTACCTCAACATCCCTTAGCCCCTTTCCTTATCTTTTATCATTATCTAAAAAACTATCTATTTTACTTATTTAATTTTGTTTTCTTTCTCTCTCACACCCTAGGATGTAAGTAAGATGCACGAGGTAGGGATTTTTGCCTGTTTTGCTCACTGCTATATCTCCAGTATCTAGAATAGTGCCTGGTGTGAGGTAGGTGCTTGATATAGCCTGTACCCATAGAGTGAATGAGTGAACCACCCAGGGCCTCAGTCTCTTCATCTAGAGAATGGGTACACTAGTAGAACCTACCTCCTCTTGTGCTGGTGCCCAGCACAGGCCCTGGAACATAGTAGGTGCTCAGCAAGGCACTCTTCTCATCCCTCTGCCCTGCCCCCATGTCATGTGTAGAGCAAGGGGTGGGCTGGGCCGGGCCCCATCTAGCTCCAACCCATGATAATCCTTGCCTCTTCCTGAGCCCTACTGGAGAGTGGCAGGAAGGGCCTTACCTGGGTGGATGTCCTGGAACAGGGACTTCCAGATGGTGTACTGCAGGGGGCCTGTGTACTTGGAGGTTGGGAAGTCTTCGTAGGTCAGATTGGTCTCATGGATTTTCCCTTTGAGCCTGGAAGGAGAGCAAGAGAGCAGGCCACATTGGGGGCTGGATTCCTGTCCCAGCACCTCAGGGAAGCTGGCATAGGGCGAGGTCATGTGTGGGAAGTCTGCTGGACCCAAGCGCCGACTCAAGTGCCTGCTTGTGCCACTTCCTAATTCTCTAGCTATTGCCCTCAGTTTCCTCATCTTTAAAATGGGTACTATGATAACACCTGCTTCCTAGGCTTGTGAGGATTACATGGCGTAATGTACGTAAAATGCTTAGCACGGTACTTGGCTCAAGGTCAACACTGAATACATGATGTTAGCTATCAGTATTGGTCATTAATGAACCAGTAATTAAGTGTTATTATTATTAAAGGCAGCTATGGAACTAGAGAGACCTGGGCTTGAATCCTGGCTCCCCCACATACTAGACGAAGGGTCTTGGCCAATTGCTGTAGCTTCTTTGTGTCTCAGTTTCTACATGTGTGAAATGGAGATGGCAGTGGTAACTACCCCCAAGGGGCTATTAGGATTATAATAATTTACATATTATTATTTATTATATATAGTATCAATGTTATTATAAATAATAGATAATGTAAAACACATATTTGTAATATAATATAAAGCACAGAAAACAATATCCTATATGATTATAAGTATTATATATAAAATAATATGAACACATAAAGCTTTTGCCCTAGGCTCTGGCACATAGCAGATGTCCTGCGTATTTGATGGAGATTTGAATGAATGAATTCTCTGCTAACCACCCCATCTGCCTCCAATCCCAGCATCCCACAAGGGCCAGGGAGGGGATACCCCCTGGAGAAGACCCACAGCAGGCGGGTACTTACCGCTCAGACAGCGAGGCCACCCCGGCCAGGAAGGTGTGCCGGTCAGTTTCAGCCAGCCGCTCCTGCAGGATCTGGGCCCCCTCCTGCACCTTGCGCAGCTGCTGGCTGTAGCGCTGGACTTTCTGCTCAATGTCAGTCAGTGTGCGGGCCGTGTCTGCCTCTAGCTCCTCCAGCATGGCCTTCTGCCGTTCCCGCAGCAGCCGGTGCAGCCGCTCAAAGACCTCCCCAATGGTGGTCCGCAGGCTTTTGGTGGAAGACTGTGGAGACAGTCATCAGGGGTCAGTCAGGGAGAGTGGATGGGGTGATCCTGGGTGAGAGGAGGAAACCGAGCGTCTTGGCACGCACAGAGGAAAGGGTGGGAAAGGCATGTCGGTGAGGGGATGGCACATGCAAAAGCACGGTGGCAGGAGAGAACTGGCATAGCAGGGACAGCAGATGATTGTTCTCCGTTAGGAAACTAATGAAATGGTCCAGGTGAGACAATGAGGCTTGAACTAGGGGAGCAGCAGATGGACACGGCTTGAAAGACATTTGTAGGAGAGCCTCTTTGACCCTGGTGACCAACTGGCTGGCTGTAGGGGTACAGGAGAGACAGGTGTAAGGATGATGTCCAGATTTCTGGCTTGCGGTGGGAGGGATGGGGAAGCTGGCAGGAGACATGGGGGGCAGGGAGAGGATGCTGAGTTCAGTCTGGAAGACGGTGAAATTTTATTTATTTATTTATGTGGCTGCGCCACATGGCTTGTGGGATCTTAGTTCCCCAACCAGGGATTGAACTTGGGCCCACGGCAGTGAGAGCACAGAGTCCTAACCACTGCACTGCCAGGCAATTCTCTTAAATTTTTATTTTTAAAAAAATCACTCATGGGGCCCCAGCAAAGACGACAAGATCACAGATGTTAAAGAGCTTTATAAATGGCAATGGGCTGGGCAAAGCTTGGTGGTCACTCGCCCTGTCCCGCCACCCCGAGACCCTCTGGGAACAAGAGCTGGGGGGTTAAAGCCATCGTCACAGGAGACAAGCATGGACTTTCGTGTTTCTCTCTGCCCCCAAGGGCACTGCCAGGCCCAGGAAGGGTTGAGTGGTAAAGGGCACAGCTTCGGTGCCCAATGGCTCTGGGTCTCCAGCTGTGGCAACCTTAGTTGCCTGATATCTCTGAACCTTGGTTTTCTTATCTGGGTAAAGGGTATACAACGACATTGCAGGGCTATCTATGGTAAGTGAGGGAACATTCACAAAGTGCATGGTATTGTTTGAGGTGCAGACCCAGAGCCTGGTTATTAAAACACTGGAACAGGCACATCCTAGAAGTCTTCGTGGAGAGATGACTTCTGAGCTGGGGCCTGAACGACGGGCAGGATGTCAGTTGGGCGGTGCGGGCAGCGGGCCGAGGGGACAGCACGAGGCAGGATGACACTGGGTACACAAGTGCAGCTCGGCTGCAGCAGCAGCGTGTGGGGCCTGCCTCTGCAATTTGACTTTGTGGGATCCTGGCTGGGAGTTCACGGAGTCAGAGACCCTGCTGTGTTCAGTGCCCAGGGCTCTGTGGGAGGCTCCACAAAGGCTCAATTAGGGCCTGTTCCCTCCCAGTCGTCGCGGCTGGCTGCGGGCTGCCTGCGGCAGGAAGAGCTGCTGGCAGTGGGCCAGCCTCCCTGCGCATGCCCACCCAGTATGCAGGGCAGACAAAGGGGGTGGCCGAGAGGCTGGGGATAAAGGGCCAGGCTGCCTGTGGCCTCCGGGAGCCCCCTCACCCAGGGAGGGCCAAGGCTCCGGCAGCGGCAGGTCACAGTGGGGAAGCTGGGGCCTGCCCTCCCTGCACCGTCCGCCACTGCTCTCCAAAGAGCCCCAGATCTCATGGCCACCCCTTCCGGCTGCTCTTCGGCCAATCTGCAGCAGCGTTTGGCCCAAGGGCCCCCCTCTACTAATAGAAACTTCTGGTTTGCCTCCCACCTCTGTGGCTGCTCCCTCCCTGCCACCCCTGTTCCTGAGGACTCGTCCAGGCTGGCTCCTTTGTTCACACCCCACGACTCCCACTGCTTCGAGGATGGCTTCCAAGTCCATTTCGAAGGTCTTACACGTCTCCTGAGCGCCACATTCATCTCTCCACCTGCCTCCTCCACGCATGCCCCTGGGTCCCACCAACTCACTGGTTCCATGTGTCAACTCCACATCTTTGTCAACAAACTTGCTGCCAGAGTGATCCTTCTAACGTGCAAACTGGGTCACAGCCTACCTCGTCTTTAGGAAACCTTCTTGGCTCCTTGATGACTAGTACAGTGCTAAATTTCTTAGCCTGGAATTCAAAGTCCTTAATCTGATCCCTGCTTACCTCTCTAGTGCTGCTGCATCATAATTCCACCTGCCTAGAGTGGACCCCTCCCCCAGCAAATGCTTTATTCAACTGACAAACTCCTACTCATCCTGCAAGACTCAGATCAAAAGCCACCTTCTCTGTGATACCTTCCTTAACTTTTCCAGGCAGTTAAATAGCTAAATGTTCCCAGAGCATTTTGTAAATATTCTGAATATACTGCCCCACATTTTATGTGGCTTCCCAGTTAGTGGATGAACCCCTCCCGGTAGGAATGACATCTTCCTTAGCCCTGCATCCCAGAGCCTGGCACAAGGCTGATGGTCAGGACCTGCTTGAGAGGTAAAGGAGGGAGGGGTCTTGCCCAAGATTGCTCTGTAGAGGTGGGTGCAGACTCCATCTTCTCTCTCAGGTAGGGGTCCAGTGTCCCCAGGACAAGAGGAGAGAAAGAGGCTGGGAGAGGGCAGCTCAGAAGTGGAATATCAGCCACCCCAGGAGCCCGAAATATGTCCCTGATGGGTTCTCCAGGCCTACCCGGCTTGCAGCCCACAAAGCCAGAGATCTCGCTGAGGACATTCCAGCATGAGGCTGGAATATGCACTAGGCTCAGACAGAACTGGACAGTAAGGTCTCAATTAGCTCCTTATTAGCTGTGGGGCCTTAGGCCTGTCCCTCAACCTCTCTGGGCCTCAGTTTCCTTGGCAATAAAATGGAGACAACAACTATTCCTACCTCAAAAGGTGTATCTTTTCCCCCCACTCATTTGTTCCACAACTATTTACTGTGTGCTAGACACCGTGTAGGTTCTGGGGAATCCTGCAGTCATGGAGGGGACATTCTGTGCGGTTCGGCGAGACAATGAATGGGGAACACAGTTCCCAGCACAGAGAAAGGTTCAGCTAAACCGGTGTGTCCCATTTACTCTAGTTTTTTCTAGGGCAGAGCCAGCCCCGCCCCACTCCCAATCCCTTCAGTCACAACTGGGAGAGCAGCTCCCACCCTGACCCACCACATCCCTGGGAACACACTGGGGCCTGGAAGAGCTGGGGCCATTTCAGAACGACACGCTGCCAAGAATGCGTCACTCGGTCAGGGCCGACCAAGGAAAACACTGGGCTGGGGGAGGGAGCTCAGACAGGCCCTCAGGCCGGGCCACTGGAGGGGCAGGCGCCACAGGAAAGCCGAGTCAGGCACCAGGTGAAATATGACCCCCAAAGCATCCATAGGCATTTCTTGTATAAACATCCCAGTCCAGACAGGAAGCAGGGCTGGGGGAACTGGAGGGGAAGGTGGCCCCAGAGGACACCCCAGAGGTAGACAGATGGACAGGAAGGCAGGGGAGGAAAAGGTCAGCGGAGAAAAACAATGCGGGTGGGGAGTGGAGAGAACAGAATGCTGGGGAGAAGAAACAGACCATAATATTCCCCTCTCATCCAGACAGAGGCTTCCATTTGCTTCTCTTCACCTGAGAGGTGTGGGATCACCAGGCAGGTGGGGAAAATGAGGCTGTGAGAAGCAAAGAGGCCAGAGTCCTGTGACTGCTTCCCAGCTGATGCCCACTGAGGGTCCTGCCTGGAGGCACTCCAGAGTGTTCTCTGAAGAGATGTTCATCATGACCTCCCTAAGACCCCACAGTGGGTTGGTGGCCAAGGTGGGGCACAGGTCTGGACCTCCAATGGCCTCTCCAGGCCTCAGGGGGCCCTCTGGAGGCCCAGAGCATTCCAAAGGCTCTGCTTCAGCTGCTGCTGGCAGTGGCACCCCTGCAAATGGAGTGGAGCCACGCTGAAATCACCCAAGAGCTTAGCAGTCAGGCCTGGGTCCCCAGTGCTTGGTTCCAGAAGGACAGCAGAAATCAGAGCAAGCCTTGCCCAGTTAGGGGTGTCTGTGGGGGACTTGGAGGGAGCCCCTTGGAAGTGTGCTAGGATCCAGAAGATCACAGCTGGAAGGAGCCTGGCAGAGTCCCTACAGCACGGATGGGAAGACTAGGGGCCCAGATAAGTATGCAGTTTACCCAAAGTCACACAGCACGGTAGTGGCTGGATCAGAACCCAGGGCCTTCCTCTCAGGTCAAGAAAAAAGGCTTTTCTTTTCAAACCACTGTGGCCAGAGCCTGCAGGGTTTGACGCTACTTTTCAGAGTCTATATCTCCAGTCAGAGTTGAAGAGGGGAGCTGATACCAGGGCTGAGCCACAAATCATCAGGAGGGCTTCGAAGGAACATTCTCAGGATTGGTTCCTTGGGCAATGGGTGTGTTTAGCAACGGGAGAAAAAAAAAAAAAGAGTCTAGGTACATTCTTCCAGCCCCGCAGGACGCCAGGGTTTTCCAAAGAGTCCCTGGTCCCACCTCAACTTTCACCCAAAGCAGGAAGGGAGAAAGGATCCCACTTGCCCTCAGTCATCTTGGAGTGGGTCCCCGCCCCATTTACCTTCAGGGAAGCCCCAGCCTCTGCCCCACCCCCATGCCCCGGCCTAACACCTGGAGTTTGGACCCTCAAAGCCCCTCCCCCACAGCAGGCCCAAAGCCACGCCCCTCAACTTCCCAACTGGCCCTGCCCCCACGAAGCCCCGCCCCCACGTCCAGGCCTGGCTCACCTTGGTCTCCGCCAGCTGCCTCTTGAGCAGCTGCAGCGCCTCCGTGTGCTCCCGCTCACTGTCCTGAAGGGCCTGAAGCTGCTCCTTCAGCTCCCTCTGGAACACAGACAAGATCGGGATGGGGGCGCGGGTCAGATCCGGCCCGGGTATTCCGTGGTGATGCAGAGCCCAGGCCTGTCCGCTGCGGGCACTGGAGGCTATCCTGGCCCCGTCTGTCTCCTGCCCCAGCACCCGCCTCCCTTCACAGTTTAACAACCACCACGTTCCGCAGAGTCTGTCTCCTAACTATCTCCAGAGTCTGTTCCCATCTTCCATCTGGAGTTTTGCAACAGCCTCCTCTCTGGCCATCCTAGGGGCTCTGGTCTCCCTGTTTCCAATCTACCTCCACATACTTTCTGACCCACCCTGATTTGCTGGCCAAGACTCCTTGCTTAGAATCCTCTGGCAGGAACCAAGCCTGTACTGCTGTCCAGGGCTATGACTGACTGCCAACATCCCCTGAGCGCTTCCGGTGGGCTAGGCACTGTTCTTAGACCTTGGCTTGTCATTTAATCCTCTCAATAACCCTGAGCTGGCACTATTATCAGCCCCCTTTTCCGATGGAAACACTGGCCCCGAGGCATACAGCTAAGCATGCAGGGGTAGTGCCAGAAATGGAACTCAGGAAGTCTGGTTCTGGAAACCATGATCGTGACACCAGGTGACATGTTTTCTATAGTGATGACACCCATGATGAACAACAACAAAAATCCATGATAGACAACAGGTCAAATTTTTAAATAAGGACAGGATCGGTATTGCTCATTTTTCCTTTGCATCTGGTTCCTATACGGCTCAGCATGACACTGCTAGTCATCTTGTCTTTATTTAAAAATATGATATTTTGTTCATCATGGGGGTTTTGGCATTAATTTTGATTTTTAAAAATTGCATTAGATATTATCTTGATTACTGAGTTTTGGGGCGCCTGCTTCAATTTTGCACCTGAAGCAAGTGCCTCAGTCCCCTGTCCCTAGTCCCACCTCTGTCTTCACCATCCTTCCGCCATCATTCCCAACCGGCCAAAGCCGACTTCTTCCTGTGCCTCACGCTGGGCTTGTTTCAGCCTTATGACTTTGCACTTGCTGCTTCCTCTGCCTGGCGCACTTCACTCTCAGATTTTCTCCCTGTGATTCCTTTGTAGCATTAACGTATCAACTCAGATGCTGCCTCCTCGGAGAGGTCTTGCCTGACCAGCCCATGCACAGCAGCATCCCTTCCACCCTCCTGTTTAGTGGTCTCCATAGCACCTCCTGCTGTCCATGATCTTGCATATTTATTTGACATTGTGTTTACTGTTCATCTCCTCCATTGGCATGTGAGTTTTATGAGGGCAAGAATCTTGTCTGGCTTGTCCACTGTTCCATCCCCAATGCTTAGAATAGTGTCCAGCACACAGTAGGGTCTCAATAAGTATTTGCCAAATGAATGAATGGGGTATGGAGGCTGGTGGCCCCCAGTACTTCTGGACTTTTAGCCCATTGTATCACAGCTCGTTGTTCTTCTGGCTGTCCATTATCCATCCCCATGCAGGACAGGTCCTCCCTACTGTTTTCTCTCTATATCCCCCGTACCCATCAATGGCCTGGCACTGAGATGGGGCTCAAGGAAGTTTGCTTTGGGAGTGAATTTCCAAGGAAAGAGCCTCTGAGCAGGGCCCGGGCTCCCTAGTCAGCCTGGGCTGTGAGTGATGCCAGGGAGCTGACTTCCCTGTTCACACTCACCTCCTGCCCACTCATCCCGTCAGAGCAGGGAGGGCCGTCAGAAAACATCTAGTCCAACTAATTCTACAGACTAAATAGCAACATGAGAAAATGGTCATGATGACACACTAAGGGAAGCATGTAGAAAACAAAATGATCTGTGCTTACTATCCCTTATTCACTCAACAAGTATTTACTGAGCAATTATGAGGTACCAGGCACTGTTGAGGCACTCGGGACACAGCAGAGAACCAGACAGATGCAGTCCCTACTAATAGGGATCTTCCAGTCTAGTGGGGAAGACAGATAATAACAAGGAAAATAATAAAAGAATCAGAGAGCTACCCATTATGGTCTATGCTCTAGAGAAAATAAAGCTGAACGGGATGGGTGGTGAATTTAGGTAGCGTGTCAGGCAAGGCTTCTCTGTGGAGGTCACACTTGAGATGACAGCTGAAGGATGAAGAGGAGGCAGCCTTGAAAATACGAGTGAGATAGAAAAATTGGAATAGCTGGTTTTGCGGGAGTAGAGAGCTTACACAGACATAATGACTGGAACTCTGGTAGCCATCTCAGGCTCTAAGGCAGCCAGAAAGATGGATGTGGCAGGCTGAAACCAGAGAAATAGAAGGAAGATGCAGCCGGGGTCCCTGATGGGGTAGCCACACCATCACTGCACTCAGTGATATGCTAGGAAGCTTGCCCTCTGGAAAAAAGAAAAACAGCCCCAATTTATAGTGTTGGCCAATTTCCTTGGTGTAAAGGCTCCCCACAAAGCCAATTTGAAGCTCTCCATGTGAGGTCACCGGATGCAGAGCTGGGAAGAGATTTGCACAACTAGTTCTCAGGAACTGGGACAAGCTGGCTCTGGCACACCACTGCCTGGGGTCCTGTCCTATAGACCTGTTTTACGTGGGAGAGAAATACACCCCTATCTAATTTCAGCTACTCTGGGCAGCTCTCTATTACTAACAGCTGGAAGTCATTCCTAATAGATTCATGTGCATCAGAGCCACTGGAACAGACGGATCGCTTTCACCTAAGACTACTCCTCTCTGACTGCCTGGGGTCTGTCCAGCTTGGGACATAGTCTGCTAGAGACACAGATTTTGAGGAGATGAATCAAATGCTACAACCCTTCCCCTTGGTGGTCCTCATAGACCCAGCCACCCAGGCAGCTCTTCAGAGTCTCTGAGAAAACTGCCCTGGAGGCCACGTTCCTCATATCACTCAGGGCACCCCAGGGACACGGTCAAATTCCTCCCTGCTTTCAAGGCCAGGGAACAACGGGATCCCGGGAGTAATGGAACACTCATTCGTCCATTCCGCAAACATGTGCTGAATGAGGCCTCCTTGGGCCCCACGTGCTGCTGTGTCAGCGACAGGGAGAGGGATGGGTATGAGTCTCAACCCATGATGCCTCAGGAAGTGTGCAGATGGGCTGGGGGGAGACAGGGACATAGACACTCAATCACAGTGGATGCTGGAACAGTGGTACAGGACCCCAAAACTGCCCCTCCTCCACGTTCCCCATCACAGTGAAGGGCACCCCCCACCCCCGCTGCCATCCAAGCCAGAAATCTGGGGGTCACCCTTGACATGGCCCACGCCCCCAATCCAATCAGTCATCAAGCTTGCCCTGGAATTTGTTCTCTCCTCTCTATACCCACCACCCTGGTTCAGTTTTCATCACTTCTTTTCTGGACTGTGGCCCCAGGCTCCTCCCTGCCCCACAGAGCAGCTGGGGTAATCGTTTGACAGGGCAGATGTGTCCCTGCCTCTCCTCCCCAGGCCACTGCAGGGTTTCTACATTGTCTGGGAAGGAAGAAGGGCACGAAGCCTGAGTGTGGCATTCAAGCCCCTTCACTACTGGCCCCAAATTTCTTCTCCAGCCTTTTCTTTTCATCCAGACCTGTACTGTTCAATACAGTAGCCACTAGCCACATGCGGCTATTGAAATTCAAATGAATTTAAATGAAATACAATTGAAATTCCGTTCCTCGGTTATACCAGTTGCACCAGGTTGCACATTTCAAGTGCCCAATAGCTCCAGGTGACCAGTGGCTACGGTATCAGCACAGATGCAGAACACTTCCATTATCCCAGAAAGTTCTACTGGACAGCGCAGCTCTAGACGCACTAAACAACTTGCAGTGCTCTCCACCAGGCCTTTGCACATGCTGTTCCCTCTGTCTGGAATGCTCACCCACATGGTTTTCTCCACTTGTCAGGCTCGTGCTCATCTCGTAAGATCTAGATCAGACATCACCTCCAATGAGAAGCCATACCCCAAACTCCATTCTGTCCCCAGACAATCCTCTGTGTACAGAGCCTTCCCTCATACTATCTGGCACACACTGTATCTTAACAGCAAGGTGACCTGTCAGTTTTCTCCATGAGATATGGGCTCTTAGGCCAGGGACTGTGTCAGATAGATTTTCACACTATCAGTACCTAGGACAGGGCCAGGCACAGAGTTTACGGAATGAATCTGCCCACAGAAGAGTCTGGGCTGGGTCAGAGCTCACCTCCAAAAGGGTAGGAGGAGATCCCAGGGAGACAGCTCTCCTCAGGTGGGCTACTGAGCCTGAGGGAACAGCTAACTTAGGAAAAACAAAACCTAGAACCCACAGAGCAAGACTAGGAGGCAGCCTGCACTTTGTCACCCCCTCTGCCTTCCCTCCTTCCAGGCCTGGGACCAGACCTGATTCCCTGGGTTAGGAGACTGGCTTTGCCACCCACTAGCTGTGTGACGTTGGGCAGGTACCCTAACCTCTCTGTGCCCCAGTCCCTCGTCTGTGAAATGGGGATAATAATACCTCCCAGGGTTGGGAGGGTGAAATGAGATAACAGTAAGAAGTGTTTAACCACAGTGGAGAGCCTGGCCACACTGGCTGCTCGGGAGACAGAGAGGTCACCGTGTCCCACATGAGGCTCCCGGGTCACTTCTCCACGTCCCCATCGTTCACTATGTCCTGGCCCCTTCTTTCCTCCTCAGATGGCCAGAGCAGGAAGGAGCCCCAGGGACCATCTGGTCCAACAATCTGGATTTCTAGAACAAGAAACTGAGGTCCAAGAAAAGTGACTGAGTGGCCCATGGCCACACAGCTTTACAGAGAACCAACTGGAAAATTTCCTCCCAGCAAAGATCAGACAGGAAACAGGAAGCTGTTGATAAACTCCTAAGCAATAGAGCTAACTGTGAGGAAGGACACTGGCCATGCCGGAGGCTCAGAACCATGTCTGGAGGTGGTATGGTTTGGGTTTGAACTTCACAGGCATCATGTCACTTAATTCTCACAACAGCCTCATGAGGTTAGTGCCTTTATCACCTCAGTCTCACAGAGAGGGAAATGGAGGCTCAGAGAGGTCAGGCAGGTTGCCTAAGGTCACACAGCCCATAAGAGTCAGAAGTGGGAATTTGAGTGACTCCAAAATCCATGCTGGAAACCGCTCGGCCTCTCTGCCTCCCGCTCAGTTCAATACAGCCATCACGTCCGGGCACCCACGGTCAGGCGGAGTGCCAGCTGCTCCGAGTCTGCAGGTTCTAGGGGAGGCAGAAATGCGGATAGGTAGACTGTAAGGGAGAGCAGGACAACGCAGAGGGAACACCAGGAAGCCGACTGTGTGTGTGACACCCTCCCTCCCACCTCAGCTTCCAAACCTGTGAAGTGCAGCTAATGACAGTGCCAGCTCTGTGGTTGCTGTGAGGATTAGGTGACTTAATACCTGACCTGAAGTGAGGCACAGGAAATGCTCAGTCACTCGTAGTTATTGTCATTATCATCACGATAATTATAATTGTATGTGAGGGCTTCCCTGGTGGCGCAGTGGTTAAGGATCCGCCTGCCAATGCAGGGGACGCGGGTTCGAGCCCTGGTCCGGGAAGATCCCACATGCCGCAGAGCCACTAAGCCCGTGTGCCACAACTGCTGAGCCTGAGCTCTACAG
Organism: Stenella coeruleoalba; assembly: GCF_951394435.1. NCBI lineage: Eukaryota > Metazoa > Chordata > Mammalia > Artiodactyla > Delphinidae > Stenella > Stenella coeruleoalba. The sequence continues at coordinate 25,988,436 of NC_137169.1, forward strand.
CCTGCGAGCCACAACTACTGAGGCCCGCGTGCCACAACTACTGAAGCCCGCGCGCCTAGAGCCTTAGGCGCGCAACAAGCTCCGCAACAAGGGAAGCCACCGCAGTGAGAAGCCCCTGCACCTCAACGAAGAGTAGCCCCTGCTCGCCACAACTAGAGAAACCTCGCGGGCAGCAACGAAGACACAACGCAGACAAAAACAAAAAATTTAAAAAAAAATTGTATGTGCAATAGAGACTCAGAACTGTGGGAGTTTCTTGGTGAGAGTTTATTTCTGATGGGAGGATCAGGGAAGATGGATGGATGGATGGATGGATGGATGGGCAGGGTCACTTCAAGTCTCCAGGGCAGGGCCAGAGCATTCCAGGTGGAGAGAACAGGAAGCGGGGGGGGGGGGGGGGGGCGCAGTTGGGGATGGTGGGAGCCAGGTGTGTGGGTGGAGTTACAAGCTGGAAAGGCCAGTGGGGCTAGCAGGGGTGAGGGCAGTGTGGGTGGGGTGGAGGATGCCTTGGAGGTCAGCCTGGGGAAGCTGGACACAGCAGGCCCCATCAACTCTGGGGCAGGGCAGGAATCAGGGATGGGAGGAGGGCCCTTCTGAGGGCAGAACCATAGCTCTGTACCCCTCCCTCTGGAGAGAGGTCAGACTCAGGGCTGGTGCAGACCTAAGCACACAATTATGCAAATACGTCAGCTGAGAGGCTCTGGGGCTCGGGCAGCTACTGAGGGGGAGAACAGAGAGCCAGGGCTCACATGCCCCAAAGGCCAGACCTCCCCTCCTACAAGGCCATCCCTCTCCCGGCCCAGAGGAAAAAGCTGTTGCTGGAAGCCATCTCCCCTGGCTTCAGGGACCGACACCCTCTCCCCCCGACCCCCGGTCACTAAGCAGTGCTGCCCAGTGGAAATAGCATAAACTTGGGTGTCAGAAAAACCTGGGTTTGAATCCTGCCTGCGTGCCCTTGGGTAGATCATTTCCTCCCCTCTCAGTGTCCACCTCTCAGAGCCTTATCTATAAAATGAGGACCGGAGTCACTCGCGGGGGTGCGATGAGGATTAAATGAGATGACACCCTTGAAGGGCCCAGCATGACGTGGCGCACAGTAGGTGCTCAAGGCCCCCTCCCCTTCTCCGTGCCCAGTTACTGCCTTCTCTTCCCCTCTCTGCCCCAAGGGGACGCCAAATCTTCACATGGCAAACTGAACTTGCCCCTTTTCTCCTTTCCCCCAATCTCTCTTCTACTCGCAGCCCTCTGATGTCCTGGTCCTCCCGACAGACCTGAACTCTCATACATCTTCTCTGCCTCCGAGCCCCAACCCTGTCCACTCTGAGCCTCGCGGTCTCTGGCAGGCAGCACCTCATGGCTGCTCCCCTTCCTCCAGGCTGCCCCCCACCTGTCCCACCTGCACGCTGCCCCTCAGTGCACACCGACCAGGCCAGCCTCGCCTGCTCCAACATGTTCCTGGCTCCCCCGAATCTCCAGGATCAAGTCCAAGCTCCTTGGGTAGGGGTGGCACCTTCGAGGCCCTTCATGAGCTGGTCAAGCCTCACTTTCCCACCCCTTCCCCTGCAGCTACAATGAATCACTGGCTTCCCTCCATGCCTGCCCCTGGCTGACTCAGATCATCTGAGTCTGAGTTCTAGCTTCAGCGACACTTATTGGGTATGTGGTCTTAGGCACAGTTTCTGAGCCTCAGTTTCCTTATGTATAAAAAGGGGCAATGAGGGGCTTCCCTGGTGGCGCAGTGGTTGAGAGTCCGCCTGCCGATGCAGGGGACGCGGGTTTGTGCCCCGGTCTGGGAAGATCCCACACGCCGCGGAGCGGCTGGGCCCGTGAGCCATGGCCGCTGAGCCTGCGCGTCCGGAGCCTGTGCTCTGCAACGCGAGGGGCCACAACAGTGAGAGGCCCGCGTACCGTAAAAAAAAAAAAAAAAAAATAAGGGGCAATGAGACCCACCTCCTAGGGCTGCTGTGAGGATTAAACGAGAAAGGGTGCCTGCCCCCGGCACTCTCTGCACCCAGGCAGTGGGGCTGTGGATGTTGTTACTCCCTCTGTCTGTAACGTCTCCTTTCTCTGCTCTCAGGATTCAGCTCAGTTGTCAGCTCCAGGGGGACCTGGGCAACCCTGACGTATGGCCAGAGGAGCCTAGGACATGACCTTGAGGCTTCTGGGCCCATCCCCCAAGAACCACTGCAGGGTCAAGCTTGTCCTGCTCTCTTCTGGGCCCGGGACCTGGCCCTCAGTTAGCTACAGCAGAAGTGTTGACTGAAGAAATTATTGAATGAATCCCTGAATCCAAGATAGAACCATCTCCAAATCCTCCACACCTGCCCCAGTGTTCAAGCAGAATTCAAGGTCCGCAAGGTAAATGATGCTGTGAAAATAGCACTGGACTGAGATTCCAGGGAGCTGGGCTCTGGACCAACCTCGGGCAAGTCAGTTTCCCCATCTGTAAAGTGGGGAGAGGATGGAAGTGGATGGTTTCTGAGGTACCTCCCCATTTGGATGCTCCCTGAGGCAGTTAGGGTTTTGGTGAGGAGGTTGAGTTCTGAGCCAGACAGACCCGAGTCTGAATCCCAGCTCTGCCTCCTGCTCGCAGTGTGGCCTTCGGCAAGTTACTGAGCCTCTCAGCCTCAACGTTTTCTTCTGTGAAATGGGGCTGATCCTAGCCCCACTGGGGGAGTAGGGAAAGGGAAAACGGCTGCTGTGAGGATTCAATGCCCGTAACAGCACCTGGCACATAACAAGGGTCCAATACCCTCTGACTAGAGTTTTTTTTAGGGTTGTTACTGTTTCTGTTGTCACTTCCTACCAGATCCTTTTCTCTCTAGAAAATAAACATCCTGGGGCCCCAACTTCAATTCTGAGTTTTGACACCGTGGCCTGTGCTTAGCCAAGGTGTCCTGGATGAACAGGCTTTCCTGGCTGCTGACTGACAGACACCTGTGAAGAGGGAAGTAGAGATGCTAACAGCAGCCCAGGGTCTGACCCATTGCCAGCCTCGCCCCCATGGAGGCTGCTCTTTGCACACAAATCCTGCCCTCTCTTGGGAAAAGTAACATCAGAGGCCACTTCCCCAGGACACAGACAACCTGGCTGCCTCCCTGTCCACAGCACAAAATAAAGCACCTTCACATCAGTTGTCTCTGGATAGGCAGCAACTCCCTCTCCCTCTTTATACATTAAGTGGACAGTTTTGTTCTTATTTCCACTTCCCAAGCTGGGAAACGGTGCAGAGAAGGCAGCACCTTCCACTCAGCTGGAAGAAGCCAGCACCAGGATTTGAATCCAGTCCCCCAGCTCTGTTCTTGCCCCGTGTGGCTGCCTCAGCGCCTCTGAATCCCTATGCCCAACTCCTCAGGGCTCCCATCCCAGGCTGATCCACTGCTGTCTCCCTTGGCACGAAGGAGGCCTTGGGAAGGGCTCCAGTGGTCACATGAGACCTGGAGAGGGTGGCTGGGACTGCATCCAATCCCTCCTCTGGAGGTTAGGAAGCTGAGAAGGCCAGAGAGCCGGATGCCATGCCTGAGCAAGATGACAGCCAGCACCTGCCCTCGGTGCATCAGCTGGCACGGGCAGACTGTGTCCTTAGCCTGACCCTGTGCTGAGTACACTTGAAATACAAAGACAGACAGGGTGCGGGGGAGACAACTACCCAGCCCTCAGAGGCAGCTCCGAGCCCATGTGTGGCCAGTTAGCTAAGCTTCAGATCCTGTCCCTGCCATTTACCATCTGGGTGACCAAACAAGTCACTGAATTCCTCTGAGCCTCTGTTTTCTTATCTGTAAAAAGAATAAATTACAGTACCCACTCGACAGGGTGTTATGAAGATTACATGAGGCAATATCAGAAAAGCGCTTAGTATAGTCCCAGGCAGTGGGCTAGGGCTCAGTAAGCATTGGCCGAGAAGCCCCCAAACCCTTCTGAGATGGGGCTCCTTCCATCCTCTTTGCTCTATGGTCCAGTGCTCAGCAGTGAAAAAAAAAGGGAAGGTACATGCACACATGCACACACACACACACACACACACTCACACACACACAAAAAACATGCTCACATGCCGTTTACACAACAAAAGTTCTGTAGAACTATAAAGCAAATCTTTGAGAAAAAGACCATGTTTTTCCAAGGGGTAGAATTATGGGGGATTTAAACTTTTACATTATATAGCTCTGTTTATTATGTTAATTTTATAATCAGAAAAAATAAAAATATTTAAAAATTGTCGTGTGCTGTGTGCCAGGCACAGCATCAGGCACTTTTGATACAGCCTCCCTCACCCCTACAGCACCCTTCCCAGGAAGGTCATGTTATCCCCACGTTCTAGATGAGCCGGTGGAGGCTTAGAGAAGTGAAGTGATCTGACCAAGGGCACACAGATTACCAGTGACGATGCCAGGATCTGACCCCAGTACTGGAATCTGGGGTACAAAGCGATTCTGCCTGGCAGGTCAGGGGAAGCTTCATGAAGGAGGTGATATCTGCGCTGAGCCTGGAAAGCTGAGTAGGATTTCTGTAGGCCTGGGTTCTCAGCCAGGGGTGATGTTGACGCTGGAGGACATTTGATGAAGCCTGGAGACGTTCTCGGTTGTCAGAGCTTGGGGTGGGTGGTGCTACTGGCATCCAGTGGGTGGAGGCCAGGGATGGTGCGAAGCATCCTACGGTGCATAGGACTGCCTTGCATCACAAAGACTTATCTGGCCCCAAATGTCAATAGTGCCAAATATGATGTAACATACTAGAGCTGTCATTTATCCAGTGCTTACTATGTGTCAAGTTCTGTACCAAGTTCTTGCAAATGTTGTCTTACTTATTTCAACCCCATTATTCCCATGCTGTGAACGAGGGACCTGCGGCTCAGAGATGATAAGGAACTTCCCAGAGGTCACACAGCCAGAAAATAGGAGTGCAAGATTCGAGCTGCCTGAATACAAAGCCAGAGCCTTTCACCTTTCTGCTCTGCCGCCTCCAGGATTTATAATAAATGAAAAAAGCTCCAGGCCAACTGCTAAGCAGCCGGGTGTGAGGAGGAGTAGCCTCCTCTGGCCTCAAGGCCTTGGGAAAGGTCCCCCCTACCCCGGGGCGTTTCCCCATCTGTCAAATGAAGTTTGCATCAGGCGATCTCCAAGGCCCTGCCGGCTCTGAGTCTGTTATTCTCCAGGAGAGGGGTCCAAGGCTCCAGGAGCCCTGGGGACAAACCACCAGCTGCTGGGAGAGGAAGGAGTGTGATGGGCAGGCTCAGCCTCATTTCCAGTGCATAACTAGCTAATGAGCCCCACTTCCCCATGAAGAGAGGGGGTGGGGTGGGGTGGGTGGGGAGTGGCTTGAACCTCACCCAGGAGCTTACTTCTCCAGGGGGAGGCATGTTTCTCTGCTACTTTCTTGCCAAGCCCAAAGGAGGCACCAAAGCAAGGCCTCCTGCTCAAGTGAGAGGCAGCTCTGGGCATTTGCCCAGCTGGGCACATGAGTTCTCAGAGGTAGAAGGAGAAAGAATGGGAGCACTTGCCGATCCAGCCCCTACCAAGTGCCAGGCATCTCAGCACAGGTTCATCTCAGGTCAGCCTCATGAAAATCCTGGTAGGAAAGAATCACCCTGACCCCGGTTTACAGGCGAGAGAATCAAGGCTTCCATGTGCTGATTACACAGACAGTGCTAAAGGAAGGTTTGGAACCCAGGTGTGACTGACCCCAGGACAGTACACTAGAGGGTAAGTGAGTGGCAGTCCTTTTTTTCTTTTCACCCAAGAATGACAGTGTTTCAATAACGTTTGGGGAAAATATATGTTCATTTTCTCCTGCCTGCCCCAGATCATGGAATGGACTGAAAAAAACCACAACACAATAATTTGGATTTCCTGGTTTGCGGACAGGGGAACCAAGCCTTGGAACACAGAGTTCTCTCCAGCTAGCAAGTCAGACAGGGAGAGGAGGGGGTGAGCAGGAGGGGTGGGATCCAGCCAGGGTCAGGCTGAGCTTTCCCGGCCGGTGCTCTCACTGTCTGGCAGTCTGGCTTTGGGTAAGTCACATCACCTCTCTGGACCTCAGTCTGCACATCTACATAATGAAGAGGTTGGGCAGATGGTTTCAGACGAGTCCCTTCAAACTCACGACCTGCACCTAGTCCTGTCCAAGCTTCTCTCCTCTTCCCTGTTTATGTGATTTCATAGACGGGGAGATGGGGATACCAGTGCCTGACCCTGATTTACAAGGGGCTCTGGGGGTGGACGGTCAATGCCAATCTTGTGCAAGCTCCCAGAGCCACCAACTCTTGCTCTCCATCCTCAAACAGCCAAACTTGAAGAGAGTCAGTGGTGGTTGGGGATTAAAGGGACAAGGAGCGGGTGAGGTGAACATGGAGTCATTTCTCCTAATAGGGCCAGGGCATCTGCTGGTGCAGGCTGGCTCACAGAGACTCATGTATAAGTTGGGGGGGGGTGACCCCCTACAACAGGGAAAATAGTTATTTCGCTCCTGCTTAAGGAGTCAAAAACCTTCTTCTTCTGAAGGCTTCACAGCCTGGGCCAGCTCAGGTCAGGACTAGTCATTCATTCAGCCTTTACTGATGTTCACTGTGGGCCAGGCCTTGTGGCAGGATTTGGGGCCATAGATATGATGACTAAGAGACTTCTCTTGGGGACTGTGTGCTAGCCTGGTATCCCAAGGCCAAACACACGGGGCTACTAGATTTAAATGGTTTAGCTTGAGAAAAAGATTCCAGGCTCAAATAACCTTGGGAATCATTTTATTAAACACAGCAAAATGGGTTTCTTTGCTACAAGATTTCTCCAAGCCTTTAATATGCAAATGTACATTGAGAATCCTCCAAGGAGGGTATAGAGAATATACTATATATCCCAAATGTAGCTAATCTTGGAACACCGTTTTTTTTAAAAAACATTATACTTATTAACAAAGATTGGGAAGATGTAGCTCTAATGCTATTGTTTTGGCCAGTGGAGCTTAGAGAAGGCTTACACAGAGAGGGCATTTGAGCAGGGCTTTGAGAGTTGAGTAGGAGTTAGTCCGTGAGGACAGGAAGGCTTAAGGGAGACCAATCACAGTCCTAGGCTGACTATGTTCAGGTTACCCTGCATGTACTGTTTCATTTAGTCCTCAAGGTCCTGATGCTGGTGACAGAGCTAAGGAGGTCACCAAAAGTCCCTGGAGACTTCTAGAGGTCCACCTCCCTCGCTTTTCTTGAATCACCTCACCTCGGGGCCTTATTCTCCAAATCTTGAGTCTTTAAGTCCTGTCCTCACTCTCAACTTGGCCTCTACTGTGATTTAAACCCAGAATGGTCTTTACAGTATCTGAACTTGATCCCAGCCGTAGCCCCTCATACACCTTGGCCTAGCCCCTGGCACCAAACCTGCTCTCTCAGCAGTTTGCTGACACTCATTTAGACCCTCTCTTAGATTTAACCCTGACCTGCCCAGAGCGATCTAGCCCACGTACTGCTCCCCAGGCCCTGATGCATACCTGATTGAACCCCGGGTCATCATGCCCCAAAGCCTGCAGCTCAGCTACTCCGTATAGTCCAGACTCATCCTCGGATGGCGGCCCCACCTCCTGTCTAGCCCCGACTTTGTCCCATTCCCCATCTGTGTCTTTGTCTCCAACTCAGTCCTGAACCCTTCTTACGTGGGTCCTGTCTCCAGGTCCAGCCCCATGACCCCTTACAGTGGCCCTGCCCTTGCCCAGCTCTGATTCGGCTCCGTCCCTAACCTTGTCCAGGCGGTACCTGGTTCAGCTCTGATTTCATCTGTCCCTGCCGTTCTACTCCATTAGTGATCTCTCCCCAACTATGGACCCACCCGCCCCCCACTTCAGGTCTCTCTGAGACCCCGCCTGGTGAGCACTGCCCAAGGCCCCACCCTCAACACCGCCTCCTCGCCGCGGCCCCGCCCCGTCCTAATTCTGATAGGGCCCTGACCCTGCCGGCGGCCCCGCCCCATGGCAATTCTGACTGGGCCCTGCCTGCGGTCCAACCCTGACCCCGCCCCCGGGCCGGCCCCGCCCCCGCCCCAGGCCCGCCAAGCGGCTCACCTGCAACTCCTCGAAGGCGTCATCGATGCCCGTGACCTGGTGCTGCTCATGCAGCGCGGGTTCATCGCAGAAAAAGCAAAGCAGCGCGCGGTCCGTGAGGCAGAAGAGCTTGACCTTGTCGTGTGCCTGGCAGGGTCGCGCGGCACGGCGTGCACTGAGGATGGCGTCCAGCGGGAAGGCGCTGTAGCGCTCCACGATGTTGGCCAGCTTGAGGCTGGGCGCGAGCGCGGGCTCGGCAAACGTGCGCCGGCACTCGGGGCAGTCGCGGGCGCCCTGAGCCTCCTGCCTCACCCAGTGCTCGGTGATGCAGCGGCGGCAGAAGTAGTGCTCGCAGCCCAGGCTCACCGGGTCCTGGTAGATGCTCAGACAGATAGAGCAGAGCAGCTCGTCCTTGAGGCTGCACGCCATGGCGCCGGGGACGGCGGAGAGGGTCCCCCGAGATGCAGGGGGCCGGCTGGAGAGCGCGACGCTGTCGGGGACAGCACCTAGGGATGGGTGCGGGGAGCAGGCCCGGAGAAGCAGGAGCTACAGGAGAAGGAATGGGTGCTGTCTCGGAGTGGGGTAACGCGAGTAAGAGGTGTGGGGTAGAGACTACCCGGGAAGCGAGCCCAGGAAGGTGGTCTCGAGGCAGAGGGTGACCCGGAGCGATGGGTGCTGGAGGGAGGGAGCCGTAGGTGTCTGAGGGAAGGTGCACCTAGCAAGAAGCTTCTCGGGAAAGGGGCAGTCAGAAGGGATGTGTGCTGGGAGAAGGGGCTCTAGGAGGGGGGCGGAGGCCTTGGGGGGCTGCAATACCGGTATGGGTGCGGTGGGGGGAGGGGGAGAAGCTGGGGATGGGGAATTCAGGGGGAGGGGAAGCCCGGCAGAGCCTCACCTCGGCTGTGCCTGGCAGAGGAGAGGAGGGCTGTGAGCACGCTCAGCTGCCCGATCCAGGCCCCAAGACCCGGCCCCGCGCGGCCCCTTACCCCCGCCGGCTCAGCGGCCACTGCTCCGGTCCGAGCGCAGCCTCTCAACCCGGAACCAGCCGAGCCTGAGTAGCCGGCGGAGGCGGCTCCCTCCCCGCCCCCGAGGGCGGGGCCTCAGCGACTCCACCCCCGCAGCGGGCGGGGGAGAGGAGGGGCGTGGCCCGGCCTGCAGCCAGCTGACCCCCTCCCCGCCCCCACCATTCTCCAGCTCCCGGGGGTGCGAAACCCAGCTGTTCCTTCAGGGTGTGCACTTGGAACAACATCCAGGTCTCGCTTGGGGTCCCTGCGGCGGATGGGGGCTGGGGAACAGCTAATTTGAGAGGATAACGAATAAAGGAGGCATATCTTGTTGGATCATCAATGTGAAGATTTGGGAAAAATATTTTGTATTAAAACAAACACGGATATGTTGTTTAATCTGCATAGAATACAACTTTTGCATAAGATATAAAGATAAAACTCGAGAAATACCCTGCTTGCTTAGAGCAATTTCAAGTCCCTCACACTCCGAAGCCCTGGGGTCCCATTTCCTCTTCACTTTCTTAAGGAGTGCTAGCTGGAGAAGTTGGAGAGCCCTGGCCCTGACTAATGTCTGACCCAAGGAGTTGTCTCCACTCAGCAGACATTTCTGGAGTGCTATATTGTGTGCGTGGGGGTGGAGGTGGAAGGGGGAGGAGGGAGAAGGGGAGAGGGAGGAAGAGTAATAGGAGACCTTGACTTGTATGCCAGATGGAGAGGGGATAAGGGATTTCTAGGCAGAGGGGGCAACATGTGCAAGAGCATGGAGGCGTGAAAGGGGAAGGCACATTTGGGGAAGTGCAAGTGGTTCTCTACTGTTGGGGGTGGGGTGGGAAAGGGGCTAGGGTGAGGTGGAGGACATTGAGGGTCATGGTGATGGATTTCCTGAAAGCATTGGGCTTTCAAGCAGGGGAATGAACTGGTCTGATGTGGGTTTCAGGAAGCAAGGAGATGCTCATTATCCCACCAGCAAGATGAAGGTGGGGACGCTTTCTGATGTGTCTGCATATGTGCAGCGCTCTTTGAACAGTGAAGGTATGTCACCGAATAACAGTAGCAAAGATGTGGATTTCAGGAAGAGAGACTGGGCATCAGTAGATTACCATTGTCATAGTGCCTGCGGGAGATGAGACCTGAACTGGGGCCGTGAGAGTGCATAAGGAGAGAAAACCAGGGCACTGAAAATATAGACACTACGAAATTTTGTAATGGATTGAATACGGGGTGAGAAGGAAGGAGGCATGAGGGTGGCTCCCCCAGGTTTCTGGCTCCTCCAGCAATATCTTCACTGGAGTTAAACTTTATTAAGGCACAATTTAAGAAAAAGCTTGAGGTTTATGCCTCTGCTGTTTATGTGTCCTCCATCACATCATCGTCTGGTTCCATGTCTCCATCATTGCCAGAAACAAGTTGGTAGCTCATGCAGCAACCGTTCATTGACTTTTCCTTGCAGTCAGAGCCTTGATTTTGTTCAGGTGGCCCCCTTCCCCACGTGACAAAGGAATGGCTGACCTCAGCCCAGCTCTAGCGGTAAATCCCGTTTGGTCCAAGTCTGTCATGGTGGTTGCATTCCTCTTACCAGTGATGATTTTTTTTTTTTGAAATTGGGTAAATTGTAATAGATTTGTATCCTAAGAGACCATTAATTAGCATGAGTTAATCATTTTTCTTTAAATCTTTTTTTTTTAACATCTTTATTGGGGTATAATTGCTTTACAATGGTGTGTTAGTTTCTGCTTTATAACAAAGTGAATCAGTTATACATATACATATGTTCCCATATCTCTTCCCTTTTGCATCTCCCTCCCTCCCACCCTCCCTATCCTACCCCTCCAGGCGGTCACAAAGCACCTAGCTGATCTCCGTGTGCTATGCGGCTGCTTCCCACTAGCTATCTACCTTACATTTGGTAGTGTATATATGTCCATGCCTCTCTCTCACTTTGTCACAGCTCACCCTTCCCCCTCCCCATATCCTCAAGTCCGTTCTCCAGTAGGTCTGTGTCTTTATTCCTGTCTTACCCCTAGGTTCTTCATGACATTTTTTTTCTTAAATTCCATATATATGTGTTAGCATACGGTATTTGTCTTTCTCTTTCTGACTTACTTCACTCTGTATGACAGACTCTATGTCTATCCACCTCATTACAAATAGCTCAATTTCATTTCTTTTTATGGCTGAGTAATATTCCATTGTATATATGTGCCACATCTTCTTTATCCATTCGTCCGATGATGGGCACTTAGGTTGTTTCCATCTCCGGCCCTTGTAAATAGAGCTGCAATGAACATTTTGGTACATGACTCTTTTTGAATTACGGTTTTCTCAGGGTATATGCCCAGTAGTGGGATTGCTGGGTCATATGGTAGTAAATTTACAAGCAGCTCATGCAGCTCAATAACAAAAAAACAAACAACCCAATCCCAAAATGGGCAGAAGACCTAAATAGACATTTCTCCAAAGAAGATATACAGACTGCCAACAAACACATGAAAGAATGCTCAACATCATTAATCATTAGAGAAATGCAAATCCAAACTACAATGAGATATCATCTCACACCAGTCAGAGTGGCCATCATCAAAAAATCTAGAAACAGTAAATGCTGGAGAGGGTGTGGAGAAAAGGGAACACTCCTGCACTGCTGGTGGGAATGTGAATTGGTTCAGCCACTATGGAGAACAGTATGGAGTTTCCTTAAAAAACTACAAATAGAACCAGTGATGATTTGCGTTTAGACCTGTGATGCAAGTCTGGCCTGAAAAACCAGAGGGGAAGCCTGTGGCAGGGAGGTGGCTTTTGCAAAGGGTCTCTTCCCTTTCAAAAACAGTCTGCCCCCTTGGCTGGATGTGGATGTGTTTGGTGGTGATACTTGGAATTGCTCCCAGTCTGAGGATGCAGCCAACACGTGACAGAGGTGGGGAGAATCCTGGGAAAGAGGAGCTAGTGCACTGATGCAGAGCCTAGACTTTTGGATATATGAGATGGTCCATCTTATTGCTTAAGCAGGTTTAATAGCAGTGTGCTGTCTCTTGGCAAACATAAGAATCCCAAATGATGCACTGATATGCACGTCCAATTTTTTTTTTGTAAAGAAGGCAGGGTCTAAATTATTGCAGCCTTTGAAATGAAATGAAAAAAGGCTTGATGATGGATGAAACAGTGGGTTTCATTTAATTCAACATGTAATCCACCCTCCTCTTCTATAGCAATATAATACCTGGAGAACTGGCTAGTCCACCAGACACTGCATTTTCCAGCTGCTCTTGCAGTTCAGTGTGGCTTTGTGACTAAATCCTTTCCAATAAAAAGTAAATAGAAATAGTCCTAAGGCTTTTGCTCTTCTGTGTTCCATTTCCTCTTGCCTCGAGTTGAAACACAGATGTGTAAGGAACCCAGCTTCAGTAATGCTTCAAAGAGGCTGACAGAGCAAAGATAAGGAAGGAACCTGGGTTCCTGAATGACTGCATGGAGTGGAGCCACCCACCAACGTGGACTAGAGAATGAGAAATAAACTTCCATTTTCTAGAAGCCGTTGTATTTTCGGGCTCTGTTGCAGCAGCTTAGTCTACCCCATGCTACTCTACAGCTGTTTTTAGAAGAGGCTTTGGTACTATTTTATGCTATTGTCTAAATCCTTTCAGTAGCTAAGTTCCTCTTAATATCCAGCACCAATATCTTCTGAAGTGTAAAGAGCATTGTTTTGTTTTTTTTGTTTTTTTTGTTTTTGCAGTACGCGGGCCTCTCACTGCTGTGGCCTCTCCCATTGCGGAGCACAGGCTCCGGAGCGCAGGCTCAGTGGCCATGGCTTACGGGCCCAGCTGCTCCGTGGCATGTGGGATCTTCCCGGACCGGGGCACGAACCCGTGTCCCCTGCATCGGCAGGCGGACTCTCAACCACTGCGCCACCAGGGAAGCCCAACAGCACGGTTTTCTCTGGCTGAAAGTCACAGTCTCTTGGGCCCTTCACAATACTTTCCAGCTTTTAGTCTTTTCACCCTTCTAGCTGTTGTTCTTCTAAACTTACCCCATCTCCATTAAGATGCTGAACACTACACTCCCGCAGACTACTGGTTATACTTAAGTTTGGCAAGTCATTGACCTTTCTGGAGCTGTTTCCCCAACCTGATGTGGTTGAGGGGTCTGAACCAAGACTTCCTGATCCTGACTGCAGTGTATGCCACCCACTTCTATTCATCTCTAAAAAAAAACCTCAGGAGTTTAAAAAAAGTTTTTTTCACAGCTATCCAAGAGATGTTGTTGAGTGAAAAGAAAAAGGGAGACCCAAATACACACAGATACACAGACATGGACACACGCAGTCCTACCCATGCTCACAGGCATTATTGTGCATAGCAAAAACCTGTAAAACACTACAGCAATCCTAACCGTGTTTATCTGTGGGCTAGGGTAGGGGGAGGACTTTAATTATGACACTGCATAGTTCTGTTTATTATTTAATTTTATAATCAGAAAAAATATTTGCTGTACAGCAGAGACTGGCATAACATTGTAAATCAACTATACTTCAATTAAAAAAAAAGAAAAAAGAAAGACACATTTGATTCTCATTATTCATGGACTCTGTATTTGCAAGTTTGCCCACCCCTCAAATTTACGTGGAACCCCCAATCAATACTTGAGGTGTTTTCACTGTCACCTGTGGACATACACAGGCCCAGGGTGGCAAAAATTTAGATTGCCCAACACGCATGTTCCCAGGAGAGGTGGAACCAGGGGACATTCTGCCTTCTTCTTTCAGCTCTCATTGTCAACTTTTTGTGGTCTATTCCATGCCACGTTTTTCTCACTTTGGGGCTTTTTGTTGATTTTTCTGTCTTAAAATAAGTCCCAAGGGCTTCCCTGGTGGCGCAGTGGTTGAGAGTCCGCCTGCCGATGCAGGGGACACGGGTTCGTGCCCCGGTCTGGGAGGATCCCACATGCCATGGAGCGGCTGGGCCCGTGGGCCATGGCCGCTGAGCCTGTGCGTCCGGAGCCTGTGCTCCGCAATGGGAGAGGCCACAACAGTGAGAGGCCCGTGTACCGCAAAAAAAAAAAAAAAAAAAAAAGTCCCAAGCGCGGCACTGAAGGGCTGTCTAGTGTTCCCAAGTGCACGAAGGCTGTGATGGGCATTGGGGAGAAAATACGTGTGTTTGATAAGCTTCATTCAGGCGTGAGTTATAGTGCTGTTGGCCATGAGTTCGACGTTAATGAAACAACAACATATATTAAATAAGGCGTCTTTAAACAGAAACACACATAAAACAAGGTTATGTATTGATCGGTTGATGAAAATGTGGCCAGAGGCTCGCAGGAACCTAACGCTGTATTTCCTCAAGGGGCAATGATTCAATATTCCCTATTTCAGTCTCTGCAGCAACTTAGTAGAACATAACTACAGGAATGTCGAGAGTCACCTGTATTTAAAGTTGTGTCTAACAGCAGCCATCAATGTGAGGTACCAACCCCCATGCCTCCTTCTGTCCAGGTAACATTGATTCAGTCCCGTCCAAGGGGGAGGGGCAAGAGAATGAACATGGATTGAGCCACTCCTGTGCACCAGATACTGCACTAGGTGCTTGGTGTCCGTGGCTTTATTTAACCCTCACAGCAGCCCTCCAGACTTGTCATTTTTCTCCCCCTTTGCAGATGAGGAAACCGCAGCTCAGAGGAGTGACGTGACTTGCCTCAAGCCACAGCAAGTAAGAGGCCCGGGCTTCTCCACTCCCAGCTGCTGGAGAAGATTCCACAGTTGTGGACCTTGGAGCTGGGCCAAATCTGGGCCCTTGGCTCCATCCAATGGTCTTTATAAACCATCCATAACCCCCCTTCCTCTGTCCCTTCCCCATCATGCCAAACCTTTGCCTGTCTCCTCAAGCCCTACAGACACACCACTGCTTCTTTCTCAGTGGGGGACCTTGTGTCCCGCACCAGGAAGAAAGTCCCTCCAAGGGGACTTCTCAATGGCCACTCCCTTTCAACCTGTCAATCCTTTGTGAAATGACGCTGAGTGTAAAATAAACAAATGGATGAAGTCAGTGCATTTATGACTTTATCCCTCCTCACCTCCCTTCCTCTGGTTTGACTTCTGTTCAAAACGAATTCCTCCACCTGGGTCTGGGTCTAATCCTCTCAGGCCTCCTCTGGGACCTGACTTCTCGAGCTCTCCCCCTCTCCACTCTGTATTTTTGTTTCCTTCCTTGGCATTGGCTACTTGCCCTCAGCCTATAAACAGCCTCGAGTTTCTCCTAAAACAGCCCTCCCTCCACTTCCCCCCACTTCAGCGACCACCTCATTGCCTTTCTCTAGCCCAGCCTCTTGAAAGAATCGTCTACACACCCTCCCCTGCCATTCATCAACCACAGCAGCCTGGCCCTGCTCCCCACCACTCCGCTGAACTCATTAGTAATCTCCTAATTGCCAATTAAATATAGCAGCTAATACATAGTGGTCGCTGCAGAAAAACGAAACACAGAGACAAATTAAAAGGAACTTTGAAATATTCATGATTGCACCACCCAGAAAGAACTGGTGTTAATACTTGGTTTATATCCTTATAGGCCCTTTTCACGTATTATCCATGCTTGTGCGCGCGTGTCACACACACAGGGGAGGAGGGGAGAAGGGAGGGGGAGGAGGGAAGGAGAGGGGGGGAGGAGGGGAGAAGGGAGGGGGAGGAGGGAGGGGGAGGAGGGGGAGAAGGAGAGGAACACGCAGAGGGAGAGGGAGAGAGATTTTTTAAAAATAGAAATGAGGGCTTCCCTGATGGCGCAGTGGTTGAGAGTCCGCCTGCCGATGCAGGGGACACGGGTTCGTGCCCCGGTCCGGGAGGATCACACATGCCATGGAGCAGCTGGGCCCGTGAGCCATGGCCGCTGAGCCTGCGCGTCCGGGAGAGGCCACAACAGTGAGAGGCCCACGTACCGCAAAAAAAAAAAAAAAAAATAGAAATGAGTTCACTCTCTAAATCATTGCTTCTTTTGAACCACATGTGTCCTTAGCATAGGTCCTTCCAGGAGATGACCTGGAGAAAATAGCGTATTTGGGAGGTATAAGCAACACGGCAGAGAAGTGGGAAAGTGATACAGGGAAGGGGGAGGCAGCCCCCTAAGGCTGCACTATTAAGCCAGCTAGCACAGAGGGCACGTGAAGATTTCTCCCATAGGGAAGGCCTAGGAAGTGGGATAAAACACATGCCTCAGAAGGATCCCAGCCAAAGGACAAGGGAATGGGCATTTATACATCACCTCTGAGTGTTGAGGCTGCTCCCCGGCACTTGTGACCTGTGATGTATGCAGTCAGCTTCCTGCAGTCCTGGGGAAAAGATCCCTCAGCCATGATGCAGGTGCTGGCAGCTGGAAGTCTTGGGGGCACACTGATGGGTTTGAAGGATAAGGGCAGGGCAATGACAGTATCTGTTTCAGTCCTCCCTTGTACCTGCTCTGATCAACTTGCACCCCACATTGAGTTTCATGTCCTTCCACTGCTTCTTCAAGGTGGTGGCCTGTCACTATATTTTAAAAAGGAAGACAATAGTAGGGTTAGTGGAACAAGCCAAAATGCCACTGCTGTAGTTGGTCCTGAGACTAAGTGATGTGCACCATCTTCCTTCTCTACCACCCATTCTAGATGCCCCTCACCTGGGCCAGCCGGGATCACTTACCCTTGCCAGTTCTGTAACCCCTTTCTATGCCTGCTGGTCTCCTGGCATGAGAAGCTCAAAGTTGCCAGGAGGCACATATACTTTTAGATTTAGTAAAACCATTACTGTGTCCTCTGGTAGCAGTGTTCTCCCCTTACCCTCTGGGAACTAGGATCTCTAGTCTAACAGAGCCTAAGGATTTGGGGAGAGGAAGCATAAATTTACCAAGTGGGACACTGGGATTAATGGCAAGAAGGGCCACTTCCATGGTTCCCAGAGCTATATAGTCTACTGATCATGAATACAGCTTGTATATATATATAATGGCTATTGGCTGAAGGTATATAAGTATATCTTAAGGACAGCACCTCGACCTTACCTTCTAGCTGATGCCTTAGTTATACCTTCAAGTGATTATTCCAAGATTTTCTCAGGATGGCAGCTTCTGGTTGATATGTCATATAGGAGGACCGGTGGATAATATGGTCATGCCCACTTCCTCCATGGTTGTATTATTGGGGGAATCCCATGATGAGAAATTAGACACTCTGAAAGCCTTCAGATAGTAGTGCTAGCCAAGACATTATGAATTGAGAAGACAAACCTGTATCAATCCCATGAAGTCATAGAAGAATCATGGCCCCTCTGGAATGGTTGGGTTCTTTGTAATCAACCTGTCACCCTGTGGTTCGGTGCTCTCCTTCAGGGGTGGTACCGTATCAAGAGCTTGGCATCAGTCTTCGCTCTTACAGACTGGACTCTGAGTAGTAGTAATACCTAGATCACCTTTAGTGAGGGGAGCCTATGCGGTTGGGCCATGCATGGCTTCCATCCTTGCCGCCATGGCTGCTTGGTCCACTGGCCCATTGCGCATGCTCTGAGATGAGAGGATGGCTCATTTCCACGGGATGAATCATGCTATCTAACTGGCTGTTCAGTGCCTCCTCTGCAGTGAGCACTGTCTGGTAGACATTGAAATGAGACCGAGATCCACACACTTTGTACCTACCCTCAGAGGTCAATCCACAAGCTTCTTCTCCAGATTTCCTTAACTCCAAGTTCTCAGTCTTGCCCTTTGCAGGTTCCTGATTAATCAACCAAACCACCACCACTGCCCAGAAGTGTCCTTTACTCGGGCCACTTCTCATTTTGAACAAAGATCAGAACTCCAAGGTTTATTAGCGAAGCTTCGGATCCGTGGGTAAAGGTCCTTTGGTAGACTTTCCATCCACCTTGCCTCTGATGGTTAAGTGCTGCCGCCTGGCCTCTGCAGTTCTGGAATCCCACTGTCACACCATTAACAGACACGAGGGGGTCCATGCGCAGAGCAGCCTCCCCTACTATCCTCTTAGCTTAGAAAGGACAGCCACCACTGGGCTGGTCCATGATGCCTTCACACACTCATTTCTTATTGCTCCAGTGAAAGGAGCTTGCTGAGAACATCTCAGCTGGGGGGTCCTCTGGTTTTAGGTAATACTTTTCTTCTAGAGAGTCGACTTCTCTGAACCTTTTGAGTGCTTCCTCCAGCCCTGGCAGTTCATGTGTTGCTACATCATTGTTTGTAGCGATTCTTTCTGTCAGTTGTTAAGCTATTGCCTAAGCGCTCTACCCTGTTGTTTAGTGCTGGAGCCAGGACTCAGAAAATCATATTTCAGCATCTCCAGTTGCTCCCCATTATGTCCTGCCAATAAGGAGTGCAGAAGGGCGTTGATAAGGCTAAAGCACGAAGGAGGGACTTGCTTCTTCCTATTGGCTTCCCGTCGGCTTCCTGTTCCCACGAGCATCACCCTAGCGAAGCTTCTCCACCCTGGCACAGAAGTGACTTCCCTTCATGGCAGCTGAATCCCTTTTGCAGTTTTCCCAGTACTCTGCAGCACCAGTTTCCAACACTTTGGTGCCCCTCCTCAGAGATCGGAGTTTTAGTTTCTTGGAATCCCTCCTCTAAGCTTTTCAATTTTGGTAATTCCACCCTCTTACCTTATTTCACCAGCCCTGGGTATGGCATCTGCTCCTGTAATTGCTGCCTTTGTGATAACTTAGCGATCACTCTTTTTACCTTTTCAGTTACCTAGTTAATATCGTTGATACCTACTTAATACTTTACATTAGATTCTATTTAAATTAGTATTGTGGATTCTGTCTCCTGACTGAACCCTTATCTTGCTTTTTTTTCCTCCAAGTTTCAAGGAGTCATCCCAGCTCCAGGTGCCCTTGCTGGGATGATAAATCGAGAGACCCAGGAAAGTACCTCCATCTCAACAAACTTCTCTAATCCAGCCCCATGTTCCATTCCTCTCCTCACTCAACACCCTCAATATCCATTCCCAGGTATGTTCTCTAGATTTCTCTTGCTACTTATTAGTCAGATCCTGCGGTTCCTTTTGTAAAAATCCAATTTCTCTAAGCAGAGATATTACCTCCTCAGGGGTGCCATGCTGGGACTTGACCTTAGGGATTAGTCTAGAAGTCACAAGAGAACGTAGTAGCAGGCCTTGAAGAGAGCAAGTGTCCTCTCACAAGGTATCTGCCTTAGGTGAGGCCTCTGCCTGTTCTCCAGGCAAGGAGGGGGAGCCTCTTACCCTCCAACAAAGGTGAGTGGGACACTTCTGCCACTCTAATCGTTGGGTCCTGGACCTGGTTGTCAGCCCTTTCTTCCCTCCAGCTGCAGAAGATTAGGAGATTTTTAAATGCTGTCATAGAAGTTTGCTTTTCATGCCATGACCTAGATTGGTAGTTGGCTAGTTAGTTACAGTGTATCATTTTCTTCATTCACCACATTAATGGTACTTAACAGCAACAAATAAACACCACAAGGTCTTTTAAGTACCATTGCCTCCGTATCTCTCAGATGTTAGAGAGGCTATATAAACCATCACATCCCCTTACACTTGTATCCTAACCCCCATTCACCACAAGTGTCCTTATAACAGAGCTTCTATGACATGTCAAGGACTGTCAACAACGGGGTCTTTCTGTCATTGACTGGCAAGTGACCCCACTCTAGAATTCCATCGTAAGGACCTGCTTCCTAACACCACTTCTGGTACAACCTGTCCAGATTTGACAAGGATTTGAATTCACTTCGTTTATTTGAGAAGTGTCAGTTACTTTGGGAGAGAAGTGGGAGGTGATGAAGGAAAGGAAGACAACCAGGGAGAGTGTAATATTAAGCCAGCTACTGGGACTTCCCTGGTGGCGCAGTGGTTAAGAATCAGCCTGCCAATGCAGGGGACATGTGTTCGAGCCCTGGTCCGGGAAGATCCACATGCCACAGAGCAACTAAGCCCGTGCGCCACAACTACTGAGCCCATGCGCTGCAACTACTGAAGCTCACACACCTAGAGGCTGTGTTCCGCAAGAAGAGAAGCGACTGCAATGAGAAGCCCGCCCGCTGCAACGAAGAGTAGCCCCTGCTAGCCGCAACTAGAGAAAGTCCACGCGTAGCAACAAAGACCCAATGCAGCCAAAAAACAAACAAAAACAAAAACAGAAAACAAAAAAACCCCAGCTACCACAGTTGGTTATCAAAGCTTCATCCATCAGGGAATCTCTAGGAAATGGTACCAAACACATGCTTCAGAAATAACCCATGTGAGAGGTGAGGGAGCTGGGGTGTTTATATACCAACTCTGAGCATCATTGGTTAGGTGTGGAACTGACAGCATCTACATCTGAGCCATCTGATTACTTGTTTAAAATGCAGATTCCTGATTGGGCGAAACTATGAAGAGCATATGTGACTTCTCTGCAACTTCCTGAGAATCTATAATTATTTCAAAATTAGAAGTTAAAAAGATAGATAGGATGACCAGAGAAACCATTATATGGAAAACCAGTTATATTCAATTAACAGACTACATCACATACTTAATGTGTGTTTTGGGGTTTCCTTTCGGTAAGTATGGGATACTATGGTGAAGAAGAAGCCCCTTTCATATCCCACTGTAAATAAATAGATATGGTGGATAAAATATAACAAATGTCTTTTTAAATATATAGCTGAGATCAAAAGCTATAGGTAGAAAAGAGTCACCTGAGCATAATTGTAATCACAGTTTGTAATAATGTGGGTATGAGGGTTAAGTTTGTAATAAAAATGCAATGGTGGTGGTGGTGGTGTTTGGGGGAAACCTTAGCCAAGAAACTGAAAGAAAATTTGTCATGGAACAGGTTAAGCGAATGGAGCTTCTTGTGAAACTACCCATGGCACTCCTCTGCAGTTTAGGGCCCACGGGGCTTCTCTAGAAACAACTCTCACTAGTAAAATATTACAAAGAATGAGAAGAGAAAGACTCCTAGGAGATAAAGTCAGAAGATGAAACAACTTGGATAATTCACATGTTGTATTAGTTGGGTCCTCCAGAAAATACATGCAGGGATGGAGTTAGGAGTGCAAGGGGTGTATTGAGGGGTAATGCTTGTGAAGGATAAGACAGGAGGAAGCAAGATTGGGCAGTGAGAGCCTTGGACGTGATGCAGATCTGACCAAGTCTTAGCTAACCCAAAGGGGAATTACAGAGCAAATACTGCCCATTAGAGAAGTCCCATGTTGGGCAAAAATGGCGAGACTCTAGTACCCCGTTCGTAACCAGTCATTGCTTGGAGACTGTCAAGGAAGAGCATGGCCTCAGCTCAAAAGCCAAGGCAGATCCTGAATGTACTAACATCCCTAGGTTGTCAGCTAACTGCACCCCTTGTGGCTGGATGGCAAGTTTTTTAATGAAGGGAGATCTGAATGGTGCACAAGCCAAAAATTAGGGTAACAGAATAATCTTAAAGACTTTAATAGAAGTATGTTTAAAGAGATAGAATTAGGAATAGAAGGCATATGGCTTATGAAAAAAAGAACCAAATAGACATAGTAGAAATAAACTATCAGAAACTCATTTGATGTTTTGAGAAGTAGACTAGATAGTAGAAATAAACTATCAAAATCTCATTGGGTGTTTTGAAAAGTAGACTAGGCATAGGCTGGAGTGAGAATTAATAAACTCAAGTTGGTCTGAAGACATCACCCATATTGCAGCACATAGAGCAACACAAAAAGATGAAATTATGACAGCTAGTATAGAATATTAGCGGAGTGCATGGGCTCTGAAGCCACGCACCCAGGATTAAATTTCAACTCTATTACTTACTAGTTATAAGGCCTTAGGCGTGTGTGTGTTGTTTTTTGTTTTGTTTTGTTTTTTTGCGGTACGCGGGCCTCTCACTGCTGTGGCCTCTCCCATTGCGGAGCACAGGCTCCGGACGCGCAGGCTCAGCGGCCATTGCTCACGGGCCCAGCCGCTCCGCGGCATGTGGGATCCTCCCGGACCGGGGCACGAACCCGTGTCCCCTGCATCAGCAGGCGGACTCTCAACCTCTGCACCACCAGGGAAGTCCATTAGGTGTGTTTTTAAACCTCTCTGGGTCTCAGTTTTTCCAAAGGTAAAATGAAGATATACTAGTACCTACCTCATGGTATTGCCATTAGGATTAAATGAGTTTATAGTTCCTATCAACAAGTTATAGTTCTTATAGCACATAGTAAGTACTCAGTAAACATTATCAAATATTATAGAGGAATGGAAAATATGAAAGATAAATTAAAAGTCACGGTGGAGAAAACGAGAAGTTCCAACATTTATCTAATCAGTCCCAGAAGGAGACAGTAAGGAAGAAGCAGCATTTGAACAAATGATGGTGGAGAATTTTCTATACATGAAGAAAAATGAGCCCCTAAACTGAAAAACACTAAGTTCTGAGTAGGTTTTTAAAATGTCATCCCTAGAGATGTTGTAGGGAAATTAAAAAATCATAAAGATAAAGAAATAAATCTGAAAAGCTGCTATAGGGGAAACAGATTATCCACAAATGAATGACATTTGCCTGAAGCCAATTTCTCATCAGCAACAATAGATGCCAACGGAATAATAGCCTCAGAGTGATCAGAAAAACAATCCTACATCCAGCTAACCAGCATGTAGGCATGGGTGTAAAATAAAGAAATATTCAGATATACACAGACTGAGAGATAAGGGAATCTTATCTCAGACTTTTGCTCCAAAAATGTATGAAGGATGAACTTCAGCAAGAAGAAAATTAAACTCAGAGGAAAAGACTCCTCTACCAGTTAAGGTGGAATAACAAGAACCAGACTTACGTTCCTACCTGGAACAACTTGAAAAGAAAAGAAAAGAAAAAGGACAAAATATACGAAACAGTGGTTCTCAAGGCATTGGACATCAGACAACAAAGGGCAGTGATCTCTGAGAGATGGGAAACAAACAAAGTGAGCCCTACAATTGCTCTAGCTTACTGCCTAGAGAAAGTTTCCAGGTCACAGTGCAGGGAGAGGGAACTCAGACAGACCCTGCAGGTCTTCCTGAGATAAGGAGACAGAGCTGGGAGTCCAAGGAGGCCAAAGAAGTTAGAGTTCGCAGGACAAATTACCAGGTGGGGAAGAGATGCACAGTACTGCATATGAGGAAATGACCCAAGGCTGGGGAGAGAACCTCCCAGAAGGATTAGAGGAAAAAATTCTCAGAGTTCACATATAGCCAGGAACTGTGCCATTCCCACCAGCTAGAGTGGAAAATATCATTGAGTAGAGTAGTCAAAAGGGTTTTGCCTCAGTAGTGGGGAAAATTATCTCTAGACTAAATGCTACTCTGGTCCTGTCAAACAAGTTTAAAAGCAAGACTTTTGAAAGAGTCAAATTAGTCCCAAGTAACTTAACCATATCCAGAGCAAAGCTAAAGAATATTTATAGGAATACAAAAATTATTCAGCATCCAACAAGGTAAAATTCACAATGTCTGACATCCAATAAGAAAGTACCAGGCGTGTAAATAAACAGGGAAATACTACTTATAAGGAAGAGAAAAATCAACCAAAACCACCCAGAAGGACTTCCCTGGTGGTCCAGTGGTTAAGACTCCACACTTTCAGTGCAGGGGTTGCAGGTTTGATCTCTGGTTGGGGAGCTAAGATCCCACAAGCCATGCGGTGAGGCCAAAAAAAACAAAAACAAAACCACCCAGAAACGACACATGATAGAAATAAGAGACAAAGACATTAAAACACCTACTATAACTGAATCCCCTATGTTCAAGAAGCTAGGAGAAAGATTAAGCATGTTAAGTAGAGTCATGGAAGTTATAAAAAAGACCCAAATGGAATTTCAAGAGATGAGTACTATATGTCAATTATATCTCGATAAAACTGGAAGAAAAAAACGTTTCTAGAGATGAAAATTACGAAGTTTGGGTTGAAAAATACACTGAATGGGATTAATGACAGTTTTGATGTTGCAGAAGGAAAGATTTGTGAACTTAAAGACATAGCTATAGAAACTAACCAAAATAAAACATAGAAAGAAAAAAAAAGGACTGTAACAAATGAAATGAGCATCAATAAGCTGTGGGATAACTTTAAAGCAGCCTAAGATATGTACATTAGGAGGGAAAAGAGAGGAGGAGGGACAGAAAACAATTTGAAGAAATGTCTGAAAAGTTTCCAAATCTGATGAAAACTATAAACTCACAGATCCAAGAAACTCAATAAAACACAAACATAAGGACCGTAAAGAAAAATACACCAAGACACATCATATCAAACTGCTTAAGACAAGCGATAAAGAGAAAATCTTAATAGCCGCCAGAGTAAGAAGACGCACTGCATGCAGAGGAAGAAGAAGAATGACAGCCAGTTTTGTATTTGGAAGCAATGCAAGTTAAAAGGCAACGGATCTTCAAAGACATGTAAGGTACTGAAAGAAAACTCTGCCAATCTAAGTTTGATAACGTAGATAAAATGGACAAATTCTTTGAAAGATATAAACTACCAAAGTCCATTCAAGAAGTAATAGATAGTCTGAACAACTCTACAAGTTTTAAATAAATGGAATTTGTAGTTAAAAACCTTTCCACAAAGAAAACTCCAGATCCAAATGGCTTCATTGAGGGATTCTTCCAAACATATAAAGAAGAAATAATACAAATTCTACACAAAATCTTCCATAATACTGAAGAGGAGGGAATACTTCCCGATTCATTTTATGAGGCCAGCAAATTGAATTCAACAATATATAAACAGGATACTACATGATGGTCAAAAGAATAATACATCCCAGCAGTGTAATCCACATAATTCATCATATTAACAGACTGAGAAAGAAAAGCCATGTGATCATCTTAATATGCAGAAAAAAAATCATTTTACAAAAGCCAACATCCTTTCTTTTTTTTTTTTTGAAGAAAAATTATGTCTTATGTATTTTTAAAACCAAACCACTAGGAAAATATATCACAGTCTTGAAACAGCAAACAGACAGGCTATATTATCATTTCAAGTAATAAGTTGGTAAAAACACAAGGTCCTTAATAAAACGATAAGGTGCCAGAACTGGGGCAGAACAATGCATGTCGCAAAAGTAGTATTTGGTAACGGAGGGCTGTCCTGTTTTTTGCTCTAAAGGAGTCACAGCTTGCCCCTGAGTTGCTTACTTTTTCTCCTTTGACCTTCGTGTTGCCAAGGGATTGTTTCAACAGAGCTCTGTTATCACAGGGGACAAAGTAAGCAATCCTGGGTTTAGGCTTTCATTCTATTTTGTTTTATGAAAACCAGATTTTTCCAAAGCCAGTACTTCATAAGTCTCTTAATTAAGCAGCTAACAATTCCTCTTTCACTGTTCATTCTTGAATACTGGCATATAGCACAATCAAAATGCCCTTTCCCTTCAAGGGTGAGTGTCACTGCAAGATTGTCTTGTCACTCGCTGACTGTGCTGCCGACAGCCTCAGGGCTCATCATGGCTGCCAGTCAGAGGGAAGCTTTGCTTCCCCTACCAGTGTGATAGCGCTTCTTATAATTTGCAGGGTCTCCAGGCTGAAAGATGTCATGTGTGAGAATTTTAAGAAATGTACCTCCACAGCCTGACGGCCAGAAATGAATATCTGCAAGGACCCTTTCAAAGTTTTTATCCAAACTACCTCTCCCAACTCTACATCTTAAAAGTAACTTCATGCCCTTGTATGTAAAACAAAACCACGCAAAACAAATCCCCAGAGGCCCCCTTTCCCCTTCTAAATTAGTGACCTCATGGATTTTGTTTTATTTCCAGTTTGTGGGAAACGTTGTAGTGATCCTTCTGGTAAACAGGAGGTTGGCAACAAACAGAAACACCTCTCCTCACACTCCACCAGCTCATAAGCAGGTCAGATGAACCTGCCAGCCTGTTGGTATCTGTGTACTAAGAGAATCTGGTACCTTGGAGGGCTCTGGTTTGGTACAAGGGAGGCTCCCTGTTGCCAGGAAAAGCACTTGCCACGTGAAATTCAGGCTCATAAAAACTCTCCTGTGCTATCTCTGACCCAAAGTTTAGCACCAGTTTTTTTCACTTTCTAGGATTCAAACACAAAGGAACCAGTGTCCAGAGGCAAGTGATATAGGGCTTAAACTTGCTGCCATCCTTAATTTCCTCATTCATAAACTTTCCTTAGAAAACCCAAATCCCCATTTCTCTTTTTAAATAGACTCCTGCCTTCAGCCCCGATGGCCAATAGCAGACATCTATTTCCCAATGGATGAAAGAGACTCCTTCATCTTCTTGGTCATGGTTGGGATGAGGTTCATGTGGTCATCTACACACGTGGTCACGCAACTCTCCAGCTGCCGCTTCACCTGAAGCTCTTTACTCCCCGCATCAATTGAATCTTTGGCTTTGTCGTTGCAATGCATAGTGCACCGGGCCAGGCGGTCCTGGAACTTCTCCAACTCGCTGGTCACCAGGGCCTGGGCTTGAGCCAGAGGGGCATGGCAGCGCTCAATGCACTGGTGCACTTGCTGCATGGACGCCTGGCTGTCCTCACAACAGCCGGCGCTGCACCGGAACATGAGACCCTGCATCTTCCGGATATTCTCTCTCTCCAGACTCTTCACCATAGAGTCCACCGCCTCCCGCACCCGGAGCTGCTGCAGCTCCGCCTTGGTGACACGGCGCTGCTCCGTGCCGCGCTGGCGCCCACATGGACTCCCGGGCATAAGCCCGCCCCCTCGCCGCCTCTTCCCCCAACATCCATTCTTGATTAAAACTCTCAATGCTCTAGAAATAGTAGTTCCTCAACTTGATAAAGGGCATTTATGAAAAACCTACAATTTCTATCATACTTCATGGTAAAAGATTGAATGCTTTCCCTTAAGATCACAATCAAAGTAGAGATGTTTGCACGCATCACTTTTATTGAACATTATACTAGAGATTCTTGCCAGTGCTACTGGAAAAAACAACTGAGTTTAGTAAGGTTTGACACAAGGTTAATATGAAAGAATCCATTTTATTTCTGTTTATTAGCAACAAATAATCAGAAATTAAAACTTAAAACATTATTTACAATATAATAAAATATATGAAATACTTGGAGATGAATCTGACAAAAGATGCGTAAGACCTATACACTGAATGCTGCAATGCATTGCTAAGAGGAATTAAAGAAGACCTAAATAAATGGGAAGTTATGTCATGGTCTTAGATTACAGGACTCAATATTGTTAAATGTCAATTCACCCAAAATTCATCTATAGACTCAACACAATCCTAATGAAAACCCTAGCAGGTTGTGTGTGTGTGTGTGTGTGTGTGTGTGTGTGTGTGTGTGTAGAAATTGACAAGCTAATTCTGAAGTTTATATAAAAATACAGAGGACATAAACTAGCAAAAACAACTTTGAAAAAGAAGAGGAATGTTGGAGGATTTACTATAAAGCTACAGTAAACTAGACAGTGTGGTATTGGTTTCAAGAGAGACAAATAGATCAGTGGGACAGAATAGAGATTCCAGAAATAGAGCCACACTTAGACAATTGGGTTTTGAAAAGATATGAAGGCAATTCAGTTGAGAAAGGATTATCTTTTCAAGAAATAATACTAGAACAACTGGATGTCTATAGGCAAAAAACAAGAACAAAAACAAGGCTCAAAATGAATCACAGACTTAAATGTAAGACATAAAACTATAAAACTTCTAGAAGAAAACATAGAAGAAATATTCTGTGTGTCTTGAATTAGGCAATGATTTCCTGTATACAATACTGAAATTTTTAAAGATTGGATATAACACACAAGAAAAAATTGATAAATTGGATTTCATCAACATTAAGAAAAATCTGTTCTTTGAAATACACTGTTACAATAATGAAAAGACAAGCCACAGACTGGGAGAAAGTATCTGCAAATCACATATCTAATAAAGGACTTTTTTTTTTTTTTGCGGTACACGGGCCTCTCACCTTTGTGGCCTTTCCCGTTGCGGAGCACAGGCTCCGGACGCGCAGGCTCAGCGGCCATGGCTCACGGGCCCAGCCACTCTGCGGCATGTGGGATTTTCCCGGACCGGGGCTCGAACCCGTGTCCCCTGCATCGGCAGGCGGACTCTCGACCACTGTGCCACCAGGGAAGCCCCTAATAAAGGACTTTTATCCAGAATATAAAGAACTCTGAAAACTCAATAATAATAAAAAAAAAAAACCATAGCTCCCCACCAAATGGGTAAAAGATTTGCACAGACACTTCACCAAAGAATACATGTGGTTGGCCAGCAAGCATGTAAAAAGATGTTCGACATCGTTAGTCGTCATTAAAATGCAAATTAAAACCACAGTAAGATACTATAGTGCACCTATTGTAACATCTAAGGCCATTCAGAGTGCTGGTGAGGATGTGGAGCAAGTAAACCTTTCTTATGCTGCTGGGGAAATTGCCAAATGTACAACTATTTTGGAAAACAGTTTAGCAGTTTCTTAAAAAGTTAAACATACACCTACGACGTAACTCAGCCATTCCACTCCAAGGTACTTAAGAGAAATAAAACCATCGTTGCATAAGGATTTGTACACACATGTTCATTGCCGCTTTATTTATAATATCCCAAATTGGAAATAACTCAAAGGTCCCAAATCAACAGGTAAATGGATAAACAAAATGTAGTATATCTCTACAATGGAATACTACTCAGCAATAAAAAGAAGAAGCTATTTATAGATGCAGCAACACAGCTGAATCTCAGAATAACTATGCTGAGTGAAAGAAGATAGACAAAGAGTACTTACTGTTATGATTCCACTCAAATAAAATTCTAGAAAATGAAACTAATCTATAGTGACAGAAAGCAGGTCAGTGCTTTCCTGAGGATGGGGTGGGGCAGGGAGTGGAGGGAAGGAGGGAGAAATTACAAAGAGGCACAGGGAAACTTTTGGGGTGATGTTCATTATCTGGACAGTGGTGATGATTTCACAGGTGTATATATATGTCAAAACTTATCAAAGTTGCTCACTTTAATTTTTTTTATATAAATTTATTTATTTTTGGCTGTATTGGGTCTTCGTTGCTGCGCGCGGGCTTTCTCTAGTTGCGACTAGTGCGAGCTACTCTTCGTTGTGGTGCGTGGGCTTCTCATTGTGGTGGCTTCTCTTGTTGCGGAGCTTGGGCTCTAGACGCGCGGACTTCAGTAGCTGTGGCACGTGGGATCTAGAGCACAGGCTCAGTAGTTGTGGCGCACGGGCTTAGTTGCTCCGCAGCACGTAGGATCTTCCGGGACCAGGGCTCGAACCCATGTCCCCTGCATCGGCAGGCGGATTCTTAACCACTGCGTCACCAAGGAAGCCCCAAATTGCTCACTTTAAACATGAGCGGTTTATTACATGCCACTTATACTTCGATAAAGCTGTTAAAAAGAATCCCAGAAGAAAAGTGTGGGAAGCGAGAGGTGATGATGAACAAAGAAATTGGCAAACGTGTTAGTGAATCTAAATGAGCAATAATGATAATAATTATAAAATGGATTGAAAACATCTGATTTTGTATTGGTTGGTAGAAGTAAGGCAAGGGATTTTTACTCAACTCTCAATTTTAAGTGTGCATTATGTATACTTCACTTCCATGCTAGCGGAGAGAACAAAGAAAGGGGATTTTTGAAAAATCAATTCAAAAGAAGATGTGAAATAAGAAAAATGAAGTAAAGAAAAAGCAGGAAGTGACTGAAGTCACAGGAAAGGAGGTAGGAATAGTTTAATGCACTTCCTTAAAAATTCTTGTGGGAGTCCAGGAAGGCTTCCTGGAAAAGGGGACATTTATTTAAGATGGTGTTTTAAAGAATGAGCAGAAATATTATAATACATAGAGGAGGTTGCATAGCAAATGCACAGGGAGGTAAAAAGACATGCTAGAGGGACTAAAAAAAAAAAAAAAAAAAAATTCTAGAGTCAGCACATAGGCTGTGACCCCGGGGGAGGGCTGGAGGGGATGGGCAGGAGGCTGCAAACATGGTTTGGGGCCACTCACTGAGGGCCTTGAATGAGGGCAGTGAGGGACCACAGAAAGATTTTCCAATCAGAGGTGACTCTGGTTGGAGGGGTGTTTTTGATGCATCCGTTGAGGGCGGTATAGAAAATGAACTATCGCGGCAGTACTGGAGGCAGGGAGGGTGGTGAGGACGGTTGAGGGGAGACCATGGGGACAGAGGGAAGAGGTCATTTCTCATTCCCCTACAACTCAGCTTCCTGGTCACCATCAGTGACAGGCCTTTCGGTACAAAGATGTCTCCAGGGAGCTGTGACTTCCAGGCTCACAGATGAGACTACGTTGAAGAGGACTGTTCTCCCAGCAAATCAGTGGCAGCACCATATCTGTGGAAACATGCTGTTTGAAAAGTGACCTAACTTCTGGGAATTCCCTGGCGGTCCAGTGGTTAGGACTCAGCGCTTTCACTGCTGTGGCCTGGGTTCAATCCCTTGTCAGGGAAATAAGATCTCACAAGCCATGTGGTGTGGCCAGAAAAAAAGTGACCTAAATTCTGACCTCCAGATCTGCCTTATGAAGTGAGCACAGCCAGCAAAGAGTCCTGGCCTTGAGTCTGAAGGCCTGCATTCTGGTGTCTGAGTCAGCACTGGCTCACTGTCTAACCTCGGCCAAGTCCCTTGCCCTCTCTGAACACCACCTAATTGATCAACTCCTGCCTCAAAGTGATGGTGTTAGACCAGCAGGCCCTCCTTTGACCTTCACAATGGGCCAGCAGATCTGGCCCCGGTTCTATCTCTCCTTAATGTCCCAGCCCAGTAGCATGCGCTCCTAGTAGGGTCATACCCAATCCCACCACTGGGTTCTACCTCTTGGAGAAGGAAGACCCTCTGATTTCTTCCTTTCCTAAAATGAAAATAGCATTACTCTTTTCATTATAACAATGACATGGGTTCATTGTTTAAAATTTAAGCCATAAGAGAAGTATAAAGGAGAAAGTAAAATTCAAGTGCAATTCTATTACACAAAGGTAGTCACCATTAAGATTTTGACAGCAATCTTCCAGACAATTCCCTCTGTTCACACACACACACACACACACACACACACACACACATACACTTTAAATACCCACACACATAATTATGTGTAAATGAGCTCATAGTATTGATATTTTAACTATGCTGCAATCTAATCTAAAAAATCTAATTTTTTTCATTTAATAATATGTCTTGGAATCTATGTAAAAAATATTGTTATTAAAGTTTTTAAAAATGTTGATTACATACTCACATACAAATATACCATTATATTTATGCAAATGCATAAATGTGATCAGCCGGAACATGGGCAAACCCTAGTCACCTCTTTAGTTTTTGTGAATCCCTATTTTTCTCTGTCAACGAATGGACCATGAACGCTACTACAATGAACATCTTTAAACATATGCCCTTTTGCATTTTTAGGAGAAATATTCAGATGTGGAATTGTTGGGTCCAAAATGTGAACATTAAAGTTTTTTACGTATATTGCTCATCTATCCTCCAAAAATTAGTACCAGTTCTCTCTTCTCCCAACAATATGAGTGCCCATTTCTCAACACGCATCTTTTTTTGGTAGGTGGCAGTTTTCGTAAGCAATGGAACTTACATACGAGGCTTGCCTTGGTCAAAAACCTTTTTTAACAGAAGGCATTATCCATTTCTAATCTAATAGGTGAACATGTCACTTCATTGTTTTTATTTTCATGCCTTGGGTTATTAGTGAAGTTGATCATCTGCTTATTAACTAGTTGGATGGTTTCTTTTGTGAAATGACCTGTTTATGTCCTTTATCCATTTTTCTGTTGGGTTTGTCTTTTATTGTTTTTTAAGAGCTCTTTGTATATTAGGGATTTAACCTCAGACCACCTGGTTTTTCAGGGTCCCTAGAGTTGGGCAACATGGTCCCCTGCAGTCAGATTCCCAAGAGACTGGAGCAATTCTGCCTCTGGTCAGCGGAGGGCAGCAGTGGGCAAGATTCACTTCCAGTCTGGACACACACACACACACACACACACACACACACACACACACACACACACTCTCACACACCACGAAGACCCTTCCAGAGAGCTTCTTGGTCCACTGACTCTTAAGGGCCCCCCAACACAGATTATTTCCCCTCAGTCTCTGGAGACAGCTGTGAACACGGAAGAGAATCAGGCTGTAAAGACTGGAGTTCCAAATCCATCTCTGTCACCTCCCAGCTGTAGGTTGGGTGCAGACTTTGCGACCTCCCTACCTCGGTTTCCTCATCTGTAAAATGGGCCCAGTGATACCCACCTTCCCAGGGTGTGGTGAAGGAACAGTGAACAGAGGAATGTTGTAGTCTGGCATGCGTAGGTGCTGGGAGATTAGAGCCCAGCCCACCCAGCCCACTCCCCCCACTCCCCCCACCCCCACGCCGGGCCCATTCACTCTCTGGCTGAACAAAGGGAATCACTGCCTCCTGCTTCTTCCCAAGCCTGCCCCATGTTTGATCAGTTCTGTGTCTAAGGAAGATGCCCTGTGGGCTGGCTGTGTGGAGACAGACTGCAGGAGAGGAGACCAGTGAGGAGGGGGAGAGCTAATGAGGACCCACCCCAGGGCAGTGGGGAAAGACTTGTGGGCAGGAGGGACCAGTGAGAGAGAGGCAGAAAAGGTCAGCGCCTGGCAACCCGTGAGATGCGCTGGCCAGAGGAGGGGTGGGGTGGTGGCTCCCAGGTGTTCTACCTGAGGGACTGCAGCGACGGCTGGGGGAGGTACGGTTTGGTCATAGAGGAGAAGAGTTTGGCTTGCATTGTGCTGAGTTTGAGGTGCTAGAGAGACTTCCAGGACCACCCCCTCAAGCAGTGGGAAATCATGGCTCTAGCCTCTCCCCTCCTCCCTGCCTTACCTCCCGACCCCTCAGGCCTGCAAAATCTGGGTTCATCCCTGTTCTAGATCTAATTCAGGCCAAGGGAGGGAATCATCTCCTTCCTTGCTTCCTTTCCCGTCTCTCCCCTCCCCTTGCTCTCCCAGCTCCCTCTAGGTCCCAGGTGTGGGGAGAGGGACAAGAGGGAGACCTTTATTTGACCCAGGGTCCCGTACCACTCCCTTATGCTAGGAACAAGGCAGGGCCCAAGGGGCCCCCGACTCAGGAGGGGAAACCAGAAAAATGGGTTTCTGATGGGAACAACTGTGGCCTGGAGCTGGGATGAATCATCAGAGTCATTAGGCAGAGAAGGCAGTGAGCTGGAGAGGGCTGGACCCAGGCCCCTAAGCGGCAGGCTTCTGGGGGAGGAGAGGTGGGCAGGTAAGAGGCAATGAGGTCCTGGGACTCTACAAGGGCAGCAGGGTTAGAGGGGGTCTCTTCAATCTCCAGCCTGGTCCCACGGCTGAGGCAGGAATTACAGACTCTTATTCCTTTGTTTCTATTAATGACGATGGCAATAGCATCATTTATAGATTGCTTACTATGTGCCCAGCCTCCTTAAACTCTTTACAGACGTTATTTTATTTAATCCTTGCTTACCTTATTGTCAATCTCCGTTTTACAGATGAGGTCACCGGAGCTCAGAGAGGTTAAACTGTTTGCCCCAGGTCACAAGTGCAGAGTCAGGGAGTTAGCGCACAGCCCTCTGTTTGACCCCAGAGGCAAAGAACTCCTCTCCTCTTTCCCCACCACCCTCCATAGTGATGGCTGGACTGTGTCCTGCACCCATCAAGATCAGTGGGTTCCCACCTGGGTCCCAGGCACGCAGAGTCCTCGGAGCTATCATCAAGGTGAAGATGCCCAGAGGGTGATGGATACGTTTGTCCACCATTAGGTCACACTAGGCACGGTTTCCCTAAAGCC
This sequence comes from Stenella coeruleoalba, assembly GCF_951394435.1. Lineage (NCBI taxonomy): Eukaryota > Metazoa > Chordata > Mammalia > Artiodactyla > Delphinidae > Stenella > Stenella coeruleoalba. Next base: position 26,022,231 of record NC_137169.1, read on the forward strand.
AAAGGATTTTGAGCATGTTTTTAAAATATGTGGACTTGGCGCGGAGGAAAGGATGAAGCTGGTTGGTGCTATCTGGGGAATGTGGTGAGGCCCTCCACAAGATTGGCAGGGCCAGGGTCATCTGAAGAAGGGTGCTGGGGGCTCTTTGGGGCTCCTTAAAGCTGCACTGTCTGTGGTTCTGGGAGGAAGGGGCAGGGGCGTGTGCATGTGGAGGGGGGTCCTGGCCGGCAGCCCCTGCTATGTGGAGGGGGAAGGCCTGTGCTCCTCTCCTCTCCAGCCTGAGGTAGGCAGTGGGTGGTGGGCGTGGCTTCCAGAATCCTATCAATGCCTCAGGAATGCATGTGGCTTTAGCAAACCCCAGCCGCAGGCAGAGGAGTGGGGTACAAGCCAGGGCTTGTCCTGGCTTAGAGTGGGGACCCTGGAGAGTGTCCCCACCAGGCAGGCTTGGCCTGAGGCCAGGTTTGGGGTGGGGCTGACCAAGCAAGCTGTGCAGTGAGCATCAGGCATCCCTGCCTGCTGCCCCCAGCTGGCTTCCCTCCCCTGCTGCCAGGCTCCACTCCAGCTTCACATCTCCCCACCCATTTCTCTAAAATCAAACCCAGGGTGGGTGCTACAGCCTTTGCTATGTCCTCATTTATCAAACCACAGAGTACCTGAACTGTACCAGGCATTTCTCTTCAAGATCTTATTTAATCCTCCTAACCTATCCAATTATACGTTTTTAATCATTAGATGAGGAAAAATAAGCCTCAGAGAGGTTAAGTGACTTGTCCAAGGCCATACAGCTACTAAATGTCAGAGCCTTGTGGCGTCCAGGTGTCTGACTCTAAAGCCGATTCACTTTTCATTTTACTAACCTAGGGGTTCAGAGGGAATAGAAGGTGGTCCTTACCCTTGAGGGGTGTCTAGTTGGTTCCTAGAGGGATGAACAGATAGGTAAGTAATCTCACACAGTGCGAGCGATCAGGCAGTAGAATACAGCGGTAGGAGCACAGGCGGTGTGATGGCTGCATTGTCTCCTGCTGTAGACAGTTTCCTCAGTGAGAGGGGCATGGCTGCAGTCACTCAAAGCTTAAAGCATCCCTCAAAAGGAGGGGGAGGAAAAGGGAGAGAAGGAGGAGGAGGAAGGAATAGAAAGATAGAAAGTGTGTGTGTGTGGTGATGACAGAGTGTCTGGATCCAGCTGTTCATGAGGGTATATTTCCCAAGAGGGTCAGCCAACGATTTCCTATTTTTGCTTAAGCCAGTTTGATACTTGCAACCAAAAGACATCAACTTAATACCACTTGTATAGCATGTAAATGGCTTCAAAATGGAACTCTTGACTTTTATCCCCCAAACCTATGCCTTTCCTGTACTTCCCCATCTTGGTATATGGTACCACCATCCACCCTAGCCCTTGTCCTCCCACCCCATACCTAACCCAGCAACCAGCCCTGTCAATCCTACCTCCAACATATATCTCAAGTCCATCTATTTCTCTTTATTTGCACTGCCACCCTAGTCCAGGCCACCATCATCTGTCACTTGGATCACTGCAAATAGTCTTAACAATGGTCTCTCTGCTTCAGTTCTTGTTCCCTCATAAATAGCAGCCAGGGTGATCTTTCAAAAACATGAATGATCATGTCACTCCCTTGTGTAAAACTCTTCAATAATCTCCCATTGCACTTGGAATGAAATCCACGCTCTTTGCCAGGGCTGCTAATATCTGACACTTATCTACCTTGTAATGTCATCCTGTCTTCTATCTATTTCACAAAGCTGCCAAATTCATTTCTGTCTCAGGGAACTTGCATTTGCTTCTCACTCCATCTGGAAGGACCTACATCTTCACGTGGCTGTTTCCTTCTCATCATTCAGGTTGGGCCTCAGTATCACCTCTCACAGAGGCCTTCCTTGAGCACCCTAGCTAAGGAAACATCTACTTCTCACTCCAATCCCAAATTGCTCTCTATCATTCAGTTTACCTCCTTCATGGCATTTTTCATGTAATTTTGAGTGAATCAGAAATAGACTAGCCATCATAAGTACTGTAGACCAGCTTTGGGTAAGCTCAATCGCTGATTGCATTAAGGTGATCTGCCTCTACTACTTGTCAAAATTGAAAGTATATTCTTTCTTGAGAAAGGCAACATGAGCCAGAGCTTCAAATTATCTTTACATATTTTATACATGATGCCAATTTTAATAAAAAGTTTCCAAACATACAAAGAGATATGAATTGACCAACAAAATCAAGAGAAAAAAATGTATATTAGAAAGAGACCCACAGGAGACCCAGTTATTAGCATTATCAGACTTTTCAATAACAGTGATTAATATGATCAACAAATTAAATGAAAAGATATATTCAGCAGAGAAATGGAAAATTATTAAAAATAAATTCTATAACTTAAAAATATAAAAATTGAAATTGAGAACTCAACAGATGGGTTTGACAGCAGATTAGATGCAACTGAAGTGAGAATTAGTGGGCTAGAAATAGGCAAAAAGAAAACATCCAGACTAAAGTAAGGAGAGGCTAAAGGATGAAAAAATACAGAAAAGAATGTAAGAGACATATGAAACACAGTGAAAATGTCTAAGTTATGTGTAATTAAAATCTCATGAAAGGAAAGAGAAAATAGGTCAGATGCAATATTCAAAGAAATGATGGTTGAGAATTCCCAAAACCAAAGAAAGACATCAAGTCATAGGATGCATGAAGCACTATGAACTCTAGACAGAATTAATACAAAGAAAACTGAATTCAGACACATAATAGCAAAACTTCTGAAAACTAAAGACAAAGAGAGAATGTTAAAAACAACCAGAGGAAAAAAATATCTTATCTTCAAAGAATATGCAATAAGACTTATAGCAGACTTCTACACAGAAACTATGGAAGCTGGAAGACAGTGAAATGAATGAGAATCTCAAATTGCTGAAGGAAAAAGCTGCCAATCTAGAATTCTATATCCATTACTACTATGACCTCATCTTCTACTCTCCCCTGTACTTATTTAGTTCCAGTCATACTGGCTTCTTTGTTATTCCTTGTATATTCCAGACATGTTCACACCACAGATTCTTTCCATTGGCTGTTTCCTCTACTTGAGTCATTCTTCCCTTAGATATTCATATGGCTATTGCCCTTATCACTTTCAAGTCTTTTCTCAAATATCACCATTTCAATGAGGCCTACCTTGAACACCCTATTTAAAACTGTAATCCACTTATTCCTGATCTTTCTTCCCTGAACTATTTTCTCTATATATTATTATCTTCTGATAGATTATATGCTTTATTTATGATTTTTTGTCTCCCTTGACTTAAATATAAGCTGACAAATGTAACTGATTGGTTTAAAAATATATTTAAAATAGCTCCAGTTTTTTTAAAATCAGGAGGGTCATTAAGGATATTTAGTATGCCATGATGTCAGAAACAGAAGTCTCCCTTCATTGCTTGTTTACCCTTGTTCTGATTTTTCCATGTGTCTTTTATTATAAGATAAGACTAATCCTCTCTGGAAGTAGATGGGAGAGATAGATAGACAGATGGATTGAAACTGATAGGTGTTTAAGTATGGATTTTTTCAGTTGCATGTTACAGGAAACCTAGCTAAAGTGACCTTAAAGAAAAAGGATATTTATTATCTTACACAAGAAGTCATCCAGAGGCCAGCCTTCTCCTGTGTCAGTTCAAGACTGACATCAATTTGCTTTCCATTTTCACATTTGATCACACTCAGCAGGCTGGTTGCTACAGTTTCACAAGAAGACATGAAAATATCTTGCTAAAGAGGGATAGTTTCTTCTTCTCCATCTCTTTTTAAGGGCTAAGAAACTCATCTTCTGCAGGACTCCCAGCGGGCCTCTTTCCTGTTTCATTGACCAGGACTGCATCACTAGGCCATTCCAAAACCATTTACAGGGAAGGACAATGAATTATTGTGATTGGCTTAGACTGATCATGATTTGTCTGCTATGGTAGGAGGGGTCCAGACTCATGAGGCAGATGGCTGCTTTGATACCTGATGAAAATCAAGGTTCTGTCACCAAGGAAGGGAGTGTAGTTGGATGGGCAACCCATAGGATTCCTTACAGAGCATCCCTCAGATTGTCATTTTAATAGTCACTTTACATCCTTGTGCTCACTCATCCTCACCGGTCCAGGGGTATTTTATCGTTGTATTTTTCAGGTGAAGGTCACAGATGTTGGGTGACTTGCTGAAGGTCATAAAGCTAAGACATGTCAAGATCCTGTTTGGGGTCCACCCGTGGATGTCCTGTCTGTGGGTCTGTGATGGTTTAAAAAATTGGCCACAAAACTCATAAATGAATGTTCACGGCAGTATTATGCATAAGAGTCAAAGGTAGAAACGAACTAAATGTCCATCAGCTGATAAAAGGATAAACAAAATATGGTATATACATATAATGAAATATCATTTGGTCATAAAAAGAAATGAAGTTCTGATACATACTGCAACACAGATGAACCTTGAAAACATTATGCTAAGTAAAAGATGTAAGTCACAAAACAGAACATATGTGATTCCACTTATGTGAAATGTCCAGAAAAAGCAAATCCACTGAGACAGGAAGTAGATTAGTGGTTGCCAGGGGCTGGGTAGAGGGGTGGGAATATTGGGTAAAGTGAAAACTGAAGGATATAGGGTTTATTTTTGCAGTGATGAAAATGTTCTAAAATTGGTTGTGGTGATGGGTTGAACATATACTAAAAGCCAATGAATTTTATACTTTAAATGAGTAAATTGTATGACATGTGAATTTTATCTCAAACTATTACTAAAGAAATTGGCTGCAAATTGTTTGAAAAATCTTCCTATGGAAAGGTGGGGTCTATGTCACCTACCCTTGTGACTGCTTTGACCGATAGAGCACGAGGGAAATGACAACACGTGACTTCTGAGGCTCCACCTTGTAGCAGTTTCCACCTGGCTCTCTCTAGACACTGGTTCTTGAGATGTTCCCTCTCAGAACCCACCTGTCATGCTGTGAGAAGCCCAAGTCACATATAAGCCCTCCAGGTGGCATTCCCAGTTAAGCCCAGCCTTCAGCCATCCAAGGCCAGGAGCCAGACATGTGAGTGGAGGAGCCTCCAAATGATTCCAGTCCCCAGCCACTGAGTCTCCCCAGTTGAGGCCTCAGACATCCTGGAGCAGGGACAAACCCTTCCCACTTGCTCTGTCCAAATTCCTGCCCCCGGAATCCATTAGCGTAATAAACATGTGGTTTTATCCTACAGAGTTGGGGTGGTTTATTATGCAGCAATAGAAAACCAGAGAGACACCTTCCTCCTCCCAACTCTACAAGCCCCATCTCTGTCCCATCTGATTCCTTCTAGGTCCCTCAAGAGTCCCTCATTCAGGTGTCCTGGAGAAGCAGATGGTGCTCAGAACTGGGGAGGGCAAGGGTCCTTCTCTTCCCCGCACCCCGTTCTTTCCTGAGAGCGTTTCCCTCACATTATGTATGGTTGACGGCTTCACCTGTGGGTTCAAATTCCTGTTTTGACCCCCGGAACACCTGCATTGACACCTGTTTGCCCTGGCTCTGGGAATTGGGGAAAGGGCTCAGGTTTGTATAGATTTGCATTATTTTAATGTAAATTTGCTGGGCTTCAGTTCCGCTCTGTCTCTGGCCCAGACTCTCTCCTGAGCTCATGACCTCAAGACCCGACTAGCTGCCAGGCCACTCCCTGCTCCTCGTGATGTCCTAGAGCCACTCAGACTCTGTGTCCATAGAGAACACATCGTCTTGCCTTCAAAATCTGTTCCTCCTCCCGTGTTCTCCATCTCTGAAAAAGGAAAACCATCCATCCAGCAACCCAAGCCTGAAACCCAGTAATCACCTTCTCTATACTCACTCTTGAACCTTCTCATCCAGTACTTGGGCTTTAAACGTCACCTGCACACTGACAACTCCTAAATTTCTGCCTCCAGCCCTGACCTCTCCTCTGAACTTCTTTCCAGCATGTTCACCTGTCTCCTTGACATCTCCACATGGATGTCTGAAAGGTATCACAAAATTAATGTGTCCAACAGCTGCTCCTGGTTTGCCTTCCACAAATCGGGTTCTCTGGCAATGTCAACTCTATTCTCTCAATTGCATGGGCCACAAATTTGGGCTTAACCTTGACTCCTCTTCTGCACCGCACATCCAGTAAGTCAGGAAATGCTGTTGGCTCTAATCAAAGCATATTCGGAATCCAACGCTGCTCAGTGTGGCTCTACCACCCTAGAAGCCAAGGTCATCTCTCCTCTGGATTATTGCAAAGGCGTCCTAACCAGGTCCCCTGCTTCCAACTTTGCCGACATCCATTTCCCACATAGCCGCCTCCTGATCCTCCTGATGAAGGCCAAGCCTGTCACTCCTCTCCTGGAAACTTCCACAGGCTTCCCATCTCACTCAGAATAAAAGTCCAAGTCCTGAGGGTCGCTGACATCATTTGGGCCCCTTAGCTCTCCCTCCCATCGCCTACTACTGTTTTCCTCCCTCTTTCCAGCCACCCTGGCCTCCTTGCTTTTCCATGACACCCAAGACGCTCTTGTCACCAAGTCTTTGTGACTGCCGCTCCCTGTGCAAGAATGGGTTTCCTCAAGATATGTGTAAGGCTTCTTCTCTCATTTTTCTTTCATTTCTGCTCAACTGTTTCTAAAAGAGAATCCTTCCCTAGCTGCCCCACACCCCACCTTGGCACTCTCTGTTCCCCTCGCCTGGCTTTGCTTTTCTCGGTAACACTTAACACCTGACTTCTCAGGCCCTGCTTGTTTATTACCTTCCTTCTCACAGTTGAACAGAAGCTCCGTGAGCTTAGGGTTTTATCTGTCCTGTGCAAGCTGGTTCCTAGAACAGCACGTAGATCACTAGTAGGCGCCTTAATAGTCGTCTGTGGGATGAAGGAATGATCCCACCAGCTCCCTCACCCATGTCCAGTCAGCCACAAAGTCGTTTCTATCCCCCTGGACCCACCGTTTCCTTCACACCCCTGAGTCAATGCCCTGGTTCTCCCCCGTCAACTATTGTAACTGTCTACTAACCAGTGTCCTTCCCTCTGCTCCCATCCATTCAGGCTCTTGCCGCAGCCGCTTAAAACATTTTGATTATTTCCCCCCAGTATAAAAATAATACATGTTGCCAATGGAAAACTTAGAAGACACAGATCAACGAAAAAAGAGGGGAAAAACCCCACCCATATCCCTACCGTTTAGAGATAAGCACTATTTACATTTGGAAGTGTTTTCCTGCCAGTCTTTTTTGGCGGGCACAAGCGATTACATTTTGGACATATAGCTGTGCTTCTGCTGATTCTTCAGATTAATGCTCTACTTTGAAAAAACCTATCATCATGGCAGCTAATTTAAATTTATTGTGTAACTTTAAGCATGTTATTTCACCTTTCTATGCCTCAGTTTCCTCACCTGTAAAATGGGAATGATATTAATCCCTACCTTCTTGGTGGGTTGTGAGGATTAAAGCTGGAAAGTGAAACTGGTAAGTGCTCAGTAAGCATTAGCTCTTATTATTGCTGTTGTTTCCGAGTGCTTATGCTGGACTAGGCACCTTTCCAAACATGCTGCAGGCACAAACTCATCTAATCCTTACTCTCACCCTATGAAGTAGGTGTGGTTATAACATAACACAATTAACTAAAGAGGCTTCAGTGGCTTCACAAAGGGAAGGGAAAACAAAGATGGTGAGGGCTCTCTCCAGCTTACAGGAAAGTCTGATGCTCCCACCATCTGGAGGGTATGTAATATCAAAAACAATAGCTGGCGTTCCCTGAACAGTTAACGTCCATTGGGCCCAGTGCTGAGTGTTTGCACGAGCAAGCATTCCTCCACAGCGCTGGTTTTCATAACCTGAGCTGCGCGTAGCTTGGTGGATCAGTTAGGGAACACAATTTGCATCCCGCGGCTTGCGATTGGTTACACACCACTGCAAGCTGGAAGCAGCCCGGAAGCTGCAGCTGCATCTGGCTGCCGGCTGGGTCTTGCTTTGTTTATCCTAACAATGGTTGCTTCTCAAGGTGTGTTACTGATGGTGCTGGAGGTGATAGAAATAGGAAGGCCAGTACTCAGGAGGAATATCGAGATGTAATCAAACCCACAGATGCTCAGGGATGTTTAACATTCACAGCCGTACACATACTGCTAGGACAAACACCTTTATCATTAAAATATCAGTAAGAAAAATGACTTTGCATTGCTAGACTGAAAATCTCTAATCCGTCCATGCTTTCACATTCGTTTTTATGAGTAATTTCAAAACAACAGCACAATAATAATAATGATAATAATAACCTTCATCAATATTTCTTGAGCTTACTATGTGCCAGGCCCTGTGCTAAGAGCTTTCTATACATGATCTATTTAATCTTTACAACAACTCTATTTGTTATTGCTATTTTCCAGATGGGGAAACTGAGGCACAGAGAGATGTGGCAGTTGCTCAATGTCACACGACTAGAAGAAGGAGGCAGAGCCGTGTTCAAACATGTGCGGTCTGAACTGAGCTGGAAGACTCAAGCACTGCTGTACTGCCGGCTAGTTGAGAGCATGAGGTTTCTGCATTATTGCTTGATGGTCGAAAAAGCCCACAGCATCCCATTTAGTTTTCCTACCCATCCCAGGGGATGGTTACCATTATTTCTGCTGTTTCCCAATGAGGACCAAGGCCTAGGGATGTTAAGCAAATTGCCTTTGAAAGTCACACTGCCAGTAAGTGGCTGAGCCTGGGCTCAAAATGACACCAGCTGAATCCAAAGCCCTTGACCTCCCTGCCTGGGTCAGGTCCTCCTGCTCTTTCCTCTCTAGCATCATGTGCCTGAAACAGCTCACAACTGGATCATGGTTGTCATTTTACACACACCTGTGCGGTTATTTGATTGTCTCCCCATCTAGACCCTCTGCAAGGGCAGGGTCTGTATTGAGTTTTGTTCATTATTTGTCCCACCACAAAGCAGGTGCCCAATTAATATTGGTGTATTGAATGAATGAGTGATGGATTCTGGAAGAGGCACTGAGCTGGATGCAGGAGGCACAGACCCACTGAGGCTGTTTCTAAGACTCAGGGCATTGGACTCAGCGTGTCCTGACTTCAGGAGTCATAAAATGATCTCGGCATCTGAGCCCACCAGCACGTGTGGCCTGGAATTACTTTTTGGCCCAGAGCTTGGACCCAGGTCCTTGGAGTCATGTTAACGCTCATGGCCTAGCCAAAACCATCCCTACTTCTTTCTTGCTGGAAAGGCCTGTTTTGTTTGGGTGCCACTCTCTTGAGGCCAAGCACTCAGGAGACAGGCCCCTCCTCAGCCCTGGGGCATGAATCATGATTGGCCTAAGCCAGTCGTGGTGATTATATTCCCTTTGCCAGTACTGGCTTAATGAAAATTATGTGATCTAACCCTGGCCAATGGGAACTGAGGGGAAGTCTAATGGGGGGCTTCAAATAAAGGTTTTCTTCTTTTAAAAATGCATAGGAGGAAACATCTTGTTCATCTAACACTGTCATGTCTGCAGATGATGACAGGCACTGCTGCATCCATTTTGCAACCATGAGGCAAGCCATTGCCAACAGGGGAAGGAGGCTGATGCACCTTTGAAGGCATCACTGAGCCACTGAATTTCCAAACTCTAGAATGTCTCTCCCTTGTTATGTAAGAAAATGAACTCCTATGGCTTAAATCATATTTAGTTGGACATTCTGTTCCTTGCTGTTCAAAGCCTCCTGATTGGCACTCAGGGAGCCTCTGGATCCTGTGGCATTTGCCTAGTTGTTCAGCTGCATGTCTGCACATTGAGTCCCTCATTTAGGGGGTGGAAACTAACATTTTTGAGGTTCCTACGACAAATGCATTGTCTCATTTATTCCATTGCAAAGTAGATTCTTTTACTTCTAACTTACTGATAAGGAAACGGAACGGCTGTCTGGTGAAATGACTTGTCCAGGACCACACAGCCAGGCTCCCTACTGCCCATGGGATAAAACACAAACTTCTTACCCTGGCATTCAGTGCCCGTCAGGATCCTTGGTCCCTCCACCCTCTTCAGCTTCAAGTCTCACTATTCCGCACTCCCCACCTCCCTCCAAACTCTAGCAAGCCGGACATCCTTTAGTTTCCCTGCTGTACCCTTTGCCCATTTTGCTCCATCTGCCCAGGATAATCTATTTCCTTTCTGCATGATTCTTTACTCTCTGGGCATTAGTTTTGCTGTCAGAAGCCCCTCTTGACCACCTGAACTGGCTTTGGCCTGCCCTTTCTCTGCCCTCTCTTCACACTTTATAGAATTGCCTGGAGTCATGTTTGTCTTCCCATGAGACTGTGAGCTTCTAGAGGATTAACAGGGCAGTGCTGTGCAATTGTCATGAGCACTGACTTTGGCACCCGAGTTTGACTGCCAGCTCCATCACTTCCTAGTTATGGGACTCCGGTACATCCCTTCATCTCTCTGTGCTTTAATTTCATTCCCCATAAGATGGGGATATTTAATAGATTCTACCTTGCACAATTGTGAGGATTAAATGAGTTCATTCACGTAAAATACTTAGAACAGTGCCTGGCACATAGCAAGTTCCCAATAAATCTTGTCTATTTTCATTACCTCTGTACTCAAAGCACTTGGCACCTATCAGACATTCAGCAAGTATTTGTTAGATGAACGAATGGAGCAGTTGTGATGGTGTTTTGTGTCAGCTTGACTAGGGATGCCCAGGTATATATTTAGACAATATTTCTGAGTGTGCCTGTGAGGGTGTTTCCAGAAGAGATTAGCATTTGAATCAGTAGACTGAGTAAAGCAGATTACCCTCCCGAGTGTTGGTGGGCATCACCCAATCTGAGGAGGACCTGAAAAAAAAAAACAAAAAAGGCAGAGGAAGAAGCAAATTTGCTCTCAGCCTGAATGCTTGAGCTGGAACTGCGGTCTTCTCCTGCACTCAGGCTAGGACTGATGTGATTGGCCCTCCTGGATCTTGGGCCTTTGGGCTTGGACTGGAAATGCACTATCAGCTTTCCTGGGTCTTCAGCCTACTGGGGAACTTCTCAGCCTCCATAATCCCATAATGAGCCAACTCCTTATAATAAATATCATCTGTCTACTATCTATCTATCTATCTATCTACCAGTTCTGTTCCTCTAGAGAACCCTAATACAGAGGTGAAACTCAGGATACCCAGAACACAACCCTTTGGGCACTGATGTGGCCTGAAGTTAAACACTGCTAAGGCTCTTTCATCAGATGCACTTGGGCTCCAATCCTAGCTGTGTGACCTCAAGCAAGTTACTTCACCTCTCTGGGCTCCATGTCCTCATCTGTAAAATGAGGAAACCAATCCTTACCTTGAAAGGCTGTTATGTCTATGAAAGATTTGCCTGGCACAGAGCCCAGAATATAGTGGTGGCTCAAATACCTGAAGTTTCCTTGCCTCCACCCCATGTCATAACTTTTGCCAAGGGCCACATCAGAAGAAAGGATGTTAGGAAGTTGGCTCCGGGCCACTCAAAATCTCAGAGGATACAGTAGTCTTTGTGACTTAAAGACCCACTCCCCACCCTGTGCTGTCCAGGCCCCCCCAGCACCACTCCAGGAGCCTTTGAACTTACTCAGCTTTGACGGGAAATGGACGCCCACAGCAAAGAGACTGGAAAGAGCAGGCCCTCCCTGCCTGCTTCCCGCTGAGCTAGAGGAAGCAGGAGGAGCTTTGACGGGCTGAGGCCGCCCTGGGTGAGCACTGTGTGACCTTGACCAGGGCCTGCACCTCTCAGGGCTCCACTGGACCCATCTGTCCAATGGGGTTGGGCTCCGTGACCTCTGAGGTCCCGTCCAGATCAGGCATTCTGGGACGCAGGAAGTGGGACCCCTCGGCTGCCAGGGAGATCAAAGGGTGGCTCTCCAGAGGAGGTCTCCCAGCTGCCTGCCCTCTGGAGCAGCTCCTGGCTTCCTGCTCTGCACGGAGCCTGCAGTGCAGCCCTGGGAACTGCGGAGGCCTCTGCCCGAACATTGGGCTTCCTCCCGCCCTCCCCCCTCCAGTCTTGAGTCATGGGTTTGAGATGCTTGACTCCATTTTCCTCTGTTAGCCGCCTGTGATGGAGGCATCATGCTGTGTACTCTTCAAGTATAATTCACAGGAAACGTCTGTCTGTTCCTTAGGACAACTTCCCACTTCACCCTTTCAGAACCTCCCAAGACTGCATGGGTAATGGATCCCATCCACAACCCTCATCTGGCCTTTGAGGCCCGTGACACCTGCCGTGCCTGGCCTCCCGTCCTCTGGTTCCGGCTGGTTGATGTCACCTTACTCTGCTCAGTGTCACCTCTGTACCTTTACAGATGCTGTCCCTGTCCTGCACCAGCCCATACCTCCCTCCCCAGGTACTCACAGCTAAACACAGGATTGGTGCTTTCCTAGGTCACCTCATTTCTTCCTGGCAAAAGCCTCTGAGGGAGACATCATTGCCATCTTTGTTTTCCAGTAGGACGCAACAGGGACTCAGGAAGGTGAAATGCCCTGCTGAAGGTCTCTGGGCAGCTCCAGGCTGAGCCCAGTCTAGGACCCCACCTCCTTTCTCCACCTCCAGTGCTGTGTCCATGCTTTCTCCTATCTGCTTCCATTGGTCAGGGCTCTTGGCTTTGCATAGCACCGAAATCCAACTTGAAGAAGCTTAAGCCAAAAGGGAAGTCATCAGCTTATCAGAAGGATATTAGGGGAATTCCCTGGCTGTCCAGTAGTTAGGGACCCACGCTTCTACTGCAGGGGGCATGGGCTCGATCCCTGGTTGGGGAACTAGGATCCCGCATGCTGTGTGGTGCGGCCAAATAATAAAATAAAAATTTAAAAAGAAAGAAGGATATGAAGGTACATTTTAGAGTGAGACCAGGAGCCAAACTAAGTGGGTACAAATATTGACTCTGCCACTTCCTAACAATGCAGCCTACAGCAAGTGAGGTCACTTCTTGGCGCTCCAGTTTCCCCATCTATAGGATGGAGCTTATAATAATACCTCCTTCAATGGGCTGTTGTGAAGGGTCAATGAATTAGAGGAGTAGTTAGAGTGCAACCCACAGTAAGAAAGATATTTTATATCGTGACCCAGTACACACATACTATGAAACAAGTCTGTAAAACAATATTTTCTGTTGTAGTTTAGTCTAGTTCCAGCTCTAGTTTAGTCTAGTCTATTTTGTTTATTGAAAAAATATTGGTACCAACTCCTTAAAATGATTTCATGACTCCTCCCCTTGCCATGGGTTGTGGTTTGAGTTTGAAAATTATTAACATCTATTAAGAACTTAGCAAAACATCTGGCACATAATAAGGCCTCAATAAATGTTAGCTTCCTATTATTGTTGTTATTCATTGCAGACGACCAAGACTGGAGAAGGACAGGTTTGACTGCAGCCGCACGTTAGTACAATCAGGGCTCTCTCTCTGGCCTCTGTCTCTCACCTTGGCTCCTCTTCCTGTGTGTCGGCATCTCTTCCTCACTCTGGCTTTCCCATTCGGTAGGAGCCGTGGTTGCAGCTGCTCTAAGATGCCATCAGTGTGGCTTTACTACAAGTAATCATAGCTGACATTTATTGAGTGCTTTTGAGAGTCAGACACTGTTCTAAGTCTTTAAGGTTTTCTCTAACTCAATCCTTATCATAACCTGGAGTCCAGAGCAGAGATTGGCTGGATGCTCATCAGATCCAGTTTCTCTTCCTTGACCCACAAGTGAACTACGTTTCCCAGAACCCCTGCATCTAGGTGGGGCCACATGACTAGTTCTTGCCAATGGAATATTAGTAGAAGTGACCTGTGGTCCAAGGCAGTTAAGAGTGAACACTCTTCTGTGCTCTCTCTTCCTTTAATCGGCCAGCTGACTGAAGATAGGGCAGCGTTGACGCCATGTTAAAGATGGTGGGACCACATGGTAGAATGAGTGTGGGTCTCCGAATGACTTCACAGAGCAGAGCTGATACTCACTGTGCCACCCGTCTCTGACCAACAGCAGTGGACTATGAACAGCTTAAGAAATAACTCCTTTGTTGTGCTAAACCACTGAGATCCTGGGGTTGTTTATTACAGCAGCTGGCATTGCCCAGTCTGATTAATACAAAATTGTGTTTTTTTGTTCCATATTTTACAGATGAGGAAACTGATACACCAAGATGATAAATAATATACATATTTTTGCAAAGATAGCAGATGATGAAGTCAGGATTTGAACGGAGAAACCACATCACGAGCCCACATTTTATCCATCATTCTATGCCGTAGGTCAGAAGTCAGCAAACTCCAGCCGACCATGGGCCAAATCCAGCCAGGACTGTTCCTCTACATATTGTCTTTGGCTGCTTTCAGCTGCAAGGACAGGGTTTAGCACAGATTTAATAGTTCTGAAAGCGACCATATCTCCCTTTCCCCCAAAGCTGAAATATTTACTACCTAGTCTTTTATTTAAAAATCAGGATCCCAGATCCAAATTGTAAAATAAATTCCCGTGGAGAGCCAGTTTGAGTCATGTGCCTATGGATGGACCAATCATCATAGCTGAGGAGAACAAGGCACTGTGATTGGCCGAGCTTGGATCAGGTGCTTGCCCCTCAGCCAGTTGATGCAGCCAGGAAGGCAGGGTTGTATCAAAAGTTATATAGCCAGAGCACAAGGAGGTGTTATGGACTGAAATGTGTCCCCCTAAAATTCACATGTCGAAATTCTAACCCCCTGTGTGACTGCTTTTGGAGATAGGGCCTTTAAAGAGGTAATTAAGGTTAAGTAAGGACATATGGGTGGGGCCCTAATTCCATAGAACTGATCCTTACAAGAGGAAGAGATAATAGAACTCACTCTCTCTTTCCATATGAAGTCACAGTGAGAAGGTGCTGTCTGCAAACTGAGGAGAGAGATCTCACCAGAAGGCAAACCTTCTGGCACCTTGATCTTGGACTCCCATCTAGCCTCCTGAAGCAGGAGAAAATAAATTTCTGCTGTGTAAGCCACCCAGTCTTTTTTGTTGTTTTGCTGTGGTAGTCTGAGTAGACAAATACAGAAGGAGTGGTTTTCCAAATGGTGTGTGTTGGTTGGGGGCTTGGGAACACAAACATGGTGAATTAGCACTGGGAGAACCATTGTGAGCCAAGTAACACCCACGCCATCCCCCAGTCTGTATCTGTTGCATTATTATCAAATACTATTAACAATAGAGTATTATAAATGGTGGATAATTATACCACTGGACAGAACAATGGCAGCAAACTCATTCTGGTGGGGACTTGCAGAAAAAAATCGAAAGGAGATCTCAGATTTGCTCTCTCCTCCTCCAATATCCTTGGCAGGACCCAAGTGGGGGTCCCCAACATTCTCTCCGGAGCCCCTTAGGTCATTTTCCTAACACTCATACACATATTGGTACATAGACACCTAATGGTATACATACACATATTGACATGCATTATACATATTGTTACACAGAAAGTAAGGAAGTGCTACAAAGAATGAGGAGACATATCAAAAAGGACACAGGAGCTAACTTGAAGAGGTTCCCACTGGCCAAATCAGGGACAATCTGAAAATCAAAATAATAAATGATAGTAATGGATTATACATCATTGACTAAAATAGCAATCTATGAGTCTCTATTGATATAAATGAATGAATGGATGAAAGAATGAATGGGAAGGAAAAATTTTTTCTTGTCCAGAATGTCAACTACTAAATATAGAAAGAATGAGAGTTAGAAAATCATCAAGGGATGGTAGAACTAGCGGGTGAAAGCCTGATGAGGAACAGGAAACTAAACTAATGGGGTCTCGGAGTATTTCCCCCATGTTATTTATTAGTTACAAAAGGAAACATGGTAACTTTACAGTGGCCTCTGTCTTCACCTAGTGATTGAGGTAAACTTCACCAATATTGGGATAAGATGACATAGTATATTTTCTGATATGATGCCCTGGATCAGTGGTGTACCAAGGGTGGGGCTGTGTGGTGGAGAGTCAACTGCCCTGGGTGCAGGCAATAAAGGAATGAACTGTATTTCTAAAGAATTTAAAAATAGGAAAACTGATTAAAATTGATTCGCTCTTTGTGATGACCACGTGCCAGCAATTTGGTGATGAAACACCTGAAAATGCCTAAGCTATTGCTGCCATTACTTTTGAGTTTTAATTATATATTTAGCACACACACACACACACACACACACACACACACACACACACATATACACATGGGTTTCATGTGAGCATATTTTAATTACTAATCTTTTAATAAATGTTGGGTTCAAAGCAGAAGCGTATTTGGAGAATTTCCGGTTATACAGTTGACCCTGGCCTATGCGGCCTCTGAAAAATGTGGGGTTTTTTCCACTTTTCTTTTTTTAGCGTAAGTCAATATCAGTTCTTAACCATTCAAGCTAACTTTGGAGCAGTTTGTGCCTCCAACCTCTATATTTCCCTCTTTTTAAATAGTAGACTCAGAATAAGCAATAACAGAGTGATGGCAAAGAAAAATGTGTGACATTTTTTTTGAACTTTAGAAAAAAATGTAGTCATCCTTTTCAAGCTCACTTCACTGATGGAAAACGCTGCAGAATGAGGAACAGTGAAAAGGTTTTCCCAAACAAAAACGATTGCTCCACATGAAGCTATGCATGCAGTAGAAACAACGATGGAAAAGTTAACCTCAACCTTTGAAGAACTGCGCGATCCAAAGGAGAACCAGTTCAGATTTTGCTCTCTGCTATGTGTGACAATTTTCCCCCGAGTTATCTTTGATCAATGTGAAGTTTTCGATGAGGTCCATCAGACACAAAAATACTTTAATCAGCTGGAATCAGCTTTCATCCCTGTATAGTAAAACACCAAGCTTTAAAATTGCGTCTTGAAGGTTGGTGGACAGAAATTGTGGAGAAACTCATTAACAATGTAACAACAAATGTAAGGAAGTGAACATTTACATAGAAATTATCATCAGATTTCTAAAAAGAGAGCGGGAGGAACAACAGAAGATCTTCTTACCCTACCAGAAGTTATAAAAGGGAAATGTTTGAATGCTGCAATTGTTTTCACCAAGAATTGCATAGTTTTGAAAAACAATGGATCATATAATGTCAATTTTCAGCCGCTTTGTTTTTGCGAAAGAAGAAAAACTTTGGAAGCTTTTTTTTTTTTAATCAAGTATAATAGAAATATTTGATGAATTTTCTGGTGAATGTATTTCAGTGGAAATTTTTTTGACTGTGGAACTTTTAGAATCAGTATCAATCTGAAAGAAACAAAGCCACGAGCAGCAGTGACATTTCTTGGATTTATTGTGAAAGGGGATTTTTATGAGTGTCTTCAAAACTTCGCCGTTTTTCTATTTATTTATTTGTTTGTTTATTTACCTTATTTTTTGGCTGCGTCGGGTCTTAGTTGCAGCACATAGGATCTTCCTTGAGGCGTACGGTCTCTTTGTTGTAGCGCTCCGGCTTCTATCTAGTTGTGGCGCGCGGGCTCCTGGGTGCTGGGCTCTGTAATTTGCGGCACGCGGGCTCTCTTGTTGAGGCACGCGAGCTCAATAGTTGTGGTGTGCGGGCTTAGTTGCCCCGCGGCATGTGGGATCTTAGTTCCCCCACCAGGGATCAAGCCTGAGTCCCTTGCACTGGAAGGCGGATCCTCTACCACTGGACTGCCAGGGAAGTCCCACCCCCACCCCCCGCCTCGCACCCCCGTTTTTCTGTTTATTTGTTGATTTGTATGAAAGAAAATTTTCTAAATTAAAGTTAATAAAAACGATTCTTGGAGCAACTATAAGGACAGATTTATAAATCTAGTTATGCTTTCCATTAAGCATGAAAATATGAATAAGATCAATTCTGATGAAGACATGAGAAATTTACAGCAGTTGAGACACAAAAACATAAAGTTATTATGCATTTCAGTGACAGACCAATATGTAGGTATATGTTTTACTCCTTTCTTCTAAAAACTATACCAGTGTAATTAAAAATCATTAATCCATTAATTCTTTTGTCCTAGAACATTTTTATTTCCTCATATTTTCACTGGCATTTCTATGTTTCTTTTCTGGGCCATTATTATCATTCATACCATTTCATGAGTATTTCTGAAAAGAATGGTATCATATACAGGAGGAGAGCCTGTTCTGGGTCTTGGATGCCCTAAGTAGGACTCTGAGAAGGATACAACCTTCAGTAGTATTCCTGCCCAAAATGTATAATCTGATTCTGATCATGAGGAAACATCAGACAAACAGAAACTGAAGCCATTTTACAAAATAACTGGTCCATGGAATCTATAAAAATGTCAGGCTCAAGAAAAACAAAGAAAGGCTCAGGAATTATTTCAGAGTGAAAGAGACTTAAGAGATATGACAGTTAAATGCAATGTGCCACTGTGGACTGGATCTTGGACTAGGAAAGAATAGTTATAAAGGACATTAATGGAATAGTTGACAAAATTTGAACATGGACCGTGGACTAGACAACAGCATTGTATCCGTACTCAATTTCCTGGACTGTGGGCTAGACAACAGCGTTGTATCAGTACTCAATTTCCTGGACCGTGGGCTAGGCAACAGCGTTGTATCAGTACTCAATTTCCTGGACCGTGGGCTAGGCAACAGCGTTGTATCAGTACTCAATTTCCTGGACCGTGGGCTAGGCAACAGCGTTGCATCAGTACTCAATTTCCTGGACCGTGGGCTAGACAACAGCGTTGTATCAGTACTCAGTTTCCTGGTTTTGATGATTGTATTATTGTTCTTTAAGAGACTGTTTTTGTTCTTCGGAAATATACTCTGAAATATTTCGTGGAAAGGGGGCAGGATGTCACTATATGAGTGATGTGTGTGTGTGTGTGTGTGTGTGTGTGTGTGTAGATATATGTACAGAGAGATCGATATAGAAAGAGATAGAAAAACAGAGTGAATGAGGCAAAGTGCAAACAACTGGCGAACCTGGCTAAAGGATATTTGGGAGTTTCTTGTACTATTGTTGTAACTTTTTTATAAATTTGAAATTATTTCAAAATTAAAATTTACCCCCCACACCAAACCAATAAAACCTAAACAGGTTGAGCTGGACTCAGTGGTACGTGGCGTAAAGAAAAGCCAATGACACTGAGCCACCTATTATGGGTGAATAGAAAGAGAGAGAGAGAAAGACAGGGGGTGGAATATATCAATTCAGCAAGAAGAATTGGGGGAAGGTGGTAAGGAGGCTGTGGACCGGTGGAAGCTCAGACTCCTGAAGGATAATCAGGGAAGGATAGAGCAAGCTGCTGGATATGTGGTCCTGGTGCTGGAGGGACCTATCAGGGTGGAAGAAGTAACCTTGTGCAAGTCCTGGGAAGATGGAAAAAATTACACGGAGAAGAGAGAACTGGGGACGAACCCTAAGGAGACCAAGATTTAAGAGCTGGCAGAGGAAGAGAGGTCAGCAAAATAAATAGGAAAGGAGTGATCAGAGAGGTAAAGGGAGAGTTAAATGGCAGAGGAGTCACAGAAGTCAAGGGAGGTGAGAATGTCAAGCAGGAGAAAGTGGTCACTGGGGACAAATGTCATGAAAAGTCAAACAGGATAAGGACAGACTTTTACAGCAGATTCCAACAAGCAGTTACCGATACACTCACGAGCATACCTATGAAAACTCAGGAAAGGACAAAAGTTCATTAAGACATCAAAAACCAGGATTGGAAATCAAGCCATGATTGGAATCAAGACTTCCTACTTATTAGAAAGTGATGGAGGTGGACTTCCCTGGTGGAGCAGTGGTTAAGAATCTGCCTGCCAATGCAGCGGACAGGGTTTCGATCCCTGGTCTGGGAAGATCCCACGTGCTGCGGAGCAACTAAGCCTGTGGGCCACAACTACTGAGTCTGTGCTCTAGAGCCCGCGAGCCACAACTACTGAAGCCTGCACGCCTAGAGCCCATGCTCCGCAATAAGAAAAGCCACCGCAATGAGAAGCCCGCACACTGCAACGAAGAGTAGCCACGGCTTGCTGCAACTAGAGAAAGTCCACACGCAGCAACAAAGACCCAACGCAGCCAACAATAAGTAAATAAAATAAATAAATTTATTTTAAAAAAAAGAAAGTGAGCTTCCCTGGTGGTGCAGTGGTTGGAGTCCGCCTGCCGATGCAGGGGATGCGGGTTCGAGCCCTGGTCTGGGAGGATCCCACATGGCGTGGAGCAATTGAGCCCATGTGCCACAACTACAGAGCCTGCATCCTGAAGCCCGTGAGCCACAACTACTGAAGCCCACGTGCCTACAGCCCATGCTCCGCAGCAGGAGGGGCCGCCGCAGTGAGAGGCCCGCGCACTGCGACCAAGAGTGGCCCCCGCTAGCCGCAACTAGAGAAAGCCCGTGCACAGCAATGAAGACCCAGTGCAGCCAAAAAAATACATACATAAAATAAATAAGTTCAAAAAATAAATAAATAAAAATAAATTAAAAAAAAAAAGAAAGTGACGGAGATGGATTAAGAAGTGGAATTCGCAAGCCACAAGTGATATTTGATAGGAAAAGGTAAACTGTAAATATCCTTCCCTCGGGCTTCCCTGGTGGCGCAGTGGTTGAGTCCGCCTGCCGATGCAGGGGACACGGGTTCGTGCCCCGGTCCGGGAAGATCCCACATGCCCCGGAGCGGCTGGGCCCGTGAGCCATGGGCGCTGAGCCTGCGCGTCCAGAGCCTGTGCTCCGCAACGGGAGAGGCCACACAGTGAGAGGCCCAAGTACTGGAAAAAAAAAAAAAAATCCTTCCCTCTCTGTCCCTGGGTCAGACACTTAAGGTATGTCGCAACAAGAAAAAAGGGGCAGCTGTGTTTCTAAGGCATGAATGCTGCTTTTGGGGGAGCCGGAGTGCTTCTCCCCTCCTCCAAATCAGTCCTTTAAAACAAATCCATACAAAAACTGCAAGTCCTAGAAAATGACCAAGTAGGAAGTGGAGGGAGGGACTGGGAGTGCATTGTATCTTGAATTGGGGGATTCTAGTTAATACTTTTCTTCTTTCTCTTTTTCTTTATGTGCTAATTTTAGTCATGTATTATAATAAGAAAAGAGAGATATTAAAAATACTTATACGTAAGTTTGGTAAAACGCCTTTGTGAAAATGCCTGGGCAAAAAAAGATTGGAGGAACATACATCAAAATATTAGTTATCAAAGGAGATTTTTCCCCTCTTCCTTCGACTTTTATGTAGATTCAAATGTTTCTATCATAAACATGCATTGCTTTTATAATGGAATGAAATAAGCATAAATTTTTAAAAGGAGAAGGAAGTTCAAAAGTGTCTATGAATTTGGAGATTGGTGAAAGAATTGTTAGTCAAGGGATAGGATGGGGGAAGCAGAAGTGTAGTTCCTATGAATAATCGCTGACATTTCTAGAGCACTTTCTGTTTTGCAAAGTGTTTTTACAAACGTTATCTCATTTTGTAGACTGTGCTGGCTGGCTGCGCCCCGGGTCAACTCCATCACTGCCGCACATGGGAGACCTCCCTTGGGGTCTGCAGCGGGTGCTGCAGTGGGTCTGGCCCGGCTCACGTATTGATAACGATAACCACTAAAGTGGCAGAAGTGCCTGGTACTCAGCTCATCCTCACACAAGTCCTATGAAGTGGGACATATTATTAAGTCATCTTCACATTATGGATGAGGAAAGCGTGGCACAGAGAGGTTAGGGAACTCGCCCGATGTCACACAGAACAAGGATTTGGGCTCAGAGAGTGTGGCTCCATAGCTCCTCTGCACTCCGTGGATGCTCTAAGCCTCAGTAAGGCCTGCATCCCAGCACCTTCCCAACCTCCCCATCCTCCCAGACCCTCCCAGCCCTGCTCTATTCCCGGGTTGTGCAGTGGTAGCCCTGAGGCTCTATTTCGTCCCCACCTGCACCACACAGGGCACCAGGAACACTGGGGTTGCACACGTGCCTCAGTTCTCAGATCCCAAGAGCTCTCTGGGGTTCCCTTCTCGGGGGCCCTTCGCTTTCTAAGCTTTGTTTTTGCTGCCCCTCTCTGTCTCCTCTCCCTCCCCTCCTTTCCGGGGTGGTGGGTACAGCAGGGATTATCACACGTTCTCTTAAATCTTTGGTCTTAGGTCTGGACCTAGGGTTTTGACACAAAAGTCCAGAACTTAAGTCCTTGTTATCCCTGTTATCATGTCATCCCCTCCCGGAGGCACTAACCACAGGAGTGCCCTAGCTAACTGAATTATTAAGCGCAACAAATATTTATCTAGTGCCAGCTATGTGTCAGGCACTGTTTTAGGCACCAGGCATACAACTGCAGATCAAAATCTGATGGAGGAAGGACAGAGGGCACAAGGGCATTTTGGTGGGGGAAAAACCTTCAGTTAATGCTTCATAATGCTATCCCAGGACCTCCGTGGTGGTGCAGTGGTTAAGAATCTGCCTGCCAGTGCAGGGGACACGGGTTCGAGCCCTGGTCCGGGAAGATCCCACACATCGCGGAGCAACTAAGCCCGTGCGCCACTGCTACGGAGCCTGCGCTCTAGAGCCTGCGAGCCACAACTACTGAGCCCGTGTGCCACAACTACTGAAGCCCACGTGCCTAAAGCCCGTGCTCTGCAACAAGAGAAGCCACCCAATGAGAAGCCTGCGAACTGCAACGAAGAGTAGCCCCCGCTCGCCACAACCAGAGAAAGCCCGAGTGCAGCAACAAAGACCTAAGGCAGCCAAAAATAAAAATAAATAAATTAAAAAAAAAAAAAAAAGAATGCTATCCCACCCTGCTTCTAAGCACCCCATGCCACTGTGTGTGGTGGGAAGAGATAGGCAGAGCTAATGGAGTCAGACCAGGCCCCACCATTCACTTGCTGTGTGGCCTTGGCCACTGACTTCATCTCTCCGAGCCTCAGCAACTTTGTTCGTAAAATGGGGATCACCAAAGCTGCCTCATGGGATTATGGTGAGGATTAAAAGGGGTGGGGGGTGGGTCAATGGCCTGAGTGTGGAGCCTGGCTCCGAGGAGGCACTCAGTAGGGAACAGCTACCAATGTTGTGTTTTCCTTATCTCTGGGATTTCCCCCTGTGGCTGCAAACCTCATTTAATCGGCCTTCGGATTCCTGTCCTTCTACAAGGCTGACGGGCTTGGCAAGAGGCTCTAGCCCTCAGCTCTGCAGGAGCAGAGATTGGATTTTGTCAGGTCCTGGGGGTCATACTCTTGGGACCCCGATGGATAAACCAGGTGTTGGGCTTCCCTGGTGGCGCAGCAGTTAAGAATCCGCCTGCCAGTGCAGGGCATACAGGTTTGAGCCCTCGTCCGGGAAGATCCCACATGCCGCAGAGCAGCTAAACCCCTGCGCCACAACTACTGAGCCCACGTGCCACAACTACTGAGCCCGCACACCTAGAGCCCGTGCTCTGCAACAAGAGAAGCCACTGCAATGAGAAGCCCGTGCACTGCAACGAAGAGTAGCCCCTGCTCACCGCAACTAGAGAAAGCCCGCACACAGCAACGAAGGCCCAACACAGCCCCAAATAAATATATAAATAAATAAAATAACCAGGTGTCAAGTGCCTCCTCCTTTGTGGTGACCTGCATACCCTGTCCACCAACAGGCCTGAGGAGACAAGCTCATGTGGAGTGTTAACTGTGGGGCCGGGTCTTGCCTGTGTCACTTCAATCCGCTCAGCCTCCCTGTGGACAGACAGATGGCCCCAGGTTTACAAGCAGAAAACAAACACTGAGGCTCTGAGAGGGATCACACTCCTCAAGGCCTTGGAATCAGTTTTTAAAGTGTTGTTCAGAGTCCAGGACCAGAGCAAAGGGAGGAGGACTGATCCACGGCTCACCTGAGGCACGTATGAGTGAGGGTTCTTTTGGTTACAAGGACATAGGCCTGCTGTAATGGGTGAAATGGTAGCATGCCCAAAAGATAGGTCCCTGTCTGAATCCCCGGAACCTGTGAATGCCATCATTTGGAAAAAGGGTCATTGCAGATGTAATAAATTTAAGAATTTGAGATAAGATCATTCTGGAGTACCTGGAAGGGCCCTAAATCCAATGACAAGTGTCCCTATGAGAGACAAAAGGGAAAGAAGGTCATGTGAAGACAAAGACAAAGACTGGACACCTGTAGCCACAAGCCAAGGGATGCCTGGAGCCATCGGAAGGTGGAAGAGGCCAGGAAGAGTTCTTCCCTAGAACCTGAGGAGGGGGTGTGGCCCTGCCCACATCTTGATTTGAGACTTCTGACCTCCAGAACAGTGAGAGGATGAATTCCTGTTTAAGCCACCAAGTTGGTGATCATTTTTTACAACAGCTCTGCAAAACGAATACACCTGCCCAAGGGGAATTTGGCTCATTGTAGCCAAACCAAGGGAGGGGCTTGCAGTTAGGCCACACTTTGGGATGGCTTGGTGGAGGCAGGAGGGCGCTGCCAGCACCTTCTTCTCTGCACTCTGCCCCTCTCAGCATGGGATTTCTATTCTCTCAGATGGCTTCTTCTGGGGCCACGGCTTTAGGTGCCCAAGGATAGCCCGGGAGAAGGCTTCTGATTGGCCTGGTTCGGGTTGTGTGACCCTCCCGTCCCCACTGGAACCACCTGGTTGGAATAAGACGCACAGCAATTCCCCCAAAGAAGGAAGCTGTTGTCGCCTGTAGAAGGTAAAGGCCTAGCAGGAAGCATGAACTGATGTCCACGCACAGGTATTTCATCCAGGCCATTGAGAAGCCTGGAAGCTGCTTCTCCCCTGGTGGGTCAAGTGTCCAGATAGGACTGGGTACCCAGCTCAGCGGGCTGGGGTCTGAAATCAAGCCTGTAAGGTCTCCCCACCCCGCCCCGCCTCTAGTATTTCTGCATTCCTGGGGATTTATACCACTGCTTTGGTTTAATGACATTCCTCCCCTTTCAGTCTTCTACAGGCCATGTGCAGGGATTTTTGTTTTTATTGAATGACCATGATTTTACTTGCCTAGTGCCCCCTACTTCTCCCCAGGGCAACTTGCCCCTTCTCTTACTGGCTCTCTAACGCTCCCCTGGGATGCTATAGATGCCGACTTACTGGCTGCAGTTGATTGGTCCAAAGGTGGCCACCTGACTCAAGTAGGGCCAATGACAGCAGACTCCCTTAGGAGGATGAAGCTCTGATCTGCAGGTTGGGGTAACTGCTGGTGCCCTTGCACTCTGGAGAAAGATTAACGCTTATTTGAGGGAAGCAGAAAGGAGGGAGGCCTGAGGTATTCTAGCCCCTGGTTTGATTGTTCCTGGGACCTCTGCTTCTTGTACAGCTTGGCTGTTCAAACTTGCCTTGGATTCTGTGAGCCAGTAACCCCCTTTTCCTGCTTATTTGCTAGCCTGAGGTGGAGTTCTCTTTCTTGCCAGCCGAAGTGTGCAAAAATAAGTGCTCCATATTATATATGAACAGAATAAAGCCTAGAACAATAGACTCACATCAGGTCACGTGTTGACTCTGTCTCATTTTACCTATGGAACAACTGAAGCCCAGAGAGGGAAGTTAGCTACCCACAGCAACAAAGCATGTGAGCAGTGGAGCCAGGATCTCAAATACAAGCCCCCAGTTGTCTGCCACTCTGAGTCTCTTCTTTAAGGATTTTTCCATGACTCTGGCACCCTGATTTGTGTGTGGCTTAGAGTGGCTGGCCTTATTCCTTTCTTTGCCTCAATTTCCCCATCCCACACAATTCCTGGCAGAAGAGAAGGGAATCAGATGTTATCCACGTGGGCTGCTTTGTGTTCTCAGGGCCTGCAAAAGACTATTATTATTTAATTTACTACAAATGCTAATTATAAGGGAAGGTAATTGTCTGCCCTTTCATTATGACACTTCTGCCCTTTCCCCCTGGCAGCCCCTGGGTCAGTCATAAAAAAGACCTGTGTCCAGATCTGCTGTGACAGCCCACCTCTGGAGGTTTCTGGAGACCAGCTAGGAGGAAGGACTGAAAGTAGTAGCTGCCGTCACTTTCTGAAGGTGATCTGTGAATGAGAAGGCCCTTCCATATCCATGAACTCCTTAGGTCCTGTAGGGATGGGGGCATTAACACTCCCTGAGCCCCTGCCAGGTCCTGGACACGGTGTTGCATGCCCTACCTTCTCCATGTGAGATCATGCCTATAAAAAAAACCCAGCAAGATGCCTCACTTATAGTAATGCTCGGTAAATGGTGGTGTATACAATTTCCAATCCTGACACACAGCCCTGTGAAATAAGGATTAGTATCCTCCTTTGATAAAGGAGTAGGCTGAGATGCCCTCAGGTCCTAAAGCTCCTGGGAGCCAGTATTTGAACCTTGTGTGTCTGATCTCAAAGCACTCATGCTTTTCACTTACAACTTGCCCCAGGCACTGTTGACCCATTTCACAGTTGAAGAAATTGAGGCCCAGAGCTGCCATGTGGCTTACCCAAGCTCACTGAGGTTAGTAACAGAGTCAGGACGAGGATCCACATGTCCTGCCCTGCCTGGTTGGGGCTCTGACTTGCTTCTGGCTCTGCTCTCCCCGCCCCCACCACCCCTACTTTTCCTTCTGCCACTTCCCTCTATCCCACAACCCCCAGCTCACTACTGATGGTAGAGACACATAGACGACTAAGTCACAGTCTTGACCTCTGGCTAAGCAAGCACTAAACTCAATTGCGGACCTGGAAACTCCTGAATAAGGCTGGCCCTGCCTATGACAGTCGTTACTAATGAGTCACAACATTCTTCCTGTTTAGGGGCCAGATTCCTGATCCTTTGAGATTTAAATAAAAATCGACTGGAATTTCCTACCTCACATTTGGTGGAAATCCAATGATGTCCCCAAGGTTTCTTTGCATTCCAGTGACTTACAGAGTCCTGGTCATTTCCAGCTCCGACTTTCTCCTCCCAGTGCACCTTCAAGCTCTCTCCTCTGCCTGTCTTTCCTCTCTGCTCTGTGCCAGTCCAGGTAACCCAGAGCCAACCTACCATTCAGTATGCATCTCATCTTACTAAAGGCTTAAAGAAACAGAATGGGGGTTGCATCATAGAGATGCAAAGAGCAGAAAGTTGAACAATAGCTATCACTGCTTTTACAAGAAAGCCCGTGTGCAGCAACAAAGACCCAACGTGCGGCCAAAAATAAATAAATTAAATAAAAAACAAACAAAAAAACTTGCCTAAAACCACCAGCCTATCAGATACAAAGTTGAGGTTCAAACCTAGCTCTGTTGAACTCTTAAACCTAATCTGTTAACTCTAAACTCTACAGCCATCTTGAGAGAAATAAAATAGGCAAAGGTAAACAGAGTGAATGGGCAAAGAACTCACATGCTCATTCATTCATTCATTCACTCAGCTAACACCACATAGCGCCCACCAGGCCCTGCAGCAAACAGAGCTCTGGACCAGGAGTTGGAGGACCTCAGCTGAAAACCTGGCTCCAAACTTAGCCAACCATTTTCCTTCTTTGGGCTTCAGTTTTCCCACCTGTGAAGTGGGGTATAACATCCCTGCCATCCGTCCTCCCAGGAATCCTGTCGGGGTGCAATTAGAAAGTACATGTGTTGATGCTCGAGGTTGTTTTTACTTCTGATAGGAGGTACACCCCAGTCTGTGGGATGAAGAGGCAGCTAGCTTCAGCTGAGGGCAAGGAGAGAAGATGGAAATCTCTTGGCATCAAGATCCCACTGTGAACAGGCTGGGGATGCAAGGCTATGAAGCCAGCCTTGTGCTTGCCATGATGGGGCGGCGGCACCTGGGAACTGCCTGGACACCTCTTGTTTCTTCACTCCCCACATCTATTTGTCACCACGTTCTGGTGACACGGAGTCCTTAATATGTCACACATTTGTCCAGTTCTTTCCACTTCTGCTAGTGCCACCCTGGTCCAATCCATCACCATTGTTCACTTGGCAGACTTTGAAAATCTTCCTCCTGTCCTCCCTGCTTTCCTACTTTGCCCCATTCCAGTCCATTCTCTCCCCAGAAGTCACAGGGACCTTTTGAAAAGGAATCTGACCACTTCTCTGCTTAATGTCTGCCTCTCCATGACTCCCTCTTGCTCTTAAGCTAAAATCCTAAATCCCTGCCAGAGCCTGCCTGGGACTTCTGGCCCTCAGCGTCACTTTGCAACCCCCCTCATTCCATTTGAGCTCCACTGTCGTTTTGGCCTTGCAATACAGCAAGCTCCTCTTTGCCTCAGAACCTCACGTACTGTTCTCTCTGCCAGAAATGCTCTTCTCTCTCTTCTCTGGTCTTGGCTTACGTGGCCCTTCCTCTGGGAAGTTCTCCTTGATTTTCTCTTACCCCCTCCCCAAACACCTCCAACCTCCCCTTTGAAGCTCTTATGAGATGAATTACTTATTCGCTTGGTTATATGTTAAATTCTGTCTCCTGGAACAGACGGTGGGAGAGCTCACTAAGGTCCACTTCTCTTTGCCTTCCAGAGGAACACTGCTTCCCAGCCTCCCTTGCAGTTGGGCAGGACCATGTGACTAGTGTTGGCCAATGGATGGAGAGCCTCTAGCCTCTCTTCTCCTGTCATGGTAACTGAGAAAGCCACATGTTCCAGTGGGTGCAGCTTCAAGATGGTAGGGACTCCTCAGCCTAGGTCTCCAAGTGACTAGAGCAGAGGACCCAGGATAAGCATGTGGCACACAGGAGAAATAAACAACTCGTGTTATGTCACTGAGGTTTTGTGATATGTCACTGGAGTTCTTTGTTACTGCAGCATAGCCTGGTTTAATGCTCTAATGCTCTAACAGAGCAGGGCCTGGGTCTTGTTCACTGCCTCTCCAGAGTCTGGACCCTAGTGGCAACATAGAAGTAGGTGCTTTGTAAATACTTGTTGAATGAGTGAAAATGTAGAACATGTAAGACATGGTTTCTTCCTCAAAGCATTTACTCTAACTCAAGAGACAGATACTCATATACACAACAGTTAGAATATAATCCGGGGCTAAATTGTAAAAATTAAAGAAGAAGGAGGGCAGTTAACTGCATTAACAGCAGTTAATGGGTTGGAGTGGTCATGGAGGGCTTCCTGGAGGAGAATAAGGAGGATTTGAAGAACTGGAGAGGGTAAGAGTGGGTTGCTGTTCACCCGATCATTTGTCCATCCATTCAGCAAACATTTATTCTAATGCAACATGATAAGTACTTTGCCAGCAGTGTGGCCAGAGGACTGTGGTGCTCTTGGAAACCAGAGGAAAGTGCCTCTCCCCACACAGAGGACCTTGAATAGCCTCACAGAGGAGGTGATGTTTGAGCTGAACTTTGATAAGTAGGTGTTCACTAGAGAGATAAAAGACGGGTGGAAAAGAACTGAGGATCCCAGGCAGAGGGAACAGCGTGAGCAGAGGCCTGGAGGCATGAAGGTGCACAGCGTGTTCAGGGAAGGGGCAATGTCCAGCGTGCTTGGATTTGGGGTAGAGGGGTCTGGATGGCAGTGGCAAAGAGATGAGTTCAATTTCTTCACCTCTGGCTTCTTGCATCTCAGCCCACACCAATTCCATTCAGACCATATTAAAAGCCTCTTAGATGCTCCCAAAAGACTTTTTAGAGAACAGTTAAGACCTGAAGGATGAGTTAAAAGTGACCAGGAAAGGTGGGATGAAAGGACAAGGAAGGGTATTCCAGGTAGAGGGAACAGCATGTGCCTTGGAAGGTAAAGAGCCAGGCCTGAGACAGCAGCTCACTTAGTCTGACAGAAGCATAGCTTTCCAGGTGCTTAGACAGGTGGCTGGTGAGGCAAGGACAGATCATGTTACCCTCCCCCATAAATCCCTTATAAAGATTCCAGCTCAGCAGCAGTCAAAGCCTTCAGGATTCTGTCTCCCATCTCCCTCTCCACCCTAAACTCCAGTGCCTTTGCATGTGCTATTCTAAGTACTTAGAATTGCAATGATGATGATAATAATAACATAATAACACTCGTCGGGCCATTAAAATGTGTTAGGTGCTATGTCAAGCTCTATTTCATTGAACAACAATGATATCAACGATCACATGGGTTGGTGAATTTTTTAAGTATTTTTTTTCCTATTAGACTTTATTATTATTATTTTTTTTTTTGCTGTACGCGGGCCTCTCACCGTTGTGGCCTCTCCCGTTGTGGAGCACAGGCTCTGGACGCGCAGGCTCAGCGGCCATGGCTCATGGGCCCAGCCACTCTGCGGCATGTGGGATCTTCCCAGACCAGGGCACGAACCCGTGTCCCCTGCATCGGCAGGCAGACTCTCAACCACTGCACCACCAGGGAAGCCCCTAGACTTTATTTTTTATTTATTTATTTATTTTTTTAATATTTATCTTTTTAAAAGTATTTATTTATTGGCTGCATCAGGTCTTAGTTGCAGCACGAGGGATCTTTCGTTGCAGCGCAGGCTTCTCTCTAGTTGTGGTGCGGGCTTAGCTGCTTCGTGGCCTGTGGGATCTTATTTCCCCAACCAGGGATCGAACTGGCGTCCCCTGCATTGCAAGATGGATTTTTAACCACTGGACCACTAGGGAAGTCCCTAGACTTTATTTTTTAGAACAGTTTTAGGTTTATAAAAAAATTGAGAAGATATTACAGAGTTCCCATATGTTCCCCCACCCTCCCATTCAGTTTTCCCTATTAGTAACATGTTAGTATGTTATATTTTTTTAATTTGTTGCAATTATTGATGAAAACTTTTATTGATTTATTACTGTTAACTAAAGTCCATTGTTTATTAAGATTTCCTTAGTTTTTAGCCTAACATCTTTTTTCTGTTCTGGGATCCTGTCTGGGATACCACATTACATTTAGTTGTTATGTCTCTTTAGGCTTCTCTGGGCTGTGACAGTTTCTCAGACTTTCCTAGTTTTTGATGACCATGACAGTTTTGAGGAGTACTAGTTAGGTATTTTTTTCGGACGCCCTACTGTTCTATTTGGCCTGATGTTTTTCTCATGTCAAGACTGAAATTATAGGTTATTGGGAGGAAGACCAGAGAGGTAAAGTGTCATTTTCATCACATACTGTCAAATGTACGTACTGTCAATGTGACTTGTGACTGTTGATGTTGGCGTTGGTCACCCGGCTGAGGTAGCTGGTGTCAGGTTTCTCTGCTGTGAAGTTACTCCTCTTTCCCTCCTTCTTCATACTGCACACTTTGGAAGGAAGTCACTCTATGCAGCCCACCCCCAAAGAGCGGACAGTTATGCTCCACCTCCTTGGCTATCTGCAGAAATTATTTCAAATTCTTCTGCATGAGACATTTGTCTCCTCTCCCATTTATTAATTTATCATTTCACTGAACGTCTCAACAATGGGTTGCTATTTACCACCCCCATTTTCCTGGAAACTGGAAACCCCTCCCTTCTTCCCAACCCGGCTCACCCCAGAACTAATTTCTGAAGAGCTTCTCCACCTTCCTGAGGGAAAAAAAAAATGGCCTCCTCTGTGTCATCTACATCCTCGTCCCCTTTATAATTCCACCTAATTCCCACTACACATATGTATTGTGCTCTGCTCGGTGCCAGGCACTGTGCTTAGGGCTCGAACACAAATGGTAC
Organism: Stenella coeruleoalba; assembly: GCF_951394435.1. NCBI lineage: Eukaryota > Metazoa > Chordata > Mammalia > Artiodactyla > Delphinidae > Stenella > Stenella coeruleoalba. Next base: position 26,053,709 of record NC_137169.1, read on the forward strand.
ACGTGGGCGCTGTCCTCCAGTTGCTCAGCCCTGACATCCTGTGCTAGACTGGAATCTCCAGGAGGGCAGGGATTTTGTCCAACTTGCTCATGGCTGTGTTTCCAGCCAACCAGCACAGCGTCTGATAGGAGGTCCTTAAATCACTATTTAACGAATTGGGAAATGCTTCCCAGAGGAAGGCAAACACTGGCAGGTGATTGCTTATGTGTGTGTCCTTCCCCGGGGGACTGGGTGCTTCCTGAGGGCAGGGCCAGCCTTGATTCATCGTGGCCTAGAGGCCAGCTGGCAGTAAGTGAGTGTCACAGGAGGTCTGAGCCCGGTGAAAGGACCCAGGGACTGGCCGCCTCCTCAGGTAGAAGTGAAGTTTGGAAGCTGACACAGCCCGGGAGGCCGAATCCGGAGGACTTGGTGACTGATTGGCTGGGGAGGGTGAAGCGGGAGGAGGAGTCACACACAGATGGCTCTGAGGTCTGGAGCTGGGGGACAGCCGGTGCCACCTCTGAGAGACTCGGCGAGGACAGCCACTGACAACCTCCGGCGGCCCCACCCTTTGGGGGCTCGGGCCTAGGGCCAGGGAGCGCCGGAGCTTACTGAGGGAGGGGGTGGCCTGGCCTGTACAAACTTCTCCCCCTCCCCCCATCCCCGTGTCCTCGACTTAAAAACAAAAATCTCAGCCTGGATTTTGAGCACGATCGTTGGTTATCAGGTGTGGGAGCCCATCCTGGGGGTCCCCTCCTGCCTGCCGTCTGCGAGGGAGACCCCCAGGCACGGCCTGGCCCCGCGCGGGCTCGGCCTGGTCGGGGCCGCGGCCCGCCAGGCCCAGGTCCCCAGTCCGCCGTCGCCGGGGAGGGGGCCTGGGCGGGACAATGGCCGCGGCAGCCGGGGCCCCGGGAGCCCCCGTGCTGGGGAAGGGGCTGGCCTAGGGCCGGGCGCCGGTGCCCTCCCCGCGCGGCTCGGGCGGGCGGAGGGGGGCGAGGAGTTCCTTTGTGGCTCTGCCTCCGGCGCGGCGCGGGCGGGGGGCGCCGCGCAACTTTGAGAGGCGGCAGCGGCGGCGGCGGCGGCGAGCGCGAGACGAGGCCCCGGGGCCCAAGCGGGGCCCCCAGCGCGCGGCCCGCCCCCGCCCCCCGCCCGGCCCCCTCCTCTCCCGCGCCGTCGCCCGCGCCCGGCGCTGCCCACTCGCGGGAGCCCCCGGGGCCGGACGGGCTGCGCAGCCGGAGAGGCGGGGGCCCAACGCGGCCCCCCCCGGAGCCGGGCGCCTGGCGCGGGGGCTCGCCGAGCGCACGGGGGGCCGCGCGGCGCTGCAGACCCAGCCTCCCGCCGCCGCCGCCGCCGCCGCCTCGGCGCTTGCAGAACCCAGAAGTGAACAGCAGGCGACCCGGAAGGTTTGCGCGCGGCTCCGCACCGAGCCGGAGCCGGAGCCCGGAGCCGGAGCCCCAGCCCGGCCCTACTCGGGCCGCCGGGCGCGGGGCTGCGGCCGCGTCCCGGAGCCGCCGCCAGCACAGCCAGGTCCGTGCGGGCCCGGAGCGCGGGGAGCGGGCCCGGCGGCGGCGGGCGCCCGCCCGCGGGAAAGTTGCGCCGAGTTGCGGGCGGGGGGCCGGCAGCGCGGGCCGGGGCGCTCAGAGGGCCCGGGGCCGCCTGCACCTCGGGCCCGGCCCGGAGCGGCGGCGGTAGCGGCGCGCGGGGTAGGAAGTGTCTCCGGCGGTGTGTCTGGTCTGCTCTCCGAGTGTGCGTGTGCGTGTGTGTGTGTGTGTGTGCGCGCGCGTGTGTGTGTTTTCTTAAGCCGGGCTATTCAAACCTGCTGCAATTCTCCGGTAAACAATGATTCATGGGGCTTAATGCAAATAAACGCATTGCAAACGACGCGGTTCGCGCACTTTGCAGCCGGCCGGGTGGAGCGGCCAGTGCCGGATTTCTCCCTTTTTTTGCAGATCTGCAGAATATGGCGTCCCTGTCCTGTTTTAAAAATAAGCCAGGCTGCCATTTTTGTTTTTCTTTTGTCTGAAAATTTTAATAAAACTGTCTGAGAATGTGGGAGAGGCGGCTGGAAGCAGAGGGGGCACCCGAAGGGTTGGCTTTTTTCCTTTTCTTTGGCGAGAGCCGCGAGCCTTTCGGGGAGGTGAGACACAATGCAATTGCACTTTAAAGAGAAAAAAAAAAAAAAGGAAGCCGCTGGGCGATTTTGGGGGGAGGGTTGGGAATTTAAAGTTAACTCCGAAAGTTTTCTCTCTTTTTTTAGTTTTTTTTTTTTTTTTTTTTCTTTTGGAAGGCGGTGAAATGCCGCGAAAGGATCTCGGGGCTCATTTCTCCCCCCAGCCAGCTGCCTCTGCGGGATTTTTGGGAAAAAGTTAACTGCCGATTTCCCCAGAGCTGCGGGGGGGATGTGGAGGATTGGGGACGGGGGTTTCGGGGGACTAGGAAATGTATTTTGGAAGAGGCCGCGTAAGACGGCATTGTAAGGAACTATATTCTCAGATTTGGAGGAGAGGGTTGGCAATAGGGGCTCTGAGTGGGCCCTGGGTTTCCAACTAAGACCCTCGGCATGAGGAAGTAATCCTGCTCTCCCCCACCCAGCCCTGGAGCAGTGTGGAACCCTCAGAGCTCTGAGCTGGGGGTGGGGTGGGCCTGTCTCCTTCATGGGTGGCCGGGGCCCCATTGTAGGCGGAAATCCTGCCCTGGGTGCTGCGGTAGCTCCCTGAGCCCTTGGGCAAGTGTGCTCGGCAGTTGGAGAGCCCCTTCCCCGACCTGGTGGGCCTCCTGGCCCTGGTAGGTGGCTTCTGGTGGTAAATGCCCCCAGGTGGTTGGCTCTTGGCTGGGTGCAGGCCGGCAGCCCCAGGGGGACCTGTCTGAGGGGAGGGGCCGGGAGAGGTTGTCCAGTGGTGGTCGTCTGAGCCTCTTCCCTGCGGTGTGCTCTTACCCACTCTGCCGCCCCTGCCCTGCCCTGGAGGCTCCCTGTTGGAGGCAGTTTGGACTTGGGTGAAGTTCCTGAAGTATTTCTCTGGACAGGTCAGGGCTTGCTGGCTTTGAGGCTACAGAAGTGTTCTGAAGGCCAGGCCCACGAGGTCTGGGGTGGCTGGCGCTGTCCAAGTCACCTGGGCAGCCTTGGTTGGGTGTGGTCTTTCCCTTTTGGGAGAGTTTGTCTGTCCTGGGAGGACCCTAAGCCTGTCTAACCCCTTCCCCAAGGTCTCCTGGAGGGGAGACCCCTCCAGTCACTCCTGGTCTGTGACTCCACAGGGCAGGGTGAGCTCACTTCGGGCAGAGCCAGGGGTTGAAGCCTGGGGCTTAGGGATTCAGGGCTGCAGAACTTGGCATGTCTGAGCCAGAGGGTACTAAGCCAGGCATTTTTCTGATGGAGAAACTGAAGTCTAGAGAGGGGAAGTGATTGTCCCAAAGTCACATTGCCAGTTAGATGGAGAGCTGAGACAGGGACTCAGATTTCAGGTTTTTACATCTGGGCTCTCTCCACTGTTCTCTGTTGGGGGTCTGACCCCTGGAAGAGTCATTTTGGACAGAACTGGACTGGAATGGGACAGCATGTCCACCTTCACTCCTTCCCCTGCCCACCGCCATCATAATCCTGCCTGAGTGAAGGGAACTTTACAGTTTGCACAGTGTAGTGCATGACTGTTACCACATCAGGTTCTCCCAGAAACTCAGGTGAAATTGTCAAGGTGGGGGATACTTAACCCCATTTTAAAATTTAGGAAACTGAGGCTTGGAGAGGTTAAGCAGTGATAGAGGAGGGCTTAAACTCAAGCTTCCGGACTCCTTGTCCAGGGAGCGTTTTCCTGGGTGGACTTTGGTACTTGTGGACAGGTGTCTTTCCCAACTTCTAGTTTTTGATCTTTCAAATTCTTCTGCTTACCCCAGTGACTGTGTAAAAAATCTAGAAGCCCACCCCTTAAAGAATGTCAGAGCTGAAAAGGCCCTGAGAGGTCATCTCAGCTCAGAGAGGGGCAGCCACGTGCTTGAAGTCACCCAGCAGTTTGGGTCCCAGCTAGGAGCGGAGCCTGTCTCCTGTCTCCTTTTGTCTGTGAGACACTCAGAGGGGGAGTGAAGCACTCTACCTCCCACCAGATTCCACTGCTTGCTGGTGGTTATGGTGATGGGGCCATGGGCACTATAATGGCCAGCACCTGGCAGAGGCATGGCTTTGTCCCGGGGGCTAAGGAATAGGCTGTTTGTGGTCTGGGGGATGGGGGCAAGATGGCCGCTGGTGAGGTGTGGACTGGGTCTGAAGCTAGCCTGGCCCCAGCCCTTCCCTGGGCAGACACTTCCCTGCCTCTGTAAAGTGAGAGTCCTTCCTTCCTTCCTTCCTTCCTTCCTTCCTTCCTTCATCCATTAGTTCATTCATTAGTTTGCTAGATTATGCTTTTATTCTTTCATTGTACATTCATTAGTTTATTGGTTAGTCATTTCAGTAGTCATCCATCTGCCCTCCCATCCATCCATCCATACATACGTTCATCTGTCCAGCCAGCCAGTCCCTAGCTTACCTGCCCAGGTTGGACAGCCATGTGAAATACAAGGACAGTCCTTCAGGGCTCCAAAGCTAACAGGGTGCAGAAAGCACTAGCTAGGGCAGTATCCATGGGTGCCTACATGAGTCCTCAGGGAAGGTCTCTTGGAGAAGCAGGGGCTTGAAAATACCACTACCATGATGGTGAATCTGGGTCCTGGGACCAAGATCCATTTGTCTTTACGGTTTGTACAGTGTGGTGTATGGCTCGTGTGACTCTGGGCACATTCTTCCCCTCTCTGAGCCTCGATTTCTTGATCTTTAAAATGCGGTAATCTCTATGACTCTCTCATGGCTTGTTGGGAACGAACACAAGAGTGTCTGTGATGTCTCCCCGCCGTGGCCAGGCATGTAGCAGGAGCTCAGTGTACACCAACTGAATTAGAAGGCTTGTTGATTACCACCTCAGGCCCTACCTTGATTTTGAAAACCATCGTGCTGGTTTCAGAATGAGCCCAATGATCATGACCTGGGGACCCCAAAAGCCTTGTTTAGCCTTGTCATTCCCCTGCTGAAACTCTTTTAATATTTCCTAGGCATTTTGAAGAACAAGAATGCAAAGTCCTTTAGGGGCCTACAAGGCCCTTTATGGTCTGGGCCTGCCCACCCCTCCACCTCAGCTTCCCCTCTACCCCCCAGTCTCACCACTTCCAGCCACACCAGCTTCTTTCTGCACCTCGAATTTACAAAGCCTGTTGGCAGGGCCTTTGCACATCCACCCCCGACCTGGAATGCTTGCACGGCTGGCGCCTTTTTGTTTTACAGGTTTCGGCTCAGCTGGGGCTTCCCTGGCCACCTGCTCTGTGATAGCTTCCCACTGCCACTCTCGGTCACATCAGCCCTTGCAGCTCTCATCAGTATCCGAAACTTCCTCTTGTATTTGTTTATTTGCACTAAGCCTTGCCTGTCCGCACAGCTGTCACATGCTTAAACCCCACGCAGGCGAGTGGGCAGGTGGGTCCAGGACAGGGTGGCTGTGGCTTTGGTGGACGTGAGGAGATGCCGCCCCGGCTGCGGGGCAGCCCCTGGGAGATGAAGTGACACCAGGCTCTGCCCTCTCCTCCCCTGGGAGGCTCCGGGCTGTTGTCAGGAAGTAATGAGATGATTAAATCATGGGATCTAAGAATCCTAGTCTCTTTCAATCTCAGAACCTTAGCATCTAAGAAGATTTCTGCCTCAGAGCCTTTGACACTGGAGTCTGTGCTTGATCCAATCTGGGACTTAGACCCTTTACAAAGAGCTCTCACTGCCTGACTTATTTAGTGGCCCAGAGCGCTTACACTGCGCCAGGCCGTGTTCCAAGAGGCTTTATAAATGTTGACATATTTAATCCTCATTGTTACCACCCCCATTTTACAGCCAAGGAAATGGAGGCACAGATTAGGGAACTTGCCCAAGTTCACAGAGCTCAACAGGCACATCGTGCGATTTGAACCCAGCACCCTGGGACTCTGCCTTAGAATCCCACAGCTGGTGAGGGGAAGCCCAGCCTCACCTGATCCCTGCACAGAGCGGGAACTCCCTTCCCACATCCTTGACAAGAGGGCCTCTGATCTCCGCTAGAGTGGCAGGGAGTTCCCTCCTCACAGGCCCCCTAGCCTCCCTTTGTCAGACAGTTGTCATTGCTGGAAAGGTCTACTTTACATAGTGTGAAGTGCTGCACCTCCCCCTGTGAATAACACTTGGGAAGTGATGTTAGTGTTACGGTTTCCCAGTGCTTTGGACCTTATAGTTTGATGACTTCAGTAGCTTCCCTCTCCCCACTGGGTTGTGAGCTCCCTGAGGGCAGGCCTCCTTGGTGCTCGGTGTTGAATGTGTGACCGGGCACCGAGCGTACATGCATCCCGAGCTCCTCCTGTCTCTGTAGCACCGTGCTAGGCCCTTGTCCAGGGTATTGGAAAGGCTTGGTGTACTGGGGGAAAGAGGACAGTTATCTTTCCATGTAGCCGCGTGTATACCCAATTCGTGGGGAACCATTTGAGATCTAAAGTCACACACTAATTGAGGAGAGATGGACCTCACAGATTATCCAGCCAAACCTCATTGTGTCCATTGGGGAAACTACAGCGGGAAAGGAGAGGAGTAGGCCTTGTCCACACATCCCGACGCTTTGCCTGATGGGCTTTCCTCTCCTCAGGTGCCAACAGGCTGCCGCAATATGTGCCTTGGGATTCAAAGGCAACGACAGCCCTGGTTGGGGAGCTGCTCCCTCTGTTGGCATCGGCCTCCTCGTCTTCACAATGGGGGTAACACTCCTCGAGGTGCAGGGCTGCAGAGGGCCCAGCGCCCCACCTGGACTTGGGTGGGATTGAGAGGTGGGTGGAGTGGAAGTGGGTTGGGGGCTGTGGGTTTGGCTTCGTGGAACCAGGGCTGGCGCTGGGCTTTGGAGGCTGGTAGGATTCGGGGACGGGGCGGAGTGGTGTGTTGAATGGATAAGGTGTGTGGGGAAGGCCAAGGGATTTGGCTCTGGGGCCCAAAGCGTCCTCCCTTGTCCCTGCATCATCTGTGTGGCAGGATATCCTTGGGGGGCGGTCCCTACCGTTTGGGTCCTTCTCTGAGCTTTGGGCAAAGGCTTCATGTTCCTTGAGGGGACAGTTTAGCCATTTCAGGTTCTGGGGTTCAATGGGAGGACACCTGGCTGAGACGGGCACACCCCCCCCGACACACTCAAATATACACACTTGCACATATTCATACTATCAGCCACTCCGCTTCCACCTTTGACCCTGCTCCCCTCGCCCCACTTTTGCCAATTCGAGGTGCTCCCCTGCTATTTCAGAAACACCACCAGAGGTGCCCCAAACTGGGCCTATAGGAGCCAGGAGTTCAGGAGACAAGTCCACACACGTGATACACACACGTCACACAGAAGCACGTTTATGCACTCCTGCCACCCACAGCTTACACACATGTTCATATACCCGTGTGCACCTGCCAGGAAGCAACACACAGCTGCCTGCTTGCCCCTCGTGTACTTCCACACTCTTGTACACGCCATATTTATCACCTGCACACAGGCGTGCTCATGCACGTGTGTGTTTTACACGGAGGTGCCTCTTACACCAGCCTCACGTTCTGGCCTTGCACACAGTGTCTCCTGCACACCCGTGCAGCTGTGTGTGCCCACACCCTGCCCGGACCTGCCTGCAGCCTGCCTGGACCTCCCACCTTCACCCGGCAGGACTTCTTGAGCATTTACCATATACCAGGGCCCATGCTCCATGCTGGGGACAGAGGTGGGGAAAACTCATACCGTTCCTGCCCTGGTCGGGGAGACATTAGACAAACACAAATGATGATATGATTACAGACTCTGGTAACTGCTGGAAAGGAACCACTTTCCTATGATGAGGAAAGTGGTACTTTTAGATTTACTGTAACCAGTGACGATAATCGTGTGTGTGGGGGAGAGGGGCTTCTGGGAGGAAGTGATAGCTGAACTGGCTTGAAGTTTTCCAGGTGAGGGCATTCCAGGCAGAGGGAACAGCTGGAGCAAAGGCCCCGAGGTGGGAAACCAAGGAACATGGAGAAGGCGGTAGCCCTGCGACCTGGGGGAGGTGGGCCTGGCCTGCCAGAGCCTGTAGTAGGTCTTCCCTGGCCTCGACCCCGACCCACATGTCCACCTCAGGCCCTCTCCATCCCTCTCTCTGACCAGCCCAACCTTCCCTTTGCTGCCTTGTCCTGCTCAGGGCCCACTCTACCTGCTGGCCTCCACCCCGGGCCTGAGCCCTGTCTGCCCTGCCCCACAGGCTGCCCACCCCAGGGGTCCTGAGATACAGCGTGAGGACAGGCTCTGACCACCTGCTGGGGGTTCCCGGCCTGGGACCCCTAGGACCTGTCTAGAAAGCTCCTGGGAGCCAGGCCACAGCTGGGGTTCAGCAGCTGGCTCTCTTGCTTTGCGTAATCCCAGACTTGGCTCTCCAGGGGTCTGCCAAGCAGCCCCTGTGGGGTCTGAAGGGCTCCCCGAGCTGCTGCATCCACTGCCCCCCAGCCCAGGTGATGTCTCTGGTTGGTCACATTTCCATGTGGGTCTTTGAAATGTTGGGAAAGTCTCCCGAGTGCCTCGGAGAACCTAATGACAAAACAGCAACGACCAACACTGAATTCTTACTGTGTACCAGGCACTGTTCTAAAGACTTGTTATGTATTCACTTATCAAATCCTCACAAAGACCCTGAGGCCATACCTTTATCATCCCAGTTTGGTAACAGTCTCTGGGGCTTTGACCCAGGTTGTCTTGTTCCAGAATCTTTACTTTTAACCCGTCAGTGGCCACATCGCCCCTCAGAGGGTCCAAGAATCCAGGCTGTGATTTAGTTGAATCTCTTTGTTTTATAGAGGAAGGAACAAAGGCCCAGAGAGGAAATGGACTTGCGAAAGGTCACACAGCGAGCAGATGGCAGAGGCATCCAACTCCTTACTCCTTCTGCCCTCACCAGCCGCACGACCTTGGGCAGGTTACATCTTCTCTGAGCCTCATTCCTGACCCCAAGCAAGGGAGGGATTGCCCTGGAAGCCAGCAGGGTGGGACCTTTGGGGGATGCGAGGACCGCAGTCGAGAAGGGACACGGGTGGGGGCTTTTGGGCCCCCTGGACGTGTGCTTGGTAATAAGTCATTGAGCCGCTGATTTTTGTTCCAGGCATCTTTCTGAATGTGTGTTATATTTCGAACTGTTCACAGCATCCACCTCACAGGGTCGTCGTTAGGAGCCTGAGTGAGAAATACTTGTAAGGCCCCTAATAGTGCCTGATATGGAGGAAGTGCTCAGTGATGTATTATCATTGTCATTTCACCCTGGCAGGAGTTCCCTGTGGGGATGGGAGCTGGGGGACCCAAGGGGAAATGGAAGCAGAGAAAGGCATGTGTTCAAAAGCCTGCAGAATGTCCTCTCAGCCCTGAGAAGGCGGTCATGGCCCGTTCCCTGGTGAGGGCACTGGGGCTCCCAGAGAGGGTCACCTCCTTGGGTGTCTCCGAGTGGCTGGTGGTAGGAGAGGGGAGGGGCAAGGAGGGGAAGGGACAGCATCCCAGCTCCCACTGACCACGGTGCACACAGGAGCCCCCTCCCGCTCTGATCAGCCCCGTCATCACAATGAAAATGGCCCTTCGCAGCCCTGCAGGGCTGTGGCAAGCCAGCCTAATTGGATCCAGGACCCTCAGGAGCCTAGTTCCTCACAGGAAGTTCCCAGGAACAAGTTTCCGAGGCTGGCCTGGGTCCTGGGGGTGGGGTGGGGGGCAGCAGCTGGGACTCAGGGCTCTGGCTGTGTGGAGTTGGGGCCACATGGAGGGCAGAGGGGTCATGGGAGGAAAACTGAGCACATGGGGTCTCAAAGCGATGGGAAGGTGGGAAACCTCAGCTTCCCTCTCCTAGACCATCTCCTGCTTGTCCCTTCCAGGCCATCCTTCTGGGCCCCTGATGACCTGTCTGTTGAAAACCTTGACCATGGCCTTTCCTGGTTCAGGGAACCCTGAACGTGGCCCCACGTGGCCTTTCATCCAAGTGCCTTCTCCTGGAACTCTGGCCCCTTATGAACTGCCCCGGCAACTTTTCCCTCCTTCCCCTGTGAATTCCTGCACTGGGCCCACACCAGACCAAACACGAGTCCACATGCTTTCCTGCCTCGGGGCCTTTGCACGTGCGTTTTTTCCCCACCCGGCCTGCCATTCCCTGGCATCTCTCTCTTGACATCTCCCCTTCCTGCCATCAGTAAGTCCCACCTTCATGCAGTCTGTGTTCATCCCTCAATGGGATGAGCTCGTCTTCCCAGGAGCGCCCCCGCCTCTAGCTCAGCCACGCCCCAGCAGTACCTTGTTGCCCCTCCCTGGGGCAGGGGCCATTTTTGAGAAAGCTTTTCTGTCCTAGGAAGCTAGCAGCTTTCCATGTCTTTGCACACATGCCCCTCTGCTCTCTCTCTCCCCTCTTGCTCTCCTGGCAGACTTCCCCATCTTCAAGACCCGCATGGACAGACCCCCTCCTCCCATGGGTTCCCTCAGTGAACTTTATCAAGCAGCTAGGGTACTAGGCTCTGGGGCTGCAGCAGCGGCCCTGTCCTTGAGGGTCATGGCTGGAGGCAGTGTTTAGAGGCGTGATACAGAGGTGGGGTAGGGGGAAGGAATGCAGGGGGCCACAGGGTCAGAGCTGAGACCTGAAGGAAGAGCTGGGTGAGCTGTGCCACTGAGTCTGGATATAGGGTTGTAACCAAGCCCTGACCTCACTGACACCTGGGGGATTGGACAGATAAGTTATCAGGCTATTCTAGGGTAGGGGGATGCGTGCTTAGGTTAAGGGGAGCCCAGGAGGCTGTGGGAGCTCAGGGGAGAGGCTGCAAATATAGCCAAGGATGGGGCTGGCGATCAGGAAGGTTTCCTCTAGGCAATGACACCTCAGCTGACTTCTGATGGCCGATGGGCATCTGACAAGGTTCCAACTGGATGATGGTCCCCCACGTGGAAGGGCATAGCCTGTGCAAAGAAAGGCAAGGTGGCATGAGAGCAACTTGTTTTGGGAACCTGCAGGTCGTTTAGTGAGGCTGGAGGGAGAGATGCATGTGGCCAGCAAGGCCTCCTTAGCAAAGGCCCTGGGCCACCCTGGGGAGTTTGAACTACACCCCAAAAGTTATGGCAACCCAATAGGGATTTTAAGCAGGAGAGTGAGTGAGTGGGCAGGCTTTCCTTTGTTTGGCTTTGGCTCCCCAAGTCCCCAGATAGGCAGGGGAGTCCCCCTCTGACTGCACTCCTGGCTGGGGTCTGGGGTAGGGCTCGAGGCTCACTGTGGGACTTTGAGCAAACCCCTGACTCTCTCTGAGCCCCTGTCTCCTCCTGGGTACACCTGCAGGGCCTGAGGCCAGGATCCTAGTGGGGCCGTAGGCAGAGGCTGGGGTGTCTTTCTTGGCCAAAGCTGGCCGAACCTTTAGTTTTATTAAAAATATTCCTTAAAAAGTCATGTAGCCACGCTTCAGAAAAGTCGGAGAATAGGGAAATGAAATAAACCAAAACCCACCCCCATTTCTGTTCCCACCCCGAGCCCGAAACACACCACTGCTAGCATTTTGGTGTTTCCTTACTGTCTTTTCCCTCAGCACCCGGTTTTTAGATAGATGTCATTGCTCTATCTATACAAATAATTTTAAACTCTTCCCTTCCCCCCCCCAACTAATGTTGTATCATGAGTGTTTCCTAAATGACTGCAGGGTGGTTTTAATCCCTCTTTTTAATGGATGTGGTGTCAGGGTGGAAAACATGGGCTCCGGAGCCCGACTTTCTGAGTTCAAATCGTATACACACTGCTTGACTTTGGGCAAGTTACCTAATTTCTCTGTGCCTCAGTTCCGTGTAAGGTTGATATGAATGTTAAATGAGTCATTGCAATGCCAGTAAACATTGGCTATTATCAACGACTGTAGACTATCACTGTGTAACATGATTTACAGAGCCATCCCCCTGTTGTTTAAAATTTTGGCTGTTCCAGGTTTCTGCTACTGTAAAAAAACCACTGAAGCAAACAGCTTTGTGCATAAAACTTTGTCTATATTTGGGGTATTTCCTAGGGACAGATGACCAAGAATAGGATCGCTAGGCCAGGAAGTCTGAAAATTTTTACAGAGCTCATGCAACGTTATTGCCAGATTGTTTTCAGAAATGTTTGTTCCAGTTTACACTCCCAGAAATAATGCATGGGAGTGCCATTTCACCATACCCTCACCAGCATTGAGTATTATCATTTTCTTATTGGGAAGAAAATGGGAAGCAGAACCATTTTCTGTGTTTATTAGCTGTTAACAACTTTTTTGGTCTGCTAGTCTCTACAGCACACAGCCTCTTCTCAGATCAATTAAGAAGATAGGGCTTAGATACAGAAAATAGGGAAGAATATAACACAGGGGACAACGTAGTGCCAGAGTGGCGGGAGGGGACTCAGGAGGGGGAGGGGACTTTCCTCTATCTAGGCCATGACACTTTCAGTTCCTTCTACCTAGACTATTCATTCATTCAAACATTTATCAGGTACTTTTTGGCTTAAAGGTAAATGACTCAGCCTTGATTGTGCCCTGACAGACAGCATGGACGAGAAAACAGGCAGAAAATGGACTGCCAAGGGTCTGATGATGAACATGCAGGGCACAAAGGGAGCAGAGAGGAGAGGCACCCAACATAGCATAGCAGTCCTGGAAGGCTTCCAGGAGGAAGTGGCCTGTAAACTGGGGCCTGAGGAATAAGTTGTAGTTAACCAGTGAAATGGGGAGGCAGAGGGTTCCAGGGAGAGGTGAGGAAGTGAGAAGGGAAGTGGAGCAGTGGGGGAGCGCTCGGTCTGGCTGGGCAGAGTGGAAGGCAGAAATAAACACTGAGGCCAAAGAGGTCGGCAAGGGCCAGGCATGGAAGGCCTAAGGAATCCAGACCTTGTCTGGAGGGAAGGAGGGAGCCATCAAAGGTTTTCAGTAGGGGAATGTTGTGATCTGATTTGTATTTTAGAAATATCACAGTGACTGCAGTAGGAGAATGGAATGGGTCGTGTGGGTAGAGGTGAGGGACCCTGGGAGGAGGCTCTTGGAATAGCTGAGGCCAGAGCAGAAAGGGGCCCGGACCAGGGCAGGGAAGGTGTGGAGATAATCCCTGTGGAACCCTGACCGGCTTCAAAGTGCCAATGGAATTTCACCTCAGCCAGACAGCCCTTGCGGACATCTGCCATGACCCACCAGGTCATGTGTGCCTGGAGGATGGGTGGCATGCGACGGTCAGTTGAGTGCCCACCATCCCTGACCCTGATCCCCCCTGCTCCTCCCTGCCTCCAGACCCTCCATCTGTTACCCCCGCCCCCTTGGCTACCAACGACTTTCTCTTTTTTTAAGAATAAATTTATTGTTTTCATTATAAAAGCAACAACAACATTGCAGAGTAGCTGGAAATTAGAGAAACGGAGACAAAAAACCAGATCAGCCCCAGCCGCCTCCCCTAGCGCTCCCAGCCTCCCTCTGGGCGTGGTTCCCTGCAGCTTTTTCTGACGCAGGTTTTTATTTTTGCCTCCTTGTAATCATAGTATCCGGACAGTTTTGGGTCCTGCTCTCTCCCATTTGCTTTGTTGGGAGCTAGTTCCCCTGTGGCCATGGGGTCTGGGCAGATCTCATTTTTTAATGTCTCTGGGCTGGCCTGGGGATGGGGTAGGTGGGACAGAAGTTGCTGTCCTGCAGCGGGCAAGGTTAATCACATTCCCCCTTGGGCTGTCCATTTTCTTTTGTGTCTGTTTGTCTAGGCCTGAACCTCCCCAGGTGGCAGGGCCTGGCACCTGGTGTGCCCCTTCCTCAGTGCCCCTGCCCCTTCTGCCCCTTGGTGGAGCTTGCTAGGTTGGCCTCAGAGGCCACCGTCCTGGGAAAGGGTGATGGATAGACCTGGTTTCCAATCCAGACTCAGTTCTGTGACCTCAGGCAAGTTACTTAACCTCTCTGGACCTCAGTTTCCTCATATGTATAATGGGTCTATTGCAACAATAAAATAACGGCTGTAAAATGCCCTGCTACCACCATTCCTGGCCTATTTTAGGTGTTCGGGAAAAGGTAGTCGGTATTATTGTGCTTTTTCATTCTACAAAGAGTTTCTGAAACCCCCTCGGACTAGATGCTGGAATGGCAGAGGTGAATGAGCACCACTTCTACCTGTGAAGACCTCACAGTCTGGTGGGCAAGTCACCCAGGGAAACATGACCGCACCAGGGTGTGATCAGCCTGTAGTGCTTCACCAGATCTGGGTGGCATCCTAACTCCATCACTTGCTAGCTGTGTGACTTTGGGCAAGTTGGTCAACCTCTCTGAGCTGCAGTTTCCTCTTCTGTTAAATGTACGTCTCACAGGGCCATTGGGAAAATTCAGTGACATGATGCGTGTAACATACTCAGCATAGTGCCTGGCAAGTAGTAGGTGCTGAAACCAGTGGTAGCTGCCATTTATTATTATTATTGTTATTGTTATTCCCATATACAAGGTGCTGTTGGGAACACAGAGGAAGTGACTGACTGGGGGTTCAGGGAAAGCTCCGTAGAAGAGGGAACACTTGAGCTGGGTCTTGAAGGATGAGTAGAAGTTCACCAAGTGGGAAAGGACACTCTAGGTAAGGAGCCTGTGATTCCAGGTTGAAATCTGTCAATGAGGGGTTTGTTCTTTGGGGGAATAAGGCAATTGTGTTCATCCCAACTTCCCCGAGTGCCCCTCACTGCCTCCTTCCGGGTCTGCCTGGGGGCTGTGTGCGCTCACCCTCCTGTAATAGCATCCACCTGTGACTCTGTCCTGGTGGCTGTGGGGTCCTGCCCATGGGAGTTGCCATGTCCCCATCTGTCCATGTTTGGGACCACAGATCTGGCCTGTCGGAGTTTGGTGCTGTCTGTCTGCATGTTCCTGTGACTCTGTCTGTCTGCGTCGGTGTCCAGAGGACCTCCTGGGCCACACCTTGGAGGGCAACCTGCATGCTTCCTTGGCCTCCAGCTCTAACCAAATAGCCAGGCCTCCTTGGTCACCCTTTTCCCTGGCCCAGGGTAGCCCCCGCCTCTCATCTCCGTTCCATTCCCTGGGGGCCTTCGACCAGTTCCCTCTCACTGCCTCCTCTCCTGGCTTCTCCAGGCCCGCCTACACTCAGCAGTCAGAGGGGCCTTTCTAAACCACAGATTCTGTCCCGTCACCTACTGCTTCAAGTCCAGACTCCAGGCCTCAGATTCTGGAACCGCCTTTCTAGGTCTGACCCTGGCCGTTGGCTCGAGCCTCATGTCCTGTCTCCCGGTCTACACTGATCGCTTTAGCTTGCCTCATGCACTGTGTTGCTTCTCACCCCTGGGCCTTTACGCAGGCTGCTGCTTTTGCCAGGAATGCTCCCCACTCCTTCTTTGCCCGGCTAACTCCCACTCATCCTTTAAGACCTAAAGCACGTATCACCTCCGCTGGGAAGTCCTCCCTGATCCTTTCTTTCCATCCTGTGCTCTGGGCTGCTCATCCCTGACTTGGGGGGCAAGAGCAAGTGACTTGCCCAAGATCACACAGCTGGTGTTTTGGAGCCAAGATTTGAACCTGGGTGCACTGGGCTCCAAATAAAGCAGGTTGTTCCGTGGTCCAGGTGAGCGGATAGTAGCTAGGACTTGTGAAGATGATGGAGTGCATTAGAGAGAGAGTTTGGAAATGGAATCCCGAAGACGTGGCTGCTGGTGTATCTGAGCTGGGAGGGGAGGGAGGGGACGTGCTGTGGATGAGTGTCCGTGGCAGGAGCGTCTGGGCAGATGGCGATGCCCCGCTCAGAGGGGATCGCTAGAGAAGTACATATCCTAGGGGAAGACCAAGTCCAGCTCAGACCTGCTGAGTCTGAGCAGCCCGTGAGTGGTCAGGGAGGTAACTGGAAGGTGGGCCTGGAGCTCCAGGGGGCAGCCTGGTCTGGGGGTGGAGACCGGGGGGTTGGCTGGTATTTAAAGTCCTAGAGTGGATGGGCCACCCAAGGACTGAGGCTAGTGGAAGAGAGGAGCTCCCGCCCACCCTGAGGAGCCCAGGCTGTGTGGGGTGGGAGCTGGGAAAGAGACTGAGAAGATGAGGAACCCAGGGCTCACGGCACCCAGGTCTTCTCAAAGGGCCCAGGTGGCCGGGAGGCCCTGAAGGACGGGACTGGAAGGTAGCCCTTCGGCTTTGACTGCATGGAGGTCCCTGGTGGCATGTGGCAGGCCTCACAGGCAAAAGTTCTTTTTTGCAGAAGCTTGCGGGTCACGTGTCTGCTTCCTTCCTTAGCTCAGGGCTCCCAGAGGGCAGGGCTCTTCTCTTTGCCTTCGGTTCCCCAGCACCGGTCCCCCGTTTGGCCCAGAGGATGTATCCAGAATGAATGGATGGGCAGATGGGTGGGTGGGCGGCTCTAGGAGGTGTTTCATTCATTGACCCATCCAACCTTTTTCACCTTTTAGAGCAAGAAAAACAAAATGGCACCTTGCTCGCCCTACTGCAAGGATCAGGGCTGTGAGTCTCGAGGCTCAAAGCACAGTCTTGGCTTCTGTCTGGGGCATGAAGCCCAGTCTGCATGGCCTCCCCAGCCTCCAGGGGATGGGGTAGGTGGGACACTCAGCCCAGCCAGCCTGGCTCCTCTGCCCCAGGCGCTGTCCTCAGGCTCCTCCCTCCAACCGCGGTCCTCCAAGCTTCAGGCCCCCTGGCTTGCACACTGCCTGAGGCCTCCTCACCAGCAGCATTCAAGGCCCTGCTGGCTGGCCTGGCCCTCACCACTCTCCAGCTCTCTTTGGTGTCAGTGGGTGGCTGCCCACTGTCCCAAACCTGCCTTGTACTTTCATACCTCCATGTCTGCTCAAACTGTTGCCTCTGCCTGGATGCCCTTCTGCCTTGTCCATCTGTCCTAAACAGACACTGACCAGTCTCTCTCCTGCTTAAAATCTCTCCCTCCACACAAGGTCTGCGTGGCTTAGCCCGGCCCCGGCCACCCTGCCACGCGAGTCCCAGGGCTGCACAGGTGCACACCTACCTAGAAGGCTTGTTGGGGGCTCACGTGAGATGCTCTTGATGCACACCTGGCAATGTGCCTGACACTCAGTAAGGGCTCAGCAGACGCCCCCCCCTGCCCCCCCCTGCCCCCCCCGCCTTCCCTGCGCTGACACAGGGTAGATGCACACCAGTACCTGGGTCACTGAGCAAATCATTAAGTAACTTAAGCCCAGCCAGAGAAGGACACAGAGAGATGAAGCAGAGGCTGTGTGGATTAGATTACGTGACCCAGGGCAGACCCTTCCCCTCTGTGTGCCTGCTTCCCCAACCAGGGTTAGGGGTGGTCCCTGGCTGCCCAGGGGCCTGATAAGTGGCAGAGAGGATGCTCTATCCCGGCTATGGGACCCCATACCTCCCTGACCAGGGTGGAGTTTGGGGAAGCCTTGACTTGGCATTGAACTGAAGGGGAGGAGAGGACAGCTCCCCCAGAACTGTCTGAGGAACAGTCGGGTACAGTGGGCAGAATCCTGGGCCAGGGCAGGAATGAAGCAGAGTGGCCTGTTTCAATCCCATTTTACAGATGAGGAAAACGGAGGCTCAGAGAGCCGATGCCCAACACTGCAGCACAGCGCTCCCTCCTGTTTCCCCATCCATGTGGCCAGGAGCAAGTGCTTCCCCCCTGGTGCCCTACCTTCTTCCTCTGTGAAATGGGGGTGAAGATTTTCCCTGCTTCCTGGGGCCCTGGTGAGAACGCTGCTGGATACTGAGGGCTTTGTACACTGTCAGCAGTGCTAGATAACTGTGTGGGACTGTCTTTAAAATAATTCTGATTATTTATTTCTTCATTTATTCATTCTGTCACACAACTCATGTTGTTGATCACCTTCTGGGCCTGGGTGCCGGGGATGCCAAGCTGGACGAGACAGATGTATCCAATTCCCAGGCTTCTCTGAGGCAGCTCCCCAGCTCGTCTTCCCCTCAGCCCTGGAGCCTCCTCACCCTGGCATTAGAGCTCAGACCCCTTCACGTTTTCCCCAGTGGACAACAGCAAGGGAGGGACAGGTCTGAGGCTGCTGGGTGGATGGGCAGTGGGTGCTGTGCCATCCTAAGACAGGACATATTCACAATCCTACAGTCAGCATGCTTTGTCGTTCCCCCTGAACAGCTAAGGGACTGGTGAGCTGGACTTTGGAGTCAGGCAGATGAGAATGGGAATCTCAGCTCTCTGCTTACTCGCTGTGTGACCTTGACCAAGTCACTCCACCTCTCTGAACTGCAGTTTCCTTAGTAGTAAAAAGGGGATGATAAGAGTACCTCCCTCTTGGTGTCAGTATGCCTGGCACAACGTGGGTACTTAGTAAATGGCAGCCTTCTCACTATTTTTATTGTGTTGAGGTCCTTCTTTGAAAGGAGAAGTTCCAGGGATCTGGAGCAGTCAGGGAGAACTCCAGGCAGGAAGTGCTTCTGGTATTGGGTTGTGAAGGATGGGCAGGGTTGGACGGGTGGAGAGAAGGGCAGCTTGGTCTCTGTGGGTGGCGGGAGAAGGAGGGCTTTTAGAGCTGCCCCAGCCACCCAGAGGAGGATACTCTTGAGTGTTCTGATTAGGTTGTATCCTTATTGAGGGCTTTTTCCTGAAACCCTCTGCCTGCGATTCCAGTAGGGGCTTCTCCCACTTGTAGGGCCAGGAAAAAAGGTTAAAGGCACTTCATTTCAGCCTTGCCTATCATAAGAAACAGTTGCATTTAAGCAACCAATACCAGTAGGTATTTAGTTATAGTAATTTCTGTAAGAGAGAGATAAATAAGAGAAATCTGATAGGGAGCAAGACTTAATGGAATGCCTCTGTCCATCATGGTCCCTATAAGTCACTTCTTGACTTACTCTAGGGTCACAGAAAGACTTGAACCCTATGGAAGACAAAGATAGCTTTGAAGGCCCACCCTTCTTACTGCCCTGGTTGAAAAGCCCTTTTAACTGCACAGGAACTTGCCAGAGGTGAGGGCCACCAGATGGATTTTCACATACTTCTACTGAAGAGCCCCAAACTGCCCTAGCCTCAGGCCTCCTCAACGCCCTCCTTAAGCACAGTGTTCCGACACATCCTTGTAGGGAAAATGTTTGTTTCTGGCCATGCTTGTTTCTTGAGGATAACTTTCCAGAGGTACGGTTTCTTTGGTCAAAAGGCAATACTGTAATCATCTGGGTTCCCGTAAATCATCCTGCCAAATTGCCCTTCAGAAAGGCTGTATCTGATGACCCAAGTTGCCCCCTGTGTTTTAATGGGGCCAGGGGTCAGAGGGCAGGGATCAGGGAGGGGCAGTTGCCTCTGCTCTGTGGCGATTTACAAAGTTGCCCTAGGACCTCTCAGTTTGTCTCTGGACAGCAGGTTTCTGTGTGGAATCCATAGGGTTGGCTCTGCAGCCCAGGGCCCTCGGGCGGGGGAATAGGGATTGGTTTGCGGGCATCACGGTGATGGGAGCTGGGTGAGATGGGGGGGGCGGGGGGGAGGAGCTGGGAGTACTCTGTTTTGGATATGACCTTTGCTCTCTGGGGCCCACCGTGGGACACCTGAATTCCAGACTTTTCAGCCTGGAGATGTGGTTCTCTGGGTCTGGTAGGAGGCCTGCTCCGCTGCGAGGTGAGGGTCCCACGGGGGCAGGGATCCCAGACACTGGCCCAGATTGAGTGGGTGTAGCTGATGGGGGCTCGCCCCTGGCCGGTGGGGAGGGCCCTCTTCCCTGTGACAGTCGCTCTCTCCCCGCAGGATGGCCGAGCCTCGATTTAACAACCCCTACTTCTGGCCCCCTCCTCCAACCATGCCCAGCCAGGTAAGACGGAGCGTCGCCCCTCCCGCCACCCTCCCCGTCTCGGAGCTGCTTTGATTTGCCCCGGGCTTTGGCTGCGGGGTGAGGGGTTCGCGGGTGGCCCGGCGGCCCAAGCCCCTTCAGTACCTCTCCTCTCCCGCCCGCAGCTGGACAACCTGGTCCTGATTAACAAGATCAAGGAGCAGCTGATGGCGGAGAAGATCCGGCCGCCTCACCTGCCGCCCACGTCGGCCTCGTCGCAGCAGCCGCTCCTCGTGCCGCCGGCGCCGGCCGACAGCAGCCAGGCCGTCATGTCGCTGCCCAAGCTGCAGCAGGTGCCGGGGCTGCACCCGCAGGCCGTGCCGCAGCCTGACGTGGCGCTGCACGCGCGGCCGGCCACCAGCACGGTCACAGGTACCGCGGGGCCGGGTCGGGGGTACTGGTGAGGGCTGGGCGGAGACTACCTGGGAGGGGCGTGGCCAGGATACCCTGCGGCTGGGCGGGGCGGGGCGGGCCGGCAGGGCCTGGGGCGGGGGTGGAGCTTCCAGACTTCCTTCCGTCCTGTACCCTGACGTAGCGCCCAGCTAAGCCACCTGGATGGGACGAGGTTGGGTCACTGCCCGTCGGGGGATCACCAAGGAAGCCAAATCCACGTAGCTATTTCAGGAATCCAGGAGAGCCCTAACCAGACTTGGGGGGTGAGGGGTGAGGGAAGACTTCCTTGGAGGAGTCCCTATGCAAGGAAGGGTTGGTGGTTGACTAGGGACATGGAGCAGGAGGAGGAAATAACATGTGCAGAGCGAGTAGAAAGCAAGAGTAGGACAGTGTCCGGGTAGGGAAGATCAAAAGATGATGATAACAGTCATAATACGGCAGTTAACTCCAGGTGAGCACCTGTATATGTTCACCAGTATTCATGTTATTACTCCCAGCCGTTCTGTGAGGTGGCTACTGTTAGGTTGACTTAAAGAAACAGTTGCATGTGGTTCACCCTAACGTTTCCATTGAACCCATGAGCAAACTGAGGCCCAGTTTCACAGCCAGTAAGAGGCAGAGGCAGGCAGTGTGGTTCCAGAGCCCATGTGTGAACCCTTTTGCTCTACTGGTTCTGCTGAGGCTGGAAAAGAAGCAGGCACCAGACTGGGAAGGGCCCTGGGGGCCACTTGTGCAGCTTGGATTTCACCCTCGGGCAGTGGGAGCGTGGAAGGTTTTTAAGTAGGCAAGGGAAATGCTCAGATTTGGGTGAGAAAGCTGGGGCTGGCTATAAGGTGGAGACTGGCTCGGTGGCAGGGAGAGCTGCAGGAGAGGGTGGTGGCCTGGACAAGGCAGCCGCAGAGGGATGGAGAGAAGGGGACAGATGTGAGGTATGTTGAGGAGGGAGAGTGGACAGGGCTTGGTGCTGGGCTGGGTGTAGGGGTGAAGAGTGGGAGGGGGCAAGGGAGACTCCCAGTCACTGCCAGTGAGATGGAGTCATAGGAGGGGGAGCGGGGTGGGGGAAAGATGTGAGCCCAGTCTTGGATAGATTGAGGCTGGGGGCTGGGGGGACATGTGTCACGAGGCTGGGCTGCCTGGTGCCCACCTCAGAGCCTGGTGGACAGGCTTTCTCCAGTGGCAACTGTATCTGGGCTGTTGTTCCTCCTCTGGCTGGCCCCACCGCCAGCCAGATGCCTGTGCCTCTCTCCCCCTCTCCCTCCTGCCTCTCGGAGATGCCCAAGAGCCATGGGGCCCCGTGAGCCTCCCCCCAGGCCGCAGCCACCCTCTGCACATTCCCTCCTTATTATGACGTTATTAAATTTATTTTTTCATTATAAAAGTAATATTAAAAAAGTAATATAAGCATATTAAGGGAAATTTGGAAAAAAGAGAAACTAAGAAAAAAGAAAATCACTCATAATCCCCAGCTCATAACCCAGCAGCTTAGAGAGCCTTTTAGTCCATTTCCTTCCTTTTCCATCTTTTTTGTTTTGTTTTTTAATATTTGGGCGTGTTCTGATGAGCTTGTGGTAGGGCTGTACCCATGACTTGAACTCTCTTTTCCTACTCACCATTCTATCGTAAACATATTTAGTGCATTTTTTATTATAAAGGTAACTCGTAGTCATCATAGAAAATTTAGAAATTGCAGACAAGCTAAAAGGAGAAAAAAAAATTAACCCTCGTCCTACTGTTGTTAGCATTTTCATATGTTTTCTCTATAATTTATTTTATTTTATCCTTTAATCACAGATGTAAAAAATGGATGAATTCACCAGGTAAAAAATTCAAATAATATGGAAGCAGATAAAGTATGAATATCTCCTTTTACCAACAAATTCTTCTCCCTCCCCACAGGGAACCACAATTTATACACAGTTTACTTTGGTGTGTCTCTTCTCTGATCTATTCCTGTGCTTTCACACACAGCTACATTACCTGTATATACATGTGTAGTTTGGATGCGTGCTTTTTTAAATAGGTGGGTTCATACTGTGTGTGTGGTTGATTACTTTTTCACCTGGCAGCATGTTTTGGCATTCTCTCTACGTCACTGCACATCTATCTTGTTTTCATGGCTTCCCTGTTCTCCGTATTGAGGATGGACCACATCTCTTTACATAGCCCCTGCTGAGAACAGCAGGTTGTGTCCAGTTTTGTCTGATCACAGTTTTGTATGGAAGGTCCACGTACGCAGATCTGTGTGCTCATGTGCAAATAAATATCTATGGGTGATTTCTAGAATTAGAATTGCTTCGTCAAAAGTTTTGTACCTTTGAAATTTTAATAAACTCTTGCCAAACCACCCTCCATTAAGGTGGATAAATGTACACTCCCAGCATGTGTGACACACACACTGTTGCCAACTCTGGATATTATCTTTTTCAATGCACAAATTTTGGGTTTCTTTTTTTTAAAAAGCATAGTCTTAATCATGTGATAGATATCATTTTCATCTTTTTGTGTACTTTACCTGATGTTGTAAATGTTTCTAGTCCCCTCGTTTTTAAAAGAATAACTTTTATTACAGAAATTTTAAAAAAAGGAAAAAGTTCGTTGTCAAAGAATTAGAAAGTACAGTTAAGCCAAAAAAATTGTTTTAAAATTACTCCTAATTCTACCATCCATATCACATGTTGGTGCATCTCCATCTCCTACTTAACTTTTTCTGTGGCTGAAGATTTTCCTTTTTTTACAAACATAATCTTTTTAATGGGCAGTTAATGTTCAGTAGAGGAGATTGATCACAATTTATTAAGCCCTTCCCTAATATTGCATACTTCAGTTGTCTCTAATTTTCGCTATTATAAATAACACAGTAGTGGACATCTTTGCGCCTCAGTTTTGTTTTTGTTTTTTTTGGGGGGGGGATGATTTCCAAAGTGCCCCCGTTACAGATAATAGGACTCAGTTTAGTCCTTAGGTATCTAAGGAATCTTACACATACACAGTTCTCATTTGTACCCCTGAGTAATAATTTACAAAGGGAAGGGGAGGCTCAGAAAGGCTGGTGACCTGCCAGAGTCACACAGCTGGGTGGTGGGGACTGAGCCGGCCTCTGCAGCTGCCTCCACCCCCGTGTCTTCGCAGGTCTGGGGCTCTCCTCCCGGACCCCGGCTGTGAGCACATCTGAGTCGAGTGCGGGCACGGGTACCAGCACCCCATCCACACCCACCACCACCAGCCAGAGCCGCCTCATCGCCTCGTCCCCCACCCTCATCTCAGGGATCACCAGCCCCCCCCTCCTGGACTCCATCAAGACAATCCAGGGCCACGGCCTGCTTGGCCCCCCCAAGTCCGAGCGCGGCCGAAAAAAGATCAAAGCGGAGAATCCAGGGGGGCCGCCTGTCCTCGTAGTCCCCTACCCCATCCTGGCCTCGGGCGAGACTGCCAAGGAGGGCAAGACGTACAGGTGGGGGTCTCGGTGGGAGGGCATCCAGGTGGGCTTGGGTTAGAGGCCAGTGCCTCGGGCTGCAGCAGGGGCCCATCAGTGGGGCACTGCAAAGAGGGGCCCCGGAGGCGGAGGGCGAGGGCTACGGTCCAGAGGGGCGGGGTCTCCTGGCTTACCCCGCCCACAACCCTTCAGAGGTGGTCTCTGTCTGGGGCCGCCCTCACCACAGCCTGGGATGTCGAGAGAGTCTGTTTCCTACACTCTTCAAGCAGTGTTCTGAACGCTCAACGTTTAGAATCATCTGGAGAACTTTCCAAAAATGCCAGTGCTGGGGCGCACCCCCAGAAGTTCCGATTTAACTTGCTGGGGGGAGACATGCGGAGGCCCCCAGGTCAGGCTTTCTTGAAAGCTCCCCAGAAGATTCTGAAGTACAGCCAGGGTGGAGAACCTCTCACCAGGAGTGCTGGAGCCCCTCCCCCAGAACCATGAGTCACTAGCCTCTCTTCCCTGTGAGGTGTAAGCCTGCTCCCCAGCCTGCTGTAAATCTGTCTCCAGGGGGAGGACCTTTGGCCTCCAGGTTGGAGGGTGCCCAGGCTGGGGGCCTGCCCGTGCCCCCTGGACCCTCCCAGGAGAGCTCTGTCCCTGGTGCAAGGTCTCTCTGACGTAGAAGGTCTCCCCTGAGATGTCCAGGCACTGGGCTGGGGGTGGGGGCGGGAATCTTCCTGGTATGAACCTGCCTCTTGCCCACAGGTGTAAGGTATGCCCGCTGACCTTTTTCACCAAGTCTGAGATGCAGATCCACTCCAAGTCGCACACAGAGGCCAAGCCCCACAAGTGCCCGCACTGCTCCAAATCCTTTGCCAACGCCTCCTACCTGGCCCAGCACCTGCGCATCCACCTGGGCGTCAAGCCCTACCACTGCTCCTACTGTGATAAGTCCTTCCGACAGCTCTCCCACCTCCAACAGCATACCAGGTGAGTGGCCAGCCTCGTGCTGCCCCGATGCAGCCAGTTTTAGCTCAGCACCTGCACCTGGTGCATGGACCTGGTGCAAGGAGGGACAAGGACCTTCTCTAGGTGTCCGTTGCCCTCAGGGTCAAGACCAAACTGTTTTGCTTGTCATTCGAGGCCTTTTATGATATGGCCTTTGTGGACATCACTTCCCACTGTTGCTCACCTGTAAGGTCTTTGCACGTGCTGTGTCCTTTACCTGAAACATCCTCCCCCTCCTTTATCCTGTTTTTCTGGCCCTCTCCTATCTATCTCTCAGTAAAGCTTCCTCCAGGAAGTCCTCCCTGGCCCCCCTGAGCTGGTTCCACAGGCCCTGGGCTTCCCCATCCCAGCAGGGGTAGACTGTCTTCTACTTGCCTGGTTATTTGCCCACCACCCCCAACATATTGAGGGTTCTTTAAGGCGAGGGCTTGGTCTCCTCCGTGTCCACATCCCCAGTGGGTGGCACATAATAAACATTGAGGCATATGTTTAATATTTGTGGAATAAATAGAACTGGCTTTTACAGGGCATATGATTCATCCATTTAACAAGTATGTACAAGAGGTGAATTGTAAATATGTACGCCAGACGCGCCCCTAGGTGCCGGGGATACAGCACTGAACAAAACAGACACAGATTCCTGCCCTCTTAGGGTGTACAGTCTAGTCGAAAGCATGAACGGGGGATTCAGAGATAGACATGCTTTAAGGAAAGAGGTTTTTGCAGGGGAGTACAGACATCAGAAAGACTGGCTCGCCAAATAAAAATACCATAGGTATTTAAATAAAGTAAAGGTTATCAGATTACAGTTCATCTCTTCAGAGGGGAAGAAACACAGCAGTTTTCTCACATGATGGTTCTCGTATCTATAAGCACGGCTGTGTGTCTGCCAGTATCAGCACTGGCAGGGATAAAATTGTTTTTGCTGTGGAGTCTGTAACGCACAGAAGGCGCTCAAGGTTTTCTTTATATTGGGCACTAAGGCTAGACACAGGGACCTTGGGTTTTGTTTTGTGGTGGTGTTATTTATTCATTTCTCTCCATTGTCTTTGTTTGCTTTATCCCAGGGGGCAAGATGTTTTGTCTGTTTCTCTGACTCTGGGGCATGATCAGTAGGTTTGATAGTAAGGAACAAATGACAGGATAGCGGGCAGGGTGGCATCAGTCTGCTTTTCTCGTCCCCATGCCTCCTGAGGCGTGGATTTGACCACGTAGATTTGTTTCAGAAATTTTCTGATCTTGTCATGAATGTATTTTTTGACGTTTGGCTAGTTTTATGGACATAGGTGTGTGTAATGAGGTGCTGCTCAATAAACAGTGTCCTCCTGGTTGTATGGTTACTAAAATTAGAGCATGCGACCCCAGGGTTTGAGAGTTAACTCCTGTCAGGAGATTTTGTAAAGCCCCCAGGTCATAATTTTAATCTGTGTATGTGTGAAAAAAATTTTTCTTATCATATTATCTAATCTAAGATCTATCTAAGTTACTATCTAAGATCCATCCAATTCACCTCTTGTCAGGTTGTGCTTGTACAACCTGTAACGGGAAGGGTACCGTCTTTTTGGAGAATCCCAAGTTTGTCAGCGTTTCTGGGCTAGCGGGAATGACTTTTCCCATAACCTTAAAGGTAAGGATTCCACAAGCCATGGAGTAGATTCAGTTCAGTTTCCTGGAAGCCTGGGGAAGGCTACATTCCCACTTACAAAGTACAGGCCTTGTTTCTTACTATCAGGCTTGGCATGCCTAATTAAATCAAATTTGTCATTAAATGTGACATTTCTGGCATGGTCATGGTTACAAATTTGATTTACCCAATTATATCCTGTTAGGAAGGAGGACAGATTCTTAGTGAACCTATTTACAGAAACTGATGGTCATAAAAAGGAAAAGGTCTCAGTAAAGGCACTTTGAATATTTTTTAGCAATTGTTCTGAGTAGTTTTGTAGACAAGACCAATAGTGTTTTTTCAATAGGACCGTTATTTTAAAATTTCCTTGATAATTCATTAGTTTATATCTATGTTAAATCTGTATAGTCCTCCTGCCGTGCCCGCCCCCCCCAAATTCTAAAGGGTTAGCTGGAGCAAGACACCATTTAAGGAATATCCTATTCCAGTTTGTTCAAATATAGCCTCCTAAATTGAAGATTAGGGATAGATCAAAGAAAAAAAAAAGGGGGGGTTTCTCACATGCCCGTTAGAAAATAGAACATTAACCACAATTAAATCACTTTCATGCAGTCCTAGGTCATAATTCCTGTTCCCCAGTCTTGGGGAAGTTAGTCCGCTCTGCAAAGTTGTCTGCTTCTGGACTAAAGACTTGGTTCCTGCTTTGGCCTTGCACAGTGTCTGGTCATGGTGATGGGTCATCTTGGAAGCTTGTGCCCCATGTCTCTTCCCAAAGTGTAAAGAGCCAGGTGCACTGGTACAGTCCTCTACTGAGGCCGTCAACTCTTGATGTTTCTTTCAGAAGACTCAATCTCTGACTTGAAGCACAGGCCTTGAGGCAAGTGTGAGGGAGGGAACCAGACCTGTTGAGAAGACTAAATGACTCTGGGCCATTTATTATATAACCAACAGTATCAGAATGGAGAATAGAGGCCTCTATTAAGGTATAATGTATGATCAGTTGTTCAGATTCAGAGCATATTATAGGCAGCAGGGGTGTTGACACATTGTCACAGTCTTTTAATTGATCTCATAAAGCATGTGTTATGATTGGCACTAAAAAGCATAGTTAAATCTAGAAAAAAAAATCTTTTTAAAGACATTTCTCTGTGGATATTAATGGTACTAGTCTCTGTACATGAAAACAAGTTGTTAGGTTTTTTCCATCCATCTTAAAAAGTACACATATATATATTATATGCAATTATATATTATATATGATATTACTCTATATTATATATATGTGAATTATATGTAATTACATATATACACACACATAAAATTAACTCAGGGAGATTGAGCTTCTTTTCTCTTGATCTGCCAACTTTCTTATGCTAGACACTTCAAAGGCCGGCTCTCATTCTAGTGTTTGGCTAATTCAAATGTGGAGAATACAAAACATGCCCTCACTGGGAGCTTTTATAAAGCGGGGGAGCAAATCTTTGGTGTTGCCCAGTGGCCAGCTGGAAACTCCAAGCACATCTCGGTGTAAAAGTTACCTTGACATTTTATTATTCTGAAGGTGGGGCCTGGGTTTGAGAAAGGCTATAGCACAAAGTTGGTAGAGTAGGCAGAACAGGAGCGTCAGTCTGGTAGGTAATAAACACAGTAGCAAGTAATAATTAGTAAGAAGCCCAGCGTTTTCAGAAATAGACATTTGTTTGAAAATATTATTTAAGACCATGACCAAAGAAGCAAGAAAAAATTAACAGGCCCTTGAGGGGAGAGTGTTTTTAAATTTATTTATTTAATTTATGTATTATTTTTGGCTGTGTTGGATCTTCGTTGCTGTGCGCGGGCTTTCTCTAGTTGCAGCAAGTGGGGCTTCTCTTGTTGCGGAGCACGGGGTCTAGGCACGCAGGCTTCAGTAGTTGTGGCACGCGTGCTCAGTAGTTGTGGCGCACAGGCTTAGTTGCTGCGAGGCACGTGGGATCTTTCCGGGCTAGGGCGTAAACCCGTGTCCCCTGCATTGGCAGGCGGATTCCTAATCACTGCGCCACCAGGGAAGCCCAAGGGGAGAGTGTTTTGTCAGAATGTTCCTTGTTCAGGGGTTGCTCTCTGTTCCTGAGGGCACCATTTTTTTCTCCCTCTATTTTTTTCTTTTGAGTGATTTGAGTTCATAGCGGTTGGAAACCAAACAAGCAACATAAGAGGGTCCTATCAACATTTAGAGACAAATTATTAGTCATTATGCAGTGGCGTATATAATTAAACCAGCGTGTCCTAACCCAGTGACAAAGAAGCTGGTGTCCCTAGTGCCCGCAAGTCCCAGAATCCTTAAGACAAACAAACCAAAAGAAGCCAAACATAAAGAAGCAACCAGATTCCAGGTTGCTTTTCTCCCATTCCACAGAGACTCCTGTTCTTTGCCCCTTGATGGAGAACCAGACAGGGCATATAATCAAATCCATCTTCTCAACGCTCTGCCAATAATAAAGGGGGTAAAAGAAGGTCATGTCAAAACAGAACCAGCCCCGGTCAAGTAATAAAAATAGAGCTAGAAGCAGGTTGAGCAGGATCCCGCCTGGGAGTTGAGACAGATGTGCCTGGGAGCACGTGACGGTTCATGTAGTTGAACGGCGCTGGCAGCTCTGGAGCATCTTGGTGGGACCTCTGTCTGTGAACGGAAGGCAACAAGACAAGAAAAGCAGGTGACTTGCAAAGTGCTTGCAGAAATCCAGACTTCAGAAGGATCGGCCCTGTAAATTATAAATACATGTATTTAAGGGGAAAAGTAACAGGAATTTGTAGTGAGTCTGTTCACGGTAGAGATACAGCAGTAGTCTCGTGCAGTTAGCATCTGGATAAGATCACACATCTGTAGATATCACGAGGCCGAAGTCAGGGGATAACCCTGTTTTATGAAGGAGTTAGTAAGGTATAAGAAAGGGCTCAACGTTTTACCTGTTTGGGGAACGTATGTTAGACAAAGTGACCCTGGATTTGTTTGTTTATTCAGTGGTTTTTGCCTGTGTTTTCCTTCTCCTGGCTGTGCGATGTTGTGTACATGTGTGGTGATAATTGTGACAGGGGTAGGTTTTCTCAAGTGTGATGATAGTGATGGTGATAACATCCTAGCAACAACTGTTCCTTGTCAGAGAGCTCCTAAGTGCCCAGCCCTGCGTAAGATATTTACATATGAGGTGTCCATAAAGTCCTTACAAATCTGAAAAGTGCCACGGAGAGACAGCCACCTTGAGGAAGGTCCACTGTCACTGTATCGTTTTAGTTACAAAGCACAGTGGGACTGAAGCCATTCAATATAACGTGCCGCTTATTACCTGGAAAATAAAGGATAAATGATAACTAATGAATCCTCGATAATCTTATTTAAACATTGAATAAATTCCCCCTTCGTGTTTTTCATAAATTGTTTGTCTTAAAGAGACATGAGTGTATTAAAAACTAACACTGGGGGGACTTCTCTGGCGGTCCAGTGGTTAGGACTCCGCGCTTTCACTACTGAGGGTGCGGGTTCGATCTCTGGTCGGGAAATTAAGATCCCGCGAGCCGTGCGTTGTGGCCAAAAAAAACCAAAACAAAACAAAACTAACACTGTGAAACTGTCTTAGGAACGCCCTTTCAGTAAGTTACAGTCCTTACAGTCCTTATTATTATCCCCGTTTTAGAGGTGAGGAAACTGGGGCTCGGGAGGCACAGTTGTTTGGCCAAGGCCACACCACTAAGAGGAGGCAGAAGCGAGATGTGAGCCAGAGCGCCGAGGAGCAGCCCTGCCTTGGAGGAGGGAGGGGGCTGGGATGTTGGCTGCAGAAGAAACTCAGGTGGGAGCGAGGTCCAGGCAGGAGAGCAGGGCTAGTCTTCGGGGCCCCGGGGTGGGGCTGGGACAGTGGGGGTGAAGGAGCAGCCCAGGAGCCCCGATTTCAGCTCAGCTTCCCTGCGCCTGGAATTGGTGGGGAGCTCCCCATCACTACAGATGCGGGAGTCAGGCCTGGGTGCCCGCCTAGTGGGGAGATGCCCTGCAAAGAGAGGACTCTGATGTTGGGGTTGAGGGCTTAGCCTTGACTTGAAATTCAGGGGTGAAGAACTCAGGGGCCAGTTATCAGGGGGAAACTTTGCTCCCTGAAGCCCTTCTGAGGCCCAGTGCTGGCTGCCATGCATGACAGATCAGTGGTCAGAGGCTGGCTCTGGGCCAAAGGAACTCCCACCATGCACCGGGAGGCTGGTGGATGTGAAAACTTCCGTGAAAGGGGGAGGTATGTAATGGAGGTTGGGGAGGATAATCGGAGTCAAGGATTGAAGGGTCCATAGTCCTCTCTCATGAGAGATGGGAATGGTGTTCCCAGCAGGAGGAACGGCACGAGCAAAGGCTCAGAGACTTGCTGGGGGTGTGGATTTGGATTCTGTCCTGGAGAAGGGGGAGACAGTAGGGGAGACCATGACAAGGTCAGGTCCCTGCGCTGCTGCTGTGGTGGAGGGGAGAGGCTGAGGCCGGGAGTCCAAGAAGGAGCCTGGGCAGCTGTGGCACTTGGGGAGCAGGCCAGAGGAGCAAGGTCCTGAGGTAGGGCCTGATGTCCCTGTAGAACCATCCATCGGTCAGTCAACAAACACTTGTGAAATACCCTTGAGGAATGGGCGTTGTTGATTATGTGGAACATATTACTATTGTCAGTAACTGACTTCAGGAGGAAAGAACTCACCTTCCTATGTACCAAGTCCTCTCTACTGAGCCTGTGCCAGGCCCTGGGATGATGGTGGTGAACGAGACCAAGGGCATCTTGCTCTCAAGGAGGGAGGCAGCTTAGAAAACAGTGACTAGACATTGACAAAATACGTGCCTACACATAGACTTCTGCTCAGGGGTGGGCTGCAGGGGCCAGGTCTAGTCTGGAGGGTCAGGAAAGGCTGCCACGATCAAGGGGCTTTTATACTGAGAACAGGAGTCTGGGTTTTAGCTAGGCATTAGCTGGGGGAAGAGTGTGCCTGGGAGAGGATCAGCCTGGATACCAGATGGAAGGTAGGAGGGACTTGGAATGCTGGGGCGGGGGGCGTGGAGGGAGGTGGTGGGCCTGGAGCCTTGGGGCAGGGAAGAGGCATGACTTGGGCAGCAGTGGGAGGCGAGGGTTCTGGGGTGGGCGTTGTGGAATTTAAAACAAAATCAGCACATGTCCTGGGGTCCCTCGGTCCCCTCTGCCACCGAGTTCCACAGCCCTGGAGGGGAATGAGGATGGGATGAAATGGAGGGATTCTGGCGGCAGGCG
The DNA here is from genome assembly GCF_951394435.1 of Stenella coeruleoalba. Classification (NCBI taxonomy): domain Eukaryota; kingdom Metazoa; phylum Chordata; class Mammalia; order Artiodactyla; family Delphinidae; genus Stenella; species Stenella coeruleoalba. Next base: position 26,085,213 of record NC_137169.1, read on the forward strand.
GAGCCGGTCCAGATGACCCTTCAGGTCCTACTGTTGTAGAGATGGGGTGCAGTAGCCTGGGATGATGTCCCCAAACACGTGACACCCCCAAATGTGCAGGTAGAATAGGGGTCCTCAGAACTGGGCCAGCACATTTCCACCTGGCCTGTCTCCGTGCAGCCTGAGATGAGCCGTCTCTGCCTTTGGGGTTCTCCGTCTAGTAGAGGAGACAGAGGAGGGGCGGCCTCGCTGCTGAGGATGCAGCCAGGGCACAGGGGTGGCGGGCAGAAGCATCAATCAGCCGTGGTTGCCAGATGAGAAATGGTCCTCTGACCAGGACGCAGGGTGCAGGAGCAGGGAGGTGAGGCCGAACCACACGTGAAGGGCTTCGAATGGCACACTAGGGAATTCAGACTGTCACTGTTCATAGTGGGCAGTCAAGGTCGTGGGCTTACTTACGGCAGGGAGTGTTCTTTATTCCAGCCTGGCCAGCATGGGGGCCTGCCCTGGGGGACCTTAGTTTGTCTGACGAGTCTGTTGATGGGCGGAGCAAACCCAGGGCGGGCTGTGGCTTTAGGGAAGGAGCCAGACCGGGTGGTCAGAGCTGGATTCTCCCTCCACCTAATGCTGATCGGCAGCTTAGGCAAAAGAGGTTCAGGTCCAGTCTGCATTTCATTACCTACCTGCTTGGCACAGGGTTTGCCAGAGCAGGTGACTGAAGACAAGCCTAGGAGAGCAGGGAGGGCCTCCCGTCCCGGTGTGTGCGCCTCGCTCCCCAGCCCCGTTTCCACACCCCATCCCGGTCCTCCTCCATCCTCACCCGGCTGCTGGACCAGCACAAGCCGCAACAGCCAGCAGAAAGCCCGGCCATCAGCCTGCAAGTCACTGCTCCCAAGTCTCCTTCTCAGTGAGGACCCCGACCACCCTATTTAACATTGTACCCTCCCCATGCACTCACGACCCCCCTCACCTGCTCTGCTTCTTCTCACAGCACTTATTACCTTCTACACGCACTTTACTTACTTATTTCATGCTCATTGTTTCCACAAGGCAGTGGGTTTTTTCTGTTTTGTTCACAGATATGTTCCAAGCACCCAGGGTGGTGCCTGGCACACGGGTGCCTGATAAAACAATTGTTAAATGAATGAATAATAGTAATACTGGCAAGTGGTGACGGAGCCCTGACTCTGTGCCAGTACTTGGCTAAGCCCCTTCCACATATTATCTAATGGAATCTTCACAAAGCCCAGTGAAGTAGGGACTGTATTTTTATACCCATTTTGCAGATGAGGAAACCGAGGCTCAGTGATTTGACCAAGGCCACCCAGCTAGTAAATGGTAGAGCCAGTGTGAGGACAAAAAGGGGCTCACAGGAAGGACACAGAGGCTGACTTTCAGGGCCACCCTGTCCTGCATTCTCTCAGTAGCTGGGGTGACCAGGTAGCCATTTGGGGAAGAGGCAGGAAATAGAAATGGGGGGCCAATTAGAGGGTGATGTCTCCTGAGAGAAAGAGGCAGGGTGGGCAGCGAAGGTCCTGGCAAAGCTGTGAATCTGCCCTTTTCACTGGGTGGTCTGCAGGTGGCTTTTTTAGAAGAGGGGCAGAATGCCATCAAAGCAAGACTGCCATGATTAGCCGGGGGCCTGGGCGGGCTGTCTGAGTGGGTGCTGGTGGAGGGCCGGGTTCAGCGGGGCCCTGTGGGGAGCGTGGAGGCTCTGGTCACAGAATGGCTGTGGGAGGCCAGAGAAGAAAGGACGCGGGTAGCCTTTGAAGACCCAGCTCTTGCCTGGGGCTCACTCTGGGGAGAGTGTGTGGAGCGGGGAGCCTGGGAGGCTTGGGGGCCACAGGGGTGTGCAGGCTAGCCGAGGGCTTGAGGGCTGGAGCTGGCCTGGGGGACCTGTCAGGGATGCCACCTCACTGGGCTGCCTGTTGCAGAATCCACACAGGCGACAGACCCTACAAGTGCCCACATCCTGGCTGCGAAAAGGCTTTCACTCAGCTCTCCAACCTCCAGGTGAGTGCCGGCCTGCCTCCGCCAGGTGCACAGCCCCTCCTCCCCAGGGGAGCCTAAGGAGGGGGTGGGGCTGGGGGAGTCCAGCCAGCTCCCGACCCCTGCTGTGCTCCCCGCAGTCTCACCAGCGCCAGCACAACAAGGACAAGCCCTACAAGTGTCCCAACTGCTACCGGGCCTACTCGGACTCCGCCTCCCTGCAGATCCACCTCTCGGCCCATGCCATCAAGCATGCCAAGGCCTACTGCTGCAGCATGTGCGGGCGGGCCTACACCTCGGTGAGTGCGGGGCCCCCGGGAGCCTCTCCCTCTCCCCGCCCTCCTCAGACCTGTACTGACGCTCCCATTTTCCAGACGAGGAAACTGAGGCCGAGAGAAGGGCAGTGACTTCCCAAGATCACAGTGAGTGGCAGAGCCAGGGCTTCTGCTTTCCACTTCTGTTTTCGGCTGCCTCAGGCCGAGCTCTCCCCAGGCAGCCTTTCGCCTGGCTTCTGGAGATGTGGTTTCTTCCAGGCAGTGTGGGGTGGTGGGCGGGGAGGCGCTGGCAACCTGCTCCCCAGAGCCAGGGAGGGAGAAGGACCTTTCCCCACTGGGGAAGCTGCAACGCCCGTCATGCCCACAAGGGGGCACAGTGACCTGGCCCAGAGCCACCGTCATCTCCCAGGAAAGGCCCACACAGGGCCAGAAAGGTGCCAGTCCTCCATCCCTGGATGGGAATTTTCCTAAACAAGGGCCTTTCACACCCAAGAGAGGGAGTCCAAGTGAGTCACTTTTGTGTGTCCTTCTGGCTATGTGTGTCCAAATATTCTGGTTAACAGATGCCCACGTGTACCCAGACTGATCACCAAGCCTCAGTTTCCTCATCTGTAAAATGGAAGAGGTAATAGTTCTTAACTTCTAGGGCTGTTGGCTGGCAGAGTCAGCGCCTGACAGACCTTAGCTAACACAATGATTTATTCACCCAGTGTTTGCTGAACACTTGTGCCAGGCACTTGGGAATCAGGATGAATCAAACAGACATATTCTTTGCCCCCAGGCAGGTTAGAGTCCACTGCTGGAGACAGACGTTAAACAAGTAACCACACAAGTGGATATGTAATGACAAATCGTGGTAACTGCTCTAAGCAGGCTTTCTCAACCTCAGCCCGTGTTGACATCTTTGCCGAGGGGGTGCTGTCCTGTGCGTTATAGGATGTTTAGCAACATCCTTGGCCGCTACCCACTAGCAACCCCTCCCTGAAAATGCCTCCAGACTTTGCCAAATGTCCCTGGGCTGGGGGTGGGGGGGAATTGCCTCTGATTGAGAACCACTGCTGTAAAGGAAAAAAGGGAAACGTATGTTTTGAAAGGCAGCTGCAGGGGGGACAAATTGGAGTTGGGGAAGGGAGATGGGTTGGGATAGGTGTATGAGGAAGTATCATTTAGAGGAAGCCTTGAAGGTAATTGGCCAGGTGAGGACGAGTGGAGCGGGAAGGACTTCCCATGCAGGGGAACAGGGAATGCAAACACCCCCGACGTGGAACAGTCGCGGTGTGTTCCAGGAACTGAAGGAAAATTAGGTCACACGAGGCTGTCGGTCCCTGTTAGGGAGCCTGGATGTTTTTCCTGGTGGAGTGGGGACCCATGGGGAGGGGACTGTCCAGGAAGGTAGTTCTGAAAGTTCACTTTGGCTAGAGAGGGGCGCATGGATTGCACCTTCCTATATGCGTCCCCTCTTAGAGGAGGGGCCGCCAGCGGTCACAGCCATGGTTCTTAGAGGGGATATGAACTCTGGGGGGAAGGGGCTGTCACATCTCACCTGGCTTGAGGCCCCACAGAACAAGAATAATTACCTTTTTTTAAAAAAAACATATTAATGGATTGACTTTTAAACTACTTTAATACATAAAAGAAACATTTTAGAAAAGTGAACCCTCGTGTTCCCATCAGCCCCCAGAGCCTGGCATCAGTCTATCCTGCCTTATCCATATCCCTGTTTTTTGAAGTAAAACTGACATCACATTGTTCCATCTGAAAATTTTTCACTTTGTGTCTTTAAACATAAAGACTGCTTTTTTGAACTTAGCCACAGTACCTTTATGATACCTTAAAATGATTCTCCATAGTCCTTAATATCGTCAAATACCCAGGCGGTATTCACATTTTCATTTGTCTCATGGATGCCATAATTTATAATTTTATTTACTTATAAATTTTATTTTTTAATCAAGATCCAAATAAAATTCTTACATTGCACTGGGTCAATATATCTTTAAACTATTGGTCCTCCACCCCACCTCAACACCACTGCCTTTTTTTTTCTTTGCAATTTACTCATTGAAGAATAGTTTCCTAGTTTGGATTTTGCTGATGACTGCCCTTCGCTGTTGTTTGATAGCGCTTTGCCACCACACTTGAGGGCTTCCTCTGCCGGATTCTGAGCAAGCTGAGGTATGAGGCCAAGGAGTGGCAGGTGGGAACCAGAGCACCACCTTAGTGTGAAAGCCTGTGGGCCTGCAGGTGAGCCTTGGGTCACCTCGCCTACCCAGTCTTGGGTGCCTCAGGTCAGACTTAGCAGAGTCTGTGGCAGTGCTCACGGGATGAGGTGAGCATGCCCAGTTTAAGCTTCCCAAAGTCACCAATCAGATCCGGCCCCACTTCTTCCCAAAGGAGGATGGAGCATGGGGGTGCAGAGGCTGGGGCTCCCATCACCACCTAGAACGAAATGTAGAGACTAGGGAAGCAGTGGTCCCCTCAACCCTAACTGCTAAGAGCTTTACCCACATCACCATAGCAACCCTTTGAGGTTGTTCCTTCCCCATCCCTGCCTGCAGAGGAGGAAACTGAGGCTTGGAGGGCTAAGATGACTTGTCCAACATTCCACTGCTGAGAAATGGCAGAGCCATGGTCAACTGAGGCCTACCGCTTCGCCCCCACTGGGAGAACCAGCCATATGGGGGCAGCTATGCTCAATCGGACAGGACTCCACTGCAGCCAGTTGGTAGACAGCAGCTGGCCTGGCCCTAGGGAGTTTTAGGTGGGCACTGCTGCGGGGTGAGCCTGGTGCCTGCCAGCTCTCTAGTCAGCACACTGTGGGCTCGGACTCTGGTAAATAAGCCAGCCCCCACTGCTGGCAGAGATGCGGCATCCCTAGAACCAATGCTGATGCCCGTCTGACCCCCCAAAGCTGTGGCTGTCCATCACTAGCCGGCCCACCTACCAAGGAGCCCTCCAGTGGCCGCTTGTGGGAACTGCAGCTCCCCCTGCACCCCTTGCCAGCAGTTGGTTGTAAGTTCTGAATCTCACCCCGCCCACAGGAGACCTACCTGATGAAGCACATGTCCAAACACACGGTGGTGGAGCACCTGGTGAGCCATCACTCGCCCCAGAGGACGGAGTCCCCCGGCATCCCGGTGCGAATTTCCCTCATCTGAGCCGACGCAAGGCGCCGCCCCGCCCTGCCCACTGGCAGACACAGACCCAGGCAGCACCAGGCCCCGACTCCCTCCAGGGGCCCTCCAGGAACAGCCGAGCTCTCTCACGACCTTCCTGACCTTCCAGAAAGCCTGGGCCGCAGAAGCCCTGCCCGGTCCAGCTCCGGGGGCGGCCAGGCCAACTGCAAGATTCTGGACTGTTCTGGTGGCATCCAAAGACGATCTCAGAGCACTTTGAACCTCTCTGCTGGGTTTTCCTTTTGTTCCCCACCCTTCACTTGCTTCACTGTTCTTTTTTTTTTTTTTTTAAGTTTGTTTTGGAAATAACAAAAAAGATATTTATTGGCCAAGAAGTTGGTGCTGCTAAGACCGAGAAATTAAAAGAACCGGACAGATGGACACAGAGAACCAGAGGGCAGCGTGGGACCTTATCTTGCCACGGCCTCAGGTCTTGAGGGGAAGGCTCAAGCCTGGGTTTCTGGACTGCAAAGGGGGCCCCCAGGTGGGAGGGGCAGGAGGCAGCTGGAGTGAGCCGCTTGCCCCTGGGTGCCAGCTCGAGCCTCCAGAGCTGCGCCCTGGGCATCACTGAGCAGAGGGATGTGGCAGCTACCAGGGCTACCCAGTCTTCAGGAGATGAAATGAGAGGGGCCGGGAGGTCCACAGGACCAAAGGGTGCAGTGTTGGCTGGGCTGGGTGCAGGCCCAGGGAAACGGGGTGGGGTGGGCTGGGTAAGACCTGGCACCCCTGCTGCCCTGAAGACCACCCCAGTCTACCTCGGTGCTGGCCAAGAAACCTATTGGCTACCTCTCCCACCATCCCAGACTGTGGGCAGGGGGAGGGAGTGGGCCTGGGGCAAGGACCCCCCTCTCCAGAATTTCCTCCAGATGGGGCAGTGCCCGAGGAGGGGTTACTTGTCTTCCCTGCCATGGAGGGGAATCCCCAGCCCAGGCCCTAAGCCCCTGGGCAGGGAAGGGATCCTCGGGGAGGAGGGTCCCGGGAACAGACCCTGCCCTCAGCTCCCACAGACACACCCCAATCTGAAAGCCATGCGTGTCCGTGTATATAGGAACTATGTACAGAGCCCGGAGAAGCCCCCCTACATCCCCTGGGGAAAAAAAAAAAGAAAACTAGACAGAAACTCATCTATATATTCTGTATCTGGAGTTCCGTTTTGAATATTAACTGTGTTATTTTTATACACTTTTTAAGCCTTAACTCGCCATTGATTTACCAGTTTAACGTCTCCTGGGGTTTCTTTTCCCACGGGGTTCTCTGCCCCGCCCCCACCCCTTTGTTTGACTGGCGTCGTCTGATACTCAGTATTGTAGCTTTTTGTCCGCATGTTACTACCCTGTAAATACGCTGTTATACATACTGTTAACACCCCTTTGCTTTTTTCTATGGGACCTCCAGGCCACCATATTTAGAACTAGTTACCTTATTAAAAAAGAGAAAACAGTCTGTTGGCTTCTCAGTCTGCATCGTGGTGGCAGGGAGGTGAGGGCAGGTGCCCCTCAAGGCTTCAGGAACGAAGTATGCGTTTTATTGAAGGAAAGGGGTGGGGAGCAAAAGAAGTCAAACGTGGGGGAAGACACTAAAGGGGGCAAGAAACAAAGGAATTCCAAACCCTCTGCTCTTTGTATTTCTCTGTTGTGAAGAATAAACTGTACCTGCAGCCGGGTGGTGGCGGTGTGTGGCGTGCTCTGTGCGAGGGTGGGGCTGGGGGGCACCTTTCCACTGCTCCTCTCCCCTCCCCCGCCCTCCCCCAAGACTCGGGGAAGAAGGGAAATGCCCCTTCCTGCGTCCATCACTCGCAGCCAAGGACCATGAGGGCTCAGAGGAGTGAGTTCCCAGTGGTGGCTCATGGCTGAGTCACTTTCTCTCCCACGAGGCGGTTAGCACAGGGCCAGCCTTGATAAACTCTGGGGGAGTTCCTGCATCTCCGTCCTAGGCAATCAAAACAGTGACCCCCTTGGGGAAGATGTGTGTGCAGGGGACTTCTTGGTCTCCTCGATCACTGGACTAGCTGGAGGCTGTGAGGCTGGAGCTGCTGCTGCTGCAGGAGCCCGAGGATGAAGCTGAGTCTGAACAAAGCCAGGTGGAGAGCCGGAGACACATCATTGAGCCCTGAAGCTGTCTTGACCCCAGCACCGTCCTGTTACGTAAGCCAGTAGATCCTCGTTAGGGTTGATCTTTCGTTTTCCTCAGAGTCAGTTGCTAAACGTTTACCACAACACCACTGGCTGACTCTCCAATCAGATTCCTCATTCAGTGAGTTAGGAACAAGTTAGGCGATGGTGGGCACCTGAACGGGAAAATCCTGTATGTGTGTGTGGGGGGGTGGGGGGGATGCACGGGGTGCTGTGTTGGGCCAGACACAAGCAGAAGGACAAAGGAGGCAGAGAGAAGCGGAGACGGACAGAGGAGACTGAGGGCCAGCCAGTGGCAACCTTAGCTCCTGACTTTGTCTCCATCTTCTGGCCCACTCTAATTTCCTGCTTGTTCTCACATCAGTGAATTTATTTATAAGTTACCGTGTGACATCGGGTAAGTTAATTAACCTCTCTGTGCCCGATTTTCTCATAGGTAAAATGAGGGAAATAATAATAACCAATTGATAGGGTGCATATGAGGATTAAATGAACCAATAGATATCTAAGGCTTAGAACTGTGCCTGGTACATAGTAAGTACCCAATAAATGTAATTGTTATTATTTGATGTAGCCCTGATGGATCTATGTCCTTTATGATCAAGGAACCCTGACTAGACAGCTGGTGATGTTTGGGAATTTTGGGGGGTGACATCCAAGCTGGCATGGTAGGTGGGATGGCTGGACAGGTGAAGATTTTGCATGTACCAGTGACACTCGGGGGACTGGGAGTCTGATTTTCACCGGCTCACCTGGAAGCCCTCAGGAGCTTACCCGGTCCCTGAGGGTCCCAGCGTGGGTGCCGAGGATACTGTTGATTAACAGGGACACTGATGGAAGCAGCGGCAGGAGCTTATCCCCTGTTTTTCCTGCTGCTGCCCTGAGCCTCTCTACACCTGAGCCTGCCCCACCCCCACCCTGGGCCTCTGGGCAAGACAAAGGAGGTCCTCCACTCTATTCTGCTGTTTACCCCTCCCCCTCCTCAGGAAGGTCTCCACCCACAGCATGAGGCTCCCCTAGCCCAGCACCTGGAAACCCCTGACTCGAGCCATCACTTCCTCTTTAAAACAGGAAATGGCTGTCCTTTGGCGACTCCTTTGCTCTCCACGAACTTTTTCTGCAGCATCACAACCCCTGCCAGGAGGGTGATTGGCATCCCCACTTTACATATGAGAAAACTGAGACTCAGCAAGGGTAAGGAACTAGTCCACAGCCACACACAGAGTCAGAAGAGGAGCAGATTTCCATCCAGATCTTACTGGCCTGAGCTCAGGTCTCTGCTGGCCCAGGGCTCAGTGTGTGTGGCCCTTGGTGAATGATGCAGGCAGTGTAAGGTGGAGGACAGTCTCCCACCAGAGGAAGGGATGTCAGCCTATAGCCATCAAGCAATAACCTGTTCTTAGGCACACCTAGCCTGTTCTTAGCTCTAACCCAGAGTCCAAAGGGTCTTCTGGGTTCTGCTAATCTAGTTTAGTTAGGCAGGAGACACTGGGACCTTGGAACTGCTTGGGAGAGGGGAGATATCTCTTACATTAGCAACAACTGGAAGTGTTTGTAAAAACTGTTACTATGTGAAAACCATCACAGTTGGCTTATAGCCAGAATTGCTGCCCTACCTGAAAATAGTGGAGCCTGTTAAAAATGCAAGGTCTATGAGAACACTACACAAACGGGTCAGAAGACCTGGAGGTAAGTCCCACCCTCTCCGGGTCTCCGTTTTTCAACTGTCAGACAATATCTCAGGGACTTCCAGCAGATAACTTCCCCACAGCTATTTCCCGGAGGGAACCACCTTTCCTGGAGAGCCTGATGACTTCAGGCTTCTGTTCAGAACGTTGTGTCTTTCCCTATTGAGGATGAAGAGTCTGGACAGCAGCCACGGATGAGGAAATTTATTTCCCAGACACCGTGGCCAAACAGCCATATGGATCCCATGGCGAGGAAATGTCATTTTTATGGACTTGGATTCTCTAGGAGAAAGGGCCATAGGACACTTGGGAATAATGTATTTTATTATCATATTACTTAAATATGTACAAACTTTGCTGAGGGCGGCGGAGGTGAACCGGATGCCACTGTGTTTCTCTATCTGGGGCTCCTGCCCAGTGGCAGCTCTATTGGACCTGAGGGCCAGTCCTTGCTTTCCAGCTGCTGACCTCACAGACTGACTCACAGATTCTCTGGGTCCTTACGTAGTTATGTTCCCTTTGTGAGCCTCAGTCCCATTAAAAAAAGTGGGGGGATATGGGGAAGGGGCTAAAACGTCTCTTTGGGGGCCTCCACTGAACTCAGTAAGGTCAGAGGTGACAGGTTTCCAGGCAGCTGGCAGTATCTGGGTCGCTGTGAAAAGTCAGGGAAGGGATGGATCGCCCGCCTCGGGGAGGCGCTCTCCAAAGGCCGGGCCTCCTCCTGCCACCCCGGGCGGTGGGGGGTAGTATTCACGCAGTCTTCCCGCCACCCCACCCCACCCCACCCCCCGCCGTGCCACGCTGCTTCCAGAAGGGCCCCCGCCGGCGTTCGGGCCTCCAGGCCGAGGGCGTCTCTAGCCGCGCAGCAGGGCGTACTCCTTGGGCGCCCAGAGCAGTTGGGGGCGGCGAATCTCGGCCCGGTGGCCGACGTCGGAGCTCCAGCAGAACTCAGGCGACAGCAGCTTGGCGGGCTTGTGCAGCCAGAAGGACTTGTTGAGGTGGCTCTCGTCGTGCCAGCGCGCCTCCAGGCCGCGCGCGCGGTCCCGTCGCAGGCCCCGCACGCAGTAGGCCGTCAGCTGCCGCAGAGCCGCCACGCTGCCCCCGAACACGGCCGCGTGGTAGCAGAAGTCGCCCTCGCTCGGGCCCAGCGCGGCGGCCGAGCGCGCGTCCCGCTCGAAGGGCAGCCGCCGCCTCCGCCAACGGTAGTGTCAGACGAGCAGCTGCGCCACCGACTCGGCCAGTGCCTCGGACCCGAAAGTCCCGCTGAAGTGCTGGTCCACGTCCGCGCAGCGCAAGCAACGCGCCTCGGGGCCCAGCCGCCCGCCCAGCGCCGCGTGCAGCGCGCGCATGCGCAACATGGACACGTTCTGCCAGCGCAGCCGGCGGCCCGGGCCCAGCCGTACGCGGGGCACGGCGGCCGGGCCCTCGGTGAACACGTAGCACACCACGCGCTGGCCCACCATGAAGTGCTGCTCAGCCGTCTTCAGGAAGTGCGCCAGGTACTTCTCCAGGTATCTGTCGGGCGGGGCGGGGCCGTCTTGAGTAAGCCGGGCCTCAGCGCACTCCGCCATCCGCGGAGACGTCTGGCTTCTGAGGCCTCACCTCGTCCGTACTTGTGCCCCTGCAACCCCAATCCCTGGAACTCCAAAACTGTCCAGCCCTGGAATCGTCCGAGGTGGATTAAAAATAATTACCCATTGTTTGCCACCCCTGCCCGGAGAGGCCCTTTGTTCTCCGCTTGAAGGCGGCTCTCTCCCTGACCGCTGCGATCAATAGAGTCCCGAGGAAGGGATGCTGTGCTGGCCCTTGGGAGGACCGGCTCGTTAGCCTTTGTCTCTTTAGAGCTCTGACCCTTCGCTTAAGAAGTCCCAGAGCTCAGGGCTTCCCTGGTGGCACAGTGATTAGGAGTCCGCCTGCCAATGGAGGGCACACAGGTTCGAGCCTTGGTCCGGGATGATACCACATGCCCCGGAGCAACTAAGGCCGTGCGCCACGACTACTGAGCCTGCGCTCTAGAGCCCGCGAGCCGCAACTACTGAGCCCGAGCGCCGCAACTAAACCCCACGCGCCTAGAGCTCGTGCTCTGCAACAAGAGAAGCCACTGCAATGAGAAGCCTGCGCACTGCAACGAATCGCGGCAACTAGAGAAAGCCTGTGGGCAGCAACGAACACCCAACGCAGCCAAAAATAAATAAAAATAAGTAAATTAAAAAAAAAAGTATCAGAACTCAGATGCTGCCACGAAGTGAGGGAGACCAGCCTAGCCACGGAGAGAGGCGCCCGCCAGTCATCCACAGGACTTTTGGGAGCAGGGAGGGGCCCCCTGCTACTGAGCCCTGTCAGAATTCCTGAGCCACAAAATCACGAGCTGTGGTAGTAATGGACTGTTTTCAGTCACTGAGTTTGTGGTGATTCCTTACATAGGTAACCGGGACGTTCAGAATACTGGAAACTTTGTGTGAACAGGCCTTGGGATCCCAGGCTTCTAAAATAATCGAACTAATGCCTGATATTTTGGAACATTTGTCATGTGGCAGATAGTGTTCAAAGTAACGTGCATTATCTCATTTAATCCTCACCATTATTAGCTCCATCTCTCAGGTGAGGAAACTGAATCTCAAAGAGCTTCAGTAACTTGTGCAAGCAAGCATGCACATAGCTGGTAAGTGAAAGCCAGGATTTGAACCCAGCTTGGCACTGGAGCCTGTACTTTTACCTGCGCTTGCTCTATTCCGGGTGGAACTGTGAGAAACTGGAATCAGAGACCTTGGAAGCCTCAGCATCCCAGGGTGTTGGACTCATAGATCCTTGGAACTCAGGACCTCAGGACCCTGGAATTTCTGGACTCAAGAGACTCTGACCCCTAGGGCTGGTGCAGGAACACCCTACTCAGCATTCAGAGCAGAAGTGGGAGCGCCAAGGCCCTGGAGAGGCCAGCAGTCCTGTTTGACCCCAGCCTCTCAGGGGCCCTCCTGGCTTTCCCTCCCTTCTAGAGTGAAAGGGACGGAGTTGGAGGAGCCCTGAGCAGTTGCCTGGGGCACAGGTCCCCAACCCCCCGGGCAGCGGACCAGGCCTCACAGCAGGAGGTGAGCGTCAGGTGAGTGAGCAAAGCTTCATCTGCCCCCATCGCTTGCATTACCACCTGAACCATCCCCTCCCCCCTCTCCCAACCCCTGGTCCGTGGAAAAATTGTCTTCCATGAAGCTGGTCCCTGGTGCCAAAAAGGTTGGTGACCGCTGGTCTGGGGTCTCTGAAGACAGAATTCCTTCCCCAGGCTTTTGGATATCTTTTCCTGGAGGCAGAGCTCTCAGTGCCTTCCCAAAGCAGCCTGTTCCATTATTAGAAACTCTTCCTTAAGTTGCCTTGAACTCTATCTCTCTGTACCTTAGGATTGTAGGATCTGATTGCCACTCTAAGCCAGGAGTCCCATTTGCATCACTACTGGAAAGTGAATACCAGTTTGGACACCCTGACATCCATAATGGGGAGATGGGCAGGTCAGCCCCCTGAGGTTTCTTCTCCACCTCCCACTCTGGGTTCCTTGTCCATACCTGGGGGCCCCTTAGTTCCTCGATTGGCCTCCTCTCCTGTCGTGATTCTGTCTTCCCCGCTCCTCAGTCACTTGCCCCCATGGCCTCTCCCTCGACTTGGTCATCATCAGTCTGCCCCCCACCCCAAGTTGCGGCTTCACCCGTCCCACTGTCTGAGCCCCCGTCCTTCCAGCCCACTTCCTGTGATATCACCCCCAACAGTACTTCCTCACTGACTCCTCTGGTCTGCTGACCCTACCACTCTCCGCATCCTCCTTTCTTCACATCCCTCTTTATCCAGCCCAGATTCTCTCCCTCGCAAAAGCCCTCAGCTCCCCAGCCCCTCTTCCGCCTTCAGACTTTCTTGGCGAACCTCCCCCCGCCCCGCCCTTTCTGTGTGCCTGCACCTGAGCCGCTGACCTCCACAGACGCTTCTGCAGCTGGGCCATCCCCTCTGTTTACCCAGGTCTCACCTCCTCTCACCTGAAAGACGCCATCATTTTCTCACTGCAAACCCAAGCCCTCCAGGTGATCAGCCCCAGGCCCTGGGCAGGTTCCTTCCAGGTTGTGATGCTGAGCCCTTGGCTGCCTGGGCTGGGTGGACTCCGGGGAGGAGGGGAAGGGAAAGGATGGTCCTGCCCTCATGCTGGGAGTCTGGGACTAGGGGTGTTGTCTTTGCTTCTCGCTTTATCCTGGGATCCTAAAGCCCAGGAGAATGGGGTGCTCCACCCCTACATCACGTGCACACCCCCTCCCACTCCCTGCTTGGATAGCACCGCTCCCCTCCCCGGGCCTTACCTGCCTACAGCAAAGACAGTCAGACCAATGGTGAGGTTCTGTACAGCCTCTTGCTGGGCCACATCTGGGTCAAAGGTGCCATCCCAAATAATGGGGGCCCCCCAGCAGGTACAGGTCAGGACTTCAGGCCGGGCCCTGGCCAGGGCAGGGATGGAGAGAGAGGTCCATTCATCTTCCTGCTTGCTGCATGGTCACCGCCACCTCCGCAGTCCTGGGCCCTAGGGACCCACAGATGGGTCACACCCAGGCCCTGCCCCTAGAAATCTCTTCCCAGATCCAGCAGAGTAGGGGGAGATGTGTTACCTGATGGGGCCCCTGGGTAGAGTGCCTAGCCCTGCCAGGGTGGGGGATGTGAGGAGGGCAGGAACGCTGGGGCAGAGCTCTGTAGGGTGTGTGGGTGTCCTCGGAATGGGAGAGATGGCAGCTCCTTACCAAGGATGCAGGGGACCTGTGAAGTTGTCTCTCAGCAGGGGCATTCTGGCCAAAGGGCAGATCCCCATGGGTGTGAGGACTCCCAGGTGCCTGTGGGGTGGGAGCATCAGTGAGGGGCATGCTGGCCTGCCCAGGAGCCCTGTCGCTTTGCTCCTTACAAGGAAGGAGAGCCCGCAAGGACGCTTGTGCGGGCCATGACAGGTGCCACTCTACATCCCTCAAGGAGGCACTTGGAAAGAACCACTTCAACCCTGCCCTGCTGGTCCCATCACAAGTGCTGGGGGAAGGGGGTTGTACCTGACTACAGGGAGCCCGTGCAGGAGCAGCCCTAAGAGGCCAAGTGCAGATAGGATCAGAAGATTCTCTTCCAGGCCCTGGGGGGTGGGGAGGGGGGGTCAGCAACTCATTTCTGCATATATTTTTATACACACACACACACATATATGAAAAATGAGGTAATTCAGTGTTCCATTTATTTGTTCGCTTTAATATGAATGTATTATTCTGTTCACTTGGCACAGACATTCAGAGGTACAAAAGAGTATAGACAGTGCAGTCCTTCCTGTTCCCAGCCACGGCCACCCAGTTCCCCTGCAAGGGGATAGTTTATGCACATACAGGCAAATATAAATATGGTAGCAAATTCTCCCTCCCTTCCCTCTGTCCCTTCCTCTGATTTTCTCCCACAAATGGTAGCACAGTGATACGCTGTTCTCCACCTTGCATTTTCCGCTGACCATTATGTCCTTGAGGTTGTTCCACCTCAGTACGTGAAGCGCTTCCTCGCCCTTTTTTCCAGCTGCCTAATATGCCATTGACTGGAGGTGGCATCATTTACTTGACCAGGTCCCTTGTGATGAGCATTTAGATGTATAACATTTTGCTTTTCCTGGCAGCAAACCTGGGGGACAGTAAGTTAGGGGTTGGGGCACTTAGCCTGGGTAGGATTGACCTCGGTCAGGGGAGAGTCTGGGAGGGGATGCAGGGAGGTTTGTGGCTCGGTGGCTGGGATTTGAGAGCGTCTGGGGCTTAGGGATGAGTTGCTGGGCTGCCCGGAGGGCCGGCTGTGGTCAGGGACCACGTGTCTATGGCGGCTCCAGTCACAGGGCCGGGTCCCTCCAGCAGAGCTCAGCGACCCCACTGCTGGCTCAGAGGAGGTGGACTTTGGGATTTGTGCCTGGTTGCTTGTTTTCCAGAAGGGCCCTACAAGTTGAGAATTTTAATAAGCTCCTCTCGGGGGGTCTCCTCCAACTCTCCTCAGCCCTTCTGGGTGCTGGTGTCTCTAGACAGACAGGACCCATATGGTGAAAGCCTGGCCACTGGGGCCAGACCCCCAGGTTCGAATCCCAGGCCACCACTTCTTAGCTGTCTGACCTTGGGCAAGGTTCTGGGCCTCTGCACTTTAGTCTCCTTGTCTAGAAATGCAGATAATAAGAATACATACCTTAGAGAGCTGCGATGGATATTGAGTTAATACCTATAAGTGATTAGAACAAGGCCTTGCACACAGGAAAAGGTCAGTAAGCTTTAGCTATTGTTGATTATCATTAGTAGTAGTATTCCTAAACAAGCCCTCAGGATTCTCTGCACAGCCTCCCAGCTCCCCTCCCTGCCCTATGAGTCCTTCCAAAATCTGCCTCCTCTGGTCTCTTTCAAGAAGCCTGCCTGATCAGACCCTCCCGCCCCTGCCTTTTCTGCTACCCCAGCTCACCGTTCCTCAGCAGGCGTATCCGGTAAATAGCTCAGAGGGGCACCTTGCGGTTGTGTGTGTACGTATCTGCCTGTGCATCTCAGGGTAGACACCCCTTCTGTTCAGCTGGTGAAACCTGGGTGCACTGACCCCTCCCTCTGCCTCGCCCACTGTCAGTCCCCAGGAGTGGGTGGTTGGCTTGGCCTCCTTGATCTCCGCCCCCCTCTGCCCCTCCTATTTCTCCGGCCCCCACAGTGATCCTGCCTGCTCATCCCCCACCAGGACCATTGCAGCAGCGACCTCCCTGCTCCCAGTCACTCCTGACACAGCCCCCAGAGTCAGCTCATAAAATACCACCTGCCTTAACTGTCCATGTCACATGAACAGGGAAATCCTCGAAGGGGAAATGCATTTAGTAGGCAAACATATGGAAAACTGTTCACCCTCACCAGTAATCAAAGACTTATAGATTAGAACTAGGTGGGATGTTTTGCCTATAAAATGAGCACTTTTTAAAAAGAAAGAAATGAAAATAGCCACACTGGGAGAATACAGCGAGACAGGCACTCTTACACCTGCTGGTGGGATGTAAATTGCTGCAGCTTTTTTGGAAAGCTACTTAGCTGTGGGAATTGAAGCTTTCAATAGTCATCCCATTTAATCCAATCACTGCAACTTCTGGGAATCTGTTCAAAGGAGATCATCTTCAGCATGGGAAAAGTTTATGCATCAAGATGTTCACCAGCTTCTGCTCATTCATGCGTTCAGCCTGTACTTATTGGTCACAAGCTCAGAATCAAGCACTGTGCTAGGTCAAGGATTCAGAGGTGAGCGAGACACAGACCTTGTCTTTAAGGGAGCCGGGTCAGGAAGATATGGGTGGCCAGGAAGGGAGGGGAATGGGGTCACATGACAGACTGCAAACAGATGAATGGAACACAGCACAGCAAGGCTGTGATTCGTGTAAATACAAGATACCATTATCTTGCAAATGGCAAGATACCATTGGGGAGAAGTCAGGGAGGCTTCCTGGAGGAGGTGACCCTTAAGCTAGGAGCTGAAGAACTAAAAGTTATCCACACAAAGAAGGCAGTGGGGCTTCCCTGGTGGCGCAGTGGTTGAGAATCCGCCTGCCGATGCAAAAAAAGAAGGCAGTGGAGGGGAAAGGGAGGTCCATGAAAAAGAAACAGCACTGTGTAAAAGTGACGAGGTGAGAGTGCTTGGAAATACGGGGAACTGCAGGCCTGCCGCAGGGGCGGGGTATAGGGTGTGGATAGGAAGTGATAAGAGTTGAGGCTGGAGATAAGCCTGAGCCAGGTAACCCAGGGCCCACATTCCAGGATAAGGGGTTTGGACTTCATCTTGAAGGCCGTGGGGAGCCCTGAAAGCTCTTTCCTTCAGGGAGTGATGCTGTCACATTTTTACTTGGAAGATACTCCAGCTGAACTGTTGAGCCTGGACATGGGGCAGGGACCAGGTGGAGGCAGGAAGACAGGTGAGTGTTGGCAGTGGGTTGGGGAGGAGTAGGTGATGACTGGCTGTCAAGGAGGTTGATGGGCAGGACTTGGTCACTGATGAGAGGGACAGGGCTGGGGGACCAGGAAAGGAGATGGTGGCTGATAGTCCGGTTGGGGGTAAGAAGCTGGAGCTCAGAAGGCAGGCAGGCAGGCAGGCAGGCTTGGGAGAGAGTTCTGGGATTCAGCAGGAGGGCAGGGACGCTGTGGAAGAGGGAGAGAGCAGAGGAAGGAGAGCCAGGGCCCAGGCACCCACCGAGGACACGGTTGGGGACGGGCAGGGGACTGAGTGAGCAGAGGAGGCAGTGGAGGCTGGGGTGGTGGTGGTGGAAGCGGCTCTTTCCGGAAGTTTGGCTGTAAAAGGAAAGGGAGAGGATGGTAACTGGAGGAGCTGAGGGCCTGGGATTGATGGCGGTGCGTGTGTTTCTTTCACACAGGGAGACTTGAGCTTGGTTGAACGTGGGCTGGAGGGCACCAGTGGAGAAGGCATTGTGCTGCCTTCTCGGATGCAACTGAAAAAGGCCCCAGCGTCCAGCCGAAGGGACTGGCTAAATAAACTTTTTATGAAGAGTCTGCAGTCACATGGAAAAAACTTGCACAAGAACCGTGAATGAAGAAAGCAGGATCTAAAATTGATGGGCACTGTGGTTACAATCTAGCAATGAAAACATGCCCGAGCGAATAAGACTGGAAGGAAAAACTTAAGTGACTGTGTAATAAGTTACGGGAGGGTTGTTCCCCTTTATTTGTGCCCCCAGTTGTCCGTAATGTGCTTTTATTGCTTTTTTAATGAAGGAAAAATACAGAGTTAGCCATTTAGGAAAAACAAGTGTTTTTAAGCCTTTCTAGTGACTGCAAGGTGAAGTCCACCTCTCTTAGCCCTGCCTGAGGAGCCTGCAAAATCATTTCAAGCACTCACACCAGACCCAACTTTCCCACCTCTAGAAACGGAGACTTCACAGTGGGCAGGCCAAGGATGCTCTCCTAGCATTGCTGGAAAAAGCAAATGGAGATAAACAACCCCACTGTTCGTCCTTAGGGAGTTGGATGAATGAATTATGCATTTCTATACAATGGAAAGCAACGTGGCCACTGAAAAGGATGAGTAGATTTATATGTGCTCTCGGGAAAAGGGCCTAAAGAATCAAGTGGAAGAGGAAGTAACAACTGTACATAGAGGCTGGCTGCGCTTCTGTGAGGGGGGAAGCCCCTCTACCTGTGTACCTGTGCATTTACAGACGTGTTTCTATGTTGTTTTATAAAAACGTAGGAAAGAATCTGAACAGCATTGCGCAATAGAAATATAATGTGAGCCAGGAACGTAAATTAAAATTTTCTAGTAGTAGCCATGTTAAAAAAGTGAAAAGAAACAACCGAAATTTTTAGTATTTTATTTTAACCTAATAGATCATTTCAGTATGTAACCCCAAATATCATTTCAATATGTAATCGATATAAAAATTATTGAGATATTTTACAGTTGCTCCTGGAAGCGAGACTGCCCCCCCGGAGGGACGGCATGGGCGGTGCTGGGGCAGGAGAAGGCTGCAGCGGAGCTCTCTCTGCCCTCCCTGCCATCTGACCCTCTTAGCCGGCCCCTCACAACTAGGGCAGCCATGCAGAGTTGTCCCCAAGTGGTCCAGGTGGGCTCCAGCTGTCAGTCCTGGGAGGGTGCTGACACCCAGGCCTGCAACAGGCTCCTGCCGCCCCCTCCCATGGCCCAGCCAGGGAGCCCCTAGTCCACAGAGGCACCTGCCTGACCCATTCCTTCCAGTTCCTTGCTCTGATATTTTCAAAAGGGTCCCCTCCCTTCCACCCCGCTTCCACCTGCAGAAGGTGGTCCCACAAGGTGGCCTCATGTCCTGCTCCTGTACTCTCCTTGCTTTCAGGAAGAGGTTGAAGATCAGTCATTAGTTCCTAAGTTGGAACAAGTTTGCAATCCTGGACAGTCAATCCCAGTTGGAATAGAGGGCTCACAGTTGCAGTGGAAGGTGCGCCCCAAAGTCTGTTCTCTGCTCACCAAGGGGGCTCAGAGTTTAGGGCAGCAGGAGGAGTCGCCGAGCTCTTCACGGGCACGAGATCTCCCAGGATGCAGCCTCCCCCCACCCCACCACCCATTCCTTGGACCGTCTGTACCCCTTGGGCGATGTCCTCCAGTCACCTTCTCCCAGGACCTATATGGCTCAGCTGGTTCTCAGCAGGCCAGCCTTGGTGCCTCCTCCTTGACTGTTCTGGCCACCAGGCTGGACTCCTCTCGGGACAGCTGTCCCGCCTCATCTTCCCCCTGCTACTGGCAGCGTCCCCCCCTCACCTGAGTCCTTGCCATGACAGGAAGCTGGTGGGACAGCCTGCCAAGAACCTTCTCAGCTCAGAGCCGGGGAAGAAATGACCCATTCTTGGTGACTGGGGCCAAGCAGTTTCAGGCCATCTGCCAGAAACCACAGCCACAGGAGCAAGCAGGGATGAACTACCCGGAGAGGAGCCCCCTGGGGCCAATCACCTGGAAGAGGGTGGATGGAAGGCCAGCTCTGGTTGGCCAGAGGTGCTGAGACATTCTGTACTGACTCTTCCTCCCCAGGGCTCCTCGTGCCCCTCTTCAGTGTCGTGGTCCTCGGGCCAGACTGTGGTGTTTGCCACCCAGGGAGAACCTTGTTCTGCGCGGACCTTCAGCCAGATCTCAAGGGCGCCGGTCACCTGAGTGTGACCTTGGACAGTTCACCTTGAGGAGCCCTTGATCTCTTCAGTAAAACAGGTACGTGCACCAGTCACCCAGGACAGGGTAAGAGCCACACAAGGTAGTTACATGGAAAAGTTCTGGAAAGCTTGCACTAGGCAGGGTTTTTTTAAAGTGCAGGTTATGATCTATTAGAGGGCCATGAAATCAATCTTATGGATCATGACTGAGATTTTAAAAATATGAACAGGAAGGGAATTGAAAATATCAGAATGTATTGTACATCAGGGTAGGTATTGTTTTGTGATTGTTTTGTTTCAGTTATATATATTCAAGTACATACATGAGGGTGGGAAAATTTTTTTAAACTGTCGGTCATGATCAAAAAAGTTTTGCAAAATTCTGTGTAAGGTGTAACTCTCAGGAGCAAACGCGTGTTGAAGGAGGCATCCTTCAAACTGGGGCCTTTCACCCCGAGTGAAGAAGCGGCACTGATACTCACCTGTGTCAGTCAGCCCTGCAAATCCACCATATCCTCTTTCAGGGCTTTTAGTTCCCTTCTCCACCACACACATAAGGACAAACTCAGTTTGGGCCCGACATTGTCCTCCAGTAAGGGAAAGTGGAGGTCCAGCGTGGACTCGCTGAGCTGCACGGGCCACGGTGGGCCGGCCCGCCTGGCCTGGAGAGGGGAGGGCAGCGCAGGGGGCTCCCTAGGCGCCCTCTCCACCAGGCACCTTCCCCGACTTCCCCGAGGTTCTGAGGTCCTTGCCCCCTGCCACTCCCCCTCGGCCCAGGGTCCTGCACTGGCCTCTGTCCTGTCGCCATTCCCGACCTCCGGGACCACCAGACTTTCCAGTCCTGGCTCCACCCTCTGGGTCGGCCACTAACCAGTTTTGTTTCTCCTCTTCCTCCGGGTAGTGGCTACATTTTAAAAGGCCTTCCAGAGAGTTCTCGTCCAGATATGGGTACTGGCTCTTAAAAGGTCCCTGCTTATCTCCCCGGGCCCTGCCGTTACAGCATGTCACAGACTGAGTGAACGGTGAGCGGTCTGCGCCTGGAAGGCCCTTCTCCTTTATTCGAGGCTTAGGCGTCACCTCCTTGAGGCAGAGACTCTCCTAATAGTTTGCTATTGCAGCATCCAGAAAGCGCTGAGGGGTCGAGTGAGCCAAAGCCACCTCAAGGGCAGTTCTGGATGGAGCGCTGCAGCCAGCCACCACAGGTGTCTGCGGCGGAGGGAAGGGTCTGGGCTCTGCCTCAGGTGTGCCAGATATCCCTGGCCCAACAGCATCGTGTCTCCCTGGTGGCAGTGCTGGGTAGGGGGGCTCAGAGTTGAAGGGGCCCTGGACCTCGCACTCCAGGGGACACCCATGTGAAGAACAGAGGTGGGATCTGCTTTTCTCATGTGGACTGGGACCAAGGGCACCCTCAAAGGACCCAGCCCCAGCGAAGCGTGGAGGATATGCTATCCAGTTAAGGTGGTCGTCCCTCCCCCAACCCAGGGACCCACCCCTCTCCTGACAGATGAAAAGTAGCTATTCAGGACCACAGAAGGCATCCCCAGGGGAGAAAGGCACAGAAGGAACAGATTTTATGGATTTATTTTTAAAAAACAAAAAGGTTAAAAAAGTCCTTCATTTCCAACCCTGCCTGGGGGTGTGAGTGGGGAATAGAACAAGCTCAGAAGGGCACCCACCCTTCCCCCAGGGAGAGTCCCACTCCCCCCAGGAGTCTGCAGAGGCCCGGGCAAGTCAGAGGCAGGCCCTCGCCCTTCCTGCCCCGCCTCCTCCACGGGCAGCTCAGACCACTGCTAGCAAGTTCCAGAGGCAGAGAAGCGTGGGACCCGAGGCCGAAGGCTGCCTTCTTCACCTCAGCGGTGGTCACTCCAGCTCTTCTGCCCTTGGATGTTCCCAGGGCCCCACCGCTGGGCTCCCAGGGCGGGCGGGCGGGCAGACGGGGAGGCGCGGCCTGGCCCAGCCCACCAGCAGCTTCCTCAGTGCCGCCTGTGACACAGCAGGGCAGTCAGGGGGACGTCACAGTGCGGGAAGGGGCTGCGGAGACACCTCGGCCATCTGGAAAGGAAAATCTCCCACTACTCTTCATCGCTTTCTGATCGTGCCTCTCTGCGCTGAGGCGGCCCTTCTTTGCTATTCCCCATCCTGAGGCTGAGTGGAGTCCAGGACAAAGCACTAAGTGGCTGTTTGCTACAAAACACCTGGAGATACCAGAGGGTGGCTCTCGGCCTGTCAGTCCAGGCTCCCACACGGTCACACAGTCACACACACAGCGTTAAGGCGTCTGTGCCAGCAGGCGTGGCCAAACTGGGCCCAGCTTCTCTCCCTCCACCTGTAGAGGGTGAGGGGGGAGAACCCTTCTGGCTGCTTCAGAAACAGGCTGCAGTGGGAGAAGCTGGCAGCGGGAAGAGTTAGCTGGGCCCGGAGAAATAAGTGGAGGAAGGCAGGCAAGGGCTTCCGAGGCCTCTAGGCAGGCCTGACGGCTGCCCTTGGAAGTAACCCAACTCAGGTTGGGAGCCCTGACCGTATACCCCCTGGAAAATGGGGGACAGAGGGAGGGGAAGAGAGCGGGGCTAGCGCAGTGGGACTTCGGAGGAAGCAGTGCTATCAATATGTACAAGCGTAAAGCCCCGTCTTCCGCGCCGCCGCCTCTCCGCCCCGCCCACAGAAAGGCCCCTGAGGGCCAGAGGAGGGCCCCCAGGAGTGTCCGCTGGCTCTGCTCAGTCGGGAGGAAGAGCCCGGGGCCCGGCCAGCCCTAGGAGTCCTTGAGCATGCTGATGCGCGCGTAGATCTTGAGGGCGGGCCCCAGCTTGATGTTCATGGCGCTCATCAGGTGGTCCTCCTTGAGCAGCAGCAGAGCTTGCCCGTCGATTTCCTGGGCACGGAATTCCTCTGCTATCTCCTGGCAGCCTGAGGGGACATGACCAAAGACAGTATCAATGAGAGCTACCAGCGGTCACGCTTGGCAGTCACTGCCTTCAGATGCATCATCTCACTTGATCCTCGTGACCACACCTCGAGGGAGGTGTTGCTGTTCTTATTCTCCAGCTTGAGAGAGGCTGAGTGACTTACCCAAGGTAGCCAGACTCTAAGGCGGTCCTGTGACCCGACACCTCCTTGTTCAACCCCCCCACCCCCCGCCAGTGAACTGGGCCGACCCCGGAGATCAGTACAGGGTTGTGGAAGTGACAGCATGGGATTTCCCAGGCTGGATCACAAAGGGCGCGGCAGCCTCACCTTGGTCTTCTGGATAATTTATTTTGGAACATGCCAACCACCGTGTCGTGAGGACACTCAAGCAGCCCTCTGGAGCAGCCCACTTGGAGAGGAACTGAGGCCTCTTGCCCAGAGCCAGCTCCCCGTTGCCATGTGAGCGCAGCACCTTGGAAGGGGGTCCTCCAGCTCCAAGCCCTCAGAAACTGCAGCTCTGGCTGCTATCGTGACTGAGCCCTTGAAAGATAACTCCGTGCCCAGCTAAGCCGCTCCACAGAACTCTCGAGGTAAGAAGTGATTACTGTTTGAAGCCACTAGTCTTGGAGTAATCTGTTTCACAGCAGTACGTAACCAATGCAGATCTGGGTACTTGGAAGATGGGTGCTGCCATCACCACACCTTCACCACGCGGGCGTGGCCTTGGACTTGGCAGCGGGCCGGAGCTGGAGGGACTTTGAGGAGAGCGGCAGTGAAGGTCTAAGGTTCCCTGAGAGACGGGAGTGAGAAGCCTGATGGTCTTGGAGGAAACTGCTGGAGAGGCTTAAAGGAACGTGAGGAAACTTGCTGGAAATTGGAAGAAAAGGGATCCTTGTTATGAAATAGTAGAAAATTTAGCAACACTGTTGCTGGTGGTAACCCCGTGGGCATGAGACGCCTACTGAACGTTGCTTGGGCTCAGGAGACCTCAGGCAGACTGCTGCAGGTGCCACCTGGCCTCCCACCGCGGCCGTGGGAAACGCGAGGAGGGACGAGGTCGAGGAAAACGAGAACAGGAAGGAGCCTGGATTTGCTGATTTTGAAACTCCTAAGCCTCTCCAGATGGCAAATGATGCTAAAATTAAGAAATGGTTTCTAGGCAAAGACCAAATCCAGGACACAGTCAAAAAGACACAGTCTAAAGACAAAACTGCGGGGGTGACTTAAATCTTTTGTTAAGACCGCAGAAAGCTCTAAGGTGCCGCCTCAGAGAACTGCTGGATCAAACGCTCTCTCAGGATTTTATGGGCGTGCCTCACAGAGCCTCTCCATTCAACGGCCCAGCTCCTCAGACTGTTAAGGGCACTGTCCCTCGGCTTCAGAAGAAACCTAATGTGGAGTAAGGCTTGTCTTGAAGACATTGTTGGATAACATTCATAATAAGCCCACAAAGAGTAAGAGAGAATCGTCTGGCAGAAACACTGCTCACATGGACGGAAAGGATCAGAGGTAATGTGAAATAAAAGCAGCAGGAAGCAGGCTGAGAAAACAACTCCACAGGCTGCCTTTCATGGGAAAGGAAGGATGACTCAGGGTGGAACCAAGAGCGAAAGAGAATCACTCCGGGCTTTGAGTCCTAACCAAGGAAATGCCAACACATGCCCTGGTATGGACTCCTGTAGCCTCCTGTGTTCTCCCTTCTTGAACGGGGCATCCTGAATGGGCACGTCTACCGTGGTTACCCGATGCCCATCCCACCATATCCTAGGTTTGTGGAGGGAAGTGGATAACCCGTTCCTCGTTCCCAGGTCTGCAGATTGAGAGGAATCATCCCTGGGGAGCTGGACCCAGTGAGCCTCATCCGTGCCTGGACCTGTGTTAGATGCTGAGATCCTGGACCTCGAACCTCCGCTGTAATGGGATGAGACTTGTGGGGCCTCGGGTAGGGGTGAGGGTATTTTGCATGAGGGAGGAACATGAATCACTGGGGTGAACTATGGGAGTAGCCGGCCTCCAAGTAGCTCCCAATAATCCTTGCTTCCCTTTCATGCTTTCATGAGTCCCTCACAATGAATGGGGTGACCTGTGTGGTCAGCAAGATATTGTTGAAGTGACAGAATGTGATTTCTGAGGCTAGATCGTAAAGGGCACGGTGGGTGGCTTCCACCTTGCTCTCTTGGATCACCCCCTGGGGGGACAACTGGCTGCCACGTCACGAGAACACTCAAGCGTGAGCGTTCTGAAGAGACCCGTGGGAGAGTGATCGAGGCCTCCTGCCAGCAGCCACACGCTCCCTGGGAAGCGTGTGAGTGAGGCACCCTGGCAGATCTGACAGCCCCAGGTGACCCTTCACATGGCCTTGGCTGGCCTTGGCCGACATCCTCATCACAACCTGCTAAGAATCCCTGTGGCAGAACTGCCCGCCTAAACCGCTCCTGAATTCCTTATCCACATGACCTGTGCCATAACAAATCTGGGGGATGCAGCAATAGATAATACGCTGGGTTAAGCGGCAGAGCCAGGATTTGAGCCCAGTTCTGTTTAACTCCGAAGCCTGCTCTTAACCACTATATCCCACTTTGGTCTCTGAGTGAACGGGCTCATGGTCACCACTGCCTGACCTGGTCAGTGGCTGGGTGAGACTGGCAGAAGAAACAGTGGAGAAGCTCTGGTCCCGACGAGTGCAGCCGTGCAGATGGGAGGTCTTTCAAGCTTCATTTCTAGATCCTACCTTCGAGACCACCGGCACTGCACACCCAGGGTCACGTGCAGCTACCGGCTCCTTTACATGCTTGCGTGTCTCTGCTTAGGCTGCTCCCTGATGCCGTCTCTCCATCCGGCACAGGCCTGCTTGTCCACCGTCACTCAGTGTAAACGTTCTTCGTTCTAACGTTCTCCTTGACCGATTTCCTCCACTCCCACTTGACACGCCTCCCAACTCATCCCGGAGACACACAGGGTTGGTCACGTCATCACCTTCACACAGGCCCCTCACCGAGCCCACAGATACGGCAGATTACAGCCACGGAACATTACAGTCGGCGCTCCATGCTAGAATGTGAGCTCTTACCGGCAGGCACCTCCTCCTACTCATCTCTGCCCCCCACCCCGCACCCCGTTCCTGAACCCAAGCCTCTCCTTGAACTGCCCGGTCTCTCCTGGTGGCGGCAGGTGAGGTCTCTCACACCCTTGCTTTCCTTGCTACTCCAGGCAGGCGTGGAACTTCCAAGGACCTTACCTGGCAGAGAGCGGATGAATTCGTAGACATCTTCCACATTCCATTTGGTGGGCTCGCTTGGCAGGAAGTGGTGCCCCATGCCCACCAGGTCCCGCATGTGCACGTCAGGGAGCTCCAGGTCCCGCTGGCCTTGTCGCCGGCGGGAGGTGGATGAGCTGGCTGAGATGGGTGACAGGGGCTCCTCGTAGCTTGAGTTGTCGGAGCAACGGCTGGAGTCTTCCTGGCTGTGTGTTAGCTGCAGTGCGGCAGCAACCGAGAGGGGTACAGTGCCTGCTGGCTGGGAGCACAGAGAAACGGTTTTCTTCAGGATGGGGGCATAAAGCACCTCTAACAGAGCGCTGGGCAAAGGCAGGTATATTCTCCCTTTTCTACGTGGTCTGCTACTATGTATCTGAATTCGAGATCAAAAAGCATCTTTTGCCACGTCCCCTCTCTGATCCTAAGCAGAGTCAGTGCCAGTACTGGAGCATGTACCACACTATGCTGCAATGATCTGATTCTACGTCTATTCTTTCTTCTAGATGTGGGGTTTTTAACCAGGGCTCTATGGGTTTAGGGGGATGGTCTGTAAACCACCTGAAATAGCATGTAAATTTTCTTGTGTGTGTCTATATTGGACTGTAGCTTTCATCAGATTCTTAAAGAGGTTTATGGCCAAAACAATAACAATAAACAGCAAAATACACATAAGGTCTGAAGCATCATACTAGGCTCTGAGTTCCTGGAGCGCAACTTAAGAGATTTAGTGCCTAACAGCTCCTGACGTACAGCCAGTGCTAAAACATACTGAATGAACAAACACCCACGTTCCTGGTAGAGACCTTCAAGGACTCAGTGCTCTGATGTTCAGAGAGGCAACAAGGAGGGGAAGTAAAGGGTGTCGGCTGCCTCTCACCTAGCCCTCCTCGGAAGGCAGGTGCTACCCGGGACAGCCTGTCTCTTCAGGCAGGGGAGCCCCGGACGTCAAGGATGGAGGCAAACTGGAAGAAAGGGGTGAAGTCGGGGCAAGGTCACGGAGGAGGGAAAGTTGAAGCACCCATGGGTCTACATGAAGGGACCTATGAAGGGACACGGGGAGACGGCTTGACCTGACAGATCATGAGAGATGAGAACGTGACGCAGCACTGATGCCAGCAGCGGAAAAGGACGGCGGGCGTCCCGGGTCGTGTCAGGAAGGGAAGTTGGTGGGGACCCGAGAGCACGAGCTGCAGGCTCCGCCAGCCTCTCACCTGCTTCTTGGTATCCTTGGTAAGTGTTGGCAGACTGGCTTTGCTGGCCCGACGGCGGTTGTGGGTTGCAGCTCCCGCCTTCTGCAGCTTGCTCCGGTCCGAGTGGAAAAGGCCCACTCGTTTGGTGCATCCCACATTGTACCTGCCAGAGCCGGGGAACAAGGGCGGTCAGGGCAGTCGCAGGGCGAATGGCCCAGGAGGAGAAGAGCAGCCAAGATACTTGGCAAAAGCTGCGTCTGCCTCCTCGTCCCAGTCCTAAGTCCATCACTCAGTACTAGCTGTGTGGATCTGGGCAAGTCACTTAGCCCCTCAGTTTCCTTATCTAGCGCTGGGGAGGAGACCACTCACTTTCTGTAACCGGTCTGGCAATTAACATAAGCTAACGTGTGCAAAGTGCCTGGCACAACTCGGATCACGGTAAGAACTCAGGGCTGCCACATTCCACTCCACGTATCACCGGGGCCGGGAAACTAGTGTCCTCCGTCCTGACAGAGAACAGCTTGGCAGAGTTGGCAGAGGTGCGGGAGGCCCTCCAGCGCAGCCTGTGGGGAGGGAGGGCTGCGGACAGCCCTACTCCAGCTGGTGTGCAGGGCGTCTCTGCCTGGGGCCTAGAGAGCTCCTCTCTTCTGGGGGCTCAGGCCTCTTCCCTCTCG
This sequence comes from Stenella coeruleoalba, assembly GCF_951394435.1. Taxonomy (NCBI): domain Eukaryota; kingdom Metazoa; phylum Chordata; class Mammalia; order Artiodactyla; family Delphinidae; genus Stenella; species Stenella coeruleoalba. Next base: position 26,113,134 of record NC_137169.1, read on the forward strand.
GCACAAGGATCACTCTGGGCTTAGAGTCAGCAAGTCTAGATCCCCAGCTCGAAGGCTTTAGGCGCAATTACTTCTCCTTGTGCCTCAGTTTCCTAACATGTATAAAGGGCACGATAGCAATACCTGCCCCACAGTATTACTTTGAAGATCAGATGACATGATGCATATTAACACCCAGCACAGAGACTCACACACAGCCGGTCCACAGTAAACAACGCTGGTGTTTACTGTGATCATGTCTTCTAAGCTGCGCAAACGCTCGCAAAGGAAACGTCTGTAGCCAGCGCAGTGGCTCTGGGCAAAGCTTCCGGTGGAGGCTTCGGTAAACCCTAAGGAGATGGGAGCTGCCAAGGGCGGGTGCCAGTGGGACCCAGGAGGGCCCGACAAGCTACATGCTGCTTCCTTCCCTTGGACCCTTGCCGCCTGCCCTGCTCTGCTCATGGGAGTTCTTTGCTGCTTCCAGGCAGGTCACGGAAATAAGGAGCTGGGTACCAAGGCGCAATCCCAAGAAAAGGGAAGGGGCTGAGGCTCTCACCTTTTTGCACAAGCCATGGAGCAGAAGCGCTTGGAACGCTTGAACTTGTAGGCAAAGTCCACCCGGCCACAGAGCTCACACTTGAGTTTAAGGGGAGTACCCTCCTCTTTGGATTCTGAAAAGCATGAAAATCGGTAAGCGCGGACAAGGAGTAGTCCCCACAGGACTGCCCACAGCCCCACCCCGGGCCACTCTGCTCTGTCCTGCCTGCAGCAGCGGCTTGGAGAGTGCCAAACTGCTTTGTCGCTATTTTTGGAAGGGCTGTGGTTTCACCCCTGGAAAGTATCCGAAGGTGTCCAAAGATGGCCCCTGGACACCCGGCAGTTTCTGCTTCTAAGGACTATGAGACAAAGCACGGGTGGGGAAGAACCAGCGCCCCTCTTTATGACCCTGGAAGAGAGCAGGCGCTCACAGGGAAAGCTTCAATGCTGTCACCACTGATCTGGAACTACCCCGCCCTTCCCTTGAGGTATCCAGTTGGCTGCCGGCCTGGGTAACAGAGCCCAGGAGTTCTGCAGCCTACGTGGGCGTCCCGTCCCGCCTCCACTTAGTCGGTGGCTCGTGCGGCAAGTGCAGCCCTCGCTGGCCCCCGTCCCGAGTGCAGGCTCCCGAGGCGGTAGAGGAAGGGCACGAGCCACCTGGGGCTGCTCCTGCAGGCCTACAACTGGCGAGTGACTCACGCGGGCAAAGCCGCTCTTGGAATCCTGGGGCTGGCAGGAGTGGGGCTGGAGACAGGCAGGGCACACTCAGTTCCCCAGGGGCAGGAACTGCCGTCCGTTTTCTAGGGACAGGGCTGAGCGGGCACAGGACAGGGCAGTCTGGTCAGCTGACATGTTCACACGCTCCCCGGCTCAGAGCCCCTCCGTGGATACTGGGAAAGGACCTTCCAGCCTTGCTGAGTCCTGTTCAGCCCCGCCAGAAGCCCCGGCATCCAGGGTCTGAGACGCTACCTTGCAGATAGGGCTCCTCCATCTCTGAGTCAGTGGTGGTGGTATGGTCCTGCTGCGGAAGTTTCTCAGGCAAGAACCCCTGTGCATACTTCTTCTTGAGATTCCCCACCAGCAGGGATGAGCGTCCCACCTAGGGGACAAGGCAACATGGAGGCCATGAGGGTCAGGTGGGCATGCTTCCTTGCCATCCAGCCTCATCAAAATTACATGTATAAAGCACCCAGGCACAGATGCCCGCCCCTGTATCACCATCCAGGTACACCCTGCTCAAGGCCTGTTTTGCTGTTTAGCTCAAGAGGCAAGATGCCGATGACCACCAAAGCACAGGGATGGAAACGGCTTCAACCCAGGACCAATGGATGGCTTAGGAGGTCAGGAGAATATCTACTTTTCCAAGCGTCTAGGGGACAGAGATGGAGGCAGGGATCAGGTTTCCCGCAGCACCAGGACAAGGGCCGGGCCCCAGCACTCACGCGTCACGGGGCAGGAACACAGCTGAGGCTGTGTGTGACTGTATGTGTGACACACAGACCCAGCCGCCATTCCTGGATGCCTTACTGTTCTCTCCCTTACCACTGCCCTACCCGAGCCAGAGGGACAGGCAGCCACGGAGGAGAAGAGGAAAACGCGGATGCTGGGCCACACCGGAAAGCAAAGGCCCTCGGTGGTGCCAGGATCCCAGACTAGCTGATTCACTCTTTGGTGCACTCCCTTTGTTGCCTTTTGTGCAGGCAGCCTGGTTGCCAGATCTCCTGGGCGATGCTGGGGCTGCTGTCCAATCAGCATCAATCCTGTGAGATCAGCTGGGTTCTGGAGCTTCTCTAGGGGGCCAAAGGGAGGACCTAGTCTAATGAGGGAAGGTATGTGACAGGGCTAGAGCTACTTATAGCTAAGGTGCCCCAGGCCTTGACCGACCTCCAGAGGGAAAGAGGACAAGAACCTGTCTTGGCATTTTTGTCTTTTGGCATTTTAGAAGGGCAGTCCACCCATCTCAGTTCATCAAGCCCAGAGGCTTCGGCTGACTATTCACACCACTCGTGGATCCAAAGAATGTGCAAAAGATAGATGGCCTCCCATGAAGATGTTGTGTCTCTAACAGCCAGTTAAGTTTATCACGAGAGAGGCTGGAGTGCACCTGGCGCTGGGCTCCTCCCACCTAGAGAGCAGGCCACCTGTCTCACCAATTCACACTGTGCACTGCTGGCTCTGGGTGCTGTTCTAATGAGCCATGTTCTTGATTCTTCTGTGTTTCCCCTTGGTCTTATGCTTTAATTGGAGACACCTGATGACGTGCCCCTTTCTGGAGTGCCCCTCATTCACTCCCCTTTCAAGGCTCTGTCCCCAGAAAAGAAGCTTCAGGCTGTAACTCTGTTCACTTGTCTTCCATTCAGATAGATCTTGAGAATTCTCTTCTACACAGCTTCCTTTTGCTCTCTAACCAGCCAACGTGTTGCCATTTGGGGGTTGTGGCATTCAAACCCGAATGCCAAAGTCCATCACCCTGCAGCACCAAATACCCCAATGTGAACCCCTTCTAACCAAGGGGTTCGCACTTCACCAGGCAGGGACACGGCTGAGTCTGTGTGGCAACTTCCAACCAAGGGGTCTTGCCAATTATTCTTAATCACTGACCCCTTCTGGACCTTAGGAAGACACTCAATCCTAGAAAGCAAATGGCTCTGATATTCCTTTGGGGGAAAATTAGCAAGGAAAGAGCAAATTTTTCACATTTTCAGAAATTTTACATGGAAATGTAAAGCTATTCTAATACACATCCAAAGTATACTTATTAAAAAAAAAAAAAAAAGAGGGGAAAAGAAGTAGTCCGTACCGGGAAAGGCTCCGCCCCCTCCTGGATCACAAACCCTTCGATAACATGCGTCAGGATTTGGGGTTTCACAATGGCCTGTGGTGGTTTATTCTCACCATTCTGGGGGGCAGTGCCGGTGATGCTGGAGGCAGAGTTTCCGTTCCCTGAGGTCATGCCGGGGCTGCTGAGGTCGGTCAGTGCATGAACAATGCCCTGCCCTGTCTCTGTACAAGGGAAAGCAGGAAAACACAAGCGGGAGGCGGGGGTCAGAACCAGGTCTAGGCCAGTAGCAGAGCAGGGACTCAACACTGCCCGACGATGCAAACCAAGCAGTCCCCTCCCCCAGTGACCCATTCAAAAGTGGTACAGTCTCAGTGGACCCACCACCAAGTGAGACTACAGTGTGTTCTGCAACAATGCAGCTCATCCGCCAGCAGTGTTTTCTTAATTTCCCAACTGTGCTTAGTCCAACCAGGTTACACAGGCAAGAATTCTGCCTCTGAGGAGTTAAGACCTTGGTCAATATTGATCTGGACAAACAAGTTAACATTCTGCTCAAGGGAGAAAATGTATTCAAGGTGACATCTAAAACCAAGATGAAAAGCTGAACTAGGTATAGGGCTTGGGGCATGAGGGGGTTTGGGGCAGAGAGGAAATGAACCTTCTATGAGGTTCCTCAGGAAAGGGTTAGATTTTAAGCGTGCTGTGAAATGTCAAAGTACTGAACCCCACGTGAACATTTTAACACAGATCCGCCTCATCGGAGACTGGTTATTTGGGATCACTGCATTAAGACATGCGTGTATTCTGTTTCTCCACCGAGGAAGCCCCTAAGCAGAGCTGAGGTTTTCTATGCTGTTCCTGCAGGTCTCCTGCCCCAATCAAGCCTCTTGTCCAGTTCTCAGCTCCACATCCAATCTGATTCTCGGCCAACCACAGACTCCTTCCCTCCAAGGAGAGCCTTGCTTAAGATTTCCTCTCCACGGGGCTGCCAGCCTTTCTCTGAAGAGCCTGACAGAGCTCCAGTAAGTATGATGAGGTGCCTTTACAGAACCACACCACAAGGGACCCCCTTTCCTCCACTCCAAACAGTACCTCTCCTGAGTTGCTTCACTGTTTTAGAAGCAACTTTCCTCTCTTCACTTTTTTAACTCTTTCCCCACCCCCCCTTCCCAGGGCCATTCTCTACCACCGCCAACTGTGTGAAGCTGAGGTTGCCTTTAACCTGGAACTTCCTAAAAAAGAAAAAAAAGAAAGAAGAAAAGAAAGAAAAAGCCATTTCTTTATTGCAACAAGCCTACTGACAGTAAGCATAACCCAGTGTGAATGTACGTATTACACACTTTAAAAAGAATTTCAGTATATTTATTAGCTAAGTAATTTTTGCACAAAATTTATATGAAGATGCTCTTATTTCATGTTAAAGATCTAAAAATCCCAGCACAGAACAGGAATTCACGATGCCTAATTATGTGGCATGGAGAAATCAAAATAAACTCATTTTAGAAAAGGTTTATAACCGGCTCATTTTCTTACTAGTAGTCCTAATGTGCAGTAAACGGGGATAAATCTTTTTTGTTAAAAAAACAGTTGGCCATGACACATGTCTTCAGTACTCAGACCTCTGTAATTCAACTATAATAAATTTCAGAGCTTAGCAGGAGTTACCTAAGAGATGTGATTAATGAGATTTTTTAAAAATTAATTTTTTTGGAGACAGTCATACCAGCAAGTTAGAAAAATTCGTTTACATGTTTATAGTCCTTTGAAAAAAATTGTTTGACATTTTTGACCTTTCTATAGGGATGGAAAATTTCTCCGTTAGAATCAGTCTTTCTAAAATTGTAAAGGTGTTTGGGAACTAGAAAAAAAAAATCTTTCCTTAACAATCCATGAATAACTAGGAGGACTGAGTTAATTATACAATCAATCAAATTAAGTTTCTTTGCTTTTAAATTTTAAATATTTCAGTCTATATTTACATAATTACATTTTTGCTTGTATATTTTAAAGTATTTTAAATATGCAAAGAAACAATCTATTTTATTTAAAATAATGAATAAATGTTAAAATAGAAAGCTTACTATGTAAGTTAAAATCCTATTTTTAGATGATGGCTATTCCCCTCTGATTAGAGCCTAGTAAAATATTCCCTGGCTTCGCTAATGAGCTACTGTACAGATTATAGAGTCACAAGATTAGAAAGTCTGGTTCAACCCCTTACCAATGCTTGACCCTTCCCTATAATAGCCCCACCCAGTGATTTTCTGGCATTTGTTTGAATACCTCTAATGACAAAGGAACTCACTACCTCTGAAGTAGTCTGTTCCCAACTTGGGCAGTTCAATTAATAAGTTCTTCCTTATAATGAGCCAAAAATCTATCTTCTGTTAATTTCTGTCCACTTACCCTGGTTCTATTTCTTAGACCACACAGAACAAGGCTAATCTTATTTGTATAATGGGCAAAAACACAGGCTTAGACCTGGCTTAGAGACTGGTCTCTATCACTCAAGTGGATTAGGGACAAGTCCTCTTCTGTCTCTGACCCTTGGTTTCTCCAGCTATAAAATACAGACAATAATAAGACCTACCCTTTAGTGTTGCTACAAGGACTAAGTGAGAAAATGAATAGCAATGAAGCGCTAGCACACTGGGAAACACTCAAGAAATGCTCTTGGTGTCATGAAGGATGTCACTTATGAGCCCAGTTTACGTTCTCTCCTCCAGGCCACACTCCCTCTGCTCCTTTGACGACTTCTTATATAAAAGGTTGCAAATTCATCATCACCCTAGGTCTTCTTTGCCAGCATCTTTTAAAGTCAGGTACTCCGTCAATAGTAACATAATATATCAAGTGTATTGATCCAAGAGATCCTGTTGGTAAGAGTTTTGTTTTGTTTCTTTCAAACACAATCTCGTTCCTCGCTGAGAGCACAGATGGAGGGCAATGAGTGACTGCCTTGTTTTAGTTTATCATACTTCTATGGAATTAATCCATTCTCCTCTGAATTCTGGGATCCTGCCCACCTCCCTCTTTTCACTGATATTTATCACCAAACAGCTGCTGATACCCTGTCTCCTTTTATGGGATCTCTCCAACCTTGTTCGACTCTTCTCCTTACTCCCTCTACCCCCTTCCCTCCTGTCTCTCAGATCTGTGCCTACTAACGTACACTGCAAGACGAGGCGGGGGCTCCTGAGGTCAGAGTCCTTCCTCGTGCCAAATACAGGAGCCAACAGAGACATTCACGAGCTCAGAGGCTACAGAGCCAATACTTAACTCTGGGAGGAAAAAGACTTTTTGGGAATCTAAGTTTTTAAAAAAGGATCTTATTAAGCAAGAGAACAAACTAATAAACCCCTTCACCACAACATTATAAGCTATCACTCTCCACTATACCTCTGGGCCAGGTTACAGGAGACACAGAATCCAAGGGACGGAAGGGAGAGCGTTTTACGACTGTACAAAGGTTTGCAGCTATTTCGCTTTGCAGTCATCTTGTAGGCAATACCTTATCATGTGCTTTAGTCACAGAGGAGTCTGGGCTATTTCTGGAATGACCATATACAATCTCACCCCCTGCCAAGCTCAGCACACTGAGATTAATTTAATCTGCTTCCCGTTCTCCCAGACTGCTTTGCAGCCTGCTTAAGGGAAAGCCGCTTAAACTTGCAGAAACCTGCCCTGTTGGCCCTGAGGCCAGATGGAAGACAGAGACAAAGAAATTCTCTATCTTTGGAATTCTTCCTTACTCAATTCCCTTGACCAGTCCCGAGGCTGTAAGTGCTGCCGGGTTTCCCACAGGTCTCAAATGCCTTCATACAGAGTTAGCTACCTGGAACTGAAAGGTGGAGGCCAGGACACCCTGAGTAGGAGAGGCTGCAGGAAGGAAATAAAGCCAAGCTTCAGTGGCGGTGGTGGAAGGGGGAAGTAGAATCTAGCCTTCAATTGAAGCTGACCACAAAGGGCTAAGTATTTGGATCAGAATGAACAAAACAATGTGTTCTGGGGGAGTTGTTACATAACATAGGCCTCAACCTTGTAGGTCGCTTCTCAATCTGGTCTCACAGGCGCTGGCAGAAACAGCCCTTATAGGGACTGGATTAAAATAGGAAGGACCCCCCCAGTGGCCCAGTTTGTGAAATTATCTGCTACAGGGCCGGTCTCCTCTGCTAGGCAAAGCAGGTGCCGTCAGGTGGGGGCTGTCTCGGTCTCATCTGTATCTTCAGGGCTAACCCAGCGTCCGATATATAACAGCCATTTAACGGCTGCTGAGCTGGAGCACGGGGAACCCGTGGGCTCCGTCTTCACTCTTGACCAGCGTACAGATCTCCTTACTCTTCCGACAGCAACCGGCCACCAGCTGAGACTGGCACATCACTTTCTAGGTGATAATGACGAGAGGGAGCAGCCGGGCTGGTGCCTGCCTATGGGGGTGGCACTTCTGGGTACCTGGCTATAAAGAAGAATGAGAGCTATTCCTTAGCCCAGTTCTTCCTGTTTGAGTGAGGATTTCCTCAGCAGAAGGGAGATACAGCATTAAATTGGCCCCAAAGGCTGCAGCTCTGGGTTCCCTGGTCCCTTTGAAACACTGATGCTGGCTCCAGGCATTTGGAAAGGCATGATGACCTCTAGAGGCAGAGGCCCGAGACGCCTATAAAAACGGCCCCACCCCCGGGGCCAGGAGGTAGGTGCCCAGAGAGGCCGAGCTTTCCTGCCCACTGAGGACAGAGGTCAGGCTGGCTCCAGCCACGCACCATCTGGGCCACTTCGGAACCAGTTATGGTGCTCTTTATAAGCACAGGTAAGGCAAAAATCGTCAGTTATGCTGAAATATCGTTCAGTACTAACATTTATTGTGGGTATTTCAGATGACCTGGCCACTCATTCTATTTGCCCCTAAAGTAAGTCCCCTTGAAGACCTGACTTCAGAGGAAATGAAGGGCAAGCAGAGCCTCTCCCTCTACCCTTCAGCGTGGCCAGTAGCTATTTCCACTTTCTCCAGACCTGAGGAGAAAGGGGTATTTTAATTTACAAGACTTCTAACTACCCTTGCTTGGCAGCAGCAGGAGAAAGACAAAGCTAATGAAGTTAATACAGGATTCAAGGAAGCAGAATAGGTGATAACATGGATCATTTGCCTGCAACAAATTCTGCTCGACAAATGGCAAAACAAGGTCGCTTATACAACACAGAGCGTTCTCTCCAGGCCCCTGGCTCTGAAGTCCGGCTCACTGTGCCTGAGCTTAGCAGGCCAGTCACGTGGCCAGGAGGGGTGACAGCAGGATTCCTAAACAACTGCCTGCTCTAGAGAGACCCTGAGGGGAGCACCTGCAAAGTGACGCCCAGGGAAGCCACATCCCAGACAGGGAGCAGCTGACACAGACCAGATGCACCTGGTGCTAACAGAGCACGGCAAGCTGAGGGCTGAGCCCTCTGGAAAGGCTGTGGCCTCCCTTTACAATCTCATTAGTTATATTTGGGCCCCTAAAGAAATCAGTGCTGCTCTGAAAGTGAGGGAGGTAAGATATCTCATTAAGCACCAATTTGTTGAAAGAAAGAGAGACAGAGGGAAAGAGAGAGAGAGGGGAGGGGAGGGGAGGGGGAGGGGAGAGGGAGGGGGGAGAGAAGGAAGAGAGAGGCAAGGAGGAATGGCGGCTCTGTCCTGGGACCCTGACAGAGTATTCCATTAAAGAGATTCATTTGGTTAACAACCTGCTTTAAAATGCAAATATACACCTGTGGCCATTCACACCTGGCTGTGAATCACTTAGAGAAGCAGATAGCTTTCCTCCCAATTTAGGGATGAGGTTTGCTGGGCGGACTGGGGCATGAAGAGTGGACGTTTTGGATCAGGGGCACTAGATCACAGAGGACCGGAGTTAGAAGGGCCTTGGGTCTAACATCTTAATTTCCCAGAGGAGGAAAAGGGTGCATAGTTAAAAGTGTGCATTTTAGAATCAAGGCAAGAGTGGGTACCACCTAATTTGGAAGAGAGTACCTTCTAAAACAAGCACAAAAGAAGCCCTTAGAGAGCTGGGAAAATTGTAGGCCCCTTCCCACCCAGGGTCCCTCCTGAGAACCAGAAGGCTGGAGGTACCAATGCCAGATGCTTGGAGCATTTGCAATTCTGCCAAGGACCGAATTACTGTCAAACCCACGAAAAGCCCCTGGCTCCCAGACGCACAGCAGGCCGCGGCTGTCTCACACAGGTGCCCTCATCACCCTGCCCCTCGGAGCACTTCTGCTCTTAGGGGCCTCTCCCGAGAGGGAAGAAAGGGCTGTGACAGGAGGATCCCTTTGGGGCGCTTTGCCGAGTCACAGGAGGGCAAGGCCCTGGCTCCATACCTGGTGCCTGCCAGGGAGGTGGCGGCCCAATGAAAGGGAAGCTGGGCCAGGTTGCCTCAGACGCGCCTCGGTGTCACTGCGGAGCGACCTTGTTGAGTCTGGGTTAAGAGGACTGGAGAGCAGACAGGCTTCCTGGATCCTAAGCATCTGGGTCTGGCAGGGGGGGCTCCTCCTCCTCCCTGGCGGCCATTACCATACAGCTGACTCTCAGGCTGTCTCTTAGGACACCGGCAGAGAGAGCGGGCCTTCTGACTCACCCACACTCCCCAGCTAAAGTGTACATAAGCTGAATTGTAAACAGCTGAACGTTTTCCAAGCTGCCACCCCCAGCTCTGGAGGAAAAAAATCAATGGAGCGACAGCCAGCCGCCCCCGCGTGGCTCGGATGGGAGCCAGGGGGGATTTCCAAACAGCTGCAGCACTGCTGCCCGGCCCAGGCTGAAGACCAGGTCCCACTCAGCAGCAGCACCTGCGCTGGTCAACGTGCGATGGCTCACTAGCCGCAGGGAGCCAGGGACAGAGTTCAAAAAAAGCTCTGCAGCCCTACGGTCTCCAGGGCTGCGGTCAAGGGCTCCCAGATATCCTAACATCACAGTTCTCTAGCAGACGCTGTGATTTCACAAGGCAAAAGGTCTGGAACCAACAGGAGAGGCTCTCCGCTAGAGACATCAGGATCACAGGAGACAAGAGGAAAAATGGCAGAGTGGAAAGGCCACCAGCACTGGGGCAGACCTGGGTTCATACTCTGGTTCCATCTTTGATTACCTGTGTAGCTTCAAGCACTTGGTACCTGCTCTGCACCTTAGTTTCTCCGTCTATAAAAATGACAATCATGCTGCTTACCTTGCAGGGTTACAGGGAATGTTAGAGTTTATATATGTAAAATGCCTGGCACTGATTACATTTAGAAGCTGTGCTACCCAGCAGTTAAGACTGGGATCAGAAAGACCCTATGCTTAAATCCTAGTCTGTAATCCCAGGCAAGTTACTCTAGGCCTCAGTTTCCTCATCTGTAAAATGGGGTACTCATCTCTGTCCCACATGGCTGTGGTAAGGATTAAATAAGACACTGCAGTTACGACACAGTGGAAGAGGCCTGACATGGCTATTGGAGAGCTCCCATCACTGAGACTCGAGAGATTAGGAAACTGCCCCAGTCTCACGCACACTGAGCCTGGCCTCTGGCAGCCCCAGAGCAGAGCTGTTCTTTCACTGGTCCAAACTCAGGCATCATTCATGTTCCTCAGGTGCTCTGGCCTACTCAGTGTGCTGTCCTTGCACTCCTGAAGTAAGGCTTCGGGAAGAAATCTTACTTCCACTTTGACAATGACTGCAACACAAGGGAAATGCACCTGCCCTTTGGGGCAGACCACACGTCCCAATTCACCTTCAACAGTCGTTAACCCAAAGGACATGACAACCGCCAGATTCCCTCCCTTCCTATGCATTTCTTTCATAAAGAGTCCCAGGGTATTACACAAAAGAACCCCAGGAACCAGAAAAGAAAGAACTCAGGAACAAATAAAGAACCACTTTTCCTAGTGGTTCTTATAATGCCAGGAGGCGGTTTAGCCTGTGAAAAGAAATTACTTTAAAAGGCTGAAGAGAAAATCATGGAAGATGGATTTATAACAGTTAAAAAACCAACTAGAAATGTTTAGAAAATTCTCTTATTTACCAACTGCAGAAGCACTAATATTCTTAGAGAAATGGGAGAGGGAGGGAGGGAGGGAGGGAGGGAGGGGGAGGGGGGGGAGAGAGAGAGAGAGAGAGAGAGAGAGAGAGAGAGAGAGAGAGAGAGCACGCGCGAGCATGAGCGCACACGCACGTGCTAGAGAAAGCCAAACCTCAGTTGTCCTTGTCTATATAATGGGATAGATAATACTTACCTTGCAAATCAAACTTCTTGATCATTTCTGCCCCCCTTCCTTTAATAACCATTGTCTAAGTTTTCAATCACGCTACTTTGCTACCAATCAGCTGACAGAAGAGATTAATACTGATTACTGGAGGCCTGGAAATGTGGACTTAACCAATTTTTAAAAAAACGGTAGTTGATTCACATTAATTTTGTTTTAATTTACAGTGTCAGTTGCTTTGATTGTTTAAAAATGTCTTAATATAGCTGTGTGGATTTAGGCCACATATGGATGGTTTCAAATAGGCTAAAGATATCAGTAACTAGGGATAATTATACAGTATTTGAGACATAATAGCCATGCAACAAGAGCTTTAAAAATAACTCCCAGCAGTCATGAACTCTCATTTTCTTGCCAACGGTCTCAATATTCAGCATCAGGCCTGCTTCTCCTAATCTACTGGAGAAGAGTTGGTTATGACACGGCAGCTAACAGTCATCTTTTCTTAAGAGAAGCTATGACAAATTTCACTGCTAAGAAGAAAATCATCCAAGAAACAGGTTTTTGCTTTCAAGAGAGTCTAACAGCAAACGGGGACTCTCTTCAACATCTGGATTCATCTTAGAACACTGGAAATCCCTATTTAATAGCAATCATTTCTTTGGCAGATGTAGAAAGAATGTTCTCTTTTGGATTTAACTAAAAAAATCATTTGGAAATTTCAAGTATAGGAAAGCACATCCCTTTTCACTAACTATAAATAAATTTGGAAGGGGAAAGAAAAAGAACAACAAACCATTAAGTTTATTATGCTGGCCTAGATGGTCTTACAATGAATCACATAGCAACAATTTATTATTTAAATTATATGCTATGTTTCTTACTATATTTTATACCTTCAAAAACTAATCACTCTTAACTGTATAACTCGATTAACTATAAAAGAGCCCATCTCGGGACTTCCCTGGCGGCCCAGTGGTTGAGACGCGGAGCTTCCAATGCAGGGGGCGCATGTTCAATTCCTGGCTGGGGAACTAAGATCCCGCATGTCTTGGGGCGGGGCCGAAAAAAACCACAACCATTTCTTGACCATGGCAATTATATTCTACTTTTGTTATTGATGGGGGAAAAAAGCCCTGAATCTGTAAGACTGTTGTCTTGGATAAATAAATGGTTGATTATTTTCCTAACAATTCCAAAATGTCATAAAGTTGAATTAAAGATGGTTTGTTTCAGAGTTTCTTTGCAAGCATCAAATCAGTGTTCTGATGTAGCTAAACTCAAATTGAAATTTTTAAATAAGTCAATGCTTAAAATGAAACCTGCATCTATTTGAATTGTGAATAAGTAATTCAAGTTATCTTGAACAGGCCTACTTTAAACATTTTAACAGAACACATACTCAGAGTCTTTTTAACTGGTGACTCACACTGTAGTTTAAAGCATGCCATAAAAACACTGAAAACATAAATCAGTATATGTTCATACCTCTACCTTGAGGGGTAGTCCCAGCTTTGATTTCCACCAGACAAGGTGCTAAGTCACTGCAGACAGTCATTTCTGTTACTGGTACAAAGGCCTCATGAGAGTAGATTGCATAAGGCAGCCAGTCCTCACCCTGCTTTTCCACGGGGGTGGAAAACACAAAAGAATCTCTACAACCACTTTTGTGAGATTCCTCCGGACCACAGAAAATCATCATCTTCATCTTCCAGTTGCAAAATGGTACAAAAGAAAGGGAATAAAAGAGAAACTATGCTTCTATGAAGGTGTCTCATTTCCCTACTCTCAACTCTAGTAGATGTATCTTTTCAGGAGAGAATCTTTTTCAGGATGGGACCAAATCTGTCTGGAGAGTAAACGGCACTGCACAGCTGGGAGAACTTTAATATAAACTTGGACTGACCGAGAGGAAGAAAAAACCCTCGGTGAGTGTCACACTAACACCGAGCAGCGTTACCAGAAAGGGAGCCACCATCCTACTCCCTAGTTTTTTCAACTTAAATTTTATGTTGGTTTACTGATCCATGCTAGCTCAAAGTGAAGGACTTTGATAGGAAGGGGGTGAACTTAATTCAGCAAATAGTTACCGAATGCCTAGTGTGAGGCCTAAAGCCCAAAGGAGGGCAGAGACTTAGAGGAAGCGTCTAAGGCAGTTGAGTCATCCTCTTCACACATTCACAAAGAGATAAAAAGACACTCAAAACCTCAGGTAAAGGTTCTTAATTCTGAGATAGCAGTCATTTTTTTCCCCCCTAAAACAAGAAAACCTAGGGAGGGGATGGCCTAAGTTAGAGCATGCAAGGCCAGAGGCAAGAACAGGTCAATTTTATAAAATCGTCTATCTATTCCTCTTTTTCTCTTTCCCACTGAAAGATCCAAGGGATCCAAAGTATCTGAGACAGGAAATGAGTAAGGCAGGAAAAAGGATGTGGTCTGAAAAAGAGTGGATCCTGGGGCTGAGCCAGAGCAAGGCACAGGCACAGGGTCACAGATGGGGGAAGGGGCCTTGGTAGCAGGAAGAGAAGTCTCAGGGTCAATCAGCTTAGACTAGAAGGTCAGTGACAGAGGAGGTATGTCTGGAGAGGCAAGCATAACAACACCTTCCTAAAAGGTTATCCTCCATTGAAATGCAGAGGAACAATGGCTGAAGAGACCTACAGCCAGGAGAATCATTACTGGGACAGAAGGAAGAAGAGCTGGAGTTTCCTCCTTACTTTGAGGAAGTGGAAATAATATATGTTGAGTGCATCTGACAAAGGTAAATTCGAAAGTAAGCCAGGACCTGGAAGAGAAGTGGACAGGGCTGGGAGGTGAGTGCATGATAAAATACCAACATTCATTACGTACCTATGTGCCACCTATTAATAAAACAACAGCTTAAAAGGGGTGGGGGGGAGGAGAAGGCGATGAAAACAGGAGCTACCTCTCACAAAAATGCAGTTGGACAACTGAGAAAGCCAACTCAAGAACAACAGAAAAGTGGCAAGATTAACGCTGGAGAAAAAAGGCATCTATTCTTCCCGATGTGTATGGACAAGCCTGGTAACAGATCTTGGGTGGGCTGAGAGGCAGAGCTCACGTGATAAGAGTGCCTGGAAAGGGCAGGTGCCACACGAGCACCACTACCCATCTGCTGGGCCCTCTGAAGAAGCCAGCCCTTGTGAAGGAGCCAAGCCAGAGGCTCTGGTTCCCGCCTTGCCAGGGCTGGAACTTAGGTAAAGAAACAGTGGGACACACTGCATCAGCTGATTCAAAAATGTGGCTATTTCGAGATATAGATCCAGATGTTGGGGGCTAAGTGAAAAAATCACTTTTACATTCTCCACAGTGCCTAGGATCATGCTTTACACGAGGCAGGAGCCTAATGAAGGTGTGTGAAATCTGAGCGGAACCAAAACTACTTAGCTGTGCAGGTATCTTAAGATCCAAGACAGAATCTCCTGCCCTGTAACCAACACAGTAAGTTTCTTTCTTTCTATTCTGGAGTCAACATGATATGAAGCCCTGCATCCCATGTGACCTCAACTTAAGCCCTAATCAATAGACGCTGCCACAGGTCTGAGGCCCTCTACCGGAATAAAAAATGGGGAGGGCAGCGGGGGCAGACATATAGGAGCAAGAAGGAATTTCCTTGCCTCATTAGCCTGCAATTTTCAGACTCATCTAGAAATCCTAGCAGTTCCAACATTTGGGTTGACTCGGGGGTGGGGGGGGGGGATGAAAAATCCCAGGTGAATGATAATTGGATTACCCAGTTATGCCCCAGAGCCAAATGGCTGGAAAAGGCCAGGACAGCAGGGCCTGATATGGTTAAAATGACATTATTTTCTAAACCAAAAATCGAGACACTTGGTTGATAGACAACGTGATAGAATATTTTAAATTGGGGTTGTCCTAGAAAAATTGGGGACATATGGTGGATTTAGGTCGGTAGCTTATTTCACAACAAGGGATCCTCTGGGTCCAATATGCTAATGGAAGGGGATTAAAGATCTAGGATGGGAGATATCTAAGGGGAGAGCTGTCACTAAGTTGTTTAGCAGGAAAAAGAATAAAAGAACGTGTCTCTGTAGGCAGCATGGGAAGAAAGTCAACATTCTAGGTATGGAGCAGGAAGGAAAGGAAAGTTGATCAGAACTGAAAGTATGTCAGTGAAATGTGTTCAGGTCGAAAAGGCAGCCTTGCGGGAGGGATGGGGAGGACTGGGACGGCCGGGGTATCACTGGCACAAACTGGTATCCAACAATACAGGAGCTGGGGACTACGAGTTCACACTGTAGGTTCACCATTGGTTTGCAACTTGATCTTGGGCAAATTATTTCCCTCTCTCTGGACTTCAATTTAAATAAAGAATCTCACAAGTCCCGATTTTAATGTAAAGAATCAACAATACAATATGCCTTCATTTGGCACGGGAAGGAGAGAAAACGCTCTTCTAAAAATGGAAGAGAGGATAGACACAGAACAGCTTGTCCCTTTCCATCCAATTAAAAGCTTCGTGAGACTGAACTAGATTAAAAACAAAACTCTCCAGCTAAGCCGCAGGCCTCCAAGATAGGCAGTCCCCTACCCAGAGGGTACAGCGGATGCCAACAGCCCTGTCCCTAAGCGGACCGTCCATCCCCGGTAAAGCGCCGCCCCGGAGGCCCGAGGCCGGGGTGGGGGTGTGCGGGGACACACGGAAGCGTCTGGCACGCCGAAGGTGACACAGCGGCTGCCGGGGAAGTGCGGGGCAGGCAGGGTCCCCGACGAGGGGGGAGGCGCAGGACACCTCCCCGGCGTCGGGAGGGCGAGAATCGCGGGCTGGCACGGCCTGGCAGCCGAGTAGGCCCGGGCCGGGAGTGGCACCGGAGGGCGGTGCCCGGTGTCCAGTGCGACGAGAGCGGGCCGCGGTACCCCTCCTGGCGAGAACCCCTCCCCCGCCACGGGCACTGACCTGTCCAGGGCCCGGCTGGGCCTGGCCGGGCGGGGCCTACGCAACCCCTCGGCCGGGCGCCGCCTCGCGCGGGGTCCCGGGCCCGGGCGGGCCGCCTCCTCTCCGCCGCGAGCCGCCGAGCCGGGGCCCGGGGCTGCCGCGGCGCATCCGACCGTACCGGCCGGGCCGGCGTCCACAAAGGGCGGCGGGGGCGCGAGGCCGGGGCGGGGGTGCGGGCGGCGGCGGATTGCGCGCGCGCGGCGGGCGCTCGAGGGCTGCAGCCGCCGCGGAGACAATGCGGCGCGTCCCGGCAGGGCTCCCGCGGCCGCCTCCGCCGGGGGCGGGGCGAGGCGGGGGCGGGGCATGGGCGCGCGGGGCGGGGCCTCAGGGAGGCGGGGCGCCGGCGCGGAAGCCGGGCCGCGCGCTTCCTTTGTGCGGCCGCGCCGGCCCCGCCCCGCGCCCTTTGGAAGGCGCGGGGGGGCTGGCGGCCGGTTAGGTACGTAAGGGTTCTGTTTAAGGAGGCGGGCGCCGCGCCACGCCAATGTCCGCTCTCGCCCCGTCAAAAGTCCCCCGTGCGGTGGTGGACTCCCGCCTGGCCAAGTCGGAGGCAGGAAGAATAACGACTAGCAGTAATTGAGTGTTGAATATGTGTCAAGCCGTACATGCACGCACTTCCTCTCAGTGTTCACAATAACCCCACAAGTAGTCGTTATCCTCCCCACTGGGAACTGAGGATCAGAGAAGTTAAGTAATGACCAAAGTGACCCAGTTACACCTCCATAAACGGGGCTAATGCCGTCTCTTTAGGTTTACTGTGCAGGCTAACTGAGAGCATTTATACAAATTGCCTGCAGTGCCCGGCACACGGAGCCCAATAAATGTTACTTCTCTTCCTAAACCACGCTGGATTAAACTGAATTGTCGGGAAAGCACCTTCATTCAGTAGATATACTAGAGCTTGTGAGACTCACAAGTCTCACTGCACCCCCATCCCCCAGGCTTTATGCCGAATACTTGCCCCGAATTTCTCTCTCCATGCTTGACTTCTATTTCCAACATTTTCTCATATTCTTACCTTTCTTAGCATTCATATCCCCAGCCCTTTCCCCTCAGGCCTCATCCCTTTACCTTTGTTTCCACATTTTACATTTATTTTATATTCCCCGATCGTTTAGTTTGCTCCCTTTCTCTTTCCCTCGTTCCCCCCACCCCATTTTTCAAATTTTCAAAGCCTTCTTTCATTAATATGCACATTTCCTCCCCCTTTCCGCCTTTGCATTTCTTACACTTACATTTTGTTCTATGAATGCTCGGCCTCTCTGTCCCCCAAACATGCCTACACTCCTGCCTCCCTTCCTTTACTTCACTAGTCCCTTCTCCCCAATGCCACATGTCCAGGTCCTACCTATCCTTCATGGTCTAGACCCAGGAACAGTGGCTGGCAAACTTTTTCTATAAAAGACCAGATAGTAAATATTTTAGACTTGGCAGGCCATGTGGTCTCTGTTGCAACTACTCAACTCTGCTGTTGCAGCAGGAAAGCAGCCACAGACGACACTACCTGAATGAATGTGGCTGTGTGCCCATAAAACTTTATTTATGGACACAGAAATTCGGATTTCGTATAATTTTCTTGTATCACAAAATATTCGTCTTTTTTTGAGTCTTAAAAATTTTTTTTAATGTAAAAACCATTATTAGCTTGTGGGCTGTACAGAAACTGGTGATGTGATGAATTTGGCCCTCAGGATGTAGTTTGCCAACCCTCGCTCTAGAACAATGCCACTTCCTCCCTGCAATCTATCCTGATAATCTCTACTTGGCAGTAACTTTTCTCTCTTACCTTTTAAAGCATTTACCCATAATCGTTCTATGCCATTTATCATATCTTAGTTTTTACTGTATTTTTTTCCTGTGCACTTCTCATCTTTCCCAGAGGACTTTAAGCTCCTTGAAGGTAGGGTACAGACCTTATTTCTCTATGCATTTACTACCTTCCACCCCACAGTACTTTGCACAGAGCAGGCATTCAAACATATACAGAATGAATATTTAAATCTTGGGTGGTTGACAATTGTTTCCACTGTGCAAAACTTACTTTTCTCATGAGATAGAACCTCAGGAGCAAGATGCTTTGTTATATGTGTATCATCTAGATTAGATTTCAGAAAGAGATTTTTGAGAGCTTTCTAGACAAGATGAAGAAAGGGAGGCAAATGTCAGTTCATTCAGAGGTTGTTGGATAACAAATACTTGAACAAAGGCTGTTGATTATCACCAACCTGCAGACAGGGGATATGTCTTCAGTCAGGTCCTATTCAATATTTCGATCAGCAAATTGGTTAAAGACAAAGAAAACACGCTATATAATTTACGGATGGCAAAGTTAAGCAGAGGAGTTAGTATAATGAGTGACAAAATTCAGATATAAAACATTCCTGCCCCACCACTTATTCTTGCTGTGCCTCAGTTTTCTTATCTTTAAAATGGGCATGATAAAAGTTCCTGCTTCAGAGGGTTACTGTCAGGATTAAATGAGGAAATGCATGTAAAGCTGGTAGAGAGGACTCATTAAATGTTAGCTGTTAAGCATTACCATTTTCTGGCTAGCCTGGAACTGTGGGCTAAATTCACAAGATAACGTTTAACAGATATAATTAATCATGTTTTGGCTCACAATATAAATTGTACAAGTTTGAGATGGAAGAGACCTGAAGTGATAGCAATCCATGTAAAAAGAAACCACAAAAACAAAGACAGAAACAAAAACCAAACCCAACCCCTCTGGAATTCAGGTGACACAGTGCTCGGTGAACTAAGGGTATCATTCCCCTGGGTCAGGGGAGTTAAAGTGGGGCCATAGGTGCAATGTCGTGCTGAAGGCAGGTAAGGGAATTACCCCTGGAGCCAGAATCATGGTGCTGCCCTTTCATAGCTCTGTGAACTGGAGCCTCTTCAAGCTTTTGTTTCCTCCTCTAAATAATGGGGCCAATAATATTTATCTCTCAGGGTTATCATGAATGAGTAAAGGAAAACTTAGAGCAGAACTTGGCACATAGGTGTTCAACGAATTTTAGCTCCTCTCTACTATACCATGCAGATCTGTCCCTTGAAGGGTTATAAAGCTAAGTCCAGGTGCCAACCTAGGGTGACTGCACCTTTTTGTATTTGGAATTAATGTGCTTCATTTTGGGGATCACATTTTAAGGGAATTAGTGGAGAGGTAGAATGTAGCTAGACAAGAATGATCAGCATGGTGGGAATGGGAGGTCTGGATGTGTGATAGGTAGAAAATGAAATAAATCTCAGATATTTAGCCTGGAGATTTTCTCTTTTTTTAATGGGGGAGAGGAAAGAGACATGATAACTGTCTATACACACTGTAGGAGATGGACAATCCACAGGACAGAATCACAGCCAGTGGTGGGAGTTCCACAAGAGCAGATTTTGGCTTAATTTGAAGAGCAACTTTCTGATAATTAGAGCAATCCTACAATGGAATGGGCTGCTTTTCAAAATGGTGAGCTCCTTATCGTTGCAAGTTTGCCAAGAGAATGCTGACCTCCTTGCTGTCTTTTAATTTTTCTAATGGTTTTTTCTTCATATTCCTTTGCTTTCCTTTTCCTTGAGTCCACCCTCCATTCCTTATAGGACATTTATAACTACTTTGTCCCAAAGTACTTTTCTTCTCACTCCTCCTTCTTCTGTTTTCCAAACCCCTTTTCTCTTGGCTCTCCCCACCCCACTCCCAGCACACATTTAGTCCAATGATGGAACTGCCTCCCTGAGTTGTAGGCAGCCCATGGCCCAGAATGTCTCTGAGATCTGGGCCAAGATTGCTGTGCACACTGGCAGAGAAGGAAAGGAAAGCGAAGGGATCACTGTGGAGGCAGAGGTACTGCTGTGATTCTCTCGTCAGGGTAGAGGGGTCAGCAGAGTCTCCTAAAACCCAGGTCTAGGAGAAGCCCGCCTGTCCCTGAGCACTCACAGACAGAAGGTGGGGATCCCAGAGCTGAGCACCGTTCCTTCAAAGGTGATTTCCGTGAGCTGAATCCCCTCCTAGCTCCCCCTAAGCATTTCCCTCATCTCTGCACTACGCAGCCACCTTGTCATATTGCCAAATTCAAGAACGCACTCTCATACCAAGCAGAGCAGAGGATTGAGACAACTGGATCCCTGGGGGAACTCTCAACCCGGCATACGGATATGCAGGTACATCTGACAGCAATGACAGGCAAGCCTCATCTAGAACTTTCAATTCTCCTTTTCTTTCTCCTTTATGCCTTCTGGGTCCCCTTTCTTTGTCCTTGCGTCATCTTCTCAATCCTCTCTCTGTTTCCACCTACCCAGCTTCTTTCTTGCTTCTTGGGGCTTGGAGTAGTTTCCCTCCCATTCTAGATGCCCAAGTGAGATGTGCCAGGGGGTGGCAAGGAAGACAATGCTCTCCCCTCCCCCGAGGGCCCCGCTACACTTCATACCATGAGCTGGGGACTGCTGGATGTTCGGGCTCTTGGGTACAGGCAGGCCACCTGGCATGGCAGTGACGATGGCTTGCTGATGCGGTGGTGGGCCAGACCGAGTCTCAGGCCCACTCTTCTCTCTAGGTACCACTTCCTTCCAGTCATCGGGGGTGCACTGCTGGGGCTGTTAAAGGACAGGACAGAGATGATCTTCTCGTGAATTGCCTCTACATTCCTGGACACGTCCCCCGTTTCCATGGAGCTTGGGTAGAAGGCAAGGACATTAAGATTCAGCTAGCCCCAAATTAGGGAGAGGCCCCTTTTCTTTCTTGGACTACTCAGAGAGGACTTCGACACTCAGCCCACCCAGACACACATCCAAATGGGGGCCGCGGGATTGCCTGAGCCGTGTCCTCCCGCTTTGTTCCCTGGACCTCGGGCTCGGCTTACTCACCACTGGCGAAGCAGGTTGCAGTTGTAAGATGACAGCCGAGGCATGCTGGAACCTGTGTTGAGGGGTGTGAGACAGGCCCTCAGGGTATCCATTGTGAGGCTCGACATCTGGCATGGGAGGGTGGCACTGCTGAGTGCTGCCAGGCTTGTGCAGGTTGGCAGCGGGACACTGGAGAGGCAGGGTGGATGGGACTGGGCCTAGCGGCATGGCATGGGCTTCGGGGCCGGGCTGCAGGGCCAGGCTTGGAGGGACCGAGGCCAGCTGGGGGTGGGACGGGGCTTGGAGCGCTGGCCGTGATGCCTGGGGCGGCGGCGGCTGTTGTGATGCTTGCTGTTGCTGCTGCTGGATCCCAAACTGGGGCTGCAGGTGCTTTGAGGACGGCTGGGAGAGGAGCTGGTGTGGCTGCAGCTGAGCATAGGCTGAAGAGGGGGAGGCCAGGTTAGGTGGCATGGCTCGGTCTCACCTTCTGCTGTGCCCCCTCCCACATCCACATAAAGAAGGCTTTCCAAACTCGGTGTTCTTGCTTTCATCTCTTTCCTCTTTCACCTAGAGCCTGGCTGGACCATTGCCATGGCCTGGCCTTCTCTCTCTGTTTTCTTGCTTTCTTCCTATGCCGAAACATTGGGCCCTTGGCTGTCCCTCAAAGGCCAATGCAAAGCTCACCTCCTCTGTGAAGCCTTCTTTGATCATTCCAGCGGCTGAGAGAAACACTGGATTCTGCAGTGTGCTATGTTCTCTCTCCTCCACGCCCTTCACTCGCTTTTCTCTGGGCCTGCGACAGGTGCAGGCTCCCATCGCCCAGCCCAGCTCTGTAAGGCTGGATCTTATTCACCCTACTGCTGCTCAGTCTGGGCCCCTTCCAGGGAGTGCCAGTTGCACACACGGTCCTCAGGCTCTGTGGGGAAGCAGCCTGGGATGGACCACTGGTTCCTTCTGTTACCCAGTGGGGGACCTTGGGCTAGCTGCTTAACCTCTCTAGGCCTCAGCTGCCTTGTCTGAGAACCAGAAACAAAAATAGTTCTTGCCCAGAAAGTTGTAAGGATGAAAGAAGAAAAATGCTGTGCGACTAAAACGAGAAAAAAATGACATAATGTGCACAGCACAGTGCCTGGCCCACGGTCATCGTCAGTCATTTAATTCATATATTCAATCACATAAGTAAAATGATTATTTCAGCCTTGGCTTAGGTTCTGAGCATCCTGGGCTCACCTCTACCATAATGACGTGTCTCGCAATGCATTATAATTGTTTCTTGGCTGTCTTCCCTTCCAGATCGTGAACCCCTCATGATCAGAAATGATCACATATCTCTTTATCCAGAACCTTGCATGATGCCTAATATTAGATGGGGGCTAAATAAATAAACAAACAGGGCTTTCCTGGTGGCGCAGTGGTTGACAGTCCGCCTGCCAATGCAGGGGACACGGGTTCGTGCCCCGGTCCGGGAAGATCCCACATGCTACACAGAGCGTCTGGGCCTGTGAGCCATGGCCGCTGAGCCTGTGCATCCGGAGCCTGTGCTCCACCACGGGAGAGGCCACAGCAGTGAGAGGCCCGCGTACCGCAAAAAAAAAATATATATATATATATAATAAATAAACATATTGTCCTGAACTGGAATTCATGTGTGTCATGCCTTATAGACAGAAGGGGCTCAGGAAATTCAGCTCAGAGACTGACTGTCCTCAAGCCGCTCACTCTCTGCCTAGTGGCATCCAGGCCCGCTTAGCATGAGGATTGCTCAGCTGAATCTGTCCTGCCTAAAAGCTGTCCTCTGCAGGGACTCCCACAGCTGGAGAGCCGGCAGAGAGATGTTGTGCCGTGCCAAAGCACAGAGGGCCACAGCTGGAAGCTCACAAATGGATTTTTACAACCAAAGGCTCCCAGCCAATGAGGGGAATGCAAATTCTGGGTCCTGAGCTAACACTTAAAAAGGATCCTGTGACACAGGTGCAAAGTAAGCAGATTTCAAACAGAGTTAGGGGAGGTACCTTTTTTCTTGAATTCTGTCCATTTACAAGCAAGTTTCCAACTATCTCATCACAACCCAACACAGAGTTCCAAGCAGAATGCCAATAAGAATGGAAAGGAGAGGACAGAAATGAGGTGGTAAGGAGAAACAAAATGGTCCTTGGTGACTGACTGCTGTAGGCAGAGGAGGGAGTATGGTTGGCCCACGGGCTGTAACCTGGATGACAGGGAAAGATGGGAGGGGGAAACACGGACGGCCATGACGTTTTGAGAGACATGTGTGGGGCTTGAGGTGATGGTAGAATGTCCAAATGGGAATTGCCGGCAGGCATTTGGTGATTACGAATCGCCCCTGACCTCACCCTGAGCCTTGTCCCCTAATTTCACCTTGAATAGCTCAAACTTAACAATCAGGCCAAGATTGCTGGTCAGGCAAACTTAATAATCAGGGATTTTTAAGATGACCGTTGTTAGGACACTGGAGAGATACCGCAGATGCCACAAAGTGCCTGGCTAGTCTCCAGAGACTAAAAAGTTCTGCAGAATGATGGGCAGCGTCACTGAAGACACAAGTAAAACTTGTTCTCCCTTATTACAAAACCATTCATTCCTGCCGGGGGAACAGAGTCCCTCTAGGGGATGCCGGTCTGAGCTGAGAGCTGGAGATGGTGCAGCTCAGAGAGGCTAGGAGAGTCAGAGGCTTGTCCCGCTATCCACTGGCTGTGTGGCCTGAGACGGGTCCTTTTCCTTCCCAGGGCTTCGGGGTTTTAACTGTGAGACAAGAGGTTTGGACTAGCGATTATACAATCTGATGGGGGTGGCTACCATAGGAAAAGAGTTTAAAATTCAGGATTTATAAGGTGGAAAAGGGAAGGTTAGAGAAGAAGGGTCTAGATCTATAGACCATAAAGAGTGTAGTTAAGCGCAGTACACCTTTGTTTACCAAGATTGGGAGAGGCAACTGTTGGCTTCGCGGCCCTCGATCCTGGGGCCTCCTCTCTGTCCCACTCTCTCCCCGACCCCGTGCTGCATGTGGAAACCCTAAGGCCATTGTTTTAGAACAAATGATGCTAGTATATGCCAAGGCTGGAAACAAAGTTCATGACGGCTTCGATAAGTTCACAGATCAAAGACCCCAGGGTATTTTGAGGGGAGTGTACATCCTTAACCTTTCAAGGTTAATAAAAAGCCAAGACCATGATTTAACTCAGACATTATCCTGGGTCAAATTCCTTTCATTTAAAGTGTTGTAATAGCTTTCTACTTGGTCTAATTCCTGTTTCTTCTCTCTATAATCCACATTGTAGATAGATCACAAATGAATCTTCCTAGTGCACAGATCTGATCCCTGATTAAAAGCCATCAGGGACTCTCCTTTATCTGAGGTTACCTAAAGATCCTGACATTCAAGATCTTCTCACAACATAAACTAACCTTTCAATTTTTATTATTTCTTTGATCCAAGCAATCTTTTCTGTCCACTGTCCCCTGGACGGAAGTTTGTGCCTTGTCTCATACTGTCTAGAGGGCCATAAATCAAATTCTCATCGTCCCTGTCCTCCTGTGGGAGGCTGGGCAAGTCACTGGACCTCCCTGAACCTCTGTGCCATCAGCTTTAAAGTGGGAGTAACGATGATACCTATACCTCATAGTTATCTCAGTAAATGACTTATCTCCCCTTGATAGGCGGAAGTTAGGATTTGTTTCCTCCAAAGTGCCTGGAATTTAGTAGACGCTCAATCAGTGTTGCTGAATGAATGAATGACAACACGGTGGGACTCCAGCTTGCTTGTCCCGCAGAACTTTTCCTCTTCAAAGTCAGAATATGGATGAAATGTGGGTAACCCCACAGGCCATTTTGTTTTTTTTGTGGTACGCGGGCCTCTCAGTGTTGTGGCCTTTCCCGTTGCGGAGCACTGGCTCCGGATGCGCAGGCTCAGCGGCCATGGCTCACGGGTCTAGCCACTCCGCGGCATGTGGGATCTTCCCGGACCGGGGCACGAACCCGTGTCCCCTGCACTGGCAGGCGGACCCCCAACCACTGCGCCACCAGGGAAGCCCGGCCATTTTGGGTTTATCAGCACTCTGGTTTATTGAAGGCTCTCCTCCTGTCCAACCTCTGCTCACCACCTTCCTGCCCTCACCTTCACCCACCCTAACTTCTCTGCTCATCGTCTGTACAACATCACTCCCCTCGTGCCTTTTTGGCTTTGATTTCAGTGCTTCCGTTTTCTGGAATGCCCTCCTTCCACTTCAGTGATCTCAGTAAAGCATAAGCTTCTTTGGCCCAGGCTCAGCTCGTGTTTTCTCTCTTTGCCTTAACCCTCCATTATGGGTTTTCCCTCAGAAGTCCTGAACACTTTGTTTCTTTGATTCATTTGTGATTTAACATGTACTATCTTGTATATGTATTTCATTGATTCTTAAAGATCGATTCTTAGCCCCCCACCTCCACTTTAACATCTTTTGAGTTGGGATGCATATTACAGTTGATGATGTTGGTTTAATTGGTAGTGCTTTTCTTTCTTAGAGTTAAAAAAATAATGGTGTGTCTTACAATCAGTGGTGTCTTAAACTGGAATACTTTTATGCTCTTATGAGTTTATTTCCTATCTATCCAACCAGACTAGATGCTTTTTGAGTTAAAGACTTGTTTTACGTTTTTTTTTTAAACTTAAAAGATGTGCTTTAATTGAACTAGGTTTTTAATGTTTCTTTTCCCTTCCACATTGTCCAACATAATAATCTACGTCTGTAGATGCTTAGCAACTGTCTGTTGCTGATCCTGGTGAGATCGATGGATTCTCCTCCCTCTCCCACGCCCTCCCAGCTCAGCGTGGGGTGGTGAAGGTGGGCACTTCCCACTGAAGCCACAATACCAGAGGAGGCCACATCCCTCTTCACTACAGCTAGGATGGGGCATATCAGTTTATGAAATATGAATGCACAGAAATCACTCTGGGCCTTTATTTTTTCCTACAGTCCAGTAGCTTCATTTCTCGCTTGTATCTATTTTGGCTCCCCATCCCCTGCAGCTGGAAAGCTCACTGCTTCTAAGGAACAAAGGGTTGGTTCCATGGGACCGCAGCCACGGCTTTGGAAGGCCTCATCAGCCCTTTCTGTCAGGGAGCAGAGGAGGGGCAGGCCTAGGGCCTCAAGAAATTAGGGCCCAGTTAAAAGGAGAGACTCCAGGCAATGCTCATCTTCCCATCTGGTGCTCTAACCTTGACGGCCTCCTTAGAATCTGAAGAGACCAATTCACTGTTCCCCAAACAGTTGGTTGTTAGCAACAAGAGGATTAAGGCCCCCATGCAGGAGGGCTGGCTGTGACGGCTTACTGGCACGCCCCCTTCGCTGCATCCGCTGCCAGAACTTGTGATCAGTAATGGATCTCGGTTGATCCCAAGTCCTCACAGATGCAGGAAGCAGCTCACTGTCCAGAAATGCTGGGACTCTTGTCTCAAAGTACATGGGAGCTGCAAGCATCCCAGTTGTAGGCTGGAAGTTTGCTCAAACACTTATTTTTCTCTGATCTGCAATACTTGACTAGAGTTTGGAGTTACCTGGACCATGGGTGAGAGGAGGGTGCCTGTGAGAGAGGAATGGCATAACTTTTTACAACCCACTACTCTTCAAGGTTTAGAGAGTTAAGTGAAGAGATACTTTCAACCATTCATTCACTCAACAAACATTACTAAGTACCTACTATAGACCAAATACCATGTTTGGCGCTGGCTAAAACATGGTCCCTAGAATAGGTTACAGTTTGGTCAAAGAGAGAGCTGGAAAACAGTATTGGTATAACCTGGTAAATGTTATGACAGGAGATAAGTACAGACTACGGAGAATACAGAAAAGGGGATTCAGCTTGGGAAGGAAAGCAGAGAAGGCTTCCCAGAGGAAGTAAGTGTTTAGCATGACTCAGAGTTCAGGAGATGCTGAAAGGAAGAGCATGTGGGAAGACTTGGAGGCATTGTATACCCCGGTGCTTTCAAGGACCCACAGGGCATCCTGTACAGCTGAACCCGGGACGACTATGCAGGAGCAGCCAGAGAAGAGGCAAAATGATGGGTGGGTCTAAATGATGCCAGCGCTCTCCAGAGGCTGCTCATCTCCAAAGATGTCTCATGTGATCAGGCCTCGGGGAGGGACTGAGATTGAGGATGACTCTAGAGGTCAGAGTCCCACATACACATAAGTAGACAAGAAAGCTCCTTTTAGGAAAACTGAAAGCAATAGCCACGTGAATTTTGCTGGATGCAGTCCTTCCAGGCTGAGGGGTAGGAGGAATAGGAGAGGGGAAATAGAGCTAAGGGAATTTCCCCATAAGAGGAAACAAGTTTACAAAAACAGGGTTGCTGACCTCAGGGGCACTCTATGGTGGGCTGTCTATGGCTTAATGTCTTCAGACCTGCTCTGCAACTACCTGGCAAAACCACCAAATATCCTCTGTGAGCAGGATTCCTTATAAGGCAGCTTGCAGCATTAGAAAAGAAACTACCCGGGCTTCCCTGGTGGCGCAGTGGTTGACAGTCCGCCTGCCGATGCAGGGGACGCGGGTTCGTGCCCTGGTATGGGAAGATTCCACATGCCGCGGAGCGGCTGGGCCCGTGAGCCATGGCCGCTGAGCCTGCGCATCCGGAGCCTGTGCTCCGCAACGGGAGAGGCCACAACAGTGAGAGGTCCGCGTACCGCAAAATAACAAAAAAAAAAAAAAAAAAGAAAAGAAAAGAAACTACCCATCCTTGGTAGAGGGATGAGAATACAGCATAAGTGGCTAAAGGTGTTGGTTTTAGAGTCAGACAGATCTGGTTTGAATCTTGGTTCTGCCACCTGTAGGCTGTGCAACTTAAGACAAATTGTTTAACCTCTCTGAATCTTGACTTCCTGTTCTGCAAATGGTGATATATACTTCATAGAGTAGTCGTTAGTATCAAATGGAATATTATGCTTCAACCACAAAGAGGAGAGGTTCCCTGCCTTTGTTCATACTGAGAAGATGCACAATAAATGGTGGCTATTCTTAAAATACTACCTGCCATTTGTATATTGTTTTGAACTTCTCAAAGCATTCTCATAATTTGAGTCTCATTTATTCTTTACAATAAGCCTCTGAGGCAAATGGGCGGTATTCCCACTTTACAAGCAAGGAGAGAGTTGTTTCTGAGAGACTTCCACAGTGCAGCAAGTTCCGGGGAAGTTGGCTTCAACTGACAGATGAGGCATGGTGCTTTGTATCTCACAAATGCTCAAAAAATGCTGACGGGTGAGTGAATGGAGCAGTCAGCGAGCTCAAGTTGAAACGGCAAGCCTTCAAGTCTTAGCTGGGGGCTGTTGAGAACTTTGGAGGTAATCTTGGAGGAGTGGACGACGAAGGGGGAGTGTTATGCCAGAAGGTGGGGACGTAGAAGGTCTCTGCGGGTCAAGTAAGTTACAAAGGTGGGCGGGGGGTAGTGGGGAAGGCGAGGCAGAGGGTCTATATGAGGGAGCTGGGAGCGATGAGAGTGGTTCAAGGGGCAATTGGGGGTTCTTGAAGGCTCCCACCCCAGAGTCAGAGTCAGTCGGTCAGAAGTCATTAATGTGCTGATGATTGAATCCCTCCTGTGACTGACAGAGTAGGAAATAAATACCCAGCGAAGGTTTCTAAATAAGAAAGGAGTCTCTGAGGAAGGTGATGCTGGCAGCTATGAGCAGGATGTTCTCGTGGTCAGTTAAGCCTCGTATGGTCAGCAGGCCTTAAGCAAAGCCGGGAGCCGACACGTAGGAAATATGGTCAGAACCTGGTGATAAACTGGGCGGTGATGGAGGGTGGGAATAAGCAGGGAAAGGGAACGGATATCTACTGTGAGCCTACTCGGTAGATATCTGATCACTTCTGCAGGCCATCTCATCCATTTTTACAGTCTGTTGTAAATATAACCATCTTTGTTTTACAGATGAAGAAATCGAGATTTACAGAGATTAAGTAACTTGATGACAGTCATAAAACTAGTTAAGTGATGAAGCTGGGGTCTGAAACCACATCTAACTCCGAAGTCTATGCTTTTCCCATTATAACACCCTGCCTCTCCGATGAAGGAAAATGAAGTCAAAACAACCCTGAGATTGTAAGTCTGAGTCTAGGAATACCTGATGATTGTGGACAGCAGCCAGGAGCTGGGAAAGAAGGCCCTTTCTGAAGAGGAAGACTTCCGGGTTTTTGTTTTTGTTTTATTTATGAATCTCCAAATTTTAAAAATGTGTATGCTGGTGGGGTGATATCCACGTGGGCATATCCTATAGACAGTTGGAAATCTCTGGGGAGAGGGGAGGGCAGGGACGGACACGCATTGAGAAGTCATCTGTGGACAGGTGGCAGGTGTCTGAAAACGTAGGTGTCGAAGTCAAACACAAGGGGGATGGACAGAATGTTTTGGGAGCCCCACAGCTAATGGCAGTGGGGCCAGGGAAAAGCAAGGGGCAGCAGGGCCACCTACACACACAGATGGTCACAGGCACACGTGGCCGCCCTGGGCATAGTGCCTCCCAGTGCCAGCTGAGATAATCCCCCTTCAGTTCTGTTCTGGAAATGTACTCATTTTTCAAGGCACGACTCAAATTTCCATAACCCCTCTTTAGACTATACACTTGTTCAACTCTAACGCCCATATGGTTGGCATCACGTTTGGCACCTAATAGGTGCTAAATGAATACTTGTTGAGCTGAATTGAACAATTAAAGAGAGAAAAGCTATATGGAAATGGTAGTTAATTATTTTTTTCTGAGCCATATCTTCTTCATTTGTGAGATGAATAATTACTGCTAGGATTAAATGAGGTATGTAGGTTAGGCATTTAGTACAGTGCCTGGAACATGGTTGTTCATTAACTGGTAATAATAATTATTACTGGCAGCAACCATGGAAGTAACATAATAGGAGCTTAGCGTGAAGGATTTCAGGAAAGAAGGGATGCTCAACAGTTCCAAGGAACACAGTCTGCTGCTTCTCTCTCTCTCTCTCTCTCTCTCTCTCTCACCCCCCACACACACCCATAGTGAGAAATGTTCAGCAAAATATAAAAATCCTCCTCTGATATCTGCTGGCTTTCCCCCCCCCTAGTATAGGAGGAGATGGTTAGTACTCTAAATCTGATCCTACAGTGGATAAATGAAATGACTTTCATGGCTGGTTGCATGATTTGAACATCAAAATTGTAGGGGATCTGATTCCAGCTAGATAACAGGCCCACATGCGTGTTTTGGTTTCTGCAGGATTCTCTAAGTAAAAGTGCATCTACCCTACAGTTGGGCACCTGCTTTGCGAGGGAGATATGGTACCCAGGAGTCCTGGAATCAGCACACATCACATTGTCCCACCTATCACAGACAGGATCACCACTCCCTGACACAAAACCCTCTCTGTGATAAAACAAAGCTGCTGTGTGGCAGGCCTTCCCAACAATGAATTCTCTCTCCTTCCAGAGACCTGAGGAGGGATGAAGAGACACAACAAAGACCTGGCATCTGGAGCACAATTGTGTGAAAAGGGCCCAGGCTTTTCAATGACGGGACAGTTCTCTTTTATCGCAGCATCTCCCTCCTGGCAGCCACTTTCCCCTCACCTTTGAGCCTGCATGTGCATCCAGGGCCTTGAGTTTAGCCACTAGAACGAGGACTCCAAGGACCAAGCCTCCTATCAGGAGCTGTGGCCCAGCTCCCCCAGGTCTTGGCGCCTCTGGAAGCCAGGCCCATGGGACCTTGCAGCCTGCGCCTCTTCTGCCCTCCTGGTTGGGTCCTCAGATCACGGAGAAGCCCAACCTCTCTGCTCTGCTCTCCGCCTCCTATTCCCCTCCCCCACCCACCAACCCACGCCTTTTCAGGGCATAAGGGACCTTTTCTATTTGCGGAGCCTAAAGAAGCCCGTTGCCAAGGTGACAGGAGCAGGAACAGCAGGGAGCTTGCCATGGGGGAGGGGCTTTGCCCCCAAACAGCTGTCAGTGGGAGCAGTCCCAGCTGGGACTAGAGCGTTTGCCTGCTCCGGGAGGAAACAGCCCCCAGGAGAACGCATTCCTCTCTGCTCTCCTCCCCGCACTGCCTCCGCCACAAGTCTCCACTGGTTACTTTCCCTGGGGGCAACCAGCCAGCCGGCTACAAAAATGCTCCAATAGCAAAAACCTGCCACTCTGCTCCCCATCTCTCTTTCTCTCTCTCTCTCCCTCTATCACACACCCACCCACCCACCCACACACACACACGCATGCGCACGCACTCTGATCCCTCCGTTCATTCGCAGTCCCAGGCTCCTCCTGGGCAGGAGGCCAGAAGTTACCTCCTCGCTGGGGAACTGTGGCACCCAAGGCAGGTGCTGCTCCAGGCCGCCCCCCATCAGGTCAGGAGGATCATTTCAGTCTTTTTTTGTTCTAGAGGCCCTGAGAGGGTCTGCAGCATCTTAAACGTCCCTGCTGCCTTCCGTTTGGGCGTGAGGAGTGGGCTCATGGAGAGGAAGGAGTGGGAGAGGAAGGGAAGAATAGGAGGGGACAGTGGGAGACAGGAACAATGCAAAGCCTACTGATTCGTCTCACTGGGGAGACGGTCTTTGTGGTCTGCAGCTCACAGCTGCTCCATAGAAAGTTCTGGGGAACCACTGGTCTCTGTACTGCCTATAGCCA
This sequence comes from Stenella coeruleoalba, assembly GCF_951394435.1. Taxonomy (NCBI): domain Eukaryota; kingdom Metazoa; phylum Chordata; class Mammalia; order Artiodactyla; family Delphinidae; genus Stenella; species Stenella coeruleoalba. The sequence continues at coordinate 26,145,089 of NC_137169.1, forward strand.
CATGCTGTTAAGTCTCAGGCCACACCTGGGGCCCTGGACCTCAGTCTGTAACTCACGGGCCTTCCCCTTTACCAGGCTCAAGAGAAGAGAGCCCTCCACTAGACTCTGTAAAACCCAGAACAGTCTTAGAACTGTCAGGCTCTTTGAGCTTTGGGTCAGGAATAAGAAAGGCCTAGGAAGCCCCACTGTAAGAACTGAGAGAGGCAAATATGGCTTGATGATTAAGAACATAGGATCTGACTCAGCCAGATGAGGAATTGGTTTCCAGTTCTGCCATGTAATACTGATGTGACTCTGAGTGACACTTATAGTAAGTTCTTGGGCAAGCGCTTTGAGCTTCAGTTTTCTCATCTGTTAAATGGATGAAAGCATCTACCTTATAGGGTTCTTTTGAAGGTCAAAAGAGGTGAGGTACATAAAAAAGCCCAGCATATTACCTAGTCTACATCAGAGGTTTTTATCCGGGCTTGTCCCCTTTCTGTCCAGTTTTCTTGAGGCCCCAGGGTTGCCTAGGAGCTTAGGAAGAACCCTAAGGACTGGTCGTTCCTTTGAAGGGTCCTTAGAATCTGGGGGGCTGGCTTAGATCTAAGGAGAGGTTACATTTTGGCCTGGGCAGAAATGGGGTTCTCAGGAAGTCCTGAAGCCCGGATGTTGCTCAAGGGTTTGTAGGTTGCATGAGAAGGTAGAAGAAATGTTAAGTTGGGCTCCTTGCTCTAGTCTCAGCTGCTATCAGCTCAGGGTAAGACCCTCCAGACTTTACCCTCTGAGCCTCAGTTTCTTTCTTCATAAAAGGAAGCAGCTAGACTAGTCTCTGGAGAAAGGAATGCCGGACAGGGAGAAACGCCTGGAGCCACAGGGCAGTCAGGCCTCTGCAGGGAGGTACCTGCTTCAGCTCAGAGTGACCACTGGAGGCTAAGACCACATCTGTCCTTGAAGCCCCAAAAGGGTGAATAAAGGACTTGAATTCAGATTCTCCCCAGCTCGCCTCCCACTGTCTGTCTAGAATACCTTCCCCTCCTCTGTCTGTTGGGGAAATGACTCCTACTTCAATACTCAGTGCCATTTCCTTGGAGGGACAGCATCTCTGACCCCTCCTGTCTGGCACTGAGGTGCCCGCCTGGGCCCACACTTACCTCATACTCCTACAATGGTATTTATGAAATCGAATGGATTTGCTTATATATCTGGCTCCCTCCTTTTGACTGCACACTCCTTTAGGTAAGAAATCACATTTTGACCATCTTGGTTAGTGTAGTAACAAGCATAAAGTAGGCTCTCAAGAAAAAAAAATGCAGGTTAGATTGGATGGTAAAATAGTCTGGATGAGGACAGAGGGTTAGTGGTTATTTCAGGGATGTGACCAGGGTGAGTGTCTCTTTAAGGCAAAGCCATGTGGTCCACCACTCCATTTCTGTGCTGTGACAGCTTGGTCTTATTCCTGAGACTGATAAGTCTGGCTTCTGGGGCTCCTGGCAGATTTTCTCATTAAAGATTGCCTACAATAGGCAGCACTGGGAGAATGTTAGCAGGCAGGGAGTTTAGCCCCAGGGAATACTGATTCATCCCCTTCACAGAATCTGCCTCACAAGTAATCTGCTGGATTATTACTTTTTTAATCTGCAAGATTTATTCTCAAGTGTCACCGTCACCAGCTAGCCTTTCTCAGCTCCTGTCCGCCAGGCTATATAGTGCCTCTGTGCTCACATCTATTATAGTACTTATCACCCTATATTGCATTGTACTTGTCTGTCTCTCCAGACTGTGTCCTCCTGGGAGGGCAGGGCCCACGTCTTATTTATCTCTGCACACCCAGAACTGGCAACATAACTGGCGAATATTAGTCAACGAATGTCTGTTGAATGATGAGAAAATAAGATTCCCACTTCTTCATCTCCCTGTGGGATTCTTACATGCCTCTGGCTAGCCCCTGTCCTTTTTGCTGACCCTTAGAGAATTTCGAAATAGTCTAACTGCCAAACCTCCACTCTCAAAGTGAAGAGCTATGATTGTGTACCCTGAGAATCACCATGATGCCCATTGTGAAGAAGGTCTCATTTATTCCCACTGATGTGGCTTCCTTCTTTAAAGCTAGGCTAGAAGCCTAAAACAGAATCTGGAGCTGTAGGAGGGGAAAGAGAGACACAGGGCTGACATCTTAGCATGTCCATGGGAGAAAGGAAAGTTTGAAAGTTTCCCCCGACCCATAGTCCTTCTGAGTTTTCTGGGATAGGATCCTTCTTCCTGGAGCCCTTACCTGGTGCAATGAGGGGGTGGGTTGCCACAGCAGGTACCATTCGGCTGAGCCCAGCCCGACCCTCCAAGCTCCCTGGCACACTGCTGTTGCCATCTCCTTTCTTGAGTGGCTCCGTCACACTGTCAGTTACGGCAGGCTTGCCACCTGCAGGGGAACCCTGAGCAGTGTTTCTGCCTTGTGATGGGGTAGGCAGAGGCTGGCTACCACCCGGCGTGGGCTTCAGGGCCAAGCTGGGCAGGACAGGCTGAGTGGGGGTAGGGCCCGAGGCTGCTGCAGTTGGTGTCTGCTGTGTTCGGAGGGTCAGGTTCTGTACCTGGAAAAGAGGGGTCTGTAGGAGTCCAGAGAATGTGGGTAGGAGCAATGCCAACACACAATTCGTACAGGGAAGGAGTTAGGGATGGATCCACGAATGGCTGAACAGGAGAGTGGGTTGTTAAAATCAGAAAGAAAGAGAGAGAGAGAGAATGAGACAGGGGCTGAAAGAGGAACCCGGAGCAGAGTTTCTAAAGGAGACAGAAAGAGTGCTAGCGATTGGATTCATCAGCAGAAGAAGCTAAATTCTGAGCAGGGATGTCTGCCCCTCCTGGGGCAGGCCCAGGCAGGGAGGCCGGGCTGTCTCTCCCTTCTGTTACCTCCCCTCCTCCCCCAAACTATCAGGATGGGCTGCACACCACTTAGAAAGAATTCCCAGATACAGGGTGGGCACGGGGCTTCCCACACTGGAAAAGGCCAGGGCAAAAGTGAAAGTTAATCGACCAGCAAGGTCCTCCAGGCCAAGGATTATCCTGTCCTCAGAATCAGGTTTACGCCGGGATGACCATGCTTACTCAACCTGGTTCCTGGTGCCCTCTGCTGGACACACGGAGGCTGTACCAGACTCACATCTGACAAATCTGATAATCTTGCTACCAGGTGGGTCCTCCCGTTCTGTAGCTGGGGATGGTTCCCCTCCCCTGCAGCCCACAGAATCTTTACAGCCACCGCAGTGTCTGGGTACTCCCAGCAGAAGGAAGGGACCCAGGACTCATCTTTGCTCCCTCTTCCATGCAATTTTTGCTGATTCCTAGAGGTGCTAGCATGTGTAACCAGAGTGGAATTTTCCTCTTAAAAGGCAACAACAACAGAGATTATCCTGGGGAGGGTGTAAGGTAAAAAGGTAGAGATGACCACCGTTGTTGGCAATCACGGCATGCTGCTGACTCCTGCTCTGTGTTCGGGGCTCGAAACAGAGTCAAGAGTGGCCGAAGCCTTCTCAGCGGTGAATTAAGGAGCAAGTCTAGGAGCGTTGGGACGCCCTGTCTCCCACCTGTTTTCCCAGAACATCCCAAACTTTCCAGACATTCAGAGCTCCTCCAGGGCTTGGGCCCATACCCATTATCAGTGCCCCTCTGTGGGGGTGCCCACCCCCCTGCCCTCCCACAAGCATGGAATCCTCACCTGGGCGGGGGTGGGGGGCCGGGCGGGGGAGCCAGTGCCGAGCTCAGGCTGCACAGTAGCGACGGTGGCCGTGGGCGTGAAGATGAGCTGAGGGGACAAAGGAACAGTGCCGCCTAGGCTCCTAGCTACCTGCACCAGGTTACCTGGCTGGGCCTGGAATCACAGGAAACGAGCCGCCTTTTACCTGCCCAATGTGGGCTCAGCCACAGGACACACAGTTTAGCCAGGGAGTGGACTGGGGAAGCGGGGAGGCTCGAAAGGGAAAGAGTCCAGGGGGATCTCCCGAAACTCTCAAGAGGCTTGGCGTGGTCTGACCCAGGCCGGGCAGTGAAGGGCCACGGGTGGGGGGCCATTCTGGGGCTGCACCCAAGTCAAGTTTACTTCAGAAGGATCTGCGAAGAGCTCACCCCAGAGGGACCAACAATCGCAGGACACCCTCAAGTCCCTCTCTGCAGCGTCCCGGGGAGCAGGGCCCCTGTGCTGCGACAGATGCCCTGGGACCATGTTCTGAATCTAACCTGCTCTGGACTCCAGGTCTGGGTCAGAACAGGACTCTCCACCAGAAGAGATCAAATTAGATGCATTCTTTTGGCCATTTTTTTAGTCAAATTCAGATTAGGCTGTGTGTGTGTGTGTATTTATGTGCTTGTGTGTGTATGTGTGTGTATGTGTTTGTGTGTGTGTTTGTGTGTGTGTTTATGTGTTTGTGTGTGTGTATTTATGTTTGTGTATGTGTGTATTTATGTGTTTGTGTATTTATGTGTGTGTGTATTTATGTGTTTGTGTGTATGTGTGTGTGTATTTATGTGTTTGTGTATTTATGTGTGTGTGTATTTATGTGTTTGTGTGTGTGTGTGTATTTATGTGTTTGTGTATTTATGTGTGTGTTTATGTGCTTGTGTGTGTATTTATGTGTTTGTGTGTGTATGTGTGTGTGTGTACGTGCGTGCCCAGAGACAACAGCGGTAGAGGAACCAGAGCCCCCAGAGCCGTACTCGTGTCTGCATCTCCTTCCGTGGAGTGCAGGGACTGAGGGTCTCTGCATGACACCCCCGCCCCTGCGAGACTAGCTCAGTGTCCGAGGGGACATGCGGTGTCTGACAGCGTGTCTGCTCCTCTGAGCACGAGTACCCCACTTTGGGCAGGGACCTGGCCAGGCTGCAAGGCTCCAGTGGGGGCAGTTAAGTAGGACAAGGGTCAGGGTAAACTGAAGACAGAGCAGGTTTGGGCGGTGTCACATGGGCTGCCCGGCCCCCTGGAGAAGTGGAAGTCTAGTCCACACGTGTGTCTAATGGGCTGTTTCCTGGGAGTAGAGCTGCACCTCAATGAGCTCAGAGTCAAGGACGGAAGTGCTGGAGCAGGACCCAGAAAAGCTCCCAGTGTCAAGTTCTGACTGTAGGAGCCGAGGGAGGGATGGGACTGTACAGTCTTTAGGATAGTGTGTCGAGGAGCTGGAGGGAGAACTCTTCAGAATGGGGGCGGGGAGGCTGGACTCACGGTGATCTGAGTCCCGCGTAGAGCTAGATGTTCCTGCCTCCTAGGGCGAATGCTGCTGCTTTCACGGGAAATTCTGCTAAATCTTAGGAACCTCTGAGCTTCCTATGGGCCTTTGCACCTTAGGGACAGGTGTAAAGGGGGGACTCTAGCATGCGTGTGCAGGGCTGATGCCGTCCTGAGTCCATTCGGCCCAAGCGAGCCCGCCTGATGAACGGCTGACAGGGTGACCCTGATGGGAATGGGGGCCCAGCTGGGAAGGCAGGGGAGCAGCCGCATGTCCCGGAGCTGGCTGCCACCTTCACCACCTGGGCTGGAACGCACTTTTGACCCTGAACTACCGGTGGCCAGTCCCTGCAAGGACTGTCCCGGGGGGGTAAGACCCCACTCCTGTAAGGGTACTTGGATGTTTGCGCGCTTGTTTATCTTACGTGTCTGAGTGTACAGACCGCCTGGGCACAGATCCCTGCATTCTCTACCCTAATTAATTTTGGGGAGTGGTTTCTGCTAAGAAGAGGATAGTTCTGTTTCACTCTAGGAGGGGAGGGAAAGAAGCCATCATGGGTAACTTTATTTCAGCCTGGAACCCCACCTTCCCTTGAGTCATGGAGCTTGTACCAAGCTCCTGCTCAGCCTTCCAGGCCGCCTTCTTTACGCCACCCCTTCTTTCCTGCCAACTGTCCCCCTAGTGCTTCTTCCCCACCCTTCTCTAATCCCCATGCTTCTCTAACTGCCCAGCTCCCAACTTCTCTGCCTCCGTCCTCCCGGCCCACCTGAGCCGTGGCCCAGGCTGGGGACTCACCATCTGTGCCCGCAGATACATCTGTGCTTGGCTTGCAGTCAGGGCTGGAGAAGACGTGTTGCCCAAGAGGACAGCCTGCTGGGCGATGCCTGAGGCTGCTGCTGAGCTGACACTCTGAGCCCGGTTGATGAGCTGGGCTGCTGCCGGGGAGGCTGCCAGATTGATCTGAGGAGGGAGACACGCCAAGTAGGAAACAGGAGGTTCTGTGGTTAACTCTGCCCCGCTTCATCCATTTCTTTCTCTCTGCCTCTTCTGTCCCTTGGTGGATTCAGCCTTCTTTAGGACCAGCTCTGATCTGTGGGCCCTGGATCTTCCCCCAGCACTGCTGCATCTCTGGCTTCCGTGCAGAGCTGCAGGGAGGATCTGATGGGGAGAGGACTGAGCTATGAACAGAGAGCCTTGACATTGGAAAGATGACGAGGAGTTATTAAAAGAAGTTAGAAAGCGGCATGCACTTTTTCTTTCTGGTAAGAGTAACAGGTTCCAGCCGTGGTTCTACACGGCTAAGGAGTCACCACAATTGGGTCTGGAAGCCCAAGAGAATTTTGGGCAAAGAGGAAGGAGCCGGTCCTGGAGCTGTGGTTCTCCATCCTACTGTTCTCCATCCTACTCACCGAGGATGACTGGGCGGGGGTCTGTGCAGACACACTGCTGCCTGAAGTGCTCCCCTGTCTGCTGGCCACCAGGCTTGCCTAGGAAAGGAGAATTCTCATCACTAGAGGCCCAGACCTCCTCCAGTCATCCCCCCCGGCTCTCACCTGCCGCAGGGTGCACTATAGGGCAGTGGTAAGGAGTCAAACCCTTATTCTGGCTCATCCATGTGACCTCAAGCAAGTGCCTCAGTTTCCTCTTGTATAAGGTGGCGTAACCACAGTGTCTACCTTGTAGGATTGCTGAAAGGATTACACGAGGCGGAGCATTTACATATAAGCGCTCGAACCGTCAGCTGTGACTGTTACCAATGTTTCCAGCTCTCTTCAGCTCCCACCCCACCGCACCCACTCTATCATACCCGGCTCACCGGCCCCCACGTGGAGCGCTGGGCACGTACTGTCTGGAACATCCAGCCTGCGTCCTCCCCGTGGCCAGCTTCTCATCCTGCAGTGTCGGCTTCACTGTTCCTCCAGCAGACAGGCTCCCCCCTCCCCACCAGCTGTACCCACCGTAAGGTGGGCCTCCTTGTTACTCAGCCACAGCAGGCTGCTCTGTTCTTCTGCAGAGCTTATCAGCGCTCTGGTAGCTTGCTACTTTGTCTCCTCGTCTATCTGTGTTTCTGACTACTTGCTGTCTCTGTGTTTCTGACTACTTGCTGTCTCCCCACCACAAGCTGCAAGAGGACAGGGTCCACGGCGTGCTCGGTGCCCGACATGAACTCTGGCAGCAGGCGCATAAAGACTCTGTCGAATGCATGTCTGGGCTCTTCTCGGCCACTGAGGCAGACAGGCAAGCTGAATGGGCAATGGCCTTCTCCTGTGGACACCTCCTCGCACCCTCAGCCCCCTCCCTGCAGTGTAGTGAGGCGGAGAGGCAGGCCCCCGCCAGTCCCTCCTTGGGCGAGGCAGGCGGAGAGGTCCAGCTGCCCTGCTTGAGAGCTGTGTGGCCTCGGGCGAGGCGCTTAGCCTCTCAAAACCTCTTTCCTCATCTGTCAGAGGACTCGGGATGACGATCACACCCACTTCGCAGTGGTTCTGTGAGGACGCTAAGAGAACGCATGGGCACACGCGTGCAGTGCTTGCTTTTCCTGCCCCTTCCTTCGGGGGCATCTGCGGTGCTCCTGTGACGTCATCTTACCTGCTGCACGGCCGCGAGGCTCTGGAGCTGGGCGCTGCTGAGGTGCTGCTGCTGCAGGGCCGCCGTCTGCAGCATGAGGTGCTGCTGCTGGGCCGCGTACATCTGCTGCAGGTACTGGGCCGCCGTGCTGGGCTGCCGGTGCAGGGCTTGCTGGATCACCTGCAGAGGGCGGGGGGCGGGGGGGGGGGAAGAGCCCACGCTGCGGCCAAGCCTGCTCAACACCCTCTCTCCCTAGCTGCTCAGATAAGGACCAGGCCTGCGAACCCCACTCGCCAGGGAACCAGGGAGACAACTGTGTGCAAAGCTCCACCCGTTCCTGCCTTGCCCATCTAGCAGCTCTCCTCAGCACACATGCTCCCTGCTCCTCCCCGATATGGGCTACACACGCCACTACCACCAACTCTCGGGGCAGTGGGAGCTCAGGAGACAGGAGTCCTTTAAGCCTCCGGTGACACTGGGTCCCACGCCAGGCTTGTTAGGTACCCCCTTCCCCGCCATTCTGCAGCCTCAGATGAGTCTAACTGGACTGCGGGGATGATGATGACAGAGGGAACCGAAGTTCAACAAGGCTGAGAGGAGGAAAGGGGTGGGAAGAAAGAGACAAGTCCGAAGCGCAGCCTATTCGAGCTTTGAACACACAGCCAGCCAAACTCAAACCTGCTCAAGGTCAACACCCTTCCGGCAGGGGCTGCCCCCAGCTGCTTGGGACGTCCTATCGGTCCCTCAGAAGATGGTCCCCCTGGCCTTGCACAGCAGGGATGCTGCAGCTACAGGGATGCTGCCTTCCTCTTTTACTCTTTCCCTCCTTCTATCACTCTCTTTTGAGCCACCATCTCCCATTCCCTGGCCTTACTGCTATTCCCTCTTTCCTGATGGGACTGGCTGAGCCACAGTCTCTGGGAGATGACAAAAGGCTGCTCTTTGATCCCTTCCCACCCTGCCATCCCTCAAAGCCTCTTCTCCACCCTCAGGAACAAGGAAAAGCAAATGCCTTTCCTCCAGCCCTGAGACCCTCTACCTTCTTCTCCTTAGCCCCGTACATTTCTCCTCCCTTCTCACCTGGTCACCTTCCTGCTGTCTTCCCATGCGGTGCCCTACATGGGCCCTCGCTAGGCTCTGGCCCACTTCCCACCCTTCGCTCTGCTGCTCTGGCTCCAGGGCTGTTCTACCCCAGGCAAGTGAGCCTCTAGTCTAGCTCTCTCCATCTTAACATGACTTCTAGGGGCTGGCGGCTCTCGGACAAAAAAACCTCTGGGCTCAGATTTGGGGTTCTGTAAAAACAGCCTGATATCACAGATTCTCCATGGGCTCTGGAGTCTCCCCAGATACCCCCACCCCATCCCAACTCCTCCACCCACTTCCTTCAGTGTACTTTCCCCTCTGAGGGTCCTAGTTTACATGAGCTCAGTTCTTTTTATTCCTTGTTCTCCCCCGAATTTTTTCTTCTTATTCCCTTTATCTAGGCCTCTTTATTTTCCTTAGACCCCTAAAAGCACCCCCAAGCATCCAGACAGCAGTAGTAGAGATGGACTTTTTCTCACTGGAGGATGTCAAGGAACAGAAATAGGAGGCACCCCAATGGTTCTGCTTGGGTGCGGAACACAACTTTGGGTCACTCCGTTTGCCAGAGCAGAAACCTCAAATCCCTTTTGCCTAGAACTGTGGTGCAGGGCAGGAGGGCACATCCTAACGTCAGCTGCTAGAAATTGGTGCTAAAATACTCATGTGCAGAGGGGCCAGAGGAGGAGGCTGGGGGAGGCGGCAAGGATGGAAGCATGGTTTTATTAAGTGTGAGGCAGAGAGAGCTGGGCGAGGGAGGACTCCAGAGTAACTGACGGGGTCTCCTTTAACTAGACTTTTCAGGCTCTCTCACCATCTGCTGTGGCTTCTCCTCCATCCCCTAATCCGGGCCTAGGGCCAGAGAAGGATGCGCTCACTCATCTAGTACATCCAAACTGCAATAGCAAAGCTATTAGAATAAACGCTTCTAGGCTGTGGTCTCTCTTTTCTCCCTAGTTTATCCAGGAGCCTCAATCAGACATCGTAGTGAATAAGAACACAGGTTTGGGGGGAATCAGGTTCAGCTTTTTTGTCTTTACCTGGTGACCCTGGATAAGTCACTACCTTCTCTGAGCCTCAGTTTTCTCAATTACAGAATTGTGCCTAATAATAACCACCCTCACAGCTGGAGAAGAAGATAAATAAGCAAAATGCTTCGGACAGTGCGGGGCACATGGCAGACGGCAAAACATGGTCATGACTGCATTTTGGAAGAGTGTGTAGTCACCCGGAAGGCCTCATAGATGACACTTTGCAAACCGCTGCTTTGGGGAAGAAGGCAAAAAGCTGTAAAGACAAAGGATTGTTTGGGGTTCTATTTTGGTCCTCCGTATGTAAGAAACTTAGATTTGGTACAAGGAAGTGGTCACTTAGGTAGGGGATCTAGGTTGTGGCTGAGCAGATTCTAGTCATTTTTTCTCTTTGCTCTTTTCACTTGTGTGTCCTTTATGATTTCACATGTTTATCCTCCCCAAACGGCACTGTGGGATCTGAGTCACCAGATAAGAAAGGAAATTTTGGATCTGCTAAGTATTCCCACTCTCCCCAACCTTCCCTGACTGAATCCATCTAGTATCACTACTCCTCGAATGCTGCACATAGTTACCCACTGACACACGCCCTTATGCCCATTCTAGATTTAGCACCCCGGTTGTCCTACCAGACCATGCCAACACGTCCTCCTGGCTAGCCCTGAGATGATTAATCAGGTGGCGTCTCACCTGCACAGTCTGCCGGTCAGGAATGCCACCGTACACAGAAATCTGGGGCCCCGTGGGGCGGCCACTGCCACCGCTGCTGCTATTGTTGCCGCCACTGCTGCTACTGACGCCGCTGGTACTGCTGGTGACACTCGCGCTGCTAGACGTATGGGGGACGGGCAGCTCGTTCTCCATGGCCTACAGGATGGCACAGTCAGGGCGCTCAGGTGGCAGATGAGCAGGCAGGTGCTGGGAGGGAAGAAGCAGGAGGGAAATGCTTAACAAACGCATTCTAGAGAATACACACGTGGGTATCCGCTCTCTACCAGCCTGTGTGGGACTACTTCTGAACTGAGGTCTGCAGCCACCCCTGCCATCAGGACAGGGCTAGGCTTGGCTCACTAGGCGAGGTGTGAAATCAGGTCAGCCTGAATCTAAATTTTACGACTTATTCTGCTAGAGGAGATGAAAAACAGCCTAGGAGGATCCCCTACGATGGGCTTCCTAGCAGTGATCTTAGGGACCATTCCTCACACCATCAAACTTTTCATCACTGGGGTAGAGAAACTGGACATCAGAGAAATTATTATTTGTCCATATTTATATAGGCAGTTCTTGAAAGAAATGGGATCCAAAATCTAGAGAGAACAGAATGAGAGAAAGAGGCAATAAAATAAAATGCAGTGATTATTTTGTTTTGTTTTCCAACCAGAAGAGCTCTGAGTGTGTTTGGAGTCTGTTTCCTTCCTGAAGTACTCACTGAGTGCTCTCTGATCCAATGCTGAGCAGGGCACCACATTGAGCAATTTGGTGAAAATCACAGGTTTTGGAGTCAGAAAGACTTAGGTTTGAGTCCTGGCTCCGCCACTTACCAGCTGGGAAACCTTGGCAAGTCACACTTCTCTAACCTCCTGTCTTAATCTGGCAGACACAAGAGCGTATGGATTGATGGGAGGATAAAGTAAATGAACAATACAAAGCGCTTAGTAGGGTGTCGAGCATATATTGAGTGTTCCTTAGGCATTGGCTGTTGTTGTGGTTATTAAAACTGTCCCCAGCCTGTTTCCCACTGTCCGGTTCCAGTACATCAATCCTCTTCCAAGGTGGAACTGGCAGAGCCTCCTGGAACTTCTATCCCAGTCACTAAGGGTAGAAGTGCTAGAAATTCCTTGAGGGACCAGCCGATGATTGGGATTCAGAACTGGAAGCTGCGCATCCCCTTGAGGCAAGGAGTGGAGAAGGGCTGGGAGAGAAGGGAGGAGTGGTGGGAAGGTCATGCCCGTGTCCTAGGTCAAGTTCCTCTCTTTTTCTTCTTTCATGCTATTCCTAAAATCCTAATTTATATATATATATATATATATATACATGTTTTTCCTTCTACCCATTCCTTCTTACACCTAAAAACAACACTTCTTTGTCATCCCATCATAGACATTCAGTTCTCTTCTTGCAGAAGATTATGCCAACTTAATAAATGAAGAAAATAATACGATTTTTTCACAGTATTGAGAACATTAGTGCAAAGAACTAAAATAGTCATTAACGTCCCGCCGTCCTCCTCCCAATGTGCTCCCTCTGGAGGTTGTCAGCATTCCTCAGGATGCCTGCCTCAGCCTGGGTGAGTTTTTACCATGGGCTGCAAAAAGTGTAGATGAAGGTTCAAAGACAGGAATGTTGGGGGTGAGGAAGTCCAGGTTACTCCCAGTGGGCAGGCAGCAAGTTGAAGTTCAGAGGCCTATGGCTTCCAAGGCAAAGCAAACAGCACTCATGACCTGGATCCTTAAGCAGTGATTTCCCCTAATTTTTATATGTCTGCTTTGACTGCCACAGGGCAAGGCCATCCTCCATGAATTCTCTTTGTCCTGAACTGCACTCAGCCCTGGGCCTCATTTTGGCTACGCACTTGTTAAAGATGCTTATGATGATGCTGGTGGTGCAGGTTGATGAAACAGCGAAGTCTACAAGTCTTTCCTGTGCCCTGCTCAGTTGGAATCTACCTCATCTTACGCTCCATGGAAGGAAGCATTGGCTGGACAGAAAGCAGTAGAAGGCATAATTCTGATCTTGCAGAAACTGACAACCTAGTTGTCGAGATGAGGCTCCGCTGGGATTTTGAGGCTCACCAAGCAACAGACCAGTAAATGGGAGTTAGATTCAAGCTTGGAATATCCCACAGAATCCCAAAGTCTCTTCTTAGTTCAATGGCCCACCTCCCTTTCCCAAACTGTTGATCAGAATTGGGTTTCAGTTCTTGCTTTGCATCCCACCCTAGGAAATCTCAACGGAAGTATTAGTCCTTATAACCATAAACAAATAAAATAAAACAAGGCAGCAGCCACAGCAAGTTAAGGAGAGGGCAGTCTACATCCTGGATGATCAAGCCTCAGCTCTATTTTTTTTTTTTTCTTTTGCAGCAGCTAGGGCAGATCTTGGGCACAGTGTATACTCAATCCTTGATGAGAAATAAAACAAGACAACATTCTAAAGAAAGTGTGGCATTTGTTTATGGAAAAACTGCACAGGCAAGACAGCAACTGCGAGAGAGAGAGAGAGAGAGAGAGAGAGAGAGAGAGAGAGAGAGAGAGAGAGACAGAGACAGAGACAGAGACAGAGACAGAGACAGACAGACAGACAGACAGACAGACTGACCTTAGTAACGTGGGGACAATATGTTTCCTGAGGTCTCTTGCCCGCCTGCCCCCTTCCTTCTGCTAACAAGCATGCCTTTCCCTCCTGTCTTCATCACCTCGTTCTTGGCTTCTGCATACCCTCTTCCGCTTTCCCTCTCTTCTGTCTTGTTAATTTCTGCCCCCAGCCCCTGGTTTTCCCATTCTTGCTGCTGCCTCCTCAGCCCTATCCTCTCTCACTCCTGTGCTCACGACTGCCCTCCCTTTCCCCACCCTCCTGTGTGCTCACACTCACCTCGCTGTCTGATTCTCTTGGACACGTGCATATACCCCCGCCCTCTAGCCCTCATTCCATTGACCCTGGCGGGCTGCTCTGGTTACTCAGATGAGCTCTCTCCCCACTCCTGCCCTCTTTTCTCTCTCTCAGACCCTCTCCCAGTTGCAGCCGGCTCACTCTGGGCCCCATTCCCTGGCTCCAGCTCCCTCCCCATTCTCTCTCATGGTCCCCCTGCCTGGCCATCTCACTCCCCCAGGCCTGATGAGGCACGTCCTCTCTTTCATTCCCATGCACATGCCCTTACTCTCCGGACAGCGCATGCTCCCTCTCCCTCCCCTTCTCGCTGGCTGGCCAGTTCTCTGGGTTCCAGCTCCCACTTTTGATGGCTACAGCTGTCTCTCCAGTGCACACACACTCTCTCTCTCTGGCTCCCTCTCAGTCTCTCCTGCAAAGCACACAGGAGGGAAGGACAGACTCTGCCTAAGAAACTAGGGACCGCTTCAAAGGAGAAGTAACATTTGAGCTACCTGAACCCACGCTTTCTCTGCTTTCACAGCATAAAGCTGCCCTGTCCCACCTTCCACTCCTTGTCAACCACCTCTAGAACGTTCCCGAATAAACACGCTCCTAGTTTTTCGCAACCTGAACATCTACCGCATGTGGGGTATGTTTGCTAAGTACTGGAAATTGAAAAGAGGTAGATGACATGGATCCTCCTTTTCGGGTTCATAACTTTTTTTTTTTTTTTTTTTTTTTTGCTGTACGCGGGCCTCTCACTGTTGTGGCCTCTCCTGTTGCGGAGCACAGGCTCCGGACGCGCAGGCTCAGCGGCCATGGCTCACGGGCCCAGCAGCTCCGCGGCATGTGGGATCTTCCCGGACTGGGGCACGAACCCGTGTTCCCTGCATCGGCAGGCGGACTCTCAACCACTGCGCCACCAGGGAAGCCCTCGGGTTCATAACTTTTGAAGGCATATTAGAAACAGTAAAACCTAAGGCCTCTTGCCCAGGAAAAAACGCACAGATGTATAAAAAAATGTACTTACAATTGTAGAGGTTCCTGAATCCTTTGAAGCCTGTTCCTTACCTCTGGACTCTGTTTCTTAGTTGGTAGGGACGGGGCACGAAGTACAAAGTTAAAGATACAAATAATATTGCTGACCCTCTGCCAAATGAGCGATGAGACCACACCTGCTGGCGTTCAGAAGAGTGGGGTGTTGAGCAGCATGTGTGGTGTGACAGAGGGAAAGTGGAGGAGGTTACTGTAGGCTTTGTGAGTGCCGAGATTGACACTTCTGCTGGGTAGCCACTGCTGTAGGGGAACAGATGGCCAGCCCTTCCCTCTGCCCATTCTCTGGTCTCTCAATCTTCCCAAGAGAGGCAAAGTGCTGAAGGAGACAGCATGGAGTCAGGCAATCCTAGCTCTGGGAATGCTAGCTCTGCTGTGACTAGTTGTATGGCCTTGGGCAATGCAGTTTACCTCTCTTAGTTTTAGTTTCCTAATCTGCAAAACTGGGTAATAAGAATACCTATTTGGGGGGTGGTATATGTGGGTTAGGATTAATCTCTTAGCTTCATCCCACTTTTCTAACCTTATATTCTACAATGTGAGTCCACTGCTCTGGTTTGGTAGATCTGCTTTTTTTCTCCCAAAGACCACATACCCATGCGCTCGTGATTACCTCCTCCGCTCTTCAATTTTGATGAAGTCCAATTTAACTTTTTCTTTATGGTTGCTGTCATATCTAAGAGGCCATTGCCTAATCCAATGTTTTGAAGGTTTACACCTAGGTTCTTCTCAAAGAGTTTTATAGTTTTAATTTTTCCATGTAAGTCTTTGATCCATTTTGAATTAATTATTGTATATGGTGTGAGGTAGAGGTACACCTTCATTATTTCTTAACTTTTTTATCCTGGTAAAATATATATAACATAAAACTTGCCCGTTCATAATGTTGTGAAACCATTACCACTATCTATTTCCAGAATTCTCACCACCCCAAAGAGAAACTCTGTCATCATTCAGCAATAACTCCCCATTCCGCTCTCCCTCCCAGCCCAGCCCCTGGTAAATTCTCATCTACTTTCTGTCTCCATGAATGTCTACTCTAGAAATCTCATATAAGTGAAATCATGTAATATTTGTCCTTTTGTGTCTGGCTTATTTCATTTAGCATAATGTTTTCAAGGTTCATCCACGTTGTAGCATGTATCAAGATCTCATTCCTCTTTATGGCTGAATAATGTTCCATTGCATGTATATATCACACTTTGTTTATCCATTCATCCGCTGATGCACACTTGGGTTGTTTCCATATTCTGACCATTGTGAATAACACTACCTTGAGCATTGGTATACAAGTATCTGTTTGAGACCTTGCTTTCAGTTCTTTTGGGTATATACTTAAGAGTGGAAGTGCTGGACCATATGGGAGTTCAATGTTTAGCTTTTTGAGGAACCACCAAACTGGCTATTTCCTACCTCTGTGGTTTTACTCATGTTGTTCCCTTCCCCTGAAATGCCTGCCTTCCATTTTTCACTTAACCAGCTCCCTAGATCATCAGAACAACTTGTGTCTCTTCTGTGAAACCTTCACTGAATGCAGCGTCCTCTAACGCTTCTCTTGCTTCACACTGGGTCCTAATTTCTTTCTTAAAGCCATCCAGTTGGTTGACTTACCCCAAGACACTTTGTGCTTACCTCTCTCCTAGCACTTGTCATCACAAGAAAGTGATTTACTTATGTGTCTGTCTTCCCCACTAGACTCTGAACTCCTGGAGAGTAGGGATCGTATCCTGTTTCCCCGTATATACCTAGCGTTTCATTCCATAAATGTTTATTGAACAAAATTGCTTGAAACACGCCGTACTCCATCCTACTTCTCACTGGAAAGCTCTGCTTCCTTTCTACCTCATCTTCAGAATTCTTGCCAACTACTTTAAAACATATAGCGCTGGTGATTTAATTTCAGTACCTTCCATCAACAGTATCTACACTAATAATATTGCTTATTTATTAAGCACCTATTATGTGTCAAGCACTATAGTGAGTGCTTTATATATACACATGACCTCCCTCATGGGGTAGGTATTATGCCAATTTTGTCAATGAAGGACTTACCAAAGTAACTTATCTAAGGTCATCACAAAACTAGGATGCAAAACCAAGTCTGACGCCAAAGCCAGAGCTCTTCCCACACTACACCCTCTGAGACCTCACCCATGATCTCACCTTGAGCAATTATTTCAATGACATTGGCCAAAGTCTATATTGGAGCATACTAGATTTTCAGAGGTGTTAAGGAATTGCGATTGCTGAATTTAATCCCTAATTATTAATTAATGTCTATTAAATGTTGTATATTACAAAATAACCTCTCTCTATATATAATATACAAAGGATAATACACAAGTGTACCCACCAGTCAATTTAAGAAACCGACCATTACCACAATCTAAGAAACCGAACATTACCACAATCTCCCTTGTTTTTCCTATGCAAAAACTGAACCCTAGTTTTTGGGGAAGTGAGTCACTCAAGGAGAGAGGGCTCCGCTGACTGTCCTGCAGCAGCATGAACACGGAGGCACCCCCAGAAAACCGGCTGGACTCATGGTGGAGATTTGCTCAACCAGAGGGCTGGAGTTTGCCCTAAGGGGAAATCTGAAGCTAGGGTCCTGCCATATGTCACTTTCTCACTGGTCTCCTGGTGGAAGGGAACTTCTGTTGGAAAGAAACAGAATTAATTAGGAAGCGTGGAACAATACAGCAGCTTTCAAACTTTTTCTACTATAGTTCCCCTCTTTGAACCCAAGTTTTTAAGGCCTTCTGCCTCGAAGCTCTGCTCTGTGGGCTCAAAGCTCTGAAGGCTCAGTGAGGGCCACCGAGGCACATGTGGAGTCTCCTAACACTCCGAACTGGGGCCCCACGTTAGAAAATCTGAACACTTAAACTCGCTCGGCATTAAGCATTTTACACACCCCTATTCAATTTCCTTTTAATTCCTACCCTTATTCCTCCTTCTAACCAGTTCCTTACTTCTCCCCCCAAGGCCACCCATCCCTGTGGACTCCTACTATGAACCCAGGCCAAATCTGATTAATGGCTATAATGTCTAGAACTGAGAGTCTCTTTTTCTCTGGGTTCCAACTCACTGTGTGGTTTTGTGTGAGCCGGAGCTCGGAAGGCTGTGATTCATACGTACTTTAGTCAGTTTTCCCCTCCCAACCGCGAGGGACCACTTTGAGTGATGTGCTGACTGTAACCAGCTCCAGACAGCGATCTGATTACAGGTCTCTGCTGCCCAGAGGGCCTGAGACCGGCAGCTGGAGAAACGCTGATGCTTCTGCCCTCCCAGGAGCCACCGAGTCTGGAGAACACTAGGCCTTTGTCCCGAGGGTCAGGGGAATCCATTTGCTGCGGATTACAGCTGTGACCGAGGTTCCAGGGAAGTAGAGGGGAAAGAAACTGAAAACGAAGCCCTCCAAATGGAGCTTAAAGCCCTGGGGCAGAGTGGGGTGGGCTTCTCCTATGGAAGCGGAGACTGACGGGCGATGAGCGGTCTAGTCTCCCCCCCAGAGGCTGCTGCTGTTATCACCCCTGTAGTGGCTCGGGGGACAGAGAGTTTGAAGAGGCAGGCGACGCTGTTCTTTGCTATGGCTCTGCCTCTTCTCTGGCTGCCTCTCTGTCCAGGAATAAGTCAGTATTGGCAAAGCGTTCAGGCTCTCTAGACTCAGGGGCCCGAGGGGAGGTCTCCTTATGCCTCCCTAAGTTACTGCATCAACCTAAGTGTCCTGATTTGCACTGATCTGATTATGTCTCTGGCAGCTGTCTGAGGTTACTGATACGCTGGAAGCAGTCCAAATGGATTCAGCTCAAACCACCGCAGAAAGTTCCCTCTCTCTCCCCAGTCCTCTGCATGTTGTCTCCTTTAGTGTCTCTAGAAACCCAAGCAAATAAATGAGGGCTCACAAAGCAGAAATGAAGGATGAGACGTTAAAACTGACCACACAGTCCCAGCCATCAAAGTCGAACAATTTCATTGTGAAACAGAACCCAACACATAAATTTTAAGAAAGCCCTGGGATGCATTTATTTTACTTTGTACTCTGAAATAATTTTAGACTTACAGAAAAGTTGGGAAAATAGCCAAGAGTTCCTATATACTCTTATGAACCACAGTATAATGATTAAAACCAGGAATGTCACATAGATACACTATTATTAAACAAATTACAGACCTTATTTGGTCCTTCTTCTGGTCCAGGATATCACATAGCATTTGGTTGTCATGCCTCCTTAGTCTCCTCCAATCTGTGACAGTTTAGTCTTGTCCTGTCTTTCATGCCATTGACATTTTTGACGAGTACTGGTCAATTATTCTCTAGACTGCCCCTCAATTTGAGTTTGTTTGGTGTATTTTTTTTTTCTCATGATTAGAACGAGGTTAGCCTTTTTTGGGGAAAAATACCACAGAAGTGATGTCGTGTCCTTCCCAGCGCCTCATCTCAAGGGATACATGTTATCGATAGGTCTATCATTGGTGATGTTGACCACAGTTACCTGGTTAAGGTCAGAACCTCATACATTTAAATGAACAAACTTTTTCCAAAAGCTCATTGTTTTCTTTATAATTTATCAAGTGTTTCCATAACAAGCTGGTGCTGGTTGGCGGAAGAATGTGAAGAGGAACAAGAAGGATTTGGTCTCTTGTGGACGGAACATACAGTTAACGCCAGGTTATGGAAACACTGAGTGTTTGCAGTGGAGGCGCTTTAGTCTCACTGCTCTGAGACGGGGCAGCCGTGCAGCCTGCCTCGCCTACGGCAGCCGTGCAGCCTCTGCCTCGCCTACGGCAGGGCCTGGCACTTCTGTAACGGCCTGAGAGCAAATAGTTTAGGCTCTGCTGTGACCACGCAACTCTGCTGGGCGAAAGCAGCCACAGACAAGTCCTAAGTGGAGTGGGGCTGTGTTCCAATACAATATTAGTTACAAAAAGGGAGGTGGGCCGGGTTCGGCCTGCAGGCTGTAGTTTCCAGGGCCCCTGATCTGTGCCCACCCACATGGCTGACCGTGTACCTGCAGCAGGTTGGCTAACAGCATGGGCTTTGGTGTTAGAAAGACCTGGGTTCAAATTCTAACCAGGCCACACATTAGCCGTGTGTGCTTGAGCAAGTTAAGTCACCTTTGGGGCCTCAATTTCTTCAGGAGTGAAATGAGACCCCATTTCCCTCATGGGCTGGTTAAATGCGATGTCTGTAAAGCACTGAGGACCATACTTAGCAAAGAGTAAGCATGTGATGAATGGCAAGGCTGTGAGCCTGATTTGGGATTTGGAAAATGATCCCTTTAAGCATGTTACATAGTGAGGATCCCATAAGTTATTTTTATCATCGGCCACAGTCACGCTCAAGTCTGTTTATAAAAAACCATGGTCTGTTTTACCTGTTTAAGTGTTTGTCTCTTTTGTAAAGGGCACTTTTCCAGAAGGCTCTTTAGGAACATAAGATTTAAAGGCAGCCCATCTCTATATTGAGCAAGGATGTGTGCTCTGGAGCCGGCCTGCCTGGGCTCAACCTTCAGCTTCCCAGTTTGACTCCGAGCAAATTAGAAAGCCGCTCTAGGCTTCAGTCTCCTTACCTGTAAAACTGGGACAACAATGCCACCTGGTAGGGTTATCTGGAGTATTCGATAGGTTAACACATAGACAGCAGTTAGAACTGTAACTGGTACTTAGTGAACACTTAAAAAATGTTAGCTGCTCTTGTCATGATATGATGAATTATTATTATTATTGACATTATTAAAGGTTCTTCAGTCTTAACTCCAGGGTTTAAAGCGGGACGTTATTCTACTGGTTTCCCAGAAGACAAACTTGGATCCAGTCATTATGTTAAGTTGGTGCCTAACGTTAGGACATCCATCTCTTTAATTTCCCAGCTAGCCATCGTATACTGTATCCATGTCCTTTTTTTCTCTCACTTCAAATATTGCCTGTTATGGGTTGAACTGTGTGCCCTCAAAAAGATGTTCGGTTCCTAACCCCCAATGTGTCAGAATGTGGCCTCATTTGGAAACAGGGTCATTGTAGATGTACTTAGTTAAGATGAGGTCATACTGGCCCAGGGTAGGCCCCTAATCCAATCTGACTGGTGTCCTTATAAAAGAATGCAATGTGAAGAGGCAGACATACACAAGGAGGAAACAGCCACGTGAAGATGGAGGCAGAGATTGGAGTTATGTTTTCATAAGCCAAGGGATACCCAGGGCCACCAGAAGCTGGGAAGAGACGAGGAAGTATGTCAGAGGGAACGTGGCCCTACTGACCTGGATTAAGACCTTGATGTTAGACTTCTAATCTCCAGAACTATGGGATGGTGCCTTTCTGTTGTTTGAAGCCACCTAGATTATGGCACAGAAAGAGAGTAGGTTGGGGTAGGGTAAAAGAAGACTATTTCTTGAGAGAAAGATACTTTAATTTCCATCAATAACCTCAAACTTAGAAAAATCTTCTTTTGTGTGTCTGGTGACAAAGTAAATTCTTCATGCTATGGTTTTAGTCAATTCTTCCTTGTTTAGATTTAGTAGAGCTCTGCATTCCTGGGATTTACAGAGAGAAATCTCAGGAGTCAAGGCTATAAAAAGACCTCTATAAAAAGCCTCTCCTTACTAAGTTTCTCCACAGAGCACACATGCACACCTCCCTCCCCCATTTCCAGAGCAGGCCATTTTCTGCTCCTCCATCTCAGCCTTGAACTGGCCCGATGCTGGGTTAAACCATGGTAGGCTAGTCTTTCTGCCACTGCTACTTCTTGACAAGCACAACTAAGCCAGGACACGGATCATGGGAAACAGCCAGGCTTTCAAAGTAATTGTTCAAGGGCATGGAAATTTATCTATGAAGTCTTCACCAGCCTTTTTTTCTCTTCTTCTTGTCCTACCCTCCAAACTGGATATACCTCAGACCTACCCAGTGGTTCTACAGGTATCTCTTGACTCTTTGTAGCAGTTGAGGTTAAGAAGTTAGCTCACTCTGTGAACACCAGGGTTAAGAGCACCTTGGAGAAGCGGGGGCTATACTGGGGTGCTGCCACCTGAGCATGCTCCCCCCAGAGCTTATTCCAAGAGTGTAGCCTTCCTCCTTTAGAGTTTCCTTTTACATCCCCTATGAGGAGATTAGGAAATGGGGCTTTGATAGATTACAGAGAGATAGGTTCCCTGGGATGGAAGTGGTACCTCCTGTCACGACGACTCTTGGTCTGTATGTGAATGATCCTTTATCCACTAGGAGGCCAGTGGCTTTAGGCCTGGTGCTGGTAACCGGTAATTCTTGCCATTTTGGGGGTACTTGCTCAGGGACAGCAGCTTTATATGCATGGTTTCATTTATTCCTCACAACAAACCTATGACACAGGGATTATGTCTTCATTTTTCCCACAAGAAAACTGTGGTTCAGAGCGGTCCAAAAACTTATGTGAGGCCATAGAGCTTGCAAATGGCGGGCGCAGGATCTGAAACCAGGGTTGCAAGTCCATACACAAGAGGCAGAATGACTTGTGCTCCCTCCAGTCTAGGCCTCTCTGGGCCAGTGAGTTCTCATCAGTTTAACTTGGCTCCTATTGCCTTCCTGCTAGACTGTCTCACAGGCGATATCTCAAGCAGCGGGTCAGTCCACGGCCGGCCTGTCAACTGTAACTCTTCCAGGGCTTGCCTCGTACTCCAGAAATCACACCTGGAGTGATAACTGGGGCGTGTTTAACCTTTGTAGGTCTTTCCTGTTCCTATTTTCAGATATATTATCTTACTTAGATATAAGCCTGGCCCTGTTGGCGGTGTTTACAAAATCATTTGCACAATCTAATTGAAAAGTAACACAAAACAAAAACATCTGCCCCACAGTCCTTTGGGGAGTAGGGATGAAGGAAACCTACCTTTCCCGAAAGCCTACTATATGCCAGGCACAGGCTCAGGGAGGCAGCTCGATTTAGAAGAAAAAAGGAGGAGCTCCACATTCAGAGAAAGCTGCCTTGATTTCTGCCGCTGCTCTAGCTAGGAAACCTTAGACAGGTTACTTAGCATCCACAAGCCTCAGTTTCCTCATCTGTAAACAGTGCTAATGATACAGATTTTCAAGAGTTATTGGGAGAAGTGAATAATAAAATGCAAGCAAGACACCTAGCCCAGTGAGTGGCACTGAAGAGGCATTTAATAATTATTAGCCTCCCTCTGCCTGCTTACTCTTTCTGGCATTGTTTTGGAGTAGTAATTACTGCTGAGGAAGCAGGCGCTGAGTGGTCAAGTGACTCGTCCAAGATCACAAAGCTATTAAGTGGCATAAACCAGAAGAGTCTGAGAACAGAACTCAAGTCTGAACTGTAAATATGGGAGGCGACTTGAACGTGGAGAAGGGAAAACGCTCGAAAATCTGGGCTTTTAATCCTTTACAATTGTTGAACATACTCTTATTCCAGGCTTGATTATAAGTTCTTCCCCAGAGTCCAAAAAGCCCCATTCTAACTTCAGGAATTTCCTTTCTAAGAAAAGTGGGGTGGCGGGGGGGAAGGAAAAAAAAACCCCACCCCACCTACAGGTGAAACTGGAAGAAGTAGTAACCAGGTAGACTTAACCATGGTGTGTGTATGAGAGGGGCGTGTTCACGCATGTGCACTCATGCACATGTGTGCTGGGAAGGAAGGGGGAAAGCGAGAGCCTAGAAGCTTATTAGCGTCTGCTATTTCTAGGTTAAGTGCCTCACACAGCTCCAAGCTCTGTGCGGTAAGAGTGCTTCAGAAATCCAGAGAGTAAGTGATCAATAAACACTGTTCTTGGAGCTACTCTTCATGCAGTGATTGGTTTGTCAGTTTGCAAGGAGTCTGGACTAGTACTAAGCCTACATTACATTGTAAACAGGTGTACAACTTGAGATTTTAGCCTCCTTCCTCCACCCCTCTCTTCCCATCTTCTTTGGGACAGTCCCCTCCTTAGGCCCTCACTGCTTCAGCCCAGCCCACCAGTTAAAGGACTTGGCCATTCCTAAGAGGCTTTCTCTTGCTGTGCTTCTGCCCCAGCAACTTGTCCTGGCAGCTGTTTCATAGCTTTGGGATCACAAGGCAATTGCAGAGTAACCCCCACACTAGACACCCCCCACCCCCCTGCCCCGGCCCAGCTCGCGGCCTCCTTTCCCTCCTTTGTCCCAAATAATAGCCTCTAATTGCTATTAACATTCCTCTCTAGCACATACATAAGGCATGTCTGTGGTCAGCCTGTGATCTACTGTCACCACCAGTCTTTTGTTTCCTATTGTACTTGGAATGTTATGTTCTATCCCATTTTACACCCATGCGTTTGCTTTTCTTCCCTTGGCATACCTGCTGCCTTTTAGCTTCTTGTATTTCTAAACCATCTCACTACTGTTTGTAGAAGAAAACTATCTAAATGGGGTAGATCCCCTCAATCTTCTACTCTTTCCAGTCAAGTATACGTTTACCCTACTTTATTCCTCATATTTATAAAACTTAGGTAGCTAATTTTGATAGCTAGAATAGGACTGCAGAGTGGAAACTGTAAGGAGATAGATTTCAACTCAACAGAAAAAAGTGCTTACTAACGGTTGGAGTTGCTAAAAGTGGAGTGGGCTGGTTTGTGAAGAAGTGAGTTTCCGGTCGGCGGAAGCAGTCAAGCAGAGGGTGAGTCATGGCAGGTGTGATCTATGCAGCGTTTGCCTCTAGGATCTCTTTTAACTCTGGTAGTGTATAACCATGAAAATATTTTACTGGACACCAGAAATCCAAGGGAAAATGTAAGTTGTTGCTTATTTTTATAGTACTTCCATTTATGAACGTTCTAAATGCTAGTCCTGTTTTTCAAGAGGCAGGTCAGCTCCTCACTGGTTTTCATCATTCCAGTTACCAACAAAAAGAATAAACTCCATTAGTGTGAACTTCCTGATTCTCATCATCTACTCAGATGAGAAACTATTGTTCTTATTTCATGGATGGGGCAGCCACAAAATGGCTAAGTACAGAAGCTGATCATTTCTTTTGTTGGACTTTCAGGACACTGGTGAAACACAAAACTAGCTCACCCAACCAACATCCATCCTTCCCATGTTTGTTGAACAATTATTATGTGCTTGGTACTGAATGAAATACAAAAATGTTTCAGATATTGACTCTGGAGTTAAAGTTTATGAGGAGGAATAAGAAAAGTACATAAATAAATATAACAGGAATTGGCAAACTTTTTCTGTAATGGGTCAGTTAGTAAATAGGTCAGGCTCTGAGGACCGCACACGGTCCCTGTTGCATACTCTTCTTTGATCCCCGTCCCCCAACCATTCCTACTTTGCTGATCCCTGAAATGTAATAAGATGTAAAGTGATAACCTTATTACATTTTGAATTAGCTAGAAGTTTCATTTGGGGTGGGCCTGCAAAGATGGGTTTGATTGGGACTTTGGAAGTAGGGTGGGGGCATTCTAGTTGGAAGGAGATCCTTCCCATTACACGCTGTCCTCCATTTTCTATTCTTACAGCAGAGGTTTTCAAAGAGTGGTCAGTATCATCTGGGAACTTATTAAAAATGCAAAATTTCAGGCCCACAGTGGTTCCCAAACTTTAGCATACCTGAGAATCCACCTGGAGAGTTTGTCAAAACAGACTACAGGCCCCACCTGCAGATCTGTGATACTGCCGGTCCAGGGACCACTGTCTTGGAGAGCATCTGTCACATCTGTACAGAGGGTGTTGACGTTGCCCTGCACCAGGTTCGTGCCATCTAGTGCACGTACTCAGAAAGGGGCTTTGAGCCACTGTAAATTCAGGATGACTTTTCCCTCTGGGGCAGGGGCTTGGAATCTTGTTAGGCTCACCCACTGGAGGTAGTCACTGTGGAGGGCTGTCTGCTTGGGAGCCTGTGTTCCCTTCTGCACTTGCTTATTGGCACACATTCTGTCTTGCTCCTGTTACATTTGTATATTTGTATCGCTGTTACAAAATGGTCCCCTCCCACTGGGCAGGGGACCACCTCCACTGATCAGGCCAAAAAAAAAAAGACAGTGCTTCTATTTTTGCATTTAAATTAAATGACTTCTAAAAACTCAGCTGTCAAGCTCAGAGAGACTGAGCTGAGGAGGCGGGTAGAAGGGAAAGACAAGCCAGAGAGAGGACCCAGAGGAATCTCAGAGGAGGCTGTGGGCAACCAGACACAGGAGGAGTCATTAATCTGGCAGGCATTGAATGGTACAAGGCAATTAGCTTGCCTGGGGTCGTAGCCAGCCAATGAAGTATGCAGCACGGCAATGGAGGGTCTAGTGTAAGGGCAGGGTCATTGCTAGGGAACTCAAAAGGAGGACAAGATAAGGGAGGTTAGAGGTGGGAAAGCCATCTGGGACTAGCGGGAAGGGAAAGGAAAGTACTCATGGTCTCTATGGATATTCATTACCCCGTGGAAGTGTCCAGGTGTAACTGTACACTTGTCAGGGCTTGCCATGCTGCTATTCGAGTATACAGTCTTGAAAATGATCTAAATGCTCCAAAGTGCATGCGTGTGCACGTGTGTCCACTTGCGCATGTGTACACACACACACTCGCTCGCACACACACACAAATGCTCTCTTCATGTTACTCTTCATTCACCTGCCGAGTCCAACCAGGCAGAAGGGTAGGCTGAGGACTGCCTGGCTGAAAAACAGTAGGACCACATGCCTAAACGCTGGTGGAGTCACAACAGACACAATCCCAAACTTCAGTTTATGGGGCTTCCTTCCACATTTGAAAGCATGCTTGGATTTCCTCTGTCACACGCCTCATTCACATGTACATTCTCAGGTCTGTTCTTTGCAGGCATTCTCCAGCCACGCGAATGGGGTCTTATCTTCCTACACACACTCTCCAGACACATTCATTTATTCATCGTCCCTTGGAGTCACTCTCATATATTAAGCACTATCTCCTGCTTCTAAAAATCACTTCAAATGTCAGAGTTGCTTCCATAGCTCCTGTTCCTGCTGTCTGTGGGAACTGCTAGCTTTGTCATACTTATAAGAAAGGAAAATGTACCAATATTGGCTTGACTGAGTAAAGAGCCCAACCCAAAGCAGATTGTCCTACCGTGGGATGCAGGTTTGTGGCTGTGGTGTCCCCGCCTTCAAGACCATCCCATTCATCTCTCTTTGTTCCACTCCCTCTCTCTTCCTGCACAACGCTGCAACCACACACTCCGGGTTGGGAAAAAAAAAAAAGACAGCCTAATTTCCTGATGATTATGTTGTTACCTAGCAACAGCCAATGGGGGGCTGGGCTTTTTGCCTGCAGTATTTCATGCAAATAGTTTGGAGAAATTGCAGGGTAATCCAGGCTGCTTAGTCTGTCTTCTCAGGGGACGTATTACAAAATAAAACCAACCCAAAAGGGGACTACTGAAGCCAGGCACATGCTTCAGATAGCAGGCCATCTGATCTCTTTTCCTCACCCCCTCTGCCCTGCACCCCCTGACAAAAGAACGCGGGTCCCACAGACAGACACTCAGGGAGGCCAAAAAGTTGAAAAGAGGGGCTCATTAGCAGCCATCCTTTACCCTGGATTTCTGTTCTGATAAATGGAGCCCAGAGCAACCTCTGATACTCTGGAAACCCTACTTCCCCGGGAAGGCCAGAACACTGCATTCTCAGTAGTTGTCTGTGGAGGACATGAAGTAGGACGCTCCACAGCCCTCCTGTTCAGAAAGGAGCTAAAACGTGGCACTTCTAGCCTGATTTAAGATCCTCATCTATGCCCACTCTGGCCTGTCTCACATGGGAAAACCTGTTATTCACAATTGCATTCTTCCTGGTGCCCACTGGCAAATCCTTACTCAAATGGTTGAACAATGAGAGAAGCCACATCACTCAGAAGACCCCTTAAAGAGGTTTTTGTTGTTGCTGTTTTCCCAACAAGGATTGAGCATTTGATATAAAACATTGTCAGGAGTCACATAAACC
This sequence comes from Stenella coeruleoalba, assembly GCF_951394435.1. NCBI lineage: Eukaryota > Metazoa > Chordata > Mammalia > Artiodactyla > Delphinidae > Stenella > Stenella coeruleoalba. Next base: position 26,172,506 of record NC_137169.1, read on the forward strand.
AGCTTTCTGTAAGGCTTAGGGGCCAGTTCACTCAGATCTGAACTGGTGTCATAAAAGGTGAACTCAGAAGACAGTGTCCAGGTCTGTCTCCCCTGGGGAAGTGGGCCAGGCTTCAGATGGTAGGGATCAGATTTCAGTGGTTTGTTTTGTTGTAGTTGTTGACTCAATGCTCAGTAATCAGCTGCTGGATAGCTCCTCCCTGTTGTCTTAACACCGCCTCCAGCCAGCAGTCTTGCAAAGGTGTGTTGTTGGTTACATGGTGAATAGCTAGAGCAGCCCAAGTTACCACTGGGATGGAAAACCGACTCAAAATCCTTATCCTACTCACTTGTGCCTTTTACGTATTTGTAAGACAAGAGATAATTACACTTCAATCATTATAGGGAGGTGGTGACAGCTCTTCAACCTCTGACATTCACAGCCTTGCCATCCATTAAGGAACCAAAGAAAAGAACTGTCAATCTGCCCTTGTTCAGAAAGGCAGAGTTAAGGAATCCCACTCACCCGGGGGGTTGGAAACTCTCTTCCCACCCCAATCCTATGGTGAATTTCAGAAAATTCTTTGAGTCAGGCACATTTATCCTCATAACCTTGGAAATCTTACAATAAGCCCCATTTTATAGAAGAGGAAACTGACGAGTAACTTGGCCAAGTGATACAAGGTGGAAAACTGGGATCAGAAAGCTGGTCTTTTTACTCCGAAGTCTGCATTGTGACATCCAGGTCATCCTAGACCATACCCAAGTCTTTACAGCAGTAAAAATAAAGGAAAAAAGGGAACAGCAACAGAAAGCCACTTTTCAAAGTAAAGAAACAAAAAAACACTAAACATTTTGCATTTAATATAGTGAAATATATCTTCAGTGATTCTTACCTCTGGTTGCACATTAGAACCACCAGATGATTATGTCAGAAACAATTACACCTGGGCCACAATCCAAACTAATTAATTAATTATTTAAGAATTTCTGGGGATAAGGGGGAGGCATGGTGTTTTAAAAGCTCCTCAAGCTGCTGTGGAAAATGGTCTGGCAGTTTCGTATAAAAATAAACATACACCTACCCTATTACTCAGAAATTCCATTCTTAGGAATTTATTCAAGGAAAATGAAAACATCTGTCCATAAAAAGTCTAATACAAACATGTTCCTGGCAGCCTTGTTCATATTAGCTAAAAAACTGTGGTACATCCATATGGTGGAATACTAGTCAGCAATAGAAAGGAACAAACTATCCATCCATACAGGCAACACCATGGATGTAGCTCAGAAATGCTATGCTGGATGAAGGAAACCTTACACAAGAGTGCAACCTGTATGGTTCCACTTACATGAAGTTGTAGGAGTAGGAAAACTTAATCTAGGGTGGGAAATATCAGAGTGGTGATTACCTCTGGAAGTGGGGGGATGGGGGATAACTGGAAGCGGGCATGACGGGACTTCCGGGGTGATGGCAATGTTCTATATGGTGATAGGGGGTGGTTTACATTAATGTATATTATATGTATACATATACATAATATATGTATCTGTCAAAACTTACAGAATGGTGTACTTCAGGTCTGTACATTTCATTGTACACAAATTTTACCTCAAAAGAAAAAAGAAACAAATATTGAACTCCAGTTAATGATATGCATGCTGAAGTGTTTAGGGGTGAAGCATTCTGATGCCTGCAACTTACTTTGAAACTGCATAAAAAAGAAGCTAGACTCATGAATGGATAGAGGGATGGATAGTTGGATAGATATGTGATAGGGCAAGTATCGTAAAATGCTAACTGTAGAATCTAGAAGAATATACATATATAATATTCCCTGTATAATTCTTTCAACATTTTCATAGGCTAAGAATTTTCATAAATAAATAAATTTTGGGGGAAAAAGCTCCCCAGGTGATACCAGTGAGCAGACATTGGGATAAAAGACACATTTTAATTGTCTTAGTTGAAAAGTACGAAATGAATAATGCTGTGTCCCTAATCTCCAGAGATGACTGCAATCACCCCCTCAACACACACACACACACACACACACACACACACACACAGAAAAGAAAAAAAAATCTGAAACCCTGGAATAAATGAATAAATGGTCAAGTTGAAATAAGACCTCCTAGAGTCAGGCTAGATCTTATGAGGACACTATGGCCTACTTCACACTGGACTTAAATAGGACACATCATTTGACATATGGTCTGATGAGACAAAATGTTTGAAATGAGGACAGCTCTGGAAAATCTAGGCAATACAGTGGCTATACTTAAGCTCTAGAACTGGAAACCCTTAAACCATGCTCAGCAAGTATGAGAGTGAAGTGCTATTCACTACTCAGCATTTGGCTTAAAAGCTCCTATTCAGCCCCTGATTCTCCTCCAGGGCTTGTACGTCCAGGCTTCTCAGAGTGTAATTTTCCCTCCTCCATTTTCTCCCGGTTGGACCACAGATCCATAGGGATCATGCAGGGTTGGGCGTTAGAGAGGGAGAAGCTGGTGTGGGGTGCTCCAAAGGATCGGCATGGACAGTTGATTTCAACGGGGTGGGGAAAGGGTGAGGGGAGGAGTAATGGGGGAAATAATGCAGTCAAGTGCAATATGGAGCCCCTATTCCCTGAGCTGCCCCATTTATTCTGTGTAATTGCTTCATTTCCACCGGCGGTGCATCTCAAAATGAATTTCATTACTGGTGCCTTGGATATCATATTGATTACCAGTTTCATCGATTCTTATCTTGCTAATTAGCATATAAATTAGCCATTTGGGGGAGGCATTAGGCAAAATTGAATTTTCTCCTTAATCTTCTTTCAGAAGGTAAATGAAAATGGATGTGGCCTGTTAAGGCCCATGGCCTTCCCATGACAGATCTAAGTGCCGTTCACAGCCAAGGAACCCTTTCCTTGGGGCGAGAGAAGGTTCATGGGAGCAGCCTTCCTACCCCACCCATTGGATGATACTGCTGCCGTCAGAACCCCTTCAGAGGTATCACGAAAATTTGAGGCAGAGGGTAGATCTGCAAGCAGAGACATGTTCCCTTGGAGGAGACATTCTGCGCCAATGGACAACAGTGTCTGCTTCCACATACACATGATGCAGTGGTGTTTACTTCCAAGGCTGGAACCGAGAACGCCATTCTGCTCTTCGGTTCAGCAGTAAGATCAAGGCTCTGGAATCAGATAATCTGGGTTGGAATGCCTGCTCTGCCCCTTACCAGCTATGTAATCTTGAGCACTTTATCCTCTCGAAGGCTTGCACTGTCCTCATCTGTACAATGGGGACAATCACAGCACTGCCTTCATTGGGTAGCTGTGAGGATGAAGAGAGAGAATGTATCTGGAGCACTCAGCTCAGAGCCCGGCACCCAGCAGAGCTCACAGAACGTCAGCGTTCTTCAGCAGAGAAGAATCTTAGGAAACCAGGTGCCAGGGTTCTCCAGAGGGAGCTCTCAGCTTCAAAGGAAATGTTACTCTGAACTCCCAGGTGCTTAATCCCTAGAACAGGTCATGGGCCATTAGTCAGGCCAGCTTGGTTCCTGCTCCTCAAGACCTGAGCCTCAGACCAGTAGATGACATCACCTGGGAGCAGGCTTAAAACAAAGACTCTTAGGCCCCATCCTAGATCAGCTGAATCAGAATCTGCATTGTAACAAGATTTCTGGGTGATTCACATGCATATTAAAACTTGAGAAGTACTGTTTTAAGTTATCCCCTGTTATGGATTGAATGTTTGTGTCCCCCCAAAATACGTATGTTGAATCCCTACTCCCTCAGTGTGATGGCATTAGGAGGTGAGGCCTTTGGGAGGTAATTAGGATTAGATGAGGTCATGAGGGTGGAGCCCTCATGAATGGGATTAGTGCCCTTATAAGAGCTACCAGAGAGCTTGCTTCCTCTGCTCTGCTCTCTGCCATGTGAGGATATAAGAAGTCAGCCATCTGCAACTCAGAAGAGGGCTCTCATCAGAAGCCTATGATGCTGGCACCCTGATTTTGGACTTCCAGCCTCCAATGCTGTGAGAAATACATGTCTGCTGTTTATAAGTCACCAGTTTATGGTATTTTGTTATAGCAGCCCAAGCTAAGACATTCTCTTAATTAATCTTCCATGGTTAGAGAAGAAAGGGACTTGGAGATCACCTAGCTAAAACGGGCATCTCAGAAAGATGAGGTAACTTGCCTAGAGCCAGTCCAGGGCAGAGCCCAGACGAGGCTTTCAGCCTTCTGACGCTGAGACTGGTCCGGGGTCAGCAGTGCCTCCAGTGGCACAGAAGGTGGCAGTTTTGACCCTGCCTCGAGATACAGCCACAGGGGACTTTGGAAGAGGGAGATTCTGTTTCGTTTGGAATATTGTCGAGGGCTTTGCATCCCAGTTATTCGGATGACCTCAGCAGAGGATACAGATGTGATAGAGGAAAATACAGAAGCGCATTCTTCTCACCCTTGATCACCTCTGCACGCCCCTGCCCTTTGAACTCAGAATGCTTCAGGTGAGGACACACGAGAACTGCTAACAGGGATGCTCCGGAGAAGGTGACTGAGTGGCAGAGGAACGTGAGGGATGAGAGATAGGGTGGGGGGCTGTTTTCACTGTATACCCTTTATAGCTTTTAAATTTTTTCCCTATGCATGTAAAACATATTCAGAAGTTAGTCAATAATAATTTCAAAAAGAACGCCTCAGACAGATATGCAGTTAAAAACAATATCCCATCTGGCCCCGACATTTGATCATCTAGCCCTACTTACAACTGTACTTTTTCTCTCTCTCCTCCTGAAACCTGAAACTTTAAAGCATTTGTGGAAAGATGGAATAAATAGTGGTGGAACGATTCTCAGGCTGGCATAAAGATATAAACACTGATCTTGCCTCTGCCCTATGAGTCAGACTAAGTTTTTTCCTCATTAGGATGTGAAATGCTTTACTAACTTTTAAATGGCATTAAATAAGTATAATTATGATCTAACCCCATCTCACCCACTAAATCACAGCGAGAGGGAGGAGAGGACTTTTCTCTAACAGGGCTTCCTCTAGATTTGGAATAACCAGTAAAAATGGAAGGGGATGAAGCAGGTTACAAACATAACATGCATAATATAATTCATTTTTGTGAATTCCACGTTACTGAATGTACAGCTAGCTGGCAGGACATGTACCAAAATGTTAATAGTAGTTGCTTGGGGTGGTATGGTTACTGCTGATTCTCATCTTCTTATTTGTGCCTTTATTTATTTTCCAAATTGCCTATATTTCTAAAAGTAACTGGGCTTAAACACCACAATATTCTTAGCACAAAACATAGTGAAAAATGAAAATGTCAGGGAAAGAATGTTCATTCTCCATCTGAACAAGTCCTGGCCATTCAGAAGCTGGGGGTGCAGTAGGTGCCAACACCTGCTGACCAGGGCTGGGGGTAGTCCTCGCTTCCTAAGTACACATTCCAGTGGACCCAGGGACTGTTGGGTGGGTGTCAGAGCTAGGAAGCACAGGAAGATGGGAGGTAGTAGCCTCCTGGGATCGTCTCCCAGCAGAAAGTGCAACTCCTGACCCAGACACTGACCCTGAAGTGTTCCTGGGCAGGTCACTCAATCCAGTTCACCTCGTCAGCCTAACTTAGTGCTGCTTGGATGGTAGGTGGAAAAGACACAGTTCCTGCCTGTAAGGACTTTGACAATATTGTAAGGAAAATAGAAATATATACAGGGAACTACAACACAAGGCACAAAGTGGAGAATCCTACCATGGACATACAAAGTGAAGAGTGGAACAAAGCAGTGTGGGGTAGTGGCTTTGGGGTTACCCAGGCCTGGGATGGGATACACCTGTCACCTACTACCAGTGTGACTGAGGACAAGGTGCCGTACCTCACTGAGTCATTATTTCCTCATCTGTAAAATGGAATAACCACCTTTGAAGGGACACTGTGAGGGGCAGACAGGATCCCTGTACAACTTCTAGAACAGCACTCACACACAGTAGGCGCTCACAGAAGCTACTGCAGTTGTTATTACTTTGGACGATAAGCTGACCAGGGCCACGAGGGCCACATTACAGAACATTATGATCACCACGGTCCCCATTTAGAAAAAGTTCTATGGAGTCATACAGTTATAGGTGAACGGATACCAAAAAGCTCAGTCACTGGTGCCAAGGTTTCCTGGCTGATGCCACACAAACAGGCCAGTCTTTTTATTTGCTGTAATAGACTTGGAGATATGTAAGGAGTCTGCTTCGCCTCTGGACAACCTCCTGCTTCCCAGGCCGTACATGACCCAGTGAGTGGTTTACATCCTAGAGTTGTGACTTGGTCCACGTTTTTGAAATTTCTGTAGCAAGCCTCCTCTCCCAGTCATTGAATTTGGCAAAGAAGCTGGTGCTACTGGGGAACGGGGACAGGAGAGAATAAAGGAATAGAAGTCACAACCCTGACCCCAAGAACTTTTAGGTGGGAATGATCAGGATACGTGTGGGGGAGGGGAGGTGGGGAAGAGGGTAGCTTTAAAATATTTATAAGATAATACTAAGTGGATGGAACTAATTCATAATTATGCCTAATTTTCCCAGTAACTATGTTTCTGAAAATTGATGTGTTAATATTTGTGTTTACAAGGCCCTGGGGGCCCATAGAAATCAGTAAGAGGATTGGGCCACATACTTTTTTTTTTTTTTGCGGTACGCGGGCCTCTCACTGTTGTGGCCTCTCCCGCTGAGGAGCACAGGCTCCGGACACACAGGCTCAGCGGCCACGCATGGCTCATGGGCCCAGCCGCTCCGCGGCACGTGGGATCTTCCCGGACCGGGGCACGAACCCGTGTCCCCTGCATCGGCAGGCGGACTCTCAACCACTGCGCCACCAGGGAAGCCCCCAGATACTTTTTTGATGTAGCATTGGAATAAACCCTGCTCTTGAGAGCCCACTGTTGGCATCTCTTCTGAACTCTGCGTTCTATGACATCATGCTGGTAGCTCGAAACTGGTCATGGTCAATATTTAAGTGGAAAATACAGACATATAAGACTTTTAGAAGAAAATCATAATGACTTCAGTGTAGGAAAGGGTTTTTTAAACAAGAAAAGATTGAAAAATTTGACTATATTAAAATTAAAATCTTCTATTTATTAAAAGGCATCATAAAGAAAGTGAAATTCAAACCTTACACTGATAAAAATATTTTCGACACACATCATCAAAAAAGAATTTGCATCCAAAATATTAAAGAATACCTATGAACCAATGAGAAAAAAGGTACAACAGAAAAATGGACAATAGACTTGATTGGATTTTCTCTTTTGTGAAATACTACATGGCCAATAAGCATACAAAAAACATTCACCGGTCAGAATGGCCATAATTAAAAAGTTTACAAATAACAAATGCTGGAGAGGGTGTAGAGAAAAGGGAACCCTCCTACACTGTTGGTGGGAATGTAAGTTGGTGCAGCCACTGTGGAACACAGTATGGTGGTTCCTCAGAAAACTAAAAATAGACTTACCATATGATCCAGCAATCCCACTCCTGGGCATATATCCAGATAAAACTATAACTCAAAAAGATACATGCACCCCAATGCTCATAGCAGTACTATTCACAATAGCTAAGACATGGAAACAACCCAAATGTCCATTGACAGATGAATGGATAAATAAGATGTGGTACATATATACAATGGAATACTACTCAGCCATAAAAAAGAATGAAATAATGTCATTAGCAGCAACATGGATGCAACTAGAGATTATCATACTAAGTGAAGTAAGTCAGAAAGAGAAAGAAAAATCCCATATGATATCACTTATATGTGAAATCTAACATATGACACAAATGAACCTATCTATGAAACAGAAACAGAATCAGGGACATAGAGAATAGACTGATGGTTGCCAAGGGGGAGGGGGGTGGGAGAGGGATGGACTGGGAGTTTGGGATTAGCAGATGGAAACTGGTATGTATAGAATGGATAAACAACAAGGTCCTGCTATATAGCACAAGGAGCTGTATTCACTATCCTGGATAAGCCATAATGGAAAAGAATACGAAAAAGAACATATATGTGTATAACTGAGTCACTGTGCTATACAGCAGTAATTAACACAATATTGTAAATCAACTATACTTCAATTAAAAAAAGTTTGCCTTATTAATAATGAGAAAAATGCAAATTAAAACCACAATGAGATAAAATTTCATAGCCATCAGGCAGGCAGCAATTTTAGAGTTTGACAATGTCAAACACTGGGGAGGATCTAGGGCAGTGGTTACTCTCACACAGAAAGAGTAGGAATGTAAATTGACACACCACTTTAGGGAACAGCTGAACATATCCATAAGACCCAGCAATTCCATTCCTATGTATACATCCATCCTAGAAACACTCTTACACAAGTTCATAAGGCAGCACATATGGTGATATTCATGATGGTGTTGCTGGTTACAGCAAAAATGGGAAGTGACCCAAATGTCCATCAAAAGCAGAATGTCAGAGTAAATGGTGGTATATTTATTCAACAGAATACTATATATAACAGTGAAAACAAACGACATACAGTCTCATCATCACCCCAGACAGATCAGAAAAACATAATGTTGGGCAACAGAAGCAAGACCCAGAAGAGTGGATACAGTATGATTCCATTTACACAGAATTCAAAACAGTCAAAACTAAAAAGTATATTGTAAAAAAAAAAACCAGCGTATTGTTTAGGGAACCATTCATACGTGGTAAAACTATAAAGAAAAGCAAGGGGATACTTATCCCTTAAGTACTGGCAGAGTGGTATCTCTGGGCGGAGAAGAAGATGCTAGCAGGGAGGGGCAGACAGGTGTCTTCTAAGATTCTCTCAACTTGGGTGATCAGTGAATGTTGTTCACTTTATAATTATTCTTTAAATTCTGCATATACATATTATACATATTCCTGCATTACTAAACATTTCACAGTAAAATGAACAAATATATCCAGTGTCTACCCTATGCAAAGGCACCGGGGATGCAAAGCTAAGACTGACTCAGATTCTACACTGCTCTGCTAAAACGACTTTCACTGAGGTCACGGGCTTCAATGTCACTAAATCTAATAATCATTTTCATTCCTTGTTCTCCTTGATGTCTCAGCAGCATTCAACACTGCTGACCCTCCTCTCTCCTTGGAAAGGTGTCTAACTTTGGCTTTCATGAAACCACATTCTCCTAGCCATTCCTCTCAATCTCCTGCAGAGGCTGGTTTCCCACCACCTAACCATTACATGCTGGAGTTGCTCAAGGTTCAGCCCTGGAACCTCGTTTTTTTCGTACTTTATTCTCTCTCTCTCTAGACATTCACATCCACCCCCATGGCTTCAATTACCTTGTGTACATCAAAGAGTTAGAGCTCCAGCTCAGACCTCTCCCCTGAGACCCAGGCTGATGTATCCCATTATCTAGTCAACATCTCTCTCTACTTGGATGTTTCAAAAGCCTCTAAATCTTAACCTGTTCAAAATGAAACTTATGATTTCCCTCCAAAATGAGTTTTCTTGTATTCTCTCTCAGTGAATGGCACTACCAGTAATCCTGGACAAATATTACACCATGAAGGCGAAGAGCCTTTTGTTTTTCCTCCTATAAGATGAAAGAACTTGCTCTTTTCTTCCTAGGAAAGAGTTGAAAACAAAGAAAATTATTTTGGTTACAGCTCTAAGTAGAAATGAAATCTTTCAAAAAACATCATCTGGCAATTTAGGCTTCCTCCACAGAGGGAGCTCAACAAAGTTAGTTTCTTTCCCTCTAATTAAAAGAGTTTTTCTGAAACACAACAGTACTACTATATGATTAAAGTGTTTCCCCCCCCTCCTCCTTTCAACCCATTGTGCACATTTTCTTGTCCCTTCTTTCCCTTTTTAAAAAACACTATAGTTTTGTACACAATAGGTTCTTAAATAGTTTGATTTTTTCTTCATTTTCTGTTTCTACTTTTTTCCTATTTCCCCTAGCCTACCTCTCCCGGACTGAATGAGATGGTATTTCAATCAACATACATCTATTGAGCACCTACTGTGTGCACTCTGGTGAGCAAGGTAAGATTCCTACTCTCATGGGTTTTATATCTGGGGCAGGGAGGAAATAATTAAGACATCAGATAATAACATGTGCTAATTAGGGAATTAAAATTGGGTCATGTAATGGGGAATGACTAGTGGCTACATTAGGCTGGTGGTCAGGAAAGGCCTTGCTGAGGAGGTTATGGTTAAAATTGAGATCAAACTACAAGGAGACAGCCATTGTGTCCCAGAAAAAGTGACGAGTTAGAGCAAAGTCCCTAAGATAGAAACAGACTTAGCATGATTGATGGCTGCACAGTAGACTTAAGAGCCAGTGACATAAAATGAGAGGATCTAATCTAAATGATCAGATCACACAGGGCTGTGTACACCCAGGCTAAGAAGCTGGAGTTCATTCTTTTAGAAATACACTTTTTTTATGCCTGTAGGTTCTATAGGGATGTTCTCATTTTCATTCTTCTTTTTTTTTGGCCGTGCCACGTGGTAGGCGGGATCTTAGTTCCCTGACCAGGGATCAAACCTGTGCCCCCTGAAGTAGAAGCAGAGAGTCTTAACCACTGGACCACCAGGGAAGTCCCTCATTCTTGAAATTGGTAATCTTTGTATTTTTTTTCTTCACCAGTCTTTATAAGGATTTTGAATCTTATTAGTCTTTACAAAGAACCAATTTTTGGTTTTGCTGATCCTGTCTATGAATGTTTTCTCTTTCACTAATTTCTGTTCTTGTCTTATTTCCTTCCTTCTACTTTTTTTGGGTTTAATTTGCTGTTTTTTTCCCCTAACTTCTTGAGATGGGTGAGTTTAAAGCTATAAAAAACCCTTTAACTCAGCTTTATTTACACCCCAGGAGTTTTGTTATATATGGTATTTTTCATTATCATTCAGTTCTAACTTCTACTGTGATTTGTTCTTTGACCCATGGGTTACATAGAAGTGTACTGCTTAGGTTTGAAATATTTGGGGCACAGTGTGTGTCTCCAGTCACCTTTTTCTTATTGTTCTTAATGATACCAATGTCAGAGAGCAGAGTTATGTGCAATTTTAATCTTTTGGAATGTGTTGAACTAGCTGTATGTCTAGTATATATATGGTCAACTTGGATAAATGATCCATGTGTGCTCTTGAAGAGAATATGTATTCCATAGTTAAGTACGGGATTCTATAAATGCCCATCAGTGAAATTAGCTGTTATTCAAATCTTATATATCTTGTTTTTTTGACTGCTTGTTATATCAAATACCATGAGAGAAATGTAAACATAAAACACCTCAATTGTGAATTTGTTTTTGTCTTGCAAATTCTTGCTTTATGCATTTTGAGGCCATTTTATTGGGTAATTATAAATTTAAAATTCTTATATCTTTCTGATAAATGGAAATTTTATTCTTTTGAAGTAATACCTTTTATCTCTAGAAATGTTTTCTGACTTAAGATAGCTTTGCCTATCATTAATATAGCTGTTATTGGCTTCCTTTTGTTGTATATTTTCATGGTGTATCATTTTTCCATTTTTTAATTCTTCAAATTTTCTGTTTATTTATATCAGAGTTTCTCAACCTTGGCACTGCTGACCCTCTGGGCCAGATAATTCTTTGTTGTAAGGGGGCAGTCCTGTGCACTGTAGTTTAGCAGCATCCCAGGCTACTGCTTGTCAATAGTACACGCCCTCCTGCCAGTTATGACAACAAAAAAAATCTCCAGACATTGTCAAATGTCCCTTTGGGGACAAAAATCACCCTCAGTTGAGAAATACTGTCTGATATTTTAGGTAGTCTTCTGTAAATAGTAGACAACTGATTTATAATCCAGTGTGACAATCTTTGTCTTTTAATGGGAACATTTAGTCTATTCACATTTAATGTAATAGTAGTAAACTCTCAGTTTTTGTTTGCCTCAAAATACCTCTAATTTTCCAGAGCTGTCTTTCTCTGCCTGGGTCCACTGAAAGGAAGAATGTGTAGCTTCAAAACTAGAAGAGGCACATGAAGTTATTTTACTTTCTTCTGCAGAACCCCTGCTAGCTCCTCTGGTGATTTACACAAGTTAAAACAGGGTACCTCCTGTGGGTAGATGCTGCCCCACTGGCACATGGCTTGGCAAGTGGAAGATATCTTTGTGAGAATTAGAAAAATGCACCCCTTTCTCTGGGCAGAAGCAGCTCAGAGCGAGGCACAGGTTCTGGTGACTGGAATGAGGACTAGAATTTTGCCTCCACTAACTTGTTGGCAGGAGGTCCTTGGAAAGCAAACAATCTGCAGAAAGAATTATGGAAGCCTTGGTCTTCTGGCTTCCATTGTTGATGCTGAGAAATTAGCCATCAGCCTAACTGCTACTTCTCTGATGATAATCTATTTATTTATCACAGATTTGTCTCTGGTTATCTGCAGGTTTACAATGATGTATTTTAAGTGTGTATTTCTTTTCATTTGCTAGCTTGAGACTCATTAGGCTTCTTGAATCTATGGATTGGTGTTTTACGTCAGTTTGAGAAAATTCGCAGCCATCATCTCTTCAAATATGCCTCTGTCCCAAACTGCTTCTCCTCACCATCTGGGATTCTCACTAAAAGCATGTTAGGGCTTATTCTATCCTTTATGTCTCTTATCCTATCTTGTATATGTTCTATCATTTTATCTCCTCTCGCATTCTGGTTACGTCCTTTAGATCTACTGTTCAGTTCTCTCCTCAGCTGTGTATAATCTGTTGATTAATATGTTCACTGAGTTCTTAATTTCGGTTATTGTATTTTTCAGTTTTGGAAGTTCTATTTAGTTCTTTTTCCAATCTTTTACAACATGTTTTATAGATTCCTGTTCCTGCAGATATTTTCAAGCTCATTAACAAAACCCTTTAAATGTAGTCAACACAGTTGTTTTAGAGTCTGCCTAATAACTGCAATATCTGAAGTTTTTTTTTTTTTTTTTTTTTTTCTGCGGTACGCGGGCCTCTCACTGTTCTGGCCTCTCCCGTTGCGGAGCACAGGCTCCGGACGCGCAGGCTCAGCGGCCATGGCTCATGGGCCCAGCCGCTCCGCGGCATGTGGGATCCTCCCGGACCGGGGCACGAACCTGTGTCCCCTGCATCGGCAGGCGGACTCTCAACCACTGCGCCACCAGGGAACCCCTACCTGAAGTTTTTGTGGGACTTTGTGTTGTCTGCTCTCTCTATTGGTTATTACTCAGGGTAGCCTGTTATTTTTTGGAACTAATTATCTTCGACTACCGGTCATTATACTTGGAAAAAAAATCATTTTTGAGATTGAGTCCTTAGGATAATGGCACAATCCTCCAGAAAGGATTTTCCTTTGCTTCTGCCAGGCACCAGGGGACATGACTAGTATTCATTCTGGTCTGAGTTAATAAAAGTTTGAGGTTCTCTGGACCACCTGTGTCAACAAGTCTGAACTGCTCCAGGGCTGGTTTACTTTCACTTTACTCTTACTCTGAAGGTATAGCTCTTCATGGTCCCAGCTTACAAAGGGGAGGGCTTATTAGATTTCTTACCTAGGTTTTGATTCTTGCCCTGTAAGGCTACCAACAACCCAGTTTGATTTCACAGATATTTCTTCCAGATTAGCAAATGTCTTTAGAGAAAAGGAGGCTTTGAGTGCTCAGCTTACATCTCTGGGTCCTTGCTTTACCCTAGATTTTGACTCAGGTCTACAAATCTTGCTCTTTTGTTAGCTCTTCAATACATTTAAGAAAATTAAAAAGAATATTTCTCTCAACCTTTAGAGCTGTCCTCAGTGGTTCTAACTATCTAGCCCACCACTACCAGAGATGAAAATTCCTAGATTAAGAGGGATGAGAAGCCACTAGAGTACTTTTAAACAGAGGAGCAAGGTAATCAACTAGTTTATTTTGGTCACATTCTGTCAGACTCTGTTTATAAGCTGAAGGGATAACATATTTAAAACATTAACCGAAAAAGAAAATAACAGTTTGAATTGTGTGGATTTGGTATTTGCACAACGTCTGCTTTACAGGGATGTGTGTAATGAAAACGACTTTACATCAAGTTTGAGGATTTAATCAGAGTGCAAGGATGCATGAGTAGGTAAATACAAATACGGAGTCTGATACTGTTCAGCGATGTCCAGCTTACAAGTCAGACCTCCCTCATGTACTCGCTGAAGGATCTAAAATAAAACGTTAACGGCATCACTTTGGGGTGGTGGGTTAGCAGGGGTTTTTCCCTTGGCTTTGCTTATCCACACCACCCCCTACCCCAGCACCAATCTTCTAGAATGAAAATATATTCTTTTTATAATAAGAAAAAATTGATTGATATAAAATAGAGTTCCTTTCCCTTATGGATACGTCTAATCCACCACCTCACACCAGCCGTTTCTAGGTCCAGTCCATCTAATTAGCAGAGACGTCTACAGTCTCCTAATTCCATCTTTTTGTCATGCTCAGTTCATACACAGCTTTTCTCGCCGCCCAGCATAAAGAGTAACATTTAGCCATCAGCAGTGGGTAGGTGGCTCACAATACATGTATTTGTTGAACTGAAAACAGATTGCTAAAATCCAGAAATTTACCCACATAACAGTAACAAAATATCACATATTTCAAATGTGATTATTTTCTACCAAATAATCTTTTTTTTTTTTTTTTTTTTTTGCGGTACGTGGGCCTCTCACTGCTGTGGCCTCTCCAGTTGCGGAGCACAGGCTCCGGACGTGCAGGCTCAGCGGCCATGGCCCACGGGCCCAGCCGCTCCACAGCATGTGGGATCTTCCTGGACCGGGGCGCGAACCCGTGTCCCCTGCATCAGCAGGCGGACTCTTAACCACTGTGCCACCAGGGAAACCTCCAAATAATCTGCATTTTAAACTATCCTTATGGCATTATATTATCTCTTATACCCAAACTAAATAAAAATATTTTGTGAGAATACCCAAGGGGAAAGTTACTGTTATGATGACTTCATGTATTGTTCCTAGAAGGCTGGTCTGTTCTATACTTAGTAATTCTGTGCAGTGCTGCTCAATAAGGCTTATTTGCCTCTCCTGCCTGGAGGGAATCATACCTGCCCTCGCTCCTTTACAGAGAAAACAAATGCCTGGAACAAGCTGGAATTTCCAGGAAAAACATCCAAGCTCAGTTCAAGCCCCTGTGGGATGACTGCACTGATGCCATCTTCAATGTGTCTTCCTTTCCCCCTCTGGCTGGCATGGCTCCTTGTCTGCTGCCTTACTGACTGCAGCTTTGCCTTGGAGAGCAGACTGTCTTTGTGAATGACTCGCTCAGGGAGCATGTGCAGGAGGAGCCCATAGCCTCCCTCCATGGGAACGTGAGAGGAGAAGCTGAAGAATGGGCTGAGAGCAGCAGCTGAATGGAACGGGTCATGCTGCTTCTTGAGGCTGAAAAGGCCAATCCTGTAAAGGAGTCGATGAGAGCACCTCATCGGGTTTCACCCCACGGGCCCTGTGTGTGCAGAGAGGGCTGGGAAACACTGCTCTGCACGTGAGCGGGGGCAGTGAGACTCCGGGGCTGCTCTCCAGACACACTTATTCACTCATCTGTTTCATTCAATTTTATTTGTACAAAAGGTCGGTTGAGGCAACGGCAGACTAAGCCTTTAGAGACCGTGGGCTATGCAAATAGAACCTTAATGGAAGATTAAATCAGCCAAGGTCCCCCTCAGTGCTTTTCCATTTGTGGGACTGGAACTGGCAGTAGGAGGGGATGAATCACTCTTATTATATTTGAATGGCTTCTTTACAAAAATAGCAGGCACTATAATAAAGCAGCCCCAGAAATACCTAGTAACAAACAATAAAAATACCTTTCTATAAAGAGAATGAACATGATATTACGGTCATGGTTAAAAAGCAAGCATGATAAATCAAGGCACCAACTATGGGGGTCCTCTTTTTCTTTATCACCTAATGGAGAACCAAGACTTTCTTTACTTGGAAACTTCTGTTTACTATGATTACTACTCCAAAATAATTTCTAAATATGCAGTAAACTACTTCTCAACAATTATGTATTACCCAGCTAGCTTCATTATCTAGTATATTCATTTCTTTAAAAAATAAGATCTCAAAAGAGTTAAGATTATTTTTCTGTGGATTATGGGAGAAGTTAATGATCAGGAAGTCAGCATAAATACTATATTATCCTTACACTGATTCAGATTTCACTAAAATATATTTAAATCATCAATCAGGAAGACTCAATATAATCGTTTGTTTACCCCTCAAAAGGTGTATTACTGTTGATTATTATGTCTTTAACATATAGCTTTATAATTGAGAGACAACTAGGGAATAAGCCTAGAGATTTTAAATTACCTTAAGATATTGCCAGTTCCCCTCAAAATGCACAGAAATATGTATGGAATATCTCTATTTCCTTGTTTTTACATTAAGAAAAAATTTAACATTCAAAAATCAATCAGTGGAAATCACCAGATTAATACAATAAAGATGATCATATGATGATCACTATAGATGAAGATAAAGCATTTGACAAAATTCAATACCCAATCACGACAACTGTAAGCAAACTAGGAATAGAAGAAAACTTCCCCAATTTGATAAAGGACACGTAACAAAAACCTACAGCTAACATCATATTTATTTAGTGAAAGACCAAATGTGTTCTCCCTAAGACCGGTAACGACAATTCAATTGTCTATTCAATATTATACTGGAGGTTCTAGATAAATCAGGAAAAAAGGCATAGAGATTGGAAAGGAAGAAGTAATATTGTATTTATTTGAAGACAACATGATTGTATTTGTAGAAAGTCCTAAGGAGTCTACCAAAAAACCCTATTAGCACTAAAGTGAATTTATCAAAGTCACAGGATACAACGACAGAAAGAGGTAAAGTAACTTGACCAAAGTGACTCAAATAGTAACAGAGGAGCCAGAATTCAAACCCAGGTAGTCTGGCCCTGGAGCGTTCCTCTAAACTATTACTTATACGGTCACTTAATAATCAAGGTGTTACTATACACAGATACCCAAACACTAACATCATTTCTCTTCTTCTATTCGATTACCAGTAGCTTCACCCTAAATTTTCGTGAAGGGGTAGAAAAAAATAAGATGTGAATTCTAGTCCTCACTCTCTCTATAAAAAGCATGAATGCTGATTGTCTAATAAAATCAAAGCTGTAGATCTAATCCTTATACAGGCTAGTGCATTTCACACTGCAAAGAACCTCGCTAATACAGCTCAGATATATGTACCCTACCCAGCCCCGACCCAGATAAGTTGCACATGCTCAAGTTCAGTGCAGCTTATCTCTAGTAGTAGAAAACGAAACTCGAAAGAGTACTATGATGCATCAGGACCATCATTCTTGTATGTGAAGGACAGCATGTTCACTGACAAATTCAAAAACAGAATTTTAAAAACTGGTGTAGACTTCAAAAGTAAGGCACCGATATCCATAAGACAAAGTAAAGACTGGTAGCATTTATGTCTTTAAAGAAGAAGCTTGGGTTATCATCAGGGACTTTACATATGGAGTTTTAAGTAGTTATAATCAAAGTTGTACCAGAAATAGCAAGAATAATAGGATAACTAGCATTGCTAAATTACAAGTATTTATTGAACCTACTATCAAATACTGAAGTCTTGAAATACAGCCAGTCTACCAACACTGGAGAGGGCATAGGCAGAGAAAACTACAGCAGGAGACTGAGGTAGCTTCGTCATGAGCTAAATCAAGGAAGCTGCCAGCAAAGCAGATAAAATTATATGAACTTGGTGTAGCTGGAAAACAACCACAGAAAAACCACTCCATGACAGCAATCTCAAATATGAAGCCTCTTTATGAAGATCATAAGTTTAAAAGACAGAGTTGCAAACACTGCCAGGCTTTGCTAATAGTGACTACAACCTCAAACTAAAAGGTCTGTCTTTGAGTGACAGGTGGTATGGTATTACGAATGTATCACGCTTTTTCGGTTAAATTGGCCTATATGGAAAATAATATACTGTCCTTATTGCCTTATTGTTGTTTTGTTCTACTCTACGTAAATTATGAACTTTAAATTCTTTTTCTAATGAAAGATACCGATTATCCATCCAACTCTGTCTTACAATGCCTCTTGTGGCCCAGAGTACATGATTGCAACATGAATGGCCCAAGGCTGTGTTTATGGCCTACTGACAACAGAATTATGGTGCTACTGAGGGGAATACAGTATGGCATTGCGAGAAGTAGCATGGTGTGGTGGAAAAACTTGAACAAGTCATTTGGTATCTCTGGATCTCAGCTTTTTCACTGAATACCTAATATGTAATACCTAAAACCCAAACTTATAGGGTTATTGTGAAGATTAAATAAGATGCCTGGCACATGTAAGATGCTAAATAAATATGTCAGCATGTATATTTGCACATGTATTACCCCCACCCCTGCCACCATGTTCGCTAGCGTGCTCTCTCTCTCTCTCTCTCTCTCTCTCTCACACACACACACACACACACACACACACACACACACACACGAAAGGTTAATAGTTGAGCTTGATTTATTGCCCATAACCTGGCCCAAGGCTAGACTGTTGTAATTGGCTTCACTTATTTTCAGTGTGGGCAGCAAGGACTTCGAGAAAAATATTAATTCTGGGTCAGTAGTTGGTGGAGGGTTCCACAGTTTAAACACTACTAGCGTTTTCTTTGTCTGACCTTCTCACTGTAGTTTTGATCTTTACCTCAATGGTTCCAACTGTTTTACTCCTTGTTTGAACATTCGGATGAGGCATGAAACTGAACATTTAAACACTGAAGACCATCGATAAAGAAGGAATTTAAACAGATAGTAGGGCAGTTAAAGGGCTTATTAAAGCCAAGACTGAGCTGGTTACAGCTCTGTACAACCATGGAACCTCAGTAAATCACCATCTGGGCAGCCTCAGCCCTATTTGGAAATTCCTTTTTGACTCCCTGCCATTCTAATAACAATGAATTAGTCTCTAAATCCCCTAAACACTATTTTGATTTATCTAGATGTATGACTTTGTTACTTTAAATACAGATCTGCTTTTTAACTATCCAAAAACCGTGTCTGAAGTGACAGTGTTTCTTTAAAGAAAGGAACCTACAATCAATATGTAAAGTCCCTAGAAAAGATGTTAGAGACTTTCACTTAAAAACTGGAGAAACAGGGACCCTCCTGCCTCAAAAAACTAAAAAACTGGACAAAATACATAAAGCAATGTCTTTCGGACGCTGGTTGACAGACAATACAGGCCTGTGATCTAAGAAAAAAGAAACAAAGTGAGCCCTGAGATTGTGTCAGCTTACTGCCTGGAGGAGTTTCCAGGATGCATCGCAGGGACAGGGAACCCAAACAGAGCTCAGTGGTCTCACTGGGCTGAAGAGACTGAGATGAGAGATCCAGGAGGTCAAAATGGCTAGAATTTGTGAAACAGAGAACCACAGAGAAGGGTGCTGAACAGAGAGAAGGAGAAAGAGACAGAGAGGCACACATTCCACAGTTATATTTATAGACAGGCCTCCTTGGAATCTTTGGTCGAGTACAAATTTTCACACTCATGAGAGGAAACTACTCAACACTACTATAAAGGAGTTAGGAGAACAATTCCCAGAGTTCACACAGGGCTGGGAATAGTTGTGTGTTCACATCAGTCAGAGTAGAAAGACCTTGTAACATTTAAGGAATTAGATAGAATCTTCAGAAGGGTATTGTCATAGCAGTGGGAGCTATATTAGTCCTAGAATAAAGACTGCTTTGGACCTACCATAACGAAGCTTTAAAAGCAATCCCTGAAAGGATCCAGCTGATTCCAGGTAACTTAACTACGTTCCAAAGCAAAATATAGCAACCAAGAATATAAAATTAACCATGTCCAGTATCCAATAAAAAATTACCAGGCAGGAAAAGAAACTCATTAACCAGGAGAAAACAATATAAATAAAAACATACCCAGAAATGACAAGGATGGAAGAACTAGCAGACAGGGATATTAAAACACCTTTAATAAATATGTTCCACACAAAGTAGAGGAAAACAAACATGAGGACAAGAGAAAGGAAATGTAAAAAAACTTAAACATCTGGAGACTAAACTATAACATCTGAAATTACAAATACACTGAATTAGATTAACAATAGAATAGGAACTTCAGAAGAAAAGATCAGTAAACTTAAAGACACCATATTAGAAAGTATCCAAAATGAAGCACAGATAGACATTAGACAGAATAAAAATGAACAAAGCATCAGTGGTCTGTGGGACAATATCAAGCAATATAACATTCATGAATTTGGAGTTTTTGAAAGAAAAGAGATCTGGAGAGGAAGGGGACAGAAAAAAAATTTGAAGAAATAATGGCTACAATTTTTCCAAATTTGATGAAAATTATAAACCCATAGATCCAAGGAGCTCAAATCCAAGCAGAATAAATATGAAGAAAACAATTCCAAGGAACATCATAATCAAATTGCCAAAATGATAAAAAGAAAATCTTAAAAGCAGCCAGAGAAAGAAGACACATTACAGAGGACCAAAGATAAGAATTAAAGCATATTTCTTATCATAAAGTATTCAAGCCAGTGGGCAATGAATAGACATCTTTAAAGCCCTAGAGGAAAAAAACCCGTCAACTGAGAATTCTTTACTCAGCAAAAATCTCTCTCAAAATGAAGGTAAAATAGAACTTTTAAAACAGAAAAACACTGAAAGAATTAATTCTGGCATACCTGAACTACCAAATATATTAAAAGAAGTTCTTTAGGCTAAAGGAAATTGATAAAAGATGGAAACACAAAGGAAAAAAAAAGGGTGTCCAAACAATAAATAAGTGGATAAATAAAAAAGTCATGTTTTCTTATTTTGAAAAGTTAACTGATTATTTAACACAAAAATAACATATTAAATAAAATATATAATAATAGTGCGAAAGACAGGAGGGGATAAATGGAAGTATATAGTTTTAAAGTTCTACCCTATACATAAAGTGATATAATATTATTTGAGGATAAACAAGGATCAGTTAAAGATGTATATCATAAACACGAAAGCAACTACTAAAAAAGATAAAACAAAGACATAGGCAATAAACCGATCATAAAGATACAATGAAGTCATAAATAAGAAATGTGAATAATCCAAACTTGGGCAAAAAAGAGAAAAAAGGAACAAAGAACAGATGGGATAAATAGAAAACAAACAGCAAGATGGTCAATTTAAACCCAAACATATCAATAATTATAATAAATGTAAATTGTTTAAACATCCCAATTAAAAGGCAGAAATTTTCATACTGGATTAGAAAGGAAGACCCAACTAAATGCTTTCTAAAGGAAACCCACTTTAAAAGTAAAGAGATATAGGTTGCTTCCATGACCTGGCTATTGTAAATAGTGCTGCAATGAACACTGGGGCGCATGTGTCTTTTTGAGTTATGGTTTTCTCTGGGTATATGTCCAGTAGTGGGATTGCTGGGTTATATGGTAATTCTATTTTTAGCTTTTTAAGGATTGCTGGGTCATATGGTAATTCTATTTTTAGTTTTTTAAGGAACCTCCATACTGTTCTCCATAGTGGCTGTATCAATTCACATTCCCACCAACAGTGCAAGAGGGTCCTCTTTTCTCCACACCCTCTCCAGCATTTATTGTTTGTAGATTTTTTGATGATGGCCATTCGACAGACGAATGGATAAAGAAGCTGTGGTACATATATACAATGGAATATTACTCAGCCATAAAAGGAACGAAATTGGGTCATTTGTAGAGACGTGGATGGACCTAGAGACTGTCACACAGAGTGAAGTACGTCAGAAAAACAAATATCGTATATTAATGCATAAATGTGGAATCTAGAAAAATGGTACAGATGAACCCATTTGCAAGGCAGAAATAGAGACACAGACGTAGAGAACAAATGTACGGACACCAAGTGGGGAAAGGAGGGGGTTGGATAAGTTGGGACATTAGGATTGACAAACATATACTAACTAATATGTATGAAATAGATAACTAATGAGAATCTGCTGTATAGCACAGGGAACTCCACTGTACAGTAGAAACTAACACAACATTGTAAAACAACTATACCCCAATTAAAAAAAAAGACATATATATACTTATATATATATTTACACACACACACACACACACACACACACACACACACACACACACAGGTTAAAAGTAAAAGGGCGGGGTTTCCCTGGTGGCGCAGTGGTTGAGAGTCTGCCTGCCGATGCAGGGGGCACGGGTTTGTGACCCGGTCCGGGAGGATCGCGCGTCCCGCGGAGGGGCTGGGCCCGTGAGCCATGGCCACTGGGCCTGCGCGTCCGGAGCCTGTGCTCCGCAACAGGAGACACCGCAGCAGTGAGAGGCCCGCGTACCACACACACACACACACACACACACACACACACACACACACACACACACACACACACACACACACACACACACACACACACACACACACACACACACAGTAAAAGGGTGGAAAAGATATATCATGTAAACAAAAACCACACACACACACACACACACAGTAAAAGGGTGGAAAAGATATATCATGTAAACAAAAACCATAGGAAAGCTGCAGTGACCAAATCAATATTGGGCAATGTAGACTTCAGAACAAAGAATATTACCAGGGAAAAAGAAGATTATTTTAAAGTGATTTCATCAAGAGGACCTACGATCCTAAATGTGTACACACTCAGCGTCAGAATTTCAAAACACATGATGCTAAAACTGATAGAACTAAAAAGAGGAAAAGAAAAATTTACACTTTTAGAAATTTCAATTCTCCTGTCCTAGTACTTGGTAAAACAAGTAGTCAGAAAAATTAATAAAGATATAGAAGTCTTGAACAAGAATTATATTGGAAATCAATAATAGAAAGCTATTAAGAAAATCTTATTATTTGGAAACAAAACAACACATTTCAAAGTAATCCATGGGTCAAAGGAGAAATCACAAGGGAAATTAGAAAATATTTTGAACCAAATGAAATGAAAAACATTTCATATCAAAATTTATAGGATATAGCTAAAGTATTACTCAGAAGAAATTTTAGAGCATTAAACATCTATATTAGAAAAGATCTCAAATTATTAATTTCAGTTTCTACATTAACTAGAGTGGAAATCAATGAAATAGAAAGCAGAAAAACTATAGAGAAAAAAATCAACAAAATGAAAAGCTTGTTCTTTGAAAAGATCAATAAAATGGATAAACCTCTAGTCAGACTGAGGAGAAAAATAAAAGAGAGAAGGCACATTATCAATAGGAATGAAAGAGATTCTGCAGACACTAGAAGGATAATAAGGTAATATCATGAACTTCGTGACAGTAAAGTAAACAACTTAGGGGAAATGGACAAATAACTTGAAAGACACAAGCTATTAGAGCTCACTCAAGAAAAAACAGATAACCTAAAGAGCCCTTTATTTAGCAAAGAGCCTGAATCCTTGGTTAAAACCTTTCCACAAAGCAAACTCCAGGACCAGATGGTTTTATTGGTGAATTCTACTAAAGATTCAAGAAAGAAAGAATACCAATTCTATATAAACTCTTCCAGAAAATAGAAAAAGGAAACTCTTACCTACTCTTTTAGGAGACCTGAAGTACTCTAATACCAAAACCACACAGGGATATTTTTTAAAAAAGAAAAGATATTAAAGATAAAGGACATGGAGGAAGACAAACAACACAAAAATGCAGTGAACACAGCAGAAAACATGGAGAGGAAGCGGCCAGAGGCTTGAAAAGGCTTTAGACATTGTCCCAGTGTCCTTTGTTGAATGCCTCCCAAGTGCAAAGTGGACTTTTGGAGCTAGAGTGCCTGAGTTCAGGTCCTAGACCCACTGCTTACTAGTTATATAACTTTGGTCAAGTTACCTAACTTTTCTGTGCTTCAAAGCTCCCATTTATAAATGGAGATAATGATAGAAACCCCCTCATGTGGTTGTTATGAAGACTGAATGAGTAAATACATTTAAATGCTTATAATAGTGCCTCGCACATAGTAAGCACTACACAAGTTTTTGCTGAAATAATTATTATCATACACATTATATTAGTTGGTTGTCACCTTTATTAAGTCATGATATTTGCCCTCAAAATGAACTAAGTAGTACAAGAGGTAACTATTCCCCTTATATTAATTCCCTGTGGCTGGCATAACAAATTACCACTCTGTGGCTTAAAACAACAGAAATTCATTGTCTCATAGTCCTGGAAGCCATAAGTTCAATATCAGTTTTACTGGGATAAAATCAAGGGGTTGGCAAGGCCACACCACTGGAAATTCTCAGGGAGAATCCATTCCTGGACGCTTCCACTTTCTAGTGGCTGCCAGCTTTCCTTTGCTTGTGGTCACATCACTCTAATCTCTGCTTCTGTGGTTATGTTATGTCCTGTGTGTGTCAACTCTCCCTCTGCTTCTCTCTTATAAGGACATGTGTGATTGCATTTAGGGACCATTCAGATATCCAGAATAATCTGTCCATGTCAAGATCATTAACTTAATCACACTTGCAAAGACCCTTTTTCCTTACAAGTATTGTTCATAGGTTCCAGGGATTAGGACCTAATTATCTTTGGGTAGCCATCATTCAGCCTGCTACACTCATCACCAGGGGTAGATTGATCTTGTGTGGAAATACAACATAAACAACATTTTTTTTTTTTTTTTTTTTTGCGGTACGCGGGCCTCTCACTGCTGTGGCCTCTCCCGTTGCGGAGCACAGGCTCCAGACGCACAGGCTCAGCGGCCATGGCTCACGGGCCCAGCCGCTCTGCGGCATGTGGGATCTTCCCGGACCGGGTCACGAACCCGTGTCCCCTGCATCGGCAGGCGGACTCTCAACCACTGCGTCACCAGGGACGCCCATAAACAACATTGTTAATCAACAATTCTACAATAAAAATTAAAAAAAATTTTTTAGAAAGGACATTTAGTTCTCTCTACAACAAACCTGTTAGGATATGCAAATATATTCCAAGGCACAATCTATCCACCTGGAGGTAGGTCCCAAAACTGTCAGCATAGCATCCACAGTTATAACACCTCTATAACATAACATGCAAACTCAAACCTCTAAAATTATGATAAACATTACAGACTTTTTGCGGAGGGGCGAATGTTACTAGAAACTTATTTTGCCGTTTTGTGATCCAAATAAAATAGCTTATTAAAATGACTATTAAAATCAAGAAAATTGGGAGAAACTAGATTTGATGATGATAGTTATAACTAAAGGAAGGTTGAAAATAATTGGCTCACTCTTAATGACCGTGGGTACCCCCTCTCAGACCCTGCACGTTTACCCTGCACTACACAGTAGTGAAGAACTTCACTTCTGGAATCAGACAGGCCTGAGTTCGAGACCTGCCTGTATTAGTGATATGACGGTGGACGAATCATTTCACCCCTTGGAGCCAGTTTCTTCACCTGTAAAATGGGAGTAATAAGAGTACCTGCCTCCTACAGTTGCTGTGAGGATTAAATAAGAACTCACATAATGTCCTAGCATGGAAATTAGCATATGAAATAAGTACTCGGTAAATTATAATCATAATTTATTATTATGTAATAAATACTACTCTTTCTCATAAAACTCTATCTTCTATTCTATTACAAATAGAAATATCATCTCATCTTCAATTTATTAATTTTCAGGGGTAGAAGAGTTTTCCCTTTAGGGACTGTGATCTCATGGGTGAAAGGCCCTAACACCACAAAGAAAAAGCAAAGTCAATAATGCAATCTGCAATTCTGGTATGTACATCTTTGAGGAAACAAGAAAAGAAGAATGAAGAAAGTAAGGATTTTATAAGCCAGTAAAGGACAGGAAGTAGGGTCCAAAGAGTTTAATGTGTGACCAAGGGTGCTAACATACAGCACTTGAGGTTTGGGGGAAACAAGAGAAAGTTAAGAATTTAAATAGCGAAGTCTACAGTCTAATAGATTCATTTTCTACAGGAATTCATTAAATGATTGGAATTTTGTGCTCTGGAGAGATGAGACGATTGAGAGGAAGGAGGTGTGATGGGGACAGTAAATGATGAAGAGTACAGACAAGATAAACACACACCAACTCCTTTTTACACCCCA
Organism: Stenella coeruleoalba; assembly: GCF_951394435.1. NCBI lineage: Eukaryota > Metazoa > Chordata > Mammalia > Artiodactyla > Delphinidae > Stenella > Stenella coeruleoalba. The sequence goes on from NC_137169.1 coordinate 26,198,613, forward strand.
GACACCAGCACTGGGACTGAGATGAAGTAGAAGATAGACCAGGAAAGCTCAAAACTCAAGAAAGCTTTGGTTCAGGACAAAGAAAACACTGCAGGCCATTCCAAGATACGGATGGTTGTGGATCTTACATCCCTAGCAGTTAGCCCAGTACCCTGCATGTCATCAATAAATCTGGGCTGAAGGAACAAATGTATATGTACATATGCAATAGTAAAAATACTGGCAGCAGAGGAGAAGCTGAGCTAGAGGTTCCCTTCTCAGCCCAGGGTTCTGTCTCCTGTCTCACTCCTGTCCAAACCAGCCTCCACACTGGCGATGTGAGGCTCTGAAAAGAATCTGATCACGTTTCTCCTGAAACGCTTCAACAGCTGCCCATGGCCTCTGACACGAAGTCCCAATTCCTTAGCCTGGAAACCAGCCTTCTGTGTTTGACGCCGACCTACTTTTCAGCCTGTTTCTGCCCCTGCCCGAGTCATACGTCATGTTCCCGTCATGTAGGGTTCCTGGAACCCCCCATGTGTACTACGCTCTCACACACACGCCCCACCTTTGCACATGCCGCCCCTCCTCTCTGAGGTGCTCTGTCTGCCTGAGGGACTCCTCATCTCAAATGTATCTTTCTCCAGAAGGTGACACTTCTAAGCAGAGCTGGGTGATCCCCCCTCTAAGCTTTCAAAACACCTTGTCTATACTTCTATTATGGCACTAAGTACGATACCATAATCGATATTTCCATGTCTGTCTTCCCTCATAAACTTCTGGGCTGCCAGGATTGGGTTCGAGTCTTCTTCATATCCCTAGCTATTAGTATGTGGGTACAGAAGCTTTAAAAGTGTGCGTGGAAAAAACGAACAGATTTTAAAGACCAAAAGTAGAAATAAAGCTTAAATACTTGGGTGAACAAGACAAGGCAGGATACTAAAAGACACTTAGGGATGGGTAGGTCCATCCCTATAATTAGAAGGTTTTATCTTGATGGCAGCTACAATACTCCCCTCTAACTGTCCCTTGTTACCACGATCAGAGACCGATTTTGAGGCTGGATATACCACAGGCCTGACCCAGTATGATATTCCCTATCTTATATTATTCCCAACCATTTCTCACACTCATTGTGCCTTTGAGAAAGCAATTTCATCTTCATACACTTTAGTGTCACCATCTTCTGTGAAGTAACCCCTACTTCAAAATGCCCCAAAAGCCAAGTTCCTCTTTCATGCTCTAATTCTCATTTTCTCTGTCTCTTACTACGTAGAATGGGAATTTTCAGTGCTAAATTAAGGATGAAAATCATCTGAGCCCAAATTTAGTGTACAACTTTTGGGAAGTTATCATACCTTTCTGTATCTCAACAGTCTCCTCCTTGAAATGCAATCGACCCTACATCCAGGAGGTCACAGGAAATAGTAAAAGGTACTTACTATGCACCTCACACGTATTAACTTGTTTAATTCTACAATCCTTCCAGGCAGGTACTATTATTATCTCCATATACACAAGAAGATGGAGCACAAAGAGGGTGAAGATTTGAAGGGCTGTGAAGATCACAGCTAATGAGGGGTAGCGCAGGGCGGGCTCTCCTGTCTGTGCTGTTAATCATGACCCTCTACTGCTTCTCTGCAGCCCAGTGAAAGGCACCGTGTACAGTACAAAACTCCAGTATATTCAAGTATAAAAAGAGACACTGAACAGTAGGCCTCGGGTATGGGGCAGTGTTGCACATTTCAATCCAAATGCATTTTACAGCCAAGAATAGACCTTAAACTACCCACCGTTTTTAGCTAAAATCAGAAGGTTCTCTTGTGATCTGGGCCATCAAGGAGATGGATTTGTGGAGATGGATCTGTCCTTCACTGTACGACACCTACAATTTAGAGGACACTGTCACTAGATGACATCCACCTTGGGGTGTGGCTTTATGGATCAACGAGTTAGGTTCTTCTCAGGAGTGATCATCCGGGAATAGAGATGCGGCAGAAGGTACAATTGTGTTTATGCTTTTTCTACAGAAATTTATGCTTTAAAAAAGCATTAAATATTTAAGTCCATATCACCCTCCACTCAAAAAATTAATTTAGACAAAATTTAAGGAACATCCACTAGGTGCAGTACAATAACCTCATATTGTTCTCCAACTCTTATAGGCATATTCCCTGCTGGATAAATATTTGTTGAATGAATGAAAACTATTTCACAGACAGCTTCAGAGAAGCTCCGCATTTCCAGATGTTTCCTCAGAAGGAACGGGTGCCTTATAATAGTCACCTTTCCCCTAGAGAAAATATTCAGTCCCGCTTCAAGAGGGAGAACTTAACCCCTCAAGTCTCTAGAAAAGCCTAAAGCCACCTTTATCTGTACCCATGGTTTCTATGTCCTTCTCTTCCCCCATCAGAAAGAGAACACAGAAAGGTCAGGTTACATTGGTTTCTTGGGCCTGCACAAATTCCTGTGAGGCTCCCTCTTCTGTCAGGAAAAGTTTCCCTGGTAACCATATTTACACACTCACTTAATTCCCTCCCCTCCCTTGATTTGCCGGTTGGTATAAAAACTAATTTGCATTGAACTGCTGAAGCTTACAAGTTAATCAGTTGAACAGACTTACAAAATCTTGGAACTCGGCTTTTGGCCAAAACTGAATGTAATTCTCTTCAGTTCAAAAATTTTAAAACACATCAAATATGCATGCTGGATATTTCTGGCTATAGGTAAGGAAAAGAAGATTCTCCTAAAGGGCATCTGGCCAATATTATTAGATAGGAAGATCAAGAGAGGAAGAGGTACCTTACTTAGTTCTGAGTTAAGCAAGATCAGCTGTGATAAGGTGCAGGAAGAGATAAGTCAAGGACCAACACAGAAAGTCTGAGCCCTGTGAAATGATGAACTCGGGCCTAAGATTCTGGGTGATCAGAGCTCAGGACCTGGGTGAAGGAATGGGATATGAATATTGAGAATGGAGCATCATTAATTCATTCGCCAAGTATTTATTGAGCATCTAACAGTGCTTGGTGCTGGGAATATAGCAGTGGATAAGTCAGACCCAGATCCTGCTTACATAAAGATATTTAGCTAGCGAACCAATGTTGGCTTCGTTATTGAATCAAGTATCTTTGGGCTAGGGGCTCATTATATAATTTCCTACAAGGGCCAGAATTGGTTTCAGAGTATGGATGGAGCAGGGACTTACAGACAGAAACAAGCTCAAGAAGTCCTCCTTGGAGAAGGTAAGCTGGCAAGTCAAGAAGGCTTTGACTTCTACGATGTTTTCTTTACACCTTCAACAACCATGATACATGAGCTTCTAGATAGGGAGATGAAGGCTGTATTTATCGTAGGGCATAAAGCCAGTTACTTCACAGTATACATATATTTTCTAAAGAATAGAGTAAAAAGTATATAAAGGTACAAGCCATTCTTAAGTATATTCAACAACCATTTATTGAGTATCTGCTATGTTCAAAGAACAGTTTTAGGAATTGAAGCTATGGATAGGAAAAGACAGAGTCCTTAGCAATTACAACAATGTGGTAAGTGCTATAATGAGATGTTAAAGCGTAGCAGAAGATCAGAGAGGAAGGATACTAATTCATTAAAAGTGAGTTGGGAAATGCTTCTGAGATGTAACACTTGAACCTTTTCTTTTTAAATTTATTTATCTTTTTATTTTATTTTTGGCTGCATTGCGTCTTTGTTGCGGTGCGCGGGCTTCTCATCGCGGTGGCTTCTCTTGTTGCAGGGCAGGGGCTCTAGGCGCGTGGGCTTCAGTAGTTGTGGCACTTGGGCTCAGTAGTTGTGGCTCACAGGCTCTAGAGCGCAGGCTCAGTAGTTGTGGCGCACGGGCTTAGTTGCTCCGCGGCATGTGGGATCTTCCTGGACCAGAGCTCGAACCCGAGTTCCCTGCATTGACAGGTGGACTCTCAACCACTGGGCCACCAGGGAAGCCCCACAATACTTGAATCTTAAAAGACACAGAAGTCTGTTGTTTTAAGCTGATAAATTTGATAATTTTTCCATAGCAATGACTACTACAGAGCCTTATGGAGGCTCTGCCAGCAGCACAACTAGGAGACCACAGAGAACACCTGGCTGCTTAGACGCTTTCATGATGTACACCATAGGCATACTCTAAATTTCTTCATATTTTTATTTTATTTATTTATTTATTTTTGCGGTACACGGGCCTCTCACTGTTGTGGCCTCTCCCGCCGCGGAGCACAGGCTCTGGACGCGCAGGCTCAGCGGCCATGGCTCACGGGCCTAGCCGCTCCGCGGCATGTGGGATCTTCCCAGACCGGGGCACGAACCCGTGTCCCCTGCATCGGCAGGCAGACTCTCAACCACTGCGTCACCAGGGAAGCCCTCTTCATATTTTTAATCTCACATATTCTTAGGCTCACCTGATCCATGATGGGGACAGAAAGTGAGAGTAAGCACTCTTATTCTGGGATGTGAATGACGCTGGTGATGGCAACAAAAACTCGATCTTGCCTGATAACCTATGCAAAGGAATCTAGGTGTTAGGACTTGGTCATGTGGTCAGCTAGTATCAAGTGGTGTCAGGACTTGGTCAGCACCTGGTCAAATGATTACTCAGAGAGACCCGGAGTGGGAGGAGCCTGGGGATGAGTAAATGCTATTTTTGAGAGAGCAATAACCATGAAAACCAGAAAAACTTAGTTTGTTGTCAGTTCCAAGTAGTGATTATAAAGCAAAAGTGAGAGACAATATGGAGAATTAAGCGCTTCTCGTTTTCATGATCCATACAGGTAGATGAAGGAATAGAATGGGCCAAAAAGGGAAGAGTGGGACATGAACATTCAAGGCAAATGTGGTGAACAGAGCCACATGGTTCAAACCTGCTGGACAGTCCCTGTATGGGCACCAGTCTGGCTAAAAAGGCATCAGATCAGGGCAATTTGTATTATACCTGTTCAACCCCAATTTCTGTTTCAGTAGGTTGAGAAATGGTCTTCCTAGCTTCCTACCAATTGGGAACATGTGACTACCCAAGAAATAGAAATTAACCATTTCTTATTTAAATTGGGAGTAACAACACAATCAGGACAGTAACTCTATCCAATAATTCTCTCATGATATGATGGGTGAGTTTCCAGAAGCCATTCTGGGTAAATAATTCCTTGCCTCTTTATTCTCTACTCTTCATACTGGCTCTATACTTGAAATTCCAAATATCCCCATTTTGCCCTTTATACCAGGAGTCCAAAATGAGAAGACAGGAAAATGTGATCATGTACTATGACGCAGCAAGGACTTTAGGCTATGCAAACAAAAGGAATTACACAGCACAAAATGTTTTCCCAGCTTTAGGAGGGAATATTGATACCTTCGGGTAGAACTGGTTCCATAATTTGTGGGGCCCAGTGCAAAACGAAACAGCAGGTCCCCTTGTTAAAAAATTATTAAGAATTTCAAGACAGCAACAACAGAGCATTAAACTGAGTGTGGAGCCCTTATAAATGCAGGGCCCTGGGAGGCGACACAGGTCACATACCCATGAAGTTGGCCCTGCCTTCAGGGACAGCATAGTATGGTCCTTTCGTTGAGCTTGAGAGTCAGAGCTGGGTCCAAATTCCATCTTTGCCCCTCATTACTTATGTGAGCAGGGACTTCCCTGGTGGTGCAGTGGTTAAGAATCTGCCTGTCAATGCAGGGGACACAGGTTTGATCCCCAGTCTGGGAAGATCCCACACGACGCGGAGCAACTAAGCCCATGTGCCACAACTACTGAGCCTGTGCCCTAGAGCCCGCGAGCCACAACTACTGAAGCCTGTGTGCCACAACTACTGAAGCCCGCGCGCCTAGAGCCCAAGCTCCGCAACAAGAGAAGCCACCGCAATGGGAAGCCCGCGCACCACAATGAAGAGTAGTCCCCGCTCACTGCAACTAGAGAAAGCCCGTGTGCAGCAACGAAGACCCAATGCAGCCAAAAATAAATAAATTTATTTAAAAAATTATGCAATCATAGGCAGTTTATTTAGCCGCTCCATGTTTCCAAGAGGTTGTATGGCTGTAATCCTGTACTGTGAGGATTAAATGGGATAATGAATAGAATGTATACAAAGTGCTTAACACACAGTAAGCACTCCATAAATGGTAGCTATCTTATTATTGTTAAATGAAACGTGCAGGTAAATCTCAAAGCAGTAAGTTTAAGAAATGAATTGCTGAACTGCTATCAAGGATATGAAAGAATGAGAATGATATATTAGGGCAACTAAATTAATGAAGCAGGTAGGGAACAGCAAATCTTTTGCTTGACTGTTCTGCCTTCTCTAACCTCTTTCTTATTTCTCTCTTTTCCTTTTACTGCCAAACATACAAAGGGTGATCTACATGCTGTCTCCATTTCTTACCCACATCTCATGACCCCATCCTCTTTAATCTGGCATTTAATATCCCTATGGCCATCCCCCATGGAATTGAAGCTATTATTTTCAAAAAGTCACCAATGATCCCTGTTGGGATATAATGGACATTTCCCAACTTTTTCTGTAACATTTCATACTGCTGACCAATCCCTCCAGCTCGAAACCCTCTCTTTGCTTCACTTCTGCGATACTATACCCTCACGGCTAAGAGCATGTCTAATAGGCCTTGCATCTATCAGGTACATAAATAAATGATCGTGAAGAGAATTCATTCGTTGGGTGAATAAATGAGATGGTTCTTCTGCTTCTCTGATATTCCTTATTTTTCACCATACTGACCCCATTTCTTCTTCCTACCTCCCTGCATGTGGGCAACCTCCACTTTCCAGCCTTGGTCCTCTACACCTCTATTTCTATGCTGTTAAACCGCTAACAACTAAGTGGGAACTAAGCTAATCTCATGGCTTCAATTATCACCTACGTATAAGACTCTCTGACTTCTCTCTTTTGAACACTAGGCCCCCCCACCAGTTCCAAATATTTTGGGGATCCATCCACTTATAAATTCCAGTATCACCTCAAGAGATCTAGCACTTGGCTTTTCCTCTTCTCTCCCGAACTGCCTTTTCTTTCTGTCTGTCCTATTTCTGTTGATCTTGTCACCTATGTTCAAGGCTACATTTGATTCTTCCTAATTTCTTGTCCTCCATATCTATCAGTCAGAGTCCTTTCATGTTTCCTTTATAATACTCATTGAACCTATCTCTTTCTATTTTCACTGCCATCACCCGAATTCAACCCCTTATCCCCCTCATATCTAAACTATTCAAATAACCTGCTAATTGGTTGTACAGTTCTTTCTATCCCTACTAAAGTTTATTCTCCACATTGTTGTTGAGAATCTTCATAAAATACTACTTTTATAAGCACACACTTCCCTAACCAAACATCTTCAGACTTTCCATCATACGGGATAAAGTTCTAACTCCTTAGTTCAGCATTAATGCCTGTTAAAATCTGGCTTCAAGCAACCCTTCCAATCTTACAACTTCTTTAGTTAAACCTTCTGATCTTGCCACATTGGTCAGTTTTATCAACTGACCCCTGAAAACTTTCTTCCATATTCCGGTCCTGTGTTTTATGAACATTTTTTTCCCCATCTAGAAATCCCTCCCACTTTCCTTCTCTATATAACAAAATCCACCATGTCTCTGAAAAAAGCCTTCCTGGATAATCATAGTCCACAATGATCTTTCTCTTTTTTCAACTCCTATAATATCATACCTTTAGCACTTTGAAAATTTACAGAAGAATTGCTTTACGCTGAATCCTCACAAGTATACGAAGTAGGTGGCATTATTACAGATAAAGAAACAAAGTCAAATAACATGTCCAAGTCACACAGCAAGTAACTGATAGAACTGGGATCTGAATCCTTGTTTAGCTGAGAATAATCCCCGGACTACACTATCCCTCTCATTTTCCTATCTCTTCCAAAGCACAAATACAGCACAGTATTTACACACAAGCAGGTGCTCAGTAAACATGCTGATTGAGAAGACTGCTTAAATAGCACCCGTGATTCTCCAGCACTTAGGAATTGTCAATCTCAGCAGACCACATTAGGCATATCCCCCCAGTGTCACGTTCTTTATGAGGCTTGATCTGTAATTGAGTTCAAGATGGGGTATTTGCCAAAAATTCACCATGATCCATTCTAAAAATAAATTTTGGTTCAAGCAAAGCTAAAAGGCTGTTATCTGAATCAAACATTAGGTGAGTTTTGGGGATGAGGTCTACTTTACCACCTCTGGGCCCATCCTTGCTCTGTTTCCAAATGGTCAGGAAGTAAAAATAGGCTGGCTAAATTGATGGCTTATGAGGTAAAATGGACTATTTATAGTTCTAGAAGTGGAGGCTAAGGCAGCAGAACAGGATTTTCTTTGCTCTGGTAGCTAAGACCTTAGTAAAAGAAGCCTAGTAAAAGTGAGTCACGAGTGGAAACTGGATCAAAAGACGATAATAGTAAGGAGGGAAAGAGAACAGAAAGAAGGAAGTACTGGAAATAGTCTATTGAAGAGATGGTGCTGTCCTTTTCTGCAGTTGCTTTAAGCTGTCAGATCCAGCCCCCGCTCTCCAGGGCTGGCACCACTAACAGCAAGTTCTATCACCTCTGCATGATTCATGTCTCAGTCCCAAACTGCTTGTCCTGACCCATATCACAGTCCAGATCCTTCCAGCTTCTGATCTGCTTACTCATTTCCCAAGGTCTCACAAATCTGACCTCACAGATTTGACATTCAGCATGGCTTCCCTGGGTATGACCCATGTTACTCCCTTATTGTATGGTTTAGATTTGCCCTCCTGGGATGATGCCTCTAGCGCCATACCTATGCCCAGTTTTCCACCCCTCTACCTTGGAGCTACAGCCGCATTTTCACTGGAAAATGTGGTGGGAATTAGAAATTCTAGGTTACTTTATCGAGAAAGGAAAAAGGCCATGGCTGCACTATAAAGCCATTGCCTAGAGATACCATGCTCCTTAAGTGTCTGTATTCACAGTTTCCTCTGCTTTGGCTGCCCTTCCTGTTCTTCCCAATATTCTCTGCAAGGCAAACTCCTATTCATCCTTCAAGACCTTAAACATGTTTTTCTCTGGAAAGCCTTCCTGGATCCTCTCAGACAGTTAATTGTTCCCTCCTCTGTGCTTCTTCATGTACACATCTATTATGCTGTTATCACTTTTACTGGCAATTTTATTTCTGTTTCTCCCACTGTTTCTTTGAGGACAAGGACTAATTATCTTATTTATCTTTGCATCCCCAAGACATAGCAGAGTGCCTGGCAAACAGCAAGAGTTTGTTGTTGTGTGATAAAAGACATCAAGAGCAACATGAAAGTGCAATTTGCACTTCACTTGCAAAAATCAAATTGGTTCCTGGTACTTTGCATGTGTAACCACATTCTTCCTTGATTTAGAAGAAAGGACTTTAGCCTCATAAAGGAAATTCTACTGATATCACTGGCACATTAGCCAGTTTTTCCTCTGCACTGGTGATAGAAACATCCCCCCTCCCACACACACACACTTCCGAGAAGCTCCCGGGGCAAGCTTAATATTAGTGGCACATGGCCCATCCTACCATTCCTATTGTAGTGAAAGCTAATTACACTGTAAGCCTAATGCTGCCACCAATCTTAGTGAATTGGTGGTGAGGGGGGTGGGTAATTAAAAGAACACACTTCTGTAGCAGACCTCGGAGGAGGATGAGGGAGAAAGACGAATTTAATCCTGGCCTTATAAAAAATTTGTTAGAAACTCACGCAAAACAGCCGCTTCCTCTGGACATGACAGACCCGATCCAGGTGTCCAGCAGTGACCTTTTCCCATGAGTGTCAGGTCATCACCCAGCACAGAAAACAAGGGGCCAGTGCCTTTCTTGGGCATCCCTCCTTCTGAAACCTGGCAAATCGTGGGGCCTGCCTTTCCTTTAGGGGATTGTCCGCTCCTCCCTGCACCGACAATCCCCAGGTCCCTTGGCTGGTGGCCCCCAAGCACCACTCTTGCCTTCGTCCCACCGGGGCCCCAGCTTGACTCCGGGTCAAAAGTGCCGGCGGCTGGACTGTCAGGTCGCGGCTGGGGAGGGGGCGCCGAGGTCAGGCCCCACCCCTGGGTCTCCTCGCACTCTGCGGGATGCGCGGAGGAGACGCAGGCCGCGCAAGGCCACGGGCTGCTGAGGCTCGGGCCTCTGCGCGGGAGGGGCTCAACGACCCGAGAAACAGCGCGAGTGCCGGTACTTCAGCAGCTACCCCGCAGCCTCCCGCAAGCCCTGGCCTCGGAGCTGCCCCGCAGCCCTAGCCTCGGCTGCGTCTCGGCCCCCGGGCGCGGTGCGGCCGGTCGATCCGCCGGTCTGGGCTGCTCGGCCTCCACCGCGGATCCCGGGTCGGACCGCCGCCGCCTGCCGGCCGGTGCCCACGGCAATGCCCCGCCCCGCGCGGCCCGGCCCGGCCGTGACAGCTGGGTGCCCAAAGGGTTAAGCCGGCAGAGCTGCGGCCCAAGTGCCCCGCGCGCTGCAAGTCCGCCGCGAGCCGGCCCCAGCGCGCACGCGCCCGCCCGTTACCTGCGGTCGCGTTCGCGCTCCTCCTCCACCTGGCCGCTCTCTCCCGGGGGCCGCCCCTCAGCCCGCCCCCTCGGCTCGGCGCCGCGCACCCTGCTGGCTACTCGGCCAAGGCCCGGGGAGGAGGGGCGTGGGGGCGATTACCATATATTAGCATACCAGCGTGCATCACGTGGCGTCTCCAGCCAATGGTCATTCTGGAAAGGCGGGGATTGGGCTGAACACGCCCAGGTGCTGCTCCGGGCCTGAACCGGTGGCCACGGCAACGGCTGGGAGGGCGGGGGAGTGGGGAGGCACAGAGCATCTCCCCTACCTGAGCTCCTTGTGGAGGCATCCGCACGTTTCCCACCCCGCGGAAGGAGAGGGGCTGAATTTGGCTCCTCTCAGAAGGATTCAGATTCAGCAGACATTTATCGTGCATTTACCACGTGCCTAACACTTTTCTGCAGAATGTGATTCTCGGGATAACCCTGTGATGTCGGGACTATTAACCCCACTTGATAGAAGGGAAAGAGGAGGCTCAGGGACGGTAGGTCACTCACCCAAAGTCACACAGCCACACTGAATGACAGAACTGGAGATCTGAGCCCATTTCTGACTTCAGGCCCCCAGACTCTCCTCAGTTATTTTCTCCAGCAGGGGTCTCCCAGCACCTCCTCACAATTCCAGGTGTACCAAGTAGCTGAGAAAATCCTTATAGAAACTTTGTACAGTGTTTTAGTGTTTCCTTACAATGACCTTTGAGGTTAGTAGGCAGAACAATTACGGCTAAATAGCAGATGAGGAGAAATGAGGCCCAGAGAGGTGATGGTGACCTGTCTTTGGTCAAACAGCTATTAAGAACTACTGCGTAATTACTATGATTTACACTCAAGCTTGCTACTTTATAAACTTTTAAATTCAGTCTTCTCAACATGATGGTATTGCTATGACCATTTTACACTTTGAGAAACTGAGGCTTTGGGAAGTTAAGCAAATTGCCCAAGGTTACACAGCTAGGAAGTAGAAGATGAGGGTTCAAATCCAGGTTTATCTGGCTCCAAAGCTAGTCTCGTCGAGTCTCATTGTACCAGGTTCATTTAATTTAGACTTGGACTTTAGAACCCCTTCTCTAACAGAACTTTCTCTCCTCTCCTCTTAAGATGTGTCCATGTTCTCTCTTAATCCTGTAAAATATCACATGACAGGTGATACGTGTTAAGGTCACAGAGGCTAAATATTAAAAGAAAATAGAGTCACCCCCGCAAGTGGGTTAAGGACACTATAATTCTCAGCTCTTCATTTTACCCCTAGGGATTTGATCGTTCGCCTAAGACTGAATTGTTTAAAAGCATAGGCATCTGCATTTAGACTTTCCTTCTGCTCCTTCCTTTAGTTTAGCTCAGTGGTTCTCTAATTATTGGACAAAATAATAATGCCTCAAACCAAATGTACTAAACTTTATAGGCATTTTAAGGGATTAACAAATGTAATTTTTGCATATATGTACATTTCACCTTACTGGGCTGACTTAAAACCCAATTTCCTCCTACGTTGTGTTGTTGGATGTTCAAGAGCCCAAACTTGGAGGCAGACCTAAATAGGCTAAAAACCTGACTTGGCTAACTGTGTGAACTTGGGCAGGTTACATCTCTGTGCCTCAATGTCCTCATTTGTAAAATAGGATAGGAATGGTGTGAGAATTAAATGGATTAGTATGTAAAAATTACTTAGCACAAGCCCTGGCTCAGAGGTAAAACCTCCATAATTGTTAGCTGTTGTTGACACATAGGAACAGACAACCCATGCACAGAATTTCTCAAGGTTTCCTAGCTGGCTTTGGAATTCAGGAGCTGTCTCTCATCCCTTGTGGCATATTAAACAGCCTGTTGTGCTGTGAAGGCTTGTTATCTCTCCAAATGACATCCTCTCTTCTTAGGATCATAAATAATTCCTTGACTCAAAGGAGCTGGTTTCTCCTGCATATCTCCTAGCACCAAATTACCGGAGTGGCTCCTTGCAGAAGGGATCTTGACAAACAGCGGAGCCATAAGTCAGGCTTCTTGAAACACTTTTATGAGCGCCTTAATGAGGGAGATGAGTGTCATCAGGAACTCGTCCCGTCCTTCCTGGCCACAGGAAATGAGCTCTTTGTGCTCAAAGGGTTTCCAAAGCTGAGACGCAAAGAGTTTTCAGGAAGTGGGCCAGAGATGAGAAGCTGTTGACTGAGAGAATCCCAGGGCTAAACAGCACCATCCTGCCATTCACCTTATATTGTCAAATTACTCAGGGCTTATTGCAGCAATAGCACCAAAGGGTGGCATGTGAGGGCGGGTGTTAATCCTCTCCCCTTTCTCCCATCCACACACTTCAACAGCCATTCTACCACCACCCTGAAAGGGCAGAGTAGACAGTGGTTAAAAGCATTGTCTCTGGAGCCGAAGAAGCAAGTGTGAACCCTGCTTCCACTATTCTCTAGCTGTGTGACCTTGGGAAATTTGCTTAACCTCTCTGTGTCTCAATTTCCACATCTGTAAAATGGGAATAATACAGTGCCCACCTTATAGGCTCTTGTGAGGATAAATGAGTTACTAACAAAGGGTGCTTAGAACACCCAATAGGAAGCCCTAGAGATATATTTGCTAATTAAACAAAATAAACATATAAGCCCAATACAGACAACATACTTTCTATAGAGGCAACCATAGCCTTAAGTGAAGTGCTTTGGGCCCTCTCCCAACTATATGCTGCCCCTTACCCACTCTGACTTGCAATAGGAAGAATAAGTGCTTGGGAGCTCTAGTTTGAATGTGGACTCTGCCACGTTCCCTGTTCTGTGAACTTTGCCAAGTTATTTTACATTCCCAAACCAGAGTGACATTATTTGTAAAATGAGACTAACTTCCTCCTGGAGTTGTTCTGAGCATTCAATCAGATAGTATCTGGTAAGAGGTGATGAGGGCCTGAACTGGACAGAGGTCCTGCTTGATCATAAGCGCTTTACCTTTTACTGAGCTATTTCTGGTGAACATCTTTACTTTCCAACAATGAAAACAACTGATATGTATTGAGCACTTACTCTGGCCCTGTGCTATATATACATCATCTAACTTAATACAGTAAAATGAAGACCCACAGGGATTAAGTAGCTTGTCCAAGATCACAATGGAAGTCAGTGGTGGAACCAGGATTCAAGCCTGGACCGTCTGATTCCCAAGTCCATGCTAATTACCCACTATGCCCCAGGCCTCCCGCTCCAGCTTGGCTCAGAGAGCTCAGGGAATGAGTGTTCTATTTCTTTAGCATTCCTCCCCCATCCATACACACATACTCTCCACTGGTACCCAGCAGTGCCCAGCACAGTAAGTGCTCCACATGTGTTTACTGAATGAGTGAAAGTAAATGACTTGACATCCTCTTATAGTGATGAAAGCCCCCTTTTTTCTTGGGCTGTCCCCAGTGGGGAAGAAAAGCAGCTGTCAACCCTCCTCCCCACACTCTAGCATCCTCTTCCTGCTGAATAATCATGTGGAAGGACTTCTTCCTTCCCCCATGGGGGAGTCAGGCTGATGCTGTTTTTTTTTTTTTTCTTCAGAGATCCACAAGAGACACAATGATGACTCATCTTTAGTGAACATTTGGAGAGATGTCAGGGCCACTGGTGCCTTTTAGGGCTCTGTTAACATCCATCTGTGGGATGATTTCCAAATAATGGCCATCTTAGTTTCCAAGGGCTGCTGTAACAAAACATCACAAACCAGATGGCTTAAAACAACACGAGTTTACTCTCACAATTCGGGAAGCCAGGAGTCTAAAACCGAGGTGTCAGCAGGATGTGTTCCTTCCTGTGGGCTCAGAGGGAAAATCTACTCAGTGCCTCTCTCCTAGCTTCTGGCGGTTGCCAGCAATCCTTGGCTTGGGAGTGCATCACTCCCGTCTCTGCCCCCGTCATCAGATGGCATTCTCCCTGTGTGCCTGTGTCCAAATGTCCCTCTTCTTATAAGGACACCAATCCTTTCCGAGTAGGGGCCACTCTAATCCAGTATGACCTCATCTTAACTTGATTATATCTACAAAGACCCTAGGTTTTAAAAAGGTGTCTGTGTTCCGAGGCTCATTACCAGCTCCTCCAAGCTTCCATAGGCTGGTCCAGTATTTGAGGTATTTTGGAACCTTAGACAAAATCTAGAACCATCCCCTCTCTGAACTGCCATCCTGCAGCCTTTCTTCAGCCCAGTTCACTGGCTAATCTTGGAAGCATCATCTTCTCTGAATCCCACAGCAGAAATGAGCATAAGGGAACTCCCTGTGGGCAGACACAATGTCTTGCTCATCCTTTTTGCCCCCAGTGTTAGCACAGAAACCATCATGGAATTGGCTTTCAGTAACCATTTGTTTAATGAATGAAAAAATCTTGTGCCAGTTAGTACCAAGGGCTGCTTATTTCTTATTTTTTCTACATCTCGTGCTCACTGACAGTTGCAGAGTTGGTTTGAGATAGCTGAATTCCACTCTGAAAGTCACAGTTCTTTCGACATGAATATTCCATTTGTCACTACATTATTAGAAGAGATGGTAGCTTGCTCCCATTACTGATGGCTGATACGAATATTGTCCTGCCTCGAGCTGTTGTCATGTGAGCTCGCAGCCTGGAGCAGTGAGGCTGAAAACTGGGGCAGGCTAGGGTCAGAGATGGGGTCAACCCAGCAGGAGTTGTCAGATCAGAGCAGGGGTGAGAAGGAGGTCAGATGGGAGATCAAAGTCCAGGAACTAGGCAGGTACACAGGCGATCCCAGCTCTCCCGAGGATGGTGGCCTGTGGCTGGACCCCCTTTGGAAAATGTTTCATAGGCAGGTCCCCTGAGCTGGCCTTCTGCTCTCAGGTCCCTGGAGGGTTCTTTGTAATTGATCTGGGTTTGGGTTCCCTCCTCACAAAGGGGATACTATCAGTCAACATTATTTGGCAAGCCTCATGTCCATATGATCAGATAAACTTTGAAAGCCTGGCGGCAGCCTTGTTTGTTTCAATCACATGGCCCCAGGCTTACTGCTAATTTTCAGATTTACAGTTTTAGGTCTAATTCTGGCTGTGCATCAGAATCAGCCGTAAAAGCTGTTCAAATACAGATCCCCAGGTCCCGCCCCCAGAGATTCTGATTCCCTAAGCCTGGGTGGGCTGCTGACACCTCGAGAGGCTGTGTGGCGCTGTGGTTGAGCGCGGAGGCTCTGGAGCCTGCCTGCTCGGATCTGCAATGGTTCTGCCACTAACCCAGTGAACATGGGTGAACGTCTTCACCTTTCTGAGCTTCAGTATCTTACCTACAAAAGGGAGTAGAATAAAAGAGAATAATAATATTCAGCTACTTGATTGGCTATGAAGATTAATGATTTAATACAAGCAAAGTCTTAGAATACTAAGTGCTCAATACATATTACTTATGATTGTGATCTTTCTTTGCACCAAGCTCTAGAAGTGATTTAGAAGCACAGTCCCTTCCTTCCTCCCTCCCTTCCTTCCTTCCTTCCTTCCTTCTTTCCGTAAATAATTACCAAGGACTCCTACATGCCAGGACCCATGCTAGACACACACAGTCCTCCCCAGTTTATAGTCTAGAAGGGAATCCAGGATTGGGAAGCACTGTTCTACTCACTGACTTCAGCTCTCTGAACCCTTATTGGAGTCTGAGGCTCTGGGCTTCACCTCTGGTGTTCCCCCACCCTGGGGCACAAGGACCTTCATTTCATAACCCTAAAATGGAGCAGAATGGAAGGAACACAGGAGTCTTTGAACCCAGTGTGCCGTTTTCTAGCTAAGTGACATTGGCTAAATCACATGTAGAGGGTACCTTCTGTCTACTCTCTGCCCAGTATCCCGGTTCTAGCAATGGCCCCGCCCCTTCTGTGTCCACAGGGCGGGGGAAAACAGCCAAACATACCTGTGATTCCGCCCCTCACCCAAGCCACCAATGATTGGTCAGGGCAGGCACCTGACCCAAACTGGGCCAATCACATCCCATCTCCAGAACCCTGGAATGGCACCGAAGCCGTGCTGCCTTGCCTGAAGCTGGCTGCTCTCATGAATGAAGGTGCTGTAAACGAAGGAGCTGTAGGCGGTGGGCATTTTTCACCATGCATACCAGGAAAAAGGGGCAGTCAGTCTGCCGTTGGAAAGAAAAGCAAAGCCAATGCTTGGATTTCTCAGGGCGCTGAAGTTCCTGATTGCATCCCTACCGCAGTCCTCAGCTTTGGATTCTGCAACACAAACTCTATCCTGAAAATTCCTCTTTATGTTGAGGTCAGATGTAGGGCATCTCTTGTTTTCACCTGGAAGCCAGGCTCTATCCCCAGCAGCTGGTCTCCCATGCTCAAGAAGTCCGTTTCCCAAGGGCTGCTCAAAAGAGAGAAGCAAGTTCAAGGGTCCTGGCCTGGATGAGACCAAAGACCTCCTAGCTCAGCTCTGGAGCCTCTGCCTCTACTTTGAATGAGCTTTTGGGTCAGAGAACTTTAGAAGCACAGAGAGGAGGAAAGGGCCTTGCGTCCAGAACACTGGTGGGGGCCTGGCCAGGTCTTTCATGGAGGGACCCTGATTTCTATCTTTCCTTAGTTAAGGAGGAAACTCCTGGAGAGCCACAGTCTCTCCTGCCACCTAGTCCTGTTCTGTTCTTTCATATTTGCTATTCCTCAGACACTGGCACCATTGGCAGATGGAGCTGGATTCCCCCCAATACTTGGCACTGGTTATTAGGATTTGTCTGTTTCTTGGGGCTGGAGGTTGGGGTGGGGAGCAGGAAGGTGAAGGCAGCCGTTTCCGTCCTAGTGTTTCCTAAGCTTCTGGTGTTCTCTTTGCCTCAGGCCTGCCTCTCCTAGCACGTCACAGAGCTGATGGCTGTTACCTCTCCTGGCACCCCTTTGATCAGCTGGGTATCAGTTCTTCCATTTCACAGACAGGGGTAACATCTAGCTGGTTTGTACCAGTGCAGCTCAAATGCTTGCTAATTTAGTGAAATGTTTTTATCGATTGCTGCTCCAAGTCCTCTAAGTGCCCCTCCAGCTTCCCATCACCTCACTTTCTCCCCTGGGATCCCCCAGACATCTGTACCATCCAGCAACTGAAAGGTTAATACCTGACACAGCAGGGACCTCTGACATACTCACTGCTCTAGAACTTTGGCTTAAACACTTGGCATGCTTTCTTTTTTTTTTTTTCCGTTTCAAAATATATCTGTATTTTTATTTTATTTTTTAAAATTTTATTTTATTGAAGTACAGTTGATTTACAATGTTGTGTTAATTTCTTCCGTACAGCAAAGTGATTCAGTTATATATATATATATATATATATATATATATATATATTCTTTCTCATATTCTTTTCCATTATGGTTTATCACAGGATACTGAATATAGTTCCCTGTGCTATACAGCAGGACTTTGTTGTTTGGCATGCTTTCTTATATGTTCCTGTCCCCCACCTTACTCATTAGATATTCTAAATACCCTCCTTGTTCATAGTGAAGTTTAGAGACGTTAACTAATGTAACTCATTCTTTTACTCATTTATCCATTCACTGAACACATGTTTATTGAATGGTAGCTTTATACCAGGCCTGGGCTCAGTGCTGAACAAAACTAACATGGGGTGTCCAGGTTAGTGCAGAGACAGATGAAAAATTGGGAGGGAAGTGGATAAGCATATAATAAAAGCCTGACTCGTGCTGTAAAAAGAAAGATTAGGGTGCTGTGGGAGAGAATCACGCAGAGACCCACTTTTATCTGGGAGGCCTCTGAAAGATTTCAGGCGTTAAACAAAAGAGGGAACTGTTCGGGCACAGAAGGCGCAGTGTGAGTGAAGAATGTGGCATTAGGTGAACTTGGCGTCAGGTCAAGGTCATTCAGCTGAGAAGGGACAGGGCTGGGTTCTGGGTTCTTCAGACTCTGAAGCCTATGTTCTTTCCCTTTTTTTTTTTTTTTTTTTTTTTTGCGGTACGCGGGCCTCTCACTGCTGTGGCCTCTCCCGTTGCAGAGCACAGGCTCCGGACGCGCAGGCTCAGTGGCCATGGCTCACGGGCCCAGCCGCTCCACGGCATGTGGGATCTTCCCGGACCGGGGCACGAACCCGTGTCCCCTGCATCGGCAGGCGGACTCTCAACCACTGTGCCACCAGGGAAGCCCTATGTTCTTTCTTTTCTCCTGGATTGTCTTGCCCTTTTTCCTCCAGCCACATTTCCTAGGTCCTTAGGTGTGAACCTTGGGTCTCCCGTAAACCACTGATGTCTATCGCACAAAATGATGCCCTTGTCATACAGGGCACAGCCTCAGCCAGGGACCTCTTGTTCCCCAGTAAGTGTATCTTTCACCAAACTGGGTCATCTCATCGCAAGAGGTACAGGAGCATCAGAGACGTAGACATGGATGGTGGTGGTGGTGACACAGCATTAGGAATGTACTTAGTGCCATTGCACGGTACACTTAAAAATGGTTAAGATGATATATCTTATGTTATGTGTATTTTACCACAATAAGAATATTCTTTTTAAAAAGGAATGTTAGAAAAACGGGGTAAGGGGAGCTTCCTACAGGCTAAACTCAGTGGTAGGGGTGGGGAAAGGCTTTCACTCAGCTGCCCGTGGTGTCTGCCTCTGGTACCTCTGAAGGCAGCTCTATGCCGGATCCCCATCCAGCCCCTCTACCCCTGGGCAGAGCTGAGTAACCCAAGTGTGGGCACCTGGCCCCAGGGCAGGCAACCTCGAGTAAGGAAGGGGCAAGAATACGTGAGCTGCCGTTATGAATTAGAACCAAGGAGGACTTCTTACAGAGCTGAAGGTGAGGAAAATGCTGAGGAGTGAGAGGAAAAGGCAGCAGAGACACCAAGAAACCATGACCCAACTGTGGCAGAGTCTGCTGATTGCCTCCCAGTATCCATTACTCCCAGTGTTGGCAAATGTTTAATAATGGGCTCTTCTGGAAGATTGGGATGGCAGGGTGGGGGGTATACAGATTTGTAGTGTTTGCCAGTTTCTGTGGTGTCAGTACTCCCACTAAGGCTGGTTTCAAATCATGTCAATGAATATGGAATTGGGGGAAAATTACATGCAAGTGGCTCTCGTGAGCCTCTGTGAGCCAGCTCCAGAATACCACCGAACTATCCCCTTCTTCCCTTTCCTAATAGGAAGATCCACTTGCATTTCATCAGAGCATAAGGCCACGTGGTTAGAAACTACTTTCGCAGCCTCCTTATACTGGCTATGGCCAAGTAAGTAAGATCTGATCAACAGACGGAGAACAGTACCTCCTATGAATGAATACAGATCATCCTTGCTCTCTCTTTCCTCCTTCCTGCAGGCTGGAAGGTGGTCATGGGGCAGATGAGGATAACACAATACACACAGCAGGAGCAGTGAGTTGGAAGGAACCTGGACCTCTGGGCAAGTTCATGGAGCAGAACTGCCTAACAACCCTGGGTCAGCCACTTACCTCTGCACTGTTTTATGAGAGAGGCCAGTGTCAACGTGTATCTGATTCAAGACTTGTATTTTGGAGTCTCTTTATTATGGCAGCTTACCCTGATCACTAATTAATACTTAACCCTAGGACTACCTGGGATTTGATTCATTTTACAGTTATCTCTACCATAGCCTCCCTTTTAAGATGTCCCCAGTGACACTATTTACAATAGCCAAGACGTGGGGACAACCTAAATGTCCATCAACAGATGGATGGATAAAGATGATATGAGATATATGTATATATATATAATGGAATATAATGGACTACTACTCAGCCATAAAAAGAACAAAATAATGCCATTTGCAGCAACATGGATGGACCTAGAAATTATCATACTAAATGCAGTAAGTCAGACAGAGAAAGATAAATATCATATGATATCCCTAATATGTGGAATCTAAAAAATAGTGATACAGATGAACTTATTTACAAAACAGAAACAGACTCACTGACACAGAAAACAAACTTATGGTTACCAAAGGGGAAAGGAGGGATAAATTAGGAATTTGGGAGTAACATAGACACATTACTATATATAAAATAGATAAACAACAAGGACCTACTGCATAGCACAAGGAACTATACTCAACATTTTGTAGTAATCTATTTGGAAAAGAATCTGAAAAAGAATATATATATATACACACACACACATATATCTATATCTGAATCTCTGTGCTGTGTATCTGAAACTAACACAACATTGTAAATCGGTTATACTTCAATAAAAAATAAATTAGTTAATTTAAAAAAATGTCCCAATGAGTCTGTCTATATTTTAAGCAAAAGATTATTAGTTGGCATTGGCTGGGCTATGCAGCAGAAACCACCCCATAATCTCAATGTCTGACAAGAGCAAAGGTTGATTTCTCATGTTACATGACAGCTGCAGGGCAGTTAGGTTCTGTTCTATGTGTCTTCACATTCTGTGTCTCAGACTGAAGGAGCAGGTCCTATAGTAGTCTAGAGACAGAAGGAAAAAATGCTGCAATTGAACCTTGCAATGGCTCTTAAAGCTTCTGCTGGGATGTGGCATACATCACTTCTACTCATGTTCCATTGGCCAAAGGAAGCCAATGGCCCAGGCTGACACCAAGGGGACAGTGAGGTATCCTCCCCCCACCCCCCTCCCAGAAAGGCATTGCAAGTCTCATTGCAATGGGCAGACATGGATAATCCTCTTACTGAGAGTCCAGCAAATAACTGGGAATAGTAATACAACTTATCACAAGAGCCTAAAGTGAAAAACATGCATTTATGTCAGGGCAGGTGCTGTCATTGCTCCCATTTTGCAGATGAGAAAACTGAGGCTTAGAGAGGATAGGGGCCCCACAGTCATATAGTCTTATACTTGCTCTTAGAACTAGAAATTTCTGAGAAGCTTATCTCAGTTTTTCTTCTATGGGTCACATTGTTGTTAATAAAACCTGGTAGTTAGTCTAGCATATCCTCTGCCTGCTATAGTCTATTTTGGGAAGCCAAGCTTAGGAGTCTGTGAAGAGCTCTCTGAAGCTCAGCATGTAGAAAGAGAAGAAAAGGCTGCAGATTATAAAGTTAGGAGATTTGGGGGCTAGTCCAGGGCTCTGCTACTAAATCACTGTTCAACTCCAGAAAGTTATTTAACCTCTCTGGGTCTCAGTCACCTGTACACGGAAGAGCTCAGAGTGTGCAATTAATAAGGTTAATCGAACTCTCAGATGCTAATATCTAATTCCACTATTCCCGGTAGAACTTCAGTGGTCCCTCTTAAGAAGCCCTGATCTTTATTTAGAAACTACCTTGGAAGATTCTCATCTATGTTCATTCATTTATTCATCCATCCATCCATTCATTCACTCATTCATTCATCAAAGGTTTAGGGCATATCCTCTGTGCCAGGCTCTGCTCTATGCTGTGGAGGTGCAAAGACGAATCAGATCTAGTCTTTTGTCTCTGGGAGTTCACAGTCTATTAGAGGAGACAGATGGAGATACACATAAGGGTAAAACCTGCAGCAAGTGGTCCTTATTACAAAACAGGGTGGTCAGAGGCGTACAAAGCCGCTGCACCAGCCCAGGGAGGAAGGGGCTTCCTCAGCCTAGGAGTGGTGCCCACGTGGGCGGAGAAGAGCAGCAGAGAGGTGAACGTGATGCGTTCAGATGGGGGCCTGTGGGACACGTGGGAAGGGGCGTCCAGCAGGCCATCGGATAGCTGAGTCTGAGGCTGGAGGAACTGTAGGGTCAGGATGAGGATGGCGGGGGGGGCATTCACAAGTAGCTGGTCACTGAAGCCATATGAGATCGTGATTTTCCTTTTGTACACAGTCCCTGAACTCCCGGTGGCCTGACCTCACAGGGTGGCCGCACACACCAACATTTCCTGGGGAGGGTCCTGCAGGGGGTTGACCTAAGCTGGGTGCAACTGTACAAGTCGGCCCTGATAGCAACAAACGTGCTGCGCCGATTCCTTTTTATGGCCTTGTCTGATGCCGGAACACGTAGAGGGGGCACCAGGTCATCCTCGGTGCAGCAGGGACATAAATCAGGCAGCACCCTGCTTCCTGAGGCCCCAGCCTGAAGACGGGGCCTGCCGATCTCTAGCTGGGATCAATTACAGGCCATTCCTCTGCCTGCCCGAGCTCACGTCCACAGACCCGTGCAGGCCTGACCAAGGAGGCCTTGGCGGGACACAGCTCTTAGGTTGTGTCCGTGATAAGACACAGAGCTCTGACCTGGACAGGGCACAGGATGGAGAGTTATTTGCCTAAGTGAAGAAGGTAACAGTGATGAGAACAGAACAACGGTCTCCAGCTTCAGTGAACGCCATGCACTATGCCAAGCATTTTATATGCATTCTGTCATTTTCACCTCACAACAACCTTCTGAGGTAGGTTCTGTTGCTGACCTTATTTTACAGATGAGGAAACTGAGGCTCAGTGATTGAATGACTTGATCAGTAAGACTGAAGGCTTGGCTTGCACTTAGGAGGTGGTGGAGCCCCAACTTTAAACCCAAGTCTGTCTGCCTCCAGAATATGTGTTCTAAAGAATGGCAGAGACAGCAGGCCTAGGCAGCCTATCCTTTGAAGTCAAATAGGGTTGGATTCAAAGTTTGGCTCTGCCGTGTCTTAACTGTGTGATATGAAGCAAGTTACTAAACTTCTGTAGCCTGGGTTTCCTCATCTGTAAAATAAGGAAATAGAACCTACCTTGTGACATTGTTATAGAGATTGAGAATTACATATGTAAAGTATATACAAAAGTTTCAGGGGGCTTCCCTGGTGGCGCAGTGGTTGAGAGTCCGCCTGCCGATGCAGGGGACACGGGTTCGTGCCCCGGTCCGGGAAGATCCCACATGCCGCGGAGCGGCTGGGCCCATGAGCCATGGCTGCTGAGCCTGCGTGTCCGGAGCCTGTGCTCCGCAACGGGAGAGGTCACAACAGTGAGAGGCCCGCGTACCGCAAAAAAAAAAAAAAAAGTTTTATAAGCGGTAGTGTTGGTCTTATCATCATCATCCTCATCCTTGCCTTTTACCTTTGCTCACCACGTTCAGGCAGATGGAAGAGTGTGCGCAGAGGCCTGGAGGCGTGAGACAAGCAGCACCCTTAGAGACCTGAAAGTGATCTGATATGGCTGAAAGTGAAGGGAGGAGTGAAGGAACTGATAGTTGAGGTTCAAAAAGTAGCTGGAGGCTGGATCATGCAAGGTTGCCTTTGAAACCATAATAAGAACTTAGGGCTTTATTCTGAGGTCAGTTAGGAACCACTGAAGAATTATATGCAGGTAGAGAGGTGACATAGCTGATTTTGTTTCTCAGAGAGATGCTTTAGGCTGTCTTTAGGGAGATACTTTATTCTCCCTAGTACCCCAGTGCCTACAACAGTGCCTAGGACAGAGTAGGTATTCAAAAATATTTGTTGAATAGAGAGCAGACTTGTGGTTGCCAAGGGGAAAGTGGGGTCGAGGAGGGATGGATTGGGAGTTTGGGATTAGCAGGTGCAAACTATTATATATATGTATAAGTGAATCACTTTGCTGTATACCAGAAACTAACACAAGGTTGTAAATCAACTATATTTCAATGAAATAAATTTTAAAAATTTGTTGAATAAGTTTACTCAGAGTTACTATTTTATCCAGGTCTGCCTGAATACGAGAAAGAGGTGTACACTCTTGCTAGCCCTGGGAAAGACGATGGATTTTAGGGATAATTGTAGTTGCTGTCTATGGAAAGCCAAGAGCAGAGACTGGAATGGGAAGATAATCCTGGATCCAAGCGGCTGTGTGTCGTCAGCAGACAGGAAGAAGGGGTCCTCACCAGTGCACTCTGCCTGCACCTCACATACCGGCTCCTCTCCTACCTGCCGCATCTCTCATTCTGAGTTTTGGCACATGGTCCATTGTAGCCTCACTGGCTCCCTCTACACTGTGAACTTTCCATCTTACATCCTTTCAATAAGTGGCTCATGATTTGTTTCTTAGTTCAAAAGCTAAGAGAGAGAATGCGATTGGTCTAAGCTCATCTTTTCATGCAGCATGAGGCCGAATGAGGGAAGTGTGAATACCTGAATAAAATTAGGATCCTGTGAGATAAAAAGAAGGGAAGGGAGATAGTCGCTGGAAAGGCAGTCAATAATGACCCCCACATTACACAAACAATGATTTAACCACAAGTCGTGATAAGTGCTTTGAAGGAGAAGGACAGGGTGCTATAAGAGAGACTTAAATTAGATTGGGGGTGAGGTAGGTTTTAGGAGGTCTGTGGATTGCCTGCTCTTGAGTCGATGCTATATTACTTCGAGTACAGGCTAAGCTGCTATAACAAAAACTTCCAAAATACAACAGCTTAAATGAGATGTAAATTTACTTTTACTTACATGAAAAGCCCAGATCTGAGTAGTCCATGGCTGGTAGGACCAGATCTGTCCCAAGGAGTCATCTGGGACCGAGGTTGATGGGTGGATGCTACTATCTTTAAAATGAGGCTCTCATTTCTGGGTCCACAGCGCCAAGGGTAAGACCAAGAAGTTGTTGCATCACTTCTGCTCACATCCTGGTGACAAGAACTCATAATGCGACCCCTAGCCGTGGGGTGAGGGGGCTGCTGGGGAGTGGAGAGTCCAGCGGGGCAGGCTTGCTCTCTGTTACAACTCTGGGGGATGTTAAAAAAAAAAGAAAGAAGGAAAGGAGCTCACTGGGGCAACTCAGAGTCTCTGCTTCAGGTACCCTGCCCTTGAGGGAGGAAATGGAGGCCTCAAATGGTACTAAATAGTTAAATGCAGTAGGGAAGGCCAGTAAGATGAGGACAGAAGATACACACTGGATTTGGCATTTGAGAACTTTGTATGGTCCGAGAAGGGCAGGGTTGAGGATGAGAAGTGAGGTTATGGAGTTAAAAGTATAAGACAACCCTTTTGAATAACTTGGAGGAGAAGGAAAGAAAAGAGAGGCAGAAACACATCCGGCCGGCCGTATCCCCTAGTTCTGCGTCCGCAGATACAGAGGAACAACTGAATCACACCATTTTACGTTAAGAACTTGAGCATTCCCACAGTTTGGTATCTGCTGGTTGGGGGAGGGTCCTGAAACCAATCCCCTCTGGATATCAAGGGATGACTGTAGCCAAATCTAAAACAAAGAACTGTTTGTTGTTTGTTTTTAAGTTGGGAGAACTTTGATAATATTTACAAGCAGAAAATATTTTAAATAGTAGAGGAGAGTTTGAAGATGTGGGAAAGAGGAGTTAGCACCCTGTATTAGGTAAGAGGCAGCTCTCAGAGCAGACAGGAGGGGCTGGGACTGAGAGCAAAGATGCTGAGATGAGCCTTGAGCAGAAAGAAAAACATTTCTTCTGAGATGAGCAGAAGGCGGTGAGGATGAACGGTGAAGTGGTTATACTGGGGGATATGGGGTGGGGGTCGAGTCCACAGCTCCTGCCCCTCTGGCTCCATTTCCTCAGCAAACCAAGGGGAAGGTATTCCTGGGGCAGAGGAGGTGTTGGAAACAAAACAACAGTCTCTCTAATGGGCCATCTCAGGACTCCAGAAGTCCTGCTGTGATTTCCCCTCTAAGGGAACAGAGCACCATGGAGGGGGATCAGTGTCTCTCTCCTTTCAAGAGTGAAAAGGCAAGGCTCAGTGTGAGAGGCCCAGGCATTGACCAGCAGTCCAGCAGATCATTAAAGGGTGGTCAGAGGCAGGCCCTGCAATGCGAGCGTCTGCCCAAGTGATGTCCAGGGCAGAGCAGAGGAGGCAGCCTGAGTGGCAGCCTTGACCGATGCAGAAGCATGCCTGAGACAATGCTGGGACTCTCAGTGATGCCAAGGACAAAGTAATCTTGTGATAATTCTGAGCCTGGCAGTCATCCGGGTTAGGAACGGCACAGTACTGAGCTAGCAAAACTTGTGTCCAAATGACATTGTGTCCTCCTTCGTCCTTGCAAGCTGGTGAGGCCCTTGGGTGTCCAGGTTATGCTTATAACACAAAGGGAAGAGACCATTCTCCCCTGTTCTTCTTCCCACCACTACATATTATCTAGGGAGCTCAGGGAACTGCTGGGTTTGAGAGGTCACAGGAAGGTCCAGGCACCAGATCAAAACATAAGAAGTAGACAAAAGCCCAACTGCTTTCATTTATTCACCCAGCGAATGACAGCCAGCAGTCAAGCAGAGGGCAGTGGCATTCCTCAGGCCCTGGGCAGCATGGCTGCAGGCATCATAGACAACAGCTGGTAAATCTGGATCGGAAGGATAGGTCAGCTCGGCAGAGGAGTGTGGCAAGGGCCGAAGTCAGCAAGATTGCAGGGCTGCCGTGGGAATACTCATTCCTGAACGTAAGTGAGGTGTGTCCTGGGAACCAGTAGAACTTGGCGGGGATGCTCTGCAGGGATCTGGAGGTGTTCTGATCACTCAAAACCACTTGCACAAATGCACACAGACTCTCGCCTCTCTTCCCCTCCGTTGGCAGCTGGGTTCCAGCAGCCGGTAGAGGCATCCTTCCATCTCACTCTTCCATCTTCTGGGACTTCATTGCCCAAGGGAGTGGGTCCTACGTATTTCTAGGAAGTGACCTCCACATCTCAACAGGGAAGTGGGAAGAAGCTCTTCCTCACAGGAAGGTTTTGGATCCTGCCTTGGATAAGATCGGGTGAAGTAAGCCCCTTAAAGAGGGAAGGAGGCATCTGGGAGACAAGGTTCCTGGGATCCAGAGAGAAGAAGGTAGTTCAGACAGAGGAACGGTATGAGAAAGTGCACAGAGGCATGGTTGGAGATAGCACGTTGAAGGAGTTCCATGGGGTGGTAGCGGAAGAGGCACCTGGTGGAGGATGGGGCTGGAGAGGAGGCCAGGGACCAGATTACGCTGCAAGATGCTGCTGGAAGGAGTCAGAGCCTGGTCCGAGATGCCACCCACCTCAGAAGGACTTGTCACTGGAGTCATGAGACGCGTTGTAGCTTGGGATGTCTGCTGACTAATGATCCACTTCTGTAGATGGCTTTCCAGCATACACAATGCTTGCACGATTTCCTAGTGTTGTAACTATCTACTGCTGCAAAACATACCAACCCCAAATAGCAACATTGGTTTTGTTCACAGACGTGCAGTTTGGGCAGGGCTCGGCAGGACCAGCTCTCTCTGCTCCACTTGGCATCAGCTGGGTCACCTGGGAGCCTCTGAAGGCTCTGTCACTCACGGCTCTGGCAGTGGATGCTGGGACCTCAGTGGAGACTGTGAGTTGGAACCTCTCTGTGACCTCGCCTTGTGGCCTGGGAGTTTTCACAACATCGTGTCTGGGTTCCAAGGGTGAGTGTCCTCAGAGTCAAGCAGAAACTTTGCTAACTTCACCTTGGGAGTCAGATTCCAGTACTTCTTCTGCACTCTACTTGTTAGCAACTGGGTACTAAGGTCTGCCCAAGTGCAAAGGGAGAGGAATGAGACTCCATCTTTGGTTAGGAGGAGTGTCAAAAAATTGTGGACATGTTTTAAAAATATTGGTTTGGCCAAAAAGTTCGTTCAGGTTTCCCCATGATCTCTTACAGAAAAACTCAGACGAACATTTTGGCCAACCCAATACCACACCCTGGAAGTAGGTCTGATTAGGTCTACATTCCAGAAACTCTGGATGACTCGCCAAGACCACACAGCCACCAAGAGACAGAACCAGGTTTAACCGTGTCATACTTGCACACATAAATCGAGTGCCTTCTACACCTAGCACTTTACATCATTTGACATCGTCACCAGGATATATAATAGTCATTTTTAAAAATAGATCTTTATTGGAGTATAACTGCTTCACAATACTGCACTAGCCTCTGTCGCACAACAAAATGAATCAGCCATATGCATACATACATCCCCATGTCCCCTCCCTCTTGAGCCTCCCTCCCACCCTCCCTATCCTACCCCTCTAGGTTGTCACAAAGCACCGACCTGATCTCCCTGTGCTAAGCTGCTGCTTCCCACTAGCTATCTATTTTACATTTGGTAGTATATATATGTCGCTGCTACTCTTACTTTGCCCCAGCTTCCCCTTCCCCCCACCCACGTGTCCTCAAGTCCATTCTCTATGTCTACATCTTTATTCCTGCCCTGCCACCAGGTTCATCAGTACCATTTTTTTTTTTTTTTTTTAGATTCCATATACATGCATATGGTATTTTTCTCTTTCTGACTTACTTCACTATGTGTGACAGACTCTAGGTCCATCCACCTCAGTGCAAATAACTCAATTTCATTTCTTTTTATGGCTGAGTAATATTCCATTGTATATATGTGCCACGTCTTCTTTATCCATTCATCTGTCGACGGACACTTAGGTTGCTTCCACGTCCTGGCTATTGTAAATAGCGCTGCAGTGAACATTGTGGTACATGTCTCTTTTTGAATTATGGATTTTTCAGGGTATATGCCCAGTAGTGGGATTGCTGGGTCATTTTTTAGTCTTTTAGTTTTTTAAGGAACCTCCATACTGTTTTCCATAGTGGCTGTATCAATTTACATTCCCACCAACAGTGTAGGAGGGTTCCCTGTTCACCACACCGTTTCCAGCATTTATTGTTTCTAGATTTTTTCTAGATGGCCATTCTGACTGGTGTGAGGTGATACCTCATTGCAGTTTTGATTTGCATTTCTCTAATAATTAGTGATATTGAGCATCTTTTCATGTGCCTCATGGCCATCTGTATGTCTTCTTTGGTGAAATGTCTATTTAGGTCTTCTGACCCCTTTTTAATTGGATTGTTCATTTTTTCCATATTGAGCTCCACGAGCTGTTTGTATATTTTGGAGATTAATCCTTTGTCCGTTGTTTCATTTGCAAATATTTTCTCCCATTCTGAGGGTTGTATTTTTGTCTTGTTTATGGTTTCCTTTGCTGTGCAAAAGCTTTTAAGTTTCATTAGGTCCCATTTGTTTATTTTTGTTTTTATTTTCATTACTCTAGGAGGTGGGTCAAAAAAGATCTTGTTGTGGTTTATGTCAAAGAGTGTTTTTCCTATGTTTTCCTCTGAGAGTTTTATACTGTCTGGTCTTACATTTAGGTCTTTAATCCATTTTGAGCTTATTTTTATGTATGGTGTTAGGGAGTGTTCTAATTTCATTCTCTTACATGTAGCTGTCCAGTTTTCCTAGCACCACTTATTGAAGAGGCTGTCTTTTTTCCATTGTATGTTCTTGCCTCCTTTGTCATAAATTAGGTGTCCATATGTGTGTGGGTTTATCTCTGGGCTTTCTATCCTCTTCCATTGATCTATATTTCTGTTCTTGTGCCAGTACCATACTGTCTTGATTACTGTAGCTTGATAGTATAGTTTGAAGATTGGGAGCCTGATTCCTCCAGCTCTGTTTTTCTTTCTCAAGATTGCTTTGGCTATACTGGGTCTTTTGTGTTTCCACATGAATTATAAAATTTTTTTGTTCTAATTCTGTGAAGAATGCCATTGGCAATTTGATAGGGATTTCACTGAATCTGTAGATTGCTTTGGGCGGTATAGTCATTTTCACAATATTGACTCTTCCAATCCAAGAACATGGTATATTTTTGCTTCTGTTTATGTCATCTTTGATTTCTTTCATCAGTGTTTTATAGTTTTCTGAGCACAATTCTTTCGCCTCCTTAGGTAGGTTTATTCCTAGGTATTTTATTCTTTTTGTTGTGATGGTAAATGGGATTGTTTCCTTAATTTCTCTGATTTTTCATTGTTACTGTATAGCAATGCCAGAGATTCCTGTGCATTAATTTTGTGTCCTGCAACCTTACCAAATTCATTGATTAGTTCTAGTAGTTTTCTGGTGGTATCTTTAGGATTCTCTATGTATAGTATCATGTCATCTGCAAACAATGACAGTTTTACTTCTTCTTTTCCAATTTGTATTCCTTTTATTTCTTTTTCTTCTCTGATTGCTGTGCCTACGATTTCCAAAACTATGCTGAATAAGAATGGCAAGAGTGGACATCCTTGTCTTGTTCCTGATCTTAGTGGAAATGTTTTCAGTTTTTCACCATTGAGAACGATGTTTGCTGTGGGTTTGTCATATGTGGCTTTTATTATGTTGAGGTAGGTTCCCTCTATGCCCATTTTCTGGAGAGTTTTTACCATAAATGGGTGTTGAATTTTGTCAAAAGCTTTTCCTGCATCTATTGAGATGATCATATGGTTTTTTCCCTTAATTTGTTAATATGGTGTATCACATTGATTGATTTACATATGTTGAAGAATTCTTCCATCCCTGGGATAAATCCCACTTGATCATGGTGTATGATCCTTTTAATATATTGTTGGATTCTGTTTGCTAGGATTTTGTTCAGGATTTTTGCATATGTTCATCAGTGATATTGGTCTATAATTTTCTTTTTTGTGATATCTTTTTCTGGTTTTGGTATCAGGGTGATGGTGGCTTCGTAGAATGAGTTTGGAAGTGTTCCTCCCTCTGCAATTTTTTGGAAGAGTTTGAGAAGGATGGGTGTTACCTCTTCTCTAAATATTTGATAGAATTCGTGTGTGAAGGCATCTGGTCCTGGACTTTTGTTTGTTGGAAGATTTTTAATTACAGTTTCAACTTCATTACTGTAATAGGTCTGTTTATATTTTCTAATTCTTCCTGGTTCAGTCTTGGAAAATTGTACATTTCCAAGAATTTGTCCATTTGTTTGTGGTTGTCCATTTTCTTGGCATATAGTTGTTTGTAGTAGTCTCTTATAATCCTTTATATTTCTGTGATGTCAGTTGTGATTTCTCCTTTTTCATTTCTAATTTTATTGATTTGAGTCCTCTCCCTTTTGTTCTTGATGAGTCTGGCTAAGGGTTTATCAATTTTGTTTATCTTCTTAAAGAACAGCTTTTAGTTTTGTTGATCTTTGCTACTGTTTATTTCATTTCTATTTCATTTATTTCTGCTCTGATCTTTATGATTTCTTTCCTTCTACTGACTTTGGGTTTTCTTTGTTCTTTCTCTAGTTGCTTTAGATGGAGGGTTAGATTGTTTATTTGAGTTTTTCTTGTTTCTTGAGGTGAGATTGAATTGTTATAAACTTCCCTCTCAGAACTGCTTTTGCTGCATCCCATAGGTTTTGGGTTGTCGTGTTTTCATTGTCATTTGTTTCTATGTAGTTTTTAAATTTCTTCTTTGATTTCTTCAGTGATCTCTTGGTTATTTAGTAGTGCACTGTTTAGCCTCCATGTATTAATGCTTTTTTACAGCTTTTTTTTTTCCTGTAATTGATTTCCAGTCTCATAGTGTTGTGGTCAGAAAAGATGCTTGATACGATTTCAATTTTCTTAAATTTTCTGAGGCTTGATTTGTGATCCAAGATGTGATCTATCTTGGAGAATGTTCCATGTGCCCTTGAGAAGAAAGTGTATTCTGCCATTTCTGGGTGGAATGCTCTATAAATATCAATTAAATCTATCTGGTGTACTGTGTCATTTAAAGCTTGTGTTTCCTTATTTATTTTCTGTTTAGGTGATCTGTCCACTGGTGTAAGTGAGGTGTTAAAGTCCCCTACTATTATTGTGTTACTGTCGATTTCCCCTTTCATGGTTGTTAGCATTTGCCTTATGTATTGAGGTGCTCCTATGTTGGGTGCATAAACATTTATAACTGTTATATCTTCTTCTTGGATTGATCCCTTGATCATTATGTAGTGTCCTTCCTTATCTCTTGTAACAGTCTTTATTTAAAAGTCTATTTTATCTGATATGAGTATTGCTACTCCAGCTTTCTTTTGATTTCCATTTGCACAGAATATCTTTTTCCATTCCTTCACTTTCAGCCTGTATGTGCCCTAGATCTGAAGTGGGTCTCTTGTAGACAGCATATATATGGGTGTTGTTTTTGTATCCATTTAGCCAGTCTGTGTCCTTTGGCTGGGGCATTTAATCCATTTATGTTCAAGGTTATTATAGATGTGTATGTTCCTATTACTATTTTATTAATTGTTTGGGGTTTGTTTTTGTGGGTCTTTTTCTTCTCTTGTGTTTCCCACCTAAAGAAGTTTCTTTAGCATTTGTTGTAAAGCTGGTTTGGTGGTGCTGAATTCTCTTAGCTTTTGCTCGTCTGAAAAGCTTTTGATTTCTCCATCAAATCTGAATGAGATCCTTGCTGGGTAGAGTAATCTTGGTTGTAGGTTTTTCTCTTTCATCACTTTAAGTATAACCTGCCACTCCTTTATGGCCTGCAGAGTTTCTGCTGAAAAGTCAGCTGATAACCTTATGGGATTTCCTTTGTATGTTATTTTTTGTTTTTCCCTTGCTTTTAATGTTTTTTCTTTGAATTTAATTTTGGTTAGTTTGATTAATACGTGTCTTGGTGTGTTTCTCCTGATGTTTATCCCGGATTGGAGTCTCTGTGCTTCCTGGACTTGGGTACCATTTTTTTTTTTTTTTTTTTGCAGTTTGTGGGCCTCTCACTGCTGTGGCCTCTTCCGTTGTGGCGCACAGTCTCCAGATGTGCAGGCTCAGCGGCCATGTCTCACGGGCCCAGCCGCTCCGTGGCATGTGGGATCTTCCCAGACCGGGGCACAAACCCATGTCCCCTGCATCGGCAGGCAGACTCTCAACCACTGTGCCCCCAGGGAAGCCCCTTGGGTACTATTTTCTTTCCCATGTTAGGGAAGTTTTCCACTATAATCTCGTCAAGTATTTTCTCAGACCCTTTCTTTTTCTCTTCTTCTTCTGGGACCACTATAATTTGGATGTTGGTGTGTTTAATGTCATCCCAGAGGTCTCTGAGATCATCTTCAATTCTTTTCATTCTTTTTTCTTTATTCTGCTCCTCAGCAGTTATTTCCACCATTCTGTCTTCCAGCTCATTTATTCATTCTTCTGCCTCAGTTATTCTGTTTTTGATTCCTTCTAGTGTATATTTCATTTCAGTTACTGTGTTGTTCATTTCTGTTTGTTCTTTAGTTCTTCTAGATCTTTGCTAAACAT
Source organism: Stenella coeruleoalba (assembly GCF_951394435.1). Classification (NCBI taxonomy): domain Eukaryota; kingdom Metazoa; phylum Chordata; class Mammalia; order Artiodactyla; family Delphinidae; genus Stenella; species Stenella coeruleoalba. Next base: position 26,232,008 of record NC_137169.1, read on the forward strand.
TTCTTGTATTTTCTCAACCTGTGCCCACATTCTATTTCTGAGATTCTGGATCATCTTTAGTATCATTATTATGAATTATTTTCAGGTAGATTGCTTATTTCCTCCTCATTTATTTGGTCTTGTAGGTTTTTACCTTGCTCCTTCATCTGTGACATATTCTTTTGCTGTCTCTTTTTTTTTTTTTTTTTTTTATAAGTGGGATTGTGTTCCTGTCTTACTGATTGTTTGGCCTGAGGCTTCCAACACTGGAGTTTGTAGGCTGTTGGGTAGAGCTGGGTCTTGGTGCTGGGATGAGGACCTCCGGGAGACCTCATTCCGATGAATATTCCCTGGGGTCTGAGGTTCTCTGTTAGTCCTGTGGTTCGGACTCGGAGCTCCCACTGCAGGAGCTTCGGCCCGACCCCCAGCTCATGAACCAAGATCCTGCAAGCTGCGTGGAGCAGCAGAAAGAAAAAAGGGGAGAACAATAACAAAGTGAAAAATAAAATTAGACTAGGAAACTAACAGATATGTTAGAAAGAATATAAAAATATAGAGGAAACAACAACCAGAAGGTGAAACAGAACCACAATAGTAAAAAAGAGGAGGAGAAAAAAAATGGTGGAAAAGACCTTGGTTATGGAGGGCAAGGCCTAAGCAGGAGTGGGGGTTGGGTGGTGGGCGGGGTCTATGTTTAGGACCCACAGGGCTGGAAGAGGCTCTGGGGGGTGTGGTGGGTGGGGCTTAGGCTCAATGGAACAGACGGGGCCCAGGCCTGCCTCCCACCTCTGGTCTCAGAGGGCAGGGGACCCCAACTGGGAGCTCAGTAGGTTTCCTGGGCTCGAGTAGGCAGGGCCAATGCCCTCTGCTTCTTTCCTGCCTGCTCCTCTGTTCCTGGAGGGACCCTCCTATTCTCCCCCACCCCGCCTCCCTCCTATGGCCCCAGGACCCACGCGGCCCAGAGGGGGCCTCTGAAGGCATAGGACCTGGCCCGAGAGCTGGGCAGACTTTTCTGCTGATTGGGTAGGGGATACGCTGGGCATGCTCCTCCTTGATCTGAGCCCCCAAGGGTCCATGCAGGTGTGGGAACACCTCCCACCTCTCAGCTGCCCCTCAGGGGCGCCAGTACCGTCTGGCCTCTACTTCTCCTTCCCCTCAGTCCCCCCACGTCCTACCAGTTCACTTGGGAGTTCCTCCCATCACCTTGGGCGTTGAAGTCCCCCACCAGCGTCCCATGGGTGCCCTAGTTGTGGAGAGACGTGAACTTCACGTCTTCCCACACCACCATCTTGACTCTGCCCCTATAATAGTCATTTTAAACTTAACATTTCCAAAGTCAAATTCCTAATTTTCCTAAATCCATTCTCCCACAGTCTTGGCATCATCCTTGATTTCTCTTTCTCCCACATCCCACATGAAACTCATAAGTTAATGTTTTAAGTTCTGTCTTCAAAATACATCAGAATCTACCCATGTTTTTCCCCATGGTGGTCCAAGCCAACATGACCACTCACCTGAGTTACTACAATATCTCCTTGCTTGTTTTTATGCTCTGGTCTCACCCGCTGAGAGCCCTAGCCATTCTGGTCTCAACATAGCAGCCTCAATGATTCTTTAATAGTATAAGTCAGATTATGTCACTCTTCTTATGAAAACCCTGTAATGACCCTGCATCTCACTCAGAGTAGCCAAAGTCCTTACAACGACCTCTCTGACCTCATCTTCTACAAACTCTCCTGGCTTTCCCCACCTCAGTCTCCTTGGCTCCCTGCTTTTCTTCTAACAGGCCAGGCAAGCTCCCACTCCAGGGCCTTTGCACTTGCTCTTCCTCTGCCTACAGTGCCCTTCTCCAGGGAGCTGCATATGCAAATGTGCTCAAATATCACCTCCTTGGAGAGGTCTTCCTGGTCCACCCTATTTAAAATTGCAGCTCCCTCCCCACCCCTGCTTCTCTCTAATCCCCTTTATTGCTTTATTTTTCTCCCTAGAACTCATTATTATAATACATACTATATATTTACTTTAAAAAGTGTCTTTTCTCTCCACAGCTCAGGGGTTTTATGTTTTGTTCACTGCTTATTCCCTAACACTTAGAATGATTATTCTTATTCTCTAACACTTATTCCCTAACAGTTTAGCACATAGTAGGCTATCACTTGTTGGATGAATAAATGAAAACTACCATTGTGCTTCTGCCAACTTCTCTTTATCTTTGTAAAAGCTATGTTTGGTGTGTTTTGTTGCTCTAGTAATATAGCTTTTATTGTTTCAACATAATCTTGTTTAATCTCACTTAATAATTTGGTCTCAAATGCTATTTTTTTTTCTCCTCCTCTTCCACCTCCTTTTTGTTCTTCTTCTTACCAAGTTATGGTCTTTTCTCCCCCCCATTGTTGGAAAGACTTCAAAGTGTTTCTTTTTGTTTTAGGTTCCAAGTCATATTATCTGCTAAGAAAATAAGATGGGAGAACAGAGCTTGTAGGTGGCCTAGGAAAATTGTTTTGTCTCAGGCAAAAATTCCTATGGTGGTGACTCATATGTAAAGTGATTAGTATTGGATTAGTATTGTAGCATTAACTTATGATTAGTAAAAATACACACACACACATACACACACACACACACACACACACACACACACACACACACACACACCCCTTCCGAGGTGGGGTAGAGCATACTAGGCAAAGGGAACAGTTATTGCAAAAGCCCTTGGGTAGAGGTGGGCCTGGCCCTTCTGATGAACAGAGAGAAGGCCAAGTGTGGCTGAAAGAGAGAGAGAAAGAGGAAGAAAGACAGTTGTGTGTGCGATACCTGAGGATGGCGGTGAGGCAGGCAGGGCCAGCTCAGGGAGGACATTGTAGGTCAGAGTAAGACATTAAATTTTTATTCTATATGTGATGGGAAGCCATGGAAGGGCTTAAGCAGGAGAGTGATGTGACAGGTTTGTATTTTTAAAAGCTCACTCTGGATTCTGTGTGGAAACTAGATTGCAGGGGGCAGGAGTGAAAGCAGAGAGGCAAGTCAGGATGTCATTGCCATCATCTAGGCGAGAGACAATGGCCACGTGTTCTAGGAGCCTAGCGATGGAGATGGAGAGAAGCAGTCAGATTCAGGATGGGTTCTGATGTGGCTTCCACAGGGCTAGCTGTGGGGGGCGGTGGGGGAGCAAAGAGAAGAATCAGGAATGATTTTCAGGTTTGTAGATTGAACAACTAAGTGGATGGTGTCCTGCTATGTACTGAAACATCGCCTGAAATGGAGATACTTGGAGGGGAGCTGGTTTGGGGGCCGGCAGAGCAGGGCAGGAAATTAAGAGTTTGTTTTGGCTAAGTTGTTTCAATTGCCTGTTTGACCTCCAAGTGAAGATGACAAATAGGCAATTGGATACAAGAGTCTGGAGCTGGGGAGAGACGTCAGCGGTGGTGATAGAGATTTGTAAACTCATCGGCAAATAGATGATATTTAAAAACCGTAAGACTGGATGAAATCACGTAGGGAGAGAGTACAGAGGAGAGAAGGGAGCTTGGGAGTCCCTGGGAACAAGCCCTCGTTAGACAAACAGGAGCCTGGGGAGAGCAGGTCTCCCAGGGCTGCGGCTCCAGATTGGGGGTCCAGTGGAGCAGACAAAGGTGATAAGTGACAACCATATGAATTGGTGGAATATGTAAGAATTCTCAGAGATCCTTGGGAAAGGGAACTCTGTAAGAGACCGGATTTCCTGAAGTCTTGCAGACTGAGGGTTCAGTTTATTGCTGCTTATGCATTAAAAGGAAGTGTGACCTGCTAGCAGGAGAAACAAGAGGACGTCTGGATCACTCCTCTTTTCATGGGCTTGTCACTCCCACCTACCATGAGCCTCCCAAGGGCAGGTGCCCTGACTCCTTTGCCTCTGTACCCTGTGCCCTGCTCAGAATAGCTGCTGCTTGAATGAGGGAATAGAATGAACGTCTAACAGGCCTTGTACAAATTGTCTAAAAAGGAGACTGTCTAAATAATGAGATCTGCAAGCCAACAGGAGAGGGGACGCTGAGAAACCAGGACCAATGGCTCCTTACAGCCCAGCCTGCAAGTCCTCTTCGGCCATGGAACAGTGGCGCTCTTTGCTGCTCCTCCTGAGCAAGAGAATACTTGCTTCCCTCTCCAGAACGGTGGAGAAACCCATCCATCCCCAAGCAGAGCACCCTGCAGGCTCACAACACAGACAGGAAACATAAGGAGCAGGATTTCTCAGAAGTCCCCAAGGAAGGAAGATGGTGGTTTCTCCGCCCTCTGAGCTCCCTCAGCGGATCCTGGTGGATGGGCAGGGGGAGCATCAAAACCAGTAGTGGGGGGACCCAGGCTGAAAAGCAGATTTTAAAAGCAGTTTCTCTTCAAATCATCTTTCATACCACCTGATAAGCATCTTGATTCACCATGGCATTGGCAGCAGTAAAATGGGCTATATCAAGCAGAACTATCTTGAAACATTTATTTCCAATTCAAAATGGAGCCTTATATCGTGCTTGTCATAAAACTATGTATCCTTCTCTTCCAGATGACTATAATTACAAAGTAGAGCTTGCTTTGACATCTGATGGCAGGACAATAGTATGCTATCACCCTTCTGTGGACATTCCGTATGAGCACACAAAACCTATCCCTCGGCCAGATCCTGTGCAGAATAATGAAGAAACACATGATTTAGTGCTGAAAACCAGATTAGAAGAAAAAGGTGAACACTTAGAGCAAGGACCCATGATAGAACAACTTACCAAAATGTTCTTTACTACTAAGCACCGTTGGTATCCTCGTGGACAGTATCATAGACGTCGTAGGAAACTGAATCCTCCAAAAGACAGATGATATTGAGGTTTTCAGGAATCAAAGAGAAATGTTATCCTGCGTCTCATTTGCCATTTGAGAAAATACAATTGGGTATATTCACTAATATGTTATATAGTAAAATAATAAAATGTCTTCTCATATTAAAAAAAACAAAAAAAACAGTACTGGGAAGGGACCTTGAGCAGATGTGGTTGGTGGTGGGAGTGGTGGGATGGGGTAAACTAGAGCTTCTGCCCCCTCCAAAGCTGACCTTTGGTTTAGTTCAGCCGGGAGTTCCCTTGGGATGCAGTGGCCTCGTCAGCCATGAGAGCATAGAAGCAGAGATATCTGTTTAGGAGGAAGAGGAAAGTTGAAGTAGAGATGAGAGAGAAACTTCTGGAAGTTCTCTGATGGCTTCACTTCCTGACTTCAGGCTTTCCCCAGGCCCAGCTGATTTAGGGTTCAATGAGATACCCCTACATCCTCCCAACAAATTGTGCCTGGGGTAGTCTGAGATGATTTTTGTTCCTGAACGCAAACAGAACCTCCACCAAGACAACAGAGTAGCCCAGGACACTCTTGGCCTGGCCTCTTTCACTTTCCCAGAAGGGCTGGTGCTACGGCAGTACTACAGGGAGCTCTTCTCCAAAAGTTCTGTCCAGCTGCCCCTGGCTGGATTCCCATTTGTTCTGTGTATCAGTGAAAATATCTCCTCATCCTGTAACCCTTGTTTAGACTCCACTGTCTGTCCTTGTGATGTTTGGAATAACAGGAAACAAGGGCATCCTTCACTCAAGGCTGTCTGGGAATTACACCTGAAAACACCAAAGCCACAAAGGCAATTACAACAAAGGAACACACAGCCAAACCCCAACTGTCCCCTGGAAACCCAAATGGGGAAGTAATAACTAGGACATTCTCACCTTTGACAGAGGAAGAAACTAACTACCCTAGGGACCTTGGACGGGCCACTGAACTTCCTTGGCCCACAGTTCTCCATCTGGAGAATGTTGGTGGGGTTGGGAAAGCACACACAAACTAGGTCATGAGGATGAAAAGAGAGCGTAGTGTCTGGCACATAGTATGTTCTCAATAAATGTTAATTCTTCTTATTATTAAAAGAGATTCTGGATAGGCAAAAAAAGGGGATTCTGGGAAATAAAATACTTCCAGGTTTGTATTGCTTGAAGTGCTTCTCAGTATGCCTGGCATATAGGAAGGTGTAAAAAATGGTAGCTATCTGTTTAATGTCAGGACAAGAACCGAAGCAAATTCAGGCGAGCCAAAGCCATTTGATTTGGTGGTGGTGGAGCTGGGGGTCAACTCTTTCTTCTTTCTGTTTAGAATTCTAGTGATGTTACCTGAATGTGGTTATGCGATAAAATCGCTGAAAATTTGTTTGATTAAACATTATATTTGCTGACCAGTTAACAACCCATAGAGAAGGCAATCACCTGGGTTTGTCAGAAGTCCATCCTTCAGGAGGACAGGAGTGCCTAGGCAGGGGTGGGGAGGAAAAGGAGGTGGTGGAGATGTGATCGAGGGAAAGTATGTGGAGTAAGGGTCTGCTGAGCTTGGAGGCAGGAGAGATGGGTGAATGGAGAGAGAAAGGAGAAAGTCCCTCCAGAAAGTGGCCCCCCGTTGAAGGCAAAGGCATCTATTTTATTTTACGCCATGTCACATTATTTCATTTCATTTATTTATTTGCAAAGCTGGTTTCTCAGCTCTCTTTATTTCCAGAGCACTTCTCTGGGCAAGTACTAGCCAGACCACAGCATGAGAACTGAGGTCTGACTTCAGGCTCCTTCCATAAACTCCTCACATCCCAGCCCAGGGAAGGGAAGCTGAGATCCCTGTCCTAAATGTGTGTGTGGTACAGTGGGCCAGGAGGATGGCAGGAGGGGTCTTCTAGGCTCCAAGAGCTTCACTTCACTTCCCTTGGTTGGGAGTGAAGGCTGCTTGTTGTCACTAACACTCCATCCTCACCTGGCTCGACCATGACCCTGGGTGCTGATCCCAGCTCTGCCATCTGCCCTCTGTTTGGCCCTGGAAAATCCCCTTCTTCTTTCTGGGTCTCAGTTTCCCCAACTGAAAGGGGAGGTGTTGGACTGAATGAACTCAGAAGGCCTCTCCAGCTCAGTCTGTAAATCTCTGAGGTGCTCGAATGACTAGGGAAAGGAAAGAGACAGGGGCAGGAATCCCAGAGCTTCTGATCAGATGTTGGCCCTCCACCCCCCACTTGGGGAATTAGGGTAAAGCCAGTTAATCTGGTTACTGTAACAAAGGGAAACTGAAGCAGTCCCATTCTAATAGTTCCTTTTTACCTGACTGCAAATTTTACTCTTCTTACTTTTAAATAGGAAAAGCCAGGTGGACAATCACCTAAAGGGTACAGTCTATAGTTTTGCATTCTAAAGGCTCTGGAGTATGAGTGTCCTAAGGAGTGACACAGTCAAACGTTGACCCAGGGGTCATGGTGTATTATAATGATCTGCTATGTATCCCTCTCCCACTAGAGTGAGAGCCCTCCAGGGGCAGAGGTTAGGTCACATTTAGCTGCAAAACAGTAAAAAATATTAGTGGGTTGAGGGGCCTCCTTTTCATCCCTGACTCATGAACCAGTTGAGAAGAATGCCAAAGAATAAACTTTCATCTTTCCTACTGTAGAGCTGTTATTGGAGACTATGTCTTAGAGCTACAGACATAATAGTGAACACTAGTTTTATCCATCCATTTATAGACATTGCAAGGAATATGCACATCTCCCCATGTGATGTCTGTTCTTATAAAACTTGGTGCACAAAGCAGATGTGAATGTGTACTCCCAAAGGGAAAGGAAAGAGGAAGGCACAGAGCTCCACACACTCATGTTCTCTCCCAAACTCATGAATAATGTAAGTTGTATTTCTTCCTCCAGGAGGTGTGAAGGGGGGGGAGACCCAGGAGAGTTATACTAATGGGTTTCTCTACAAGGAAGAAGGAGTGGGTAAGAAGCATTCTCCCCTAAGCACTCCGTTCTAGGCATGTATCATGAACTCAGTATGTTCACATAGGGCAGTGGATGTTTATCATCTTTTTGGCTGTCCAATATCCAAGCCTCTTTCTATGTTTCTTTTTAGGGGAGAAAGTTAATCCAACCACAGAGAGGTAGAGCCTGCTTCTCACTATAGAAGATAAAAAATACCAGAGCTTGCATCTCAACCTCCCTTGAACTGTAGTGTAAACTCATGGACTATTATTTACCAATCTGATAAAACTGATTTTAAATCATAAGATAAGTGACATTAAAAAGTAGGGACCAAGAGATTGGTTCAAGATGGCAGAGTAGAAGGACGTGCTCTCACTCCCTCTTGCAAGGAAACCAAAATCACAACTAACTGCTGAACAATCATCGACAGGAAGACATTAGAACTCACCAAAAAAGATACCCCACATCCAAAGACAAAGGAGAAGCCCCAATGAGATGGTAGGAGGGGCGGCAATCACAAAATTAAATCCCATAACTGCTAGGTGGGTGACTCACAAACTGGAGAACACTTATACCACAGAACCCCACCCACTGGAGTGAAGGTTCTGAGCCCCATGTCAGGATTCTGACCCTGGGGGTCTGGCAATGGGAGGAGGAATTCCGAGAAAATCAGACTTTGAAGGATAGTGGGATTTGATTGCAGGACTTTGACAAGACTGGGGGAAACAGAGACTGCACTCTTGGAGGGCACACACAAAGTAGTGTGAGCATCGGGACCCAGGGGAAGGAGCAGTGACCCCATAGGAGACTGAACCAGACCTACCTGCTAGCGTTGGAGGGTCTCCTGCAGAGGCGGGGGCTGGCTGTGTCTTACCATGAGGACAAGGACACTGGCAGCAGAAGTTCTGGGAAGTACTCCTTGGCTTGAGCCCTCCCAGAGTCTGCCATTAGACCCACCAAAGAGACGGGGTAGGCTCCAGTGTTGGGTCGCATCAGGCCAAACAACCAACAGAGAGGGAACCAAGCCCCACCCATCAGCAGACAAGTGGATTAAATTTTTACTGAGCTCTGCCCACCAAAGCAACAGCCAGCTCACCCACCACCAGTCTCTCCCATCAGGAAACTTGCACAAGCCTCTTAGATAGCCTCATCCACCAGAGGGCAGACAGCAGAAGCAAGAAGAACAACAAACCTGCAGCCTGTGGAACAAAAACCACATTCACAGAAAGATAGACGAGATGAAAAGGCAGAGGGCTATGTACCAGATGAAGGAACAAGATAAAACCACAGAAAAACAACTAAGTGAAGTGGAGAGAGGCAACCTTCCAGAAAAAGAATTCAGAATAATGATAGTGAAGATGATCCAGCACCCCGGAAAAAGAATGGAGGCAAAGATCAAGAAGATGCAAGAAATGTTTAACAAAGACCTAGAAGAATTAAAGAACAAACAGAGATGAACAATACAATAACTGAAATGAAAAATACACCAGAAGGCATCCATACCAGAATGACTGAGGCAGAAGAACGGATAAGTGACCCGGAAGACAGAATGCTGGAATTCACTGCTGTGGAACAGAATAAAGAAAAAAAAATGAAAAGAAATGAAGACAGCCTAAGAGACCTCTGGGATAACATTAAACACAACAACATTTGCATTATAGGGGTCCCAGAAGGAGAAGAGAGAGAGAAAGGACCTGAAAAAATATTTGAATAGATTATAGTCAAAAACTTCCCTAACACGGGAAAGGAAATAGCCACCCAAGTCCAGGAAGCGCAGAGAGTCCCAGGTAGGATAAACCCAAGGAGAAACACACCGAGACACATAGTAATCAAATTGGCACAAATTAAAGACAGAAAAATTATTGAAAGCAGCAAGGGAAAAACAACAAATAACATACAAGGGAACTCCCATAAAGTTAACAGCTGATTTCTCAGCAGAAACTCTATAAGACAGAAGGGAGTGGCATGACATACTTAAAGTGATGAAAGGGAAGAACCTAGAACCAAGATTACTCTACCTGGCAAGGATCTCGTTCAGATTCGATGGAGAAATTAAAAGCTTTACAGACAAGCAAAAGCTAAAAGAATTCAACACCACCAAACCAGCTCTGCAACAAAGGCTAAAGGAACTTCTCTAAGTGGGTAACACAAGAGAAGAAAAGGACCTACAAAAACAAACCCAAAACATTTAAGAAAATGGTAATAGGAACATACATATTGATAATTGCCTTAAACCTGAATGGATCAAATGCTCCAACCAAAAGACACATGCTCCCTGAATAGATACAAAAACAAGACCCATATACATGCTGTCTACAAGAGACCCACTTCAGACCTAGGGACACATTCAGACTGAAAGTGAGGGGATGGAAAAAGATAGTCCATGCAAATGGAAATCCAAAGAAAGCTGGAGTAGCAATACTCATATCAGATAAAATAGACTGTAAAATAAAGAACATTACAAGAGACAAAGAAGGACACTACATAATGATCAAGGAATCAATCCAAGAAGAAGATATAACAATTATAAATATATATGCACCCAACATAGGAGCACCTCAATACATAAGGCAACTGCTAACACCTATAAAACAGGAAATCGACAATAACACAATAATAGTGGGGGAATTTAACACCTCACTTACACCAATGGACAGATCATCCAAACAGAAAATTAATAAGGAAACAAGAGCTTTAAATGACACAATAGACCAGATAGATTTAATTGATATTTATAGGACATTGCATCCAAAAACAGCAGATTACACTTTCTTCTCAAGTGCACATGGAACATTCTCCAGGATTGATCACATCTTGGGTCACAAATCAAGCCTCAGTAAATGTAAGAAAATTGAAATCATATCAAGTATCTTTTCTGACCACAATGCTATGACATTAGAAATGAATTACAGGGACAAAAATGTAAAAAACACAAACACATGGAGGCTAAACAATACATTACTAAATAACCAAGAGATCACTGAAGAAATCAAAGAATAAATCAAAAAACACCTAGAGACAAATGACAATGAAAACATGACTATCCAAAACCTATGTGATGCAGCAAAAGCAGTTCTAAGAGGGAAGTTTATAGCTATCCAAGCCTACCTGAAGAAACAAGAAAAATCTCAAATAATCTAACCTTACATCTAAAGGAACTAGAGATAGAAGAACAAACAAAACCCAAAGTTAGCAGAAGGGAAGAAATCATAAAGATCAGAGCAGAAATAAATGAAATAGAAGTAAAGAAAACAATAGCAAAGATCAATAAAACTAAAAGCTGGTTCTTTGAGAAGATAAACAAAATTGATAAACCATTAGCCAGACTCATCAAGAAAAAGAGGGAGGGCTTCCCTGGTGGCGCAGTGGTTGAGATTCTGCCTGCCGATGCAGGGGACGTGGGTTCGTGCCCGGGTCCGGGAAGATGCCACATGCCGCAGAGCGGCTGGGCCCGTGAGCCATGGCCACTGAGCCTGCGCGTCCAGAGCCTGTGCTCCGCAACGGGAGAGGCCACAGCAGTGAGAGGCCCGTGTACCGCACAAAAAAAAAAAAAAAAAAAAAAAGAGGGAAAGGACTCAAATCAATAAAATTAGAAATGATAAAGGAGAAGTTACAACAGACACCGCAGAAATACAAAGCATCCTAAGACACTACTACAAGAAGCTCTATGCCAATAAAATGGACAACCTAGAAGAAATGGACAAATTCTTCGAAAGGTATAACCTTCCAAGACTGAACCAGGAAGAAATAGAAAATATGAACAGACCAATCACAAGTAATGAAATTGAACCTGTGATTTAAAATCTTCCAACAAACAAAAGTCCAGGACCAGATGGCTTCACAGGTGAATTCTGTCAAACATTTAGAGAAGACCTAACACCCATCCTTCTCAAACTCTTCCAAAATATTGCAAAGGAAGGAACGCTCCCAAACTCACTCTATGGGGCCACCATCACCCTGATACTGAAACCAGAAAAAGATATCACAAATAAAGAAAATTACAGACCAATATCACTGATGAATATAGATGCAAAAATCCTCAACAAAATACTAGCAAACAGAATCCAACAACACATTAAAAGGATCATACACCATGATCAAGTGGGATTTATCCCAGGGATGCAAGGATTCTTCAGTATATGCAAATCAATCAATGTGATACACCATAGTAACAAATTGAAGAATAAAAACCATATGATCATTTAATAGATGCAGAAAAAGCTTTTGACAAAATTCAACACCGATTTATGATAAAAACTCTCCAGAAAGTGGGCATAGAGGGAACCTACCTCAACATAATAAAGGCCATATACGACAAACCCACAGCAAACATCATTCTCAATGGTGAAAAACTGAAACCATTTCCTCTAAGATCAGGAATAAGACAAGGATGTCCACTCTTGCCACTATTATTCAACATAGTTTTGGAAGTCTTAGCCATTGCAATCAGAGAAGAAAAAGAAATAAAAGGAATACAAATTGGAAAAGAAGAAGTAAAACTGTCACTGTTTGCAGATGAGATGATACTATACCTAGAGAATCCTAAAGATGCCACCAGAAAACTACTAGAGCTAATCAATGAACTTGGTAAAGTTGCAGGATACAAAATTAATGCACAGAAATCTCTTGCATTCCTATACACTAATGATGAAAAATCTGAAAGAGAAATTAAGGAAACACTCCCATTTACCACTGCAACAAAAAGAAGAAAATACCTAGGAATAAACCTACCTAGGGAGGCAAAAGACCTGTGTGCAGAAAACTATAAGACACTCTTGAAAAAAATTAAAGATGATTCCAACAGATGGAGAGATATGCCATGTTCTTGGATTGGAAGAATCAATATAGTGAAAATGACTATACTACCCAAAGCAATCTACAGATTCAATGCAATCCCTATCAAATAAGCAATGGCATTTTTTACAGAACTAGAACAAAAAGTCTTAAAATTTGTATGGAGACACAAAAGACCCCGAATAGCCAAAGCAGTCTTGAGGGAAAAAACGGAGCTGGAGGAATCAGGCTCTTGGACTTCAGATTATACTACAAAGCTACAGTAACCAAGACAATACGGTACTGGCACAAAAACAGAAATATAGATCAATAGAACAGGATAGAAAGCCCAGAGATAAAACCACGTACTTATGGTCAACTAATCTATGACAAAGGAGGCAAGGATATACGATGGCAAAAAGACAGTCTCTTCAATAAGTGGTGCTGGGAAAACTGTACAGCTACATGTAAAAGAATGAAATTAGAACACTCCCTAACACCATACACAAAAATAAACTCAAAATGGATTAGAGACCTAAATGTAACACCAGACACTATAAAACTCTTAGAGGAAAACATAGGGAGAACACTCTTTGACATAAATCACAGCAAGATCTTTTTTCATCCACCTCCTAGAGTAATGGAAATAAAACCAAAAATAAACAAATGGGACCTAATGAAAGTTAAAAGTGTTTGCAAAGCAAAGGAAACTACAAACAAGACAAAATGACAACGCTCAGAATGGGAGAAAATTTTTGCAAACGAATCAACGGACAACGGATTAATCTCCAAAATATATAAACAGCTCATGCAGCTCAATATTAAAAAAACAAACAACCCAATCTAAAAATGGGCAGAAGACATAAGTAGACATTTCTCCAAAGAACAAATACAGTTGGCCAAGAAGCACATGAAAAGCTGCTCAACATCACTAATTATTAGGGAAATGCAAATCAAAACTACAATGAGGTATCACCTCACACCAGTTAGAATGGGCATCATCAGAAAATCTACAAACAACAGATGCTGGAGAGGGTGTGGAGAAAAGGGAACCCTCTTGCACTGCTGGTGGGAATGTAAATTGATACAGCTACTAAGGAGAACAGTATGGAGGTTCCTTAAAAAACTAAAAATGGAATTACCATATGACCCAGCAATCCCACTACTGGGCATATACCCAGAGAAAACTGTAATTCAAAAAGACACATGCACCCCAATGTTCATTGCAACACTATTTACAATAGCCAGGTCATGGAAGCAACTTTAATGCCCATCGACAGATGAATGGATAAAGAAGATATGGTACCTATATACAATGGAATATTACTCAACCATAAAAAGGAACGAAATTGGGTCATTTGTAGAGACGTGGATGAATGTAGAGAATGTCATACAGAGTGAGGTAAGTCAGAAAGAGAAAAATAAATATCGCATATTAATGCATATATGTGGAACCTAGAAAAATGGTACAGATGAACCGGTTTGCAGGGGAGAAATTGAGACACAGTTGTAGAGAACAAACGTATGGACACCCAGGGGGGAAAGCAGTGGCAGGTGGGAGTGGTGGTGTGATGAATTTGGAGATTGGGATTGATATGTATACACTGATGTGTATAAAATGAATGACAAATAAGAACCTGTTCTATAAAAAAATAAATAAAATAAAATTCAAAAAAAATGCAGGGACCGAACAGAATCCCTTTTTGGTAAAGGGGTGGCCATACGTCTGGTTCTCAATCCCCCACCCCCTAAAGAATCCATGAGCTACCCCAAATACTTTCCATAAGCTTCTTTTCTGCTTTGATCAACTAAAGTCAGTCTCTGTTGCATATAATTAAATCCTGACTGATGCAGAGGTGTGTACAGGGAGTGGGTGTAAACAACAGACCCTCAGGAAAAGAAGAAGAATCTGAAGATTGGTTAGTGGGCCTGTTGGGATCAAGGGCAGTGAAAATCCAGCTTTAAACAATGGGACTCTGACAGATCAGACGTACAATGGTGAAAGAGTCAGTTAAATGAAAACTTCCAGTCACATAAAATGAAGTGCCCATTGAAAGCAAGGCTCTAAGAGGCTGAGTGGCTATTCTATAGAACAATGAGGGGCATATAGACTTCAAGCTCCTATACTAATTACTCAGCTCAAGTGTCCACCTAAAAACTAAGGACTTTTTATGACTGTGATGGAAGAATCTCACCTTTCTTGCAGAGGCAGGAACAGGGGAAGAGGTGTATTACTTGGGCCAACCAGGTCCATCAGTGGGAAGCCAGAACTATAGCAGGTCTGCTCTACTGGAGCTGGAATCATGGAAGTGTTGTAGCTGCTGGTGGTGGTTCTACCAAAGCAGAGAAGGAGGGGGAACAATATCTCAGCTTCTCCCTTTCTCTTGCCCTCCAATCTCTTAACTCACACAGAAGTCAGAAAACATGACTTACTTATACCAGTTTACCTGTGATATGGAACAGAGGAGGGGAAGGAGAAGAATGGACATGAGAAACAGATTCAGACATGATACAAATGGAAGGTCATCTTTTCCACAGTCTAGAGATATATAACTACTGTCAGATTCCAGTGTACCTAGAAGGCAATTACAAAGTCAAACCCAATAGGAGAGGCAAATAAGGGTAAATTTTTTTTTGATTTGTATTGGCAAAATCTAAAGCATACATGTTGAAATAGACCCTGAGAGTGCTTGCTAGACCAAGGAGGGAGCAAAATAATTTTAGATTATACTGAATTTATTTGTATGGATCCTTTACCAGAGGTCCTTCAATAGGCTAGCTTGAGTAGCCAGAAGAGTTCCAATTATTTGTTTGTTTGGTTGGCTGAATTTCAGACTAAACAGTGGTCTACTAAACAAAGTTAAAGGTCATAAATTCCTTGGTATAAAATAGAGTTTGGAGAAGGGATAGAGAGGGGAGATTGGAATACTGAGGACACTTCCATGTTCAATGTTTTCTCCACCCACTAACTGAATTTCTAGAATGGTTCCAGAAGACAATCCTTTATTGAAAGTGTTGAGAAATACATTAGTGAGGGAAACACTGTCATCTTTGAAAAATACTATCATGGCTATTCTCTGTTTAGGCCGAGGATTGTCATAGGATGCTGCAGTTGAAATGGGCTCCCTGATTTCAATAGGGCTACCAGGATCCTAGGGTGGCAGACTCCAAGCAGTAACACTAAAGGCAAGGTGGACATGGTTACCAAATAGGCACAAGAAAGTAATTCAGATGCTAGATGAATAATAAATGCTCACTACTATCTACCTCTTTGCCTGTCCATTGACATAACTCCTTTTCCTAACACTTACACTTCAAAATAAAGCTTCCACCAACTATAACACAACCAACCATTAAAAAACAAAACAAAATCCGGTAATGTATTCCAATTATCTTCAAAAGATTCAATCTAAATCTCACCAGTAACTGCATGTCTACAGTCTGTGGGTGATGGTCACCCCTCTGATAACTGCTATTTTGTCTAAAAATTCTATAATCTGAGCAATAAATTGTAAAATTAACCACCACCACCACACTATCAATAATGAAGGAAAGAAGAGAAAAATTATTTTAAAATAAATAAATTGCTGCATTTTATTGAATCTAAGAATCAGTTGTAAAATAAACTCTTATTTTATGTACCATTAAGGAAAATGATCCATTAAATGACGACACAATACTTTCTCATCACTTATAATTTAGAGCTGTTTTATAATTATTTAATGTAGATATAGATTTTTATCTTATATAACTTTATGCATACAAAAAATTAAAATATAAGAAGAATATATTGATTATGGCATTCCTCAGACTTCTTCATATTTATAGTCCTACCCTGAATTCCTCCCACATTATTTCTCCAACAAAGATTATTTGCCCTACTGCTTTCTTTCCATGCTTTTTTTTCTGAACATAGAATAACTTTTCATTTCAATGTGGAATTGTACTGCAATATTTTAGAAGGCATTTTAAAGGACAATTAAACTAAAATGAGTATTATCAACAATATCCATAACTCAAATGCAGTTATAATAATGTGAACTGCTATGACAAGTAAGCATATGTGCATGTAGTAACTATACCATGAATGTTGACTGGTTACCAGCAATAGTGAGATAATCAATTTTAGGATGCAGCCTTATTTCAAAGGTGTTGAAACGTGAAAAAAATGAGCATCTTAGAATTGATGAAACACAATAGTTAATGTAAAACACACATGACACTACAAGGAAGAAAATACAGATCTGTAGTTATAGTTCTTTCTTTCCTGGTGGTATATTTTACTTCTGTTCTCCATTAACCCTTCCATGTTCTATTTAGCTTAATCCAGCACCTCAACTGCTGTTGTTTGTTTGTTTGCTTGTTTGTTTTATCCAGTAGGGTAACCAAAATCTTCATTCTTGAGGATTTTGAGTCATTGGTGGCTATACCAACATAGGGTTACTGTAATGGCAATTCTTGTCTTTTTTCCTGCTTTTGTAATGGGTCACTTTATGTAATTTTCCTTTAGCTACCCATAAGATTTTCTTTTTATCAATTATTTTCAACATTTTGACACTCTTATTGTGGTTTTCTTTGTGTTCATTATCTTTAGGTTTTCTTGAAATTCATGGCATAATGGGTTTATAGTTTTCATTAAATTTGGAAAAATTTTGGTTATTTCTTCACACTCCCCCTCCCCTTTTTCCCCTTGGGACTCCAATTACACATATGTTAGACTGTTTGGTGTTTTCCTACAGGTCATTGAGGTTTTGTTCCTTTTCTCCTGACTTTATCTTTCTGTATTTCACTTAGGATAGTTTCTATTTCTAGGTCTTCAAGTTCACTATTTTCTTCTTGGTGTGGAATATGCTATTAATCCTATCTCATGGACTTTTCATTACAGATTTTGAAATTTTCAGTTCCAGAACTTCCTTCCTTCCTGTGAGGTCCTCTCATGTTGGATTTTTGACTCGATTGAATGTCATTGTTTCTCTCAAGGCAGCTGACCCTATAAGACTCTCTCTCCTTCCAGGTTCTGGTAACTTCTCCCAGTCCTTATCCCTTCAGTTCTAGCAGTGTTGATAGCTTCTATGATTGCTAGCCCCGGGTTCCTACACTACCCCTTGTAGTATTCCTAAGCACTGCTAACACCTTGTGATTAGGCTCTTTGCATACAAACCTCTTAGAAGAATCCTCATTTAAGGTGCTGTTTCCTGTTGAGACCCTGACTAATGCACTGGTGTGTTAGAAAGTTTTTAAAGTATCTAGTTTCCAGTATCTTTGCTAAACATACTTTAGTTTTAATAGTTTATTTCTAGAAATTCTTGAATTTCCTATGTAGACAATCATAGCATCTTATAAATGGTGACCCTTTTGTTTTTTTAAAATACTTATGATTTTATAATTTTATTTTCTGTTCTTTTTCTTTCTTATTTTTCTAGCTAAAACCTCCATAACTATAGTTGTCTCATTCCTGTAATGTGATGCAGGTGATGGTTCACCATTAATAATTATACTTATTATAGATCTGGGGTAGATACCCTTTTATAAGTCAAGGAATTTTTCTTCTCTTTGAATTTATTATTTTAAAAAGTCATGATCAGGTATTGCATTGTATTGAATGGTTTACGGCATTGTTTGAAGTAATCGTAAAGCTCCTTTCTTTTCCTTGTTCTGCTCTCCCTTGGGGTCTTGCCTCCATTCTGGTAGTGGCAAATCAAGGTCAAGGACTCAGAGACTGTTCTTCTTAGCTCCAGCCTGGAAGGGCAGGAATGGAGCCCTATGGGTCCTCTTGGGTAAATTTTGGGCTTCTTGGAATCTTCCGGGTGGAGCATTACAAGATGCCCATGAAGGCCTCATTTTGATGTATTATTTTGCTTACAAAACAACTGCTTAAAAAAAATCCTGATTTATTCAAGACCTCCTTTCTGTTGGAGTTAGGAGAGGAATTAGTAAAGAGAGTGTTGAGGAGAGAAACCCGTATGTATATTGCAGCAATCTTATGAAGTAGGTTATCTGTATGCTTGGCTCACAGGTGAGGAAACTGAAGCCCAGAGAGGGGACATGCACTGCTCAGGACAATGGCAGAGATCCTGGACCTCTGATGCCATACCTTTTGCTCACAAACACTGCTTGCTTCCTCACAACAGGGAAGTGAGACGTAGGTCTCACCTCCCACAAGTGTGCTTCTGTCTTTCCCTGACCCTTGGATCCTCAGCTCTGAGCATCTCTGAGTCTAGCCCCACCCTCCCAGCAGTTCTTCAGTTTGGAAGCATTGTGGCCCTCCGACCCTGCTTCCAGACCCTCCTGGGGTTCTGTGTATCCTGTCAGTGTTATGAGTGTTGTGTATGTATGTGTGCAGGGAGGGGATAGGGTCTGGGTTCCTCTCTGGAAAAGGGATGGCAGCAGAGAGGGGGGCTCTGATTCTGTTTTCTCTGTGGACCAGGCTTGGTGCTGAGATGGGACGGGCACTTGCTGTTGCCTGGTCTGCTCCTATCCCTTCTGTGACCGCAGGCTGGACAGCTTCCAACTGCCTGGTGACTGAAGACTCCCGGCTGCCTCTGGTCTCCCTCTTCTTCCTGACCTGCCCTTTGGACTCCAGCCTGCCCCTCCTTGTGGCATGCTCCTCAGTGACCAACCTGACACAGACCCTGGAGGCTGTGCCCCAGAGTGAGGAGGGGCTCTGTCTCTCTGGTTCCACTTCTGTTCTGTGCCTGGATGACTTCTCCCATTCCCTGGGCTCAAGGTCCTGGGGCTGAGTCTGCATCTCACCCAGCTCCTGCCAGGAGCTCTTGGCAGCTCGGAACAGCTGCAGCAGCTCTTCTTCACAGGCCCCTATACAGTTTACCTCTTCCTACCCCTGATGGCAACCTAAGCTCCCTCCAGGCCTCGCTTTCTTGGGCCCCTGCCTGGATGGGAACACGGGTGTCCAGTTTTCTCCCGGTCTACGGCGGCTGAGTGTCAAGTATAGTTGCCTTCAGAATGTGGGGGAGCTGGCGGACATCTTCCCAGACCCAGTGCATGGCCCCTCCTTTGGCGATGCCTGGCTTCTGGAGATCTGGACCTGTCATTCAACAGTCAGCTGAAGATGGCCAGTCCCGGGGCCCTCCAGGGGCTCAAGCTGGGGACCACACAAAGATGAAGGCAGCTGCAGTGGTGGGACTGGGGCTGCAGAGCCTGGACACCCTGTCTGTGATCAATGACGACACGGCCCAGCTGCCTGCTGGGGCAGTTGCACACTTCGAGCTGCAGGAGCTGAATTTGGCATCCACTCTTGTAGGGCACATAGCTCTGGAGGCCCTGGCTTCCTGCCACAGCCTGAAGAGCTTGGGTCTTAAGAGCAGTGGCCTGATGACTAACCTGCTACCAGGTTTCCTGGAGGCCATGCCCAGCCTTCAGAAACTGAACTTGAGTAGGAACCAACTGCAAGTACCATGCTGGGCACGAACGAGACAGGGGTTGTGTCAAGACTGCGGGCCCTGGATCTGTCCAACAATGGACTGCACACCCTGTCCCCAGTCGCCTTCTCATGCTGCCCCAGCTGTGGGAGCTGCTCCTTCAGGGAAACCAGCTGATTTGTCTGCAGGGCCAGGCATTCCAGGGCTTAAGGAGGCTGGGGAAGTTGGACTTGGCCAAGAATCCACTGGGAGACCTGGGCAAGGGCTGGTTGGCTCTGCTGTCTGCAGTAACCGCCCTAAGCCTGCTGGATACCCGCACGGTGCTGAGCTCAGCCTTGGGCTTCCAGGGCGTCTGCATACCTTGAACCTGCAGCTCCCCTCTGAGGTAGTGTTATCCCTGCCCATGAGCTTGACCAGCTTGGAGTTTCATGCGGTCTCAGGCAGGAAGCCTGGGATGCTGGCTTCTAATGTCTTTCCGGTCTTGCAGACCTTGACTCCAAAAGGCTGGGGATTGCAGCTGGGGACCTGGAATGTCACCGAGATCTTCCCTGCCCTTTGCCAACTCTCCCTGCTTAGTGATAGCTTGCTTGCAGGCCCTCTGCTCCCAGGACACCTCCAACCTTTTCCTCCGGCAGCTCTCCAGGCTCTGGTATCAGAAGCTAAGGGGGGACGGGCACAGCCCCAAGCCCTGCTGCATCACGGGGCTGTCCAGCCTATGGGAGCGGAAGCCGCAGGCACTTCAGTCCCACGCCCCGCCCTGCTCAGTGCTGCTTGAGGAGCTGCTGGGTGAGCTGCCCAGGGCAGGTGTTGCATCTGGTCAAAATGGGGTTAGAGACACTGTCTGCTGCTGCTTTCCAGGTCCTAGTGCTAGACTGGGAGGCAGGCCTCACGCTAGATGGCAGCCTCCAGGAGCAAAGTCCCCAGATACCCCAATACAGTAAGTCCCCTACATACAAACAAGTTCTGTCCCGAGAGCATGTTTGTAAGTCCAAT
Organism: Stenella coeruleoalba; assembly: GCF_951394435.1. Classification (NCBI taxonomy): domain Eukaryota; kingdom Metazoa; phylum Chordata; class Mammalia; order Artiodactyla; family Delphinidae; genus Stenella; species Stenella coeruleoalba. Next base: position 26,252,906 of record NC_137169.1, read on the forward strand.
TTGTTCCTAAGTCCAACAAAGTTAGCCTAGATACCAAACTAACACAACTGGCTACGTAGTACTGTACTGTAATAGGTTTATAATGCTTTTCACACAAGTAATACATAAAAAACAAACACAAAAAATAAAGAAGACATTTTTAATCATACAGTACAGTACCTTGAAAAGTACAGTGGTACAGTACAACAGCTGGTGTACAGCGGCATCGGGTGAACAGGCAAGAAGAGTTACTGACTGGAGGAGGGAGAGGAGGTGGGAGATGGTAGAGCTGAAGGATCGTCAGCTATAGGAGACGGAGGGCGAGCTGCAGTTTCACTCACGCCTGACGCTGATGGCACAGGTTCTGGTTCCTTGCTGGATTCAATTCTATCTATCCTCTTGAAAAAATGATCCAGTGATGTCTGGGTAGTAGCTTTTTTTTCTCATCATAGATGACACGGTAGTACTGGATTGCATTCTGAATGGCTGCTGCAACCTTCGTGTACCGTCCTACGTTCAGGAGCTGTGCCTCAAAAACTAACAGTGCCTCCTCAAATAAAGAAAATCCCCTTGCCATTTCCTGCGTCGTGAATCTTTTCGGTTCTTCAGTCACTTCTTCTTCCTCTTGTGTCTCTTCGTCCTTTCTCTGGGCCTCCAATTCCATCACGTCTGCATTAGTAAGCTCCTCGTGTTGCACAGCTGCTTCTGCTGATCTCCTTGCCCTTCTTACAGGAAGCCAGGAACTCCTGGATCCTCCATCTTGTTCAGGGCTTGGCTTCAGGGTCCGAGGAGTCAGAGGGGTGAGGGCAGGAGGTTCCTTTATGATGTGTTTGTGTCCCACTGAAGGCAAGACCAGAGCTGGGTGACTGGGGAGCTGCTGCCTACTCTGGAGGGCCGCCCTCTGATGGGCCGGGGGCTGTGCTTCTGTCTCCTTGAGTGGGATTTTGAGCCAGGCAAGGATGTGGATGACAAGGTGGCAGATGGCATGGCAGGGAGCTGGGTCACGCTCTGTGTGCTGAGTCGCCAGGCCCTGCACACCCCACGCTGCTGCCTGGACCTCTGCCTGGCTGCCTTCCTCCTGCTGGCTGCCCCCCACCCCCCAGGGCTGCTGCTGGTCTTCCTGGAGCTGGTCTCCCGCCACCAGCTCCCTTGTTGCTCTAGGCTGTCCTGGCTGCTCTGCAGAGGAGACTACTGCCTGTGGCCCAAGGAAGATGAAAGAAAGGACGAGTTCTGGGCTTGGTTGGGGAGGTTGGGGCAGCCTGGGTTGGGCTAGAGTGGGTGCATGTGCGTTGGAGGTCGGGGGAGAGGAAAAGCAAGCCAGCCTAGCAGGGAGAGAGTGGGTACGTGTGGGTGTGTGAGCCTGCCTCGGCTTCTGGCAGGAGGTCAGGGTGCTGTGTGTGTAGGGAGGATCAACTGGTGGCTTTGGGGACACAGGCTTTGGAAAGGCTCCGGAGGCTTTCCAAATGAATGAGAAAATTTGGGAGATGGCAAGTGGCAGTGCAGTATGTGATGTGATCTCAAAATCTCCAAGTCCTCAGTAAACCTACTAAATCCATGAAGTTCTTGGCTTAATTGGACTTTTTGTTTTTGATGGAAACCCACATGAGTGAGAGGGCAAAGGGGTTGGGGTCATGGAAACTGTAGCCCAGAGGAAATAAAGTTGGGAATTGATGGAGAGTATGGGGACGGAAGGAGGGCTCTGAGCACTCTTAAGCTGTGGAATGGGGTCCAGGCCAAGTTCAACTAGATCTTCAAGGGGCAAAGGGGCCCCTTGGCTTATAGAGGAATTGGCAGCTGAGGACCAAAAAGCTGGGACACTGTCCAGGAGGCAGCATATTGATTGCCTGTTCCCTCAATAAGAACACAAAGGCACGGTCATTTCTATCATCTTGTTTGAGCCTCATAGCAGCACTGGGAGGGGAACCCGCCCCCTTGACACTCTGTGCTCTAGCCGTGCTAAACTACTTGTACTCCCAGAACACCATGTGCTCTTGCCTCTGGGCCTTTGCACATGCTGCTCCTTCACCCAAGAACACCCTTTCCCCCAATTTCTTTCCTCTGGGGAGAAAAGTATCCTTTAAGTATCCTTTAAGATTCAGCTCAGCCATGACCGGAAGCCATCCTGTTCTCCCAGCCTGGGTAAGCTGCTGCCTCTGGGTTCCCACAATCTCCTGCACTTCCCTTTCTCAAAGTACTGATCACACTGTACTGGCCTTCACAGGTCTGGGAGACTTTTTTTTTTTTTAATAAATTTATTTAGTTTTGGCTGTGTTGGGTCTTCGTTGCTGTGCACGGGCTTTGTCTAGTCGTGGCGAGCAGGGGCTACTCTTCGTTGCGGTGTGCAGGCTTCTCATTGTGGTGGCTTCTCTTGTTGTGGAGCACGGGCTCTAGGCACATGGGCTTTGGTAGTTGTGGTACGTGGGCTCAGTAGTTGTGGCTTGCAGGTTCTAGAGTGCAGGCTCAGTAGTTGTGGTGCATGGGCTCAGTTGCTCTGCAGCATGTGGGATCTTCCCAGACCAGGGCATGAACCTGTGTCCCCTGCACTGGCAGGCGGATTTTAAACCACTGTGCTATCAGGAAAGCCCCTGGAAGACTCCTGAGCAGTGGTTTTCAAAGGGGGGTGCACAAGATGAGCCACTGGAGTTTAGGAAGAAAGTGTTAAAACTTCTATTTCTATTTTGTTTCTAATCTCACTTTATTCTGAAGCTAGACTGCCTGCTTTTTAGCCATATGGCTTGAGTAATATGGAATAGTATTAGACACGCTATCAAAGGACTTTGAGAGGCTAAATGACTTAATACATATAAAGTACTGAGAGCGGGACCTAATACTGCATTGTAAATGTTCAATAAAAGTTAGCTTTTCATGTAATTATATACGTACATGTATATCGTTTATAAGTAGATAAATACACATATATTGGGCGTGTGTGCTTAAAAATGTTTTTGCTAATAGGGAACGTTGCTAATTTACTAACAGGAAACTCGATTGGGCAAGTTTAGAGATCAGGCTCTGAGGATAGGGACCAGGTTTGATTCATCTCTGCATCCTTAGAGCCTAATGCTAGCCCAGTGCAGAGAGGGTCTTGATAGACAACTGTGGACAGAAAAAAATGTTGGTGGATGCTGGAGCAGAGAACTGGGATCTAGTTCAGGCTCTGTTGTTTATTTCTGTATGACACTGGGCAGGGTGCTTGGCCTCCTGGGGCCTTAGTTTTCCTCTCCTGTAAAATGCCAGGCATTAATTAGAGGCTGAGGGAAAGCATGGAAAAATTCCAGGCTGGATTTAGGGTGAGGGGCGCCCTCTTGTGTCCTAATGGTGTCCTCTCCCTGTGCATCCTCACCTCCATTCCTCCCCTTCAGGGCAGGTGAACCTGAAGACGACGTTCTTACCTGACCCTGCAAAGCTGCCTTTCCAGCTTCAGAGTCTGACGCTCTGAGTCTTAAATGTCTCCAGTTCTCCTAGCACCTCACACCGCTGCACCATCTCTCTCCCCACTCAGCACCCCGCTCCACCCGTGATCTTTTCCTTATGCAGGTATGGGGCCGAGAAGAAACCTTTGGAGTTATATGCCCCGAAGTTCAAATCCCAGCCCTGGCTCATATTAGCTATTTGATCTCAAGCAGGTCACTTCACCTGTCTAAGCCCTCATTTCCCCCTTTTAAATTGGGGATAATAATACCCACCTCATAGGGTTGTTGTGAGGTTTCAACAACAATGAGTGCTTGTAGGTTGCTGTTACTGAGTAAAATCACATGAGTTATTACTACCAATGAGTTGGAACATATTTCACAGGGGACAAGCGCTTTGAATTGGGTCTTTAAAATTAAGATATAGAATTCCCTTAATTTTAACAATAGCTAACATGTGTTGAGCATTTGCTATATGCTAGGTACTGTCAATTTCCCCCAAATCTCATAACTATTAGTAAAAATAATAATAGCTAATGATTATTAAACTCCTTCTGCCAGACACGTACCAAGGTCTTTACCTATTTTTCCCCATTTATTCCTCTCACAAACCCTAGCAGGTAGATGCCATTATTATAATTCCCATTTTATAGATAAGAACACTGAGGCATAAAGAGGTTAAGTAATTTGCCCAAGGTTTCACAACCCATGAGTGGAAAGGCCTACATCCTGAATTTGAAAGTAAGACGTTTCAAACACAAGCACCTTGACTTCAGAGACCATGCTTTACCTGCATTAACTCACCTAATCTTCACAATACCCTGCAATGTAGGTTCTGTTATATCACCTGCATTTTACCGAGGAAAAAAACTGAAGACAAAAGAGACGCAATAATTCGTTCAAGGACACACAGCTATTAAGTCGTTGGGCTGGGATTTGAATCCGTTTCTGACTACAAAACCCACATTCTCAAACCCATTATTAGATTGCTCATACTCCAAAGTATTCACAACGGAACAAAGCAACTGCATTTATATTAAAATTGTTGTGATTATTATTCTAATAACGATTAACATTCTTCCAACACCCAGGAAGTGCCAAGTTCCATACTAACTGATTTACATAATAATTGCTAATATTCGCTATTAGGACCCAAGTTCTGAGCTAACGTTTTAGGTGTATTATCCCAGTAAGCTTCACAAAAACCCAGCGACATGGATGCTATTATTATCCTCACTTCACAGGTGAAGAAAGCGAGGTTCTCAATTGATCCAAAGTTACGCAGCTTAACTGTGAGCTGGAAATTGAACCTACAATTGTTCAACTCTCTCCCGCCCACCAGTCTGGTCACCTCTAGTCACCCTCTCTCCCTTATTTCTTACTGTTTCTGCTTTGATCTCTCCAGGGTCTCGGGCTCTCGCTTCGCCCCTTCAATACACCCCGCCCCTTCTCCTTGAATGCCCTCCCACTGGGCGGTGATGTTACCCCGGAGCTTGTGGAAAGGACCGGGATCACAACAGGCCCCACCCTCACGCTTAGACTCTGTTCCGATTTGTTCCGGTGCCGGGGACCCGGAGGAGTGACGCATCTATTGGCTGACGGCATCTGAAAGGCGGCAAGCGGTGGGTGCCGCCCACCGGCGCTCCCGCTGTTCCTTCTGGGAGTTGTAGTCCCAGTTGCTCCATTCCCGGGGTGGCGCCGTTCGGACTCCGCGTCCCAGCATTCCCTGCGCGAGCCCTGGAACACTTCCGCCCTGTTGTGAAGTGGGTGTCTCGGTGGGTGAGTCCGGGTGGCGGGGCGGGGGCAGTTGAGACTCAAGGCTCTAGGCTGGAGACTTAGGAGTTGGTGGTGTCACGGGGGGCCGGGGAAGGTGAGAGGGGAGAAGGAAGCTTTTATGTGGGGTGGGGGTGAGGGGCGGTCAGAGGATGAAGCGTCCGGAGATGGAAAGGGTCATAGAGGGGTCGGGGATGCGGAGGGAGATAGAAGGCCCTGGCAGTGGAGGTTCTTAGAAGGGTGTGTAGGTGAGGGGACCGGGGGAGGTTCTGAAGGTGGAAGGGTCTGGAGACCTTATAGGGAAGGATAGAGGATTCTGGGGCCCTACAAGAAGTGAAGGTGAGTGGGCCTGAGCATGAAGCCGGACCTTAAAAATAGTGTTCCAGCCCCTACCTGCTCATCTAAAACAAACATCAGAGTTGATACCCCCGTACACTTTCTTTAATGGTCTTGACCTCTGGAACTCAGTGGGTGGGACTGGCTGTTGTGTTCCTCCCCAAACCTGCACCTCTCCTTCTGCCTGATGGAAGTGAATGGTACCAACATCCACTTTACCAGGCGCCCTCTGATTCCTCTTGCATTCTTCCACATCCAGGAATATTCAGATCTTTCAGTTTCCTTAATGTATCTTGAGACATTTCTTTGTCAGGGTTTTTGCTGAAGCTTACACCTTTTCACCTCCACAGTTTGGACAAACACATTGTAACTACCGTGATCTATTGAACCCAAATCAGATTTGGCCTTCTACTTAAAAAGCTTCATTAACTCCCATCGCCTATGGAATTAAGTCTGAACACCTTAGCCTGACATTCAAGACCCTTAATGAACTCCCTTTCCAGCCTGATCTTCGTGTTGTCAAGGTTATCCCCATATCTCGGGGAGGCTGTTTGGTTTTCCACCATTATACATGCTGGTCTGTCTGCTGAGAATACACTCCCCCATCCCCCCCATTCTCTGCTAAGAGAACCATTCTTTGTTCTAGAACCAACTCAAAGGTTACTTTGTTTAAGTCACCCCCCACCCCAGCTCCCACAGACCTCTTTTATTGCATTTACCACATTTGATCATAATTATCTGTGGGGTTTTTTTTTTTTCCTTTTTTGTCTCTTCCACTGTACTGTGTGCATCTCCAGGACAGGAACAGTTTCTGCATCACCTCCATTTCCCCACTGCCCAGCCCAGAGTAGTAAGTACTTGATGTAAATCAAATAAGTCAGTAAATCCTTGATGAATATGTCAATAAAGACCATCCAGGGTGAGCTTTGCTATACCAGGCTTGAAAACTGCTTCGTCCAGTGGATTTCCATGGGTGTGAGCTTTAGTCTTCTCCTGCCTGTCAGGGCCGTCTTTGCTGGAAGCTGATTCAGTGCCTATGGGAGTTTAAGCCAGGGGTGGCAAATACACGGAGTGTGTGCTGCTACTCCCCCTCCTGTGTCTGGAAGTCACAACTCATTGGTCACAACACATACTCACATGGGATTCAGAATCCTTAGCACAGTTGACTGAAGTTGGTGCCTTGAATGAAACCTATTTGCTCTCCCTGGTTTAAGCCCTTAAGTGTAAGGTCTGGCTGCTTTAAGCAGTAGCCTGGACTGTCAGCCAAGTGAGCTTGATAGCCTTCGGGAACTCCCAGTTTCTTTCTTTTTGCAGGTCACAGACTAGTCTTGACCTTTCCCGTGGGACTGGGGCAGAGCTTCTATTCCAGCCCACTGTTCGCTGGCGCCCCACTAACCATGTCCACATCCACAGGAGCCAGGATGCCCCTCAGCTTCCCTGGGTTTATGAAGGGATCCTGGCTTTACTGGCAGATCCCTCATTGCTGAGAGGAATCTGTACCCTTTCTAGGTCTTCCTGGCTATTGGAAGAGACCTTTGAGATCATTTAGCTGAAAGGTGGCAAAGTGACAGCCCATGCTGAGTGAAGCCTACCATCATCCTCTATTTAATCCTTATGGTGTTTGAAACAATTTTGAGTTGGTTGCCAACGTTTAGAATTGCAGAGTTCTAGCTTCTCTGGGAAAAGTTGGAAGGCCTGGGAACACTGGGCCAATGTACGCCCTGGTGCTCTGTAGTTGGCTGCAGTCCCCACTCCACTCGTGTACTCACTTACATTGCCTGACCCATAGCCATTTAAATTTGTAACCGTTGATTCTAGTCTCCCTGTTTCTTTGCTGTGTTCCCGTCTCACTAATTGGGGAGCCTGGGGCAGCTGCTGAGTAGAGTCTGGCTGTTAGCTGCAGTCTAGATAGGCAGCTGCCGAGGCTACATGACCTGTGCAAAGTCACACAGCTGGTAAAAGGCAGGAGCGGAACTGGAACCCTGATCTGCTCCCTCTTGCCTTCATGTTCTTTGCACTCTCCATACCATCTTCTCAGGGGTTTGGAATACTGGCCAACCTAGAGGAGGCTCTGTGTGATGGTTAAGAAAAATGACTGGAGAAAACTGGGCTTAGATCCCAACTCTACCACATGCTGGTTGTGGAACCTCACATGAATCTTCTTCACAGAAGCTCAGTTCCCTATATGTGAATTGGGGACGTAGTGAAGTCATACCTTACGGGCTAATCATATTCTAACGTCAGCACAGAAGGTGAAAATCGCATTTAGCCAAAAATCACAGTCAGCTTGAAAATCGTTTGGCTAGGAGCCATTTAGAAACCAACGTGCCGTCTTTTAATAAGCTAATAGCACAGCTGGGGTTTATTGGTTGAACGTTAGATGAAAGAGCTGGCTTGTGTTTAGTGACCACAATGTATGAAAGACACTCTGCTCACTCTCAGTGGAAAGAGGCTGGGGGGAGCTGAATCAGTCTGGGGACCAGCAGAGTCATGGGTATCATCGCCACGTGCTCTGGAATAGACACATAGTGAATGGAACTGGCTGCACTATTTAAATTATGTCCTTTCCTTCTCTTTCTGGTGTTTGTACGTAATTTAGTATGTGTAAGTTACAGATCAGTGTAAGTCAGCTCAACACTAATGACTCCTCAGCCGCTTGCCTGGAAGATTCAGTGAGATCATGAATGTAGAACACTTAGCGCCAAGCCTGGCACCCCGTGGGCACTCAATAAATGGATACTCTTTGAGGTTGCTGATCCTCGTGAGCCCCCATATTTCTGGTAGTCTCAGGACTGAGGAATGCCGTTGTCCATTTTTCCTCTGTCAGCTCTGTGTGAAGTCTGCTTTGCTGACTGTGTTGACCTCCCTCTGTGGCTAGACTGCTATTCATATTTGTCTAAGAGAGTAGCAGAAAAATCTTTCAGATTGTATTTGAAACTGACCTTTGCAACTTTCAAGTATTCCCAGAAGAAAATGCCTATTATCTGAGACTCTTTGGGCCTGGTGGGGCTACTAATTGCCTGTTTTTGTTAGTGTCCACTCTGTGCCAGAGCATACACCTCTTTGCTTGCTTTCTTGACTGTCTCTCTCATTAGACTGTAACTTTGATGAAGGTGAAGACTGTTTGTCTTACTCACTGTTGGCGCTTTAGCTCCCAGTACAGTGCAGGATCCATAGTGGGACTCTGCAGATGACGGGCGAATTAGTCTTCGTGTGAGACAGTGATGCAAATGTGTTTGGACTGGTGCATGATTAAGGTGTGGTTAAAAAAGAAATTTCATGAAAGGTTAATTCTTTAACTCAATGTAAGTTATGAACCTTCCATAGCCCATTAGGCTTTTGATGTATCCGATTTACCATTTTAATAAAAGCCAAAATTTCCGATGGCCCTGCTATTTATCAGACACTGGGTTGGGCACTATGGATGCAGAAATGGGTAAGATACAGTAGTGGCTCTAGCAATACAATCTAATGGGACTGTCAGATGTAAGAACAGGTAACTACAATAGTGTCGGGTAACACCTATGTTAGAGGTACGTGCCAAGTGCTTTGGGCACACAGGATGAGGGGAGGTGATTTTTGGAGAGTGGGGATGGGAGCTGGGCATGACAAGGGCACGTCAAGAAACTCTTAACAGGTGAGGTGACATTGAGCTGGTAGCTGAAGGACAAGCAGGAAGTTGCCAGGTGGTCCTGAGTTGTGTTCCTAGCCTCTCCCTATGTGTGTGGAGGTCCTTAGGACAAGCCTTTATTTTTCATCACCCTTGCCTGTTTGCAGACAGTCCAGTCAGATGGCCTAAAATCGAAATATCACCCTCCCTCCATTCTCAATTCAGCTGTGTCATTCCCACTTGGAAGCAGCTAGCAGCCTCCTGTGAGTGGGTGTTTTTAATGTTATCTATATCTGTTGGGAGTGACGCAGAGAGCTCATTTTTCCAGATAACCCAGCGTGAGTGTCCTCAGAGTCTTCATTGTGTAAAAGAAGCAACCCCCAGGCGTTCACTCAACAAGCGTTTACTGAGAGCCTCCTGTGTTTACTGCACCTTGCTTATTGCGGGGTGGCGGAGGGGAGGGGTGTGAAAAAAAAGAGTGAGCTATATTCCTTGCCCTCAGTGAGGCTGTAATCTTTCTGGGGACACACATGTGTACACACAGCCCTCTAGTACAATGTAGAACATGGGAAGTGTCACAGAGATGGAAATAAAGAGGAGAAAAGAATTCCTTTTGACATCAGCAAGAAGGTCATTCTCTGTTTTTTAATCTAGAAAGTGATTAATTATAAGCCTTGCTTCATGACGCATCGCCGTTATCAGTTGGCCATTATTTCACTGTTATTGCTTCCTCTGTGTGCTGAGTGCTGTGCTAGGTCCCGTAGGAAGCGTACGATCTAGTGGGTAAGATAATTACAATAAAGTATGTTGAGGGTAATGGTAGAGAACACCTGAGGTGGCATGGGAGCATGTGGCTGAGGATTGAATCTTGTTTCAGGGCACAGGGAGGGCTGCTTGGAAAAAGTACAATTTCAGCTAACAGCTGCATGAAGGAAGGGACGAGACTGTTCCCAAAGGAGACGGTGGCGTGTGGGAGGGTTCAGCGGGCAGCCTGTTGCAGGAGCCACGAGCCGTGCCTGAAACACCCTGCCAAGTGGGAGCGTGGTCAAGAGATGAGGTGGAGACTTGGGCAAGGCTTGCCCTTTATCCTGAGGGCAATGGGAGGCCAGTGGAGGGTGTTTAGCAGGGAAGTGACATGGTCAGATTTTGATCTCATCTGGTTGTGTGAAGAATGAATCAGGGGTTGGGGTGAGGGGAGTGAAGGCAGGGACATGAGTTAGGGGGCTGATCAAGTGAAAGCATGTTTTTTTGGACAAGGAGGTGACACTGGCTGGGGATGGAGATGCTGAGAAGGCCAAGAAGACCCAGCTTGGTGATGAATGGATGTGGGAAATTTGGAAAAATGTGATGACCATGTTTCTGGCATGGGTACCTTGATGGAAGGTGGTGCCTTCACTGGATGGAGAGCTCCAGAAGAGGGAAAGGCTTTCAAGAGAAAATGATGAATTCAGTTTTTGACCCATTGAGTTGGAGGTGCCTAAGAAAGAGTCAAGTGGAAATGCCTTGTAGGTGGTGGGACTTTGGAGTCTGGAGACAGGTCTCGGCTGGAGTTTTGGGAGTCATCAGTTTAGAGATGGTGAAAAATGGCAAATGGGTGGGATGACCAAGGGAGAGTGTAGAGTGAGGGATTTTGCAGGGAGAGCACTCTTAGAGGAAAGCTTAAGGCCCAGGAAGAAAGACCTTATGGAGGGGGCGACATTTGGAAAGCAACTTGAGGGAAGGTCAGACTTGGGACACATGTAGAGGGAGGAGGGCTGGGCTGGGACCAATCATGGCAGCCTTGATGCCCAGCTCAGGCGTTTAGGGTGTCCCGGAGGATTTAATACTGTGCTGTCTTCCTCCAAGGTGTGCCGGTGGCTGGTTTGGTGGTAGATTGTGGACTAACTTCCTGCTTACGGGAAAAGGCGTTTCTTAGCAGTCCCACCCCACGCAGAGCAGTGGAAGGTGTGTGGGGAGTGGGGAAGGTGAGGCTGCTGGTCCTATTGTTCACACTGTCCCTTGTCTTTCTGCCTTCAGGGGCTGGGGGAGCATTTCCTCTCCCAGGAGCCCCTTGAGGACACACTACAGATGCAGGAAGACGCTGGACAAGGACGGCCAGCTGAAAGGAGGCATCCAGGAGAGACCATGGCTGTAGCCCTGGAAGCCCGGGCCCAGGCCTCCCCGCTACCAGAGCCTGAAGAACTCTTGATTGTCAAGTTGGAGGAGGACTCGTGGAGACCAGACTCCCAACCCCGGGAGAAGGACCATGACCCTGTCCCTGGCCCCGAGGCCTCCCGCCAGCGCTTCAGGCAGTTCCGGTACAGGGATGCGGCGGGACCCCACGAGGCCTTCAGCCAGCTCTGGGCACTCTGCTGTCACTGGCTGAGGCCGGAGATCCGCCTCAAAGAGCAGATACTGGAGTTGCTGGTGCTGGAGCAGTTCCTGACTATCTTACCCAGGGAGGTCCAGGCCTGGGTACAGGCGCGCCACCCTGAGAGTGGCGAGGAGGCAGTGGCCCTGGTGGAGGATTGGCACCGAGAGGCGCGGGCCGCGGGACAGCGGGTGAGGCAAATAGTCTGTTCTCAAAGGAACAGGTCGGGCAAGGTAGTGGGGCTGCAGCTAGGTTGATAATTGCCAAAACCACAATAATAATATTATCAAGCATCTGACATTTATTGAACAGTACCATGTACCAGGCACTGTACTAAGTGCTTTGCATGTATTAACTCATTTAATCCTGTCACCAGTTAAATGAGATAGATACCGTTAGCCTAATTTTACCCATGAGGAGACTGAAGCAAGGGAGAGAGAAAGGTAGTTGGCTCAAGGTCACTGGCTACTAGATGGTAGAGGCAGGATTTGAATTCAGGCAGTCTGATTCTGAAGCCAGGATTTGTAACCACTGCTCTAAGCCGCCTCTCAGTACCATATTCACAGTACATTTAATTTGTATTGTGTTTTATACTTAACAGAATCTTTTTACATATGTGATCGCTTTGGATGCCTACAGCAGTAATGTAGGTAGACAGAAATACAGACCATGTTTATGTTAGGCTTCACTCTGGGTGCTGTGCCTTCTATGGATGTGGACAAATGTGTAACGGCCTGTGTCCACCATTATAGTATTGTACAGAATAGTTTCACTGCCCTAAAAATCGTCTGTGCTCCACCTCTTCATCCCTCCTTTCCCCCTAATTTCTGGCAACCACAAAGCCACAGATCTTTTTACTATCTTCATAGTTTTGCCTTTTCCAGAATGTCATATAGTTGGACTCATACAGTGTATAGCCTTTTCAGATTGGCTTTTTTCAATTTGTAATGTGCGTTAAGGTTCCTCCATGCCTTTTCATGGCCTGATAGCTCATTTCTTCTCAGTGCTGAATAATATTCCATTGTCTGGATGTACCGTGGTTTATTTGTCTATTCACCTACTCAAGGACCTCTTGGTTGCTTCCAAGTTTTGGCAGTTGTGAATAAAGTGGCTGTACACATCCATGTGCAGGTTTTAGTGTGGTGCACAGGCATTTTTGATGGATTTTTTTTTTTTATTGAAGTACAGTTGATTTACAATGTTGTGTTAATTTCTGCTCTACAGCAAAGTGACTCAGTTATACATATATATACATTCTTTTTTATATTATTTTCCATTATGGTTTATCACAGGATACTGAATATAGTTCCCTGTGCTATACCATAGGACCTTGTTGTTTTTCCATTCTATATATAATAGTCTGCATCTGCTGACCCCAAACTCCCAATCCATCTCTCCCCTGACCCCCCTCCCTTTGGCAACCACAAGTCTGTTCTTTATGTCTGTGAGTCTGTTTCTGCTTCGTAGATAGGTTCATTTATGTCATATTTTAGATTCCATATATAAGTAATATTGTATGGTATTTGTCTCTTTCTGACTTACTTCACTTAGTGTGATAATCTCTAGTTGCATCCATGTTGCTGCAGATGGCATTATTTCATTCTTTTTTATGGCTGAGTAGTATTCCATTGTATATAAGTACCACATTTGATGGATTCTTAATTCACCTTACCCCAACCAATATCCTACTGAATTTTTGCCTCCTGATTGTCACTTGAATCTACTTCTTTCTGTGTCTCCAATGACCATCCATAGAATGAGAATCTTTGCTTAGGTGTAGTAGTAGTTGGAGGAGCTAGGGCTGGGAGTGAGGATTATTGTTGAGTCTAGTCCACAGTACTTCTGTGGGTTATAAGATTGTAACTATAACAAAGTTATTTTTATCTTGAACACAAAGTTATTATTTTCTTAAAATGTTGATAAACAGGTGTTTTCTCTCTGTGAACCACACAGGACATTGTTGGGTCCCCTCACTGGGAATGGCTTTTGATGATCATGGCCCATTCTTATATATCTTCTCAAAGATAAAATTCCTCTCTGTGAGAGCGGATTTGAGTTCTCAGATTGGCCAAAAGATTTTTGGAGTGAAGTTTGGCAAACTCAATAATAAAGTTTGATGAAGATGGATATTATTTTGGGTAAAAATAATAAGGTTCAGGGCAATGTATATATATATAGTTGCTATCTTTTGTGTAAAAATGGGGAAAATAAGAAAATATATTTACAGTTGCGTGTATATAAAGAAACTTGAAAGGATGCAGAAGAACCGTGTTTACCTGTGGTGAGGAGTCCAGGAAGATACTGGGCAGGTGGAATGGAGACAGGTGGGGATGGGGTATTTTCACTGATTATATCCTTGTGTATATTTTCTATTTTTGAACGATGTGAGTATTGAAAATGCCTATTGAAAAAATTGTAATACTTTTTTTAAAGTTAGGTGTTTCTGTGACACAATGAGATTGTTCTATTGTTGGGGCTTTAGGGCCAGGAAATAACATCTCAACCACTACCTCTGAATTTGGAACCAATTGAGAGAGAGATAAGAAATTAGCTTTATGATTGATAGAGCTGAATTGGGTAATGTTATCTCTTAATTGAGTATTTCCTTTTATTATATGTATATTCTCCATATCTCTGAGTACTTTTTTGCCTAAACTTCTACATTGAAATTAAAATTGCCACTTCTGTTTTCTTTTTGAGTTACAGTGCCTTATCCCTGCGTATCTTTCTGTTTTGAGATCAGATGTGCCTTTCTGAAACAGCACATTCTTTCATTTCATTTTAAGATTCCATCAACAATTCTTTGAATTTTCTTTGCCTTTCAGCAGGAATATTTAGAGCAATTACATTTAGAGTTATAGTTGTATCTGCTTTTATGCTTCCTTTTGCCTTTTAACATATACCTGGTTAACTTTTATCTTTATTTTAATGTCACAAAAATTTTACATAATTTATCTTGTTATGATTCAAAAATGTTTTGAGTAATAGTGGCCTCATTTAGACACTTGCATAGCCTTTCTGTGTTGAATAGAAGGTACTCATTTGGTGGTATAAATGCTGGTATGTTTACTGAAATTAGTCTGATGGCTTTGTCGTCAAACGTTAAGCCATCTTTGGTTTTTAAAAAGAGCCTGTTAACCTCTGAACCACAGCTGTACTCAAAAGAACATGCCCTGCCCTACCAGTTATTGAACTTACGGTTGGGAATTTTGGCTGTCTGTGTGTAGGAACTGGAACTGTGTGCAGAAGAGACCAGGTCCTTAAAGACAGTGAAGGAATCTCAGAGCTTCCAGCTGTGGACAGCAGATCACTGGCCCGAGGGACAGTCCCAGAAGCAGTGGGTGAAGAATCCATGTCCTGACCTTCCCCAGCGTCTAGACACCAAGATGGCACTACAGCCCTTGAAAGAGGGTGGTGAGTACCAAGAGTCAGGGACAGTAGTGTCTGATGGACACCCTGAGAAGTAAGAAGATGAAGCTCCCAATGGTGTTAGCATACCCCACTGTAGCTGAATCACGTAGCAGGTTCAGGCTGGGCCTGGGGCAGGCTGGTGATCGTAGGAGTTCAGGGCTGACATCTCACACGTGGCAGCTTAGGAGCTAGATACTCTAGAAGGAAAGAAAGTGGAAGTCTGCGCTGGCTGCAGGAATAGTCTCAGTTTGATCCAAGCAAGGGTTTAGGAAAGCTGGACCTGAGAGGGAGGTGGTTTTTTGAGAACCAGAGCTTGGGTTTCAGAGATATTTTCTCCTCCTCAGCTGTCCTCACTCCCCGAGTCCCTACTCTACCAAAGATGGGAAGCGTTGGAGATTGGGAGGTGACAGTGGAGTCTCAGGTAAGCTGCTGTTTGTTCCTCCTTTCCTGTCATTACTTCTCCTGTGCCCTTGCCCTGCTCCTCTCTTCTCTCTCTGCCCTGCTGTCGGGTGCAGGGTGTGAGCCTCTGCCCCTCATCTCTCGTCCACTGGGCCTCTCCTGGGTCAAGCTGCTCCTTAGGATGCTAGCCTCACACATGGTGTCGCTGTGTCCATTATATTTCCTGGGGCCTGGTGGGACTCCCAGGCTGTTTTGAAGGGTCAGTGACATTTGATGTCCTTCTGTTGTACATCCCGCAGGAAGCCCTGGGTCCCGTCAGACACGCTGAGAAGGAGTTCTGCAAGGACCCCCCAGGAGACAGCTGTGGGAACGGCCTGCCCCTGGGTAAGGAAACAGTGCCCTCTGGATAAGATACGCTCGGGTTTCCAGTACACTCAGTTCCCAAGGAGTGTTTCATCACTCCCTAAGACTCATGGCTCTGTGAAGTCTCTGGAATTTCAGACCTAGGGGGAAGACGTGCTCTTTGTGGCCAGCACTGTGGCAGCAGGGACGGGGTGTGGGGCGTGGTTTTCTGGGCCGGCAGGCTGGCTGCCAAGAGCCTGCCCTCTCAGCGCTCATTATCTTTTATTTCCTTAGTACATTCACCACCGTCCCAGGGCTGCGCCCAGCCTGCTGGCCCAGAAACCCAGTCTTTTCAGCATCAAACAAGGTCCATCTCTCGGGGCAGAGTCAAGTGAACTAAGCCCAGGAGACTGACGTGTTTAAACCACAATGAGAAATAAATATCACAGGGCTCAAAATACTTGAAGCCCTTATGACCAGCACAGACCCCTTTCTCTTTAGGCACATTTTCACAGGAAGTCAAACAATAATGAACATTTCCCCATGGAGCCTGGGATCAGTAAGAGGAGAGTTAGACGTGAGAGTGGGATAAGGTGGAGAGAGAGTGGCAGGTCTGACTCACGGCAGTAAAGTAAGACACTAGGAGCTGTTGGCTACTTGCTGGGCACTGTATCCTTTTTACACATGATGAAAAGTGTGCCCTTTTTACACATGATATCTGGGGAAAATAGTGTTCAAAGGAACAACCTTTGGGAAATGCTGAACTACAGAATCCTTAAGCCTCTTTTAGCTCTAAACTCTTTCATCTAGTTTTCTTCAAATATCTATTTTAATTAAAGCCTTCCTATTTGCTGTGGTTGGGAGCTATTTGGACATTTGTCCTTTAAACACAGCTAAGTGTTTTGAGAAATATGGAAATTTATTTTCTCACAGTATTGGAAGTCCAGAGGAGGGTATGCTCCAACCACAGTACATATTGGCTCAGCAACTTCACAGCGGACCTGGGTTCCTTCTTTCTGTCTGCTCTGCCATTCTTTGTGTCAGCTTCATATTAAAGGTATTTTTTGTCATAGGCAAAAGGTGGATGCCAATGGCATTTGAGACCTCAAGTTCCTAGCAAGAGAGACTCACACCACACATAACCTTTCCTCCAACTGTTAAATTTATTCTGATTTGACTAATTTAGGGCATGTGCCCATCTGTGAACCAGTAACAGTGACTCTTTTGCATGATGTATTTCATAACACCAACCAAAAAGCAAATGAACAAAGCATACAGGTCAATATATTTCTGATGAGATTACCTCTAGTTACCTCTCCCTTTCTTTCCAGACTTCTTAAGGGATTAGCTTGGGAATTTCTCTTTAGTTTCTTGCAGGCAAATGTTTCAAGGACTTCTTAGACAAACGCCTTGCTCAACAGATCATTTCTACTTAATCATGTCTCTTCTTCCTTTTGTATAGGAGTTCCAGTTTCAAAACCAACCATCATCTCCCAGCAAGAGCAAGGACCAGAATTTTGGGGTCCAAGATTTGTAAATTCTGGACAAAAGAACCCTGAAGATTACAGCTGGGATACTGAGCAGACAAAACCAGCTCAGGCATTGGCCTGGAGGGATTCCAAGGCCTGGGAAGAACGATATCAGTGGGACGTGGAGGATGTGAAAGTATCAGGTGTGCACTGGAGCTATGAGGAGACTAAGACTTTCCTGGCAATTTTGAGTGAGTCTCCTTTTTCTGAAAAACTCCGGACTTGTCACCAGAACCGCCAGGTGTACCGGGCCATTGCAGAGAGGCTGAGGGCACAGGGCTTCCTGCGGACCCTGGAGCAGTGTCGCTACAGAGTCAAAAATCTCCTACGGAATTACCGGAAAGCCAAGAGCAGCCACCCACCGGGGACCTGCCCCTTCTATGAGGAGCTGGAGGCCCTGGTGAGGGCTCGGACGGCCATCAGAGCCTCAGATGGCCCAGGAGAGGCTGTGGCTCTCCCCAGGCTGGGGGACAGTGACATGGAGGTGGATGAGCAGGAGGAAGGGGGCTGGGAGCCTGAGGAAACAACGGACGACTGTAATGCTGATGACAGTCACCTGGCCACTGAAGAGTTCGTCCACAGACCCAGGATTCCAGGGGGCCCAGCTCTGCTCCAGAGTCGTATTGGTAAGAACATTGGGGCTTAATCGGATCCAGATTCCAACCCTCTCACCAACCAAACCTCTGCTCTGTAGTTCAGGGCACAGTCTGGAGTGATGCTGCTAGAGTAGGTCATCCTCAAGCTCCTGTTCTCTCTCCTATGATCAGTTCTGCTTGTTTGAGTTTTCTTAGTTATAGAAGCAAACACTTAAATTTTTTTTTAATTTTTTTACAATTTTTAAAGGTTACTTTCCATTTAAAGTTATTACAAAATTATTGGCTATATTCCCCATGTTGTGCAATACAGCCTTGAGCTTATCTTACGCCTAATAGTTTGTACCTCCCATTCCCCACCCCTATATTTGCCCCTCCCCACTGGTAACTACTAGTTTGCTCTCTTATATCTGTGAGTCTGCTTCTTTTTTGTTATATTCACCAGTTTGTTCTATTTTTTAGATTCCACATATAAGTGATAACATACAGTATTTATCTTTCTCTGTCTGAACTTATTTCACTTAGCATAATGCTCTCCAAATCCATTCACGTTGCTGCAAATGGCAAAATTTTGTTCATTTTTATGGCTGAATAGTATTCCATTGTATATATATATTCCACATCTTCTTTACCCATTCATCTGTTGACAGACATTTAGGTCGTTTCCATGTCTTTGCAATTATAAATAGTTCTGCTATGAGTATTGGGGTGTATGTATCTTTTCAAATTAGTTTCTTTGTTTTTTTGGATATATACCCAGGAGTGGAATTGCTGGGTCACATGGTAGTTCTATTTTTAGTTTTTTGAGACACCTCCATACTGTTTTCCACAGTGGCTGCACCAATCTACATTCCCACAAACAGTGTACACTAGGGTTCCCTTATTTCCACATCCTCGCCAATATTTGTTATTTGTAGACTATTTGATACCAGCCATTCTGACAGGTGTGAGGTGATATCTCATTATAGCTTTGATTTGCATTTCCCTGATGATTAGCGATATTGAGCATCTTTTCATGTGCATGTTGGCCACCTGCATTTGTCTTTGGAAAAATGTCTATTCAGTTCTTCTGCACATTTTTTAAATTGTTTGCTATTTTGACCTATGCTTTTTTGTATATGTTGGATATTAATCCCTTATTGGTCATATCATTTGCAAATATTTTCTCGCATTCAGTAGTTTGTCTTTTCCTTTTGTTAGTGGTTTACTTTGCTGTGCAAAAAGAAGCAAACACTTTTAAAACCTTAAGCGACCTTAAAGAGCTAATTCAGTATTTCCCAGAGTGTGTCACTGGTAGTATGGGGATGATCATAAGTGTTACCTGAGTGAACTTTTAATTTTAATGTGTATGAGCATATCAACAGGTGATTTCACAAATAGTAAATTTAGGCAAAGAAAGATGTTGAGTGAAATATTTAATAGATAGAGCAGAAATCATAACAGTATATACTTGAACAACTGATGCTAGGGAAACACCCAGTCCCTGTAAAACTGGAAATACAGAAGCCCAAGCTGTGAAGTGTCAAGACCAGAGCCCAGGGATCCCACCTCCGATTTTATTTGGTTTTCCCTCCACGATGCTGCCTCCCTGGCTGCATCATTTAGATGCAGAGGAAATGAAAATAGACCACCTCCTTTTCCTTCTTCCACAAAAGAGGAAAGGGATCTCAGTTGGACTCTATTGTAAGATTATCTGGAGTCCACTTATGTCTTTAGGGATTCTCAGTTCCCATGTTTGTTAAAAAGGCAATTCATAAAGTAAGTAGAGAGTAAACTTATACAAGCCTCTTAGATAGCCTAATCCACCAGCGGGCAGAAAACAGAAGCAAGAAGAACTACAGTCCTTCAGCCTGTGGAACAAAGACCACATTCATAGAAAGATAGACAAGATGAAAAGACAGAGGGTTATGTACCAGATGAAGGAACCAGATAAAACCCGAGAAAAACAACTAAATGAAGTGGAAATGGGCAACCTTCCAGAAAAAGAATTCATACTAATGATAGTGAAGATGATCCAGGACCTCAGAAAAAGAATGGAGGCAAAGATTGAGAACATGCAAGAAATGTTTAACAAAGACCTAGAAGAATTAAAGAACAAACAAACAGAGATGAACAATACAAAAACTGAAATGAAAAATACACTAGGAGGAACCAGTAGCAGAATAACTGAGGCAGAAGAACGGATAAGTGACTTGGAAGACAGAGTGGTGGAATTCACTGCTGTGGAACAGAATAAAGAAAAAAGAATGAAAAGAAATGAAGACAGCCTAAGAGACCTCTGGGCCATTAAACACAACAACATTCACATTATAGGGGTCCCAGAAGGAGAAGAGAGAGAGAAAGGACCCGAGAAAATATTTGAAGAGATTATACTCAAAAACTTCCCTAACATGGGAAGGGAAATAGCCCCCCAAGTCTAGGAAACACAGAGAGTCCCATACAGGATAAACCCAAGGAGAAACACGCCAAGACACATAGTAATCAAATTGGCAAAAATTAAAGACAAAAATTATTGAAAGCAGCAAGGGAAAAACGACAAATAACATACAAGGGAACTCCCATAAAGTTAACAGCTGATTTCTCAGCAGAAACTCTACAAGCCAGAAGGGAGTGGCATGACATTCTTAAAGTGATGAAAGGGAAGAACTTAGAACCAAGATTACTCTACCTGGCAAGGATCTCATTCAGATTCGATGGAGAAATCAAAAGCTTTACAGACAAGCAAAAGCTAAGAATCAAAAGCTTTACAGACAAGTGAAAGCTAAGAGAATTCAGCACCACCAAACCAGCTCTACAACAAATGCTAAATGAACTTCTCTAAGTGGGAAACACAAGAGAAGAAAAGGGCCTATAAAAACAAACCCCAAACAATTATGAAAATGGTAATAGGAACATACATATCGATAATTACCTTAAGCGTGAATGGATTAAATGCTCCCACCAAAAGACACAGGCTCGCTGAATGGATACAAAAACAAGACCCATATACATGCTGTCTACCAATGACCCATTTCAGACCTAGGGACACATACAGACTGAAAGTGAGGGGATGGGAAAAAGATATTCCATGCAAATGGAAATCCAAAGAAAGCTGGAGTGGCAATACTCGTATCAGACAAAATAGACGTTAAAGTAAAGAATGTTACAAGAGACAAAGAAGGACACTACATAATGATCAAGGGATCAATCCAAGAAGAAGATATAAAAATTATAAATATAAATGCACCCAACATTGGAACACCTCAATACATAAGGCAACTGCTAACAGCTATAAAACAGGAAATTGACAATAACACAATAACAGTGGGGGAATTTAACACCTCACTTACACCAATGGACAGATCATCCAAACAAAAAATTAATAAGGAAACAAGAGCTTTAAATGACACAATAGACCAGATAGATTTAATTGATATTAATAGGACATTGCATCCAAAACCAGGAGATTACACTTTCTTCTCAAGTGCACATGGAACATTCTCCAGGATTGATCACATCTTGGGTCACAAATCAAGCCTCAGTAAATGTAAGAAAATTGAAATCATATCAGGCATCTTTTCTGACCACAACGTTATGAGATCAGAAATCAATTAAGGGAAATAAACATAAAAAACACAAATGGATGAAGGCTAAGCAATACGTTACTAAATAACCAAGAAATCAAAGAGGAAATCAAAAAATACCTAGAAACAAATGACAATGAAAATACGACAATCCAAAACCTATGTGATGCAGCAAAAGCAGTTCTAAGAGGGAAGTTTATAGCAATACAATCCTACCTCAAGAGTCAGCAAACATCTCAAATAAACAATCTAACCTTCCACCTAAAGAACTAGAGAAAGAACAAACAAAACCCAAAGTTAGCAGAAGGAAAGAAATCATAAAGATCAGAACAGAAATAAATGAAATAGAAACCAAGAAAACAATAGCAAAGATCAATAAAACTAAAAGCTGGTTCTTTGAGAAGAAAAACAAAATTGATAAACCATTAGTCAGACTCATCAAGAAAAAGAGCGAGAGGACTCAAATCATTAAAATTAGAAATGAAAAAAGAGGAGTTACAACAGACACCGCAGAAATACAAAGCATCCTAAGAGATTACTACAAGCAGCTCTATGCCAATAAAATGGACAACCTGGAAGAAATGGACAAAATTCTTAGAAGGGTATAACCTTCCAAGACTGAACCAGGAAGAAATAGAAAATATGAACAGACCAATCACAAGTAATGAAATTAAACCTGTTATTAAAAACCTTACAACAAACAAAAGTCCAGGACCAGATGGCTTCACAGGTGAATTCTGTCAAACATTTAGAGAAGAGCTAACACCCATCCTTCTCAAACTCTTCCAAAAAATTGCAGAGGAAGGAACACTCCCAAACTCATTCTATGAGGCCACCATCACCCTGATACCAAAACCAGAGAAAGATATCACAAATAAAGAAAATTACAGACCAAAATCACTGATGAATATAGATGCAAAAATCCTCAACTAGCAAACAGAATACTAGCAAACAGAATCCAACAACACATTAAAAGGATCATACACCATGATCAAGTGGGATTTATCCCAGGGATGCATGGATTCTTCAATATATGCAAATCAATGTGATACACCACATTAACAAATTGAAAAAGAAAAACCGTATGATCATCTTAATAGATGCAGAAAAAGCTTTTGACAAAATTCAACACCGATTTATAATAAAAATTCTCCAGAAAGTGGGCATAGAGGGAACCTACCTCAACATAATAAAGGCCATATACGACAAACCCACAGCAAACGTCATTCTCAATGGTGAAAAACTGAAACCATTTCCTCTAAGATCAGGAACAAGACAAGGATATCCACTCTCACCACTATTCAACATAGTTTTGGAAGTCCTAGCCATTGCAGTCAGAGAAGAAAAAGAAATAAAAGGAATACAAATTGGAAAAGAAGAAGTAAAACTGTCACTGTTTGCAGATGACATGATACTATACATAAAGAATCCTAAAGATGCCACCAGAAAACTACTAGAGCTAATCAATGAACTTGGTAAAGTCACAGGATACAAAATTAATGCAGAAAAATCTCTTGCATTCCTGTATACTAATGATGAAAAATGTGAAAGAGAAATTAAGGAAGCATTCCCATTTACAATTGTAACAAAAAGAATAAAATACCTAGGAATAAACCTACCTAGGGAGACAAAAGACCTGTATACAGAAAACTATAAGACACTGTTGAAAGAAATTAAAGATGATACAAACAGACGGAGAGATATGCCATGTTCTTGGATTGGAAGAATCAGTATTGTGAAAATGACTATACTACTCAAATCAATCTACAGATTCAATGCAATCCCTATCAAATTACCAAGGGCATTTTTTACAGAACTAGAACAAAAACTCTTAAAATTTGTATGGAGACACAAAAGACCCTGAATAGCCAAAGCGGTCTTGGAGGAAAAAAACGGAGCTGGAGGAATCAGGCTCTTGGACTTCAGACTATACAACAAAGCTACAGTAATCAAGACAATATGGTACTGGCACAAAAAACAGAAATATAGATCAATAGAACAGGATAGAAAGCCCAGGGATAAAACCATGCACCTGTGGTCAACTAAAATATGACAAAGGAGGCAAGGGTATACAATGGCGAAAAGACAGTCTTTTCAATGAGTGGTGCTGGGAAAAGTGTACAGCTACATGTAAAAGAATGAAATTACAACACTCCCTAACACCATACACAAAAATAAACTCAATATGGATTAGAGACCTAAATGTAAGACCGGACACTATAAAACTCTTAGAGGAAAGCATAGGAAGAACACTCTTTGACATAAATCACAGCAAGATCTTTTTTCATCCACCTCCTAGAATAATGGAAATAAAACCAAAAATAGACAGATGGGACCTAATGAAAGTTAAAAGTTTTTGCAAAGCAAAGGATACTACATACAAGATGAAAAGACAGCCCTCAGAATGGGAGAAAATATTTGCAAATGAATCAATGGACAAAGGATTAATCTCCAAAATATATAAACAGCTCATTCAGCTCAATATTACAAAAACAAACAACCCAATCCAAAAATGGGCAGAAGATCTAAATAGACATTTCTCCAAAGAAGACATACAGATGGCCAAGAAGCACAGGAAAAGCTGCTCAGCATCACTGATTATTAGGGAAATGCAAGTCAAAACTACAATGAGGTATCACCTCACACCAGTTAGAATGGGCATCATCAGAAAATCTACAAACAACAAATGCTGGAGAGGGTATGGAGAAAAGGGAACCCTCTTGCCCTGTTGGTGGGAATATAAATTGATACAGCCACTATGGAGAACAGTATGGAGGTTCCTTAAAAAACTAAAAATGGAATTACCATATGACCCAGCAATCCCACTACTGGGCATATACCCAGAGAAAACCATAATTCAAAAAGACACATGCACCCCAATGTTCATTGCAACACTATTTACAATAGCCAGGACATGGAAGCAACCTAAATGCCCATCTACAGATGAAGAAGATGTGGTACATATATACAATGGAATATTACTCAACCATAAAAAGGAATGAAATTGGGTCATTTGTAGAAATATGGATGGATCTAGAGACTGTCATACAGAGTGAAGTAAGTCAGAAAGAGAAAAACAAATATGGTATATTAATGCATATATGTGGAACCTAGAAAAATGGTACAGATGAACTGGTTTGCAGGGCAGAAATTGAGACGCAGATGCAGGGAACAAACGTATGGACACCAAGAGGGGAAAGTGGTGGTGTTGGGGGGTGGTGGTGGGATGAATTGGGAGATTGGGATTGACATGTATACACTAATATGTATAAAATGGATAACTAATAAGAATCTGGTGTATAAAAAAATAAATAAAATTTTTAAAAACCAAAAAAAACCCCAATAAATAAATAAATAAAGTAGAGCACATGTATTGAATGGGTACAGAGACAGTGTCTTGTATCTCAGTTACAGGCCTTTCCCTGAACCAATCAGCTGAAGCCAGGAACGTGGGTCAACTGGTATAATATGGCCACTTAAATCCTCCCCTTTATCCAAGACTCTTAAATGTTAATAGAGTCTCTTAGAAGGGGGTGGGGATGGGAAGCCCTGGCACAGCCTTGAGAAACAAGGGTATATTCTTTGCTGGTGTGCCAGGCACCTGGACGATTTCCAAAGTGCCTAGGTGTTTAGCAGGGCAGGTGACCCCAATCCCCGATGACCTAGGCAAATCTCATCAAGTCTCTCAATTCTGAACTCTTCACTCCTGACAGCAGGTGTGCACTGGGGCTACGAGGAGACCAAGGCCTTCCTGACCATTCTCAGTGAGTCCCCATTCTCTGAGAAGCTTCGCACTTGTCACCAGAACAGCCAGGTGTACCGGGCCATTGCAGAGCGGCTGTGTGCACAGGGCTTCCTGCGGACCCTGGAGCAGTGTCGCTACAGATTCAAAAACCTCCTTCGAAGCTACCGAAAAGCCAAGAGCAGCCACCCACCGGGGACCTGCCCCTTCTATGAGGAGCTGGACTCGCTGATGAGGGCTCGGACTGCGGTTAGAGACATGGGGACCAGCAAGGAGGCAGTGGGTCTTCCTACTTCTGGGGAGAGTGGTACCCAGGTTGTCAACCAGGAGGCCTGGGATGAAATGGCAGGTGAAGATGCCATCAGATCTCCAACCCCAGGTCCTAAAACCCCAGACACTGGTAAGCTTGGAGTAATTAGATGTCCACAAAATCTGCAAGCATGCAGAGAGAGTGTGGAAGCCAGGCACATTTCTTTTCTCTGAACTAAAAGAGAGAATGAAATTGAATAAGTTAAGGATTTGTGCTTCGCTGAGATTATCCAGTCTCTAGCTTAGTGTAATCCCCTAAATAAGAAAAGTAGTCAGTCTAGATTTTACTTGGATTCATCTGGGAAGTTATAGAGTTTATTCAATCTCATATGACATAGGCCATACTGAATGTACCAGAAGAAAGTGTTCATTGTTCAGTAGTGGGATAGGGTAGCTGGCCAGGGAGACTGACAGCTGGCTGCTTGGGCTGGGGCTTACGGCTCCCTTGGTGGAGTTAGCATGTCCCAAACTCTGTTCCTAAGCTTTACAGGTCAGAAATGCATGTGTGCGCTGAAACTTGATCATTTTCATGTTAGTCACATTTATAAGCTGTGAGATATAAAATATAAGTACAAATTCATGTTAGCCAAATTCACAAGACACAAGATCCGTATGTATAAATAGACACTAACTAATGAATGCATTTCTGTCCATTCTTTCAGGTTTTGAGATGAGGCATGAGGATGAAGACCAGATTTCAGAGCAAGACATCTTTGAAGATTTGCCTGGAGCCTTATCAAAGTGTACTGCAGAGGATGATTGCTACCCTCATGATTGGGGGGAAGACAGTGAAAATGAAAACGAAGGTAAAGGGCAGTGGGGAAATCCATCCCAGGATCAGTGGGAAGAATGTTCTTCTGAAGAGGACTTAGAAAAACTCATCGATCATCAAGGCCTGTACCTTGCAGAGAAACCCTTCAAGTGTGACACGTGCGTGAAAAGGTTCAGCCGGAATTCGCAGTTAATCGCCCACCAGCGGATACACACAGGTGAGAGGCCCTACAAATGCCTTGAATGTGGGAAAAGCTTTAGTGACCGCTCCAACTTCAATACCCATCAGAGAATCCACACTGGAGAGAAGCCCTACAAATGCCTTGAATGTGGGAAAAGCTTTAGTGACCACTCCAATCTCATCACCCACCAGAGAACGCACACGAGGGTGAAACCCTATAAATGTGGGGAATGTTGGGAAGGCTTCACCCAGAGCTCAAACCTTCTGAAACATCAGAGAATCTACTTGGGAGGAAATCCTGATCACTGTGGTGAGCCTGGGAAAAACTCTGGCCAGAGCCCATCCTTTAGTGCTCACTGGAGGAACTCAGCAGAGGAGACATCTCTGGAACAAACTCAGAGTGCCAGTAAGAACTTGAATTCTCCTGGACTGCAAAGCACCAACTCAGGGGATAAACTTTATCAGTGTTCCGAATGTGGAAGAAGCTTCTCCAAGAGTTCTGCCCTCATCAGTCACCAAAGAATCCACACGGGAGAGAAACCATATGGATGTGCCGAATGTGGGAAAAGCTTCAGTAAAAGCTCCACTCTGGCCAACCACCAGCGAACCCACACTGGGGAGAAGCCGTATGAGTGTGCGGACTGTGGGAAATGCTTCGGGGAGCGTTCCAAGCTCATCACACACCAGAGGGTGCACACAGGAGAGAAGCCCTACAGATGCCTCGAGTGTGGGAAGTTCTTCCGTGACCGTTCCAACCTCATTACCCACCAGAGAATCCACACAGGAGAGAAACCTTATAAGTGCAGAGAGTGTGGGAAATGCTTTAACCAGAGCTCCAGTCTTATTATTCACCAGAGAATCCACACCGGGGAGAAACCCTACAAGTGTATGGAGTGTGGCAAAGATTTCAACAACAGCTCCCACTTCAGTGCCCACAGGAGAACCCATGCAGGAGGGAAGGTGTCATAGGAGACAAAAGAGAAAAACGTATATTTAAATCTCCCAAGATCCTAAGATGTATGCTAGAAAGAAACTGTCCCAATTTTTAAGATTAGCGTGTACCTGGGGAACTTACCTTGGTACAGTCCAGGTAATTCGGAAGTGAATTACAAATGCTAATGATCCAGATTTGAAGGCACTTTTCTTAAGTGTAATGTGTTTTTTCTCCTGCAAAAAAACCCACACAATCCTCAGGCTGCCCTTATATTTGCTGTCATGTAAGAGCTTTATCAGTGTTTGAGCCAGACTGGTAACTGAGGGGATTAGAGGTAAATCAGTGATCCTGAGCAGTGATTCTAGACCTTGCTGTGCCTTCACACCGTCCACATGTACACACGCCCCATCAGTGTGCATTGGCAAATTCTCATACGTGGCCATTTTCCGTTGGGGCGTAACCTCCTGGGAGAACTTTGAGACTCTCCAGTGATGGGGGCATAATTGAGAATCAGTGGCCTAGAGCAGCCACCATGAGCTTATCAAAGGGTTGAAACAACAGTGACATCATTACTAGATCATTACTAATAATAGCAAAAGTAGCCAGCATCTATCGAGCTCTTCAGCAGGCTCTGTGCTAAGCACTTTGTATACATCATCTCCTTTACTCCTCACAGCAGCCCCAGGAGGTACTAATATTTTCCCCATTTCCCAGAAGAGAGAAGTGACTTGCTTGGGTCACACATCTGAAAATGGCAGAGGCAGGATTCAACCAGCTCTGTCTCTAGGGCCTGAGGTGCTTTCACTGCTTCACTGAATCCCCTTTCACATTGGGGCAGGTAACTCAGGTGCCAAAGCACTTTGTAGACCACATTTTCTGTTAAAATTCCCTATGAGTTCTGTTTTTAACATATATGGACATTGAGAATCCCAGAAGATTGAAGGACTAGGGATGTTCACAGTTGGCAATGTGCTTTGAGCAAGGCTGAACTCATCAAAGCACTTGATGTGAATTTCCATCTTCACAATAATATGGGTGAGAGACAGAGGTGAGTTGAGATTGGGAACAATAATGTAGCCAAAGTGATGTTTCTTCCAATGAGATACAGTTTTGGCTAAGGAAATGGGGTTTTTAAGAATTTCCCTTATTCTCAGGGGGTCAGCCCTGCTTCCTGTTAGACTTGGCTGGGTCGTAGGTTGACCCTTAAGAAACCTGGGCTTGCTGGCCAGTGCTCACTCACCCTGGTGTGTTGGCCCCCTGGCCCTTTCCCTCCAGGAACAGCAGAAGCTTTGCGCCAAGGCTGAGGCAGAAGTGGGGTGGAAGGAGTGGTGTGTGTGGAGTGCCGCGGAGGGGGCTTTGAAGGCTATTGCTTAATCCAGGTTCATGGTGCACTCTTACTCTGAGCCATCTTGGCCCAGACCTACCCAGTGCTGTCGAAATGTTGGCCGTAAAGACCTGCGTCCAGCTCCAACAGGCTCAATCAGAAAGGTTCACACAGGATGGTTTCCTAGTTCGCAGCGCTTTGGCCTCCAGGATTTCTCCTCAGGAGGGTTAAACAATGTTGGCCAAGGACTATGGTTTCCAAAGGATTTTAAAGGAGCATCCCTCTCCTGACATCCGCCTATGATACTGGGAATGCCGTTCATACCCTGGCTCGTTCATCAACTTGGGAAGTACTATTAGATAGTAGATGTGAGGGAACCTTGAAGAGTGGAACTCTGCATGTGAAGCAGTCAGTGGGGAGATTGGCGCTCCCACCGACGTTATCACACCTTAGTCCCTTCCTTGGCTTCCCAAGAACCTGCTTACCTCGGATCACTGCCTATCACCCCCTTCCTGGTTTACCTCTTCTGGCTCACCTTACCTCTGAGGAGCAGGGCCCGTGAGTGAGCCCTGGCTTTCAACCACCAGGTGTCAGTAACTGCAACAGTAGGATGGTGGGTAGGGAACCACCTGAGCCAAGAGGAAGGATCCTGGAGGAAGGGAAGGGAGGTCCAGGGAAAGACCAAGTGGTATGAAATAGCATGGCTTCAGGGTGGGGCTGGGACCATAACTTCTTAGCTCTATTGGGGTGTAAATGGGAGATGAGGAGTGTTAGCTCAGATTAGAAGGGTGCGGGGGTGGGTCATGGAGGACGCGTGGCTGCTGAGGGGGACATGGTCAGATGCGCGGTGTTGAAACCTAATAGCTGAACAGAACCTGGCTATGCTGCAGTTAGGACAGCCTGTTGGGACACTGTTGCAATATTCCAGGTAAACGTGAGGGTCCGAACTAGAGCAGGGGTAACGTTGAAGAGGAGGGGATGATTCGAGAGGTTGCACAGGTAGAATTGAGGACAGCAGAGGAGAGCCAGGATGCCTGGGTGGCTGGTGGAGCCTGCTGTCATTCAGAACTGGGATCACAGGAGGAGGTGGAGATAGGGCAGGAGGGCAGAAGATCAGAAGTTTAATTTGGGCCATTTTGGTTAGGGACATCCAAGAGGCGATACACTACGAAGGAGGCATTTGGATATCTGGGCCTGAAGCTGCGGGGAGGTTAGGACTAGACAGTTATCTGTATGCTTGGGAGTTACCTTCATGTTCAAGTCACAGAAAGGCTGGGCCCGGGACAGAACTGGAGAAGCACTACGTGTAGAGGAAGATGCCCCTCAGAGGAGATCTAGACTACCCCCCAGTCCCACCACCTCCTGCGCACTCCAGCCAACTTTCGGACACTGCCTCAATCGCTGCTGACACCGGAATTGTCAATGTAGTTCTGAATTTCCTGGAACCTTCCCTGTAGAAGCCAAGCTGAGCTCTGTGTAGAAGTGAGATAATGGCCCTCTCTCCTCCCAAGCATCACCCGTTCCCCTGCTCTTGGAAGTGTGCTGGTGTCTCATGTTCTCAAGTGAACAGTTTTGATGTTTATTACCTATTGGTCCTTTCTCGTAACTCAGGTTCAGCCATGAAATCGAGGGCATTGTGGGCCAGGAGAGAAAGTGGCCCAGGAGGACCTTCTCTCCTTGTGTACCTGACTCTTCCTTTGGAAGAAGTTCCCTTTCAGGTGGCTTCCATGTTTGGGGCCCGACCCATCACTCTGCCAGGGCACCCAGACATCCTCCAACAGGTCTTTGCTGCTCAAATAAACCGACATCTGGTTTGACACACCCCGAGCCTTGTTACTGTCAGTCTGCTCTTGGGAAGTAGATTCACTCTGCAGAATGGGTGGTTTCTCAGCCTGCGTGGCCACAGGTGAGACCCTGGTCATGGGAGACAGAAGCGGCACCTGCCTCCCTGGGAAGGTGTTTTGTGTGAGGTGCATCTCCTTCCTTGATTTCTGTACCCTCCACCCCAGGAAGGGCATTGGCTCCTTGGAGGTGACTAAAGGGTACCACCAAAACTCTCATTCCACAGACCCAGCAGGCAGCAGACCCTAAGGTAGCGGCAGGGAAAGGCGGGACCAGGCTGCTTTAGGTACCTGTTTCTGTTCTTGCGCCTTGGCCCCAGCAGCTGAAGGCACGATCCTGGCTGCCTCAACTTTAACGTGTCCCCCAGCCCCCAGCCTGAAGGAGTGTCAGGCAGCTCGGTCCTCCTGTGCTGGAAAATGTAGCAGCCGGGTACCCTGGGTTCTCCCTGCCTCATCCTGTCTGGGGCCCGCAGTGGGGATGGCTCTCCGCCTTTGGGCTGCAGAAAAGACTCCCTTTAGTCAGTCTGTGGAGAAGAGTGATACCCTTTGGGGCCGGGGGTGCGGAGGCTTTGAAGTATGAATGCAGTGATGTCCGGGGTGCGTGTGGGTGGCGGGAGGTCTCGTCCCCCAGGCCGCCCTGGGTCTCTGTAGCCCAGCCTTGGGGCCCAGCCCTTCTCCATTCGCTCCGTTCACTCCGTTCCATTTGCATGTTTACTGCTGTGTGGATGCTGATAACTTCCGGGTGGCCTGGTGGCCAGCCCTGTGCAGGCCCCTCCTGGGCCCTCCAGCCCCGTGTCCACCGGCTGCTGCCTCCGGCCTCTTGGTCCACCGCTCAGCACTGGCGTTCACGTGCACACTTGGGCTCACAGAAAGCCGCCTTCGCCCAGCAAGACGTGCACATCCAGACGTGGCCCCCCAGACACACGCTGTCCCTTTTAAGGGCATTTTCCAGTTGGGCTGTGGTTGCCCAGCGGCTGAGGAAGTCTTTTTCTGAACAGACTCAGAATTAATCAAGTGAAACATCACCTGACCTCAATTTTGATCCCACCCTTCCTTTGGATGGCCCTTAGCCTCTGCCTCTTAGCAGCAAACACCCATCTTAAGCCCCTGTCACCGCCTACAAGAGGTTAGTTCTGCCTGTAGTGGGAGGTCAGGAAGGCTTTGCCAGTGAGGTGGGGTTCAGGCTGGGCTTTGGGGTCGAGGATGACAGACGTTTGTCTTCTCCCCCCGCCCGTGGCTGGTTCTCTCTGCACACTCCCAACATCAGCATTACCACCACCTTATCTTTAGCACCACTTCCCGCCTCACTCTGGTTTTAGGCAAATCTGGAATTACTTCCAAATGCAGTTTTTTTGGGTGTCGAGTTTCTCACCTCACTGTGACTTCCCCCAGCTAACCCTGTGGCAGAAAGATAACCTCATCTCCCTCTGGGGCCTCGCTTCCCTGGTCCTTGTCATGAACCCTAGTGACCCCAGCCTATGCTGCTGGGAGGAAAGGCAGAGAGCTCAAGAGCCCCTCTTCTTCTCAGCGTGCGGCCAGTTCTCCCACTTCTCAAGGCAGAGAGCTGCTTTGTCCTGGGAGCCACTAGGTTAAGTCAAGGCCAGGATCCAATGAGACCATTTTGCTGAAACTCACTAGGGATCGATTTCCTAGTCCGGGCATGGCTAGTGATTCTCTTTGCATGTGAAGATGATTCTGATCTGGTCTGCCGATACACTGTGCTGCTTTCTACAGTCACGTTTATTTTTCACATTTTCATTGTAGGAAAATACCCCATAATCTTGCCATCCAGAGGGTGAGGGCCATGGGAGGGGAGATGAAGAAAACAGGTCTACTGCTAAGGCTGCTTCTGGATCAGCCTTATGGGTCCATCTGAGCTCAAGCAGGAGAGGAGCCGCGGGCACGGTTGACGGAGCTGTGGTCCTTGGAATCTCTTGAGAGTCACTGGGGGTCAGGGAGCCCTACTTTGGTGCCAGACGACCAGTGTGACACAGAGGGGAAAGAGGTCTTCTCCCTCCTTCTGCACAGAACACGGCTTGGCTGTAGTGCTTTGGAGAATTCATAGACCACAGAGTCGCTTCTGTGTAGTTAGAGGCGGTAGAGACCAGCAGGAGGTGGGTCAAGGGGCTGCTCTGGAGGCGGTGGTAAGGAGCTCTGCATGCAGACTGCACCCAGGGTGCCAGGCCAGGAGCACCCTCTATGGACAGCACCCGGTAAGGGCTTGTTCAGGATCACCTACGAAGTCCCTAACCCAACCCCACTCCTTGAAGTTGCCCAGAAATAGTCGGAGGAGGTGAGGCTACCTTGGCTGAAGGTCACGCTAAACCCATCTGGCGTGTCTTGGTGGGGGGAAGAGAAAACACCGGTGTTATCTCAGGGACCTTTCTTGAGCAACTAATTTCTTAGACATTTGTGATTGATTTTCATTCCCCGTTAGTGACTATGGCATTAAAATGGATTAAATTTTGGCCACTAGGAGGCGCAGAGATGTAAGGTCCAAGCCTAAAAACAGAACAGGCTCTTTTGATTTTCCATTTGTGCATCAACCCCTGCCTTCATTTTTTTTTTTTTTTTTTTTTTTTTTTTGCGGTACGCGGGCCTCTCACTGTTGTGGCCTCTCCCGTTGCGGAGCACAGGCTCCGGACGCGCAGGCTCAGCGGCCATGGCTCACGGGCCCAGCCGCTCCGCGGCATGTGGGATCTTCCCGGACCGGGTCACGAACCCGTTTCCGCTGCATCGGGAGGCGGACTCTCAACCACTGCGCCACCAGGGAAGCCCCCTGCCTTCATTTTATTTGGCTTTGTTTTCACTTCCCGATCCTTTATTATTTTCTTCTTCCTGTGATATTATGTACATCTCTTAAAACGAGTCAAATCCTATTTTGGGATGAAATGACCTGATAAATTAATAAATTATATTAATTGAACTGCAAACCACAAAAAAGAACTTGTCTTGGGTTCTTCTGGTATCTTGCTGGTTACACTAAAAGCATGGAGCAAAGGAGGAGGTGGGAAATCAGGGGGACACAATGAGACCGTCAGGGAGGACTGGGGCCCAAGATCTCACGCCCCTTGTGGTGGACTGCCATCTTTCACTGTTTTCTGTGGCTCTTCAGCCATGCGTGGATGTATGCAACGCAGGAGTCTGCTTTTTGTCCATAACAGATTGCTTCTTGGTCTGCTGGCCTTCTTCACACATCTACTTTGCTGTGTGCCCCAGGGTCTCTGTGCTGGGGAATCTGAGGTGTCTGGGACCTAAATAACATGAGGGTGATGATGGATGAAAAGAAAGGAAGGCGTTCCCAGAGGACTGAATCTTATCTGATTCCCAGTTTGCTTCCTTGTTCAGGACCAGAGCTGACACACTTCATGCTTGAGAAAGAGGGAAGAGCTGGAGGGTCTTTAGGGGGGTTCTTTCCCCTCCTTCCTCCACCCATTCCACTTCTGGTAACGTCCAGAAGACATTGTAGTTTAAGGTTGAGGTTTCCTTTGTAAACTTTTACTCTTTCATCCTGAACGGGGTATAGGCAACCCTTTGCCTTTTAGACTCTGTTATCCTTGAATTCTGGTCGTGAATTAGAGAAAGAGAGTGATATTTCAGAGTTTGACGTGACTTTGATCAGAATCCACAGGAAACTGTTTCTTCCTGTAGGAGTCAGAATGTCAAGTGTAGGTTTAGTAGTGGTTGGAATGCACTGATGTCGTGTACATCTTGGGACAAAGATGAGACCTGGGAGAAAATGAGTCATGGTCTCCCTGGAGGAGAAGTTCTAGCTCTTGTTTACAGGTTTTCATGGAACTTCTTTTCAGCAGTTGCTCCAAAAGTGACCAGAGCCACAGGGCTTGCCTTCCCGGAGACAGGACAGAGGCCATAGATAACTCGTTGTCATTCTCTTGCCGTTAGCAGGGCCCAGAGATCAGTTACAAACGTTGGGGTCCACTAAGGCTGACCAGCCCACCGGGGCGGGGACAGGAACTCTTTTATTGATCTTGACAGAGAGCTGGCCAGGGCCGGCACTACTGAGAATGTACTACTAGGAGAGAAACCCTGCCTGAGGGGATGCCTGTGGGCTGGACCGGCTCTCTGTTGGCCTCACGTCCACAGGCTGCTGGGTGCTCCTGTTGCCAGAAGTTCTAGGCTGAACCAGGAATCGGACTGGCAGGGCACCTGGTCCCCAGCTAAGCAGTGGGAATCACCAGGTGAGGTCCGGGCATCCTTGCGGTTGAGGTCTGAAGAGGAGGCATGTGGGATCCCATGGTTACAAGGCTCAAGCAGCTTGAGGAAGGAGCCAGGTCAAGGTCAAAGGAAGGACTGAGGGTGGAGGGAGCAAGTTGGAAAGGATGGTGGGTGTACGGGGAGGGCGGAGAAACAGAAAGGGAAGAGGGGCAAAGGGGCAGGCGGGGGAGGAGGCAACCAAGACTGGGAGAGAGGAAGGGTAAGAGGTAGAAGCGGGGGTGGGCTATCCTGGGTGTCCAGTGAGTGAGGTGGGGGATGGGCAGGCAGAACTGAACAGGGAGGAGCCGGAATTGCAGCAGGTGAGGGGCAGGGAAGCAGGGAAACGGGAGGCAGCTTCTTCATGGTTCCCAAGTTAGAAATGGAGGGCTGGGCTGCTTGGGTCCATAAGCTCTATCCTTCCCCTGTTCCATCCTCCTGTGATCCAGACTCCATAGTCACCGAGATCGAGCGTTCTCGGCTGCGCTGCCCTGTATGGTAGCCACCTGGACACGTGCTCCTGGACACGTGCTGTTGAGCCCTCCACATGTGGCTAGTCTGGACTGAGATGTGTTGAGATGTGTAATACATACACCAGATTTTGAGTACTTATGTGAAAAAATGCAGACTCTCTCAAAATTTTTAATTTTGGTTATATCTTGAACTGATATTTAGGATATATTGGGTCAAATAAAATATATTATTAAAATTAATTTCACCTGTTTCTTTTTGCTTTTATATATGGCTACTAGAAAAATTTAAAGTGCTCATGCAGCTTGCATTTATGGCTTGTGCTATATTTCTATTACATAGCATGGTTCTAGGGCATTTGAACTAGAAAAGACCCCTGAAAGCCTCATTATATAGGTAAGGAAATCAGATCCCAGAGGCTTGTACATGGTCACCAGGCAAATGTAGCAGCACTTGGACTAGGATCCAGATTTGTTGATCCCCGTCAGTGTGGGGTCTTCTCCATAAGGTCAAGCTGGTTAGGCACAGCCAGGCTTGTGCACAGGCATGAGGTCACCCCCCAGGTATCACGTGAGAAGCATGAAAGGCATACCTGTTGCCCCTCTATCTACCTCTTTTGCAAGCCCAGGGCCTTAAATGGCCCCATTATTGCTCTTGTCAGGAAGGCCGCTGAATGACGGGCCGTGTGCCCCAGATGAAAACAGTAGCACACCTGACCTCCTCAGTGGGCTGCAACTGAGCAAAGCTGAGTCTGGCTGCTGGTAACCGGGAAGAAGCTTCTGAAGCTGGAATAGGTTGAAGGAGAGAAGTCAAAGTCACAGTTTCAGCCTATATGTCACAACTCAGGTTTCAAAATCTTCTTGGAGTTTATCCCATTGAAATCTACTCATGTGAAGATTTCAAGAGAAGATGTTATGCTCATTTTCCAGGTAAGGAACCTAAGGCTCAGAACAGACACTTGTCCAGAAGTCTCTGATCCAATGAACAACGAGGTAGAATAGCAGATGCCTTTCAAGCAGGCTTCCTCGTGTTGCTTCAGTGCTCGCTCTACTTAATAGCCAAAAGGCAGGTGGCTAGGACACAGGGCATGAAAAGGAAGGCCACTGGCCGCTGGTGAGTGCCTTTCCCACTCCCTTGGCCCCAGTGAAGATAAAGACTCTTGGGCATTTCCAGCAGACACTTTCCAATGCTGATTTACTCTTGGTGTCTGTGGGATTCTGGGATGTGGGAGGAGGATTTCACTGGCTGCTCCACATGCACAGGGCCAAAGTCCACACAGCGCTGCCCATCCCAGGGTGCCGCCTGACCCGACTCAGCTCTCTTGTTCCTCGCCCTCTGCTGTGTGCGCTTCTCAGGCGGCTACTGCTCCACAGCCTCTCCTGGACCTCCTCTCGCTGCCCGTAGAATAGAAATAACCGTAGCTGAATTCTCTGAGGCTAAAGTGCCCAGGGCCAGGGCCACCTCTGCCAGGCCCCTTCTCACATCGCTGACTTTACTGATCAACCTCTCTACGCCCTGGGCGGCTGCTGCCTCCTTGAGCCAACCTCTTCAGACATTTGCTCTCCCCCAACCTGTCCATCCAGCCCTTTAGAAATCCTGGTCTGCACTGACCAACCCCTAGAGCCTCCACCCCCTCTTCACCTAGCCCTTGCTGCACCGCCCACCTTGTGCAAGCCCGCCGTTCTCAGGGGACCCTGCCCCCTCATCCCTCTCAGGCAAGCTGCTCGCCTGCTCACAGAGTTCCTCTTGCTCGGGAGGTAGGGCTGCTGTCCTCCTCATTCCTTCCTGCTGCCTCCAGATCATCACTTCTGTTTCTCCCTTATGCATGTGACCAGTCACTGAGAACTAATAGCTCTAAAGGCTCACATCTGTCCAGTACCCAAGAGCTAGGCACTCGGCTAAGGACCGTGGGTGATGTAATTTCAGCTTCATCACAATTCCAGGAGATCATGTTATCATGCCTGTTTGGGGGCCAGAGGCAAATTCACAACTTGCCTTGGGTCACACACACAACTAGTTAAGTGGGAAAGTCCAGAGTCCAAATCCAGTAGTTTGGCTCCCAGGCCTGCACTCTTAACCTTGGGGTCCTTTGAAGCTTGCTTCTTTGATGTGAATCCCATTCGCCTGGATCACCTGGTAACCTCTCCCTGCCTGTGCCAGCCCCAGCCCCTGGACATGCTCCCGCACTCACTGAAGACTCCCTCCTCTGCCTGGCGTCTTCTTCTGCACCCCAGCTCTTGCCATCGTCCTGGGTGACTCAAACATCCCCAGGAGGGCCATGTAGGCCACGCCAGCTCAGCCACGTTTGTCCTTGAACCCACCACCTCTGATGTCATCAATCTGACTTATCGGGACACTAAGCTCTCTCCTGAGCTCCAGGTGCGCATACCTCATTGCTTGGCCTCTGCTCTGGGCCGATTCCCCCAACCTTGCTCCTCCAGCCTCCACCCCTTTCTTTTTCATCCCAGGAAAGAGTATCATGATCCATCCAGCTGCTCAGGCCAGACATCTGAGAGTCACCCTTGAATCTTCTCTCTCCTTTGCCTCTATAACCAATCATTGAGTCATGGGAATAACTCTCCAAAAGATATCTTGAATTCACCCATTTCTCTCCACTCCCATTGCTACTGCCTTCGTCCTGGCTACCATCACCCCCGCCTGGTTGACTGCTAACCTGCTGTCTTCTAACCTGCACTCCTACTTCTGCTCTTTTTTTTTTAACATCTTTATTGGAGTGTAATTGCTTTACAATGGTGTGTTAGTTTCTGCTTTATAACAAAGTCAATCAGTTATACATATACATGTGTTCCCATATCTCTTCTCTCTTGCATCTCCCTCCCTCCCATCCTCCCTATTCCACCCCTCTAGGTGGTCAGAAACCACCGAGCTGACCTCCCTGTGCTATGCAGCTGCTTCCCACTGGCTATCTATTTTACGTTTGGTAGCGTATATATGTCCATGCCACTCTCTCACTTTGTCACACCTTACCCTTCCCCCTCCCCATATCCTCAAGTCCACTCTCTAGTAGGTCTGCATCTTTATTCCTGTCCTGCCCCTAGGTTCATCAGAACCTTTTTTTTTTTTTTTCAAATTCCACATATATGTGTTACTATAGGTATTTGTTTTTCTCTTTCTGACTTACTTCACTCTGTATGACAGACTCTAGGTCCATCCACCTCACTACAAATAACTCAATTTCGTTTCTTTTTAAGGCTGAGTAATATTCCATTGCATATATGTGCCACATCTTCTTTATCCATTCATCGGTCAATGGACACTTAGGTTGCATCCATGTCCTGGCTATTGTAAATAGCGCTTCAATGAACATTGTGATACATGACTCTTTTTGAATTATGTTGTTCTCAGGGTATATGCCCAGTAGTGGGATTACTGGGTCATATGGTACTTCTATTTTTAGTTTTTTAAAGAACCTCCATACTGTTCTCCATAGTGGCTGTATCAATTTACATTTCCACCAACAGTGCAAGAGGGTTCCCTTTTTTCCACACCCTCTCCAGCATTTATTGTTTGTAGATTTTTTGATGATGGCCGTTCTGACTGGTGTGGGGTGATACCTCACTGTAGTTTTGATTTGCATTTCTCTGATGATTAGTGATGTTGAGCATCCTTTCATGTGTTTGTTTGCAATCTGTATATCTTCTTTGGAGAAATGTTTGTTTAGGGTTTCTGCCCATTTTTGGATTGGGTTGTTTGTTTTTCTGATATTGAGCTGCATGAGCTGCTTGTATATTTTGGAGATTAATCCTCTGTCAGTTGCTTCATTTGCAAATATTTTCTCCCATTCTGAGGGTTGTTCTTTTGGTCTTGTTTATGGTTTCCTTTGCTGTGCAAAAGCTTTTAAGTTTCATTAGGTCCCATTTGTTTATTTTTGTTTTTATTTCCATTTCTCTAGGAGGTGGGTCAAAAAGGATCTTGCTGTGATTTATGTCAAAGAGTGTTCTTCCTATGTTTTCCTCTAAGAGTTTGATAGTTTCTGGACTTACATTTAGGTCTTTAATCCATTTTGAGTTTATTTTTGTGTATGGTGTTAAGAAGTGTTCTAATTTCATTCTTTTACATGTAGCTGTCAAGTTTTCCCAGCACCACTTATCGAAGAGGCTGTCTTTTCTCCATTGTATATTCTTGCCTCCTTTATCAAAGATAAGATGACCATATGTGTGTGGGTTTATCTCTGGGCTTTCTATCCTGTTCCATTGATCTATCTTTTTGTTTTTGTGCCAGTATCATACTGTCTTGATTACTGTAGCTTTGTGGTATAGTTTGAAGTCAGGGAGCCTGATTCCTCTAGCTCCGTTTTTCTCTCTCAACATTGCTTTGGCTATTTGGGTTTTTTTGTGTTTCCATACAAATTGTGAATTTTTTTGTTCTAGTTCTGTGAAAAATGCCATCGGTAGTTTGATAGGGACTGCATTGAATCTGTAGATTGCTTTGGGTAGTATGGTCATTTTCACAGTGTTGATTCTTCCAATCCAAGAACATGGTATATGTCTCCATCTGTTTGTATCATCTTTAATTTCTTTCATCAGTGTCTTATAGTTTTCTGCATACAGATCTTTTGTCTCCTTAGGTAGGTTTATTCTTGGGTATTTTATTCTTTTTGTTGCAATGGTAAATGGGAGTGTTTCCTTAATTACTCTTTCAGATATTTCATCATTAGTATATAGGAATGCCAGAGATTTCTGTGCATTAATTTTGTATCCTACTATTTACCAAATTCATTGATTAGCTCTAGTAGTTTTCTGGTAGCATCTTTTGGATTCTATATGTATAGTATCATGTCATCTGCAAACAGTGACAGCTTTACTTCTTATTTTCCAATTTGGATTCCTTTTGTTTCTTTTTCTTCTCTGATTGCTGTGGCTAAAACTTCCAAAACTATGTTGAATAATAGTGGTGAGAGTGGGTATCCTTGTCTTGTTCCTGATTTTAGATGAAATGGTGAAAACAGTTAATTTTTTGCAGTTCATTTTGTCTTTAGTTCTATCCTGCTAAGGATGTACAGTTAATTTACTGTATTTATAAAATCATTTGAAATAGTGCCTTTCTTGTGATCATTCCAACTCCATAAGAATGTGTATTTATTTCATTTTGCTTTCAATTTGTAAATTTAGTCCCCTTCTTTATCATACAAGAGTACCAAAATATACTCTTCTGCCCTTAGTCTTTTGTTTTTGTTTTTGTTTTTGCGATACGCGGGCCTCTCACTGTTGTGGCCTCTCCCGTTGCGGAGCACAGGCTCCGGACGTGCAGGCTCAGCGACCATGGCTCATGGGCCCAGCTGCTCCGTGGCACGTGGGATCTTCCTGGACTGGGGCACGAACCCATGTCCCCTGCATCAGCAGGGAGACTCTCAACCACTGCGCCACCAGGGAAGCCCTGCCCTTAGTCTTTTTAATGTAATATTATATCTTGAGAATCATTCCATATTAGTTCTTGACCAGCTTCCTCATTATTTTTAACAGTTGTGTAATACTTCATTACATGGATGTACCCTGGTTTATGCACAGATCTCATACTAATATACATTGAGGTTGTTTCTAGTCTTTTGCTTTTATAAATAATGCTGCTGTGAGTAACCTTGTATATATGTTATTTCATATTTGAGGAGGTATATCTTCAGAAAAATTCCTACTAGTGGGATTGCTGGGTCAAAGGGTAAATAATTATGAATTTTGATATACATTGTCAAATTCTCCTTCGTGAGAGTTGGACCAGCAGAGCCTGAGAGTGTGTTTTCCCCCACATCTCTGTCAGCAGAGCCTGTTGTCCAGCTTTTGGATCTTTGCTGATCTAATAGGTGAGAAACGGTATGTCTGAGAAGTGAAACTGAGCATCTTTTCATATATTTAAGGGTCTTTGCTTATCTTTCTTTTCATTGTTTTTGACTATTTGCCCATGGTAGTACCTTTAGTCTTTTTTTCTCAATTATGAGGGCTATTTGCATGAATGTGTCACACCTATTTTAAAAAGAAATATATTCTCCAATATTGGGTTGCAGAGTTGGACACACAACTCTGTTACAAACTCGAGCCCTTGGACACTTTAATCAATAGAACTTGATAAGAGGTGAGACTAGGAATTCAGGCAAGGCTTTACTGGGACTCATGATGCAGCAGGAGGGAATGAAAACAAGTAATAGGTTCCCTTGTTTGCTCTCTGAGGAGGGCCAGCTGGTTCCTTAAATGGGGTGAGGGTAGGGGCAGATCAGTGGGTCAGACCAGAGTGGGGCTTAGGTGGTCTTCCCATCCCCTTGGTGGTGCTGTGTGGAGGGATCGTGCACAGTACTCTGCTTTTGCTCCCAGCACTCAGTAGTGGCAGTTGGTTTGTGGCCTTTTTCTATCTTATTGCTCATAATTGCCCCAACTGAGCATGCATGCAGTTATTTTTAGTCTCTTGTAGTTTCTTTGTATTCTGTTGCTCAAGGGGACTTTGTCTAGGGGCAAGCCCTCCAGTAAAGGGTCCCAGGTCCCAGCCTATTTCATATTCACAAAAACTTCCTTATGATTATTTTGTTTCAGTCTTCAACAACATTACTCTTTTTTGTTGTTAACTTGATCTATTGTGTTCAGAGTGATGAGTTAAAGCTCCTTTTATTGGTGTGTCTCTATTTCTCTTTGCATTTCCTAGATTCTGCTTTGTGGGAAAAAAACATAGTGGCTGCTTCTTATTTGGTGAGTAGTTATGTCTTCATTGTGAATTGTGTCCTCTAGTGTCATTCTTTGTTGTGTTTAATGCTTTTGGGCCTGAATTCACTTTTCTGATACCAAGATGGTGATCCCTGGTTTCTTGTTTGCACATGCTTGCTGTCCCTTTGCCCATTGCTTTGTTGTTGTTGATTCTCCCCTTTGAAAGACTAACAGTAATAACTGTAGCAGCTAAGTTTCCTTACGTTAGCACCAAGCCATGCCTCAGGTAAGGAAGTGTCCACTTGGCTCTAGTTCTCAGGGTGCCCATATCTGGCCCCAAAGTGTGGATGTGAGAGCCCCTCCCTCCTCACCCCTCCCCCACTAAAAGTTTAGGTTTCCAGAATGTGTAAATGTCTTGGACCACGCAGAAGGTGTGCCTCTTCATTTGTTTTTAGCTATTTTGAGTCACTTTATTTTAGGTCTGCCTCTTATGACAGCATAGAGTTGAGCTTTACTTTGTGAGCTAATCTGAAAATCTGTTTATTTTATTAGGTGAATTAAACCTAATTACATTTCATGATACAAGGACTATGTTTGTTTTCAGATCTGTCATATTATTTGATGTTGTATTTACTTTGTGTATTTGTCATATTTACTAGTTCTTTCACAATGTGATATTTTGGGTACATTAAAAATGCATGTATTAATAGTTAACAATATAAATATTTTTATTTTAGCAATTTCATTTATACTAATATACTTATGTAGTGCCCTTAGTCCTCTTTTTCTCTACTTATGTCCTTGCTATTTTATTAGCTTTGTATCAGTGGTTCTCAATGGAGGGAGAGTGTGTGCGCATGTGTGTGTGTGTCTGTGTGAGTGTCAGTTTTGCTCCCCAGAAGATATCTGGCAATGTCTGGAAACATTTTAGGTTGTTTCACAGCTCAGGGAAGAGAGGTACAAGCATCTAGTGGGTAGAGACCAGGGATGCTACTACATGTCCTATAATGCAGAGGACAGCCAAGACCAGCAACAAAAAAGCATTCGGCCCAAAATTTCAATATTTCCAAGTTTGAGAGATCCCTCTTTATACCGTCATTTAACGCCCACCTATTACTTATGTCACAATCAATGAGTCATTTTACTTTCCCCCTTTCTCTCCCTTCTCTTCCTGTTAACAAAGTGTGTTATTTCCACTTTGTCAGAAATATGGCATTTACATACTATTCTTTATCTCCATCTTCATTTTAGATTTTGATATAAACAATTCTCAGTCCCAGTCATACCAGTCCTTTTGCTGAAGTTTCCCAATCATCACTTGGTTGGATGCAACTCGTCCTCCCATTAGATTTTTTTTTTTTTTGCGGTACGCGGGCCTCTCACTGCGGTGGCCTCTCCCGTTACGGAGCACAGGCTCCGGACGCGCAGGCTCAGCGGCCATGGCTCACGGGCCCTGCTGCTCCGTGACATGTGGGATCCTCCCAGACCGGGACACGAACCCGTGTCCCCTGCATCGGCAGGCGGACTCCCAACCACTGCGCCACCAGGGAAGCCCCTCCCATTAGATTTTTGAGAAGGGCTCTTGAGTAAAATATTTCTTAGTTCTTGAATTTTTAATACTGTGTTTTCATAGTCTTGATGCTTAATAATCGCTGTATATACAACCCTTGGCTTATACTTTCTTTCCTTCAGTTTGTTGAAAATGTTGCTTTACTCGTTTCACTTTGTGTGTTGCTATTAAGAAATCTGATGACAACTTGATTTTCTTTCCTTGCAACTGACTTAATTTTTAACCTGGAGGCCCAGAGAAAGTTTTCTTTTTCTTTAAAATAGAGTTTTACTGGGATATGTCTCAGAGTTGGCTATTCCAGGATAATTTCCCCTGGAACATGGTAGGACTTTCAATATATAAGTTAAAGATTTTTAGTTCTAGAAGTTTTTCTTAGAGTGCTATAAATGTCAATTCTGTTCCATTTATTTATATTTCCTTCTTCAGGGACTCCTATTGCACATAAATTATCTTTGTTTGTGTTCCATGCTTATCCTTTTATTTTATTTTTATTTTTTTAAATCTAATTTTTATTTTATATT
The DNA here is from genome assembly GCF_951394435.1 of Stenella coeruleoalba. Classification (NCBI taxonomy): domain Eukaryota; kingdom Metazoa; phylum Chordata; class Mammalia; order Artiodactyla; family Delphinidae; genus Stenella; species Stenella coeruleoalba. The sequence goes on from NC_137169.1 coordinate 26,296,724, forward strand.
GGAGTATAGTTGATTTCCAACATTGTGTTAGTGTCAAGTGTACAGCAAAGTGATTCAGTTATCCATATCCATATATATATCCATTCCTTTTCAGATTCTTTTCCATATAAGTTATTACAGAATATTGAATAGAGTTCCCTGTGCTATACAGTAGGTCCGTGTTGATTATCTATTTTATATATAGTGGTGTGTATATGTTAATCCCAAACTCCTAATTTATCCCTCATCCTCTTTACTTCTTTATTTGATTTTTATTTTCTTGAGTGCTTTAATTTTCTTTCTGTATGTCTTTATTATACTTTCTTTCTGTGTCTATTATCTCTAGGACACTTTGCAGGTTGGTCTTAATTTCTAAACTATTGCTTTTTTTGGTAAGCTCTCATTTTACTTCTTCCTGTTATATGTCCATTTGTAGTTTGAGTTTTTTAACTTATTTGTGTTGCACTGTAATATTTGCAATTGCCTGTTTAATTATGGTTAATTAATGTTGGAATGCTTTTAAAAATGATTCTTGTCCTTTATTTCTTAAGGGAGTATTTTCATTAGCTAAAACGTTTTACTACTTATTTTCTGTTTTGTTCTTATAGAAACATTGTAGGTATGTTGAGTGCCCCTTTTCTGTCCATGATAAAATAAATGTAGAGGATTTTCTTAGACCAGGAATAACAGGTGATCCTATTGGAGTGAGGGATGGAGTAATCTGGGTTCTTATTTGATTTCTTAGTTCAAAGGCATGCTCTTCTTTTGGTGTTGGGTGATCTTACAGGCACTGTCTCACAGGCACTGTCCCTCTGTGTCCTTAGGCTTATGAAAGCCTGTCCTAGCATAAGGTTTGGGAGTGTTCCTCACTCTAAGGGGTGTCTAGAAATTGTATGCAATTTATTATAAAGTGTTTCTATGCTGGGTGAATTTATATTTGGAACTTAGATTTAATACTTGCTACTTTGCCCTCCCAGCTCCTAATCCACCAGTAGCCTGTGTTTTACAACAGTCCAATTCCTGACCTTGAATCCCAGCCAAGGTACTGATATCCCTGATGGGAGGGCTGGCTCTACACAGATGGTTCTCTGTGGCCAGGAGGTAAATACAAGACATTATGTCCCAGATGAAATGCGATTTTTAAAACTGGGAACGTTCATATAAATCAGGTTACTGAGGTGACTGGGGGACAATGGGATCCAGGATGCAGTGCAAAAGTGAAGGATAGCGGGAGTTGGGAACCCGAAGGTAGTCTGGATGAAATTTCCATGAAAATGATGACTTCTAATATATATATGCATTTAGAGAAGGAGATTCCTAGTTCCTGCCAGTCTTTCCTTCCCTTCCTCACCTCTCCTTTAGCAGCCTTTGCTCCTGGATGACCCTCCTGATTTGGCCTTTTTCTGCTATAGATTCCTTCTGCTTAAGCCACCTGCCCTTTAGACTGCAGTCCTTAGACCCTGACCTCCTCAGTTCAGGCCAGACCCCATCCTGAAGGGGAGCACCTTCTTTGTCCCCAGGATTCTGTCCTGAGCCGACCTGGGCATCACTATAATTAAAAAATTGATTATTATTATTTATGCCATTGTGTGTATATATACACACACACACATTATATATACATGTATATATACACATACACATTTTCTTTATCCGTTCATCCATTGACGGACACAAGTTATTTCCATACCTTGGTTATTGTGAATAACGCTGCAATGAACATGGGAGAACAGATACCTCTTCGAGATAGTGATTTCATTTTCTTTGGATATACAGAAGTGGAATTGCTGGATCATATGGTGGTTCTATTTTCAATTTTTTGAGGAACCTCCACACTGTTTTCCATAGTGGCTGCATCATTTTACATTCCCAGCAACAGTGCACAAGGATTCCAATTTCCCTACATCCTTACCAACACCTGTTATTTTCTGTTTTTTGTTTTGTTTTTTTCATGTTTTTTATAGTAGTTATCCTAATGGATGTTAGGTGGCTCTCACTGAGGTTTTGATTTGCATTTCCCTAATGATTAGTGATGTTGAGCATCTTCTCAGGTGCTTGTTGGCCATTTTATATCTTCTTTGGAGAAATGTCTGTTCAAGTCACTTGCCCATTTTTAAATCAGGTTATTTGTTTGTTTGTTTGTTTTCCCTTTTGAATAGTAGGAACTCTTTATATATTCTGGATATTAATCCCTTATCAGATATATGATTTGCAAATATTTTCTCCTGCTCCATAGGTTGCTTTTTCACTCTGTTGTGTCCTTTAATGTACAGAAGTTTTAAATTTTTATGAAGCCCAATTCATCTATTTTACGAAATCATTGCCAAGTCTAAAGTTACAAAGCTTTCCCATGTTTTCTTGTAAACATTTTATAGTTTTAGGTCTTTTGTTTAGGAATTTGATCCATTTTGAGTTAATTTTTGCATATGGTGCCTCCACTATCACTTTTGTTGGGAGTTCCCAACATGTACTGGAGGCAACACAAAGCCATTTAAGAAAGGGATTTCCACATTTCCACTTGACTTTTAGTCCCAAATATCTTTCCTCCCCTTCCCCAACAAACACTTGCCCCTAGCCATGAAAAAGGCCATAAAAAAGGTAAGAAAACCAATGCAAAATTTATATTTTATTTGAATTCAAAAATTTTAAAATTGCTTTCAAATTCAGGAAAGTACCATAATGCAGGACCCCAGGGGGAAGCCTCATATACAGAGACAGATAAATTAAATGTATATACTGCAGACAAGCCAAGGAGGTGTGTAGATTACATATTTACAGCACTTGATGTTTTCTGAAAACCATATTTATACATTTTATTACATTTACAAAAAGGCTTCCACTACCATTTACCTACAATAATGAAAAAAAATTTACACCTTGTTTTTCTTTCTTTTTTGGTACTGTACAAACTTTGTATAATAAAAATATATCTCTGTACAAAAGATTTTTTTGTTGTTTTTGTTTTACTGTTTTTTGTTTTTTTTGTTTTTTTTTGTTTTTGCCTCATGGGATGGCGGCGGGTATATGGTGTGAATGGTGGGTGAAGGGCCTAGTTTGCCCTGGTCGCTTCCAAGCCTCTGGAGGTGGAGAGAAAATGCCAGAGGTGGGAAAGGGTAATGCACAGCAGAGTGCTGGGCGCCGCACCAGCATGTGCTCCTTGGGCATCTCCTGGGACTTCACAAGGGGAGGGGTGGAGGCAGGGCTGGAGGAGGAGTCCACTGGTTGGTCTCAGAGGAGTGTAAGAAGTGGGGAAGGGAGCAGCCAATGAGCTTCCCGCATTTGCTTCCAGAGAAAGAGACAGATGAGCATGTGAGTGCGTTTGTCTGGACTGGTCCTCTCCTGCCAAGCCCAGGGATGCTGTGACCCAGAGCAGGTGTGGGCAGCTGGGCTCCTGCCATTGCCAGTTGCATCTGCTGGAAATTGACACTCTCACTTCAGTCCATCTTCACATGAGTCAGATCTCATGGTTTCAACTCAGAATCTGCTTACAAACGAGTGTCCCTGCCACTCCACTCCTGTACGTTTCTATCTATCATTCCAATACGTGATCTGAACATCTGAGGCCAGCATGTCACACATGCACAGGGGCTTAAGCCCACAGGGACCTTCCTGAGGACAGAGAAAGGGGCTCTAAATGCCACAGTTTGATTCCCAAACTCATTAGCTTCTCAGCAATACTTAAATGGAATTCATCAATGACCCAAACACGATGAAACTCTAAATTAATCAAACCTAGTTGCAAGGAGCTGGAGAGAATGTGCCTTATTCACTCCATTCTTTTGATTCAGAAGTTCCTAGGGCCTCTGTCTGCTATGGCGAGGGGCTGCTGGGAGCCGAGGGACCAGCACCAGCTCCAGGAAGCCTGGGGTAACGGGTCCTTTCCCTGATGCTGCCAGGGTGGAGAGAACAGGACCCAGATAGGATACGTGGGTCCCCTGCCTGGCCCACCAGCCTTGGCCACAGTCCTACTTAGAGATTCACCTACTCCTCCCCCTTCTATACCCAGATTGCAGCTGGTGTAGTGGACTTTGGAGTCAGACCCACACTTACTAACTGGGTGGCTTCCATCTCTTCACCTTTCTGCCTTCTCATCCATCTGGAATACTATTTCCTATGTTCTGGGGTTGCTGTAAGGTCTAGAAATGAACCACCTAAAGTGTCAGGCACAGAGGAGAAACTCAGTCCACGGTAGCCATTATTTTTGGACCCTGGGGTTGTCTTGCTGTCCTGTCCCTTCCAGCACCTCTCTGATGCCTGCAGACTTGGTGTCCCTGTCTGGGCCACATACCTGTTTCTCTTCTCTTTGTCAGTTAACAGCAAGACTTGACCTTGGGCTCATGGCCAGCTTCCTGCCCTTACCTCCCCTGACGTGCCCTACTTCTTCAGTGTTGCTTTCAACCTAGGAGGACTTTTTATTTTTTATTTTATTTTTTAATTTTTTGCAGTGCGCGGGCCTCTCACTGTTGTGGCCTCTCCCGTTGCGGAGCACAGGCTCCAGACGCGCAGGCTCAGCGGCCCTGGCTCACGGGCCCAGCCACTCCGCAGCATGTGGGATATTCCCGGACCGGGGCACAAACCCGTGTCCCCTGCGTCGGCAGGCAGACTTTCAACCACTGCGCCACCAGGGAGGCCCTAGGAGGACTTTTTAAATTCACTAGGTTTAGAGCTCAGTAAAATTATGTTAGAAAAAATAGAAACTGATTTCCAAACGACTTCTTAAGATTGTTTTCAGCCCTTGGGGTTATCCTTGCTGTCGTTCTGCGGCTGGGACCGTCCACTTGCAGATGGCTGGTCTCTGCGTACCGACCGCCATGGGATGCATCTGCTAACACATCCACTGCGTCTTCTTTACCTCTTCTCTGTGTTTGTGGGGAGCAGGGCACGGGGCATCTTTCACACACATTTCGCTTTTTTAAGCTTCTGTGGTCTCTTCTGTAGGACTCAACTGAAGGAGAGGTGTGTGTTTGTGTGTGTTCAGGCCCACACACACACGTGCACACCCACAAAATCCTTTGCTGTCTTCAATCCATAATGTCCTTCCTCTGACGGCAGCCAGCCCCTCTTCCTTTAGGGCCCCGAGTCGGGGTGGGGTGGGTGTCCTCTCCAGGGTGATGGGGGTGGATGGTGGCAGGGCAAGGGCCCAAGTCCCAGTAGTAGCAGACACGGGCGGAGAGACAGACGAAGATGGGCACTGGGCACTGTGCCAGGGGAGCTTACTTCCTGTCCCCTGGAGAACTGGGAACAAACGGATCACACCAGAGTTTGTAAAACAATAGGGGCAGTGGGTGAGGGGTGGGAGCAAAAGAAGGCAAGAGGAAAGAGGCAAAGCGAGGAAGGCATAAGGGGAAAGAATGAACGAAAAGCAGTTGCCGTGATCTTTCCCTTTGCGTTTTAATCCTCCCGAACTAAGGGTGGAGGTGTAGGTAGGAAATATACACAGCAGAATATATATTTTCGTCGTGTCCTTTTCTTCCCCCGGGGAAGGCCAACTTACCTGTCAGCCACAGGAGCCCCAGCGCCTAGGGGCGGCTACACTTTTAGGGCCCAGGAAAGTGTTTTTAGTTTCTTTCAAAATCAGAAGGAAAAAAGTGAATATAATAATAATGGCCATGTAATAATGAATCCAGCCTGGACTATATTCATCTTTATAACAACATAGTTGTAAAGTACCATTTTTAATTTTAAACAGAGGAAAGGGTCCATGAAAGTCGTAACACAGCCCTGCCCCTTGCTCTCTACTTGCTGACCCCACAGGCCTCGATGACTTCCCCGTGTGGGGTTTATTTTAACTTCAGCCATTCCTGTGAGGCATCATTTGAATTTATCACCTTGTCACTCATTTTAAATGTATGTGCGTCTATTCAGGGTGGTTTTTCATGCATCGCCTTCCTACGTCAAGCAACACCTTCCCTGCTCCAGCTCCGGGAGGGCCGGAAGAGAGCAGGGCCTTCGCGGAGAGCCGTGTGCTGGGCGGGATGCTCCGAGGCCTTGGATGCTGGCGAGGGGCAGTGCGAGGGCTGCCTAGACCTGAAGCAACCAACCCCAGGTGACCCAGAGGTGAAACCTCGTGCACACAGGCACCTGGGACCCAGCGGAGCCCCAGACGTGGAGTGGCAGTGAGGGTGTGTGTGCAGGTCTTGGGACATTCTTGTTTCTTTCCTCTACTGTTCAATAATTCTGCAACTCAAAGTTTGGAGTCACTACAGATCACCTGTAAGGCCTGATTTATGTCATCAGAGGGGATTCTTCTTTTTTCGTTTTTGCTTTCTATTTGTATAGTAGGAAAAAGTAAAGATGGAGCAGAAAGGTGAAACCTCAGAACTAATTTGGACATGTTAAAATGACCCCACTGGAAGAATTTCTCCTCCTTCTTTAAGTATTTGTTTTGGTGCAGAAAAACTCAATCAATTACTTATTTGTATTCAATAGTTGCCTTTATATATTCTGAAGATAATTTTTATTTCTTTATGTATAAATTATCTTAGTACCTACCATTTTAAGCTTAGAGTTATGCAAGAGAGATGATCTAGAGAAAAAAAGTGGACCCAAAGACGGGATGGGAGGGGAAGATGGGGGGCAGCCCGGCAGAGTGCTTAAAGCTGGGATGTTTGAGGGCTGGGCGTATGGTCTGAGACTCAGGCTGAAGTGGTGAAAATCCTCCTGGAGTTGTTGTGAGGATGAAAGGAAGCAACGCATGCCAGGGACCGGGCAGTCAGTGCTGGTTAGTGGTTTTACAATCCCTTTCTCTCTCCTGGCATTTACCGGTCCCGCATTTCCCGCCAGCCCACCCCTCACACAGCCTGCTCCCTCCAGGAGCTGCATGCGTATCGGGCCGGGACTGCCCATCGCGTGCGCGCAGGAGCATGGAAGGAGCGCTGTCCCTGCTTAGGGTCTGGCTGATGACTCCCTTGCCCTGTTGGAACCCCACCTCTCTGGGCACTGGGATGCTTCTCCCCAGAGCCGGGCTCACTAAGGTCCGGGAGACACCTGAGAGAGGGCACCTGCATTCCCCAGAAAGTGGGGTGTGCGGGAGACAATACAGTTCTCAGAAGGGTGTGGCTTGCACACCTTGTGGGGACAGCTCCTGCGGGTTCCCAGGCCCCAGAAGGAGGGCTATCAGTGAGGAAGGACACAGTGGGGAGTGGCCGTGCCTTCTAGACTTGTCAGCTCCTCCTGGCAGGCCTGTGTGTGTGTGTGAGAGAGGGTGTCCAGTGGACCCATGGGAGCCTCCGTGTGCATCTGGCCCTCTGTCTGTGTGACGGGGGGCCCTCCTGTCTTGCCCAATGCCAGGGATTGCAACTGCCCATCTATTACGCTCTAGGTGATGGGTAGTTTTATATGTCAACTGCCTAGGCTCTGGTGCCTAGTTGTTTGGTCAAACACCAGTCTAGATGTTGCAGTGAAGGAATTTTTTAGATGTGATTAACATTTAAATCCTTAGACTCTGAATAAAGCGGATTACTCTCCATAATGTAGGTGGGCCTCACCAATCAGTGGAAGGCCTGAAGAGAAAGGACTGAGGTCCCCCTTGAGAGGAAGGAATTCACCTCCAGACAGCCTTCAGGTTCCAGATTACAACCTCAGCTCCTGATGGAATTTCCAGCCTGCAGGCCTGCCCTGTGGACTCCAGACTTGCCAGCCTCACAATCCTGTGAGCTAATTCCTTAAAATAAATCTCTCTTCCTCTATATCTATATATACAATACAAACATACACACAATATGTACATATATCTCTCTAGAGAGTTTATATATATATGTACATATATATACGTAAGCATATATTGATGTATCTCTCTCTCTCTGGAGAGTTCTGACTAATACACCTACTTGGGTATCTTGCTGAGCCTAGTGGCTAAGAGCACAGCCTCTGGAGCTGCCTGCCTGGGATTGGATTCTGATCCTGCTTCTTATTAGCTGTGTGATCTTGGCCAAGTTAATTCCTTTCTCTGTGCCTCAGTTTTCCCATCTGTAAAAAGGGTGACAACAGTCTCCGACCCAGGTGTACGGAGGTGTCTGCCTCAGTGGCCAGCACAGGGCAGCACTGGGCACTCAGTCCCTCTCACACTGGACGTGTCTGTAGGGGTGTGTGTCTCACCAGCTGCCGGAGGTGGGGCTCTCAGTGGCGGTGACGAAGGCAGCCTGGCCTGGAGGCTATACCGCTGTACACACCGTGCTGACTGTGAGCTCCGCCTCGGTGGCCATGATGTCTGTGGGCTGGATGTTGCGGTCGTACATCGGGTTCTCAAACGTGGCCCGCACATTGGTGTTCTCGTGGCCAGCGTAGCCGTTGAACGGAACTTTGGGTCTTCTCCTGGGAATGAGAGAGCGTGACCAAGACGTCAAGAGAGGAGACTCGGGGCCCTAAGAGGAGAGGGAGGCTCTGTGTTCCCTTCAGAAGGTCACAGCTCGCCTGAGCCAGGAGGGCTCTGGGTGGGTCAGGGAAAGGGAGAGGGCCTGGCACCCATCGTGTGACCCTCTTGTCCCTTCCCCGTACCTGTGCTTGTAGAGATAGAGCACAAAGCCTGCGATGATGAGCGCGATGAACGGCACCAGGATCGCGGCCGCCACCGAGCTGCTGTTGGAAGCAAAGTGGCGGCCGATGGACTCGGGGTCTGATTCCAGCAGCCTGAGGTCTGCAAAATCCCAGAGCAGAAACCTCAGGTCACAGACACAGCGGCCACCGTGGTGGGGCTTGGGGTGCTGGTCGGGGCCCCCCAGCTGCCTCCCCCATGCACTGGGCCATCCTCCCTGGAGAAGGGTGGTCAGTCCACACGAGCTGGTCAGGCCTGGGGAAGCCAGTCTGCGGGAGAACCTGAAACCGTGTCCCAGAATAAAACCTTAAAAGAGAGCAGCCCTTTAGAAGCTTCCAAACTTCTTTCGGCCATAGAAAGTTTATCCCATGAAACCTTACAAGGCAGCCGAAATATAAAGCACGTGCAGGTGGACCTGCTCTGGAGGGCGTGGTAGCGGTGCTGAAGTTCCGGCCTCCGAGGGTCTCCCCTCCTCCCCCTCCCCCCTCGCCCCAGACTGGGAGCGCTCAGAAGACCACGGTGAGAGCCTCTGCCCCTGTCAGCGAACCGAGGGGGTGAGGCTCTGCCGGGCACACCGGCAGTCAGCCGTGAAGCCAGAAGAAGAACTGGGTTTCCTGAGGTCTCTCTGGTGTGTAAGGGGCCAGGGAACTGCCTTCAAGTCTTCGAAGGGCTGCCGTGTGGAGGAGGGAGTGCTTTTAGTCCAGGCAGCTAAGAGGATAGAGCTAGGAATAACTCCAGGGCAGGAGCAGGGCGGAGTGGGAAGCACAGGGAAGCGGGTTTCCGCTTACGCCAAGGAGGAGCTTTCTGAAGGTCAGAGCTGGGAGAAAACGCAGTGCACTGCCTCGGTAGACAGGGGGTCCCGGGGGACAGGGCAGTCAGCACCTGGGGTGTATCGAGCTGCCCATCAGACACCCGGGCCTGCCTCCTGTCTCCCCCTGAACTGCTTCCCAGAAGCCAGGACCCCTCCCCACATTAGAGGCTCTGAGTCGAGGCCGGTCTCTGGAGTGAGGATGCCTGACACTGAGGATGCTTGGTCCAGGGTAAAGATGCCGGGGAGGAACTAGGGAAGGAAGCCTCCTTGATGCTTGGTTTTCCCATCTGTAAAATGAGGACAGCAATACCACCGTTCCGGGACTGAGACTGCCCTGAGAGCCCCACGTCGTAATGCTCAGGGGGTCCCGGGGATGCCCGAGGGCTGGCCAGATACTATTGTGGGACGCATCTGAGACCCAATGTCCCTTAAGCTGGGGGCTTTCAACTCCAGGGCTGAGCATGAAACTGTTTGGCAAAAGTTGAGGGTATTATGTATTGCGCTTCCTTCTGGGGAGATATTACACAGCTTTTATCAAAATCTCAAAGGCGTCCCTGATCCAAAAGAGGCTAAGAGCCCCTCTTGGACTGTTGAACATCACCAACCCCCTGCCCTCCATGCCAACATACAAGTTTCTCCGCCACCCGCACAAGCATACACTCCAGGGACAAATGCTAGTTACCAAGTCTTTGAAAGCCGAACTGCCCAAAGCCTTGGCCCTTAACAGCGCCTTGGTAAATGAAGGTGCCTCCGGAGAACTCTGGGGAGACCTGTGAGGGAGGGAGCAGACAAAGTGAGATGGGAGGCACGCCGGAGGGAGCTAGAGGTCCGGCCGGCTGGCCGGAGACACGCCCACAGGCACACGGTGCCCACAGGCACACGGTGCCCACAGCTGGGCTCACCTGCCTGCCTGTCATCTCCACTGACATGGGCTCTCTGCCCACCCCCAGGCAATGGCGAGGTGCTGGGGATGGGGCAGGGGCTCCAACTGCTGGTAGGAGGGAGGGAGACATTTTTGTTTCTACTGGTCGAATCACTTAATCTGTCGGTGCCTCAGTTCCTCATTTTAAAATGGGAACAAAAACAGTACTTATGTCATAGGGTTGCTCTGAAGCTTTATATGAGCGAATATAGGTAAAGCACTTAGAACACTTAATAGGCCCTGAGTAAATGTTAGCTATTATTATTGTGATGAAAAACTGAGTTTTAGAGCACCGCGGAGCAAACCAAACCATGATTAAAATGCATCTAGCAGATTGAACGTACTTTGGAAAGTTCGTCCCAGTTCCAATAGCTATTAATTTGGGGGCGGGTAGTTGGGGACATAACTCCTCCTGGCTGTCTCTGTACTTGCCTCTGTGATGTTCGTGTACCAGACACAGACACGCAAACTTGTGGGCTGGGGACTGCTCGGCCGAGGGCGTGCTTGCTTTGAGGATGCTTCTGCTACTGGGGTTCCTTCTGACTCATGCTCCATCCCTAGGTGCAGCTCTCTGTCTGTTGTGCTCTAGGCTGACCCCCCCCTGCTGCCCCCCGAAACACACCCTGGGTGACAGAGAAGTGGGCCCGATTGCTGGCTGTAGTCCCAGGCAGCCCTTCCGGCTGTTCCTGGCCCTCCAGAGCGCCATTTACACGTAGCCCTTGGCCCGCACTCCAAGCTCCCAACTTTACCCTTGTTCTCTCCCCTCTGGCCATCCTCCCAGGACAATGGAGTCTGTTGTCCTGGCACAGCTTTTGGACTACTACTATTGACGCCAGCCAGGACCAGGATACACAAGGGCATCCGTAGAATACTCTCAAGAATCCCGAGGAACTAATCCCATGTACCAGCCCCTGGAGAAGCCACTTGCTTCTCATGTGATTATCAGCAAAGTCACTCAACCCACAGCCCTCTACCAGCCAGTTTTGTCCGTGAGGATCCACCTTGACCCCTCAGCTCTCTGCTCCTCTGGCCCCATGACCTCTTCCTCCTTCCCACCCCTCCGCTTCTAGCTTCAATAATCCAAGACAGGGAAGCTGAGGATGTGACAGATGACTGCTCCACTACCCTGCCTGTGAGATTGGAAGGTATGGGCAGAGGAGAATCACTGCAGAACTTCCACCTGAAGAACGCCCTTGCATGGAACAAGTCTTTCCCACAAGAGAATGCAAGAGAGTTGTCTCCTTTCCCCCAGCTCCTGGTGTCTCAAGCTGTGCTAAGTCACCCACAACAGGCATCCTCAAACGTGAGAAGACGCTCAGGGTGCATCTGGGACTCACCACCTTCTCCCAGCTCCCACCACCACGTCGTGACCTTCAACTTGCTTGAATTTACTCATGTACTGCCAGCCTCCAATCTCTTGCTTCCTGCTTACACATCAGAACCTACTTCATCTCGCTCAGATGCACTGACCTTTAGACTCTCAGCCTCCTGGCCCTTGCTATGTTTTCCTGTGCCCACTTCACTAGCAGATGAGGACTCCCTTGCTCCCAGTCCTGGCCCCAAAGAAACCCTCCTCCCAAGTTTCCATGTTGATCCAAAGAGTTTCCACCAACTTCTCCCCTCGTCCTCCCTACCAGTGATCTGGGAATCAGGGATGGGGCAAGGGCACAGGGAGGTCAAGGACTGAGTGAGGTTTTGCTGAACTTACATGCCCATCTAAGGCCCAGTGATCACCTTTGAACTTATTCACAAAGACCTCCACAGGCCCTGTAACCTGGTAAACTTGGAGGAGGAGATGGGAATCTTCTTTCTTGTAAATTCCTGGGAAAAGAAAGTTCAGAGGGTACACTTGAAAGATCCAGGAAGATTTCAAAACCCAAGTCTGTGGGTATGTGGGCGTGAGTGTCTGAGTGGGATTCCATGTGTAGATGTTGGTATCTAGATCCCATGTATAACTGGCGTTAGGTAAGTGTAGTGTGTCCTGTGAGTTTGTGCAGGCTGAGTGTGAGGATACACGAGAATGTACATATGTGTGTTAATAATCAACTGGATTATGACCTGTGGTTGTGCTCCTGTTTATACATGCATGTGTGAGAATAAAGGGAATTGGATTTTGTATATGTTACGGGGTCAGTTAATGCGTGAGTGTGTTTACAACTCAGTGGGTACAGGAATACATGAGGGCGTGTATATGGGAGTGTGTGAATGTGTTTAGGACTATGGCTTAGAGCCACTGAGTGAATACGAACGTTAGTTGTGTTTGTGTGTGTGTGCATGAATGAGTGGCTGTGACTACACGTGGGGTTGTGTATTCATGTGTACGGTCATTCACTCATGCATCCATCGTTCTACCCATCTATTCGAATAAACACTTGCTTTCTAAGATATTCAGTTTTTCTGATTATAGAAAATTTGAAAATCGGGGAAATTTTGGAAAATGCAGAGATGCATGAAGAAAGAAAATTCACTCCTGATCTCACTTCTGAGAAATAACCATTGTTAATATTTTGGTGTAATTACTTCCAATTTCCTTTCTTATGAATATAATTTTTTCCTTCAAAAACTGGAGTCCCATTTTAAATGCATTGTAGTAGGTGTATTTTCTCCCAAACTGGCATAATATTTTATCCGGCAGACATACTATAATTAATATATCCATTTCTTTTGAGACAATTTTGTATTCCCAGGTTTTATGTTATGGAAATAGCCCTGTAATGTGAACATTCTTTATTGGTAAATGTTTGATTCCCTCTATAACTATTTCTTATGATAAAATTTCGTAGAAGTGTAATTAATGGGGTCAGTCATTTTCACGGCTCTTGATACAAGTTGCCAAATTATTTTCTAGAACTATACTATTTTATACTTTGACCAGCACTGCCTTAGTACCTTCACTGGGCTGGCACCAGAGTTTATTGCTTAATAAAATCTTAGTGGGATAAGTGGAAAGTGACATTTTATGTTTACTGTTTTTTGATTATTGCGAAAAATGTTTTTTCCATTTGTTTATTAACTGTCTGTACTTTGGCTTCTGGGAGTTCTCTGCCCCTATTTTTGGTTCAGTTTTTAGGGATATACATCTCCTTTTTCTTTATTTGTAAGAGTTCTTTGTATGTTCAATTTATTAATGTTTGTCATCTAACCATTTCCCTTTAGTCTGTGGTGCTTTTATCATGTAAACAAAGATGAATAGACACTTCCTCTTCCCCTGCCTACCAGACTAGCCCTGCAAGATAGTACAAGGAAGTGACAGTAGACTCGTTCTTGGGAAGAGCGTGTGCCCATCACCCACACCACCCACAGGCTTCCCCAGAGCTGGCCTGCCCCTTACCAGCCAAGTGCAGCTCCACGCCGCTGTGGTCAATCATGGTGGCGTTGACCTTGCTGTTGATGACCTGGAAACCGGTCACTCTGAGCATGGCTGGCTGCTTCTTCCCCTGGTACTCATAGGTCCCTTTCCATAGGGAATTCTTTGCAAAAACATCCCCAGGAACTAGAGGAATTGAGAAACAGATGTGAGAGGGGCTTTCACGTGTGCTGGTGGAATTGAGCCCACCTGATGACTGACCCCAGTTCACTCCCTGAGATTGTTTTCCCCAACATCAAACACGCAGGAGGTGGTGGAGTGTTCTGGCCTCCTTGTGATGCTCTGTGTCTCAGAGTGGATGGGTGGAGGGAAAGAGAGAGAGAGAGAAAGTGGATAAAGAAAAAAGAGAACATGAGGGGATGGGGGAATGAACTAGAAGAAAGAGGAAAATAAAAGGAGGGAAGGGGTTGAAAAGATGGAGAAAGAGAAAAAGAGAGGAGAGAAAACCAATGTCATAAAATAGGAACATGGACTAATGGGGTCAGGCAGATCTGGAGTCTCATTTTGGCTATCAATGATCAGTTGTTTGATTACATACAAGAGTCTCCACTTTCTCACCTGTGTAGGCCACATCTGTACTTCTGTAAATGGGGCTGTCCTGCTTATCTCGTCAGGGGCTAAATGATTGTATGTCACATGATGTTGGGCACATAATGAACGATAGCAACCCAAATTGTTATTTATCCTTATAATAATTTTCTAAGGAGAGTATTATGAGCCTTATTTTAACAAAAGGTAAACTGAAGCTCCAGAGGTGAAGTTTCTTTGTCCAAGGACACAGCTGGTCAGTGACCAAAATGGAACTTTAATTGAGTTTGATGTCAAATCTAGTTTTCTTTCTTGTATAACACACATGCTAATATGGTAAATAAAAGTATAAAGTTCAAAAAAGGATATGATAGTCTAGAATAATTTTGCATTGGTCAGGCCATACCTCAGTTCTGTGCCCAGTTCTGGACATCACACTTTGAAAGACACAATACCTGTCTTAAAAATGTAACCATTTCCAGCAAGCTCCCTAGGCAGGACCTGGGTGTATGTGTCTGACCACACACTGGCCAGCCCTGTGCCAGAAGAGGTTGGCTCCAGAGCTTGAAGCTCTGGACATGTTTCTAGAAGGCTTTGGCTCTCAATTCCGGATGCAGTTCCTGCTTCCTTCAAGCTCACTTCCTCCTGAGGTCTGCCTAGGGTTGGGAGGTGGGTGGGGAAATCTGTTCGGCTCTATAGACTGTTTTCACACCCCCCTATTGGGTACACAGAAACTCATGTGCATGTTTCTGGGTAAGTAGGTGAAGGAAGCTATACCAGTTTCTTGAGCCAAAGATCTAGAGCATACCTACCTGAAGCTTGAGTGAGTGGAGGCTCCCGGGCAGTGTTGATGGGTCTCCCACTGGGCCGGACCTCTGCTGGGGAAAGAGGATGGAAGAAAACAGGTTCACCCTCTGGTCTATGTTCTATTGGAAAAATAACGGTCAGCTCTCTGACATTAGGTCAGTGGGTTCTTTGAGATCTTGCTTTGGACTTATCCTCTTAGACCCGGAGGTGGGCTACTTTGTCTGGTGAGATGTAAAGAGTTTAAAGGAAATCCATTTACCAATTATAGTCATTGAAATATTAAGCAAAAAGTTAGAATATAGCTATATATGTGATTTTTTATTACTGCATTAAAAACAGGACCTAGTAGTAGGTCCAGTAACTATTCTAATCTTGAAGTAGTCAGGAACATAAACAACATTTCTTTCTTTTTTTTGTCCATGCCACACGGCATGCAGGATCTTAGTTCCCTGATCAGGGATTGAACCTGTGTCCCCTGCAGTGGAAGCGCAGAGTCCTACCTACTGTACCGCCAGGGAATTCCCAACAACATTTCGTGACATCCATAACTATTGTAGTGTAATGTGGAAATCTCTGCAGTTTCTACTGGTGACAAATTTATAGGTATTGCTAACACTACTACAAGTTTTTGTCTATATCCTAAATTAAAGAAATGCTAAATTTCAGTAAGAGGTAAAGGAAAACAAAGATGTCTATTTCCCATCCTAGCACACAGATCTGCTGAATGCCACTACTGAGGACCCTTGGTTGAAGGGCCTCTGCTTTCCTCCCAGAGGTCTGGCACAAAGGACGGCCTTCCGCCAGTCAAGAGTGAAGTGCCTAAGTTCTAGTAAGGGTCTCAGTGGAGTGCTTCCCTCCCCTGGAGTCACGATATGAAGACAGGGAAGCCCTCACAGGCAAAGGCAAAGGAGAAGGCTTTGGGCCTGAGACCGACAGCCTAGGTTCCGGTCCCAGCAGTGCTACTTAGTGATTGTGTGACCTCAACTAGTCACGTCACCACTCAGAGTCTTGTCTCCTCATCTGAAACATGGGAAAATACTGAAACATATCTCACAGGTTTATGCTGAATAAATGTGGTTATGAACGTGAAAGTCACAGTCAATAAATATTAATGTCTTTTCTTCTTTTGCAGAGAAACAACAGAAATATCTGTCTTGTTGCTAAGTAAAGGGGGGGACTCCCCCTACTGTCTTCAACTCTGAGGTCAGCTTATGTTCGGGTGTACAGAAGGCTGTGGACATATTTTCCAAGTGACTCCATGAAGGCACACCTCTGAACAAAAGGCCTTTATTGTCTTAGGTTTTATAAGATGAAGGGAGCAAAGAGGGAGAAAGCATTTTATGTGCCAGACACTGTGCTAGGCACTTTATTCATGTCATTTCATTTACTCCTTCTCTCAGAACTGTGAGGTAGACATTGTTGTCTTCATTTAATAGAAGAGAAACTTGTTAGAGGCAGAGAGGTGAAGGGACTTACCCAGGGTCTTATAGTAAGGGGTTGAGTTGAGATTCAACTGCATCTAAAGCATTTTGTATTTTTAAATGCAAGTACCTATTATAGCTTAAAAAAATACTTAAGAATAAATGTAAACAAGAAAGTGCAAGACTGTACATTGAAAATTACAAACCGTCACTGAAAGAAATTAAAGATCTAAATAAATGGAAAGATATCCCATGCTCATGGCTTGGAAGACTTAATATTGTTCAAATGGCAATACTCCCCAGATTGATCTACAGATTCAACACCACCCTTATCAAAATCCCAGCTGCCTGTCTGCAGAAACTGACAACCCATTCCTAAAATTCATATAGAAATAAAAGAGGCCCAGAATAGCCATAACAATCTTGCAAAAGAAGAGCAAAAAGGAGGACTTAGACTTCCCAACTTCAAAACTTGCTGCAAAGCTACAGTAATCAGAACTGGGTGGTAATGGTATAAGGACAGTCATACGGATCAGTGGAATAAAACTGAGGATCCTAATGTAAGCTCACACATTTGTGGTCAAATGGTCTTTGAAAAGGGTGCCAAGACAATCCAAAGAGGGGAGAATAGTCTTTTCAACAAATGGTGCTGGGACAATTGGATATCCGCATGCAATAGCATGAATTTGGACCCCAAAACTCTTAGAAGAAAACACAGGTACAAATCTTTGTGACCTTGGATTAGGCAATGGTTTCTTTTTTTTTTTTTTTTTTTGCGGTACGCGGGCCTCTCACTGTTGTGGCCTCTCCCGTTGCGGAGCACAGGCTCCGGACGCGCAGGCTCAGCGGCCATGGCTCACGGGCCCAGCCGCTCCGCGGCATGTGGGATATTCCCGGACCGGGTCATGAACCCGTGTCCCCTGCATCGGCAGGCGGGCTCTCAACCACTGCACCACCAGGGAAGCCCTGATAAGGGGCTTATATTCTAGATATATAAAGAACAGTTGAAGGGACTCTGGACCAAGATGGCAACATAGGAGGCTCCTGAATTCCCCTCCTCCCACGGATACACTGAATGTGCAGAAGAAAACAGATCAACTCTCTCCGAGAGAAATCCAGAAACTAGCTGACTGACACCTACACATTGGGTGACTGAGAAAATACCCACATCAAAACAGGTAGGAAAGGCTGAGACACATTCTTGAAATAAACCCCACACCTGGCACGGCACCATACAATCAGGAGGGACTCCCAACTCCCAGCTTTTCCCTGAGAGTGTTGAGTTTGTACCACACGTCTAGGACCCTGACTTTTAAGGATGCCATCTGAGGGATGGGTGCCCAAATCACCTAGCTCTGAAGGCCAATGGGGCTTGGGGCTTGTGTTCATGAGTTCCACAGGACTACAGCAAACAAGGAAGCAGTTTTTATAATGGACACAGTAGAAACCCCTGTGGCTATATATATACCTGGTCTCACACTGAGGGAGCAGGTAAAAATGCACATCTCCCAGTTTCTCCCTGGAAGGGGTCTGACTGCATACTTTTCCAACTGTTGCCTGAGAGTCTGCTTCTAATCAGCCTGCATCTAGGTGCTGACCTCTGTGGGACACTGATGGGTCTTGGTACACCCTCAACTACTGGGAGCCACTAGGAATAAAGACGACAGCTTGGACAATCACAAAGGTTTGGGAGGCACCAGGAGATTGGGCTGCACTGACTGGTGAGCTTCATTGCCTAAACGAGGCCGGTCGGTCTGTGAAGACTGGGTGGGAGAGCTGCCTGTTTTATCTAATGAGTAGAAACCAACACAGAGAATCAGGGAAAGTGAATCAACAAGGGAAAATGTTCCAAACCAAATAATAAGATAAATCTCCAGAAACGGATCCTAATGAAACAGTGGTAAGTGACTGACCCAATAGAGAGTTCAAAATAATGGTCATAAAGATGCTCACTGAGGTCAGGAAAGCAATGCACAAAGCAAGAATTTCAACAAAGAGAAAATATTTTAAAAGTACCAGATGGAAACCATAGAGCTGAAAATGTAATAATTGACCTGGAAAATCCAATACAGGGGTTAAACAGCAGGGGTTTAAGTGGAAGTGAAAATCTAACATAAAAACACATGAAAGTATAAAACTCACTGGTAAAGATAAATATATGATTAAATTCAGAATACTCTAATATTGTAATGTTAGTGGGTAAATCACTTGTAACTCTAGTATAAAGGTTAAGAGACAAAAATGGTAACTATAACTACAATAATTTTTAATGGATATACAATATAAAAGATGTAAATTGTGACATCAAACACAAAATGTGGGGGACTGTAAAAACACGGAGCTTTTGTATGCATTCCAAGTTAGGTTGCTATCAGCTTAAAAAAAGACTGTTGTAAATATGTGTTATGTAAGCTTCGTGAAAAACACAAAGCATAACCTACAGTAGATATACAAAATATAAAGTGTGAGGAATCGAAACATTGCCCTTGTACCAAAGTCAGACAAGGACACTTCAAGAAAAGGCAATTCCAAGCCTGTATCCCTGATGAACATACACGCAAACCTCCTCAAGAAAATATTAGCAAACCAAATGAACTGTACATTAAGAGGATCATACACCGTGATCAAGTGGGATTTATTCCTGGGATGAAAGGATGGTTCAATATACACAAACCGATAAATGTGATACTTGCGCACTGTTCGTAGGAATGTAACAGTGTGGCGGTTCCTTCAAGAATTAAAAATAGATAGTGTAATCATAAATGTAAAGGATCAATAGTCAAATCTAATGTATAATTATGTTAAGGAATAATACGAAATTTTTAAAAGCTGGACTGCTGTTAGAGGAGCAGACATGAATAGTAGATATTCTCTGTAATGAAGAAAATAATAATGTAAACCAGTACAAGGATATTTTTATTCTACATAAAAAAGAATTAAAAATAGAAATACCATATGATCCAGCAATTCCATTTCTATATATCCAAAGGAAGTGAAATCTCTGTCTTGAAGAGATGTTCACTGCAGCATTATTCACAATAGCCAAACTATGGAAACAAACGAAGTGTCCATTGATGGATGAGTGGATAAAGAAAATGTGGCGTATACATACAATGGAATATTACTCAGCCTTAAAAAGAAGGAAATCCTGCCATCTGTGATAACATGGATGAATTTGGAGGACATTATGCCAAGTGAAATAAGCCAGACAGAGAAAGACAAATATTGCATGCTACTACTTACATGTGGAATCTAAAAGTCAAATTTATAAAAAGAGAGTAGAAGAGTGGTTGTCAGGGGCTGGGGGGAGGGGGAGATAGGGAGAGGCTGGTAAAAGGATGCAAGCTCTCAGTTATAAGATGTATAACATGGTAACTATAGTAGATAATACTACATTGTATAATTGAAATTTGCTGAGAGAGTAGAACTCGTGTGCTCTCATCAAAAAAAAAAAAAAGATAAATACGTGAGGTGATGGATGTGTTAACTTGATAGTGGGAATCCTTTCACAATGTATATCAAATTATCATGTTGTATACTTTAAATATATTTCAATTTGTTTGTCAATTATACCTCAATAAAGCTGGAAAAAAGAAATCAACAGGACATAAAGGAGTTCTTACAACTCAACAATAAAAAGACAAATAGCCCAATTAAAAAATGGGCAAAGGATCTGCATAGACTTTTCTCCAAGGAAGATACACAAACGGCCAATAAATAAATGAAAAGATGCTCCACATTATTCGTCATTAGGGAAATGTAAATGAAAACCACAATGTAATACTACTTTATACCCACTTAGGATGGCTATACTCAAAAAGCTGGACAAGGGCTTCCCTGGTGGCACAGTGGTTGAGAGTCCGCCTGTCGATGCAGGGGACACGGGTTCGTGCCCCGGTCTGGGAAGATCCCACATGCCGCGGAGCGGCTGGGCCCCTGAGCCATGGCCGCTGAGCCTGCGCTTCCGGAGCCTGTGCTCTGCAGTGGGAGAGGCCACAGCAGTGAGAGGCCCGCGTACCGCAAAAAAAAAAAAAAAAAAAGCTGGACAATAACAAGTGCTGGCAAGGATCATGTAGAGAAATTAGACCCCTGGTGCATTGCTGGTGGGAATGTAAAGTAAATGTAAAGGCACTTTGCAAAATGGTTCCTTACACTGTTAAACATTGAGTTATTCTATTCCTGGATATATACCTAAGAGAACTGAAAACATATATCCAAACAGAACATGTACATTTATGTTCAAAGTAGCATTATTCATAATGGCCCCAAAGTGGAAACAACTGAAATGTTCATCAATGAACAAATGGATAAACAAAAGGTGGTATATCCATCAATAGAATATTATTCAGGCATAAAAAAGAATGAAGTAATAACACGTTACAACATGGATGAACCTCGAAAAACTTATGCTAAGTGAAATAATCCAGACACAAAAGGACAGATATCATGTGATTCCACTAACATGAGGTACCTAGAATCAGCAAATTCATAGATATAGGAAATACAATAGAGGTTATTAGGAGCTGGAGAGTAAGGGGAATGGAAAGTTATTGTTGAATGGGTACAAGTTCTTGTTTGGGACGATGAGAAGATTCTGGAAATGGATAGTGGTGACGGTTGCACATATTGTGAATGTACTTAATGCCATTGAATTGCACACTTTAAAATGGTTAAAATGGTAACTATTATGTTTTGTATATTTTACCACAATTAAAAGTTAAATGTACTCTAAACAAGAAAAATTATACCACTACCATTTGTGGAACACAAATATTACTTTCCCTAAGTAAAAGAAATTTACAACAATTCATACAATGAAAATACATCATTAAATTCTAGCTCTGATAAAGGCTCTGACCCTGAAGCCTTCTCTCTCTGAGGGGCAGGACAGCAGAGTACTTAAGAGCATGGATTCTGAAGTTAGACCTGCAGGGTTTGAATCTCAGCTCTCTCCCTTTACCAGCTGGTGACCTTGGGGCAGTTACTTAACCTCTCTGTGTGTCAGAGAGGATTAAATGAGGATACGAGTAACACCTGCCTCATAGGATGACTGCGAGGATTGAGTTAGTACACGAAGTACTTAGAACAATACCCGGAATGTGGTGAGGTGAGGTCAGCACCCGCAAGAGACATCTTACTGAATGCCATCCTAGCACCAAACCCATCCTTTATCCTTGCTGGATTCTTTACTTAAGACTGGACTCAGATTACCTTCTCCAGGAAGCCTTCCCTGATTCTCCCCTCCCCCTTAGGCTGAATTAGTGCCTTTTCCAGCATCCCCACAGCATTCAGTGCATCTCTGTGTTCCTGAAGGTACTGTTACATCTGATAATGTGTGTGTCTTCCACAGCTGAATGTGAGCTCCTTTAGGGCAGGGTTTGTGTCTTTCACCTCCCCATCCCCCATGCCCAGCACAGCCACGCACAGTGATAATGCTCAATGAATAGAGAAGGAATGAATGAAGAAGAGGGGGAGGGAGGTGTAAGACGTTGCGGTAACCCGGAGGGATCTGTGAGTGGGTACTGTTTTATCAGGGTTATGATAGGCATATATGCATAACGTGTTATTCCCGTTTAGTGGGACACAGAGCTTTTCTCCGTCTGACGATTAAGTGTAATCCTTAGACTACCGTATCCTTAGCGCTGGGCAGAGTGTTTAAGCTCATGTAGAAGGTAGCAAGGTGAAACTTGGGATGGCGTCACTCTGTGCTCCTTAGACTACTCTGGTTTTATCTCCTAGACTCAACACCTCAGAAGACCAGAAGCAGCCTTCAGCTTCCGGAAATTACATTTCTTTCTTCTCTTTGGCCCTCTTTCACTCAAGCTCAGCTGTCCCCTTTGGCCCCCCACCCTGGAGAAGCTCACCGAGGGGGCACACTCACCCAGGCAGACGGGTGGTTTGCCTGTCCAGCTGCCATCTGCTTTGCATGTGCGGTGCTCGGAGCCGCCCCTGAGGGAGAAGCCCTCCTGGCAGGAATAGATGAGCGTGTAGCCCATGGAGGGCAAGTCCAGGGCCCCAACGTTGGCATGGGTCGGCATCTCTGGCTGCTTGCAGTGGTGGGCTGGATGACAGGGAAGACGCTGCTGGGAGATGAGGGTCTCCAGGAGGCCTCTCCACCACTCCCCTGCTCCTTGATGGGCTACCCGCTTCCTTTCTCTTATGGGCCCCTTTCAGGTCCAGCATCCCCTTCCCAGCCCCAGCCCCACCCCAGCTTTGATGTCTATACGAGAGGCCAAGATGGAGATCGTGGGGATATTGGCTCAGTCAACCCTGGGGGAACCTAAACCTGCAGTAATTTTCCTGAGGGAAAAGGAGTAATTATGGTCAAAAGCCTGAAACCTTCCATCCTGAGGGCAGGCCTTGTAGTTGTTAGTATTTGCTGCCATGGGAAACTTCTTTTTTTTTCTTTGAGAAGGTATAGGAATTGCCTTCTAATATCAGAAAGGCTTCTGTGTGTAAATATCTTCTGTGGGGCTCCAAGGGGTAAGGAGTACAAAGAGACCAATACTGGTCCCAATGAGGAGTTGTGAGCTCTCTGTCATTCAGAGCACTCAAGCATCTCCTAGATGCCCAGCTGGGGGAGATTATGAGTTGCCAGGAGGAGTTGTCTGGGCTGTAGGCGAAATTTCCACTCACAGACACAGTCGGGCGGGGTTCCGCTCCAGGTCAGGTTGGGAAGACAGGTCCTGGTGGTGGAGCCCTGGAGCAGGTAACCTTTCTGACAACGGAAGAGCACGGTGCTTCCAACCTGCGGCCAGGACGAAGTTCCCACAATCACCTTCCATCCAGCGACGCTTCACACTTGTCATCTGACTGCTTACTTTCCCACGACATTACTCCTACCCACCCTTCTGTTTCTCTGCCTGATTAAATCTTATTTATCCCTTGAGGCAGCTTACGTTATGCCTCTTCCACAAGGCCTCACCCAATTCCCTGGGCCAGATCAACACTCTCATGGGATATATCATATTCTGCTGCGGGGGGCTGAGTGTCTGACCCAGAATCAGAAGACCCTGGGTGTGAGTTCTGGTATCTACACTTACTCACTGGATGCCAGGCTGCACGAAACTCTCTACACCTTAGCCTTCCTGTGTAGAGTTGAGATGAGCAGCCCTGCCACACTACACTGGAATGTCGCGACACTGAAATGTGAGGGTAGATTTGAAAGCATTTTATGAAATGTGAAGAACTGTGCAAAGTAGAATATTACTGTGTGTGTCTCTTCCCTCCATGAATCTATAAATTCTTTTAGGACATGTCCCTATAAAATCTGGAGCTATGCTTTGTAAAAAATCTCTTGAGCAGAATTGCTACCCTCCCTGCATCCCTCCCTCTGCTCCACTGGCCCTTCACCGTCTGACCTGACATTCCCTGCAGCCACCAGCTCCATCTCTCCATCTCTAATCCGTGCGGCACCATGCTGCCAGATGAGCTTCCGAAACTGCAACTCGGATCACACTATTTCCCAGCTCAAAACACTCACGTGTCTCTACTACCTCTGGGAGCAAACTGAAACGCAAGGTGAAACCTAATTTCCACTCCCTTCCTCCACGCCCATCACCTCGTTCAGCAAATGGTATCCCTATCCACCCAGTTGTGCAAGTCAAAAACTTCAAGTCGTCCTCGATTCCTCCCTTTCCTTCAACCCCTCCATTCAATCCTTCAAGAAGTCTTCTTGGTTCTACCAACAAAATACCTCCCGACCCCTTCACGTCTCTCTATGTCCACTGTCGCTACCCTGGCTCAGTCCCACCCTCATCTTTCTCTCAAGATGCTGCAATAATATCCTATTTGTCTAAGTGCTTCCATTCTTAACCCCTATTGTTCATCCTCTCCTCAGGGTCCTGAGTGATAGTTCAAATGATGGATCAGATTAAGTCACCTTCAAATGGTTTCCTATGGCATTTAGAATACAATCCAAAATGCTTATCATGGTCTCAAGGCCCTATATGACCCGGTCCATGCCGTTCTCTTTTCAAAATTTATTATGTGATATTAGGTGCATAGAAAAGAATATATGGCACATATACAGACGTGAATCATCATAATAAACTGGACACCTTCAGTGGAGCCCACCACTCAACCTAAGGGTTAGAACATCATTGACATGTTTGTCATCTGCGTGCTCCTTCCCTGCCCTGTTCCTCAGCTCCCCTCGGTGAAAACCAGTCTCTTGAATTTTGTGGGTTTTTTTTCCCCCCCCCACCCCGGTACGCGGGCCTCTCACTGTTGTGGCCTCTCCCGTTGCGGAGCAACAGGCTCCGGACGCGCAGGCTCAGCGGCCATGGCTCAGGGGCCCAGCCGCTCCGAGGCACGTGGGATCTTCCCAGACTGGGGCACGAACCCGTGTCCCCCGCATCGGCAGGCAGACTCTCAACCACTGCGCCACCAGGGAAGCCCAAATTTTGTGTTTTTCATTTCCTTGCTTGGCTAAAAAATAATTCTATCACATATGCCTACATATATCTCTAAACAATATAAATTTTTCTTTGTTTTAATCTTTCTAGAAATAGTATCCTACCACTTTTGACGTTCAACACTATGTTTCTAACAGTCATCCGGAGCTATAGTTCCTTAATTGTCACTGCTGTGTGATGAACCATCCTGAGACTACACCAGGATTTTTCTCCTTTCTTGGTAACACGGACGAGAGCGTCTCTGGGGTTGCTTACTCTGGGTCATAGGATGTGTGGATATTTAACTTCACGAGGCAGTGGCAGCCTAGCTCTTTGGCTTCACGTCCTTCTCCTCTCTCTTTATGTTCCCGACCCGCTGGCTGGCCAGCTTTCCAGTCCTGCAACCTGCCAAGTTCCCTGCCTGAGCGCTCCTCTGCCCTGGCCGTTGCCTCTGCTGGGAACGCCCACCCAGCTCTGCACAGGGCTGGCCCTTCCCACCATGGGCGCCACAGTCCAAGTTTAGGAGGCCTCTTCCCTCACTCCGCTAAACAGCAACCCCCCCACCCGTCACACCCTTTTATATTATGCCGTGTGTAGTGCCTATCGCTCCCAGAAGTGATCTTGTTTATTTATTGTCACCAGCCAGGGAACTCCCATAGAGCAGGCACTCGGCCTGTCTTGTTCCCACTGTATTCCTAGCGCCTAGAATAGTTCACGGCAGTAAATATTTGATAAATCCCATTGCTAGGTAAGATCCCAACCCGCCATTTCCGGCTTAGTCCCTGATATCCCCCGAGCACACTGGCGGCTTCAGTTCATTGTCCTGCCTTGAACACACCCATACTCTCCCGCTTCCTTCTGCTCAGAGGGTCCCATCCAGGCTGTCCATATCCTTTCCTTTTGAAGCGCATTCTGAGATGTGTCCCTGGAGCCTGTATCCTGCTGGGACGGGCCTACTGGGCAGGAGACTGTCTCCCGTGTGGCACTCGCTGGCTCCCGCCACCCTGTCTGAGCCCCGTAGGGTATGGGTGCCCTGGGGACAGAAGGTCCATCTGTCTCTCTCATTTCTGTCCCTGCCCCAGTCACAAGGGGCTGCCGGGAAGTGCCTGTGGAGCTACACGCGAGTCTGTTCTTCCACATCAGCTTCTCGGGTTGGTGTAAACGCCTGCCTGTTTCTGAGGGGGCATCCTGTGCAGCCTGGCTTGAAGAAGCAGGCTGCTTTCTCTCTCCAGCTTCCAAGGTCTCATGCCCCCTAGTGCTGTCCTGAGTCCTCTGAGACTGATGACAGTGACAAGGACAGAAGGCAGAAAGGCCTGATCTCGGTTGACCTCGTTACCTGGTAGCCCTGGGAATTGTTCTGTATCCCAAACTGTGGCACGCCAGGGTCCGCACACGTGGTCAGCGTGGGGTCTGGATGGCAAAACAAGGAAACAGACCATGGTCAGGGAAGCCTTCATCGCCCCTGCTCACTCTGAGAAACAGATGCGGGATCGAGGATGGAGTCACACCCTGACCTCCCTGCCCTTGGGAATCTCCCCCCGAGTCATGCCCCGGCTGACAATGATTTCCGGCAGCACATGAGCTGTGGCCACTTCACCTCCTGTTCTAAGTAGCTTAGGGGAGCGCTCGCCCCTTTTCGCAGATGAGATCGATGAAGACAGGGAAGAAAATTCATCATCTCGGGCCCCAAAGAAGGATGCCCACCAGCTGGGACACTCTGCTCCCGGTCACCTCTCACCTATGCAGCTGGGCTGGGTGCCACTCCATGTCCCATCTGACTGGCAGAACCTCCGTGGAGAGCCCACCAGCACCAGAGGGGGCTGGCAGGAGAAGAAGACAGAAGACCTGTAGGAGAAGCCTCGGTCCTCTCTCCTGCCACGGGCCGGGACGCCAGGATCTCCGCAGAACACAGCTGGGAAGACGAGGGAGAAGGGCAGGTCCAAGTTGCTTTCTATAACTCAGTCTGCTCGCCCCCCTTAACCCCCACCCAGCCTTTGGTCCTTGTACTGCTTTCCTCTTGGTTCCACTTGAACTCTGGCTGTGGGGCAGCCCTGGGTCAATGATTACACCTGCCTCAGCGCTGCTGTGTGTTTCCTCTCCTTTCCACATTCAAATGCTTATTAATAACCATATCCATGTAATAGAGTAACATTACAGGAAGCCTAGAACATGGAGAAAAAATAAACTATCATCGTACTACCCAAAATATTTTGTTCATTTTTGTGCTCATTCCCTTCTAGCGTTTGTTCAGTTGCATGGAAACTTGTGCATGGCTGCAAACCTGATGTCCAGGTGCTGTCACCCTTGCTTTGTTCACTTGACGTTCTGTACACATTTCCCGTGTTTATGACATCAATATCACTTATTGGCTATGTAAATTTGCAATGAGATGGTGTAACATGATTATCCTAACCCTCACGTTAGGCATTTTCTATTATTATAAAGTTACTTATGGCTTTTCTTTAACTTGTATTATTTTCTTAGGGGAATTTTCTAGGAGTGAACTTCCCATCCTTAAGGGTTTGAGTGTGTTCGCAGCTCTTGATGCGTATTGCCAAATGTCTTTCCGTGGACTGTGTATTTACCCTGCAGTGAGCAGTATCTGAGTGTGCCCATTTCATTCGGATCAGCAGAGAGTATCTTTAAAAACTGACTGTGGAAGGCCAAGTTCCCCAAGACATCACTTCAAGCGTGAGGAACCTTCTTTATGCTATGGTGTGTGTGTATGTCTTTACATAGAGTCATGAGGTTCACAGTCAGATGCGAGATCAGATGGAAGCCTGGCCCTGGAAGCTGCGGAGTCTGGATGGAGCAATCAGAAGTCAGTTAAAGGCTGAGCCAATTGGAAGTCACCACACCCAGGAAGAGGCAACTCAAAGAATAAGAAATACGGGTGGATGACACAGAACAGCTCAGTTTGGCTAAGAAGCAATGTGATGCCAATTAAAACAATGAGATATCTTTTAAAACTCCTCAGGCTGGTAAATATTAAGAATATTGGCAAAAATCAACTGGTAGTGAGAGTGTGAGTCAAGAAATCTTCTCATCAACTGCTGGTGGGAGCGTAAACTGGGACACCGTTTCTAGAAGACAGTTTGGCAACATGCGTCAAAATGTATAGCGTGCACACCAGTTGGCCCAGAATCATCACTCCTAGGACTTCAACACAGGCATAAAGAAATGCCACGATCGAGGCTATATATTGCAGAACTGCTTCTAACATGATTAAGTTGGAGAAACCCAACTTCATCACCAGTAGAAGATTAAACCAGTTATGGCATATATAACAAGGGAATTCTTTAAAGCCATTAAAAATGATGATGTATAGATTAGTATGTATTGATAGAGCAAGGGGCTGATGGCCTGTGAATGAATACAAGTTGTGAAGAGCACGATTCAATACCATTTATAGAAAATTGCATACATACTGCTATACATGCAAAAATGCATAGTGATTGTGTGGAAGTATGACAAGCCTAACTATGGCTATCTTTGGGAAGTGAGGGTTCAATGAGGGTTCATTCTTCTTTGTATTTTTGGACATAGTACAGTTTTGGGTTTTTTTTTTAACAATAACCATAATTCATTGTTAGAAAGCAATCCAGCTATTTCTCAAGACAAAAAGCAAGGTTTCTGAGTCCAGACCCAACCTGGAGCCTTGCTCTCTTCCTAATATTTCCCTGGAGGAATACGAAGGTCTAAGGGGTTAACCACACACCACATGCTGCCTTTCCTGTGTCCGCTTTCACTGGCCCTTGTCTCTGCTGAAATTTCCCAAACTGAAGTAAATTTTCAGAGGTCCCCAAACAGTGTCATGTGTAGTTGATAGTTTTCTGCAGCATTAGATAAATGCCAAGTAGAAAGAAAAAATAGGTCCTACTGTTTGTCCAAGTTCCAGAGCCAGATTATGGGGTAAGGCAAGAAAAAGTGACCTGGAACCTGCTTCTCTGGGGGACTCGGTAAGAAATGAGCCCTGGCGTGGACTTGAGGCTCTTTGAGACACAATCGGGCCAGGTAGGTCAGAAATAACTCTCTCACCAGAAAATCACAAGGGCCCCAGCATCTCTTCTGTGCAGGGTATTTTCCTTGAAGACAGGCATGTTTCTAGCACTGCCCTGCTTTCCTGTCTATCACCCCAGTTTTGGGTTCTAGCTCATCCAGTTAACAACCTTTCAGGTTAAGAAACACCTCCCTTATCTCTGGCTTAATTTCCTTCCACTGTGACTCCACACGGTGAGAGGAGCCAGGGCTCAATTAAGATAGTCTCATATTCTTCCTTTAAAATCCCTTCCTTCTTTAATAGTGTCTTTGACAAAGCTCCTCCCTGATTTGGGGCCGGGAACCTCCATTCTAGACCTCCTAGCAGCAGAGCTCTGGAAGCAGAGCAGCAGAGGAGGGAAGAGGATGGAGCCAGCAGATGGGATGCCTCGGAGGCCCCCGTGAGCGACTTACGGAAACACTGAGGCAGCTCTCCAGTCCAGGACCCGTTTCCCTCGCAGGTGAGCACCGCAGGCAGGGAGAGCTGGTACCCCTCCAGGCAGGCATACGTCACGCTTGAGCCCCACATGAAGTCGGACCCCACCACTTTCCCATTGGGGATGAGCTGAGGCGGTTTGCACATGATAGCTGGGGGAGACCAAAGCAGGCTGAGTGCTGGGGCTGCCCCGGGGGAAACGAGGCCCTGATGGCCGCCGGCACTGACATCACTGGCTCCCTGTGCCTGCCGGGAGTCTGGGCTAAGCGGCAGGAAGCAGGAACGCCCCCTCTTCCTTTGGGAGCTTGTTCTTTTTGCACCTTAGGACAACCCACTCCTCTCTGCACGGCCCTGCCCTCAATGTTCAAGGCCCAGGACCTTCCCGCTCCCTCCCTGCAGATGTTCAGGGACCACTCCTCACCGTGCACACCCCCCGATAAGATGTTAGGGCTCTGCCTCATCACACCCTCCCTTCTGGATGTTCAAGACTTTTGTACCTTCTCTGCCCCTGTGTCCGCATCCGAAGCCCCCAGACACACCTTTGCAGACCGGCTTGGTGCCGTTCCACGTCCGGTCCTTGGTGCAGCTCAGCACGGACACCCTATGTGACTCCATCATGTAGCCAGGGATGCACTGGTAGGTCACAGTTTTGTTGTACCTGAAGTCACTGCCCAGCCGGAGGCCATTGGCTGGAATCCCAGGGTCGCCACAGTTTATGACTAGGATGAGGAGATAGAGCATTGTTCACTCTGAGCACAGGCCCCCCCTCCCCAGCACCCCAACGCCATCCCTATCACTCCCTGCACGTGTCTGGGAAGGAAAGCTGTCAGGGTAGGGGTGTCCTGTCCCCTCCCCGGTTCCTAGTCGGGCACCATCCATTCTAAGTCCCCGCAGCCAAGTCTGCTTGCAAAGGCTGTCCTACACCCCCCATCCTTGCCCGCACCATCCTTACGCACCCCAGCAACCTGGGCTGGGAAACCCATCTTTTTCATTTAAAGCCCACACCTCTAAGAGGAAGTATCCAGACGGCTCGCTTCATAAATGAGGCTGGGGTCCGAGGAGAGGGACGTTTCCAGGCTGAAGAGCTTAAGATGTGCGGACGGACCACATAAGACAATTTGTCGCCGGAAAGGGCATCTTACTGCCTGCTCTTCTGCCCAGGAGACCTCTGTGGGTCCAGTGGCCTAGGAGCAGGGTCTTGTGACCGATGCAGTGGTCATACCGATGTTATGGTATCAAGTGAGGGTGGGGTTTGGTGAGCTCTGGCCTCAGAACAAAAGTGAACTTGACAGGGGATTTCAAATGGAGCCTGAAATCACAGCTAGGATTTTGAAAGGGAGAATGTTGTCAGATTCCCTTATCTTATCACTTCCTTCCATCTGGGCCCCACAGTGATTTGCTTTTCAAGGAGAAGGGTCTGGAGCTGCCCTTAAGAGAAGCAAGAAAGGGGAGCCAGGCTGGGGTGGGGATGGGTCCAAGGGAGAGAAGGAACTAACAAAAAAGGTAGATGGCAGCAGCTTTAAGGTGGAAAGAGAATCAGGCTGAACACTGGGGGTTTGCCCTAAAAGAGAAAAAGAAAGCCCAAGGAACTGGCTAGAGTCTGAGAGATAGCAAATAATTATATATTCTCAACCTCTCTGAGCTTCAGTTGTCTCATACATGAAGTAGAGCTAACAGTACCTACTTCATGGGGTTGTGGTGAGAATCAGAAGATGTGATGCATGTGAAACAAAGCACTTAGCTCAGTGGCTGTCGCATACCATGTGCCCAGTAAGTGGAGGCTATTTGTATGATTCTCATTCAGGGTCAAGTCCCACCATGTCAGCCAGCCTTCCCAGTCTCCTCCAGACAGCCTTCTTCTTTGGCACGGAGAAGCCCAATTGCCTCGGCCACCATTTGCCATGGAGCCCAGAAGTTCTCACCTATGCATTCCGGGTCGCTGCCTGTCCAGGTGCCATTGACCGAGCAGTGCCGGCTGAGCAGGCCTGTGGCGTAGTAGCCTTCCCGACACTCATAGACGATGGAGCTGGAGAAAACCAGGCCATCGCTGAACATGACTCGGGCATTGCTTGGAGTCCCGGGGTTCCCACAAGAGATCACTAGGAAGCCGAAAGGACACATTATTCATCAGAACAAGAGCAGGCATCCTCTGGGGGGCTGGGCCCTGCCCAGACTGGAGACCTCGTGCTATGTAAGGACCCTGTGGATTGAAATGCCTCTTGGGATGCTTTCATGTCGGATCATCTCCCCCTTAGAAGGGGAGGAGAGACCTGTAGGGATTTTTTTATGATTTCTAAAAATGAAAGACTATATCTGTTTTATTATCACACCTGAAATTTTAAACAATTCCTTAATATCACCAAATGTCAAATCAGTGCTTAGCGTTTCTGTCTCTTTTTCACAGTTGATTTGTTTGAATCACGATCCAAATACAGTCCACACGTGACATTTGGATGGCATGTCTCTAAGACTCTGAATCCAGAGATTACTGGATTACCCTCTCCTACAACTTATCTGTTACACAAATCAGGGCCTTTATTCGGTAGAATCTCCCACTTTCTGGATTTTACTAACTGCACCAACGAGGCATTGTTCAGCATATTCCTCTGTCCCCTGTACTTACTGTAGTCAAGTTCTACTCTTTGGCAAAGGTACTTTTCAAAGGTTTTGTGTTTTTCTTATCACATCGCATCGGGAGGCACAGAATGTCTGGCTGTTTCCTTGTTAGTGATGTTGAGGCTGACCAGTGGGTCGGGTCTGCCTGCCTCATCTGGCATTATAAAATTCCTGTTACTTGTCACTTAATGGTTTTACCAGAAATTAAATATTGTTGACCAGATTGGTTATTTCATTAGGGGATAGAAATGGTGACATTCTAATTCTATAATTCTTTCTGCTTTAGCTAGTGTTTAAGAACTTGTCCATCATCAAATATTTGCTTACCCAGAAATAGAGTTCATGTAGGACGGCTGGATTAATGCTTGATTTCTTTTTTTTTAAGTCAGACGTGAGAACAATGAGTTGGTTCCCTAGCAAGCTCCAAAGGACAATATTTGAATTCACAGATTCGAATTTATTTGCTATGTTTCCATCTGTTGCCTCTTTTATTCTTATTGACGCTCAAATTATCCCATCTTTGACTAGTGGGAACCCCTTCAAGTTGGCTCCTGAGTTCCTTTGACATGACCCACTTGTGTTTGGTACATTCCTTGTTGTGATGACAAGATTTTCTATGTTCACCTTGCATATATCCTGCCCCAGTCCTGGAATCA
Organism: Stenella coeruleoalba; assembly: GCF_951394435.1. Classification (NCBI taxonomy): domain Eukaryota; kingdom Metazoa; phylum Chordata; class Mammalia; order Artiodactyla; family Delphinidae; genus Stenella; species Stenella coeruleoalba. The sequence goes on from NC_137169.1 coordinate 26,329,234, forward strand.
GCCATTTCTCTAAAGAGCTCTGGTTCCTTTGAATGGGCAATGGATTTAAAAACTACAATCTGGGCATTAAGGGTACTCATCGCTACTGAGCTGGTCATTGATTCTAGACTTTTAGGCTGGGAAAATAACTTTTCAAATTGAAAATACATTATGACTTTATGCTGATATTACCAAGCCAAGTTTAGAATTGAGTTTTTCCTTAAAATTTTGATTTTTCTATGCTATCCCTTTTATGTTGAAAATCTTGGTTCTTTTTTTTTTTTTTTTTGAAATTTTTTTTATTTTTTGCGGTATGCGGGCCTCTCACTGTTGTGGCCTCTCCCGTTGTGGAGCACAGTCTCCGGACGCGCAGGCTCAGCCGCCATGGCTCACGGGCCCAGCTGCTCTGCGGCATGTGGGATCTTCCCGGACCGGGGCACGAACCCGTGTCCCCTGCATCGGCAGGCGGACTCTCAACCACTGCGCCACCGGGGAAGCCCCAAAATCTTGGTTCTTAATGACAATAAATATTTTTAACTTGTTTTATCCATATATATTATGGTATTATATACATAATAGTTTCAGAATAGTAATACCAGTTTTATTACTAGCAATATGATTGCAAAAAACAGTTTAAGATTTCATTGTAGTTCTTTGTCCTCAGGATATATGTATCATAGTCAGATTTCATTTTTTCAAGTCAATTGAAATAATTCTCTGGGTTATTAAATCACCAACTTGATACATAGTTAAGTTCATTTGTTTCCATTTTGATTTGATATTCGGAGAGTACTTGTTTCTAATCTTTCATTTAATTTTATTTTGTAAGTGTGTACAACATTTACATAGTCCCAGAGTCAGATCTACAAAATGATTCCTGTGTAATTAGCACAACAGATAGACCCTATCATCCATCCACTCAACAAGTATTTGTGCTGCCTAGGTGCTGGATATGCAGTGGTGACCAAGCCATGTCCCCGGCCCTTGAGGAGCCCAGTTTATCTTAAGAACCTACCTATAAACAGATGAGTTAAAATATGATGTAATAAGTGCTACACTTGAAGGAAAAAAAGCATTAAAAAGAGAGCAGTTTATTGGGGCTGGAGATAAGAATTTGAGTAGAGCCTTAAAAGATAAGTGGGCGCTTGCCAAGGGAAGTCACAAAGAGCTGTGTACATGTTACACATACACTCACTCAACAAATATTTGCTTCCAGGTCCAAACTCTCAGCTGCCCACTTTCTGTTCCCTGAACACTCCTGACATTGATGGCTGACTCCATCCTGGGACCTGAGTGGCAAGAAAGGGAACCTGGGTCACAGTGGATATTTGAGAATATACTAAATTCTCCCCCTGCCAAAACGCTCTCTCAGTACCACAAAACCTCTCTTACTATGCCTAGGAAATCCTATAAAAACTAACTTTGCACCCCCACAAAGGCAGGACTTTGGACAGACAAGTGGGCGAAGGCACTGACTCCATTTCTATCATTGGTGTCCCCTGATCACGGGCCAGAGCACCTCCCCTTGCTCTTCAGGACTATGCCACCATCTCAATTTCATGCAGCCCATTCTCTAACCACTGCCGTTTTTATTTTATTTTATTATTATTATTTGTGGTATGCGGGCCTCTCACTGTTGTGGCCTCTCCCGTTGCGGAGCACAGGCTCCGGACGCGCAGGTTCAGCGGACATGGCTCACAGGCCCAGCCGCTCCGTGGCATGTGGGATCTTCCCAGACCGGGGCACGAACCTGTGTCCCCTGCATTGGCAGGCGGACTCTCAACCACTGCACCACAAGGGAAGCCCATGCCTCTTATTTCTTTAGCTCGTTCCCTCTGGAATTTGTCCTCTGGTGATTGGGACCTATGATCCACTGATCCTACCACCTTTTCACAGCCTCTTACTCCACTCATAAACCCGTCCCCTCCGTACCCAGCTTAGATGCTAAGATTTATCATAATCACTGCTTTGTGTATACCCTCATCTTCCTTGCCACTTTCTTTCAATGTCTTAGTTGCCTAATAAAACCCCAACCCTACACCTAAAGCTTCACCTACCCTGTGCCTGAAACTATGTAGCTAAATGTGTTTGAACAAAAACCCAGACCAATGCTGACTACTGTCACTTTATGTTAACGGCTCTTACCTTAATGAGCCCTCGGTGCTGCCTGGCAAGTACACATTTCCCTATTGCATTCCCACTCCTCCCTTGCTAGATGACGATTTCATATTGCGTCCTTCCTCTTCCAACACCTCAGTCAATCTTACTTTTACTGTTAAACTGCTTCCTAACTAGGAGAGTGCTATGCAGGTTGTATTTTAGAGAGGGGGGGAGAGAGAGGGAGAGACAGAGAAAGAGAGAGAGATAGAGAGAGGGAGAGAGGGAGGGAGAAATTTGGGGAGCAGGTACAAAACATTGGACGTTAGGGAGAGAGGTTTTAAAAAAGAGTTTTGTTTTTTTTTCCAGAAATTTAGGAGTGCGTGGAGAAATATATTTTCCCTACTGGGCCTACCTCAGGAACCATCATTAAGAGCTTATATTACTTTTAAAGGATTTTTAAAAGCTGGATCTGTATTTCTTTTGGCACTTTGGATGCTATTTAAACACAGTGTTTTCCCTTAAACTGTAAGCTCCAAGAGGGCAAGGTGGGTCTGTCTCCATCACCATTGTGTCTCTAGCCTATACTACAGTATTTGGCACACAGCTGTTGAATGAAACTGTATGGAAATAAATACACAAATGTGCTTAACTTAGTTTATCCTGGTGTCTTCCCTTCTTAGGTAAGTGGGGAATATGTTTGCCTTTGGATTACTAATGAGATGAACATGAACTCTTTGTTGATGCCCACTATTCACCAGGCCAAGGGTTCAAATGGGGCCCTGCATTTTATCTGTGTATGTGAGGGCAGGTGCTAGGGCGTAGGAAAACGGGGGAAGATCCTGGGGCCAGCAGAGGGGAGAAGCAGAATGGTCACATACATTACCTCCACACTCAGGCTGCGTGCCACTCCACGAGCCGTTGGCTTGACAAGTTCGCTCCGACGATCCCCGGAGCATGTGGCCAGCTTCACAGCTGAAGCGCATCAGGCTGCCCGGGGCAAAGCTATCTCCCAAACGGATGCCATGGGCTGGGATGCCAGGGTCACCACAGATTCCCATGCTGGTTCCTATGGACCAGAACCAAAAAACCCGTTGTTTTTAGCATGGCAGGAAAGGCAGTGGAGGACTTGGAGAGAGAAAGATGCTGGGCTGATGCTAAGGAAGGGCAGTGGGCACTAAGAATGAGGGCGGTGAAACTGACCGTGTGTCTAGCCTGAGTCACCAGGACAGGCTCCTGCCTTAGCGCTCAGTGATCAAAGGACACAGAGGGCTGAGGTCATGTGTGGGTCCCTGGGGACCATGAGGCAAGGGAAGAAAGAAGGCAGAGGGAAAGCTTTGTGGAGGAAGTCATGCCTTTTTGTTCTTTGGCTTGTGCCAGCGTGGGATGCCCGTGGTCCAAGCTGGCCTTCTCCCTTTCACCTCTTCTCCACCGTCTGATGATCTGGTACCCTCTCCATTACCAGTTCCACTGTCTTGGCTCAGATGCGCAACGTCTCTCTCCTGAACTACATTGCCGGAGCCTCCTAACTAATGTCCCTTCCTCTCAAACTCTCCCTCTAGTCTATCTTCACTTTATCCTTAAATCTTAGCAAAGAACAACCACAACCACAATCTGATTTTGGTTCTTTCCTGCTGAATTAGCTCCACTGGCTTCCCACTGCTGAGAGAAAAAAGTTCCAACTTTTTGGCAGAGTTTCTGCTCAACAGCCCAGCTTGAACCTTGATCCTGGGCCTTTAATTGAGGATTTTCTATTCACAAGTTGCGCAATACAGGTGAGCTCTAGATTACATATCTTAGATCCCTCATTTCATCCTTTCTTTGCCCCATGCCTCCTGCCATATTTCTGCATTTATCTGGCTTATTGTGCAAGCCCAACCCAGGAGAGTTTTAAGGACCCAAGAGGTGGGGGAAAGTGGAGAACAGGAGATAAAGCTACAAGACCTAGTGCCTGTGCGAACCAGCACATCTCAGAATACGGAGATGCACGGGAGACACCACTGGATCAGCCTAGGCCATGGTAAGCTTGAGGAAGGAGGAAGAAAATGAAGGAATAAATGGCAACTCCATGAGAAAATAAAGTTTCCCATTGATGTGGAATGCACCTCCTCGTGGATCCACGTGTGTAGGCATCGATAGTAACATCTTGACCACAGGTGGCTTAAGCCATGTGTACCCCACCATCCACTGTTGATGTATCTTCCTCTCAGTTTTGGGATTATTTCCTCTTCCAGTCTAGTCTCAGAATATGAGAACACTATATAACCCCATGTTCCCCATTCTGCTCCTTACCATGGGAGGGGGATTCATTCAGCCTTCAACTCCAACACTTGAAAAAACAAAGCCTATCACGTTTGGCCAGGTTTTCTTATCTTTTGACGTTTTCCAGGTTGTAGCTCATGCAACAGGCAGGACAGGGTCCCCTTGAAGGCAGCCCAGATGGTGAGTCGCTCACTCTCCCTCACTGGCTAGCTGGCCTCAGCACTATTACACAACAGGCCTGAGGGTGGACTCCCGGGTCCTGGGCATTATCGGACAGAACAGTCCCCACTGCTGTGTTTGGCCTCTGTTTCAACGATATAAGGAAGTCTGGGACAGAACACTGTACCATGGGGGCATACTGTTGACTCTTTACTGAAGAGGTACATCAGCAAGATGATGACACTGCAGAGGTAGGCAATGAACTTCCTGAAGCGTGTCTCAAATGCCAGAAATCTCTGCAATGTCCTTTATGGCCCAGGGACTTACGACTCCTGTTATGCACCATCTGGGTGCACTGACTGTACAGAATGAGGTTTGAACATCTGACCCTGGAACTCCTGAATGTGTATCTTTTAAGGCTGATGGGAGATGACGTTGCAAAAGATGATATCTGTATCACTGGTGGAATTATATCCCACTCACTAGTACAGATCTAGCGTTACTTCCTAATCACCTATTTTTTTCCACCTTCACTTCCTTATCTAAGGTATTTAAGATTCATTCATTCCTCAGCCTTAGTATTTATGGAATCCCTTCTACTCCTGTCCTCAGAGGTCTCCAGAAAGCTCTGCCCATGATACTGTTCTCCTAAGTGTCTGTCGTCCTTGAAGAAGACACGGGAGAAGTAAGATTGCAAACTATTCTTCAGAATATTCAGGATTGGGGATCAAACAGCTTAACGCAACATATCCCCTAATGAGTGAGGTCCATGTCTTCTGAAGGTTCTTTTCTGCTTCTTACTTTTTCATGTTCCCAAGGTGTCAGCGTGTTTCTAGTCTCCCCTTGACCTTTGATGTGGCCAAGGAAGGGTCCTTGCTTCCACATGCAGAACCAAGACTTAGGTAGTCACAAAATTATGAAATCTCAGGGTTGAAAAGGTTTTAGAGGTTTTCTAGCTTCGTTACCTATAAGAATTGGTTCTGGAATATTTCCAGTATGTCATTTCACAGGCTTCACAAAAACAACTTCAGAGAAGGAAAATCACAGTTTGGGAGAAAAGATTTTGATTCTGTGCTTCTGGGCCAGGAGACACACTGTGTGGTTGGGTTACATATGCTAATGGGTAGGAGACGCCGAAGCCTTTCTTTCTGATTTCTTCCTCCCCTACCTTGCACTTCCTTTTCCCATGGAGAACAAAGATCCTCAAATACATAAAACAGACCTTAAGAACACCATTAGTCCCATGTCCTAGAGAAACGTCTAGAGGGAGGACTTTATGCAAAAGGGACTGGTCACCAAAGAGACGGGGGCAAATGCACGCTTGGATGGGCATCTGGATGCGAAACGCATGCCTTTCTTCTGTGGAATACTTCTTCCTCCTGGAACTTGCTCTGTGGACAACTCTGGAGGCCTCGATATACATGATCCTTGTCGTCCCCATGCCAGCCTCCCCAAGACACTTCCAATACAAGTCCAAACAGACAGGAGTCTGGGGCCCAGCTAATAAGCTAAAGGAGTCCCAGTGGCTCATACCTAGTCCTGCCGGTTCATGAACTGGGTGATTAATGAGATTAATGAGGGTGAGAGGCCAAAGTCTGGGGTGTTAACAGAGTGATGTGTCTGGGATTGTCCTGGGCAGCCTACCACCCTTTGAAGCAGTGGCCAGTGCTTCGGGAATTTCCTTCTTAGGAGCCCTAACTAATATCTGGTGGGTATTCCGGCCGTGCCCTACATTTTGGAAGACAGGCTCATCTGGGAACTTCTAACTGCAAGAGCAGCTGCACATCTTGTGGGTGAAGTCCCACTTTGAGGAGAAGGCTTCTTTCTATATTAGGAGGAGGTCAGGATCCTTACCTCTAGAGGGCATCTGGCATGGGAAGGCATAGGGGTTAATTTCAGTGCCATGGTAGGTCCCCTGAGGAACGGCAAGCTACATGAACAGCTGCCCGCAACATCCCATGTGGCATCCCTTCTTGGGGCCAGGCAGGCTCACCCCAAAGAAAAGAAAGCTGTGGGGTGCTAACTTTTTTCCTTAGTGGTTTCTTCATTGGTGGGACAATTCAATTTCAAATATTTTGTTCTTTTATGACATTACAGATGAATATCTGGAAATATGGACACTTCCCTACATGTGCTGTGTTGATAACATCTCTCCGCGTCCCCATAGAGATTAAGAGGAAAACAAACTCATTCATAGGAAACGTCTAGGGGCTGGTGTGTTAGTGCTAAAGGGAAGAACTGTATTCACTGGGCAGTCAGGACACAGGACAAACGGGAGAGGTGGTGATACAGAAAGGGAAGCAGGCTGGGGCCCAGCAGTCCATAACAGGGAAGAAGAGAACACAGGAGGGGGTTTGGACCTGGGCCGAACAACAGGAAGGCTAGGACTATTCCTGGAACCTCATGGTAATAAGGTCTGGACAGGACTCTGGCCATAGGGTGACCTCACAAACTGCGTCTTCACTAGTTTTGCAATCTCTTGGCTGTATGGGCTTGGCCAGCGCTGACTGAGGGCATGAAGCTGGGCTCAGACCACCAAGGGCTGAAGTCCAGTTGGGATCTCTGATAGCCGTGCTCTCTGCCTGGGAGGGATGTGATGAGGGCTCTAAAGGTCTGCTTCCCTCCCGTCCACCTGTCACACTCACACCCTCGGGAGCTCGCTCGCCTCCCAGCCAGGTGTTCCTTTGGACCCCCTTCTCCCACACCAGAGCCCATACCTGAGCAGTGGGGGAGGGAGCCAGTCCAGTGTCCATCCAGCCCACACATTCGGGTGGCATTTCCCACTAGAGTCCGCTTGCTGGTGCAGCTGTAACGCACAACCGCCCCTGCGGTATAGTTGTCCCCGGACATCTGGGAATGGGGCGGGGAGCCCGGATGGCCACAGGACACCACTGTGGGGAAGAGCAAACATCTCTCAGCAACTCTGCACCAGGATGGATCATCACAGGACACGTGCTAGGCTTTTCATGGCGACAGGCGGAGAAGAAGAGAAGCTGGGGTATCTACTGAAGTGAACTTCCTGCTGGCACAGCCACTCAGCACCAGCAGACAATGCCTACCCACCTCGCTGTCCAGCTTCCGTATCTGTGAACTGCAGAGCGATATCTGTTGTTTTAAGAGCTGAATGAGATAATACATGTGAAACTGCTCAGCACACAGTAGGGACACAGTAATATCCGTTTCTTCTCTTTCTTGCCTCTTGTGCTCACCTCTCCCTATTTCCTCACTGCCATACGACATACCATGAGGTCTCTGGCAGAAAGGCGGTACATATAGTGTACCTATAACTACATATAAGTCAGACAGAGAAAGAAAAATGTCATATGATACCATTTATATGTGGAATCTTAAAAAACGGTACAAATGAACCTATTTACAAAACAGAAATTGAGTCACAGATGTAGAAAACAAACTTACGGTTACCAAGGGGGAAAGGAGGGGATAAACAGGGAGACTGGGACTGATATATACACACTACTCTATACAAAATCGATGACTAATAAGAACCTACTGTATAGCACAGGGAACTCTATTCGGTGCTCTGTAATGACCTACGTGGGGTGGAGTCTAGAAGACAGTGGATATATGTATATATATAACTGATTCACTTTGCTGTACACCTGAAACTAACACAACATCGTAAATCAACTATAATAAAAAATTAATTAAAAAAAGGACAAAGGGGTGATCTGTCACCCTGAGACTGTCGGCATTGGCGACAGGATCCAGAATGAGGGCCAGTTAGAGTCCTCGCCAAAGGCATCGCACAGCTGCCCACATCAGTTGTCTCCAACTTGTCCTCTTCTGTTGCAAGTTCCCTTTCCTGAGACACCAAAGTGTAACTGTGGAAACCAGTGATGGGGTTAGAGTGCAGAGTTGAGACGTACGGGCCATGGCAGGACAGTGCTGTCGACGTCGCTGGGTCTGCCTTGCCGTCGTTCTTGCCACGGTTGATCCCAGGCTCTTTCATTTGCTCAACACATGTGTATTGAGTGCGAGGCACTGTTATACGTGTTTGGGAGAACAAAGTCCATGCTCTCATGGAGGTTATGTTCTAGTGAGGATGAGAGACCATGAATAAGAAAACAGGTAATTCTAGGGGTTGCTATGAAGGAAAATAAAGCTGCATCAGGAAAAGGGTGCTCAGGGTGGGTGAGCAGCTGATTTTGAGTAGGATGGTGATGGTCAGGGAAGATCTCTCTGAGGCAACATTTGAGCAGTGATCTGAGTGATGTGAAAAGGCCAGCCATGTGAGATCTGGGGGAAGAGCATTCTGAGGGAAGGGACATCTAGTGGAAAAGCCCAGAGGCCGGAATGAGCCTGGGGTGTTCGCGAAACATTAAGAAAGCCAGGGTTGCTGGAATAGAACGAACAAGGAAAGAACTGAAGGAGACATGGGTGGAGAGGTTACTGGGAGCCAGATTATGGCATAGAATTTGGACTTTATTACAAGCATGATAGGACCCCACTGGAGTGATGTGATCTGATTTACATTTTAACAAGATCATTCTGGCTACTGTGTGGAGAACATTCTAGGGCGGGGCAAGAAAAGAGGGGGCTGATGCAGTAGTTCAAGAAGAGATGCTGGTGATTTGGACAGACTAAACCTTGGGGTCTGGCATGCAACTGGGAAGGATATGTACTCTGGTGGCCAAAGGGCTGTCTGTCTGCGAGGACAGCCACCACAACTCATCCTGGCACAGGCCTACCACTCTTCCCACTCCCAGATGTAGAGTCTCTTATTTCCTCCCTCCTTGAACCTGGGTTGGCCTGGGACTTGCTTTGATCAACAGAATGTCGTTTTAGGAATTCTGAGCTCTGGCTTAAGAGATCCTTTAACTTCCTCTTTTTCTCTAGGAACACAGCCTCCAAATAAAGAAGACCACGTGTCATCCTGCTGGAGAGAGTGGCCACGTGGAGAACAGCCAGCCACGAGTCCTCAAACATGTAGGTGGGGTCATTTTGGATCCATTTTGGATCCTCCAGTCCTAACTGAACCACGCTGGGTGCAGATGAGCCAGCCCTGCTGGGACGGTTCATTTAATGTATCAACTTGACTAGGCCACAGGATGCCCAGATAGTTGGTCCAACATTATTCTGTGTGTATCTGTGAGGGTTTCTGAATGAGATTAACATTCGAATTGGTAGACTAGACTGAATAAAGCAGATTGCCCTCCCCAGTGTGGGTGGGCCTCATCCAATCACATGAAGGCCTGAATAGAACATAAAGGTGGGGTAAGAGAGAATTCTCTCTGCCTGTCTTTGAGCTGGGACATCAATATTCTCCTGCCTTTGGACTCAGACTTGGACTGGAATTTATACCGTTGGCTCTATCTAGTTCTCAGGCCTTCAGACTCAGACTGGAACTCTGCCATCTGCTCTCCTGTGTCACCAGCTTGTGCACTACAGATCTGGGGCCTTTTTGGCCTCCAAAACTGTATGAGCCAATTCCTTATTATCTATCTATCTATCTATATTTGTATCTCTATCTATATCTATAAGGAATTGGCTCATATAATTTTAATATATATTATATATTATATTTAGAGGCAGATATATAGATGGCTTATGGTTTCTATAGGTACAGATATATAGGTAAAATCATATATCTAAATCTATATAGATATAGATCTTATTACATATCTATATATACTATATATTCTATCTATCTATAAAATATATGTAAAAAATATATATATATCCTATTGGTTTTTGATTCTGTTTCTCTGGAGAACCCAGATTAATATATCTGCTAAGCTTCACCTAAATTCCTGACCTTTAGAATTGTGAGAAAACAAAAATAGATGCTATTTTAAGTTTTGAGATGGCTTACTACATAGCAATAGGTAACTAATACAGTGAGTTCCAAGGATTACACTATCTATTCCTCAAGACAACCCTTTGAGGTAGGCACTGTTTTAATCTCCACCTTCCTGATGAAGAAAATGAGGCATGGCGAGGCAGAGTAACTTCCGCAAGGTCACAGGCCTGTTCAGCAGTAGAATTAGTTCTTGAAACCTGGCAGATTGACTCCAGAGGGCACACTCTCAAGCACTGTAACTGACTCCCTTCTGCAGTACTGCTTTAATACTGCTGATGAATTCTCTCATTCTGGAAGGAATGGAGTCCCCAATTATAATTTAAATGATTCTATGAGTGTTTACTAGAAATTTCTGGACTTCCAGAAATTGTCCAATTTTAACTCTGAAATGATTTTTCAAAAAAATTCTTTTTTAATGGAAATGCAACATACATATAGAAAACACAATAACCATAAAAACAGAGCTTAATGAATTGTCACAAAGTGAATACACTACCCAGATCAAGAAAAGCATATCACCAGTGCCTCAGAAGCCCCTTCACGCCCTCTCTATCACTATCTCTCTTCTTCCCTCCTCAAATTAAACTACTATCTTGACTTCATACACCATTAATTAGTTTGCCTGTTCTTGAATTTTATTTAAATGGAACCATATAGTATATATTCTTTTGTGTTGGCTTCTTTCACTCAACTTTATGTCTGTGACATTCGTCTACGCTGTATATAACAGTAGGTCATTATCATTGCTGTATACCAGGGTCAGCAAACATTTTCTTTAATTACTGTCCAGACAGTAATTATTTTAGGTTTTGAGGCTACATACAGTCTATGTTGCATATTCTTCTGTTTCTTTTTTTTTGTACAATATTTTAAAAGTATTAAAAATAAAAACTCTTCTAAGCTCAAGGGCCATACAGAAATAGGTCATAGGCTAGATTTAGCCCAGGAGCCAAAGTTTGCTGACTTCTGCTATATAGTTTACCATTTGTGTTAGTTACCTCTTCCTGTGTAACAAATTGCCCCAAAGCTTAGACAACAATAAATGCATTACTGATCATGGTTTCTGTGGGTCAGGAATTTGGGAGTGGCTTGGCAGGTGGCTCTGACTCAGACTCCCTCATAAGTTGCAGCCAGGATGTTGACTGTGGCTGCATTCATCTGAAGGCTCGACTGGCTTCCCCCAGAGTGACTGATCCAAGAAAGCCAGGTGGAGGTGGGATAGCTCTTATAACCTAGCTTTGCAAGTCACATCACTTTACACAGACCAACCCTGGTACAATGTAGGCATATGCTACATAAAGGTATGAATAGGTTGACTGTCACACCACTGTGGGAATATACCACCTTTATCATCCATTTCCTATTGATGGATGTTGGGGTTGTTTCTGGTTTTGGACTCATGAATAATGCTGATAAGAACATTTCTGTTCATGTCTATTAGTGTACATATGTACACATTTATGTTGGTTACCCGTAATGATTTCTGTGACAGCAGCTGGTTGTTTTTTCTGATGTTCTTATTTGGCTTTAAAATGTTTCTCTGGGGAATTTGAGGGTAGTGTTCAATTATGGTAATATCTAATAATCTCTAAAAATGTATATGCAATGCCAGAAATTATTTTTTCATTACTGGCTTGATCTAGCTACTTGGGTGTCTGTAAAATTAACAACTACAGTATACTCTATTGTTTTATTCCCTTCCTGTGGTTTGTTCTTTTAAAGGAGGAAAAAGTCAACAATAATGATGCTTGTGACAAAAGAAAAATTAATGACAATACAATCTGCCTGCTATGGATAAGGAGAAACAAGAAAAGGACATATGAAAACAATAAAGAGAAACAACTTGCATTCATTGCATGTTTGCATAAAAATCTAGAAGGCGAAGAACAAAGACAAGGTGAATAGCTGTTGCTGCGTTTCTCAATCTGTCGATATAAAAGATTAATGTTTTTAATGTTCATGCCCATGTCCAAATGGGATCTCTTTGGATCATTCCAGTTTCTGCAGTGGCTCTCTAGCTGCTAACTATGTATTAAGTTTAAATGTGTACATAAAAATCAGCAAGATAGGTATTTAGCACTCCTAATAGTAGCAGATTTTCTTGCATTACACAGGATACACATATAACAGGGGATTGAGAAAGTATAAAATTGTAATTAAGCAAAAAACAATAATATAGGGCTTCCCTGGTGGCGCAGTGGTTGAGAGTCCACCTGCCGATGCAGGGGACATGGGTTCGTGCCCCAGTCTGGGAAGATCCCACATGCCGCGGAGCGGCTGGGCCCGTGAGCCATGGCCGCTGAGCCTGCGCTCCGAGGCCACAGCAGTGAGAGGCCCGCGTACCATAAAAAAAAAAAAAAAAGAACAATAATATAAATCAGCAATTCATGATTGGGTGCGGACTATGCTGAGTCCGATGGCAAAATGAAAAAGCCCCGCACCCTGGTTCCTAAACCATAAGGATGAGAGTTGGACTAATGGCCAGCCACCTCCAGAGCTTCCACTGTTTCTTAAAGCACTTTAGCAGGGAAGCGGCATATAACATAGATACGGATCATGCATTTTCCTTGGTCCCTGCATGTCCACACTAATTAAAGCAGTTTGCCTTCACCTGGAAGGAACAGCTGACTGACATGGTTGACTAGGGGATATGTACAGTCATCTTCAATTTGTCACAATCCTATTCACAGGTAATGGGATCTTCTAGGAGTAGAAATGCAATTAGTCCACTAAAATAATATCATGATAACCATGAAACATCAGTGAAAATTATTTTACTGGGAGTCACCCGGGACCTAGAGACTTACAGCCAGTGGAAGTTCCTCAGGGCTGGTGTTTTTGAAATAGTCTCACCAAATCTCAGGGAAAACGTCTATGTTTTCCCCCTTCAACAAGTGAATAGGCTAATTGGATTCTGATGCTAGTATATCCCTTTTATGGGAATCTTGCTGAAGTTCATATTTAGAGGAAGTAATAAACATTGCTGTCTTTGAATGGGGTCTGCTTTGGGAAAATCTACTCCAAAAAGAACTGGTCGGTCCTTTGGTTTCTGTGTCTCTAATAAAAACTAATGTGGTGGTGTCAGTGATTACTATAAGCAGAGTTTGGCACCATGTAAAACCCAAAGAGAAAAAGAAGTGACCGCTGGCTTTCTGTAGTAAAAAATACCAGCAATTGTTGAGCATTAGCCACTTTTTTTTTTTTTTTGAGAGAGAGAGAGAATGCCTAGCCTGTTTTTAGGCATTGGCTTCTACCAGACTGAGAGCTTGGTTCCTGATTCCCACAGATTAAGATCAGTCAAACAAAAGATCATAATGTAAACATAATGAAACAATGAGAAACAAGTCACCAAGAGTGAGAAGCAGCAGAAATGACAGTAGCAGAACTAGACTTGGAAAGATGCTGATATTGGAAGGGTCAGATATAGAATACATAGTAAGTATATTTAATATGTTAAATATAAAAAAAGAACACGTTTACATAGGAACAATACACTATGGAAATAATTAAGCAAATTTGAAAAACAAATATTGCCTTGATTTCTCAAATGCAAAATAAATAATTGGAAATAGGAACTCAATGAACAGTTAAACCTCAGCTTAACTAAAAAGATAATTATTGAATGGTAAAACATTCAATAATTATCTAGCTAAGAAAAATAAATCTCCATAAATTTTAAAAGACAGAAATCATACAAAGTATGTTCTCCAACCAAAATGCAATGAAACTAGAAACCAATAACAGAAGGAAATTTGGAAAATCCACAAATATATGGAAATTAAACAACACTCTCCTAAATAATCAGTAGGTCAAAGAAGAAATCAGGGGAGTGATTAGAAAATACTTGAGGTGAACAAAAATGAAAACATAGCATACCAAAACTTATGAGATACAGTGAAAGCAGTGCTCAGAGGGAAATTTATAACTGTAATTGCCTACATTAAAAAGAGGAAAGGTCTCAAACCAACAACCTAACCTTCCCCTCTAATAAACTAGGAAAAAGAAGAGCAAAGCAAATGGAAGAAAAGAAATAAAAAAGGTTAGAGCAGAGATAAATGAAATAGAAAAACAATAGAGAAAATAAACAAAATCAAAAGTTGGTCCTTTGAAAAGGTCAGAAAATTGACAAATGTTCTAGTCTGATGAGAGAGAGAGAGAGAGAGCCAGAGAGAGAGGGAGGGAGAGAGAGATAGATACGGGGGGAGAGAGAGGATTCAAATTCTAAAATCAGGAATGAAAGTGGAGACATTACTACCAACTGAGTTTACAGAAGTAAAAACTTCTGTAAGTTTTTACTTACAGAACATGAACAGTTGTATACCAATAAATTAGATAACCTAGATGAAATGGAAAAATTACTAGAAACACACAAACTACCAAAAGTGACTCAAGAAGAAATGAAATATCTGAAGAGAATTATAACAAATAAGTAGAAACAATCAATAATCAAAAAATTTTAACAAAGAAAAGCCCAGGACCGGATGAATTCTACCAAAATTTTAAAGAAGAAATAATACCAGTCTTTCTCAAACTATTCCTAAAAATAGAAGAAGAGGGACAATTGCCAACTCCTTCTATGAGGCCAGCATTGTCCTGATACCAAAGCAAAAGATATCATAAAGAAAGAAAACTACAGACCAATATTCCTTATGGATGCAGTTGCAAAAATCCTCAACAAAATACTAGCAAACCAAATCCAGTAGCATATTAAAATGAATTTTACCGTGACCAAGAGTGATTTGTTCCAAGAACACAAGAGTTGTTCAACATATGAAAATCAATCAATGTAATACACCATATTAATAGAATGAGGAAAAAAAAGCCCCACATGATCATCTCAATAGACGCAGAAAAATCATTTGAAAAAATCCAATACCCTTTCGTGGTAAAAATGTTCAACAAACTAGGAGTAGAAGAGAACTTCCTCAATCTGATAAAGGGAATTTGCAAAAATCCCACAGCTAACATCATACTTAATGGTGAAAGACTGAAGACTTTACTCCAAAGACTAGAAACAAGACAAGAATGTCTGTTTTGCCACTTCTATTCAACATTGTACTGAAGGTTCTAGCTGGGCAATTATGTAAGAAAAAGAAATAAAAGGCATCAGGTTGGAAAGAAAGCAGTAAAATTATGTTTTTTCACAGATGACATGATATTGGATTATGATATGACATTGGATTAGGCAGTGGTTTCTTAAATATTCCTTCAAAAGCACAAGCAACAGAAGAGAAAATAGATAACTCAGACTTCATTAAAATTCAATACTTTCATGCATCAAAGGACATCATCCAGAATTATCTTTGGGAGAAAAGTTTGCAAATAATATGCCTGATAGAGGTGTAGTATTCAGAATATATAAAGAACAGTTAAATCAAAAGATATTAAGACAAACAACCCAATTAAAAAATGCACAAAGAACTTGAATAGACCTTTCTCTAAAGAAGAGAATGGCCGTGCAAATGGCCAATAAGCACATAAAAAGATGTTCAACATCATTAGTCATTAGGGACATGCAAATCAAAACCACAATGAGATACCACTTCACACCTGCTAGAATGGCTGTAATAAAAAAGATGGACAATAACAAGTGTACATGAGGCTATGGAGAAACTGGAACCTTCATACAGTGCCCATGGGAATGTAAAATGGTGCAGCCACTTTAGAAAACAATGAACCTTAAAAAATTAAACACAGAGTTACCATATGACCCAGCAATTTCATCCTAGGTATATATTCAAGAGAACTGACAACATATGGTCACACAAAAACTTGTACATAAGTGTTCACAGCAGCATTGCTCATAATATCCAAAAAGTGGAAACAACCCAGATGTCCATCAACTGATGAATGGATGAACAAAATGCAGTGTATCCATACAATGGAATAATATTTGGCCATAAAAAGGAATGAAGTAAACGATACATGCTACAACATGGATGAACTTTGAAAACCTTATGCTAAGTGGAAGAAGTCAGACACAAAAGGCCACACACATAATTTCACTTATATAAAATGTCCAGAATAGGCAAAGTCACAGATGGAAAGTATGGTTACCAGGGGATAGAGTGGTGGTGGGCAATGGGAAGTGACTGCTAAAGGGTGTCCTCCTGGGGTGATGAAAACGCTCTGGAATTAGATAGTGGTGATGGTTGTATAATTTTGTGAATATATTAAAATCACCGAATTATATACTCTAAAAGTGAATTTTCTGGTATGTGAATTATATTTCTCTACAAAAAAAAGGAAGAAAAATGGAAGTGGATTAAATCCTCCTAAGGAAATGATTATAGATAATATTGATGTAATGATATATTAATTATATCAATATTAACATCAGATAAAATAAGCTTTGGGGCAAAAAATTAACATAGATAGGGTCACTTGATTATGATAAAAGCCTCATTTTACCAGAAGATACAGCAATTTGAAACCACCATGCACTCTGAATCTCAGCTGTCACCACTGTACTCAGGTGGCTGTCCATTTCCAACCCCAGATGACTGGTCAGTCATAAATGGGGCTGGATGGCCAGGTTGGGGTCCTCAAGCAAGCGAAATATGGGCAGGTGAGTAGCTGTACCAGACTCCTATCATACCTAGAGGCACAAGGGCATAACGAGATGGAGTCATCCAGACTGGGGGGCCTACAAAATATGTATGACCCACCACAGATAAGAGGACTACTGAATGGTACCAGCTCAATGCCCATCAGTCCCTCGGGACTGCATCTTCACCTCTACTACTGGGAAGAGAGGGGAGAGAGTAACCCACAGGGTTCATCATTAGCAACAAGAGATCAGGAGCCCAGGGAACGGATTTTCTCTTCAGGATGTGTGAGGCTAGCCACCAGGTGTCAGGGTTCTGAGTGCCTCCCCTATCCTTTTTTTCCCCACATGGTGTCCCCATATTTTTTCCTAATTACAGTTAAAGCAGTTATTGTTTATTGAGTAGCTACTATATACCAGACATATTGTACTAGGCACTTTTAATGGATGTTCTCACTTAATCCTCTAATAACCCTATGGAAGAGGCATTAGCATCATTGTTACAGATGAAGAAATGGAGGATCTGAGAGGTTAATGGACTTCTTTCAAACCACACAGCATGTTTAGTGGCAGAGCCAGAATTCAAATCCAGGTCGGTCTGCCTCCAGGGTCCGTGGCATTTCTGCTTCAGTCTTTCAAGAGAAAGAGGTTCATGTGTTTTCTTTCTGGAAAAGCAAGGAGGGTGTAACATGGGAGACAGTGTCCCGCTATGCAGCCGGGACCCCTGAAGGAAGGGAACCCTGGAGGCTGAAGAGGTTGGTGGCAGCACTAGAGAGGAAAGAGAATAAGCCTGTAGCCAGGAACAGAGAAAGCGTGAGAATTGGTGTGGCAACTAACCCAACAGGGCCCAAGATGCTCTGTGACATCCGTAGAGCAGAAACAGTGACTGTCATCGTGAACACACACACACACACACACACACACACACACACACACACACACACACACAGAGGAGGGCTGTTCTTTGATATGGACCATCCTGTCAGAAGGCACGGGTGATCATTGTGAGTAGATAACATCAACTTACAGAGACACTGGGGGCGGGGACGGTCCCATGTGCCATCTCCCTGGCAGCTGAGCACCGGGGTGCCCAGGAGGTAGAAGCCGTGGTTGCACTGGTAAGACACGGTGGTGCCGTAGCTGAACGTGTGCGGGCCGCTGGCGTGGATTTGACGAACGCTGTTTTCTTGGTGCCCAGGATCTGTACAGTTGATGACTGCAATGGAACGGGATGAGTAGATGTAGAGACCTGGACGTGAGGATTTTCCTACGCTTTTAAATGAGAATTCCGAAGTCCAAACAGGCACGTATTTCCAGTACAGCAAAATTTCCAGACCAAGACAGGCTACACAAAGGAGATCCTGCTGGGAAGGTGAGCTTGTCCTGAGGCTGCTGTACTTCTCCCCTCACCTTGATCACCTGGTTAAGGGATTCATTCTTCCATGTCCAGCTAGACATCACCTCCCTGCAGAGGCCCTCCCACCTCCTCCCAGACTGGTTAACCTCTCCCTCCTCAGTGCTCCCGGTACAAACCTGGATCGCTCCATTGTGACTTGTTTGAATATAAGAATCCCTTGAGGGCAGGGATGCCTCCTCTCTGTGAGCAGATCCCTGATACAATGTCTCCCTCAGCAAAGCTGTGGAAGCGGGGTGGGCTCTTCTGGAAACTGTTTTAACCACGTTTATGAGTATTTCAGGGGGAGATTAATCCTGGGGGATAAATTTGACTTTTAAATCCTGAAGTGTTTCCAAAGCAGCTTAACTCAAAATCGAGTGAGATTTGAGAATAATGACCATATTATTCATAACCCATGATGTGTACTTTAAAAAAAAAGTAAATAATTTATTTATTTTTGGCTGCATTGGGTCTTCGTTGCTGCGCGCGGGCTTTCTCTAGTTGCGGTGAGCGGGGGCTTCTCTTGCTGCGGAGCACAGGCTCCAGGCGCGTGGGCTTCAGTAGTTCTGGCTCACGGGCTCTAGAGTGCAGGCTCAGTAGTTGTGGCTCACGGGTCCTGCTGCTCTGCGGCATGTGGGATCCTCCCGGATCAGGGCTCAAACCCGTGTCTCCTGCATTGGCAGGCAGACTCCTAACCACTGTGCCACCAGCGAAGCCCGATGATCTGTACTTTTGCTTTCAAAACACTTTCACATCCATCATTTTACCTGAATCTCATATGCATCATAAGGGGGCAGGGCCAGTACTTAAAATCTTTGATAAGCTTTTCAGGTGTGAGCTGTTTTAACTTCTGATGAACCTCTCTGAGGCTCAGAGCGGTTGGAGTCACAAAACAGGTAAGTAGCCTTTATTCATTCATGTTGTTTATCGTGATACACTGAGTGCCAAGCATTGTGCTGGGCAGTGAGGATATGACAGAACTTACAGTCTGGAGTAGGGTTTCTCTACCTTGGTATGAAGGATATCTTGGGTTGATAATTATTTATTGAGGGGGCAGTCCTGTGCATTGTAGGATGTTTAACAGCATCCCTGGCCTCTGTCCACTAGATGCCGATAGAAACCCTCCAGTTGTGACAACCAAAAATGTCTTCCGACATCTGTCCCCTGTTGGGACAGGGGAGCAGGTACAATCATCCCCAGTTGAGAACTACTGGTCTAGAGAGAAAGGGACAAATGAACAATCATCCTGTTTGATAAGTGCTCTGATAGGGACAGCAGAGAATGTTCCGCAGCCGCGCGCAGGGGGTGGAGCAGGAAAGGCTTCCCAGAAGGAGGCTCTTGATGACTGGGTAGAAATCACCCAGACAAAGAGAAGGCGGGAGGGGACAGAGAAGAATGCATTGGAGGAAACTGTGTCTGGTGCCCCGGGGGGTTTATGGGCACAGGGCACTGTGTGAGGACTCCGGAAGAGGTTCAGTGTGGCTGGGACCCAATGCAGAGCTGAGGCTGGGGGTGGACGAAGTGGAGAAGAGTGGGCTGGACAGGAGGCTGGGCCAGGTCTGTGGGCCCCGTTAAACCAGCAGAGGAGACTTTTATTATCTTAAGGGCAGTGGGAAGTCTCGGGAGGTGTTTTAAACATGGAGTGACTTGATCAGATTTGCATTTCAGGCAGGTCACTCTGTCAGAGTAGAGAATAGGCCGGTGGGGAGAAGGAGCAGAGGCCATCATTTCTAAGGATTTTACCCCAGCCGTCTGTTTCCAAGATCGGCCCTTGAGTACAGCACCCCCGGAAGGGGCTGGGACCGGGGGAGCTGAAGTTACAGGACAGGACCTTGTGTTGCGGAGACAGAGCACAGTTCTTGAGGAGAAGGGGGTAATGGGATAACAACACCCCAAAGCATCAGTTCTCAGCTCCTTCCTGCCTGGATAGGTGATGGAAGGAAGGTCAACTCAAGGTCATGACAATTTCCCCTGTGTTCCCTAGAACCTTGTCTCACTCAAAATGGCACCTTGAAATGTTGAGAGGAATGTTATTTTAAGGTTAGCTGTGAATGTATCTTTAATGATTTTAAAACATCATTTGAAAAATTTGGTTCTTTAATATCAGTTACAAATGACTTGTGACACGCTGCACAGCCAATCGCCGTGCACCCCCAAACACCACGAGGAGGAGCTGTCATCTGAGGGAGTCTCAGTCCTCACACCTTACAGCTGTGAAGACTTGATCAACCTCCAGACCAGGGCTGGCCTCGCTCACAGTTCACTCTGTCTGACTCTCCTGAACCTCGGCTAGCCTGCCAGGCCACTCTTGGGTGGAGGCAGACAGCTCCACTGCCCTTCATTGCTGTGAGCAGCCTTTAAAAGTTTTAGAAGCTATTTCCTAAATAGACCGAATGGGGCTGGAATATCCTCTACGCAGAGTCTGCCTCTTGAGTCCGTGGTTTCATTTCTTCCCTCCCCCTTCATCCCAACCCCTAGACTGTTGGCTTTTTATTTTTCATTTGAACCCTTGTGGGTTTTTTTTCTTTCATCAAGAGTGGGGCTCTATATGATAATGGTGAATTATTGGGTCTACGAAATGTAAACAGAAGATGGTTTTCCATTTCTAGTTTGAAAGATGAACGTCCTTTGCTCTCTTTACATAACCAGTGAAGAAATTTGACGTGGCTGTATCTAGGGGTTGAGAAAGCCACCATTTATGGTTCTTTTCTGTCCCAAGTCTTCCCCATTTGGTCAAAGTAGCACCACAATGGAATCCACTGGCTTCCGCTTGTGGGTCACAGACCAGAGATGGCAGAGGTACTGGGGGTGGGGGAGGGGAGAAGAAGGGTGACTCACTTCGGCAGGTGGGCAGCACGTCGCTCCACTGCCCGCTGGCCAGGCACTGGGACCGAGCAGCCCCCTCAGCCACATACCCAGGGTTGCAAACAAACTTGACCACATCGTTGAGGTTGAACTGGTTGCCCTGGGTGAAGCCGTTCATTGGGTTGCCTGGGTGTCCACAGGTAATCGCTGTAATCAGAACAGAAGAGAGGTAAGCCCTCCTGTTATTCCATATCCCCCAAAGTCCATCCTCTCCTCACCTGGCGTTTCTCATACCCATCAGTGAAGTTCAGCCTTAGGTCTAACTTTAGTCTCTTTTGCTGCAAAATTCTGCTTCCCTGAAATCAGCATGTGGACATTCCCTTTTCTTTGAAGGCATGTCCACCGCTTGGACAGCACGAGAGAAGTCATTCTTGGACTTCCACAGGGTGTTAGGTTCACAGCGTCGTTCTCTGTCCCTCCCGCCTCGTTTCCTCTCCCTTATCCCCTGGCTCCCCAACTCCACTCTTCTTCGCCAGATACACTGGTGACTACCCCTCATGTCATGCAGACCCAGCCTAGTTCCTGGGCCAGTCTGGATGGAGCCAGAGTCAATACTAACCATGCCTGCGTGGAGGGACTGGTCACTCTGACAGACCAGTGGGAACCAGAGCTCTTAGTGGGGGCACAAGCCTTCCCCCACTCCTTCCACGTGAAGGGAGTTCAATTCATGTAATTCCTGGCCTTTCTCTCTGCTCTCTTCCTTACTCTGCCCCGGGTAACGTGGAGCGGCCCATCGTGCAATTTGGGAAGAATAAAGGCTCAGGCCTGCCTTTCTCCTCTTGGGACCCGGCGGCCCGTGGGCAGCGCTGCTCTGCCCCACTCCTCCAGAGACAGGCTCTCCGCAGCAATGGAGCGATGCCCGCCCCAGTGCAGTGCTGCCTCTGACTGTGTGTGAATCCACCCCGTTCTGGGGTTTATTGAGCAGATTCCACTTGGCTCTCACATTAAGCTATGGGTTCCAACTTAGTCTTTATCAGGAATAAATGTGATATTTTGTCTTCCACCTATGACTCTGTTTCCTTTTGCAATTTGTTCAACCCTGGGCAGGGAAGGAAGAGTGTTCTGGTGCCTGTAGGGCTCAGGCTTTCCCCGCTTCCTCCCAGTGGAGTTCACTCCACCCAGTGGCGCTGGTCTCTTCGAGTTTTCTTGAACAAGCAAGTTCCTGTCCCAGAGCCTATGTACTTGCTTCCCTCTTGGCTGGAACATTCCTTGGTTCCTGCACTCATATCCTCCGGTGCCCCCTCAGATGTCACTAGCAGAGAGGCCTTCCCTTACGACCAGATAAACAACCTCCCCAGTACGGCCCAGCCCCCTAGCCCTGCCCTGCTTTTCTCCATAGCAGTTGGCACACTCTGCATGTACTTCTTCATGTGTTCATTGCCTGTCTCCCTCTACCTGAATGGAAGCTCCCTGGGACAGGGACTCTGTTTCGCTCCTTGCTGTATCTTTTGGGTATGTATCAGTGCCTGACACACAGGAAGAGCTTGATAAATATTTGCTGAGTGAATGAACAAATGAGTGAGCCATGAATGGATGGATGCCTGACTTCTGCTCTGCTCCCTCATCCCTAGTTCTGTTGAGTGCCTGCCTGGTACCTAGTCTCTTTGGGTTGAACTCCCACTTGATGGCTTTGAGGCCTCTCCCTTGGTTCTGGATTTTTAGCTCTGAGTGGTTGAGGAGCCATGAGGAATGCTTTCTTATCCCAACACTTGGATTTATGAGGACCCCACCCCAGACCCAAATGGTATGGATGGAGGTCGGGGAACAAGGCCAAGTAGGACCCGCTTTTGGCTGTGGCCACGTCTGCTGTCTTTCTGGGCCCGTTCTCTTATGTAAATCCCAACAGTAGCATCCCTGACTCTAGCAGAGAGAGCTGGGCAGAGGCGTGCTGTTATAACGGACTACAGGTGTTCAAGACTGCCCGGTGTGGCGGGACGAGAATGCACTAGGAGGCCAGCAGCCCAGGGTTTATAGTTCAGCTCTGTCTTTTCCTTCCTTTGGACAACTCACTCTACACCTCAGCTCCTATATCTGTAAAGTAAGCATTTCAATATGCATTAACAGGGTTGCTTTAAAAACAGATTCATGCATTTGCTCTTCATTAAATGTTTACCGCGCACTAAGTGCGAGACACTCTGCTACATACTGATGATATACAAGGAGCTCAGGGGGCTCACTTCTCAGCCTAGTAGGAGAGCAGGCAGGGATGCAGGCCGTCACAACACCACGGCTGGTGCCGAGACAGGCTGGTGCCCAGGAGGGGCACCTATCCTCTGCTAGGGAGGGAGTGGTTAAGGAGGGTCCACAGAGGGCATGGCGTACCCTATGAGCTGGGTCTCAAGGCTGAGCAGGACTTTGCCAGGTTAGTGAAGTGGTGGGGGAATGGAGGTAAGCTTCGTAGGGTCTGTGAATCCCCCGAAATTATATGCAAAATATTGGGTGTTTGCGATCAGCTTGGGAGAGGATCCATCTTCTCACCAGACTCACAAAGGGTCATGACCCCAAAGGCTAAAATAACCACTTGTATAGAGTGAGAGAAGAGGGCTGAGGAGTAAAACCTTTGGGAGGAGTACCAGCGTCTGAGCTGCAGATTGACCGAAATGCCCGCAAAGGACACGGAGGTGGTCAGCAAAGCAGTAAGTCAAGCTCACAGGAGGTGGGAGTGTCACAGACCCATGGGGAGAGTTCAAGACTCGTCAGATGGCCCAGAGGGCTCTGTTTCTCTGGAGAGCCCTGACGAATACAGGCGCGAAGGGAGAAGGAGAACACACCACTGGGAAGGAAAAGAGGAGTTCTGCTGGACTGGGGCTTAACTGGACGTCAACCACATGCACCACGGGACCCAGATTTCCTGAGGGCCGAGACTACGGCACATTCAATTCATCTTTACCCACAACACCTAACACAGCACCTGGCACAAAGTAGGTACTAAGGAAAGGTTTCTTGAATTCGGTCTTACAGGCTGAGGGAAATTAATAGAAATGGAAGGTCCACAGTTCAGAGGAGAGAAGTAAAAACAGACTAAGCTTACTAGGAAGGCAGAAGGGAAGGAGGTCCTGAGACCCATGGAGGGATTAGCCTTGGGCCTCCTTCTAGATAGGAGGGAAGTGACAAGGACAGACGTGCGAGCCAGGGAAGCAGGAAGTGGATATTACCTGATGGCTTCTATTTTCTCTGCACAGTAGAAAGTGAGATTACATGATTAGCTAATAATTATTGGGGTCTATATGCATTATTTCATTTAATCCTGACAACCCCCTGAGGTAGGCACCATCGTTATCCTCATAGGAAAAGAGAGTTTCAGAGGAGTCTGGGGACTTGTTCAAGAGGCACAGTTTCTAAGTGGCTTGTCTGAGTTCTAAACCTAGCTTCTCTGCTTTCAGGACATCTTCACTATTTGCTATTTGCTGACAAACAGAACACGGGTGTTCAGAAAGGAGGTGAAATTGTGAATCAGCTGTGAAATTGTGCAGAATGGACAAGGGAGCTGACTGAGGAAATGTAGATGGGCGGCTGGAAAGTTCTGAGAGTCTGGTTGATATCGTAAACCTTGAGTCCATAGGTGATGGCAGCTAACACAGTACCTGCCACAGAGCAATCACTTGTTCTATTCCTCTTGCCGTCCTACTCCAGATACTTCCTAAAACTCTGTGCTCCGGGAGAGAATGGAGCTTGGTATAAGAGATCCTGGATTCTGTGATGTGACAGGGCGGTGGCATCCCTGCCACCACCACACTATCATCACAACAGCAACAGCAGCTTCTGACCGTTTCACGTTATTGATTAATCCTCGCAATAGTCTCTGGGGTACCTGCTTTTCATAGATGAGGAAAGAGACCTAGTGAGATAAGCTAACTTGCCTAAAGCCACATGCTACGTAGTGGTAGATCTGGAACTTGAACCCAGGCAATCTAGGTCCAGGGTCCAAGTGTCCAAATGCTTTACTATACTGCCTTTCAGTAAGGACCAGGTGCAAAATTAAGTATCTTAGGTTCGGCAGACATCCTCCATTTTTTCAGACTCCAACATTCCCTATTATTGGTAACCCAAACCTTTTCACACATATTCTGCGTCAATTTCTTAAAGGCATTTGAATTTGCATTTCCTGGATTAAACCAAACATGTTTTGTTTAGACACATCTAGAAGGCTGACTGAATATAGATAGGTCTTCCTTTCTGTAAACCTTCCTTTCTGTAAAGCATTTCTTAATACTTAAGAAACTATCAAGACTAGTTTTCATGCATTGCTTGTTAAGGCTCATTATTTCATTGTTCCATCTCATATATGAAAAACCAAATGAAAAAGAATTAAAAACAAAAACCTGCCTTACAAAAATTAAGAACAAAACCTGCACTTTATATAAAAGCTCACTTTATGGAACTTTAGAAAGTGAAAATTTTTCCAAATTACTTCCAGGCAACTGAGAATAAACAGTGGCCATCTAAATTCCCAAAATGCAGACTAACAAGAAGAAGAAATAAAACTGTAGAAAGTGCAGGCCTGCAGCATAACTAGAAGACAGACAATGCTGTAAACTTTTAAGTTACGTGTAAGTAGAAAAATAAACACTAAACCCAGGGAGAACTATTTCTCATGCTTCTGTCGCAAGCCTTTGTAGAGAGCAAGGCTGTATGGAGAGGAGAGGAGAGGAGGGGAGCAGGGGAGTATTGATCTAAAGTCACTGCTAGAAAGAGAAAGTCTATCTTAAATGTGAACATATTGAAAAAGGATCCTGGTATGTCAATGCACTGATTACAGGACAGGGACATACAAGTTAACAACCTTTCCTAAATATCAAACGAAAAAAGAAAAAAAGCAAAGCAAAAAAAGCAAAGAGAACACATCATACAGAGAAAGAAAGAAAGAAATATGTGTATTATATTTTACACATAATAATTAAACATGACAGAATTAAAACCAAACATATAAGTTATAACAATATATGTGAATGAATTTGACTAACCTATTAAAAGAAAAAGATCTTCAAACTGGCTCAGAAGGCAAGGCCCAACTCTATGATGTATATAACAGACACATCTAATTTAAGTGATTCAGAAAGTCTAAAATAAAGGGTGGTTAAATGTATACCAGGCAAATGGGCAAAGGATGAGAGCAGCGGGCATAAGCCTAATAGTATTAGACACAGTACAATTCAAACTAGAAAATACTAAAAGTGATAATGAAGATATTTTTAAAGGCTAAAACCACCATTTGCAATGTAGGTATAATAGTTATGAATATCTATGTACCAAATAAAGCAATTACTGTTACATAACAGAAACTACGGGAAATGTAAGAAAAAATAGAAGAACACTGATGAAAGAAAACTTTGAAACACAAATTTCAGAACAAAACAGGTCAGGTGGACAAAAATAGAAGTGAGCATACAGAAGACATAAACAACAAAATCAATAAGGCACGTCTTACGATTATACATAGAACTTAACACACTAATACACTTTCTTCTCAAATGCACATGGAACATTCATAACAACTGATCAAATATTAGGCCACAAAGGAAGCCTCAGTAAATTCCATGAAGTAGAAATATTATATACAGTGCAATCAATTAGAAATGAATATCAATGTAAAAATCCAAAAGGTCCTTCCATCTGGAAATAAAAACCACACACTCTCTTATTAAAAAAAACTTCTAGGCAAAAGGGAGAATTAATATCAAAATTACAAAATTTCTGAGAAATAATAAAACCCTAATTTTTATAATCTGTGGGGTATGATTAGAGCAGTGATCAGAAGAAATTTTATAGCTTTAAACACTTATATCCATAATAATCAATAAAAACGAAAGACTGAAAATAAATGAACTAAATTCCTAATTCAAAAGCAAGAAAATGATCAAAGAAGTTAATCACAAGGAAGAAAATAATAAAGATGAAAGCAATAATTAATGATGCAGAAAACTGAAAACAACAGATGTAATTACTGTCTTTGAAAAACATTAACAAAACGTACAAAAACCTCTAGCTAACCTAATCAAGACAACACAAGAGAAAGTCCACGTTGCACCTGAGCCCGTGACTAGGGAGAGTGGGTACCATACTTACGCACACAGAAAGGGGTCTTGCCTGACCAGTGATGATCCTGCTGGCAGATGCGCACAGACATGCCGATCAGGCGGAAGCCGGCGTTGCACTGGTACACCACGCTGCCCCGGTAGTTGTAGTTCTCCCCATTGATTTGCCCGTTGACGATGGGCTCGGGGGTCCCGCAGTGACCAGCTTTGGTGGGATGTGGGAAAAGAGAGTAAATTGAAGAGGAGCTTATAGAAAATAAGGTGGGACTTGGTCAAATGAGGGGAGGGGGAGACATGGACGGTGGGGAAAAGGACCACCCATCGTTTTTCCCACCTCCCCCTGACTGTAGCATCCAGGACTGACTTCAGGAATCCTAGACGTGATAGAAGTGGTGTTGAAGACTTGGCAACCCCAAATCCCAAGGTTGCATTCCAAATGGCTACCCATCTCTGAGCTTTAGTTTCTGTGTCTGTACATGGGTAAGAAACGATCACTGTTACTGCCCTGCCTCTGGGAACGTCCCCCTCTTTTTCTCATCAGCCAGCATTTCCAGAGCATCGACTGCATGGAGGGCACCGTGGTCTCATTAAGGCAGTCAAAGCCTAGCTGTGAATGAGCTTATTTACAAAACAGAAACAGACTTACAGACTGACAGAACGGACTTATGGTTACCAGCGGGGACCGGGGAATGGGGTGGGGGTGGGGGGATAGTTAGGGAGTTTGGGATTGATGTGTACACACTGCTATATTCTAAATGGATAACCAACAAGGACCTACTGTATAGCACAGGGACCTCTGCTCAATATTACGTAACAACCTAAATGGGAAAAGAATTTGAAAAGGAATAAAAAAAATCTGGTCATGTTGAAAATAACCATGTAAGACCAGGTGGCTCAGCTAAATTCATCCTTCTTTCTTGAGCGGCAAGGAACACAGCTAATATAAACCTAGGTGAGTTATTTTTTTTAAATGGGGTTTAGGTAGAGTGAATTTCTCGTGTTTCCACTAGCATTTTTGGGCTCTGTTTGGAAATAACTCATGACTGTGTCTCTAACAGAGGCCTGAGACAGGGGGAGGGCAGTACTGTACACTCTGGAACAGACCGTCCAGTCTATGCTGTTGGGTCTGCGTAGCTGGGACCCTCCTTTGGAGTTGAGGGGTCCAAGAAAGGTGTGAGAGAAGAGAGAACTTTAGTATCTAATGTTTAGGCAGGGACTGGATTAACCATGGGGGAAATGATAACTCTGTCCTCCGTAAGCCAGGTTGCTTTCTATGCTTTTGTCATACACTGACATATTTTTGTCATAAAACAAGCTAATGACAAAAATATTTATTTATTATATAATATAGTACATATAATATTGTATTTTTGTATACATATGTATGTAAAATTTGCTGATATATATTGGGTTTGTCAAAAAGTTCCTCTGGGTTTTCCCCTAAGATCTTATGGAAAAACCAATAATATAAATGTTATTTTAGGTGTGCTGCAGGAATGTGTCTCTGTAAAGTGTCCCTGGAGGCGGAGACTGGGGCTTCACCCATCATACAAGGGCCAATAAGAAGGGGGTGTCTTTTTGATCAGAATGAGAGCCCCTCAAAGGTTTGTCTCCTCAGACTTGAAGTTCCTCTCATTCGTTTGGGTGCTCCAGGGGAAGCTTGTTCAGGGTTTTGCTTATGGTAGATGCCAATAGCTGTTTGGATTAAGCATTTTATGACAGTAGGTAAAACAGTTCAGTTCAAAGATTGGAATGCAGCTTTGGAAAGATCTAACCTGTCCTGAGGAGGGGAAAAGGGACAGGAGAGGTCCAGGGAGGTCACTTACCGAGGCAGCGGACTTCGGAGCCACTCCAGAGCCCGTTGGCCATGCACTCTCGCACCCTGGAGCCCACCAGCGTGTACCCGGAGTTGCAGGAGAAGATGGCCGTCGCTCCGTAGACGGACAGGGTTCCGATGCGGTGCCCATTGGGCGGGATGGGGAGCTCTCCACAGGAGATGACTATAAAGACCACAAAATGCTCAGGAAGCCAGCCCTGAGAGACGGGACATGTGCTGCTTCTGATTAGCAAGAATAATGACAAAAATAAGATCCGTTTAACCTACTCTAATGGGACTCTTGACCAGAATACGGGTCGCCACCGTGACTGCTGTGCTGTTACGCTGGGCCCGTGATCCTTAACTGGAGGTGTCGCCAGAAGCACCCGAGGAGCTTTAAAAATGTCCAGGCTGCACTCTGGACCCACGATTCACCATCTCTGGAGATATGGCCCAAGCGTGTGTATTAAAGAAAACCAAAACTCCTCAGGGGTTTTGGATGTGCACCCTTGTTAGGAACCACGGCGCCAGAGAGATGGCGACTCTGTGGTGTGCCCCTCGGCGTCCAGGGCAGACACTGCCAGGCACTGCCCTTGTGCTCTCTGCTGAGCCCAGCAGCAGCCCTACACTCGTTCTCCACAGAGCACTGCGGACGGCCCCTGGCTGCACTGAGACGTGAGCGCCTTCATTGTAAGGAAGCTATGCCACGCTCGTGACTCCTACTCTGTCACATACATGGTTCCACTTCGGGGTCTGGACTTGGATGAACAAAGGTAACAGTGTCTTGGGTCATAGGTGTTGGGAAGATACCACTCCTCCTACCCAGTCTCAAATGTCCCCCTGTGCCCTGATAAGTGATCTCCTTCTGTCCCTTCACAAACACTTACTTCCTCTATCACATCTTTACTGATTCAGTAAATAGCATCAGAATATCCCTACTGGTGGATGCTGTGCTGACCCACTCAGACCCCCTTTTAGGACTGAAGGACTTCTTCCCCCAGCTGCTGGCAAACAACCCCTTGCTGCGAGCCCTCTTCAGACTGCCTTGGTTAAAGAGTCCTCCCACCTAAGGTCATGCTCTCTTCCCGGGGCAGCCTGCACCCAGTGTTTGGTCAGTATGGAAGTATAAAGGCCTCCTGCCCTAACTTGTGACAATTCTGAAGGGCCATCAAGATTTAGGGCTCTTTGCAGGGTCAGCTGAGGCCTTCTCTGATACTGCATCAGAGATCACCTTCTCCATCTTCCCAGCCCCACCTCTTCTCCTCCTCTTGCCTCCCCTCCCTCTCCCCTCCCCTTCCCTTCCCCAGGTGGTGATCCCAAGGGCATTCCCGAACAAACCTCCATCTCAGAGGTGCTTCCCAGGGACCCTGACCTTTGAAACTATCTTAAAGAACCAAAGAAAAACAACTTACAGTGGGGAAGAGGCAGGCGCACATAGGTGGCCTGGTCCCTTGCGCTATATTCATTCCCCCTAACCACACGCCCATTATAGGTCTTATCACACTTTGTTATCCTTGCTTCTTTATTTGTCTGCCTCTCCAGTAGACTCTCAGCTCCTTGTAGGCAGGAACCACAACCTTTTCTCCTCATACCTCTACAATACTTGGTATGAATGTGGAGTAAATGAATCAGTGGATGCTCACCTGGACAGAGGTAGCTTTTTAATAAGATGACAAAATGCTGAGAAGTGCTTCCTTAAAGGAATAGGCCTCTCCCCAGCTCCTGGTTCTAGGTGAGTGATCAGAAGGAGGGTCACTGCAGTCCCTGGCTACACTCCTCTTCTCCCCCCCACCCCCAATTCAGCCCAGGTATGAGACGGCTCAGGGTGTAGGCACTGTGCCAAACTGGCCCACCCTGCCCTCCTGGGCTTACTTTGGCAGGTGGGCATAGAGTTGCCGAGGCTCCACTTGCCATTGGCCTGACAGCGGATGACCCTCTGGCCAGTGTAGTAGTAGCCAGGGTCACAGATGAGCATCAGCTGCGCCTGGAACTGGTACTGCGTCTCAAAGATGAGCCTCCATCGGCCGTGTTCCACACTGATGCTGCTGACGTCGGGACAGGTCACAGCTGGGGAGATAAAAAGCAGAGAGGATTAATAAATTAATTATGGAAGACGCTGACAACCCAGAGCTGGGGACTGGGAGACCGTAACGCAGTAATGATGAATCCAAGAGCCGTTCGTCCCCAGGCAGGTGCGGTCAATGAGTGAAGTGAGCCGGGTGGGGAATCAGCAAGCTGGGGTGGGCAGATCTGCCAAATTAAAAAAGAAAGGGAGGGCTTCCCTTGTGGCGCAGTGGTTGAGAGTCCGCCTGCCGATGCAGGGGACATGGGTTCGTGCCCTGGTCTGGGAAGATCTCACTATGCCGCAGAGCGGCTGAGCCCGTGAGCCATAGCCGCTGAGCCTGTGTGTCCGGAGCCTGTGCTCCGCAACGGGAGAGGCCACAACAGTGAGAGGCCCGCATACAACCAAAAAAAGAAAAAAAAAAAAAAAAGAAAGGGAGGTGGCACTCAGTCAGTGTTGACTGTGGATGTGAGACTGCAAATTCCAATTGGTCAGATCTGCCTTTTTCAAGAGAAGCTAGAAATACGAATTTTTATGTAAAATTTTCTGATTTTAAAATGTTGGGAAGAAATTCAAAAATTTTTAATAAAGCACTGCATAGGCCAAAGAACCAAAGCAAAACAAAAACAAAAACGCAAAACCTGGTATCTTCAGACTAGATATAGCCCATGAGGCTGCCAGTGTGTGACTTTGGCCTTAAAACCGAAGTGTATCTCTGTTATTTTGGAGTTCCGTGATCAAAGGACATTCATGCCAACTTTCTGACAGTTTTTCCATCTAAAAGGAAGTGGACCAGTCATTCCTACATTCTGTGATGGTTTATGGAAACATCTCAGGGAGCAGTGGTCTATCAGTGCTTTGAAACAGTTTCAAATGGGAAAGCAGGTTGGTAGATGGCAGTACCCACTTGTCTCAGCTCTCTGAGTCCCCAGCTTGCATGGCCATGTCTTTTCCCATTGCTGGATTTTTAGCTCGCTCCTTGCAGGAATCTTTTCAGCTGCTTATCCAGCCCTTTGACACACCCCCTCCCCTACCCAAGGACTCACGGACACACTGTGCGGGGACATTGTGGTTGCTCCATAGGCCTGTCTCCAGACATTCTGCTGTGGCCTCGGCACCTGCCTGGAGGTGGTAGCCTTCGCTGCAGCTGTACACAGCCTTGGTCCCCACCGTGTACTCTTTGCCAAACACCATTCCGTTCTTGGGGGCCTCAGGAAGCCCACAGGAAAGAGCTAGTGGAGGAAAAAAATGTCATGAGCATGTCTGCTTCAAGGATGGTGTTCTGAGAACATATTTTTATCTTTCGTCTCCCTTGAGGCCCTAATAAAATGATAGTAAAGACTAATAAGAGGGAAAAGCCTCATAACAAAAAAGAAAATGGGAAGATCAGTAGAGGAGATGAAAAAAAAAGCTTTGGAAGATGAAATGCACATAGAAGTGTGTTGATGGATTAAATGGAGTTGAGAAGCTGCAGCACAAAATATACAGGAGGGAGCTATGGAGTGAGACCAGTTCTCCATCCCTTCCCGCAAACACGGTGTAGAGACATTCAGGCGGCCATTCTCCAAACTAAACAGAGAGGGTTTTCTTACCCACTGAAGGAAAAAAAAGAAAAAAAAAAAAAGGAAAGAACTCCCTTGAGAGAATTAGGGATGCTATGGTAGAAGGAGGCATCCTGGAATAAAGCTCTTTTAATCCTTAAATATAAAGGCTCTC
Source organism: Stenella coeruleoalba (assembly GCF_951394435.1). Lineage (NCBI taxonomy): Eukaryota > Metazoa > Chordata > Mammalia > Artiodactyla > Delphinidae > Stenella > Stenella coeruleoalba. Next base: position 26,361,989 of record NC_137169.1, read on the forward strand.
AGCCTAAAGCCTGCCCCTCTGTCTGCTTATCTCTGCCACATACTCAACTCAACTTCTTATTCATGGGAGAGACCTAGTGGGCAATGATAGCTACATATAATAACAGCAGAGGTAACCCACATCTGTTACCTGGAAGAATCAACCTAGCCTTTACTTTGAAATATGAACAATTAAAGATCACTATACAAATGAAAAACACCAGCAGCATGAAAGTGATAAACAAAGATACGATTAAAAATAGAAAGAAAAGTCTCCTTTAGGAAACAGAACAAACTCAGGTAACAGAAAACATATAACTTTAAACTTCTTATCTTGAGAAAGTCAAGGTGACATATAATAAAATGAGAAGAGAGGGCTTTGAAAAGAGAACAACAAAAAGTGAACAAGGAAGGGCTCTGTTAAGTTAAAAATAGGATCACCAAAATACGCATTAAATAGAAGGGGTGGAAATTGTAGACAAAGATATGGCTGCCTGCCATTTCAGCAAACAAAGGATATTGCAGCCATCTCAGCCCTACAGCCACCCCCAACGGTGAGCGCTAAGGGAGCTCAGGATGGAGACAATAGGCTGCCCCCTCAGCCACAGCAGCGGCCCTGACAGTGCATCCTGAGGGGATTCAGGAATGGAAAGAACAGGATGCTGGCCCTAGATAGCTAAGGTGCATTTCAAAGGAATGATTTCAACGAGCCCTGACTCTGGCATCTTGTATGGAGAAAAGCGCTAAACTCATTAACCTGAGAGGTCTGGTTTTCTTTAATTAACAGTAATCTTTTGATGTCCTGACCACCTGGTTTTTGTTGCAAAAACTCCTATACATCCTGGCTCTTCCCTTGCCACTTCGGAGCAGTCCCTCAGAGCTATCTGAGAGGCTGTCTTCTGGGCTTAAGTCTGTTGAATAAAAACACAATTTTCAACTTTTAGGCTGTGAAATAAAATTCATATTTTATGCAAGACAAGAAAAACTTAAACAAAAAATTTTCTGCCTAGTATGCATGGTGTATCTGCCTTATGTCTCGACAAAACCTCCCCCATTGTCAGACATACCTGCTCCACCATAAAGAGCTACATTCTCCTACCATCAACAAGGCAACCCCTTAAAAGATAACATTCCTCTTGATCTTGTAAGGGGCCACGATGACATTTAGGTCTGGTTTGTGTAAACTGTCAATAATACATCATTTAACGTAGAGCCCTCTGCTCCAAAAAACTTATATAACTCTGACATCTAACGGGTGGAACAGTTCTCAGAGCTTTCTGAGATGCTGTTTCTGGGTTATAATCCTCTCATTTGGCTCGAATAAAATTTTCCACTTCTTTCATTGATTGACTATCAATTTTTGTCGACAAGGTTGTGCATTTTTTTTCAGTCGACAGTTTCGGTGACTGACGAAGGGACCTAGAGCAGACTTCTCTCCTTCACCTGAACTCTACAAGGGTCTGGAATCTGCACCAGCAGAGGCCTCTGGCGCCCATCTGCCTCCTCGGAGAATCCAGACAAATTCGGGTGAATCTCTCCTGGTTCTTGGAGCTCCTGATTATTGGTTGAAGATCCTGAGTTTTATTTGGTGGTGTCTAACAGGTACCTGCCTCCGCATTTGAAAGATACTAAGAGAGCCCAGTTGAAAGACACTGGGATTTGCTCAGTCGAAAGATGCTGAGCGGTCTGGGCTGAGTGGTCAGGGAGGAGGCTGGGCTGAGTGATCAGGGAGGAGGCTGACCTGACGTTTTCCCTCAAATCAGCTGCCTATGCGAGAACGTGTTGGGATAAAAGTGCAACATGAGAGCTTTTAGCTCCGAAGAAGGGACATCTCCTCCTGGCCGAGAAGGGCTTTCTCGGGCAACTGAGAAACCTGCGGGAGTGGTGGAGGCAAGTCCTCACACTGTGCAGTGGTCCCACGGGGATGCGACAGGGAAGAGCCAATTTTGACTGCATGTTGGATCTGTTTCTTTGACTTTAGCCTCTGCTTTTCATTACTTTCTTTCTTTTTTTTTTTTTTTGCGGTACGCGGGCCTCTCACTGTTGTGGCCTCTCCCGTTGCGGAGCACAGGCTCTGGACGCGCAGGCTCAGCGGCCATGGCTCACGGGCCCAGCCGCTCCGCGGCATGTGGGATCTTCCCGGACCAGGGCACGAACCCATGTCCCCTGCATCGGCAGGCGGACTCTCAGTCACTGCGCCACCAGCGAAGCCCTGCTTTCGTTCTTATAATCATACATCATGGCCTCTCCCAGGGAACCCTGCCCACCTGTGAATGGCTGCAAGAAAGAAGAAATTAACACTTCCCCTCCCCAAGGTTGGCCATTCCAGGAGATGTTTTGCAAGACTGATGGCCCTTCTTACTTTACTTCCTCCCCGCCTCTCCCTCTCTATTCTGCCTTTTTACTTTACTTCCCTCTCTCGTTCTATAAAAGAAATTGACATCCAGACTCTGATAAGATGGCTTTTTGGGGACCCTAGTCCTCCATCTTCTCGGTCTGCCGCCTTTCTGAATAAAGTCGTATTCCTTGCCTCAGCCCCTCGTCTCCCGATTTATCGGCCAGTTGTGCGGTGAGCAGAGTGAGCTTGGACTCGGTAACAAATCTGGCTGAGCCAGCTGGGAACCTTGCTGCTCGTGGCTAGCAGGTCCCCGTTGGGGAATATCGGGGCGAGGCCCTAGCAGCTGCCAGGATCATTTGTCCTGAGGCTCTTCCCTTCAAAGTTCCCTGAAGCAGCACCGGCTACCCCAGCACTGGGCAGTTGAAGCAAGGAACCGACAAACTTCTACGAGTCGACGGACTCGATTTTGGAGGGTAAGTCGCTCTGGCGTGCACACAGGGAACACATTCCCCCCTCTGTTTGGGCTTTTCCTTTATGGGACAAGCCAATTTGGTTGGGGTACCCTGGTGGAGAGGGGAATTGTTGTTGGACTCGACCTGATTTTGGGAACTGGTCCGTTGGGAACTAGTTCGTTGGTTTTGGTCTTGGTTTTGTTTCGGTTTTGTGTGCACTGATGCTAGAATTTGTTTGTGCCTTTTGTGTTGTAATTTGCGTCTTTTGTGTTTTGGTGTTATCAAACTTATAAAAATGGGAAATACTCCATCTATCCCGAGAGAGAGCCCTTTGAGGAGTGTATTAGATAAATGGGCAAAACATAGCCGTGAGCCTATGACTAAGAAAGACATGATATACTCTTGTAATAGGGTGCGGACCCAATATATGTTAGGATCAGAAGAACGATGGCCCCTGAATGGCTCACTCAGTTATACGATCTCGCAGTTAGGAGTGTTTTGCAAAAGAGCAGGGAAAAGAGATGAGATTCCGTATGTAGAAGCATTTATGTTATTGGATCAGGAGGAAAAGGAGTCCGAGGGCTGCCACTTTATGGTGCAGCGGTCTGAAAGAAAACCTAAGAAGGAACGTATTCTACAGGGGGAAGAGGGAAAAAATTAGAGTGGGGACATGTTATTTCAAAACGTAACCCCCCCTCCAGCCTATCCAGCTCCCCCAGTGGCTGAGCAGGCTTCACCAGGAGGTGTTCCACCTGCACCCCCCTGCTGCCAACATATTCACCACCTCCTGGTTCCCCTACCCATGGGGATCAAATAGCAGTTTCTATAGTAACCCCTGGAGCACAGGAACCTGGTTTAGTATCACCATCTAAGACCCAATAGAGCAACCAATTTGGACCGGGAGCCACTTCTGCAGCAGGGCAATTTCCCTTGCGCCGATATCCTGTAAGAGGCCAGGGGACTCCCTTAGACTTGAGGCGTCCAATTCTAATGTCCCCTCAGGAGCCCCGGGTAACTTTGACAGTGGGGAACAAGTTGACTGACTTTCTAATAGATATGGGTGCCACATATTCTGTGGTAAACACCAAGGTGGCACAGAAAACTTCTCAGCCTATCCCGGTCAAGGGAGTTTCTGGAGAAGTACAAAACCGTTCGTTCTTACAACCTCAGAATGCCAACTAGGGGACCTCACCCTACAGGGCCATGGGTCCCGAACATATGTGGATCCCTCCTACCCCAAGGTACTGGACCTTTTGGCTATGCATTTCATGGCCCAGTCTGCCCCAGACATCAGGAGCAAAATTCAGAAAGCAACTGCTGGTCCTCAGACTCCAATGAACGATTTGTTCCAATGGGCTTATTTGGTTTTCAATAATAGGGATACGGCCGAAAAGGCTGAACGTAAGTACTCACAGAAATATGAAAAAGGCCCGAAAGATTGTAATGGCTTTGTCTGCTCAGAGACCAACAAAGGGGAAACAAAGTCATCCTAGGAGAAACTTGCCTGTATCTTTGAGATGCAAATGTCCTATCTGGTCTTCTCAGGAACCCTTAACTCTGCCATCTTTTTAAAATGCAAATTTTGAAAAAGAGGGTAAAGTAATTTAGAACCTGTTTTCCATAAATATTAGTAAAAAGGGTTTAGCCATCTAGACAAGTGAGGTTGATTTGTTCCATCTGCCAGAAACCCAATTTTAATCCAACCTCTTTTGTAAATTGATGGGTTTTACCTTGCTGTACCCGACTCAGGGCTGAAATTTTGAAATGAGAGCTATGATATCTCTCTGTTTGTGTGTCTGTATGTGTCTTTGTCTTTGGATAACATTGCTGCGGTTAATCTGTAAATGATCTCTATTTAATTAGCTTAAAGAAAAGTAAGTGCTTACAAACCAAACAATTCTAAATACAAGAGAAATTAAGATAAATGAATTTTCGGGTTCACGTGAACTGGGAAATATTTAGTATTAAATTAATACCTGGTATTAATGTTTGTTTGTTGATCTAATTAATATAGGCATGTCTTTAGAGCCATCAACATTAAGTATAATACTTTCACTGCACCTAGGTTTAATAGAAGTTAAATAAAATCTTGTTATACCTGTTGCAAATTTGTCAGCAAGAGAAATAACTTGATATGATGAAACTTTAAAGTAAATGGAAACGAGATAAGAGCTTTTAGGTAAACTCTATAAGAATAATTATGTTCTAAAAATCATCTAAAATACTCTCTCCAGATTTTGGTAACTATTACTTATCTCTTGATTTTCACTAGAAATTAAGGTTTTTAAGAGTCGGGGATTCTAATTTAAATATGTAATTAAAGCTATTGAAAATAATAAAACATTTCAGTATGGTAGAATGTGTGCTTTCAGTTAAGAAGGTATGAGGAATGGAATTACATTTTACTGAGAAAGTTTTATACAAGGTCAGGATTAACTAAATTTAGATTGAAGTTAACTAAGTAAATGGATTCTGTTAAGTAAGCTAATACAAGACGAATTTGATCTCTCTCTCTGTTAGAAGTGATCCTTTTTGATAACAGATTGTATGAGTCTCTGTGCCCTTAGGTGATCCGTATTTGTTTTCTTTTAATCATTTTGTGACTTTGGTTAAATGAATAAGTTGTTTCACAGTGACCTATGATCCTGTTGTGTTTTTTTTTTTTGTTTGTTTGTTTTTTGTTTTTGTTTTTGCGGTACGCGGGCCTCTCACTGTTGTGGCCTCTCCCGTTGCGGAGCACAGGCTTCGGATGCGCAGGCTCAGCGGCCATGGCTCACGGGCCCAGCCGCTCCGCGGCATGTGGGATCCTCCCGGACCGGGGCACGAACCCGTGTCCCCTGCATCGGCAGGTGGACTCTCAACCACTGCACCACCAGGGAAGCCCCCCTGTTGTGTTTTAAAACATTTTTGATATTTTTAACAAACTTCCCAAATATCAAAATCTGACTAAAGCCTTTTAGCCTCCAGCTGACTCTGGAATACTTTGAAACAGCATCTCTGAGACATCTCAGAGAGGAATGTCAAACTAAGTTTATTTGGTATGTTAAATTACTTCAGAAACATTGTCAAGTGATTGGAGATGAACCTTAGGTTATAGAATATTTAATATAGATATTCCAAAATTTATACAGAATCCTTAACAGCTAATATGATGTCCTGATATGTTATCAATTATAATTCTAGTTATTCTAAAATGTTATATGTCACAGAAATATCAGTTTCCTGCTATTTGCATTGTACTCAAATCTTTAACCATGCTATTTTAAGTTTTGTCCTGATGCTTTAACAAAATGAAGATTTTCAAGAAGACTCATAAAAAGGAACTTTTTGACAAATATAAGTTTCTGATAGCCTTCAGATAATATCACTGGATTGGGTGACAAATGACAAAACTAATGGAAAACCTGATAACTTCAACTGGATCAACAGGAATTAATCAATGAACTAGTAAATATGGGAGTGAATGAACTGGTAAATATGATTTATAACTTTATGACTTTAGGAAATATACTGGCTTTAATCTTTGTTTTTCAGAAAACAACCTTTTCTCTTATGCTATGACCTACAACAAGTTGATAAAGTATGCCTTTGTAAACAAAGATGAAACATTTATCTTTTTCTCTCTACCGGGTTGATCCTGCCAGTAGCATATGCTTATCTCAAAGATTAAGCCATGCATGTCTAAGTATGCATGGCCAGTACAGTGAAACTGTGGATGGCTCATTAAATCAGTTATGGTTCCTTTGGTCACTCGTTATTGGAACTGGAATTACAACTAGTAATATATATATACTTATATATATCGTATACACTTATACGTATATCGTATATACTTATACGATTATACTAATCGTTTTAATTTGTTCTTTGTTTCCAAATTGTTTGTGCTTTGTGTGTCGCTGCTGCACTATGTCTTTGTCAGTGTTACTAGCTGCATTACTTATATCCTGTCTATTTCATAAGACTGTTGTCTCTTACAGTGCCTAGTGTGTAACCAGGCCCCCAGCAAAACTTCTCACATTTATAACATAAAATAGTTGTAATAGTGATTCTACGTATGGGAAGAAGCAACAAGGGAAAATGTCTCCTGATCATAATTAGACAGAGGATCCAGAGAATCTTTAATTATCAATAGGGCCTAATCCAAAAATTAGCATCCGGAGTGGCGTATCAACAATTTTCGCCTGACCTGGGATGAGCCTCCCAGCACTGTGGGACAAAATTTGATCAAGACATGTCTCCCAAATATTGGTCAAATTCCCCTCCAACGTCAGCCGGGGAACCCTGAGGAAACTCAGGAAGGAGAATACCTGCCATCTAGCAGGCATCAGACTGCAGCCATTTCCTATGGTGAGCCGTGAAGAAACTCAGAATGTGAAAACACAGGATACAGACCCCAGATGGCTGTGGTACATATCAAAGGAAAGATTTCAGTGAGCCCAGACACTTGCATCTTCTCCTACATAGAAAAACGCTAAATTTTTTAACTTGAGATGTGGCCTCCCAGGCTTGAAGACCTCAAAATTCCCGATAACTCTCAACTTGCTAGGTTGTGAATATTTTTTAAGTCTACAGGTGTAAAGCAGACACTTCCGAAGAGGAACAAAAGAAGACAAATCTCATCATTTGGATCACTGGCACCAATGGCGGACACTCCCAGAAAGATCCATCTGACTGAGCAGTTAGAATGGTGGTCACCCCTTTCCCACAAGATTGTGGAATGCACATTCACAGTGGGGAACTGTAACAGGGAAGAGCTAATTTTGACTCCATGTTGGATCTGTTTCTTGGACTTCAGCCTTTATAATCGTACATCATGGCCTGCCTCAGGGAACCCTGCCCACCTGTGAATGGCTGCAAGAAAGAAGAAATTAACACTTCCCCTCCCCGAGGCTGGCCATTCCAGGAGATGTTTTGCAAGACTGATGGCCCTTTTTACTTTACTTCCCTCTCTGATTCTATAAAAGGAACTGGCATCCAGACCCCATAAGATGGTGTTTTGGAGACCCTGGTCCAACATCTCCTCAGGCTGCCAAACTTCCGAATAAAGTCGTATTGTTGCCTCAGCACCTCGTCTCCTGATTTATTGGCCTGTCGTGGGGCAAGCAGAGCGAGCTTGGACTTGCTAACAGGGAAACCAACTCATTTTAATTAAACAACTTTCTCTGCACGAATAAGAACCGGCCGTTCCGTGATCTGAGCACCCACAGTGCTCGTGAGGGAGAATCCGAGACATGAAGAGGAGCTGAAACAACTCTAGGGTAGAAACCTGGAGGCATTAATATCATAAGCAGCACATTGGCCCACCACACAATTCCACTAGGAACTTTTATCCTCAACAAATTCAACTTTAAAGTGGGAAATAGAGTCTCTCAAACAGAAAAAACGAGGGGCATCAGAAAGCCAAACTCCAGCTAACACCCCAGCCAGATTCATGTCTTATACTTGCAAGTACCTAATTAATCGGGAAAATTATATCAAAGGAGATCTCAACCTAAAATGGCCAATATAGGGCTCTTTTATTGCGTATGCCGTTAAATTAAAAAAAAGCCGGCTTGATAAAACATCTTTTCAGAATTCTGACCTTAAAAAAACAAAAGCTCGGGGCTTCCCTGGTGGCTCAGTGGTTGAGAGTCCGCCTGCCGATGCAGGGGGCACGGGTTCGTGCCCCAGTCCGGGAAGATCCCACATTCTGCGGAGCGGCTGGGCCCGTGAGCCATGGCCACTGAGCCTGCGCGTCCAGAGCCTGTGCTCCGCAATGGGAGAGGCCACAACAGTGAGAGGCCCGCGTACCGCAAAAAAACACAAACAAACAAAAAAAAACCCCAAAACCCAAAAGCTCTTCTAGGGGGAACTTGCATTTCTCTTCCTGTGTCTTTGAGGTGTAAATCTTCTACCTGATCTTCTTAGGTGTTGTGTGTGTGTGTGTGTGTTTTCAAAAATTGGTCTCTGCCATGTGAGAGGTGCACATATGATACACATCTGGCAATCAAGTAGACTGGGATTCTGAGCCGTCTTCTGTCTGACTGTGCCGACTCTCGGCGGCTTTTGCCGTCTTCACCTGTGTTGCATCAGCCTGTACAGTGAAGACCTTTACTTAGACTGTTTTGGGGAGTAAACTTTCTAGATCTTGTGAAGGCTGCATCCTTCACACTTTCTTATGGGGGTGCCTCTTGCGTCTTATTGATTTGAATCCACTATTCACATATATCTCATTAATGGCCAGATTATGGATCCTTTAAATTGGAGGAACTTCTAAACTGATCAATGTTTAGAGAACTTTCATTATGAAGCGCTGTTTTATTGGTACCTTTGGGGGTGGGGGAAACAAATTAGAAGGTGGAAAAATATATAATGGTTAACCTAAGAACTCCTTTAATTTAAAACAGACAAACAAAAACTGGTCTGGGAAGCCTTATTTCTGGTCTCTGATTCCCCTCAATGGGTCTAACAGATGCTAATAAAAACATTAGAATGACTGAGAGGCTATCTTCCGGGCTTAATTCTGCCAAATAAAACATAATTCTCAACTTTTAGGCTGTGCATTTTTTTTCAGTCGACAAAATGAAAAGTAAATGAAATTTCCCAGAATATAGACCAAAAAGACAGAGACTGAAAATGAGAGAGAAAAGGACTGGAAACACAGGGAATCAGCCCAGGAGGTCCAGCAGGTCTGGGCTGCAGGAAAAGAGAACAGAGAAAGTGGAGGGGGTGGAATGATCATAGATGGGAGTTTCCCAGAGCTGGAGAGAGACAGTGTTCAGATTGAAAGGGACCAAAGGCAGCTCATCTCACTGCCCCTCCCTGGCCCTTCTCTCTTGGATAACTGAGAGGACAGAAGGTAACCTCTTAGCCTGAGAGACTACCAGGCTGTCTAGTGATCTCCATCACACACCACAGTCCCCCAAACCCAGAGGGACACCTCCCGTGGGTAGGAGAGGAGGGGGGAGAATCACAAAGTACCTGAAAGCTTGTGGTGGAATGAGGCCTCTGAGGGAGAGAACGCGTAGTGAGAGAACGGGCAGGGGAAGGAGAGAGAAAGCGTTAGGATGCATAGACTCTCCAATGTGCTGTGTTTGTCAGTGGAGAAGCATGGTTTGGAAAGCAGCAGCAGGGAAAGGGAAGCATGCCAGGCCTTTCGCCCTGGGTTCTGTGGGAAATAGGGGATGAGCCCCCTCCCCTGAAAGGGCCACAGCATCTGTGTTCTCAGATGAGAGCCACAGTCTCCGTGGAGGAAGGAAGTGAAGAGAGCCTTCTGGGCGGTGACTGAGGGTGTATACTTGTTGGCCATGGAACCAGGATTCCAGAGAGCACGGAGGGAATGGCAGAGAGGGAGGGCATCGGAGAGGAACGGGGGCTGGGGCTGGGGATGGAGAGAAGCAGCACAGAGCAGTGTGGGGATGAGTGGACAGAGCTTGGTTTTGGGAAGTGACAAAAGATAGAGGTGACAGGCCTGGTTGCTTCCAACTAGAACTTTGGGAAAAAGACTTGTCTGTGTGGATACAGTTAGAAAAATGGAAACTGAAGCCAAGACGTTTGCCACTTGTGGACAATCAGTTCTCTGTGAACGTTGCTTAAAGCATTAAAGAGAATATCAATGATGCACTGCTTCTGTTCTTTGAGAAAGCTCAGGCACAGGCCCGAGAAGATTGTGAGGGTCAAAGATGACAGACGTCATTAAAAAAGTACGTCACCATGCTGGGAACCAAAACACAAGAACCTCAACCTTAAGTGATTTCTTGTTTTTGTCTATATAATTGGTAAATTTTTTCTTTCTTTTTTAAAATGCAGTATATAATGTTGAGAATCTGGGAGGAAAGACAACAAGCTGCTGGTGGAGGTATAAGTGAAGACAAACTTTTTGGACGGCAACCAGTATCAAAAGCTGTAGACTCTGTATACGTATGATTCAATAATCTCATTTCTGGGAATTTATTTTAAGGAAATAAATATGGATGATCCCAAAGACGGAATTATAAGGATTTTAACAGCAGCATTGTTTATAGTAGCAAAAAATACAGAAAGTCAAATGACCAACAATAGGATGATACTTGAATAAATGAGTTTTTCTATAATGCTACACAACCATTGCAAATATTGATGACTAAGTGTATTTAATCATGTGATAGATGCTAACAAAATATGAAGAGATTTGTACACCAATAATGCCATTTTTATAAACAATATATGAACGACCAAAGGAAATGTTAACAGCAGTGATTTCAGTTGATGGGGTTATAGGTCATTTTCACTTTTTCTTTGGCATTATCTATAGTTTCTTTTTTCTTCTTCAGATTTCTAGTCTGAATGTATATTACTTTAAGGAAAATAAAATCCCATAAATGATCAAAAGCAACACATGCAAACTTCCTGGTATATATCACGTGCTTGATCGCTGATGACTGCGTAGGTGACGGTCACTGTTCACCCTGCTTCCCTCTGCCCCTCGTCTCCTCCCACCGGACCTGGTACTTCTGCCAGCCCCAATTGCTTTGCATATTTTGTGATCTCTCTCAGAGTCTGTGGTTTTGCAAACGCTTTTGCTGTTGCCTAGAATGTTTTCCTTGCCAATGCCTGGCCCCCAACTTTCCTTGTTCTATGAACCCAAGCAACCCCTCTTCTGGAAGCCCCCTAGCTGTACAGGAGCAGGTAGGTCCCCTCTTAACCTTGGGCTCCCACAGTACTGTTTGCGCTCCTGATACAGCACTTCCTTCCTCTGTCATTTGGCATTTTTGTGGCTACATAGCCGTCTCCCTCCCTTCCCTGAAAACACTGATGCTGTGTTTTACACACCTGTGTATCCCCAGGACTTCAGATATTACGGATCCTCAGTATATGTTTGCTGAAAGAATGAATTAATTATCTAGGAGGAAGCCCACATTTGGAAGTGATTGGTCCTGGGACAAGCCCAAGTTGCGGGTAGGACCCAAGCCACCTGTCACCTCTTTCCCACCTGCTTCTCACCTTGACAGAGAGGAATGGCCTCGCTCCACAGGTGGTAGCCCTGGGGGTGCCGGGTGCAAATGGCCATGCTGTGTCCCACCAACCGGTAGCCCGCGTTGCAGCCAAAGTGGATGGAGCCTCCAGGCTGGGTGGTGGTCTGGCCCAGAAGGAAGCCATGGAGCGGAGCCCTGGGCAGGCTGCAGTAGGGAGCTGGATAACGAGATGAGGGTCAGGGGACCACACACAGCGGGAAGACAGAGGTGGTCCTTCATGCAGGCCCCATCCCCTTGCTTCTCCCTCTCTGTCCCTATCTTCAGCACTGCCAGGTCCACTGCTAGTGAGGAGGTTGATACTGAAAAGCAGCCAGTTTAGGAAAGCCAAAGAAAAGAAGAGGAAAGAAAGGAAAAGAAAGGAAAGGAAAGGAGAGAAGGGAAGGATAAGAAAGGAAAAACAGGAAAGGAAAGAGAAGAAAACAAGAAAAAAACAGCTCCATGAAGCACTGGGTCCCCTTTGCACCTGGAGGCAGCACTAGTTGTGCAGCTGAGTTCAGGCTCTCGAATCCCACCATATCCCAAAGGGACACAGAAAATAGAACCCCATGGGGTTGGTTCCAGAAGGGTGTGACCGCAGGGGCGAGGCCTCTGGAGTCAGGGCTGTGCTCAAGTCCCATTTCCCACCTTTCCACAGTTCTGTGACTTGGGACAAATCACTGAGGCGCTTCCAGGTCCATTTTCCTCACCTGTGTATTGCGACTGGCAATGCCTCCCTCATAGGTTTGGGGACAATTTAAATGGGATCGTGTCTGTAAAACCCCCAGCCCAGTGCAGGGCACTCAGTGCTCAGTAAATGGTCCCTGTCCTGCTTTCTGCTGTGTGTGGAGGATGGGGGGAGAGAGAGCTGTGGCAACCCAGGGCATCAAACCCACAGTCCTGATTCCCCCTCGACATCTGGCTTCAACTTATTTCATTCATTTATTCAACAGACAGATAGCAAGTGTCTATTATATGCTAGGTGCTGTTCTAAGTGCTGGGAATACAACAGTGAAGAGAACAGACAAAAACCCCAGCCTTAGAGAACTTGGCAATAAAAACCTCTGCCAGGGATGCTCGGGGGAAGTTCTGTGAGGCCGGGAAAGAGGGATGACCAAAGGAGCACAGAGAGCAAGCCTGTTCATCTGCTCTAAGAGTCCCTGGCATGGGATCAAGGTAGGATGAAGATGACAGGACCCTTCCTGCATCCTCCCCACAGTATGGTCCTCTGGCCTCTTACGTGATCACATCCCTCTGCTGGTGAACTGGATGTGTTAAACACCTCCTTTCCAAGCCAGAACGCTTCCTTACTTCTGCTTTGCCACCTGTGTCCTGTTTATGTGGTATCTACAAGTCTACCTCGGTCAAGAACAAGAATCTCAGTTATAAAATATACTTAGTCACAGTGATAGAGGCATGTGCAAAGTACACGACTCTACTGTATTTCCATTAAGGACTCATTGTTTCACCATGTAATTAATTCACTTTCTATGTGGCGTATATATTGTAATTATAACTGACTCATTACCCACAAATAGGTGATTAATCTTTAAAAACATCAAGGGAAGCACAACTCCTTAATGGCTTTTAGTTCAGAGTTTAGCAACTAGCATAGTGAAATGCTCCTAAATTGCTTTATTTCTCTTTTGTGTTAGTAGCTTCTAGGAACTCAGCCTGAACCTCCCTGACAGATGGCTTAAGGTCTCTTTTCCATCATGAGGAAACCGAGGCCTGAAGAGGTTGAGTGACAGAGCTGACTGCAGACCCTGGGGGGCGTGAAGGTACCCTCCTTCTTGTGTGCGTGGGGGAAAGGAATTTGGGGTCCACTTTGCAGAGGAAATGGACGCTGAGATAGTAAAGCTCCTTCTCCTCCCAGGCTCCCCTCAGCTTCATCTGGCTGGTCCCCCCCACCCCCAAAGCCATACCTAAGAGTTTCTTAAGACTTCGATAGCCCGCTAAGTTTGGGTTGGCCTTCCAAGTCGGCAGCCCATGAGAAGAGATGGATTGAGACAAGGGGCAACTCAGGCTATAATATGTATATCTGACATCCCTCTAACCAATATTCTTTGAAAATTTGTCCAACGTTTGTTTGGAACTCAGGCTAAATGCAGCCAGGGGAAAGAGTGCTGCAGGGGGACTGGTGCCTGGTGGAACTCGCCATGGTCTTAAGTAATTCATCTCTGCTCCCAAGCTCACAGAGCCAGCCAGCAGTTCAACGGACCCACTGCCCTGCAAAATGGGCAGCAAACAGCTTTTCAAATTTTCTTTCCAGCGACAGAGAGTAATCCCCGTGATGGGAGTTCAGATAACGTTGATTTTCTCCATCTCATTTTATTTTCAAGGATATTTTTGTGTTCCTTGTAGATGGCTGGCTGGCTGTTCAGCTATCCAGTTGGATTGGCCCTCGATCTGACACTGCCTATGAGATATGGCTTGCAGAGCAGAAGAGAGGCTCCTGGACTTGGAATATAACCCATCGTTTGCTGCTTGTCTAATATTTGCCAGTTGGGGACCCACATCTTAGGGTTTTTTGGTTTAAAGGACCTTCTATTAACATTTCAACAGTGTTAGGGACGGGACCACCTATAGGCCTTATCAGGTCATATACAATAAATTTATCCAAAAGACACAGGCTGGCAGTATGAGCAGAAAGAGGAAAGAGCTTAAAAGTGGGGAGAGGTATAGAAAAAGGGGAGGTGGGAAAATGTCAAGGACACTGTGCAGCTAGAGGTGAGAGTGCCTACGAGGAGGAGAAAGGCTGCCAGTCCCCAGGCGCGTGGAGGAGCTCGGCCAGGCACGAGGACATGGCCCATGGCTTATTCTTCTGGGTGAGAAATGTAAGGGGCTCGGGGGTTGTGGCCCTTCTCATGAGTCTTTATGTTTTACTCACCTGCATACCGAATCTTAAAGCCCTTCCGATTGTAGGCATGGTCGGACGACCAGCGCAGGTACACAGAGTTGCTTGAGCTGGTGACAATCAGGGGAGCTGAGTAGTTCCCACTGAGGGCTTTCAGCAGAGGACTTTGTCCTGAGGGACCTGGGAGGAGAGTGTGGACACAGGATTACAGACTATCACAGCTATCAGAGATAGTAGATGTGATACCTTTAATGTAACCACCTCCGATTTTCCCCTCCTCAAGTGAAGACGTGAAGATTTGGGATGGTAACTCAGCACCATCACTGGTCCATCTGCTCCTCTCTCAGTATCCACAGGCTTTGCTCTAGGTGCTCTCCCCTCCTGAGCCCTAAAGCAGGGATCCAAGAAGTCCCTGACAACACATAGCCGTTGGCAGGTGAGATGACATCTATTTGCCATCCTGGGACTTGCCCACAGTCAAGCAGCGGGTTAAAAGAGCTGGTTTTCAACCTGGGAACATTTTCTATCTCACCATCCTACTTGTGCATACTAAAAACAGTTCAGTCCCTGCCACATAGAAAAAATATTTATGAATGAATAGATAGCAATAAAGCTAGAGGAAAACATGATCATGTCTCAATGTCATAAATAACATAGCTCCCCAATGGTCCCTTCCAAGGCTCTTCCAGAAAGGCCTCCCTGTTCTTTCTCTCCTCCTTAGATGCCTGGAAGTGCATCCCAAGGGTGCTGATTCAAGGGAGGCAGAGTACAAAGCTAGATAATCCAAAACACAGGATTTATTATCCTGGAAAGAGCCCTAAGTGATGGTTCTCATATGCTGCCAAGACAGCTCTTGGGAGCTTGGCAGAAGTAATAGACCACATTGAACAAAGGAGAGCCATCAGAACTGCTGTGACAAACTGTGAAGGAAGAGGTCAAATGGCTCAGAGGAATGGCATGCTGGGATAGGTCTGCTGTATTAGACCAGAACCTTGACCTTCAGGAGGATCTGGGGGACACACCAGTTCCTAAAGCAATAAGGAATGCACTGCTGAGGGGGTGAGGACGAACATCAACAACCTGAGAATTGGCTGTCCTCTGTAAGCGGAAACTGATGGGAGGAGAGGCTGTCACCAAGCTGGGCTTCCTAGTATTGATGGGGAGGAAAGGAGCCTAAATACAGAGGCCAGGCAGAAGCACTGGTTGGCATAGTTACTAAAATGGGCAGCAAGGTTGGGATGGCAGCCAGGAGGGCCTGACCTGCAGGACCTATGGAGATGGCTGACACAACATGATATTCCTAAGGGCAAGATAGATGGGCGGCCAAAAAAAATGAACATATGAAGAAAACAGTTCATGAATATATAACCAAAAGGGTGTAGAAAGTTCCAATCCCTGGAGTAATTTGGAGACTTGAACCAGGTTTCGTTTCTTACTCCAGAATACTTTGGCTGAAGGAGGGGCTGAGTCCTTATGAAAAAGGACCCTGCAAAATAACAACAGTTGGATACGGTAGTGATTCCCGAGTCCTTATCCCAAAAGACCCACCACTATTAATTCAGGTAACTGAACATTGGGGAAAAGGGAATGCCTGGATATTTGGAAGACTTTTGTATACAGAGTGTGTGAATTGATGCTGATACCTGGGACCCAAAGCACTATTATGGCTCCTTTGTTACAACAGGGTTATATGAGGGATGGGATTGGTAAGAAATGGAGTCTTGTCCCCAAAAGTTAACCCAGTAGTAGCCTCAACTGCAGTAGCTATGCCAGATGTAGTATATTCATTAGAGTAGATTATCATAGCTTTGGTTATATGAAATGCAGTTATTGATCTAGCAATGCATTCTTTTCTATACCCACCAGAAAGGAGGATTGTAAGCAATTTGCATTTACATGAGAGAGACAACAGTATACATCCATGGTCTTGCTCCAGAGCTAAGTTAATTCTCCTGCTCTGTCATAATGTAGTATGAAGAGATGTGGACCATCTGGACATCCTGCAGAATACAGCTTATTGATTTACTATATTGATGACATTGTATTAATTGGATCTGATGTGCCAGAAGGGACAATTAGTGTAGATGCCTTTGCAAGACACACGCTCCAAAGGGTAAGAGGAAGGCTACAAAGAGTCAGGTGAAGTTTTTAGGGTCCTGTGGTCTGGGGCATGCTGAGACATATCCTCCAAATTAAAGGGCAGGTTATTGCACCTTTCCCCTCCTACCAAAGAGAAAAAAAAGCATAGTGTTTGGTAGACCTCTTGGGTTTTGGAAGCAGCATACTCTTCACTTGGGAGTACTGTTATGACCCATTTATTGGTTGACATTCGAGGGGCTAGCTTTGAGTGGTGGCTAGATTAAAGAAAGGGTGCTGTAGCAGGTCTAGGCTGTAACATGAGCAGGCCTGCTCATACAACTCATCAGCTTCCATGGTACTGGAGTTTCTGTGGTAGGGAAAGACCTTGTGTGGAAATCTGGAAAGTCCTAATTGGGAGGTTGCATCATAGACTCCTGGGGTTTTGAAGCCAGTCTGTGCTATCTTTAGCAGGGCACAATTTGATTTACTTACCATCAAAGATCTCAAACTCATCATACTGCTTCTCACTGAGAAAGTACTCCACTGTGAGAGTGATGTTATATGCGGGCTCCACTCTCACCAGCCAAGAGCAGGTCTGGAACTGGGGATAGCTTCCCGGGTAGCTCTGACTCAGGATCACACCTGTGGAGTCTGTCAGAAGCTCATTCGTTGGGCAGTGCACTTGGAGAAAGAAAGAGAAATACCAGGTACATGGGATGGAGATGGAACGAGTGCCAACACATTGGCTTTTCCCTGGTGAAGAAGACAACCATTGGAAAACCAGATGGCATCTGAGCACATTCAAGCAAGACTCCAATACCCATCATTTTACTGATCCGTGGCATGAGTTGGTCTCAGATTCTGTGTCAACGTTACTATATTGCTGAGACTCAGGCTTGGTCAGTTGGTTGGAATCACTTCTTAGCTCAGATATGGGCTTTGGAGCAGGTGGGGATGATACGTACATACAGATAACTGTAAGGCATCCTCAAATCCAAGAGCTAAATGAGTGATTTGTACAAGGAGAGTATAGGGCAGAGGTAAGCCCATGGGATTTTGAGTCAAACACACCTGGATTTATAGTCCACCTCTGTCACTTACTACCTGTGTGGTCTTGAACAAATTATTTCCTTTCTGTGCAATAGCTTCACCATCTCCAACCCAAAATGATAACACCTACCTTACAGGGCTGTTGTATTACACAAAATGTTATATAATTATATATTATTTTAAGGTCTCTTTTTCCTTAAAATAATCTTTTAAGGAAAGATTATTTTAATCTTTAATATTTTAAAGATTAAAAGATTAAAGATTCTTTAATCTTTAAAGATTATTTTAATCTTAATAAAGATTATTTTATTATAATATATAATCTTAATAAGATTAAGATTATATATTATAATATATTACCATATTATACTAAATAATATATGTATGGCATGCCTCCATAAATTATAGAGATGATGATGACAATTACACCAGGAACAGAAGGAAACAGCAGAGCATGACTGTGACCTGATTAGTAGTACTAAGATATCTAGAAAGAAATTGAAGATGAAACAAATAAATGGAAAGATATTCTGTGTTCATGGGCTGGAAGAATTACTATTATTAAAATGTCCATACTACCTAAAGCAATCTACAGATTCAATGCAATCCTTATCAAAATACCCATGGCATTTTTCAGAGAACTAGAACAAATAACTTCAAAATTTGTATGGAAGCACAAAAGACCCTGAATAGCCAAAGCAATCTTGAGAAAGAACAACAAAGCTGGAGTTATCATGCTTCCTGACTTCAAACTATACTACAAAGCTACAGTAATCAAAACAGTATAGTACTGGCACAAAAAGTGACACATAGATCAATGGAACAGAATAGAGAAAAATAAGTCCACACATATATGGGCAATTAATCTATCCTAAAAGAGGCAAGAATACACAATGGGGAAAAGACAGTCTCTTCAAGGAGTGGTATTGGGAAAACTGGACAGCTACATGTAAAAGAATAAAACTAGACCATTTTCCCACATCATATACAAAAATAAACTCAAACTGGATTAAAGACTTAAATCTAAGACCTGAAACCATAAAACTCCTAGAAGAAAACATAGGTAGTATACACTTTGAAATCAGTCTTAGCAATATGTTTTTGGATCTGTCTCCTCAGGCAAGGGCAACAAAAGCAAAAATAAGCAAATGGGACCATATCAAACTAAAAAGTTTTGGCACAGCAAAGGAAACCATCAACAAAAATGAAAGGGCAGGCATTTCCTCTTGGTTAGTAAGCTGAAAGTCTTTAACATTTGGAGATGATTCCTGGTGACTTTGCCTGAGCTCCCAGAGCCGTGTGGCTGACAGGGTCTTGGTGCTCTGGCCCAGTGTCAGGCCTGATTCTCTGAGGTGGCAGAGCCGAGTTCAGGACATTGGATCACCAGAGACCTCGTGGCCCCATGTAATATCAATCAGTGGGAGCTCTCCCAGAGATCTCCATCTCAATGCTAAGACCCAGATCCCCCCAACAGCCAGCAAGCTCCAGTGTTGGATGCCCCATGCCAAGCAACTAACAAGACAGGAACACAAACCCACCCATTAGCACACAGGCTGCCTAAAGTCATACTAAGTTCACAGACATGCCAAAACACACCACCAGACGCGGCCCTGCCCATGAGAAAGAAAAGATCCAACCCCACCCACCAGAAGACAGGCAGCAGTCCCCTCCACCAGGAAGCCTACACAAGCCACTGAACCAAACTCACCCACTGGGGGCACACACCAAAAACAACAGGAACTACGAACCTGCAGCCTGTGAAAAGGAGACCCCAAACACAGTAAGTTAAACAAAATGAGAAGACAGAGAAACATGCAGCAGATGAAGGAGCAAGGTAAAAACCCACCAGACCAAACAAATGAAGAGGAAATGGGCATTCTGCCTGAGAAAGAATTCAGAATAATGATAGTAAAGATATCCAAAATCTTGGAAATAGAATGGAGAAAATACAAGAAATGTTTAACAAGGACCTAGAAGAACTAAAGAGCAAACAAACAATGATGAACAACACAATAAATGAACTTAAAAATTCTCTAGAAGGGATAAATAGCAGAATAACTGAGGCAGAAGAATGGATTAGTGACCTGGAAGATAAAATAGTGGAAATAACTGCTGCAGAGCAGAATAAAGAAAAAAGAATGAAAAGAATTGAGGACAGTCTCAGAGACCTCTGGGACAACATTAAATGCACCAACATTCGAATTATAGGGGTTGCAGAAGAAGAAGAGAAAGAGAAAGGGTCTGAGAAAATATTTTAAGTGATTATAGTTGAAAACTCCCCTAATATGGGAAAGGAAGTAGTCAATCAAGTCCAGGAAGTGCAGAGTCCCATACAGGATAAATCCAAGGAGGAACACGCCAAGACGCATATTAATCAAGCTATCAAAAATTAAATACAAGGAAAAAATATTAAAAGCAGCAAGGGAAAAGCAACAAATAACACACAAGGGAATCCCCATAAGGTTAACAGCTAATCTTTCAGCAGAAACTCTGCAAGCCAGAAGGGAATGGCAGGACATATTTAAAGTGATGAAAGGGAAAAACCTAAAACCAAGATTACTCCACCCAGCAAGGATCTCATTCAGATTTGATGGAGAAATTAAAACCCTTACAGACAAGCAACAGTTAAGAGAATTCAGCACCACCAAACCAGCTTTACAACAAATGCTAAAGGAACTTCTCTAGGCAGGAAACACAAGAGAAGAAAAAGACCTACAAAAACAAACCCAAAACAATTATGAAAATGGTAATAGGAACATATATATCGATAATTACCTTAAATGTAAATGTATTAAGTGATCCAACCAAAAGACACAGACTGGCTGAATGGATACAAAAACAAGACCCATATATATGTTGTCTACAAGAAACCCACTTCAGACCTAGGGACACACACAGACTGAAAGTGAGGGGATGGAAAAAGATATTCCACATATGGAAATCAAAAGAAAGTTGGAGTAGCAATTCTCATATCAGACAAAATAGACTTTAAAATAAAGACTATTACAAGAGACAAAGAAGGACACAACATAATGATCAAGGGATCAATCCAAGAAGAAGATAAAATGATTGTAAATATTTATGCACCCAACGTAGGAGCACCTCAATACATAAAGCATTTAAATATTAACAGCCATAAAAGGGGAAATCGACAGTAACACAATAATAGTAGGGGACTTTAACACCCCACTTTCACCAATGGACAGATCATCCAAATTGAAAATAAATAAGGAAACACCAGCTTTAAATGACCCATTAAACAAGATGGACTTAATTGATATTTATAAGACATTCCATCCAAAAGTAACAGAATACACTTTCTTCTCAAGTGTTTATGGAATATTCTCTAGGATAGATCATATCTTGAGTCACAAATCAAGGCTTGGCAAATTTAAGAAAATTGAAATTGTATCAAGTATCTTTTCCAACCACAAATCTATGAGATTAGATATCAATTATAGGAAAAAACTGTAAAAAGTGCAAACACATGGAGACTAAACAATATGCTACTAAACAACCAAGAGATCACTGAAGAAATCAAAGAGGAAATCAAAAAATACCTAGAAACAAATGACAATGAAAACACGATGATCCAAAACCTATGGGATGCAGCAAAAGCAGTTCTAAGAGGGAAGTTTTCAGCAATAGAATCCTACCACAAGAAACAAGAAACATCTCAAATAAACGACCTAACCTTACACCTAAAGCAATTAGAGAAAGAAGAACAAAAATCCCCCAAAGTTAGCAGAAGGAAAGAAATCATAAACATCAGAACAGAAATAAATGAAAAACAAATGAAGGAAATGATCGCAAAGATCAATAAAACTAAAAGCTGGTTCTTTGAGAAGATAAACAAAATTGATAGACCATTAGCCAGACTCATCAAGAAAAAAAGGGAGAAGACTCAAATCAACAGAACTAGAAATGCAAAAGGAGAAGTAACAACTGACACTGCAGAAATACAAAGGATCATGAGAGATTACTACCAGCAACTATATGCCAATAAAATGGACAACCTGGAAGAAATGGACAAATTCTTAGAAAAGCACAACCATCCGAGACTGAACCAGGAAGAAATAGAAAATATGAACAGACCAGTCACAAGCACTGAAATTGAGACTGTGATTAAAAATCTTCCAATGAAAAAAAGCCCAGAACCAGATGGGTTCACAGGCGAATCCTATCAAACATTTAGAGAAGAGCTAACACCTATCTTCTCAAAGTCTTCCAAAATATAGCAGAGGGAGGAACACTCCCAAACTCATTCTACGAGGCCACCATCACCCTAATTCCAAAACCAAAGATGTCACAAAAAAAGAAAACTACAGGCCAATATCACTGATGAATAGAGATGTAAAAATCCTCAACAAAATACTAGCAAACAGAATCCAACAGCACATTAAAAGGATCATACACCATGATCAAGTGGGGTTTACCCCAGGAATGCAAGCATTCTTCAATATACGCAAATCAATCAATGTGATATACCATATTAACAAATTGAAGGTTAAAAACCATATGATCATCTCAATAGATGCAGAAAAAGCTGACAAAATTCAACACGCATTTATGATAAAAACTCTCCAGAAAGCGGGCATAGAGAGAACCTACCTCAACATAATAAAGGTCATATATGACAAACCCACAGCCAACATTGTTCTCAATGGTGAAAAACTGAAACCGTTTTTTCTAAGATCAGGAAAAAGACAATGTTGCCCACTGTCACAGCTATTATTCAATATAGTTTTGGAAGTTTTTTAGTCACAGCAGTCAGCAAGGAAAAAGAAATAAAAGGAATCCAAATCGGAAAAGAAGACATAAAACTGTCAGATTTTGCAGATGACATGATACTATACATAGAGAATCCTAAAGATGCTACCAGAAAACTACAGGAGCTAATCAATGAATTTGATAAAGTAGCAGGATATAAAATTAATGCACAGAAATCTTTTGCATTCCTAAACACTAACGATGAAAAAACTGAAAGAGAAATTAAAGAAAAACTCCCATTTCCCACTGCAACAAAAAGAATAAGATACCTAGGAATAAACCTACCTAAGGAGACAAAAGACCTGTAGGCAGAAAACGATAAGACACTGATGAAAAAAATTAAAGATGATACAAACAGATGGAGAGATATACCATGTTCTTGGATTGGAAAAATCAACATTGTGAAAATGACTATACTACCCAAAGCAATCTACAGATTCAATGCAATCCCTGTCAAACTACCACTGGCAATTTTCACAGAACTAGAACAAAAAACTTCACAATTTGTATGGAAACACAAAAGACCCCAAATAGCCAAAGCAATCTTGAGAAAGAAAAACAGAGCTGGAGGAATCAGGCTCCCTGACTTCAGACTATACTACAAAGCTACAGTAATCAAGACAGTACGGTACTGGCACAAAAACAGAAATATAGATCAATGGAAAAGGATAGAGAGCCCAGAGATAAACCCACGCACATATGGTCACCTTATGTTTGATAAAGGAGGCAAGAATATACAATGGAGAAAAGACAGCCTCTTCAATAAGTGGTTCTGGGAAAACTGGACAGCTACTTGTAAAAGAATGAAATTAGAACACTCCCTAACACCATACACAAAAATAAACTCCGAATGGATTAAAGACCTCAATGTAAGTCCAGACACTATAAAACTCTTAAGAGGAAAACATAGGCAGAACACTCTATGACATAAATCACAGCAAGATCCTTTTTGACCTACCTCCTAGAGAAATGGAAATAAAAACAAAAATAAACAAATGGGACCTAATGAAACTTAAAAGCTTTTGCACAGCAAAGGAACCCATAAAGAAGACGAAAAGACAACCCTCAGAATGGGAGAAAATATTTGCAAACGAAGCAATGACAAAGGATTAATCTCCAAAATATACAAGCGGCTCATGTAGCTCAATATCAAAAAAAGAAACAACCCAATCCAAAAATGGGCAGAAGCCCTAAACAGACATTTCTCCAAAGATGATATACAGATTGCAAACAAACACGTGAAAGGATGTTCAACATCACTAATCATCAGAGAAATGCAAAGCAAAACTACAGTGAGGTATCACCTCACACCGGTCAGAATGGCCATCATCAAAAAATCTACAAACAATAAATGCTGGAGAGGGTGTGGAGAAACGGGAACCCTCTTGCACTGTTCGTGGGAATGTAAATTGATACAGCCACTATGGAGAACAGTATGGAGGTTCCTTAAGAAACTTAAAAATAGAAGTACCATATGACCCAGCAATCCCACTATTGGGCATATACCCTGAGTAAACCATAATTCAAAAAGAGTCATGTACCCCAATGTTCATTGCAGCACTCTTTAAAACAGCCGGAACATGGAAGCAACCTAAGTGTCCATCGACAGATGAATGGATAAAGAAGATGTGGCGCATATATACACAATGTAATATTACTCAGCCATAAAAAAAAATGAAATTGAGTTATTTGTAGTGAGGTGGATGGACCTAGAGTCTGTCATACAGAGTGAAGTAAGTCAGAAAGAGAAAACAAATACTGTATGCTAACACATATATATGGAATCTAAAAAAAAAATGGTTCTGACAAACCTAGCAGTAGGACAGGAATAAAGATGCAGACATAGAGAATGGACTTGTGGACAAGTGGAAGGGGGATGGTAAGCTGGGATGAACTGAGAGAGTAGCATTGACATATGTACACTACCAAATGTAAAATAGATAGCTAGCGGGAAGCAGCCGCATTGCACAGGGAGATCAGCTTGTTGCTTTGTGACCACTTAGAGGGGTGGGATAGGGAGTGTGGGAGGGAGATGCAAGAGGGATGGAATATGGGGATACATGTATACATATAGCTGATTCAGTTTGTTGTATACCAGAAACTAACTCAACATTGTAAAGCAATTATAATCCAATAAAGATGTTAAAAAAAAATGAAAGGGCAACGTACTGAATGGGTGAAGATATTTACAAATGATATACCTGATAAGGGGTTAATATCCAAAATATGTAAAGTACTCATACAACTTAATAGCAGAAAAAACAAACAATCTGATTAAAAATGGGCAGAGGACCTGAACAGACATTTTTCCAAAGAAGACATACAGATGGCCAATAGGCACATGAAAAGATGCTCAACATCACTAATTATTAGAGAAATGCAAACCAAAACCACAGTTAGATACCACCTCACACTTGTCACGATGGCAATCATCAAAAAGACAAGAAATAACAAGTGTTGGTGAGGATGTGAAGAAAAGGGAACCCTTGTGCACTGTTGGTGAGAATGTAAATTGGTGCAGCCACTATGGAAAACAGCATGGAGTTCCCTCAAAAAATTAAAAATAAAACTACCATATGATCCAGAAATTCCACTTCTGGGTATTTAGCTGAAGAAAATGAAAACACTAATTCGAAAAGACATATGCATCCCAATGTTCATTGCAGCATTACTTACAATAACCAAGATATAGAAGCAACCTTAGTGTCCATCGATAGGTGAATGGATAAAGAAGAAGAGGTATGTATACACAATGGAATATTACTCAGCCATAAAAACGAATGAAATCTTGCCAATTGCAACAACATGGATGGACCTGGATGGTATTATGCTAAGTGAAATAAATCAGACAGTTAAAGAAAAATACTGTATGATTTCACTTACATATGAAATCTGAAAAGCAAAACAAACTAACAAATATAACAAAACAGAAACAGACAACAAATACAGAGAACAAAGTGGTGGTTGCCAGAGAACAGAGGGATGGGGAGTTGGGAAAACCGCTGAAGGTGATTAAGAGGTACAGACTGCCAGTTAGGAAATAGAGAAGGCCCAGGGATGTGATATACAGCATGGGGAATATAGTCAATAATATTATAATAACTGTATGGTGCATAATCTATAAAAAGATCAAACCACTATGCTGTGTACCTGAAACTAATGTAATATTGTAAGTCAATTATAATTTGATTAAAGGAAAAGATATCTAAAGATAAACATATCACCCTAAGGAAGATGGTCAGTGTGGGACTTAGAAGAAATGGAGAAGCAACATTGGAATTATATAAGAATGGCTCCTAAGGAGGAAACCAGCCTGGCTTTTGAAATGTTCCAGATTTCACTAACCTGACAGCCAGCACAGGTCCCTGAGGTGTGGTGATAATTAAGTTCCCCAGGCCTTATGCTCTGCTCCTTCCAGTAGCAGGTCTCTTTCAAGCTTTTTACCTTCTACTTGAATCTGCCTCCATGAGGGGGAAACAGGGCATGCTCTCTCAAATGAGACGGGTCCATAGGTTTGTCTTTTTGTGTGCAACGTTATCAGATTTAGGCATTAGTGTTTACAGGTTTTTTTGTTTTTTGTTTTTCCTATGCTTGAGATATCTGGCCTTTGAAGATTTAGCAGTATTCTTCCGTGAAACCATCTAGTCTTGATGTTTTTGGTGGGGCTTCCTCTGAAACCATTCTCCCCACCTTTTTAAAGAGAATATTGAAAGTATAAACTTTCTCTCTCTACTGGGGTCAATTTTATTAAATTATAGCTTCCTAGAAATTCATTCATATCATTAATTTTTTGGCATAGATATGTCCAAAATAGTCTCATAATTTAAAAATTTCCTTGGTTCAACGGTTATATTCCACTCTTCCTTTTTTATTTTTGTAAGCGCCTGCTTTCTCCCTTTGTTTAACTTACCTAATGGTTTGATTATTTTGCTACTCTTTATTTCAGGTACTTCTTTTTACTTTACCAGTAAGCCTGTTTTTCTGCTTATAACTCATGAATTTCTTTTTAAAATTCAAAAACTTAGAGATATAATTTATGCACAATAAAATGCACACATTTTAGGTACACAATTTAATGAGTTTTGGCTAATGTATATATCTGTGTGACCACTACCACAGTCAGGATATAGATTATTTCCGTTGCCCCAGAAAATTCTCTTATGCCCCTTTGCAATCAGTATGACCTGCCCCAATGCTCCAGGAAAGCAATGATGCTATTTCTATAAGCATTAGTTTTGCGTACCAGAGCTTCATGTAGTTGGAATCATATATGCATTATTTTTGTGTCTGGTTTCTTTTGCTAAACATAATTTTTGTAAGAGTCAACTCATGCTGTTTTATGTATCACTATTTCCTTTGTTTTTATTATTCTGTAGCAATCATAGGACAATTTGCTTATTTATTCTCCTAGTGATGAACATTTGGGTTGTTTCCAGTTTGGGATTATTACAAAATTCATATAACAGTCTTTTTATGCATATGGGTTTTCGCTTCTCTTTGATAAATAACTAGGAGTAGAATTGTCAGGTGATAGTGTAGGGGAATTTATCTTTAAAAGAAACTTCCAATCGGTTTTCCAAAGTGATTGTATGATTTTTCCATCCCAACCAGCAATATATGAAAATTCTATTTGTTCCACATCCTTTTTAACACTTTGTATGGTTAGTCTTAAATTTAAGCTATTCTAGGGGGTGCATAGTAATATTTCATTATGGTTTAATTTGCATTTGCCTTATGACTAATGATGTTGAGCATGTTTTCATATACTTATTGGCCATTCATACCTTATTTTACAAAGTGTTCAAGTCTCTTGTACATATTTTCATTGGATTATTTTATTACTGAGTTGTAAAAGTTCTTCACATAGTCTAGGTACAGGGCCTTTTAAAAAATATACATACTCTGAATATCTTCTCTTATTCTGTAGTTTGTCTTTACTTTTTACATTCAGTTCTGTTGATTTTTCCTTCATGTGTTTTGAATCTCTTTTATCATCTGCATATACACTTGTATATCTTTTTTAATGTAGTTAGCTTATTTGTCATTTCTAAATATCTCTATTTTTGGTAATACTCCTTGATTGCAGTATTATTTGAAATTTCTTTATGTTTCTTATGTTTACCATTTGTATGGCATATCTTTTTCTCTTCTTTCCCTTGCAATCTATCTGGTACTTATATTTAAAGTACAACTTTTGTAGAAAATAAATAATTACTGTTTAAAGCCTCTAAATTTTGGCATGGTGTTTTTGCAACAAAAGTTCAGTAATATAACTATATTTTGCAAATAGTTTATGTTAACTACTTATTCTTGGTCTGTCATTGAAAGAGATGTGTTGAAGTCTACCACTGTAATTGTGAATTTGTCCCTGTCTCCCTGTAATTCTATGAATTTTCCCTTTATACATTTCAATACTATTCTTAGGTGCACAGAAGTTTATGACTATTATATATTCTTGGTAGATTATGTTTACCAGCATGAAATATCCCTCTTTATGTCTTTTAATGCTTTCTGCCTTAAATTCTATTTAGTCTGTTATTAGCTTTGCTACACCAGATTTTAGAGGTTAGTACTTGCTATCTATTTTTTTTTAACATTTTGCTTCATACCAGGGATGAGTGACACCTTTCTAGCTATGACCTTAGAGAGGCAAATGAATATATTCAATTCTAAGTTCATGGAAAGCTTATAATTAGACTTTTAAAATTTAACCAATCTGAAAATCTCTGACCTTTAATTAGCAGTTGGATTCAATTATATTTATCACGGTTGCACATATATTTGCACATGGTTTTTTTTTAAATAAATAAATGTATTAAACATTGTCATCATTGCTGTGCATGGGCTTTCTCTAGTTGTGGTGAGCAGGGGCTACTCTTTGTTGCGGTGCGCGGGCTTCTCATTGCAGTGGCTCCTCTTGTTGCGGAGCATGGGCTTTAGGCACACGGGCTTCAGTAGTTGTGGCATGTGGCTTTAGTAGTTGTGGCTCGTAGGCTCTAGAGCGCAGGCTCAGTAGTTGTGGTGCACGAGTTCAGTTGCTCTGCGGCATGTGGGATCTTCCTGGACCTAGGGCTCAAACCCGTGTCCTCGTCATTGGTGGGCAGATTCTTAACCATTGTGCCACCAGGGAAGCCCTTGCACTTAGTTTTGCTACCTCATTTTGTATTTTCTGTTTACCATGACTTAAAATATATTTTTCTCCTTCAATGTTTCCCATTTGATTAACCAAATTTACTTTATTCTCTTTATTTTTGGTTATGAATTTAGAACTTACACATACTATGGACATAAATAATTTAAGAAAACTATGCAGAAATTTAAACATTGTATTTAAAGGTATATATTTTTAATAATGTACATGGTTAATCAATATCTATGGCTTTCCTCAAAGGGTCCTCAGCTCTTTTTCTTTCTTTAAAATAGGTTCTCCAATGTCATTTATTTCTCAAATTGTCTTCAGATATTTTATTTTCTAGTCAATATATTTTAGATTTACTACCATATTTTACTGATTTCTTAGCTTATTGTTAATTTTTGTATCTGAATCATTCTACCTGTATTCATCTTTTTCTTGCTGAATGTGGTAGATATTTCTGGTGTTTACCAGTACCAGACTTTCTTTTATTTCCTGAGCATATAAAAAACTTCACTTTCCATCCATGTGCCTATTTCTGGCCAGTTAGATGTGAGTAGAATAATGTGTGTCACTTTGGGGCTGAGGAAGTGAAAAGCCCTTATGTGAATGTCCATTCTCTTTCTTCCTCTGCTGCAATGGAGGATGGAGGCAGGGGCCTAGTTTTCAGATGGCAGCACAAGATTGAAGCAGCCTGGATCACTGAGTTATCAGCTCTATAGAGTTACCTGGACTACAGAAAGTTTTGCCTGAAGAAGATATAAACTTTTGTTATGTTAAGCCACTGAGATGTGGGGATTGCTTGTTATTGCAGCATATGCCTATCCTATCCTGACTAATGCACTGAAGTGTATCCTTTAATTATGCTTTTAGTAAGATAGTAACTTAGTCCTTGTGTGTCTGAAGATTTCATTAATTCATTCTCACTCTTAATTGATAATTTGGCAGGGTTTAGAAGTTCAGTTTACAATTATTTTTCCTGCTGCATTTTATCTTTTGATAGGTATTATTGTTGCTGCAATAATGCTATAAGTCTGATTTATCTTTTCTCCATGATGGTTTTAACATTTTATCTTATCCTTGATGTTCTATAATTGCACTGTGATGTTTTTAGGTTTGAATTTCACCAAATTTTCTATGTTGCTATAGCAAGCTTCTGAGCTGATAGAAAAATGTCTGATCTTTGTCATAGGAGACTAGGACATCATTGGACAAGGCATTAGCTGAAGCAGAAAAGAGAAGAAAAAGCCAAAATGTAAAAGAAAGTTGTACACTGAAGAGGTTATGAATGGAAAAACATCCTATATTCATGGATTGGAAGACCTAATATTGTTAAGATGGTAGTGAGACCCAGACTGGTCTATGGATTCAACTCAATCTCTACAAAAATCCCAGTTGGTTTCTTTGTAGATATTGATAAGTTGATCTTAAAATTCATATGGAAATTCAGCAGATCCAGCATATCCAAAATAATCTGGAAAAAGAAGAACAAAGCTGGAGGACTCACACTTCCTGATTTCAAAACATATGACCAAGCTACAGTAATCAAGATAGTGTGGTACTGGCTAAGGATAGACTTATAGACCAAGAAAATAGAATTGAGGATGAAGAAATAAAACCCCAAATTTATAGTCAATAGATTTCAACAGGGTACCAAAACAATTCAATGGGGAAAGAACAGTCTTTCCAGTAAGTGATGCCAGGACCACTGGATATCCATATTCAAAATAATGAAGTTGGACCCCTACCTCACACTATATATAAAAATTAACTCAAAGTAGATACAGTCCTAAATGTAAGAGCTAAAATTATAAACTCTTAGAGGAAAACATAGATGTAAATCTTCTTGACCTTGGATTAGGCAATAGTTTCTCAGCTATGACACCAAAAGCACAAGCACCAAAAAAATATATATATAAATTGGACATCATCAAAATTAAAAACTTTTGTGCTTCTGAGAACACCATCAAGAAAGTGAAAAGACAACCCATAAAATGTGAAAAATTTTTGAAAATCACACATCTGATAAAGGACTTGCATCTAGAATATATATAAAAAAACTCCTACAACTCAATAATTAAACAGATAAATAACTTAAAGATGGGCAAAGGATCCAAATAGACATTTCTTCATGCAAATCAACAAGAAGCACATGAAAAAATGCTCAACATCTTAGCCATCAGGAAGATAACAAATCAAAACAACAATGAGATACCCATTATATACACTAGGATGGCTATAATTAAAAAGACAGTTAATAATAACAGAGAGGATGTGGAAAGATTGAAACCCTCATACACTGCTGGTGGGAACAGAAAATGGTTCAGCTGCTGTGGAGAATACTCTGGCAGTTCCTCAAAAGTTTAAATATAGAGTTACCATATGACCCAGCAATTCCACTCTTAGATACATACCTAAAAGAAATGAAAACATATGTTTCATCCAATAACTTGTGCATGAATGCTCATAGCAGCATTATTCATAATAGCTAGAAGTAGAAACAACTCAAGTGTCCATCAATGATAAGTGGATAAACAAAATGTGCTATAGGTACAATGGAATATTATTTTCAACAAAAAGGAATGAAGTGCTGATACATGCTACAACATGAATGAACCTATAAAACATTGTGCTATGTGAAAGAAGTCACAAAAAACCACACATCATAGGATTCTATTTATATGAAATACCCAGGATAGGCAAATTCATAGAGACAGAAGGTCGTTTGGTGGTTGCCTAGAATTGAGGGGGCTGGAAAGAAATGGGAACTGACTGCTAAAGGTTACAGGATTTCTTTTGGGGGTGATTAAAATGTTTTAAAATTGATTGTGATAATGGCTGCAAAACTCTGAATATACTAAAAACCACTGAAGTATACACTTCAAGCGGATGAGTTGCATGGTATATGAATTATATCCCGATCAAGCTGCTATTATAGAAAAGACTATGAAGGGTCACACCTTGGGAAGCCCAAGTATGACACCAAGTCCCAGAGGAAAGCACAAGGCTGAGAATGGGGAGTGAAGCCAGGAAGACTGGAGCCATGTAGACATAGAAACGGAGCCAGAGATGATGAGAAACTTGGGCTGGAGCAAATTAAGGAGATTCTGGAGCAGAGGAAGGTGAAAGTTCACTTTTATTGGGGACTGGTCATTTGGTATGTGGGTGGGTCAGCTCAACTGAAATAAATACTGTATTTCTCAGTGTATCAGCAGCCTAATTCTGGGGCTTGTAGCCCCTCTCTTCCTCGTCAATAATCCATAATGCAGATTCTCCCTACTCTTGATTTCCTAGAGATGGAGGAGAAGCTGATCTGTTTCTCCATAGGCTACTAAATATCTGTTGGTAGCAACAGCACTAGAAGCAGTAGTAAAGCTAATAACAATAATAATAGCCCACACTGAACAGTTACTATGTGCCAGGCATAGTTTTCCAAAGTGCTTTACATTACTGACCCATTTAATTCCTCATAACAAGCCCATGGCATAAGTAATATCATTATCCTTATTTTACAGATGAGAAAACTGAGGCATAGCACAGTTAGGTATCTTGCCCCAGGTCAGATGCCTCGTGAGTGGAAAGAAGTGTTTTTGGTCTTAGTTGGGATAACTTGGTGAAGCACATTCATTTTCATCAAGGCATCACACTGGATTGAAGACAACTGTGGTTTCTCGGTTGCCTAGTTCAGCACATAGGGTTTTGGACGCACCTGCACGCCAGTAAGGCAAGGTTGGTGTGTGAGTCCCAACTCCCACCAAGGTCCCACAACCTCCTGCCATTTCCAGGGAAAGTCAGTTAGAAAAAAGGGAGACAGAAATAAATGTGGCCACTACAGCCTAATCACAGCCCCGGACCTAGGAGCAGAGCAGAGAACCCATCTAGAGCACTTGTTCACTCACTCACTCAAACATTTACCAAGTGACTTCTTGCTTCATGGGCAGGGACTGGGAGTATATAGAGAGAAGGAAAACAGGGGAGATGTTTTGGAGGAACTCCAAGGCATGGCTCGGTGTGATTACCTTCACATATTGGGGGCGGCCCTTCAAACTGCAGGTAAGTTCCAAGTTTGCAGGTCAGGATTTCATTCCCAACTAAGGTAAAGCCAGGGAGGCACCTGTAGCGTACGATGTCACCTGTCAAGGAGAGACCAGTGTGGGGATTCCCTGGAGAAGTCTGGGCAGGGCTGACTGGCGCCCCTTAGTAGCTTGAACCTACTTCCAGGCAAGACGATCAGTGGCGGGTTGTGCTCTGTTCAGACTAAATTACTAGCTCAACTCCAGTCAAGTGACCCAGATGACTGGCTCCCCTCTCACAGCTCAGCCTTGCTGAGCCTAACAGCGTTGCACATTCTAGGAACTTTTTACAGTGTCTTGCATGGACTTATTTCTCAACACATCCTGACTTGAATCATGGAAGAAAACTGCTTTCCTAGCTCCTCTGGCTACGTATGGCTAAAAACAAAAGTGATTGTATTTGGGGTGAAACTCAGTTGACAGAATATCAACCCTCTTGCACTGGGCCTATTGTTTCTCTCCAAGGACAGGAGGCAGAGATAAGCCCCACGGGCCAGGCCCCACCCCTCCCCGGCCCCTCCTCGCCAGCCCCATCCTTGCTGGTTTGGGAGGTCTAACCTATGTTGAATTCTTCATTCTCTGTGACGACTTCAGCATTGGGGAGGATGGTGGGAGGAGGGCATTTGGTGAGCGGATAAGCTGAAAAGACAAAAGCAGACAAGTCGGTGTAAGAGCATCATTCTTGGGGCACGTGGTCATTCATTTGTTCAGTGCTTCACTTTCTCACTCATCTATCCACACAGCAGATATTAATGAGTACTTATCTGTACACAGGGCAAGAGTAGCAAAGCACTATTTTGCTTATCTGCTGCCATCTGTTTTTATTTGCTTTTGATGCAAAAACCAGGAACCATATAACAAGAGTAACAATAAAGGAGAGGATCTAAGAAGGCAGTGATGGTGCCTAGCGCTGAAGGGAAGGGAGAGAAGCATTTACTGAACACCTACTATACGCCACGCATTTTCACACGCTGTCACCTTGAATTCTCACAATAGCTGATCCCCCTGAGAGATGTTCCCACTCTACTTATGAGGAAGCTAAGATTCAGAAAGCTTCAGTTACCTCTCTAAGTTCACACAGGAAGTAAGTGGCACAGACAGGATTTGAATCCAGGTCTGGCTGCTCTCAAATCCCATATTCTTTCCACTACTCAGCATCTAAATGCTGTGTGTGGCTTACATGGGGGACCAGCAAAGACAGCTTGTTTCTCTTCTGACCTTTGGCTAAACACTCTGGCTTCAGTGGATTTTCTAAATCAGAAGCCATCCCTCTGGGCAGAGACTGGCCTGTGTGGGGAGGGTGTTACCGAGGCAAAGTTCAGGGTGGGCTCATAACTTGGCTTTCTTTCATTATCTGGTACGTGGTTGAGTGCTGGATGTGTTAGCTGCTGTTGCCACTGCTGTTGCTGTTATTATTTCCAAAGTCACTTCAACCCTTGCTATGTTTTTTGAAATAGCATTTTTTTTAAATTTACAAATGTAACACATTATCATTAAAGAAAACCTGAGATTTTCTATGAGAAGAGTAAGAGGAAAATTAAACTCATCCATTGCCTTCTCAGAGATAACCACTGTTAACCCTTTACTGTAAATTCTTAGGGTGTATATTTTCTGCACATAGATTTTTCTTTTACAAAATTTGCACCATGTGACATACTTTGTGTTGGTCCTTGTGCACTTACTATTATATTGCAAGAATTTTCCCATGTCATCACATTCCTTCAAAAGTATGATTGAAATGACTTCATAGGATTTAATCATATAATCTACTAAAATTTATTTAACAGGTACTCTATTGTTAACCATTTAGATTTCCAAAGTTTTGCAATTTAAAATGAAACTGTGATGAACATCCTTCTATATATGCATCTTTTATGAAGTTTTTTCTTTTTATAAAACTAGGAATGATTAGAGTGTATGACTTTTTTTTTTTTTTTTTTTTTTTTTTTTTTGCGGTACGCGGGCCTCTCACTGTTGTGGCCTCTCCCGTTGCAGAGCACAGGCTCCAGACGCGCAGGCTCAGCGGCCATGGCTCACTGGCCCAGCGGCTCCACGGTACGTGGGATCCTCCCGGACCGGGGCACGAACCCGTGTCCCCTGCATCGGCAGGTGGACTCTCAACCACTGCGCCACCACGGAAGCCCGAGTGTATGACTTTTTTAAACTACAGGCATCTCTCACTGAACATCAATAATCCATTGCTGGAAATCAGACATTCTGTGTCAAGATGCTACTAGGAGCCTACTTCCCATTACTTTAAATGGGAAAAAATTATAATGCATAACCCAAGACCCAAAAAGTACTGAAAACTACAAAATACCTATATATATGCAACAAACCACTATGCTAGAAGGTGAATACTTACAGCATCACTTCATGATCACCCAATGATTAGTACATTTGTAACAAAACAGCAGTTCTATGCATTGCATATTGCACCATGAACACTGCAGACTTTTCAGCTTGAGACAGAAACCTTAGGCAGAAACAAAGGCTAAATACGAAAGGCACGGCGAGAACGTGTTTGGGGCGGCACTGGGTGGTGGACGCTTCACAGTGAACATCACCACTCTGGGATAACCTCAGAGCCAGTGGCACCTGAAACACCTGTTCCAAATGTTCATGTGGCATTCTGACATTTTACCAATCGTATCTGGAATGTAACTTAAGACTCCTCCTGCATGTAGTTTTATTTAAAATGTCGTATTATGTTTTGAGGATTTAACTTTAATTTTTTCTACAGATGTGTCCACTGAAACACGTCATATTGAGTGACACATAGCTTTATGAAGCCCTCTTGGGGGAACCAGACAGGTTTAATCTTGATTTAACATAAACCAGGGAGGACCAGGCCTGTGTTTGATACATACTTCCATTTTTCTTTCTAGGGAATTTGCTCCAACAGATACTGTCCACAGAACGACAGTTTCTCCAACCCTGGGTGCTTTCATTCTTCTTTCATCTGATCCTTTTAATGATTATCTATTGGGGGTTTGCCCTGGGTCAGGCACTGTGTTAGGTGTGGATGATGCAAGAGTAAAGAGACACAGTCCTTGCCTCACAGAACTTAGAGCCATCAGGGGAAACAGTCATCAATTTTAATCTTTGTCAACTTGATAGACAGCAAACAGAGTACCACTTCTTTTCTTTTCTTGGCATTTGACAACCAGTTAGGCTAAATATTTTTTTCATATGTTACTAGACTCTTTGCATTTTTCTTTTCTTTTTTTTTTAACATCTTTATTGGAGTATAATTGCTTTACGATGGTGTGTTAGTTTCTGCTTTATAAAAAAGTGAATCAGTTATACATATACATATGTTCCCATATCTCTTCCCTCTGTGTCTCCCTCCCTCTCACATTTTTCTTTTTAACTCTATTCATGTCCTTTGCCTCTATTTTTCCTATAAATTTGAAAAACTCTATGTACAATATATTTAAGATTGATCTTTGCCTATTATTCCCCAATTTATCATTTGCTCCCATCTATTTATGACACTCTTTTGACTTGTACAAGCATTAAATGTTTATTTAGCCAATTCTCAATGTTTTCCTTTATAGAGCTTAAAAAAGTTTGATTCCTTCCATTCTCAGCCTCGTGCTTACCTTTAAAACATACCTTCTAGAACCTTCTAGGACACACTTAACTTTCCCAGAAAAAAAATCAATAAAAGAAATCTCCACCTAAACACCGTGAGGACACTTTACAGTTTGTGGTTATTAGTGTGATCGGGTGATTTCCCATTACATCTTTAAAATTAACTTTAAAAAAATTACAAATTTCTGCTCAATGCAGAAAGCTGGTGGAGTACTGAAAAGCAATAAAACAAAATTCCCCAAGTCCCACCACCTGGGCACAGCCATTGCTAGCATTTTGGTGTATGACTTTTGATATTTTACAGATAACTCCCCTCCCCTCCCCACCCCCAAACACACACTGCATCTACCATGTTATTGCTGCAGAACTCTAGGGCAGGGGGCCATTCAGGACTCCTGTTTCCTTTTGTCTCCATCTCCCTTGTTCCCCTGGGGGGTGAGGCACTGATGCAGCTTTGACTCCATTATGTGTTAACATGCTAACTAGTGGGCAGGGCTCATTTGCTTAAGTCATCCAAGTTTTACCACTTGTCTCAATAAAGTCTTTAATAGCAAACGCATCCAGTTCAGAACCATACGTTGCATTTCGTTGTCATGTTTCTTAGTCTCCTTTAGTCTGCAACAGTTCTAAAGTCTTTCCTTGACCTTCCTGACTTTTACACTTTTGAAAATTATATGCAGTTAATTTCTAGTATGTAACACTGTATTACATACATTACCCTCAATTTAGGTTTGTCTGATTCCTCATGATTAGATTCAGGTTGTACATCTTTGATGGGATGATTACAGAAGTGATGCTGGGTCCTTCTCACTGCATCCTATCAGGTGGGGTATGATTTCCCCTTTTATTAATCTCTCAGCCAGATAGCTCTTATTTGGAGTCCATGTTACCTAGACTCTCACGCTGGAAGCAGATGCTTCCCAAAATTTCCTTCTATTTCCTAAACTATAAGTTTCCAAGGGCATTTTTCTCTGCAATTCTAATCCTATTTTGTCATTAAAAAAAAATACTGTAGAATATTGCCATAAGTCTCCTTAAGGTATTTTTCTTCTTTTTGGTTCTCATATGAAAGGAAATTTATTTAGGGCTAATGTTTGGCTATAAAAAGGCAAACATTCTTTCCCCCATCCCATTCCCAATCCCTGCTCTTTGCAAGTCGGCCTCCTTCTTTTTCTTCAGTTCTAGTCTCAAATACCAACTCTTAAGACACATTTTCCCCAATTATTCTACATGAAGTAGATCCTCTGCCTTTTCATTTGCTATCTTACTTGTTTCTTTCATAGCACATATTACAAGTTGCAAAGATTTTATTTGTCTACTTACTTGTTTGTTATCTCTTCTTGGGGGAAGAAAGCTGTATGGGGAGCAGGCAGTTCACAGAGCAGGAAGCAATAAAACATACTTATTCTTTAATGATAATGAATAGATAATGAAGATATGAAAGGATGCTAATCCTCATCTTCATCATAAAAGTGAAATGCTATCCACCAGGTTGGCAAAAATTTAAAAATCCAATAAAGCCCAGCGTTTGCAAGGATGTAGTGCAACAGAAGCTCTACCTCTGTTGCTAGGAAGAGTGTAAACTGTTATAACTACTTCGTGTGATCAGTTTGGCATTACCTAGTAAAACTGAATATGTGAATACTCACAACCTCACAATTCCACACAGGCATGTACCCTAGAGAAACTCTTGTCCACAAGAAGGAATGTACAGCAATGCTCAGATTGTTTGAAATAAAATAACTTGAATGCCTATTAAGAGTAGACTAGATAAATCACTATTTTCACTCAATGGAATACTAGACGGCATTGAAAAATGAACTAAATCTAGTCACATGCATCTGCATGAATTTCAAAAGCTTAATTTTGAGTGAAAAAAGCAGGTCACAGAAGAACACTTATTGAACAATTCTATTCACATAACAGAAGTAACATGTGAAATGAAACAGTATATATTTTTGGGGACATACACTTATGAGGTAAAATTATAATGTAAAGCAATGAATGGTCAACAGAAAATTCAGGACCGTGGTTAACTCTGGGGGTCGGGCAGGGGGAACGTGTTGGGGGCGGTGCACAGGGGCTTCAAAGGCACTGGTGTTCCTTTTCTTAGGCTCAGCGATGGGTGTTCATCTTATTCTTCTTTAAACGGCACATGTACGTTACCCACAATTTTTACACATTGCTATATTCCACAATTTATCAAAAGCCCTATGAGTGGGTGGAAGGGGCCTTCATGCTCACTCGGCCCCTTGCAAAGAGCCTGTCCCACCCAAGACCGTTGGCCTGGGTCTAGCAGTAGATCCTCTCGCCCAGGCCCATGTCTGCTCTCTGGTCAATGAGGCCTTGGACCATGGTCTGAGCAAGCACCTAAGGGTCTCATGTCTCATCTGAGGGCATCAGGGGCACAGTGGCCAGGACACACACAGAAGCAAGTGCTCTCCTGGGCAGACTTACTCAGGAGAACTCGGGAACAAGGATGCCCCAGGGCAGGGCTGGGCCTCCTTCACCTGGTCCTGGCGCAGGTGAATGCTGAAGAGCAGGGACCAGAGACCTGGCCTAGGACTGAGGTGATTTCCTATGGATTCTGTTAATCTCTAAATATAATAATAATGATGATCATGATAGTGATGATTATTAACACTGCCATTTATTGAGTACCTTTTATACTCTGTGCCTAGAGCTAGGCATTCCCATGCATGATTTCATTTAACTCTGTGAGGTTAGGTACTGATATGATTCCCATTTTGTGGATAATGAAATCGAGCCTCAGAAAGGTAAACGACAGACCCACAGTCACACAGCTAATATGTGGCAGAGATTTGAACCCAGGTCTGTGTGACTCTGGAGTCCACACTCTATCACTCTGTGGGCAAGTCACATGGAGTCAGAATGACATAGCCTTCAAGACCTGGGTCCCATTAATGGGGTGTGCCCGACAAGAGGGGTGTGGGTACCAAGGCAGATTGAGATGGTGGGTTTCTCATCCCCATATCATGCTCACCTGGGCCCAAGCTCCTTGGGGACAGCGGCTGGAGCCGCCGATGCTCTCAGCAATGTTGTTTCTGTCTTTCTGTCTCGATATCACTAACTCTCCCATGGACTTAAGGCTGAATGCTTTCATATTTCTATAAATGCACGTGTGAGGCAGAAACACCCTGCGGTCCCACTGGAGCAGTCAGTGCAGAGCTACAAGGACTGGGTTCTCCTCCCAATTATAGCCATGCAATTTTGGGCAGGCTCTCCTGCCTTCCTTGGCCCTCATTTCCTCATCTGTAAATTGGGGGTAATAATAGCTGCTTCACTACCTCACAGAATTCTTAGAGGTCACAAACTCCAAGCCCCTCATTCCGCAGGTGAAGAAACTGAGCTCTCAAGCTGGGGAGAGACCTACACAAGGTCAGACATTGACTTGAGGTGGAGCCAGGAATAAAGTCAAGCCTTCCTGATTTCCAGTCCAAATAGATGCAATGTTCTGCAAATTGTAAACAAGGGAGGTTATTTCATGGCTGGGCACAAGCCCACGGAGAACCTTTTATAAGTTTTTCTATGCTGTGTCCACTATAACAAAAATGAGGAAATACCTGGGTCCATAACCTTGGACTTTTAGAAGAAAGTAGGCTGTCGATAAGGACAGATGCACCCTGAATTGATCATGCTCCTCTATTTGAATTCTCCCTGATTTTGTCTGGGCACAGTAGTTCCTGTGGAGTCGACAGAGGCCCTGGATTCCTTTGGAGTGGACAACCCTCTAGAATGTGCTGAGGGGTAGGGTGGGGCACAGGTAAAGGGATAACCCAGCCAGGGAGCTGGTGTGAACGACGGATAAGAAAGAAGCCTCACCCTGCTGCCTCTGAACTTGAACTTGGTGCCAAGGATCAGCGTCACGGGCCTCTCCTCCCTACTAGTGTGGAGGGGAAGGAAGAGAGCTCCGGTGCTGAGAGCTCTCACATACCCTACACAATGAACTCTCATAACCCTGAGGAGACCAAGGCAGAGAAGCTATGTTACTCTTCCAAGTCCCACAGCTGGCAAATGCGGGAGCCAGGAGTCAAGCCCAGCACTTGAAAGTCTGCACCCCCCGCCCCCCCCCCGACAGGCTTCCATACTGACCGGAGAAAGCTATGGCGAAGATCCCACCCGCAGCTGCATCACGGTGGAACTTGAGCAGGACCTGGTTGGATGAGCTGTGTATTGTCTTCTTGGCCAAGCTGTGGCTGAAGGTTCCGAGCTGTGGGGCTGTCTGCTGTGGCCCATCCCTGCAACAGGAAAGAAGGTCCTGCATGTCACGGGTCACCATGCCTACCTGTTCCACCTGGTGTGTCAGAGGCCTTCAGTGAGCAAAGAGATATCCCTGTGTTGCCTTCCCTGGAACCTTATCCAGTCCCTCCCATTTGTTCTTAGCTGTTGTCTGGAAACTAAATGAGAAATCAATCCAGGGCAGTCAGGTGACAGTTATCCAGCCCTGGAAATTTTGAGAAGAAATCCCACTATCTTCTGCTGATTCCCAGAACCTCCAAACAAAGAAATTTTTAAATTATATCTTTGTTCAAAGATTCAGTGGTTTGGAAAAAAAGCTGTCTAGGAAACTGCACTTATCAACTAATAATTCACATTCCCATTTTAAAATTACTCAAGATATGCTAACTACATAACTCAGAGCTGAGCTGTCCAGTTTGGTAACCGCTAGGCTACATGGGACTATTTACTTTTAAGTTATTTAAACTTTAATAAAGTTTAAAAATCAGCTCCTCAGTCACTCTAGTCACATTCAAGTGCTCAATGGCTACATGTAGAGTGGCTGCCATATTGGACCTCACAGATATGGACTATTTCTCTCACTGTGGACAGTTCTGTGGTCAGCACTGGCTCAGCATGACGTGACCAGTGGGATTTCACAAAATTCCACTCCAAAGCTCTTTCACTAGTTCAGGTAGCTTATCTTAGGTAAATGTAGAATTTTGGTTTGGGTTCTGGAAATACTGAGAAAAGTCAGCTCATCTACGCCCTTTCCCATTCCCACACCCGTTAATACTTTGACCCCCAGCAGGATTCCAGGTTGGGAACCACTGTCTTGCCATTCCTTTCCCTCCAAGGAGTCAAAAAGGCTAATTGAAGCTGAGTCCTCATTCCACTATGTTTATTTGAGACCCAAGAGGCTGACAGCCATTTAAAACCATTCTGCTCGTGGTATTCTGGACAAATAGATGGGTGACTCAGTTTACAGCCCAGTTAGTGCCCTTTTCTCATCGGCTGCTGACATGGCAGCTGGTCCTACCAGACGGTGATGAAGTCTCCAGAGGGCTCCGTCTGTAGTAGGCTGATGTTGAGGCGGATGCCGTGACCAATGGGTACGGTGATCAGCCAGACACAGTCCTGGGAGCTGGAGTAGGGACTGGGAAAGCCCGGGGAGTACACAGTGCCATTGAAAGAGGTGACGTTCCCGCCACAGGGCACTGCCAGGGAGAGGATACAAACACAGATGAGTGCTGGAGATCACCTCCCCCCTGAGAATTCAGATGACTTCCTGATGCAGTCCCAGCCCCCAGCACGAACCATCCTGCTCCATGAGGCTGGGCGGGATGGGGAGAGGAGATGGGGCTGAGGGAGGGCCAGGCCTGGCGTTCCCTGCTGTTCCCAACACACCACAGCTCTAGTGGCCCTCCATCTTCAGTGCAGGTCCTCTGTGGGCCTGCCTCAGCCCCTGGCCCCCCTCTTTCTCTTTCTTGTGGAAGAGACCTGTCTAGAAGGAAGGACACACCAAAGCTACCCCCTCTCCTTTCCTAGGAATACTAGCATCAGGGCTTCAGTACTGTTGCTGGGAAGAGGTAAGAAATTATGATAGTATCTCTTTCTTTCTCTTTTTATTCTGAGATCCTTGGAGTCGGACTTTTGGTCTTGACTTAAGAGTTGTGGATTCTTGTGGTGAGGCTATGGTTGGGTTCAAATTATGGCTAAACCGTTAATTGACTAGATAATTGACTAGGTAAGTGTAGCCTCTCTTTCTTCACCTAGAAAATGGGACTAAGACTTCGCTCCTCATAGGATCGTGGTGGCCATCAGATGAACTGCTCCGTGTAAAATGCTCAGCCAGTGCTAGTTCACGGAGGGGGCATCTGCTACACAGACATGATCCTCTCTCCCTATCTTCCTGTCTCCCCAGAGCACACTTACACTTAGACTCACTCTGATCTAGGCTTTAGGCAGGGGTATAAAGAGTCCTGGAAGTCTCCATGGTATTTGGATTTAATCACCATGGAGGAGAATAAAAAGAGGTTCTGGGCAAAATAAAACCCCCAAAAACAAAAAAAAAACCCTGGTCCAGAATAATAAGTGTATTGGTTGGCATGGGTCATCACACAGAGATATGGATGGGGCCGGACCAGGCTGAGAAGAAAGAGTCCCAATGCCTCCAAGCGGCGGCCAGGGTTCCTGCGAATGTGAACGCATCCTGAAGCTGGTGCACATGGGCATGCCATCCCTCCTCCGTGTACTGAACCTCCATCCGGTGCCAGGCATGGCCAGGGGAGGCAAAGGACAGCAAGGATACCACGGCACGTGATTCTGATCTGTGAGTGTGTCCCAGGGGACTGTGAGTGCCCTGGGACACAGCTAAGCGTACCGGCATCTCCAGTCCAGGGTGGAGCACGCCATCAACATGGAATGCCACAGAACATTTAGGGGGGGCCTTCATCTGGTCCTGTGAGGGGGTGAGGGAGTCCTGGCAGAATTCACATTTAGACTCAGACCTGAGGGATGACAAGGGCCAAACAGGTAAGACAGGAGAGAAAAGCAATGTTCTATAAGGAGGGACCAGCATGTGCTCAGAACCAGGGGCCAGAGAGGACGGCACATGGTGAAATGGAAAGTATTTCAGCTGAGCTGGAGTGTAAAGTCTGAGAGAGTGGAGAACAGGGGGAGGTAAGTGGGGACCAGGCCCTGAGGCACACCGTGTGCTACCCCAAGGGGGTTGGACGTTACCCCAAGGGAGATGGGGACGCCTTACTAGCTTCTGAGCAGGGCAGTGTCTGGAGTACATGAATGGTGTCAAAGGCTCACCCTCACTACACTGTGAAAGGTGGATTGAGGAACACAGACTGAAGGCTGGGCGCCCAGTGACGAGCCTCAGCTAAGTGGCCTGGATTAAGGTGGAGGCAGCACACAGCGAGAAGGGGATGCACTTGAAGGGCAATTAGGATGTAGAATTAGCAAGACTTGGTGACTAGGTCGGATAAGGGAGAGGGAGCCTGCCCAAACTGAAGGCGGAATAACCAGGGGACTAGAGGCACCCTTCACTAGGTGAGGATCTCAATGTAAAGGCAGAAAGACGATGACTTCCATTTTGAACACGCTGGGATTTAGATGCCTCTGGATAGGAGAAGATATTCAGTAAGGAATTGGATGTACAGGTGAAGAATTCAGGAAAGAGACAAAGGTTGCAGATACAGATGGCATTTGGAGATGTGAGGGAAAGAAGACAGTCTGGGAAAAAAATTCAAAGGACAGCAACACTTAAGGGACAAAGAAATAGATGACCAAAAAAGTTGGCACAGGCAGAAAGGTAATTGGAAAAGCAAGAGAAGATGGCGTCTAAGAAGCTAAGGGAAGAGGGCTTCCTTGGTGGTGCAGTGATTAAGAATCCGCCTGCCAATGCAGGGGACACGGGTTTGAGCCCTGGTCCGGGAAGATCCCACATGCCGTGGAGCAACTAAGTCCGTGCGCTACAACTGCTGAGCCTGCGCTCTAGAGCCCGCATGCCACAACTACTGAAGCCCACGCACCTAGAGCCCATGCTCCACAACAAGAGAAGCCACCCTAATGAGAAGCCCATGCACCGCAACAAAGAGTTGCCCCCACTCACCGCAACTAGAGAAAGCCTGTGCACAGCAATGAAGACCCAATGCAGCCAAAAACAAACAAACAAATAAATAAAAAGCTAAGGGAAGAACTTTCTTAGGAGGGAGAAGGGATTGTGGCTCAAGATGTCTGATGGAGGAAGCACTGCTCGTTCCTCTCTCCTGTGATGCCATATAAAGGAGTAAAAAGGGAACAAAAGTCCACAGTGAAGCTTGTCATATAGCAGGTGACCAGCCAACAATTCCAGAATGATGGACTGGTTATACACGAGGATGGTTCTGAAAATCTGAAAAACGAACTGGAAGTTGAATAGTTTTAGAGATTATGATCTTATATTCCAACACCAGAACAGCTCAGTTGTGCAAACAAGGTCTCTTTATCTATGGAGAGTTAATACTTCCAGCTCATCGTTTCTGGGCCAGTTACTGCGCTGGGAGCTTTACATGAGCCATCTTGCAACCCTCACAGCTCTTACGAAGCAGAGGTGAGAAGCTCCATTGTACTAAGGAAGAAACTGGAGGTCAGAGAGGTGAAGTGGTTCAGAGATGAAGCCCAGGG
This sequence comes from Stenella coeruleoalba, assembly GCF_951394435.1. Classification (NCBI taxonomy): domain Eukaryota; kingdom Metazoa; phylum Chordata; class Mammalia; order Artiodactyla; family Delphinidae; genus Stenella; species Stenella coeruleoalba. Next base: position 26,406,703 of record NC_137169.1, read on the forward strand.
CGGTCTGATTCTGGAACTGGGGTGCTTTCCCCTGGACTATACTGTCCTCCTGCCATATTTTCCCCTTTCAAGACAAATCCCAGCTTCTCCTCCAGGAAAAGGAAGGAAAATGGAACTGAGGTGTGCAAACAGGGGTAGGGACAGCATGACCTCCTGGTCCTTCTCCATCCTGGTTCTGGTTAATGAAGACCCAGGAAAGTACCACCTCTAGCTCCCTGATATCATCAACTCAGATCTCTCTAGGCTCGTGTAGGAGAGGGAGAATAAGCTGGGAGGTGTGAAGAGAGGAACAAGAACTTCCTAGAAAGATGCTTTATTCTCTCCTCCCCTTAGGAAAGTGTCATGATTACCTCTCTCTACCCCTCAGCATATCAGTGTCTTCCCTTCTGACTGCGGACATCTAACCCACGAGGTTGGCTATTCCCAAGGGCTGAGTATGTATTCCTTTGGCTGCGACCCACATCTCTTCCAGGTCCTCCCTAGGGCTGGCCCAGAACTCTGTCCCAGGACCCTCTTCCTGGATAGGCTTGGTCTCATCTCTATGGAAACAGGATGGACAAAGTTTGCCAGGACCTCCCAGCATGGGTGATCCCACGGGGCGGGCACGTGGAGGCAGGGACTACTCTGGATCAGTGTCCCTAAAAAGAATCACCAGGGATGAGGGAGGGACATACCTTCACACCTGGGCAGCGGGTGGTCCCAGTTCCGGTTGGTGCCGTGTTGACATGTGAGGACAGGGTGGCCCATCAGTTGATACCCTGGGAGGCACTCGAAGGTCACCGACTGCCCAACATTGTAGCCAGCTCCCCGCACAATGCCATTCGCAAAGGGCTCGGGGTCTGGGCACTCTTGAAGTTCATAGGCTGGAAACGATCACGAGAGAAGGTTACTTTCTCCTCTCTGGGCATTTTCTCCCTGACCAGAATATAGGCGTACCAGGGAGTTAGCATAGTGGTGGAGAACCAAGACATGGACTCAGATGGGCCTTCCTCATTTTCTAGCTATTGGCTTTGGGCAAATGATTTAAGTTCTCTATGCCTTTGTTTTCTTATTTAGAAAATGGTTATTGTGAGAATCCAGTAGGATCAAATATACACAGCTCTTTGCACAGTCCCGGCACATGGTGAGAACGTAATCAATGCTATCTGTTATTATTGTTCCCATGGGAATAGGGGACCCAAGGAAGACAAGGCTAGATTGAACCATTCTTCTTCTTTTTTTTTTTTTTAACATCTTTACTGGAGTATAATTGCTTTACAATGTTGTGTTAGTTTCTGCAGTATAACAAAGTGAATCAGCTATCCGTATACATATATCCCCTCCCTCTTGCGTCTCCCTCCCACCCTCCCTATCCCACCCCTCTAGGTGGTCACAAAGCACCGAGTTGATCTCCCCGTGCGATGCAGCTGCTTCCTACTAGCTATCTGTTTCACATTTGTGAACCATTATTCTTTGAGCACCTCACTGGGGCTCAGCATTGACCTCTGCTCTTTCCTGTTGCTGATCTCATTCAACCACCAAGGTCACAAACACGGGAAGTAGTCAGGTGAGGATATGAGTGGGGCCCTTCTAACTCTGAGAAATGAGAGCCCATCAGGAAGGAAGAAAGGGGTGGGAGGAAGCCAAACCTGCGGCAAAGGACAGAATAGCTGGGGTAAAAGTCCCTCTAAAGTACAAGGAAGTTGCTTCCCTGAGTATGAGTGTACCTGCCTCACACTCCTTAACGGGAGTGGCTGAGTCCTGGCCCACCAGGAGAAGTCGTTGAGGGATTTGCTGAGCACGTCACAGAGCAGAGCCTTCACTTAATTGGACGGTATCTGGGCCCACCAGACAGAAAGTCAGCCATGGGAGTAGAGGGAGCGTTCCAATAGTGGAAATTCTCAGGGGGAATAGCTGAGACCCAGTGAGTGCTCCATGCAAGCCGGTGCACGCACCACGTGCAATAACGACACGAATTACAGTCCTCATGAGAGTGCCATTACTGAAGTTCTCCCTCTGTGAGGGTGGCTATTATGGATTTCCTTTCAGGATCGTGCAGGGAGGTCTCTGTGGGAAGAACTGGGCAGGTTTCACTGGACATCATCAAGTAGTTGGCTGTGTTGAAAAATCGAGCAGTTCCAGAGAGAGTGGGTGGGCTGGTCAGCCAAAGGGAACGTGGCTCTGTTAGCAGCGGAGGGTTTGGACGACCTGGCAGATAAAGTCTTAGTAGAAGTAGGGAGCCTGTAGCTCAGGGAGGTGACTGAATGGATGAATTCGGCTTGTTTTTTTTTTTTTTTTGGTAAAATATTTAATTAATTAATTTATTTATTTATGGCTGCGTTGGGTCTTCATTGCTGTGTGCAGGCTTTCTCTAGCTGAGGCGAATGGGGGCTACTCTTCGTTGCAGTAAGCGGGCTTCTCATTGCGGTGGCTTCTCTTGTTGTGGAGCACGGGGTTCTAGGCACATGGGCTTCAGTAGTTGCGGCACGTGGGCTCAGTAGTTGTGGCTCGCGGGCTCTAGAGCGCAGGCTCAGTAGGTGTGGTGCACCAGCTTAGTTGCTCCGTGGCATGTGGGATCTTCCTGGACCAGGGCTCAAACCCATGTCCCCTGCATTGGCAGGCGGATTCTTAACCACTGCGCCACCAGGGAAGTCCGAGCTGGGCTTTTAAAGAGAAGCCTCGGTGGGAACAGGGGGACCCAATGATGGGGAGGAGCCTGAAGACCGAGGCCTCATGAGAAACCAGAAGCAGCCTGGAGGAGAGAAGCTGGGTCTTTATAACAGGAATTGTCTCCAGTGGAAGGAGCTGGGCTTTTCACAAAGAGAGACCCTGAAGTGAGGGTACCAGGACTGCTTTCACAGGGAGAGAAGTCTCAGAGCCCGTTCCACCAGAGGAAGCTTCAAAGGGAGAGGTTGATGAACTAGAGACTGTCATACAGAGTGAAGTAAGTCAGAAAGAGAAAAACAAATAGCGTATAATATTGCTTATATATGAAATCTAGAAAAGTGATACAAATGAACTTATCTGCAAAGCAGAAATAGAGACACAGATGTAGAGAACAAATGTATTGATACCAAGGGGGGAAAGGGGGAGTGGGATGAATTGGGAGATTGGTATTGACATAGACACACTATGTATAAAATAGATAACTAATGAGAACCTACTGCATAGCACAGGGACCTCTACTCAATGCTCTGTGGTGACCTAAATGGGAAGGAAACCAAAAAAGAGGGGATATATATATATATAGCTGATTCACTTTGCTGTACTGTACAGTAGAAAGTAACACAACACACTGTAAAGCAACTATACTCCAATAAAAATTAATTAAAAAATGAAAAAAAAAAAAGGGGAGAGGTTGGGCCTAGAGGGCAGATGTGACCCCTAAGAGGTGGACTCATTAACTTTCCCAGGAAAGGGCTCCTTAGGGAGACTAGTAGTAGATGCTCCAGTGGGAACAGATACAATTTCAAACAAAGCACCATATTAAAAACACTAATAATGATGACGTCTAACATTCTGGAACAATGTCATCATTTTGCTAAGTTCTTGTGTTTTTACAATCTCCTGAGAAATTTTAGTGGAATAAGTTAAGCCTGTCAGACTAGGAGACCTGGGTAGGCATAGCTTATGCTGTTACTGAAAACTTTATGGGAATATTTACCTGAAGAAGGGAAAGGAGAACCCCAGCCGAGGATGTTCAGAGTGTCTAACAGGAGGGATTCTGAGGAAAAGTAAGGATTTGGATTTCTTCCAAAGAAAGTCAAGGGACCACAGAGAGCTAGGCCTGCTCTATAGAAATGGCGGCTGTGGTGACAGGTGGCTCTTTCATGAAGCAGGTCTTTTCATAAAGGAAAAACCTGGGGTGAGTGGTCGGGCTAAAGAATGTGGGTCTATGGGGCAGGGAGGATTATTTGGGCCTGACACATTGGGAGGCCTTGGTGGGAGCGCCTGGGCCTCCGGCACTAGAGACAACCTAGTCGGGAGGTTGGGGTCATCATACACGAGAAGGCTTAACGGAAGCTGAGGTCAGGTCTGAGGGGGGCAGCTGCCCTGACACCAAGAGTGGCTCTGCAGGGGCCGTCAGGACTGGGGCAGTGGGCAGGTGCTGAGGAAAGAGCTGGGCCTGTGACCCAAGGGAAGCCTCAAGGGGAACAGCCAGGCAAATGCTGGGGTACAATGTGAGTGAGGGGAGCTGGGCTACCACAGAGTGGAAACCCCAGTGGACGTCACTGGGCCCCTCACACAGTTGGGCCAACTCAGGTGAAGGTGCTGGTCCTCTGAAGGCAAACTTACCACCCCTCCTCCCTGCTTCCACCCCTGCCCCCCGCCACACACACAGCGAGCATCCTCAAGAAACCGGCTTCCTCTCAACATGTGGAGCCTCGGTGTGTGTGGCGCTAACCCAGAGTGCCGGCCTGTGTCTGGAAGCCTTAGTGCAGGGCCCGTGTGCAGAGGAGCCTCAGGTGAAGCTCCTCAGAGGTGAGGGCTTGGTGAGCATGGGAGGGGCTGAGACCAGGGCTCCGTGGGGATAGTTAGGTCTCTTCTACAGGGAGGGAGTCTGCAGGACTCAGAGGGCAGCTCTGACAAGGACAAAGTGGACTTAACACGTGGGGAATGCAGTGTGAGTGTCTAGTCCCACCACGCAAGCTTGGCGGGCAGGGTTATGCCCGTCACAGGGGTGAAGGCACAGGGCACGGGTGGGCCCCAGAGCGGCTGTCCCTGTCACAATGGTGGCGTAATCAGACCTTGCATTTATCCAAGAGGAGGAGCCTCAGGGAGAGCCCTTGGGCCTGAAAGAGGATGTTACAAGTTGAATTGTGTCCTCTGCAAATTCACATGTTGAAGTCCTAACCTACCCCTGTGTCTCAGAACGTGACCTTATTTGGAAACAGCGTCTTCGCCTGCCTTTACCTAAATTAAAATGAGCCCGTTAGGGTGGGCTCTATTCCAATATGACTGGTGTCCTTATAAAAAGGGGAAATTTGGAGGCAGACAGACAGGGAAAAGAACATGTGAAGATGAAGCCAGAGATGGGGGTGATGCTCCCACAAGCCAAGGAATGCCAGACGGCCAGCAACCCACTAGGAGCCAGGAGAGAGGCGTGGAGTATATTCCTCCTCACAGCTCCCAGAAGGAACCAGCCCTGTCCACACCTTGATCTTGGGACTTCCAGGCTCCAAGACTGTGAGAGATTAACTCTGTTGTTTAAGCCACCCAGTCTGCGGTACTTTGATAGAGCAGCCCTAGGAGACTAATAACTAGGAAGCCGGAGAGAGGCATGCGTCTGTCCCAGAGAGGCACCCTGACCTTGTATTTGGGCCTGAGTCTCTCTTGGGACAGCCTGTGGCTGCGGGACGCATCATGACCCACTGGGCAGGGCTCACGGTCCACTGAGGCTGTGTACACTTCACAGGCACAGGCTCCTTTAGTTAGGGTTGGCCTCTGCGATGCGCCCACATACAGCCCCTCTGGGTGGGCAGCTGTGTTACCGCCGACGAAGTGGCACTTTCTGGGAAAGAGGCTCAGCTTCTCGCTGCTGCTGCCTTGGTATGAGGGTCCCAGCTCCTCCTCCTGAGGCTTCCCAGGTGGTAACAACCCTGACCATACTCAGGGACGGTCCCCAGAGGGGGCAGCACCCATATAACTGGCCCAACGGTGGGGTACCCTTTAAGGCTTTCCCTCAGTGACAAGCCCAAATCCTTGGTCAGTATTCACCTCCGACAAGGGATAAAAAAGCCAAATGTCAGAATGGTATGTATATAGAAATTCTATATTACCATAGAAAACACAACCAAAAAAATCGTGACGTATTACATATTCTTCACAAGAAACATGTAACTAGGTGTGGGAAAAGATCTGGAAAGATCTCATCAAAACAATAGTGGTTATTTCTGGGGAATAATTCTGGGTTTGGAGGCTGTAGACAAAGAAAGCTCGGCCTTACCTGTAATGTTTTAATTTCTTAATTCCTCCCTCCCTCCCCTCCTTTCCCTCCTTCCCTCCCTCCTTCTTTCCTTTCCTCTTTCTCCCTCCCCCTTTCTTTTTTAACACGGTAGGTGTGTTTATAGACTGTCTGTGTAATTAAAAACTAACTTAAAAAAAGCAGATTGCAAAACAGTATCTATAGTGATCCAATTTTGGTTAAAAATATAGTTACATCAGTATATGTACAGAAAAAATGGGAAAAGCAAACTGTTACAAGTTGATATCTCTGCATAAGGCAGGGTTATGGGAGAATTTTGACTTTCTGTGATGCGCTCACAAAAACTTCTGTGATGTTTTAATTTTTTGACGAGCATGTACTAGCCTTGGAAAAAAGTCTAAACACATGAAAAAAAATTCAGTGGAAGAATCTGGGCAAAGAGGTTAGAACAAATGGTTCAGTCAGTCACACTAGGAAAGCCCCCGAGGGAGACGTGGGGTCCGATCAGGGCCCGTGTACCGCTGCACAGGTGGGCACAGCTGCACGGGCACAGGTAACAGCTCCTCCACAGGGGAAGCCTGAGCTGGAGTGGATGGAGCTTTTCCAGGAGGAGAGGGCCGGTCACAGGACTGCAGCTCAGGATGGGGGAGCTGCGGTGAGCGTGGTCCGGCCTCACACAGGGAAACCCTCAGCGGGAGTAAACGCACCTGTCTCATCCTTAAGGCTCAGTGGGCCCTTCTGGGCTTGTTACAAGAATTGTTACTGGAATCCTCCATCATGTCAGAGGAGGAGCTTTGCCGAGCATAACGGACACACAGGGGAGGACCCAGAGGAGGAAGCGAGCCTCTCAAGGCCAAGGGGCAGTGGCTGGTTGGACACTCAGGGATGCCTGAGCGGGACTGATGGGTCACTTGCTCAGGGGAAGCTGCTGGCTGTTGGGTGAGGATGGGGATGGAGGCTGAGAAGGCGCTTTGGGGCTGCCGCCCTGGGAAGGGCTTGTCGAAGGGGTTCAACAGCCTCTGTGGGCCAGAGAGACATGTCACGGTGGTCGGGCCTGCCCCCACCTCCCCGCCCTTCCTGGGTTCCCTCCTCCGCTACGCAGAAGGCTGGGAAGACGGGTGGTTGTAAGAGGTGGGGATGGACGGGCCTTCCCTCTCCTCACCCTGATACTCCAGCTTGAATCCCGGCCGGTTCTGTGAGTGGTCGCTGTGGAAATACACGGTGGTCTCATGGGATGTGGACAGCAGGGCGCCGGGAAGCTCACTTCCACTGAATCTGCCCATCATGCGGCTGGTCTCATAGGGGCCATTCCGGATTTCTATGAAGTCATGGTTGGGCTCGGTGGAGAAGTTCAGGAACTGGATGTGAGCTCCTGGGAACAAGACAGGCAGACAGTGCCCAAAGCAATACAGTCCCGCACCCCATGTGCCGCCTCATGAAAGCATCACCAGCCAGAGCCCACGGGTCCCCTCTACGGACTGCCCACCCAGTTAGGGTCCCCAGACCACATGTGGGGAGTCACCAGTCCAGCCCAGTCTCTCGTCTTCAGGCAGGACTGAACTTAAAAGTATTTCTATTATTCATTCGAAATGAAAGGCAGCAGTCATTTCAGAGTGCCGTCTTGAGTCTGTTTTATTTTATGGAAAACGACGTTCAGCGTTAACACCTGATTAAATTTAGGATTCATATGTGTAGTATCAGTATAAAGATAGCTTTGTTAAAATAAACTTTTTACTTAACAATACCACCACTTAAACATAACTACACCCAAACAAAAGACATGAACTTCAATACTGGTATTTTCCAGAGCACTTATGATGATTCAGAAATTAGAAGGATACATCGTCCTATTGGTTCTATTAAGATGCCAAGTGAAGTTTATACTTTGGGGTCTTATTGGATTAATCAAGGTCTCCTAGCAACCCAACAGGTTAAATGGATCTCATTAACATCTTAACTTACATATTAATATATTCTTTGAAGAATAAAGGTGGGACTACTGATGTTTATTTATTGATAAGATCTCTCAAAATTAGATTACTATTATTGAAGAAATATATTTCTAAGCATAGAAAGAAGTCTGCAATGTTAATTATGAAAATCTGACTGCAAAGCAGTATGTAGCATACAGTTCTAATTTTTGTATTAAAAAACTGGAGGACTATTTACTGATTCACTAACAGCATTTATTGAGCTCTTGCCATGCATCAGGGCTGTGCTAGGTGGGCACTGCATGGGGAGGAGCGAGATCTACAAGGCCCTTGTCTTCATGAAGGTCACACTTTGATGGTGAGGACTAAGCTGTGAGTGATTATTTCTGCATGGTGGGATTACAGATAAATTGGAATTTTTATAATTTGCTCAGAATGAGCACATAGGCGTGAATTTTTTTTTTTTTTTTTTTTTGCGGTACGCGGGCCTCTCACTGTTGTGGCCTCTCCCGTTGCGGAGCACAGGCTCCGGACACGCAGACTCAGCGGCCATGGCTCACGGGCCCAGCCGCTCCGCGGCATGTGGGATCTTCCCAGATCGGGACACGAACCCGCGTCCCCTGCATCGGCAGGCAGACTCCCAACCACTGCGCCACCAGGGAAGCCCAGGCGTGAATTTTTTGCATCTGACTATTTAAATAAAATAAAGACTTGGCGTATACTGTTGAAGACCCTTCATGTCTCCTGCCCTCTCCCACTGTCCTCTCCACAGAGGCAGTCACTTCCATGAATTTGGAAGATAGCCGTCCAGTTCATGTTTTTAGATTCTTAAATACATATCTGGTTTGTTTTAAACATTTGCATGAATCTTATTATACTGTATATAGAGTTTTGTAAACTTTTAAATTTAGCATGTGTTTTTCAAGGTCTGTCCTTGTTGATATGTAAAGATACAGTTCATTGATTTTAACTACATATTAATTAATTCCATTTAATGAATTATCCAGCCACACTATTCACTCTCCTATTACTTAACATGTATATTGTCTCCAAATTACAGATAATTTTACATTGAGCACCTTTGTACTTATCTGCGGAACCTATGCTTTCCAGCCCACCGCCCATGCGTCATCCCAACTCCGGGGCTGCACGTCCAGGAAAGGGGCTCTTCAAGGATCGCAGAATTTCTGAACTGAGCTGCCTGACTGCTGCCATCTAGTGGCAGAAGTTTGTAAATGCAACGGTTTTTAAACACAAAGCAGGTGCCATTAGGGCCTGTTTGGAGTCCAACACTAACTTGAAAGCAAGGGATCTGGTCTTCTGTGACTGGTCCCTGCAAGAGGATGACTTCCTGGAGGACTTAAAGATAGAGGTCTCTGGTGGCTGAACATCAAGACATACAAAGAAAGTGACGCACCTCCCACTTAAACTTCTGTTTTCCTCTGGATGTAGCCCTCCCTCCAGCCCTTCATCATCTGAGCTTCTTCTGACTCATGCCTGGATGCAGAGCTACAGGGTCTCCCAGTTCCTCTTTCCTCAGTGTCTCAAAATCTGGAGTTTCCCAAGGCTGCCAAAGTCATCATCATTTTGTACCCTGATCGTCCATCCCCAGTTTCCTTCAGGAGATGGTACTTAATATGACTCCATTTTCTGGGGGTCACAACCTCTCTCCTCCCCTCAGGTAAGATTTAGATCTTTAGTTAGATCACTTTCTCTTAAAAGCCTCTTCTCCATCAGAAGACCCACTCTAGGATGAAAAATAAAGGACAAAAGAGGTGGTCTTCACTCCTGAGGTCACAGACTGGGGGTTCACGGGCCTGCTCAGCAGTGATCTCCTCGGGACATTTCATTTGTAGGAGCAGAGAAATGACTTGGGCAAGATGACCTATGTGTACAGCCTATAAATTCCATTCAACATAAATCCTTTCTCTCTTCAACAGAAATACTGGGGGTTAGATTACATTCCCAGTACACAACACATGAATCTCCACTAATGTAGTTTTGTACCCAGATTAGTGTCCTCTACACCACGCCAACCCCTGTGTCTACACACACACACACACACACACACACACACACACACACACAAAGACACCGCCCAACCTCTAAGGCCAGCTAGAAGGTGAGCATAAAGAACGCAAACTCAATTTCACGTTGACCTTGGCTCAGTTTAATTAGGATGAGAAATTAGATACTGGAATTAAAAGAACAGGCTGAAGTCCAGTCTCAGTAAAATAGATTGTTTTTTTCTTTTTTAACCAGCCCTGAGTAATTTCTCATTCCGCCTTTTAGCCCACTGCTCAAATGATAAAAATAATAATGGCAATCCCTGAAGTTTTTTCCCTATTTTATGTCCCCAAAGCCCGTTCATCTCTACCATTCCTAATTGATCCTCACGCTTGCACAAGAGGTCGACAGTTGAGGAAGCAGAGAGGCCGAGAGCTAAATGGACTCAGCTGAGGTTAGTGACAGCCGCAGACAGCCGCTTTAAGCCAGAGGCCTGGGCGTGAAGACTTACCAAAGCCCACGGGCAGTGCTATTTGCCAGGAGCAGTCCGTGTTGCTGGGGTAGCTGCCCGGGAAGCCGGGGCTCAAGATCACTCCGTCCATATCTTTCACTGCTCCTCCACACTGCGCTGTGACCGTGAGACCAGACAGAGCGTTAGGACTGCAGTGAGGTCAGTATGGGGCCATGCAGCATTTGGACTTTCCCAAGTCAATTTCCCTTTGAGAACCCAAAGGAACCTATAATTCATCTCCCTAAAAAACTGCAGACAAGGGCCAAACTGAGCATGTAAATCCAGGAAGGGAAGCATCTCCTAGGTCTGCCCAGCCGTCCACAAACCCAAGTTATGGATGCTTGACCTTAAGCATGCCCTTCAAAGTCAGTTTCCTTAGCGAGGTCATGCAGCACAAGCGGTCTGCCCCAGGAGACGTGTGACCATCTCCTACACTATCCCCCAAATCTCCCTCTCCTCACTGTCCAGTCAACTCTTCCAGGACTGAAAGATAGGAAAGAAGGGGACGGGGATGCGTTGGCACGCGGCCAGGCTCTTTACAAATACATATTCCATGGGACTGGGGGGTCAACAGAAGAGCCCCACCACGAGCCCACCCTCAGAGCGTTGACACACGCCCTGAGCCAAAGTGACTGTGATTATTTCAGCCCAGGAGGGGTTGGGGCATCTGAATCTCCAATCGAGGTGACTTCAGTCACAGTCACCTGAAGATGCAGGGCTGGGGCACGACTGCAGCCTGGTCAGTTGACGTCGATTCTTTCCTTTTACATCTTATTAGGAAAAGGCTGTGTGAGCAGAAAGGGGTTAGCTTGTCATGGGAGGCCACAGAAAGGAGCGGAGGGGAGGCCATGTGCCGTGTGTACGCAAACGCCTTCTGGGGAGAGGACTACTCGAGCACACAGACCCGAAGGGATCAGTGCCCGGGTGCAAAGCGGGGACCTGGGCGTTGACCACTGGGGTCACAATCCCAATGCTCCCACTTCCTGAGTGACTTTGGGCCAGCTCTAACTCCCTCCACCCCAAACCCCCAAACCTCAGTTTCCCCCACCCAGCACTTGTGTCACAGGGTGGTGATGAGGTTACAACAGAAAGGACTTCGCCTGGCTTGGAACAGCGGCTGGCACACACAGTACACCCTCAGCCACAGCAGCTGCTGTTCTATGAGCAGTTCCCCGGGCAAGACCTTTGTGATACAGGATGGGGAAAGGGCCCTGGGCTGACCAGTCCCATTTCTGACTGCTCTGCAGACGACCAGGTCTGTATCCTGGTGAGATCACTGAAGGGAAATCTCATACGCTCCAGTGCCACGCCCTTCGCTCACCTTGCTTCCCACCCGAAGGCTAGCCTAGATTTGCACTTGACAGTTGGCGGGGAAACCTAGGTTTCCATTCCCAACTTTGCCACTTTCTTCTGAATCCTAAAAGCCTTAGTTTTCCTGTTGGCAAAAATGAGGGTGATGACAGCTGCCCTGAAGAGCTGTGGTGAGGAGACACGTAGCTCCGTGCCCGGCATGTGGCAGACCTTCAATAAAGGGATGTTCCCCCTGCCCCAAGCTGACTAGAAGCTTCTGAGGGTGGAGATCCTGTCTTTTCTTGTATCCAATGATCTCTTCATCACTACTCGGCACAGAAACCAAACCAAGTCCTCGTTTCACAGGGAACCCTCAGCCTTCCTCTATCAGTGGATTCCATCTGTCTGTCCCACGAGAAGTCACAGGGGAAAGCCCAAAGTGCCCAGAGGTTCCATTTGGGGTTTGGTCGATTATCTGGAATCAGAATGGTCATCATCAGGTTTTCGAATGGGCAAGCCTCCTGTCATGTTTCATTTGGTGGGTGAAGGTATCCAGAAGTCAGGAAAATCTTGAGAGTTAAAGCTTACAAAAACCTCAGTCTAAAGTACTGTCTGTGAGCAGCCCCGGAATACCAAACTTCCTTTGGAGTCGAACTTGATCCCAGCGATATGTCACTGAACTCAAAGCCCTGGTAGAAATGGATTTGAATGACCTGGAAAAGTGGGGACTCTCTTACCAATACAGAGCGGAGGAGGGTAGTTCCAGCGCCGCACGGTCCCGGGCATGCAGGAGATGTGGGCGTGGCCCTGGAGGAATCAAGAACAGCGTGGGCTAGCTGCCCCCACGGGCACAATTGCGTGTACAACGTGGAGCAGGGGGCTTGTTCTGGGGCCTTGGGTCAAGGAACAAGACACATGGATCCACTGTGGAATGGGGAGTGAGGCAGAGGGAGAGAGATCTGGGGAAGGATGCTTACTAGCGGCTATTGCTAAAGAATTCTCATTTCTAAAGGTTCCTTGCGAGACTCCTTTAATTACTAGAGTCCCTCACTGCCTTCAAAGGAAGATTCAATTTTCCTAAAGTCTAATCAAACCGAAACTTTGCAGGAACACATTCAAGGCTGGCTTGTGCCAAATGGCTAAAGTCAGCACTTTGTCTTTTTCATGAACAGCTCCAGGAGGGCATAACAGTGCCTGGGGGATCTGGGGGGCTTCTCTCTGTTCTTTGGTGACTGCAGCTCTGCTGGGGGAAGGCCGGCTGACCCCAGCTCAGGGGACATCTTTCTGGCCCTGGGGGTCAACGGGAGGTACCTGGAGGGCATATCCCGGTTCACACTGGAAAGAGACCACATCGTTCACCAAGTAGCGCTCGCCAGTCTTCACCCCGTTACTGGGCACAGCAGGTTCTGGACAACTGCTCAGGCCCACCGCTAGACCAGACAGAGACAGACAACAGGAGAATGGACAAGCCCATCAGGTGGGTGTAAGAGCAGGCCGAGGGCATGGCTGGCAGCAGGGAGGAGCAGCTGCCTCCAAGCTGTGTCTTCTCTGCTTTCTCTCCTCCCAACCTCTAAGCCTTTCACCTCCCAGCACATGAGAAAATCAGAATGTTCACACGGCACAGAGGCTCAACAGACCAAAGCCTCCTGGGGCAGGTGGGTATCATCTGGGGACTCTGGCTGTCCAGAGGCCCTCGGGCTCAAAACTATACAACATTGCTATCACCCCAAGAAGTTCCATCATGCTCTTCCCAAGCAACTTTTGTCCTACATGTGCTTTTAAGAAGTGGATGTCGTGCTTGGAAATGGAAGATGTTTGGGCCTAAATCCACAAATCCCAGCATCTGGGCCAAAAGACTCCAAGGACAATATTAAAACAATCATCAAACTGAACTGAAAGTACTTCATCTCAACTGTCATCTTGTCTCTTTTTGCCCCACTCTTCCCTGCAGTCCAAGTAGAAGGCAACTCAGTATTTAGTGGGGTGATCAGAACTTAGTAACCTGACACCTGCTTACTGGAATGGCAGTGGTAGACAGAAGGAGGAGGAGGGGCAGAGAGAAAGAGAAAACAAGAGCAAAAGAGTGTGGTGGGAGAAGAATGCAATGGGGAGAGAGGTGAGGACAGAGAGAGGAAGACAGAAGGACACAGAGAAAAGTCCATTCTAATTTCTTTACATTGCATAGCTTGATTTATTTAAGCCATGCTTACAACAAAGGAAGACTTAAAAAAATCATATGCAATTTATTACTTCTGAAAGCACATTGTTTCATTTCCATTTCAATTAAATAAATATTAAATACACAGCAGTAGACAAGACTTTTCAGTACCCTTCAAAACCATTTGCCTCTACAATAGCAGTTAATTCTCCCCTTCTGTACCCTCTTTGTAGATTATCTACAAAACAAACACAACTACAGGGTACTGGGTCCTAGGAATTTCAGTCTCCAAATACTAATGGAGACCTCTGTTTTCCCCTAGTTCTTTCCACTGTGAGAGGACAGTGCATGATAAACACCAGCTACTGAGAAAACTACCCATTCCTTTGAACAATAGCAACAGAAAAAAAAATTCAGAAAGGTGAATTTTTCCTGGGAATGAGGCAGTAGAATGGCAAAAAGATTTAGGAAAGTTCTATCTTTGGAACATGTAAGAAAAGAGAAGATTCTAGGGAACATTTAAGAACTCAAATTTAAATATTGGATAAGGAAACAAAACTGGAGAGAACAGAGACGAGAGGGTGAAAGGAAAAGTACAAATTATTCAAGAGCCAGGATACTTCACCCTGCTGGGTGAGTGAGGCCTGAGAGGTCTGTGGGAGGAAGGTCTTGGAGGTCCCTGTCCTATCCTCCACCCTGCAGGGTCTTGGCTTCCAGCTGCCCCAGGGCTTTCTGACCAGCTGCCCATTTCAGTTCTTCCAGGCGATGAACATCCTGGGATCCAGCTAGTCCTCTCCCAACTACCTGGACAAAGCTCGTTCATTTTGAGACCAGCTGGGTAATGCTGACCCTATCAGGCCTCTAGCAGCAAGTGGGTCTTCCATCTGCCCATCCTGTCCAAGATGGTCCAGCCAACCACACCTTCTTCCATTTCTTACTTCTCATTCCAAATCTAACTCAGGTTAGACTGTAAAGTCTCACGTGGCCAGGGTTAGCTCCCCTCTTCTGTACACCCTTAGCATATCAGGTTGAACTACAATCACTGTTTCCATGTCCATCTCTCCCCCTAGACTTTGTGCTTTGTGCCTTATTCATCTTTGTTCCGTGGGCACTTAGCACAGGGTGTGCCACATTGCAGGTGTCCAGTGTTTCTTCATGACATTCACTTCTCCACCAGCCTCTGGGAGAAGTGACTGTTCTATCCTTTGAACCACCGCTGTACCTCCTGGCGACACCCCTGTGAGCACCTGGAATGCTGTCATGTCCTGTTCTGTCCACGTGTCTGCCTCTCTCCCCTGGACTCAGAGGGGACTCACCCATCTTGATCTTACCCAACCCCAGCATGGCACCTGGCACATTGTAAATACCCTATAAGTAATTGCTGAATGAATGCGTGGCAAACACTGCTGCCAACATATTTTTTCCTGTACCCAGTGGGGATGGGGATGGGCAGGCCGTCTCAGGATGAGAGCAGCTACCCCAGCAACCTCTGTCTTTGTCGCCCCACAAGGCACATCTGCAGCCCTTTTCCTTTTTTTAAAAATTAAAATTAATACAATTTTTTTTTTTTTTTTTTGTGGTACGCGGGCCTCTCACTGTTGTGGCCTCTCCCGTTGCAGAGCACAGGCTCCGGATGCGCAGGCTCAGTGGCCATGGCTCACGGGCCCAGCCGCTCTGCAGCATGTGGGATCTTCCTGGACCGGGGCACGAACCCACGTCCCCTGCATCGGCAGGCGGAATCTCAACCACTGCGCCACCAGGGAAGCCCTAATACAATTTTTAAAGGTTACTTTCCACTTACAGTTTTTATAAAATATTGGCTATATTCCCCGTGTTGTACAATACATCCTTGAGCCTATCTTATGCCCAGGAGTTTGTACCTCTCCCTCCCCCTGCAACGCTTTTTCTTTAAGAGTTTTTAGTTGTGACCACTTAGGGATGCTGGAAGCCAGGATGTAAGGTTTTGAGAGTGGGAGAGGAGTGAAGTTTGCAATGAGGAGAAGAACTTCAAGGACAGTTGCATCATTGACCAGGGTTTGGAGAAGTCAGTTTTTAGGACTGGAGGAGGAGAGAACCTCCATTGTCTCACACCCCAAATAATTTACTGGGCCCAAGCCGGTGACCTGGCCCCCCTCCCACTCCTGTGTGGACACAGAGGAAGCACACAGGCTTTTGAGGAACAGACCCTTGGGTGAGAACCCTGGCTCCACCACTTCCTGGCTGTGTGTCTTGAGGAGGTTTCAGACCTTCTCTGAGCTTACGCATCCTCACCTAGCTTGGCGTAAGGCTTCAGTGGGGTGGAGAATATATAGCCCCAGGATAACCCCCGCTCCTTGTGGGAACTTAGGCCCTGTCAGTTCCCACCCTGAACCCTGCAAGCAGCTGACACTAGGGATTCTCACTTTTGTACTCCAAGTGGAAGCCCGCTGCAGACACGCTGATGTCGGAGTAGAAATGCAGGTAGAGCTGGTTGGAGGTGCTGTTCAGCAGGGCAGGCACGGTCGTACCTGGCGAGGAAATGGGGACCAATCAGACTTAGCCTCTCCTCACCCCTGCAAGCCCCCCCATTTCGCCGGCTGTTGCTACCTGCTGACTTTCTGCTCCCAAGGCCCCCAGATGTCCCCAGTTATCAAACTCACTGAATGACAAATTAGCTCGCCTTAGTGTGCTGGGTCTCCAACGGCTGAGGGAGGAGAGACTCCAAACAACTTCCTTCAAAAAAGCAGTGGCAGAGCCACGTGCCAGCAGCAGGGCGACTTCCCTCAGGTGGCCTATGAGTTTGGTCCCCTTCCAGGCGTCTTCAAAGTGACTCTGACGTGGATAATTCTCTAGGCCATTCAGGCAGTGTAGACAGTTTATCTGGGGCACATGACGCCTCTTAGGTCTTGGCAGCATGAAGTTCTGGGGTCTATAAGACCCAGATAATTGCCCTGACCTTTGGGCAAAATCATACACCACACTTAGAAGTCCACTGCTGGAATGGGAAGTGGTGTGGCCACTCTGCTGACAGTCCCTCAAAAGAGTTACATATAGAATCACATATGACCCAGGAATTCCACTCCTAGGTGTATACCCAAGAGACCTGAAAACATGTTCCCATGGAAACTTGTACGTGAATGTCCACAGCAACATTATTCAAAATTAGCCAACAAGTTGGAAACAACCAAATGTCCATCAACTGATGAATGGGTGAATGAAATGTGGTCTGTCCACACGGTGAAGTGCTGATGTGTGCTGTACATCGTGACCCTTGAAAACGTTACACTGAGTGAAAGAAGGCAGACCCAGAAGGCCATATATTGTAGGACTCCATTTATACGAAATGTCTGGAATGAGCAAATCCATAGAGATGGAAAGAAGCTTAGTGATTGCCAGGGGGTGCGGGGGTGCGGGACAATGGGGAGTGTGTACAGATGGGTACCTGGTTTCTTTTTGGGGTGATGAAAATGATCTGGGATTGGACAGCGGTGATGGTTGTAGAAGCTTGTGAATATACTAAAACCTGCTAAATTGTACGCTTTCAAATGGCAAATTTTATGGCATGTGAATTACATTTCAATAATAATAATAAAAGTCCACTACTGCCCTCAGAGTCCAGGTCCCTAGAAGCCCCGCCTCACCTGAGAAACTCCCCAGCATGGTTACAGTGTTGTCTGCACCATCAAACACTTCCAGGGAGTCCCAGTTCTGCTCTGTGACAAAACTGACGACTTGAATCTGGAAAGGCAGGGGGATTGCACCATGGGTTAGGCAGCCCTCCCTCTTCTCCTCCCTTCCCATCTACGTGAAGGGAGGAGCACCTAGTCTGGACCCGACACTGTGCTAGGAACTCTGATAAAAGTAAGATGCAGCCCCTGTCCCCCAGCAGTTCATCGTCCAGTGGCGGAGAGAGGTATGAGATGCTTGCATGGCAGTGGGGTACTCTGTCAGGTAGAGAACGGGGAAAGGAAAGTCCAGGCTACTTCGGTCCAGCTGGCCTCCCCCTCACTTCTCCAACACTCCTTGGGTTTCCTCACTTTCCTGTCTCGACTGCACCAGACAGGATGTCTGCTGTGAGCCAGTAACCCGCGCCTGGCTGGACCTGTCCACCTTGAGTCCCTGCGGCTCCCCTCTGTTGGCCTTGCCCGCCCCGGGCCCTCCTCCCGGCCGCTGCGGCTGTCCTGGGCCTCCTCCAACTGGCTGTCACCCCCGGGCACCAGTATGGTCCCGATTCCACTGCAGCTTCAGGCTGCAGGTGCGACCCCCCAGGTGTGCGCCGGGTGCTGTCCCTGCTTCATCTGTGCTTGCCGGCTTGCCCCCTTCCCCTCACCTGCAATGCCTCCTCTTCCATCCCCCCACACTCTGAAGAACAGAACCCTTCAAGCCGTTTGAGAAACATCTACGATTCCTCCCCAGCCTTCACACTCCAGCTCCGGGCCCACCTCCTTCTTCTGGCTTCCCTGATGGCCGAGCCAGCACCCACCCCTTGTCCTTCCTGAGCCGGGACCTGTTGTGTTTTTCTGTTTGTGGGCCTCCCCCGCACACCTGGCCTGAGGGGCAGGGACAGGCTGCTGTGTCTGCCCCCGGCACCCCCTTGGCCCTCACCTGGATGCCAGCGCCTTCGGGGACCATGATCTTCCACACGCAGTTGAGGCTGTTGAGGTACGGCTCGGGGAAGCCGGGGGACAGGATGGTGCCCCTGCGCTCCGTGAGGTTGCCGCCACAGGGCACTGGGAAGGAGGCCGCTCTGGTCTCTGTGGGTCCCCAGGGGAGCCTCCCCGGCAGACCCCTCCCAGGGCCCCTGGCCTCGCTGTGACTCCACCCCCGGCTGGCTTCCCCATGCTGGGCCCCAGCCCCGCCCCCTCCTGTGGCTCCTCCCCATACGACCCTCCTGAGGGACCTGGTTCCCGCTCCCCCGCCCCCATGTCCCTCCCCCAGCAGCCCCCACTGCTCCTCCTCGCTGTCTTCACGCCGACCCACAGGACGAGGGCTTGGCTGGAAGGGGTCCCCCTCTGAAGTCACTCTGGCCGGCGGGGCTGCTGTGTGTCTTGCTGTGTGTTGGCCGGCCACCCTCGCCCCCAAGTCCTGGTTGTCTAGGACTCACCCACACACGTTGGGGCTGAGACATTCCACTGGGCCAAGGCCCCGGGAACAGGGAGGCACTCGATTTCTGGGGAGCCCTGCAGGGCGTAGCCGGAGTTGCATTCGAAGCGGACGGTGGCGCCCACCGAGAAGTCACTGCCCAGCCTCCTGCCATAGCGGGGTTCCGGCACCGAGCTGCACTGCGTGGCGCTGGTCCGGGGCACCGCTGCAGGGGACAAGGGCGCTGAGGGGCAGGCCGCACCCCTCTAGAAACTGGTCCGGGGATGGGCACACCGGGGGGCTGGAACTGGGTGGGGACCTTGACAGGCTCTGGGCGCTTTCCCTCAGAGCAAGGGTAGGAGGCTTTCTAGGATGAGGCCCACCTCACTGAAACATAGCTAGACACACAATGTTGTAGCACAGCTTCTGGAAACCATGGGAGGCACTGTGAGGCCCCTGGGCCCAGACTTTAGGCCCAGTTGTGCTCTCCGCCTTCCCAATGAAGGCCCGTGCCCAGTAGGGTCCCGTGTCCCCTAACAGGGAGAATGGCCCTTCCTTCTCCCCTGACCCTGCTTTGCCCTCTTCACCCCATGTGCCTGAAGACCCTTCCCAGGGCCCTGCTCTCATGACCTGAATCTCCCTTCCTCCTACCTACAGGGGCTAATAGGACCTTTGAACCCAGGCCCCAGGGAGGGTGTCCCAGGGGCAGGATTACCCCTGCACAAGGCAATACAGCTCATCCTGGGCGGTGGAATGAACAGGACCATTTTTGGAGCCTGAGCCCTAGAAGAGTGGACGTTCTGCTGGACAGAGGGAGGCTGGGGCCTCCAGGTGGAGGCCAGGGCGCTCCAAGACTTGGCCTTTCCGGGCTCGTAAGGAAGGGAACGGACACTGATTAGCTGCTTCATGCCAGCTACTCTGTGAACTCTTTTAACGCCATCAGTGAGGTAATATGATCACCCTCATTTTACAGGTGAACAAACCGCGGCTCCAAGAGGAGGAGGAGCTGGTGCCCAGTTAGAAAGTGACAGAGCTGGGACCCAAATCCATGTCCAACTCACTCCAAAGCCTGTGTTTTCCCTGCACCTTTACTGGGTCTTGCAGACAAAACCAGGTAAGAGGCCTGGGCTGGTCTTCCCAATGCCATCAGGACTGTGCCGGACAATGGGCAGTGGGGGTGTGTGTGCAAATTAGCTTCCCTTCTATGATTTCTTCCCTTATCCAGCATGGAGTTTGGTAAGAATTGTCTGTTGGGTACATGAATGTATAAAATTCAACTGAATTTCAGGGAACTGCCCCACAAACCCGTAACTGCCCCCAAACAGCCTAAGAATGAGGCTCAGACTAGGGGGTCAAAGGTCCCTGTTTTCTCTGAAGAACTGAGACTGCCTTCACACCTCCCACGTCCACGTCCTGCATACCTTGGTAGACAAAGTGGAAGCCTCTGGCTGGAACTTGGCCTTTGGCACTGAACTTAATGAGGACTTGATTGGAGGTGGCCAAGGGCAGAGATTCTCCTGCAGAGATAAGGGGCAAGGAGGAGAGGAAGACTGTGAGTCCAGCAGTCGGGCCTGGCGGGTAAAATCCTGGCCAGGATGGAGGGGCTGCCCACACTCCACACAGCAGCCCCTTCCACCTCCCAGGTCTTCCTAAAATGAAACCTCACATTTTTACTGCAAGTTACAGTTTAAAGTTTACAGAACGCTTTCACATCCGTGGTCTTAATGTTGACCCATGTCAGTGTGAGGTTGGCATTCAGTACCTGCAGTTTATAGATCAAGAAAGATAGGTTCAGATCAAATGACCTGCTTGGAAAGGAGAAAGTTTCTGAAGATGCGTTGACCCACATGGATGGGGGAGAATGGCCGTTACCAAACTGACTGGTGGTTTACTTGGAAAACTGATATCAATCTGATAAAAACAAACAAACAAAAAAGGCACCAAGCTCTGGAAAGGAGGGTGATGTAATCACTGGAGAGTAACTGGCTTTTCCCAGATGCCCTGTGAAATGATTGACAACCAGAGTGATCATATAATTTATTGCTCATACTAGGACACTTCCGAGAGTCAAAGGGCATGCTATTAATAATTATGCTGGGACAACCAAGTGAAAGCTGGGACTATCCCAGGCAAAGCAGGGTGTATTGTCACCCAACCAATAACACAATGAAGTGGGGAAAGTCCGCACAGACACAGGAAGCTAAGGAAGCCCAATAGCTTCTATATCAGAAGATAAAGATATATCTTCTGTTTGATGTGGCGCAGACAGACCTGCAGCCGTGAGGTGGAGTCCTGCTCACCATCGCCTTCCTGTGGAAGCTGAGGGAGAATGTGGGGTGATGGGCAGTGGCATGACCACTCTGCGTGCTGCCCCTCCATAGCCTTAGGGACCCCTGGGAATGTCTGCTGACCCCACCGTCAGAAGGAAAGTAGGTGTTCCAGAAAGCCAGGCTACATCACTTCAGGGAGGCTGGGGGTTGGAACCACCCAAGGAGCCATTGGGAGGCACATCTGGGGTCCACCAGTGCTTCCAAAAAGCCCATGTGATGCTACTGGTCATGGGGATCAGAGAGCCTTTTTCACAACACACTTAGGTTTACATAGATCCCAGGTGGCTGAGCCCAGGAGTCACTGCCCAGCTAAATTCTGGCTGCCAAAGCAAAAAGAAACTCATGAAGAAAAGCTTTTCTTGATTTTCACCACCATCTCTAGTTCCTCCTCTCAATAAATGTGAGCAGAACAAACTCAACTTTTCCATTTTTCCATCATCTGGCCGGATACATGTGGAGTAGGACCCCCCGTAATCTCTCACAGGACCCATTTCAGCTTCCAGTGCTGGACGTATGCAGCTCTCCCTCTCCAGGAATAAACACACAGTAAAATCACTGGACGTAAGAAAAGATTCCAAAGTTTTAAGGTAGGAGACCTCTCAGAAGTCAAAGCAAGTATCTTTATGTGAACTACAACAAAGAACAGGTAAAAATCTCAGAAGATTTTTAATAGCAGTTGTCACAAGATTAAATTTAGCATTGCGTCTCTGAAATTAGAGGAAGATGTGTCAAAGAACAGATCTGAGATCAATAAAAGCTACAAAGAGATGAGAAACTCTAGCACATGGAGCTGGATTCTGCAGAAATTGAACAGCAAAGTGGAGATTAAATTTGGGAAATTCTTCCAGAATCCACAGAAAAAGGATAAAGAGATTAAACTAATGAGAGGAACGACAAGCGACATGGAAGACAGGCAGAAAAAAAATCCAATATGCATATATCAAGAATTCTAGAGAGAGAAGACAAGAGAAATTGAACGAGAAAAAATAATTTAAGAAGGAAGACAACTTTCGAAGCTTGAGAAAGGCTTGAGGTTTTTGAATGAGATTGTTCACAAAGTGCCGGATCTAATTAATGAAAAGAGATTTCCACCACAACAATCCTCGTGGGCTTTTCCATTTTAAAAATAAAGACAAAAATGTGAACGGTTTTTAAAAGAGAAAAGCGTGGGTTGCCTACAAGGACAAAGAATCAGGTTGAATTTCAACTCATCTATAATATTAACTATTGGAATAAAGTAACCACTGCAGCTTTGAAATGTTTGTGGCCCATAATCTGATTTATAATCAGGTTGTCATTTATAGGATACATCAAAGGAAAGGCATTCTCATACATGCAAGGTGACAGAAAGTACTGCAGTGAGGAGCCCTACTTTTAAAAAACGAACCAAAGTAGGGAAATCAAAAACCATCAGGGATAAAGAAAACTAGGAAAATATAGTTAAACCCAATTAATTATTGTTAAAGAGGGAACAAAACTAAATGCAAATGGAAAAACTTGTTCTTGGGGAAGAAGTCCATAATTATAAAATAATTACTAATAACATTGATAAAGTCCAAATGTATCAGCAAAGCTTGGAAATTAGAGATGGGTCAGGTATGAATGGAAACGTGAAGAAGCAAAAGCAAAACAAAACAAACAAAACCCCAGAACGAACAAAACAAGGTGACAGATAGCAGGCCACATGTTTCACTTATAAGTAAACTTCCTCTTAAAAGAAAAAGACTCTCAAAGAAAATGAGAAAAGATAAATCAGGCAAACACAGATACAAAATTGTTAGAAACACAGGGAGACAACAAAATATCACAATTGTGCTGGCAGACACTTTCACACAACATTCTCACTGATACATAAATAGAAAAACAAAGTGAAGACTGTTGAGTTGTGGTCTTCAAGCTTTTCTTTTTCTCCCCCAGCCCAGCCTCAGGGACAGGGACACAGTTCACTCCCATCAGCACCAAAGGCTCATCATCAGTGTTTCTCTATATGAGGAATAAGAGATGATCTGAGGATATTGATATTAATGTATATAGGTCCTATACTTCTATTTCTCTATCCATCTATCTATCTATCCATCCATCCATCCACCTATCAGTCATCTATCTCTATCCCTATTTGTTTCTATTTCTATTGGTCATTTACATTTCTATCTATCCCTATACCTATATCCATATGTATATCTACAGGTCCTAAGTGTATACCTATCTCTCTACCTGTACCTATGCTTATGCTTCTATATCTATGGATATACTTATATCTATCTATCTATCAAGAGATTTTGAAAAAGCACCTTACCCTCCAAAATCCTGATTTACACTCTTGGATGAGTGTGTATTTGTGGGGTGTTCCATTTCATTGAGAACCACTGATATAATGGGTTTGAATAATAAAAATGAGTAAGCCTCGGACTTCCCTGGTGGCACAGTGGTTGAGAGTCCGCCTGCCGATGCAGGGGACACGGGTTCGTGCCCCGGTCTGGGAAGATCCCACGTGCCGCGGAGCGGCTAGGCCCGTGAGCCATGGCCGCTGAGCCTGCGCGTCCGGAGCCTGTGCTCCGCAACGGGAGAGGCCACAACAGTGAGAGGCCCGCATACCACAAAAAAAAAAAAAAAAAAAAAAGAGTAAGCCTTATCTAATGGCTATTACAAAGCTTACTGAATCCTAACAGTAAATCTAGGAGGTAGAAGTTTTACTTTTTGCACTTTGCACATGAGGAAACTGAAGCTCGGAGTGGCCAAGGGTTGTGACGGCAAGCACCTAGCATGCAAGTTGGAGAGTTGAGATTAGAGACCAGGCAGTGTGACCACAGGGCCTGAGCTCACCCCTTCTCTCTACGTGGACTCTCTACGCAACAGAGAACACACATTCTTCTCAGATAATTAAGGAATTTAAAAAAATGTCCTTGGCTACTGAGAGGACCTCATTGAATCCCCAAAGTAGAAATGGTACAGGCCGCATTCTCTAACTACCTGGCAATAAAAATAGAGATTAACACAAATGTTTAAATGTAACGGGAACAAAATCCAGGTTCTTGGGGAAAAAGAAGAGACATCCTTAAACAACTCTTGGGCAGAAAGACTAAATCATGATCATGGATTATTTAGAAAGTAATGATGATGAAAATAGTACATATCAAAATTTATGGCATGAAGCCAAAACTATGCTTAGCGGTGAATATATATATGCTGTAAACATGCTTCTTTATTACACAGAGATAATAAACAAAACTCTCAATTCAAAAAGTTACAAGAAGAAGAATAAAATAATCTGAAAAAAAGGGGAGACGTTATGAAACAAAAGCGGCGTTCAGTTACTTATAAAACAATAACAAAGTCTACAGAAGAATTGATAAGTTGAATATAAAACAGAATGAAGCCAACACAATGAAACAAACTAAACAATATAAAACCTCTGGTCCAGCTGAGAAGGGCAACTATGAATATACCATTCAGTCTGTGGAGCTTGTTATTATTTTCTAATTAATTAACCTCTGCTTTTGTTTCATGACATCTCTCCTATTTTTCTTCAGATTATTTTGTTCTTCATGTGTATAACCACTAATACAAAAGAAATTAAACATCATCATAGGATATTATGTAAGCGATGGTGTTACATTTAAAAGAATCACAAAATAGATTTTTTTACTGACATATAAAATATTAACATTGATGTTAAGGTAATATACCTGACTAGACCAATAACCATGGAAGAAAGTAAAAGAAAAACTACTGAAAAGAGATAAAATAATGAGACAAATGTATTTTCAGATGATATTGCTTCTTGCCTAGAGGACCCAGGAGAATCAGTTGGCAGTGTTAGCATTATTATGGAGGATTCAATGACTTTACAAGATGAATATACCCCAAATATCAGTCTTCTAATATACTAGCAAAGACCACTTAGAAAATATAATGGCGGGGCCGGCAGGTGATGCCGGGGGCAGACTCATTTACAGTAGCAGCAACAAAAATTCCACAAAATATCTAGAAATAAAGTTAACAGAAAATGGATACTGCCTAAATGAAAATTATAGCACCTTTCCAAAGGTGTTTTTTGTTTGTTTCTTTCAAAAGATAATAGAGAGACATACCATATTCCTAATGGGAAATAGAGTTACTATTATAAACATGTGAGTTCTCCCCCAATTAATCTATAAGTTTAATGGAATTCCAATGAAGATTCCAATGCAATTTTTTTTAACTTGATATAATATTTCTAAAAGTTATTTGGAAGCAAAATTAAGCAAGAATAATCAATAAAAAATTCAAAATCAAGAATGACAATGGGGGGCTTCCCTGGTGGCACAGTGGTTGAGAGTCTGCCTGCTGATGCAGGGGACACGGGTTCGTGCCCCAGTCCGGGAAGATCCCACATGCCGCGGAGAGGCTGGGCCCGTGAGCCATGGCCGCTGAGCCTGTGTGTCCGGAGCCTGTGCTCTGCGGCGGGAGAGCCCACAACAGTGAGAGGCCCGTGTACCGCAAAAAAAAAAAAAGAATGGCAATGGGGACTTACAGAACCATATATTTAAAATTATTATAGAGTTAAACATTATTATAATGTTACACTAGTTAAAGCTTTTTGATACTGATACAAGAATAAACAGAGGAGTCTAGAAACATACCTTTAACTTTATAAAAACTTAATATATGTGAATCTGGCAATTTGAAAATTTCATTAGAACAGCTGATTAACTAAATTTGCAAGATGTTGGTTAGGTGTTCCCTAGTTCAAATAATAAATCAAAATAAATTCCAAAGGTATTAAAAGAAAAAATGAAACTAAAAAAGAAGTAAAGGAAAACCCAGAGGAGTATTTATTTAGTCAGCAGAAAAGTAGAGGAGAAAACTATAGCAGAAAACATTGATAGATTTAATATCATGGGAAACTTAGATTTTCTGACATTAAAACATGACCTGAAGAAAATTAAATGGCAAACGACAAACTATAGGGGAAGGTTTTTCATAGCATATACTATAGATAAGAGGTTTTTATGGCATGTAATATATATAGCTTCTAATAATATGGAGCTCTACTAAATACATACAAAAATAATTTACAAGTAAATTCACAAATAAAAAATTCATGGGCCAATAATTACATTATACAAGGTTAACCTAAGTTGTAATAAAAAAAGGCAAATTAAAAAATGAGATACTGTTTTCACTTTTCAAACTGATGATGTTTTTGTTTTCTTAATTACCTAGTTTTTGTGAGAATAAAACATGCCCTCTTTCTTTTTTAAAAATATCTTTATTGGAGTATAATTGCTTTACAATATTGTGTTAGTTTCTGCTGTACAACAAAGTGAATCAGCTATATGTATACATATACCCCCATATCCCCTCCCTCTTGAGCCTCCCTCCCACCCTCCCTATCCCACCCCTCTAGGTGGTCACAAAGCACCGAGCTGATCTCCCTGTGCTATGCAGCAGCTTCCCACTAGACATCCATTTTACATTTGGTAGTGTATATATGTCAGTGGCACTCTCTCACTTTGTCCCAGCTTCCCCTTCCCCTACTGTGTCCTCAAGTCTGTTCTCTGTGTCTGCGTCTTAATTCCTGCCCTCCCACTAGGTTCATCAGTATGGGTTCTTTAGATTCCATATATGTGCGTTAGCATAAGGTACTTGTTTTTCTCTTTCTGACTTACTTCACCGTGTATGACAGACTCTAGGTCCATCCACCTCATTACAAGTAACTCAGTTTCGTTCCTTTTTATGGCCAAGTAATACTCCATTGTATATATGTGCCACATCTTCTTTATCCATTCATCTGTCGATGGGCATTTAGGTTGCTTCCATGTCCCAGCTATTGTAAATAGTGCTGCAGTGAATACTGCGGTACATGTATCTTTTTGAATTATGGTTTTCTTAGGGTACATGCCCAGTAGTAGGATTGCTGGGTCATATGGTAGTTTTATTTTTAGTTTTTTAAGGAACCTCCATACTGTTCTCCATAGTGGCTGTATCAATTTACATTCCCACCAACAGTGCAAGAAGGTTCCCTTTTCTCTACACTCTCTCCAGCATTTATTGTTTCTAGATTTTTTGATAATGGCCGTTCTGACTGGTGTGAGGTGATACCTCATTGTGGTTTTGATTTGCATTTCTCTAATGATTAGTGATGTTGAGCATCTTTTCATGTGTTTGCTGGCAATCTGTATGTCTACTTTGGAGAAATGTCTGTTTAGGTCTTCTGCCCATTTTTGGATTGGGTTGTTTGTTCTTTTGTTATTGAGCTGCAAAAACATGTCCTCTTATTTGTTGGTGAACAAAATGGTAAGAACTTTCTGGAGCGATATTTGACAATCATTATAAAAAGCCTTAAAGATCACACATTTCCTTTAACTTAGCAATTCTACTTCTAGATATTCTAAGGTAATAGAGATGTATACAAAGATATATGTATACTATATTGAATTACTATTCATGAGAGTGAAAAATAAGAAAACAATCTAAATGTTCAATAATAGAGAATTCATTACATAAATTTTAAATAACTATATGATAGACTTTTATGCAGCATTTAAAAATCCTATTACAGAGGAAAATAAAAAAAGAAATGCTCACAATGAACATTTTAATAAAAATATGTATATTGTTGTGTTCAATAAAAAATGTAAAAGATTAAGTCCAAGTAGATATAAAGACTGGAAGGAAATACATTCCACCTTTTCAGTGGTTCTTTCGGGGTGGTTTTTATTTTAATTCTCTATACAATTAATTTGTCTTGCCGCTAAGTTTTCTACAATGAAAGTGCAACATGTTTATCATTAGAAAAACAGGTTGGGTCTCAATATCAACCCACAGGGGAATGCTATACCACTGGGGGGGTGTAGACCCAGCTTGGGGTGAGGGTAGCCTCTGAAGCTTCCTTCTATGTGGTGTCATCAGGAGCTGACAGCAGCGTACGACAAACACAAAGGTGTGGCTCCACCCGTGGCCACGCCCTGCTCACAGGGCCTCCCTCCTCCTTCCCCTCGACGCCCCGCCCACCACCCTCACCGTGCTGGCCCAGCCCTGGGTACCTGTGTGGGAGCCTGAGAGGGAGCCGAGGAGCTGAGAGTGCGGGTTGTGGCCGTCATGCACCTCCACCACGTCGTTGAGGGCCGTGTAGAAGAAGGCAAACTGTCCAAACACCACTGCGGAGGAGACACGGTGCAGAGAGCTCAGGGGCAAGGCTGGGCGGCCGTGCTGGGGGGGAGCCCTGGACAGCTGGAGGAGCAGGGCGACCTCAGAGGAGGTTGTCGGTTCATGGGGCTAAGTGCTTGCTGAGCCTTTGCACTGGCTGATTAGACACTGGGCACAGGGATGCGGGGACCTGGGA
Source organism: Stenella coeruleoalba (assembly GCF_951394435.1). Classification (NCBI taxonomy): domain Eukaryota; kingdom Metazoa; phylum Chordata; class Mammalia; order Artiodactyla; family Delphinidae; genus Stenella; species Stenella coeruleoalba. The sequence goes on from NC_137169.1 coordinate 26,435,223, forward strand.
AGGGTCGGGCTGGCATTCTCCACACAGGTCAAGATGACATTGTGGACTGCACGAGCAGCCAGGCTAACCCTAGTCCTTTCTCAAGTTGCAGTGGCAGTAGCTACTCTAGGAAACCGAAGAGCTTTCCGTAAGTTCCCCTGTGTTCCATGTTGACCTCAGGACCCTGTATTTTCCTTCACTTTTTCTTCAAAGATCCAGCCAATGAGGGCATCCCCTGGATACAAGATCCCACACATTTAAGAGGCATGAGGGTGCTGAATAGCAGCCTTCTCCTGAGGAAGGAGCGACTGTCCATGGAAGAGGCAAACATCTCTACCTCAGTTCCCTCTGGCTAATCCAAGGACAGAGGCAAAATGACATGTATTGAACACCTACTCTGTGCTGGGTACCATGCTTGCCATGCACGTCATCTTCTTCAATGCTGACTCTTCCAGATATCTGATTTTATAGACAAAGAAACTGAAGCTCAGAGGTTGAGTTCCCCAAGGCCACTCAACTAGCTCATGGGAGGGAGTTGAAAAACTGGTGGACCATGACCTCGAGGAGTCCCCTTTCAGACAAGACCTAAGGGCCCTGCCCTTTGATGGCTATCACAGGGTCTTTCCTCAACTGTCCCATCTCTGCCAGTCACTGCTGGAGGGGCTGGGGTTACTGACCCTGCGGGGCCATGGGGGGCACAGCTCCATTTCAGACCCTGATACATTCTGCCTGCCCCGGTCTCCCATTTGGCTGGGTGCATCTGAAAGCAAGTACCAGGGTAAGCCCTTCTCATTTTGGCTTAAGCCTTGAGCATGTAGGAAGTCGGATGTGCATGCATGTGCATGTGTGTGCGTGTGCGTGCATGTGTGTGTGTGTGTGTGTGTGTGTGTGTGTGTGTGTGTGTTGAGGCTGGGAGGGACTTAGGCCACGGAGTTGACTGCCTGCGGAAAGAAAGCATTTGCAATGATGAGTATAGTAGTGAGTGGAGTGAGAGCTTTTTAGCTCTCAACTCACGGGCAGAGGAGAAGGAGGGAGAGCCTGTTTTGGTGCCTTGAAAATGGGCACTGCGTGAGGGGTGGTGGCAGGGATATTTCCACACTCTCCCCTACAGAGGTGAACAGGATGGGCAAGGTTCCTGATTTCACAGTGTGCATTCTAGTGGGAAGAGACAGTCCAAAGTGAAAAAAAAAACCACACTTAAGCAAATAGATAAACAAAATAATTTCAGATAGTGTTAAATTTTAGAGGCAGTGCGAGAAAAGTGATAAGGCAAGGCAGTCCACTTCAGATAGGGGATCAAAGAAAGATCTATGAGGAGAGGGTGTTAAGGCTGAGACACAGGCTGGGGACAAGTATTTCCGACCTGAGGCAGAAATCTGCACCTAAATCCCTGGGCTTGGCATCAGTAAGAAAGAGAAGATGCTTGGGACAGATCACGACGCCTCCTAGAATCAGCTCTCCACATACAGGGTCCAGCTCAGTGAAACCGCCCAGCCTCGGGGCTGGCGGCCTGCAAAGGCGCGAGCTCTTTATTACTGGAGGAATTAAGTACAATATGCAGCCCAGCTATCGAGGACTCGGCTCTGGGTGGCAGGTGGGACTGGACAACCTTTCAGTACTTTTCTAACTGTGATACTACAGGTCCAAAGCTCCCGCCACATGCATGTGCCGGGGAGCGTGTGCCCACGCACACGAGTGTGCAGGTGCTGGTGTGGGAGTGGTGCCCGACGGCAAGAGCTGTGGGTAAAGATGAGGCTGGGAATTTACAGAGGGCAGAAAACACGTCTCTCTCATCTCTGCAGCTCTGGTTCCCAGCAGAGTGCGAGGTCCCTAGGAGGTGCTTAATAAATGTTTGGTGAATGTTCAGGCCTTGCCCCATGCTCGGTCCATCCTATCTCTTTGGAAAAAGCAGCCGGTTCTCTGCAGGATGCCCCATCTCAGATGGTCAGGATATATACACATGACCTTTACCCCACTAACACCAACTCTGTTTAGAAATAGTTGTTCCTCTTCCTACAAAGAGGAGATCCAGGGAGAAAGCAGCCCGGCCAGTCACTGATTGCCTGGGTACAACCAGCCTGTGACCCTCAGGAACTTCCTGAATCCTCCAGAGCTGCCAGGGCTCTTACCCGTCCCACTGCTAACCAGGTGACAAGGCTGGCTTCTCTTTGCCGAGGCCTCTTGGAATCTGGAGGTTTCTCTGCCTTTCCAGGGCCCTGACCTGCTGCTCTCTTTTTTTCTTGCTCATCCTACCAATTGCTGCTGGACCAGGCTCCCGCGCACAGACGGAACAGTGGAATGATGGGGCGCCCAGCTCCCTCACCTGTACGTTCAAGTCCAGCTCAGTCCCACTCCTTTCCTTCTTCCTGGCCCTCCGCCACCCTCCCCTGGGTTCCCAGTCGGCCTGGGTCTGCAGCACCTCTCTGCAGACCCGGGCTGGGCTAGGGAGCCCCCGGTGCACCCTGCCTTCCCTCTGTCCCGGCTGGTCCCTCCCTAACCACCCCGCCCTTGGTTCCAGCAGGTCTCACTGGTCCCTTCCTCCCGTGTGTATCAGGAGTGTACTCTACAGCCCACTGCAGAGCAACGGCACGCAGCTGTCCTCTGAGGGAGACTGCTCGGCCCATTGGCACGACAGGAGTGGAAACAATTTGGAGTGGAATTGGAAGGCGCTGGAAAACATAAACAAATATACACAAAATCCATACCGTAGTCCTTGGGCACGGTGACAAAATACAGGCAGATCTGTCCACTGGTGTAGTTCTGGGGGTAGTTAGGGGACAAGACCACTCCATCTGAACCCACATACTGTCCCCCACAGGGGGCTGAAAAAGAAATCAGGTAGAGGGCCAGGTGACCTCATGGGCCTCTCATCAGCTGTCCACCCTCCGTCTCTGCTCTCTCTCAGCCTGACCTTCTGGCCCTGGTGGGGTTGCTCTGAGGTCTGAAGCCACTAATGTGGAGGAGGGGAATTCTGGGGACATGCCCTGCCCTGCCCCGCCCCGCCCTGCCCAAAGACATCCATCCCTGGCCTGGCACGTGGCCTGAAACCCCCCACCACCCCCGATGCTATCAAGGGCCCTCCTGGGTGCCGGCCAGTCCTTGGCTTCTAACTAGTGACACTGGTATTGGTCCCTGGAGGCCCAGCCTTGGGGAGCACTTTAGGAACCTCTTCTGCCTACAGGTGGGACCCGGAGATAGTCTGCCACCCCACGGCTGATGTCTGCACCTGGACACTTAGTGTCTGCACGACTAAGGAGCAGAGGTTTGCCCAGAATAGCCCACTGGGAGCAGACAGCTCACGCGACCCAGCCATGGTCCCAGTCCCACGAGGGGTGGACCTCAGAGCCAGCCTCTCCCACCTGGGCAAAGGGGCCTCTTTACTTTTCAACTTAGGTGGCCGCCATGCTCCTGAAGTTCCGGCACTCCATCCGATCCCTTTTGTCAAGACCCCATGGCTAACCCAGCTGCCCTTGGAGTCAGCCCACCCTGCTGGTCTTAGTTTTACACATCTGAACCCTCAGTGATTTCCCCTAGGACTGGGAACAATCTCAGGGTCACTTTTAGATTCCCCTCTCCATGGTGTGGGCTGCTGGCATGCCTCAGGCCACCGCTGAGGACATCTGTTGGAGTGGGGGTGAGGACACTATGTGATCTGAGAGACATGACACATTGACGGGGACTGGTACACCTGGGGAATTTAGAGAGAGGAATGAGACTGGGACTGGTACACCTGGGGAATTTCCAGCCCTTCTCATTCATGGCGAACCCAAGGAGCCCTCCTGTGAGGCCCATGTCCTGCCTGCCCCTTCCCCTAGCCTCCAGCCCCTTCTGCCTCTGGCATTCCCTAGTTCCCCCCACCACAGCCCTGGGCTCCACCACCTGTGCACACTGGCTGGGGATGATTCCACACAGGCTTCCCATCAGGCCCCAGGATGCAGCTCAGGGTGGAGAAGCCCTCCACCTCATAGCCCCCCTGGCAGTAGTAGGTGATGGAGGAGCCCAGCTTCAGGTCGGACCCCACTCGCGTGCCGTTCTTGATGGGACCAGGATCGAAACATGACTCCCGTGGGTTTTCTGGAAAAAACAAACAAACACGTATATACACACACAGACACATATACACAGAGAGCTCATAAGTGGCCTAATCCCAGGGCACAGCACCTATGGGGAGACCCTGACTCTGATTAGCCACAGAGCGCATGGAGATTTGGGGCCGATGAGTGTATTCTCTTCAGGTCTGGAAACGTCTCTAAATTTGGTTACAGACTAGGGCTGGAGAATGAAATAATGCCATTTGCAGCACCATGGGTGGACTTAGAGATTTTCATACTAAATGAAGTAAGTCAAAGACAAATATTGTATGATATTACTTACATGTGGGATCTTAAAAATTATACAAATGAGCTTATTTACAAAACAGAAACAGTCACAGACTTTGAAAACAAACTTATGGTTACCAAATGGGAAAGGTTCGGGGTGGGGGATAAATTAGGAGTTTGGGATTAACAGATACACACTATTACATGTGAAATAGATCATCTACAAGGACCTGCTGTATAGCACAGGGAACTCTACTCAATACTCTGTAATAATCTATATGGGAAAAGAATCTGAAAAAGAATGGATATATGTATAACTGAATCACTTTGCTGTACACCTGAAGCTAACACAACATTGTAGATCAACTCTACTCCAATACAAAATAAAAATTAAATTAAAAATTAAAAAAAAAAAAAAAGAAACTAGGGCTGGAAGTCATCTTGGAGAGTGCAATCTCCCTTCTTCTCCCCACATTCTTGCCCTGACGCACGAAGGAGGGAGTTGCGGCTACACCTTTGAGGCTGTCCTTCACCCCTGATTCACTCCTCCCGCCGGGAGGCACGTGCTGCTCTGACCGGTGGGAGATGACAGTCCTAGGATCGTGTCTCAGTAGTGACGGGTCCCTGTCGTGAAGGTCAGGGCGTAGGCACAGTCCACCTTTGCTCAGCTTTGATCCTGCACCCTCAACATGGCGGCCTCCTGGTTTTCTGTCTGTGTGGGACACCCTCAACATGGCGGCCTCCTGGTTTTCCGTCTGTGTGGGACACCCTCAACATGGCGGCCTCCTGGTTTTCCGTCTGTGTGGGACACCCTCAACATGGCGGCCTCCTGGTTTTCCGTCTGTGTGGGACACCCTCAACATGGCGGCCTCCTGGTTTTCTGTCTGTGTGGGAAGCAGGGACGCTTTGGGAGATGCTTTCTCTTCTCTTTCTTTTGCTGAGAGCGGTGTTGCTGCTGGGTAGGTAGGTGGAGCTGATACCAGCTTCGCAGGCTGTTACAGCCGTACCTTGCATGCACTTCTGACTCTATGGGTACTGATACTTAGATTTAGGAAGAAAGTAGGAAACCCCATTTTAGCCTCTGGGATGAGTCCAGATCTCCAATGCAGTTTTCCAGGGCTTTGCATTGGGGTGCTGAGCGTTTGCCAGCTTATTAAAACAGCAGTAATTTTCCGTTTGACTACTGATGCTTATGTGTCTTCCCAATCAGGCATACCATGGCTGCACCTACGCTGCATCCACTCTGTCCCTGGGCACTGGACAACAGTGAACTTGATGCTGCCTGAGCCACTGAGAGTATTAGCTGGGGCTCCAAGTCTCTGGAGAAGGACACTCACTGCACAGCCTCCCTCCCCAGCAGCTGGAAATCCCGGACAGCTCTTGGGAGCCAATGTTCACATCCATCCACTGCTGCCTTTCCTCATCCTCCTTGTTCCCGAACCACTGATGGTCAAGAGGCCTGTCGTCAGGGCTGGGCAGTGTCAGGAGAATGCAAGAGAGTATCAGGATACCATCGAAACCCTGGAGGCTACGCTGCAGAAGGGTCTAGAGATGGGGATTCACAAAGAGGTGCCGACAGCCCTTGCAGAAGGAACCAGAAATTCAAAGAGCAGATTTAAGGAGGAAAGACCCAGAACACAAGGGATCAGAGTCCAGAGATGAACAGGTCAGGAGGAATTTTGCTGAGGTCTGTCCTTGTCACCTGGGTACCTTTAAGCTGCGTGTATAAGAGGCAGTCATAGCCGTGAGGGTGTTGCTCAGCTGCCGATCAGCCCGTTGACTGATGGGATGGGACTCTGAGTCTGTGATTCCGTCAAGTCTAGACACCTGCATTTGCGCCCTGATGGTGGGATGGCCCTGCTCTTTGCTTTTGCCTAGAGCTTATTTAGGATGGAGCAGTCCTGGATACATTACTAAATTTAAACTCAAGTGGGACCCAGAAAATGGCTCCTCACCTAACAGAGGACCCCTCAGTGGTTTCCTCATGTGCCCTGTGATGTATCACCTTGTCCCCCACATCAAATCTGTCCTGCCCCAAAGCGTAGTGGCTCTGGCCAGAATGCAACTGACCATTGGGTGGCCCATTTGTGAATTGCAGAGATACAGGGAAGTGTCACCAGGTCTTCTATTTCATCTGTCTTTTTTATAAATTCAGAGTGGGTCAGATCTTATTTGAAGGTCAGAAAAATTAAATAACTTGGAACCAAGTTCACATAGCTCATAAGAGGCAGAACAAGCTGTGGCCCTCAATATCCATCCCCCCACTTCATCCTTATAATGGAACCCAGGTTTTTATCCAGAGTATCAAAGCCCCAGCTAAGATAGATACCTTCCAGCCCCCCAGGCAGCTAGATCTGGCCAAAGAGAAGTAAACACAGTCAGGTCAGGTCATTGCCTTCCATCTCACTTAGAGTAAAAGCCCAAATCCTTACAAGTCTACAAGGCCCTGTACCTTCTGCCCCAGTCCTCCCCTCTATGACCTTGATTCCTATTGTCCCTTTGCTAGCTTTGCTCCAATCACATTGACCTCTGTGTACAGAACATTTCCCCATCCGCACGGCTCCCCTGTTACCTCTTTTAGGACTCAGCTCAATGACCCTTCCCTGATCAGCTCTTCACAGCTGTGATGTTCCTCTCCCCAACACTCCCCATCACCCTTCTCTGTTTTATTTCTCTGCACTGAGGTCAATATTATCTCCTGCACCAGATAGCTACCTTATTTTCTCTATCTCCCTCCACTAGAATGTAGGTTCCACGAAGGCACTTTTCCAGTCTTGTTCATTGCTGTGGTCCAGTGCCGGGCATATGATTGGCACTCAATAAATATTTCTTAAATGGATACGTGTGGGACTTCTAGAAAGGCTGCTTAAGGGAAGGTGACTCAGGTGAGAGAATGCTCAATGATCCTTCCTTCTTTCCTCCCTTCCTCCTTCCCACAGTTTGGAACTCAGACATGATGGCTGGACCTCCAGCCACCACCTTGGATGCTGAGATAACCCTGGGGATGGGAACCACGCAGCAGGGTAGAGCAGAAAGACAAGGGGAGCCTAGGCGGGGCCACTTCGACAGCCCTGGATGACAATACCCAGATTTCTTTTACAGGAAGAAGAATAGACTTCGACCTCATATAAACAACTGTGCTTTTGGGTACCTGGCACACTAGCGTACCCAGCTGGGTATGACTGCCCCGAACTTTACACTGTGTCAGAAAGTCCTTTCCTCCCTTCTCTGTGTGGCAAACTCCTACACTTTTCAGTGCCACCCTCTCCTGAGCCAGTGTCCCGAACGTTGCCTTCTCTCTGGCAGAATTCCATTTCTCTTTTTTTGATTATCTTGGTAGGTTGTCTAAGGGTATTTCTTTCTAGTGGGTTCTGAACTCCTGGAGGACAGAAATCAATCATCTATTCTTCTCATGACCCTGGCAACTAGCACAGAACTTGGCACTAGGGCTCTATCTGGCACATAATAGGGGCTTAATAAATGGATGCTGAGTTGATTGGCTGAACAACTCCGGGCTTAGAAAATCAACAACCACATCAATGATCCGACCACAGATTCTATTCTACCATGGCTCACATGTCAGAGCAAGAAAAGCTCATCATTCCAAGCATCATCACATTAATAATAACGACAAGGCTAATGATAATGACGATAGCCCCTTACACAGGAATATCACTTCGTAATTTTCAAAGCACTTTCCAATCTGTTATCTTATTTGTGTCTCACAATAGCCTTTGAAGCAGGCAGGGCCAGGTATGCTTCTGTTCCGGTTATAGATGAGGAATGTGGTGATCAGAGAGGCTAAATGAGTTTTCCAAGCCATTCAACTATTAAGAGGTAGAATTAAAACCAAAATCAGGTCTTCAGGCTGCCAAACCGGGGCTCAGCTGTGAATGATAAAACTAAATGACTAAAACAGCATGATGATAATAATAAATAAGCCCCAAGCCCTCCAAAATGGGAAAATAAAAAGAACTAGATTCTTTTTGTCCTAATAGATAAGGCCCGTTTCCAAACACCGTAACAGCAGAATACTGAAAATAACAACCCAAACAGTAAGGAACTTGTTACAAAGGTTGGATTAGAGCCATCCACTGAAATATAAGCCACCTTTGAAAAGAATAGCAAACGTCTTTGACTACTAATATGGAAAGATGCCCAAGATCTATTGCTGGGCAAAACCCAAGACAAAACAAAACAACAACAACAAAAAAAAGCCAACCCAGGTTACAGATTAGTATATGTGGTGTGATCCCCATTCATATAGCACAGGGATCTGCAAACTACTGTCCACTGACTCACTGCCTGCTTTTGTAAATAAAGTGTTACTGGAACGCAACCATACCCGTTTGTTTAACATGTCGTCTATGTCTGCTTTAGCATTACAACAGCAGAATTGATAGCAACACAGACCATCTGGTCTGCTAAGCTAAAAATATTTACTCTCTGGTCCTTCACAGAAAAAGTTTGCCAACCTCTGGTATAGAATGTACGTTATTTATATGTATATAAAACATCTGGAATGAGGTAACAAACCATTAACACTGGTACTTCAGGGGATGGTAGTATTGGGAGATGTTAAGTTTTTAGAGCACAGTTTATATGCTTCTGTATTATTTGAATTTTTCCAACAAACATGTGTTACTTTGAAATAAGCATAAATGAAGAGATCTTGAATTTAGAAAGACAGACCATGGGAGGGCTGGGTGGTGGGAGTAGTCATGGCAGGAGCAGATGTGGAAAGCCGGTGGTAATTCCTCGGCCTACAGTGTTACTTCCAAGGGCTTGAAAGAGAAAATAGGTACCTTTTAGTACCTTTCAGTAAAAGTCGACTCATCTTGGCCTCTCCTGAGTTATTTCAGATTCTCTGACACTTGCTTTGAGCTCTTCATCCCTCTGTCTGAAACCCTCCCCCTCTCGCCCTTACACAGGGGGCTTCTTCTCAAGCTTTAGGTCTCTGTTCACGTGTTACCTGCTTGGCGAGGCCTTCGCCATTCTGAAGTGGGCTCCCCATTTCTCTTTCTTAGGATAGTTTGCTCTTTCCTAACTTACGCTTCTCGCTTCTTGTTCGTCTCCTTATTTACTGTCTGTTTCCCTCACTCACCTTTACATTCCCCTCGGGTGGGGACCCTGACACTTTTGTTCACCTCTGTGTCCTCTGAATCCAGCACAGGGCATGGCATGAAGTAGGAGCTTAATAAGCATTTGTTGAATGAATGAATGGTTACCAGACACGTGTATGGATGTCCTAGCCTGCCCCTCCCTCCCCAAGAGGAGGCTACCACACCTGCTGCAAGATAAGACTAAAGGTCCCTCCCACCCATCCTATTGGTTTCTCTGGCCTGAAAAAAGACACTAAACTTCCCTGGGACTCATTTTTAATAACTGTGTTCAAAAGACAGGATCCTCCTCCTTCCCTTTGCATCCTTCTAGCAGAGGGTAAAACTACCCAGGAGGCTGCATTCAGATGAGAAGTGTGCCAGAGCATGGTGTAATAGAAATCCACAGTTGACATGACTGCATTCAGAATCATCTCTTAGAAGGCCTGCTCAGAGATGACTAACACAGCACAGCCACCTTCCAGGAGCAACGGAACAGAGACATCTACAAATCCACCCCACCCATCCATCTTTGCCTTGTAATCAGGTGGGCTTCCAACATCCCATTTGTAGTAGAAATGCCTGTCGGTCTAGGATGTGAACTCCATGGAGGCCGGGACTTTGTTTTGTTCCCTGCTCTGTTCTTAGCCCCTATAACAGTGTCTGGCACATAGTAGGTGCTCAATAAATATTATTGCGTGACCAAATGAATCAAAATGCCTGATCTGCCTTTGCCCCTTATGCAAAAGCCTAATCCACCACCTAATCCACCTAATGACACCACTCAGTGGATACCTGACTTAAGCTTGTCAATCTGATGGTCCTTTGGGATCTGGAGTTGCGCTACAAACTGGGAAGTAATTCAAAGCCAAGAGTGAGGCAGCCCTACTGTCCTAGGAGAATGGAGAAGCAATGAAAATTGACCTGCAGAGAAAGGCGAATGTAGCATGTACTCAGAAAGGAGCAGGGAGGAGACAGAGTGGCCCTGGAGATGGAGGAGGGTGATTTCAACCTCCGATTTTCCCATCCTGATTGTAATCCCCTTGGGAGGTCATCCTGTCCTTGGGCTTTTGTATTCTAAAAATGTATTCCCTTTCGGTGTTAAGTGAGAGTGAGTGTTTATCATCTGTATTGTTAAAATACAGAACGCTCTTTAGCTTAAATCAGTTTGGCTGTTAGTTGTTTTCTTATAATAAAGTCTTCTTTTTGTCTCAACTTGGTTTAAGTGTTTCTGTTTTTCACATTTTTTTATAATAAGTTGCTCCTTTTTCTGCTTAAGTTGGTCTGAGTGAGTTTCTTGATATGAACTAAGTGATCCCTCACTAAGATGGGATGAAACTCTTTCTGCTTCCCCCTTGGGAAGCTGGTGGGAAATGGGGAAAGGCTCCTGGTCTGTTCACCTTGGGTCAAAGGAGGAGTTGACCTGGGTCAGAGAGTGGTTTTCACTGGGCTAAGCCCAGCTGAGTCTGGCAACACCTCTCCAAGTCGGTCCTCAAACACCTCCCAGAGGAGAACCCTAGAAGCCACAGCTCCTAGGAGACCCAGATCCTCAGCGTTCGTGGAGCCCTGGATCTCTCTGCCTTTGGACAGAAGATGGCTTCTAGATAGAGGAGGTCAATTCTTCTTTTCCTAAGAATCCACACCTGCCTCAGTGTGTAAGTCCTCCATGGGCTACCGTCTCAATCCAGGGTGTTCTATGGACTCGCAGGGAGTACAGTGTCTAAATTCTTTGCCATGGATTGGAGAAGTATACAGGACACACATACACACACATCACGAATATTCATATATTTCCCACACTCATATATATATATATATATATATATACGTATATATATAAATCCCACACCCCCATATATATATGTGTGTGTACAAAACATCATATTCATACTTTATATCTTCAATAAACAGAAAAGAAAATCTACTTCATTCTACTGGGCTAGCCCCATGAAGAGAGGTTTTCCCTTCCAAACAAGGGCAGGACGAATGAAGTAGCCATCACCCAGGAAAAAAGGCAATGGAACGGAAGAAGTTGGATCAAAGTATGTGACAACTACCTACTGGTATGGGGCACGCTGCTAGGTGCTGTGACTATTGACCAGCCCTCACAACAACCCCTTCCTATGGTGTCACCGTCCCTCTTTGACAGACAAGGAAGGGATGTCAGGGAAGTTAGGTAACTTGTTTAAGGCCGCACAGGTGATAAGTGATGGCAGTTTCCCCTATACAGATATTGAACCTGAATATCGTCTAGAACTTGGGATCCAGTAGCAGAGTAGACCCATTCCAGGAATCCAGGGATCCTGCGATACGGAGAAGGAGACCACGGGGTAAGACAGGGTGTCCCTGGGCTCCATCAAATGGGCTACCTGACCAAAGGCTAGGGACATAGTAGAGGGATCACCCATGTTAGGAGAAGGAAGGAAGGAGGGCAGCTCCAGTTCTCACCAGGTACCTCCCACCCCAAGCAGACACATTTATTTGGCACTTGTACCACAGATCCTCATAAGGTGGTAGAGGGTGCGTGGGGGGGTTGTGCCTCCCCCTCCCCTCTCCCCAGTAATTGGCCTCCTTCAGCTGCTTGCCTGGTTCAGATGGCAGCCCGGAAGGCTTTATTCTCTGGAGCTGCGTGTTGGATCTGAGGACCCCTCTAGATATGGTCTTGGGCCAACAGCTGAACGTGGAAGGGGCTTCTTTGGGAAAGAGGACCTAGAAGTGTAGCTCCAGCACATGGATTCATGGAGAAGACCTGGGGGAGAGGTGGCCACAGCCAGTTTGCCAGGAAGAAGGCGACCAGGGAGGAAGCTGAGGGAGTTTCTGCCCAGTGGCCACTGTAACCAGGGATGATGAAATGCAGTCATCTTGTAAGAGGCTGGAAGTGGTGACATCTGGGGTAAAAGTGATGTAGAAGACCCAGGTGGGACGAGTCAGGTGTGGCTCTGGTCATTGCTAAGCCTGGCTGGGGTTAAAGGATATCACTTGTGGTGGCTCCAAGTGCCACGTTTGTGCGACTTCTGGCTGTGCTCAGCCACTTGAGTGTGCATTTAATAAAAGACGCAGTTGTGCAAGGTTTAGGCATTGGAAGGATCGGGGGGCAGGAAAATTGAGGGGACTGATGAGAGCGTGATTAAAGAGATGAATAATAATAAAATGATGATGATGTTACGGCAGTAGGGACGGTGGTGGGCGGAGCAATGGGGTTCCCAGGCTGAGTCTAAGTCATGCCTTCGGATAGAATCCCACAACTCGTGACTGTGTTTGTTCTGACATCAGCGTGTGGAGATTGAGTACAGGTGGTTTATCGAATCGCAGGTGTCTGAGGAAGACAGGATGGCAAAGTAGCCACTTCCCAGGCCAGCCCCTGAGAAAAGATGACCACAGGCAAAACATTCTCTAACTTGCACACCAAGCACCTTCTAGAACTGTATCTGACACACAGCAAGCGATGGAGAGTGACGAGGATTTCGGTGAGTTGATGGATGTGAACTGCTCAGGACAGTGCTGGCAGCTGGCAGGCGCTAAGTTAACTACCGTTATGACTGGGATTGTTTGTGAGCTCGTGTGAGATATTCCCAGGAGTTGCCACAAATATTTAATTAAGGGACACTTTAAAAGGTTGCTGAGGTCCCACATTATGCAAGTGGGGGACATGAGCCGGGAGCTTTTTAATTTTAACTGGTACTGTGACCCCATTTGTACACACAGGCTGATGAGGCCTGGGTGAACCTGGGTTACAGTAGCAATAATAAAATCGATCATCTCAACAGGATCTAGAGTGTTTTAGTCCATATCGGGCATTATCCTCACACATTTCATTTATACGTATAACATACCTTCTGCAATGTAACTATTATTACCACCATTTTATAGACGGAGAAATGGGTTCCAAGAGATAATAATTTGCCAAGATCACCAATCAAGCCAACAATGGAGCTGGGATTTGGATAACGGGGCCTGGGCTTGTTAGAGAAGAAGAAAAGGTCTAAGAGAGAATGGCAGAGTAGAAGAAAGCGGAGCGCTCGAGAGCCTGGAATACTCCTGCTGCTGCTACCATGTGAACATTACAAAATGTCTGGAAGGTGCCGGAGCCCAGACCAAGGGCTTTAATGCGTGGACTCATCAATTATGTTTCTGTGCTGTAGGAATTATTCGACCATTATCTTACGGATGAAGAGATGGCGTTTCGGAGCCGTTAAATAACTTGCTCCAGGCCACACAACAAACGCGAGCTGTGCACCCAGTTGATGTGTCCATGCTCTTGACTGGGCAGGACCAAGACCTGTTTCTGTAAGCAAATTGTTATTAGAACACAGCCACGCCCGTTGCTTTCTGTTCAGCCTTTGGGTGCTTTCATGCTATAAGGGCAGTGCTGAGGAACCGAGACAGACCGCGTGGCTCGCAAGCCTGAACTATTTACTGCCTGGCCCTTTAAGAAAAAATTCGGCACCCTCGGCTCTCGACCCCACACTCTTCATCTTGCCTTCATTAATCTAAAAGCAGAATGAGAATAAAAGGATGGGATAGTTGGAGGGATGAGAAAATGTGATCAGGAAGTATCAGAAAGCATTCAGTCTATGACAAGGAGCTAGAGGATAGCCGAGGCATGGCCTTGGGACAAAGGTCCAGGCACTGTGCCCCCAGGAGCTGGATGGGCTGTCCACATGGGTGCTGAAGTTATCCAGGAGGGTGGGATGCTTTGGGGTAGAGGGGAGGACTGAGCCTCATATCAGAACCCTCAGCAAATGCAGGGGCGTGGCAACAAAGATGTCAGCTGATGGCACGAGCTGAGGTTCTGAGACTCAAGAAGACCTAGGCATGATCCTCATAGAACAAGGAGCGAAGGGGAGTAGTGATGTGGAAGCAGAAATGAGGTGCCAGGAGAACGTGAGGCCCCTTTTCTCCCAGGCCTGGGGCACCTGGGTGTGAGGGACTAAGCCACCCAGAGGGCCGCAGAGAGGCGGGGGCTCTGCAGGTGGCAGCGGGCTCCCCGTGATCCCATCCAATGCTCTCCTCGCCACACTACACCTTCCCCATCCCTGGCCAGGTTTGGCCAGCCCTGCTCTCAGTCATCTCTCTCTGCTCCCAGGGCCTTCGTCACCTCTGCTCCCAGGGCCCTCGTCATCTCTGCTCCCAGGGCCCTCGTCACCTCTGCTCCCAGGGCCCTCGTCACCTCTGCTCCCAGGGCCCTCACCTGTGTAGTCGATGACGAAGCCGGCGTTGCTCACTGACGCATCGCTGCGGAAGGCGAGGAAGAGGCTGTTGCTACTGCTCTCGATGCGGCCTGGGAGCTGGGAGCCGTAGAAGCTTCCTATGAGGGGGCTGAGAGAGTCCCGTCCATCGTAGATATGGAGGAAGTCATAGCCAGGCTCCAAGTTAAAGCTGGGGAACAAAAACATCCCGCCCCCATCCCACTAAGGTCAAATAAAGACGGTACTGGCCTCGGGTTCGACCGAAGGACAGGGCCTCCATCCCCCCAGCGCCCAACCCAAGACCTACTGGTGGGGAGGGGGAGGATGAAGCCCCCGTGACCTCCCAATAGGGAGAGAAGGTGGATAAGGCAGCCTCGGGCGGAGGAACCAGATTCTAGCATCGGTGTCCAGAAAGCTGGAGTTGAAAACCTATTTTAGCTGGAGCTAAAATATTTAAAAAAATCGCAATATATTTGACATGGCACGTAAATTTGAGGCACACAACATGTTGATTGGATACATTTGTCCATTGTTGCATGATTGCTACTGTAGCAATAATCAGCACCTCTGACACATCACATAATTATCGTTTCTTTTTAGTGGTTGGAATGGTTAAGATCTAGCCTATTAGCGAGTTTGATGATGATAACACAATACTGTTGTCTATATTTACTACGCTGTGCACAGAAGGGAAAATCAGTTACCAGCTCTACACACAGAGTGCTCAGAACCCAGGTCTCTTACCTGCCTCTAATGTCTTTATACTGTCCACGTTGCACCCCCTTTTCTGAGGGGAAAGAGCCACGCCACGAGCCATTCCCAGGCAGGAAGGGGCCTATTCTGATGAAGGACCCTCACTTTACTCCTTCACCCTGGGGCTGGTTCTCAGCTCTCCTCAGGATCTGCTCCCATCCCACTCCTGGCTCTCACAGGTATGCCTCTTTCTCAGCAATCCTGACCTTAGTCTAGGAAAAAACTCATTTTACAAACTGTCTCAGCTTAGCAAATTGAATATTAGAGTTTTTGAGTGTAATTTGCCCTATTGGAATGGTTAGCATGAAAATGATGGAAAACACTAAGGACTGGCAAGAACATGGAGCCACTGGAATGCTCATATCCCACTGGTGGGAGTGTAAATTGGTTCAACCACTTGGGAAAACTGTTTTGCAGTATCTACTAGGCCTGAACATATGCGTGCCCTACGATGCAGCGGTGCCGCTCTTGGGTGTACATCCAACAAAGGCAATTGGTGCCAATCAAGGGTGTAAAGATGGAAACAACAGAAGTAAATGAGTTTGCAGAGAATAGAGTTCTGATGCAAACTGGTTCATAGCCCAACCAAGGGCTAGGATACTCAGACACTCCACTTGGCAGGACTGAGAACAAAATGGCGGTTCTACCCTTTAGCTAAGACATGGCAGAGAGATGAGGCCATGAAATATCAAGGACAAAAGGGGTAGGGCTGCAGAGAGACAGGATGGGGATCTGGGAGGACTGGAGGTGGAGCCAGGTGTGCACTGGCCTCGCTCCTACACAGCACCCTCTCACACTGGTGTCAGCTGCAGGGTCACCCCACCATTGCTGGGTCTATGGTCTTCTGGCTCCCATAGTTCAGCCGCTTCATTGACTCTTTCAAAGGGCACCAGGGAAGGGTTTGGGAGTGGGTCAATTTGGGTCACAAATTATGACTCCATCACTTCCAAAATGCCTTCCATCTGCCCCTGCCCTCCATCAATCATCAGGTTTTATCTGAGCACCCTCAGTACGCTAGGCACTGTGCAAGGTGCCTAGGATACAGGAATGCATCCTTTCTTCAAGATGGTGACGGATCTGAAGGAAATGACAGACGTGAGGACAGCAAAGTCTAAAGTCTGTACAGGCATGTGGGAACACAGCACCAGGTTTGTGGGGGAGGATGGGAACGAAGCTTGTCTTGGGCATTAAAAGACCCTCAGCGATTGGACAAGGAGGGAAAAGGAAGTCGCTATGAAGGGAGAAGCAGAAGCAAAGTCACGAGGCATGAAATGATTTTGGAGACTGTGAGTAGTTTGGTCTGAAGCCCAGGGGTTAGACGGGGTGGGGTTAGGACTGGGTGGGGGATCTGAGGGGAGAGGTAGGCAGGGGCCACATGGCTTGGAATGAAACTCAAAAGACTGGACCAAAAAAAAATCAGCAAAACAGAACAAGCAAAAGGTTTGGAACCTTAATTTATAGAGAAGAAGGAGCCATTATAGGATTCAGAAATAAAGGATACATTTGTTTCTTTGTTTTTGAACGGAGGTATAATTTATACACCATGAAATAATCAGCTCTAAAGTAAATCATTCTCAGTTTTGACACATGGATATCAAGATCCAGAGGTTTCCACCATCCTCCAAATTTCCCAGGTGCCCCTTCCCATCCCCGCCCCCAGAAGACACCACTGAACTGATTTTTATCACCTCGATTCGTTTTGCTGATCCTAAAATTTCATATTAGTGGAATCATACATTATGTACTCTGGTGTGTCTTGTATCAGTCAGCGGGAGATTTTGAGATTCATCCACGTTGTTGCATGTGTCAGTAGTTCGTTTCTTTTTACTGCTGAGTCGTATATTACCGTATGTTAAAATGGAAAGTGAGGCGTATATTTCAGCGTTTTCCAGGGTCAACATCACACTGACAGCTAGCTAAAGACGAGATTGGCACGGGAGGCAAAGATGGGGAGGAACCCGTTAGGAGCCTATGGCAGTAATTCAGA
Source organism: Stenella coeruleoalba (assembly GCF_951394435.1). Lineage (NCBI taxonomy): Eukaryota > Metazoa > Chordata > Mammalia > Artiodactyla > Delphinidae > Stenella > Stenella coeruleoalba. The sequence goes on from NC_137169.1 coordinate 26,452,549, forward strand.
CAGAAAGCAATAAGGGCTTCAACCAAGCCAGCAGCCGGGGGAATGCAGAAGAAGGGAAAATCTGAGGTTAAGGCAGCAGAGGCTCATGCCTCGGCCTCTAACAGAAGGAGCAGTGAAGGTGGATGACGGGGCTGCTCCCCCAGTTTCAGAATAGAGCTCATCTGTGGGGAGAAGCAGGAGGCTTAGTTTTGTATGTGTTGTAATTGAGGAGCCTGCAGGTATCAGACAGAGACCATCCAACAGTTGGCTATGGAGTCTGCAGCCTACAAGAGAGTTTGGGCGGGTGGTAGAGGGGAGTCTCCAGTTTACAAGAGGAGAGTGAAGCATCGGAGAGGATGAGCTTGTCCAGGAAGGAGGTGTGGCGAGAAGACAAGGAATCTGTGACAGAGCCTGGCAAAGGGCATGAAAAAGAAGCCACAAAGTCCCAGAAGGAGCTGGAGGGCCAGTGGGAAGTAAGTCCACAAAACCAAGGGGAGAAGCAGAGGAAGGATGGAGGGAGTGATGAAAAGGATAAAGCATGGGAAGTGCTATTTGCTTTGGCAGCCAGGAGTGCGTGGGAGTTTCAGAGGAGTTTCCAGTGGAACCGTGGAGGAAGAAACCAGATGTCAGTGATGTGAAAGTGAACAACAGGCGAGGAAGGAGAGAAAAGCAGAGACAATTCTTTTGAAGAGTTTGCTTTTAAAAGAAACCAAGGAGATGGTGGCGGAGCTTGAAGCGGGAGCAGCTGAGAGACACCTGGGCTGTTCCTACACTGGGGAAGCAGATGGGAGGAGCCGGTGAGAGCAGAGGAGGAGAATTCAGAAGGGCAGGGGAGAAAGGACCCAGCAGTGCCCTACTTTCTGCATCTTAGCATCATCAGAGGTTAAAAAAAAGAAAGGAAGAAAGAAAGAAATAATAATAGCTACTTCATAAATTATCCTAAGGATTAAATAAGACAATAATATGTGTGAAGCCATGGAGCACAGTGCTGGGCACACAGGAGATGTTCAATAAATGCTGGTTTCTCTCCTTTTCTGGACTCCTTCACCCCCCTGGGATGAAACCCCGCTCACAGCAGACCTATGTATACTCACCCAGAGACCCGGGTTTGCACCCCTTGCTGCTCTGAACCCTCCATCTCCCACCGGGGGGAAAGGTACATACATGTTAAATACCAGGGCGATGACGTAGTCTGGAGAGACGGTCACCTTCCAGTCGCACTCCTTGCCTGGCGGGTAGGGTTCTGGGTAATTTGGTGACAGGATGACTCCCGAAGGTCCCGTCAGGTCTCCCCCGCAGGGAGCTGAAGAGAGAGGAAGATGAGGGTGAGACTGTCCCCTTCACCTGGTCACCTTTCAATGGGTATTGGTAGAGGAGGGACTGAGTCTGATACACCTAAATTAGAACTTGGCTCCAGGGGCCCAGGGGAGGGTGGATTGCAATGGGCATGAGGTTTCACCTTCAAGTGATGGAGATGTTTGGAACAGGATAGAGGAGGTGCTTGTACAACATTGTCAATGTACTAAATGTCACTGAACTGTTCATTTTTCAATGGTTAATTTTATGATATGGGAATTGCACCATGCTGTTATTAAAAAGCAAAACCAAAGTACCTGGCTCTGCCACTTCCTGGCTGTGTGACCTTAGGGAATTTACCTAACCTCTCTGGACTTCAGTGTCCTTCCTCTATTGCACAGATAATACCTCTTTCATGGGGGTAGTTGTAAAGGTTTTAGAGATGTCTGTTAAAGCACTTGGCATACCGTACATAGTCAATGTATAGAGCCATCACTAGGCTTTTAGATATGAAATACACGGTCTACTTCCAGGGCCTCACACCCTGTCTCTGGGCGAGCTTTGTGGGTATTCACCACGAGTCCCAGCGCACTTAATGTCAGGAGGAGCGGAAAGCAATCGTGTACCTGCCAAGTGTGCCTGGCCTCCTACACTGCCAGTGCTCTTAGGGCTGTAGATACCTTCCAATTTTCTCAAAGGCCTTTGTCCAAGAGATCACGTGTTCCTCTGTTGTACGGAGATATTACAAAACCCCAATTAGTCCACAGTGGTCCCCCTCCCCTGAGATGATGGGCCTTTCCAGGGGCAGGGAGTGGGGAGGTGGCCAGGGATACAGCAAGCGATTCATCCAGAGCCCTCTGGGGGTACTTCCCAGATCCTGAATCAGGGTCTCCCCCAAATGGCTGGGTTATTGCTCCATAGCATGAGGGTCTGATAAAGTAGAGGCTGGGGGTGTATGGGGCCGCTAACAGGAAAAGATGGCTGACACTCTAAACATGGCTTGGTCTGAAAACCTCAGGGCAGCAATGGAGGTTGGCGGTACTTTAGGCAAATGGTGAGCCCACAGGAATGGACATGGAGGTGGGAGCCAAGGGTACATCCAGGACTGAACTCCAGAGTGGCCATTTGCTCGTCCCAGGGCTGAGCTTTATTGCCTCAGTGTAGCTTTTACTCGGGGTGAGGTTAAAGGGCTGGATCAATCCCCAGCAGGGTCTCTTTACAAGATGGTAGGTCTTCAGACCAGGCCATTAAAGCCCTAACGTGGCTGAACACAAAACCCGAGGCGTCCTGAGTAGTGTGGGGTTTTTTCTGTGGAGAATATATCTCAAGTACCAACTTGAGTACCAGAAACACTCAAGTGGACACACCTATTAAGTGTCAGACACATGTACAGCATTTCAGATCCATTATCTCATTTCTGTCTCATAACAACTTGCTGAGCCATGGATTATTCTTCCTGACTCAGCAAGGAGGAAACTGAGGCTCAGAGAGGTTAAGGAACTTGCCCAGAGGCACTCTGAGACTCAGACCCACATCTGCCTGGTCCCAAAGTCCGTCACTTCCCCATTCTTCTGCACTGCCTCGGAATCGTTGGCCGCAGTGGGAGGGGAGAGGGCTGTCCCTCCCTGCAAGCTGGCAGGGGCGGGGCCCCAGGAGAAGAGATTCTAGGAGCGAGGATGGTCCCTCGAGTGTGGTCTGCCTTGTATCTCACTCACTTCTTCTCCACTGAACCCTCTCTAGACAAGATGGTTTGGATGGATGGGACAGACTAGAGGCCTGCCTGATAAGGATAAAATATTGGACTTAACAAAGCAAGACCACACAGTGCAGTCCACAGAGTGGCCCTACCGAGTCTGGGCTAGAAACACAGTGACGCAGCCAGTGAGAGTAGGAAGCCCAGTCATGGCAGCAGGTCCAGCTACCGCGGCATCTTCCCAATGATGCCTCCATTCGGGCAAGGGCTGCTAGGCACGACCTGCCTTTACAGCCCAGGGGTTCCTTCCCTTAAGCTGCCACAGGTGGGGTGAATCTGGGTGTTTCAAAACTGCTCTCGTTATTCTTCTGCCAACCCCCAAAGTGCCCTCCGTGTGTTTGGGTTCGTGGCCCCCGCCCTGGCCCAGCTCCCTGACAGATGCTCCCCAGTATCGGACAGTCAGGCATCCGCTTCCCACTCAGGACCCCGGCGTGGGCCTCACCGCCCTCTGCCAGTTGTCTTCAAGGACCTGGCTGGACTCCTGGGCTGCTTCACCCACAGGACAGACAGGTCCCGCTGCTTGGGCGGGGCTGGCAGAGGGGCACAAAGTCCCCCTTCCCCTTCTAGGCCCAGGCACTGGCCAGCAGGACAACTGAGCTGCAGGAGACTAAATGAGGCCTGGGTGACATCCCAGTGGCACCCCATCCTTTCAGCGGGTACTCAACCAAGCTGGACCAGAAGCCAGGCCTCCCTTCCAATCCTGGGCACTGGCGCCCCCTCGCCCCACCGTCAGGCCTGGTCTGCTCCCCACTGAGTTAGAAGGAGAAGCCAGGCTCCATCCTCAGGCCCAGGCTTGACCTTACAAACCACGTTGCCCAGGTTGGAATGGGAACAGGTGATCATTCCAGGCGGTTAAAAAGCGGGCAGGCTGTGCCGACAGGTGAGAGTTGTGAAAAAGACCAACGATTTCGACGTTACACAGTCCTGGGTTCCAATTTTGACCCGGCTACCTCCTAACTGTGACTCTGCTCAAGACCATCCCACCTCTCTGAGCCTCTGTTATCTAATCTATAAAATAAAAAAAAAAAGAGAAAGAATAATGACGATAATGGCCTCTAACATACCCAACGTTTACTATGAACCAGGCATGGTTCTAAGTGCTTTACGGCATTGTCTTATTCAATTCTCAAAACAACCCCATGTGGGCTTCCCTGGTGGCGCAGTGGTTGACAGTCTGCCTGCTAATGCAGGGGACATGGGCTCGAGCCCCGGTCCGGGAAGATCCCACATGCCGCGGAGCAACTAGGCCCGTGAGCCATGGCTGCTGGGCCTGCGCGTCTGGAGCCTGTGCTCCGCAATGGGAGAGGCCGTGATAGTGAGAGGCCCGCGCACCGCGATGAAGAGTGGCCCGCACTTGCCACAACTAGAGAAAGCCCTCGCACAGAAACGAAGACCCAACACAGCCATAAATAAATAAAATAAAATTAAAAAGTGTACAGGTTTTAATTTAAAAAAACAAACAAACAAAACAAACAAACAAAAAACCCCAAAAAACAACCCCATGAGATAGGTACTATTATCTTCCCTGTTTTACAGGGCAGGAAAATGAGGCACAGGGAGATGAAGTGATTTGTCTAAGGCTACACAGTTTGTCACGGTAAAGCGGGACTCGAACCCAGGCAGCTGGAATCCAGAACCCAAGCTCTAAACTTACGCACGGTGATTTCACTTGTGAATACGTAGGTACAACGTCTATCCCAGCACCTGTCATGGGGATGACGCTCCATGAACATTTGTTATCGCCCTTTGCTTCCTCCCTATAATGAAGGGGGATGAAGACCAGCCAGACCGTCCTGGCAGACTGCCAAGGGAGCTGGAAATTAGGGGCTTGTCACTGGGATTTCCAGACCGTTTGAGAGGACAGGCAGGTGTTCACTTAGTTGCGAGGAACATCTCCCCACGCCGAGCGCAGAAGAGTGGGTAACGAAAGCTGAATTAACCTCTCCGCTCTGCTGGCTGCCCGTTTACTGGGTCAGAGAGTTGAAGCAATTTCCCCAAGGCTACTGAACTAGTAAATGGCAGAGCCAGGAACTGAACCTGGATCTGTCTTCTTCAATATCCTATACTCTCTCAACGTAGCACAACACATAGTTGAGAACTGAGATTGCTCTGAAACCCAGGTCTCGCCTTCCTGTCTGCAGTACGTTCACGGAGATCCAACCACACATACCCATGTGACTCCTCATTGCCACCGAGGGACAGGACTTAGTGTCAACACCAGGCCTCAGAGCATGCCCAGCAAAGGCCAGTCCTCAGATGCCTGGACAGCGCCTCCCCTGAGTCTGTGTGCAAAGAGGTGCAGGGCGTCGCCGGGGTGGGCAATGCTGGGGTGCATCTCAGGAAGTCCCCTGAGCCCATCTCCGGGGTGGGAATCAGTGTGGGAGGTAGGAAAATGAAAAGCTTTGCATTCAGACTGATGTGGGTGTGACTCTTGACTCTGCCAAATCCCGGCTCTGGGATTTGAGGCAAGATGCTCAAAGTCGCCTAAGCTTCAGTCTCCTCTACTGTGAAATGAGGGAACGGTACTCATTACAGAGAGCTGCAGGGAAAGTTAAGTGAGGGTGTGTAAGTAAATGTCCAGTTGCACACAGTAAGGACTCCACGACTACTGGTCTCTTCTAAGAGCCATCGCTGATACAGCAGAGAACCGCACTCAGTAGTTTGCCTGAGGAAAAGAGCCATGTGGACGTGAGCCCCTGGAACGTTTGTTTCCATCAATTTCTTTCTTTCCTGTCCTCCTCTCCCTTCAAGTTCCTTCCTCCTCCCAGCCTTAAGGAACTGGGGAGCAGGATCGATTCCTCAGGCACCAACCCTTACGAGCTGCATAACCTTGGACACATCACAGAGCCTCCACTGCTTCATCTGGCAAATGGGGAGATTTAAGGACTAAGGACAGATCTGGAGAACCAAAACCCAGGCAACCAATAATTTCCTTGCCAAGAGGAAGAGCAAAGGTCTTTCCTTTACCTCCAGGTCTGTGGCTGCCCTTCTAGCGCTCCAGGTAATAGAAGGGTCATTTCAGAACCTGAAGACCCTTGCTACCTGAGGTGATCCACAGTCCTCCTTCCAATCTATAGGGTCTGGGTCAGGAGAAGAGGGACAGGCACACCTGGCTTAAAAATCTTTGGGACCATTTTGGAGAGTGAAGGATTCATAGTGTGTAGAGTGTGGGTGTGTGAATGCGAGTGAGTGTGTGTACACATAGACACGCGAAGCAGAGTAGACTTTGAGTTTTCTGCGACCTTCAGCTCTTCTGACTCTCCTGGCCAGGCTCAAGATGCAGCTGCCACTTAAGTGGGTAGGAGGTCTGGAGCACACAAGTGGTGGGACCAGAGGGGAGGGTTCACACTGCAGCTGCTTTGTACCGATGCACGTTGGTGGGCTGGGCTGCCAGAAGAATCTGTTCTCGATCTTCACACAGCTGATCTCTGCACTTCCCTGCAGTGCATAGCCGGGGTCACACTGGAACACCGTGGAGTCACCGGCTTCCCAACTGTCGCCACTCCGGCTCCCATTCTGGGGGACCCCAGGGTCATTGCAGGATGTTGCTGTGGACACTGGGATAAGAAAACAGAGGAGGAAGTGGGGTTGCCTAAGTGTCTGCCAGACAGCGAGGCTCCTGGCTCACCACCCTCACTGACATCACCACGTCCATCACCAGGGCCACTGCTGGAATCTCCATTACCTCCCGCCGGTGTAACAGCGGGAGCAACAGCGCCACCATCTCCGTTCTCACACCCATTACTGTCACCACCTCCACCACTACTTGTGACCATCACTTATTCTACTGGTACCCTCACCATTACCATCATCCACCTGTCCTGGGATACTATACTATGAGTTAAGCATGACTGCACCGCTATGACTGTAGGACTGAGTTCAACTTGTTATAACGATACAAGCCTTATTACAAAGATTAGCTTTGCAATTTTGCAAAATGTAGCTAACATGATCCGTATGAGGGAGTGACAAGGTAATTAAGCATAAACTCCAATATTCAACCAGAAAGGTCTGCAAAGGAGTTTGGGAGTTGTCCTGCCTGAATGCTGAGCAGTGGTTGAGAAGATGCTTGGAGTTACTAAGGTCAGGTGAAGGTCATGTTCTCCCTTGTATGGCAAACCACCAACAACTCATCAGACTGAAACCCGAGAGAATTCTGGTGTTTGTAGCAAGTGGCGAAGTAGAGTTCAAAATAAGTATAAATAGTTGGGGTGTATTAAAAATTCTAAAAACTCAGGAATTTGGGAGATGTTTGTAGTCTAATACCAGACAGCATAATACAGAGAAGGTGTTTTAAGAGCAAACATCAAATGAATGATGGAAGGGAGGAATAAATAATCAAAGCACAACTGAGGGAACAAATGGACAAAATGCAGCATGAGAAAACACACCAAAGGAAATGGTACAACAGGAACTCCAGAGAAAAGATTCTGAGGCAGCTGCCTCCGCGGCCCCCGCCTGTGTCATCGTTCACAGACTGTGGTTGGCAGGCCCCAGGGACAGGAGGTTCTGGAGGACACAGGACCCATAATGTTCATTGGCTTGTTTTTCTCAGAAATTCTGGCAGTTTTTCTCAGAAATTCTGGGAAAAATAACTTTTACACTAAGACAAATGAATTTATTATGGAGTAGAATGTAGGATTCACATTAGTTCTTAAGCAAACCAGGAAGCCTCAAAGAGATTTTATGCTTCCTACATCCCTCAGATCTCCTGGGGATATACATTCACTCTCCTCTGCTTTTAGGATGACTTCGGTGGAAAAGCCCAGGGCAACTGTATACACTAATAGCACTAATTATACCATCTAGGATTGCACGGACGAGTCGGGAGTTAGAGTATCTAATACCTTACACCCAGTAACGGCTAAGACAGTATGCAACAAACCGAGGCCCACAGCCAAATCTGGCTCTGTGCCTGTTCTTACAAATAAAGTTTTATTGGAACACAGGCATGCTCACTTGTTTACATATTGTCTACAGCTGCTTTCATGCTCCGACAGCAGAGTGGAGTTGTTACGACAGAGATCATGTGGTCCACAAAGCCTGGACTTGCACAGAAAAAGATTTACCGCCTGTACTTTCACGGAAAAAGCTTACCCACCCCTGGTTTATGGTCTCTCACACTCTCCTCTTTTGAGATCACATTTTAAACCTACCCTTTGCTTTGATCCAGCTTTAAATCATTAACACCCTCAATGATCTGCTATCACTATGCTCCAGGTACACTGGTAAAATCTCCTTCCAATACAGCCAGCTTAGCCCCCTCCATCTTCCCCCATCCCTGCGCCCAGGGGCCTTTGCACCTGCTGGCCCTTCTGCCTGGAATGCTCTTGCCATGCATCTTCCCATGCCAGCTCCATCCTGTCATTTAGTTTTCAGCTCCAATATCCTCTTCTCATACAGGCCTCTTTGGTCACCTTCTGGGCTCATCCCTTAACCCCCTTCCATCAAATTTGTCACATTATCCTGTTTTGTTCTCTTCATAACACCATCTGTAATCATCTTGCTAGTTCATGTGTTTGCCTCTTACTTGTGCATCTCTACAGGAATAGAGACCTTGGGTGTTTTGATCTCAACTGTATCTCCAGGGCCTAGAGTGGTACCTGGCACACAGTGGTGTTCGGTAAATATTTCTTGGGTGAATAAATAAATGAACAAACTATCACCATCAGATACTTACTGAACTTATAAAGTCAAACAAGAACCAATCTTCTTACCACCCAATTAAAAACAGACTTAGCTTTCATCTCTAGCTTTACAGCGTACACATGTAAATGATTCCTTGGAAGAAAAATAGCTCACTGTTGTGACCACACTCAGAAAGATTATTTATAGGGGAGGCAGTGGGGTGCGATGATTAAGGGCCTAGGTCTGGGAATCAGACACAGGTGTTTTGACCCAGGCTCTGCTACTTACTAACTAGATGACCTTGAATGAGAAACCTTTCTGGGCCTCAGAGCCCACATCTGCAACATGGATTAATGATGATGCCTGTACTTTGTGGTTTTTGTGAAAATTATAAGAGATAACGTTGTAGAGAGTTTAGGGTGGTGTCGGCTCTATAGATGGCAGTGGTTACGCCTTCCTCTCCTTCTTTGCTCCCGCTCACCTTTCTTCGTTCTCACTTTCTCCCTTTAATGCTACTGAATGTGAGCTGCTTGGCAAAGCCTCCAGGGAGAGGCCGGATCCGCGTAGTACACACAGGATGTTAGATGTTACACAGTCATGTTTACTCAATAAAGCCAAGCCTGCACTAACCGTCCCTGGCATTTCTGTACAATCCCCCGTCAAACACACACTATAATGTTAACATGGGGTGAGCCGTTCTCTCTTCCCTAGAGTAGTGCTGGTATTTGCTAAGCGATGACAGCAACAGGGAAGGTGACCTTTTCCAAACCTCGGGTACACCAGCACACCAGGCCAGGTAGTTTTGCCCACTCCCCTGTCTGTAGGCCTAAGTGATGTTCAGGGTGGCTTGCCCAAAGCAACTCTTGTGTTAGAGAAAAACACCCTTTCATTTGTTCAAGCCTTCCTGTGCCCAGTGGTCCAGTAAGCGGTGAGTGAGCTCCTGCTGCATACACACGCTGTGCGGGAGTCTGATGGGCATGAGGTGGCCCCTCCCCTCTAAGAGCTTCCTGTGAGCTGGCAAATAGGTGGCCAGCTCCCAGGCGAGGCCAGGTGCCTGGAACTGGCAACGTGCTGAAGAAATAGAAGTTGAGTGCTGGGGGTGCTATCGGCGACAGCAGTTTGTTCTGAATGGGGAGCTTAGGAAGAAGTGGCATCTGAGATGAACCCTGAAGGACGACAGGGCTTCTACGAGTTGGGCAATGCATGAGAAATCAGCTGAAGCTGCTGGGCGAAGGCCCGGCTCACCAGAGCGCCCAGGGACTCTGTCCCACGTGGCAACTGCAAGGACACATTGGAGGTCAGATAATGCAAATCCACGGGGGAATTTGCCGGTACGATGATGGGCTCTTCTTTTTTTTTTTTTCCTTTTTTAAAAGCCATACCCATCAGCTTGAGCACAGAGAAAATACGTGTCTCGCTTAATTATTCCCAATTCTCCTCCCGCAGCGAGTGGACTGAGCTGTCTCTTCAGCGTTCTACTCTCCTTACTGCTGGGAGAGCCTTCTATTGCTTATCCCAGCAGTCTCCAAAGTTTGTTCCATGAAATGCTAGTCTCTTGAGAGGGCCTAGAGAAAAGTCATCCATGATGAAATATGTTTGAGAATTGTGACCTACCAGACCCCTTCCTAATGCGTCTGCATTAGCAGAACAAATGTTCTCGGAGGCTCCGAACGACAGAGAACCTCTTTAGGTCTGCCTCAACCTAAGCACCTTCCTGACATGACGTGACCACACAGACTTCCTTTTCCTTTAAATACCGATTAATTGTCCATGGAACTCCTGGGAACAGATGTTGGGAAATGCTTATCTAAAATGACTCTCTTGTCGCCCCGCAGTGGGACCCTAACCTTAGGTGCGTTCAATGTTACTCACTGGTTCCCGGGGACCCTCTCCATGGGTGAATGGGTGCGGGGATTTCCAGTCAGAAGACTCCCAATGAACTCCACAAGGAGCTATTCCTCGAGAGGCCGGCAGCCTGCATGAGCGTTAAGTGGGCAAGTTCATGAGTACACAGGAACATGATCCTGGAGACCCTCATTTGCCACACATGCTGCTAAATGCTCGTCTCCATGGGGAAGACAGAGGCAGGAAAGAGCTAGAAGTAGGCTCTGTAATGCCACTGCAGCCTTCCTGGTGCTGGAGCTATACCCAACCACCCTTAGCTGACACACCTACCAGGTGAGAGTGTGGAGGCAAAGCCATGGCCCAGGTGCCACACAGCCTCGCTCTGGCATCACCATGGAAACCCCCCTCTCACATACACACAGTGGAGTAAGGAGATGGTAATGAAGACAGCTGCTGTATAATAAACATAAGCATAGACCGAGGCAGAGTCACTCGTGCAGGGAGATGAGTGATGGAAGAGGCACTTCAGAGGAGATGAGATGATGCATCGCAGGGAGAGGCAGGACCAATCATAGAAACGAGCCAGTACTGGGACTTGGATGCTTGAGCATTGCCCATTTTTGGTAGCCCGCTGTCACGCTGCTCCATAGCTGGCTACCGCAGCACTTAATTAATTGAATTTAGATGACTCGTATTTGGCTTCCGGTCCTTCCTGAGACGTGCACCAGACTAAGAACAAGAGTGTGTGACATGTCAGCTCAGCTCTTCTGTGACTGTGCTCCAAGCCAGTGTCAGCTGTCCCTCCCCTGCCTCCCTCCCCCCTCTCCACGTTTCAGCCACAGTGGACAACCCTCCACTTCCAGAGCCCGTTATCCTGCCTCTCACACATTCACACGCTCGTTGCACCCAGGATGCCCTTCTCTCTCTTTCTCATCTAATAAGGACCCACGAATCCTCCAAGTCCAACTCCATGGCAACTCGAAATCCACGTCACAGTTGACTGTGCCCTCCTTGAAATACTGTCTTTTCTCCTGTAACTTCTACTCGCCCTTCCGGTTGGAGCTTGGGCATCACCTTTCCTGGAACATCTTCCTTGATGCTCCAAGGTGACCATTATAGCTCACGTTTCTCCCTCCAGATACTTGCTGATTTGTATGTCAGTGTTTATTCACCTACCTGTCTCCCCTCCCCTCAGAGTAAGCTCGGCGCAGATATCGGAACAAGCACTACCCACGGACCAGGCACAGAGCACATGCTCAACAAATATCTTTACCCGAGTGGAGAGATGGAGGAAAGAAGGGACTTGCGGGAGGAGGAAGGGGGGTTACGGCAGGATTGATGGATGGAGGCTGGCGGAAGGTGGGCACAGACCTGAGAACTGAATGGCAAAACCCTGCTTGCTGGTGAAGAAGTCGGTGCTGAACTGCAGAACGACCAAGCTGAAGGTGCTGTGCAGGTCCTTGGGCAGGGCCGGGCCGCTGAGCTCCTTCAGCAGAACCCCATTCTCCACAGGCCCATCCCAGATGCGCAACACGTCGTGGAGCTCCTCCGTGTCAAAGACCAGGAAGTGGAGTCTGAACGGAGAGAAGAAGCAGGTGGTCACCCGGGGCTCAGCCCCTTCTTTCCAGGGGCTTCCGGTCAGGCAAAGTCATACACCTAAGACAGACTTGCAGGAAGGAAGAGGATTCGAGAGAATTATCCTCTCAATTTCCATCCAGCCTGCTCCACCCATTGGAGGTCACTAGAAAATGGGAACAAGGGTGAGGGAGGGTAGATTTTGGGCATCCTGTTTATTATCACGGAGTTTCCTGTTGCCACTGTAAAACCCCGCCCATCTCCTCAACTCTACACGGCAGTCCCCAGGCCTCACTCCTGAGCCCCTATCCCTATCATTCTAGCTGGACGGGGATGCTGAGAAGGCAGGATCTGGGGATAAAGGATAGAGGTAAAAAAACAAATACTCGGTCCAAAGCCCAGCAAGGTATTTTGTGGATATTGACAGACTGACTCTAAAGTTTATATGGAGAGGCAAGAGATCTAGAAGAGCCAGCACAACACTGAAGAAGGACACATCTGGAGAACTGACACTACCTAATGTCAAGACTCACTATAAAGCTATAGTAATCAAGATAGTGTGATATCAGTGAAATAACACAAATAAATCAAAAGTCCAGAAATGGACTCATATTAATATAGTCAATTGATCTTTAACAAAGGAGCAAAGATAGTCTTTTCAACAAATGGTGCTGAAACTACTGGACATCCACATGCAGAAATGAATCTAGACACAGACTTTATACCCTTCACAAAAATGAACTCGAAACAGATCGCAGACCTAAATGTAAACGTAAAACTATAAAACTCCTAGAAGATCACATAAGGGAAAACTCAGATGCCCTTGGGTATAGTGATAACTTATTAGATACAATACCAAAGGTACAATCCATGAAGAAAACAGGTGATAAGCTGGACTTCATTAAAAAGAAACATTGCTGCTCTGCAAAAGATAACAAGATACCAAAATCTGAGGGTGCTCAAATTCCTCATACAGAATGGCCTGGTATCTGCAAAGAACACCCTCCTGTATGCTTTAAATAATTTTTAGATTACTTATAATACTTAATACAATGTTAATGCTATGTAAATAGTTGTAAATATAATGTAAATGCTATGTAGATAGTTGCCTGTGCATGGCCAATTCAAGTTTGCTCTTTGGAACTTTGTGGATTGTTTTCAAATATTTTCCATCTGAGGTAGGTTGAATCGGTGGATCCTGAACGTGCAGATATGGAGAGCCAATTCTACACAAAGAATTCTCAAAACTCAACAGTAAGAAAACAAATAACATGATTAAAAAATGGGCTAACATTTACCAGATACCTCACTAAAGAAGATATGCAAATGACACATAAGCATGTGAAAAGACGTCCCACATCGTATGTCATCGAGGAAATGCAAATGAAAAAAGCAGTAAGATACCAGTGTACACTCATTAGAATGGCTAGAATTCAGAACAGCACCAAATGCAGATGACGATGTGGAGCAACAGGGACTCTCATCACTGCTGGTGCGAACGCAAGATGGTCCAGTCACTTGCGAACACAGTTAGGCAGTTTCTCACAAAACTAAACACACTCTTACCATACGATCCAGAAACTGTGCTCGTCGGTATTTACCCAAAGGAGTTGAAAACTGATTTCCACGCAAAACCCTGCACACAGATGTTTATAGCTGCTTTACTCATAATTGCCAAAACTTGGAAGCAACCAGGATGTCCTTCAGTAGATGAATGGATAAATAAACTGTGGTACATCCAACAATGGAATATTATTCAGTGCTAAAAAGATATGAACTATCAAGCCTTGAAAAGACATAGAGGAACCTTAAATCCATATTACTAAGTGATAGAAGCCATTCTGAAAAGGCTACATACTGTATGATTCCAAGTATGTAACATTCTGAAAAAGGCAAAACTATGGAAATAGTAAAAAGGTCAGTGATTGCCAGAGGCTAGATCAGGGAGAGGGGATAAACTGGTAGAGCACACAGGATTTTTAGGGGAGTGGAAATACTCTTATGATACTGTAATAATGGATACATGTCATTCCACATTTGTTCAAACCTATAGAATATGGGCACGAAGAGCAAACCCTAATATAAACGATGGCTTCTTGGTGATAATGATGTGTCAATGAATGTAGATTCATCAGGTCTAACAAATGTACCAATCTGATGGGAGATGCTTATAATGGGGGAAGCTGTGCAGGTGTGGGGCAAGGGGGTGAATGGGAAATCTCTGTACTTTCAGCTTTGCTGTGAACGTAAGCCTGCTCTAAAAATTTAAGTCTTAAAAAAGGTGTGTGTGTGGGAAATAAAGGTCAGGGGTTATGGCAGGATCTTCGGGAAACTGGTCCAGCTGCAGTGGGGGCAAGGGTGAGCCTACACCTCCACTTCCCAGAGCAGAACTTGGATACCAGCCTGTCTCTCTGTCTCTCTCTCTCCTAATCAATTTTTTATTTCAGATTAATTTTAGGCTTACAGAAACGTTGCAAAGATAATACAGAGAATTCTTATAGACCCCTGACCACTTCTGCCATTGTCAATGCCTTCCATTTCCCTGGTACATTTGTCACAACTAAGAAACCAACATGGTACATTACTATGAACTCAACTCCCGTTGATTTGGATTTCACCAGTGTTTCCACTGATGCCCTTTTTCTGTTCCAGGATCCAATCCATTTATCACTATATCCTTTTAAAAATGTCTTTTAAAATTATAAAAATAAGATATGCTCAAGGCAGAAAAAGGCTAACAATATACAGATGTCCTGAATTTTTAAGAAGTCTCTCTCACACAAACCAATCTGTTCTCTAGAACTTTCCACTTGATATTAGGTTTGGTGCAAATACTTCCAGATTTTTTTCAATGTGCACACATACATTCCCCCCCGCCTCCGCCATGGGACTATATTTTACATAGTTTTATGTAACTTTCTTCACTTAATACTATATAATGGAGATATACATCTACTTCATTTTTTCCTGTAGAAATGTACAGGAAATATTGCTATATTTCACTATTTCACATATGACTGCAAGGAACATTCCCATCTTTATGCAGTGTTTCACATTTATGTTAATATTTCAGTTGGCTTGTAGGAATACTTTGGTCGGGGGGACGGGTATACAATATATTTAAAGTTGTTGATAAATCCTGCTCAGTTATTCTCTTAAGTGATTGTGTCAATTTACATTCCCCCTGAACAGTATTCATATGACTGTTCTCTTTAAACTTCACCTTACCAACATCAGATATTACAATGTAAATATATTCTATATTAAAATACTTGCCCGTCTGCTAAACCGAAATGGAATCTCACTAGTGTTTTAAATTTAGATAATTCAGTAAGGTTGCGTATCTCTGCATATATTTATTGGTCATTTGTATATCTTCACATCCTTTACCCAGCTTGAGTTATTTGTCTTTTTAAATTCTGTTCACACATTATAATTTTTATTTATTATCTTTATATATTTTTATTTCTCTTTTACATATTTGTTGCTGACATTTTCTCCCAGCAGCTGGTATCTCTTTTTCCTTGAAATTTTGTTTATGGTGTCTTTTTTGGTATAGAAGTTACTCATTCTATGTAATCAAATGTTAATATTTTCCTTTAAGGATATTGGATGTCATGGTACGCTTGGGCAAACCCTCTTCTTCCTATATGATTAAAAAGCAAAGCTTTAGGGCTTCCCTGGTGGCGCAGTGGTTGAGAGTCCGCCTGCCGATGCAGGGGACACGGGTTCGTGCCCCGGTCCGGGAAGATCCCACATGCTGCGGAGTGGTTGGGCCCGTGAGCCATGGCCACTGAGCCTGCGTGTCTGGAGCCTGTGCTCCACAATGGAAGAGGCCACAACAGTGAGAGGCCCGCGTACTGCAAAAAAAAAAAGCAAAACTTTAATATTTTCTCAGCAGTTGTGTAGTTTCATTTGTTGGGTTTATTGGTTCATTATTTTTTCCAAATGGACCCTCAATTATCCCGCCACCTACCTAAAGTAGCCTCTTCCATGTTCTATCAAAATGCTCTGCTTCTTTCTTCCTTAGCATTTATTACAGTCTATACTTTATTTATTTGTTTACTACTCCTCTCCCCAGCTAGAACATGACTTTCACGAGCATGGGGGCAGGTCCTCTTCACTCTGGTAGCCCCACTGCCTGGGCCATGCCTGACCCTTCTCATAGAGCTCATAAGTACCTGAATGAAGATGCCTGTGCCTGGATAACCCAGGCTCTCTCTCTCAACGGGTCTGAAACCTCGGCCATGGGTCTGAGTCTAGACTCTCCTCTGTTCCAGGGCTTCCTCTTTGCCGTGACGGGATTCTAAATACTTGTGGTACCAGGAGCTCAGCTACTCGGCTGATTTCAGTTTTCAGTCTCATATTTTGATATTCTTACAGGGCAAGCTCCCCTTCGTATTTTCCCCCAAAATTTCTTAGCTAATTTCCCAAATTTATCCTTTCAAATTCCTCCAAATCCCGTGGATACTATGATTGAAATTGCACACTTATTTATTTATTTTAAATTTATTTATTTATTTATTTATGGCTGCGTTGGGTCTTTGTTGCTTTGTGCGGGCTTTCTCTAGTTGCGGAGAGCGGGGGTTACTCTTTGTTGTGGTGCGCGGGCTTTTCATTGCAGTGGCTTCTTTTATAGCAGAGCACGGGCTCTAGGCGTGTGGGCTTCAGTAGTTGTAGTTTTCAGGCTCTAGAGCGCAGGCTCAGTAGTTGTGGCGCATAGGTTTAGTTGCTCCGCGGCATGTGGGATCTTCCCGGACCAGGGCTCGAACCCGTGTCCCCTACATTGGCAGGCGGATTCTTAACCACTGCACCACCAGGGAAGCCCTGCACACACTTACTGATTGATTCGGGCAAATTGATATCTTTACGTTACTTATTTTCCCCAGCCAGGAACACTGTAGATGTTGTAACTTATTTAGGGGTTAGTTTAGGTACTTTGGTAAAGTTTTATGGTTTTCCTCTTTGCATTTTCCCTCTTAAATTCAATTTTTGGCTTTTAGCTCCATTGTGAGTGGGATTTAATTATTAGTTACATATTTATTGTTGGATATATATATGTATATGTGTGTGTGTGCATGTATTTCTTATTTTCAGTCACTAGTTAAGTTCTAACAGGCTTCAAGTTAAGCTCTTGGATTTCCTAGGTAGACCCTTTTATAGATACAGGTGGAGCTTCCTCAGTACCAGAGCTGTGTGGGTTTCCTCAATGGTTGTATTCTCATCCTCCTGGCAGGGCCTCTCCTCCAGGGACTTCTGATGAGTGAAAACAGGCTTCTCTTCAAGGCGTTTAGGAGGGAACAGACTGGGGCCCTACACGTGGTTGGAAGGGGAGAAGGAGCTCCGCAGGAAAAGTGGAGCAAACAAGCATCCTCCCTGCTGTGCTAAGCTGCCCCTGGCTTCTCTGCTTCCTCCATGGTCCGTGAGGCACTGGGAAATCGGCAGCCGCCTGCAGGCACAGACCAAGCGGTAGCTGTGTGGTGCTGCCGGATGTGCTCTCAGGGGAGAGAGGTTCTCGTGGGCCAGGCTTGTCAGGGAAGGCAGGAGGAGATGAGGCTAGAAGTTTGGGTGGCGTGAAAGGGAGCGTGTTTTCTTTTTTCTTTTTTTTTCTTTTTTTTTGCGGTACGCAGGCCTCTCACTGTTGTGGCCTCTCCCGTTGCGGAGCACAGGCTCCGGACGCGCAGGCTCAGCGGCCATGGCTCACGGGCCCAGCCGCTCCGCGGCATGTGGGATCTTCCCGGACTGGGGCACGAACCCGTGTCCCCTGCATCGGCAGGCGGACTCTCAACCACTGCGCCACCAGGGAAGCCCAGAGGGTGCTTTGTTTGGATGTACTAACACAAGACAAGACCCAGAGGCAGGGGAGAGGTTAAGGTACCTGGGAAGACAGGCGATGCCCACACTGGAGTTCAGGTGGCATGAGTATGTCATGGGGACAGAGCTGGATTGAGAGAGGGACATCAGTATTAGCTAGCAGAGTTGGGGTTTTATCCTCTTCTGGTTAGAGACCGACTGAGGTCCCTGAGGGTGAATAATGGAATGGATGAGTGAGTGAATTGAAGAATGAACAAATGAAATCCCAGAAGGACCAGACCGATGGGAAGTGTGAAAAGAGAATATGTACACTAGGTAGAAATGAAAGAAAACATATTTATACAACCCCTGTGTACAAGGCAATTTCACCTTATCCCATTTAGTCCTCACAAGCAACTTTATTTTGTAGGTAGCACCATTCCCCTCTTTAAAAATGAGAATACTGAGGCTCAGAGAGGTTAAGTAACTTGCTCAAGGTCAAGGGCTGGTCAGAGAGCGACACAGAATTACATTATATAATTCCAGTCCAGGTCAGACTTTGGCGCTTCCTCTCTCTCCCCTGACAACACTGCCTGCACCTCCAGAAGGAAGAGGCTGTGGCCGAGAGCCAGGCCTGCTCCAGAGAGGCCCCATCAGTAATCAATAGTTTACATGTCAATCATACACAAGGTTAAAGGGCTGAGATTTAAGACCCTTAATTAAAAGTGCCAATTCACTGCATTCAGCTTAACTGATCTGTTAGTCAGACAAAGTCAAAGGCTTGGCATTGATGAGGTCAACTGAGGTGGGAGGACGAGGCCGGAGGAGGGAGCCTGAGGTCCTGTGCATGCAGAAACCATGCAGCTTGGCAGTGGAAAGGAGAGAAGCTGAAGTTCCGGACCTCTTACTGCCTACGTTTATGTAAATGCCTTCTGTGTGCTAGGTGCTGGGAGATAATGGCGAAGATGACAGACAGGGTGTCATTTTCCAGCTGTTTCTGGAGACGGGCAATACTCCTGCACACACAACCCCATCAGAGGACTACCAGCTGTGGGCAAATGCGATGAAGGAAACGGCAGAGCGCTGAGACGGAGCCACTGGGTTATACAGACTGGCCAGGAAGGCCTCTCCACGGAGGTGACATGTAAGGAAGAGGAGAGGCTTAGAGGGAGCCAGGCACCAGGGCAGGGCAAGAGGTGGGAGGACGTTTTCTGTGGATAAAGGGCAGCATGAGCAAAGGCCCCGAGAGGGAAGCAGCTCGGAGCATCAGAGCAACAGAAAGGCCACTGAGGCTGTCCCTGGGCCAAGAGAGGTAGGCAGAGGCCAGGTCTCGTGGGGCCCGGTGGGTCGGGAAAAATTTTGGATTTTATTCTATGGGCTAAGGGACGTCACTGAAGGATTTTAAGCTGAGGCTTACAAGATCCAATTTTCATTTGAAGATCACTCCTGCTGCCCGGATAAGAACAGCCTGGCAAGGGCAACGTCGGATGCAGGGAAATTAGCTAGGGGGCTACTACAGGTGCTAGTGACCTCTTTCATGATAAATCCTTGATGCTAGCCAGTGAAGCTTTGCCAATCCGACCACGTGGATTAAGAGTCTTACTGAAGACGTTTTTCATCCCATAGAAATCAAAGTCTATAAAATGCTAATTAGAGGTTCTCATTGATAGGGATAACTCTGGGCCCAAGCAGACATTTGGGTTTGCCTGAGCAGCTCCCCTGCAGGTGACCATCCGGTCTCCTTCTGGCTTTTGAAATACTGAAAACCATTTGAGGATCCTGCGCCCAGCATGCTGTGAGAAGGTGATCCTTCGTCTTGACGCCTCACCCGTTTGCGCTCTTGTTTCTCTGGGCCACAGACACAACGATAGCCCCGGAAGAGGGAGGGGGCCTGATGTGCATCGCGCTCTGTGCTGAGAGCTGCCGGAACGTGGAAGGCTGTGTCTTTGCCCTGGGGGCTGCTGCTGCTTATTGAAAGAGACACACACAACACAGTAATACGTGCAGGAGGTGCTGAACGCGTGGGATAAATAAAGCGCTATCGAAATAACTGGACGAAGAAGAGAACTAATCATTTGTTGGAAATCTACGTGCCAAGTGCTTCATGTATATTGTCTAATATCCTCATAACAAGCCTGTAAGTTGGAGCCTATTTTTGCCATCTTGCTGATGTGGAAACTGAAGTCCCGGGGGTTAATTGGGGAGACTTGCTGAGGGTGGGGGGGGGCGTCAAACAGCTTGTCAGCATCAGAGGGTGTATTCAAACCACGTCTGTCTGGGACCAAAGGCCTTTCTTTTACATAGTCATCTTCTTCTAATTGAGAGAGGCAAGGAAAACTTCAAGGAGGAGATGTCTTTGAAGCAGGTTTGGAGAAATAAAAGCGAAGCACAAGGAAAGTGAGAGAGGAAGGTGACTGCAAGAGAGAGAGCAGGGGCTTCCCTGGTGGTGCCGTGGTTGAGAATCTGCCTGCTAATGCAGGGGACACAGGTTCGAGCCCTGGTCTGGGAGGCTCCCACATGCCACGGAGCGACTAAGCCCGTGCGCCACAACTACTGAGCCTGCGCGTCTGGAGCCTGTGCTCCGCAACAAGAGAGGCCGTCACAGTGAGAGGCCCGCGCACCGCGATGAAGAGTGGCCCCCCGCTCGCCACAACTAGAGAAAGCCCTCGCACAGAAACGAAGACCCAACACAGCAAAAATAAATAAATTAATTAATAAACTCCTACCCCCAACAACTTCTTTAAAAAAAAAAAAAAAGAGAGAGAGAGAACAGCATTACAGAGGCACACAGAGTGTGCACCCAAACTCCCCCTCACCTTTTCAATCCACCTTTCCCACCAGGGCCAGCTGACCTTTCTGAACCACGTATCTGACCAGTCATTCCCTTTTCCCTACAGAATAAAGTCAGGCTTCCTAGGGGACGCTCCAAGCCCTCCACGAATAGCCCCAACTGCCTCCTCTTCCTCTCACTCTTTACCCATTTTCTTCTCTTTCTCTGGCTTCAGGGACTTCCCTCTGCCTGGATGTTTCCAACCCCTACACGTGCCCTCACACCACCTGTAGTGGCTTCAATGGTCTCCCCCAAGAGATACGTTCAAGTCCTAACACTCGGTCCCTGTGAATGTAACCTTACTTGGAAATAGGGTCTTTGTAGATGTCATCAAGTTAAGATAAGGACGTACTGGAGTAGGGTGGGTCCTGAGTCCAATGACTGATGTCTTTCTAAGAGAAAGGAAAGGGAGATTTGGATGCAGAGGCACCGTGGAGACGCAGGGAAGGGGACCGTGTGAAGATGGAGGCAGAGACTGGAGTGATGCACCCACAAGCCAAGGAAGGCCAAGGAGTGCTGGCAACTCCCAGAAGCTGGGAAATGAAGCTGATTCTTCCCTAGAGCCTTCAGAGGGAGCGTGACCCTACTCGCTCCCCGATTTTGGACTTCTAGGCTCTAGAAGTGTGAGAAAATAAATTTTTGTTAAGTCATTCGGTTTGTTACAGCAGCCCTAGTAAACTCATACACCACCTGAATACCATGTCCCAGTAGATCCCCACCTCCAGTTGGTAAGCTTTTCCATGGGCTTTTCCATGCCCTCCCCATGGCCCCAATCTCGTGAGATGCTCCTCTGTGTGCTCTGTGTATCAGAGTCGTCCATTGAATAACCTGTCTCACTGAGTTCCTTAACTGTTGTGTTTGTGTCTCCTTCGTGTTTGTATCTTTGGTACCCAGCGCCAGGCCTGACCCACACTAAGCTCCCGGTTTGGTTGAGCTGATGAGTACGTGAATGGCTCATCGGCTTTCGGGGACGCCCATAGTTCAGTCCGTGCCGTGTGTGCCACTTGGTGACGGGCAACTTAAATCCTATGTGCTAAGGAAGATACTTCCTATTTCACTGGAGGTTCTGACATCTCTCTTTACTGCCCACATCCCGCTCCTTGAATCTATGTCTTTGGCATCCTATCGCCACCATAGAGATAGGACCTAGCTGCACAGACCCTGGGCCAGAGATGGCTGCCTAGTTTAAAGCCAGAAGACAGGGGGATGCTGCAGCCATGGTCTCACACTCTCCAAATACAGCTCTACAAGTCTTCTGACCAATATTCACACATCCAATCAATGAATAGTAGGCAGTGGGTGCAGATATCACACCAGTCACTGGTGATACAGACAAGAACATGGCTTGTTTCTGCCCCTAGCTGTGGTGTGATAAGTACTATGGTACAGATACGCACAGAGAAGGTCCCACCTCAGGCCAAGGGGTGAGGCAAGGTCCCCAGAGGAGAGAACAACTAAGCTGAGTCTTAAGAGGTGAACAGGATTTTCCAGATGAAGGGGGTGGCGAGGAGTGTGAGAAGGAAGGGGAATGCCGGGCAGAGAAAAGAGGTTGTGCAAAGACACAGATGGGATGGAGAGACGGGCACCCCCAGGACAGTACAGGTTCTTCAGGAGGACGAGAGCATGGGTGCAGGTGGGTGAGACCTGAAGCCATGGGTTTGGACAAGCCCACCCAACGAGTATCAGTGTGGGCAGCACACAGAGAAGGGTGTCCTGGAGATCCATGGCATTAAGGATGAGCAGGGGAAGGAGACTAAGAATGAGGAGTGGAGGAGGTAGAAGGTAAACCAGAAAAAGGTGCAGCCCAAGGAGTCAAGAGAGGAGAGGGGCTTCCCTGGTGGCGCAGTGGTTAAGAGTCTGCCTGCCAATGCAGGGGAGACGGGTTCGAGCCCTGGTCCTGGAAGATCCCATGTGCCGCGGAGCAGCTAAGTCCATGCGCCACAACCACTGAGCCTGCATGCCACAACTACTGAAGCCCACGCGCCTAAAGCCCATGCTCCACAACGAGAAGCCACCGCAATGAGAAGCCCATGCACTGCAACGAAGAGTAGCCCCCCGCTCGCCCCAACTAGAGAGAAAGCAACAAAGATTCAACGCAGCCAAAAATAAATAAATAAATAAAAAAGAGAGAGAAGAGAGACTCAGCAGGGCAATGATGTCCAACTGTGGAAGAAGGCAAGGCAGGCATGGCCTCTTCGGTCCTTTCCATGGTGCTGGGTCAGGCTGGGGGCAGAGATGGGGGAGCCCCGTTTCCAAAAAGGAGGGGCCTTGAGTTGGTCTCAGTGTCCTAAATCTGCCTGGGGTACAGCCTGGGCTTTCACTACTGACAAGTATGCCAGCTCAGCTAATGAGCCCCGCTGGTCTCTGGTCCTCTTTCCCATTCCCCTGGGGGCTGCCCGGAACCTCTGCTTGCTCTCTCTGGAGCTGGGTCTTCATGTCAGATTGGCTGCCACTCCCTTTAACTGCAGGGCACCGCGACCGTGGGGCCATCCCTGTTCCGGGATCTCTGTACACCTTTTCATCATGGTGTTTCCACAGAGTCCCACCTTCCACCACAATGTCCCAACAGCAGCTCCCCAGGTGAGGGAGCCCTCACCTGGCCCTCACTCCCTTACCTCTGCCCACCAGCCCACCACTAAGAGTCCCCCCAGGCTTTGCGGTTAAGGTTCATGACACTCAGCTTCAACCACAGGAAGAGATTTACTGCCAGAACGTTCATCTAAAAAGCTAGGAGAGCATCAAATTGTCATTGTAGGGGGCTGCACCCCTTAAGTGCTGTCCATAGACAAACTCGAGTCTGGGACTATGGTTTTCAGCTCTCACTCTGAAGGAAACTTTAACACATCGGGTATTTCTCGGGTACTGCCCACTTCCACACTTAGAAGTGGTTCATCTGTATCTGTCACACATTAGAAAAATGCAAAAACTAGAAAGGAAAAAAATCACAGCATCTTTATATGTTGATTTCACTTGCCTTCTGACTGGGCCCGAGAATATGAAAAGGCTTTGGGTGCTTCGAAGCAACTGTCACCACTGCGTGAACACGTGGCTATTGCACCGGGAAGAGTGTTAACAGCGGATCTTTACATCAGGGGAAAATGGCATGTGAACCAACAGCTGCTGTAGCAGGGGGAGGGGTCAGAAATCACTCCTGTCCCCAAGTGAGAACGCAGCTTAAATTATCCTCAGTGACTTTGGAAATGACAATAAGAAAATAATACTTGCTTCACAAAATGCCCCCCTCTGAGCCACGGTGCAGCAAACCAACAATTAAACCATGATTATAATAGCAGACAATAATTAAAGCATTGTGTCATCCAAAGAGCAAAAACTGAGAAGACAGACCAAAGCTCAAAGCAAGCATTAGTGTCTAGAGCAAAAATAGAGGGTGTCCTTTCCTGGTGCCAGCTGGTATTGGGAAGACAGAAAGATTCTTCTTGTGTTATTTTCCTAAGTGAAAGAATAAACCTGGGCTTCAGTCACTGAAGAAGCTGCAGTGACTGGTGTTCTGGGAGGCTGGGCAGTGTACAGATGCAGCACTGAAGCTACTGCCCTGTGTTTCACTCTTCCTTGCCGAGTAACCTTGCACCACTTGTTTTCTCATTACCATCGCCCTGTAAATGAAGGCTCTGTGACTGCCTATTGTTCACCAGAACCTGCCCTGCAGGTGTCAGGGACTCTGTGAGGGGCAGAGGTGTTTTTATCCTTTTTGGAAGAAATGTTTTCCATGAAATGAAGCTCTGCCTCCCGAAGAGGCTATTTAACAAAATGGCTACGGGGTCAAAGACTTGGGTTCAAATACTCATTCTTGATAATTGAGTGACCTGAAAGAGCCTCAGTTTACTCCTCTGTAGAATGGCAGTAACATCATCTGTCCAGCAGTGTGGCCAAGAGGATTACTGTAAATGCAATCACATATAAAGTACCTAGCACTGAGCCTGACACATAATATCAAATCAAAAGATGGTCAAATCACCTAAAACAAATTACAGTTTAGTTCTGTTTTTTTACAGTAAGTCCCCTACATATGCACCTTCAAGTTGTGAACTTTCAAAGATGTGAATGTGCATTTGTGTGTCCAGTCACATTAGTTCACGTGTCTGGTGTACATTGTCACGTGCGTGCATCCTCTACAAGTGGTTGTGCTATTGTGTACTTTACTGTACAACACTGTATAGAGTACAGTAGTACAGTACCATCTCCCACCTCCTCTCCCTCCTCCGGTCAGTAACTCTTGCCTGTTCACTCGATGCCAGCCCCTGGATGCCAGCTGTTGTACTGTACTACTGTACTTTTCAAGGCACTGTACTGTAAGATTAAAAATGTTTTCTTTATTTTTTGTGTTTGTTTTTTATGTATTATTTGTGTGAAAAGTATTATAAACCTACTACAGTACAGTACTCTATAGCCGATTGTGTTAGTTGGGTACCTAGGCTAACTTTGCTGGACTGACGAACAATGGGACTTAACGAATGAGCTCTGAGAACGGAACTTGTTTATATGTAGAAGACTTAACTGTATTTGTTTTACTCCATTAAGAGAGATACATTAAAGTCTCCTATGGCTGTCAAGTTCTTCTTGTTTTTCTGACAGATTTTGCTTTAAGTTTTCTTGTTAGGTTATTTGGTGCATAAAGATTCATGACTGTTGACACACTTGTGGACTAAGCATTTAATTATTAATAAATAATTCCCTCTGTCCCTTTTAATATGTATATATATATTTTAACCTTGAATTTTACCTTTATTTAGAAAAGCAGGGGGGAATCGGGAAGATGGCGGGGGGGGGGGGAGTCGGGAAGATGGCGGAAGAGTAAGACACGGAGATCACCTTCCTCCCCACATATACACCAGAAATACATCTACACGTGGAACAACTCCTACAGAACACCTACTGAACGCTGGCAGAAGACCTCAGACCTCCCAAAAGACAAGAAACTCCCCACGTACCTGGGTAGGGCAAAAGAAAAAAGAATAAACAGAGACAAAAGAATAGGGACGGGACCTGCACCAGTGGCAGGGAGCTGGGAAGGAGGAAAGGTTTCCACACACTAGGAAGCCCCTTCGTGGGCGGAGACTGCAGGTGGCGGAGTGGGGAGCTTCGGAGCCGCGGTGGAGAACGCACCCACTGGGGTGCGGAAGGCAAAGCAGAGAGATTCCCGCACAGAGGATCCATGCCGACCGGCACTCACCAGCCCCGAGAGGCTTGTCGGCTCATCCGCCGGGGCGGGCGAGGTGGGAGCTGAGGCTCGGGCTTCAGTCTGAGCGCAGGGAGAGGACTGGGGTTGGCGGCGTGAACACAGCCTGCAGGGGGTTAGTGCACCACGGCAAGCCGGGAGGGAGTCCGGGGAAAAGTCTGGACCTGCCGAAGAGGCAAGAGACTTTTTCTTCTCTCTTCGTTTCCTGGTGCGCGAGGAGAGGGTATTAAGAGCGCTGCTTAAAGGAGCTCCAGAGACGGGCGCAAGCCGCGGCTAAAAGCGCGGACCCCAGAGACGGGCATGAAATGCTAAGGCTGCTGCTGCCACCACCAAGAAGCCTGAGTGCGAGCACAGGTCACTATCCACACCCCCCTTCCGGGGAGCCAGTGCAGCCCGCCACTGCCACGGTCCCGGGATCCAGGGACAACATCCCCAGGAGAACGCACGGCGCGCCTCAGGCTGGTGCAACGTCACGCTGGCCTCTGCCGCCGCAGGCTCGCCCTGCATCCGTACCCCTACCTCCCCCTGGCCTGAGTGAGCCAGAGTCCCCGAAGCAGCTGCTCCTTTAACCCCGTCCTGTCTGAGCGAAGAACAGATGCCCTCCGGCGACCTACACGCAGAGGTGGGGCCAAATCCAAAGCTGAGCCCCTGTGAGCTGTGTGAACAAAGAAGAGAAAGGGAAATCTCTCCCAGCAGCCTCAGAAGCAGCGGATTAAAGCTCCACAATCAACTTGATGTACCCTGCATCTGTGGAATACGTGAATAGACAATGAATCATCCCAAATTGAGGAGGTGGACTTTGAGAGCAAGATTATTTTTTTCCCCTTTTCCTCTTTTTGTGAGTGTGTATGTGTATGCTTCTGTGTGAGATTTTGTCTATATAGCTTTGCTTTCACCATTTATCCTAGGGTTCTATCCGTCATTTATTTTTTTCTTAAAAAAAATTTTTTTTCTTAATAATTATTTTTTATTTTAATAATTTAATTTTATCTTACTTTATTTTCTTTTATCCTCCTTTCTTTCTTTCTTTCTTTCCCTTCCTTCCTTCCCCTCCCTCCCTCCCTCTCTCTCTCTCTCTCTCTTTCTTTCTTCTCCCTTTTATTCTGAGCTGTGTGGATGTGCCTCTGAGGTGGGAGAGCCAAATTCAGGACACTGGTCCACAAGAGACCTCCCAGCTCCACATAATATCAAATGGCGAAAATCTCCCAAAGATCTCCGTCTCAACACCAGCACCCAGCTTCACTCAACGACCAGCAAGCTACAGTGCTGGACATCCTATGCCAAACAACTAGCAAGACAGGAACACAACCCCACCCATTAGCAGACAGGCTGCCTAAAATCATAATAAGGCCACAGACACCCCAAAACACACCACCAGACATGGACCTGCCCACCAGAAAGACAAGATCCAGCCTCATCCACCACAACACAGGCACTAGTCCCCTCCACCAGGAAGCCTACACAACCCACTGAACCAACTTTAGTCATTGGGGACAGACACGGGAGCTACGAACCTGCAGCCTGCAAAAAGGAGACCCCAAACACAGTAAGATAAGCAAAATGAGAAGATAGAAAAACATACAGCAGATGAAGGAGCAAGATAAAAACCCACCAGACCTAACAAATGAAGAGGAAATAGGCAGTCTACCTGAAAAAGAATTCAGAATAATGATAATAAAGATGATCCAAAATCTTGGAAATAGAATAGAGAAAATGCAAGAAACATTTAACAAGGACCTAGAAGAACTAAAGATGAAACAAGCAATGATGAACAACACAATAAATGAGATTAAAAATACTCTAGATGGGATCAATAGCAGAATAACTGAGGCAGAAGAATGGATAAGTGACCTGGAAGATAAAATAGTGGAAATAACTGCAGCAGAGCAGAATAAAGAAAAAAGAATGAAAAGAACTGAGGACAGCCTCAGAGACCTCTGGGACAACATTAAATGCACCAACATTCGAATTATAGGGGTTCCAGAAGAAGAAGAGAAAAAGAAAGGGACTGAGAAAATATCTGAAGAGATTATAGTTGAAAACTTCCCTAATATGGGAAAGGAAATAGTTAATCAAGTCCAGGAAGCACAGAGACTCCCATACAGGATAAATCCAAGGAGAAACACACCAAGACACATATTAATCAAGCTGTCAAAAGTTAAATACAAAGAAACCATATTAAAAGTGGCAAGGGAAAAACTACAAATAACACACAAGGGAATTCCCATAAGGTTAACAGCTGATCTTTCAGCAGAAACTCTGCAAGCCAGAAGGCACTGGCAGGACATATTTAAAGTGATGAAGGAGAAAAACCTACAACCAAGATTACCCTACACAGCAAGGATCTCATTCAGATTTGATGGAGAAATTAAAACCTTTACAGACAAGCAAAAGCTGAGAGAGTTCAGCACCACCAAACCAGCTTTACAACAAATGCTAAAGAACCTTCTCTAGGCAAGAAACACAAGAGAAGGAAAAGACCTACAATAACAAACCCAAAACAATTAAGAAAGTGGGAATAGGAACATACATATCGATAATTACATTAAATGTAAATGGATTAAATGCTCCCACCAAAAGACAAAGACTGGCTGAATGGATACAAAAACAAGACCCATATATATGCTCTCTACAAGAGACCCACTTCAGACCTAGAGACACATACAGGCTGAAAGTGAGGGGACGGCAAAAGATATTCCATGCAAATGGAAACCAAAAGAAAGCTGGAGTAGCAATTCTCATATCAGACAAAATAGACTTTAAAATAAAGACTTTTACAAGAGACAAAGAAGGACACTACATAATGATCAAGGGATTGATCCAAGAAGAAGACATAAAAATTGTAAATATTTATGCACCCAACATAGAGGCACCAAAATACATAAGGCAAATACTAACAGCCATAAAAGGGGAAATCAACAGTAACACATTCATAGTAGGGGACTTTAACACCCCACTTTCAACAATGGACAGATCATCCAAAATGAAAATAAATAAGGAAACACAGGCTTTAAATGATACATTAAACAAGATGGACTTAATTGATATTTATAGGACATTCCATCCAAAAACAACAGAATACACATTTTTCTCAAGTGCTCATGGAACATTCTCCAGGATAGATCATATCTTGGATCACAAATCAAGCCTTGGTAAATTTAAGAAAATTGAAGTTGTATCAAGTATCTTTTCTGACCATAATGCTATGAGACTAGATATCAATTACAGGAAAAGATCTGTAAAAAATACAAACACATGGAGGCTAAACAATACACTATTTAATAACGAATTAATCACTGAAGAAATCAAAGAAGAAATAAAAAAATACCTAGAAACAAATGACAATGGAGACACGATGACCCAAAACCTATGGGATGCAGCAAAAGCAGTTCTAAGAGGGAAGTTTATACCAATACAATCCTACCTTAAGAAACAGGAAACATCTCAAATAAACAACTTAACCTTGCACCTAAAGCAATTAGAGAAAGAAGAAAAAAAAACCCCAAAGTTAGCAGAAGAAAGAAAACATAGAGATCAGATCAGAAATAAATGAAAAAGGAATGAAGGGAACGAGGGCAAAGGTCAATAAAACTAAAAGCTGGTTCTTTGAGATGATAAACAAAATTGATAAACCATTAGCCAGACTCATCAAGAAAAAAAAGGGAGAAGACTCAAATCAATAGAATTAGATATAAAAAAGGAGAAGTAACAATTGACACTGCAGAAATACAAAAGATCATGACAGATTACTACAAGCAACTCTATGCCAATAAAATGGACAACCTGGAAGAAATGGACAAATTCTTAGAAAAGTAAAACCTGCCAAGACTGAATCAGGAAGAAATAGAAAATATGAACAGACAAATCACAAGCACTGAAATTGAAACTGTGATTAAAAATCTTCCAACAAACAAAAGCGCAGGACCAGATAGCTTCACAGGCGAATTCTAGCAAACATTTAGAGAAGAGCTAACACCTATTCTTCTCAAACTCTTGCAAAATATAGCAGAGGGAGGAACACACCCAAACTCATTCTACAAGGCCACCATCACCCTGATACCAAAACCAGACAAGGATGTCACAAAGAAAGAAAACTATAGGCCAATATCACTGATGAACATAGATGCAAAAATCCTCAACAAAATACTAGCAAACAGAATCCAACAGCACATTAAAAGGATCATACACCATGAACAAGTTGGGTTTATTCCGGAAATGCAAGGATTCTTCAATATACGCAAATCAATCAATGTGATACACCATACTAACAAATTGAAGGAGAAAAACCATATGATCATCTCAATAAATGCAGAGAAAGCTTTCGACAAAATTCAACACCCTTTTATGATAAAAACCCTGCAGAAAGTAGGCATACAGGGAACTTTCCTCAACATAATAAAGGCCATATATGACAAACCCACAGCCAACATTGTCCTCAATGGTGAAAAAATGAAAGCATTTCCACTAAGATCAGGAAAAAGACAAGGTTGCCCACTCTCACCACTCTTTTTCAACATAGTTTTGGAAATTTTAGCCACAGCAATCAGAGAAGAAAAGGAAATAAAAGGAATCCAAATTGGAGAAAAAGAAATAAAGCTGTCACTGTTTGCAGATGACATGATACTATACATAGAGAATCCTAAAGATGCTACCAGAAAACGACGACAGCTAATCAATGAATTTGGTAAAGTAGCAGGATACAAAATTAATGCACAGAAATCTCTGGCATTCCTATACACTAATGATGAAAAACCTGAAAGTGAAATCAAGAAAACACTCCCATTTACCATTGCAACAGAAAAAATAAAATATCTAGGAATAAACCTACTTAAGGAGACAAAAGACCTGTATACAGAAAATTATAAGACACTGATGAAAGAAATTAAAGATGATACAAATAGATGGAGAGATATACCATGTTCTTGGATTGGAAGAATCAACATTGTGAAAATGACTCTACTACCCAAAGCAATCTACAGATTCAATGCAATCCCTATCAAACGACCAGTGGCATTTTTCACAGAACTAGAATAAAAAATTTCACAATTTGTATGGAAACACAAAGACCCTGAATAGCCAAAGCAATCTTGAGAACGAAAGACGGAGCTGGAGGAATCAGGCTCTCAGGCTTCAGACTATACTACAAAGCTACAGTAATCAAGACAGTATGGTACTGGCACAGAAACAGAAATATAGATCAATGGAACAGGATAGAAAGCCCAGAGATAAACCCACGCACATATGATCACCTTGTCTTTGATAAAGGAGGTAGGAATGTACAGTGGAGAAAGGACAGCCTCTTCAATTAGTGGTGCTAGGATAACTGGACCGGTACATGTTAAAGTATGAGATTAGTTCACTCCCTAACACCATACACAAAAATAAACTCAAAATGGATTAAAGACCTAAATGTAAGGCCAGAAACTACCAAACTCTTAGAGGAAAACATAGGCAGAACACTCTATGACATAAATCCCAGCAAGATCCTTTTTGACCCACCTCCCAGAGAAATGGAAATAAAAACAAAAATAAACAAATGGGACCTAATGAAACTTCAAAGCTTTTGCACAGCAAAGGAAACCATAAACAAGACCAAAAGACAACTCTCAGAATGGGAGAAAATATTTGCAAATGAAGCAACTGACAAAGGATTAATCTCCAAAATTTAGAAGCAGCTCATGCAGCTCAATAACAAAACAACAAACAACCCAATCCAAAAATGGGCAGAAGACCTAAATAGACATTTCTCCAAAGAAGATATACAGACTGACAACAAACACATGAAAGAATGCTCAACATCATTAATCATTAGAGAAATGAAAATCAAAACTACAATGAGATATCATCTCACACCAGTCAGAATGGCCATCATCAAAAAATCTAGAAACAATAAATGCCAGAGAGGGTGTGGAGAAAAGGAAACACTCTTGCACTGCTGGTGGGAATGTGAATTGGTACAGCCACTACGGAAAACAGTATGGAGGTTCCTGAAAAAACTACAAATAGAACTACCATATGACCCAGCAATCCCACTACTGGGCATATACCCTGAGAAAACCATAATTCAAAGAGTCATGTACCAAAATGTTCATTGCAGCTCTATTTACAATAGCCAGGAGATGGAAACAACCTAAGTGTCCATCATCAGATGAATGGATAAAGAAGATGTGGCACATATATACAGTGGAATATTACTCAGCCATAAAAAGAAATGAAATTGAGCTATTTGTAATGAGGTGATGGACCTAGAGTTTGTCATACAGAGTGAAGTAAGTCAGAAAGAGAAAGAGAAATTCCATATGCTAACACATATATATGGAATTTAAGAAAATAAATGTCATGAAGAACCTAGGGGTAAGACAGGAATAAAGACACAGACCTACTAGAGAATGGACTTGAGGATATGGGGAGGGGTAAGGGTGAGCTGTGACAAAGCGAGAGAGAGGCATGGACATATATACACTACCAAACGTAAGATAGAGAGCTAATGGGAAGCAGCCGCATAGCACGGGAGATCAGCTCCATGCTTTGTGACCACCTAGAGGGGTGGGATAGGGAGGGTGGGAGGGAGTGAGACGCAAGAGGGAAGAGATATGGGAACACATGTATATGTATAACTGATTCACTTTGTTATAAAGCAGAAACTAGCACACCATCGTAAAGCAATTATACTCCAATAAAGATGTAAAAGAAAAAAAAAAAAAAGAAAAGCAATATTGTGACCCCTGTTTTTATTTATGTATGTTCTCATGCTATTCCTTTGTCTCAACTTTTTAATATTCTATTGTTCTTAGCAGCATTTTTTTTTTCTTTCCGAACTTGAGACTCTTTTGCTTGCAATATGGAAATTTAACTTGTGTGCACCAGCTCATATCTCCTTACAGCTCCCTCCCTACCCACAGGTTGGTCAGTGAAAGCTCCACACGTAACAGTAGAGTCCTCCTTTTCCTGTGTGCCCTCATCTCGGGGCCTCCCGCTGGGATGCTCACACATCATTCTGCCCACTCCTTTTGCAGACTCTTATTTCAGCATTTTAGTCTTGCACTCTGCTCTCCCACTTGACCTTAGTTCTTGGCTGATCCCTCAATCCTCCCCCAGCCATCCTGAGCTCCTGCAACCCTGGCTTGCTCCAGGGACCACCTCTTCTCCTCTTATTTTCTTCTACCTCGCACTGTGGAGTGGCCAGACAAAAGTGAATTTATACTCATTTCAGAATTGATACGTTTGTTCTTGAAGCAGCGATGATGTTATGTGTTCATAAACTCTTGTTTCTTCTTCCACCTAGGCACAACCTCCCTTATAATTAGGTGAGCTGGGAAATGTGTTCTGGTCAGTGGGATGAGGAGGAAGACCTGACTCTTAAAACAAGTTTTGTTCTACTCTCTGATGCCTTCTCTTTCCCTTCTCAGCTGGCCAAATTTGAGGACACACTGGAGGACTGTGAGGGTCTCACGTGAAAGGAGCCTAATATAGGGAGACTAATAGAAGCTTATCTCCATCAACCTGTTTTATGCTTTTTGTTTATTATGTTTTCTTGCTATTTCCTTTTTCTTTGTAACATGTCTTAATTTTCACATTTCCTTCAGTGATTTGCAAAGTATACATTTTTGTTTTTTCATTCTACTTTAGGCATTTTTAAACATTTTCAAAAATATTCCTAAATGGGTATTTTCTCTAATTATCAACTTTAAGAAAAATAATAAGCACAGGGAGATCAGCTCAGTGTTTTGTGATGACCTAGATGGGTGGGATAGGGAGGGTGGGAGGGAGATGCAAGAGGGAGGAGATATGGGGATACATGTATTTGTATAGCTGATTCACTTTGTTATAAAGCAGAAACTAACACACCACTGTAAAGCAATTATACTCCAATAAAGATGTTAAAAAAAGAAAAAGAAAAAGAATATAGCATTTCACTCTCCTTTGTGTAAGACAGAAAAGCTAAAAAGATTTTACTTTCCCCTCTGCCTTCCGCCAACTATCAAAACACTGACAATACAAGCAGGGACTACAGACTCAAATTAAATATCGTCTTTCATGGTCATCAATTCTTTATATAGTTTTTTCCTAAACATCTCAGTAGGCTGAAAATTATGTCTATTTTAGTTTCCTGTGGCTGCTGTGACAAAGTACCACAAATGTGGTGACTTAAAACAACAGAACTTTATTCTTTTGAAGTTCTGGAGGCCGGAAGTCTGAAATCAGTATTGCTATGTGGAAATCAAGGTGTCAGCAGGGCTGCACTGCCTCCAGAGCCCCTAGGGGAGAATCTATTCTTTGCCTCTTCCAGTTTCTGGTGACTGTTGGCATTCCTTGGCTTGAGGCCTCATCATTCCAATCTTGGTGTCTGTCTTCACATCACCTTTTCCTCTGTGTATATAAAATCTTCCTCTGCTTCCTTCTTATAAGGATATATATGATTGCATTTAGAGCCCATCCAGATAATCCACAATAATCTCCTCATCTCAGAATCCATGGTTTGACCACATCTGCAAAGATCCTTTTACCAAATGAGGTAATGTTTACAGGTTCCAGGCTTTAGGACCTGATAACTTAGGGGGCCTGCTGCCCTCTCTATGCAAGTTTTTCAACAAGCCCGGGCGGGCAATTTTCTGTGGCTCTTGTGCATATTATATCCTGGCTGAATCAATGATTCTCCAAAGTCTTTGGTCTTTGATGTTACAGAGAAGAAACTTCAGGAGGGTTGGATTAGTTGTGGTTGTTTATCGGAAATGGCTGTTTTATTTGCTGAGGGCTGACTGTGTGCTTACCTGTGTGTGTTTTGTCAAATGCTTATAGGGATTTTTTTGTTCTCCATGGAACTGTTTCATTTTTCATCAAGTTGTATCTTATTCATTTTGCCTGGAACTTGGTGAGTCCTTTCAATTCACCAGGGATAAGAAGAGTTTGCCACCATGTGTTTTATTGTACCTTTTGTTAATTGTTCCATTTATTAATTGTTCTTCTTCATTTATGCCGCCTGGATTGCTGCTCTGTCTTCCACATTTGGCAACTTTTCTTTCATTACTTCTCCACCTTCACACCTTTTCTCTTCGGTCTCAGAGAGATTCTCCAGCTTGTCTGCTATTTCAATGTTTTTATTTCTTACAAGACAACTACTGTGATTGTAATTTTCCTTCTGTATTTAGTTTCTTTTCATTCTTCACTTGTCTCTGTCACTGTGTTTCTAGTTCAGGAGCTCTCTTCCTCCATTTCACCATCCATTTTCTGCTATTTCTCATCCCTATTTCTTATATTTAAACGAGAATATTATCTATATACCCATTTAAAATTTCCTCTGCCTACTATGGTAAAATCTTTTCAGGAAATTGTTTCTATTTCTTTAGGAAAATGGTTCTCTTTTTTTAAGAATGGTATGTTTTAAGTAGCATCACAAGTTTTTCATTTAATTTAGTTTAATTTTTGCTTATTTGTTTACTTATTTTTTGAAAGGGAGAGATTTATAGTGGTCCAATGTGGCCAACCAACAAGGTTTGCATTTCTTTGGTTGAACTGTTTATTTTCTTCCTAAGAGATGTTGGAATTCATTTCTGGGATTGTAAACTGGCAGTCAAATTGATGTATTCTGGCCAATTCAACTATCCAGTGTAGCTCGGCTGGATTACTATTCTTGGATAATTTGAAGTAGTTTTTCTTTCTCTAGAGCTAACCTATGAAAAGCTAAAGTGCCAGAGTGCACCACCACTCTTAAAGCTACATTTATACCTACCAGGTTACCTACATCCTCTCCTTCAAACACTTTTGAGCTCCTTTTTGTTGGTTTGTTGAAATTGTAAATCTGACAAAGCCATACCCATTGTGTTTGTGCTTATCTGTTCAGTTCCTTCAGGAGGTCAGTTCTTGTGGTATGAGTACATGGACCTTCTCTGTTTAAGGTCTGACTTGCTGTCACTGCAAGGAAATAAACCTTCTGGAAGCTGCTAAACCTGAAGCCACAATTCCTGGCAAGAGCTATGAACAGAAGCTTTACTTCTGGTGCCTCCTCTGGGCCAGCTGCCTGCTTGCTGGGTAAAGGGAAGCCTCACTGACCTCAGTGGGGAATTGCTGCCCTCTGATTGATATGAAACTGCAGCGGGGCCATCTGGGCTTCAGGCACAGCCAGATGTTTTGTCTAGTCCGGCATCCTCCCAGGAAGACAAGTTCCACTGGGCAGGGGTTCTGGTTAATCAAAACCATGGCCCCCTCTCTCAGCAATCCTACTGCATCTTAACCAACAGCCAAGAACAGAGTTCCCAGGTTGCCCTCGTGTTAATCATTAAGAAGCATCTCCACAGTTAAAAATCAACAA
This sequence comes from Stenella coeruleoalba, assembly GCF_951394435.1. NCBI lineage: Eukaryota > Metazoa > Chordata > Mammalia > Artiodactyla > Delphinidae > Stenella > Stenella coeruleoalba. Next base: position 26,488,754 of record NC_137169.1, read on the forward strand.
ACTAGGACTATTAGCCAAACATGAACTTTATAACTAAATGGGCATTAGGAGCAGAAATCAGAGCTTCCAGGAACAATAAGTTCTCCATTCTCCAAGTGCCCTAGATCTCTTCATGGAAAGCCTACCAGCAAAGCACTGTGTCTTATCCCTTTCCCCCTTCCCTTCTTTATAGCCAGCCACATACAGCTCTCAACCTCCATCTAATTTGTACTCAGTTCTTCTGAGTGTAACCAGGACCCCTCAAACAGTTATACTCAATTCCTCCTTGGTTTCCCAGTGAACTTATCCTCTGCATTGCTGCCACTGAACTTCCTGAAGTGGAGATATCATCATGACATACCAGATAATGAGCTCTTTCAGAAGCAGCTACCCACCCCTTCCTCTCTTTTACATGCCTGGAAGGTCTTTACCTCCACTCTGCATGGTGAACTACTACTGTTCGGTAAAGTGTAGCTAGAGTAGCACTTCCTGTCTGTAACACCCTGCCCCTCAGCTGCCACCTAAAATTATGAACTGGCCTTGCAAATGCTTTCTATTGTGTTTTGTACATACTTCTACTATAGCATTATTTCGTTATATAAGAATCTAGGTAGGCACTACAGGTAGGCTTCTCTGTACTCCATTTCCAAACCTCTCATCTGTCTCTACTATTGAAACTGTAAAGCAAAACAAAACTGATCTCTCACTTTCCCTCAGCCAGTCATGGCAAGTTCAGACTAATGGAATGTAGGAAGATGTCTGTGAGGACGGTGGTTCTTCCTCAATAAATATGTAAACCCTCCCTAGAAGAAAGCTCTGCTCGCTTCCCTCTTCCCTCTTCTTTGAGACTGGAACACAGACACAATGCCTGGAGCTGCAGCAGCTGACTAGGTAACTATGAGGATGAAAGCCTAAGGATGGCAGAACAAGAAGAAAAGCAATGGTATCCTGAGCAGCTGCAGGTCTGGATGGGATCTTCAGATTCTTTTTCCAGGAGAAAAAGTGAACCCCCATCTGCTGAAGCCAGCTTTAGTCAGTTTGTTTTATTTTCATTCCTAATGGATAAAATTTCTACCTGTAAGACTGAGACCTTCAAGGGAAAAGACTGTTTCTTATTTATATTTATACCCTCAGTGACTGGCAGAATGCCTGGCACTAAGTGCTCCAAGCTTTTAAATGAACTGAATGTCGTTACTGTCTTCAAATTATTCCAGTGGCTGCTCGTTATCCTGAGGAATCCATGTAGAGTTCTCATCTTGGCATTCAGGGTCCCGCAGAGACCCGTCTCTACCCATGCAACCTTATCCCCACACATCCAGCCACATCAAGTGACTGCTTGTTCCTCCTTTGTGGACAGACCCTATACTTTCCCCTAGGTTCATGCCTTCACTCTCCTTCCCCTCAATTGGCATGCTTCCCCTCTACACTTCCAGGTAGAACTTGTCTTTCTCTTCCCCATTTCTGAACTTGGCTTGCACTTATTGTCTTGGGGGTACCTGTTTATTTGCCTATTTCCCACTAGAATATGAGCCCCTGGCAGACAAGGACTGGCTGTGGTCTGACCTTTGTGTTTCCCACCACAGAGCATCACACAGTCTCTGGCACATAGAAGGTGTTCAATGGAACTAAACTAGGGTCAGAAGAGTAAACTGGGGCCAGACAGAATGGGCTTGAAATCTGTATCACTGGGTAATTGTGAGACATTCATCCTTTCTGGGCCTCAATGATCCCATCTATAAAATGGGGACAATAATAACTGATCTAGAACTGGTATGCTGTAGAGACTGGATAAACACTAAGTAGAGGGGAGGCCCAAGAGCAAAAGGCTTTGCCTCCCGCTCTTCCCCAGTTGTCATCTGAGCTGGTCCACTGATTATCAAAAGGAAAACTCAGACCCAACATCGGAAACTGAGAAGAGGTCCCACCCATGTGGGCTGAAACTTCCATGTTCTATGAACTGACAACATAGTTAGGGGTGACATGAAGGGCACAGTTCCCTGGTCTGTTCTCCTGCTGTTAGCTGCCAGGCCTGGACAGAGTTCATCAGTCAGCCTGTCCCATTCTTGGCCCTCAGGGAGAAACACTTGCCAAATGCTGTAGGCCGCCCCCGCCCCCATGTTCAAGGGCAGGGTCTCACAGCCAGCCCACCCTTGTTGTGCACACCCAGGAAGGGCCCGCTTTTCTACATGGGCCCCACCCAGGGGTCAGCCTGAACGTGAATCCCTGCAGCCACCCACTGTCCCCCCGGGCACTCCTGGAAAGGGACTCTCTTTGCCCAGCTTGCTGGGGTGAGGCAACCACGGATCCCTCCCGTTGCCTCCAATGCTTCGTCGAGGCTGAGCAGGGTGCTGGGAGGCATCTGCAAGCCTTCTGTCTGCGCCCCCGGGGACAGTCTCATGGACTGGCCTGTGGGCTGTCGCACATCCCCTCCCGGCTGGCACACCCAAGGGAAAGACCTGCTTGACACCTGCCCCCACCAACAGCACGGCACCACCATCTGTGATCTAAGGGGTGACCTATCACCTGCTGTGCTCCGGGATGCCCATCTGGGTCAAATGAACAACCACCTACAGCTCGTGGAGGGGGTTCTCCACATTTGGGAATTACGTCCCAGGCACTGTTCTAAGTGTTCGGATATGTTAGCTCACTTCATCCTCACGGCAGCCTCAAGAGGTAGGTACCATTTTAATCACCGTGTTACAGGGAAGAGAACTGAGGCACAGGGTGCCTGCTTGAAGAGCTTCCCAAGCTACAGAGAGAATAAGAGTGGTAGGTAGTGTGGTGGCCGAGTCTGGCTCTCAGCTGCAACTTGATACTGAATGAATGACAACTGGGAGGACAACTGGAACACAAAGATAGTCAGCTCTTCAAATGATCAGCCCAAATGGCCCAACTGCAGGACGCAGTCGATGCGGGGTGGGGTGGGGTGGCGTGGGGAACAGGAGCTGTTGTAAAACAAAACATAAATACTGTCCTCAGAGAGATGCAAGATGGTAATGCATTGATAAAAACAAAAGTAAGCTGTCAAGAGAAATCTGAAAACAAAAAGTGCAGTTTTCTTGAAATAAAAACGAAAGCCAAAACAAGATTTCCGAAATAAAGAGGGAGGAATCACAGAATAAATACTGTTGAAAACAGAATTAGTGAAAACACAAGACCATTGGCAGAATGCAAATGGGATACGGATCTTTCAAACCACCAGAGGAGAAACAGAGCAAATTAAATCAAATCAACTAAAAATTGGAAGAGTTAAAAATAAAAAAAAGCAATAAAAAGCATAATATATTTTGTTTGAAAGAAAGCATAATACATTGGATGTAAAAGAAATGTATAAATCCCTGAACTCGTTCCCCTTTCTTCAAATATACATAGAACATAAGTAAGAAAAAATTCAAAAAGTAACAAGGGCACAATGCAATAAAAGTGGAACTGATTTAAAAATCATACAAAATATATAACTTAGTAACTTTTAAGACATTCTTAAATACTCAGGTTGAAAAGAAATCTAACCTCAAATTACAGACTAGAAATAAACCCAGCTGAACAGTCTATATGAGAAAAAATAAACTCCCCCATAGAAAAATATACAAAGAGCTTGAAGCAGCAAAGGCAATTAAATACCATCTTGCCCATCAAACGGGTTAACACTGCCAGGATTGACAACATAAAGTGATGCTGGGTAGGGAAGCAGGCTTTTGGTAGATGTGTAAATTGCTGCAATAGCTAGAGGGAAATTTGAGGTCATGTATCAAAATTTGCCTTCTAAGAACATATCCTAAGGAACTCACTGGACAACTGTTTAAAGATTCATGTGTAAGGATGTTTACTCGGGCGAAAAACTGAAAATATTCACTTTATCTATAGGGAAGTAGTTAAATAAATTATGGTTGTACAGACAACAGAATTCCCTGTAACCATTAACCAGGATGAGGCTGATCTATATAGACTGAGAGGATAAGATGATGATATATGAGTAAAGGGTAAAACACAAAGCAAGTTACCGAGCCACTCAAAGAGGTGATCTCGTTTTAGCAAGCATGCTTATTGCATTTGCTTTCTGTAGACGCTGGCATACAAAATACCTAAAAGAGGAAGCTGAACAAATGGATATCAGTGGCTATCTTATGTAGGGTGTGCAGAGGAGAACAGAGTAAGACGATGGGGACTTTTGATTTCTACTTTATAAACTTCTTTATGGTTTGTACTCTAAATTTTTAAAAATGAGTATCTCCTTTTTATAAAGAAAAATTCCGTACAGAAATTCTCACTTAAAAAATAATAACTAAGTCTTACTCTGAATAAGGGCAGAAACACAAAAGGGGCTTTTTTGTGTTTGTCTGAATTCTATCTGATTACAAATTCCCTTAACTTTGTGGCCGGTGATTCCAGGGAGGGGTGGCGGGATATGGGGGGCGGTGAGGGAGAGAGAGGAGAGAGGGAGAGAACACGCTAGAGTACAGATGTGCACGAGGACACTGCAGACGCTAGCTGGCACGGCAGCCTGGGGTGGAGGGATCGCAGGAGGAAGGCGAAAGTGTCCCATCACTCCATCCCCATCTTTTGGCCACTCTCCGTGCAGCCTCTGCTCATGTGCATCAGCTCCTTGGAGGTTGTGTGACTCCAAGAAACCTTCCCAATGGAGGGCTGAGGTCACTTGCATCCTCTCCCCGCCACTCCCCACCTCAGGGTCCTCACACACACAGCCAGCAGGCCCCCTCTATAGTTCTTTCTATCTCTGGAGAGAATATTTCCTCTATTTGTCTCGATCCTCTCTTCCTGAGGGCTAGGAAGGGATGCTCTGCTCTCCCCTCCAGCCCATCCCACACCCATCATTCCTGTAAGTGATAACAGTCCTCACGTCTGCCCAGAAATGCCATCACTGAATTCTTGTGCTCTCCCTGTCAGCCGCGCTGAGATCTCTCGGCTCTCCTCCCACCCTTCTCCTAAACCTGAATTCCCGGGGACTGATGGCGCATGTCATGGGTGTGCTAAGGTTACTATGTCATGGAGGAGATGCACGCCCAAGTACTTAGGCAAGAAGTATCAGGATGTCTACAGTTACCTTTGTGGGATTCAGCCAAAAAAGAAAAAAAAAAAAAGGGACAGAGAGAAAAAAAAGAAAGAGGGCAAATATTCACAGTAGTTGAGTCTAGGTGGGAGGGAAGCAGGTGCTCGGCATACTGCTCGACTTTTCTATTGTACATATTGTATGTTGCACAACAAAAAAATAGGGAAACAGAAGAAATCTGTTTCCACATTTCTTGAGGCGAGTGAGACCGGCTGGTGTGACTCCTTAAATGTCTCCTGAACTCATCCCTTCTTCTCCATCCTTCTTCTCCATCCTTCTTCTCCATCCCATCGCCACTGGCAGGGTTCAGGTCTCCTCATCCCGACGACACTCTGGAGACGGCCTCCTCCTCACTGGGGTCCCAGACCCCATCTGTCCCCTTCTCCACAAGGCTGCCACGACAGGGCCAAACTCAGCATCACGGCCGCCACGGTCCTCTGCGCTCTGGCTGCATGCAGCCCGCTCCACCAGTTTCATCCCTCACCATGGCCCATCCCTCCACCAGGTCTCAGGTGATGCTCCAGCCACGGCGACCAGCCCCTTGAGCCCGCACACCCTGCATCACTTCTTCTGCCTAGTAGGCCCTTCTGTCCTGCCAACCTTCTTCCTTGGCTACCTGGCAACTCCTCTCCATCCTACACGACTTACTCTAGTGTTTTCATTTCCAGGATAGCCTCTCTGGTCTCCTGTCCAACTGTTCAGTCCCCTGCCCCCTCCTTCCACCACCTCGCTCTGTGTACACGCACATCTCCTCTTTGCCAACAGCGGCCGTGGTCTTATTCATCTGGGCAACGCCAGTGTCTCCCACAGGCACTGCCATGTATTCAGCAGACAGCTATTACATGGAGGAACGAATGAATGAATGAGTAACGTGCAAGGTGGGAACATGGGAAAACCTCCTGATTTGTATATGGAGACACCTGTGACGAATTCATTGTTTATTTACTATTTACTGAGGGACCTTCGTGGATCTGCTAGTCATAAATCTACCTTTATATCTGGGTCCTGCTTGCTTCATTCATTCATTCATTCAACACTTGACACTTGTTAAGCCTCTGCCACTGTGCTGAGAGCCAGGAGACTTGTGAAGATGAATCGGGCAGAGAGCGTGGCTCTGGCTGGGGAGCTAAAGCAGGAGCATAAATGGAGGAGAGGAGTGGTCAGTGTCACAAGGGAAATACAGGCCATGGGCAATGGGAACGCAGAAGCGGAGAAAGGACTCCTAGGAGTCTCCTGCGAGTGGACTGGGGGAGACTTCCTGGGTGAGCTGACATGTGCACTTGACTTTGAGGGAGCGAGAGTTGTAGACTTAAGTCTTTGGAGGGAGGGGGGCATTCCGGGGAGGGCAGAGTGGAAACCAAGGCACTGAGCACGGCCGTGAGTACATGTACAGGGGCCACTAGCAATTCAGCTTTGTCATTGAAGAGAAGTGGTGGGAAATAAGGTTGGGAGGTGGGTTGAAGTCCTGACAGCCTTGAAAACCAGGATAAGATGTTCAGCTCCTGTGAGCATGGGTGCCACGCAAGGGTTCTAGTTAGAGTGTGAGTTGACCAGGCATGCTTCCAGAAAGTGATTCCAGAAGCAGTGTGGGATGAAGTTTTGTATTTAACACAAAACCCCCAAGAGCTCTGCTGACCTCATTTTGCACAGGGCCGAGCTCAAAAACTTGCACGTGGCAAACACTTCATACATTTCTTTAACTGGACTGGGTCTAAGACCATGTGTACATCAGCGAATGTGCAAACAGCTGTATCTCTGGCAGCGACACACCCGTTCAGCCAGTTCCCCTTCACGGAGACCTCGCCAGGGCAGGGAACCTCTCCTAGCCACACTTCTGCCTCTTGTCTTGACTCCCCACTCTTCCAAAGTCTCAACAGTTCATCCCTGGATTACTGCGACAGACTTTTGACTGGTTTTCTTCCCATGAGCTCCCTCCACTGTAAATAACCCTGCTTAGGAACCTTCCACGGCGCCCTCTTGCTTACTGGCATTTAGCATCCTCCGTCAGCAGGCTGCTTCCTAACCCAGTCTGTCTCCCATTCCTTTCCGCATGCATTCCCCACGCCAGCCAGACCATTCCCGCTCCAACTGCCTGGTTCAATTCTCTAGCCATACCTCAACCATCCTGCCACGCCAACCTCCTCTTTTCCTCACAGCTCCTCTGAACCCAGTTTGCCAGCAGCATCATCTGGTGCGAAGATTCAGAAAGACCTGGATCCACGCCCCAGGCTTTCTGCTTCACTGTGTGAGCTCAGACACACTATGAATTCTCCTGGAATCTCAGTTCTCTCATCTATAAAATGGGAGTAATAAGAATGTCTATTTATTTTTAGGGCTTACTATTCGTATTACCAGGGCTACTGTGAAGAGTTAATAAGACGTTACGTGTGCCAGGCCCTGTGCTCAATAAATGGTAAAGCTCTTTTCTTCTCTGACTCTTTGGAACTCCAAAAAGTACTTCCTGTTAGTCAAGCACGTACGTGGAAAAGAAGTTACATTTTGAGGGAATATGTACACAGTACCTGACAGTATGCTGGGCTTTTCTGACTATTGCTTCCACAACTCTAAATCACAAGCATTTTTGTTCTCATTTTACAGACGTAGAAACTCAGACTGAGAAAGGGAAGCAATCTGGGGTCATACAGTTCTAAACTGACCTTTACTACCATCAGAGAAACAACCACCGAACCATGAATAAATATTTCCTATGTTTCAAGCACTGTGCTGAGTCCATTACCTGTAGTGTCTCGGTTAGATGCTTTATCCCGAGAAGCCAACATTATAACTCATACGCCACAGATGGAGAGGAGAAGAAACTTACCCAAAGTCCTACAAATGGCAAACGGCTGGGCTGGGATTCACACCTATGCCCTCAGCTGCTGTGCGGACACCGTACCGCCTAGGCCAGTGAATTGTCTGAACTTGGATTGCAGCCCTGTGATGCCGAGGCTGGCCTTTTCAGGTTTTCCATGGGCCCCGGCCTGAGCCCGGGGTCATAGCAACCACTGTTGCTCACCAGGGCCTCCAGGTGAGGTGGGCAGGGCCAGCCACTGGTTGGTGGACTGGTGATGACTCCCCTGAACAGCTGGCAACGGTTCCTCTGCTGGCCCTGGCACTTACCCGATGGTGCAGCCGGCATTGGCCTCGATGGTCCAGATGCAGTTGAGGTTGTGCTCGTAGGGAGCTGGATACCCGGGCGACAGCACCTGCCCCGACTCCTCTCCTTTCACCGTCCCGCCACACTCGGCTGAAAGAAATCCCAGAAGAGTGAGCTTCAGGGGGTGACCTGTGCTCACAGCGGCCACCCACTGGCTCCTCCGGCCTGTGTGCCAGGGTCCCTCTCGTTCATGCCAGGTGGCTGAGTGCAGCATAGAGAAAGGCCCTTGGACGAGACTTGTATCCAGGATCTACAAAAGCCCTTACAGCTCAACAATGAAAAGACAGAGTTCAGTTAAAAAATTGGCAAAGCCTTTGAACAGACATTTCTGCAAAGAAAGTATACAAATGGCCAAGAAGCACAAGAAAAGATGTGTAACGTCATTAGGGAAATGTAAATCAAAACCACAGTGAGATCCCACTTCATAACCTCTAGGACGGTCATAATCAAAAAGACAGACTAACGTGTAGGTGGGGATGTGGAGAAACTGGAACCCTCAGACATCGCTGGTGGGAGTGCAAAATGGTGCAGCTACTCTGGAAGACAGTTTCCTATACAGGTCCTCAAAATGTTGCCCTATGACCCCAGCAATTTTGCTCTTGGATACATACTCAAGAGAAATGAAAACGTATGTTCAGATGAAAACTTGTACACGAATGACCACGGCAGCATTATTCATAATATCCCCAAAAGGGAAATGACCCAAATGTCCATCAGCTGTTGAACAGATTCACAAATGTGGTATACCCGTACCATGGAATATTACCTGATCGTAAAAAAGAATGAGGTACTGACGCACGATACAACGTGGATGAACGTAAAGCTGAAAACGTTATGCTGTGTTAGAGAAGCCAGGCGCAAAAAGCCTCATATTGTGTGTTTCTATTTATATAAAATATCTAGAACAGACAAATCTACAGAGACAGAAAGTACATTTGTAGTTGCCAAGGCCTGACGAGGAGCGGCAGTGGGAGGGATTGCGAATGGGTATAGGGTTCCTTCTGGGGAGACAAGATGTTCAAAAATTAGATTGTGGTGATGGTTGCACCACCCTGTGACTACACTGGAAAGCAGTGAGTGGTACACTTTAAAGGGGCCAACTGTATGGTACGTGAAGTCTATCTCATTAAAGCTATTACAAAAACGGCCCCTGGGGGTAGGGCTGATGGCCCACTCTGTGACCAGATCTTTGAGGTCTCCTGAGAAGGCACAGACATGTGAACCTGGTCACTGACAGGAACTGGGCCTGTGTCACGTGGCCGGAGCACAAGGCGTGGCGTCCTTCCCCCGGAGACCTGGAGGAAGAGGCGGCCACAGTGTGTGCCCTGCGCCCTGACAGACGCACATCCACGGCAAGTGGCAGCACAGAGGAGGAGGTGATCGGTTTCCTCCAGCGCAGGGCAGGGAGAGGCGGGCGGGTGGGTGGGAGGCGTAGGCTGGGGAGGCCGACAGGGAAGAGTACTGCGAACCTCCTTGGGGGTGGGAAACAGCATGGCAGCTTGGGGGACGGGGTATGAGATGGGGCCTGGAGGGAGGCAGGGCTGGAAAGCTGGGCGAGCATCTTTCATCGGAGGGCACCGCACAGAACTGCAGTGTTTATGCACGAGAGTAAATTGATCACTTTACACACTAGTGCCCTTTACACATTAGAGAGAATGCTCCTGTGGCAGTGTGAAGGGGCGCAGAGGGGTGGACCTAGAGGCAGGGCACCAGTGAAGAGGTCCATCTCCCCGTGAGAGCAGCCCTCCAGGTCACAGGCTGGCCTTCTTCCTCCCCACGTCTAATCTGCCTCTGAGCCCCAGGGCTCAGGTGCTTTTCACACCTGCCCCCCCTCTGCCCCCACTGTTAGAGTCGTGGCTCAGGCCCTTACCATCTCTAGGGTGGCAGAGTTGCGTCCCCCGCAGCAGTGCCACCAGAAGGACCTTTCTAAAATACAAAACTGGCCATATCACTGCTTGCTTTCCTCCTTCCCAGAGTGAAGTCCAAGCTCCTTAGGAGAGCCCATCAAGTCCCCCCGGAGAGGTTCCCTTTGGCCTTTTCTGGCCCCGTCCTGGCACCCCTTGGTCCAGCCAAGTGTGATAAACTCCACAAGCCCAGGCACACTGGGCCTCTTCAGGCCTCTCCTTGGACTGACAAGTCGGCCAACATCTTCCCCATGCAATCTTTTGTGACACCCTCCCCTCCTCACATCGAGTTGACACTATCCTCCTTTGCGTCTCCATTATAACATGAACTGGTTTTTATCACAGACGTGTAACTGGTTATCAAAATCTACCTCCTTCACTCCTCAGCAGCAGGAACCTTGTCTTACTTATATTTGTACATCAAGTGCCTAGCATGGTGTTTGGCACGTCACAGATGCTTTAACAAGGGTTTATCGAATGAACAGGTGGGTGGATGATCAAATGAACGAGAGAAGCTTACTGCTTCCCAGGCGAGTTACTATGAAGGGTCTGAATCAAGGGAGCGTGAGAGAAGATGAAGAGATTTGTTGCAAAGCTTTTTAGGAAAGATCTGATTAAGCAAGATCTTAGAAGTAGGAGATGAGGGGATCAAAGTCACACTGGGAGACTGACCTTCATCTGTTGCTACAAAGGACCCATCAAGCGTCTCTTGGGCCCCCTGGCTTGCCCCGGGCCCACTAAGGCAGGGCGGGAGAGGGGCCCTCTACAGTGAGCCCGCGCACGAGACCGGGCCCTTTCTTCCCGCGTAACTACGCCCGTGTTGACGTTGGGGTGGGAGATGCCAACCTGAATGAGAGATGTCGGGCTGCACAGGCCGGCAGCAGGGAGCAGGGGGTGGATAGGAGGATGAGCTGTAAGTTGTGGGGAGGAAGCCTTTCTGGCTCCACAAATAGCAGAGGCAGCTAGAAACGGGCCAGGACATTATCCCTGCCCCTGCGCTGTAGCCTCCTTCCGTATTCCCGATGCGACAGTCCCTTCTGCTTCCCAGAGGCAAGTGTTTGGAGGCAGGGGCACCAGCAGCATTTCCTCGGGGACACGACTGCTCCTTCCTCAGGGGTCACTTTATCTGGGGACGGACAGGGGGGCAGGGGGAGCCAGGTGGCTGGCATGCAGCAGATTTACCAACAAGACCCTAAGACTCTCGTCTTTCTGGTCTTCTCCCTTATCCCCATCCTACAGCCCTGGCTGCTTCGTTGGGGCTGTAGCATCCACTCATCCACAAAGAAAACAGCTGGATGTTGACCACGATCAAGTCCATCACAACATGACATGTGTAAAACTATACACACGTAATCCCAAACACACAGCCTCCCTCCCCTTCGTGGGGCCTGAGGGAGTCTCGGTGGGGAAGCCCTCAGAGGTTCAAAGTGCAAGTACCCTCACTAGCACTGCTTGAGTGGATTCTCTAAGTTTGGTCCAACTGGCAGGTTAGATACTCAGAAGGACCTTATGGTGGAGCTTTTTGCAAAGTAAATAAGTGTCTTGCAGTGGGAACCATCACCTCCTTCACATTTCGTTTGCTTTGGCTTTCCTATGGCATCATACTGTTGTCTGTTCATGCCTGTGTCTCCCTCACTGGCCTGGGAGCTGCTTTTCCCTGTATCCCCAGTGCCTGGCAGAGGGCCTGGCACATGAATGAAACAAGGGGACAAAAACAGGGAAGCAGGGAGGAAGGGATGGGGCATGCCTGTGGACGAGGTCTACTTGAGCAGACGGAGGAAGATTCTAGAGGCCACTATCCTGATCTATCCACAGCCAGGTTTGAAATCCTCACCGTTAGACCCTCTGTTGGGTAGCAATGTCGAAGGTCCTGTTAACATGCAGTCGCCTGGGGTAAAAGAACATCGCTCTTACCTCCCCGCCTGTGGGTGATGTCTACCCATCCTTTCAAGTCTCAATTGAAATATCACCTCCTAGGCACAACTTTCTCGAATTCCCTCAACGCTTTGGTACTTACTCTTTTTACAGTGCTTATCTTGTATTACAATGACCTGTTTATGTGTCTCTTCTCCTTGCCGGGGTATGGACTCCCCAAGGGCAGGAAGAATGCTTTATTCTTTCCTTTTTATTTCTCCGCCTCTGTACATACCCAAACATGCACCTGCGAGGACTCTGGCAGGTGGCGCTTAGTAGGCACTTAAACGTTCTCCCGGTGGATGGTTTGTCCTTGTAAGATTAACCAGAGCTGCACAGCCATGCTGAGGTTGTGAGCCATGGGGCAGGAGATGGAGAGAGGGAAAGGTGTGGTGTTTGGGGCTGGGGATACAGGACAAAGCAGCGTGGTGGAATCCTGGTCAGCAGGGAGGGTCACACGCACAGTGAGGCGGGGGGTGAGAGGTGGAAAGGCCACACAGACAGACGGACGGGTGTTGCCTATTTCCCACCTCTGCCTTGAACCAGGCTTCTCTTGTCCTGTGACACAGGATGAAGCTTCCAGAGAGCCTGTGCTGACATGCTGGAAGCACCACAGGCTTAAGAAGGTGCTAGTTCATTATCTTATTCTTTCTTAAGTGTGAGATAGATGCTAGCTCATGATCTGACTCTTTCTCAAGAACAAGACAGATGTTAGTTCATGACCTGACTCTTTCAACATTCCAGAAAAGGAAGCATAAGCCCCATTTTGCCTATGGGGAAACTGAGGCCAGAGTGAGCTGGAGACTCATCTGAGACTTGGCATTGAAGGAACCCCTGGAACCAGGCAAAAAGTCCACCTCTTCCTTCAAACTGACCCTCCCACCTCTCCGCCAGGAGAGGATTACGATTCTGAGGGCATGACCTGGCTCTGGTCCCGCTTGCTAAATGTATGACAGCGGCAAGCCACCGCCTGGCCTTGCTGTCGTGCGGGTGTAATAAGGTGTGAGAGTGAGGACATGCGGAAGGGTGGGCAGGGCCAGCCATGACTCCGGTGAACAGGACGGTTCAGACGGCCCCAAGGCCCTGGAGTGTGAGGGCCAACGGGAGACCCTTAATGAGACCAGAGCTGGGTACTCGGGGTTAGGGGACACCCGAGGGGGGTCACCTGAAGAGCAAGAGGCCTCCTACCGACACAAGTGGGGAGCGGCCGGTCCCAGGTCCTGCGCTCCCCGCTCAGACACAGCAGCGCCTCACTGCCCCGCAGGCTGTACCCAGGGTCACAGCCGAAGGACACAGAGCTCCCTGCGAAATGGCCTCCATCGCGAACCTTGTAGCCAAACTGGGGGGTTCCTGGGTCCTCACATTTGATGAGTTCGAAACCTGGGGATGAGAGAAGAGATAAGGGTGATCAAGAGGTGTCATGGCACACACCACACCCCGCCCTCCCCACCCCCCACCAAGAGCACGCATCCTTAAGGAAGCCCCCCAGCACAGGCCCCTGGGTCCTGATGGAGACGCCCCTCGGGGTGTCACATGGCTGTGCTCAGGTAAGGGTCTGTTACGGAGTGTTCGTTCTCCCTGTTGCTATATGTAAATGACTTCACTTATTTCTCCCAGGACAGCTTTTAATAGTTTTCAGGTATAGAGTCCGGATTTCCTATTTTTTTTTTTGGTTTGACCCCATAGCATTTTGGTAGCGGGAGCTGCTCTTCCCATCTTGTTAACTGAGACAGTCTGATGGGAGAGTGTACTATGGAAAAGTCACTCTAAATATATGTTTCAAAGCTCAATTTTGTCCTGCTTAAATACACTCTATTGAACGAGCCTGGAGAAGGAGACCTCTGTGAGCTTACACAGAGCTCCTAGGGCACGGTGGCCACCTGTGTTAGCTCTCACTTGTTATTCACAGGTCTTACCGGGAGGGGTAACTGTGCATTGCACAGCTGAGAATATTGACTCGGGAAGGTCACACAAATTGTTCCAAAGTCACACAATCTCAGATGACAGAAACGGCATTTGAATATGACTCTGTTTAATCCTCCTCCACTGATGGGCCTGCTGTAACAGCACAGACCCTACACACCCAGGCAAGAGGAATCTTGAGTGCACTCATCGGTTTTCTTATTTTAACAGCTTTATTGAGACATAACTTACATACTAAACGCTCCCCCAACTAAAGTATATCATTCAGTGTCTTTTAGTTTATCCACAGAGTTGTGCAACTAACATTGCAATCGACTTTAGGACATTTTCATCACCTCAAAGAGAAGGTGATTTCCCCTCAACTCCCTCATCCCCAGGCAACTAACACATTTCCTTCTGTCTCTATGGAACTGCCTCTTCTGGACAGTTCATATAAACGGTTCATGCAATACACGTGTCTACATGTACTGTGACAGGCTTCTTTCACTTCTCATCATGTGGCCAAGGGTCACCCACATTGCAGCATGGATCAGAACTGGATCCTTTTCTATGGCCAAATAATAGCCCATTGTATGGAGGGACACGTCCCATTTTACTTCCATTTATCAGCTGATGGATATTCACTGGCTTTTAAAATAGGCTACAAAAGCACATTTCTTTGTAGCCACTGGGCAAGTAGAAGCTCAAATAGATGAATAAAATAGCTGTGAAGCCGAAGTACGGAGATGTCATCCCAAGTACTCTGCGGCTGTGTACACACCTCGGTGCTTTCTGTTTTTGAAATCTCAGGAGTAAAGGAGAAAGTTAAAATCAGGAAAAAAGGGAAAGAATCAAGCCTCGACTCTTTAGGGAGTAGTAAAAAAGAGCATAATGATACATTAGTGCTTGCATTTTTTACATCTGACTGTAGCTGAACATTAGTTTATAAATGTCACCATGAGGAAAGGCTATCTTTGGTTGCTTTAATTCAAAGGCTCAGCGCTTATTGTTTTTAGTGAGTAAATGGTGATTAGTGAGTCAAAGGTGTGCTGTGACTCTCAGCTAAGTTACTCACAGGTGTAACCATGGAGCTGTACGCCAAGTGGCAGCTTATCCAAATCACGGGCACAATGCCTTAGGGGAAACAGTCAGCTAAACACACATCAGTTAGAGAAAATCAAACCCACTAACTGAGGGGTGATGTCCCAGAGCCCAGCCTCTCTGTGTGTGGAACCGGGGAAAGCCCGATTTCACTGTCCACTCAGATGAGAAAAAGACTTACTGGAAAACTGCAGCTCAAAGCCCTTGCTGGTGTTCTCAGCATCAGAAATGAAATCAAGCCACAGACTGCTGGACGTGCTGTTCAATGTCACCCCCAGCATCTCAGAGCGGCTGAACACCCCCAGCAAACGGGCGGAGTTGTTGTTGCCATCGTAGACCTGGACACGGGAGAGACCCCAACCCCACATCAGCATGGCCTTATCTTGAACAAGGGTTTCCCACCCAACAGCCCACATTCCCAGAGTTTAGCACTGATAACAACTGTTAGAGGGACAGTCAGTCATCAGATGCAAGGAAGACAGCAGAGTGGAGTTGCCACCGGGTGAGTTACCAGCCCCGCTAGCCTACTTGGTACCAGTTCTGTGCCCAGCCCATCTCGGTGTGAATCATACCCCTAGGAACTGGTTGCTGTTCTAACCTTTCCAGAGGAGATCTGGTCTTAGTTCCCCCACCCCCAGATGGTACCAGCTTACTCTTCAGCAGCTTGGGGAGACCAGGTTGGGGCTGCCTGAGTGCCCAAACCATCTGTTTCTGCAGACAGGCAGGCTGCAAGCATTTGACTTTTCTGCATTGCTAAACACTCCATCCTGCCCTTCCAGGAGATGAGACAATCGTCCTCCTCCCTAATCCCACCCCACTGTGGCAGTGGCCTCAGTCTCACACTCTGCTGGACATGACCCCTAGGATCCAGCAGGATGGTGTTAAAATGTCCAGCGTGTCAGGTGTCATGGTATCTTCCCCTTCCCCAAGCTCGGTCTCTGCCCCTTCCCTCCTAAAATGAGGGCTCCAACGAGGGCTGGAGCAAGCCAGGGGTGGAATCGTGCAGGCATCTGGCTTCCCTGACTCCCATCTGTCCCCTGAACTGCTGAGCACCAGCAAAGACAAGAATCGTCAGAATAATGAACTGGCTCCCCAGGTTCCGAGGTTGCTGCTCCTTTCCAGATAACTGTGCAAATAACAACAGAATTTGTGATTGAGTGAAGGACGCCCTGTTGCTTTGGTAAACATCAACGATGGGATCTATGGGTGGGCAATGAATATTTGTGCGTGGCACAGGATGTGGTACCAGCTGCCAGCAAATTGGAACAATATTTCCATTCTTTCTACTATTCATGAAGCAAAGCTTTCTAAAAGAAGCCACCCTTCAAGCTAACAGTGCTGTATATCAGAGATTTGTTTAGGCCCCTGGGAGCTTCAAAAGTCTGTTTCCAGATCCTATGTGCAATTGTTTTATATCGCTGATAGACTGGGAGAATTCCAGAGTGCCAGCAGACATAGACGTGACACCAGTTCAAAGAGTTCAGCCCACTGCTGCATCCAGGTTGTTATAAAAAGAGTTTTATCCATTAAAACATATATTTTGGGGGGCTTCCCTGGTGGCGCAGTGGTTGGGAGTCCGCCTGCCGATGCAGGGGACGCGGGTTCGTGCCCCGGTCCGGGAGGATCCCACATGCCGTGGAGCGGCTGGGCCCGTGAGCCATGGCCGCTGAGCCTGTGCGTCTGGAGCCTGTGCTCCGCAACGGGAGAGGCCACAACAGTGAGAGGCCCGCGTACCGCAAAAAACAAAAAAAACATATATTTTCTAATTAACTGATCAAGGCATTAATCATCAACACTTGCTAACATCACAATAAGAGAGACAACCAGACATCATGTGCTTGTTAATGGAAAACACACCAATACCTATGGTGTCATTTTGCCAAAAAAACATCAAACCTGAATCAGATCAAGCCACTGGATCCAATTTCCAACTTATAGGAAATATGGAGGACAGAGGGACATATGAAATGAATACATTACAAATAAACAAGTTACAAATAAATTACAAGGGAGTAAAAAAGAAGAGATGGAGGTAAAACCTAAAGACTAAAAAAATACTTGAGGCAACTAATCCAATATGTACAAGTTATTTGGATCCTGATTCAAATAAACTGTAAATTTAAAAAATATTACATTTATGAGATAATTGGAAATTTGAACACTCACTGGATATATTATGGTATTAAGAAATTGTTGTTAATCAATAAAAGTATAATGGAAATAGGATTTTTTCCTTAATTTCAAAGCATAATTCATCTTAATTCATTAAGACTATTTTTGTTCTTAATATGTCATTACGATAAAATATTCATTGCAGGCAATTTATAACACAGAAAAGCACGAAGAAACTGAAGGCAACTTTCAGCACTCATGACATTTTGGTGACTATCTTTCTAGGCTTCGTTCTATGTATATCTTTCCTTATATAGTTTTTAAATTTATTGTTTTATAAAAGCAAGATCAAACTATAGATACTATATGGTAACCTGCTCTTTCACTTAATATAATGTGTATATTTTTCAAATCATTAAATATTTTTTCCACAACAGCACTTAAACAGCTGTAGAAATTACCATCATAAAATTAACCCAACCCACAATATAATCATTCACATATCACTGTCCAGAATATGGGGAATATGTGCCCTGGCACATAAGACACACTCAACAAATGTACGATAAATAAATAAACCGATATTTTCTTTCAGTAATTTTGTTCGCAAATCCACCTGGAATTTTGGCATATGGTATAAGATATATTTTCTTCCTGGTTGATTAGCCATTTTTAACAAAACCCTGTTTGTAAATATTCCACCCATCACCAACTTTAAATCCAACTTTATCACATATATAGTTATATAAATTTTTTTGTTCAACTTTCTATTCTACTGCAGTTATCTATTTGCCTATTCCTGTGCATGATCTAAACTGTTTTAATTATTGTAGCTTTGTAATATATTTAAATATTTGGTAGGATGAGTCCCCTCACATTTGTCTTCTTTTAATTTAAAAAATTGTCTTCCCATGTTTATTCTCTTAGATAAACTCAAGAAGAATTTTCTCAATTTAAGAGAAACAACTACCCCCAATCCCTCCAAAAGACCCAAAACAACTTGTATAATTCTGACTGATTAATATTAAATGCCTGGATTGATAAGAAAGAAAACATATCTATATGATAGTAAATCTTCCTATCCATATACATGACATCTGGCTCCATTTTAATCAAGTTGTCTTTTATATCTCTCAGTAAAATTCTGTACTTATTCCTGGGCATTTTTATATTTTTTATTGATACTGGGAATTGGGCCCTTGTATACATTTATTTCCTAACAGAATGTTGCTTGTCCGTAAGGAAATTGCTTTGATGGTCCAGTTCATCATTATATACAGGTGATGGATTTATCCCTGACAAATCCAAGAGAATCTATACACACCCATTACATCTAACCTTCTTTCTTTCTTTTTATCTATTATAGGTTTCCACTTTTTTCAGCTTTATTGAAGTGTAACAGATGAATAAAAATTCCATATATTTAAGGTGTACAAATCAAATTTATTTATTTATTTATTTATTTATGGTTGAGTTGGGTCTTCATTGCTGCGCACGGGCTTTCTGTAGTTGTGGCACGCAGGGCCTACTCTTCGTTGCGGTGTGCGGGCTTCTCACTGCGGTGGCCTCTCCTGTTGCGGAGCACAGTCTCCAGGCATGCAGGCTTCAGTAGTTGTGGCACACAGGCTCAGTAGTTGTGGCTCATGGGCTCTAGAGCGCAGGCTCAGTAGTTGAGGCGCACAGGCTTAGTTGCTCCGCGGCATGTGGGATCCTCCCGGACCAGGGATCGAACCCGTGTCCCCTGCATTGGCAGGCGGATTCTTAACCACTGCGCCACCAGGGAAGTCCCATACAACTTGATTTTTGATATGCACATACCACTACATCTAATAAGACAGTTCAGCAAGATGGCTGCCTTCAAAATGAATATGCTAAATGGATAGCTTTTAACACACAGTTTCAATGTAACATTCCTATGAACAATGCTACATGCATGTCTGCTTACACACAGGTGCTCAAGTTTCTCTAGGGCATATATCTAGAACTAAAACAGCGAAGAGAAGCAGGTTGAACATGGAAGGCACATCTTCAACTTTGTTAGATGTTGTCAGACTGCTCTCCAAAGAGTAATACCAATTTAATCTCTCACTAGCAACGTATGACAGCTTTCATTGCTTTATATCTTCACCAACACTTGATATTTTCAGGCACTCTAAAATTTTCCAATATGATGGGTGTGAAATGGTATCCCATTTGAATTTGTATGTCCCTGATTATCACTAAAGTGGAATATCTTTTTGTATGTTTATCAATTCTACTTTCCTATTCTGTGAATTGCCTATTCATAGCCTTTGCTCAGCCCTGAATATGAAACCTCCCTGCATTTATTTTAGTTTTATGTCCTTCAGTATAATTTCCTCAGTAAAAATTATACACATTTTCATTAGGCTTATTCCTAGGTGTCTTATAGTTTTTGTTTCTATTATGAGACCTTCTCCCCACCTCTGAATACATGTTTGAATTGGTTGTAGAAACACCAGCAGCTTTGCTAAATTGTCTTATTGGTCTGATAGGTTATCAAC
Organism: Stenella coeruleoalba; assembly: GCF_951394435.1. Taxonomy (NCBI): domain Eukaryota; kingdom Metazoa; phylum Chordata; class Mammalia; order Artiodactyla; family Delphinidae; genus Stenella; species Stenella coeruleoalba. Next base: position 26,508,413 of record NC_137169.1, read on the forward strand.
TGGTTGTTTTATATTTTCCAAATAAGAGACAATTTGGATATTCTCTTCTAATTGTCATAGTTTCTTTGTTCTTTTCTTTGTATAATTGCAGTGGCTTGGATCTGAATACTATTGGTGGTAGCAGAACTGGTGTTGTTCCTGACTTTACTGGGAATCCTTAGGAAGTTTTGTCATTAAGTATAATGTTTGCTATACGTGTTGACAGAAAATTTTTATTAGATTAAGAAAGTTCTGTCCATAGCTTTATGAGATATTTTTAAAAATCATGAATCAGTACTGAATTTCATCACACGATGTTTCGGGACACTTTGGCAGGATCATGTATTTTTCTCTCCTAATCTGTTTATAGGATGAAATTGCTGATATTGGACTGCTCTTGACCTACAAAAATGACAATTTCATATGGGTTGCCCAATAAAGACAATTAGGAGCTTTTGTAATGTTGACACATCCTTACGTTCCTGGAATCCATCCTATTGGTCATTTTTGTTTTAATGCACAGCTAGATTCAACATGATACTGTATTTAGGATTTTTTTTTGTTGTTGTTGTTGCGGTACGGGGGCCTCTCACTGCTGTGGCCTCTCCCATTGTGGAGCACAGGCTCCGGACACGCAGGCTCAGCGGCCATGGCTCATGGGCCCAGCCGCTCCGCAGCATGTGGGATCTTCCCGGACCGGGGCACGAACCCGTGTGCCCTGCATTGGCAGGCGGACTCTCAACCACTGCACCACCAGGGAAGCCCTGTATTTAGGATTTTTAGATCTATGGTCATAAGTGAAACTGGCCTAATACTTTATGCTGCCCTTATTCAGTTTGATATCAATATTTCTACTTGTCCTATTTAAATAAAGTGAGTGGGGAGATGGATACTAATTTTTCTCTTTTCTGACACAGTTTGATTATTGCAGGGATTAATTGTTTCTTGAAGTTTGTGAGTTTACCTGTAAAATAGGCTAGGTCTGGGGACTTTGAGAGAGAATACGGGAGAATTCCAATGTTTTAAATGGTTATTGGTTTATTCAGATTTGTATTTTTTCTTGATATTAGTACTTATTATCTATAAAAATTTCCATTTCATTTAAGCTTTCAGATTTTTTGTCTTATGCTTTTTCCTAAACATTTTCTTATTGTTTTCATAATCTCTACCTTATCTATGACTATGTTCCTTTTTCATTCTTAAAATTACATATTTGTGGCTTCTTTATTCCTTGATCAGTCCCGTAAATTTTGTCTGTTTTACTATTTTTCAAAGAACCAGTTGGTTTTGTTGATAATTGCTATTTTTTGAAGTTATCTTTTTTCAGTCACTTTTGCTTTTATCTTTAAAAGTATTTCTTCCACTCTCTTTGGATTTATTCTGTTATATTATTCAAGCTACCTAAATCCTTATTTATTTTTAACCTAGGTGATACGTCAGAGACTATCAGAGGTATATTAAATCTTCCACAATGACTGTGACCTTATTAAAATTTTTTACATTTCTAGCAATTTTTATTTAATTTATTCATGCTATGTTATTTGGCACATAAAGTTTTACTGTGAATTGATTGTGCATTTTATTAATATAAGAGAATTCTCTTTTTCATTTCATTATGAGATGTGAGAGAAGTTCTCACATTTATCTTATAATAAAGTGATTTCATTTTTCTGTGGTTTACCATCTTCTGTTCATTGCGTCCATTCCATTTTTTAATTGGGTGATTATGTTTTTCATCTCTTCAGTCTTCCCTCATCTCAGATTGCTCTGTTTTCATTATTGCCTATTTTTGTGTCATAAATATAATATTCTCTCAAATCCTGTTAAGAATACAAATTAGACGTTTTTAAAGTGTTTTTTTTTCTTTGTTGCTTGCAGAGGGGCAATTAACTCTGACTCCTCAGACGGGTCCCCTTCTTCTGATCTACTGAATATTCACACATATCCAGTTCATTTTCCGGTTGGCACACCATGACAGATGGAAAATAAAAATGGATAATGGAAAGACCCAGTAGCTCCCCTAGGGGGGAGCAGAAGAGTTAAGCCAGAAGAGGCCATAGTAGGAGCTTCTCCTGCTCCTGGTACTAAAGCGTGTGTGTGTGAGGGAGAGTGCGTATATGTGTATGTGTGTGTACATGTGCATGTGTGTGTGTGTATGATTGTGGCAGCCTCTTCTCAAATGAGCTTGCCCACTCTTGTTAGGTGCCAGCCATGGCATTACTCTGCTTTATCCAGCTTGCCAACAACAGCCAAACAGAATCCAGAAAGTCATGCTGAGAGGGAACTGTGGCCCTGTGTGGTTTCTCAGACCCTGTACGCTTCCAGAAGAGCTAGTTGGATTGAGATCCGGCCCCTGCCAACAGCCCCATGGTGTGTCCTTGGCTCCAGGCTCTGCTGCTCTGAGTTAGGTGGTCTTAGATGCATTCTTTCCTTGAGGTTTCTAGCACTTAATCCACTGGCAGGATTTCAATTCACTTATGTGAATTACACTTTGATTAGGCTCTTTCTCAAAATGGACCCCTTTTGGGGGATATTCCATTTGGCAAATATTCCTTTAAGTTGTATGTGAAAGGCACCCTTGCCTAACTTCCCGTTTTCATGTCCCTTTAGTCATTTCCGTGGGAACCGTAGAGGATGTAGTTATATACATGGGCTTCGTGTGCCGTCTTGAGCTGGGAGCTGTTGTCTTTCCACACTATTGCATTTAGAGGACCTTCTGTCTTGCAGATGACAGAGGTCGAAATTTTGGTGGAGGCCAAAACAGAAGAAATCAGGTAGTTCTAGGAGACAAGCTGGAGTATGTGTAGGGGTGAGGTCTAAGAAATTTTAAGTTATTAAATGTAAGGAAAAGATTGAGAGTCACAAATGCAAGAAAACAGTCATTTCATGGGTCAGAAATCCAAGAGTGTATGGAAGGTTTGGAGGGTTGGTCAGACGCAAGTGTGGAGGAAGTGGTGGGTCTCGCTGGGCAGGAAGGAGTCCAGGTATGCACTGGGGTTCTTGGGAGGGACAGGTATATCCTCAGGATTGGAAATACATCAGTGTTCTGGCAGATGGGCCAGTTACACCAGGGCAAGGGCAGGGTGCTCCTGGAGGTGACTCTGGGTGCCACCTTCTTTGTGTCCAGGTAGATCGGAGTGACAGGTGTAAAGAGCATTGCCACTGCAGCTGACAGTGGTTGCAGGGTGGAAGCTATAACCGTGCATTTCTTTTCACTCCAAAATAATTCGTGTCCCAGGTTCTCCCTTGGGAGGGCAAGGGTCCTGAGGGGAAGAGTTAGAACAGGAAACTACGTGATCTCCCTGGATGCCCTGCCCTCCCTTCCCCAGACCCCCGACTATGGAAGCTCTGGTGGTTACAGGATCGTGTGGATGGCCTTTCGGCCAGGTCAGCACCACAGCCCAACCTTCTGAGGAGGACACTACAGAGGCCTAGAAAGGGAGGAAGAGGCTTTTCGGCAAGAAGGTGGAGCCCAGTGTTAGAAGGCTGGTAGCAGGGCCAGCCGGGCAGGCGGCTGCAGAGACCAAGTCTGAAGTCTGGGAAGATCCCTCAAAGAAACACAGGAAATCACCTCCCTCTCCCTACAGCCCTGCAGGGTCACCTGAGGTCCTGATCCCTGACCTCTGACCTGGGGATGGTGCCCCAGGTCCCTCCCTTCTTACCCTGAGCGCCTCCAAAAGTCTCTCTTCTGTCTCAACCCTGAGGCAGAACCTTGATAGTGCGGTGGGGTATGCACACCTGCTGACTATGTCTTAGGTGCTACTCTGAGTCCAGACCACCCTAGAGAGGAGGCTTGGGCACCAGCCACGCTCCATGTGGCCTCCAGCAACCAAGGCAGGAGGCCTTCTGCTGGTCGCATCAGGCCACACGCACAGAACTGCACACACTCGCCTCAAAACCCAAAAACTGTGTCTCCAAAACGCCTTTTTCTGCAGGGTTAACAGCATCCTTCCTCCAAGAACGTCTCTGCATTGTCCAGCTTTCCTCAATTCCACCTGCAGCACTAGAGCACGGAAGTCCCTCTGGCCTTGTTGGCCCTGGGTGTGTCCTCTGAGGCTCTGTTGTTGATGATGAACAAATGGATGGAGAGAACTGAGGTCAAGGGAGACGCCTGAAGACATCGCCCTTGGAAAGTACGAAGTCCTGTCTATTGTTCACTTATAGGGAGATGCACACTGCATTTCTCTGTATGGGGAGCTTAGAGGTTGAAAAGTAGAGCTTAAGGAGCCAGATAGGAACCCACTCCCTCCTGGGCCACTTTGCCATATTCTGTTCTGTTTCAGGCATATCCGGTCCCAACTGGTCATCCCATGGTACTTCCTCTTGGGTTCAAGAGTAATTGGGTAAGAGTGAGAAATGCCTTCCAAACACACACACACACACACACACACACACACACATGCCCCAGAGGGTGGGTCAAGAGTATCATCTTTGCATAAAAAGCACAGTGTACTCATCATATCTACAGAGAGTCCTAATGGATGGGGATTATTTAATGGTTTCTCTTTGGATTGTCTAGAGTGGTGACTTTTGGTTGTTTCTAATGTCTAGACTTCTCTGGCTACAGGAAATAAAACTATATTAGAATAAGATAAAAAAGTTTCTTGGCCTAGGATGAAAATGGACCTACTCAGTATGAGATTTTCCTTATAATCCTTTTAAATAAGGCAGCTCTTTGATAAGTTCTCCAGAGTCAACTCTTTGATTACACACTCACGATGTGTTATTGGAGGTACAAATCACACACACAAAGAAACACAGTCATAGTGTGTTCAATGTCTTAACAAGTCCCTCTCTATAACCCTTTCTTTAGTCCAAGTCCTTTCACTTCTTTCTCTTATGTAGATCTTGAATCCACTTTCTTCAACCCCACTGCTACATGCAGGCCATCACCATGGTACACTGAAGCTACTGAAACAGCCCACCGGTCACTGAAACATAAACTCAAAACATACACAAATGCACACACACAGAACACGAGTATGTACAGACACAGATCACCCCAACCAAATACAGACACAGACACAGATGCACACACATGTGGAAACATACATATAAACATATCTGTAGCCACACATATCTACACAAATGCACATATTCTATGAACTCTTCCTCATCTAGGTTGATGGTCAGAGTTCACAATGGAAAACCTGATCCACTGGCCATTCCAACTGAGTTTATTATGGTGATTTACTATCCAGACAACCCCTACTCAATCACATACATACTTGAGAGCAGTCAGCTCCTAAGCAAACTCTAAAGCCACGTTCTTTAGAATACACTCGCCTACACTTCTGTCTTAGATTCTCACTTCTCCCAGATGCGTGAGGACATCTTGGGACTCAGGAGGGAAGAAGAAAGGTTGGGTCATTCACACAGAGACAAATCAGTGTGGTGACCATACTTTTGCATCCCGTAACATACATACTCTATGAAATCTATCAGTGTTACCTTGAGGACATCTCCTTCAGAGAGTTCAAATGCCCTGGCTTTGAGCTGAATCCCCTTCCCCGGCTGGGTCTGGATGGAGTAGATGCATTCGTGGTTGTTACTGTAGTTCACAGGAAAGTTGGGGGACAGCAGGGTGCCCTGAGTGCCCGTGACTGAATTCCCACACTCAGCTGGAAAGAGAATCACAATAATCACAGATTAACGCCCATCAGCTACATCCGGAAAACAAACAACTCACAGCGCTGGAGGACCTTACAAAGATGACAAGTTGCTTGCCTCTCTACCTGCCAGAGTGCCTGTTTATCTGTCCATTTGTCTGCCTGTCTATAGGAATGCTTATCAAAGTTTTTGTTTGTTTGTTTGTTTTTAACATCTGCCCACCTGTAGTTCTGTTACGTTCCTTTATGTCTCTCCTTCGATTTGTCTGTTTTTCTTCCGCAGAAATAGAAATAAACCCACCAGGCACCCTTTACTTGTACAGTGTTATGAAGCAGCCATTCTCCCTCCCACCTGTTCATATAGTATCATAGCAACAGAAATGACCAAGGAGGGCGTCAGGGGACGATGGGGGCAGCCAGGTGAGGAGGGATGAAGCCTTTCAGTATCAGAGGATACAAACGAAGAGGGGACAAGATTGAATAATAATTGCTAGCATCTCCCAAGCTTTACACGGATCATTTCAGCCATTAGCCACAGCAACCGATCCCCACAAGGCAGGCACAATGAGCATCCCTGTTTTCAAGATAAAGACCCTGGTACTTAGCAATTTAGATCAAGTCTCTCAATTCAAGGAGGTGGGGGGGCCGACAACTCAGCCCTCTTGGTCCTGGAATTTAGGGCCTCTGAGGCTCTGAAGAAAGTTTTGGCACAGACACATGGAAACCCTGTTTAATTCAACAGCTAATGAATTCACACCTTCCTCTCAAAATCTGTTCCTGCTCCTCCAGAATTAGTCATTCTTTCCCCATTGTTCCTATACCTCTATTTATAGCGGTCATCACATTTTTTTTTTTTTTTTTGCGATACGCGGGCCTCTCACTGTTGCGGTCTCTCCCGTTGCAGAGCACAGGCTCCGGACGTGCAGGCTCAGCGGCCATGGCTCACAGGCCTAGCTGCTCCGCGGCATGTGGGATCTTCCCGGACTGGGGCACGAACCCGCGTCCCCTGCATCGGCAGGCGGACTCTCAACCGCTGCGCCACCAGGGAAGCCCGGTCATCACATTTTACTTGACTTATTTGTTAACATTTCTATCTCCTCCACTGCCCTGTGGGTGCTTTAGGGCTTGGTCATATTTCTGTATCTCCAGCACCCACTGGCTCTGCTCCATGCCTGGGCAGGACAGCAGCAGCGATGAAAGGGGTAGCTCAGTGCAGGGCGTGTGCTGAAGGACCCTGCAGTTGGCTCTCTAGGGTCTTTGGTAACTGTGAAGCCTCTTGCTGGGCTTCCCCGTGGCAGAGCATCTACCAGATCGCACCCTGACGGCTTGTTTCTTGTCTGCACCCCCTACCCAAACTGTGTGTTACTTGAAGGTAAGGGTCATGCTTAACGAATCCATGAATTTCCAAGGCTTAGCCCAGACTGTCTGTAAAATAAATATTTGCCAAATGAATGAATGGATAAATATGGAGGACGCTGACCTCAGAGGATGGCCAGCTCTAAAAGTGATTAGGTTCTGGAAGGATATAAATACAAGTCAGATGGCAGGCCCATTATTTGTCTGGACATATGGGGAGTTCGAAGCATATGTAGAATCTCTGAGGTTGGTGGTAGCACATCTGCTTTCCCCGAACCATTCCTCAGTGTCCCTATTCTAGGCACAGTCATTGGCTGGAAGGACCCTGAGGTCACCACATATTCAACTTCAATTGCCCTGAGCCTGGAGTGTCCTAGGCCACAGCAGTGTGGAGGGAGAATGTGATACAGGAACATTCAGAGCTGAGTCCCTAGTGGGCTTAGTTGTACCTCTGTGTGTTCTCTTGTCCCCAAGGCTGCTCCTTAGAACTTTGAAGATAGTGACCATGTCCCACCAATCAGTCCTCTGATTGGTGGGACAAGCCCTCCTCCCTGGGTCCTTTCCAGTTCAGGACCAGCTTCAGGTTCCTAAGACATCACATAAGTCATTACTATGGACAGCATGTCTGTGTCCCTCTGACAAATTCTTGTGCTGAAGCCCTGATTCCCCAGTGTGATGCTATTTGGAGGTGGGGCCTTTGGGAGGTAATTAGGTCTAGATGAGGTCACGAGGGGAGAGTCTCCATGATGGGATTAGTGCCCTTAGCAGAGGGATTGACCAGAGCCTGCAATCTGTCTGCTGTGTGATGGTACAGCAAGAAGGCTGCCATCTGGAAACCAGGGAGAGGGCCTTTACCAGACACCGAATCCACTGGCACCTTGATCTTGGACTTGCCAGCCTCCGGAACTGTGAGAAATAAATGCTTGTTGTTGAAGCCACCCACTTTATGGTATTTTCTTATAGCAGCTCAAACTGAACAGGACAGCCATCATTTGTCTTGGAGGAGAAATCTCGCTTTGCAGTACTTTAAACAGCCTGTTTGCAGAGTGTCCGAGCGCGCGTGATGAATGTGCGGAGCTGGGGCATGAAACTAAAGGGCGGGTGGTGGACGGGCACCCTGGCGGCTGCTGACGCTTTGGGTAGATATGTTTCTGAAGTGTGTAAGGATTCTGGGGGCCCTCTGACGAAGGGGGGCATTTGGGGAGGGGGTGCTGAGGGCTGTGCATATCTAGACATTTATTACTCAGTCACATCACGTGGGCAGCCCCCTGAAGCAGCTCTCCATCATCTCTGGGCATCACACAGTATTCTCTTCCGTCTAGGGAACGACATGTGGTGCAGTGGGATGAGCATGGATTTTAGACTCAGACAGACCAGTTATATCAACTCTCTGAACCTCGGTCTCCTCATCTGCCTCCATCTGGACAATGACAGCACCCACATAAAACTAGAGAGAATACGTATATGAAATTTTATGATGAAAGAGGTGAACATATAGGGAGTGGCTAGCACCTAGTAGGCCCTCAACAAGCGTTACTCCTTTCTCTCCCCATCTAACCTGATGAATCTGCACAGCTTATCTGCTTCTATTTGGAGCCCTAACTGCCCAGGCTCCGGGAATGGCCGAAGGCCCAAGAAGCTTCTCGGGAAGCACGTGTTAGCTGCCTGACGTTCACAGCGCCCTCACTGTTCCTGATACCTCTTGCTCTCTGCCTAGTTCCTAAAAGGTGGTTTACCTTAAACGTGGGCTTTGACATATTTTTGCACCTCCTTCCTACCCTGGCTTGCTGCACAATAGCTACAGGCCATCTCTGCCCCAGCATGACCCTCTCCTCTTTCCCACATGCCCGACACCTTTATGGGGAGGGGAAGGGGGCTGACAGCTTCAGATGGGGCCAGTCCTTGGCCCCTACCGAGGCCTTTTTCCAGGCACCAGCGAGTGCACAGGAGGTAGCGGGACCTGGCACTTGATTTTGGGAGAGTTTCCAAGTATCAGGGGAGGTGAGCAGATGCACGGAAAAGCCAAACACGAGCATAAATGGAAAAATAAATGTTCCAGAGAAACAAACAGTCATCTGCACCGGAAAGTGCTGCGGCTAATTCGGGCATCTACGACTTCTGTCATCCCCATCAGAAGAGGTCTCGTTAAGGGCAGGGGCTGTGTCTTGTCCATCAGTCTGGGGCTCCCGAGGCAGAGAGGTAGGTCTGCTCCATCATGCGGGGCTCCCAAGGGCAGGGTCATGACTCTTGGCGCAGAATGGGGTCCTCTGGGATCAGGGCTGTCTCTTCCACATCCAGCTCAGGGGACCCTGAGGTCAGGGGCTGTGTCGCCCTGTCACACAATGAATTAGAGCCCAGGACCGTTCATCTCCTTCTCAGTAGGGAATGTTCCTGGTAAGTTATTCAATTTACACCTCCAGTGCGTATGGCGACTGGGAGCATCTCCCGGGTGGGCATTCCCGTGATACCTCCAGCCTGAGGTTCTGTTGCGGGCTGGTGGTAATTAGAGGTGATTATAATTGCTATGCGTTATGAATACATACAAAACAGAAGACAAATGTAATAATGAAAATATTGTGAGGCGCCATGAACAAACAGTAATTGGAATAATAAGTTAAAGAATGAGTTTATGTAATGAGATCAATGAGGCAGAACGTAGGGCGTGTGCGTATCTGTGGTCCTGGATAATCCCATTCAGGAAAAATTCCCCTCAGGGCCACTTAGCTGAAGACATTTCTCCAGAGCAGAAAGGAGCTGCCAGCAGCCACATCGAAACTGAACCTACGCAGTGGGAGTTACATGTGTGTCTGAACGTGTGTCCAGGTCAGGGTGGGTGGAGGCTCTGAGGGATGGTTGCAGGAAAAAGGATAAACTTTGAGATTAGTTAATTGATCAAAAATGGAATTCTGCATCTATTTGTCTTAATGTTTCCCCTCTGAGATCGCAAAGGGTTATTGGCTGTTGGTCATGTCATCGATAAATAATGATAAAAAGGTTATTGGCAAAATGATCATAATATAGCACCCCATTGGTGTCTGTAAATTACGTCATCTAATCTGGAATAAAACCTGTGAATTGGATATTGTTATCTCTGTTTTATAAGCGAGGAAGCTGGAGCTGCTGGGGTCTGGAGGCTTGCCCAAGATATAACAGCTGGTAAGTGGCAGAGCAGAGACTCACCCTCGGGCCCAGGTGACCCCACAGCCTAAGCCCAGCCCATCTTGCCATCCTATGTACGACTGTCCTCTGCAGAGCCCCACACTCCGTGTGGTTGTCTTGGGCAAGGCTGACCTCAAGGGCTCTCAAGACGCCAGCACCTGTTTCAGTCAGTGCAGTGCTGCTTTGATCTGTTTGGTATATTGGGGTTTTCTGTAATATTTAGCACTAGCAGAGAGCAGTGAGCACGGAAGGTACTCCACTGATCCAGCCTGTGTTCCATCTAGCCCCATGGTGTGAGCGTCGAGCAAGCAGAGCCGTGAACCTTAGAAATGAGGGACAGCCAGCACCTGCCCCCCGTCCTTGGGATATCACCCCACTTCTCTCCACCCTCTGGGCCTGAAGCTCTGAAAAGTCTGCTCCAGCACGCTGGCAAGGAGGCCGGCAGGACCCTGGGTCCCAGGGCTCCTGGTCCCAACTCCATCAGCTGCCTCTTTAACCTCACCACCCACTGCTCTCCCCCTCGCTCGCTCCAGACTGGCCTCCAAGCTATTCCTCAAACACCGAGCATCCTCGTGGCTTGGGGCCTTGGTACTCTGCTCCCTCTTCTCCCATGAATTAGCTCCTTGAATCCCTTCAGATCTCTACTAAAATGTCAGCTCATCAGAGAAGACTTTCCTGACTACTTGTTATAAAAACCTCCAGCACTTTCTAAGCTGACCATCTTTCTCTGTAACCCTCAACACTGCCCGACACACTACACATCCATGCGTTTACAGCCTATCTCCCCCCACCAGAATGTGAGACCAGGAGTGGAGAGACCTTCTCTGTATTGTTCACCTTTGTATTCTCAGCGTCCAGAAGCATGCCTGACCTGCAGTGGGTGCTCCATAAACGAACCCAACTCCTGCTTCTCTCTCTCTTCCCCAGCGGAATGGAGGAAGTCTTTCTAGAGATTCTCAAAAGCTATCGGACCCTCACTGGACAAGCAAAATCAGCCCTCTCCTCAACCAGATGGGGATTCTCCATGGGCAAAGGTCATACCTCCTTCCTATAGGTGCACCCACACACCCCACCCAGATTTCTCCGCAAGAGGCATCAATTAGCCATGGGAATGTGTGTTAAGGGTGGGAGGTAACAGCACAGAAATGGATTTCATCCGAGTGCCTACTGTGGACCCGCTTTGTAAAGGGCAGTTGAGGCTACAGAACAGCTCATGAAGCAGGCATTGCCGTCTCTCCTGCACCGATAAGGAGGTTGGCGTGGAAGGAGGGTAGGCCACCCACCCAAGGTAACCGCGTGCTAAGACAGTCCTTAAACCCAGTCCTGTCGGCCTCGTGGCCCAGGTGCGTTCCACCACCTCCCAGCAATTGACTAAAGTCCGGCCAACCCCACTAGTGAAGCAAAATGAAAGCACGTGACCACCTACCAACACACCTTGGCAGAGGCGAGCTCCACAGGCGCCGTCTGCCCCCCAGGCACGTGATGCGGGCCGTGCCCTCCAGACGGTACCCGGGGAAGCAGGAGAAGGTCAAGGTGTCGCCTACACCAAACTGCAAGCCCTTCCGGATGCTGTAGGCTGGGACCTCGGGCTCCTCACAGGGCTCCAAGTCATACTCTGCAAAGGCAGCAGGAGAGCTGGGGTCACACATGGAGGATGGGAACACACAGACAAAGACACCATGGAGAAGAGGACGAGAGAGGAAGACAGAGGTACACGATACACACCGATGCACGAAAAGTCATATTCTGGAAAGGCAGCAGGAGAGCTGGGGTCACACACGGAGGATGGGAACACACAGACAAAGACACCACGGAGAAGAGGAAAGGCAGCAGGAGAGCTGGGGTCACACACGGAGGATGGGAACACACAGACAAAGACACACGGAGAAGAGGACGAGAGAGGAAGACAGAGGTACACGATACACACAGATGCACGAAAAGGAAGGAGAGAAGGAGAGAGAGCCCGAGAGGGACAGAGACAGGCGAGAACAGGCAGGTGTGTTCCGGGCGGCCTGAGTGCCTCCAGACCACGAGCAGTGGGAGAGAGCACCGCCTTCCTGGAAACATGCTTCCCAGGAGTACTTCTGAGGCTGACCCTTCCCTCCTCTGTCCCTTCATCTCCACATGAACCCCAGCCTCAGGCTTGTGCACTCTCCTGCCTCTTTCTCCCCGGGCACCAAGCCAGATCAGTTCAATCAGCCTGGTTCTAGAGGTTCAGAATGCATGACCCAGCCTAGGGCAACTTACATTGGGAAAAAGAATGCAAGTGCTTCAGCTGAGGCTGTGTCTTGGTAACACTGGCACTTGAGGCAGATGGCATGTGTGACGGAGTGGCATTTATGCACCAGGGACCTGCCTCTAGTGACTTTTATACCTCTAGTGATGATATAGAAGTACCTTTTCCCTCATCCCCAAGGGCATCTCCCGTCTGGGACACAGTACCCCGGGGCTCTGTGTGGTGGGGAGAAAGAGCCTGGATGAGGCAGACTGGCTGGATATGTCCCATCAGCCAGGACATGGCAGGTGGCATCTGCTGGAGGGACACTGTGAGGCTAAGCTCGGCCATGTCCCATTTCCTAGAGGTCAGATATCTCTCAGCCATCCTGGGGAAATCCATCTGCTGTCTCTGCTCCCGGCTGGTGGTGGGAGGGGGGTGGTCTGGGAGCAATAGTCTGAGAGCAGCAGGAGGACTTGGTACTAGAGGAGTGAAGGGTCCTCTTTTCTCCCCGAATGCACATTAAAGAGCTTTCTTTTCAGGATTCCTAAACACAGAGATAAATGCCCATCGCTACTCAATTCGCATTGCTGAAGCAGCCCCCACACGAGGCCAAAACACTCCAAAATGGGAGTTTCAGTCTCCCTTCTTTTCCTTTTCGTTTTTTTTTTTTTTTTTTTTTAGAAATTGCTGTGGTTGTGAAGTAGTGGAAGTGGAATCAGAAGAAGAATCTGGAATTACTAGGGCAGGATGGCACTCCTGAGGTCCTCTAGTTCAATCAGTTGGGTTGGTCATGTTCAGAGTGAAGCCTAAATACCTTCACAGAAGGAGATTCCCCAACAGACCTGCTAACTCCTTCCAAGCCCACTATAAGGAAGTTCGTCCTTGTGTCTAACCCGACTATCTTCTGCTGCAGCAGTGAGATCCCTCTCCCAGAGGCTGGGGAGGGGACCGATAGCCATCTACTGGGAAGACCAGAGGCCGGCAGCAGGGTGGGGGGGTGGGAGGGACAGAGTACTCAGCCATCACTTACCCCGAGGGACCCTCACATGCTTTACCTGAGAAGGTGATGTTGAAGCCTTCGTAGGACATGGAGAAGTCGGAAATGAAGCGGACCTGGGCAGTGAAGTTGCCGTAGAGTCCAGCGCTGATGGGCGCTGGCAACCGGGAACCGGTAAGCTGCCTCAGGGGCTGAGTGAAACTGCCATTCTCCGTGATGAGGAGGTAGTCGTGGCTGCTCTCCAGGTGGAAGGTGTGGAAAGTGAAGAACACACCTGCCAGGAGACCAGAGGGTCAGGGTGATGACAGTGAGAGGCCTGAAGGGGCTCAGCTGCACGATGGGGTCTGCACAAACGTTTCCCGTTTGCAAGCGTCTATCGGTGTGCAGAACCTCAAGCTTGAGCAACACACACCAGCCAACCTGAATGAAGGAAGCCAGGTGAACCGCACACGCCCCTGCCCTGAGGTCCAGTCAGGGAGAAGGATGCTGCTTTCTGGTTGTCCCAATTTGAAAGGGAGATTTATGGCTAGGTCATTCATTCAGTCAACAAGTATTTGTACATTTATTGGGTACTTCCTATGGGCCAGGATCCAGGGCTGCGTGGGTGCAAGGGGATATAGCTACAGTACAGAGTGACAAATGCTGGAACCAATGTAGATCAGACTGCGCTGGGGGGCAGAAGGGAAAGAGGGGAGGGTAGGATGCCCTCACTAAAGAGTGAGCATTTGATTGAGGTCTTAAAAGGAGGCTTAGGAATTAACCGGGTAAGAGGGGAAAGGGCACCCCAGGCAGGGCACCGGAGACAGAGCTGCTGTGTATTCCAGGGCTCTGAGAGCGGCACGGTGCGGCTGGACACACTAAGCAGGAAACATCTGGAAGAGGGGCTGGAAATGTAGGCTGGGGCTGGACTGGATATTTTTCTGGAGGCATTGAGAAGCCATCCTATCCAGAGTGTATCTGATTTCAGGTTAGCAAGATGTTGGTGGCTGTGAGGAGGACGAAGTGGAGGGAGAGAGAACAGTTAGAAGGATGTCAGCCATGCACTGTGGGAAAGTGGATGGGGGCTGGCAGAGGGGGTGAGAGCAGGAAAGAGACATGAGACTCAGGAGGTGAAATGGACAGGGATCAGAGGCAACAGATGCAAAGGAGGAGTTAAGGGGTGACGCGGAAGATTTTTTTTAATTTTAACAATTTTTTAAAAAACATCTTTATTGGAGTATAATTGCTTTACAATGGTATGTTAGTTTCTGCTTTATAACAAAGTGAATCAGCTATACATATACATATATCCCCATACCCCCTCCCTCTTGCGTCTCCCTCCCACCCACCCTACCCCACCCCTCTACGTGGTCACAAAGCACCAAGCTGATCTCCCTGTGCTATGTGGCTGCTTCCCACTAGCTATCTATTTTACGTTTGGTAGTATATATATGTCCAAACCACTCTCTCATGTCATCCCAGCTTACTCTTCCCCCTCCCCATGTCCTCAAGTCCATTCGCTATGTCTGCATCTTTATTCCTGTCCTTTCCTTACGTTCTTCAGAACCTTTTTTTTTTTTTTTTTTAGATTCCATATATATGTGTTAGCATATGGTATTTGTTTTTCTCTTTCTGACTTACTTCACTCTGTATGACAGACTCTAGGTCCATCCACCTCACTACAAATAACTGAATTCGTTTCGTTTTATGGCTGAGTAATATTCCATTGTATATATGTGCCACGTCTTCTTTATCCATTCATCTGTCGATGGACACTTAGGTTGCTTCCATGTCCTGGCTATTGTGAACAGAGCTGCAATGAACATTGTGGTACATGACTCTTTTTGAATTATGGTTTTCTAAGGGGATATGCCCAGTAGTGGGATTGCTGGGTCATATGGTAGTTCTATTTTTAGTTTTTTAAGGAACCTCCACACTGTTCTCCATAGTGGGTGTATCAACTTACATTCCCACCAACAGTGCAAGAGGGTTCCCCTTTCTCCACACCCTCTCCAGCATTTGTTGTTTGTAGATTTTTTGATGATGGCCATTCTGACTGGTGTGAGGTGATACCTCATTGTAGTTTTGATTTGCATTTCTCTAATGATTAGTGATGTTCAGTATTCTTACATATGTTTGTTGGCAAGCTGTATATCTTCTTTGGAGAAATATCTCTTTAGGTCTTCTGCCCATTTGTAAATTGGGTTGTTTGTTTTTTTGATATTGAGCTGCATGAGTTGCTTGTAAATTTTGGAGATTAATCCTTTGTCAGTTGCTTCATTTGCAAATATTTTCTCCCATTCTGAGGGTTGTCTTTTGGTCTTGTTTATGGTTTCCTTTGCTGTGCAAAAGCTTTTAAGTTTCATTAGGTCCCATTTGTTTAATTTTGTTTTTATTTCCATTTCTCTGGGAGGTGGGTCAAAAAGGATCTTGCTGGGATTAATGTCATAGAGTGTTCTGCCTATGTTTTCCTCTAAGAGTTTGATAGTGTCTGGCCTTACATTTAGGTCTTTAATCCATTTTGAGTTTATTTCTGTGTATGGTGTTAGGGAGTGTTCTGATTTCATTCTTTTACATGTAGTCCAGTTTTTCTGGCACCACTTACTGAAGAGGCTGTCTTTTCTCCATTGTATATTCTTGCCTCCTTTATCAAAAATAAGGTGACCATATGTGTGTGGGTTTATCTCTGGGCTTTCTACCCTATTCCATTGATCTATATTTCTGTTTTTGTGCCAGTACCATACTGTCTTGATTATTGTAGCTTTGTAGTATAGTCTGAAGTCAGGGAGGCTGATTCCTCCAGCTCCATTTTTCTTTCTCAAGATTGCTTTGGCTATTTGGGGTCTTTGGTGTTTCCACACAAATTGTGAAATTTTTTGTTCTAGTTCTGTGAAAAATGCCATTGGTAGTTTGATAGGGATTGCATTGAATCTGTTGATTGTTTGGGGTAGCATAGTCATTTTCACAATGTTGATTCTTCCAATCCAAGAACATAGTATATCTCTCCATCTGTTTGTATCATCTTTAATTTCTTTCATCAGTGTCTTATAGTTTTCTGCATACAGGTCTTTTGTCTCCTTAGGTAGGTTTACTCCTAAGTATTTTATTCTTTTTGTTGCAGTGGTAAATGACAGTGTTTCCTTAATTTCTTTTTCAGATTTTTCATCATTAGTGTATAGGAATGCAAGAGATTTCTGTGCATTAATTTTGTATCCTGCTACTTTGCCAAATTCATTGATTAGCTCTAGTAGTTTTCTGGTAGCATCTTTAGCATTCGCTATGTATATTATCATGTCATCTGCAAACAGTGACAGCTTTACTTCTTCTTTTCTGATTTGGATTCCTTTTATTTCTTTTTCTTCTCTGCTTGCTGTGGCTAGAGCTTCCAAAACTATTCTGAATTAATAGTGGTGAGAGTGAGCAACCTTGTCTTGTTCCTGATCTTAGTGGAAATGGTTTCAGTTTTTCACCATTGAGAATGATGTTGGCTGTGGGTTTGTCATATATGACCTTTATTATGTTGAGGTAAGTTCCCTCTATGCCTACTATCTGGAGGGTTTTTATCATAAATGGGTGTTGAATTTTGTCAAAAGCTTTTTCTGCATCTATTGAGATGATCATACGGTTTTTCTTCTTCAGTGTGCTAATATGGTTTATCACATTGATTGCTTTGAGTATATTGAAAAATCCTTGCATTCCTGGGATAAACCCCACTTGTTCATGGTGTAAGACCCTTTTAATGTGGTGTTGGATTCTGTTTGCTAGTATTTTGTTGAGGATTTTTGCATCTATGTTCATCAGTGATGTTGGCCTGTAGTTTCCTTTCTTTGTGACATCTTTGTCTGGTTTTGGTATCAGGGCGATGGTGGCCTTGTAGAATGAGTTTGGGAGTGTTCCTTCTTCTGCTATGTTTTCGAAGAGTTTGAGAAGGATAGGTGTTAGATCTTCTCTAAATGTTTCATAGAATTCGCCTGTGAAGCCAACTGGTCCTGCGTTTTTGTTTGCTTGAAGATTTTTAATCACAGTCTCAATTTCAGTGCTTGTGATTGTCTGTTCATATTTTCTATTTCTTCCTGGTTCAGTCTCAGGTTGTGCTTTTCTAAAAATTTTTCCATTTCTTGCAGGTTGTTCATTTTATTGGCATATAGTTGCTTGTAGTAATCTCTCATGATCCTTTGTATTTCTGCAGTGTCAGTTGTTACTTCTCCGTTTTCTTTTCTAATTCTATTGATTTGAGTCTTCTCCCTTTTTTTCTTGATGAGTCTGGCTAATGGTTTATCTTCTCAAAGAACCAGCTTTAGTTTTATTGATCTTGGCTATTGTTTCCTTCATTTATTTTTCATTGCTTTTTTTTTAAAGGTAACACGTGTTTATTGCAAAAAAGCTTTAGAAGTAGAGAAATGTGTAAAGAGAAACATTTTTTTTAACATCTCTTTGGAGTATAATTGCTTTACAATGGTGTGTTAGTTTCTGCTTTATAACAAAGTAAATCAGTTGTACATATACATATGTTCCCATATCTCTTCCCTCTTGCATCTCCCTACCTCCCACCCACCTTATCCCACCCCTCTAGGTGGTCACAAACCACGTAGCTGATCTCCCTGTGCTATGCGGCTGCTTCCCACTAGCTATCTATTTTACGTTTGGTGGTGTATATATGTCCATGCCACTCTCTCACTTTGTCACAGCTTACCCTTACCCCACCCCATATCCTCAAGTCCATGCTCTAGTAGGTCTGTGTCTTTATTCCCGTCTTACCCCTAGGTACTTCATGACCTTTTTTTTTTTTCTTAGATTCCATATATATGTGTTAGCATACAGTATTTGTTTTTCTCTTTCTGACTTACTTCACTCTGTTTGATAGACTCTAGGTCCATCCACCTCACTACAAATATCTCAATTTTGTTTCGTTTTATGGCTGAGTAATATTCCATTGTATATATGTGCCACATCTTCTTTACTCATTCATCTGTTGATGGACACTTAGGTTGCTTCCATGTCCTGGCTATTGTAAATAGAGCTTCAATGAATATTTTGGTACATGACTATTTTTGAATTATGGTTTTCTCAGGGTATATGCCCAGTAGTGGGATTGCTGGGTCATATGGTAGTTCTATTTTTAGTTTTTTAAGGAACCTCCATACTGTTCTCCATAGTGGCTGTATCAATTTACATTCCCACCAACAGTGTAAGAGTGTTCCCTTTTCTCCACACCCTCTCCAGCATTTATTGTTTCTAGATGTTTTGATGATGGCCATTCTGACCGGTGTGAGATGATATCTCATTGTAGATTTGATTTGCATTTCTCTAATGGTTAATGATGTTGAGCATACTTTCATGTGTTTGTTGGCAGTCTGTATATCTTATTTGGAGAAATGTCTATTTAGGTCTTCTGACCATTTTTGGATTGGGTTGTTTGTTTTTTTGTTATTGAGCTGCATGAGTTGCTTGTAAATTTTGGAGATTAATCCTTTGCCAGTTGCTTCATTTGCAAATATTTTCTCCCATTCTGAGGGTTGTCTTTTGGTCTCGTTTATGGTTTCCTTTGCTGTGCAAAAGCTCTTAAGTTTCATTAGGTCCCATTTGTTTATTTTTGTTTTTATTTCCATTTCTCTGGGAGGTGGGTCAAAAAGGATCTTTCTGTGATTTATGTCATAGAGTGTTCTGCCTATGTTTTCCTCTAAGAGTTTGATAGTGTCTGGCCTTACATTTAGGTCTTTAATCCATTTTGAGTTTATTTCTGTGTATGATCTATCCTGGAGAATGTTCCATGAGCGCTTGAGAAGAAAGTGTATTCTGTTGTTTTTGGATGGAATGTCCTATAAATATCAATTAAGTCCACCTTGTTTAATGTATCATTTAAACCTTGTGTTTCCTTATTTATTTTCATTTTGGATGATCTGTTCATTGGTGAAAGTGGGGTGTTAAAGTCCCCTACTATGATTGTGTTATTGTCAATTTCCCCTTTTATGGCTGGTAGCATTTGCCTTATGTATTGAGGTGCTCCTATGTTGGGTGTATAAATATTTACAACTGTTCTATCTTCTTCTTGGATTGATCCCTTGATCATTATGTAGTGTCCTTCTTTGCCTCTTGTAAGAGTCTTTATTTTAAAGTCAATTTTTTTCTGATATGAGAATTGCTACTCAATCTTTCTTTTGATTTCCCTTTGCATGGAATATCTTTTTCCATCCCCTCACTTTCAGTCTGTATGTGTCCCTAGGTCTAAAGTGGGTCTCTTGTAGACAGCATTTATACGGGTCTTGTTTTTGTATCCATTCAGCCAGTCTATGTCTTTTGGTGGGAGCATGTAATCCATTTACATTTAAGATAATTATCGATATGTATGTTCCTGTTATCATTTTCTTAATTGTTTTGAGTTTGTTATTGTAGGTCTTTTCCTTCTCTTGTGTGTCCTGCCTAGAGAAGTTCCTTTAGCATTTGTTGTAAAGCTGGGTTTGTGGTGCTGAATTGTCTTAGCTTTTGCTTGTCTGTAAAGGTTTTAGTTTCTCTGTCAAATCTGAATGAGATCCTTGCTGGGTAGAGTAATCTGATTGTAGGTTTTTCCCTTTCATCACTTTAAATATGTCCTGCCACTCCCTTCTGGCTTGCAGAGTTTCTGCTGAAAGATCAGCTGTTAACCTTATGGGGATTCCCTTGTATGTTATTTGTTTCTTTTCCCTTACTGCTTTTAATATTTTTTCTTTGTACTTAATTTTTGATAGTTTGATTAATATGTGTCTTGGCGTGTTTCTCCTTGGATTTATCCTGTATGGGAGTCTCTGTGCTTCCTAGACTTGATTGACTATTTCCTTTCCCATATTAGGGAAGTTTTCAACTATAATCTCTTCAAATATTTTCTCAGTCCCTTCTTTTTTCTCTTCTTCTTCTGGGACCCCTATAATTAGAATGTTGGTGCATTTAATGTTGTTCCAGAGGTCTCCAAGACTGTCCTCAATTCTTTTCTTTGTTTTTTCTTTATTCTGCTCTGCAGTAGCTATTTCCACTATTTTATCTTCCAGGTTACTTATCTGATCTTCTGCCTCAGTTATTCTGCTATTGATTCATTTTAGAGCATTTTTAAGTTCATTTATTGTGTTGTTCATCATTGTTTGGTTTCTCTTTAATTCTTCTAGGTCCTTGTTAAACGTTTCCTGTATTTTCTCCATTCTATTTCTAAGAACATGGATCATCTGTACTATTATTACTCTGAATTGTTTTTCAGGTAGACTGCCTATTTTCTCTTCATTTGTTTGGTCTGGTGGGTTTTTACCTTGCTCCTTCATCTGCTGTGTGTTTCTCTGTCTTCTCATTTTGCTTATCTTATTGTGTTTGGGGTCTCCTTTTTGCAGGCTGCAGGTTCGTAGTTCCTGTTGTTTTTGGTGTCTGCCCCCAGTGGTTAAGGTTGGTTCAGTGGGTTGTGTAGGCTTCCTGGTGGAGGGGGCTAGTGCCTGTGTTCTGGTGGATGAGGCTGGATCTTGTCTTTCTGGTGGGCAGGACCGCAGCTGGTGGTGTGTTTTGTGGTGTCTGTGGCCTTATTATGATTTTAGGCAGCTTCTCTGCTAATGGGTGGGGTTGTGTTCCTGTCTTGCTAGTTGTTTGGCATAGGGTGTCCAGCACTCTAGCTTGCTGGTATTTGAGTGGAGCTGGATCTTAGTGTTGAGATGGAGATCTCTGGGAGAGCTTTTGCTGTTTGATATTACATGGAGCCAGGAGGTCTCTGGTGGACCAATGTCCTAAACTCAGCTCTCCCATCTCAGAGGCACAGGTCTGACACCTGGCCGGAGCACCAAGACCCTGTCAGCCACATAGCCAGGTACGTGGGCAGTTTCTTGCCTTTTGGGAAGCCTGAGGTCTTCTGCCAGCGTTCAATAGGTGTTCTGTAGGAGTTGTTCCATATGTAGATGTATTTCTGATGTATTTGTGGGGCAGAAGGTGATCTCCAAGTCTTACTCCTCTGCCATCTTGAAGGTCTCCCCAGATGACGGGGAAGATCTTGACCTGAAGGACAGTGATGTCTTTTGTGACCCGGGGTCGGACGCATAGGAAGAAGAGGAGTAGGTGGTAGAAGGGTAATGGCCTTGAATACCCTGCATGTTTGACATTCAAGCAGCATGAGCTAGTGGGAACTGGAAGTACAGACTTAGAGTTCAGGACCAAGGTCAGACTACAGCAGTAGATCTGGGACACCTGCTACCTGAATCCACAAGCATGAAGAGGACCAGAGCAGGGAAGGGTGGCCATCAGAGGAGGGGCAGATTGGAAGCCTGGGGTAGGAGGGGCATCAAACAGAAGACAGGGAGGAGGGGGATTGGTGGGGGAGGGGACAGGCAGCCATCCCATCTGAGATGGGAAAAAGGGAGGGGACCTCCACTGAGGGGGAGGGGCTAAGAGCACTCAATAAAGACAATAACATTCAGCACTAAGTATGTGTGTCACTGTCCTGAGTTGCTCTTTAGTTGGCCCCTATCAATCAGAAGGGAAGATACGAAAACATTTACAAGTTCTACAAGTTCCAGCTAGTAGGTGGGAGAGCCGAGATCTGAACTGAGACAATCTGGTGGCGGAGGCTGTGCAATAAACCACCTCATGAGGCATCTTCTCTCACTATGGAAAGAGAGCCCGTGGTAGGAGGGGCCAGGTCGCCACAGGGTTCGGAGGTAAGTTATGGAGCAGCAGGATCTTAACACCCAGGGCAACTCTTGAACTTGTCCAGATGGCAGTTGTGCTTGTGTGGGCAGATGTGTAATGCACGTCCACCCACGGGTGAGTGTGCCCATGGGAATACATGCCATGGATGTACCAGGGCAGGAACTTGGGTAGGCGAGGAACCCTGCACCCAAGTGCTGTTCAAAGTCCACGGACCTCAGCATCTGGGGCATTGTCTGGAAGCTTGTTGGAAATGCAGAATCTTGGCCTCCACCACAGACCTCCTGAATCAGAATCTGCATGCCAACAAGATCCCCCAAGAGATGTGTAGGCACATACGAGTCTGAGGAATACTTCTCTAATTACTGACACGTTTTTGATAAACGATGGTTAGATCCAAGGTCTTAATATTTAAGCATTTTAGATGTTTTTGGTTGTTTTGCCTCTCTGTTGATAGAAACTGGTGATCTGGAGTATTTGGGATTATACAGGTGGCGGTTGGGGGAACAGAACCCAGTAGAGGTGGGACCAGGGAAGCAGCTTGTGAATGCCCTGTGCCCGGGCAGCTGACATGCATCCATTTACCTATTTACTCAAAGACATAGACCCTGAGTGCCTACTAAGTGTCAGGCCTGCGCTAAGCACCGAGAAAGATCTCCCAGTCTAGAGGAGGAGACAGGAACATGAGCAGTGAGAATACAGAGTGGGGACACAGAGGGAGAGTGGACAACTACGTCTCCGGGGTTGGGAAGGCTTCACAGGGGTCACAGTCTGTGACATGAGGGATGTAAGCATGCTTGGAACCCCACGGGTATGTATGCCCGTACATATCCTGTACTGCCGACCCATAAACACGTGTGCAACTGAGAAAACTGTTCTCAGTCTGCAGAGCTTGGGAAGAGGCTTGGTGGAATAGATGTCTTTCCCTCCTCGCTGGAACACAGGGCTGGGTGGAGGATGAGTCAGACACAGTAACAGGCGGAAACGAAGGTGAATTAAGCACTGTGCCTTTACTCTGTTTTTCCAGCATGCAAATACAGCCCCTCCAAAGGAATAACCATTTGGCAGGGATTCTAAGGATGAGTAAACAACCGAGGTGAAACTCCTGGGTTTCCCAGCTATGCTGATTGCTTGGGGCTCTTTTGGCCATTGTGTGAAAATGAAGACATTGTCACAGAAATAGAGAGGCCCTGTGCTGGAGTTTGAATCCAGATTTGGTGTGACAGATGCACACACAAGCGAAGACTCCACTGGAGTGAACCATGCAGAGTCGTGCAAAGCACATTAACACCACACTGGAGCGGAGAGAGCAGGGCCATGGGAAAGGCGGGGATTTGGAGGGAGGTAGACCTGGGTCAAAAGCCCGTCTACCAGCGAAAGTGTCTGGGCCAAAGCTGCTCTGCGCCTTTAGGTGACATTTAATCCTTGGGGAGAGGAACACCTGGGGCAGCACATGCAAAGCCCACGGCACAGTGCCTGGCACACAGTAGGCGTTCTTAGTACTCAGTTCATCTAACTCCCAGACAGCCTTGTGGGTTAAAAGATGTCAGGCCTGGGGTCTTAGCAAGGGCATGTTATCTGGACTCCTGAAATGGCTGCTCCCTTGGGCTGGGCATGTGGTAAGTTGAACAATTCTGAATTTCACAGAGCTTTCAGTTTTCCCAGCTGGACTTCTACCTGGTGGGGCGCAATCGGAGTCAGCGGCCTCCATAGGTCTGTTAACCCGAGATACTGTTACAAGCAGAGCCTGAGGGGTGCCCTCTGGAGAAGGGTGTGAGTTCACTTTAATTCAATTCATATAGACATTTCTGGAGTTTCTTATGTGCCAGGCATGAAGCCAGCAGCTGAGGAAACTGCAGGAAGCAAGGCAGACATTTCTCTGAAAGAGCTTGGAGTTGGTCCGGGGGACAGATGACGAGGATGCCAAGTTCCATACAGTGGGGAGAAGTCTGGGATTGGGAAGGTACAGGGTCACACAGGAGCCGGTGGAGGGGGGCCCCACCCAGACCCAGCGCTGGGGGCAGGGGGATGGGAAGGTTCGGTAGAGGAAGTGAATTCAGAAGGATGAGCAGCTGGCCAGGCAAGGGGAATGGTGGAGACGATGCGGGGACAGGAAGTGTTCCAGAAGAAAATTGTCCCATTGTGCAAAGCTCTAGAGGACAACGAAAGCCTAAGAAGTTCTAGGAACTGAAAGAAGTTCAGTGCAACTAGGACTTAGTGCTTAGAGGGCTCAGAAGGAGGCTGAGAAAGGTAATAAGCCAGGGCTGTAAGGCCATGCTAGCTGGTTTACAATTTGGGGCTCAATGCTTAGGGTCTGGTGAAGCCTTTCAATGGTTCTAAGGAAGAAGTGACCTGGTTATACATCAGTGACCTCTTGATTCTCTGCCTGGAACACCTCTCATCCTGGCTAATTCCTGTTCATCCTTGAAGACTGGCCTAGGTCTCAACTCCCCACCTGTGTCTGCTCTATCCCAGAATTGACCATGGTACATTGCGAGGTCTCTTTAGGCTGGATCTCTACCGCTAGACTACAAGGCAGGCAGCGCCAGAGGGTCTGTTCCCCTGTGTTTGCCTAGCACCTACAGCAAGCCCAAGTATCAGATAAGCATTTGTTAAAAATTTGTTGAACTGCATTGACTTCTAAGGAAAGACACGGGTAGAAAGGCAAAGAGGAACATACACCCCTATAATTACAGACGTCAGATGCAGAGAGAATCATGACTATGGGGGGTCGTTACTCTAGGGGTCACAGGGGGCTGCCTTTCTTTCCCTCTTGATGCCAGAGTAGCTTCTGGCCCTGGCAATGGCCAACTCTGGACCAGGCTTGGTGGAAACAGCTCTGCAGGATGAACAAGGACGCTGCCTCCGTCCCTCCTCTCCTCGGGAACAATACTGTGGGAAAAAGGGGCCAGCCCCGCATTGCCCTGACTTGCCGGAGGGTCCCGTCTTGCCCAAGGCTGTCCTAATCCCGGCTAAATACCAGGCCTATTAAAGGCAACAGTGACAGTGCTTAAATACATGAGGTGGGATTATAAGTGACTTTTCTTTCAAATTTTCTTTTTTTATACAAATAGTATACTTTACATGGAATACATATTTAGTGCTCAAAATTAGGAAAAAGTCAAAAGATGAAAATAAGAGACAACTAGTATTAACCTTTGGGGGCATAGCTCTTCAGACTGTTTTCTATGCACATATCCTTGCTTAATATTTTAATAAATAAATTAAATTAATTAATTAATTTATTTTTGGCTGTGTTGGGTCTTCGTTGCTGCACGCGGGCTTTCTCTAGTTGTGGCGACTGGGTGCTACTCTTTGTTGCGGTGTGCGGGCTGCTCATTGCGGTGGCTTCTCTTGTTGCTGAGCATGGGCTCTAGGCACGTGGGCTTCAGTAGTTGTGGCATACGGGCTCAGTAGTTGTGGCTTGTGGGATCTAGAGCACAGGCTCAGTAGTTGTAGCGCACGGGCTTAGTTGCTCCGCGGCATGTGGGATCTTCCTGGACCAGGGCTTGAACCTGTGTCCCCTGCACTGGCAGGCAGATTCTTAACCACTGCGCCACCAGGGAAGCCTCCTTGCTTAATTTTTATAAACTGAATATATTACTTTGGCAAACTTCTTTTTTAGTCAACAGTGTATTGCAACCATCTGTGTAGGGCTTTAAATATTCTTTCACATTACTCCTTTCAGTAGCTGCATGGTAATATTGAATATTTCGTTATTTGGCTATACCATACATTTAGTTAACATTTCCTGATCGATGGACATGGGAATAGTTACTAGTTTTTCAATTAATAAAGTGTTTTAGGGGACAATCTTGTAGCTAAATCTTGATGTACAGTTTATTTATTTTCTTCAGATAAATTCCAAGAAGTAGAACTGCTGGGTCCAGAGGCACATATATTCTTTTTTTTGTTTTTTAATTAATTAATTTATTTATTTTTGGCTGTGTTGGGTCTTCGTTGCTGTGTGCGGGCTTTGTCTAGTTGCGGCGAGCGGGGGCTACTCTTCGTTGCGGTGCGCGGGCTTCTCATTGCGGTGGCTTCTCTTGTTGTGGAGCACGGGCTCTAGGAGCACGGGCTTCAGTAGTTGTGGCTCGCGGGTTCTAGAACACAAGCTCAGTAGTTGTGGTGCATGGGCTTAGTTGCCCCACAGCATGTGGGATATTCCTGGACCAGGGATCAAGCATTGGCAGGTGGATTCTTAACCACTGCGCCACCAGGGAAGTACCGGAGGCACGTATATTCTTAAGACTTTTGATTCATTGTTGAATCATCCTCTGGAAAGTTTGAGCAGTTTCGCACAACGGCAGCATGGAAGAATAGTATTCGTGTCTCTACGCTGTCCCCCACACTGTTACACTGTTGTGATGTTCTCTGCTGACTTGAAAAGGGAAATGGCATTTCATTTACTGGGTGAATATGCATTTTTAAAATTGTTAGGGGCGGTCGAGGTCTTTTCATTTGTATCTCCTCTATTACAAAGTGTTTACAGTTTTGCTTACTTTATAGCCCTGTAGACCAGGCATATTTTTCTAAAAAAATTTTAAGAGCTTTTTATGCATCAGGTTCTTGGTCCTTAGATGATTACATAGGTTGCAAATATTTTTGTCCATTAACTATTTGAATATTTTACATGAATATTTTGAATATTTATATATTTATT
Source organism: Stenella coeruleoalba (assembly GCF_951394435.1). Taxonomy (NCBI): domain Eukaryota; kingdom Metazoa; phylum Chordata; class Mammalia; order Artiodactyla; family Delphinidae; genus Stenella; species Stenella coeruleoalba. The sequence goes on from NC_137169.1 coordinate 26,535,022, forward strand.
TAAAAAAACCCATAATCCATTCAAAGTATTATTTAATCAAATCTAACAGTCTTTGCCTTTATGGATTCTACTTTTGGTGTTACTCTTTAAGTAAGTCCCACCTGAGGTTAGACTTTCATATCCTTCTAGTACTAGAATTTGTGGATAAATGCGTGAGGTATGATTTGGTTTTTTCTTTTTCCCAAATGGTTAAGCCCACTGTTTTAAAACCATTTATTAAATAATCCATCCTCTCTTTAATGGATTGGAAATGACACTTTAATCATATACTAAAGACTGTCTCTCTCTCTCGCACACACATATACACACACACTCTCTCTCTCTCTCTCTCTCTCTCTCACACACACACACACACACACACACACACACAGAGGGGAACCTATTTCTGGACCTTTATTTTCCCCCACTGATTTGTGTGTCCACTCCTATACTCATACCACATCATTAAAATTATTTTATCCCATAATAACATTTTAATATCTGGAAGGGTTACTCTTCCCTTTGAAGTTTTTCTTGGCTTTTCTACACGTTCATTCTTCTAGATCAGAGGTTCTTATTTAAAGGCACGCATCACAGTTACTAGTGAAGTGTTCTAAAAACATAGTTGCCTGGTTTCCACCACCAACACAGAAAATCTAAGCCTCTACTGTAGGGGTCTAACATTAGAGTATTTGCCAAACTGCTTTAAGAACCTTGACTCTAGATGAACTTCGGAGCAAGCTTCTGAGGGTAGAAGCCATCTCTGCCTGGTTACTGTGTATTCCCAGCCCCAGGGTCTGCCACACAGGTGGAGTTCAATCAATATTTGTGGAGTGAAAGAGTATATTAGTTAATGTTTATTTGTAGTCAGCGCCCTTACTTTGAACTTGGGACTCCCAAAGGTCATTTATGCCAGGGAAGGTAGGGCAAGAGTCCAGCCCGGTGAGGAATATGAAAACACTCCTCTGAGGAACAGTGTGAGTTCTGTGAGAAGAGGATTGCCACGTACAATATCTGAAGGCTGGATGTGAGGAACAGGGAGCAGAGGCAGCCTATGTTCCTCCAGGACTCAGTACAAGGAACTCAGTCTCAGGTTATTAGGAGGGGTCAGACCTAGCAGAAAATGAGAATAGGTGCCCCTTTGTTGAGTGGATTGGTCACCTCTCCACCACGGGGGGTGTTTAGACAGAAGGTGTGCTGCCGTCTTGTGCGGAGTGATTGGGAGAAGATTCCCGACCGAATTAAGTAGGTTTGAGAGCTGGTAATCTCTAAGATCTCTTCTAGAATGGAGATTTTAGGTTTGAAAAATATTTGTTGAATGAGTTCTGTGATTCAAAGAGATAGGAATGTTCTGGGAGTTTTCTGGTTGGTGAGAAAAATTCAGACTAAGCCCAGAGGTCACTAGAGAGGGAGATCCCCACTGAGGTCATCTTGACCTGGGGACCTTGGGGCCCTGACCATGTTGCATCCCGATACCTGCCCTGGGCCTAAACACTTACCCTTGCCATGTGATGTTTCGATAATCCAGGTGCAGTTCAAGTTGTTGGGGTAGAAATCAGGGAACCCCGGTGACAAGATGGTCCCACTGGAGCCTTGAATGAAGCCACCACAGAGAGCTGGAGAGGAGGGAAGCGGGCACTGAAAGACTGGAGTGGCCCAGGGAGCTTCCCTCACAGTCCCCCTGGGATCCCAGCCCCCATCTCGTCCAAACCTCCAACCCTCACTGACAGGGTCAGGGGGTCAGTGCCTGTATTTTCAGGGCAGGAAAGGAGTCCTCTACTTTAGCTCCCCCTGCTGGTATGTCTCACCTTCACAGCTGGGCAGGGCCCGGCTCCACTGGAAGTTGGGCTCACACTCCAGGGGCTCCCCGTCGCTTAGTGTGTAGCCCGAGTCACAGCTGAAGGTCACCAGGGCGCCCACGTAGAAGTCATTCCCATGACGCTGCCCATTGACGGGGATCCCTGGATCCAGACAGTGGTCTGACTGCAGTGTTATAGCTGGAATAGAGAGCCCACAGCTGGAACAGCTCACTGTGAGCATAGAGGGCCCCCAGCTGACTCACAAAGGGAGGGGGGACAGAGCCCTGATAGAGAGAAGGCTGGAGTTGTCATCTGCCCCCTCCTCAGATGTGGCTGTCAGTATCTGCTGAGGGTATCTGAAGACCCATCTGTCAGGGAGAACAACCTGTCTTCATCATTTGTTCGTTCATCATTCATTCAGTAACCATCAGTGAGGTGTCCCCTATGGCTTAGAAGCCATGCTAAGGGTTATGGATACGAACACGGGTAAGAAAACGACCCTCTTCTCATGGTGCTCTTGGCCCTAAGTTACTAGAGCGGTCTGCAAAGAATTGAATCAACAAGCTCTTTCAATCGAGGCACCAGCGATGAATGCAGGTGATGAGAGAGGGTGAGGGAGCGGGAGATGGCATCTCACTCCAATGTCACCATCTGTCCCCAGAGTGCCCAGCACGGTGGCGCCCAATCATCTGCACACAGAGGGGGACCTTCCATTCTTTCTAAAGTTGAGCTCTGAGAGATGCTGAGAACAGGAAGCACCTCCCGAGGAGCACAGCCTAACTGAGAACGTCGTGGCGATGCGGCCGAGCGGGGCCTCCTGGTGGAGCTCAGCCCTTGGTCCTTTCCCCACACGGCCGACCCTGTCACTGACGCCCCGACACTCACTCTCATAGCGGAGCTGGAAGCCGATGTCCGAGTGACTCTTGTCGGTAGAGAAGAGGAGGTAGAGGTAGTTGCTGGTGCTGATGAGGAACTGGGGGACCTGGGTCCCGTGGTAAACTCCGATCAAGGGCGCCGAGTACGTCCGTCCATCTCGCACTTCCAGAGTGTCATAGTTGACCTCAGTTTTAAATCTGCCAAAGATGGAAGTGAAGACGTCTTGAGAAACTTCATTAATTTGCAAATGACAAAAGGCCCTGCCTGACCTGGGCTTCAGAACAAGTGGATTTTGGCAGGCTGGGAGATTTTAGTATAATCTGCATACATTTACTGGAGATGTGGGAGGACCTTCCCTCCTGTGTTGAACCCTCCTCCTCCTGTGGTTGGATGCGGCTTTCCCAGTCCTCTCTGTGGCCTGGGCTGTGACCCATCTTCAGACCTAGAGGCACAGTGACTAGCCTCATGGGGGTCAGAATGTTCTAGGCCAGGGGTCAGTAAACTACAGCCCCAGGGCCAGTTCTGGTCTAGAGTCTGTTCTTGGATGGCCTAAGGGCTAAGAATGGTTTTTACGTTTATAAAGCAGTTTTTTTTTTTTTTTTTAAAGCAAAGACTATGCAACAGATATCAGCAAGTGTCCCATGAAACCTAAAGTACTTACTACCTGGCCCTTCACAGAAAAGTTTGCAACAGCTATTCTACGCCACGAACGCTTCGTCTAGAAGAAGTTTGTGTTCATACTTGGGTGGCTACTTCCCCCACCCGAGGGGCACAGCCAGGGTGGGAGTTAGAAGTGGGGCATATGAGCACGATTCGGGTCAGAGGTGAGAAGACCGCCTTCCCACGCTGGAAATGCTCCTCAGATACTAACAGTCCCCTAAACATCACAGACCCCGCTACTGAGATGGAACCAAGGTCAAGGGCAAAGCCAGTGCAGCCTGTCCCCACCCCACCCAGGGCAGCCACTCGAGTGTTCTCTGACCTTGTTGACATTCCAGCATCGGTGCTGGTCCATCACCCACCCCAGCTTCCCTCCCACACCACCGCAGAGATATCACTCTTCACCCCCACCCCCAGGTTGTGGTTACAAGCACCTGTCGAAGGTGATTTTGATGGGGTAGCCTGGCTGGGCTTCAATCACCCAGGCACAGCTCAGGGCATCCTTGTAGAAGCCAGGCCAGCCCGGAGACAGGATGGTGCCGCTGGGCGAAGTCAGATGACCGCCGCAGGGAGCTGGGGGGACAGAAGGGAGAGAAGCAGGCTTCTTGGGGGGACAGATAAACAAACAAAAAAATCTCTCTATAAAACGTGTCTGCCAGCAAGTACTGTTTTTGTTTTTATGGAGAATTACATAAACTGTATAAACTGTGAGCTCTGTCTTTTGGGTCCTTTACGGATATGTCCAGTTATAGCACTTGGAGTTTGATGAAGGGCCAGAGGGTAGGAATGAAAAGAATCCTTTAAGCAAAGTCCTTTGCCATTCTCGTGGTGTTGAAGCACAACTAATATTTGGGTCACACTGGTTCTCTCTTTGCTCCTGACTCCATCATCAGGCCTCTGGCAGAGGCATAAGCCCGGCCCACCCTGGCACCGCTGGCACCCGGTGCTCTGGCCCAGGAGCCCACAGCCCGCTCCACTGCGAGCTCCCTGAGCGCAGGGGCCGTATAATTTGTCTTACGCAACTCGGAACCCCCAGCCCTTAGCCTAGTTCTTGGCACACGGGTGTCCCTCAGTGACCACTGCTTGAATGAATAAATGAGTGGATGGAAGGATGAGCGTAGTCACGGCAGGTAAAGCCACAAGACCCTCAGCGTTCAGGCACCCCTCACGCTGGCTCTGAGCTCGCAAACCCTGTTAGCTCAGTCCTTTGGCCTGTCTCTGCCCATGTTTCCATCCCTCAGTTTCCCATTCCATTCTCTCCCATCTTTCCCATCACTCCTGCCCCTTCCTGCAGCCAGTCCCTTGGCCCTGTGGTGGTCATTAGAGCTGCTCCAGTGCTCTGCCGTCAGCCCACGTGGCTGGATCTCATCGTCCCCCCTTTTGTGTCCATGTAGGCAAGGCCACGTGACTGCCTTGACCAAGCCATCGAGGGGGGAAGTGATGCGTGTCCCATCCACATGGGAACACGAAGAGCCAGCGTGGGACCTGCAGCTTGTGACTGTGAGAGTCTAGAAGGAAGTACCATCAGCCTGGGCCTCTAAGTGACCCCGAGGAGAAGAGCCCCGTGACCCAGGTTACACATGTAGCCTGAGTAGTCTGTGTGAGAGCGAAACTCCCGTGTTTAAGCCACTGAGATTCTGGGGTTGTTTGTTAGTCTAACCTCGCCCACTCCCTCCCCTCACCACGAGCACCAAAGCCGCTGCCGCTGTCACCACCACGGCCGTGGACTGAGAGCCCGCTCCCGTCACACACCGAGCTTCACGTGTCTCTCATGTTTGATCTTCACAAAACACACACCCTGTGAGGAGGGTGCTATTATTCACTCCATTTTACAGCTAAGAAAGTGGAGCCTTATGGAGAATCAGTAACTGGCCCTTGCTACCTAGGGTTGGCAAGCGGTAGAACTGGGATTCAGACCTAGGAAGATAGCATCAGACCAGAGATCGTACCCTAAGCAGCATCCCTGCTTCCTGGGGATCCCCTTACTGCGGTGCTACCAGATACCCAGAATGCGCTGAACAAGACTGGAAAGGCAAGGGGATGAGGAGCTCCCAACACTCCTATCTCTGCAAAATTTTGGCAAATTTCCCCAAGGAATCAGTCTCATAAAACACAGCCAAATGTACCACACCTTTCCTCTCTCAATTCTGGAACCTTCCTGAAAATATCTAAAATAATTGTCAAGCATTCTTAATAGTAAATTCTATTAGAAAGTTTAACTAACAAAGAAGACAAAAGAATAATAATGATGTTAATAGTAGACAACTCATACCGATGACTTACGATGCTACCTGCTTTACACGTGTTATCTCATTAAAAAAAAAAATTTTTATTGTGGTAGAAGTCACACAATATAAACCACACTATTTTAACCATATTTAACTGTTCAGTTCAGTGGCACTAAGTATATTCACACTGTTGTGCAACTCTCACCATCGTCCATCTCCTGAATTTTTCACCTTCCTAAACTGAAACTCTGTCCCCATGAAACACTAACCCCCCATTCCTCCTCCCCACGCCCCCCACCCTCCCGCCCCTGGCATCTACCAAGGTATTTTCTGTCTCTATGACTTTGACTATTCTAGGTACTTCGTATAAGTGGAATCAAACAGTATTTGTCTGCACCTAATGTATGGTGGAATGCATTTTTAAAATTAAATTAATATTTGTCCTGCAAACAGACTGTACCTTCTTTTTTTTCCCCTGTGCTGTACAGTAGGCCCTCACCAGCCATCTACTTCATACACAGTAGTGTACATACGTCAATCCCAGTCTTCCAGTCCATCCCACCCAATCCATCCCACGTGTTATCTCATTTAAATGTGCACCACATTTATGAAGTTATCCCCATTTTACAGAGGAGAAAACTGAGGCTAAGTAGGCTGATAGACTAGATCAAGAGCTAATAAAGTTAGAGCAGAGCTTTAACCTCAAGACCTCTGTCTCCAAATCCCCCTGCAGCACATAATAGCACGACCACCACAGCTGATAGGTGTGAACTCACTGCTAGTGAGTTTACTATGTGTTGGGCTTAACGTGGATTATCCTTGTGACAACAGCAACATTAAAAGGTATATAACCATTATTATCCTGATTTTATAGGCGGGGATTATTATCCCATTTTCAGTAAGTTGAGGCTTGGAGAAACTGAGAAATTACATAGCACCTCTATCAAACACTGAAAGCATAAATCGCCTATAGGTATTGTTATCTCCTGAGTAACCTGTTTTCAAAACCCATCCATCCATGGCACTGAAACTACTAATACTTTGCTCTACTCTTCCAATGGACTTGTGAGACCTTGGAGGTGGGGAGGGCATGCCTGCTGCCATGTGCCTGGGTCCCCAGGCAGGCGCAGAGCCTCAGAAGAGAGTGGGGACTCTCTCGTGGCTCCCATTCAGCACAGGCCCAGCCTCTTTGGTTGCTGGACTGTGATGTTGTCACTCACTTTGCAGGAAGCCATAGATCACAGAGTCACTGTTGCCTGACAAGGCTACTCTCTATTCAGTCATATACATCAACAAAGCCCTATCTAAACTTTCCAGAGAAGGAAACTCAAATCCTTCCTCTGGTGGCCACCATTTTGTTTTCTTTCTCTGCTGTATCGTTTTATCACTATGGCTAGTTCCTCTCGTCTCTGCTCAGGTGATTGGCAAACAACCTCTCCATTCATTGAATCCTTCACTCTCTCTAGTTAATCTTCATATCCCAGGGTGGTGGTTTCCAGGCAGGGAGAAGGAGGGGAGGATTCCTAAGTGCAGTGTCTCTTTAACATGTGAGACGATGCTCAACCTCCCTCTTACTGAGAAAATAAATACAAATCAAAACTCTACTGAGAAATTATTTCTCATCCATCAGGTAGGGAAAAATGCAAAAAGTCTGATGACTCGTGAAGCCGAGGGAAAGCAGGAATTCTAGTACTTTCCTGCTGGACATGCAGAAGAGCACAAACCCTACGCAGGGAAATTTGGTAACATCCAGCAAAATTCATAGGCATTTATTCCCTCACCCAGCAACTCTACTTCTAGAACTCTATCCCAAAGATACACTGGCAAAAATACGCAAAGACATATATATGTACCAGGCTACATAACGCAGTACTATTTATAACAGCCGAAGAATGGAAACAGCCAGAATGCTCAGCAATAGGGAGCTGACTAAATGAATTGGGGTAATCAACAACAGGGACTATTTATGCAGCTATAAAACAAGAATAAGGAACGTTCTATATAATGTCATGGAGTGGTCCCCAGAATATTTTATTAAGTGAATAAAAGCAAGATACAGCAGCAAAAGCAAGGGTAATGATTCCATTTATCTAAGAAAAGGGTGGGAGACACACACATATTTTCTCATATCAACAATCAATGAAAGGGCAAACTCAAAATGCAAAAGATTACCTATGGATGGGGGGAGGGGCCAGGGTAGAGAGGATAGAGATACAAGTTAGACTTTCTCAGAATAAACCTTCTTTTAGAGGTTTAGCTTTGGAACTATGTAAATATTTTACATAATGAAAAAAGATTTAAATTTGATAAGCAATTTCTCAAATCTTAAAAGCAGTGTAAAATAAATGAATATAATACTGTATCAGCTGGTAGCATAAACACACATGAAGAAACTAAAGAGATTTTAAAACACAGCAATTTGATAGTCCATCCCTAGTAGGATGTACAGACAAGAAGAATTGAAAGGAAAAACACACAAACGATTTTCAGTAATCGTATTGCTGTTGGTAGTATTGATATTACAATTTGAGACTCCTGGGTGTATATTAAGGAATATGGGAAATTATGTTGGCGTTGAGAACCTGGATTACCAGCAAGAGTGAAAGAAGATACCGATACGACATCAAGGAAGTTCAGTGAAAAAGAAAAAATGTTCCTACACTGGAAATGAAATGAACCCATGATGCATTTTATCTTTCAAAAAGTACTTCTTAGCTCCGTTCATTGTAAAGGTTTAGAAATGAGGACCTACTCAATAGTAATAAGCAGAGCCAGTGCCCAGATTCCGAATATTATTTCTCACTAAAAGGAACCAGGACTCCTTGGAGAAACAGCTGATTTTAGGTCAGGGACAGAAAATGTACAAGATGAGGTTGGGCCAATTTCAAAAGGCTCCCGCCGGCCAATGGGACGATTTGAGCGTTGACTACAGTAATAACTGCAATGGATTTAAATGCATAAAATATGTTTCAGTCCTTTGGATTGTAATGATATTAAAAAAAATGTTCAACTTTGGAAGACGTTAGAGTCAACCCATTCATACGAAAACTGGTAAATAAAGGAAAATAATTAAGTATTTCTCCTGTCTTTCCTGTATGAACTATACCACAGGGTAACCAAATAGTTGATCAGGGCAAGTTTTCCATAAGTATTCCAGCTTGTAAAAGAAGAGATGGAATGTTACCATTTTGTAATCTCTAGGCTATGATCACTGATGGCTCCTAACATCACCCAAAGAGAAACAACTAGACATTACATGCATCTGACAGAGGCATAGAGCCCTGCCTATAAAATATTCTGGCCAAACACCAGAACCTGAATCTGATTAGGCTTCTAGACCTTACTGCCAATTAAAGGAAATATAAGAGAGAGAGGATCATGTTAAACAACCTCCTAGGGATGTAATCGCCAAAATTCAGACTGCAGGAGACTCCTCAGGATAAACAACCTGGCTTCCTCAACAAAAATATCTCAAGAGGGTGGGAAGACACCTACAGATTAAGAAGGACTTGAGACATACAGCCTCACTAGGGCTCTGACTTCTTAAAAACTACTATGAAAGAAAGGGTTAGATAGATAATCATGGAAACTTGGTTGTATTAAGTAATTATTTTCATAATTTTAAGATAATAGCATGGTGGTTCTGTTTTAAGGAGTTTCTTTTCATCCATTAGAAATATACACTAAAATGTTGTGCATGAAATATTATGCCTGAAATTTGCTTCACAATAATCCCAGAGCAGGGCAATGGTGGAAGATACTGGTAATGCAGAGGCTATGAATGAAATGAAATAGGCCATGAGTTTATAATTGTTGAAGCCAGGTGATGGGTACATGGGGTTCGCTATACTATTCTCTCTGAAATTTTCCATTACAATTGTTAGAGTGAAAAGAAGGATATACACAGAGACACACACACACACACACACACACACACACACACACACACGGAAAAGACAAAAAAAGAGGAGAGGGTCCTGCCTTGAACAGAGAGAAGAATTCAGCAATAAGATAAAAGAGGTACCCAGTGCCTTATCCCAGTGCCTGGCACAGAGTAGGTGCTCAATAAATAATTTGTGGAAGGAAAGAAATACTGCATTGTGTGCCCCCTCAAATTCATAGGTTGAAACCTTAACTCCCATGTGACTGGCTTTGGAGATGGGCCTTTAAGGACATAACAACGGTGAAATGAGGGCATAAGGGTGGGATCTAATCCAAAAGAACCGGTGTCCTTACAAGAAGAAGAAACATCAGGAGTGCACATACACAGAAAAAGGCCATGTGAGGACACAGCAAGAAGATGGCCATCTGCTAGCTAAGGAGAGAGGTGTCGGGAGAAAGCAACCCTGCCGGCTCCTTGATCTTGGACTCCAGCATTCAGAACCATGAGAAAACACATTTCTGTTGTTTATGTCACCCAGTTTGTGATATGCTGTTACGGCAGCACGAGATGGCTAATGCGCTGGGCTTCTGATGAGGGGCTGGTGTCCCCTGTGAGGGAGGATCCACCTCTCCTGACCTTGGATGCTAGAGTTGTACGAGGCAAAGGGCAGTTGGGGGTGGTGATGGGATAGAGTGATGCCGGGAACCCATGCTCCCTGAGCCCTCAGAGGCCGCATGTGTGCTTCTGCTTTTCCTGTATGTTCACCCTCACAGCAAACTTTAAGGTGGGTACTGGCGTTAGTCTCATTTCCTAGTTGAGGAAACGGGTACAGAGGGCTTAGGTAACTGGTCCAGAAACACACAGCAGGGAAGCAGCAGGGCCAGGATTTAAACCCAGGCAGTCTGGCTCCAGAGCCTCCATTTCTAACCTCTACGGGTGGACGTGGGAATGCACCCCCTCCCACCCCCACCCCCACCCCACCCCCCGACTACTGCCCTCAAAGGGGTCTCAGTGTGAATATCTAGAAGCAGTGGAAGCTTTTCCCTTGACTCCCTCCAGCACTGCCTCCCCACTACCGCCCCCCGCCCCCCCATACCCCTCACCACCTATCCTCCACCATTCTGTGCATTCTGAGCAAAAGGAGAATGAACTTTGGAGTCAGACCGCATTTGGTGGTTCAAAGTGATCGTTTGGTATCAAAATATCTGGATTTGAATCCGGACTCTCCCGTTCACTTAGCTGTGTGATCTTGGTCAAGTTACTTAACCACTCTGTGCTTCAGTTTCCTTATCTGTGAAGTGAGGATCATAACAGTACCTTCCCTGTAGGGTCATCATGAAGATGTAATATGACAGTGCATGTAAAGCAGTTGGCCTAGTATTTAGCACATAGTAAGTGCTCAATTATTACTAGCTGGGTAATCGCAGGCAAGTCAGTTCACCTTGCTGGTTTGCAGATTTCTCATGCATAGAGCATAATCATCTTTCTCACAAGAGTGACAAGAAGATTAAATGAAATAATGTTAGAAACTCAGTAACTACCCTTCTTCCTCAGAGGCCTAAATGAACTACCACCATCACTTAGACTCCTCTTGGGGGAGTGGGGAGAACTGACCTTTCTTTTTTGGAAGACTTTTTAAAAAATTATAAAAATAACGCATTTATTTTACATACAGAGAGAAAAAAATGTGGACGTGTCCACACCAAAGCGTTAGGCCATTTTTCTCTGGGGAGTGGGATTAGGAAATGAATATTTCCACTTTAACTTTATTGCACTTGTGTATTGCTTACATTTTTTACAACTACCAAGTATTACTTTAAAAATGAAAATACATACTCACTGTAGATAATTTATCTCCTTTTTTCCCATGTATTTCTTTTAAACAGCATATTTTTTTAAACCCAGTTTGAGAGTCTTTGTCTTCTAATAGGGAATGTAATTACCTTTATTATCATAACTGATACGTTTGTCTTACTGCTGTCATTTTGTTTTATGCTGTCCATTTCTGATGCTTCCACGTGGTGTCCTGTTTCCTTTGTCTTTTGTGACAGGCAATATGTTTCCTTTCGTTTTAATTCTCTACTGGGATATGGACAGTAGAAAACCTGCTTGTCATCCTATTTGTGGAGGCTTTTAAGTCTTTTACAAATATGTTTGAAATTATATTCTCTCTAGTGATATAATTCAAGAAAAATACAGTAACGGGGTAGCCAAGAGCCTGGGTTTGGATTCTGGTTCTGTCACTTACAAGCTGGGAGGACCCTGGGCAAGTGACTTAGCTTCTCTGTGCTTTCATGGGACAATAACAACACCTGCTACCTAGACTGGTACCTGGCTGAAATGAGGTGACACCTGTAAACCACCTACCGTAGTGATGTATAATTAGTTCGTTCTTCCTTAAAAGAGACAAGGAAGAGATGAACGCGGGGGTGAGAACCCTGCGTTCCTTTGTAGCTGTTTCACTACTTGGAAGTCTTTCTTAGGAAATTTCTGATTTTAAACATATGGATCTCTTATGTCCTCTGTTCTGTAGATCAGGGGACAGCAAACTACAGCCCGGGGGCCAAATCCGACCCATTCATTTCTGTTTGGTCAAAGCTGTTTTTGCATAACGATGGCAGAGTTGAGGGGAGATCTTAGGGCCCTCAAAGCTGAAAGCACTTCCTAGCTAGCCCTTTAAGAAAACGTTTGCCGACTTCTGCTTTAGATCAGCTAGATGATCATCCTTCTTTCTAAATTTAGGAGAAGAAGCCCTTTTCTCCCTTGTCCTCTTATAGCCTCTCAAAAGCTAAGAGGCTTTTAGCATATATTAAAAGACTTTTTAAAAGACCATTAGCTTCCACATTTAATTGTCCACAAGGTGGGGATACTTAATCAAAAACAAAACTAGAAAAAATGGAAAGACAAAGATGCTGATTACAAAGCAGGGTTCTTCCAAGGCTCAACCCAGGAGGGAAAGGGGCCAAGGAGGGCCAGATGCCAGGAGCTTCTTACCCTGTCTGCTCTACGGTTTCAAGTCCAGAACTGGCCACCCTAGGTGGCGTCCGGCTCTTACTCTGGCTCTCTAACCTGCTGCTCCCCAGGTCTCCGGAAACCAGGTTGGTATCAAATGCCCATCATTCTAAGAAGACTGAGCAGACTCCCCTTGTGCCAAGTCAGCATCTCTCCAACAGGCTGCCCCCTTAGTTCTGGTTGTCCACTGTCCCCCAACCTAAGCATTTTCCCCTCCAGGGACAGAACGAATGAGACGGCTCTAATTTCAAAATTAAGACTCAGCCTATGAAGCAGTGAACCGCTTTAAGGTCCTTTAATGAAGGTCGAGTTCTCTGGCACATTCACTCATGGTCTGGAGTGGTTCACTGCACCGGCAGAACTATGGTCTAGGAGCACCTGATTCAGAAAAGTGGAGGAGGGTTCTGTAGTTACCAAGTCGTGATCCCTCTCAGGGGGGTCACCTGCACTGGGACTGAGCCCCCGCAGGCTCAGGGGCACTGTGGTCTGGGCTTCTGCCCCCGGAAGTCCTATAGTGTTGGTTGGGAGATAGGGCCAAGAATCATGGACCTGGTAAAGAAAAATGTAGCCATGGTGAGACCAAATATCCGATAGGGTGGTCTGGCGGTGGCCCATAGAGCAAGGGATCCAGGAGGAAGGAGAGATCAGGTGAGTGGGAGACAGCAGGGAAGATGTCCTGGATGAGACGGACCACGAGGAAAACCAAAGAAGTCAGAGGAGGTTGACGAGCATGAGGGAGAATGGGGGGCCCAGCTTGTAGGAAAGGTGAGACCACTGACCGACAAGCCCCCAGACCCTGGGCTCTGCCTCACCCCCAAACAACCCCATCAGACACGAGTGGTTATGCCCCTGCTGCCGACAAGGGAGCTACCCAACCCATCGGGTCCACAACTGGGAGGGGGCAGAGACAGGAGTTTCATGGTTCCCCGACACCAAAGCTTATGCTGCTTCCAAAAGTGCTCGCTCTGCTGGGTAAAAACAGCAGAGGAGGTTGTGTGGACGTGGTTGTGTGACCGTGGAGGGCAGGAAGACGCCTGTTTGTGTCACGAGTGGAGCAGGCACCTGGAAGGATGAACCCACCCCATGATCCCCCGAAGTGGACCAATATGCATCTGATGGTGTCAGGAATGGTTAAAATCAGGTGAATATCGTGCTCACAGCCAACACTGAGTGAGCGCTGCCCCTCTGCCAGGCGCTGCTCCAGGAGCGATGCTTGCTCACGACCACCCTGTGAGGGGGCTCCCATTACGAACTGCACTTTACAGATGGGGCAGCTGAGGCACAGAGAAGTCAAGTCACTTGGCCCCGGCGACTCAGCGGGTAAGTTTCAGGGAGGAGACAAAATGCAGTCTGGTGAGAGTCAGGGCTCTGGAGGCCATGAGGGAGGCTCTAACCTAGTTAAAAAGTCATTCATTCATTCATTCATTCATTCAGTGATTGATCAACCAGTATTGACTGAGCATCTAGCAGGCATCAAGCAATATGCCAGCTGTGGGGGTACGAGCCCAAGGAAGATTCCCTAACCTCACGGAGCTTACACACCAGCAACAGCATGGCTAACACTTATGCTAGGAACTCACTCTCTGCCAGGAAGTGTCCTTTACATGTGCATCTTATTATCATCTCCCCACTTGTTTTTTAGCTGAAGAAAAACAAACCAACCAGAGGCTCAGAGGGAAAAAGGCGACTCGCCAGGATTCCAGCCCAGGTCCCTCTGACTCGACGGCCCACCTTGATGCCACCCTCTCTGCCTTGGACCCTGTGCCCTTGGTGGTCTCTCCTCCCCGCTCCCCCTGCCTGTCAGCTCTGGGGCAGCGGTCGCCCCGAGGCACGCCCCCCTCGCTGCTCTGCTCTCCTGTCCTTCCCCCTTGCTGGCCGGGGTGCTTGGATTTGGGTCTGGGGACTGCGTATGGAGAGGTCCCTTAGGTCGCTACCCTCTGTCCATCACGCGAGGTAAGAGGAAGGCGCTTTCTGGGTCCCAGAAGCAGGGAACTGCAGCCCTGGCCTCCACTGTCACTGCCTTCAAGGGGTCTGTGGGAGACTCACTTTCCACCCATTATTCACAAGTATTTATCGAGGGCCTGTTCTGTGCCAGGCATTGTGCTTGGTGCACAAGTTTTACATAATTCCTGCCCTTAAGAAGCTTAATTTGTGTTTTCCATGCCTGCAGTTGGGGGGACCAGATGGCTAGCCTCTGAAACTGAGTCAAAACCTGTCTACGTGGCAAGGCAGGACCGAGGAGACACCACAACAACCCCTGTGCTTGCTTCAAGCTGTGTCTTTTTTCTGGCTGGTCTGCCCCTGGTCTCCTGGAGATTCACTGCAAGGATTATCAAGGCAGCATTTAACAGGGACACCAAGGCCAAGCCTGGGAGATGTCCCAGGGAATCGGGGTAAATTAGCATGTGGAGAAGGAAAGAGTGGCAGGCAGCTTGAAAGACACGCAGACTCACAGCTCTGCCAACACTGCTTCAGGCTGATGGAGCTCCCCTGTGCAGGAGCTGGGAGCGGGGCTCCTAGTGGCTGTGATACTGAGAGCGTTCCCAGTTGAAAGAAGAGTGTTTTTGATGCCTGACAGTCTAGAACCAGCGCTTCTCCTGTCTAATCTCTGGTTATAATTCAAATTTCTGTGCATTGTGGTTCTATAAAGCCCCGGCCATTCCGGCGTGATGGTGAGAGGGTGGTCCCATGTCCTGGGAGAAGAGGACGACTGGGGTTTGGGCCACTCGGTCCCCCTCCTCGGCCTCTCTGGCTGACAGCCCCGGCCCCCGGCCCGGCAGGCACGCACCTTCACACCGCAGCACGGCACTGTTCCAGACCACGCTGCCCTCCTTCAGGATGCAGGTGATGGTCTCTGAACCCTGAGTCCCGAGGAAGCCTTCATCGCAGAGGAAGGAGATGGAGCTTCCCAGCTGGAGGCTGTCACCAAACCGTTTGCCGTTTACTGGAACGCCCGGATCTGGACACTCATTGTGTCGAAAAGCTGTGTGGATACGGGTCAAGGATGGGATTAGACAGAGCTGGCGTGCAGATGGACCCCCAAAGAAAATAAGCTTCATTATCATGGTCTATCCTAGACCTCCTCCACTTCCCCAAGAGCCTGGCATGCTGCGGGGAGAGCTACATATCCTAGAACCACACTGGGCACAAAGCAGGTACTTGTTAAACTTATCTCCTGCCTTCCTGAGCACCTAATCCAACTTCATTCTAAAGCATATTTATAGATCAGGCAGCGGGCTGTTTCTCCTGCTGGCTCATTTACACCAAATAATGATTCTGTGACGTAGGTATTATTACCCCAGTTTACAAATGAGGAAACTGACGCTCAACGTGGTTAAGGAGCAGATCTGTGTCCTTAATGTCAAATCCATTCCATGCGTCCCCACCTTCAGATAGCTATGGGATCATTTATGCTGCAGGAAAACCGGGCTCTAAATCCTGTGACACTAATAGATACCAAGCACCATAAAGTAGGTGCCCTGGAATTAACCCTGTCTGAAGCCATTCCCTTCATTTCCTCGCCCCTTGTCACGCTGCCTCTCACTCTGCCCAGACAATTGCTAATACCATGGTGGTGGGGGAGGTGGGGGGCGGGAGGAAAGAGTCAGAACACTTGTGGGTTTAATCAAGCTCTGCCTCTTATTAGTTACATGGTTCTGGGCAACTTATGTAATCTTGCTGAGCCTCTGTTTCCTAACCTATAAAATGGGCCGTTCCGAGATAGGAATAACATGAAAGGTGATTTGAATTTGCAAGTGGTGAATGCTTGGTAAGCGCCTGACGGGTGGTCAGTGCCCCTTAAGTCTGTGCTCCCTTCCTTCTTCCTGTTCCCAACCTTCCTCCAACAGGGGTGCCCAGTTCTGACACTCGAGTCTGAGGCCGCGCCCTATTTGCATCCCTGCTGTTTTAAGGACGGTGGCTTCCCAGTGGAGACCAGGCTCCACGGCTGCAAGGGCATGGGCCACTTCAGAGGCCTCTGAGATTCCCTAGTGACCGAAACACTCGCACAGTCAGAAACAGAAGCAGCCCTGGAGGCTGTCAGGTCATCTTGCTGGAAGCAAACCTGGTGATCCTTCCTACTGAAGCTGGGCTGAGGGAGCATCTGACACAGAGCTGAGCCCTGACCCCCTTCCCTCTGAAAGGCAATCTTAAGTCAGCCCAGACATCAGTCTCCCAACCTTTCCTCATTAGGAACTTATGACCATGAGCTTGCCCTCACATTTAGAAACACGGGGTGGGAAGAAAAGTGGCACTTGGGGCCCATAAGTCCAGGCGTTTGTCCATTCAAAACCCTGTCAGTCACACAGACACACACACACACACACACACACGTGTACACACTGAGCAGGGATATGCAGCTATTTCCAATACCTTGAAGCAAATGCTCTAAGTCAAGGATTTAAACGCTGCCCAGTTCTACCTGTGTACCTTTTCAATCTGTTTCCTGGCAGGTGAAAGGGGACAGACCTTAGCTTAGGAAGTTTCTGTTGCGGGGTTGGCAGTGATGCCCGCAGGATGCCCCCACAGTAGGTGCTGAGTAAACAGCAGCTACTCTCATCTTTGTCCAAAATACTCACATGGAAGAAGGTTTCCTCCAAGGAGCTCTGGAGGTGGAAACAGGATCCCTGAGCCTTGTTACAGGGACACAGATTTCAGGTCATCCTGAGGGGAAGCCCCGAGTGTTCTCTAACTGTGGAGAGAGCTGTCTTGGGGGCGGGGGGATGTGAGCTCCCTGACATTGGGCAAATTCCAGCTCTTCCCAGACAATCGTCAGTTGGGACGTGACTGAGGAGATGCACGTCCTGCAGGGGAGACTACACTAGTTCCCAAACACCTGCCCGTGGACTGTGGTTCACTAGCTACATCACAATCACCCCAGAAGCCTGTAAAAAAGGTAGATTCTAGGGCCTCCCTCCTTAGAGATTTTGATTCATCAGGTCTAGGACGGGGCTCAGATTTTTAAAAGTTATTGCTACCTATCCATCCCACTCTATCTGTATTAATGCACAGAAAATTACCTGTAACGTCTGTAATAGTGTTCACCAAATATTGGCAAGGACCAGCTCTGGGTGGGGGGATCTAGGGTGGTAGTCAGCATTTCTTCCTTGGCCTGCCCCTGGTTTTTGATTACTGGTGTATTGGATGGGTATCGTTTTTACAGTGGTCGAGGAACCTTCGAGAGGGATGCTGGGTAAGAGCTTGATCACCAGGTCGGGTTTGCCGCTTTCTGTCTCTTCCTCCTGAGGATCTGGAATTTGCTCCTCTCCTGGAAAGT
Organism: Stenella coeruleoalba; assembly: GCF_951394435.1. NCBI lineage: Eukaryota > Metazoa > Chordata > Mammalia > Artiodactyla > Delphinidae > Stenella > Stenella coeruleoalba. The sequence continues at coordinate 26,552,734 of NC_137169.1, forward strand.
GGGGACCTACTAGGCTGTGGTTTTCCTCGGAGACTATGAGTATTTGGTTCTGACCCAGGTCCTCCACCGGTGTATCCACACCTGCTTTGAACCTGTGGAGTCCTCGGCCCACCCCCATCCTGGATCAGTGGGCTTCCCTGGGACAGCTCTCAGCCTTCTCTTTCCCACTCCCACCAGGAGGAAGAAAGAGCATTAGGCATTCATGGATCTTTGCATTCAATAAATATTTACGGATCCTCACCATGTACCAGACCCTGCACTGGGCAGAGGGCATAGAAAGGTAAGTAATACATACCCCCATCCTTCCAGAGCTCATGGCCTCATGGGAAAGTAGGGATGAGGACAGATAAACTAAAAGCCAGGGCTGCAGTGCTAGACTGGGAAGATCAGGGAAGACAGAACTGGGCTCTGCTTCCTCCTGCCCACAGATGATGGGAAGAGGAGTGCCCGGGAGGAGGCATCCCCGGGAAGATGGACTGCTTCTATCAAGTCCGGCATCCCGAAGAAGGTGTTGGTGTTCCAAGGGCTTTAGCTTGGAATCTGGGGTCCCCAATGACCCCTGTTTGGCACTTACTGTCTTCAGCTCGACTAGACCCTGGGGACAGATGGGACAAGGAAGCAAGACGTCTCTGCCAAGGGTGGGAGGGGGGCTGGGCGGAGATCAGTTCTATCAGAAAGTGCGGGAGGGACAAGCGCTGCGTGTGTGCTGTGTTCGTGGGGCGGAGCTCGAACTGGGGACTTGCATTTCACAAACAGCCTCTGGGAAAGGATCTGGTTAATCTGCTCAGACGGGCCCAGCCTCGGCTGGCTCTGAAGATTTGCCATTGGCCAAGTTCACCGGGTCTGTAGCTGGTTCCGCCCTGAACAGCACCTCTCGCTACCTTTGCCGCTTGCAGTTTCTACTCTCCAAGCTTCTGCCCCGCCCAACCACCGAGACACAGAAACGACAGTAATCACTGCTGAGCTTCAGTCTGCTTCTAGAGAAGGGGCCGAGGGCTAAAACTGGAGGTGACGACTTTGGGACTGTGGGCCTGAGAGGGGCCATGAGGAAATGCCCCAAGAGTTGGCTCTAATGAGTCTCAGAGCCAAACGGAAACACTGCTCTAGATTTCTGTTTCTGATTGGCCTTCTAGGAGGGGGAGGGTGGGAGGGAGAAGTGAGGCCCCAGGCTCCTTTCACATTACGTGGCACATCCATAGGAAATAAATGCTCAAAAGCGAGTGACGCCACAGAAAAGAACTCTTTCCGCTTTTCCCTTCATGCTGGAGCCCCATGCCTGGCTCTGCAGCCTCACAAGGCTTTTGGAACTCGTCCACCCACATCAACACTCCTCTGCTGGAGCCCCCTCCACTGGACATCCCCAGAGGGACGCTCAGCTGAGGACACAGGGTGGACTCACTAGTAAAGGTGATGTTGAAGCCCCTCTTCCCCGTGGAGTGGTCGGTCTGGAACTCAAGACGGGCCACGTGGCCACTGCTTGTGATGGAGGAAGGGAGTTGGTTTCCCGAGAAGGTGCCCAGGACTGGGGCCTCAGCCGTGGCCCCATCCTTGATGACCAGGAAGTCAAACTGAGGCTCCACATCAATGTCATTGAAGGCCAGGTGGATGCGGCTCTCGGGCCGCGCGAGGATAAGCCAGACGCAGTGGAGGTGGTTGCCGTAGTCTTCCGGGTAGTTAGGTGACAGGACGACCCCAGAGGGGCTGGTGAAGTTGAAGAAGCAGGAAACTGCAAGAGAAGAGCCGTGGAGGTCAGTGAGCATCCCTGGTATTGTGCCTGGGCCACTGAGGGCTGGCGGGGGAGCATTTCTTAGTCTAAGAGCAATAGAGAGAAAGGGTGACACGAGGGTTGGGCCAGACTGGCTGGACTCTGAGCTCTAGGTGGGAGACATGCTGGGTTCCATGCCACACGTGGTGTTGGGAAGGGTCCCTCTGGCAAATCACAGACAAGGTGGAGCTGGTCTTCTCCTGGCCCTCTCTCCGTTTCGGTGAGCCCACCCCAGGCAGGGTCTGCATGCTTCTCGGTCCCTTGCGTTGGGGAAAAAAACCCACCATTCAAGCTTAAATGTAGTCCCAGTGCCTGGCTCCTTTTAGCTGGTGGTGGTCCCCTGGGTGGTAACCAGGGTGGAGATATTCCAAGTCCATTTCTATCTTTTAAACATTTTTAGTGGGGAAATGATAGGCGTGCCCCTGGGGATTCTGCCAGCCTCGAAGCTACAAAACTATGCTAAGGAGGCGCTAGGTAGGCACCATCTTTCAGAGCCCAAAGCTTTGGAAGAGACTGGGGGAGAGAGGTGACAGCGCCTTATCTTGAGGCCCTGCATGCGTTCCAAGGATCTTCTGAAAATCTTTATTTTCAACCCTTTCCATGCCAGTAACTAACAGACCCTGGAACAAGGCTGAGGCATAGCAAAGCGCTATAAATGGAAAAACAAACAAACACTAAACCAAAATTAAAAAGAAAAATAACAGAATAAAAAAAATTGCAACAAATATGCCAAAGGACAGCTATCAATATTGAATTAGAGCTTTTATAATTGTATAAGAACGTCACCAAGATGAGCAAACTGTATGCTCAGGGGATTCATATGAGAGAAAATAAGATTAATATGAAAACACAGTCCATTTCACTAGAAAAAAAATAAAAATAAACAACCCATACTGTTGAGGCTTCATGAAAACTCATACGTATTTATGGCCAGTTACACAGTAAAGCTGATATAATCCTTTTGGAAGGGAGTGTATGCATTCTAACCAGCAGCCACAACACTCTACAAATATTCTGACTCAGTAATCTCTAGGAATTAATTCAAAAGAAAAAGAGCCACGTGGACAAAGATGTTTACAGGGACATAATTTTATTACAGAGGAAAAACTGGGAACAACCTACATGCCAGCCCAATAATGCGAGGTAAATTATAGCCTTTAATGTGGTGCGGTTTGAACACAATCATTAAAGTGATAAATATGACCCTGTAGAAAGAAGAATGTTAAACATTTTAAAGTAAAACTGTACCTCATAAAATTATATGCATGCTTGGATTAGAGCTATTAAATATTTACTTATATATGGGTAAAGACTGGACAGGAGCCCCCAAATAAAAATTGTATTAGAGTAAAAGGTTTGGGGGTGATAGTTTTTCAAAATGAAAGCAACATTTAATTTTTCTGACTGCAAAAATGATATAGGCTCATTGAAACACTTTTTAATATATAAAAGTGTAAAGAAGGTAGAAACGAATATGGACAAATATTTAAGTGCCTTTATAACATTTATAGTGATGTTTGGTATTAATTATATTGAAATTAAAGTATAATATTTGACTTATTAATTATAATGAAGCTAAGGTGAAAAATAATAATAAAATCATGTTTGCAAAAGAAAAAAATAAAAACACAAAACAAAGGGATTGGTGATTCCTTCGTTGAGTGTCTCTTTCCTCTGCCTGACTCTACCCACCTTCCCCTTTTCTGCATTAGGTATTACTTTTTCAATCTGCTACTCAAAGCCCTCCCATCAAATTCAGCAAAGTGAACCCGGTCCCGAGGACACAATCAGTCTCATCCCTATAATCTCTGTATTTTATAAGTATTGAAAGTTTGAGTCAAGGGGAGAGAAGGACATGAAAAAGCTTTTAGGCAACACAAGGTATAGTTAATAGTAATTACCATTGTATATTATTGGGCGTTTACTAAGTACAGGCACTGTTCTAAGCACTTTCATCAATTACTCAATTTAACTGTCACAAAAACGGCATGAGGTAGGTACCGTTATTAACCCCATTTAAAAATGAAGACACTGCGGCACACAGAGATTAAGTAGCTTGCTAGGGCTGCGCGGCCAGTAGATGTTAGCAGCAAGTTCAAATCCGCGCAAATCCATGCAAATTCAAATCCACCTGACTCCACGGGCCAAGCCCTTAGCCACCCAGCAACACCGTCTCCCAGTATGAGAACAGTATTGCTCACACAGTCTAATAGTGGAGTCCTTGGCGGTGTTCTTAGAATCTGTTAAAGATTCATCTGTTAACCCCAAGCATTATAACAGCCCTGAACTGGAGGTTCTAGGCTGGACACAGATGCCCCCACACAGCTATCCCATCTATGGCTTTGTGGTAGTCCAGCTGGGAGCATAATACAAATAATGAGGAATCTGAAACCAACAAAGACCACTACCTTGAAGACAGAAGGGGAAAAACCACATGGCCTGTCTACCAGCAGAACAACACCAAGGCGGACCAAAGACAAAGAAAAGCTCTATGATTTCAAAGGCACTGAAAGCATGAGAACAAATGGATTTACTGCAGAGAATTTAATTAACATCACCTGAGTCCCCACCCTGACTCCATCACTCTGTCACATTTTTTTCTTTATACCCTTTATCCAGAGTTGCCATGTTGTAAAGCTCCAGGGGCAACATTTTGAGTAGCTATACATGGCAGATCTACCTATCACTCTCTAAAATTACCTTGTTCACTGGCTTGTTTATGGTCTGTCCCTCCCTCTCCCCAGCACACACACATGTAATCCACGAGGGCAGAAATCTTGTCTGTTTGATTTCTCTGAATCCCTATGGCTCCCACAATGCCTGGTACATTGTTGGTGCTCAATCAATATTTGCTGAATGAATCAATGAGCATTTAATGGTTGATACCATCTGAAGAGATGGTGACGTGGATACGCGTGCCTCACATCCCCATCCCATTCCAAGCCCCAACCAAAAGAACTGACCAAAGTCTGTGTTAGCTCTGGAAACATGGAAAAAATACTATGCTGTGATCCTCAATGTATGTCTCTTAGACACAGTACAGATCTGTCCCTAAATAATTTAGAGTAGAAAAGCATATGACCCAGCCAAACTGTCAAAGAACAAAGACAACAGAAACCTCTTCCAGTATCAAAGACCTCAAAAAGTATATTATCCATACAACACTAAAGAAATACTCCAAGATGTTATCAACCCAACCAAGAGATGAATCAAAATGCAGAACTCAAGTATGAGAAAGTTATGCTTAATAAAAAATGAAAAAAGATTGGTGATAAGCAAATAAACAATATAGTAAAGAATCTAAATAATTGCTGTAAACATAGTTAGAAAACAGACTGCAAGTGTAACAAATATTTGTTGGAAGAGAAGATAAAAGATATCACTCCTGCCTAAATCCCAGGTAAAATATTGCAGATTATTCTGATGTAAAGTATAAAGTTGAAGCAAGGAGATATGCTAATTTTCCTCATTTTGTAAGAAATTCTGTTATATAGTTTCTGTGGTCAATTAGAGAAATATAGGTTAGAGTGTGTCTTTAAAGATGTTAAGTATAATTAGTAATAGACTATAAAGTAGCTTATCTTCAAAATTACCAAAGGGGAAAAAGCAAAAGCAGTCAATTTAGAAAAAAAATGGAATTCAAAGGAAACAACAAGGAATCAAAAAGAGGGGAAACGTAAAGTAAGATGCTAAAAAAGGGGGAAAAAGACAAAACATCATTTATGATAGCAAATGTATACAGGTTTATCTGTCTTAGAAAAATATAACCCTCATTTTGGGAAAAGACACACAACTTAAAGTGACTCAGAATAGTCACGAATAACGAAATGGGCCAAGATAGCTCAGACTTCAGATTAGAAGAGTGTTACAATTTACCAATGCCCAGGCCCCAAAGATTCCTATTTATTTGGTGGAGTACACCCAGGGCATCAGAGGTTCTAAAAGCTTCTGGGTGATCCCAGTGTGCAGCCAGGGTTTGAGAGCTACTGGTGAAGGCAAATGCAAACCACAAAAAAAAGGAGTTTTAATACTAATATCAGATCCTTGGATGTTATAATATCACAGCAGACTCTTGATGATTCTTTTTTTTTCAGTACAAGAGTCCTCTGGACTGCTACCAAGAGACATTTCCTCTTGCACCTGGAAAGAGATGGAGCTGATAAACTGACACTAATAGAACAGAAATGTGGCCCTGTAAAGCTCAGTTTTCTATCCCAAGGTATAATTCAGACTTGTTACAATGAGGGCAGGAAAAGGGAGTGTGCCTTGTCCAACAAAGGTCTAATCTCTCTCACTCTGGAAAATTAGGTTTACATATTACAGTAGAATGTTTCTGTTGGAGAATAGAATTTGCTTCGCAGCGTCCCAAATGAGGATAACAAAACGTATTGTGATTGGATCTCATCACTATCAACCACCCAGGTGAAAGAGAAAGATGAGGTACCCTCTCCCTTTGGAAGCTCTTACCACACTGTGCTCACGGATCTTGACCTTGGATAAGCCTTTAAATGGTTCAGACTTTTGAAAAATAATAAAAGTGGAAACCTCATTACCAAATGGATGTATCATTACTGTGTATAATATTGGATTATTATTCAATAGGACCTTGAGTAAGAAACAAAAGTTTTGTTGAAAAACCCTCTTTTACTATCTTTTCCTCAGGTGTTGTCACTGCTAGTTTTAGTGCTTTCAAAATGCTAATTCAGTTACTAGGGACCCAATGAGACAAAACAAAATCTCAAATCCAAAGATGACATTTAAAAAATGGATGACATGCACATTCCAAAATGAAGATATGACAGTTATGATACATTTGGCCCCAAAGCACTGAAACAGACAAAATAAACTAATTTTAGCACAGTGGTTAAGAATTCACCTGCCAATGCAGGGGACACGGGTTTGAGCCCTGGTCCAGGAAGATCCCACATGCCGCGGAGCAACTAAGCCCATGCACCACAACTACTAAGCTTGTGCTCTAGAGCCCGTGAGCCACTACTACTGAAGCCCGTGCACCTAGAGCCCATGCTCTGCAACAAGAGAAGCCACCAAAATGAGAAGTCCATGCACTGCAACGAAGAGTAGCCCCAGCTCGCCGCAACTAGAGAAAGCCCACGTGCAACAACGAAGACCCAATGCAGCCAAAAATAAATAAATAAAATTTAAAAACCCCCAAAAACATAAGAGTTGGAGAAAAATATAATAATCTGAAGTCAAAAGTAAATAAAGTGGATCTGTAAAATACTATGAGTGTGTATATGTTATATGAAACTCTGTAACCTTCAAACAAGGAACAGCACCTTCTTCACAAGTGCCCTTGGAATATTACAGAAATGGACCCTATATTGGTCTACGATGAATTCTCCATGAACTCCACCACAAAGCAAAAACTGTTGGGACACATTTTCTATTCACAGTGCAACTAAACTACAAATCAATAATAAAAGAATGACTACGAACCTGCAGCCTGTGAAAAGGAGATGCCAAACACAGTAAGTTAAACAAAATGAGAAGACAGAGAACTATGCAACAGATGAAGGAGCAAGGTAAAAACCCACCAGACCTAACAAATGAAGAGGAAATAGCCAGTCTACCTGAAAAAGATTTCAGAGTAATGATAGTAAAGATGATTCAAAATCTTGGAAACAGAAGGGAGAAAATACAAGAAACATTTAACAAGGACGTAGAAGAACTAAAGAGCAAACAAACAGTGATGAACAACACAATAAATGAAATTAAAAATTCTCTAGAAGGAATCAATAGCAGAATAACTGAGGCAGAAGAATGGATAAGTGACCTGGAAGATAAAATAGTGGAAATAAATACCACAGAGCACAATAAAGAATGAAAAGAATTGAGGACAGTCTCAGAGACCTCTGGGACAACATTAAATGCACCAGCATTCAAATTATAGGGATCCCAGAAGAAGAAGAGAAAAAGAAAAGGACTGAGAAAACATTTGAAGAGATTCTAGTTGAAAACTTCCCTAATATGGGAAAGGAAATAGACAATCAAGTCTAGGAAGTGCAGAGAGTCCCACACAGGATAAATCCAAGGAGAAACACGCCAAGACACATATTAATCAAACTATCAAAAAGTAAATACAAAGAAAAAATATTAAAAGCACTAAGGGAAAAGAAACACATAACATAAAAGGGAATCCCCATAAGGTTAACAGCTGATCTTTCAGCAGAAACTCTGCAAGCCAGAAGGGAGCGGCAGAACATATTTAAAGTGATGAAAGGGAAAAACCTACAACAAAGATTACTCTACCTAGCAAGGATCTCATTTAGATTTGACAGAGAAACTAAAACCTTTACAGACAAGAAAAAGCTAAGAGAATTCAGCACCACCAAACCAGCTTTACAACAAATGCTAAAGGAACTTCTCTAGGAAGGAAACACAAGAGAAGGAAAAGAGCTACAATAACAAACCCAAACAATTAAGAAAATGGTAATAGGAACATACATATCGATAATTATCTTAAATGTAAATGGACTAAATGCTCCCACCAAAAGACATAGACTGGCTGAATGGGTACAAAAACAAGACCCGTATAGATGCTGTCTACAAGAGACCCACTTTAGACCTAGGGACACATACAGACTGAAAGTGAGGGGATGGAAAAAGATATTCCATACAAATGGAAATCAAAAGAAAGCTTGAGCAACAATTCTCATATCAGACAAAATAGACTTTAAAATAAAGACTATTACAAGAGACAAAGGACACTACATAATGATCAAGGGATCAATAAAAGAAGAAGATATAGCAATTGTAAATATTTATGCCCCCAACATAGGAGTACCTCAATACATAAGGCAAATGCTAACAGCCATAAAAGGGGAAATCAACAGTAACACAATCACAGTAGGGGACTTGAACACCCCACTTTCACCAATGGACAGATCAACCAAAATGAAAATAAATAAGGAAACACAAGCTTTAAATGACACATTAAACGAGATGGACTTAATTGATATTTATAGGACATTCCATCCAAAAACAACAGAATACACATTCTTCTCAAGTGCTCATGGAACATTCTCCAGGATAGATCATATCTTGGGTCATAAATCAAGCCTTGGCAAATTTAAGAAAATTGAAATGGTAGCAAGTATCTTTTCTGAACACATGCTATGAGACTAGATATCAATTAAAGGAAAAAAATTGTAAGAAATACAAACACATGGAGGCTAAAGAATACACTACTAAATAACCAAGAGATTATTGAAGAAATCAAAGAGGAAATTAAAAAATACCTAGAAACAAATGACAATGAAAACACGATGACCCAAAACCTATGGGATGTAGCAAAAGCAATTACAAGAGGGAAGTTTATAGCAATACAATCCTACCTCAAGAAAAAAGAAACATCTCAAATAAGCAACCTAACCTTACACCTAAAGCAATTAGAGAAAGAACAAAAAAACCTCAAAGTTAGTGGAAGGAAAGAAATCATAGAGATCAGATCAGAAATAAATGAAAAAGAAATGAAGGAAACAATAGCAAAGATCAAGAACTAAAAGCTGGTTCTTTGAGAAGATAAACAAAATTGATAAACCATTAGCCAGACTCATCAAGAAAAAGAGGTAGAGGATTCAAATCCATAAAATTAGAAATGAAAATGGAGAGGTAACAACTGACACTGCAGAAATACAAAGGATCATTAGAGATTACTACAGGCAACTATATGCCAATAAAATGGACAACCTGGAAGAAATGGACAAATTCTTAGAAAAGCACAACCTTCCAAGACTGAACCAGGAAGAAATAGAAAATATAAACAGACAAATCACAAGCACTGAAATTGAAACTGTGATTAAAAATCTTCCAACAAACAGACGCCCAGGACCAGATGGCTTCACAGATGAACTCTATCAAACATTTAGAGAAGAGCTAACACCTATCCTTCTCAAAGTCTTCCAAAATACAGCAGAGGGAGGAACACTCCCAAACAATTCTACGAGGCCACCACCACCCTGATACCAAAACCAGACAAGGATGTCACAAAGAAAGAAAACTACAGGCCAATATCACTGATGAACATAGATGCAAAAATCCTCAACAAAATACTAGCAAACAGAATCCAACAGCACATTAAACGGATCATACACCATGATCAAGTGGGGTTTGTCACCGGAATGCAAGGATTCTTCAATACACGCAAATCAATCATTGTGATACACCATATTAACAAACTGAAGGGGAAAAACCATATGATAATCTCAATAGATGAAGAAAAAGCTTTCAACAAAATTCAACACCCATTTATGATAAAAACTCTCAAGAAAGTAGGCATAGAGGGAACTAACCTCAACATAATGAAGGCCATATATGACAAACCCACAGCCAACATCATTCTCAATGATGAAAAACTGAAACTATGTCCACTAAGATCAGGAACAAGACAAGGTTGCCCACTCTTACCACTATTATTCAACATAGTTTTGGAAGTTTTAACCACAGCAATCAGAGAAGAAAAAGAAATAAAAGGAATCCAAATCAGAAGAGAAGTAAAATTGTCACTGTTTGCAGATGACATGATACTATACATAGAGAATCCTAAAGAGGCTACCAGAAAACTACTAGAGTTAATCAATGAATTTGGTAAAGTAGCATACAAAATTAATGCACAGAAATCTCTTGCATCCCTATACACTATTGATGAAAAATCTGAAAGTGAAGTTAAGGAAACACTCCCATTTACCATGACAACAAAAAGAATAAAATACCCAGGCGTAAACCTACCTAAGGAGACAAAAGACCTGTATGCAGAAAACTATAAGACACTGATGAAAGAAATTAAAGATGATACAAACAGATGGAGAGATATACCATGTTCTTGGATTGGAAGAATCAACATTGTGAAAATGACTATACTACCCAAAGCAATCTACAGATTCAAAGCAATTCCTATCAAACTACCAATGGCATTTTTCACAGAACTAGAACAAAAAATTTCACAATTTGTATGGAAACAGAAAAGACCCCAAATAGCCAAAGCAATCTTGAGAAAGAAAAATGGAGCTGGAGGAATCAGCCTCCCTGACTTCAGACTATACTACAAACTACAGTAATCAAGACAGTATGGTAGTGGCACAAAAAGAGAAACATAGAGCAATGGAACAGGATAGAAAGCCCAGAGATAAACCCACGCACATATGGTCACCTTATTTTTGATAAAGGAGGCAAGAATATACAGTGGAGAAAAGACAGCCTCTCCAATAAGTGGTGCTTGGAAAATTGGACAGCTACATGTAAAAGAATGAAATTAGGAACACTCCCTAACACCATACACAAAAATAAACTCAAAATGGATTAAAGACCTAAATGTAAGGTTAGACACTATAAAACTCTTAGGGGAAAACATAGGCAGAACACTCTACGACATAAATCACAGCAAGATCCTTTTTGATTCACCTCCTAGAGAAATGGAAATAAAATCAAAAATAAACAAATGGGACCTAATGAAACTTAAAAGCTTTTGCACAGCAAAGGAAACCATAAACAAGACCAAAAGACAACCCTCAGAATGGGAGAAAATATTTGCAAATACGCAAAAAACTGACGAAGGATTAATCTCCAAAATATACAAGCAGTTCATGCAGCTCAGTATCAAAATAACAAACAATCCAATCCAAAAATGGCAGAAGACTAGATAGACTTTTCTCCAAAGAAGATATACAGACTGCCAACAAACACATGAAAGGATGCTCAACATCACTAATCATTAGAGAAATGCAAATCAGAACTACAATGAGGTATCACCTCATATCAATCAGAATGGCCATCATCAAAAAATCTACGAACAATAAATGCTGGAGAGGGTGTGGAGGAAAGGGAACCCTCTTGCACTGTTGGTGGGAATGTAAGTTAATACAATCACTATGGAGAACAGTATGGAGGTTCCTTAAAAAACTAAAAATAGCACTACCATATGCCCCAGCAATCCGACTACTGGGCATATACCCTGAGAAAACCATAATTCAAAAAGAGACATGTACCACAATGTTCATTGCAGCTCTATTTACAATAGCCAGGACATGGAAGCAACCTAAGTGTCCATCGACAGATGAATGGGTAAAGAAGACGTGGCACATATATACAATGGAATATTACTCAGCCATAAAAAGCAATGAAATTGAGTTATTTGTAGTGAGGTGGATGGACCTAGATTCTGTCATACAGAGTTAAGTAAGTCAGAAAGAGAAAGACAAATACCGTATGCTAACACACATATGTGGAATCTAAGAAAAAATGGTTCTGATGAATGTAGGGTCAGGACAGGAATAAAGATGCAGATGTAGAGTTGTACCTGAGGACATGGGGACAGGGAAGGGCAAGCTGGGGCGAAGTGAGAGAGGAGCATTGACAATATACACTACCAAATGTAAAATAGATAGCTAGTGGGAAGCAGCTGCATAGCACATGGAGATCAACTTAGAGCTTTGTGACCACCTAGAGGGGCGGGATAGGGAGGGTGGGAGGGAGGTGCAAGAGGGAGGGGATATGGTGATATATGTATACATACAGCTGATTCACTTTGTTATACAGAAGAAAGTAACACAACATTGTAAAGCAATTTTACTCCAATAAAGATGTTACAAAAATAATAAAAGAATGAAGAAAACCCCTAATCACCCAAAAAGTTATTCAACCCTTTCCTAAATAAGTTCTTGAGTTTAAAGACGAAACAAAGGCTGTCAGTACAGACTACTTATAATAACGATGATGATACTAGGCCAAAGCTGTATTTGAGGGAAAATTAATAGCCTTATTCATTATTAAGTAAAAAAGAAATAAGTGAAATGAGCATTTATACTAAGAAAGTGACAAAGAGAATAACTAAAGAAAATTAAGGAGAAAAGGGAGAATAAACTTAATAAAGATAAAAGCAGAAAAAATTAACTGAAGAGACCAGCAGAAGAGAAACTTCTCATTGGTCTACTCAAGAAGTAAAGAGGAAAGATATATACATAGAGACAGGATAATAAAATTAAGGAGATGAGCCAATTATAAAAGAATAGTATGTATAACATACTAATAAAATTGAAATATTCACAAAATGGAGAATTTCCCAGGAAATTTTAAATTACAAAAATTGTGTGAAGAGAAAAACCAGAGGAGACAGGAAAACATCTAGGGAATAGGTATTTTTAGGGCCAGAGCTTTTAAATTTTAAGCAAGCTATAGTAGCTATGCTATTTAATTAGTCTTGATACAAATATTCCCGTAAGATAGTATGATTGATACACATATTCACACTCATCTACTCACACATCAATACACCCACAGTGTAAAAAAATCTTATTTGTAAAGTGCTACCAAGTCAAATTCAGCCCTAAAACAATAAGTAAACAAGACCTATAAAATAAAATCAACAAAACTTTATTGATAGGCAGAAAATTGAAAAATGAGAGACACACTTTTTTCCTAGATGATGAGTTCATATTGTTAAGATAACAATTATCTTCATATCATTGTATAAATTTAACGTAATTCCAGGCAAAATTTAATGTAATTCCAGACAAGGCCCACACTGATTTTTTTTTTTTTTTCTGGAGCTTAAAACAACTATAAGATTGATCTGTTGAGAGAGACAAGGAAAAACAGCATATGAGGTGGTGCTAGCTGGCATTGCAAGACATCATATGTCTTAACCCATTAACCCTCACAGCAGCCCTCTGAGGTGGATACTATTATTATCCCCATTTTACAGATGCAGATGCTGAGTCTGGGTGTTCAAGTAACGTGCCCACAGTCACCAGGCATGTAAGTGATGGGGCTGGGATGTGAACGCAGTCAAGCTGGTTCCAAAGCCCAAGCTCTCAACCACAATACTGATTTTCTCCAGTGGCAGAGAGGCTTACCAACTCAGCTATTAAAACATATTATAAAGCTGCAATAATAAAATCTGTAATGTATCAACTTCAAAGAAGAGATCAATGGAACCAAAAAAGAAAGTTCAGAAAAGGATACAGACATCCAAAAATGTAGTATATGATGAAGGGGGCTTTTTAAATTAGCAGGGTAAAGTTGATTGATCAATAAGGGATGCTTGGACAAATGGCTACCATTTGGACCTGGAATGGAGAAATTAGATCCACGTTTCACTCAGTATACCATGGAAGTACATAGAAGAAAATATAAGGAATATTTGTATAATCTCAGAGGTGGGGAAGGACTCAGCATTATACTAAGGTTAGAATCATAAAGGAAACAGTATTTTAAGTTACAGAAATGAAAAACTTTGGGATTTCAAATATCACCATAAAAGGCAAATAGCGAGGACCAAATGAAATATTTGCGAGATATTACAATTAAATATTTACTATGTTTAACATATGAAGAATTACAATTCCACAAAAAGATAAACACTCAAAATAGAAGTATGGGCCAAGGTAATTAAGAGGCAACTAACAAGTGAATAAAGTTGGTCAATAAAGATTGGGGAAATGTACAATATTATAAGAAAACAAAAACTTCAAACAATAGGGCTGTCAAGTTGGCAAAGAAAAAACAGACAGCATGGAACTTTGCAAGAGGATGGAGAGAAGCTGGCAGGGTAGATGGAGACAAAGCAGATGAAGGTAGGAGGAAAAACAAGAGAGTGGTTTCCAGAAGGAGGGAAGGGCTACCTGTCCGGAAATAGAGTGGAGCATCTGGGTAAAACCCTTTGGGTTTTAGCAACAGGAGGCTCATTGGTGACCTCGGTGAGAGCAGTTTCCAGGTGTGGTGGACACAGAGGTCAGAACGGATGGGGTGAGAAGGGACTGGGAAGTAAGGAGTGGTCACAGCAAGGAAAGACATCCCGTCAAAGGAGTCTGGACGCGAAGGAGAGTATTCAAGAACGGGCAGGATGTGGGAGGTGTGAAGAAAGAGTTTTACTTTTAAGAGAAGAGGGACCTGGGGAAATTTAAATGGTGATGGGAAGGACATAGCAGAAGGGGGAGGCTGAGACAGACAAAAGAGGATGAATTACATGAGGCATAGATTCCTGAGAAGGTGAGAGGCGAGGGGGAATCTATAGGAAAATTTTTGAAACAGTGACTCTTTGTGAAAGCAATGTGGTGGGTCATGGGCTGGATGCTAAAATAAAAGAAAAAAAACAAAAACAAAAGGAAGAGAATGGGAAATAACTGAGTGCACGATAGGGATAAAGGTAAGTACTGTTTGTGAATCTGTTTCAATCATGGGTGAGTGTGTGCTGCACTGCATTTCTTACTGTTAGTTTAAAGGTGTTTGAAGGTACCTGATCTAAAGCCAAAATGGGATGCAGAAGCTACAGGGGGATTGGTTTTTGATGGGAGAGAGGAGTGAGTGAGCATCTCTGGTATTAAAGGTGGGAAGGTGAGAGGAAGGATGGGGATGGTGATGATCTGCAGGCTTGGTGTCTTTGGAATTTGGAAGTTGAGGACATCGTCTGCCAGGTGGGAGACAAGGTCATTCTCCAGGGTAAGGTGAGGAGGGGCGCTGTTCCCAGGATGGGGTGGGGGAAGTGGAGAATGCTCGGCATAGCTTCCATGGGGAAGAGGAGATCAGACTGACTTAAGAAACACAGATGGAGGCTGGGCACTGTGGCAGGCTTGATTGAGACTGGTGACCTTGAACTTGTAGCAGCACCAATTTGCCTGGCTGGGCGATTTTCTCCAGCAGTGCTCACCCAAGCAGGAGAGGCCCGATCACATTGTTGTTGCTTCACTGTGCCTCTCTGAACCAGTAAACTGAGGTAGCTCTGCTGATGAATGCTAGAACTGAGTTGGAGCCAGAGGCTTTACAAAGCCACTAATGAATTCCTTTCACCTCTTTCTGCTCAGAAGCTCAGAGTACAGTAGTTTTCATCTGAGGTTTTTCAACATCTCTGGCACTGGAGCTGGTGAGAGTTATTGTTTAACTTCCTTGGGCCTGAGGAAGCTGGATGAGGTTTTCAAAGTCACATGCATGAAGCTGAAACTGGTCATCCAGCCGGGCTCATCCTTATCATAAACAAGATTAAGTTAATGCTGGGTTCTCTTTGAGGAGAACTGAGGATGCCTTCCAGAAAGTCATACACATTCCAAAAGGAGTATCAGGCATAAACAGATGACGCTGTCCACATATTTCCTGAGCAAGGAACATGTCCTCTTCAATTCATATTTGATGTAATTTGATTGAAAAGCCATGAATTGTGTCAAGTTTTTGTGTTTCTTTGTTTTGTTCCATCCCCACCTCGCAGGCAGGCAAAAGCGCAGGCCCCCTACGTTAGGTGAGCAGGGCATTCGACAGCTGAGCCCTCCCCCATTCCTGAAACACTTCCTTTCTGTCTCCTGTGCAGGCCCCTTTGCATGGCCTTGGAATGTCTCCACCTAGCTGGAGTACTAATGGAGCATCTGCTGTGCGACAAACACTAATCTAGATATGGGAGGCAACCAACCAGACAGATCAGCAAGTCCTCAGCTGGCATGAAGTTTACATTCTAACAGGTGGCAAAGAACATAAGACAGAGTGAAGGGAAAAGAGTGAATGGGGGGGGTGCTTGCTTTCAATAAGGTGGTCAGTGATGGCCCGTCTGAGGAGGCATCTTCTGGGATGTGGCCAGCAGTCCTAAGGGAAGATCATTCCAGGTGGAGGGAACTGCAAGTGCAAAGGCCCTGAGGTGGGAGCGAGCTTGGTGTATGTGAGGGACAGAAGGGAAGCCAATAGAGCAGGAGCAAGGTGAACCATGGAGCTAGGAACATGACATGAGTAGGAGAGGACAGCAAAGATCTTTTAGACTCAGAAGGAGTCTGGATTTTATCAGAGCAAATTAAATGAAAAATGGCCAAAACTGATCTCCTAGTCTTTTTTCCCAAACGGTTCTCCTAGACTCTTGCATCTGGAACATTCCCCGGCATGAGGGAATGATTCAGCTCTGCCGTCACCCAGTTATGGGCTTTCCCTTGGCCCCTTCCCGCTTCCCACCACTCTTCCTTATGCCCTTGCCTCCTAAATGATACTGGTAGCCCAGACCCTCCCACACATTCATACTTGGTATGCAACTGTCTGATGTACATCTCTACTGGAGATCCCACCAGCACCCTGAATGCATGTCCAAAATTGATCTCTTTATCTATTTTCCTAAGCCTCCTTCATTCCTTATCTCCATGAATGACAATACCCAGTTGCCTAAGCAAAATATATCAACTTCTTTTCCCTTGCTCCCGAATCCAGTCTGTGACTAACTTCTGCTGATTCTATCTCTTCAGTGTCTCTTGTACTTGTCACAGCCCCACCACACCCTGTTAAGTGAAGGCCCTCTTCCTACTGCAATAGCCTATCTGGTTTTCTGTCTTTAAATCTCATTCCTTTTGAATCCATCCTACCTATTGGCTCCAGAATGAATTTTGTAAATCACAAATTCTCATGATACTTCATCTTTGCTTGGAACTCTTTAAATAAAGACCCCCTGTTGCACAGAAGATAAAGCCTAAACTTCTCAAAAGAGCACAAAAGGACCCTCGAAGACTGAAGGCCCTTGCCAAGCTCTTTTATCTTTATTTTTCCGCCCCCCCAACTCGCCCTGACATTCCAGCTACATTAGATTCCTGCAGCCCTACAAATGTGCAAGGCTAACGCCAAGTCTTGCTCTATTTTCTTTCTAGAATGTTCTCTCCTTTCCACCTGGAAAACTCTGTTATGCATCATTTCTGTAGAAATGATGTGTCTCCCCTGCCCATTTATCCTTCCTAGCTGTAGCCATAGAGTCTGTACACCAGGCTCATCCCACTCAGTGCCTGCTGAGGTCTGAATGTTTGTGTTCCCCCAAATTCATATGTTGAAATCCTAATGCCCAAAGGGGATGGTATTAGGAGGTGGGGCCTTTGGGGGCTCCTTAAATAATGAGGGTGGAGCCCTCCTGAGTGGGATCAGTGCTTTATAAAAGAGGCTCCAGAGAGATCTGCTCCCCTCCTGCCATGTGAGGATACAAGGACTGCGACCTGGAAGAGGACCTTTACCAACAAGGCTGGCACCCTGAACTCAGACTTCTAGCCTCCAGAACTGTGAGTAATACATTTCTGTGGTTTGTAAGTTACCCAGTCTGTGGCATTTTACTACAGTAGCCCGAATGGACTAAGGCAGTACCCTAGCCACCCTTGGCTATAACCCCACCAGCCTGAGAGCTGAAGAATGAAACCCTGCATTAGTAGGCTCTGGGTTGCCAAGTGTCTTCCAAACCAGAGGCTCTCCCATCCCTACCATGCTGGCTTTGTCTACCTAATAACTCCAACACTAATATGATTAGTAATAACTATCACAAAACTAGGAAACCGGTACTTACTAAAAATTGGCACCGTAGATACAATAGTGAACAAGACATATACTGTTTTGCCCTCAGGAAATTTACAGTCTAGGAGGGCACCAGACAATCAACAAATGACATAAGCATAGCTTATCGTGCTAGAATGTATTATGCATTCACAACCATTCCTTCCGCCCTGCCCTCGCCTTGCTTCCTTTCAGGCAGAGCCCTCCTGACCGCCCCACTGACTTTGCGCTTGGCCTTGTGACTTGCTTTACCCCATGGAAGGTGAGTGGACACGGCATAGGACATGTGCATAGCAGGCACGTCTAGAATAAGAGGCTATGTAGAGCTCCCCTGAGCCCTGCAGAGCTGCAGCTGACCTACAGCCCTCATGCGACGCGAGTAAGTAATAAATATTTGTTGTTGCAAGTCATTGAGATTTTTGCACTGTTGATGCTACAGCAAAAGTTGACTAACATGTTTATGAAATGGGATATGGAGAAATCAGAAAGTGAAGGATAGCTCTTTTGGATAGGGTAGCTAGAGAAGGCCTCTCTGGGGAGGTGACAGCTTTAGGGGTGATGAGAAGGATCCAGCCTCCTGAGGAACATTCCAACATGGTGAACCTCAAGTCAAAGGCATTGAGGTAGGAGAGTTTAGTGTATCTGAGGGTCTGAAAGAGGGCCTGTGTGTCTGGGAAAAGTAAGCAAGTGGAGAGGGGCACAGGATGACGGGAGAGGGAGGAAGGGGTCCATTACAGCACCTCTTAGATCTTTGGCTCAGAGATCACCCTCAGTGATCACGGGTCATGGTTGGGCAGGCCACGTAATATAATGCCCAAATTGGGACACTTTTGGGAATGAAAGATGGTACCACTAATAAGTACCTTAGGACAAAAGATGTAAACAGGGAGGGTCCCAAGCAAGTAGGGATGTATGGTCACTCCACACGTGGTCTTCTTATTTCCCTTCCACAAAAGTATCCTTTATCCTGAGAAAGTAGCTTCTGCCTCAGGTTCCTCATTCACAATCCAATCCCCTTCTGGAATGGAATCTTCAATCAAAGCTCACGGGGAGGGGCCTAACAATTGCTAAATTCTCGTCTCCTGCGATTGGACCCTGATCCCTGTACCCCCTTAGAGGCTTGCTAGGTTCTTGGCATAAACTGACTGCTTATCGGCAAAGGCCAACGTCGGGGAATTACCCGCTGCCTGGAATTACCCTGCGGTCGTGATTGACTTTTGCCACACCTCTGGAATAATGCCCACCCAAACCACGCCTGGCGCTTACCCTAGGCTTTAGACCCTCTTCAGACCTGCTCAGAGGTCCTGGCCCAGGCCAGGCTCTGGGCTGGGGTCTTATGTACTCCGTAGCTGCTGGCTAAGAATCTCCTGCCACCGGCTCGAAGGACAGTTTTGGTCCCTTATGGAACAAAGCACGAAGAAAAATCCCTGCTCTCCGCTCCTGGGCAGGAACTGAGTCTACACTCCTGGGGCTCCGCTTTTACCTTGAAAACAGGCTGTGAATTCTTCGGAAAGTACATGTAGGCAAACCAAGCCACCACCCCAGACCTGGAGCAAATGTGAATCCTGGAAAATTTGGGTTTGCCTGTTGTTTTGAGCGGGGGGGTGGGGGGAAGCCTTCTGTACCTTGCTTTCTACTTCCACATGCAGAAAAATTAGATCGACAACTTCTAAATCACAGCTTTGTTGTGACAATTCATTGTGCTGAAGCTTCTGAAGGCATGGGGTGTGGCCCCATGCCTGGGCACGCGGGCGTTATACGTTCGATCTGTGTTGAATTTGCAATGAGAGGCATGTGTCAGTGCTGCTGCCGGAGGCCACGTCTCCACACAGGCCTCTGCTCGGCATGCCTCCAAGTCTCAACCAGCCTGAGGAGGCAGCCAGAGCAGGGTCCCCTCACCTCTCCCCAGCATAGCCCATTCCTCAACCAAGCAAGACTCCAGATCGAAAGGTTTGCACTCTGGTCCTCAGTCCCTCTTCTCAGCGGATGAGCAGATAACTCCAAACCCAGAGGATTCTGACAAAACTCCTCCTTTGTGGGAATGAATGCTTGGCTGCTAAGACTCCGTGTGTCACCTTCTCTGGGCAGACTGACTTAGGGAAGGAGATGTATTCTGTCAGCTGCACGGAGGTGCCTGGAGCTGAACAGCTTGACACTTGAGTGTTGGCTATTCTGTCAGACTTGAGTTCTGTCTGGGATTCCAAGGTGCTGTGCCCTGTGGGGTGAGGAATGGATGCCCTGACGACCGGTCTTTCCACGTGCCAAGCAAAGGCTTCTCAAAAGCGCTTCTCACTGCTGTGAGGTCCTACAGCTGCCTGGGCTCAGCCCCCAGGATCTCTGAGTGATACTCGTGGGGACTCTCCTTGCCACGGGGCAGACCTCAGTGGACCTCTGTGCCCTCTGCTGGGGTTAGCTTCAACTGTTCTTAATTAACTTCATCAGCCAGACACAGGTATTAGCTGGCGAGAAAAGTATGCGGGCACGACGTAGCCCAAGAACCCAAGCCTTCCTATTAGCCAGGGGAATTCAAGAAAGGGTGTAGACTACATCCCCCAAAGCTCAGAAGGTGCTTCTGGGACCCCTCGGAGAGCCCCACCGTCTCCTCTGAGGCTGTCTCAGCAGAGCATCTTCACTCAGGCATTCTAGTGCTATCCATGGTCCTGGCCACCCTAAGCCCGGTCATAACCACAGACCAGCAGCCACTGCAGAATGGACAAGAACACTTAGTGGCCGTTCCCCTGGATTGTAAGGGAGTATGTTTGGATTCCTTCCAGGGGAATCCACGATGATCCAGGGGAGTTCACAGTTAGCCTGAGAGAGCTACCTTCAAGACCAGGAGCTTGACCTGACTCCCTGAGTAAGATGGGAGTTAACCAGGTAGCCAAGGGGAGCAGTCCTGTACTCAGCCCATCTCCTGAGACCCCTAGATTGCCTCTGTACATAGGACTGGAGGAAGGGTCTTTGTTCCCCCAAGAGAGGTAGCCCAAGGCTCTCCTTGAAAGCCAACCCCTAGAAAAGGCGAGCAGTGCCTTCCCCAGGAACCACAGAGCCTGAGGGCACCCACAACACCCAGCACTGATGGGGATGTACTTCTGGCCACGTGAGATGACAGGTTCATCCAGAGGCTCACAGGACGGGGGAGGGTACTGGGACAGCTTTGAGTCCCAGCCCCTGAGCCAGCAGCTGTGAAAACAGACCCTGACTAGAGAGGCTGTGTCTCCCGCACAGCTCTCTCAGCAGACACTGCAGAGCACCATGGAGAAGCCACGGTCTGTGCTGCTGCACGGGGAATGCACTTGGCAGACACATAACTTTGAAAATTTTATAAAGGGAAAAGAACCTGTTTGCTCTGATTCCAAAGCTGAAAGCTGAAGTGAGAATGGTAGGTATACCCATTCCCCACCGGCCCTCAAGCAGAGGTCACAGTCCAGGATAAGACCCCTAAAACTTGGTCAGTTTTTCCAGCCCCCAGTCCACCCAGGTGGCTGTGGTCCCCAGGTACCTTGGACCAGGACTCTTAGCTGTAGGAATATGGCCTTCAGACTGTTTCTGCAGCTTGGTTCTGGATATATCCCTGGGTTGGACTGGGCTGAAATTTTGCCCATGATCCTCCAAGAAATCTGAGAATCTTCCAACTGGAATAAATTTTTCTTCCTTACATACTGGTAGCACTTTGTGGCCACATCTATAAATTGCAGTAATTCAAAGATTGCTTTATAATAAAAGTATGTGCTTGTCACACTCACTAGACCATGAGCTCTTGGCGGACAAGAACCACGTTAGAATTATGCCCATCCCTTCCCCGGTTCCCTTTTCCGATTGTCGGGTGTATAGCAGCCCCTCCCCTCCACATTTTGCTGCATTCAGAGAAGTGAAAGGCAGGCAGTCGCAACATCGAGTTGTAACGTCACAGTACTGAACTTTGCATCCCATGCCTCACTAGGATATCAATACTGAGGTCAACATTCCTTGGACCCCAGAAGGCCACCATCATCGTAACCACCTGAGTTATGGCAGTCTCAGCCTGGCCAGCCTCATAGCAACAACATATGATCACAACATATGACCACATACATCCCAGCCCCATGCCTCAAGAGGCTGCCATCTTGTCAGGGGACCAAGCCCCTCAGGAATGATCCCAAACACCCCTGCAAGCAATGGGCACACAGTAGGTATTCCCTATTAGCGGGGTTCACTAATATGATCTAGAACACTTAGGAAGGCTTTAGAACAATCATTCCTGGGCCCCATCCCAGACCTGCTGAATCAGAATTTCTGGGGATGAGACCACGATTCTGTATTTTAAAAAGCCTATGAGTGATTCTCACGATCAGCTGGGTTGGGTCTATTCTGTATTGGGCAGGGCCATCAAAGATACCTCCTTCCCCCATAATGTATCCATTTAAAAATAAAGGTAACAAGTGCTGTTTGTGACCCACACTGGTGTGGTAGGAAGAGCGTTGACTCTGCTTCCTTGGATGTGCTGGGAGCCTCCTTTGTGAGCCATCCCTTCACATCCAGTCTTTGCCTGATGAGACCCTACCCAGGTACACTGAACACTTTTATTCCACAGACTCACTTCTTACAGCCAGATCCTGAGCCCAGCCCAGCCACGCCTGACAGTCATGGGGAAGTCCTGTCGCCTCAAACCAGTGGGCTGAGATGTGAGTCTGGTTTCATACAGTCAGCATCTGGTGGGCTTGCGAGGAACCCAGCACACCCACAGGCCCACAGAGTTTCAGGACCCTCCCCACCTGCCACCCCTGCCCCACCATGTGTGCCCCAGCTCAGGGACTGGGCTTCTGTTCTGGTTCTTGGTTTCCTATCCAGTCCCTGCTGTGAGTAAAGCTCTTAATGAAACTGCAGCCTCCTGCTGGGTCTGGGATACCCTGCACAGGTAGACCCTGTTCCCCTGGGTGAGGACCTGATTCAACCCAGAAGCCACCTTCACCCATCAAGTATCTGCCTATTTAAGAATAAGGGTAACAAGTGATGTATGACCCACACTGGCCTGGTAGGACAAGTGTTGGCTCTACTTCCTTGGATATTCTGATTGGAAGTGCTGGCAGGCCCCTTTGTGAGCTATCCCTTCATTCAGGGTTAGTTCTCCGAGCCTCGGCCTCCCTCGACTCTGGGTTACCTTTCCCAGGCTGCCCCTGTGGTCCTGGTAGGCTTTGCAGCCATGACTGCAGTGTCCATTCCCCACTGCAGGAGCAGACAGAGATGCTTCCCAGCTCTTGCCATCATCAGGACTTTCTGCTCAAGGAACTGACACTTTTGGAATACTGGGGTCCTTCTACAGAGCAGGCGCCCCCAGCTCTGCCCATCACTAGGACAGTGAGACCACACGTCTTCAGTGTCCAGGTGCTGGGGGCCTGGGTAATGGAGGAAGGGGGCCCAGAACTACACACGCTGGTTTTCAATTTCCAGGAATGGACCTGAAATTGACAAACTCGGACCAAAGCAACCCCCAGGTTCCCTGCTTCTCTCCCGGGGCCACGTGTGTGTTCACGGGACCTTTAAGGCAGCCCAGAGAAATGAGGAGAACACTACATCAGCGGAGGAAGTTCACAGCACCCTTCTGATCGCAGCCCCTGCCCCAATCACAAGCAGTTCCCAGGAATATTATCGCTCACACCGAGGCTGACGTTTTCAGACTTCAGCCGATCCCAGTTCTAGCTCTGAACATTTGAAAGAGGCAATTTCCAAGGACTCTGGCCATTGCGATCATATTTTCTGGGACAAAGGAAAGGATGCTTGAAATTGCACTTGTCCTGGAAAATCTGGGATTATATATTTAGGGGGAACGCCAGGATTCAGCCACAGAGAGGAGGGAAAACGGGACATGCTTCATGTGTGCACAGGGCATTGCGGTCGAGGTGGGAGGGGAGTGAAAAAGCACCTGCCTGTTTAAAAATACAGCTAGCAAGAGACGTACGTGACCTATGTGAAGAAAATCACAAAGCTGTTATATTTAGAGAAATGAAAGTAGATGAACAAAGAGAGTGACACACCATGTTTCTGGATGGGAAGGCTGTGTAGTATAAAAACGCCTATTTCCCTCAAGTTAATTTATAGTTTAATAGGAGCACACATACAAAATCCCAATTGGATTTTTTTTTACTATGACAAAATGATTCTAAAATTAATCTTGAACAGCAAACAGATGAGAATAACAATGAATATTCTGAAAGAGAAAATAATTAAGGGAGGAGGGAGTAGTTTCCAGCTCTGCCAGATATTAGAACATATTATAAAACAACAATTAAAATTATTCAACACCGGTGCTGAGATAGAAATGAGCAGCACAACAAAGTGGTGAGTCAAGAAACAGACTTAACTACATTTGAGGATTCAGAATGTGACAGAACAATTCATTTCTCTCAAATCAAAAGGGAAATGAATTACTCAATAAATCGTGTTGGAAAACTGTGTAATAGTTTGGACAATATCATGCATTCATCTAAATAAACTCCAGATGGAATAACAAATTATATTTTTAAAAAAAAATCAAATTACTGACAAATAACTAAAAATACAACAAGCTGTTTCTCAGATCTGTGGCAGAATGATAACTTTGTCAGCTTTGAAAAGAAATCACAAATATCAAGAGATGTTTCTATATAAAAATGTAAAAGAACTGTACAATGTAAAATAACAAAACAAAAAGAAAGAAAAAAGAAAGCTAGAGATTGGGAAGATATGTGTATCAAGTAGAAAGATCCTTCAAATTGGAAAGGAAAATACCAACATGATACTCTCGCAGCCACACGTCAGGACAGACAATTGTTACATGGGGGTCACAAATAGCAAATGCCCCATGTCCTTGCTGGGCAGGACTGGACCCAGGCCAGATGGAGAAAGGCCAGGACTGGAGTCTCTGTCCAGGGTCCTGTAATGGACATCCTGACACCACTTTCATACCTCTTGTTCCAACAGGGGCATGCTTCCAGCCATGGGTACCAACCAGTCTCTCCAGAGACCTACTACTCCCACGGACCCCACCTATCTTCTTTCGCTCACCCACGGTTGGCAGCAGCCGAGCCCTTTAGGAACCACTGCAAATCAAGTACGCAGACTGTGCACATGTGTGTGCACGCGCATGTGTGTGTGTGTGTGTATGTGTGTCAATGTATCCAGTGAACATCCTCCTTTTGTAGAGGTCCAGACACCCTGGCTTTTCTCAGAACCCAGTACTGCCACTAGGGTAGCTCCCTTCCCAGCAGGGCTTCAAATCTGTCCTCCCCTCTTTGAGCCCCAACTATTCTAATAGCGATGACCTAAGTCTATGCTGTAAGAGCAGAGGGGCTGTTGCTTCCCTGTTCCACACCCACTACGATGCCTGCCCCATCGCTGGCCCCCAATGAATATGTGTTAAATAAAAGAATGAATCTTCATGGGGCAGGTTCTAAATGCATCTGATTCACCAATGCTTTCTAGTTGAAAAGCTAAATTTTGAACCACAAGAGCCCAGTTTAATTTACATAATTATGTCTATCTTCATGTTAGAGCGAGCTCTTTGAAGTCAAGGGCTGTGCTCAATTCGTCTCTACATTCGCAGCACTTATCATAACATTTGGCACTTGGCGGAAGTTGACAAGGGTGTGCTGGAGGGATGTAGTCAACGTATACCTATTAAATTAGCGATTTTTAAAAGGCCGCACAAATACTTGAGGTTTGGCGATGCTGGTAGAGGTTACAAGAGATATATGTGACCTATATGAAGGAAACCACAAAGTTGTTATATTTAGAAGAGGGGAAGTAGACGAACACAAGAGAAATCTACGCCATATTTCTGGATGGGAAGGACATGTATTATACGAATCTTATTTTTAACCTTAAAGCTTTCGCCGTTGACATTATGACCCGGCACAACGTTTTGGGGGAGAAACATAGGCGTATACAACAAGAGCTATGTTTAAATGTTCCTACTCTGGCCCAACAACGTCACTCCTGGAAACTTATCTTAAGAAAATAATTCAAGAGAAGAAAAAAAAAAAAAAAAGGCCATACACTTGAGGATGTTCATTATCGCCGTGTATAAAAATAATTGAACATAATTGGTAGCCTAAGTTATGGTCCACTCACTAGACAGAATATTCCAGAGGTATGAAGAATGATAACTACAAAAGACACGTAGTAGCATGGCAAGATATGCAATATAATGTGAACTTGAAGAGACAGACTGCGAGACGGTATGTTCACTTTGATTAAAACCATACGAAATATGTGTGTACATGCATAAGAATCAAAAAGGAATGGCCAAATTTGAAAATGATTAAGGAAATGAATTAAGAGCATCTTATTCATTTAAACTTTTAAAATACTAGAATATACCAAAAGCCTGTGTTGAGTAGTGGCCCTTAAGCCCCAGATACTTATTGAAAGAGTTAACGGCACATTATATAGGACATGGCACTACGCGATCACCACTTCAAGCGGAGCAGCAGCATCCCCAGAGGCCCTCCAGTTTAGAATCTTACCAGGAAAAGCCACACCCTCTTATGCAGCTGACTCTGTATATAGCAGGTGCTCAATAAATCAAAATGGATGGGTAGAAGGAACGAGAAAAAGTAAAGATGAGGAAATGCCTTGACACCAGTATACTGCATATTGGGGTGCGAATACTGATGCAGTCCCAACAAGGGACTACACGGATCTAGCCTTCATGAACCTGTTTCACTCTCGTCAATCTCTGCTACTTCATGGGGGGTAACACAGACAACAGCTTGTTTCTGTAGTCTGGACGAATTTTGTTGTCCTAAGACTTCCCTGTTCCTCCTGCTGCAGATGACCCCTTGGGTTCTGGATGTCTGGTGCTATAGACAGAGTACAGGATAGGGAGTAGAAGCCTGCGCTGTCAGTCAATAGTTTAAATTCCAGCCCATCATTTAATGGTTCTATAACCTCTGAGCCTATGTACCTTGTCTCCTTGAGCTTTGTTTTCATCTGTAAAAATGAGAGAATAAATATTCCATCACGTTGTAGGGAAGACGCCGATCTTCCCAATGACACAAAACATGTAATAAATGCTGGCATGTTCCCTTACCCCGTGCTTCCTCACTGTCACTATTCTATAGATTTTAATCACGATCTAACACAAAATGCAAGTATACAGATTTCATTGTATTTAGAATTTGACAAGACTAGGCTATCCTAGACTGGTGGTTCTCCATCCTGGGTGGCTTTTGCCCCCAGAGGACGTATGGCGATGTCTGGAGACAGTTTTGGCTGTCACGACTGGCAGCGGGAGGTGGGTGTGTGTGCTACTGGCTTCTAGCAGGTAGAGAACGAGGCTGCTGCTAAAACGTCCTGCAATGCACAAGACTGCCCCCGACAAAAAAGAATCATCTGGCCCCAAATGTCAGTAGCGCTGAGGTTGAGGATCCTGATGGCCCTAGGACTCAATCCATTTCTCTGTCCAGCAAGGGACAGGAGGGCACTCGGAGAGGACCATTCCCCGTAGCATCCCTGTGTGGAGCGCCCTCCGTTACCTCCCAACCCTTCAAGCCCCAGCTCCAGCCCTGTATCATCTGTGACATTTTCTTTGAGCCCCAGAGGACCCACTTCTCCCTCCCTTGGTCTCTCAAGGTTCGGCTGCTGGTTTGTAACTCGCACTGTATACATCTCAGTATATTCCCATTTCACGCCTATGCTATATACATTGGGCATTTGAGCAATTAGGATTCACACCTTCCCGTGGTGGTTTACAAAATGGCGAAGGGAAGCTGGCATTTGTGCAGTCTTGGCGTTTCTCTGGTGAAGGCTGTTTTGAAACTTCTTCTGCGAGTGGCTGTTAATGGACCGATAATTGGTTTCCTGACTTCCTTATGAAGTGTGAAGTATTCTGCTAGCCTGTCAACAAAGCATCAAGTGTTGTGCAAACCACCATCAGAGTTATTTGTATCTTCCTTCCCTTGTATCTCTTGTCGTGGAGGAATAAGTGGACAGGCTCTCGATGTGCCTGTGAGGGAGGTGAGGAGTGTGTGATGTGCCTGTGAGGGAGGTGAGGAGTGTGTGTAACCTGCGGGGAGCTTTCTCGCCAGGACCCCAGGTTGAGCATGTTTCCCAGGCAGAGCCCAAAGAGCTCTGACTCCAATGCCTGGCGCTTGGCACGGGGCAGACACACAGTAAATACTGTTGAATGGATGGAAAGTGGCACTGGTGCCACCTGATTTGGAGCAGCGGTCCCTGGAGATATGAATGAGCCAAGGAAGAAGAGAGGGTAAGAGGAGAGGAGCTGGCTCCATCTTTTCTTTCAAAATGCTTTTCACTGCGAGAAACATCATCTTTAAAACCGAGTGAAAAAAAGACCGTCTATTGAGCATCTACTGCTGTGAGGACAGATCGAAAGCCAACGAAATGATTCTGAAGTCTCTGCTTGCTACAGAAAATGTTTTGGAACATGAAGGCAACAGTGTACTTGTGTAGTCTCGGCAGGCAATTCCCGAGTAAGGAACTCTTTTGAAGAAAATGTTTCAAGAGAAGAACAATGCACTGCTGTGCACTTTTCGGACAAATGTTCAAAGAAATTTGAGCCATCGAAACATCCCCCCAATCCTCTTCTCAACCCTCAGAAGGAAAGAACAGCACTGTTTGCTACATATTGTGTTAATGTTTATTGTGACTAATGTGTGCTAAGATTTAGGACACTTATGCTAACGTTTGCTAGAGGTGCTTTTCTATGTAATTTCTGACCACATTATAAAACACAGAGGCTGACTGTACTATTCTATATTTTTATAAATGCTTACAGATGTTGTCCCTTTTCCGCAGATCACACGCTATGATATATTTGATCTGGGATCAGGCAGAACGCCAAAGTTTAACTTTATCCCTTGAAGCATGAGCTGCTCTGTAAATGACCCAGTTTAGAGAGTGGTTTCCAAGTATTCACGATGGAAAATGTGAGGACTGTCCATGTCACACGTTGTCTTTTTCTATAAATACGATCATAGAGGCTAAGAATTTGGGGAGTGCCACCCCATCGGATAGATTAGTAAACCAAACTCCAGAGAGAAGTTGCCCTGGACATAGTCACAAAGCCGAGCCGGGACTAAGATACAGGTCTCCACACGTTGAATCCAAAGTTCTCTCAGAGCACCCGGATTTTCTTAGTACCATCTTTCACCACCTGAGGGCAAAGCCCAGGACCTAGGGATGCATCAGCTTAGGGGCTGGGTACTCAGTAGAGAGCGGACAGATGGCACTCATTCGTGACCTTGCTTGTGGTGCAAAGGCCTGGGGCCAGCTGGCTCTCCCTGGCCTCCTCCACTGAAGCCAGCACCCCTGAGACTCAAGCTGTGTTTCTTCCACCCAAATGACCAGAAAAGCCCTAGTAATGGGAGTACCTTGGGGAAACCATCCCCCACCTCCCAGAATCATTCAGAAGAAGAAATGCCATCCTAGCCCCCCAGAGTGCCTGCTTCACAGTTCTCATCAGTAAGCCTGGGGCTCCTCTTCCTTATTTTATTGTTATTATTTTATTTTTTGCGGTACGCGGGCCTCTCACTGTTGTGGCCTCTCCCGTTGCGGAGCACAGGCTCCGGACGCGCAGGCTCAGCGGCCATGGCTCACGGGCCCAGCCGCTCCGCGGCATATGGGATCTTCCCGGACCGGGGCACGAAACCGTGTCCCCTGCATCAGCAGGCGGACTCTCAACCACTGCGCCACCAGGGAAGCCCCTCTTCCTTATTTTAAACCACAGAGAGCACCGCCCCGTATCTTCCAGGACTGCTCTGCCCTCATCTCTTTTCAGGTGATTGTAAGCAGTACCTAGCATCCTGTCAGCTTTCCTCCTGGCAACGAGAGGCCTGCTGAGCAGCACTTACAAAAGGTTCTAGAAACATTTCCTGAAACTACTTCTAAGAGCCAAAGGGTCAAGTAAATTCCGGGAGGGCTTGAGTGACAGACCCCCCCCCCCCCCGCTCCCCTGGTAGCGTTCTGCTCCCCGCGTATCTCAGCTTGTGAGGCAGGGAACTTTATCCTGGTTCCAAGTGGCTGGCTGGCTCTGCTACACACTTCCCTCCTGCCAGCTCTCTGCCCCAGAGACCTGACCCTTTCCAGTTCTCCCTGCCTTGTCTTACCTAGATGGATTTCAGAGATGGAACACCCATGCTAGCTGGGACTCCCACAGTTTGGACCTTTGCCTTCTGAGGTCCTGCCTCCGACCCACCCTGGGGAACTCCATTCCACCCACCCACTCTGCCCTGGCCTCGTTTCTAGACTGTCAGGCCCTTTGTTCCTGCCTGCCTGGAGCTGCCCCCTGCTAACCTCCCCTGCCCCTCTGGTCCCCTTGGCTTTCAGGGTACACATATCTAACCACACTGGGCCAGAGATGGGCAGCCAATTTCATGCAATTTTATTTGTTTCAATAAGGGTGATTTGCTTAATGTGTATCTAAGAACGATTTGATCTTTAAACCTCGGCAAGAATTCTTACATAAGCTCGCAAGTCATCAAAAATGCTTTGTCAACTACACAAAGTGATTTTTTTGTTTGAAAAGTAGAATCACCGTGGTATGACCCAACTCACCAACTCACATGCCAAACTCTCTGTCATCGCAGATACTCCCTTACAGTCTCCCATGTCATTCCTCTGCCCGGCCCCAAGGGGCAACCACTCTCTATGAGGCAGCCCTCCAAGGCCCTGAGAAGCCCACTGAGATGGCAAGAAAGATGAGAGGGTCAGTCTGTCTGCCCTTCCCCGAGGGAAGCAGATTGTAAGAGACAGAGAGGCGCAGTGGCAAGGGCTGGGAGAAGAAGAGGTGACAGCCCCGAGAGGTGGAACCTATGATTTCTCAACAAAGACCAAGCCTGCTCCTCTATACATAGTCCCCTTACACTTGCCAATTTCCCTGGGAGCCAGGACTTAAAGTATTCTTTGCGCCGGAAAGTGAGGTCAGACCATCCCAGAGAAAGGAAGAAAGGATTCCTTGTTATCTCCGGAGAACAGAGCACTCAACTCCAACCCTTTCTCTGAAAGATCAACAATTCAAAGACAGCTTGATCCCCAACCCTCCCTAAATCCAATGCAAGAGGAAGCAATCTGATGAAACTTTGTATATATCCCCACAAGGCCACGGTGTCTCGTGGTACCCCAAGGCTGGCACAGAGTCTACCGTCTCACGAAATCATCGCCAGCACCTTCTGCCCTGGCTCGACTATATGGCGTCAATGACAGCAAGAAGGGTGAGGAGGAAATGTCGGGGTCTGACGTTGCTCTCAAGGGTCACCAGGGAGAGGAAGACGGCGTTGAAGAAGGCCCCCAAAAGTCAAGAGCAATCATTCTCAGTGCTACGATCCACATCACTGCCAGCAACGAGGACTCAGCCGGCAACGTTTTGAGAAGGAGAAGAAACCAACCAGAGTGAAGCTACAGTTACGACCTACGAGGTTCCCAAGGATGGGGTCCGCATTAGCTAGGAAGTGGGCCCCTGGCCTCTCGGTGGAGAGCCCGCAGCGGCGCCTTCCCCGCTCACTTACACACGCAGCCTGGCTTCTTAGCCGACCACTGGTTATTCTTTTGGCACGTGATTGCCTTCTGCCCCACCAGCTCAAAGGCCGGCTGGCACTCAAACTGGAGTGTATCACCGTGGCGAAACCAGGAGCCTTCCCTCCAGCCGTAGGCAGGTATGCCAGGATCTCCACAACTGCCCTGCTCGATCTCTGCAAGACAGGAAAAGAGAAAACAGAGACACAGGGTGACTCCATGCCTCTCGGAGCTGGAAGGCCATGCTGCACCTCCTCCACGAGGCTGGGCTCGGAGGGACCCAGGTGGGCTTTTGATGAGAAACCCTGCAAGGTCGTGTTTAAAACAGCATCTCGGGAGGATGAGGCCCTCCTGTTCTCCAATGCCTGGGCTCTATGTCCACACAGAGTGTTGCAGGTGCTTGGATATTTTCATTCAGGGAAGGTGGGGCTACATGCTTTGTGAGACACCTGTCCTAGGAATTCACAAGCTCACGGTTCGGAGCGATCTTTCCTGACTTGACTCGCATTCAGATTACTCACGTCACTTGATAGATTTTCAGCTCAGTCCCTTCCTGAGCCGTCCAGGCAAGCGCAAGATGAGAAGGTGGCTGACGGTTTGCTGCTTGCCTTTCCCCCAACCAGAGACTAAGTGAGAATCAATATTCACTGGCTTCTGATACGGAAGCACTTGCACGAAGATACATTTTTAATTCGATTTAAGACGGGAGCAGGTAAGTTGAAACCCATGACTCATTAAGTATGCCTTTAAATTTTCATTTGATCCAACAGTGGTGAATCAGACAGGGAGTGGGTTCCCCGAGACGGCTCTGAGGGTCTGGGCTCTGGGGACATGATGGGCTGGCTGCCTCGTGGCAGAGTCAATCAGGACCCCGACGTTCCAGGAAAGGAGTCTGTCCTGGCCAAGTCCCTGGAGTTTCCCCCGGAGCTGCCCCCGCCTCCACCAGCCCCGTGCTTGGTGCTGCGAGAGATGAAGGGCAGGGAGGCGGGGAGGAAGAAGCAGGAGAGAGGGCGGGGGAGGAGCTCTGCTCCCAGAGAGGAAGGCACCCTGCAGGAAGGACGCGAGGCATGGCTGATGTGACAGATGGTGAGGTGAGGACGGCAGGAGTCCTATGATTCGGGAGAGAGGCGGCTGGAGTAAGGGGAAGTGTTTGGACACCTTCCCAGGACTGTCAGACCAAAGGGACCCTGCGCTGTCCGTAGGCACCATTGTGGGCTGCCAGGAGCCATAGTCCCCGAAGTTGCTGTGCGTGGCCCTGACACGGGTGACTCTGCAAAAGCTTTCTTACCACAGCTGTTGGGCCCTGTGGGCTGGTCAGGTGAGCCCCGAGTACTGCCGCCTTACATGGATGGGCTGTTGACCGTCACATTCATGGTTCCCTACTACTGGCAGAACAAGGCATTCTTTGGCTGGGATTGTGGGACTGTGTGTGTGTGTGTGTGTGTGTGTGTGTGTGTGTGTGTGTGTGTGAGAGAGAGAGAGACCTAAGTCAAACAGCAAGAGTCCTTGGGTTCAGGGGAGAAGAGGGGTCTGTGTGAGCAGACATCAGACCTGAGAACTCAAGGGCGGGTCAGCTCACCCGCCTCTCATCTCACACGTGCCCCTGGCCTGTCCCTCTACACACAGCCTGAAAGCACACCTCAACCCTCCTCTGAAGCTGGCTCTTCTGCCAGGGCTGGGGGAAGGCAGCCACTGAGGCATTCCCAGGAAGGTGGCCCCTTGGTTCCAGGTCCCAGAGCCCCAGGGGATCGGAGGAACAGAAGACGGGCCCCGGGACAAGTCAGCCTGCAGGAGTGAGCAGCAAGGCCCTCTTTCTTCCGGAGTCTCCAAACAT
This sequence comes from Stenella coeruleoalba, assembly GCF_951394435.1. Classification (NCBI taxonomy): domain Eukaryota; kingdom Metazoa; phylum Chordata; class Mammalia; order Artiodactyla; family Delphinidae; genus Stenella; species Stenella coeruleoalba. The sequence goes on from NC_137169.1 coordinate 26,586,108, forward strand.
GTTCTCTCTGGGGCGTGAGGCCCTGGCGAGGACTGTCACTGCGGGCACCCTGAGACCTGGAAGAAGGTACCCAGTGTCTGAAGACAGAGCTGGGGCTCACTGCCTGGGACAGGACCCAGGTTTAAGGTGTCCTGGTGAGGCCCCAACATGCTGTAGAAGATGTAAATGTGGGGTCCACCTGCCTGCATCTTAGACCACAGCAGCTACCCTGAAGGTGTGATCAGCTCCAGAGAACAAGCATCCTGAGCGGGAGGAAGAAGCTGCCCAGCCCTCTCCACGGTGCAGGCCTGGCTGTTTCCACACCCATCCGGTTTCTCCTGCCGTCAGTGCGATCAGAAGCATATAATGAGCACCTACTGTGTGCCAGGCCCTGTGCCAGACACTTGAGACCTGGACGTGGGCTCTGGTCTCGAGGACTGAACGATCCTGACAAGGAAGCGAGTGTTTACGACACAGGGTGCTTTGTGCCATGGATGCGCCCAGGAGGAGCAGCACAACTCAAACTTGGAGGGCGGGGCTGGAAACAGGTGCGGGAAGTGATGCACTAACCTTGCGCACAAAACTGTAGGGAGCGCAGAAACTCAGCCATCTGGACAAATACGATCTTAGTGCAATAGTATGATTTTAGAAAATCAAAACTGATGCCTATAAATCAAATCCAACATGAAGAAAAACACCAGAACTTAATAAAAAGACCAGCTCCGACCCAGCACTTGCACAGCTCACCTCACTTGTCCCACCCTAGTCCTGGCCATCAGAGCCTGTCATTATTGAAATGCTATTTTTCAATCATGGATATTTTGCATTAATCTTGGTTTTTAAAAAATACTACATTAAAATGTTATTTAATTACTGAGTTCTTTGGTGCCTCCCTTAAAATTATGCCCAAGGTGAGTGTCTCTCTCATCTCAGCCCAATCCCAACCCTGGCATCAGGGAAGGCCTCCTGGAGGAGGCCTTCCTGGAGGATGTTTAAGCTGAGGCCTGAAGTCTGTGTAGGAGCCAGCAGGTGAAAGGAGTATGTGGGATTCATTGCAGCATTATTTACTAACAGCCAAGCCATGGAAACAACTTACATGTCCACTGATGGAGGGACAGGTAAAGAAAACGTGGCACACACATACAATGGAATATTTCTCAGCCACAAACAAGAAGGAAATCCTGCCATTTGTGACATGGGTGAAACTTGAGGGCATTATGCTAAGTGAAATAAGTTGTACAGAGAAAGACAAATACCGTATGATCTCACTTATATGTGGAATCTAAAAAAAATGAACTCATAGAAACAGAGAGTAGAATGGTGGTTGACAAGAGTGGGGTGGGGGAAATAGATGCAGGTGGTAAAAGGATACAAAGTTCCAGTTATAAGATGAGTAAGTCGGGGGAGATGATGTACAGCATGGCGACTCTGGTTAACGACAGTGTATGGTATATTTGGAAGTTGCTAAGAGGGTAGGTCTTAAAAGTTCTCAACACATACACACACACAAACTGTAAGGTGAGGTGATGGGTGTGTTAACTAACCTTACTGTGGTAATCATTTCACAATATATACATATATCAAATCAACACGTTGTACACCTTAAATTTACACAATGTTATATGTTAATTACATCTCAGTAAAGCTGGGAAGAAGAGAAAGGCATTAGTGGGAGGGAGAGGAGAGGAAGGACCCTTCAGGTGGGGGAGGAGCCCATGCAGAGTCTCAGAGGCTGTTTGCAGGACTGCAACGATAGCAGTGATGATAACTAACTAATCGTTACGATCATAACGAACTTTTAGTTATAGAACTAATCACTCTAGCGCTATGTGCTGGCAGCCACTCTGAGAATTTTACATATAGTGAATCATTTCATCCTTACAGTACACTGTGACCTAGGTACTATTATCTCCATGTTAAAGGTGAGGAGACTGAGGCACAGAGAGGTGATGTAATTATCCAAGGTCACAGAGCCAGGAAATGGTGAATCTGAGGTCCAAACCCAGGTTGTATGGTTCCAGGGCTCCTCACCACCATGCCACATTGCCTTTCCACAAGCATGAGTACTTTCCACCAGGTGATGAGAGATGAGGCTGGAAGAGGCAGGCAGGGCCAACCCACAAAAGGGCCTGTTTGACCTGCTAACGAGACTGGACTTCAGAGTGTAGGCAATGCGGGCTCAGGAAAGGGTTTCATTCCACTTGGCATTTCATAGTGTGGATTTTAAAACGTCACGCTGACTACTGCCTGGAGAACGGTCTGGGGGCAGCAATTCTGGAGGCAGGGAGATCGTTCATTCATTCAACAAACATTTGAGTGTTTCCTTAGCATGAGCCACTGTGCTGGGTACTGTGGGTGAGACAGAGAACAAGGCAGACACAGGCCCTGCCGCCATGGAGGTTCCGTTCTAGAGGGAGGCTTCCAATGATCTGGAAGCTGTTTTTTTGTTTTTTTTTTTTTTTTTTGCAGTACGGGGGCCTCTCACTGTTGTGGCCTCTCCCGTTGCGGAGCACAGGCCCCGGATGCGCAGGCTCAGCGGCCATGGCTCACGAGCCCAGCCGTTCCGCGGCATGTGGGATCTTCCCGGACCGGGGCACGAACCCGTGTTCCTTGCATTGGCAGGTGGACTCTCAACCACTGCTCCACCAGGGAAGCCCATGGGAGCTGTTTTGACAGCATCCTGGACTGGGCACAGGCAGAGGGGATGGGGAGAGGCAGAAAGACTTGGGAGGTCCAAAGCAGGAAGAAGCCACAGGCCACACTGAGATTGAGCAGACAGGGGATAACGGGGAGGCAGGGGCTACGATGACTGCAGGGCTTGGCCTGGGTACTGGGTTGCTTTCATCTTCAACACATGTGGAGGGAGCAGGGCTGGAGGGTCACTTGGCACCTCCACGGGGACAAACCTAGTAGAAAGGGGCTACGTGGGTCTTATGCCCACGAGGAAAATCTGGTCTAGAAATACAGAATTTGGATTCAGCTCATAGAGGGTCATGAGAAGAATGAGACCACCCAAGGGGAGACATCAGTCCGGACAGAACAGCTAGGGACACTGCAGGGACCAGCAGAAGGCTAGTCTGAGATCCTGCAGGGAGCGGAGCCCCGGAAGCTTAGAGGAGAATGAGTTTCAGGAAGGAGACCAACAGCATCGAACGTGGCAGGGAAGTGTAGAAAGGACTGGAAAGCAGGTCAGTGAAAGGAGCTCACTGGATACTGGCAGGAGACTGAGTGTGATGATGGGGCCGGCCCGGCACTGACGGGAGAAGAGGAAGACGATCCGGGAAGAGTAGGTGACTCACAAAGAAGGCATTTCTTGGAAGTGAAGCAATAGGGAGAATTCAGGTGGCAACTTACGAGGAATATGGCCTTGAGGGGGCAGCTGAAAAGGCTTTTTAAGGTCGAAGAAACTTGACCATAATTAAATGCTAGGGGAGGGCAGAGAGAGAGAGAATATGAATGGATATAACTGAATGAGAGACACTGGTTAGCTGAAATGGGCAGTGACAGCACGAGGCTATGGAGAAGCAGGAGCCTGGGGCCCAGCGCACGCCGGGAGGCTCACCTTAGAGACCAGGAAGCTCCCCTTCCCCCGTGATGCGGGGCAGAGGGAAGAGGTGATCACAGAGAGCTTTCAGGTAGGAGAGCGGGAGGTTGAAGAAGATCTTGTGATGACACAGGCTCTACTTTCCTAGCGGAGGAGGACGAAGTGTCATGATGTTTGCTGAAGGTGAGGGACGGGTTGTGGGGAAAAGGATGCGACGTTGACAAGAACGTCTGCAACAGTCACCTGGAGAAGAGGAATCATGGCTGGAAGGACTGCCATGCACCCTGGGTTCCACGGAGGGTGGAGACAGCTCATTTACAGGGGTGCTGCCACCGAGCAGGGCTGTGTGGCTTGTCCCAGATCCCTCAGAACCTGGAAAAACGGCAGGGCGGTGGGCAGGGAGTCAAGGATACTGTTCAAGGAATGGCTGATGTGTGATGCAAGGGTCTCAGGCTGAAGGAGGAAGGAAGTGAACAGAGGAGGAGCGGGGGAGGGGATGGGGATGTAGAGGCCAAGAGAAGGATGGTGAATGGAGTAGAGGGAGGAACCGGTGGGGGAGAGGAAGGGACAAGGGGCCCCAGAGCAGGTGGGTGGAGTGAAGGCTTCAGAGGTGCCAGAGAGCAAGGTCCGCACTGACAGGATGGGAGAAGGCTGAGAAACGAGAGGCAAGGTGATGGCAAGACCCAGAGTGGAGAGGAAGAGGCTGGTGACATCCGTGAGGAGGGTAGCGAGTGGCAGAGGTGGAGACAGTCTAGGTCAACGGGAAGGGTTTGCACAGAGGTGGAATAGCAATGGAGAGTGAGCGCACGAGCCCACGGCTCAAATGTGAAGCTCACGGGGCCTGTGGACAGGAGCTGCTAGTGCTGGAGAGGGCTCCTGGGTAAGGGTGACCTCGGCGAAGTCAGGTTTAAGGGTGCACTTGGCAAAGAGGGCCAAGGCGTTGGAGAGGGGCATGTGCAGACCATGGAATCAGGACCAGGTCGGGGAAGAGGAAGAACAGAGCAGGATTGGGCTTCCCTGGTGGCGCGGTGGTTGAGAGTCCGCCTGCCGATGCAGGGGACATGGGTTCGTGCCCCGGTCCGGGAAGATCCCACATGCCGCAGAGCGGCTGGGCCCGTGAGCCATGGCCGCTGAGCCTGCGCGTCCGGAGCCTGTGCTCCGCAACGGGAGAGGCCACAACAGTGAGAGGCCCGTGTGCCACACACAAAGAAAAGAACAGAGCAGGATGGTTCGAGAGTTTGAGAGCTCCTTTCAGGAAGCCAGCGGGGCTGGGGGCTGGCCCTCAGACACCCTTGTCCTGGTCTGGATCTTCCCTCCAAGCCCAGCGCCAACCCCTGCTGGGGACACATGGGAACCAAGTCCCCTTGCCCTCCTGCAAGGGGACTCCCTGGGCTCCACAGCCCTGCCTGAAAAGGCATGTGACCTTGACCCTCCTGGCCACCCAAAACTGCAAATCCATAAGCCAAATTCTGACTTGGAGGAAATCACGCGTGCAGCTTCCTGTTATCTGGCCTAACAGAATTCCCCTCTGTAAGTGTTCATCTTTCCCTCTCCCACCTTCTGCTGACCAGAAGCAAGGCGAACACAAGATGCGTGCTTCAAAGACCCTCAGAATTCCATCACGACTGGGCTCTGCATACTCGCTTTCCCCTTTCTCCGCTGTTTTATTCCTATCATCTGTGATCAACCTTACTGTCTTCTCCCCAGGTTTTTCAATTTGTGATACCAAATTGGAATCCTCTTTTATGACAATGTCTGTAGAGAAGGAACTGCTTCTCGTGTCTGTATAAATTCACCACTGGATGTGCTCCAAGAAGAGCAGCGCCGTGTAGAGGGAGAGGAGGGTCTGACCGTGGGCTACGATTTGCTGCCTTTCCAACCGGGTGGGACTTCATTTGTTCCTTCACTGATTCACTGTTCCCTCAGCCTGGGCTGCAGCTTCCTCTCCTCCCCAATGTCACATGGCCGACTGCTCACGCCCCAGACTTTAGCTTAAGACGTCACCTCCTCAAGGTGCTTTCCCTGACCTCTCTTCTTAGATGTTTCCCTTTTCCTTTGCTCTCTTGACACCCTGGTCTTTTTCTTTGTAGCACCGATTGTAAGTATTCCTCTATTCATTTCATTAGCTCCTGTTCTAGACACTGCATGTATAGCGGTGGAAATAAGGGCAAAAATCTCCTCTCTCCTGGAGCCTACTGTCTGTTGGGGCATCAGGGACAACCTGGTTCACCATCTCAGCCCCCACTGGTGCCCTGCCGGCTGCCAGGTGGCTTCCTCGTTTCTCATCTCCCCACCCACTGGAAGGGAAGCGCTATGGAGGCAGGCGTCAGTTATGTGTTGGTGATCACTTAGCACAGTGTCTGGAGCACAGGGACCATGCTGCTCAGTGTGTGAGCACAGCTGATATGTGTTGCACGGGGAGTGTGTCCAATGCCACGCTCAGTGCTAATGATACAGAGCTGCCTGACACAGGGCCCTGCCCTTGGACAACTCCCAGTCAGGTGGCTCTAGAGATAGTTACAGAGTAAATGATGCGGGCCGGGACGGGGTGTGTACCTGACCACACAACCTCTGGGGGCGAAGGGGAGGCAGCTCCGGTCTCGGGCTGCGGCTGGGGGAGGCAAGAGGCTTCATGGAGGTTGTCCAGGCAGACACAGGAATCAGCCTGGGTTCTGCCCTCCCCTCCCCGTCACAGCCCTCGCTAACCACCTCCTGGCGTTTCCTCCTCCGGGACATCCCTGCACCCTCTGCTCTCCATTCTTCCCCTCACCGCCCAAGTCCACCCCTCTCAATTCCTCACCTGGGCATGGCGTTAGGCAAGAGCTGTTCCCCTGCCCCTTCCCTCTACTCTGTCGTATTCTGCAAAGCAGCACGAGATCGCTCAGGAACAAACATCTGATCATTAGTGTGCCCTGCTCATTGATTCTTCCACGGCTTCCCCAAAATCCACGGATGAAAACCCCAACTCCTTGGCGTGGCAGGACCTTTGCCTGCCCCTCCCGCCCCAGCCTCCTATTTGTCCATCTCCGACCTTGAGGTTCACCACAAAACGGAGCCATGGGCAGGGGGCAAAACAGCGTGAAGGTGAGGACTCTGAGCAAGTCCCGGATCTGTATCCTGGCTCTGACACTAAGTAGTAGACCTTGGGTACCTTTCATACCCTCTCTGAGTCTTAGTTTTGTCACTTGTAATACAGAAATGGTAATAAGAACAGCAACCTTGCAGGGTTGTTTTCAGGATTAAATGAGTTTATGTATATAAGACAACTGTCCAAATGTCCAGCACGTGGCACGTAACCAGGAATCAGGAGGTGTTTCCTCAAGGTCATTATTGGCCCATTGCTGGCAGAGCCCAGCCGGCTCTCAGGTGGCTCTAACTTGGTACCTGCTGTCCTTTCTTCCTAATAAACACCCTCCACTTGTCAACTAGACAAAGAATCATCTCTCAGTGTCAGCTCAAGTGCTTCCTTGGGGCTGTACCCTTGAGTCACCCAGGCAGCCTTAGGAGCTCTCTCTCTCTCTCTCTCTCTCACTCCCAGCCCCCTTGGACAATTATTTATTTCTTTATTTTAATTCTGGAGAATAGTTAGAAGTTCAGTGTGGCAGGATGTGATGATGAAAGGAGATGAGGCTGGAGAGATGGTCTGGGAGACTGTGAAGAGCCGGGATCAGCTCCTTACAGACGGGGGCCCCACCCCTACTGCTCTTTGTACCTCCAGAACCAAGCGCCGTGCCTTATGCATCCTGAGCCCTCCAGACCAAGTGCTCAACCAGCACAGACTCCTAATGAGTGACCAGGACAACTTCGGTGCATTAAGACGACCTCTGGGCATGCCTGGATCTCATGGATTTCCTGGGAACCACATCCCACTGTACGTTTCTACTGATGATGGGAAGGGCACAAGCAGGCAGGAGACAGAGGGCAGCTGTACGTGTATCTCTGGGAAGCTGTGCATCGTTCTCTGCACACAATTTTCATGAATGGGATGGAGATGTGGGTGGAGGAAGTGGGTGACATTCGTCCCTCCCATCTCTTTCCTCCCTCCCATCCCTTTCCTCCACCACACTGTCATGGGTGTGTCACAGACTGAAGGAGGTTGGGAAACAGGGGTGAATATGGTGAATATGGGGTGAAGACAAACATGCAGAACATCCAGGTGCCCCAGGCTGTCTGTATCAGCTCCAAACTGGAGCTTGCCGTTTGCAAAAGCCCATGTATTTAAAGAGCGTATCTCATTGACAGATGACTTCCTGCCAAATTTTAAAGGTGCAGCATCCTTCGCTGCTTAGCACCCCTGGCCTCCCGGGGGCCAAGAAAGACTCGTGTGTAGCGTGGGTCCCACTGGGCCTTCCTGAGAGGGGCAGCTGCTGCCTGTGTCTAGCAAACCTCTAGGTCCCAGTGCCTGAGGAAGCTTTAAGGGTATCATGGAAACTCAGTGAACATCTTAGAAACATGCCTGGTGTCATTCCTGGTTGAAGATGGAAAGTTTGGGCCTCTGAGCTTATGGGGATAAAGTAAGAAGAGACAGAGGTCCTGAAAATTGCAGACTGGAGGCTGAAAATGGCCATGTGCTTAACGCTCTGATTGGAGGAAAGGCAGGGTCCAAAAAGGAGCAGAGTCAGGATGCTGGGCTGCTGCCCTTGGTCTCCTTTCAAGCTCAGCTCTAACACCATCTGTTTCAGGAGGCCTCCTGGTGCCACCAGAGTTCAGTTCTGGAGAAGGGGAGGCAGGCACTGCCTGCAGAAGGCTAGACTTGGCCATCTTCCCCCTACTTGCTCTCAAACTTCATTCTGTGGAAGGTTTAGCTTCAACCCTAGGCAACCCTAGGGGATCAGGCTTTCTAAGTCAACCTGTTCTCTCTGGGATGTTGACCAACTCCTTTCCATCCTATAAACGAGTCTTAGCTTCAGACACCAGCTCCTCCAGGGAGCCTTCCCTGATGCCCTCAAGTAAGGTTAGCTGCCCCTCCTTGATATTTCCCCATTTTCTCATACTTCCTGGACTCTAATGAAGACAGACTAAGACTTGGGTGAAGGCACAGATTGTCTTGTTATCCTTGTATCCCGCTGTGGTCTGAACAGTGTCTGTAACATATAATAGGGGCCTAGATGATGTTGGATACACAGGGGACCTTATTTCCAACACGAGTCCCCTGGACTACTGGGCATCCTTTCTGCGTGATCTCTACGGCCCTGCTTCTCCATATCTCCAGGGTGAGGGTCCCAGCTCCTTCCTCCCTTAGGCCGGCCTCCGAGATCTAGCATTAGGCTTCCAGATTCCAGGCTCCAAGTCAGGAAGTGAAGCGACTCCGAGATTGATGCTAAAACTTGTTAGCAAGTTGTATGTAATTTTATAATGTTTCTGGTAAGTGCTAATTGCCTGTTCCTTAAATATTTCTTATTCTGCTGGGAAGCAAAGCAATTGCAAATATGAATGCTTTCCTACAGCTGGCTGCCCTCATGGAGGGGGCCTGAGTTTCTAGGTGCCAAAGACTCAGATATTGACAGAGCTGGAGGCCCCTCCCCCACCCTGACCTGGGATTGTGACAAGCATGATGAGAAGTATTTCTGGGAAATAAATCCCTCAACTTTTCCCACCCAGGACCTCAAACTTTTAATGGGTGGTGGGGGGTGGTGGTGATGATACTGCAGTGCCACCTGCCTGCTCTAAGGAAGTTTTTCTCTACCTGAACAGGGGCAGATGGGGTATTGATGCTGATGGGGCCAGGTATGCCTGGGGGTTTCTGCCTTCAAATGCCTCATGCCACCTGTGGAACACATGCATCCCGGCCACCCTCCCATCCCTGAGCCAAGATGTCTGTCCTGCATGGAATTCCCCAGGAGCTGGGCTAAAAGAAGGGCTAAGATGGGGGTGGAGATAATTCTGAAGCTTTGGGCCATGAGTGCAGGTTAGAAGAGCTGCAGGACTAGGGAAGCAGGGGAGGGGATCAGGCTTTTAAACCGAGTGTGCCATGCCCCACGCTGGAGGCTTCACTGCACGGAATCCTCGCAAGGCCCCTGTGAGATGAATGTTTATCAGCCCTTCTTCACAGATGAGAAAACTCAGGCTCAGGGATGTGGAGGGATTGGCTGAAGATCACACACAGAGCCAACGGCAGAACTCGGTTACAAAGTGGGTCTGTCTGACCCGAGTCTATGGGGACAGTGAAGAATGTGGGCTCTTGGCACCCGAGTGCCGGGAGGTGGTAAAGCGGGATGAAAGGGGATTGAGAGGATGTAGAGGAAGGGTGCCCGATGGTGCCAGGCACTGGGCTACGCCCTGTAGGACCAGATAGATCAATAAACTGCAATCTGCCTAGAATGGGTTCATAGGAGCCAGCATTTGGCTTGGAATTACCATCATTGAGGGCCTCGGATGCCACACGAATGACGACGCTTTATCCTGAAAGCAGTGAGAAGCTGTCATTAAAGTTTTGTGGTTTTTTTGTTTTTTTTAAGTAGCAGGGAACTGTGCCAGATTTGGATTCTAGGAAGATCACTGAGCTGCGAGAGGCAGATGGGTGGGGCTGGGGGAGGGGCCTGGAGTCAGGGATGCTGGGGATGCTGGGTAGGAGGACTGTGTGGTCATCAGGTGAGAGGCGATGAGGGCCTAGCCACGTCAATGACAGAGGAGCTGGGGCGCCGCAGAGGGAGAACTGGCAGAATCTGGGGACTGAGTCAGAGATGGGAGAGGGAGGAGGAGGTGGAGATTAGGCTGAGTGATGGTGTGGATGGTGGTGCTGTTCACTGGGATGGGGACACGGGAGCAGGGGGTGTGGGAGTGGAGACGGAGAGTTTGGTTTGAGATGGTGTTAATGCACTGAACGTTTGTGTCTCCCCCAGATTCAGATGTTGAAGTCCTAACCCCCAGTGTGGCTGTATTTGGAGATGGGGCCTCTAAGGAAGTAATAAAGGTTAAACAAAGTCCTAGGGTGGGGCCCTGATCTGATAGGATTAGTGTCCTTATAAGAACAGACAACGCACTCGCACTCTTCTTCTCCCTCCACCTGCACACACCGAGAAAAGGTCACGTGAGAACACAGTGAGAGGACAGCAATCTGCAAGCCAGAAAGACATCTGGCAGCCATCTGAAGCCAGCCTGGACCAGAAACCAAATCAGCCAGAACCCTGATCTTGAACTTCTAACCTTCAGAATCGTGAGAAAATAAATTCCTGTTATTCAGGCGTCCCAGTCTACGGTATTTTGTTATAGCAGCCAGAATAGGCCTAAGACAGACGGGGTGGGCTTGAGATGTCCGAGGGGGAAGCTATGTAAGATGTGTCGCAGCTAGACATGCAAGTGGGGAGTAGATCTGAAAGTCACCAGGGTTCAGGCTGAGGTTGAAGTCATGGGAGTAGATGTGATCAATGGTGGAAGGTTCTAGAAAAAGAGGATGAAAGCTGAGAGCCTGAGAAGTGCGTGCGCTGAGGGGGCAGTGGGGAGCCATGCAAGAGCTTAGGGGGAGTAGCTAGGAGGGTGGAGGGGACCTAGAAGGCTGCAGGGAGAGAAGCCCAGAGCAGATGGGAAAGGGCACAGTCATATCGGGGCCTCAGGGAACTCGACCACCCACTTCTTCCACAGAAGAGGGCATCTCGCCATGAAGGTGTGAGACCCATGGGTGTCACCCTCAACAAAGGTCAAAGGTGGAAGGACAAGAAGGGAAAGGCAGGCCCATCCTGACATTTAACCCTTCCCAGGCTCTTCTTCCCGCTGAACAAAGTGCTAACTCCTTACAAGGCCTTGAGGCCCTTGGTGACCAGGGTCTGTCTTCTGCCACGTCTGCCTTCACACTTTACACAGTGGCCACCATGAAACACCTCCTTTCCCAGCCAGTCTGGGGAGTGAGGGTGAGGCAGGGGCCTAGGACCGGGGCTATCAGAGCAACCACGGGCCACCTGGGGGACAGGCATGGAGCCACGTGGCCCACAGAGGAGGGCAGAGCCCGGAGTGGAGGGCAGTGGTCATCACGGAACTTTCTCAGCTCCCAGGGGACAGCACCTCTGTGCCAGGCACTGTGCCAAGAGCCTTCGTGATCTCATTTCATAACACTGCACAGCGATGCCATATAGTCAGCATTATTACCTCCATTTTATGAGTGGGGAAACTGAGGTTCAGAGAGACCGTATAACTTGCCTAAGGTCACACAGCTGGGGCCAAGCTGGGATTCACCAGCTCTGGTCCAATTCCAGAGTCTGTTCTATCTTCACAGAAGCTGCTGCCTCTGTGCACAGAACCCGTGTAGCCCCTGTGGGTTAGTGAGGGGTCTAAACGTCCAGACTCGCTTCTCTCTTCCTATTTTGTCATGGTTCCGAGGAGAAGTCCGGCCCACACCTAGTCTGTGACCGGCAGTCACACAGCGTATGTTTTTAGGCCAAGTCTATGTTGTCTTCTATTGTCGCCACAGTACCTAGCCTCGTTCTGGTCACATAACAGGAGCTTAATCAATACTGGCTGAGTGAAATGGCCAACCTAATCCCAATCTCTAGGAACAAGGAACCCAGGCTCATGACTAATTTGACTGGGCTCATGGCCCATTTGACTGGGGCAAAGCTTCGGCTTCTATAAAGATTTGATAAGGAATTGAAATTTTGTAACTTTGGGACGCTCCCAGTATAAGAGAAAATCATGGGCCTTCAAGCTACAGAGACCCAGCGTCGAATCTTGACTCTGCCAGGTCCCACATTTCTGTGTGGCCCTGGGCAGGTCACTTACCCTCTGAGGCTCTGATTCCTCTTCTACAGAAGAGCAGCCATCGTCACATAGCTGTGAGCACTGCATGGGATGCAGCGGTACTATTCAAACTCGTGCTTAGCTACAAATCCCCTCTTAGAAGAAGGTGTACAGGAGGAGATGGAGGCAGGGTCCGAGGCCTCCCTGCTGGGCATCCCCTATCCCACCACCTTGGTGGTCACCGAGGGTAGCCCAGGTCTTTGTGTGACAGTTTGAAAACCCTGAGACAATGAACACACAGCTTCTGGCACATAATAGGCTCTCAACAAACGATATGTCCCTTTCTTTTCCAATGAAATCACACCAAACAAGCCTAACTCCTCTTCCCCACAGAACAGCCCTTCAAATATTTGGACACAGCTCTCAAGTCTCCCCTGAGTCCACTTTCCCCCGAATAAACATTCAGGGGGCTGTTAACCTTGCTCACTGGGCTTGACTTTAAGTCCTCTCCTTATCCATCTCAAGCTGAGGTCCCCACGTCTATGCCCAGTTCTCTGACGCCTGATCAGAAGAGAATAAAGCAACACTCACTCCCTGGGATAAATTCTAGTAGCTGATATTTTTGAAACTTCAAACGACTTGATATTTATTCCCACTTCATCTTATCCTGGTAATTGAGCCAATACTCCACTCCATCCAGATCTTTCTGCACGCTGTTTGCTGACTGCTGTACCATCAGCCCTCTCAAGCTCATGTGACTTTTGTCTTATCCAAGCCATGAATAAGATATGGAAAGATTAGGGATGTGGATGGCACAGAATCATTCCTCCCCACTTCTGGAAACATTCACTGCTGAACATCCGTAGAAGCTCTGAAATGGGGAAACCTTAGAAACCTTTTGAGTCTAAACCCATTCCCATTTCCAGAGTAGTGAGGGCCAGGGCTTGGGCCAGAATCAAGGTCTCCTGATTTCTCGTCTGGGTCTCTTTCCATTGCCTCACAGCTGCGTACATATAACGATGTGCCAGAAGAGCCCATTCACTTAACTACCTATGTACTCACTCACTACTCACCTTGTAATTTGCAACATTTTAATTTTCACATTCTTTATCTAAACTTAATCTTCACAGAAGCCCTGTGCCCGAAGGTGTATTATGATGTCCATTTCACAGATGAAGAAACAGAGCCCCAGACAGGCTCCCTGACTCACCATGGAGCTGGAAAGTGACAGAACCAGGATTTGAACTCAGCACGTTGTCACCCAATAGGTGTTCTCTGTCTGCTGTCCTGTCTCACTTAGATGCATGTTTCCTACTCTTCAAACAGTACATCCATCATCCTTACCCCAGTGGGCCTATCATGGTTTGACAGTGTTCCTGCAGGAAATGAGGGCTAGCCTCCCGTTATGAGTTGAATCGTATTCTCCAAGAAGATGTGCTGAATCCTCACCCCTGGTCCCTGTGCATGTGACCTTATTTGGAAATAGGGTCCTTGCAGACGAAATCAAGTTAAGATGGCGAGCCCTTAATCCAACATGACTGGTGTCCTATGAGAAGAGGAGAGACACACGGGGACGTGTGACCACAGAGGCAGAGATGAGAATGATGCAGCTATAAGCTAAGGATTGCTGGCCACCAGCAGGAGCTAGAAAGAAGCAAGGAAGGAGTCTACCCAGAGTGCCGGAGGGAGCGTGGCCCTCCTGACACCTTGAGTTCAGACTTCTAGCCTCCAGAACTGGGAGAGAATAAACTTCTGTTGTTAAAGCCATCCAGTTTGTGGTGCTTTGCTAGGGCAGCCCTAGGACACTAATACATGTCCTGTGTACCCAGTTTGGTGACAGAATCCAGGTCCTGGTATAGGAAGAGCCTTTGGTCCACTGGGGGTGTGAGTCACACTGAGCAGAGCGAGAGTCCTTTGGACCCTAAATAGTCCCGTGTAGAATGATCATGTCTCCAAATGGGGTGGAGAAGGACGCTTTCTCTCCCCCTCCACTGCCTCCTGTCTCTCTAGTCATTTAAAAGACTTAAAGCTCCATTTCTCGATAAAGCTTTTCCCGATGCCCCAGAAAGGACGGCTGCCCCTTCTCTGTGCTCCCATTGGTTCTGTTTGCTGCAATTATCTTGCTTTAGTAATAGCTCGTTTGTTTTCTCCTGTCTTACCATGATAGCGCAGGCCCCTTGCAGCGAGGGCCTAGATCCGATGCATCTGTTCCCGCAGTGCTGGTCTAGGGGCGGATACCCAACAGGGCCTTCACAAATGCTTGGGGGATGGTCTCTGCTCCACCTTCTGTGGGGATCTGCACTAGCAGTCATCAGGAGGCTTGGCAGTGCATGGAGGGGTGATGGTAAAGGTATCTCCTGGACCCCAGACTTTGCCGTTCCCTTAATGCCTGTTCCCACCAAGAGATGCAGGTCACCCGCGTCTGTACCCTCCTCAGGTCACCAACGGTGTGTGTCTGTCCCTAGCCCTGTGCACATAGTCACTCATCACTATGACACCCAAACAGGGTAGCTTGGGAAGCTACTGTCTCCAGTCTGAAGATATTATAAAATAAGCAAGGCTCAGAAAGTTTATGGGGCTTTTCAAAGGTCTACATAAGCCAGGTATGAACCCAGGATGGAACTGGTGTGTGTGACTGATCCCAGATAATCCTCAAAACAGCCCAGGAGACCCACTGGACAAAGAAGGAGGCTGGGACTCAGAGAAGTTGAATAACATGCCTAAGGAGAGGAAGCTAGTGCAGGGCGGAGCCGGGATTCGAACCCAGGGCTTGTTGACTCCAAACCAGACCCCAAGCGTCTGACTCATTGGCTCCCCAACAGCAGTTACCTTCGTAAGAAGCCTTGAAGCCCAGGGAGCTGCCACTGCTGTCGGTCTGGAAGAGGAGCCACATTTGATGGTTGGTGCTGACAATGAGGTCTGGGACCGACGTACCTGTCAGGCTGTCAGGAGAGAGAGATTCAGAGGCGTGCACCCCACTGTGGCACCCCAAGAGAATGACGGTGTGACTGATGGCATCTAAAGGAATATCTAGGTGCCAGGCCCACTCGGGCAGGTACTGAGCCCCACAGTGTTTCTGGCACTGAGCCCGGCAGCACGTGCTCACGTGCTGGGAGACTCAGGACCACTCCCCTCCGGCCACAGGCAGAGCTTGCATCTCAGCCACGACTCCCCTGCCCAGACTCCAGGGCTTGGAAGAGAGGTCTGTGTCCTCACTTGCACAGGGGAGGGATGGCTGGAGCCAGATCTAATCAAGGGGGTGTCTACACCCCTGCAACCTCCTGTCTTTCCTGTGAACTGTATTGCAGAAAAGACACAGACAGAAACCCATTTCCCCAGTCGGAACCCAGCCAGTCCTTTTAATGAGGCACCTCTTTCCACTCCAGCATGAGAAGTGAGGCTTAAAGCGCAGCCACCACCCTGGGCAACGCTCTTTCTGAAGAAGAGAGTGTAGGCACGGAGAGGACTCTGATTCAACTCACATCTACCAGGCACCTACCCAAGCCAGACCATGTCCCTTTCATGATCTTATTTAATGTCCCCAGTAGCCCAGTGAGGTAGAGGTTGTGTTATCTCCACTGTACAGATGAGAAGACAGAGGTGCAAAATGGGCAGTGGCTTTCCCAAGGTCAGCCTGCTGGAGTGGCAGAGTCAGAGTCCACGGCACAGCCTGGGGCTCCTAGAAGAAACCTGGCTTCCTTTTTCTGCTGGGACCAGACAAACTGTCAGCACAGATGGGGTGTGGGGGGTTGTGAGGGGGTGGTGGGATTAACGGACCCTAATCCCTGCTCTACCCTGGGGTCTCAAAGCTTGAGGAGGGCTGTTGAGTTGGCCGCAGAGAGGGGATCGGTACTCTGTGAGCACCGTGCCGGTGGAGCGGGGAGAGACCACCTGGGATACAGCAGTCTGGTGCGTGTGACATCCCTGGGCTGGGGGCTCTGACATTCTGTAATGAGTAAGGATGGACTCCAGGGTGGTGGTGAGCAAGGGTGAAGACCAAGGCCTCTGCTCTTCCTCTGTGTGACCCACTTATGACAACTAAGGAACCCAAGGATTCTGCATGTGTTTCCCTGAAGTTTTGATATTGATGTTGGCCTAAAGAGATCTGAGGGTGGTGGGAGAGCCCCTGGGCTGCTACAGAACTTGTTGGGATCTCACTCAAACTAGACTGGTCCAGAGACCTGGGTACAAGCCCTGGATCTGCCATTCATTTGCTGTGAGATCTTGAGCAAATGGTCGAGCCTCTCTGAGCTTTTTCACTCCATATAAATGAGGGGTTGAAATGTATGATCCCCCAGAGTCTTTTCAGCTCTGCTGTTCTGCGGTTCTCTCTATGACAGAGCACAATGGGGTCATGGGGGAGACAGAGTGGGATCCTGGCCTCTTGGACACATCGAGCTGATGTACCACACAGGTCAGCATGCCAGGGCAGGTGAGTGATGGGGATGCACAGAGAGGAGGGGAGGGGTTGAGTATGATGGGTAATTCATGTGTCAACCTGATTGGGCCACAAAGTGCCCAGATATCTGACCGAGCATAATTCTGGGTGTTTCTGTGAGGGTGTTTCTGGATGAAATTAACATTTAAATTGGAAGACTGAGTAAAACAGATTGCCCTCCCCAATGAAGGTGGACCTCATCCAATCAGTTGAAGAACTGAATAGAACAGAAAGGCTGACTCTCTCCCAAGTAAAAGAGAATTCTTCCTGCCTGCGTGACTTCCAGCTAGGGCAGTGCTTTTTTCCCACCCTGAACTTGAACTGAACATCAGCTCTTTCTGGGTCTTGAGCCTGCTGGCCTTTGCTCTAGAACTACATCATCAGCTCTCCTGGGTCCATCCCCAGCTCGCTGACTCAGCCTGCAGATCTTGGGACTTGTCAGTCCCCATTACCACACAAAATGATTCCTTATCATAAATCCCTTTTTTTATATACACATCCTATTGGTTGTTTCTTTGGAGAACCCTGATTAATACAGTGGAGAGTAGGCAGCAGGGAGGATGCCCTTCAGGCTGACATTCCACTCCTTTCTCTTGAGAGCCCAAGTCCCAGCCATGTCACCTGACATGGTAGGGAATGTTATTCAACTGCCCTAACAGGATATTCCAGGTAGATGTGAGGAAGGTATGAGAAGCACCCAGAACAGAACAGCTCCTGGACGAGTCAGCTATTACAGAATGGCCCTTTTTTTATTTAGCATTAAGTCCAGAGGGTGTTAGTGTGGTTGGGAGGGGGTGTGGCATGGGATGCTGTCCTTGATGGAAATCAAAAGACATGAATTCAAGTGCTGGTTCTGCCACCAACCATCTTTGTACCCTTTGGGCCTCAGTTTTCCCACCTGTTAAATGGGTGTAATAGCACCTTCCTCACAGGGCTGCTGTGGGAATTAAATGAGATAACTGATGTGAAAGTTCCCATCACAGTGCCTGGGCACACAGCAGGTGCCCAACGTATGTGAAATCTCCCCTCCTTCTTCGCAGGGGAGGTGGATGAGGTCAGGCCTGTCTATCTCTCTAACGCTGGGCCACACGCCCTGAACGGGAGCATTCTTCTGCTTTCGTGTCAGGCTAATGGGTGAAGGAGGAGCCAAATGGCCCCCAGGAGCTGAGACCCAGTGTAATGGAACCCAGGACAGCCCGACATCATCCTCTCCCGTGACTAGATCATGTCAAACCAGCCCTTCTGGCCTCAGAAAATGTGGTCCCAATTCCCTGAAACTATCCTTTTCCCAGACAGTTATGAGCATGGAGGGAAATGAGCAAAACATTTCCATTGTCTCTGTCTGAAGTTAGACCACCACACGTGTACGTGGCCTTGAGGAAAAACTCCTGGGGGAGAAGCAGGGTCTGCACAGACGTAGGCAGTCCAGTGGAATGCTCCAGGCGCACGCAGCAAACCTCTACTCCCCCTGCTCCCTGAGAGGCTGTTCATTCTGTATAATTTCCCTGTGACTTCCTAGCGAGACTCCGGCCCAGTGCTCTGTTTTCCTTGGTAGGAGCAGAGGGAGACGGAAGGATTGTGGCTGAGACAGTGCTGCAGGACACCTTTCCTTGTCACAGCATGGTGGCGAGGGGTAGGGTCAGGGGGACCAAGCAGGACTCGACAAGCCCATCCCCCGTCCCCAGCCAAGGTACCCGAGCTCCTGCCCTGCCCACCACGTGCTCCGCTTCACTCACATGTAGAGAACCGTCTTCTGGTCTCCGTCCTGACCGCCGTCCCCGACCGTCAGGGTGTCGTAACCCCTCTCCAGGTCAAACTCCTCGAAGGCCAGCTTGATCACCTAGGGAGGGAGCAGGGGTTAGGGAGAGGGCAGGGGCTGCCGGGAGAGACTCCCACGGCCTTGAAGACAGCAAGGATCTTCACGTCGCCATGCCCAGAGCGCCCGCGACACCACCCCACACAGCCCTCAATCCAAACTGAGTGTTTCCATGCCACCTTTTTGAGTGTCAACTTTTTCTCTCTGGGGCCATACAGTCTCTGGGGTCCCCTGACGTTTTCCAAAGACGATCATGGTACATCTGGCCGATTCTGGAGGCTGTCATGGCAACACCAGGCACATCTGGCCAGCTGTGAGAGGATGAGACTCTTCCTTCATGCTTTAATGCACAGAAATCCTCGCGGAACTGGAGGCAGATTTTCAGGCCACATGTGGACTCTGAGCTATGCGGTCCTCAGGGACCTGCAGACACTTCCCTCCGCCTCTCCTCTGCCTGCTTTTCTCCATCCACTTTGTTTATTTGTCGAATAAATGAACGTTCCAGGAACGGGCTTTCGACAAGATTCTTTTATCTTGTTTTCTCCCTGCCTGCTACAAATACTCACTAAGCACTCACACCACGTGCCAGCCTAGGAGGTAGGGTTTCAGTGGTGAGCATGGCACGGTCCCTGCCCTGCGTGAGCGGGGAAACAGAACAGTAAACTGATAACCAGAATCCCAGGTGACAGACGCTAGCCTATGGTGGGGGGAGGCGGGGAGGCTGCTTGTGATTGGCGGGGGGAGGCGGGAAGGCTGCTTGTGATTGGCGGGGGGAGGCGGGGAAGCTGCTTGTGATTGGCGGGGGGAGGCGGGGAGGCTGCTTGTGATTGGCGGGGGTTGGGGGGGTGGTCTGAGAGTTCTGAAGGTTCTGGAAGACTGTCGGGGTCAGAAGGGGATGACGGGAGCGGCAGGGGTCTAGGGCGCAAGGCCCGAGCTGTGGCAGAGATGGAACATTCTGGAGTGGTCAGTGTCTATCAATGCAGGTCCACAAACCGAGCAGAGCCGTCAGCTGCCTCATTCTGGGGGACAATGTGGTTGGGCCTTCTGTGCAAGGTGGTGGCTCCAGGAGGTCCAGAACTTGAGACATCTGCCTGCAGCGAGGTCCAAAGGGCCTCATAGCCTCCCCTGCCCCGAAGAGCTGGGCTTTATCCTGAGGGAGGAGCGGCAGGAGAGTTTTAAACAGTGGGTGACGGGGACAGTTAGGTGTTGGAGAAGAACATGGGTCTGGCTGCTCGTGTGGAAACTGACATGGCAGGAGAGAGGCCAGAGCCGGTGGGGCTGATTCGAGGCTTCAGTGGCAGTTAGGTGAGCGATGCAGGAGGGCCACACAGTGGAGACGCAAGAGAGAGACGGCCCTGCAGTCTTTAGGGCTTTGTGACTGGATGGATGTGGGGACTGAGGGAGAGAGGGAGTCTGGGAAGACCTGCAGCTTCCCGGCTTGGGCAGTTGGGTGGTGGGTGACAGTGCCGTTCGTGAAGACAGAACACAGAGTCCCCTCCCCTAACATCTCGTCTGGGCCTCTTTTTGCCTGTTTCAGGCTGGTTTCAATCTGATAAGGATCTTCAGTCTCCCAGTAGGGAGGCTGCAAGTGCTTCTTTGTTTTCTATTCTGCTACTCAAGGAGTAGAGAATTCCCATGGATAGCTTTTCCTAGTGGTGCAGGCTTCCTCTGTCCAAACCAAGCAGCCCAGCAGAGCCTCAGCCCAGGGTGCCTTCAGGTGCCTCGGAAGGAAACTGCTGCTGCACTTGTGGCTGAGCCCCGTACCGCCTGTGCAGTGCCCTCTGCCTGGGCACGGGACTCACGGCGAGAAGCCGTGAGCGTGGACAGACAGGACAGGGAGGGCGGGTGCCGTTGGCTAGAAGGAGGCTGGAAGAGGCTTCCTGGAGGAAATGAAGCCCAGGCTGAGTTTGGGAGATGGACTGGGGTCCGATAAATGGAGAAGGAAAGGAAAGTGATCCAGGCAGAGGGAGAAGCAGGTGCTGGGGCAGAGCGGTGGGGTGAGTCAATCTAGAGTTGTATGACTGAGAGGGAAGCAGAGGGTGGTGATGCCAGAGAAGTGGGAGGAGCCAGGTTAGGAAGGGCTGTCTATCATGCTAAGCATTTAGGCTTTGTCCTGAAGACAAGGGGGAATCATGGAAGAGTTGTAAGTAAATGTACCGCATGAGACTTTTGTTTTAGGAGCAATAGCATTGAGGGCTGGTGGAAAACAGACCGATGTCTGGGCTGTGCAACAGTGTGGGTGAGGGAGGTTGTGGGCCCTTAGCAGGCAGCAGTTGGGGCCTGTTAGAAAACAGGGGATGGAGGAACTGGGGGTACTGACCTTGGAGAAGAGAGACTCGGGGGCAGAGGCAGGAGCAGCGGTAACCCTAGCTGTCTCCAAGGGCAAACGTGGAGATGACAAGGCACTGAGACCCAACTCTGTGACTGTCAGAACTGTCCCACAATGAAAAGGAGTGCATTCAGAGGTAGTGAGCAGCCCATCGCCGGTGGTATGCAAGAAGAGTGAGGAAAGCATTCCTGCTTGGGGCTCTCAGATAGTTTCGACAAAAATACTAGACCCTACTGATAAAAATCCTTGTTGGCTACATAGACACATATTACAGTGAGCAACCTACAGCGAGTGGGGAAGCCTTAGCCCCTCTGGTTTTCCCGCCGAGCAGGCAAGCTCGCCTCCATGTTCCCTGATGACCCATCATCACCATCTGCTTAGGCTGGAATCGCCTTCCCATCTCTTACCCTCCCCAGTCCTGCCCTGCAGAACGATGTTGCCATTTCCCAGCCCAGTACGCAAGGAGGGGCCCTCGGCACCTGCTCCCCTCTGCCCTCCCACCACAGGACCTGTGTGGTCTCCCCTCACATCGGCCCATTCACGACCCTGGTTTGCACAGTCCCCTCCCCCGCCCGCAGTTTCCCTAGCAACATCTCTGCATCCTTGAGCTCTTGTCCAAGTGCTCCCTGATTGCCCTTCCTCTCCTCTCCGTGTCAGGACTTACCTGCTGTACTGCGACTGATCTGTTTACCCGGTCTTCCACTACACCATGAACTTCCTGGAGGGCAGGGGCCAGGTCTCATGGCCTCTGAACCCCCAGCACCTGTCGGTGTGCCAGGCACATGCCACGGGCTCAGACAATGCTGAATGCGAGAACGCTTTCCAAACGTTTCCTGACTCCCCAGCATGGACTTATCGCCAGGCTCCTGGACCCCTCACAGGAGCTATCGTCAAGGACAAAGGTGGGCAGACTCTTCCTGTAAAGGGCCAGGTGGTAAATATTTGCCCCTGTGCATCCCGTATGATGTCTGTTGCAACGACCCGCCTTTGCTGTTGCAGCAGGAATGCAGCCACACACCCATGTAGCCATAATCCATGTACATTGATATGTATACGAATGGGCAGGGCTGTGTTCCAATAAAACTTAGTTTACGGAAACAGACAATGAACTGGATTTGGCCCAAAGGTGGGAGTTTGCCGACCTCTGGTCTAGGAGATTCTTTGAGACACTTAATCCCAGTTTTTGATCTTCTCTTGAGAGATTTTGTCACTACGAGAGCTGACACCTATAATGTACTCGACTCTGTTCTGAGCGCTTTACGTATCTCAACTCATGTAAGACAACAGCGACTGTGAATACCTCCATGTTACGAATGGGAAAGCCCAGGCACAGAGACATTAGGCGACTCGCCTAAGATCACACAGCTAAGTGGTAGAACTGGGACTCATCAGGCAGCCAGAGGCCAGGCCCTTACCACTGTGCTCGACTACCTCACAGCATCCCAGGGAGGTCTCCGGTCCACAAGGCAGGGACCACGACTTATGCTCTCAGTCTTCCCTAAGCTCTTTTTCTGTATCCCAGCAGCTCAGCTAACACTTGCTCATAAAATACTCCAAGGCCAGTTGTGCCTTCTGCAGACCGAGGGGCCTGGCCTCTGCAGGGAGTCAGGGTCCTGCCTGTACATTCTCACCACCGTCACCCCTTCCAGCCAGCCCCCACTCACGAAGCCACCGCCAAAAGACAGAGCACGTGATTACTATGTCTATGATGGGAAAACATTGCTCTGAAGGCCAGAACCAGAGCCATAAAGTGATTCACATCACTGAGTAGAGCACCGCTGACGTGAGCTGCATTTTAGAGTGTCTGACCCTAACGTGGGAGCTAATTACACCAGGCAGACAGCACAACATACACAACGTTGACGCTTTGGGATGCGCCCCCAGGGCCCAGTGTACTGGTGCTTTCATTTATTTTTCGCTCTTCTCTTTGGCCTTTCTTTAAAGACAGGATCCTATAATGATTCATTAACTAACATGCAGGTAAATCAAGCTGGCAAGGTGTCTTTCTAAGGCAGGAGAGTGGCAGCACATGAAACAGGCATGATTAAGAGGCACGTGTGTACACAGCTCAGACGCCCAATTTGCACCCATTAGGTAAATGAACAAACAAACCCTGCACTAGGACATCATTACTGAGCGCCTGCCCTGTGCCAAGCACCGAGCTAGCTGCTTCCCATAAGTTATCTCACTTGTCCTACAATCTACAGCAGAACCTAAATGCCAAGTGCACGGTGCAGATGGTGAGTATTGGAGGATGGCAAAGGAGGGAGAGATGAAAGGTGGCCGCATGGGGGAGGTGGGTGTGCAGGGACCTGCAGGATGGAGGAGGGTGTGGGCTCCGTCCCGGAGATGCTCTGAGCAGTGAACAGGGAAACAAGGAGCCAGGAGGGCAGCCGAGGGGTCAGCGGGGAGGGGAGAGCAGCATGGCTGAGTCTGCATTTTGTCTGGCAGGCCAGAGCAAGCAGTCTGGATTTGAGGGTGAAGATGTGGGGGAAGCTCTAACTCGGCATGGAGGGAGGGCTGGAGGCAGACAGACCTGCCAGGAGGCTGGTCCAGGGCCCAGCAGTGGGACGAGGGCTTAGGGGAGCCTGAGTCTGTGTTCATTGCAGAGAGCGGGTGGGGGAGGGAATCCTGGAGACTGTACCCCTCAGCACACAGCTGCCTTTCCGGAGAATTGTGGGCAATGGGAGTGGGACCCTGGAGGGTGCCCACCCTGGGCCCAGAGGACATTCCTTGCTTCCTGAGCACCGTCCAGGACCAGCCGAAGGACAGGGATCCCAGTCCTGCCAGCCCGTGCCCAAGGTCTCAGCGAGGCTCCAGAGGACCTGACAGCTCTCAGGCATATTTTGGGAAGCTGGAGTCCCAAGAGATCTAGACTGAGATTGTTCTGTCCAGTGACTGCATTTCTATAACTGCCTCCTAGCTGGGCTCTGGCCTCTGCTGCCCATCCTTCACTCTGTACCAAAAACCCTGTGCCCCACGACCCCTTAGAGCTGGGGTTGGATAACTATGGTCCTTGGGCCAAATCAGGCCCGTGGCCTATTTTTGTTTGGCCCCTTGAGTTAAGAAGTGTTCTCACTTTTTTTAAAGGGTTAAAAAATACATAAACCACTACAAAGAAGAATGTGCAACAAAAACCTCACATGGTCCTCAAAGCTGAAAATATTTATGGTCTGGCTCTTTACAGAAAGTTTGCTGACCTCTGGCCTAGAGCAATGGTTTTCAAATTGAGTTCCCAGGCACCCCGGGGTTCTACAAAGGCACTAAGGGGGCACAAACAAAGGTGGGAAAAGAGCCAGAGTGGGCAGGGCCTTGCTCCAACCAAAGCAGTTCCTTCTGATCTAGTTCATGATTGGGACTCTGTGACAGACATAGTGGTTCACTCAATGTTCCTCCCACCATTTACACATCTTAATAGAACGCTGGCTTTGTTTGGAGCGTGGCAATATATGTGGCTAACCTCAGAGCTAAGGATAGTGAAGTGACAGGATTCTGGGCAATGAGACATGAGCTGAGGAGCCCTCGGGGCATTTTCCCACCTTTCTCCTTGCTTTCCTGGAATACAAATGTGAGGACAGAGGTGAAGCAGCCTTCTTGTGATCATGAGGACAAGAGCCACAAGCAAAGCATGGCAGAGGTGCTCAAGACACTGAGAAAACTACTAAACCAGCCCTGGAGTCTTCACTTCTGGACCTTTGGGTTATGGAGAAAATAATCAGTGTTTCGTTTAAGCTTCTGTGGAGGAGTTTTCTGCAACTCACAGCCAATCAGAACCTAATGACTATGGGTTCTGAAGAAAGGCTTTCATCACCACAGAAAAGTTTATCAACTCTTGAGCCTCAGGAGAAAGTTCCGCTTCTTGGCATGGAAACCCTAGGCTTTCCATGGCCTGCCCCTGCCCCTTCCCTGTGAGTCAGAGCTCCCTCCACAACCCTCGGCTCCAGGCCTGCTTCCCTATTTCTCCTCAGAGCGCTTCTCTGAGCTCCTGAGGGCTGACCTTGGCTTCCCCCAACCCCTCCCGCCTCAGGATGCTAATGCTTTGAACAGCCTATTAGCGCCATGAAAGGAAGGGAACTCCTTTTCCCTGGGCACGGCCTGCATGGTGACTCCTGCCTGGGTCTTGCTGAGGGCCCAGGGCAGGGCTGGAGAACTGGCTCCTGGGGTGGGGTGGAGGGGAGTCTGGTGGAAGGGCTGCTCTGAACCCTCAGGAGTTCTAGCAGAGAGGCCTCCAGCACCTTTTTGTTTGTTTGTTTTGTTTTTTTTTTTGTTTTACTCGGGCCTTTCATTGTTGTGGCCTCTCCCGTTGTGGAGCACAGGCTCCGGATGCGCAGGCTCAGCGGCCATGGCTCACGGGCCCAGCCGCTCCGCGGCATGTGGGATCTTCCCGGACCGGGGCACGAACCCGTGTCCCCTGCATTGGCAGGTGGACTCTCAACCACTGCGCCACCAGGGAAGCCCCAGCCCCTTTAAGGAAGGTTTTCGAGGAGGCTGGGAAAGAAAGCCCAGGGGCAGAGACTGAGAACTTTCAGAGGTTGTGGAACCTTGGTCACTATCTCAGGTTTAACTTTGCTGGCTCTGAGAGTAGTAAGCCCGTCATCCATTCATTCACTCATTGGTTGATGGATTCATTCATTCAATTATTCACTCAACAGTTAATACGTCCTTGCCAGGTGCTGGGCTTTGGAGAGGCAATAGAGGAAGACAAACATGGCCAATGCCCTGAGACCTCACAGTCTAGAAGGGGAGACACACGAGTATATGCGAAACACAGCGCAGTGTGATGAGTGCTGAAATCAGAGGAACACGGGGATGGGGCAAACGCTAGGGGCACAAAATCCTGGCTGGAGGAGGGAGCAGGCTTTGTCTTCACGAATAGAGGAGAGTGTGTGGGAACAGGCCACGGCCAGCTCTAGGGGAAGAGGAATGCCAAAATACACCGGGAACTGAAAACAACTGTAAAAAGGAAAGGGATCAGGGTCAGGACCGGAGGAGGCCATGGAAGGGTCCCTCTAGAGCCGCCCAGTCGTGAGGAATGAGCTGTGGGGGAATTTAGGGAAAACCTCTCTCATCACCAGCCAGCATCTGCGCGGGGCGCAGCACAGAGAGTGTGAGAGTGAATGTTTGCTCAGTGAATAAGTAAGTGAACAAAAGGGCCAACACGTGGGTTCCTGACATTTGCACGAGAGTCATTGCTGGCTGGACAGTTATTTCTCTGTTCTTCAGATCTACAAAGGGAAGAGTGACACTGATAATCCCCAAGGAGCGAATAATCAAAACGCTGTTATCTTTGGCTTTGAAGTTCATAAAATGCGCTTTCCTCTCCCTCTCCCTTCCAGGCCCGCTCCTGCTCCTTTGCGTCCTCATCCCTCTGCCTCCCGTACCTCTCTTTCTCTCCTGCCTGCCTTTTACTTCTTTTCTAGCACAGGTGGATTAACTGTCCTGATCAAATCCAGCGAGGATCATATGCAAATTGACTCCTATGTCTTGAGTTCATACTGAGAAGCTGTGAAGGAAAGGCCGATGGGCGCCAGTAGGGGGCACCGACTCAGGTCTGGGTTTCAGTCCTGACCATGGAAATTTCATCAGCCACATCCTTCCTGAGGCTGAGCTGAAAGGTCCTAACAGGAGGAGGCTCTGGGGCCCAGCATGGGCGGGGCCATACCTGAGGAGCTACCTGACCCAGAGATAGGTCTCTTCCGTCAGTTGTTAACGTATTCAAACATCTGCTGAGCTCCTCCTCTGTGCCGGGCACTGTGCTAACTGCAGGAGAGATAAACAACATGCCACTCCTGCTTTGGGGGCTCTCATGAGCTATGGAGGAAAGAGATTCCCAACACAGTGCAATGCAACATGCATGCAAACGGAAGGGGCTGATGAAGTGCTGGAGGAACAGAGGCAGGACTAAGACCTGGTGGAGTTAGGAAGGCTTCTCTGAAGAGCAGGGATCTGAACTGTGTCTCAAAGTTGGGTAGGGATTTGCCTGGAGGAGAAGGGAAGGCACACTGGGATAGGATGTGCTGGATGGAGTTCTTAAAGGGCCAGCTGTGTCTGAACCAGGAGTTCAGTGTGGCTGAAGCCAGGGCTGCCTGAGGGGAGGTGGGCAGGAAGGCCTTGTGTGCTTTGCTGGGAGGGAAGGGGGTTGTTATTTATCGCATACGCCAGGTTGGTCAGAACCACTAGGATGCTCTTTAAAAATGTAGGTTCCAGGTTCCCCTCTCAGACCCACTGAATCAGATCTTTGAGGAAAGAGCTTTGGAATGTGTGTCTTTAAACTTTCTCCAGCTATTTCTGATGATTGACCAAATTTGGGAAATGTTATTGTGGGCAGAATGACTACAAAAACTAAGATAGCCCATCTGGCCAAGGCGGGGCTCGCATTTCTCCAGACCATCCCAGTCAAAGGGAGAATGCAGAGCTGTGTACCTAGTAGGCCAGCAGCACTTGCTCTGAGCCGCCTTTTCTCTTTTCCCTGAATCTGCCCAGCTTCCGGGAGGATGCTTCCGGGAGGATGGACCGAGGTGGTTTTAATTGTTTTATTCTTAGTTTATCGAGGAGAGACATACCCTTCACCTGCCTCTGCTATGAGACTATCAGTTCTTGTTCCCACAGTGCAGAGCAGCACAGACGATGGCGTTCAAGCAAGGCTGGCATCTTGACATAGGTTCTCGGCCATTCCCATGTCAGACCATTTTGGGGCCTTGTTTGGACCTTCCAATTGCCCTTGGAGGTGGCCGTAGTCACTGAAACATTCCCATCTCCCTCTCAAGCTCAACCAGGAGAGGTCCTACAAGGGGGATGAAATGGCAGGAAGGGTCCTCATGCCCACACACATACAGGTACCAGGGATGTGTAATCATTCCATGATTATAAGGAGACCTACTCTGCACTCCTGCGGGCAAAACTCTCACCTCCTTCTCATGACAGCAATTTTCTTCACCTGCTCATTGTAAAAGGAGCTCCTGCAGTCTCAGTCCAATTTGCCTCTCGCTCGCTCCAGATCCTTCACTCACCATCCTCTTTCTCCTACATCTTCATTCTCTTTCTCTGTGCTTGTTTTGCCCACAGCCTACAAACGGGCTCAAAATCCCAATATCCTAAACAAACACCCTAAGTAGCCCAAAGCTTTCTGTCCACCCGACCTCCCTCATGTGCCCTTTCTCCTTCCCTCACTTCACAATGAAGTCAAAAAGGCTGTCTACATGTCTGGCCTCTTGAGCATCCCCCCGTCCCCATCCATTCACTCCCCATCCCACTGCTGTTTCTGCCCCCCCGAAGCTCCACGGCAAGGTCTTCTTCCGAGACCAAAGCCGACAGTCTCTTTCCAGTTCTTTTCCAACAAGACGCTTCTCAGCGTTGCCATTATTAGACACATCCTGGTTGGAAACTCTTCCTGCTTTTGAACCTTGATTTCCCTCCTACCACGTTGACTGCTCCTCCTCTGTTTCTTTCACTGGATCTCCTTCATCTGTAAGGACTGTGTTCCCAGATCCATTCTATGTCTTTTCATTCTCTTTGCTCTCTCCAAGAAGGGTTATCCATTCCTTACGCTTCTGTTCCCAACTGTGTGTTGACGAAATGACCCCCAAATCTCTCTCTTGAACCCAGATTTATCCAGTCTCCAACCAGTGTATCCAAATGGCATTGGATGAAATGCAGACACTTCAAATGCACATGCTTCCCTCTTGACTGCTGCCAAGCTTGTTCCTCTTCTTGTATTTCCTTTTAAAGCCACCGATTGGTCCACGTCAGAAAACACTGAGTCATCATCTATTTGTTCATTGAATAAATGTTTACTGAGTGCCTACTATATACCAGGCACTATGGTGGTCGCTTGGGACACAACGTTGAATGAGACCTCTCCTTCTCCCTCCATCTCACGCCCAATCAGCCGTCAAGTCCCATCCCATTCCCTAAGCTCCTCTTAAATCTGTCTCTCCTCTTCATGCTTCCAAAGCCTTGGCTGACGACCCCAGATTTCTTACTTGGGTAACTGCTTCAGCCTCCTAACTGGTCTCACTCTCCCCAGTTTCCCTCTCTAATAGCTCTACTGATGTCAGAGTAATCTTTCAAAAATTCAGACCTTCCTCCTATTGCTCTGGTTCAGAAGAAAGAATGGCCCTCATCCTTCCCAAGGCTGATCCCAGTGCTACCAGTCCCAACCCCTCCCATCTATTCTGAGACCTTGTTCCATCCAGTAGCACAGCATAGCTGCTGAAGTTCATGGGCAATAGACCCAGGAAGACTGGGCTTAAATCTCAGTGCCGCCACTTATTTCCCGGTTATGTGCTATGAGTAAGTTTCTTAACCTTCAACCTGTCCACGATTCAGTTTTTTCATCCATCAAATGGGTCTTTTTAAAACCTACTTAATTATGCTATGAAGAGAATGAAAGAAATTCATTTACACAGAAGGCCTAGCTCAGTTCTTGGCACATGACAGGCGTACAATAAGAGATAGCTATTATTGTTATTACCAACAGTCTAACACTTCTACCCTTAAAAATCCGTTTCAGGATAAAACTCAAGCCTTTCTACCAAGCATGTGTGTTCACCATGATCTAAATCTTGCTGACCTTTCCAGCCTCATCTTGATATAGGCATGTTGAATTATTTTCAGTTCTAAGAGACTGTTCCAAACGTTGGTGCCTCTGCACATGTATCCACTCTGAAATACTGATTTCTAAGCCTACTTATCCTTCAAGACCCTGTTCAAATGTCACCTCCTCTGAGAAAAGTTCTCTGACCTTCCAGGTAGTGGCTCCTTCCTAGATTTTCCCATCGCACTCTAGACTCATCTCCATTAGCACTTATCCAAACTCTAGCTTTACATTTACTTACATGACTTCTCTCCTATATGCACGCTCCTGTGCAGGACAGAGATCATATCATGGTTTGATCATGGTTTGATCACAATTATTGTGAACTTGGAGAGGCTGTGATTTTTGCTGAAGGAGATGTTCCCAAAGTGACCAGACAAGCAGTCCTTGGACACACTTGTATCTCTCCTGTGGGCCAGTGAACAGGGGTAGGAAAACACTATGCATTTTCCCTGCTATTGGCAGGAAGACAGCTCCGAGTCTTCAGTCTAAGACTTCGAGTTTCTACTCTTACACCCTCCTTTCGGCATTGTATGCTCTCTGGCTCTCTTCCTGGGTGGTGTCAATGAGGAACTCCCTTCAGCCTTTCTGGGCTCCCCTAGCACTACCTGAAGCCCGGTAAGAACCCACGAAGCTGCTAAGAACACCCTTCTGAACAACTTGACTCTGAGGGAGTGTCCTTCAGAGGGGCTGGCTTCAGGAACCCAGGTTGGAGTGACCTCCTGCAGGGCATGTGGGGTAGTGACCAATATGGGGCCATTGACCTCCACACACCAGCCAAGGCTAGGCCTTCTGAGGGCAAATCAAATTGTTTCTCAGAAAATTCTCACGCCTTACCTACACTTCCTCCTGTACCCCACCTTCAGATTCAAAAGCAAACAGAGATAAGCATTTTTAACAATGCCCGAGAAAGAGTCCTCTAGTCAGCAA
The DNA here is from genome assembly GCF_951394435.1 of Stenella coeruleoalba. NCBI lineage: Eukaryota > Metazoa > Chordata > Mammalia > Artiodactyla > Delphinidae > Stenella > Stenella coeruleoalba. Next base: position 26,616,410 of record NC_137169.1, read on the forward strand.
CTTAACAACTTCATGGTAGTAGGTCCTTCTTCTGGTTTAGCCTCCATTTCCACCCTCATGGGGCTGAAACATCCTTCTCCATTGACTAGGTTCATCATCAAATGGTTTGATAAAATATGAATCTTTCTTTGTAAAATGCCTTGCAGAGGAAATCTGTTTCCAGTGTTCCAAGTATTACGGTCCTAGGCACTCTTGAGCAAACAATTTTAAAATGTTGAGTAAAATTTAAAAAGAAAAAAAAAAAGCTTTTTACAAGTTAGTAAGTGTTATGAACTGAATTATATCCCCTTAAAATTCATATGTTGAAATCCAAACCCTCAATGTGATGGTATTTGGAGATGGGGCCTTTAGGAAGGTGATTAGGGTTAAATGAAGTAATAAGGGTGGGGCCTTAATCCAATGGGTTTGGTGTCCTCAAAAGAAGGGAGGAGATACCAGAAAGTTTCTTTCTGAATGTGCACAGAGGAAAGGCCATGTGAGGACACAGTGAGAAGGAGGCTGTCTATGAGCTGGGAAGAATCCTCACCAGAAACCAAATCTGCTGGCATCTTGATCACAGACGTCTAGCCTCTATAACTGTGAGAAAATAATTGTCCCTTGTTAAAGCCACCCAGTCTATTATATTTTGTTATGGAAGCCTGAGAAGACTAGTATAGTAAGAATTCTCAGAGTCTAAAACCCAGTCAATGTAGAGATACAAAATGTGATTCAGAGCATGAAGCTGGCTTTGGCCTTGGGTGCATTTTTAAAAACTGGTGAAGTAGAGCTTTGGTTTTCAGGGCCTTGTGGAGAAGAGGGAGAAGGAGACAAAGGTCAGGGTCCACCAAAGTTAGGGACTCTCGATGACACCCCTGAACAAAGCTGAGCTAGTTAAGGCTGCACCTTTAGTGTGAGGATGAGCTAGAAATAAGCCTACCTTCCTTCTCATACAGCACTGCTACCCTCTGGGTAGATCTCGAGGCTGATTGTTTATCTCAGACCTTGACACTGAGTGAACAGCAAACAGAAAACTTCCCCTGAGACTCCATCATGCTAAATCTGTCTTCACATGGGTTTTCAGCCTTCAGATTACTTGGGTGGTTTGAAACCTTCATACTGAGAATTTAGTCTGAAGCGGTTTCTGGCTGGTAATGCCCCCAGGCACTGAGCAGAAGCAAACACACCAGCTTCTACCCAGGTCTCAAGGAATTCCCACAGACAAAGTTTATGATTCTAACCACACAGTCAAAAATTACAAAACAAAGAAAGAAACATGGATCTGGGGGCAACAGGTGAGAAACAACAGGCAACAGAGCGAAACTTGTGAAGATTTCATATACTGAGATTCATAGACACAGAATATAAAATAAATGTGTTTAACTTATTTAAATAACTTAAATATATGTAAGGAGCAAGAGATTATAAAATTAGCTCAAAAAGCACCTGAAAAAAAAACTAAATAGGACTTCATAAACTAAAAATAATGATATTTGAAATTAAAATAAATCTCCAGTGAATGACTTCAACAGAGTTAGACATAACGGAACAGAGAATTATTGAACAGAATGAGAGAAAACGATAGAAGTCTGCCTTGTCAGACTTCCAGAAGCAGAAAAGAGAGAGAATAAAGGAGAGACAACAGTCAAAATGACAGTGGCTAAAAATTTCCCCAAACTGATGAAAGATGCAATCCATAGATTCAAGAAGCTTAATGAAATCAAATAGGATGAATACAAAAATATCCACAACTAGACATATGACAGTGAAATTGTAGAACACCAGAAACAAAGGTAGGATAGAAAGAGGAAAAACTCCAAATCATTTTATGAGGTTAAAAATATTTTGACACAGAGATCTGGCAGGCGTGTGTGTGTATGCATGTGTATGTATGTACGTATGTATGTGTGTGTGTGTGTGTGTGTGTATAATATATTCTATTTTGTTATATATATAATACATAACAAAATAGAAGCAAATTCACTATGCAAAATGTTAGTAAATCAAATATAGGCATGTTTAAAAATGATAATACTAAATGACCAGGTTGGGTTTATCTCAGGAATACAAGGTTGGTCTAACATCAGAAAAATCAACCAGTGGAATTCACCACACAGGATAATAAAGGAGAAAATCATATGATTATATCAATAGATATAGAAAGATGCTTAATAAAAGTCAACATTCATTCACAATAAAAGCTCTTAGCAAACTAGGACTAGAAAGGAACTATAAGAAAAAGACTTCAGCAAACGTCATACTTAATGGTGAGGAAGTAAAAGATTGTGTTTAACACTGAACCATGGCAAAAGTGCCTACCATCATCACAATGGTTTGGCATTACACTGGAGATTCTAGGCAGAACATTGGAGCAAGAAAAGGTTGAAGAAAACGTATAAGATTGAAAAGGAAGAAACAAAACCATCATTCCTTGCAGATGATAACTGTCTTATGTATAAAACTCCAAAGAATTCACAGATAAATTATTATGGAATAGCTGCTATATACAAAAATCAAAGTATAAAAATTAATTGCATTTCTAACCACCACGCAAGAAAAAGGTAGAAGATAAAATCTTAAAAGACATGATTTATAAAAGCAACATCAAATATATCTAGGAATAAATATATTAAGAATTGTACAAGATTTACAATGGAAAAATGACACAAGTTTACTGAAAGCCCTTAAAGAAGCCCTAAGTAAATATAGATATAGCATATTAATGGACTGGAAGACTTGGTCTCATAAAGATATCAGTTCTCCAATTTACCTGTAGTTTTGGTATAATTAAAATAAAGATTGCAACAGGTCATTTTGTGGATCTTGGCAAGATACTTATAAAATTTATTAGAGAACAAAGGGCACTTCACAGGAAAAAAAGCACTAACTCGGAAATAAAGATGTGAAAAGATGTATATAGCAGTGCAAAATGATACATGACAACACAGATAAATCTTAAGGACATAATTTTGAGTGAACTTGATTAACACTATATACAACATGATTATATTTATATGAAGTTCAAATGCTGGCAAACTAAATATTTTTATGGATACATACTTATGTGCTAACTATAAAGAAGAGCAGAGGAAAAATAAAGCACACAATCGAGGTAATGGTGACCCGAGGGATAGGGAACGGAATGAGGTTAGTGAGGGACACACGTCACTAAGATATCTGTGTGTGTGTGTGTGTGTGTGTTTTTTTTTCTTGAGTGGGGAGATGGCTACACAGGTGTTTGTTGTATTGATGTTCTTTATATCTTATATTTTACAAGTATGCTTTTTATCTACTTGGTATATAGTAAAAAGAATTTTTAATAATTGTCTGCAGAGAATCTACCACAACCAAGTTCTGGGTTTGAAATCCCTGGTAGAACAACTGTCCTCAATCCAGTCCTGCCCATAGGACGCTCCCCATCCTCCCCAAGAGCCTTACCTTGGCGGGGTTGAGTGCTGTGATGATCCACACACAGTGTGCGTTGTTGTCATACTGAATGGGGAAATTAGGGGAGGTGATGATGCCTGAGGGGCCTCGAAGGTGGGCATCACACATACGGGCTGCAGGGAGGAGATGGAAGACAAGCATTTTAGTTTAGGTTAGGATGAGTTCCCATCCCCACCTCCCACTCCCAGCCCAGAAGACACTGAAGTTTGTACATCCCACCCCAGATATAACTTCCTACTTCCTGTTTCCTTCCCCCATGGTTCTTAGCGGGCTCAAAGGAAGTCACAGTTCCCCAAACACTGGGGGAGGAGTAGGCCCCACATGCCTTGACCCGCTGCTCTCTAGGCAACGATGAACTTCCACCGTCAGGCTAAGCAAGCCCCCTACCCTGACTCCACTGTTACCGAGCAGCACATCTCTACCAAGAGGGTGTGGGCTACTACACACCTTGACCTCAAGCTAGGTGGACCCCATGCCCCTATGGGCCTGCTAAACTGCTCTCCTCCTGCTCTGCTGACTTTTCTGCATTCCCCCATTTGCTCTCAGGCCTCCTGAAGTAGAATCTCAGGGTGTCCTTGTCAAGGCCACCCCACTAGGTATCAGAATGTCTGAGCCCAAGGACTCTGCCGGGGCCTCTGGCTCAGCCCGGTGCCAGGCACCTAGAGTGATTTCAGGGACAATAAAGTACTTCCCCACACTTAGCACGTGCCTGAAATAGGCTTTTGACTAGAAGCATAAAGATTCAAGGTAAATTAGAAGTGCTCTCCTCAAGTAGATATAAAGTGTTATCAATCACAACTTAATCTAATTAAGCTCTTTAAAATAGCTTCTAAACTAATTAGATTAAGTAGTGATTGATACCAGTTAAGGTACTACATTGTATCTAGGTGTTTGCCTTCTTTAAAAACGTGTTCTTTAGTTCCAACCACTTCATTCTTCAATGTTAGCGCTCAGCTATTTTAATAAAGGTTCTACGAGTCTGTTCTGTTGCTGCCCACATGGCAATTTATCTTAATTGTAGGCAAAGTGCCTAACGGTAAAGAAATAGTGAGCCTAAGTATATAAAATGAAAGTGGTGTCAAACCTGGTTTCCTCTGATGGGACAAAATATCCTAGAACTCGTCTCCGCGTGTGGACAGGGCTGTGATAAACCTTTCCCAGGAAACCCTTCCTAGGAGGGCCTGGGGAAGCAGGCTCTCCAGCTCTGGACATAATTAATCTCTTCTCATTTCACACACTCATTCCTGTGCTCATTCATTCCCACATATACTGAGAGCCTATTAACAGGCCAGGCAGAGTGTGGGGAGAGAAAAGTGTCTAAGACACAATCCCTCTTCTCTGAAGGGCCACCAGCAAGTGGAGGGAACAGATGTGAAAAACAGTTACAACTGAGTGGAGCGAGTGTTGTCAGGGGTTACGCGCAAGAGACCCGGGGTCAGAATTGCTGGCTCTCCCAAGTCCTGCACCTGAAGGATCTTCTCATCCTGACCTCAAATGTTGAATCAAGTTTGACCAAAGCCCTAGGGGAACCCTCTCCCGCACTCCCCTCCCGCACATCTGATTGCTCCTGTAATTCTGTGCTGAGGAACACTGACAATCACTGATTCCACTTGATACAACTGGGCCTGAAGGCGGCACCGCATGGGGAGGAGAGAGCAGGCTGTGGGGTTTACCAGCTTGGCATTCTGGGTTTGAAGTCCACTTGTTGTGTGTTTAAGTCTGGTAAGTTAGAAAACCTCTCTGATTCTACTTCATCTGTAAAATGGGACTCGTGATATTGCCCCACCGAGGCACGGCGAGGATGAAATTTTATGAGATTTTGGATAGAAGGCTCACCAGGATCCGGGACATCGTCAATATTTAACAAAGTGGGGGCTGGGACTGTCAGACTCTGATATTATGTTCATTCCATTTCACTATCCCCAAGATTTCTCAAGGCCAGGGATCTTTATTCTACCTTTCCTGAAGTTTCTTTATAGGATTTTTTTTTCCCATGACCACACTGGAGACTGACCACATCACTAAACAAATTAGAATAAGGTCGTCAAAACCGAAACCCTGATCCCAGCCCACCTTTGCAAAGAGGACCTGTGGATTCCGCCTGCTAGGCCTGCGGGGGATCCTGAGAAATGTCTACCAGCACGACCTTTACACCTGTTCGGGAGACAGGTTTTGCTGCCAAAAGCCCTCAGCTTCAGACTTAATTTATCCTGTACTTGTTTCCAAAAATTAGATGGTATTTGCAGTTTGTTGAAATGTGCTGAAGATAAATTAGACAGAACAGGTCAAAAAGGCATTTACCACTTTAAGGGCTTAGAGGGGTTTAATTAAAATATTACAATCTGCAGCTAGTTAGCATGGAGCACCTAAAAATAGGTTCAGAATGGAGCATCAGCTCCCTTTTTCCCTCTGCTGTCTGGGTAAGGTCAGGGGGTCTGCAGACAGACAGACTTCTCCCTGAGCAGCCGGCAGCTGGGATCCCACCAACAGATGGATAGCTCATCGCCATGACCCACAAGGGCTGGCGAGATGGCTGATGCTCAGACAGTGACTGAATAAATGAATAAACACATATTTATGTTTCTCTATCTGCCTTTTCCCATCAAATGCCTTGCTGGATAGCTTTCAGGAGACTTTTCCAGGACCTTCCATGCCCAAGCTCTGCTGCAAAGTCCCATTCTTCCTCTGAACATCACTACACCATATAACAGGGGCAGTATTCCAGGGGGCTTTAGGGAGATATCATTTAGACCCACAGCCAGTTCTGGCATCAAAACAACTTGGTACCAAAAAGGGAACTGCTCCAGGTGAAGTGCCTCTGGTCTTCTATCTTCTCCCCACATCTTATTCCCACCCTGCTCCATGCTGGCTTCCCTCACTTCTCCTACTACTGACCTCCCTCCTCATCCTTTCTTTTCCACAGTTCTCTCTCTAGAACCACCTCCTGACCACCAATTCTAAGGCAAACAAACTCTGACTTGTAGCTGCAACATCTTTCAGAACTGCCTCCTCCAACTCCTGCCGTGAGTGAAGCCCATCTCCCCCTCCTGGGTCCGCAGCACTCTGCAGTGGAGAGCTTTCTCCTCCCCGCCAGTGTTTTGTTCCACAAACAGTTGCTAACCCCCCGGAGGAAGTCTTCTCTGACTTTCATCTGTATCTCACTCCACTGACACCAACTTTCTCTCCACCATCAGCTCCCTGTCTTCTCGTCCATCCTTACCCAACTTAGACTCCATGGTCCACCATTATGATCATTTTCTTGCAAATTCACCTAAGTCCCTCGCTCCTTTTTCCTTTAAATGATTGCCCGAAAGACATCAACTGTGGATGAACTTCTCCACCTACATTCTCTAGCCCTGCCCCCATGCAGTAGAGCTTTGCTGGAGAAAAATCACATGAGTAGGAAGATTGGTGTCATTATAAATTCATGATCACCCCCCTCAGAAAGTCCTGGATATTGTCCAGCAACTCTGCCATTTAGCCCTATTAAGCTCACTCTCCCACTCTGCTCAAAGACCCTTTCACGCCTCCTGCACGTCCCTCGGACCTCTCACCTTTCCCCTTGCCTCCCCTTACTCTCAGGTGATGACCTTGCTTCAGTCTTTGTGGGTGGAACAGAGGACATTTGGCAGGCGTGCCCTCTCTCTCACCCCCCCAAGTCTGCAATCCCGTCTGCTTATGTGCCCATCTTCTTCCTTTCGCTTCCAACAGAGGGATGGCTCCTTCGCCTTTCAGAGGTCAGCGCCTCCTCCTGAGATCAGGTGCCCCTGCCCAAGGTCAACCATGTCCGTGGCCACACCCAGGGCCCGTTGTTCTGGGACCCAGGAGAGTCCATCTGTGAGATCTTAAACTCCATCACCCCGTTCCTTTCCCCACTGCCTACGCATCCAGCAGAGTGACTTTGGTCTCCATGCACCACCTGCTGTCCTAAACCCTAGGTCTCTCCAGACCCCTGGCTCCCTCATTCCTCGCCATCTCTCCATCCCCTCCTGACCCTTCTTCTCTCACTACCTAGTCTGGACCTCAAGACCCTCACCAGCAGCTCCTGTGACACTCTCCTATCTGCCTTTGATTAACCATCTCTATTCCTAATCCTGGGTGCCCGGGGGCTGCCAGGAGAACCATGGCATCACCACAGACTTGTGCTTTGCCATTGTAATGGAAGCTTTGGCCCAAGTCAGTCCTCTCTCTTGTCTTTGCTCCATTTCCTTGACAGTTCCTTACAGGGGCAATTTCAAACATCCACCCCTTAGTTGAGCCACTTAACCCCAGGGGCTGCTCTCCACTCTTTGTTGTACTCGACCTCTCTAAAGTGTCTGACCCTGCTGACCCTTCTCTCTCTGTGAAACTCACATTCACTGGCTTCCATGATGCCTCTGGCTCTTCTCCTACCTCTGCGACTGATCCAGCTTATCCATTAACTCCCTAAAAGTAGTTGTTTAAATGTGGGCAAAGAACATACAATACTTTGCACAGTTCCTGCCAATTTTCTGTGAGTTCACAATTAGATCAAAATAAATGTTACCAAAAAGTGGGGGCAAGGGGGAGGAGAGGCTGTTCTATGAGGTTCCATCTAGTGTATTTACTCCAAATTGGTGTCCAGGTGCAATTTTCAAGTAGAATTAGGACAGAGCCTTTGGACTGCGGTGGAATCCCAGTTCAAAAGATTAGCTTTGGGCCTTTGGGCAAGTTGGCGGACCACTCCAAGCTTTAGCTAAACATAAAACATGGATGTTGTCTCTTTCCTTGTAAAGAAATTATAAAAAATGTTACTGTACTGCTTTATACAAGTATAAATAGCTTAATAAATGGGAGTTTTATCATTGGTACATACGTGTAGGTAAGGGGCTCAGGGAGCAATGGGGCATGTATTCTAGTGAAGTCAGTACATCACCCAGGGGAGAATAACCACAGAGGAGAGGAGAGGAAGGCGGGGGTAGCATGGGGGAGGGATGGGGGCAGGGGTGAGGGGGTGGAGAAAAGAGGAGGGGAGGGAGATGAAGACAGAACTCTGAACAACATTAGTGTTTAAGGGGGAGGCCCAGGGAGCTGCCCCAAGACGGGAGACAGCCACCTGTAATTTTCACGGCATTAAATTAAACTTTTTTGTGCAATATTTCCCACATTTCACTCCCACCTTAGGAGAATGAGCGAGAAGATTCAGAGCATTTCAGTAACTTGCCCTGTGCCATATGGTATGTTACTAGCAAGGCTGGAAGTTGAACTTAGGTCTCTGGGTCCTGAGTCTGGTGTTCTATTTACCACAAAAGCTCTTATTCTAGGAAGAAAAATAATGTACGACTTTCTGTTGATGACCTACTCTGTGACTCAGTAACTGTATTTCGTCTGGGGCTGGTACTCCATCCCTATCTTCTGTCAACACCAATTTGTGGTCACAGGAAACCAGATCTCCTGGTTGTCAATTTGGTCCTCTTCACTCCATCAGTGGTTTACAAACCGTGTTCCCCAGAACCTCAGGGCTTCCCTGGAGGTGGCTTCGCGGCTGCTGGAAGTGGTGAGAAGGGGGCAACTCCAAATCCCCCGCCCCTACTTCATTGAGAGAAGCTCCACGGCATCTATTTCATTTATGGGGCCTCTGCAAACGCTTTTTTTAAAAATATTGGGCTCCCTATGTGAAATAAGTTTGACAAGCCCTATATTATACTGCCTGTATCTGGGCCTGAATAGAATTAGTTTATCAGGATAACAATGTTTCATGTTGTCCTCAATTCCAAAATCAAAATTTTCTAGTAGTTAAATGAGAAGCTTGTTTCTTCTGGTGGGAAGGGAAGAAAGAAAAGGCCTGTGAATATCTAATTTCAAATTCCCAAATGAGGGCACGTCCCCCAATTGTTCATTCATTTCAATCACTGATTCACTCAGGTTGTCCTCAAACATTTGTTGAAAACCTATCATTTGCCGGGTCCCATGTTTTGGTAGAATTAATTGTGTGGAAAATGAATGTTTAAAATCAAATCATATTTTAAAGGCATAGAGGAAAAATAATACCACTGTGTGTGGCGGTGAATCCTTCTCAGACTGTGATCTTTTGGTAACCTGCTTATTAGGGGAGCTATCGTGGAATTCAAAGAGTTGTGACCCTTTCTATTTTTAAAGTGGGTTTCATTTAAACTCTCTGTTAAGAAATCACAATTAGAATAGTAATTCTGACTAATTAAAAATAAGAGATTTTAAAAGGAAAACTTTCAAAACTGCCAAAATTAAAGAACCCCCCCCCCTTGAATTTAATATCTAACTCAGCCCTTGGCCTTCAGGGAAGTGCAGGACAGATCATCCAAGCCCAAACCCAGCAACCTTTGCTTTTCTCTTCCTCCCTCACAATGACCTTGGGAGAGGGAAAAAGAGGGAGAGAGTGGCAGGAAGGTGAACCTGCCCTAGAGCCCCCTCTCAACCACAGCTAGTGCTGGCCACTTTCTATAAAATGGCTTGTTTCAATTTGGCAGTCACTAGGCACTGGAGGTTTTGTTTTCCCAGTTCACAAATGAGGGCCCTGTGGCTGAAAAAGAGGAAGGAAGCCGCCCAGGGCCAGCAAGCCAGCAGGAGGTAGAGTCGGTCTCTAGATCAAAGTCTGTGGGCCTCCCAAGGTGTGTGATTGCAACAGGACTGGACAGGACAGTGAGGAAACGGGCTTCTAAAAGATCTGGGGCCACTAGAGGCTGAGGGTGCGCTCTGAGGCGCGGGGAAGCTATATCCTGACAGGCCTTAGTTGTTTAGTTTAACCTAAACACGCTGCACACGAGCCTCACAGATACGCTGGGGTCACTTCTAAGTGAGGCCTTTCATGTCCACTGTCTCCTCTAGTTCTCGCAGTAATGTCATAAAGCAATGCTCTATAATCACTGCCTTTTACCAAAAGAAAAGAGATTCACAGAGGTGAAAAGACACCCGGCTAAAAAGTGGTAATGCTTGGATTTGTACTCAATTCTGTCTGGCTATGTTTTCCGTGATTTCCCCTCCACTTCCCAGGGGCAGAGGATGGGATGAAAATGGATGTGAAAAAGCTCGGCTCGATGCTTAGTCAATAGTGTGGCAGAGAATGCAGAGTCCAGTGGGTCAAAGTCATTGGAGGGACTTGGCTGGGGCACACAACATGTCTGGAGAAAAAGACGAGCACATCACTTGACTGTGCACTTTCTTCTGAAACACCAGCCCTTCCCCACCCTGGGCTTATTCATGTAAACAACCACCATTACTAAGAGAACAAGCTGCCTCCAATGAAAAGGTCTTGCGGAGAGATCAGATCCCACCACCTCCTGAAGGCATCCTTGTTCTGGCTCCTCAAAAGGAATTTTGAAATGACAGACAGGCAAAGGGAGCCTTGCTCCTCAGACTTGATAATTCTGTGCCTGTCTACTCAGCTGGTGCCTTGGTTCCCCAGAAATGGAGTGTTGCGCTATTCAATTATTCACTTATTAAATCTTCCGTTCAACACACGCCATTGAGCACCTACTGTGTGCCTGGCCCTATTCAAGGCAGTGAACGAAACAGACGTCCTTGCCCTGTAGAGCTTATATTCTGGCACAAGGATGTTTGCTCTCTTGTCCAGCACGTCCCAATTCATAAAGTGTTTCCATATCTACAACTCCATTTGACCCGCACATTAACACAAGATGGGTAGGGTAGGAGCCATGACCTACATCTACCAGTAAGAAAATAAGCCCAGGGAAGATAGGGGCTTTGCCAAATTACCCATGGCCAGCTGGTGGCAAAGCTGAGAGTAATACCCAAGAATTCTTTCATTTGATTTTTTTTTTTTTTTTTTTTTTTTTGTGGTACGCGGGCCTCTCACTGTTGTGGCCTCTCCCGTTGCGGAGCACAGGCTCCGGATGCGCAGGCTCAGCGGCCATGGCTCACGGGCCCAGCCGCTCCGCGGCATGTGGGATCTTCCCGGACCGGGGCACGAACCCGTGTCCCCTGCATCGGCAGGCGGACTCTCAACCACTGCACCACCAGGGAAGCCCTTTTGTTTGATTTTTTAGACAAATATTAGTTAAGTGGAATCTTTGAAATAATATAACTAAAATCAGTGGGGATGCAAAGCACATTATTAATTGTGGATCGTGGCCACCTCAAAGTTGAGTGAGAATGAATTAATCTAAGGCTTATTTGAGAGAGATTTTCATGACCCTCTTCCAGAGCGCTTATCAACACAGTAAAAAAAGGGAGTGGGTCTCAGCTCCCACTTGCCCCTTCCTCAGTGCAGCAGTGATCTCAGTTATTCACCCTGGACGCATCTTACTCTGCATGAATTTCATCTCGATGCATGTGCCTGGAGAGAGACAAAGAATCTCCTTCTTAAACTGGAAGGATCTGGACGTAACTTTACTGGGCAGCACACTTTCTCTTCCAAAGGGTCACTCAAAAGGGCAACTGCTGTCTTTGTTTACAAACTCTAGAGTGATTCCTTACTTCTGTACCAAGAACTCTTGAGTCCCGGTCATGTGTGCAAACAATGGAAAAAGAGAGATGAATGCAGTATAGGACATGAGAAGCTGTCTAGTGGTGCCCTGCGAGATGAGGCCAGGGGCTTCTCTACTATAGAAGCAGCTGCTGTCCTGTCCCAAAGAAAAAATACACGCAGGTCTCATATTCTAAGATTATTTGGGGGATGGGGACTTGGCCAGCCCAGCCTTGGTTCTTGTGAAACCTGGGATGGCAGGGCCCCCGAGAATAAGACGTCCAGGTGTGAGGTTAGAGGAATCCCACAGAGAGGCCTTTTGAGGTCATGGTCCCTGTTACTCCTGCATAGCTCAGAGCATTCTTTCAGAAGTGACAGGTCTGTTTATTGCTGAGTATGTGGAAAGACACAAGGGCATTGAGATGGAGGGTTTGGGATGTCTGTGTGCTATAATGGAAGGATTCAAGGTGACATGTACAAAGTGACTTCCCTTCCCACCCTTCCCATCTAGGTGCAGCTGTAATATCTTGGTGCAGTGGGCCAGAAACCTGCTCATGTGTGACTCCCTGACTAGACTGTCAGGTGCAGGCAGGGCAGGGACCGTGCCTCTCTTCCCCATCTCTGTTACCTGTTATCTCTGCTATCTCCTGCTCCTGGATAGGCCTGGATACAGAGGAGGTGCTAAATAAACGTGTTGGGTTCATTAGTAAATGGATGCAGAATCTGAGGTGTGGGGAGCAGCGAGAATGAGGTGAGCCAGTCTGGATGAGAGCGTGGACTCAGGCATCAGAAGCTGGGCTCCGTCCTCCATGCCCAGCCCAGCTTGCTGGCCAGCCTCCCTTTCCAGGGGCACCCTCACCTCGGCAGACCGGCCTGTGGTCACTCCAGGCTGCAAACATGTCGCTGACTTTCATACAGGTGATCCGCTTGGACCCTTGCAGGTCATAGCCCTCGTTGCAGGTGAACTGGACGCTGGATCCTAACCTGGGAGACAAGGCGTATCTGTGAGCTCCACCCCTGGGCCTGCCAGGCCCCCCCTGAGTCCTTCCTAGGTCCACAAGGAAGCACCATGCCGAACTTTATTTCTCCTCTGGCCCTTAATCTCCGCTCCACCGTTTATCACTTAAAACCTCCATTGGAAGGAACACCTGCTCTTCATCTTCTTTTTTGGACCGTTTAATGGTTTTAGGATTGAGTTAAAAGGTGACTTTGTATGCGAAACAGCAATCCTCTGAGATAAGTATTAGGACAATTGGGACAGCTAAGAGTGGGTGGATGATACCCATAAACTTTCATGAAAGTGGAGGATTATGAGAAGATGCCTCGATTAGAAAAGCTAGAAACTTTACAAAATGCACTGTCTCGGGGCCCTAGGGTGTCCTAGACTATCGGAGGTGTGAGCTGCCTGCTGGCACATCATTCCTGATGATGGGAGCCCTTTGTACCCTGGGTACAGGTCTGCTGGGTGACACTGGCAGTCTACAGCCCTCCCTTCCCCCTTAAGGTGTGGGTACTAGTCCCAGGACTGGACCAAGAGAGAATGTCAAAGGCCAAAGCTCTTCTCCAGGAAGCGATTCTGTGCCCACACGGTCCTCTCCACTCTACCTCCGGGAAGGCCAGTCCCTGTCTTCCCCCCAACCAGGCCATCGCACCCTTCTTGTAATAGAACATTCCCGAACAGGTCTTACCTGAAGTCTGAGCCTAGTCTCTTGCCCCTTTCAGGTATGCCAGGGTCTGGACACATATTATGCCCTTGGGACACACCAACCTGAGTTACTACAAGGCAAAAAACAGCACAGACAGAGATGGATAATCACAGGAAGAAACCAGTCGGGGCAGTGTCGCAGGGTGGGAGGTGGACGCAGAGACAGAAAGAGGCCCTGCTCTGCTGGGGCCTGTGGGGTTGCTGGGGTCTACTGGGCTCGGGTTTCCCAAGTGTGCAGAGGGGGAGCTGCTTTTGACAAATTCCTTTGGGAGCAAAGTCCAAGTGAAATTCATCAAGAGCGTGTGGGCTCAGAGGCACCCCAAACCAACAGCCATCCCGTTCGTTCCCTTATCCCGCACCAGCGGCCAGAGGGGGACAGTCCACAGCCCCCGGTGACCTCCCCACCCTTCCAATCTGCTGATGGCGGCTCTAGATGGGATGAGCCCCCCAACCTCAGCCCCCAATGGAGACATGACTCAAAGAAAGTTAAATAAAAGGTGGATGTGTGGTCAGAAACGGTAAAGAATGTAAGAGAAAGCTGCAGTCTGAAGTTCAAAGCAGGGACTTGAGCTCAAACACGGATATTTCTGCTGAGAAACCTCTTCCCACCGGACAGTTCTCAATGCAGAGTAAGCGGTAACCAGAGCATCCCCCGCCCATGCCACTGGCCGAGGGCACCGAGGTAGCACCTGCGGTAGTTCTGGCAGGTGCTGTGATGCCCTCACGTTCGCCAACACCAGAGTCCTGTTTTTAAAAGCCACGTGCACAGTCCTCTAGGTTAAAGGAGAAGCTTGGTCAAAGGGCGGCGGATACACACAAAGTCAGTTTTCTCCCGTCTCCAGTGGAGAAGGTGGAAACCCTTCGGCCCCTGCAGTTCATTGTTCTTGAGATGCTGTGAGGCTAGAACTCCCTTACACCTCTGGAGTCCTGGCCTTGGCAACGACCAGGAGCCAGAGTTCCACTCAAGCCCTCACCAACCCCACAGTCCCACCTCTAGACGAGGGATGACGGGGAGTCTGGAGCAACGTTCCCTGAGTTGGCCCATTTCCCTCTCACCCAGTCAAAGTCCCACAATATAAGCAACGTGCTCCATCACTCACTCACTCACCCACTCATTCCTGCACATGATACACAACAGGCATTAATTGAACACCTACTGTATACAAGACTCTATTTGGATACAGTGGGAAATGCCAATGTCAGGTATAAGATATGACCACTCCACTGTCCTCAAGGAGTTACATGAACTATGGAAAGAAACTACAGAACCACAACGGGGAGGTGATGAAAGATACAGCTACAGGGAGGTTCAGAGAGAGGACCCATCTCATATTGCTGAGAGAAGCATGGAAGGCTGCCTGGAGGAGGCAGCATTTGACATGGATCTACTGAGATAGTGGGATTTAGATACATGATAACAGAGAAATGGCATTTCAGGCAGACAGATGGGCCCGGGGAGCAAGGTGGAGACACGGAAACCGAACTGTAAGTTGTTCGGTGTGCCAGAACAGGAGGGAGGGTATGAGTGACATGGAGGAGTGAAGGTGAAGTGTCAGAGGTCAGACTTTGAAGGGTCTCAAGTCTGATCCTAAAGATGATGGGAAGAGTCCTGAGTGGGGAAGGGCACTGTAAGATCTGGATTGCTCAGAGGGAGGCCAGTTACTGTGAAATGGGTTAGAAAGTTTTGTGTTCATTCAGGTAGAGGACAACAAGAGCCTGGTAGTGGGGACAGACATGAAGTGACGGGAATGGACGTGGCAAAGAAAGAGTCATCAGGGCTTGTGAAAGAGCAGGGCATGGGGAGAGGGGGCAGGGGACTTCCCGGCCCAGGGACCTGTGAGGATGCAGTGAGTTGATGGAAGTGCAGCAGTGGGGAATCCCATTTTTGACTCAGTTAGTCTCATTTCAGACCTGAGTTTGAAGCTCATTCCTACTGTTAGAAACCTGTCCAAATCTCCAGGGAGCCCCGGGTGTGGCTGGCCAAGGGAACCTGGGCATTTGGACAGACTGAGCGCTCAAGCCAGAGACCGGTTACCCTCTTGGTTGTGTGGTGACGAGTACAAGGCCTCTTGGGCAGCCTCCTTTTCTCCAACATTCCACAGTGCCAGGCTCAAGCCAGTCGCTCCCACTGGACGTTCGTCCCCTACTCCCATCCCCTTCCTTGCCAAACCTCTATTTCTGAAACTTTCACATCCTCAACTAAGCTACGTCAACATTCCCCCAGTCCAGGACCCTTCGGGCTCAGCTAATAAGACAGAAGCACCATCTCCAAAAGCAGAGCAAGCCCCTGCCTCCTGGGGCCTCGGTGTTTTGCGAGCAGCGGGGAGGAAAGAGAAAACTGGGGCTTCCAGGATCCCCAGGGGCAGGAGGGAGAGAGGACCCCTGAGCTGTACCTGCGGGTCCATCTGTTGGCAAGCCAGCCTCACGGTGATCCATCCCTACTGAGGGTTTCTGAGCTAAGCGCCCACCTTCTTCAGGCCCTGCCTACTCAACCCTGTGCACCGACCACCCCCATCCAAAGGCCCTGCTGACCACCACATGGGAACCACACACCACCTTGCAGCGTGTTAAGAATGCACGGCAGATTCTTGCCTCCTTCTCTCGCCCTCTCGTTCAGAGCTGACACTGCTCAGCGTAGCATAGAGGAAGGCTGACCAATGAGGATGTGGCTGGACGGGAGAGCTGAGGCCGTGGCGAAGCCCACCCACCGAACCGCAGCCCCTGACATGTATGGCAAACCTTGCTGCGTCCCCTTTAATCAGCCAGCTCGAAATGAGGCCCAGGCGCCATCCAGGAAGTTGCAAGCCCAGTGGTGAGCAGCTCATACCCCCCCAGTGCCCTCTCTTCCCGGGAGGACCGAACAGGTGACGGCATCCCCGTATGAGCCTTCAAGGCTCCCCGGAAACAAGCAAACTCAAATCCCAGTGAACCGTTTACTGTTGGAGTTACGGAGGCAAAAGGCTTTTCCCCTTTCTTTCCCGAGTTCCAGCCTCCCCTGCCTGTTCAAGACCAGCCGCTTGTGCTCGTAGCATGAATTTGCTCGTGGCTGCAGAGGGAAGAGACTGGAAGGTGATCCTTGCCCCGGTCCCTATGGTGAGGAAGAAGCCGCCACACACTCAGAAAGACAATGCCTTCTACCCAAAGCGAAGGGCGCCACAGACACATGGGTGGTCAGAACCAATGGCGGGGGGCCGATGGTGCCCACAGACTGGTAAAGGCAGCAAGTAGGATCCAGGAGATGTAAGTGTGGCCCACTGCTCCCCTGAAGTTCAGGACATCTGTCCACAGGGAATCTGGGCAGAACCCAACGGGCCAGACCCCTGCAGACATTTGGTGACCTGCCCCCGAGGCAGCTTGAGTCATACCCATTCCTCCCTGAAGGAATCTCAGAAAGGAGACCAGTACCTTGTTGTAGAGAAATGTATATTTTTTCAAAGAGGTTTTGAATTTTTTTTATTAAAATAGGGTTTCTTCATCTTTCTGAGGGAGTTTTTGGTACCTCTGAGAACTAATGAAAACCATAGACCCTTCCCTTCCACCCCAAAATGCACCCACAACATCACATGTGATTTTCTAGCGAGTTCAAGGACCTCCTGAAGTCCTAGGTCAAGAAGGCCCATCTCAGATCCAAAGGAGAAAGGGAGGATAAGGTTTTGCATCCCCATTCTACAGATGGGGAAACCGAGGTGTTAGGGCCTGGGGTAACACAGTTACCTAAGGACACAACTGGGAAAGAAACGTGCTCTCCCAAGTCAGAGCAGTTTCCTTAACGTTTGCCTGTGGCCCCAGGGCAAGCTCTGAAGTTGAATCGTGCCTGCCTCGGCGCCTCTGGTTTCCTGCGGCTGCAGAAAGAAAGAGCCTGGGAGGGCCCGGGCCATGTCTTGAGCCTTCCCTGCAGACTCCTGACCTAACCCTCTGCTCCTTCCTTTGGCTCCCTAGTCAAGCACAGAAGCAGGGCCTTCTGGCTGCCCTCTGCCATCCAGGCCACTTGTGGCAGGGTGACCAGACAATGGTCCCCAGAGGCAAGGAGTGGTACCTGTCTCCAATTGGAGGACTTGAAAGGCCAGAGAAAACCCACAGCCAGGCTCAGTTTCGTCACGGCCTTGGGACCAAACTGCCTCTCCCCGCGCTGCTCCCTGCCACCCAGGCATGGAGCTGTGGACCCACCCATGGCCTCTCTCCAGCAATTACTTCCAGCACCTCAGCAGAAGGGAGCACATGGAGGTGAAAGAGGAAAGGAGAGGGTCAGCAGGGAGCAGAGACAGAGAGAAAAAGAGGGGGAAGCAGATAGGGTGAGGGAGGAGGAAGGAGAGGAAAGTGGAAAGAGGGAGGACGAGTGGAAGGAGACAGAGAAGGGCGTGAGAAGCAGAGGGCAAAGGGAGGCAGAAGGTAGACCAGAAGGCCAGGTGTTTGGGGGACCAAGGGAGGCTCCCTGCCGCCACCTCCAGAATGAAAACGGAGTGTTTCTTGGAAAAATCTGCTCTGCTTTCAAGTCCAGCCTCCTGGAGTAGCCCAGAACCTTTGGGAAATCCTTCCTATGCTCTAGCTCAAAAGCCCCTTAGCACAGGCTCTGATCAGGTGCTTCTGGAGTGACATTCCAGACAACTGCCCAGCATTGGACATTCTCCTTTTGATCTTTCAAACATCAATGGCAGGAACACGTTTCCATGGACAGAATCTGCCCCATGTCCAAGCAGGGAGCCCCCGGCACTCCGCCATCAGCTCAAGAAGAAGGACCACCCCCCGCTTCTAGTCCACGTTTTGCCCAGCCAGCTCCATGGACCCTGGTGGAAGGTTCTAGGCACTCCCCTCTCTCCCCTTCCCCCAATCTTGCCTTGGGAGTTGGAATCAGGGACTTGAAGCCTCCAAAATCCCAGCTGGAGTTTACTGACTCCTAGACGAGCCAGAAAAAGGATTGTCTTAGCAGGTGGAAGTGATTCAAAAGGAAAAATAAAGAAAGAAATGTAGCAGTAATGACTCCCTGGACTGCAGTTAGAATGGGAAGTGAGGGAGAAAGAAGAGGCAGGAGGGGAATGGGAGGAGGAACACGAGAAGACAGAGGGCAGGTCCCGGGGCTGCTCACTGGGCACCAGGTTAGTGTGTGCGTGCGCAGACCCGGGCGGAGGGAAGCCGGGCTGAAGGGACATCAGCACAGCATCATCTGGCTTCCCCGCGGTCACAGCGCCAGCGGTTCTGGCCTCGAGCGAGAGGCCTGGCGGGGCGGACACTTACACACAGACGTCTTCTGGCTGTTATCTTTGCTGGGCATCAGCTTCACGCCTCGAGACTTCAACTCAATTTGCTTCTTGACTAGAGAAGAGGTGAAAGGAAAATCAGGCTTAGTTGTCATATGGGACTGGGGATGGGTCCCTCTAGAATGATCCCTCTCTTAGCTTGGGACATTCCGTGGTGAGTCAAAGCCAGAAGCCCCTCTGGGCAGGGATATACTAAGGGTAGCGCTCAAGTGCAACAGGGTCTCAAACACGGAGAAAGAGCTGCTATCAAGGCTGGCTCTCTGGGGTGATCTCCCTGCAAACTGGTAGTGAGTGTCCACATGCGAGGCCCCGCAGCCCACCCTCTGCAGCTCTGCTCTCCTCCCGATCCAGTTCTGGCCAATTTCTGGACCAGCCCTGGCCAGGTGTGTCGCATTGCATTAGGGCCCCAAGTTGTCACCCTCGCTGTAACCACAGCTGTTGCAATGAAATGTGACTGTAGTCCTTCCGGTTAAAGAGGTGGAGTATATTTCCTCACCCCTTGGCTTTGGGTTTGGTCACTATGGAGACCTTGACATGTCCAAAGCCTTGAAAAGCGCCTGCCAGATTAGGCTTGCCCACTTGAATCTCTGCCATCTTTGGGAGAAGACATGGCTGGTCCTGGGAGGATGAGAACATGAGGAGCAGAGCCCACCATCCTAGCCGAGCCCAGCCCACACCAGCTGACCTCCTGTGAGCAGGGGCAGTCGAGTCTGGGAGGTCACTGGGGGATGGTCTGATGGATTGAACTGGGTTTTGATCCCAACACTAAGTCCAGTCCATAGCTCATCAGGACTTGGCCAAATACCATACAAAGGGCCCCAGAGCCAGAACGCCACGATTCCAAAGGCTATTCCTCTGAATCCATCAACCTCCTTTGGGTCTGAGTACCCCTATGCTCCAAAGCATTCTGCTGGTTGCCAAGGGCTTCATCCTGTCTCTGGTTATATGGCTTGGTTTATCTGTCCAACCCCAGAACCCCCTGCCGGGTGGCTCAGCCCCACTCTTACTGGAACCAGCAGCGGTAACAACTGTGACCAGCACTTCCTACGTGCCAAGCCCCGGGCTGAGGGCCTTACACGTTCTTTACTTAAATCAGCATCACTGACCCCTTTCTTTCTCTCACACCCACACACGATCTATCAGTAAACCCTCCCAAGTTTATCCCCAATGCAGTTTCTACATCTGTATCTCTGGTCCAAATCTCCAAGACTTCTCCCTTTGTTGCCATGGCCTTCCATCTTCCACACTTGCCCCCATCTAATCTGTTCTCAACAAGAGATCCAGAAGGATCTTGTTAAAACACAAGTCAGACCAAATTTCATCTCTCCTCAAAACTCTTCAGGGGCAACCCAACTCTCCTATAGTAAAAGCCAAAGTCTTTAAAAGGGCCTGCCCAGACCAACTGGCCCTCTCTGTGATCTCTCTGACTCCATCTTCACCTCAGTCACTCTTCTCCAGCCACATGGGCCCCCCTCATATTCCAACAATACACCAGGCAGGCCCACTTCAGCCTGCCAGTTCCCTAGAAGGCTCTTTCCCAGATATCTTCATTACTTGCTCCCTTTTCTCCTTGAAGCCTTTGTGAGAACACCACTTCCTACGGCAGGCCTTCTCTGACCACTCCACTTAAAACTATACCTCCAACCCCAGCTCTCCCTAACCCCTACCCACTTTATCCCTAACTCTCTCGTATGCATATAATTTTCTTAGTGATTTTTGTCATCCTACGTTGCAACGTAAGCTCCACGAAGACAGAAATTTTTGTCTGTTTTGTTCATTGCTCTGTCCTCAATGCCTAGAATAGTGCCTGGTTCATAGCGAGTCCTCAATACTCATTTCATTTGGTCCTTATATATGTTCAACAACCTTGACCGGTAGTTATTATACCTACTTGATCGATAAGAAAATTGGGGTTTACGATGGTTTAAGTGACTTATTGTAGGTCACACAGCCAGGAGGCAGCTGTGCTCTTGGTGGGACCTCAGCACCTTCTCTTGTGACCTGTCCCCAAAGTTATCCCAAGGGCATGGTCAACCTTCTTCAGCATCTGTCCCCTCCCCAGCTCAGCCCCTGGAGACTCAGATATTCACTCTGCACTTGAGATAACATGTCAACCCCAGAACTAAAGCCCACAGTGATCAGATGTGCAAAGGGAACCAAGTCCGAGTATTCCCCCACCCCCTGTCCATCCCTGCTCTGCCTATATCAAAAAGCTCCCCAGGGCTTCCCTGGTGGCACAGTGGTTGAGAATCCGCCTGCCGATGCAGGGGACGCGGGTTCGTGTCCCGATCTGGGAAGATCCCACATGCCGTGGAGCGGCTGGGCCCGTGAGCCATGGCCGCTGAGCCTGCGCATCCGGAGCCTGTGCTCTGCAACGGGAGAGGCCACAACAGTGAGAGGCCCGCGTACCGCAAAAAAAAAAAAAAAAAAAAAAAAAAAAGCTCCCCGAAGGTTGGTCCCCCAGCAAGCTGCTGTCGAAGCTGAATGCCTGACAAAATTCAGTTACTTCCACGGAGTCATCACTTCCCTCGTGCATCCAAATCCCTTTTATAAACGTGAGTTACTCTCCATGTGTATCCAGCAGGAAAATTTCCAATGAACACTAACGTGGGCCCATTATCAAACAGAGGGTATTCATAGGGAAACATGCATTATTCAAGCCTAGCTAATAACGGTGAGGTGGGGGAAAAAGCGCCTCTGATTCAACATCCCTAAGAGAACAGGAATGGTCCCAGCACCGTGAGAACAATTCCAGCTCTTCTCCCGGGTGCCCCACCAATGGGCAGGGATCAGGAGACGGGCCTCTAGGACCCAGTGCAGCCCTTCTGAGGGCAGGTCTGGGAAGATGGCTCAGGGCATCCGGAGAAGGAGGTGAGTCAGAGTCTTCCCAAGCCCCTTGTTCAGGTTCTCGTGTCCACTGGGGGAGGGGGTGAGGAAGGAGGTCAGTGCCCCGTGGATGCCATTCCCAGGGGCAAACACTGCTTGGGTTTTCGTTGTAGCTGCTGAAGGGGGACCGGGAGATGCAGGTGGGTATGAGGGGGTGGTTAAGAGGAAGCCCTCTTCCTCTCTTCTCAAGGTTGCACTGAGAAAGAGGCTCCTGCCCCTCCCCCATCTCCAGGCCCCAGAGGCAATCCTTCCAATCCTGTCTACTCGGTCCTCTCCACAAAGGACTGTCTAACCTGACTCATCAGTGCTTAATAGTCACTGGATGACGTCATGCTGCCTCCCAGCAGGAGCTAATTCCGTTCTTCCTCTTTTGCACCCTGCTACTCACCACAGGATGGAGTTTGTTAAGGTGATGAGAAGAACTGGTTAAGAAGGAACCTGAAAAGCTAGAGGGGGCTCCTTAACTTAGATGCAAACTTTGGGACCGTTTACCCCTCTGAGCCAGGTTTGAGAGGCTGTGTCACCCACGCTGTTGGTGGGTCCCCACATTAGCTTGGGAAACGCGGGGGCCACAGCTCTGTGGGCAGGGGTTCCTCACACCAATAACACAACCTCTCAAAAAACATATGTCCAGGCCCAGGTGGCCTATGCCATCCCCAGAACTGATGAATGGGTCAGAAAGCGACCTGGCTAGGGGGGTACCCACCCGGCAATATCCACATCGCCAGGGATCTTAGTGTCCAGAAACCACCTCCACATACCGGCGTCGCAGTAGTTTGGCAATCCCAGGGAAGCGCTCGCACACTGAATTACACACAGCTAATTTGTCTTCGTCTGACCAAGTGTGTGGTGGGTGACCATGGAAGATGGAGCACCATGGGAAATCAGCCTTGAAATAAGCTCGTAGAAGAACTAGCTGGACAGACCAGGGCAGACCTGGTGTGAAGGGTCAGAGGACAAGGGCACTTCTCTCTCTAGGTCTCCACAGCGCACTGCTAACAGAACTAAGCAGAAAGCAAGGGCAAAACAGCAAGGACCTGGAGAATTTCTGAGGTGTATCTGTTCTTGTTTGAACATTCATTCACGGAGCGCCCACTAGCGTAGCACCTATGGTATTACACTGAAGCGCTGGTCTCTAAAAAGGATTCTGTAACTACTGGCGCCGTGGAGAAAAAGTGGAGCCTGGGGCTGGCTCCTCGGTCCCGGCTACACTTGAATGCACACCCCCGGTGCACATATGCACGCCACACATCCATGCACGCGTGCACATCCGTGTCTACAACCAGTGCACCCACAAGAACACATTTACGTCCCTGTGTATGTATGGCTACAAACCTTTACCTACAAATATAATTCACACTTATACATGTGTTTGTACTGTATGTGAACAAAGTCAGGACTCCCAAGAGAAAAGTGCTGGCTTTATCTGGTTGACGGAAATCTAAGAGGTACACTCATCTCCTCTGAATGATAATGACTAACAGAGACTGCCAGGCTGCTCCGTTCATCCTTTATATTCTGGTTAATTACAAGACATTTCCCCACTGTTGTAAAGGTTAGCGGAACACACGGTACACGTTTAGCTGGAAGAACCTGGTGATACAAATGCCTCTCTGGTCTGCAGCACCAGTTATTGGGCCGAGCTAGTGGGAGACAAGGACCTGTTAGTGGAGGAGACAGGAGAGGGAGGCCTAACCTGCCTCCATGGCTCTGGGGACCAAGAAGTGCATGGAACCTATGGCTTCTTCTCATCCCAGTGGATTCAGACTTCCCTCCACAACAGTGAGCCCCTGCTCTCAGCCTGATCACTCGCCTTTCCCCATCACCTGGCTGTCCTGCTGGCTGGACCATCCCTTCATGTCCTCCCACATCCACATCCACACCAAATCCAGTTCATTCAGCCTCAGAAAATTTCTCCAGTGTGTATCCTTCTTTCAGTGTTCTAAGCCGTTCCTGTCCTAAACTCATCCTGTTTTTTGCTTGGTTTTGGTTCACCGATTCACTGTCTCTGGCCCATCTTAAAAAATGTTGCAGACAGTCATCTTTTAAAAATGGCAATCTGATTGCCACTTCGCAAACTTGGGTTTGCATCCTGCACTCTGCCCTTCCCTTGTCATTGAGGACCTGCCTCGCTGCCTTGGTCACCAGCCCTGCAGAAAGGCTTTTATTACTCACTGCCTTTTGCTGGACAAAGCCAGGTTCTGGCGCACTGGATCCTCATCTCACTGAGATTCATGCCAAAGATATAAAATTCGGTGCAGATGCCTAAGACCCAATGCTTCAAGCTGTAGACCTTCTAGCAGATGGGGAAGCTCTTACTACGGAGAAGAACAGTGGGAAGAACAGTGATTACAGAACAGAGCTGAAGATGCCTCAGAGTAACAAAAGATGAGGTATCTGTTGCCAGGTCAACTGACTTAAAGGATAAATATAAAACTATCACACCAGACTAGATCGGGATGCTGCCAACACAAATGAAGAGGCTGGAGTGGCACCACCACTGCGACTGCACTGGCACTCTTGATTGCCATGGAAGGCTTCAAGAAGATTAGCAAAGGTGCTAATCCGGCGGAAACCAGGAATGGTGCGAGGCTGCGTGTTGACGCTATAACTGCTGAACTAAGGAAGCAGCCCAAACCTGTGCTAAACCCCGAAGAGACTGCTCAGTTCGCCACAATGTCTAAAAATGGAGACAGAAATCAGCGACATCATTTCTGATGTAACCACAAAGATGCAAATGGTGTGCTTACAATAGAGGACAGGAAAACACTGTATGATGAATCAGGAACTGAAGGCACAAAAGGTGACTAAGATTACATATCTCTCTGCTTGAATAATACATCAAAAGTGCAGAAACGGGGATTCCAGGATACTGATAGTTTCTGGTATCCACTCTTGAAATTGCCAATGCCCAGTGAAAGTCTTTGGTTATAATTGTTGAAAATGCCCTCGGTACACTCGATTGGAGTAGGATGAAAATTGGCTTTTGGGTTATAAGAGCCCGAGCTCCAGGTTTTGGTGTCACAGAATGAACCCAACAAGGTTGATGCTACTGATGGTGTGGTATTTGGAAAAGTGAGTTGGACCCTCAATCTTTAAGGGGTTTTGCTTCATGACCTAGGAAAAACTGGAGAGGTTATTGTGACCAAAGGTGATGCCACATTCTTGCAAGGAAAAGGTGACAATATTGAAATTGAGAAACATAGTTAAGAAATCACTGAGCAGTTAGAATGTTACTGTTAGTGACCATGAAAAAGAAAAACTAAATGAACATCTGGCAAAACTTCAGATGGAGTAACTCTGCTGAAGATTGCTAGGACAGGTGACGTGGAAGACGATGAAAAAAAAAATAGTCCCAGATGCTCTGAATGTCACAAGAGCTGCTGTTGACAAAAGAGTCACCTGGATGCTTTGCTTCAGTGTGTTCCAGGCTTGGATTCACTGATCCAGCTAAATGAAGAGCAAAAAATTGGTACAGAAATCATTAAAAGAACACTCAAAACTCTGGCAATGACCGTTGCTAAGAATGCAGGTGTTGAAGGATAACGGATAGTTGAGAAATTTTTGCAAACTTCCTCTGAAGCTGGTTATGCACCATGCTGGGCAATTTTTAAAATATGGTGGCAAAAGGAATCGTCAGCCCAACTCAGATGGTAAGTAGTGCTCTGCTGGGAGATGCTGGTGCAGTTTTTCGGTTAACCACAGCATAACTCGCTGTGCCGCTGGAATTGCTAAAGGAGAGGAGGACCCTGGCATGGTAGATGGGGGGCGGTGTAGGGGGTGGCTCATGTTCTAATTCCTAGGAGCTATTTTTTAAAAAATTTATTTTATAGTGGAATATAGTTGATTAACAATGTTGTGTTAGTTTCAGGTATACTGCACACTGATTCCGTTATAACCCTAACCCTAACCCTACTGTATAGCACAGGGAACTCTGCTCAACACTCTGGAATAACCTAAATGGGAAAAGAATTTGAGAAAGAATAGAGACATGCTTTGCTATTAATAATGGGCTGTGCAGCGGTCTTCACGAACAACTTCCCAGAGGTCAGCTGGAGGAGACGACCGGAAGAAGGATGTTTAAGGGAATCACTATGGCCATCAGTTACTGGTTTCAGTTGCCTTTGCAACACTTTCCTCTCTCCATGGAACATCCTTTCTCCTCTCTTCTGCTCAGCTACTCTTGTTGGAAGGCCTCACTCAGAGGTTACTTCTTCTCTGCCTCTCTGTCTACGTCTCAGGGAGTAGCCAGTGCCCTCTCCAGGCTTCATCCAGACCTCTGCTGAAGCCCTCATTACACAGGAACAGCAGGTCTGCTTCTAGCCATTTGCCTCATGAGCTCCTAGGTCTGCATCCCGGGACTGACACAGAGCCAGGCACATAGAAGGTTCCCAATAAGGGTTTGATGACTGAGTGGATGAATGACCCACTGTTACAGAATATGTGCTTTGAATTAATTTCTGGCAAAAGGAAGGGGTTACACTGGAAGCCGGGTGAGGTGAGGGGCATCACATATGTGTTCACGCTCACTTTGCAGTTCAGGCCCACTCTTTTTTTTTTTTAAGATTTTTTTTTTTGATGTGTACCATTTTTTTTAAAGTTTTTATTGAATTTGTTACAATATTGCTTCTGTTTTACGTGTTGGTTTTCTGGCCGTGAGGCATGTGGGATCTTAGCTCCTCGACCAGGGATCGAACCCACACCCCCTGCATTGGAAGGCGAAGTCTTAACCACTGGACCGCCAGGGAAGTCCAGGCTCCCTCTTGATTGAATTCAGGAGCTTGGCTCTGTAGGTAGCTGGCTCTGGGCTCCTGAGACTTGTGCTGAGGCCCCCAGAGGACCAAATGAGGCTGGTAAGGGTCTGGCAGCTCAGAGGGCTGCCAAGAATAGGACAGATGAGTCAGAGCTTGAGCCATGGGACGCCTGAGGCATTTCTGTTCTGGCCCAGGACTGTGGATCAGTCGCAAGTAAGAACGCAACATGTTCATGTGAAAAACAGAAGCATCAGCTTGTTACCGTAAAAAGCCTCAAGCATCTCAGTAAGTGCAAATTGTTCTCAAATGGAAAAGTTTATTTGGCAGACAACTGAGACTCAGCACAGGACTTCTAGAAAGCAGAATATCTTCCAGTCTCCTGGTCACCAGGGTTGACTTGACAAGAGAGGCAGTGAGAAGGGACAGCGGGGCCAGGCTGGGATCTGGCTGAAGGGAGGGACGGACACTAGAGGATGATCATGAGGTCAGAGTGGCAGCAAAGGGAACACGTGTGAGAAGGAGCCAGAGCAGGCAGCTCTCTCTCACTGCACAAGGGTTTCCCATATAACAAACAGAGGGTCAAGGTGACTGATGGGGTAGGAAGCTTCAAGTTTCCATTTCTTGAGTGACTGCCACGTGTCCAATATTTTACCAGGAGCTCCTTTAATTTCCAGTAGCCCCGTGGGGTTAATATTATTCCCTCTACAGACAAGGAAAGCAATAGTGAGGGGTGCTATCCTCCCTGCCGGGGAAGCCCCTCACCCTTTGTGATCATTGGCCACTGTGGGCATTGAAAAAAAGGCTCTTCTCACTGTCATTCCTTTAGACTTAAAAAAATAAAAACAGAACAACCAAGAAAGCAATTAACACTCTGAGAAGGACTGGAAATATTCCTCGCCGGGAGACAGAGGGATTGATTATATAACCTCAGTGGCCTTCCCAAACTGGAAGGAACCTTATAGAACCTCAAGTCCTGGGGTTGCCAGGTACAGGAACCTCTTTTAATCTGCTTAGGTAAATGCCTGCTACAAACAGGTCAAAGAGAGAATTCTCTGGTTGAAGCTGGGGTGGAAATCCCACCTGCTCAGCCCCTAGCAAAACAGCTGCTGGGAGAACCCCTTGGCCTCCAAGGAACCCAGTTTAAAAGCCCACTGTCTTGGGCCCATATCACACACATGGGGAGGACTCGTGCCCTAAGAGGGGACTGGCGGCCTCAGCCTCTACTCTGCCTTTATCTCTAGACTAGACCTTTCTTCTCTGAGCTA